>NC_081291.1:51077500-53577500 GCF_030435805.1 Mustela lutreola | reverse complement strand
TTTATATGAAATATGTATATAAAAATGGAATCACACATATGAACAAAACTGGAGTAAAAGCATATGTTTTGCCTACTTTTTTCACTTAGAATTATTGTGAACATTTCTCCATATCACGAAGTATAGATCTACATCATTTTATTTTTTTTTAATTAAAAATTTTTTAAGCTTTTATTTTTTATTTTACTTTTTACAGAGGGAGGGTGTGCGCAGGAGGGGCAGAGGGAAAGGGAGAGAGAGAATTAGGCAGGCTACATGCCCAGTGCAGAGCTTAATGCAGGCTTAGTCTCACGACCCTGAGATCGTGACCTGAGCCAAAACCAACAGTCCAACGCTTAAGCTTAACAGACTGAGCTGCCCAGGTGCCCCCTGAATCATTTTAAATGTCTGCATTATATAGATGTACTGTAATTTATTTTGTCAGTTTATAAGTTCAGGTTGTTTTCAGTTTTTTATTATAAATAATGTGGTCATGTACATTTTTGTATATCTATTTGTTTCTGTATTAGGGAGGTTTTTTAAAGGTGCTTTGCTAGATATGTGAGAGGTATAATCATTTTTCTTCAAATAAAATACTAAGACACATTGCAAATTTTTTGATTTGTGAGTGTCATATGGGCATTATTACTAAGGTATAGAAACTAGATCTATTTAGCTGTATTTGAAAGGAATTGCCTTTATTGGAAAAAATACGTAAAGTTGGGATTGTCTTAGAAAATTGGGATAGATGTTTGCTACTTTTTAGTATATATTGGCTTGAGCTCATTACCTGCTTTATACTTAGCCCAGGGCTGAGATAATTGATCTTCCTATTGATGACCTGGTTTAATGGGTTCAGGATGCCGAAGGAAGGCTGAGCTGTTATTCTTTGTGTGCTCTTCTGTAGGTGTTTATTTAAATAGTCGTTCCATGATTATCTCCCAAGTAATTGAAAATTATTTATAAGGGGTAACTTAGTTAACCAGAGCTTTGAATTAATATTCTGTTTCTCCCAAACTTCCAATAAATAGGAGTTTATGGCAGTTGCTTCTTGTATCTACCGTGGATAGTGAAGCCTGTGTATGCCTGTGTCACTGAGTTTAGGTACTTAGGTATTCTAAATTGACAAGAAGTTAAGATGTTTATCTTGACGAGTTAATAGCAATTTAAAGGAGTCTGTTTCTAAATGTGATTGTACCATAGTTTTACTTGGCAAAATTACACAAGCAAATAGAATTTCAATTATCAGGTAATTTACTCACTGGATTCTGATGCATAGGATTTCTCTGTTCAGACAGGTCCTACCAGTTCTAATTTTTCTCAAATACATTTTTAAACTACCTAGCAAATAGTACCGCAGTGGTATGTGGTGTCTTTGTTTTGTTTTTGCAATAGCTCGTGGGAGCAAGGAGCAAGGAATCTAAAGGAGGGAATTAGAGCGCCATAATCTAAGAGGAAGCGGCAGAAGAAAGTAGTCTTAATAATATGGAGGGACCAGATTGTAGGATGCAGCAAACCATTCTGTTGGCCAGTTCCTTGCTGAAATACTGTGTTCGGTTGTATATTATTTTTAAAAGTGGGTCAGTAACAAACTTCATTCCCATAAAGAAGGAAGTGGAACAGAAGGATGTGGGGTTAAAACTGAGATATGCGTGGAAGGAACTAGGGTTATTTAATCGAGAGAGAGGTCTAAAGGTGAGAGAGAACTGGTTTCTACACGACAGATATTCTTGTTTTAGCTAAGGGATTCGCTTATCCTGTGTTTTTTCCAGTGGGTTTAACTGGGATCTGTGGGCAGAAATGACAGGAATTGATTTAGTTCACAGGAAATAAGAAATGTCTAATAGTAAGGGTTGTCTAGCAGTGGAATAAAAGGCTCACAGGTGGGATGCTGAGCCCTCAGCAGCTGGAGCTAAGGGGGCCGCCACTCACTGGTCTTTTGTAGAGTGATTTCTTCAGCTCTAGTGAGGAGGTGAGATTTGGGTAACCCCCAGATCTCTTCCAACTCTGACATGTTTTGGTTTTATACATTGGTCAATGAAATGCTTTAAACCAGATGCTTAGCCATTTAAGTCTATTTCATACCATTTAGTTAAAAAACATTTAAATGCGTTTCTAGCGAGACTTCTGATATCTGTGCTAGCCACAGCCTGGGTGCCTCTTGCTGTGACCTGACGATTGCCTGAGCATAAGTCCCATCCCAGTGCTATAAATATCCTTCTCCGGTCAGAAATCTCTTTAGGGATGCCTGGGTGGCTCAGTTGGTTAAGCGGCTGCCTTCAGCTCAGGTCATGATCCCAGTGTCCTGGGATTGAGTCCCACATGGGGCTCCTTGCTCGGCAGGGAGCCTGCTTCTCCCTCTGCCTCTGCCTGCCTCTCTGTCTGCCTGTGCTCACTCGCTCTCTCTCCCTCTATCCCTGACAAATAAATAAATAAAATCTTGAAAAATAATAATAATAAATAAAAAATACCATGAAATCATTAAAAAAATCTCTTTAAAGAAAAAAATCTTCAAAAAATTGTTTTTATTATTTTTTATTTTATTTTTAATTTTTTGTTATTTTTTAAAGATTTTATTTGAGAGGGAGCAAGAGAGAGCATGAGCAGGGGTAGGAGCAGAGGGAGAGGGAGAAGCAGACTCTCCTGCTGACCAGGGAGCCCGATGCCGGACTCGATCCCAGGACCCTGAGATTATGACCTGAGCTGAAGGCAGGCGCTTTACTGATTGAGCCACCCAGGTGCCCCAAGGAAAAAAATCATTTATTAAGGTACTTGAGGATGAAGATTTATAAAAGTGAATATCTCAGTATAAAAATTATATCACTGAATTAATTTAATTAACAATGAAAAAAAATCACACTCTGTTTTTTAAAACATTGATGATATAAAGAAAATGCCAATGGAAAGACTGAATATGATTTTTGCAATTTATCTAAGCTTTTCACCTAAAGGCATACAAATTTGTTTACAAGGTGACTTATCACAGCACTGTAAGAGCAAAAAATGTGATAGTGAATAATATTCTTCAGTGGGTACTTTTTTCAATTATAGTAACAACATTCAGCATGCAGCCTACCCTCTTAGCACATTTCTTATTTATTTATTTAGAGCATGAGTGCATGCAAGTGGGAGGAGGGACAGAGGGAGAACCTTAAGCTGACTTCCTGTTGAGTGTGGAGCCTGATGCAGTGCTCAATCTCCTGAGATCACGACTTGAGCTGAAATCGAGTGTTGGACGCCTAACTGACTGAGCTACCCAGGCACCCCTCCCTCTTCACACTTATTTATTTATTTATACAGAGAGAGCGCACAAGCAGGGGGAGTAGCAGGCAGAGGGAGAGGGAGAAGCAGGCTCCCCACAGAGCAGGTGGAGCCCCGATGTGGGACTTGATCCCAGAACCCTGGAATCATGACCTGAGCTGAAGGCAGTCGCTTAACTGACTGAGCCACCCAGGCACCCCTTAACACATTTTTAAATGCACACAAGAGTATTGCTAACTACAGACACCATGTTGTACAGCAGAGCTCTAGAACTTACTCATCTTGTAGAATTGACACTGTGCACCTGTTGAACAGCACCTCCCCATTTCTCCCTTCCCGCACCCCGGCCCCTGGCAACCAATCTTCTACTCTTTCCACAAGTTTGACTGTTTTAGATTCCTCATTACGTGGGATTGGTATTTGTTCTTCTGTGACTGGCTTACTTCACTTAGCACAATGCCTTCCAGGTCCATCCGTGTTGTTGCATATGGCAGAATTTCCTCCCTTTTTAAGGCTGAATCATACTCCATTAGATGCATACACTGTATTTTCTGACTATATTAAAGAAATAGAAAGAATTGGTATAAAAAAATGAAAGCCATGTATACATTAAGATGGTGGTAGTCTGGGTGAATTTTTACTTTCTCTACTATCAAGCTACTAGTTATACAATTTTTCAAAAGTCTTATATATGTAATGAATGATATATTTTATTATAGCTATTAAGATCTCTATATTCAAGGTAAATATGAACTTGGGTAATATAGGTTCTTAAGGATAGGACTTCCTCAGTATTCAAGAAGTTTTAAATAGCCAATTGGAGAGATGTTCACTGTGGGTGTCATTGGTAACCTGTTATTACACAGACTCTGTTGTTCAATCCCAGCTCTCTGGTTCAGGCCCCAGGTTGTCAGCTGCTATTACCGCCGGCTCTAAGTTTAACCTGTTTGTAATGGTTTACAGTTAGAAAGGATTATAGTACACTTCTGGTCCAACCCCTTTGTTTTATAGATGAGAGCATTGAGCTTCAGAGAGAGGAGATGACTCCCTTGTCATCTGGATGTAGACTTGGAACTAGAACCCAGGTCCTAACCTCATGCTTTTTTATTACCTCTCTGCAGAAGTAGTAGTTTGGACTCAGGTTGCCTTCCATCCAGGGATTGTTCTGTGTCCAGCTGCTCTCCTTTTGGAGCTGTTGAGATGGGATTTAGTCTTACAGTGAAATGGAGAAAGAAATGGCAAATGTGTTCTCTTACATTTGTGTTTTGCACAGAAAAATGGAATCTATCATTTTGCTAATCTCAGAAATAACGATATATAAAGAAAGAGTATGTAATGATAGAGCTGTCCAAAGTCTTCAACATAATTTTTTTTTATCAAGTATTAGTACTAATTTAATCTTGAAACCTGAGAATTAAGCAGCACGAATTAGTTAAGATTTCTACTTCCTTTTCCTTTTGCTTCTTTCCTGGCTTATTCTGTATCCTAGACTGATTCAGCCATTGCTATATATATCTATATCTATCTATCTATCTATATATATATCTCCATCTTCCCAAAAGGAGCCAATGGCAATTTTGTATTACTGTGTGTTACTGTGCAGAGTCAAGTATGATTTAGTACTGGTCCTCATCCTCTGGCCCCTTTTATCTTTTCAGGTATATTTTCTACTGACCCTTCCCTAAACTTACAGCTCATGTCATTTTGGTAGCCTGAACATTTTTTGCCCCCTGCTTTTTTTGCCTATCCAGCTCTTACTCGTCCCTTGTCTAAAACCTCCTAACTACCTCTGGATGACTCTTAGTAATCTCTCCTCCTGTGGTTACAAAATAATTCTTTATTTATCAGTTTGATTATAAAATGTTTAGAGAAGGGGCACCTGGGTGGCTCAGTGGGTTGAGCCTCTGCCTTCGGCTCAGGTCATGATCTCAGGGTACTGGGATTAAACCTCGCATCGGGCTCTCTGCTCGGTGGGGAGCTTGCTTCCCTCTCTGTCTCTGCCTACTTGTAATCTGTCAGTCTCTGTCAAATAAATAACATCTTTAAAAAAAAATGTTTAGAGAAAAAAATTCAGTCAGTGAAGAAAATCGCTCCCATCTTAAGTTCCTAGTTTTTCTGAGGTAACTCCTGGTAAGTTTCTTTTGTAGCCTTCTCAGGCTTTTTGCTTCATGGTCACAAAATGGCTGCCACATCTCCAGGTATCACATGTGCATTCCAGACAATAAGTCAGGCAAGGAAGAAAAAAGAGTCTCATAACTGGTCTTTTTACTAAGAAAAGCAAAAGCTTTCCTAGAAGCCCAAAGTAGACTTATGTTTATGTCTCACTGGCCAGGCCTGTGTTCTCTGCCTACTCCTAGTTTTCCTAGTGGAGGTAATAGAGAGAAGGGAGTTGGGTGTGTTTTTTGAGTTAGCCATCAGATTGTGTCTGTCACACACAAAATATTATTTTCATACTGAATTTTTATAACAATTGACTTTATAACAAGCCACTTTACTATAGTCTATTGTTTTGAATACTTCTTCAGGTGTGGGTTTTTTTGTTTGTTTTGTTTTGGGTTTTTTTTGGCTTCCTAGTGTGTTATTTTAAATTATGAAAATTCTGCCTTTTCTATTTCAGTTGTTTTTTAATCTCATCAAGAAGCTTTCAGTTCTAAGTAATGGAAAGACTCAAAATGATTTTAAAAATAAAAGGAACCTATTAATTCAAAGTCCAAAGGTAGGACGGGCTTTGGGGCAGTAAGATTCAAAGGTTCCTGGTGTTATCAGGTTCTGGCTTATTTCCCTATGATTTTCTTGAGTGTGTGGCTTTGTCCTTGGGCCAACCTCATCTGTAGAAGCAGCATGGCTTCATCATATGAGCCAGAGAAGACTCTCTCTTCTGGTAGCTCTCTTAGCTTCTTTCCAGAAAGCCTACAGCAAACATGTGCAAGGAGTGTTCTCATCCTTGAACCAACTCTTGTGATTTCCTGAAGCCTGTCCTTCATACACCTAATTGGGTGTTCACTCATGCCTATCTCTTTTATTGCTTTTAATGTGACATCCATGTCTGTTGCAGCCTAATTTTTTTTTTTTTTCCAGTTCCTTTCCAGAACTTTGCTAGCTTTTTTTTCATCTCCTCGTGTGGTCATACTTTTCTTAAAAACAGAGATCTTCAGAGGGCTTATGCCTTTTCTTCTTCTTCTTCTTCTTCTTCTTCTTCTTCTTCTTCTTCTTCTTTTTCTTCTTCTTCTTGTAAATCTCATAGAGAAATACTGTTTTATAACTTTCAAAATTCTTTGCAGCATAATTTGCTTGGTGTGTTTTTGCAAACACCTTGTTATTTGTAATGTTTCTTTGCTTTTTTTCTTTTCTTTTCTTTTCTTTTTTTTTTTTATAGTAGGCTCCAAGCCCAGCATGGAGCCCAGTGTAGGGCTTGAACTCATGACCTTGAGATCTGGACCTGAGCTGAGATCAAGAGTCCAGTGCTTAACCAACAGAGCCACCCAGGCATCCTTCCTTTGCTTCTTTCTTTTTTTTATTTTTAAAGATTTTATTTATTTGACAGAGAAATCACAAGTAGGCAGAGAGGCAGGAAGAGAAAGAGAGGGGGAAGCAGGATACCTGCTGAGCAGAGAGCCCAATGTGGGGCTCGATTTCAGGACCCTGAGATCATGACCTGAGCTGAAGGCAGAGGCTTTAACCCACTGAGCCACCCAGGCGCCCCTTCTTTGCTTCTTTTATCTTCCATCATTTGGTGATGGTATCTTTCTCATTACTGCTCAGTTTTAAATGGGGCTTTCTGGGGTGGCACTTTGCCCAACAGCAGTGAGTGGGGCGTGTTTGGTGAGAGTGCTGGTGCTAGAGGCAGCTTGACTTTCAGTCTGGTGCCTCACAGCACGTGGTTACTGGCACTCCCTCCTAAGGGTATTTCTTTTCTCCAGTGGAACAGGAATTTGCACTGTCCCATGAAGCCCTTAAACCCAGGTCCTTCTTATTTAGTGTTTGAATAGATAAATAAGCAGGTCTATGTATTCATTTTTGTGAGGACATTCACGTTTGATAGTTTTGCTGCTTGGTCCCACAGCTGCCCTGATGAAACTGAACCATATGATGGACCATTTTTGTTGTGGTTTGGTGTCCTGTGTTCTTTTTTTTTTTTTAAACTTTTTTTTTTTTTTTTTTATTTGTCAGAGAGAGAGCGAGCAAGAGCGAGCATAGGCAGACAGAGTGGAAGGCAGAGTCAGAGGGAGAAGCAGGCTCCCCGCAGAGTAAGGAGCCGGATGTGGGACTCGATCCCAGGACGCCGGGATCATGACCTGAGCCGAAGGCAGCTGCTTAACCAACTGAGCCACCCAGGCGTCCCTGTCCTGTGTTCTTTTGTTTGTTTTTTTTTCCTTTCCTTTCCTTTTCTTTCTTTCTTTCTTTCTTTTTTTAAATGATTTGTGTTTTATTGTAGAGAGAGCTGTGCCTACAAGCGCTGGTGGGGGCGGGCCAGAGAAAGTCTTAAGCAGACTTCTCACGGGGCTAGACCTCAAGACCGACCCTGAGATCACAACCTGAGCCAAAACCAAGAGTCAGATGCCTAACCAGCTGTGCCACTCAGGAGGCCCTGGTATTCTGTGTTCTGAATCTAAAATGGAGGCAGAGCTGAAATGAAAGTTCGGTTATAAAGCTTGAGTATTAGGATCTCAAAGTTTTTTAATTTCTAGAACTTAATGTAAATGATTTTTACTGGCATTTCATACAGCCAGGTCTCCAAAGAGATATATTTTTTAACCTATACCATTATTCATACAAACAAAAAATTCTACTGGGATAGAGATACGCTGAAATGTGCAAGATGAAACTCAAATTTTGAAATAGGGATATTTCAGAATTTGAAGAACAGTATACTTCATAGTACAAAGGACGGAATTTTCATAGTGACTTGAAATTCAATAGAAGGGAAAAGAATTTGGCATCTTTAGGGTGCCCCTGCCATGAGCACCGGCCTGTTTCAGAGTAAATAAGCGAAAAGGTCTGCTCGCAGGGATACCTGGTCTGTACGGGAGATAAAACCAGGCTGTATTAAATGCCACAATAGAAGGGGTGGCATCCCAGGAGGGTGATTGGTCTTTTGCGGGTGCTGGCATTATCCTCGTTTTTCAAAGGTGGGGAGATAGATCAGAGGCATTATGTAACACACCTGCACTCACGTACCTACTCCGTAACAGCACAAGCTTGAAACCTGCTTCTGACGAGCTCCCGGCCTCCAGGATTGGACACTTTATGTATTTCAGTATTTTAAGTTAGTTTTGCTGTGAGTAATCCCTTCAAGTTCACTTACTATATCTGTGGAAAACTCATTGAGCTATATCAAATATTTTATTTTGTTTGTGTCTTGGGAAATACCGTTGGGAATGCCTTTACCCTCAGCTCTGCTTTGAAATTTTGTTCTTGTGAGGGTCTAGATAAATGCCATTTTCCTGATGAAGCCGTACCTACGTCCCTTCAGAATATAGGCTTCCTCCCTCCTTTGCTTCCTGTTGTTAGTAGTTCTTGTTGTTTGTCCTCCAGTATAAACTCTTCAAGGACAGGGACTCTGTCTTACCTTTGGGTCCCCATCTCTTCTAGGCCAGCAAAGTGGTACCTGCATTAACAGGGCACTCTAGCTGTCTTTTTATGGATGTCTGGCTTGTCATATGTCTGGGGTCCCAAAGACAAGTGAACAATACTTAGAGGTAGGAAAATCGTATCTGTGCTGGGTGGATTTTCACTTCCTCTGTAATCCTGAGCAGGATGAATTGTACCTGAGGCGTAGAGGGTAGGCCTCAGATGTGGATGCGAAATCTTGTTGGATATCTCTTTTTCTGGGGCTCAGCAACACTCTTTTATCAACAACAAGAATTCTAAGTGTCTGTATGTAGTGTCTTCTTGCAACAGCCAAATAGCACTTTTCAGGTCTTCAAAATATTTTCCCATTTAGGCACTAAGTGTGCATAGTAGGCATTTCAGTACTTTATAATTGCATATTAGGCAAGTTCTTCTGAGCCTCTTATCTTTTTTGTTCCTTGTTAGCTAAATGTGTATTTACGAGTAAGAATTGAAGACTTGGTTTTTCTTTCATGAAGATTAGTGGGCCACATGCCAGGTGAATAAAAAGAAAGGTCTAGAAAGAGTTCATGTATTCCTTTTCACTCTGGCCTTCCCAGTTTATTAAAATTGGCAGCTGGGTCTTTAATTAGTCATGATATTAAAGCAGCAAACACACTGCAGTGACTGTCAGAAGAGGTTTGGAAGGTTTGCTTAAACAAGAAAAAGCAAGCTTCTATTTTATGCGTCAGCTTTCCAAAGGAAAGTGTATTAGTGTACCTTTCCTTGGTGGTTCCAGGTTCTCTTCTAAAACTAGAAGTGTTTTAACCTCTTTAGAAACAGTTGTACTTTTAGAGCATCTATAAATAAAATCCCGCCATTTCGTTATTTGTACGGGAAGCAGACAGCCCTGAGTGTGCAGGTGCAAAGCTGTATTTTCTCATGTTTCTCTCTCTCATTTTAAAACTTGTTTTACTGGGAAAACGGAGAAGAGGGAGCAGGAAGAATCGTTTATTTTGATGCCACGTAAATCGGCATTATTGCAACAAGGATCGTAATTTTCTTCTTGGCAACCTGTACCACAGGGTTGTTAGCACAGATATCCTGTAACAGGAGTCTTTGAGCAAGGAGGATTTCAAAGAACACGGATAGCCGCTCAAAAGTAGTAAGATTATCTGTGAAACTTTTATGGGGTGAACTGGTTAGGCTCCTTAACCCTCTAGTAACTAGCTAGAACTGAACTAAACCTGGAACTAAAGACCACCAGGAATTTTAGATCTTTTTATTCTTACTGAGCTGAAAAGCCAGATTCCCCTCTAGGTAGCAGAAGACTTGCCTTCATGTTCTCCCCAAGAAATGTAAAACTTCTGATTACTTCAAGACCTCTTGCTGTTATTGTTGGTATTGTTAATTCAAACCACCAGGAAAATGAGCTAAACAATTTTCT
Source organism: Mustela lutreola (assembly GCF_030435805.1). Classification (NCBI taxonomy): domain Eukaryota; kingdom Metazoa; phylum Chordata; class Mammalia; order Carnivora; family Mustelidae; genus Mustela; species Mustela lutreola. The sequence goes on along the minus strand of NC_081291.1, from coordinate 53,567,263 downwards.
TCATGCCCATTGTTAGGCTAAAAGTGTGTGTGTGTGTTTCTCTCCTTTTTTTTTTTTTTTTTTTTTTTGCCCTGGGAAGACAGTGTGCTCTCTCCACATGACTTCAGTCAGTAAAACCAAAGAAAAATCACCCATAAACCCAGCTGAAACAGCCCTCTCTAAATAGTAAATACTGCCATTTATTGTAAAACATGAAATTCTGTCAGGAGATTGCAAATGAATGTGGCAACCTGTGGTTGGGTAGGGGTAAAGGGTAAAAAGGAAGGGAGGAATTATCTGGAACCCTAGAATTTTCAGGCTGATTCATGCACCACAGAGATTGGAGAAAGGATGTTGTCTATCGAAGTGGGACATACAGTACATTAGAAAGAAGAAAGAGGCTTGGGGAGATTTGTTAGTAAATGTACATTTTGTGTTAAGTCAAGAGAATAAATCTGCTCTAGTATTAGAACCCGTTTTCATTTTCATTTTATTTTTCAAAAGATTGTATTTATTTGAGTGAGAGAGTGGGGGAGCATGAGCCAGGGGCAGGGACAGAGAGTGAGGGAGAAGCGGACTCCCCGCTGAGCAGGGAGCTCAACGTGGGGCTCTATCCCAGGACCCCAGGATCATGACCTGACCCCAAGGCATATGTTTCACCAACTGATCCACCCAGGCACCCCTAGATCCCTGTTTTTAATGCAGTCTACAGGATAGGCTTTTGTTTCATCCAAATAATGGGTACCTAGTCAATGTGATTTTTAAATATTTGACAACTTTTAGGATAAGTATACTAAATTTAACTGAGCATGCATCATGATCATATTTAAAAAAAAAAAAAAGATGTGTTCCTTTGCAGATCCACAGCCGTCTTAAATTACTTTTCCCTCCTCAGGATACACAGAGGAGGTACACGTCATGGGCCTTCCTGGATTCCCCTTTCAGAAATCCACAGAGGTCTAATTAAGCATAAGGAAACTGCTAACCCACAAGAAGACGACCTTTGTTCCCGCGTTTTTATAGATGTTTCTGTTTGAAGTTCTTTGGGAGTGGGGGAGTGGGCAGGGCTGTCTTACTGTCTGAACAGGCTCCGCTTCTCCACATGGGTTACCAAGAAACGTCATCTGTGGGAAGAATGGCAGTAATGAATCTCTACATTTGTACCTGCTTTGTAGTTGATGCAACGCTGTAATAGCTGTTGTTCACTAGGTCCTCGACGGCCCTGTTATGGGCAAGGGAAGTTTTATTATTCTCCTTTTTTTTTAAAAAGAATTTATTTATTTGACAGAGAGAAATCACAAGTAGGCAGAGAGGCAGGCAGAGAGAGGAGGGAAGCAGACTCCCCACCGAGCAGAGAGCCCGTTGCGGGGCTTGATCCCAGGACCTTGAGATCATGACCTGAGCGGAAGGCTTAACTGAGCCACCCAGGTGCCCCTATTATTCTCCTTTTGCAGATAAGGAAATTAAGGCTGGGAGAGAGAGAATTCTCTGGGAACTGGGAACCTAACTTTTCTGACTTCGAGTCTAGTGCCTTTTTTTTTTTTTTTTTTTTTTTTTGTAATTATTACTGGAAAGCCAGTCTGAGGTTGGAGAGTGAAAAGGGTAGGCTCTTCATTGCTACCAGCTTCCAGTTTCACCTTGTTTCTCCTCCTTCACCTCCCCATTCCTGACTTCCTCTGTGGAGAGCCATGTTTCCTCACAGCCCTTCCTCCTTGGCTTCGTCCTTAATTCTTAGGCCCTCTTCTCTCTCTTGGGTCTCATTCCCTCCCCAGAGCTGTGGTTTACTGCTTGGGGCCACAGTAGTCCGTGCTTCTCTGAGAGGCCGGAATGTAGCTAGTTTTCGAAGCCTGGTTAGAAACTTACTTCTTTATTGGTCAGCTACCAAAGTACCCAGCATTGTGTAGTTTCTGGGAAAATAGTGAAAAGACTGGGAGGGAGATGGACATTAATCACAGGCACATACAAATGTGACATTATAGCTGTCTGAGTCTTCCTCAGGAAGGTTCATGGTGCTGAGTTACTACAAATTCATCATTGCCAGCCTTCTCTTAGACACATATACTGTGGAAATGCTTTTCTGCTCCTCCAGTAATTGCCCTGTCTCATTTCCAGGACCCCTCACACACTAAAACACACCTACCCATGTGGGGAGAGGCAGAAAAGCCTGGTTTGTACATTTCTGGTATTAAAACAGTTGAGTATTGGCAGTTTATAAATCTCTAGTTTTATTCTGGCTACTGAGTATCAGTGGTTAAAGAAGACAGGCTGAGAATGTGGGGATTCATTTGTCTCTTCCATGTAAAGCAAAACACAATGTGTAAATTCAAATGATGGAGTTCACAGTCCTGCTTCCCAGTGGGAAGGAAGTTGAGCCCTAAGGTTGGCTCACGTCGCCCCCTAGTCCTGCCCAGGAATAAGTCATTGGGATGTCCTTGAACTCTGGCGAGTGTGGAAGGTAAGGGGTTTCCTCACACAGGTGCTTTACTAAATTCCACTCAACATTCCCAGTGCAGAGCTCCTGAACCTCAAGGAGGGGCACGTGTGAAAATTACATAGGGAACTATTTTCAAACAGTACCAAGTGCAGCTGTTTCCTGGGCATAAATTGAAAAATACATCTTTCTGGGCCCAACTGTGTCCCATCCCAGATTTACTAAATCACCTTCTAGACACAGGGCCTGGGCATCCATGGCTTTCAGAGTCTCCTGGGTGATTGTGATATGTGACCAGGATTGCAAACTGCTCTTCTAGTTGATGGTGGCCTTAAAGCTGTAAAGTCCTCACTAATTGATGCATCACAGCCTGAAGGATGATTGACAGGGCAATGTGTGCAAATCCATCCTTGGAAAAATTTGATTGTGTTGTGAAAAAAATTTGATGGTACTGACTGTTGTTTGACTTAATTAAATATTTGCAACAATAACCTTTTAATTCTACTTTACTAAATATAGTTGGGTGAAAAAGTAAAATCTGAACCATCTGCTTACTTTGTGAAGACTCTGTCTTCCCTCACCAGGGTTTTAGGTCAGTAATCCGAGGAACTTTAAATGCCTACTCCTATAGGCATTGGAGCAAATTAAAAAAAAAAAAAAAAAAAAAGACATGATCTAGCTTCAAAGAGCTCACAGTGTGGTGAGGAAGGTGGATTTATTTAAAAGTTTAAAGGTATAGTTCTTATAGGTCTGTCTTAATCTTAACATTGCAAATGATCTGATTTTCATATCCAGTTAAAAAAATTTTTTTAGAGAAATTTTATTTATTTATTTGAGAGAGAGAGCATGAGCACAAGTGGAGGAGGGGCAGAGCAAGAAGCAGACACCCCACAGAGCAAGAAGCCCAACTCAGGGCTCCATCCCAGGACCCTGAGATCATGACCTGAGCCTAACGCAAGAGGGTTCACCAAACTCAGTCACCCAGGCGCCCCCATACCGTTTTTATTCAGTTGCTTTTTGCAGATCTGATGTGAAACTTGTCCCTCGCAAGTTCATAATCCTTGTGGACTTTAAAAGCTCTTATTTTTAGTTGAAAGTAAGATTTTGGGTGTAGTGGAAAAGCACAGGTTCAGATCCAGAGCCCACCCCTGTTTGTGTGAGTTTGGACAAGCCACTTAGGCTAACTGATACCTGTTTCCTCATCTGTAAAACTGTGATGTCCCTGATAACATTGTTGTGGGGATTAAAAAAGAAACCAGGTGTGAGAAAGAACATGACAGCCATGCTACGCTACTCTGTGAATCACGCCCACCTTCTAGTACTGTCCTTTGTCCTTTTTTTTTTTTAAAATTAACATATAATGTATTTTTTTTCTGGGGGTGCAGGTCTATAAATCATCAGTCTTACACAATTCACAGCACTCACCATAGCACATACCTTCCCCAGTGTCCATAACCCAGCCACCTTCCCGCAACCCCTCCTCACCACCCCCCCGCCACAGCAACCCTCAGTTTATTTCCTGAAATTAAGAGTCTCTTATGGTTTGTCTCCCTCCCATCCCATCTTGTTTCATTTTTCCCTCCCTTCCCCCCATGAGTCCCCACCCTGCCTCTCAAATGCCTCATATCAGAGAAATCATATGATAGTTCTCTTTCTCTGATTGACTTACTTCACTTAGCATAATACCTGGTTCCATCCATGTGGTTGCAAATGGCAAGATTTCATGTTCTTTTTGATAGCTGCATAATATTCCATTGTGTGTATACGTACACACACACATTTATACACCACATCTTCTTTATCCATTCATCTGTTGATAGACACCTAGGCTCTTTCAATAGTTTGGCTTTTGTTATCCTTTGTCTTTTATCCCTTCATCTTTAGGGAGAAAATAACATTTTGAGACAATAGGAAATTGGCCTCTTGAGCTGTACTGGCCACTGATTATATGGCTAAGGAGAAAATTTCTAATAATGGGTTGCTTAAACCAGGGTTTCTTGATAATGACATTGTTGCCATTTTGGTCTAGCAGATCCTTTGTTGTGGGGAGCTGGTCCTGTGTATTGTAGCACCTTTGGCATATCGCTGGCCTCCATCTGCTGCTAGATGTCCGTAGTATCCCCCATGTTGTGACAACCAGCCATCACCAAATGTCCCCTAGGCCGGGGGGAAGCAGAATTGCTCTGGTTGAGAGCCAGTGGCCTAGACTCTCCCCCTTCTGTTCTGTGTGGTGGAGCCTGTCTCTTTGCCTCTTAAAGCATTTAGGAGTTTTACTGTTGGTCAGAGAAGTATAAAGTAAAACCACAGTGTGGCTGCTCCATATTTACCAGAGTAGTGGGAATGTGTCGGCAAGGGTGTGGAACATCCTGTAGTCCCATACATTGCTGGCAGGACTGTGTGTTGGTATGGCTGCTTTTTTGTCATTGTGTGTCAGCTACAGTGGAAAAACATAAAAATGTAAAGCTGCAAAAAAATAAAGTGGGAGGACACACAATATCTGATTTTAAGACTTACCAGAACAACAACCACAATAACAACAACAAAACCCAGCTATATGCTCACCAAAGACATGTACTAGAAGATTTGTGTCAAACATTATAATTGCCCCCAAATAAATAAAAACTGCCTAAATGCCCATCAATAGTAGAATGAAAGAAGTGGTCATCTATTAGGGCAGTGGAATGCTATATAGCCATGAAAAGGAATGATTTTTTTTTTTTTTTTAACTACACATAAAAATAAGGAAATACTGGGTGCCTGGGTGGCTCGGTTGAGCACCTGACTCTTGATTTTGGTTCAGATCATGATCTCAGAGCCATGAGATTGAGTCCCACGAAAGGCTTCATGCTCAACATGGATTCTGCTTAAGATTCTCTTTTTCCTTCTCTCTCTGCCCCTCCCCCTGCTTGCATGTTCTCTCTCTCTCTCTACACTTGATCTTAGGCAAAAGCCTAAGAAGCAATTCTCTCTCTCTCTAAAATAAATAAATAAAATCTTAAAAAAAGAAAAAAAATCAGTGTAATACTCATAAAGTTGAGTGGAAAAATCTAGTCACAGAAGAATACAGGACATACTCTATATGAGGTGGTCAAACTAATTTATGTTGTGAAAGAGTAGGGTATTAGTTACCTTATGGGGGTAGTACCTAGAAGGGGGCACAAGGCAGGGAAGCATTAAAATCCTCCTTTAAAATACTTGGTGTGGGGTTTATTTTCTGGATGGGATCCTAACTGGTTGAATGGGTGGTTCTGGAGGTAGAAAATGCTGCATACTCAGGTACTGTGAAGGCAGATTGAACTGTTACTTGAAGATTAGTCCAGACGTTGGGATGGTCAGTGATCTTAGCCCTTCAAATGTTAAATCTTGGGGACTTTTCCTCCATTGGATTTCTTCTCTGATTTTTACCGTGGAAGGCAGTTCTAGCCTTGAAGGAATACATCTGTGGATGATTATGGTTTGTGAGAATGTGAATAGCAGAATAATCTTTTATTATTAATATTTTATTTGTGAAGTTTCTTTGGATGGGATTTACTGAACCTAAGTTTTTTTTAGTAATGAAAACCTCTATGGTAAAAGTTTCGTTTGCAACAAAACATTTGCTTATATGTTGTCAAATGTATAAGGTTCTAGCTGTAAACTAATAAGGCATGGTGTTTTGCAAGAGATTTCTCCTTCCTTGGGAATGCTGATTGATTCAGTTCCTTCTCCCAGTACTGATTTATTCCAATTTAAGAACTCAGTTCTGGAGCACAAGGGTAGCTCAGTGGGTTAAGCCTCTGCCTTCAGCTCAGGTCATGGTCCCAGGGTCCTGGGATCGGGCTCTCTGCTCAGCAGGGAGCCTGCTTCCCCCTCCTCTCTTTGCCTGCCTCTCTGCTTACTTGTGATCTCTGTCTTTCAAATAAATAAATAAATAAATAAATATATTTTTTTAAAAAGAGAGGACCTCAACCTCAAGATGTTAGCTAACTTGTTATGGTGATCACTTGGTAATATATATAAATGTTGATTCACTATGTGATGCACCCAAAACAGTATAGAATTGTATATCCACTATGCTTCAAAATATATATAAAACATAAAATAATACTTTAAGAACCATTTATATCTTAAATTCATGTTAATAAAGGAAGATTTTATATTCATTCATTTGATAATAATTGAATTGGTTTTGTTAGTATTTTAATGTTGCATAGTTTAGTGATAGTTCAGCTGTTTGTTAAAAAATATTTGCTTTGGGGTCCCACACTGGATGTGGGGCCTATTTAAAAAAAAAGATATTTTCTGGGACTTTTAAAATTAAATAAGATAAGAGGCTCATTGTATTTGAAATATAATGTCTTACGGTGAAAATGGCCCAAATTGTGCAGTTTGAATTCTCAAAATTGTTGTTTCTATTTAAAATTCACCCATAGAGGGCACTGTTGTATTGAAAGTTTAAATCTTTGCAGCACCTTTTTAAGTTTTTTTAAAAAGTACTTCTATTTGTACTAAAATCTCACTATGTTACAGCAAATAATCTAGTAGTACTTAATAGAAGTGGAGAGTGTTTTGGGGAGCCTGGCTGGAGAAATCCATAGAGCACATGACTCTTGATCTTGGGGCTGCAAGTTCAAGCCTCATGTTGGGTTAGAGATTACTTAAAAATAAAATCATTAAAAAAAAAAAATGTTGAGAGCACTTTAACTTAGAAATGGGACTATTTTCCACAATAGCCAAACTATGGAAAGAACCTAGATGTCCATCAACAGATGAATGGATCAAGAAGATGTGGTATATATACACAATGGAATACTATGCAGCCATCAAAAGAAATGAAATCTTGCCATTTGCAACAACGTGGATGGAACTAGAGCGTATCATGCTTAGCGAAATAAGTCAAGCAGAGAAAGACAACTATCATATGATCTCCCTGATATGAGGAAGTGGTGATGCAACATGGAGGCTTAAGTGGGTAGAAGAATAAATGAAACAAGATGGGATTGGGAGGGAGACAAACCATAAGTGACTCTTAATCTCACAAAACAAACTGAGGGTTGCCGGGGGGAAGGGGTTGGGGAGAAGGGGGTGGGATTATGGACATTGGGGAGGGTATGTGATTTGGTGAGTGCTGTGAAGTGTGTAAACCCGGTGATTCACAGACCTGGGGATAAAAATATATGTATATAAAAAATATATGTTTATAAAAAATAAAAAATTAAAAAAAAAAAAAAAAAAAAAGAAATGGGACTATTTTATAATCAAAAGTATTTGCTTTTGTGAAAAAGTTGATAAAATAGTGCATATTTTTCATCATTCCTCTGTGAGGAACTCCAAGTTAGAGAAAAAGCTATATTTTATTATATATTTAGGAATTCTTTTCTTGAAAGAAAATGAAGTTAACATAGGAAACCTGACAGATATATAGGTTTACCTCATTGATATTTGAGGCATTTGAAAATTGTTTTTGTTTTGGTATCTTATTGTTTAACAGCTATGTTGTTGAAGACCTAGTAGGTACAAAGCAGTCTTTATAAACTGGTAGGTGACAGATATATAAATTATCTCATAATCTCCTTTGTTTTAGATTTAAGTGCAGTATGCTTAAAATATGGTGGATTATACAGATTAATCCTAGCTAATGGGGTTCTTGAGGTTGGGGTTTAAAGGAGGCCTTTAAGGACCTACGAAACTTTGCATTTTAGACAATATTTAACAGCAAAGAAAGTTTGGTTTCTTAAATCTTTTTTCTTGACAATCAGTCTAGGTGTTAATTTAATCTTTTTTTCTGTGCTTTCCTTCTAAAACCTTCATCTTAGCAATTAATATAATTAGATAAAAAAGGGAAAGTGCCTTACCCAAGGAAATGTTGTACAAGCATCCTCATCATTGTTACTCTTGCTGTTCATACTATACTGAGGAATGTAATCATAAATGGCAGTGGATTCTAGAGATGCTCTTAAGTATTTTTCTACAGTGAGCTTCTTGTTCAGTTGAGACTTTAGGTCAAGGTATAGTCAAACTTACTTCCTTCCTTTGGTTAGGTTTGTTTTGATTATTATTCATGTATCAGATTAAAATTATTTAAAAAGAATAAATGTGTGGTAAAGAGAAAACTTAAACAAGAGCATTAATTACGTATCTAGCTTACCTAGAATCCTGGGAAGAGAGCAATTGAATCCACTAAAGGAACCAAATAGAATAGTAGGGTTATTTCTACTTCCTTGTGTCTTTGAAGAGATTATTGTTAGACTTAATATTAAAAGAGTCCCTCCTTTGAGTGCCTGGATGGCTCAGTTGGTTAAGCATCTAACTCTTGATTTCAGCATAGGTCATGATCTCAGGATTGTGAGATCGAGCCCAGCAATGGAGCCTGCTTGGGATTCTCTCTCTTCCCCTCTCTCTATCCATCCCCACCTCTCTTAAGAAATAAAATAAGATAAGATAGATAAGATAAAATAAAATAAAATATCACCTTCTCCATACACACACCCCATTGTTTACAGCAGCATTATGTACAATAGCCAGATGGAAGCAGCCCAGGTGTCCATCCACTGATAAATGGATAAAGATGTGTATGTGTGTGTGTATGTGTATGTGTGTATGCAATGGAATATTATTCTGCCACAAAAAGAATGAAATCTTGCCATTTATAACAGTGTGAATGGAGCTAAAAAGTTTTATACTAAGTGAAATCAGTTAGAGAAAGACAAATCCTATATGATTTCACTCATGTGGAATTTAAGAAACAAAACAAATGAGCAAAGCAGGGGGGAAGAGAGAGGGAGCAAACAAAGAACACTTTTAAGGACAGAGAACACACTGATGGTTAGCAGAGGGGATGGGTGACATAGGTGATGGGAATTTAGGAGGGCACTTAACAGTGATGAGCACTGGGTGTTGTACACCTGAAACTAATATTACACTGTACATTAACTAACTGGAATTTAAGCTTTTAACTTAAAAAAAATCAAGTTAAAACAAATTTCCCTTCCCTGCACATGCTCTAATGAGGGCATTTTGTTTTTAAAAACATATCTGGAGAGTGAATTTGATCTTCTGGCTTTTAAGCAGCTCACAGTTTTGGTGATTCTGTTCTAAACTGGTAGTTAACTCTAGCAAATTGAACAATTTAACCTAGTAATCAGCCTGGACTGCTGTCATTGTTACCCACAGAGGTGCTGAGACGCCGCCGTAGTGAACATGCATGGAACACTTGCCGTGTGCCGTGGGGAGCTTTATGCCAAGCCCTGAAGCTCTGTTTCCTTGTGCTCCAGAAGAAAGAGAGGTTTTGGGGAATCGATACTAATATGTGAAATAATTAGTAAACAATAGGAGACAGAAAGCATATGCATATGTGTCTACCTGCTCTGAAAGTTTAAAGTACAGAGAGCTTCTCTTTTGTCCCTTTAGGACATGTTCGAATAAACATCATAAACATCTTTGAATCTCAAAAAGGTCTAAATAAATATTTGGAATCTTTAGTTGTTAAACATGAATCAAAGTGATATGTTGAGGTGTTTACAGATAAGATACAAATGATCCACTGCTCATGCCTTACCAGGGCATGTTTTCTCATTATGCGCTTGCTTTTTAATAAGTGGGGAACCTTCCTCACCCTCACCTTGAGTATATATGAAATATATGTATATTTGTAGTTTAATTAGAAATACAGAAAAAATGTCAGAATGCCCACTCCTCAAAGATAGACACTGTCGTTTTGGTATTTTTTATTATGTTTTTAATACATATATATACTTTTTTCCTATAAATGTGTCTGTCTCATTAATATAGAAGCAAAACTGGTATATTGTGTACATATTACCTTTACATCCTATTTTGATTATATTCAGCTAACATGTAGTACTATATTATCATACAGATCATAGTATAGCCTTTCCTCATGTTGTAATAATTTTGAAGGAATTTTAATAGCTGCATAATATTCTGTCAATATACTATAGGTTTTTGTTGTTATTGTTACTGTTTTTTTAGAGAGCAACAGAGAGAGCTGAGTGGGGGTTGAGGGGAGAGGGAGAGAGAGAATCTTAAGCAGGCTCCATGCTCAGCATGGAGCCCGACATGGGCCTCCATCTCAGAACCCTGAGATCATGACCTGAGCTAAAATCAAGAGTCAGATGCTTAGCTGACTGAGCCACCCAGGGGCCCCTGTATACTGTAGTTTAAATGTAGTCTCTTTGGACTTCAGGTTTTCAAGTTTTCAGCATTGTAAATAAAAGGGTGGTAAGCATCTTTATGTAATGCTTTGATCAAATCTTAGTATTTCCTTGAGGCAGAGTTCTAGAAGTAGAGTCTGGTGCAAAGAAGGGAATACAAACGTTCCACACCCCCCAGTATGTGCATTTTCAACACCACAAATAGCTCGATATGAATGTCAGACTGCTCTATAGAAAGGCATGATCTGTTTACACTTCACTAGCAGTAAACACAGAGTCTACTAGGATCTCACCTCACCAGCACATAAATAAGACTGAAAAGTCTTTGTTGTTATTAATTTGGCAGATACAGAATCACTTAATTTTTAAAATATCACATTTTTTGGGGGAAGGATTTTATTTATTTATTTGAGAGAGAGCTAGGGAAAGCATGAGCCAGGTGAAGGGCAGAGGGAGAAGCAGACTCCCCACTGAGCAAGAATCCTGATGCAGGACTCAATCCCACAACCCTGGTATCATGACCTGAGCTGAAGGCAGCTGCTTAACCAACTGAGCCACCCAGACACTCCCCCTGTGAGGTGTTTTAATCTTACTGATTTTGTCCAACAGATATTTGCTGATTGGCCTACCTTGTGCCAGGCTAATGCCAGACTGACCTTGAAGAAGTGAGGAGTCCATAGTCCTTGCTCTTCAAGTCTAGATGCATTCAGGATTGGATCTGGAAACACAATAACGGAGAACAGGGAGCAAGAAGGTGGAAGGATGGGGGGGGTCCCACAGGACATGAGAGGCGTATGCCAAGTCTTAAGGGGAGAATAGGTGTTTGCTGAGTAGACAGGCTGGAAAAGTCTTGCATGAAGAGAGCATATGCACCGAGGAGTGAAATGTGTTAAAATGTGTGATTCGGTGTGCTTGAAGCATGAGGTCAAAGACTCGCGAGGAGCTGGGAATGGACTCGTCGAGGGAGGTCACTGCACTGCAGTCCACCTTTGTAACTAGCCAGCTGCCAGCGCCAGGCTGCTCAGACTGCCTAGAGAGGACGGGGGAACCAGATTTTCTGTGTTTTGTTTTTTTCTGCCAGCTTTTATAAAATGCAATAAAACTCAGTAACTAAAACTATGAAAAAATAAACCCTTATTTTTTAAAATTAAGATTTAAATTAAATCTGCTTTGAAAGTTTTGAAATGTTCACTCTCCATTTCCGTATCTATCTCTTATGGATAGTAGCAACCAGTTCTAGAACCCATCCATGGGCCTGAATACCGGGAATTTTGCCACTGATGGCTGTAAATGCAAGTCAAAGTATACACCTCTGGGACTGTCCACACAGATAATGGCCACACAGAGGCCACATTGCAAGTGACATAGCCTCATTTCGGGGAAGTTATAAAGTAATCATACCTTCCTGGACAGCTGTACTGTTTGAATCTGGCTAAGTCACTTATATTATATTATATTATATTAGTTATATATTAGCTGTATATTATGTCATATTATATTATTTAAAAGATTTTATTTATTTACTTGGGAGGAGAAAGAGAGAGAACCTGAGCAAGAGGAGGCACAGAGGGAGAAGCAGCATTCACGCTGATCAGGGAGCCAGACTTGGGGCTTGATCCCAGGACTCTGGGATCGTGACCTGAGTGGAAGGCAGACGCTTAACTGACCCAGTCACCCCTAAATCACTATATTTTATTTTATTTATTTTTTTAAAAGATTATTTATTTATTTATTTGACAGAGAGAGAGAGAGATCACAAGTAGGTGGAGAGGCAGGCAGAGAGAGAGAGAGAGGAGGAAGCAGGCTCCCTGCTGAGCAGAGAGCCCGATGTGGGACTCGATCCCAGGATCCTGAGATCATGACCTGAGCTGAAGTCAGAGGCTTAATCCAAATGAGCCACCCAAGTGCCCCTCAATCACTATATTTTAAAATAGAAAACTCTCCTCCTTAAAATAAAATGAAGTATCTTAAGGGAGGTAAATTTTTTTTCCTCTTTGATAAAAACAAGGGTTTTCAACCTTGACTGCATTTTAGAATCACCTCAGACTCTAAAAATGATACTGATCCTGGGTCCCACCTCCTCGGATAAGTTTGATGCCACCTCAGCATCAGGATTTTTAAAAAGTCCATGTTGATTCTAATGTGCAGCCAACTTTCTCCCATAGGAGACATGCTAATAACTCATCATGTTTTCTGATTGAGACCTGATGTCAAAGAACAGCACAGTAATTATATGCTAAAACTATCATTTGAATTTGAATGTGGTGCTTAAAAATATTAAGACTGTTTGAGATGTAATAATCTAGTGTATTATAGATGCTATCAGAGCTTCTTCTGACCCTCCCTGCCAAATACCATTATTTTAATTACGGTTGATGGTATATATGTCTTTCAGTATAGCTTATTCAGTATCCAGAATACATAACCTAGTGTTAATACCCTTATAAATTAAAGCTCGTGAAATCTTGAGTTGTCTGCTTCACCTGCTCCTATCCAGTGATGGTGGTGGTATTGGGTGTTTTATTAATCTCCTAATAAGATATGATTAGAACAACTTGCCATGAATGTCTAACATCTGAAGTGCAATTTTTTTTTTTTTTTAAAGATTTTATTTATTCATTTGACAGACAGAGATCACAAGTAGGCAGAGAGGCAGGCAGAGAGAGAGGAGGAAGCAGGCTCCCCGCCGAGCAGAGAGCCTGATGCGGGGCTCGATCCCAGGATCCTGGGATCACGACCTGAGCCGAAGGCAGAGGCTTCAACCCACTGAGCCACCCAGGCGCCCCTGAAGTGCAATTATTGCTGGATTTTAAAAATCAAATTCCTTGAAATCATTTATTCAACTCTTACTTTAGAGTATTAAAACTTCAGGTCTTGGTCTACTCTATGCCACTGCTTAATATTTTCTAGATCTCCCAATAGCATACAATATACCCATATACAATAGCATACAATATACCAATATACAAACACTTCCTGTGGTGAATTATTAGTCTATTTGTGGTGCCAAAAGCTAGCTACAGTCTGCAAAGATAAAATGATTTTTCCCCTCTGTTTGCTAGTGTGCTCTTCATGTGCTGAAGGCTCTGAACATTCAGTGATTTACTCATTCAGTAAACAGCTTTTGGGTGCCTACTTGTGCTAGATACTGGAGATATGCAGTTTAAGGCTCTTAAAGGAACAGGATAGGAACAGCACAGCAGCATACTACTAGCCATTAATACATAGATGGAGCAGCTTTCACACACGCAAAGTGAAAATATATTTATTCTCCCCCACACCCCATTGTTTCAAATAGGCATGTGGTTTTGGATATACCTTTCTTACTTGCTTAAACTTCTCTATTTTATCTTTTTTCCTTCCTGGTTTTGTTGTTGTTGTTGTGTTTTGAAAAATTATTAGGGCAGAAAATACCTTAAAAGTAGTTCTACCGACTGTTTTGGGGTCCTGGGCCAGTCATTTAATCCCTCTGTTGTAAAAAGATGATACTGTCTCTGCTCTGTTCATGTGAGTTGTCCTGAAGATTATGAGGGAAGTTATATGTAACATTAACATCAAAATTTGAAATACACAGTTCAAGTATAAATGGACCTTATAAAACAATTTTTAGAAGAAAGAAAAAAGAAACCTTACATAGATGTGCAGTGTATGTACCACAGCAAAAAACAGTGTGTGTTTCTGGACCCTGACAGCAAAGATGCACCAAAAAGTTAAATTCTATGGAAGTTTGCTTCTATGATGGATTTTTTACTTTTTACTCAGCTCCCGAAAAAGAAACTTCCTGGGTTTTCTTTCTCCTCCTACGGTTCTCCAGTGGCAAGGCTGTTTCCTGTCGAGAGCAGCTCTGCGGCAGCCCCTCTGCACAGACTCCCCACCTCCTCTTTCTCTTTCTTTCAAACACTTAATACATTTAGAGACTGATCTTGTGCAGAAAATATCCCTGACATTTGAAGAGCTCCAGGGATTCAGTGAGCATGCTCCGTGCTCCCTCCCGCTGGGAAGAGGAAGCTCGTTTACATACGAGTCATACCAGGCATAGCCAGCATGTCAGCGCAGTTAACTTGCAGCGGGCTGTGAGGAAAGCGAGTGCGGCTTTGTCCTAGGAAATGTGCTTCGTGTTTTGCTTTTTTCACTCCTTTTTTATTTCGAAGAAAGATTTGTAAAGACTTCTGAAACGTTTTTAAGTGCTCGATTGAGGATACAAAACATACACCGTCTACAATTAAGCCCTTGAAGGGTTTTTGTGTTTGATTTTTCGTGCGTGTTTTTTTTTCTCTTTTTCTTTCTTTCTTCTTCTTCTTCTTCTTCTTTTTTTTTTTTTTTTTTTTTTTAACTTTTACATACTTTGTTTTGATCATCTGAGGCTGGGCCTCACAGTCTTTGTGAAGTTTGAGAAGAGCCAGGAGCTACTCAGTAATAATTGATTTTTTGAAACATACTCTTTGGGGCAAAAGCAAAGAGCTGGTTTTCTGTGCGAGCCCGATAAATGCTATTTATGAAGATGGACCTGTTGAACTACCAGTACTTGGACAAGATGAACAACAATATCGGCATTCTCTGCTACGAAGGTAGAGGTTCTGTTCTAGAAATTGCTCTTCTCTTGCTTTTGTCAAGGCCACTCCTCCTTTAGGGTTCTGAATGCCTTCTGTGTATTTTCTTCTCTTTCTTGAGATTTCAGGGTGCTTTGAAAGGCGAGTGTTGATTATGTACTATTTTCAGTACAAAGTTTGTTGTTCCTATCTTAGCCTTCAGGGTAACAGTGGGGGAGGGAAGGCAGTGAAATATAAACTGTTAAAAGTTTCCTTTTTGCTTGCAACATATTAACTCTTCACATTTTTAACTCTTGATAATATGATTATTTTTTAATTCTGTTGATGTTCTCTTTAGAGGAAGAACTTCTAGGTCCAGGAAAAGTTAAACATGTTGTGCCCCCCCCCCCCCGGGTTTGATACTTATTTTAAACATGCACTATCTACAGTATTCATGTTGTATTCCAATCAGTACTTGGGATTTTCATGTAGAGGGGAACAGAAAGTTACAGTGAGTTTTTGTTTTCAGGAGCGATTGTCCCAAACAATGAAGAATTTTTCTATTCAGTTTGGGGGACTGAAAGGGCACCCATGTCACAAAGCACAGGCTGTCTCTTTGTCTGATTTCCCATTTCCTGTACAGCTCTGAGAGAGTTCTGACATTGAAGGATGTTCCCTCCACACTCCGGTCCCTTGTGGAAGTGATTGCACAACACACCAACCAGAAAGCTAAATTGAAAGAAAGGAAGAAAGAAAAAAAGAAAGAAAGGAACCTACTCTGAATTCTTATTGTTTATTACCTCCTGTTATAACCATGAGGTGTTTCTCCACTGCCTTGTAGCATTTCGAACTGTTAGTAGTAAGAAGAGAAAAAGCAATTTCTTAATCTGTTGGAAACATTATCTACGTGCAATTTGAAAAAGTGGTAATGGCCTGGGTTTGAGTGGCTGGAGAGGCATCTCCGGGGGAATTTAGCTTGGCAGGAGGAGTGTTTTTTGTTGTAACCACATACAAATCGAGGAGGAGACATCTTTCTGATTCAGTCGAACCAGTTTCCATGTTTTCTCTTAATAGTGAACTAAACGTTTCTTTTGGAAAAGAAAACATTGAAGAAACTTGCATGTAAAATTTCAGGCCTGTTGCCTAATCAGTTGAAAACTTACCCTTTCCCCTTCAAGGAAAATGAAATCTCATTCATACTGTTTGTTTGTGTGTGTGTGTGTGTTTTAAACTCTGGATAAGGATTTCATACTTGGGATATTTTTTTAAAAAGGTATATAAATATTTTTAACTCCTGCTTGTTTCACTGATGAGAATTATGGCGGATAGCTTTCTTTGAATCTGCTGCTTTAAGTAGATCATCTGAAGTCACTCATCTTAAAAGCAGACTTCTTCAGGATGGTGACTGGGCAGCAACAAGTAACTGGGCTTGTTTCTTGTGAAATTAACATACTGCAGTTTTAAAAAACATTTCTTTCTTCACTGAATAAGAAATCACAGACTTTTAAGGCAATATCTGTTGGCTTGTCTTTGTCATTGTGTAATATGATATTTTTCAAAACAAAACAAAACGTAATTATCAGCCTAACTGAGGAATAGACTGACTGCAAGGAAATTGATACCCCATTAATTTTGTATGTTTCCAGTTGCGGGGTGGTGAGGAAAAGCTTATGGAAAGCTTGTCCAGGTTGATTTGTTGTTTTGTAGTCTGTAATGTACTCGAGATAGTCTGCTTTGTAGTCTCCCTCCTTATTTGGGGGAAGAAACTTTGATTTTGAAAGTTGAGTAGATATGTAGGATGATTTGCTGTAGTCTGTTTGGTTTAAACATCTGCTGCTCTTTTCCTTGCTATGAAAGTCAACATTATTTTAACACCAAAATAAATACACAGGAAATGAAGAAAAGCACAGCAAAACTTGAGTGGTGTTTATAGTGGGTTGTTTATGCCCTGGTGGTTTTCTTAGTATAAATACTGCACACATCTGTTCTGAACTCAAAGGGGTGTTTTGAGGATGAGCATAAATCTCAGATGGGAATTTTTTTTTTTTTTTTTTTTTTGGTAAGGAAAGTTGGAACCATTACTGTTCCTTTAAATCCAATACTCTGGAAGTATTCGTATTAAGCATAGCAGCTCACCAGCATTCCAGGGAAGTTATTTGGAAAATGGAATGTACAGTTGGTAGGCAGCATTTAATTTCACTTGGGGCACAGGCAGGCTTTACATCTCTTTAAGAATAAGGGACAATTTAATTTTCTGAAGTTTTAGTTTTAACAATTAAGATGTTGATGGTTATTACTCTCCAGGTTAGTTATACCATATTCCCTGGTTCTGTTGTTCACAGCTCTACTCTGCCAAATAAACCATGTGTCCGCACTGTCATTCTTCAGCCTCTCTGGCAACATATACACAAATAGATCCTTTTTAGCTAGTTATCTTGCAGCATACAAGGCCTTCCTAAAGTCCTACATTTAGAGCAACTGGTTCAGACACAGACTCTGCTTGGTGACTGCTCTCTGGCATCTGACTTTCCCCATACTAGTCTGTAAGCATAATTGAAAAAGAAAATAAAGGAAAAAATTAACTGCAAATAGGTTTGGGGTGGGATCCATTGGGTAGGAGAAGGAGATTGGCAAAGGGCAATCTCAGTCTGGCTAATTTCTGGAAACCCATCACTTTCATTGGTAATGAGCAAATTAGCAGAACTCTGCTTGTGTTAATGAGTCTGTTCAAAAAACCTCATGGTTTATTACCACAACCCTCAACAGTTAACTAGCTCATGCAGTTAACCATACTGCATGTTCATGTTATTCCCATTTGAACCCCAGTTTTGCCTCTATCTCCATGAAAAGGTCATAAGCCAACCTTAGCCTTCATTTTTCCCCTCTAACTCCTGAGAACACTCTGCCAGTAGGCTGAAAGCCTCCTGGAGGCAGGGGCAGGGCATTCTGCCTTGGTCACCACTGGATCCTGGAATCCTGCCACGGTGCCTTATTTGGCTCCCAGAAAGTGGCTGACTGAAAAAAGAAAAAAAACAAACCATGAAATCTCTCCAATAGCAGTGTAGTCACTACTGTATAATTTAGTACTTCATTATATATACATCTCGTATTCTCTAATTATTGTAGAGCTGTACAGGGCCTTAGGTATATCTTAGACATTTGACTCCCCCCCACCCCACCCCTCCGCCCGGAGGAAACCAAGGCCCAGAGAGGTAAATTGTCTGTTCAAGTTGATTCAGAAAGTTTGTAGCAGAAATGAGTTGTTGTGAGGACTGAGTGGTTTTCATTAGTCTGTGATTTTTCTGTAGCATTACTGCCTCTCCACGATCATTTTATGTCTTGTCTCCTTAGTTATTAGCTTGTCAGTGATAGGGAATGTGCTCGGTCTTGGGGACCCTCCCAGCACGGGGTGGCAGGGGACATCTGAGATTACAGTGCACAGTGAGCCTGTTCTGGAGTCCTCATTTCCCTGAGAAGCCAGTTGCTGGTCTAGATTTCCAGGCTGTTGTGATGTCAGAAAGGAGAGTATGAGAACTCTAAGTGACCAGCCTTGTTGGAATTTGTTCTCCTTGCTGCTCTGGTTTGCTTTACTTTTTTCCTGATTGTGCAGAGGAGGAGGCCCTGTGTAATGCCAGTTCACAAAGAGTGTTTTCCCAAGGGAGTAGAGAACTGGTTAGACCATTGATTTTTCTCAAGATGGCTGACGGTTCTATTTACATAATTACGTGGTGCTGAAAACATAGGTCCTAATAAATGTGCTCATGGTTGGCCGTGGCTTTAAGCTGCTGTTAGTGATACTTTAATTATGGGTTAAGAGCCATTAGTGTGTAATTTGGTAGAAGAATTCTCCCCTTTTAATTTAATAGTGCGATTTATATTGGGAGAAAGTAAGAATAAATTGCATATTGTGATCATCTGAAAGCTTAAGAGGAGAGTATTCTAAGTTCCTCACATTTTGAGCTACTCATTGTTTTAGAACATAATTACACTTATTTCATCACAGGGTACACTTAAAATTAATTTTCTGGAATTGAAAGGAAAATGCAGACTAGTTGTTGAGTGAGACTTTGCCAGAATTAGGAGTAAGGTTGGGTGACGGGATTTCTTTTGTTTTCTGCCAGTCTAACCAGCAAGCAGTTTAGTGTTCTTTGTCTAATGAGTTCAGAGGCATCAAGGAAACTTAGAGCATTGGGTACTATTAAGGTGAAAAGGCCACAGAGCAGAGCCATTTGAACCCGCCTCTGTTCCAGCCCTGTGTATCAAGTGACCAGCTCTTGATCCTGGGGTGTATTCTGAAGTGGAACATCTGCAACTATTTTGCTGTGGAAATTCATTTTACTTTAGCATTTTGTTTGCAGGAGAGAGAGGTGAAGGGGAGGAGTTGGGGGGGATAGGAAGGGGAAAATTGCGGGGAGAGGAAGGAGGGGTTGGGGGGGATGGGAGCAGTTGTTGGGGGAGAGGCTGAGAGGAGTTTGATTAGTAAAACATGCCTAGGTGAGCCCAGGAGATCTCCTGCAAGAGATCCAGCCAGTTTGTATTTCTTCTAATTACAGTTTGTGAAGGGAAGGTGTGATTATACCCTCCTTCCTTCCAGCTCCCCTCCCTTGTTTCTCTGCCCTCTTCTGGAAAGATTATTTTACTTGGCTGTTTATCTCTTGGAGCTTACACATGGCTTTGTTTTGGAAGGCAGATTTCTCTTCCTTCCTTCCTCTGTTCCTTCCCTATTGTCTGCATGGCCTTCTATTCTTAGGCTGTTGGGATTTGTTGCTGTGAAGGTTTTTTTAAACACGCCATAAGATACAAAAAGTACCCCCGCGGCTTGTGAGAAGATTCAGAACCTCTCAATATAGCCTCGTTCTGCTCAATTGTGAGGATGTTGCAGAAAACTTGGTTTTGTCTGAAGAAATTAGATCCAGATTTAGCACTTCTGCATATATACAAATATATAAAACCGGTCTAACCAGGGGTTGTTTCTGGCTGTGTTTTATCTCCATATCTGACATTTATTCAATGACTGTTTGTGTTTAGTGGTATCTCTGTATCGGATATTGAGTTTATTAGAAGTATTCCCTAGTTGGGCTCATCAACATCAGTTTGTTCTATAGAATAGTCCCTCTCCCACATGCTTTTACTTTTAAGTAATCCCTGCACCCAAGGTGGGGCTTGAACTCACAACCCTGAGATCAAGAGGTGCGTAATCCCTTTTTTATTTCTTAATGAACTCATATGTCAGCCCCTTATCCCTCCCCTCAAAGAAACCCCAACCATGGATGCTTAATTTTAAAAGCAGAGTCTGAAAATGATTTTACTTTTTCCATTTGTTCTCTCTTTGCCTTCCTAAATGTTACATGTTCTGCTAAGTTCTAAGGAACTCTTTCTGTCAGTTTGCTTTGTTATCTTGCCTTCCTTTGTCCTTTTTCCTTTTTTTTTAAAGAATACTGTAGATTGTTACAGTTTCAGGGTATTGTGTACAGAATGTGTTTAAATCCTAACAATGCAAATTACTACTAGTTGAAAGGTTATGTACCCTAAATAAAGTAGAAAATCTATTCTTAAAGCTACCTTTAATTTGTGGCTGACTTATTTGATCTTTCTGAACTCTTAATAACTTGTTTGTTAACAAAGAAGTCTGTAAACGTAACAAACTGAAATATATTTAGTTAAGTCACCACAGAAAACTCAGTCCTGTCCTTTTCCCACCCGGTATCTGTTCTCTTAAAGGTATATGGAATGCGTGTGTGCTGTGCTGGAATATATTAAGTCTTGGGTTGTCCCTCTCTCTTGCAACACTTTTTATTATGAAATATGTCATATGTACATAAACGTGCATAAAACACGTGTGTGGTTTGAAAATGAACAACCTTATAATCACCACCAAGTCAGGAAATCATAATTTGTCTCTTTCAAGTATTCTCTCCTTGTCAAAATCCTCCTCGCCCCAGGAGGTCATCACAATTATGTCTTTTCTTCCTATCTCTCCTACCTCTATGTGCAATTCTAAACAAATTAAATTAGTTTAGTGTGTTTTTCCTTTCCTTTTTTTTGTTTTTGTTTTTGTTTGTTTGTTTGTTTGTTTTTTTAGCCCAATTGAAATTATTTCCTATGTCCTCTTTTTTGTCTTGCTTGAGGTTTTTTATAGTGGAGATGTCCTTGTCTTTTCCTTGTGAAGCCAGCTTATCTTCACGTGTGGGAATCTTGGCTGTGGAATATATGTGGACGCTCCAGCGTCTTTCTCATTCACTTGCTGCTCACTGTCTACTAAACATAGCTGGTGATGCTTTGGTCCAAACTTTTTTTTTCAGTCAGTGTTTTGTTCACAGTCTTCCTCACCTGTTGAAAGCCCTTGACCATGCAGGTCGTAATGGGAACTTGTATGTCTGAAAAACTCTGCAGTTTGTGAGAGTGCAAAGTGGGGGATGCTCGAGGAGATACATAGCTTAATTAGGGTCTGAACAAGGGCTTTCGTTCTGCATTAATAAGCAATTTGCTTAAAGGCTGAGACTTGTTACAAGTCAACTTTGTTACAGTGCCAGATTTCTTTGGATGTTAATCCAGGGACTTTCAGATACACAGAAAAAGCTTAAGTTGTTCCAGTAGTCAAACAATACTCTACATTGTAGAGAGGTGGCTGTCTGAGGGCAACAAAGATTTGAAACAATCATCTGCATTATGCACCATCTAAAATTATGAATGAAAAAGAATCATCCATATGTATGGATCTTGATTTTTATTTTATATCTGCTTTGCATGAAAATAGTTGCCTGTTAATTGTTTTTGGCTAATGATTCGATTTTAATAGAGTGAATTCCAGAATTTAATGATTTGTTGCAGATGCAGTCTGCCAAGCAATTTAGCAAAGTTGTTTACACTACCCCAAATCCAGCTGGACAGAGTGAGCCAAGTCTTCTTCCCTGATAACAGTTCAGGGAGTGATGAGTGTAAATTTCTGGACATTTTTTTTCCCCTTTGAAAACAAACACGTCTTCCATTATATGGCAGCACTGTTAGAGTGGCAGGGGATTAATTTAAAATTTTATTTTAATGTCAGCAGCTCTTTCCGGTACCCATTTTCTCCCATTCTTACTATGTGTGTCCTTTTAAATGATTATTTTTTTCTGATGAGCAACTGATAAACTGTTGGCTGAACTCACAGAAAACTCTTGTTTTATTTTTCTGCTGAAAAGTTATGACCTCTTTGCCAGTGCTTAAAATCACCCATGAGAGGGCTTTGAGTAGCTTTCTTAAAGGAATATCCAGTAGCAGCTGTACCAGGCTCTAAGTTCTGTTGGGCAGAGGGCAAAAGAGATGGAAAATAGTAGTCCTTCTCAGGATAAAACCTATAAAAAGTTTTCCAGCACTGCTCTACTGGATTCAGAATTGGTAACAATGACTACTAGTTTCTGGAGACCACGATGGGAGCACTTTTTCTCTGAGAGGCTTTATACTGGTGAAAGATGGTTGATTTGGGGAGGGAGGAGGTGGAGTAGAGTTCTAGAACCAACAGCAGACATCGGACATTGCTCTTGGTGTCCAGCAATAAATGTAATACACATACGCATTCACTTGGTTCTATATTTTGTTCAAAACAGATTGGGAGAGGGCCTTCTTATAGAGCTGGAAGAACTCTTGTGTATCCTTTAAGGAAAAGATAGAAGAACCACCACATCTTGCTTTTCCACCTGCAGACTCTTCTGGATCCACCTCCATCCTTCTTCCCCTTCCCTTAGGCTCACTGAAAGGCTAATTCTTTTATTGGTGCTCATAGATACCAGCTCTTCTGGCCTCAGGGACTTCTCTATGATCTGCTTCTGATTTCCCCTTCTTTTTTTTTTTTTTTTAAAAGATTTTATTTATTTATTTGACAGAGAAAGATCACAGGTAGGCAGAGAGGCAGGCAGAGAGAGAGAAGCAGGCTCCCTGCTGAGCAAAGAGCCCGATGTGGGGTTCGATCCCAGGACCCCGAGATCATGACCTGAGCCTAAGGCAGCGGCTTAACCCACTGAGCCACCCAGGCGCCCCCAGATTTCCCCTTCTTCCTCTCCTGGTTCTTTCTCTTTATCATGTGCTTAAGCACACAAGTTTTTCCCAACTTTAAAACAAAACCAAACTCATCCCTAAATCTTACCCACTCTCTTGCTCCCCGCCCCTGTTGCAGCTATTAGACTCTTACCTTTGCCAGAAGAGAAGAATGTGGTCAACTTGTTTCTACTTCCTTCTGTCCAGTCTCTCCTCAGTCCACTGTCATCTCACATCATCTCATTTCTGCTCCCACAGCTTCACTTAAGTTGTTCTGGATGAAGCCACTAAGTGATATCCTAGTGGAAAGTTCAGTGGACACTTTTCAGTCCTTACCTCGTTGAATCTCCTAATACCATTTGGTGTTGACTCCTTCCAAAATCTTAAACTTCTTATATCCCTTGGCTCAAATACTCTTTGAATATGCACCCCATTGGGAATTGAGTGCTGGTGAGCATGTGGTGAGCAAAATGGACAGGAGCTTTATGGCGCTCCTGGTGTTGGTAGGAGGGTATGAAAGAGTGAGGCAGGCTGATAAACATTAAAGACAAGCAAGCTGTGGTTGCAGCTTGAGAACAGATTGGAAGGGAAGAAGGAGAGAACGTAGAAATAGGAGAGAATGTGAATGTGCTGCGCTGGTTTAGGCAAGAGATAGTAGTCACTCAGATTGTGGTGGCGGTCATGGAAAAGCAAAGGAGTAGAAGAAAAATTTAGAGAGAAGACTGGCAGTACATGGGGAGAGGCTGGAGTAGGGGACAAGAGAGAAGACATAGAAGACATGGAAGTGCTTCCTAGGTTTCTAGCTTGTCCAGGTGAGTGGAAGGAAGGTTCTGCCATTTGCAGAGGTGGGAAATACAGTGAGAGGACTGGGTTCTGGGATGAGATCACGAGTTTAGTTTCAGATATGTTGAGTTTGAAGGATCTTTAAAATTTCGAAGAAGAGCTAAATATTATAGGATTGGATATATGGATCTAGAGCTCAGACAAGAGGCCATTGCTGGTGATACTAGTTTGGGAGAGAGAATAAGTGAAGCTCTGGGCAAGAATGGTCACTGGGGAACAAAGAACAGAATGAGGAGTTGAAGAGGTACTAGGAACTCTTCTCTTAGGTCTCTATCAATTTTCTTCTTTATTCCTAAAATAACCCCACAACTGACCCCTGCCTCTAATCTTGTTCTCTTCTAAGCCTTTATCCATAGTATTACCAGAGTGCCATCCCTTATTTGCTGTTACAGCCCTATTTTTTATTATTCCTTCACCCACACCCTGTAGCCCAGATTCATCAAACTACAGTTCACAGACAGCTGAGGGCGAGAGGTGCCTATCCACCCCTCCCTTTACTGCCCCCACTTCGTGTACTTGAAAACATGTGTATAACTTCTGACTTCCCAAAAACTTAACTACTAATAGCTTACTGTTGATTGGAAACCTTACTGATAATATAACAAAGAGTGATTCATGTATGTTTTGTATATCCTGTGTGTTATATACTGTATTCTCACAATAAAGTCAGCTAGAGAAAAGCAAGTGTTAATAAGAAAATTGTAAGGAAGAGGAAGTACATTTACAGTACTGTACTGTATTTACTGGAAGAAAATTGCATGCAAGGGGACCTGAGCAGTTCAAACCCATTTTGTTCAAGGGTCAGCTGTATTTGAGTGAACCATTGCTTCTCTCTGAAATCCGCGTCCCCTGCCCTTTCTCTTGACTTCTCTTAGTCCCTCAAGTGCAGAGACTCCTCGAAAGTGACCCTCCTCACTCCTGCCTTTTTAGCTGAATTAGGTGTTTTGTTTGTAGTTTTGTGGCATGCCGAGCATGGTTTTGTCAGAGAATTTATTTCACTGTGTTATATACTCCTCAGTCTGCCTTTCTATAAACTCTGGGAGGGCTAGGACTTTGTCTTTCATCTCTTTGTTGTTAGCACCAAACATCTGTGGTGTCTGCTTAGGTATGAATCTACTCCAGGGTCTTTTTGTTAAAGAAACATTGAAATTGTATGGTTAACCCAGGGATTGTCGGTTATTTGGTAACACAAGGAAGTTAACTCTTAGAATGTCCTTAGAGGAAGGAATAGCAGCTGGCAAAGGAGAGGGGAAGAAAGAAAACTGTTTAAGGCTGTTTTTATAGAAAAACTTAGCAAGTGGACTAGTTGGTTGTAATAATTGCTCCTGTTCTTTTTGTTTTCTAATTACTGCACTCTGGATTGTCTGTTAACTAACTGAACATTTATGGGAAACTATTAAATACTTATTGTGTGCCAGGCACTGGTTTATGTGCTGGGGACTTAGCTCTTAACAAAACAAACAGCAGTATCCCTGGGTTTTTGGAGTCTCTGTTCTAGCAGGAGAGATGGACTGTGAACAGGTACATAAATAAAGAAGATAATTACAGATTTTGAAGTGTCATTATTAACAGGTTGATGTCTGTTAGCTGATTTACTATTTAGAATAGTTGCATCCATACCTAAAAAGTGACTGCTTTTATTTTTAAGCTTCAAGCTTCAAAGTACAGATCTGAGTAGGTGATTTATTTCCCTCATGGTGTTGTGAAGGATTTAAAGTACATCAAAGAAACTTTTGGAAAATTTCCTTTGGAATATGAGAAGTCAGGTCTTTTACCACCCCCCCCCCCCTTTTTAAAAGATTTTATTTATTTATTTGACAGAGACACAGAGAGAGGGAACAAAAGCGGGGAGGGGGGGAGGAGGGAGAAGTAGGCTTCCCACTGAGCAGGGAGCCTGATATAGGGCTTGAACCCAGGACCTTGGGATCATGACCTGAACTGAAGACAGACACTTAAAGACTGAGCCACCCAGGCACCCCTTTTACTCCCCCCCCCCCCCCCCCGCCCCCATGCTCAAAGAATCAGACTGCTTCACTCTGTTATACCTAGCTTTTATATTGGGACCTAACATTTATTGTAGCGTTATCACCTTTTCCTTTTCATTTTTTTAAAAATAAGGTTTTATTTATTTGGCAGAGAGAAACAGTGAGAGAATGAACACAAGCAGGGGAAGTAGGAGATGGAGAAGCAGGCTCTCCGCTGAGCAGGGAGCCTGATGCGGGGCTCAGTCCCAGGACGCCAAGATCATGACCCCAGCTGAAGGCAGATGCTTTATGACTGAGCCACCCAGGCCCCCCGCTCTTTTCCATTCATTCATTCATTCATTCATTCATTTTTAAAAGATTTTATTTTTTTATTTGACAGAGAGATAAGAGAGAGAGAGCACGGCACAAGTAGGCAGAGTGGCAGGCAGAGGGAAAGGGAGAAGCAGCCTCTCCACTGAGCAGGGAGACTGATGTGGGGCTTGATCCTAGGACCCTGATGACCTGAGCCAAAGGCTGATGCTTAACTGACTGAGCCACCCAGGCGCCCCTCTTTTTTTTTTTTTTTTTTAATTAACAAAGGTCAAATGATTTGTTTATGTCCTTAGAAGAATAGAATATATTTAGAATTTAAAAAGTCAGTGAATGTTGGGGCACCTGGGGTGCCTTGGTGGGTGGCTCAATTTGTTAATTTCCAACTCTTGATTTTGGCTCAGTTCATGATTTCATGAGATCAAGCCCCATGTCATGCTGAGTGTGGATCCTGCTTAAGATTCTCTCCTCTTCCCTCTGTCCCTCCTAGTTCCCTCTCTCCCTCCTCTAAAAAAAAAAAAAAGGAAAAAAAGAAAAAAAAAATCAGTGAGTTTTAAAAAGGCTCAGGAAGTCAATTTATATGCTCTTCTTAAAGGACTTCTGGTCAGAAGAGTCCTTCTTAAAGGACTCTGGTCAGACCTTTAAAGTTATTGCCCTGAATAGAATAGATCTTACAATACCCCGGGGGGAGATTTTTATTGTGAGCTCTTTCTCTGTGAAAAGCGTATTTGGGGAGGACTAGATAAAAATGCAAGCCTTGGGCTTCATATGGATAAAGGACTACTGGTGTGTTCTACTTATTTAATTTTTGTTTTTCTTACTTTGTTTTTATTGAGGCATAATTGATGATGGTGCAGTCTTCAGGGCATGGCTTAGAATGATTTTTCCCTCTGTTTATAACTTTTGTAAGAACAAATCAAATCAAGATACAGAACATATCTATCACCCCAAAGTATTCCTTTATGCTTCCTTGGATAGGCCATACACATCCCCCAACGATAACCGCTATTTTGACTTATGTAATTATAGATTAGTTTTGTCTACTCTTGAGCTTCATATAAATAGAATCATTTGATTTCAACTTTTTGTGCTCAACATATTTTTGAGTGGCGTGTTGTATGGATCAGTGATTTGTTCTTTGTATTGCTGGGCTGAAGTCCATTGTAGGAGTATGTCATAATCTGCCTATCTAGTTTAAGGTTGAGGGACATTTGTGTTGTTTCCAGTTTTTAACTATTATGAATAAAATTGCTTTAAATGAATAAAATTGCTTTAAACATTTTTTTGTGGCAAAATACGCATATGCTGAAATTTATTATTTTAACCATTTTTAGCAGTATAGCTCTTAAATTCATTCACTTGGTGGGACAGCCTCTGAATATTTTTGTCCAAGCATTTTTGGGGATAAATGCACCCCTTTCTCTTGGATACATACGTGTGGACCTGCTGGGTCATTGGTACGTTTCACTTTCTTTCTTCTTTCTTTCTTTCTTTCTTTCTTTATTTTTGAGACTTTCATCTGTTTTCCAAAGTGGTTGTACCATCCTGTTCTCCTACCAGTGTTGTATAATGGTTCCAGGAACTATACATCCTCACTGATACTTTGTGTAGCTGGTCTTATAAATTTTAGTCATGCTGGATGTCTCTGGACAATATTAAAGTGTTTTTCATTGTTAACTTAAAATGCGTTACTTGTGGGAATACTAGGAATGACACTGCTGTTTGGTATTTTGTGCGAAAAGATATATTCTTTACTTTCGATGGGTTGATCGTCTGAAAGGCTGGAATCTGTGTAGCCCTTGTCAGATCACAAGCAGAGGTAGTGATTTTGGTATTGTCAGAAAAGGGGTTGTTTTTCCAAATGGGTAAATCCAAGCCGTGGAAACCAGCAGGCAGCCGGATTGAGGGATGTGAACAAACACCAACGTGGCACAGAGGACTCTTTTTTTGGGAACACTTCCCTTTAGTATAGTGTTGCTTTGCCTTATTTTGTATTTAGTAATGATTCATTCAACCACTGGCCTGTTAAAGTAAAGCTCAGGGATTAAGCACTCCTCGCTCCAGTTTGATTTCTCTTCTGGTTTGCATAGCCATTCCCTCCGGTAGGTTCTTTCAGTTTCCCAATTTGGAATGCCCTTCCTGCTTCTTTCCAGCTAGATGAATTCTATATACCCTTCAGGGTGTGGCTCATCCTCCATCTGTGAAACTTTATCTAAAACTTTTTTAAAGGCAGGAATTGTACTGTGTGTAATCTTTTAAGTCCTCAATGTCTAACAAGATGCCTCGTCTTCTTTCATGTATGACAATGTTTATATCCCCCTCTTGTGAATTTCTGTAGGGTTTATAGCCTGTAATATTCATTTGGCAGTTATATCACCTGTATTTTGTTATCTTTAATGTAAATAGAGTATGATATTAAAAGCAAACAAATGTAACAACTTATATATCTGAATAAGTAAGGTGTTCAAACTTGTCTTCAAAATAATTACCTTGGAAAATTACACATTTAACCTAACATTGTGGTGATCTCATTCTCAGAACATTGCTGTTTTGTTTTTGTTTTTGTTTTTTTATTAAGAAGTTGCCTTTAAGGTCTGAGGTACATTCTTTTGACTGTTTTATATGGTGGCTAGTGATTGTATATATATTGTGTATACATTGTATATACATATATATATATATACACATGTAAGTATTACATATTATATGTTCCATATATATTAGACACTTGTAGAGTGCTGTTTGCCTGGCACAGTTCTGTGTAGGTATGCCTATAAAATGATGAACTCTTTTTTTCCTGTTACTCTAAAGCCAGTTTCACAAATAGAGCTGGAAAATACCATTTTTAAAAAAGATTTTATTTATTTATTTGACAGACAGAGATCTTGAGCCAAAGGCAGAGCCTTATCCCACTGAGCCACCCAGGTGCCCCTGGAAAATACCTTTTAATCAGTGACCATTTTCAGGGTGCCTGGGTGGCTCAGTGGGTTAAGCCGCTGCCTTCGGCTCAGGTCATGATCTCAGGGTCCTGGGATTGAGTCCCGCATCAGGCTGCATTGGGCTCTCTGCTCAGCAGGGAGCCTGCTTCCTCCTCTCTCTACTTGCCTCTCTGCCTACTTGTGATCTCTCTCTGTCAAATAAATAAATAAAATCTTTAAAAAAAAAACAGTGACTGTTTTCTTTGGAATAGGTAGATTTGCATCATTCTAGAATGACTGCTTTGAAAAATGACAAGACTCAATTGTATGTTTAATAAAAACTTTCAAATTCACTTTCACTGCCATCTAGATAGGAAATCATCACATCTAAAGTGCAAGTTACTTGAGGGCATGGAGAACACCATCTTTGTTGTATCCTTCTGCCAGTAGCATTTCTCATTGTTTGTGACCATGGCAGGTACTAAGTAAATGTGTGATAATTCAAGATCATAGAGCCCTTATGCTAGAGGGCTGAGATAATATGATTGTTATCAAGTAACAGTTGGGTCTGTTGGGTAGACCAACAATCTCCGGCTTTGACTTTATCGTGTTCCACTTTGCTCACTGATTTGTGTGTCATACAGTACAGTGGCTGTTTGTGACCTTCTAGTAACCTGTTTTTCACTTCACTTTGTGGAAGATGGGAATGCCACTTAGTTTGTCTGTAAGTGATTTTTCTGTAGCATGACTCTTCCATTCCCTTTAAAGAGGTGGGATCATCACAGCTCATAGCTGTCATAGTGGTGTTTAGAGTACAGCCTGGGAAATATGCATGGCACCTTAAAATACTTATTACTGCCTTGTTAATGTTATGAAATCTCCAGCTATGCTAGATTTTACATGTCATGACGAAACAAAACTTCAGGCTCCTGCCTTTCCCAGGTCTTATCTTTTAATTAACAAGAGAACCCTGGTAACATGAGTGACAGTTAAACACTCATCCACCCATATGAGGGCTCCTGTTGCTTTGATTTTGTGTCATATGTGTATAGGGCTTTCTCTTTCTTTCTTTCTTGGTACATTTTGTGTGTGTGTATTCAGAATTTCCCTGCCACGTTTGATTTACCTCATTTTAGTTAACCACTGCAGCTGTGCCTGTTGGTTAACTAATTCTTATAATGCCCAGGGTTTACTGAGAATCTTGGAAAGATACAAAGCTGCCCTATTTACTCACCTCATTGTTGGTTCTGTTTCTGCTATAGTTGGTTTAAAAAAAATAAAGATTTTATTTATTATTTATTTGTCAGAGAGAGAGAGTGAGAGAGAGCACAAGCAGGCAGAGTGTCAGGCAGAGGCAGAGAGAGAAGGAGGCTCCCCGCTGAGCAAGGATTCCTGATGCTGGACACGATCCCAGGACTCTGGGATCATGACCTGAGTGGAAAGCATTGGCTTAACCAACACCAACTGAGCCACCCAGGCATCCTCCTGCTATAGTTTTTTAAAAAGACGATAGTTACTTTAAAACCTAGGATTTTTAAACAGCTTTGCTGAGATGCAGTTCACATACCACAAAATTCACCCCTGTAAAATGTTATGGCTTACCGATTTTAGTATATTCACAGTTGGGCAGTCATCGCCATGATCTAATATTTTCATTACCCTCCAAAGAAACCTTGTACCTATTAGTAGTCACTCTCCATCCCTCTCTTACCAGGTCCTGGTAACCCCCAAGTCTACTTTCTGTCTCAATAGATCTGCTTATTCTGAACATTTCATATAAATGGAATCATATAGTATATGGTCTTTTGTGACTGGCTTTTTTCATGTAGCATGATAAAGGTTCATTGTCTTGGAGCATGTATCAGTCAGTACTCCATTCCTTTTGATTGCTGAATACAGTCCCTTGTATGGGTATACCACGTTTTATTTATCCAAACAATAGTATTTTTTAAGAAGCAATAATAGAGGGATGCCTGGGTGGCTCAGTTGATTGAGTGTCCAGCTCTTGGATTCAGCTCAGGTCCTGATCTCATGACTTGTGGGACTGAGCCCCGTATCGGGCTCCACACTCCACAGGAGTCTGCTTGGGTATCCTCTCCCTCTGCCCCTTCCCCTGCTCACATACTCTCTTTCTCTCTCCTCTCAAATAAATAAGTCTGTTTAAAAAAAATATATTAAATTAAAAAATATATATATGTAATAGCTCCTAGGTGAAGGTTGGGCTGAACAGTATACTGACTACAACGCCTTCTTCACTCTTCTTCAGCTATGAAAAAGCAAGAGAAAACATGTCATTTTATTTGCTGATTAGCATATGAACCCCAGCAAGGTGTCATGGTCCCAACCCAGGGGTATAACTTCTCTAGTGTAATAGCATGGTTTATTTTGAATATCTGAGTGATAATTTCTGCTTACAGGTAGGCTGACAATCTCTGGCTTTGTCTTTACTCCATTTGGCTTTGCTCCCCTATTTATATGTTGCACAGAGCCATAACTGTTTGTGAATTGCTCTGGAGTAATTTACACTGTAGAGGTGGTGATTCTGTTGTGTTTGTGTATGAAATTTTATATATATGTGTCTGTGTGTATGGCAGTGAAACTGGCTTTTTTATTTCAGATCTGTAATTTCACCTGGCTATCTATACTTAGGAGATTATATTATATAAAATAGAAACACATTATATATAATTTATATGTATATATAATTTATATATATATATTTATATATATAAATTTAAAAATATGTATCTACATCAATATCTCTATCTGTCTGTATGGCTATAGATGGATAGTCTTTGACATTTTCAAGACTGTACTTTGAAAGACTTCAGAACCAAATGTCATTCAACCTAAATCCATAATGGGTTATAAACTAAGTGTTATGTAATTTTGTTCTATGTTCTCATGGGGTCAGAAAGATAAGACTGCCAAATGCTAGCAATCCTACTTAGAATCCTACCTGCTTGTAGGATTTAAAGGAAATGTACGGCCTCAGATGAATGATCTGACACACATGGCAACATGCAGGACTCCTGAGTGCACCCTTCTGTCAGAAAGTAGCATTTGGGAAACAATCTGGGACAAAAGGAAAAGCCTCTGGTACTTCTCAAGTTTTGAAAAGAGAACCCTTTAGAAGTCAGCATGTGATTTTTTCCCCCTAAATTATTATTTTATTTCTTAATTAGTTTTACTTTGTTTCTTATGCTGTAAGTATTTACAGAATGAAGTGACATGTTTTCCAAGGCAGATCCACCAGAGGATTTTGATTTCTCCCTCCACTGACACCAGTCATGCTGAGCAGGTCTTAATGCCGTCCTCAGTTTACCTGCTGTGACCTCTCAGAGAGTGATCACAGTGCTTTTATAGCTGGTCTCAGTTTAAACATGAGGAGCTAGTTGGAAGAAGGCGAGCTGTTTCCTGCTGAGCAAGTTAAGGCTAGTTTCTGGGGTTAAAGTAGAAGTTTCTCTTTGCTCCCTTTCCTTCCCCTTTTGTTTTTCTAGGCTTTGAGAAATTTACAAACTGGTGATCAGAAGGATCTATATGGCTTTTATCGACTATCTTGAAGCTTTTATTGCATAGTTCAAAGCTTTTGTGGGGATGAGTTATTTTGTCATGCAAAAGACGTATAGGAAGTATATGGCAGAATATACATTAAAGAGAGTATAAGGGAGCAGGTGTTTAGTATGCCCATTTTACGTGTAAGGAAACTGAGGCACCACTGAAGGTCATTTAACTTAAACATTCTAACATCTGAAGAAGTGAACATTAAAAACAGTGAGAGAAATATGTCTTTTTTGAAAACAGAGATGAGCTCTCCTCAAGGCTATGTTTAGCTCTTTTACATGTTATTGTTGGCTGGTGGTAATGGAGAGAGCCTAAACTCTATTCTCTGAACCCCAGCTCTTCAGAAATTTCCTGACTGGATGCTTGAGGATTCAGATACTTGCGATCATCAGTTTTTCCCCTTCCACCAGTTTCTGCTGCAACGTCCCTTGGGCTGTTGGAAATGTTTGTTTGATCATAGTATTGCTTAATCATATCATGGATCAGCTTTGAGAGTGAGGGGGCACAAGAGGAGATTCAAGCAAAATGCAGGAACACCCCTGGGGAGCATGCTGGACTTAAAATTTTTAGGGTCCCTCACTTTTTCATTAGGACTGGGGTCAGGTCTAGGAATAATCTTTTTATTTTATTTTATTTTATTATTTTTTAAAAGAGATTTATTTATTTGAGAGAGAGAGAGAATGTGCATGTGCATGACCAGGGCAGGGTGCAGAGGGAGAGAATCTTCAACCAGATTCCCCACTGAGCGTGGGACCTGACTTGGTACTCATCTCACAATCCATCCATGAGATCATGACCACAGCTGAATACAGGAGTCAGATACTCAGCTGACAGAGCCACCCAGGCGCCCCTGCGTTTTAAATAAGCGACTCTGGTGTTTCTGATGTGGTCAGAAACCACAGGGACCACACTTCTAAAAGCCTTGTGCTAAGTGAGGATTAGGAGGGACTGAATGAGAAACAAAAAGGAGAATTTCCATGGATTGATAAAAGTAAACGGAGAACCATTGCTGCTCCAAATAGGAGCTCAGTAGATCAAGATTGTACTTAAGTGAAAGTAATTTATTTCCAAATTTCCAGTAATAGCATTTGTCACATAGAGTCAGCTTCATCTCAGTAGTCCTAGAAATATTCATTAGCAGTTTACAGAAAATCCTGAGATTAAAAAATGCAATTTCTCTTCTGTATACAACACCTGTTTTTAACTCTTTGCTAAAACAAAAACCTTTACTGCTTCTGCTTTGTGGATTCTTTCTTCTTTTCCTTCCAGCAAGTCTGCAGTGCCTTGATATTATCCCAGTAGATAATCTGCTGTCTCAGTGAGGAAACTTGATGATATGTGGGTTGATGTGGAAGCTAGGATTTGGATATGTCTGAGGTGATGTCACTTTCTCCATCTGGGATTATCACCTCTGTGCTTTCAGCCACATTGGGGATCCGTAATAGATCTAATGTGAGCATCTTCAATAAATGTCCATCCACCTTTGGCAAGAAAGATAGAAACTTCAGCCGTGTTAGATATTTGCTGAACTACTGAGTGCTTAAGTAAATGGGCCATCCAGAGCCTGAATAGCCCTGAGTGAGTATAAGAAACTGTGAGAGTCTCAGTCCTCGGTTTTCAGTGGAACAGATGGAAGCCTCTCAATTACATGAGCTCACATCTGTCTCTCTGATTTGACTGGGTCTGTGCCATAATGTGCTCTGGAATTACTGATTCTGTAATCCTGAGAAAGCATGGTCGAAGTGAGATTGACAGAGACCTAGACCCTGAAGGTTAATGGCACAGAGAGAATGTGGACCTTGGAGAACTAATAGTGAAATATAAATGCCACTGGTTGCAACCACTCATCCATTTTATTTGCCAAAAACCTAATATAGTCTAGTAGGCCCCAAATTAAAGTGTTTCAGTTTTGTTTTATTTCTTCATTAGTCTAATTCCTGTTGACCTTGTGTCAAGGCTAAAACAATTTAGGAGCATTCTAGCATGGGAGCAGTTTTAACAATCATTGTCAGCATGGTTTTAAAGAAAATAGGTTGGCAAGATGCATGTACGTTCTGCAGTCTGTTAATAGCATGACATTATATTTCTTTATTTTGTAAAACCATTAGAACAAGGCTTTGGGAGGATAGATTGAATTTCTAAAATGGCAGAATGTCTGTGGTGAACATCACTGTTATTTATTTTTCTGGAGTTTGCTACCCCGGTGGATATTTAGTAATAGCTGGGTCCTTGTCATTCAGCATAGATTGGCTTATCACTAAACAGGGTGGAGGGGCACCTGGGTGGCTCAGTCGATTAAGCATCTGCTTTCAGTTCAGGCCATGTTCTCAAGAGTCCTGGGGTCAAGCCCCACATCGGGCTCCCTGCTCAGTGGGAAACCTGCTTCTTCCTCTTCCTCTCTCTGCCTTTTCCCTCCACTACTGCTCACGTTCTCTCTCTCTCTCGAAAATAAAGAAATAAAATCTTAGAAAAAGGAAACAGGATGGAAAGATAATGGCCTTTAAAAGAGCGTTTGTTATAAAATTTGCATGCCTTGTAAAAGAGGTAAGAATGAGGGTCAGATTTTGTGTAAGCGTCTTTTGTTCCCAAGTCTGAAGGCCATGGAATAGATAATTGGTAATAATAGATTTGAATGAGAAGGCAGCCCACAGACTGGAAGAACAATTTGCACAAATCCTATATATCTGGTAAGGGACTTGAATCCAGAACATATAAAGAACTCTTACACCTCAACAATAACATAGATAGTAACCCAATTTAAAATTGGATAAAGGACTTGAATAGACATTTCTCCAAAGAAGATATACAAAGATATACAAATACACAGAAGGTATACAAATATACAAAGAAGATATAAAAAAAAAAATTTCATGAGCACATGAAAAGAGATTGAACATCATTAGTCATTAGGAAAGTGCAATTAAAACTACAGTGAAGTACCACTTTATACCCACTAAAATGGCTAAGATAAAACAGACAGTAACAAGGGCTGACAGGGATGTGGAGGGATTGGAACCCTCATATGCTGCTGGTGGGATTGTAAATGGCACAGACACTTAGGAAAACAGTGTGCTCGTTCCTCAGAATGTCAAACTTAGGGCTGCCATTTGACTCAGTGATTCCATCCCTAGGTATACACCCAAGAGAATTGAAAACATAGCCTCACAAAAGTTTGTCCTCAGACATCCATAGCAGCATTATTCAGAATTGCCCCCCACCCCAAAAAGGACCAATGCAAATATCCCTTAACCAATGAACAGATAAATAAGATGTGGTAAATCCCTTAGAATGGAATATTACTTGGCGATGAAAAGGAATGCAGTACTGGTATATATATTACAACATGGATTGGCCTTGAAAACATTAGCTGAGTGAAAGAAGCCAGACACAGAAAGCCACAGATATGATTCTACTTATATGAAATATCTGGAATAGGCAATTATAAAGAAACAGAAAGTATGGTGGTAGTTGCCAGAGACTGGAGAGGGGGTATAGTGTGGGTAGTGACTACTACAGGGTACAGTCTTTTTTGCAAGGAAGAAGTATTCTAATGATTGTTGTACAACCCTGTGCTTACACTAAAACTCATTGAATTGGACACTTTAAATGGGTAAATTGTGTGGTATATGAATTATCTCTTAATAAAGCTATTATACAATTTGGAGATTTGAAGGGGAGAATATTGTTTGTACTCTTATTCCATTTATTTGATTATTTGCAAAATCCTTCATGTGTGATTTGCTTACATGAAAACATTTTGCCAAATATCCTTAGTTTGGTGATGAACCTTACTAATGGCACCTGTAGGTCATCCAATGAATATTTGAGCACCAGGCTTTGTGTCTGGTGCAGGGGGCCCACACTGCTCTTCTCAAGGAGCTGACAGTCTAGTATGTTTTTTTTATAATCAGTACTAGTTATTGTATAAGAAGCAAGTTAGGCATCATGCATGTTGTAAATTAAGGTACTTTTTTACAGAGAGTAACTTGTGGGTGGGTGTGTTTGGGGCCTGGGGATAAGGATTAGCAGAAGAGGGGGATGGAATTCTAGGTGAAGCTGCCTGCCAAGGGCAGATGTGCAGATGGCAACATAAATTTGTGAGTATGTTGCTTTTCCAGTTGAGTGTCCTCATTGATTGGTTCCCCATTGCCTCCAAAATAAAGCCCGCACTTGCTTTAGCATGGCTTGGGAGAGGAGGCTGCTACAGAATTTCCATGCAAGAGAGCTCTAGTGGTAGCAGTCTGACCGGAAGTGGGAGAAGGCAGGGCTCATGGCCTTGCCTTATGCTTGTCTGCATAGAAGCTAATTTTTCTTATAATGAACATTTATTTGAGGGGGCCTTCGAGGTGCTAAAGCATTTAGATGGCCAAAGCCCAACCTGTCCCCCACCATCACTGTCTTTCCCTGCTTCGTCACTTACTGCTCTTTCACTTTGCCCTGTACATCCCAGGAGCTTGGCGGTGCCATGCTGTTTCCCACCACTCTGCACTGAGAGCTTGTTTGGTCTGCAGGACTTTTTCCTGTACAAAATTCCTGTTCATCCTTCAAGACCCAGCTGGAGCACCATCTGCTCCTTTAAGCCTCTCTGAATGGCATATGACCTTGGGCAACTTGCTAAGCCACTTCTTTGCTTCCATTTCCTCCTCTCTAAAATGAGGCTCGTAAGAATACCTACTTCACGGTAATTAGGAGGATGAAATGAATTCATGTATATAAGCTTTTGGAACACTAAGTAAATGCTTCTGAGTGTCACCTATCGACCTGATTATTCGTTTTGGGCAGAGTGGAGGGCTCCCTTGTCCTTTCACCCTCTGCCCTTACGTGCACTTCCATTATTAGCAGTAAATACAGGGTGGGAGGGCATTGCAAATTTTTTGGGTTTTTGTGTGTGTGTGTTTTTTTTAAGATTTTATTTATTTGACAGAGAGAGATTACAAGTAGTCAGAGAGAGAGGAGGAAGCAGGCTCCCCGCTGAGCAGAGAGCCCAATGCGGGACTCGATCCTAGGACCCTGAGATCATGACCTGAGCCAAAGGCAGCAGCTTAACCCACTGAGCCACCCAGGCGCCCCGGCATTGCAAATTTGGTGAAAAGTCTCCGGTGTGGTCAAAACCATACAGATAAGGTTGTACCATGTGTTAAAGGGGGTGAGGTAGGGAGTGCACATTTACTGTACTTTGTAGTCATTCCAGGGAATCTATCTTGGGATGGAGAGGAGACCACCTGACTTAATGGCCCCTTCTAATGTAAAATCTTTCCTGCCTGAAGAAGCCTCTGTCTTTGGAGGTACTGGGAATGGGTGGGAAGTTGGGGTACAAGGAAGGGACAGGGTAGAATGAGGAAACTGTGGTGAAATCCGTGTGACTTTCTGGCTCCTCCCTAGCCCTGTTGTGACTGTAGACCAGCTCTGCTCATATACCCAAAAGCCTCGGGCAAGTCTGCGGTGGCCTGCCTCAACACACTAAGCATCCTGCATTCAGTTTGTGGAGAAAAATGAGTCTTACTGCTTCACCCAAGACCTCTCAGAATCAGGAACTGTTTCCTTACACACCTGCGGGGCCTACGGAGAAACTCTCCGTCAGCGTAAATGCACTGTTTGAGAGACACCACCAGCTGCAGCAGTCCGTGAACTGCACCACATTTTTTTAATTTTCATTTTTGGAAGTGTGGGAATGGTGTTTGCCCCTTTATACTTTGGGTCACCCACCGCTCTGTACATTCAGGAGGAAACCCCTGGAGTTTGTTTGTCCTCGGTCTCTGTGTAGCGGGCATACAGGAGCTCCAGGAATGTCTGGTCCATACCTCCGCTGTCTGCACCTCCGATCCAGGGACTCCTGCTGTCAGCTCACCCAGCCTCTGCTGAACCTTTGAAGTGGAGGGCAAGCCTTTCATCTTTGCTCATTTTCACTTAATGACAGCCCGGCCTTTGATCAGCTCAGTTTTCCTCTTTCTTTGGCTTCCTAATGAGTCACTTGGAGGTAAGGAGAGACTTAAAGTGTAGGCCCTGAACCAGCCACAACTTTTATGAGCACAGTGGTTGTTTGACCTTCATATCTTAAGCAAATATGCCAGAGGAGTCACTCCTTCCTGGCCTTTCATTGATAAAATTTGCTCACTGGCTAATGTAAACTTTAAAAGAGGTGGAGGGGTGTAGACAGGATAGGGAGAAGCAGAAGTGAAATGTAAGCAGCATTCCCTTCTGCAGTTTTAAAATTTCTTTAATTTGGGGAAGCCCCCTTTGCCTTCAGACTCCCCTGTAAAACTTCTTAGCGTCACGGAGGTGTATTGTTTTGGGGAAGCGTGTCAAATTCTCCATGCTACTGAAATCACTTGTTTTCAGATAAACTGTTAACCACTTTTTAGTTGATTATTTAACAGTATCTTCTCTTGGCACTTGATAGGGATACAAAAAGTTCCCCTTGATTGAGTATAATTTTTTTCATAAGGATCTTATTTCCAATTACTGTTAAAACCTAGGAAACAAATCTGCATTGGTCCTTTCCCCTCAGACTCACATATCCTTTGGTTAGGCTGCATACGGCTGCCATGCCATTGTTTTTAGTATGACATAAAAATAAATTTGGGGATAATTACCTTTATCTGTAGATGAAATTAATTGTTTGCCTGTCCAGTAAATCTGCAATGAATGGTTTGATACTCTCTCAGACTGGTTAGTATACTTTTAGACTCCAAGTCCAAAAGTGTTTTAGTTTTTGGGTGGGGAATGCAAACATCTTTCAGTAATAGCTTATGTAAACTGTAATTAATAAAATTTTTCCATAAAAGGACCCCAAAATATACTGTATACTATGAAAAAAAAACCAACCCTAACAACTGTGTATTAGCTTGACACTAATTTAATGAAGGATGTTTAATTTTTTTTTTAGAATTGGTTTATTTTAACACAGGGTGGATTTCATTTGAGTCTGTTTTAAATCACTGTAAACAATTTTTCTTCTTGGGACACCTGGGTGGCTCAGTTGGTTAAAGTGTCTGCCTTTGGCTCAGGTCATGATCTCAGGGTCCTGGGATCCAGTCCTACAT
This sequence comes from Mustela lutreola, assembly GCF_030435805.1. Classification (NCBI taxonomy): domain Eukaryota; kingdom Metazoa; phylum Chordata; class Mammalia; order Carnivora; family Mustelidae; genus Mustela; species Mustela lutreola. The sequence goes on along the minus strand of NC_081291.1, from coordinate 53,527,493 downwards.
GGGGCTCCTTGCTCAGTGGGGAACCTGCTTCTCATTCTGCCTGTTCTGCCTGCAGCTCTCCCTCTGACAAATAAATAAAATCTTCAAAAAAAATTTTTTTTTCTTCTCTACGTACCCATTATTGTTTGAGAAGCTTGATATTCTTCACAACTCAGATATTACCCAGGAAATATCTATTAAATGAATTTGGATTATTCATGGACAGTTGGAAACTCTTAGCATAACTCCTGCAATTAAAAACAGTAGACATCTCTGCTCATTTAAAGGAAATGAGTTTTGGTGTGTTGAATTTTTTTGTCTAGCAATAAAAATCATCTTATTAGAATATAAAAATGTCATAACAAAAATGTGGATGTAGAAGGCTAATTAGATTTCTACATCAACCTGGCAAGCCTAAAATACAAACTTACACTTGTAACTCAATCTTTATTTTTCTGCTTATATATTGATAAGGTTGAAAAAGAGTGTAGCTTTCTGGCTTTTCCAGTTTATGTAGTTTCTCAATTTATAAAGAAGATCTTTCCTTAAAATGTCTCTTGAACTTGCCTCTTCACTACACTCACAGATGTGAACAGAGTTGCCCTTCCCCCTTCCACGTGCAGTACTGCCTTGTCCCGTGGCTCAGGTGTGTCCATCCTGGAAGTCACTGGCATAGTGTCTGAAGATTTGCTTTAGCTGTGTCAACACTTACAATGGCTCCCTATCAGATGCTTGTCACACCAAGTCTAAATGCTCTGCCTGTGTTCAAAGCCCTTTATTTATCAGACCCATCTATCTCCTTAGTCCTAACTCTTTACTACTGGAAGGAATGAGCCTTTCATTCCAGTTAGGTTGACCTGTGCACGTGCGCACACACATGGCATCATCCTTGCTCTCTCCATTTTTTCAAACAGTTGTCCCCTCCTCGAATACTCCTACCCATCATTTCAAGCATTTAAATCCTACCTGTTTTTCAAATTCTACTCCTAACTATTAGAGCTAGAATTAACGTCTTCCTTTTAACTAAATGCCCATTGCTTTGCCTCCTTTTTTTTAATGTACTAAGTTTATTTTTATCTTCAAATTAATATTTGAACACTTTCTTCAGTTGTACTTCCTAATATGGTAATTATTGATAGAGTCCTATAATAAAAAAAAACTCTTTACGGTCCTCAGTTATTACTTTTTTTGTAACTGCTTTATTGAGCTTTGATTCATATAGCACATGATTCACTCAGTTAAAGAATATCTCTTTTATTTCGGCATTTATAATGTTTTTCCTTGTAGTTATTTATCTCCATGACTTATCACTCCTGTAGAACTACAGTTCCTTGAGGCAGAGACCAGATCTGAAAACATCTTTGTATTTTCCTCCATTCCTGGCATAGTACTCCAAACATACCAGGCACGAAAATTTTTTTTGAGTGAAATGTATCCCTTCATTTCTTCTGCCAGCTCTAACATCTCATACTTTTTTTCAACTGGGACTAACATCAACAGTTAGCAATTAGCCTTAAAAATAAAGGCTCCACATGTCCGTTTCTGGGATGACAGGCCGGGATACAAATCCCACTTTAATCATCATTGTGGGATGAGGATCATCTCAAGAACAGAGCTTGGGTGGCAGCTTTCAGAGCAAAGGAGACCAGACTAAGGTTGGCCCCTGGAACCTGGGTCTGTCCAGTGGCCTGTTGGCTTACCAGCTTGGTCCAAGCTTCTGTGAAGCAGTGCTCCTATTAGGTGATGTGATTAAGAACACAGTGCATGACCCAGAGAGCCAGGTTGAGAGATATTTTAAAGACTGTAAAAACCTAGGAATGCTGACTTGCCAAGGAGGATCTTGCTAAAGAAGGTAGGATTTGTACCCTAGCCCAGACCCGAGTGAAAGCGAGGGTATGGTTTAGATAGGTGGGAGGGGAGATGGAAGGCCATGCCCGGCAGGAGGGATCGGCACGTGCAGTGAAGTTTGGGAGAAGTAGTGAAACCCAGAGAGAGAGACACAAAGCTAGAGGCTGTGGAGATCTAGACTACCAGTTTGAAGAATTTCAGACTTTATTTCAGCAGTCCAGTCCCTCCGGGATTTTAATCTCTCATGGCTGAAGACTCTTGGCCCAAGGTATAGGTGATATGAGAAGGAAGAATTGAAACACGAGGTTAGTTCCAGTGGCTTTTGTTTGCCTGAGTTATACAGATCACTTATTCAACAGATATTTATTGAGTACCTGCTATATTCCAGGAAGAGTATAAGCCAATCCCTGATAACACTGGGTATTTCATGATATATTTTTTTCATTGTCTTTTTTAAAAAATGAAGACTTATTTATTTGAGAGAGGCATAGTGTGCACACATGAGTTGGGGGAGGGCCAAAGGGAGAGGATCTTCAAGTGGACGTCTTAATGAGCACAGAGCCTGACACGGGGCCTGATCTCACAACCCATGAGGCTGTGACCTGAGCCAAAGCCAAGAGTTAGACGCTCAACTGACTGAGCCACCGAAGCGCTCCTAATTGTCTTTTATATGAAAATATTATATCCCAAATCAGACTTGTGCTGATTTGTAATCAGAAACTTTATGTTTTATCCAGCTTAGCTCTGGTCTCTTGTATAACAAATAAGAAGTGCTTAATAAATGAGCAAATGATTGAGTGATAATGACAAGATGCGTACACCCCTTTTTACTACAGCGGGGAAAGGCCACTTTTTCATAGTGGAGACATCTGTGGATGCCATCTTTTTTTTTTTTTTTTTTTTTTTTAAAGATTTTATTTATTTGTTTGACAGAGATCACAAGTAGGCAGAGAGGCAGGCAGAGAGAGAGAGGAGGAAGCAGGCTCCCCGCTGAGCAGATAGCCCGACGCGGGACTCGATCCCAGGACTCTGAGATCATGCCTGAGCCGAAGGCAGTGGCTTAACCCACTGAGCCACCCAGGTGCCCTGTGGATGCCATCTTAAGCAAGTAATCAAGCTTAGCTTCACCAGCAATGGGGTAAAGTGACACCAGGTGCCTCCCAATGTGAGTCGGTGAGATGTGCACCGTATCACCTCCCTAGTATCTTGGCAAAAAATGTTCAACTTGATTGTAATTGTGAGAAAATCTCATCAGGCCACAATAAGGTGTAGGACAGCTAATTGGCCTTGATTTTTTTTTTTTTTTAAGATGTATGTATTTCGGAGAGAGAGAGAGAGCATGCACGAGCAGGGATCGGGGTAGAGGAGCGGAGAGAGAGAAAGAGAGAAAGAGAATCTCTGTTAGACTTCCCGTTTCAGCTTGGAGCCCAAGTGAGGGCTCGATCTCACAATGATATCATGACCTGAGCTGAAACCAAGAGTTAGACACTCAACTGACTGACCCACCCAGGCATCCCTGGTTTGGATCATTTTTAAATGCAGTGCCATGAAAGAGGAGGAAAGTAAAATTCCTTTAGATAAAAAGAAAGTAAAGAGGCATGACAGCTACATACAGCAGTGTGAGGTTCTTGATTTTATCTGGATGCTCCCACCACTTCCCCCATGGTCTCTGAAAAGAAGGCATTCAGGTCAGAAAATCTGAATATGGATATATGAATTGGATATTAGAAAATGGCAGTTTATCCGCTTTCCCTTGTTGGGTGCAGTGATGGTATTGTAGTGATGAAGAGGAAGGTCAGTGTTCTTGGAAGACAATTGTTGGAGTTTGGGGGTGAAATATGATATAGTACAAGTTACTTCAAGTACTTAACAGCAGTTAGAGCAAAAAAATTAAAAAAGTGTATGTGTGTAGGAAAAACACTGACCAGATGCTTAGATGTACGGGGTGGGATGCTCCTTGTTCATTCAACTTTTGGTGGCTTTAAAATGTTTTTGAAATAAAAAGTTGGAAGAAAATGACTCAAATACCTAATTCTTTCACCAATAAAGTTTACAGAATGTTACTTTAAGTGGCTTGTTTTACAGTCTTCCTGGTTATTAGGCACTTCAATTGTGTGCACGCCTGAGTTCTTAACGCCGCTTTCACTCTCCCAGTCTTGGGTGTCACTCTTTCAGTATTTGAACTGCGTCCTATTTCAATCCTTGGGAAATTCAGTCTGTGGCTTCTGAAACCAGCATGTTTAGCAATGATAAGTAATACAGTGAGTTAATGCATCTCTGTGGGATAACAGCATGGCTTTCTGAGCTATTTGATGGAGGATGTTTGTCCCATCTTTTTTTTTTTTTTTTAATATTTTATTTATTTATATGACAGAGAGAGGCAGAGAGGCAGGCAGAGAAAGGAGGAAGCAGGCTCCCCGCTGAGCAGAGAGCCTGATGTGGTGCTCAATCCCAGGACCCTGGCATCATGACCTGAGCTGCAGGCAGAGGCTTTAACCCACTGAGCCACCCAGGCGCCCCTCATCTCATCTTTTAAATGGAAATGTTATCTGATAGAATTAAACACAGTACAGTACATGGCCTCTTTTGGGCTGGGAACTTTTGATAAGTTTTTAGTGATTCACACAAAAGTCCTTGAAGGTAGATGAAGAAATGGGGGCTCATGAGAGAGGTGAAGAGACTTTGCCAAGATCACTTTTTCTGATTCCCAAACCCTCTTCTGTAGAGTTTCTCTACTGGGTTAGTGTAGTGAGGGGTACCGAAAGACGTGAGGTACTCCTGCCCATGGGTATGGTGTTATAGGGTGAGCTGGGCACCGGTAGACTCTTCTATAGGCAGACTGTGATGAGTCTATTCCAGAGGTTATGGGGTATCAGAGGAGGGAAGGTCTCCAGGCTCACCTTTCCCTCCCAACATTGTCTTTTTTTTTTTTTTTTTTTCCTTTTCCCCTTTCCTCCTCCAGTGGTCAGTGATTTATCATAAGGCTTAATCCTCCAGAAGCTCCTGGCCCAGTCATACTCTCCAGAATTCCTTTCACGTGAAGAATGTTTTGAGAACACAGATACTAGCATATTACCTTCGATGTTTAACCTGTTGCACACCAGAGGTCTTAAAGAGAGAGTTTCTTTGGGTATTTTTCCCCACATACATTATCCACTTCCATTTACCATTTCCTCCACAGCTTAATTTCTCTATTTTATGGTAACTAGAGTCCCTCAGGAGGCAGCTCAACTGTTGAAGAGGCTAGAACAAGCCTTTTTCACTTCAGCTTGTTTGGTGATTCCTTCTAAACACTTATGAGCTCTACCATGGAGGAAATTGAGCCTGATTCTAAGACCATCTGTAAAATCTGTAATTCTCCTCCTTCTCATTAGCAGTAACTTGTCACAAAAGTAGTTTTTCTGGTAAATATAGTGAAGAATTTCTGCTGTTATAGGGTCTTTCCATTAAGGAAGTTTCTGGACGTTTGGGACTAAAAGGTTCTTGGGCTGCCTTTATTGGGTCACATGTTGGTGCTGGACCCTCTGACAGGGATTTGCGAGGAACTGTGACACATTATGTCGATGTTCTAATATCCAGGCAGACACAGCCCTTCCGGCTTCATTGGTAGAGGAAAGCAGTGCTTACACCCCGAGACTGGGCTTCCTGATTGACTTTGAATCCTCTGCAGCTCAGTCAGAACCACACTAGGGTTGGAGGACCAGGAATAGAAGTTGGTGTGGTCACTGGTCTGGCTCAGGAAACCAAGGACACAGACAATTGTTAGATCTTTTGAGTCCCAGTTGTGATTTATGAAAGCCGAAACCCAGCCTGATTCTGAAATCTGATCTTTAGCCTCATTGTGTTGTTGCTAGATACCTGAATTTTTCTTTAAGCTGAAGTGATACGTATAATAAGACATTAATTTCAGTTCTCTTACTTGGTGGTAATTTCACCGAGGTTACAGTATTTTTAAAAAAGATGTATTTATTTATTTGAGGGGGTTGGTGGGGGCAGAGGGGAAGCAAACTCCCCACTGAATGGGACCCCCACCCGCTCAGTGGGGCTCAGTCATGGTCTGAGCCGAAACCAAGAGTCAGCTGCTTAACTCACTGCCTGAACCACCCAGGCGCCCCTGAGATTACAGTGTTGCATATTCCCTGAAGCTACTGTTAAATTGTAAAATGAGTTCAGTAGAGCAAATGAGGTTGCGGGGATTTTCTTTTTTTAATCCCCAAAACAACAAAATTATTTTAAGCGGTATAAAACGTAATTAAATGAATAGCAACATATGGATGTGAATATAATAATTTTTAATTGTCTTCAAAATATCTTCCGTTAGTGCTTTTTTATATTCAGATTAACCTTTCTAGTCAATTTATTTAACATATATTGTCTATTCAGAATGGAGTTTGAGAATTCTAGACATTTTAGTGTTCCCCTGGGTTTTTTTTTTTTTTTTACCATTTTTATACCAGTCCTTATAGAATTATAGATGTTTAAAACCATTAAGGATTGAGGACACCAGCTCCCCCACCCCAACCCCCGCCCTTCCACATGCACCAGCACTGTCTTGGAGCAGGTACTACCCAGACCTGCTCTGCAGGGTTCTCTTCTTCACCTGTGCAGCTAAGAGAACACCCTGCTCATTTGTGCTGAAGCTCTACACTTTTCCTGGAGCCCAGCCAAGATGTCCACTCTCTCTCAGTGCTGACCCATTGGTCTCCTCTCCTCTGTGACTTCTAATCCCAAAGCAGCATCCATGCATCTTGAGCAGTCCTGCTGTGTTGGGTGAGCTGGAATAGATGAGGTGGCCGGAACTGTTTGGTTCCAAACTGAACAGCTTTCTCCTTGCAAACAGACAAGGGTTTTACACCTGTCCTCACCACTCTTCTTCCCTTCCTACTGTTCTTCCCTGCCTAGTTGGTCCTCCTTGTGCTCTTCAGCTCTGGCGCCATAACAAAGCACCCCAGACTGGGGGCTTAACAAGTGTTTGTTGTGTCACGGTTCTGGAGGCTGGAAGTCTGAGGGCAGGAGGTCAGCAGGGGCGGTTTCTTCTGGAGCCTCTATCCTTGGCTTGCAGATGGCGGTCTTCATGTTAATATGGTTTCCTTCTGTGCGTGTCTGTGTCTTCATCTCTTTTTAGAAGCATACCAATTTACAGGATTAGGGCCCACCCTAATGACCTCATTTAACCTTAATTATTTCTGTAGAGACCCTGTTCCAAAATACAGGCATATTCTGAGGTACTGGGGTTAGGACTTACAAATTTTGGGGGTACAAAGCTCAGCCCACAACACTGCCCTTTTGGACTTCCCCTCCTGCTCTCTCTTCCTTCGTCCCACTTTTATTTTATTTTTTAAAGATTTTATTTATTAATTTGAGAGAGAGAGAGAGTTAGCTAGAGAGCACAAGCAGAGGGAGCAGCAGGTGGAGGGAGATGAGGGAGGTGCAGGTTCCCCACTGAGCAGGGACCCTGATACAGGGTTCAATCCCAGGACTCTGAGGTCATGACTTGAGCCAAAGGCAGACACTTAACCCACTGAGCCACCCAGGTGTCCCTCCCACTTCTTTTCCTTAACCTGATAAAGCATTCTGCATAGCTATAAAGAATATGAAAATGGATCTGAATGCCGTGTTTCTCCTTCCAGCTCTTCTCTGGGTCAGCTCTATGACCTTGAGCAGCTCACTTCATTCTTGAAACACTAGTTTCCTCAGCTACAATTCAGGAATCATTCTTCCCTTCTTGCAATATAAGACTCTAGTAAGAAAAAACCAGAGTTACAGATCCTATTTTTAAATGCTTTAAAAGTAAAATATACTGACATAAGATACAGGAAAGCTCAGACGAAGTGTAATGTTTACAGGATTATTTGGATTACTTGAAATTCTGATTACAATGGGGTATGTTTCAACTCCACATTTACTATGTTTTCTTACCCTTAATCATATTATTAGCAGCCAGCAATATACCGTAAGCATTTTTCTTTTTTTCCTGAGCAATCTTTTTGTTGCTCTGAAAAGACCAGAGCTGCTCTCAAATCATACTCAGCTGGGGTCTGGCCTCCCCTGCCTGGCTGACTGTACAAGAGTGACCTTTCACTGAGGGTTGGCTTCCAGATGTGAGATTGGGCTCTGCAGGTCTCCTGCTGTGGCACTGGGCTCCCAAGAGTGGCGGTGGGAAAGGGGTGGGGGCGGGGTGGGGGCGAGGGGGCGCGGTCAGTGAGTTGTAGAATCAATTGTAATCCCTGCTCTGCTGGCAGACACTACGTCACGTCTTTTATCTCTGCTGGCTCACCCGGGTTTCATCATGTTGCCTAACAGCCCTCCTCACAAAAAGAAAAAAAGGAACCAGAATGGGGATAGCCACCAGTTGAACTGTGTGAAAGAGATTGACTTCACAGTCTTCTCTCCAGCTGCTAGTCCCTGAGACAAAGAAGTATTATTTGAAAGAGAACGAGTAAGCCCGGGGCTGCTGCCCCGCACAGTCTTGAGTGTGAGAGGAGAGTGCTGCTGTTTATCTGGGTGACTCTTGCCAGTACGGTGATGTCAGTCTGGTGGCCGTGGGCTGTGGTCAGACAGGAGACGTTTCCACGTAGCCCAGAGGCTTGTGGGTGTGGGGGGAACTGAGCTGTGGTTTTACTTTGATTTAGGTTCAAACATGATAAAAGGGCCGGGGGTGGGGAGTAGAACATCAAGTCTTAAACACCACAACGATTTAGATTGTGGAAGAAAGCTTTGGAGCAAGGAAGGCAATACAGATTTTTGTGAAAAATCTATCCTTAGGGCGCCTGGGTGGCTCAGTGGGTTGAAGCCTCTGCCTTCGGCTCAGGTCATGATCTCAGGGTCCTGGGATCGAGTCCCGCATCGGGCTCTCTGCTCAGCGGGGAGCCTGCTTCCTCCTCTCTCTGCCTGCCTCTCTGCCTACTTGTGATCTGTCTCTGTCAAAGAAATAAATAAAATTAAAAAAAAATTAAAAAAAAAAAATCTATCCTTAAAAATTACAGCAAGATACTTTTTCTGTTTTTCCTACAGTCATTACCTTCCCCTTCTCCGAAAACACAAACACTGCCATTTCAGCCTTGTATTATTTGACTAATCTTCAAAAAAAAAAAGACCAAAAAAATGCCTTGGTTTTGATTAATTCCTCATGAGGCTTGCCACAGTCTTTTTTTTTTTTTTTTTTTTTAAAGATTTTATTTATTTATCTGACAGAGATCACAAGTAGGCAGAGAGGCAGGCGGGGGGTGAGGGGGTGGGGGAGTGGGAAGCAGGCTCCCTGCTGAGCAGAGAACCGAGGCCATGCTGGCTTGATCCCAGGGCCCTGGGATCCTGACCTGAGCCGAAGGCAGAGGCTTTACCTCACTGAGCCACCCAGGCGCCCCTAGTATACTTGCTTTTTAATTGCATCTCCTTCAAGGATGGGGTAAGTTAGGAATACTTAGTGGGGTCTGTTTTTTTTTTTCCCTATTGTGTAAAGGGTGCCCTATAAAAGTTGACTATTTCTTGATCAGTGATTAAAGTGTAACTTAACTTCGGAAGATGTGCATTACGTAGAACAGAGATCTTTCAAGCTGAGGTTAAGCCATCATGGCCATGTAATCAAACCGTTTAATTCTATAAATGAAGAAGCAGAGCTAACAAGGTGGATGCTGTTTTGAGGGCTCTGCACTTGGGTTCCATGTGTATCCATTCTGAGATGCACCATTATCTTGTTGTCCCACTAAGAAAGAAACTGCCTTGCTAATTAAAATATGCCAGTTGATTGTTAAGACAAACTCAGGCTTAGCTCTATTAAAATGTAGGAAGTAAAGCGTCTTGTTAGAATCTTTGCAGGATTCTGAAACGAGGCCCCAGAGCTTGATTCTCCTTCTGCCTGCAGCTCTCCCTGCTTGTGCTCTCTCTCTCTCTCTCTCTCTGAGACAAATACATTTTAAAAAGTTAAAAAAAAAATACCAAATACATTTTGAAAATTGAACGTCCTTTGTTATAACCAGAATTTTTTTTTTAAAGTTAAATTGACAATTGTAATGAGGGCAACTTGAGAAACTTGAAACACCAGGCTACTGAGATCTCCTTTCTCCTGCTTAATCCTGAAAAAGAGAGATAATCCTTTCTTCCTTTTCATTTACCAAGCCATTGTGAAATTTAGAATGCACGTTAATTCAAGAGCAAAAAGTCCTTTACACCTCAAGGTAAGTTCCTTTTGGCGTGTATTCTTTCCTCCCCTGCTTGTGGTCAGGGTCTGTATAAGTTTCATCAGTTGTCTCTGCGACAGCCCTTCACACAGCCTTCAGCATGCAGCAGGCGCTCACACATGCAGTCCAATTACAAGCCGGGCTGGCGCTTAACAGAACTCTGATGAATCCAAGTGCCTCCGTAACCTCAAGCGGTTCCTTCCCTGCTTTGCCTTTTCTTAACTTAATAATATTAAAAAAAATTTTTTTTGACTTCAGCATTGTAGAGAGCTTGTAGCTGTCATAGCAAAAGGTTGATTTTTTATTCCAGGAGAAATAAATGAATAGATGCTTGTTCTTATGTAACAGTTCAGTGTGAAAAACCTGAGGCAGGAAAGGAACTAATAATATTGGAGGGTTTTTTCATCTACTTATAAATATATTTTTATTTTTAGGGGTAATATTTTTATTGAGATATTCACACACCAGTGTAATTTTCACCCATGTAACATATACAATCCAGTGGTTTTTAGTATATTCACAGAGTTCAGCAACCATTACCACAGTCCATGTTAGAACATTTTCATCGATCATCCCCGAAAGAAGCCCTGCATTCACGGGCAGTTACTTTCCAAATGGTGTAACGCTTCCCCCCACAACAGTCACTATTGTACTTTTTGCCTCTTCACATTTGCTTATCCTGGACGTTTCATGTCTGTGGAGTCAGGCAGTATATGGCCTTCTGTGTCTGGCTTCCTTTACTTCTCCTACTGTTTTCTAGGTTCATCTGTGAATCAGTACTTCATTACTTTTTATGGCTGAATAATGTTCCATCATATGGATAGATTACATATTTTCTGTACCAATGTGTCACTTGCTGAGCATTTAGGGTTTTGACTGTCTTATGAATAATGTTGCTCTGAACATTCATAGAAGTTTTTATGTGAATTCGTGTTTTAATTTCTCCTGGTTAAATGCCTTGGCGTGGAATTGCTAGCTTATATGGTAACTCTGTGTTTAACCATTCGAGGAACTGCCCAGAATTGTTTTCCACAGCAACTGCACTGTTTTGCATTTACACCAGCAGTGCATGAGGGTCCCAGATTCCTCACATCCTTGTCAACACTTGTCACTTTCTGTCTTTTGATTATAGCCCCACTAGTGTGTGTAAAGTGGTATTTCATTGTAGTTTTGATTTCTGGTTTCCTGACCACTAATGAAGTTAGACGTCTTTCTTTTTTTATTTTATTTTTTTAAAAGATTTTATTTATTTATATGGCAGACAGAGATCACAAGCAGGCAGAGAGGCAGGCAGAGAGAGAAGAGGAAGCAAGTTCCCCGCTGAGCAGAGAGCCTGATGTGGGGCTCGATCCCAAGATGCTGGGATCATGACCTGAGCTGAAGGCAGAGGCTTTAACCCACTGAGCCACCCAGGTGCCCCTAGACATCTTTCTATGTACTTATTGGCTGTTTGCATATCTTTCTTTGAGAAAAGCTATTTAGATCTTTTCCTATTTTCAAATTGAGTTATTTATAGATCTTTTCCTATTTTCAAATTGAGTTATTTTTATTGTTGAGTTTTGAGAGTTCTTTATATATTCTTAAATCTTTTGAAATTTCTTATTTTATGGCATCTTTGATCTTTAACATATCCTGTAACTCTCTAATATGGGCACCCCATTGCCCCGCCTCACTGAGTCCTTCAGGCAGTGTTTACCACCCATCTACTATGTGGAGGGTACTGTGCTCTGCATTTTCAAGCATATAAAATGAATTAAACGTCCCCTGCTTCAAGGAGCACAAAACCAAGTAGGAAGGCAAGTATCATAGGGATACATTTCTTTGGGTATTCAGAAGTGATGACTTTTAGATTGAGCAGTCAAGGAAGACAACCTGAAGGAGGAGGCATTTTAAGTGGCCTTTGCTGGTTGCATAGAATTTAAGTATAAAAGATCAGAGGAAGAAACTGAGCAAAGGCCTTGGGGTTAGATGGTGAGATCCCTGAGCTGTGGTGTCCAGTCTGGTTTAACCTCTAGGGCTGACACTTTGAGACCTTACAAAGGGGGATACTAGGAACAGAGACTGGGAAGGCCGTGGGGCCACCTGTTGGGTATGAATGCAGAAGCAGCTTGGAGTTTATTTCATCAGTGACTGTTTGGGGTCCTGCTGGGTTGACATAGCCAGAATGCTGCCACGGAAGACTGAGTTTACAGAAATCTGTAGGTTGATGGGGGTTGGGGGGGTCACTAAAAGCAGCACTGCCGTGTTTCTGGCTTGGGAACGGAGAAGTGCTTTAGAGGCCAAGAAGGCCTGTAGTTTAGGCAAAGCCGTAGAGGGAAGTGTGTGCCCATATTCACCTCGCCCTCAATACAGTGCCAGTGTCCTGATTCCCAGACTATGTGTTCTCTTCAGTTTTTCTAAAATAATTTTAACCTTCCTTTGCCACCTAGACCATAATAAAAGCAAATCCCAGTTTGTAATACAGGATGTTGCTCTAGGGTCCTTGAGTGGAGGCCCCCAAATGAACGATGGTACATAACTGAAAAAACCTATTTCTATACTTATAACTGTGAATTTCTTCCCTTCTATCTGTGGTTTCTTTGCTCTGACCATGTGTGGGCCTTTCACAGTGTTTATGAGGGGATGTCACTCTGATGGGCAGAGGCCATGGCTTCTTGCTTATGGTAAACCATTCACTCTCTGAACCTGAGCAGCTCCTTCCATGTCTAGGGGCACAGTTTTCTCTGTCCAATGAGGGAATTCAAGTGTCCAGGGCCCCTTCCAGCACTAACAACATGCATGTCCCTTGTCTGTAGGGGATTTGGTATAGTTTGTCCTAGCCCTTAGGGGAAAAGAACCACCTGTGGTTCCTCTATGGGTAGTTTACCTATCAAGTTAGAAATCCCAGTGTTTCCAAAGGATTCTTGTGGACTTTCTTCTTTCTATGTCAGACACCAGCCACTCGGTCTTAAAGATAAGATGGGCATCTACTTGATGAGCTTCAACTGCCAACAAGCACAAACAAGCTTATAGTACGATGGGAATTGGGGAGGGCGGTGGGAATGTTGTTCTCACTCAGAGTTTTGCCTTTTGCATAGCAGTGTGTGCGCGTGTTGTACTGAGCAACTCTTCTTTTTTTGGAGTGATTTGAATTTGGTGCTGTGGTGGCAGGTTTCTATGGCAACAGCTCTTGCTACACATCTGGCATCTGATAAAATGGTTCCCAAAGCCCAGGGGTCCACACAGAGCCCAAGTGCTCCTCATCTCTGTTGAACCTGCCAAAGATGTGGAGAAACACAGGGAGGAGGGCATGGTGGCTCTGTGCCATTTTGATGAGGCTTGATTTGCAATTGCCGAGTTCCTGGGGGTATCGTCAGGGTTCCTCCAAAAGTTAGCTGAGCTACTGACACTTTACATTAGAAACGTCCTCTCCCTTTTCTGTGGAGGTGGAGGGTACAAGAGAGGGGAGCATATTTGAAAAGAATATTTTCTGATTTATCACAATATAAATACTAGTATGGCTTTTTATTTGCTTGCATTTTTTTTTTTAGATTTATTTATTTATTTGAGGAAGAATGGGCAGAGGGAGAGTCTAAAGCAGACTCTGTGCTGAGTGTGGAGCTCACATAGGGCTCTATCCCATGGCCCTGAGATCATGACCTGTGCCCAAACCAAGAGTCGGATGCTTAACCGACTGTGCCACCCTGGAGCCCCTGTTTGCTTGCTTTTTTAAACCAAAAATTCATAAATAGGAAGTAGAGGACAACCAAAAATTCTACTGAATGTCCGAGTGTGGCAGGCCAGCATATAGCCTGTTTTTAGGTATTTCATTTAAAATGGAAAGTTCCAGTTTGCTTTGGGGCCAAAGTCTCTAAAAGAAATCCTGCCTGGAGGTGTATTATGGGGTCACTGTATATTTGCTAGTTTATATCTTGCTGACTAAATTGGCAAAAGTTTTATTTTTCCTGGTAAACATTCAGGAGGCTTTTCCCTCACTCCTCTCCCTAACAAAATCATATTTGTCATATGTGTATGAAGGAAACGACTGTTAAAACTGTCCACACATCTGTGATGATATGAAAATTAGTGGCGGCAAACAAAGATTTCCTTTCTTAGGTACCACAGGGTCTCAGATGAAGTTGACTTTACCCTAATATTTCTTTCAAATTGTGACCAAGTGAAAACAAAATTGGCCATGCCTTAGAGGCCAATATGAATGAATAGTAACATGACAAAAGGGTTATTATTTGTGAAAAACTTAGGTACCCCTCATATGACTTAGAAAACTAGAAGTTTTCTCTTCAAGTATAATTCTTATTTATAAATTTTAGGTATAAAACATTTATTACAATAAAGGGTTATGTTTATTTTAGTTAATAATGAAGCACAAAGTAATTACTTAGTACAAAATCTTTTTAATTACAGGAATGAAAAGCTCCAAGATGTTGAATCAAATCACAATGTGGATTCTAATTTGAGTGTTTAACTTTGAAAGTGTTTGAGAACTGCACCTGTGTATTAAACTCATGACAAATTATATGCAGATACTTTGTGCTGATAATAAAAAATATATTTAATGTGCCATTTTTAGTGTTCTGTAAGAATGAAATGTTTATTTTTCATTAAGCAGTGTGTTTTCATTTCTCTTAACATTTTGAGCAAATATGTGAATTATTAACCCATAAATTTTCCTCATTCTTTAAAAAAATAACATACCAAAATTGTAATAAAAAAGTAACAGGCAAGAAAAGTGAGTTTCTAGTCGTGATCTAATGAAGCCTGTGTTAGGTCATTCTCTTCTAGGTATAGAGTCCAATACCCACACATCAAAAGATCTTTGTTGTTTTAAATTAACTTTTGAGATGGTTTGTGGTCAGTACTTTTACCCATCTGTTACTTCATTGCAACTTTTAATTTTAAACTCTACCCTAAAGAGTTGGTGAAGACGTGGTAATTGTTTGTCACGATGGAGCTGTTAGCAAATCAGCACAGCGTGCACCCTAACCACGCACAGTGCCGTATATCCCTTACATCTCAGTAAAGCTGGGGGAGGGAAGGGCGTTATTGTGTAGAAAACCACGTTTGTGTAAAACCTCCTGTGCTTGGCAGTTCACCTCGCGCTCAGGCCATGTTCCGAGAATGGCAGGCCGCCCGTTGGGTTGCCAAAACTTTCCACTGGGAGTAGTTTTGCAAGGGGTGGGCGGGCAAGCGGCGCACCAAGGTGGGGGCGTTTCACCTCCTTGGTGACGACATCATCTCTCTTTGTGTAGGTGAAGCTGCTCTCAGGGGAGAACCCAGGATGCAGACCCTCCCTGTGGCATCTGCCCTCACCAGTCACCGCACAGGCCCTCCGCCCATCAGTCCCAGCAAGCGGAAGTTCAGCGTGGAGCAAGGGGACGACGACCTGGACTGTGAAAACGACCATGCTTCTAAGATGAGTCGCATCTTCAACCCCCATCTGTGAGTTCCTTCTTTCTGAAGTGAAGGCGTTCTGGTGGTGGCTTCCGTGTGCTCTGTGCTGGGGCCGTGTTCTCTTGCAACTTCATGCCAGCTGTGAAGTCAAAGAATGAACAGTGCTTACCTGCCAGGCGGGAGATTAACTGTTTCTAATAACATGAGAGATGACATCTTCTTTCCTTCCAAATTATTTGTATGACTGTGTGTATGTGTGTGTGTGTGTGTTAGGAGAATACATCTTTGGTGAATGTCTTATGGAAATGTCCAGGAAATGGAAGGAAAGGTTAGCCCCTGAGCATACATATGTAAAATGTTTTGCTTAGGAGTCTAGGCTTGTACACATTAAGAAGTAGAGTAGCAGGGCACCCGGGTGGCTCAGTTGGTTAAGCGTCTGCCTTCAGCTCAGGTTGTGATCTGGGTCCTGGGATCAGACCCCACGGCGGGCTCTCTGCTTAATGGGGAGTCTGCTCCTTCCTTTCTTTCTGCCTCTGCCCCCCTCTCATGCTTGCTTTCTCTCTCACTTTCTCTCTCTCAAAATAAATAAATCTTAAAAAAAAAAAAAAAGTACAGTAGCACACCCCCCTTATCCGAGGGGTATATGTTCTAAGACTCCCAGTGGATACCTGATAAACAGAGAGTACCAAACCCTATATAAGCTGTGTGCTTTCCCAGACATAGATACCTGTGAGAAAGTTTAATTTACAAATTAGGCATGGTAAGAGATTAACAACAACAATAATAAAATAGAATGATTATAATCATATACTATAATAATAGTTATGTGAATGTGGTCTTTCTCTCAGAGTATCTGTTGTACTGTATTCACCCTTCTTCTTGTGGTGGTGTGAGATCATAAAATGTCTGTATGATGCTGGGAGGTGAATGACAGAGGCATTGGGATGGAGCTTTCAGCTGCTGTTGGCTAGAAGGAGAATCCTTTGCTTCCAGGCCACAGCTGATTGTGGAAAGCAAACTGCAGAAAAGCCGGGGAGTGATTGAATTAATTTTCACCTTGTGTATATTCAGGGTATAAACTTGAGATCTTCCTAAGTGGGAAAGATGGCTTTTTGTGTTTACGATAAGGTGCTGCTCGTCGCTTCTGGTATGTGAGCCTGTTGTAGCCATTAGAGCACTTGGCTTGGGGCTAGTCCTCCCTCTGCCACCAGCATTCTCTACAATCATGACATGAGTTGCGCTCCAACTCTTTGGCCTCAGTTTCCTTATTTGTGAAACAGAGGGGTTGAAATGAAAGTTTTCTGAATCCATACATCTATTAGGAAAATAGCTTGCTTCTGTGCACCTTGTTCCGGCTTCCCCTTTGCACTCTCTTCTGAACACTCACGTCCCACAAAGGGAGCAGAATGTCTTTTCCCATGTTCTCAGCGCTTGGAGACAGCCAGCCAGCTGCCCGGAGGGTCTGCTCTGGCAACTGTGCAACGAGTCGGTATTGTTGGAGTGGGGGAGCTTTTCAGAGGGGGTGAGATAGCCCTGATGATTAGAAGGTGTAGCTTTGTAGATTCAGGTTAGAAGATCCTACTCTTTTTCCCCTCCCCGGGCAGGAATTGATATTTCATAATTATTCACAATGCTTGGCTTCCCCAGTTCTGATTTCTGAGGATGCTGCTGCTTCTGGCAGGAGCGTGACTGCTCAGAGAGTTCCTGTTTTCTCATTGGCGGAGACCCTGCGTAGGGAGAGGCCGCCGCCAAGGCCAGCAGCCCCGTGCTGCCTCAGCGCCCCAGTCCCGAGCATTCCATGCATTCCAGCCTGCTTGGACTGTTGTGTTCAGTCATAAGACATACTGACAGAGGTATTTATCCTCAAATAAATCACGGTAGTGTTAGTCAGAGGCTGAGCCTGCAGTCTGGAGCCCTGGAATTTGCTACAATCAGGAATCTAGCAACAAGGCACTGCAAAACAATGAGCTCTCCCAAATAGAGGAGAGGCTGGTCATGTAGGTTCCGGGCGCTCAACTGTTTGTTCATTCTCTTGTTACTAGCAATTTCTTCTCCTCTGCCTCCTCTTTCCTGAAACCCAATTAGGAGACAGTTGGTCTTTTTTTTTTTTTGGAACCAAAGGGGAGGTAGCCCTGAAACAGTATTTTTGTGAGCAGACATGCCTTGGTTTAAATGGCTATTCTGCCACTTAATGTACCTGGGCCCACTGTCCTTTGTAAACTGGCAATGATACTAGCTCACGAGACACCTGTCAGGAGCATGAGAGTCAGCATGTGCGGGGAGTTTGGTGCAGTTTTATTACTTTTATTATTGCTGAGTCCCTTATTCTAATATTGAT
This sequence comes from Mustela lutreola, assembly GCF_030435805.1. NCBI lineage: Eukaryota > Metazoa > Chordata > Mammalia > Carnivora > Mustelidae > Mustela > Mustela lutreola. The sequence goes on along the minus strand of NC_081291.1, from coordinate 53,509,760 downwards.
AACAATGATAAAGAATAAAAATACTATTATGGTGAACTTAATTTCTGAGTGTGTCTGATTTGCACTCAGAATGTCTGGACTCAAATTTCAGCTTCTTTATCTTTTGGTGGAAGTCATCATAGTTACATCATCATAGGATGATTGTAATGCCTCTTGCAGTGCCTGGCGTCTAGATGGTAAGCACTCAGGCAAAGTCATCATTAATATTATTATTATAACGTTAAAACAGAAAATGAGGGGTGCATGGGTGGTTCAGTTGGTTAAGTATCTGCCTTCAGCTCAGGTGATGATCCCAGGGTCCTGGGATCGAGCCCCACGTCAGGTTTTCTGCTCAGTGGGAAGTCTATTTCTTCTTCTCCCTCCTCCTGCCACTCCCCTGCATGCGCTCTCTCTGTCAAATAAATATATAAATTCTTAAGAAAAAAAAACCAAACTAACAAAATGATTTTGTAACTCCTTAGGTCGTTGCAAATATGATCTTGAAGTACAGATGACTATAAATTATTCATACTATGTTATAATGAGGACACTATAAATAACTTAAAGTATACATAATAGAAATAGAATTGCTGGGTTTTCATGTGCATCTCACAATTGACATCATCACACAGTGTTTTAGACAAATAGAAAGAGCAGTGGCCCCCTGGGCCACACTGCTTGGACTTCTAGGTGATCAGCATGTGGTCTCTTCATTCTTCTTCTTCTGCTTGGACTTCTAGGTGATCAGCATGTGGTCTCTTCATTCTTCTTCTTCTTCTTCCTTCTTCTTCTTCCTTCTTCTTCTTCCTTCTTCTTCTTCCTTCTTCTTCTTCCTTCTTCTTCGTCCTTCTTCTTCTTCTTCTTCCTTCTTCTTCTTTCTTCTTCTTCTTTCTTCTTCTTCTTCATTTTATTTATTTATTTATTTATGTGACAGACAGAGATCACATAATAGGCAGAGAAGCAGGCAGAGAGAGAGAGATGGAGGGAAAGCAGGCTCCCTGCAGAGCAGAGAGCCCGATGCGGGGCTCGATCCCAGGACCCTGAGATCATGACCTGAGCTGAAGGCAGAGGCTTAACCCACTGAGCCACCCAGGCGCCCCTGTTCATTCTTCTGTCACTGTTCTCCTGTGATGATTATTTGTTTCAGTAAGGGTAACAGTATTTCTATTTGTATCTTCTAAGAATGGAATTACAGATTTTATAGGCAAATTGGAAAGATGCTACATCTCTCTTCATATTGTACTTACTATTGTTGGATTTGAGGGAACATTTCCTCTTTGAGCTATAAGGTTGTTCCCTCCTTTTTATTTGATATGTCTAAGGAGTTTTTTTAAAATAATAAATTACAAATTGATATTTGTTTGGAAAAGAATGGCCTAGTATATTTGTCTCTTTAAGGAAATTACAAAATGATTTTTTGCTTTTATCTTCTTAGAACATGTTCATGTTGTGTAGTGAAAATGTGTTTTGTTTATCTTATCACTGAGAAACCACAATAATTCTGGGCATGGAGTGTTGTTGAAAAACAGTTTTGACAACTAAGAGAGTTTCAAAGATGCACTCCTTGGCTGCATTTCATTATAATCATCATATTGAGATACTTTCCAGTATAGAGGAGGAGAGGTTGGGTGTCTCCGAGCCAGAATAGGAAGCTACAGACAGTGACTAAATTTTATCGGACTTAATTCAGTGAGGAGGAAGACAAAGAAGAGAGGTTTCCTTAGTGATTTCTTCAGAACTTGGAAATTGAGAATTCCTGGACTCTTATTCCAACTTTGTATAGCCTGGGTCATTTGAACTCTTCATTGACTTGATATGGTGACTCAGAGAAGTATTTTTTTGCTTGTTTTTTAAGAAAAGTGTTAAGAACATGAATGTTTAATTTAGAAGTTGAAAGATACTGTGTTTCTTAGAAAGAAAGTGGATTGAGTAAGGTATGGGGGCATGGGTGTTGGGATTCCTCTCATGGAAATGTCAAAAAGTAATTTTTTTCTATGACCCTGGTATTCAGGTGTGATCTGCTAAGGAAGAGTTCTCTTACTATATCCATGACCCATATGGACTCATGGAGTACTTCAGCTGGCTCCTGTGTCCTTGTTACGGGCCTTTTTTTTTTTTTTTTTTTTTTAAAGTGCTTCTTATTTTCTGGCAAACAATCCTCCTCTTGTAACCTACTGTGTCAGCCATGGAATCAAACATTTCTCCAGGGGACCCTGGTTCCTTTTTGTGGCTAATAGGATTTAGAAGCCAAAATCTGGGTGCTAAGTATTTTTATGCTGTCATTGCCTTTGTCTTTTTGTTGTTGGTTGTTATTGTTATCCCAAGCTTTTTTAATTAAAAATTTTTTTATTGTTAAGTCATCATAAATACATCATTGGTTTGCAATGTTCCAAGATTCATTGTTTATGTAAATGCCCAGTGCTCCATGCAATATGTGCCCTCCTTAATCCCCACCACCAGGCTCACCCACCCCTCTGCCCCCTCCCCTCTAAAACCCTCAGTTTGTTTCTCAGAGTCCACAGTCTGTCATTGCCTTTAGATTTGAGTTGTTGAGTATTATAGACATTAGCTAGATGTGAAAATTCGAATTTAAAATTAAATAAAATTTAAAATTCAGTTCTTCTGTTGCACTAGCCACATTTCATACTCGGTAGATATATTTCAAGCCCAGCAGCCACATGTGGCTAGTGGCTACCTTGTTGTACAGCACAGATATAGAATTGTTCTACCATCACAGAAAGTTCTGTCAGGGGAAAGAGCTAAGAAATCATGAGTTCATATTACTACTCCCAGTTCTAATCCCAATTCCACAGAATTCTTCCTCACTATCCCCCATTCCTTATTTGCATCTCCCTGTTTCCCAGTAATACATTTACTAATTGTTCACTCCTGTAGTTCACATACAATAGTTTCAGAATTGCGGTGCCCATACCACTGTGAAAAACAAACCTACCAAGAAGAGTTCAAGATTTGCTGGCAGTTCATTTTTCAGTCTGTGCTGACTGTGTAACAAAGTACTTGTAACTTTGTAGTTAGTTGCTTCCTCTCCCCACCTTTCCATGTTCTGTTAACCAGAATATATAGTTGGGTTCATTCATTTCTTTTTGCATCTAGCTGTAGATCTATCTTTGTTGATTGTGTTTTATTTTTGAATATGTAAAACATTAACATGCTTCTAAAAGTCAGAACTGTGTTTAAAAGTACTTGGAGGAGTACTTTCCTTTTGAACCTTCCTCTTGTAGGCTGTTATCCTTCTTGTGGTTCTTTTTGTTAAAGTTAAAGTAAGCAGATACACGAATGGTTTCTCAGTTCCCCATCTTTTTCTTAACATACTTTATATGTTTATATGAGTTCTGGTGTTTTCATTCAACCATATACGGTAGACATTTTCCCATGCCCTTCCTTCTCCTAGTTTATGGCTGCATAGCTTTCCACGGTGTGCACGTGCCAGAGGTCAGTTAACCAGTCTCCGTTGTCTGGACATACAGGTAATTTCTAGCATTTTACAATCCTGATAATGCTGCAGTAGTTAAACTTCTGCATTTGTAGTGTCTTGTGTGTTTGCAGTACTATAAAAACTTGAAGGCAGACAATTGGTGGAGTTAAGACAACAGGCTAAATTCATACTGGTTTTGTGACCTGGTTTGGGCTGCTTGGCTGAGAGTTCTGTGCTGAAGAGTACAGTCTAAGGGGACTTTTGCAAAGAAAGCCATTTTCAGCTTTCTCTGTATGTGTGTAGGTATGTGTAGGGTTTATGTGTGTTAAAGGTTTGCCATTGAACAGTTGAGTTAGGTCATCTGTGAGCGGGAGGGAGCATATATTGAGTGCTATATGCTGTATGCTCATACATACATGCAACTGTATGCTCATTCTGTGTTCGATACTTTAAAGATACTGTCTTACTTGATTCTCATAATAAATAAGACCCTTTAAGACAGGTAGGGGTGTGTGTGAGAGAGAGAGAGAGAGAGAGAGAGAGCGAGCTCTGTTACTTAGAGAAGCAGAAATTGGGATTCTGAGATAATTGTGGTCCAAAGCAGTGGAGCTGGGATTAGCCCTGTTGTGTGTGAAACCAAAGGTCATTTGCCAAAACTATTTTACCCAAGGTAGGATTGCATGCATCTTAACCCACTGAGCCACCCAGGTGCCCCAGATTGCATGCATCTTAAATATGGACATCATATATTTATGACACTTCACCAGTGCAATGTCCAGTACATGGTAGGGACTAAATAATTTCTATGTTGAACTGAATTAGACCCACTTGCAAGAGATTGTGCTCCTCTTCCATCTGGGGGAGGCATCCCCTGGTGATCAGTGTTATGCAGTTGGGATGGGGCAAAACCCTGTAAGCTCACACTGGGATCAAAGCCATGGTCTCTAGGCTTGTGCTCTAACCAGCCGGGTTTGCCACAGACGGAGTCCACACTGAATGGGGAAGGGCTAGTGAAAGAAAACAGTGCCTCTCCTCACGGGTGGCGCTCCTTTGTAATACTGTCCTGGTGTGAAATGTGTCCAGTGCTGTTGTCTTTGCTTCTGTGGCCATTCTTTTGAAGTCTTTTCTCAAGCCTAATGTAGCCAATTCTGCTTTCTCTTTGAATGCATATGCAGCCTCTGGGCTCCTCTGTTTCCTCTGCTCCTCCTTTTCCTCTGTTTCCTTCTTTGGTCTTTGCTTTCTCCTTCCCTTCATTCCCTATTCTTACTCCTCCTACCACCCCCCTGGCCCTAGTTGCCTTCTCTTCCCTCCATAAGCATGAATAGAAAAGAGGGAGAAACAGACAAACTCAAAACCAGTGATTCTTTCAGCTTGACAGAAGGTTGGAGGTGGCCTTTGAAATTAAGTGCTAGTCCTATAAAGGAAACTCAGTAAAACAAAACAAAACATAAAAACTTACTAACTACTGGCTAAAATGGGTTTTGGGGTTTTCCTCTGGGTTTTATTTTTTTGCAGTGGGGTTGATTGTATAAATGGTTACCTCAGATGTTCTGGAGTATCTATAGTTTGTGGTGTCTGTGTGTAAAATGCTTAGCAGCAGTGTCGTGCTCCCTTTGGTGATGCTGTGTTTCTTGTATCTCTTTAGTACCTTTAATTTGGATACATATGGACATGCTTTACCTAGAGTTTATTCCACAAACTCCATGAAAGTGATGAGGACAATCCCTCATTTCATATTAAAACTAGACCCAGAGGAAATTGAAAAGTTGGGGTTATTTTGGTACCTTGACCCTGCGGGCAGCTGGGACCTGGTCAGGTAAACAGTAATACATACTTATAGACAGCATGCTTTACAGATGTGTTCACGTCCACATAAACCTGAGAGGGGGCACACTTTACCACTGAGAATGGTGACCGCTCGGGATCTGCAGCATCCCCGGAATCATGAGAGCCTTTGCCTTGGGGCTTCTTAATAACAGTGAGGATTGATTATTGTATACCAGGCACTGTGCTGAGCACCTCATGGGCATGATCTCACCCCATCCTCATGACCCCAGGATGTGGATGCTGTGATTATCCCTTGCTTACAGATGGGAAAACTGAAGCCCAGAGAGGTCCTATACTTGGTCAAGGTCACACAGCTTACTAATAGGTCACTGGGCCAGGAATCAAAACCCAGGCTCTCTGGTCCCAGAGCCAGATCCTCTTGGTGAGGACGGTACATTTACATTAATAGTGTCAGTATTTAGTCGCTCTGAACCATCTGATCCAGGACATTAGCGCCTTTTGGTTTTAGACAATCTTCTAGTTAAGCACTCTCAAAATGCTACCGATGATGCTTTGGAGATGAGAGGTGGAGACTTCACTTTAACAGTAGCCAGGGTGGGGGGCATGAGGTGGTAAAGAGCTGTCAGTAACAAGAAACACTGTAGTAACAGTAACAGTAACTGTGGTCACTGCAGTAACAGTAACTCTGCAAGGCAAATCCTCTCTGAGCAGTGATGGGTCCCTTCGGAGATTGCAAAAGAGAGCTGCCATTTAGCTTCCCCTGAAGAGGCTTGAAATGGTGACTCCGTGTGGCGAGCGCCTGTGTGTGTTTGTCTGTTTGTTCATTTATGCCCAGGAAAGTGCCTTTTTTTTTTCCTTTTTTAAAGATTTTGTTGTTGTTGTTGTTTATTTATTTGACAGTCAGAGATCACAAGTGGGCAAAAAGGCAGGCAGAGAGAGGGGGAAGCAGGCTCCCTGCTGAGAAGAGAGCCTGTTGTGGGGCTCCATCCCATAACCCTGGGATCATGACCTGAGCCAAAGGCAGAGGCTTTAACCCACTGAGCCACCCAGGTGCCCCAAGGAAAGTGCTTTTAAAAGTATTTTAATTCTTGGGGGACGCCTGGGTGGCTCAGTTGGTTAAGCATCTGCCTTTGGCTCCGGTTACAACCCTGGGATCCTGGGATCCTGGGATCGAGCCTCATATCGGGCTCCTTGCTCAGCAGGAAGCCTGCTTTTCCCTCTGTACACCCCCCCCCCCCAACTTGTGTTCTCTCTCACTCTCTCTTGCTCTCTCAAATAAATAAAAAAAATCTTTTTGAAAAAATTGTTTTAGTTCTTGTTTAAAAGTTCTAGCCCAGTTTTAGTGGGTTAGAGGCACAGGCCAATAGTAAACTTAGTCTAACAGACTCGCACTGGAGCAGTTTAAAATTTGGTTTAAGTAGATAGAGACACATATAATCTTTTTCAGGATCCCGTTCAGGATCAGACACAAAATCCTTTTCAGATTTCATAAATCAAATGCTCTTGAAATAGAATCCCTCAAACTATGCTGTCTCTTCTCTCCCACATCCTTCTTGGCGTCATCCAAATTCGGGACATTTTAGCCTTGGAATATTCTGTATTTTTCTGTAGTTCTACACACAGCCTTATAGGTACTCCCAAAAGTGTTCTGGGGTATTCAGGAGGATATGGATATACATATATATATATATAGTATATATATATACACTATATATATATTATAGTCTTAATTTTAGTTATCCTAAATAATTAACTCAGAAACTGAGATAATGTTAAATTAGGGTTTTTTAAAAAACTCCCCTCCATGTACAGCAAATAGGTGTATTTACTTAAAAAAAAAAAAAAAAAGTGAATGAGAAGGGAGCCTGGATCTTAGTAATGTTTCACATTTGGGAAGCATGTTAAAAACCGGTTTGTGTGAGACTGCCCCTACCACGGTCATTGGAGCTGCGGGCCAGCCTCAAGCCTCAGCAGGGACGGACATGGAGCTGGTTTTTTATGGCTGCCCCTGCTCCTTGTGACGTTAAAGGCGCATCTGTGTGTTCCGTGCAAGTGTTTTGCTAATGAAGTGTGGTACCTTTAAATAAAGGTCACAGGCCTGACCTGTGTTGTGTGGGTTGCTTGTTTGTCAGGCTAGAGGCATTTTCTCATTTTCACAGTTCAGCCGAAAACAAAGACCTCCTTATCCAGGCAGGGAGCTGTGCTCTTAAAAGCTGACATCAGCCTTTTCCCAGCAGGCATCACTTCTGCCTTAAGAGTCTTTGCAGAAAGCTGGAAGGGGAGATACCCATCCTGCTACTGGTATTTTTTCTGGCCAAATAACACACAGAGTAAAGAAATGCCAGGAGTGCCAGGAGTCAAAGGAGCAGAATTAGTAAGACTATCGTTTGTCAGGTCCACTCTGGGGACCTCCGTGTTGCTTATCTTTGTTGCCGAGAATATAAACGTGGGGCAAGAACCTTGAAAAAGGAGGACTTTTTTCCTAGAGAGGAATTAGAGAACATTCGGGATATATCGGAAAACTTCCATTAGCATGTAAAGTCACTTTTTAAAATGGCATGTTAAAGCTGGGGGAAAAAAAAAAAACAAAAAAACTCTTTTTATTTACAGAGTAAGTCAGAAGCATTTGTTCCAAAGGTGAGGAAACAAAACAACACAGCCTTTGGCTGTTTCTCTGTCCTTCCCGGATCTCTGGGCTCTGAAGCTTTCCAAGTGCTGTTGTCTTGAAGGTGCATCTGGACACAATGGCAGCTATGTTTATATATAGTTAGAGGATTAATCTTGAGGTGGCTTTATGACTACAGAGACCTCTTGTTGCAATACAAAGCCAGGCTGTCCTGCAAGTTTAGAAAGTGCTGTCACTTGAGTAGATTGGACCAAGGACCAGGAATAAAATGCTGAGAAGCATTTGCCTGTGTGTGAGTGCCGATGGTTCTTTTATTTTCCTTTCGGGTCTTGCTTGTAAATCCATCATTTGCCTGTGCTACATGCAGCTGGAATATAGCGAAGGAGTTTACAGACCCACTGATCTGTGTCTGGCATAGCTTTCATTTGAGAAGTGCCAGTACCCGGTCTCTATCTTCTTTGCTAAATTCCTGGGTAAACCAACCCTTCCCACCCCCGCCTCCATTTTGAAATTTCTTCACAAATTGTCTGCAAAGCGTAATTAGAGACCTTAATGTTGCAGTAGTATTCTCAGTCTGGCAGTAGCTAGAATCCTTGCCAGACAAGAGATCTGAATTCTGGATCTCAGCCTTCATAGCCCTGACAGAGGCATAATGTACTGCAAAATAGAAGGAAACTGATGTGGGGGGCCTGGGTGGCTCAGCTGGTTGGGCATTGGACTCTTGGTTTTGGCTCAGGTCATGATCTCAGGTGCATAAGGCTCAGTGGGGAGTATGCTGGAAATTCCCTCTGCCTACCCCCCCAGACACACATACCCCCCACACTCTGTTTCTCTCAAATAAATAAATCTTTTTAAAAAGGGAGGGGGCGTCTGGGTGGCTCAGTGGGTTAAGCCACTGCCTTTGGCTCAGGTCATGATCCCAGAGTCCTGGGATCGAGTCCCGCACCGGGCTCTCTGCTCAGCAGGGAACCTGCTTCCCTGTCTCTCTGCCTGCCTCTCTGCCTACTTGTGATCTCTGTCAAATAAATAAATAAATCTTAAAAAAAAAAAAAGAAAAGAAAAGAAAAAGAAGAAGAAGGAAACCGACTTCACTACTGTGCACTCCTCAAAATTATCCTTCTTGCCTTCCCTTTCTTGAAGAGATCTAAGAAGTGCAACTAATGGATCCACATAGAAACCAGCTCCAGAAACTGGGTGAAGGTCAAGTGGAAGAAACAAACCAGCAAACCAGCTCTCATTAGGTCAGGTCACTGTAGAACCAAGTCTGAGAACTGAAACCTCATTGCTTCCCTAAATCTTTCGCTGGCATTGAGCCCCTCAAGGAATGGTTATGGAGTTTTCTAACTTATGAGGAATGATTTCCTCAGCTGCATGTGACCACTGAAGTCCCACTCCTCACAGGTTCAAGGCACCATTGCCCATAGATTGTCTCAGAATGCTCTTGCCTGCACATGCTCTAAGGAAAAAAGTGTTCCCTCACCCAAGTTTGGGAAGTACCTAACCCAATCTTGCAGGTCTGCTTGCTCATGGTAGCACATAGCAGGCTTTGAGAAGTCCGATGTATGGAAACACTGTTTAGCCCACAACTGATCATGTAAGTAGCCATGGACTCCTTCACACCTTTCTCATGAGACCTGTCAGGAATATTCCAGGAAGCACATTTGCCTAACATAATGAGCATTTTGTTTGGTTTCAAAATTCTGTTATGAACATTCAGATTCACAAAGGTCTGGTGCTCCTGTACTGTTGTAGCAGCTGTTGGAATGAAATGATTGTGTCATTCCTGGATTTGGGACTATTGGATGCCGTCTTTCCTGTCTGGGGCTCTTGGGGAAGTTCCGTTGAGTCTAGAGAGGTTGAGGCAGGCTGAGGTCCTGTCCTCCTTTGACCTTGTGTCTCTCATATTCCATCCTTGGCTCTCTCCCCCTCTCTCAGCTCTTTCTAGAAAGCATATTATTTCTACTTCTATATCTGCTTCCCAGTCCAGTCCTGTGATCTCTGCCAACAACTTATGTATTTTTAAAGACTCGTTTATTTTAGAGAGAAAGTGAGCAAGTGAGCCCGAGCGGGAGGAGGGGCAGAGGGGAGGGAGAGAAGCATACTTTTCTGTGGAAGCCCCCTGTGGAGCTCAGTCTCAACGACCCTGAGATCATGACCTGAGCTGAAATCAAGAGTCAGACACTTCACCGACTGAGTCACCCAGGTGCACCTCTGCCAACAGTTTTAATGAAACTCCTCTCCCTCGTTCCCTGGTGACCCACTCGTCACCAGATCTAGAAGGAAACCTGCAATTCCTTATCTGATTGAACTTCTTCCTTGTGTCTTCCCCCGTGGTTTCTATGGCCCCTTTCTCGCTTTCTTTGGTTCCCCTCCTACTTCTGGGCCTGCTCCACTCAGGATCTTTCAGAGACTTGGCATTACTGCTCTTCTGCTGAGCTGTGTCCTGGTCACTGTCCAGATGCTGCTGAGGAAGCCACATGCCAACTCATGGGTTGGGTTACCACTCCAGGTGGAGGGTTCCCAGATCTTCACGTCTAGCCGAGTCCTGCCCTTTGCACCTGTAGAGCCGCCTGCCTTTGAGATACTGGGTGTGCTCCTTGGGTTGGTGCTGCTTTGCTGGAATTGGTTTTAGTGCCTCCTTCTTCTTCCAGTCTGTCCGCCATCTTTATGATGGGACACCTATCTTTCCACTTGCTCTCGAAGTGGCTTTCTCCCACTTTATCCCTCATGTCAAATCCACTGGCACGCCCTGCTAAATATCGTCCATGTCGGTATGGGCCCCGGCCGTAGCTTAGACCCCGCTTCCACGACAGTGCCCTCTTTCCTGGTCTGGGCACCTTGGAAGGTTTCTGCTATCTTCCTCTCCTCCTCTGTGACTCCAGTCTGCCCCAGAAGACACCACACAGACATCTGTCTGCAGGAGCTTCTGCCCCTGTGCTCCGGCTTGCTGAAGTGAGCCCCTGGGCCTTCACTCCTTCCTGGTACACTTTTCTTGCCTCCCTCTCTTGGCGAATGGGGATTCCTTCTGCTTCGCCATGAACATATCTTTGTATAAAGGGTAGCACTTTGCTGTAGTTGTGTGCAAATGTCTGTATCCCTCTCCCCAGACTGCACATCCTTCCAGGGCGGGAGCGGAGTCTTACTCACGTCTGTCCCACTAACACCCAGCACCATGCCCGACACCTGCTAGGCGCTAAGTAAGTGTTTGAATGAAAAACAAGTCACTAGGAGAATACTGTTGAAACTCTCTTCTCTTTGGGAAAGATTTTAAGAATTTATGTAATAACCCCTGCATGGCACCACTTACTGTGCTTCTGGGTTTTCCTTGGAGCCTTGATGTTTAGTTCAGAGAAGCTGCCGGAACAAAGAGAACCCCACTGTCACTACCTCCACTGCCTTCCTTTCCCTGTCTATCCCTTGCTCCCCCAAGACAGGAAAGTACATATCCCTAGTACCTGGGCGGAGGTACAGTTTACAAGGTGAAACACTAGCGCTACTTGGGATGCTTGTTTGGGATCAAATGATCTTTTCCTTTAGAGTTTATCATATGAATGAAATGTGTTTTTTCCTTACTTCTCTATTTGTATTTCTTCTTTGCATCATGCTCTGACGCCAGTGTGTGCGTAATGTAATATAAGGTATGTGGAAATGAGAAATTCACTTCAGCTGGACGCACCTCATGCTTCAGAGGGATGGCCAGACATTTCTTCGGGGTGTAAATCAACCCAAAGAGTAGATCTGTTCCTCTGAGAAAAGCAAACAAATACTTGTCCAAGTGTTCATTGCTTTTGGTGTTTTTTTCAAATCTACCTAAAAAGAAAGTTCTCAAAGCCAAAGTGTTTACTGGCTATTCTAGTAGATGTGTTGTGCTTAAATTGTGCTTATTTTATTTGTGTGTGATAGCTTCGGGCTGGCATTGCCAACAGCCCGAGGTCCCTCCGTGTTGGTTTTGAATGATCTGCATCATTTTGCGTTAGGCGTTCAGCTTTAGAGCAAGTGAGAGCAAGTGATGGAGACAGCGCTCTCTAGGAGCCAACAGTGAAACGTGGGTAAAGCTGGGAATGGAGACCTCGCTGCAAGAGGCTGCGATGGCTGTAGAGTACTGTGGTCATCAGATAACCTTGAGAGCTTATTTGGAGGACCTGGCAGAGTTTGTTGGCGAGGGGTGGCGGTGAGGGTGGCTCTGGCTCCTTTTTGACAACAAGATAAAACCCAAGTTCTTTAGGTGACTTTCAGGGATTTGGATGATCTGTCCCAAACTCCCTTTTCCCACTTACTTCTGAGGAGATGGCCTTCATGGACTATTGATCATTGATCTATCCCTTAGCCGTGGTTAAATTTTAAAAGAATTTATTTGAATTCACGCTGTTACATACCTTCAAGCAAGCTCCAATGTGGGAAGCAGCTCATGGAGAATTCAGGGTGGTCAGTTTGGATTGTCCAACCTGCCTCATGATTTCCATTTTGAGGCTTATATTTGAAACTAACATTTTCATTGCCCATGGCATCTTAATGTGTATGGCATGACCTCTCCATCCCACTGTTCCTCCCCATATCCCTGTATTGGCTCTTCTGTAAGACTGTGTGACATGCCACTTGGCCTACACTTGGTTAGATCATTCTAGACATACCATCCAAATTTGGTGATAATCTGACTTGCCATCCTTCTCTCCCTCCACTATCCCCTACCCCAGTTTCTTATTCTGGAAAAAGTTCAGATCTACAGAAACACTGAACAACTAATTCAGTGAGTACCTGTCACTAGATTCACCAGTTGTTAATATTTTGCCATATTTGCTTTCCCCTGTATATATGTTTTAACAATGATAAGACCTAATATGCTAATATATTCACATTCAGTAATGTCCTTTATAGATGTTTTTTCTTTAATTCAGGATTCATTTACACAACATACTTTGCATTTAATTTAGGATAGATTTTCCCATTTTGTGTGGGGTGGGTGGTGATTGGCTAAAGGAGAGGGGACCTGGACAGGGACAAGTGTCAGCACCTTGTGAGGTCTCCCTTGGGACTCCCTTGGGTCCCCTGGCAGGGAGTTGGTTTGTCTGGGAAGCTGGGAGGGGTGGCATTGTACAGGACACATAAAGGCCATATTCAGGCTGTGTGGCTGTTCAGTGGTGGGATGTGAGAGCTCAGAATCCAGCGATGAGGGAAGGGGAGAGAAGTAGAGGAGCGGGAGGCAAAGGATCTGGAACACAGACGGCTGAGATTCATGGAGCAAATGAGAAATTGTCATGCCTCCGGTCGAAGATACCTTTTCATAGATTTTTACTATGAATGCCCCTAAGGCTCATTTCTATTTCTAGCCCATAATTCCCAACAGTTTTACTTAAAACAAAACAACAATACCTTCACTTATTCATGGCGAAGATGGAACATTCCCTGTTCCTTTTCTTCCCATACCTACACAACTCAAACAGAACCTCAGAAGGTTGCTTTCCTATAAGATCCCCAATTTCTTACTGAGAAATAATTCATGTAAAGCTCAGGTGAAGTCTTTTGGCTGAAAACTGGTGCCATGGTGGGGGGGCGGGGGTGTCTTCTAATTTTCAGCGGCATGTGTGGTATCTAGTAAAAACAGTCTCAGAATTTTTAAGACTTTATGTCAGTAACTCCTCAATGATGCTGTGATTGGGTTCAGGTATGTAGGTAGGACCTGGAAAGGGGACCAAGTGCTAAGACCTGCAGCTGTTGGCCATGGTGCCTCCCAGCCAAGCATCTTGCCCTGGTGCTGAGAGAGGGTAGGCGCGCTCTGGGCAGCAGGAGCTGTGGACTGCTCACGGGGGTATGGAGCTCCTTCTGCCTCCTTTTGTTGTGGGGCTGCCTCATTTTTGTCCTTTTCCAGGATTGGTTATTTAATTCTTCTTTCATTTCCAAGAAATGTAGCACAGTATCTTTTCAGTTAATTCCACCCCCCTTCCCCCTGCTTTTTTCTTCAACTAGCTAGCCTTGTTTTATGTTGCTTGTAACCAAAAGAACTTGTTCACAAATGCAGATATTGTGTTGTTTGCAGTCTGTTGTTTTCAAAACTTCTGGGATGATGTGTGTATAGTTGTCCTTGTTCATAGGTCATATTTCCCATTTTTCTGGAAGTGGGATTTCTGGGTCCAAGGGCACCCTTTTCTACTATGGTGTATTCTGCCAGCTTGGTCTCTAGTAGGTCCTCTGATTTGCATTCCCACGGGTGCATGTGCCTGTCTCCCTGCATCAGCACAAAGTGACTGTTAACATGTATTTGATTTTTGCAAGGTTTGCAGGGGAATCATTGTAGTAACTTGCCCGCCCCCCACTAGGGAACTTGAGTGATCTTTTCACATGCTTATTGGACATTTGGATTTCTTCTTTTGTAACTTTGTATCTTTCTCTCTCTCCTTTAATTAGGCCATTCATCTTCTTTCTCTTCTGAGTTACAACTTTTCATGTCCAGCATCCTCCATCAGCTATGTTAGGAAAATAACCGTTTTCCCAGTTTGTCATTTGCTTTTCAACCTTACTGGTTTTTTGAAATCTTTTTTTTTTTTTTTTTTTTGGGGGGGGGGGTTTGAATCATTCAATCTTTTATTTAATGGAAGATCTTCTAAAGTGTTCTGGGATGGACTGAAATGTGTTGGTTAGTACCTTGTAACATGTCTGCTGTGTTCTGATAGTGGGATAATTGCATCTACTTAATACATGGTTGCCGTGGAATGGAGAAGGGCCTGTTTGTTGTCTGTGTATTACTTCATTAGTCCATTTTATCTGGCATTTCCCAAGTGCCTCTTTGTTGGTGGCATGGGGGATGTGGGTGTGCAGGGAAGGAGTCAGCCCTGGTTAGGGGAGGGAGCTTAGCTGAGCCTGGTGATGTGCAGGATAGAGCCCTGTGGGGAAGGAACACTCACCGCTTGCCTTTTCTGACTTGTCTGCTTTTTCCCTCCCTCCTCTTCAAGGACATTTGTCACCATCACTGAGCACTGTGCATGGCCAGAGTGCTTTCAGTGTTTGTTTCAATAGCCTCTTGTTGGGTACCATAAGTAAGCTCTGAAATCAGAAGTTTAAATTCTGTTTTTATTTAACCATTTTACCAGATGTTTCCTGTGGTTTGACAGATGTACCATTTACTCGAAAGTTACACTCCTGAGATTCTGAATGTTATGGACACTGTTGCTATAGACAATGATTCTATTAGGGCAGGATTTGGAAGACAACTTTCAAATCATTTTTGAGTTGAAGATGTGTTTTTTGCCAGAACAGAAATGCTTATCTTCATAATCTGCTTTTACCTTCTCTGTTAGTGTTCTGATCGGTGGTTTATGAAAGACTATAACCTACTATTTAGAGTTTATTCCATTCAACACCACTGTGCCTCAGTGGGGATTCCTTTCTGAAAACAGCTGGACTCAGGTTTATCCAGGTTTCATTTGTAAAACTCACCTGGGTTGGAAAAAAAAAAAAAAAAAACTCCAGTGGTGGGCAGGAGATTTAAATTGGGTTGAAAATCTGGCTTGATGCCCTCCCTTGATGGGCCACCTGACGCTGGTGGTTGATGGAGAAAGTTGCAGACTTGGCAGTTTTCTGTACCCACCAAAAGCCCATTGAGACAAAGCAAGGACTGCTGTGGTATCTTTGCCTTCCCAGTGCCCACGGTCAGTAGTTCTCTATAGCCCGAGTCCTAACAGAGAAGAGTCTCTCATCCAGGATCCTGCTGATGGGAGGAAAGGAGAAGGAAGTTGCTTCCTACAAAACACAAGTGAGACTAGTTGTGGCTGCATGGGAAGAAAAATGAGGATTTTTGACATTCCTTCACTGAGGGGCCAGATACAAGGGGGCCGCAGAGTTGCACGCATGGTTCCGTCAGAGCTGGCTCCCTTCTCCATCAACCTTCCCCTCCTGTGTTTTGTTTAGCCTTAGAGTTTTATAAAAGCCTTATGTTATGGAAGATGGAGAAACAAAGAAAGCGGAAATCGCATGCTATAATTCTGACAGCAGATGTATTTGCGCACCGAATGGAACTGTAATGATGCATGTAACATTTTGGCAAGACACCCTGTGTACATAAACCCTCCCAGGAGTTGCTAACCTACCCCAGGACCCGCAGGAGGCTTGGCTTGCAGCGTGGGGGCAGGCAGGCCCCCTCACCTTGCAGCTCTCCTCGCCGATGGGGACTCTTATTCTGACAAGCGATCTGCCTACCCACTTTTGTGCCTGGGCCTGCTTGCCAAGTTTGTGAGGCCCAAGGCTTTCTTGTGGGAGGACGCTGGGCTGTCTTCATGCTCTTTGGCAATGATTAAAGTGAGGTTAGTACCAAAAACCCTTTCATTTTATTCCCTTATCCTTGCTTTTTCAAACCAGATGGCAACCCTGTATTTTCAGCTGTAATTAATTTAAACCATGAGGCAGTGAGTCCTGGGAGAGGTAGAGTTGACTCTGCTCAGAAGGGACAGCAGTGATTTTCCTGCCCAGCCCTCTCCCCTCACCAGATGGCACCTTGTCCCAATCAGAGCCATGTCCCCCGAGTGGCTTCGGCGAGGGGCCCGGGTGCAGAGAGAGGGCCGTGTGCTGGGCTGCCGTGCTGGCCCTCGATTACACATATGAGCTGGAGGGGTGAACGCACACTAATGATTGTTGCCTTGATGGAGTGGAAGTAACCGGGCTTCAGGTGATGGCTGACATGTTCCTGCTAGGCCCGGCTGTCGTGGGACTGCTCAGGATAATGGGGCGTAGTTTGAGGGGCTGCTGATTAGGGAGTACAGGGGACTTTTGCTTCCTACTCACTTCAACTGCCAGGATTGCCTCCAAAAGGGTTAACATATATTCTTCAAGAAAATTACAAGGGAAATAAAAAGCCCATGGCCACAATTGCAGTCTGGAGGTTTTGACCTCAGCTACTTGACCACTTCCCTCTGTGGAAATTGTACTCGAGTCCCCTCTCTGTAGGTTGGATCAATTAGTGATGGAGAGATCCTTCCCATTTAATAGAAAATGAGGGCTTTTGTGTAAGTAACTTGTCAGGTCACTCCACAAAGTGACCTCCTCGCCCCTCCTTGCTCTGAATCAAAGCTCAGGTTAAAATGGAGCGAGGGGACTCCCTCCTGGAGAGCTGGGCGTCCGGGTGCCCTCACCTGTCTGCACAGGCAGACACTTGGGGGTTTAGCTCCATCATTGGAAAAACACATTTTCTGGGCAGCACGGAGGAGTTGCAGACTGAAGATCTGTTAACGATAATATATGTGCAAAACACTTTGTAAAACAGTACGCTAATGCTCTACAAGTGGTAGTTATTACTATTATTAACATTAGCCATCCTTGGATGACTTGGAGTAATTTTTAAAGGCCCATAGTGAGAAATGAAAACCACAAATTTGTATCTTGTGAGTCTCCAAAATGCTTACTGGTGGTTACAGCGTCATTGACTTCCGTCCCTGTGTGTGCCTGGCTTTGCTGATTTTAGTGAGCTTGGTGATGGATGTTCTTTGTTTACTTAATTTTATTTCAGATATTTACATTATTCATGAGCATTTCTCTTATGGACTGCTTGGACTGTGGTTACCAAGGCTTCCTTCCATTCTTGTCCTTATTGTTATGGGCCAGACCCATCCTTTTGGAAGCCTTTTATTTTTCTCTAGTAGAGAGGGACAAACATGTAGATGATTTGTCGAAACTTATAAGGACTAAAAATGTAGCATAAGTTAGCATATGACCCAGCAAGTCCACTTTACTGGCACGTGCCCCAAAGAATTGAAAGCAGAGACTCACACTGTTATTTGCACACCCGTGTCCATAGCAGCATTATTCACAATAGCCAACAGGTGGAAACAACCCAAATGTCCATCACTGGGTGAAGAGATAAACAGAATATGCACACAATGGAATATTACTCAGCCTTTAAAAAGGAACACAGACAGTTCTGACACACGCTGCAACATGCATGAACCTTGAAGACATTTGCCAAGTGAAGTGTGTTGGTCACAAAAGGACAGATCGTGTATGCTTCCATTTATGTGATGAGTCAGATTCATAGAGAAAGTAGGATGGTGGTTTGGGCAAACGGGGAGGGGAACAGGGCGTTCGTGTTTAATGGGGACAGAGTTTCTGTTTGGGAAGATGAAAACATTCTGGAGGTGGATAGTGGTGATGGCTGCACAACAGTGTGAATATTCTTAATGCCACTCAGTGGCATACTTAAAAATGACTAAAATGGTGAATTTTGTGTGTATTTTACCACAGTAAAAAAATAATCTAAGAATGCTTGATGAACTTCAGTTCGCTTGAATAAACAATAGTGATTCTGTTATGTGTTCCATACTCAGCTGGGATGAGAGGTGTGTAAGGTGGAGGTAAATTGTTTGGAGGACAGCAGACGTCCATAGCAGCAGTTCCCTGGGGATATGATATTTAGTATCTAATACTAGAGAGTCACAATATGATGACTCTTGGGGGGGTTGGTAATTGCAATTTAAAGGGTAGTTAGGATTAATGATTACCATTTGGTTTAGGATTCCCCAAGGAGAGAAGAGGGGTGGTGTCATTGGGGTATTAGGGAATGGTGGTCTTCCAGATTCTCCAAAGGTGTTCTAGGAAGAGGTTCAAGAGTTTGGGGAAAATGCCACCTCAACATGGAACAGAATCACCAGGTTCCCTGAGATTCCTTTTCCCTCTTCTTTTCCAGGTTCCAGGTTTGGGATACAGACATGATTTTAATAGCCAGGGGATGGCTCTTAGATGTTAGGGATGTTATAATAGAACCAGGTGGGCAGTTTGATTAGTTCTGAATTCCATGGTTTGCAAATGAGAATATTTGTAAGGAAATACAACTTTATAACTCAGAGAAAAATGAAATAGGCCATATATATATATATATATATATATATATATATATATATATTTTTTTTTTTTTTAGGTCCTTTGGGAACTTTGCTTTAAGAATAGAAATTGATGTGTGATTTGTCTATCAATTGTAATAACCTTTTCCAAGCACCTGCAGGTCCTTAAAATAATCATTAATTCACATCTTGTTCCTATCGTGTAATCTGTGTTGAAAAAAAAAAAAGCCAACTTTCCCTCTAGGCTTCGAAAGACAGCCTAGACTATCTAGATGCTCAGAGGGAATTAATGCACTAAATGCCTAGCATTAGTGCCCTGCATAATTTACTTTCCAATAAAAGTTCTTCGAGGGACACCTGAGTGGCTCAGTGGGTTGAGCCTCTGCCTTCGGCTCAGGTCAGATCATGATCCCAGGGTCCTGGGATCGAGTCCTGCATCGGGCTCCTTGCTTGGTGGGAACCCTGCTTCTCTCTCCACCTCTGCCTGCCACTTTGCCTGCTTGTGCGCTTTCTCTCTCTCTCTCTCTCTCTCTCTCTCTCACAAATAAATAAATAAAATCTTTTAAAAAGTTCTTCGAGATTCTTTGCTACAACCATTTTAAAGAATATTGGTAGGTCCCTCATTATATTAGATGAATATTTACTCACTTTACTTTACTTCTATTTTCAAACTTTTTAGTCTAGTTATATAGTAACTTAGTAATTTAGCCGAAAAGTTTCTGATGTCAGTCAGGGCAGGCCGGTGGGTTGAGAGAAAAACTGGCCAAATTTTGTTTGGTGCTGAATACATGTACTGAATTAGAGGTTATCCTCTCATACCGAGAAGTCAGGAAATCATTTGGAACTGGTTGCCACCAGCATCAGGTACAGGAAGGTGACTCTGTGTGGTGCCCATAGGGGAAGAGAGGCAGCGGCAAACCCAGCAGCACAGGAAGGACATTGGCCCGTGCACCTCTGACATGTATGCATGTGTAATGCAGATAGGGCTGGCACACCTCTGTCCTTGCCATGGTGGGGTCCCACATAGAGCTGAGTTAAAAGAAAACCACACACTTACTCTATGACCCAGGTGCATCTTGGGTAATGCTGTTGAAAGTGTAGTTCTAGATGACTGGGAGTGTTGAAGTCCTCCTGGAGTGTTCAATTCTGTTGACCTTCATTCTTACTAGACCTTATGTCCTGATGTTTGGCTCAGAAATATGCTACCATAAATTGAGGGGAGTTCTCTTTTCCTGTGTGCTCTGCGTTAGGTCACCTCTGGAGTATTATGTTTAGTTCTGGGCACCATACTCACCAAGGAGTGTTCATTGTAGGGCGTGTGGGGTGGGTGTCAGGGTGGTGGGGGTTCCAGCACAGTTGAGAGCAATTCTCTGGTGAAGAGGAATCTGTCCGTGGCAGGGCTGACATAGTAGTTTTCCAGGAGCTAGAAGAGGAAAGAGACTTCATTGAGTCTTTCGAAAGGCTTTCCAGAGGTTTGGACCTTTGTCCAAAGAATCATGCTGGAAAGCAGATTTCATTCATTGTGAGGAAGAACATTTCACTGAAGCTCTTTAGTCGTTGAGTGAAATGCCCGAAGAGGGAGTAAATGCCCATCTCCAGAAGTGTTTGAGAAGGAGCCACCCCTCAGTGATGGAACGAATGAGTCAAGGGTGCGAAAGGCATGCCATAGGGAAGGAGCATAGTGGTGCTCTGATAGGGTTGTGTGATGGCGGCTGGTAGTTACACTTGGGGTGAGTAGAGACGAATGTAGCAGATGTATTGCATCACTTTGCGGCACACCTGAGACAGTGCAACATTGTGCACCAACTGTACTTCGGTTGTTAAAAAAGCAGCAGTATGGCCGTCTTCGTCTTTGGGATGCTCTGATTCCTCGCCTCTCCTTTATTCACAGCCGTCTTACCGTGAAGCTTTCTTCCTCTGAGTAGGACAAAACATCCAGTCTTTTTGCTAAATGGCTTTATAATATTCTCCAATGATTTGTAGCAAAATGCAGAGTAAAAACTAAGAATGAGCCTTCTGAAGAACTCGAATGGAGTTATGAAGGATGGCTCGGTACCAGCCCAGAAGAATGGAAGGAGGAATAATGATGGAACGTATTTCCAGACCACTCCTTTCTGCAGCGGGGTTGGGGAGTTGAGGATGGCTGGAGTGGGCTCGGCAGTTCCCCCTGTGCCGGTGCTGCTCTGGTCACCAGCTTTGTGAACTCCTCTACCTTGTTTGGACCAGTAAGTGCTGGTTTTTCTTAAGAATCTGTGTGCTCTTTGGTTGGTTCATTCGGAAGTTAGTCATTGTGTGCCAGACACTGGTCCACACACCAACAGGGGGAGTCTTCTGAGAAGTACACTGTGAGTGGAAGTCATTTTCCCAAGTGTGTTTCACCCCAGGTGTGTGTAGAGGGACCTTTCTTCTCTGGGTCTTAGGCCAGTGGATAGCTAAGAAAGGGGGTGCTTCCATCCTCCGCCTTCCTGAGGAGGGTACATAAAGCCATGGGTCGCATACCACTTTTCTAGCACAAGGAAAGCCTTGCCTGTGGATCTTAGAATCAGACGGAGGGTGTGGAAAGTGGGGTGGGAAGCAGCAGGGGCAGCTGTGCCTCTGTGTTGACCCCAGCAAAGCCAGTGCTGACACTGGACAGTCTTGGTGGTCAGGTCCCTTGCTCCCCCTTTTTCTCCTCACCTGGCCCCAGCTGACCCAAGCATTCCCCAAATTAGGCCAGCAGAGCAAAATAGCACCATATTGATTCCTCTTTGTTGTGGAAGGAGGTAGATGATCTTTTCGAGGCTTTTGTCGACCTCAGACATTGTAGCTCAGTTACAGAAGGGGAGACATTATGTTTTCCATCCCATCTCTGGTACAAGGACTCTGTTTGATGCCAAAAATATGAAAGTGGTTGTATTTTTTAAGCATCATTCATTGAGAGAATACATAATGTCCAAAGCTCCTACCAATTTATTAGCAGTAGGAATTTTAAATTAATTCGTGAATCTCAGCCACACATCCATTCTCATGAAAAGTGCAAGAGGGTACACATGTGGGGTATGTGATTCATCTGAGGGGCGAGCAGGGCTTGCCGTGCACGAGGACTCTGGCGTCCCCGGCCCTCAGGTAGGGGCCCACTGTCTTAGTGGCAATCATCGCCAATGGGGGCGGTGGGCGTGGGGAGGGTTGAATGAGATGCTCTACATGTCATGTTCTCGGGTTTTTCCTTGTGTCTCTGCTAATGGTGGGAAACATGTACAGATATTTCTCGTCGAAGAAAACCAATGCCTTATTTGCATGGGGTTGAGCTATTTGGAACCATGGCTTGAGTCTCCTATCTGTGGCAATTCTGCCCTGCCCGCCAGCATCGCTGGGCGTCTCACCTCCTAGGGTGACAGCTCTGGAAAGCTCTTCCTTTGTGCAGCAGGTCAGCTCTGTGAACACTGGAGTGGGAGACGGGGAAGGGCACCCTGTCCAGCCCTGAACTCGCTCAGGGCCTATCTACTCATCCTTTTCACACTGCTCTATCATACCTAGTTGCCCGGCTTCTTGGCCCACCATGAGGAGCAGGGTGACCAGCACGGGCAGTGGCTTCTCCAGGAGTGACTCTAGTCGCTGACCCAAGAATTCAAGCGGCCGAGCCATCTGAGAGAACTCGGGCCGGGCCTGTCACAGAGGCCTGCTCCTTTGCCTCCGAGAGCCATGTTTATGCTGAAGATCCCAAATCACCAAGAACGGAAGGAGATTATAGGATGGTTTAGAGAGGTTTCTAACCAAAATCATTAAGAAATGTATTCTCTTAAGGCTCACATTTGGGTTTTCTCTAGAAGCTTTACTTAAGTGGTTGTGCTGGGTATGTGCAACCCTATGACTCTGGTGATGTCAATCAGGTTTTCTGGGTTCCCCAGGGTCTCTTGTGAGATCTGCAGAGTAATTGTGTTCAAGGAGGGACTTGCTACCCGCTGGAGTTCCTTCCAGTCTCTTGCAGGAGTTCCCAGAATGCTCATGAGGGCTGATCTCGGGAGGAATGGAGGGAAGTCTGAAGAATCTTGAAGCCTGGACAGTATGCAGAGATGTCCTTTTACTAATTTAGTGGCTCTCACTCTTGGGAAGGCTTTGACTGGAAACCCTTGACTCAATTATAGAGATAGTCCGAGTCCTTAACGGTGGAATTGTCACTTAGATACAAACTTCCTCTTACACTCCACACTATTTGTGATCTCACCCCCACTCCCTGCTCTAGAGGAAGGGGCTGTTTCTCAAGCCCCTGCAGGCCATTTTGGCAGAAGAGGAAGGGGTTGGTCTGGTTTGAGTCCCTGCCCCACCACCTACCCACCTGGTGACCTTCGGTGATCACGCCACCTCTCAGCTCCTGTTCCTTCCGTGTTCCAAGGGCATGATGATGGGCACCCCAGACGGCTTGCACAGCACTGATGCGGGAAGGAGGACCATACCCACAGTTGGCCTGTGGGCTGGAGGGATTGGTTGTCGCTGAGCCTATCAGTGCAGCATGTTGGAAAGATCTGGTGGGTCATTCATCCCATCATTTGTCCAAAATGTTACTGAGCCAAAAGGTTTTGGATTATAACTTGGCTGATAGGCTTCTTCCATCTTGTATGTGGGGGCAGCTGGGGATGCCTTTTCCTGACTTCCTGAATTGCTCTTGGAAGTGAAGTCAGGGGATAGCTTAACCCTCCAGCTTCCCCTGGCACGCCTGGCCTCACACATACTATGTCAACTTGTGTTGTCATTTCTTGGCACTTTTATTAAATATCCCTCCTATTGACAGGCATGGATGACAAGGTCCAGTGGATCTTGGGAGCCTCTTTGAAAATGAAGCTTTAAGACATTCATGCATCTGCAGGGGGATGGGGTATGTTAATTACAGATAAAGCAGGAAAAAAACATGATTGTGGAGAATAGCTAAAGAAGTATAAAGCAGTGGTGCGGAAAAGCCATGGAAGTTGTACCGGTTCCCCCAGGAGCGCTGTGACAAAGTGCTGTGGAGCTGAGGGCTCAGGAGAAGTAGATTGTCACCCAGTCCTGGAGGCTAGACGGCCCAGATCAGGGTGTCAGCAGGGCGGTTCCTTCTTGAGGGCTTTGAGTGTCCATCTGTTCTTGCCTCTCTCCTAACTTCTGGTAGCCTCAGGCATTCTTGGCTTGTAGGTGGCATTCTCCCTGCGTCTTCACATCGTTTCCTGTCTGCGCTTGTATTCAAATTTCCCACGTTTTATAAAGACACCAGTCCTATTGGATTAGGGTCCACCCTCAGGACCTCATCCTTTTTTTTTTTTTTTTTTTTTTTTTTTAATTTATTTGACAGACATCACAAGCAGGCAGAGAGTCAGGCAGAGGGAGAGGTGGAGCAGACTCCCCACTGAGCAGAGAGCCTGACCTGGGGCTTGATCCCAGGACCCTGAGATCATGACCTGAGCTGAAGGCAGAGGTTTTAACCCACTGAGCCACCCAGGCGCTCCTCATGACCTCATCTTAACTGGATTATCTGCAAAGACTCCACATGAAATCACATTTATAGTTCCTGGGGGCTAGGACTTCAACATCTTTTGGGGGAAAACACAATTCAACCCATAACAAATGAAAAGCAATTTATAATGGGAAAATGAATGACCAAGAGATGTATGAAAATATGTTCAACTCCGCTGGTAACTGGAGAAATGCAAGTTAAAACATCAAGGAGGAATGACTATGCACCACAAAAATAGCAGAAATCCACAGGCTATCGAAGCCGGACATCGTGGAAGATGCACGTGGCCAGGGCCGGTGACGCATCGCTGGCCGAGGCCGGGCAGAGCGGACAGCTATGTCATGATGGGTTTGGCAGCATCTGTTGAAGTCTGGAAGGTGGTGAGCTCGGCAGCCAGTGGTGTGCTTCTAGACATCTACCTGAGTGGTACTCAGAAACCCTGTTCCCGGGCAGAGATGTACAAGGACAGAAGCACCATGGGTTTTTTATAACGAGGCAAACCAGGGAGATGATCGGGGTGCCTGGTGGTAGAGAGACGGGTAAATACATGATGGTGACTTCCTGTGGAGATGTGAAGTTGTCCCACACAGCAGGCGCACGGCTGGATCTGTAGGTCAGGGCACGGATAGAGCCCCAAAACCACGCAAGGAGGAGAGCATATGGTTGTGAGGCAGTACGTGCAGTATGAGACCGTAATGTAGATTTAGAATGGGCTGGCTACATAGTACTTACAGACAGACTCCTCTGTGGTGAGAGTTCTTAAGCACAGATCGGAAGACGCCCCAAATACAGGACAGCGGTGCATTTAGGGCTGAAGAAGGGGAATGAGCTGGGGCCGGGGAGCACGAAGGAAGGCCTTCAGCCGTGTCTCCCATGTTCTGCTGCATCGACTGCTGCCAGCATTTCCCATAAGAGGAAAGAAAATGTCAGAAGCGCATACCGTATGTGATTTCATTTGTCAGTCCTGGGGGGTGGGTACATAGGTCGTTGTCGTTTTCCCTGCTGTGCTCCCCCTCTCTTGAGAGGGAAAGGTGCAAAGGAAAGGCTTTGGAGCCAGTCACGTAGAAATTAGAATCCTCGTACTGTATTGGTTTTGCAACTTTAGAAGAACTGCCTAACCTTTCTGAACCTCAGTTTACTCCTCTATAAAATGGGGATGATACTTTACATTGTAGTGAGGGTTTAGTAACAACAATAAGGGCTAGACTATGATCTGGCATGTAGCACTCAATAAGTGATAGTTCACGATAATAAAGATAATCAAGGTAAATAGAGGGATTCCCTGGCTTTAAACGCATTATATTTTTGGACACTACTTTCTAAGGGCAACATGCCAGTGGTATACGCTCCTCACTGGAACTGTAGGGCACACACGTCCTACAGTGTGCTTTCTGAAAGCTGAACTAGCAGAAGAGGGATGCTACCTTTGTGGGGAGCTCACAGGGAAGACGGTTATGTGGGTGGATAGATGTGGCAACAGTGTAATTCACCAACTGCGGGGCCCTTCCCACGCAGATTGGACCTTGGATGGTGGTAGGGCTCTGGCTTTTGTCTTGATTGTTAAGCAATGATAATTTCATTTGCAACACAGTGTCTCCCCACAGTTAAAGTCAAAGTCAGTCTCTGTCTCCTTTCTGCTGCCAAGCAGAACGTGCTTGTGATTGAAGCAGAGGTCCCAGATTATTCTGTGTCTTTGGGACACTGAATGCCAGTATTTCCCAGCTTTTCCTGCCTGTGACACACAGCTCATCATCCTGAATCCAGGAGGGGACCTCTGCCTTCCCTCTGCCCCACAGCGTCCTGGTGGTGTCACGACCCCTCTGCTTCCAGTCTGTAGTTGGTACCAAGGAGTGACAGGCTTGACAGAGTGTCTTGGGGACACATCCAATGCCCTCTTGCTTGTCAGGAAGCTGTGAATATTACCCTGCTCACTAGGAGAAAGTGGGGGTGGTGTGTGACGGCCTAGGAGACAGTTGGGGGGCAGGAGGACAAAAATTGGGGAAAGTAGTTACAGGGAGAAGACATTTCATTACTGTTTACTCTCAGTATTTAAAAGCTCCCTAAATTCTGCTTGCTCAGAACGTTTCTCTTGCTGGGAATTGCCGCTGAAATTTCCTTAATCCCTCTTTCATTCACCACAGATGCTCTTCGCTGGAGGCACGCATAACGTAGGTACTTCAGTAATTCCCTTGTTCACTGAAGAGGGAAACGTCCATGATGTGCCTGGCCCTGCGCAGGCCTCTGGGGAGAGGGCAGAGCACGAGGGGTGCAGGGCCCTCGCCAGTGTCCTTGGAGCTGGCTGACTGCAAGGCAAGGCGACACAGTGGAGGGCTGGTCCCCTCATGCGTGTCCACTGTTCCCTCTATCCGTGCAGTCCGGAGGCCAGGGAAGGCCTCCTAGAAGCTTGGGCAGAGCAGGCAGTAGAGAAGGACTCTTACAAGGGCCTGGGGGGACGATGGAGGAGCGGTTGGTATGTCTGGCTGATGCCCTGCCTCTCCCTCCATTCTTGGCTAAGTGTTTATCTTCAGCATCTTGCTCCTCTTTTTTGTGAAACTGGGGCAGCACCACCCACCCCGTCATAAACACGAGGAACTCAGTAAGTAATGGCTGTTCGATGCTTTTGGCTTTAAAAAAAAAATCATTATTATTTTTAATCCTGGTGAAGCGTATTTATCATACCATGTACCATTCTAGCCGTTTTAAAATAAAGTTTATTTTGTTTTTTTAATAATCTCTACACCCGATGGCCTCGAACTCAATACCCTGAGATAAAGAGTCACACACTCTACTGTCTGAGCCAACCAGACATCACTGTAGCCATTCTTAAGTGTACCCTTCAGTGGCATTAAGTATGTTGTCTGAGGAAGCTTTTTAAAATTGAAGATGCTTTCCTGACTTTATTGTTGTTTTTACTGAAGATTTTCTTTGAGAGAGAGCATGGGTGTGCACTTGTGCAGGTGAGCTCCTGCTGAGCAAGGAGCCTGATGTGGGGCTCAATCCCAGGATCCTGGGATCATGACCTGAGCTGAAGGCAGACGCTTAACCGACTGAGCCACCCAGGTGCCCCCTGACTTTATTATTGTTGGTGCTGGGCCATAAAGGTCTGTTACTGTAGGTCTGTCTGTCCTGTAGGTTTCCCAGAGGGCAACTGCTCCAGGAAGAAGTGAAATGGAAGCGGAGGGGCTGCACTGGGGGGAGGGCTGTGTCTTGGCTGTGACCCTCCTCTCATGGCCCCTGCTCCCCAGGGCCTCACCACTGCTCGGGCTCCTTTCTGCTTTGAACCTCTGTTGTCGTGCCCCATGGAGGAGGCCATGGCAGGCCTTTGGTTTGCTCCTGCAGGGGCTGGCTAGGCCCTGCCTCATTCACCTGGGCTGAGAGACCCGCAGCCACGGCGGCCCCCTGGGGCCCAGAATATGCCCTTGAAAGCACCAACTAAAATGTCTTCTACCCATTGCCTCTCCCCTGCTAGAAGAATTCAGGCTCATGTTGGTTTATTTAATAGCTGTCAGTAGTTCATGGAATTCAGCTAAGGCCCCAGAATGTCAAGTGATCCTTTCCAAGGGTTTGGTTTCAACTTCGAGCTCCTGTTTGTCTAAGGGCAGGAAAACCTCATTCTAATGAGAACACAGATGCACACAACGCCCTTTCTGCGTGTGGTGGAGGGATTCTTTTGCCATCTCACTGCACTTTTCCCCAGACCCAGTGGACACTTGGCTTCTCAACTCAGAGAGGGCAGAGGGGCATACGCTGTCCATTCCCTGGAACACTTGGTCCTGGAAGAACGCGGAATAGACATCTTCCCTTTTACCACCTCCCCACATTTGTCCCCCTTTCTGCTTCCTCTCCTTGAACATTGGCAGTGGGGTGCTGCCCCAGGGGGAGTGCATGTTCCCAGCGAGAGGCCGGCGTGCTGTAGAGTCAGCTGCCTGGCCTCGGTGGCGGCGAGGCACCTGGGAGGCCTCTGGGCCGGGCCTGCAGTTGGTTTTTCATAAGCAGACTTTGCCTTTAACTAGAACGGGGGCGACTTGGATCTCCTGGGCGGAAAGCGTGTGGTCTGTCTGCTGTCAGTGAGAGCACATGATTCTCTGGGAAGCTGGGGAGCCTGGGCTATGATTCACTGGAGGAGGGGGGAAACGTGGAAAACAATGTCGGTCTTTAAGCTCTGGGAACCAGGAAAATGAGCTGGAAATGTGAGTAATGTATAATTTTGCTAAAATTGAACACCAAGTTCTTCAGACATTTTCTCTTTGTGTTTGTCAGTGTTTTGCCTGATCCGTGATGCCCTACTGCGTCATGCTTGCAGTTGACTGTTTTTTGGGTTAGCCTCCCCAAAGTTCTCTTCTCTCAATCCTGGGGGCAGGATGAGTGCAGAGCAGGTCTTTGGGGGTGCAGGTTGTGGGTATGGCCCTGGCCTGTCTTGCTGTCTGCCCTGTTAGCTGGATGCCTTTCGACCGTTCCCTGCTGTCTTGGGGCGTCCTTCTCCCCTGGGATGTGGCTTATTATTCCCCAGGCCTCGTCATCTGGCCATCCCGAGGCTTGACGGGTTGATACCTGTCACTGTACTTGGCTGACACTGAAGGGCCCCGGATGTCGGATTTGGGGGATGCGGGCTGCCCTCTGTCCGCACTGGTGACTTTGACATTGGATGGAGATAGGTGCTGCCTGAGCTTGAAACTGCTCCTTGCTGTCAGCCCTGGGCGGCTCTGCCCTCTGACTCTCCAGCATTCTGCCTCCCCTCCGGACCTGGGGCCCTGCTGGCACTGCGGGGCTGTAGCTGCCCCTTGGGAGCCCACGCTTGGCCTGCCGGCTCACCAACCTGCAAGAAGGCGAGGCCGTGTCTTCCTTTCTATAGCCTTCACAGAATAGGGGCTCGGTTAACATTGCTTGAGAAGCTGGGAGTCTGAATCGGACAGAGGTGGATTGGGACTAAGAAGCCCACCGGTCCGTGCCCTGAGTGCCTGCTGTTCATTCAGTGGCCTCCAGGAACGTCGTTTTGGTGGGTGGGGAGCAGGGAGAAGATTGTGTCAAGGAAGCAGTTTATGGATCCGTCAAATATTGTATTTTATCCAGATTGAGAAGAAAACCTGATACTGAGGATGAGTATTGTGATGATGTCGTCTTTTCCTAGTCTGAGAAAATGTATATTTAGCAACAAACACCCGTCTGGAGAAAGTCCTGTCGATCCCGAGTGGGACAGGCTGGTGGGCTGGCTGCGGGGACTTCCTCAGCGGGACTGCCTGATCCCAACTACGTGCTTCCGCAGCCCCTGTGGCCCTCCCTGGGAAGGCCTGTCGTGTCTTCTGAATCGTCAGAGGAAGATGGGATGACGAACGGGCCGGTTTCAAAATTAAGGTTTTTTGTATTTGTTCGGTGCTGTAGGTCTTTGAAAATGGCTGCGGTCGGGCGCCTGGGTGGCTCAGTGGGTTAAGCCGCTGCCTTCGGCTCAGGTCATGATCTCAGCGTCCTGGGATCGAGGCCCGCATCGGGCTCTCTGCTCAGCAGGGAGCCTGCTTCCCTCTCTCTCTCTCTGCCTCCCTCTCTGTCTACTTGTGATCTCTGTCAAATAAACAAATGAAATCTTTAAAAAAAAAGAAAAGAAAAGAAAATGGCTGGGGTTGCCAGGGGCGTGTGTGCAGTGTAGCATTAAACTGTGTGACCAGGACATACTCTTGCATGACCGTCTTAATAGGCTGACAGTGTACTCTCTAATTGCTTTTAAGTCATTCTGTATAGTCAACCAGAGGGTAAGAGGGAGAAAAACCACCCATAAATTAAACACTGTGCCTTCTGCAGTGAATTACCCTACCTTAGAGCTGATGTGGTCCCACTGTATCCCCTGCTCACTTGCACTGGGCTAGCATGATTGTTGGTGTCTGTCTTCTGTTCAGTCCTTGCTGAAACCCCTTGGAGGGATATTCTGCTGTGACCACAGGTAGATGAGGACGCTGGGCTCCCTGGCTTGCCCGAGAGATGATGTGCAGGACCAAAGCTTGGGGCTCACGGAGCTCGCCACGTCTTGTACTCTTTCTGCTTCGCCCCCATGGGCATATTGATCCAAGCTTGTCCCACGTCCATAGGGTGTCAACACCCCTGTAGCTGGCTCCTCAGACCTCACTTCCCGATTCTGCTAGTCCTTGGTTCCATTACCACAGTGCCTGCCTTTCCTTCCCGGTCACCTGCGTGCTGCTTCTCTGTGTTCACTCATGCTCGCTGTGGGCCTGCCGCACAGGGCAGCATGCTGGGTGGGGAAGGTACCACAAAGTGCAACAGGGCTTGGTGTGTCCGCAGAAGCCCCCAGGGAGGTTGGGGGGCAGTGCATAGATGAAGACATTGCTAATGGTGTGATAGGTTTTTTATGAAAGGTATGCATGGGGCACTTAGGGATTGAGAACAGAGCAGCTAAGGCAGGTCAGCAGGCACGGTCAGCAGTGAGTGGTGTATTTGTGTGTCGGGGGTCACACAGTTAGAGGCCGAAAGTGGCACATCTTACTTGAGGAATGGCAGGAAGATGGTTGTAACTGCAGGGTACCATGGTTGGGGGCATGACAATAGAAAAGTGGTCGGGACCAGAGTGGGAAAGGCCTTGAAGGGGTGCTGAGCTACTGAGATTTGTAACTCAGGGTGGGATGTGGGTTGATCTGCTTTATAAAAGAGGTCATGCTGGAGATATTCAAGTAATGTGGGGCATGTGAATCAGGCTGGCCAGTTGTCTGAGTGTCTGGAGCTTGGGTGTGCTGTGACACTCTATGTAATTGTCCAAGATGTCACCATCGGGGGGAACAGGGCAAAGGGCACATGGGATCGCTCTGTCTTATTTCCTACAAATGCACATGAGCCTATGACAGAAGAAGGCATGCCTGTCACACACAGGCACCTGCCCGTGTGTATAAAATTCCAACTGACGTCTTTTCTGAGGCAGGCTATGACTTTTGCTTTCTTTGGTTTTCTTAGTGTATGAGCCTAGGCTTCTCTGCTATAAAACATTGTGCACTGAGGCAAGAGGATGGTTGCTTGTGGACTCTGAGAATAATTTGCATTCCTTAAAGAAAAGTCACTGAAATTTTTATCTGCCACATTTCTAGTTAAAAGACTTCTCATTTGTTCTGAGAATAAGATTGTGCCAGCAGCTGAGAACATGGTAGATGGCAGGGGCTGAGACCAGAGGCAGAAAGAACCCCTGCAGAACGGGGCAGGAGGGAGCTGGGCCGACCCGGTGTTCCTGGGCTTTGATCAGCTGTGCCTGGCCAGTCATTGTCTGACAGATGCTGCACAGGATGCTGCCTTGAGCCACAGTCGCTCAGATTGTGAGGAGGGTTGGTGTCGGCAGCCCGTCCATGTTCACACGGCACCTGCTGGGTGCTACACGTGTGGCCGAGGTCTCTGGGACTCTTCTGAAGCCAACTGCTGTGGCTGGTGTGTTCCAGACGGTAGAGCTGCACACAGGGAGCCACGGCAGACACCACCCCTTACCAGCCACATGCCCCTGCCCCCCAGTCTTGGTTCTGTCCTCTGGAGAGGAGAACGCTGTGGCGTCTCCTTGGTGCTGTTGGGAGGACCTGGAGAGCTCATGCTGCTGGAGGCCCAGAACAGGATCCACCCTGTAGGAGGTGTCTGGTGACTGCGTCGTCATCCTCTTCATCCTTTTGAATGGCAGATCCTTATCTAACCAAGCTGGCATCAGGCGCATAGGCTGGTTCTCCAGGCTCTTAGCACGTAGAGTTTCTCATACAAGGGCTCTGATAGGCACAGCCATGCGCGGGGCGGCATGCTGAGCAGAGGGGTACCACCTTCATTTGGATGGCCCTGCAGAGCCAACTTCAGACCCTAGTTTAGTGTTGGGGCTCCTCAGCTTCCTGGGGAGATGTTTGACCTGAGCCTCAGGAAATGGAAATGATGATAAATATTTATCCCCAGCATGGAGCAGAATTCAATGAAATAATGAGCTTGTAGCGCCTGGCACAGGGCTGGCATCCCATTCGCCATTCAGGGGATGCCAGGTATTCCCATCTGAGTGCTGTCTCCTGTCTTTCAGGAACAAGACTGCCAATGGAGACTGCCGAAAAGACCCCCGGGAACGGAGCCGTAGCCCCATCGAGCGTGCCGTGGCCCCCACCATGAGCCTGCACGGCAACCACCTGTACACGTCCCTCCCCAGCCTCAGCATGGAGCAGCCCCTTGCTCTGACCAAGAACAGCATGGACACCAGCAGGCCGGCTGGCATCTCGCCCACGCTGACCCCAGTGGAGCGGCAGCAGGTATGCCTCTGGCCATAGGATTCCCGTTGGTGGCTGACCAGGCGGAGCGTGCAGGATGGAGGGCCAGGAGGGAGGTGGCAGGAGAGGTGGTGCTTACCCTCGGTTCTGTGCTTAGAAAGAAGAATGGCAGCAGCACGGATCCTTTTACCAAATGCTGCCTTGTGTTTAATTCCCACTGAGACCTGTCTGGGCCTGACCTCCCAGGACTGATAGTCTTGGACAAGACGTTTAACATCTCTGGGGCTGCAGGGTCGGTTCAGGTTTTCAACAGTCTTCCTCGGGAATCCTGTTTCTAGGAGGATCAAGGAAAATCCTGCATTTACCTATTATAACGTCACACAGACAAAGTTAAACGTCAGGTTCCTTTACTTTGGGTTGGAATCCTCTACAGTCAGTGGTTAAAGCGGTTCTTAGCTCCTGCTGGTGAGAAATCTGTCATTGGCAGATAGGGTTGTTTTTTATTAAAGGAAAATAAGGAAATTAATTATTACTTAATAAACACAGTTTGCTTGGTTAAAAAAAAAAACAGTATTTAAAAATTGGGGCTCCTGGGGAAATCCTTTGCATCAAGGTTTGGAATTCCTGCACAAGCCATGGTGTTTCTCTGTGAACCTCTGGGGCCTGTGGCCCAATACGTCCCCGGTTGGTGTTTGCTGAAAACTGATGGGCAGTGAACGAGGCAGGTGCCATGTCCTGAGGAGATGCTGGGTGCAGCTGGAGACTCTGCTGCTGAGCGTGCCACGGCTTCCCTGCAGCACCCCACCGCACACGACAGCACCCGTGCCTGCCCCAGCTGTTCTTCAGCCCGGCCAGCACTGCCCAGTGCCTGTCTCTGATCCAGTCTGTCGTTGGGACAGATGGTGCTGGTGCCTGGGTATCCCAGCAAGGCTAACATCTCAATTCCTTTGTTTCATTCATTCATTTAACAAAACTTGGTAGGCACCTACTGTGTGCAAGGGGAGGATATAGAAGCTGGTCAAGTAAGCTAGAGGCACTGACCGTTTCAGTCTTGATGAGTCTGTTATCAAGTGACTGTAGTACTTCAGCTACTAATGTGGCAGCAGATGGCCGCTTACTCTGATAGCAGCTCAGGCCGACTTCTCCCTGCACTCACGGATTGCAAACTTACTAGTGTGGACTGTGCCCCGGGGCTTTGCAAAGCCCTGGAGACACAGAGACACGCATGTAGGATACAGGTCCAGCCTGGAAGGAGCTCGCAGTCCGGTCCGGGAGGTGGGTGTGTGCAGAGGGGGCTGCACTCGGACCACAGGAGATGTGGTTTAAGTATCAGAGACTTGGTTTCTAGGATCAGGGAACTGAGCCCTCTGGCTGTGGCCAGTGCTATAGAGAGTCCCTTGATGTGTGTGTGTGTGTGTAGGGGGTGGGACTCCACGGGGAAGTTCAGCCTCTAAGCCCATGGCTTGGGTAAGAAGCTCCCCAGAACCCCTGGAACTGTCTCTGCCCAGAAAAGCTATGTCTGAAGCTTTGGAATGGGTTTCTGTGATTTTTGAGTGTCTTCTGGTTGCTTCTGGTCATATTTGCTGTGTGAGAAGTGTGCCGCTGGACGGAGTGACCTGGCTCTTTTATTTTTTTTATTTTTGTATTTTTTTTTTATTTAAAGATTTTATTTATTTATTTGACAGAGAGAGATCGCAAGTAGGCAGAGAGGCAGGCAGAGAGAGAGGAGGAAGCAGACTCCCTGCTGAGCAGAGAGCCCGATGCAAGACTCGATCCCAGGACCCTGAGATCATGACCTGAGCCGAAGGCAGCGGCTTAACCCACTGAGCCACCCAGGCGCCCCAGACCTGGCTCTTTTAGCCAGGGTCTCCCCGATCCGTCTATAAAGTGTGCCCAGCTGCCCAGTCCAGCAAGAGGGTCCCTGACCTGTCAGATGAGCTGTGGGGCTGTTGAACGTGTTTTCTGGGACTGAGAACCTGAGATCTTGGGTGATTCCTGGCTGGAAAACAAAGCTAGTAGCAGTAGAATAAGTTCACAGCTCTCCTGGGTATAGTGGCTTTGGCTTTCCTGACATGGTGGCCCAGACCTAAACTTTAATTCAAGGTTGGGGTTGGTGGTGAAGCAGAGGTTATCAGCTTGCCCCCTCCCGCCCCCGCCCCGTGGCTGCAGGTCAGCATGTGTTTTGTGCACCTGGTGACCATTCATCGAGCTCCTTCCTATGCCAGCATGGTGTGGCCTGGATGGTCACTGGGGCCTGAGCTTCCTCTTAGATGGTTCCTGAGTTCTGTGCCAGGCACTGTGTTGGCCACACAGCAGTGGGCAGCTCGGCAGCATCCGCCCATGTCCGGGGTTGGGTTTTATTTGTGAGCTGTCAGGGTGGCTCCATTGGGGAAGGGGGCCTGCCACCGCGCAGTTTGGAGCCAGGGCAGTGACGCGGACAGGGCTTCCTGAGCAACGACACGGCTCCAGGTGGCGGGCAGGCAGTGGAAGCCTGCCTTTCTTGGCTGGAAACTGTGACTCAGATCTCTGGGAACTGGGATAGGAAAGTTCCCAGAGAGGCATGTGTGGGGAGCCTGCTGAAAGTGTCACCCCACTGCATGTTTCTGTGATGGCGGCTCAGAGGGGAGAGTGTGGTCTCAAGAAAGCTGCGGAAGAGCCCATGAGAATGGGCCAATGAGGAGAGGAGGGCTAAAGTTACATATGAACAAGCCCCCCCGGGACAGTGAATAGTAGGATGGTTCTCTTCCGGATGCTCTCCCCCGAGGGCAGCCCGGTTCTGGGCCCAGCCAGAGCAGGTGGGGCGAGGGCTGAGGGAGTGTGAGTGACCGTCTGGGCCTGGCCTTGCCTCAGGGTGGCTGGGGAAGCTCCAGCAGGTTACTCATTTCTGGCCTCCGTTTTCCCCATCTGGAAAATGAGGGTGTGTGGGGAGGAGTTTGGGTCATGGGACCTCACTGCACTCAGCATCTGGAGGCAGAGGCCTGTTCCAGGTGGGTGTGTGGGTGCCGAAGCCCTGGCCTGCACTCAGCCAGAGGCCTGCGCCTCTTCATCTCCAGCTGGGAGGGGTCCTGGAGATGATCTGCTGCTACTAGGAGTGAGATTGAAATGTCTTCTTGTTGGCCACATGTTCACCGGTGGGCCCTGCCCAGGGGCCACCTTCTGCTCCAGAGTGGCTATCATAAAAGCTGGACATTGACTTGATTCTTATAGCTTTATTCGGAGCTTCCCCAAATTTGTTCTCCTACACTTTACCTTTCTTCACCTTCCATGACCCCTTCCCCAAAACATGACCCCACTTGGTGACATTTGTGTCAGCCAGGACTCTGGTTGCGAGGAACAAAAACCAGCCTGAGCTGACATAAGCACAAAAGGAAGGGAGTTTTATTGGGAGGACCTGTGGCGTCTCCTGGAGCCCAGGGTCATGGGTATGGCAGGATCAGGAAGGAAGGGCCAGCCCTTGCCTCTGAGAGCTGGTGAGGAAGCCACATTCTCCCTCCCCGGCTCTGTGCTGGTCCAGTCTCCACATTCTCTTCTCTTTTTTTTCCTCTCTCTCTCTGCTTCTTAACCTGCACAGCCATTCTGGTACGACCATCCCATGACTCCTGAGGTCAACCTGAATCTCTTTCTTAGTCTGGCTTAGTAGTTGGCCCCAAGCCTGGGTCAGATTTCCAGCGTGGCCAGTGGGACAAGGTCACTTATGGACATGGCTGCCTCAGCCCTGTCTCATGGATGGAGGGCACATTCTACGAGAGGGGAACCAGGGAGATCACAGGCTCAGGGTTAAAAAGAACCTTCAGAAGGTGGACTGCAGGCTGCAGGCTACCCTCCCGGGACAGTAAGACCAGCCCCGGCATGGCAGGGCTCCTGCCACCAAGCCTTGGCCCCAAACTCTCACCTCAGGTGGTCCTCCAACGCCCTCTTCAGCTGCCACTCTTCCTGTCTCATACATGGAGAAACGGAGGGGAAGAGGGTGAAGGTTGCTGCCAGATGAAGGGGGAGTGGACCCGGACTCAAAGTCATGTTCTGTCTGCACCACTTTTGTCCGTGCTGCGATGGCTCAAACTCCATGCCTGTGGCTGATGTGTTGAGGTAGTATTGAAACTTCCATTTTTCCTTTCCATGCTGCTGCCGAGCCATGCCTTCCCCCATCTTGGATGTGAGTAATTTTGTGTCAGACTCAGGCACGTCCTGGCCCATCCTTACAGGTCCAGATCTTTATCACAGAACATGTTTTTCACTCCTGTTCATTTCCCATCGTGGGAAGGTTTGCTGTGCAAGCCTTTTTGTCTTTACCCTGGCTACTGATTGAACTCCTCAAAGGCCAGGGGTAGAGAAGCCCTGATGGCTCTCTGAGGAGCCCTTCCATCAGCTCCCCTCTACTTTTTTTGGAACTTCGGGCATATCCTCTTCTATCTTGTCTTCAGTACTGTCAGGAGAGCTCTTTCCTGGATGGAACCTGAGGGAGCTATTTGATTCACAAATATTTTCTGTCCTGGATACTGTGCCAAGGTCTGGGGCTCCAGAAACGCTTCCTGGTTGTTGCTCTGAAGTGTGCGTGGGCTAGCGGGGCCAGGTGCTGGGGTCTTCCTGGTGTACTTGGAAGGCATGATTGACTTGCTAAATGGGGAGGTAGTCGTGGGGAAGGAGAGAATGTCTGTAGAGCAATTTGGGCTGGGGGTGGGGTGCATTTAAATTCATACTTGGATGGACTTCCTGCATTTCCGTCTCCATCAGGATTTGTGTGGTCATAATAGAAACCAACTTGAGCTGTCTTTAGTTTAAGCAAAAACCTGGAGTATGTTGGGAGGGTACCGGGAGGGTTCCTAGAAGCCCTTGGGCTATAGGGCACACGCTGAGAAGAGCAGGGACTGGGTTGCCCTGGAGACTTGATGGCAGGAGCTGTGGAGGCTTCTCACGCACCCACAGAGGCCCACTCACTCTGATTTTGCTGTAGCTTAGCAAGTTCACTTGGTTTCGCAGTTGGAGGTGGCAGACAGGCCGGCCTTGCCTTTGCCTCTTGTCAGGAGGGGCTGCAGGACAGGCGCACCTCAGAGTAGCCTTGCCCAGAGGACAGGGACCTGATGGCCCAGAGGACAGTGGCCCTTGGCTCCTTGCAGGCAGGATGAGTGCTCTCCGTGGTGATAGAGGGACAGAGACTTGTTCTGCATCCCAGCTGTGGCAAGTGTATAAGGACTGGGGTCATCAGCAGGGCTGAGCACCACTGCTCCTTATCTGACCTCCCAAGCCAGAGCTGACAGCAGCCTCCTCTTCTCCCCAGAACCGGCCTTCGGTGATCACGTGTGCCTCGGCCAGCACCCGCAACTGCAACCTCTCCCACTGCCCCATTGCGCACAGCGGCTGTGTGGCGGCCGGACCAGCCAGCTACCGGAGGGCCCCGAGCTGTAAGTCACCCTGCACATGGGGCGGCTGGGGTGGGGGCTCGGGCTTCCTCCTTGGACAGGATTCAAGTGGAGTGTTTGCATTCTTTCTACATTGCTGTGGACAGAACAAGTGGCCTCTGGAGCTTGTATTTTTATTGAGGTTGAAAAAGTGTTTTGTGTTGGGGTTTTTGTTTGTTTGTTTTGTTTTGAGCACACATGCACCCAGCATTGTGTCTGGCTTGAGTGGGACAGAGGGAAGAAACCTCCGGGGAAGAAGCTGTAGTGGGACCAGATCTACCATTATCAAGGCCAGGTTTTCTCTCTGAACTCATCCTTAGCTCAGGTGGGCATGCTGCCATGTTACAGGTTCAGAAGAGAGATCTGGCCAAGTGCCAAGCCAGGGCAGGTGGGGACGGGCCCTTTGTCCCCAGAGACCTGACTAACCGCTGTCCCCCTTCCCTACAGCCACCACCACCTGTGACCCCGTGGTGGAGGAGCACTTCCGCAGGAGCCTGGGCAAGAACTACAAGGAGCCTGAGCCAGCGCCCAACTCAGTGTCCATCACAGGCTCCGTGGACGACCACTTTGCCAAGGCCCTGGGCGATACGTGGCTTCAGATCAAGGCAGCCAAGGATGGCGCGTCCAGCAGCCCTGAGTCAGCCTCGCGCAGGGGCCAGCCAGCCAGCCCCTCCGCGCACATGGTCAGCCACAGTCACTCCCCCTCCGTGGTCTCATGAAGGGAGTGCCACCCTCAAACAAGATGTCAATCTGCATGGTTTGCCTGAGCTTTGAACAGTCAGTGCTTAAAAAAAACAAAAACAACAAAAAAAAAATTGTCTGGGTGGGGTAGGGGGAAGGGTAGGGAAGGGATGGTTTATTCGCAAAAACCATGTCGTTGGATTTTTGTTCTGTTTTTGTACTTGCTTGGTTTAATACCAGGGGCCCTCAAACTCGATACCGGGAGCTGCCCGTGGACCATCTAACCTAGCGTCCTGCCTTCCTGCCTCAGTTACCAAAGAAACCTCTGATGCAGGTCTGCTGCCCCGTCCGGGGCCAGGACTCCACGGCGCACGCTTTCTCAGTCACAAGCCATGACGTTGGTGACCCAGATGCTTCGTGCTTTTCAATTTGCTTCTCGAGACCGGGGTGTGTGTGTGGCTTCGCTTCCATTGCGTGTTTGGTCCGGGCCGCATGTGAGTGCGTCTGCGTGCGTGCGTCTACTTGAAGAGAACAGAGAACTGTCGCGTCTGATTTGCACTATTGGAGGAGGGCTTCAGTTGCCTGCCTGACAGCTTTCTGTGAGATGCTAGTACTCTGAGGGCAAACTGCTGAAAAACAAAGGGTTTAAGGATGACATTTCTGACCATTTGTGTCTTGTTTGTTTTTTTAAATTTAGACAAAACAGCTTTGGAAGGGGAAGTCTCATACAGGTTATAGGTCTTTCTCTCTAGATTTCAGGTGCTTGCAACTGGACTGCAGACTCTACCAATCACGGGCATTCTCCCTTTCCTAAACACTGCAGTTTGTTAGACTAGAGCTGAGGTTGGAGGATTCTGTAGTGCTTTCAACGTGATGCATGTTTTAATGGAGAAAAATAGCTGGTTTCTATTAATTGTATAGATATAGTAAACAAGAACCTTAATACTTACTAGCTTCTTTTCAGAATTAGTTTATTTTTGTCATTTACAGTCCTAGATATACTTACTGCTGGTACAGTTGTACTCTGAGATTTGTTTGATATTCACATTACTCCTGAGTCGTGTGGGGCTGGCAGGCCCTGGAGACGGGCAGGCCACTCGTGGGTCAGCCGCCATGTAGGATGCTGGAGGTTTTTGCTGCCAGCTGACGTTTACTTTTTGCATCCCTGTCTGCTTATGACTAGCTATCAGGGGAGTTGGGGTTTGTGTCTTCCAACTTCCCTCCATGCAGAAACTGCTCCCTTTTTTCAACCCTCTTGGCTGAACAGCAGATTACTGACAATCTGTGATATGGTATTTTGTGTGCTTCCTCGTACGCTGGGGCCAAGGCAGTATACATTCCTCTGACTTTATACAGTTATCACTGCATTTATTATCGTTTGCTAGAGTAATAGCTACTAACTAGAAATTAGGCAAAGAAGAAAGCATGACGGACACAGCTGTGGATGTTCAACAGCTGCTCCTCTTTTTGGTAAATGTACATTTCTATCCTACCCCCCACCCTACCCCCCGCCCTGTTCCAGTCTCTAGAAGGCCACCAGAGGGCTTAAAAAGTTGCCTGGCCAGGTGACAACAGGTGCGCCCGCCTCCCCTGTGAGGCACTGTGGACGCCCGGGAGCCCTCGAGGCTGGTTTTCTGTATAAGAAAAACACAGGTTAGCTGGTTAATTGTAAAAATTGTCACTGGGCAAAAAGGTCAGCAGATCGGCTCTTGTGGTCCCAGGGTGGCTGCAGGTGTTTCCACAGGCAGAAGAAAAGCCCTTCTCCTCTTGCCCCTGCACACATTTCACCCCCACGTAACTGGGCTTCCAGGCTTTCGCATTTGGGCCCCTATATTTTCTGTAGGAAAAATCGGTGAGAACACTTTTTTTATATAGGTAACTTTAAGACCATCATTACGCTGTGCGTAAAGAATGTACAGAGAAATTTGTAGGTATTTTTTGAAGAACAATTAATTTGTTAATGATATGTAGCTATTTAATTTCCCCTTTCCCATTGTAATCATTCATATTTTTTTTGTTTGGAAAAAAAAGTTGATCTTTTTTTTTTTTTTTTTTTTTTTGTCGTAGATTTGTCTGTAAAAGTGCAGGAACACAGTTACTCTATGAGAACACTGCATCTGCCTTAATAGCCACTAGTTTGTTATTGCTCCAGGCTACTGAGCGCTGTGGCGGGAAAGCAGCCGCCGCTGGCGGGCTCTGGGAAGGGCGGGCTCCTCGGGCAGCGGCCTGTCGGCGCCCGGCACTGACCTATCTGGGATAGGTGGGCCCCTGGAGGGGCCCCGGGCACACAGGGAAGCAGAAAACCAAACATTTCACTGGGAAAGGACACACTCCCTGGCCTCAGGAGGAGCACAGTGAGTTCTTCACAGAGCCACGCCGTCGCAGTGCGTTCTGACCGTTCTCTCTCCATGTTTGTAAATCTGTAATATACCATTCTCTGTGGCCTGTTTTTCCTGGAAGAAGAAGAAAAAAAAAGGTTTGGCAGGCCATCTTTTTTTTGTACTTAAAAGTAGCCTTAAGAACAATAATAAAGTGCTCTTAAACCACAGGCTGTGCGTGTGACCAACGGGCTGGGGAACGGCACAGCGGGCCTGCACCTGCATCCAAAGGTGCCCCCTCTGCCCCAGGCAGGCGGGCAGACATCGTCTGTAGCTCCAACTCCCCAAGAAGCCCCATTCACGACCTGACCTACAGAAACCCCACCTTTCTCAGAGTTAGCCTTCAGACTCACTGTTGACTTGGGTCCCAGGCTTGAGACAGAAGAAAACACCCCAAGATCACAGTTGGGGAGAGATTGTCCCCCATCCCCACCGAGTCCTTAGGTGCAGCTCTGGGTGTCACAGATGGCCACCAAATACTGCAGTCAGGGCCCTCTGAGTAACACTGAGGAGGGCCTTGAGGGAAGGCATCTCCTTCCCTTGGCCATAGAGGAGTGGGCTCTGGGGATGTGAGGCCTCCTCTGGGGCAGGTGGGGCGCCCACCCAGGCCATTACTAGGTTGTGGCCCTTCCACCAGTTTAAGGCAGCAGCGGCAACTTTGTTCCTCTCCTGAGCAGGGAGGCAGGGCGGCACAGGTGTTTTGCCCACAGCTGAGGATAGGCCAGGAGGTGGAGGAACCGTCTGGATAGCAGACTCTGGACTGGAGTTCTGGGTTCACTGGGATAGGTGCAGGCCCTTCTGTCCTGCACATCCCTCCCTCTCCAGCAGGCCAGACTGACAAAGTTTATAAGGATCTCTGCCCTCACTGGTACCCAGAGGCCCCTCTCTGGTGTTTGTAGAATAGCCCAGGGAGTCTTATCTGCCCCGCATTTGGCATGTGTTGGGCTCACTGTTCCCCGTCCTTACTAACGCCCTATGGGGGCCAAGCTGGTGGGATCCCGGGAGTTTTGACTATCAAACATTTGACAACAAGAAAAAAAAAACTCGTGGAGGGAACGAAGTCCCAGATCAAGGGCAATGCCAAAGCCAAGGTTATTATTCAGCTCAGAACTGGTAGGATCATGAGTCATAAGAAATGGAGAACGCCAGATGCTCCTGGGCAGCGAAGCGGGGGCCCTGGTCCTCAAGGTATGCAGAGGAGGAGACCACAAAGGTTGGGGGGGCACGGGGCCCAGAATCACCGGTCCTGGGGGCAGCAGTCCCGCTCTAGTGACCCAAGGGTTCCTCAGCAGGCGGCGAGGGTGGGCCACGTCATACGGTCTCATCGTCGCTCATGTCCCAGATCTGTGTGGAGAAGGGGAGACATTCAGTGTCCAGATGGCCGGTGGTGCCCACTGATGTGGCCTCAAATCTATGTGGTGTGTGAGCAAGCAAAGAATGACCGTTCCCACTTAAAGACGACACACCGCGTGCTTCACAACACCCTTGTCGCTAAGGACAGACACCCCAGTTCTTGAATAATGAAAGCAAATCACACAGAAGGGAAGTCTTTTGCCTGAGGTCTCACTGCTAAGTGAGTGAATGGCGGCCAGCCTGGGGGCTGGGGTGCTGGGATCCACATGGGGATTGTGAGCGCCCCTCACCTCCAATGCCCACCACACAGCGCCATCACTGCCCCGCTTTTTTTTTCCTGCTGCACTGACGCCCTGTCCCGTCATCCTCTCAAATTAATCCAAGTAATCCTGTCTCCTCACGGTCCCCTGGGGCCGGGACTCTGGCCTGTGTACTTGCTCAGAGGAGGCCCCACATGCCTGTGCACACGCTACCCACCTTAGCAGCCTCCCACCCCCGGGGCAGCGCGTCAGCTGTGGTCCAGGTGCCAAATGCACTACAGATGGCACACCTGGACAAGGACTGATGGCTGGCCCTTGGGAATCAGCTCTCTGCCCACCAGTCCCAGGGGAGACAGCCAGGTCCTGCCTCTGTCCCTGTGTGTCTTTGGGGAGCCCAAAACTTTGGGGGCCATCCTTCAGGGGGCAGCATGAATAAGGGGACAGTGGGGCTCTCACAGCATCACCGCTGTTAAGAGGAGTGAGGAGGCCCTGCCCAACTGCCTCTTTCTCTGCTGCCATCTGCCCGGATCCCTGGGAGGGAACCGGAGGCCAGTACAGCAGCCCCTGGGGCTCCTCGCACCCTAGGCTCCCTAGGGGGCTGGTCTCTGAACTTAAGCCTTCAAACTTTCAAAATTCCTAGAACTGGTTGCAAAAGGCCACCTCAACCCTAGCAGAGCTGAGAGAAGGAACATGATGTTTACATGAGGCTGGCCCAGGGAGATGGGGAGGCCCGGCCAAGGTAAATATCAACACCAGCTTGGCTTTCAAAGTCAAGGATGTGGAAAATAAATACAGAGAGAAGGAAATTTCCTTTATCCTGAGGTCCCAGCTGCCTGGGCTGCACACCCATACCCCCTTTCTACATACACCCTACTGTCCCCAAGATACACCAGCAAAGATCCAGATGCCTGTAGGAGCAGGGACGGGGTGGGGAGGAGCCTGGGCTGGGGTCCAGTGACCAGAGTGAGATCAGGCCAGTCCTGCCATACTTGGGGCCCAGCTGCCCACCAAGCTGCTCCAGGGCATGGCTTGAAATGGACTCCAGGGCCTAGACCCTCAGATGGGGTTTGATGGGGGATGGGATGGAGTGGCTGTAGCCCAAGCAGAGGCTGCCCTTTGGAGCCCCTGGATGTGAGTATCCCCTGGTCCAACCACCTGGGTGCAGAATCAGCTCCCAGAGGGCTGTACTGCTGGGGCTCATCTCTTCCTTCACTCTGACATCCAGTAAACACACACTGGTGGAGCTCCTGGTGGAGGGGGCCCCCTGGGCTATGGCTGCACAGAACTGATGCAAATTTGCCCTCCCTTACTCCAGCACAGCTCTGGAGGTGCAGAGGGAGACGAATTCAGAGAGGTAAGATGCTCACCTGGGATCGCAGAGCGAGTCAGGTACAGAGCTGGGAGCACAGGTGTGTGGGCAAAGGTTACATGAACAACAAAGGCTGCCTGGGACAGGCTGCATGAAGGAGGGGGCCACGGTTGGTGTGGGGGGTGCTAAAACCTGTTGGGGATGAGAGGGATGCCAGCCAGGGCCTGGGCCATCTATGTCAACAAGCAGTGCCCTCTGTGAATGGATGGGGTTTTTT
Source organism: Mustela lutreola (assembly GCF_030435805.1). Taxonomy (NCBI): domain Eukaryota; kingdom Metazoa; phylum Chordata; class Mammalia; order Carnivora; family Mustelidae; genus Mustela; species Mustela lutreola. The sequence goes on along the minus strand of NC_081291.1, from coordinate 53,465,780 downwards.
AAAGGACATTGGGGGCTGGGGGAGTTGGGTCCAGGGAAGGGCACAATGGAAAAGCAAGAGCTCCCGAGGCTCCATCTGTTGTACTTCACCTCATTGATGGGGAAGGGTCCTCAGCACCAGGCCCTGCGTTTGCCCATAGTGGGAGGAGGGTTGGGAGGGGTACTGGCTCTGCCCCTTGCTCCTGGCATCAGCCAGGTTGTGCAGGGAATCAAGTTAGGCACTCCAAGGGCTTACTATGACAGGGCTCTACAGAAGGGGTGGCGGGTAATGGACTTTTTATAACTGCTCAGGGATTTTCGAGAAAGAGTTCTCTGGGCCCGAGATGGGTTCCTCCACTAGGGCAGCCAGTCCTTTTCCCATAGGCTGGGTCCAGGAAGGCAGCAGTCTTAATTGTAAGCTTCCAGAAGCTTGAGCCTCGACAACAACCATATGAACTCATTTATAGGTAGAATCTAAAAATGCTGAACTCAGAGAACCAGAGAGCAGATGGGTGGTTGCTAGGAACTGGAGAAAATGAGATGTTGGCCAAAGGGTACAAACCTTCAGTTGTAAGAGGAGTATGTTCTGGAGATCCTATGTACACATGGTGATTACACTTAAAAATACTATATACTTGAAATTTGCCTAGAGAATAGATCTTAAGTGTTCTCAATACACACACACACTAACCATGTGAGGGGATGGATATGGTAATTAATCTCATGGTGTCAATCATTTCATAATGTATATTAAATCAGTACTTTGTAAAACCTAAATTTGTACACATATTTGTCAGTTATTCTTCAGTAAAGCTGGAGGAGAAAAAAACAAACTTTAGTCTCATCTCACCCTAGAATAAGGCCTTGGGGGTGGGAAGGAATGCTGTGACCTTAGCCTCCCTCAAAGCACCTGATGGACAAGGGACCCCATGAATGTCCTCTTTGTAATGAATGAAGGTTGTATTAAAACTGGCAAAGATTTTAAAAATGTTGATACTCAGTGCTGGCAAGGGAGTGGCAAAACACTTCCAGCAGGAACATAAATTGGTACCATATTTTTCAAAAGAAGAGATTTGGCAAAATATAACACAAAGCTTTAAAATGTTCATACCCTAAGGAAGAGATAAATGATCTCTTTTTGCAGATGATATGCAAGTATACCCAGAAAATTCAAGAGATGAATAAAGACAATATTCAGAAGATAGCAAGGTATAAAATGACCACCAACAAGTCTACCTTCATATATGCAAATGGCAGCCAGTTGGAAAACAGTGAGAGAGAAGAACCCATCATAAGAGTGATGAAAAACAAATTCCTAGGGAATAAACCTACATGAAATGTATAACATTCAAATGAAAAAAACCCGTCAGCTCAGCCCCACGGTGGTCCTCGCCAGGGCCTTATGAAAAGCACACTGGAACCAACGGAGAAAGTTCTCCCGTGTGAACTCAGGGAGACTCAGCAGCAAGAAACGGGTCAGGATCACCCAAATCCATACAGAGATTTACCACAATCTCCACTTGAAAAAAATCAACAAGTATCTTTTCTGGAGCTAGACAAGCTGGTTCTAAGGTTTATGGGGGAAAAATAAATAAGCAAAGATGTCGAGGAAAACTTTGGTGAAGAAAAACGCTAAGGAGGTTCCCTTGCTCTATGTTCAAGCAGGTCATAAAGCCAACAACTTAGAAGAGGATTGCGTCACCATGGCAACAGACAGATGGGCCCATGGCATGACCTGAGTCCAGAGACAACAGAAGAGAACATCCAAGTACATATGGAAACTTAGTATCTTAATGATAAGGTGATCACAAGTCATTAGAAAAAGACAACTTTTTAATAGATGATATGGGGACAGCTGGACAGTCATTTGCAAAAAGATAAAATTGATTCCATGTGTCACTGTACATTGGAATCCACTCCAAATGGAACTGATCTAAATGTATGACAGTGAAACTATACAAAACAAACATCAGTGAATTCCTTTATAACCTGGGAGTGAGGAGCCTATGGCCTTAAATCTATAAGCAATAAAACAGATACAATGGATTATGTGAAAACACATGTGTGCAATTTTGCACAGAAAAGCTACATGCAAAGTTGGAAAGAGAACAAAGTGGGAGAAAATACCACTTCAGCCCATAAAAGGCTAATCTCCCTAATATACAAATAGCTCTTACAAATCAAGAAGAGAAAGAGCAATAAAAGAACTCTATTTTAAGTAGAATACATGGACAGTCCCCAGAAAAAGATAGGCAAACAGCCCTTAAACCTAAGAAAAGGGGCTCAGTTGTTCAGAATAAAAGAAATGCTAAAATTTCTTAGGACACAAAGAATACTCAGAAGAAAAAAAAATGCCAACTCTTCACAAAAATCAAAACTTCTGCTTTCTAAAAGATACCACTATGTAAATGCAAAGGCAGACCAGAGACTAGAAGAAAATATTCACAGTGTACATAAAAAGGACTTGTAGCCAGAATATACAAAGAACTCCTATGTTCAATAATATAGAGACAGGCAACTTTATTGTTGTTAATTGACAAAAGATGTAGACACCTCATAAGAAAGGAAATATAATGGTCAGTAAGAACCTGGACAGGTGCTCAGCATCCTTAGTCCTCAGGGAAATGCAAACCACAAAGAGACCACCACACTGTACCTTCTAGAACTGCCAAAATGAAAACGGCCTGTAGTACCAAAGGTCTGTGAGCGCGTGCAGCACCAGGAGCTCCCGTACTGTGGTAAGCAGGAGGGAAACTGGCCTAACCACTTGAGAATAAGGCTGCTGACTTCTAAAGTTAAACCTATAATATGATGCAGCCATTTTACTCCTCTCTACCCCAAAGGCATGAAAACACATGTCCACAAAAAGACTTGTGCAAGTGTGTTCACAGCAGCTCTATTCATAAGAGGCACAAACTGGACTCAACCCAAATGGCCAATGGCAGCAAAGAGAAACAAAGAGTGGTATCACCTCACAATGGGGACTACTCACCATCAGAGGAACGGACCACGAATGCGTGCAGCAACACGTACGCGTCTCAGAGCCATTGTGCTGAGTCAAAAAAGTCCGACACAAAGGACTACATACCCTCTGGATCCATTTATGTAAAATTGTAGACGTGGCAAAACTAATCAGTGATGACAGAAGGTAGGTAACTCCCCAACCAATGCACTTTAAATGGTGTCTCATTTTACACAAATTATACCTTAGTAAAGTTGATTTTTTTAAAGCTTCACAGAACAGGGGCACCTGGGTGGCTCAGTTGGTTGAACATCTGACTCTTGATTTCAGCTCGGGTCATGATCTCAGGGTCGTGGGATGGAGCCTTGAGTTGGGCCCCCTGTTTAGCAAGTCTGCTTGATGTTCTCTCCCTCCCCCCTTGCCCTTCCCACTGTGCTCGCGAGTGCACGCTCGCTCTCTAAAATAAATAAATAAGAAAATCTTAATAAAAAAGTTAAAAGCTGCACAGAACATTTTCTTACCTATCAGATGGGCACAAATCCCAAAGCTCGACAATACATTCATTCATTGTATTTGTGAACCTGTGGGAAAGCAGCCCTCTGGGTGGAAGCTGATGGGACACAAACAGCACCAGGGCCCTACGGAGGCAACCGGCACTCTCCGACAGAACTCCTCGTCTTGGATTCTGACCCAGCAGGCTGATTTTAGTCTGTCCTAGGGCTACACCTTCACAAATACAACAGGATATGATTCACTGTGCATGGGTCGTTATAGGCAAAAACTGGCAATAGCCCGAGGGGCCGCCAACAGGGGAATTGCTGGCTAAGCTGTTTGCTCACAGCCACATCAGGGCTGTGGCCCTAAAATACAGCGAGGAAGCTCAGTGAACAGTAGGGCGCCATTTCCAGGGATCTCCTTAGTGAGGGAAAGAAAAATGCAAGTGTCTGTGGCAAGCCACCTTTGGTGTGAGATGGAAGAGAAAATAAGAACATCTTTACGTTCTTTCACAATTTTGCAAAAGTAAACACAGTGGTGATATACTGGAAATTAATTTTAATGGTTCCCTACAGTAGGTGGGTGGGATGGGGGAGAGGCTGTCTGTGTATCCCTTGTAATTTGAGCATCAAGTCCATGTTTATATAGTCAAAAAATTAAAAAAGAAAAATAACTGAAAGCACAGCAACAAAACCAAGCTAAACAAAATCCAGATATACAGGACCTCATCGAAAGTAAATGTGCCCCAAAGGACACTAGTAGGACAGTGGAAAGACAATCCACAGAACAGGAGAAAATCTTTGCAACTCATACACCTGATAAGCAATTTGTGTGTAGACCATTTACAACAGTAGTGAAAAGACAACCTAATTTATGAACGAGCAAAGAAGCTGAGTAGATGTTTCTCCAAGAAGGACATAAATGGCCAAGAACAACATGAAAATATACCTGAACATCACTGGTCATTAAGAAAATACAAATCAGAACCATGAAGAGACACCACGTCACACCCATTAGGATGGCTCTGGTCAGAAAAGCAGAGACTCGGTTCTGGGGAGGATACGGAACAGCCGGACCCCATCGATGCTGCTGGGCGCAGATGCCACGCTGCAGCCTCTGTGGCAAATGCTCTGGCCATTCCTCCCAGAGTTAACCAGAGTGATCCTGTGGCCCAGCAATCCCACTGCTTGGTGTGTACCCAAGAGAATGGAAACCCACGTCCACACAAAAACTCGTATAGAAACGTTCACAGCATTATTTGTAAAAGTCAAAAAGTGGAAACAACGCAGATGTCTCCCAACTGATGAGTGGGAATGGGGTCTGTCTGGACGGCACGGATTCATTTGCCAAATGCACGCGTGTCTTCAGTCTTCTCCAGGGCCTGAGGACAGTGGTGTGACCATTTACCAAGTAGGCAACTGCAGCCAGAAGATATTAGGTAAACTTGCCCAGGAGACCCAGCTAGAAAGGGTCACACTGAGGCTTTTCCACTTGATCTTACCACTTCCTTATTGTTCAGCACAATTTCTTCTGAAACAAACCGATGAAGGACAACAGTCTCCAAACCTGCTTCCTAGCCCGACGCTCAGTTCCGCTGACTCCCAATGAGTGGCCGCCCAGCCGGACCGCACACACGGGGAACCATGCACCCACACAGGCCAGCCTCCTACCTGTTCTGGCTGCCACAGCCCCCCCGCCTGCAGGCTTCTGACCCCCGTCGGGAGTTGAACCCTCACTCCTGCCCTGAGGCCTGTGCTACCCCTGGCTGCCCCAGGGCCTGGCCCGCGGGGCCCCAGCAGCACCGCAGCAGCACGGAGTTGGGCCCAGCCAGAGGTGGCACTGTGGCATCTCAAGCCAGGGTGGGCCTGAGGACGACCTGACCAGGGTGCTGCTCTGCAGCAGGAGGACCCTCCCACATCAGGACTCACTAGAAGCCAGGCAGAACAGGCAGCGGGACCACACACCCCCAGACAGCCCTATGGTTTCACTTTCTGCTCTCTCCGCATGAGACAGACACATTTGAGAGGAGCCATTCATCATCGAATTCTAAACTTGGGTCCCCTTTCTGGACCGCACTGCCTGGAGCCTGCCACGAACTAAGGTTTTTCTTTTATAAACATGGTAATTACCCTGTGAATGGCATGATTATATTTGTGTGCGTGTGTTAAAAGTGTTCATGTAAACATTTAAAATATACCACAGTTTCTGAAACCCAGTTTGGGCATTTCTTTATTTTTTAATATAAAATGGAAATATCCTGATCTCTCTGGGCCTCTGAGCAGCCCTGCTCCCATACCTCCTCTCTGGGATCCTTATAGGTATGCGTCTTTCTGCGGGAAGGTCAGAGAACAGAGAGGTCTAGGGGGTGGCCTTGGCTGGGGACCAGATGAGGACATCTGCCTGGATTTCCCCAGCAGAATTCCCAGCTGGATTGGGCCCACTTGGGAAAGAACGAAGTCCCCATCATGTTTCCAAATGGAGCCCACTATATCCATCCATGCATTCACTCATCTACAATCACTTATTCAAAAACAGGTTTACTGGGTAGGCACCACTAGGCTGGTGGGGCGGGGCATGGAGGGGGCTGTTCTCCATTTCTTGCCTGTCCAGTCGGTCAGTACCTTCCTTTAAACTATGGGAAATGGAGGGCATTAACCCCCATTTTGTCTGAGGGGCAGGAGTGTGGTAGTCTCTGAGCCCCTTCAGAGCACTTCCAAGGGACTATGGGACCAGCAGAGGAAGAGACTAGGAGGCACCCAGAAGATAGCCCCGAACAGATTTGGAAGGCAGCCAGCAGAGACATGCCCACCATAGGGCCAAGCCAGGCAAGGCTCCCCAATCAGAGCTGAGAACCAGACAGATGACAGAGATTGTAGGGCTCCCATCGCCAGCAGACTGTGGAACTACCCTCAGTCCTTGACATCCTAGGTCAGGTTCAAGGACAGGAAGGGAGGGGAGGAGATGGCCTAGCAGGAGGAGGAAGACGGGGGAGGAGCAGATGACACACTGCAGGCCTGAGTTCAGCAAAGTCCCTCACCCACCCCAGGCATCCTGCAGGTCTCTGCCACAGCTCCAGAGGACAGACACCTTGGTATCCTCAGGAGAGGGGAAGGACTGTTTCCAGGGCCACTTGGTAGACTCTTGAGGCCCAGCAGAGAATAGGATCTGTTGTCCTCAGATGTCATTGGCCCCTGGTTGCTCTCCCTGGGTCTCCACAGTCCTGGAGTACTGTTCACACAGGGGGAGCACAGTGCAGTCCACACTGGTTTCTGCACCCCCAGGCCCCCGTGCATAGCCCTGCTGACCGCTCCAAGCTCACCTCCCACGACTCGTCATTCACCTGCTTCCAGCCATCTGAGCTTGACAGCTCCTCCCTTCTGCAGGGCTCTTGCCCATACTTCCCCTGGGCATGGAAGACCCTCCCCAGGACCTTATTGCCTGGCTGGCTGGCTCCTGCCTGTGTACAGCTGCTGTTTTCTCTTATCACCCATGTGAAACAGCCTCCCCTCATTCTTTGGTGCAAACAACCCATTTGGTTCCTTCAGCGCCCTACCATGATTTGTCACCATTCTAGACTGTGTATCTGCCTGACTTCCCGTGGGGATGTGAGCCGCCTGAGGGAAGGGCCAGGCTCAGCCCACTGCTGCACTCCAGGGTCTGGTACAGAGTCTGACCCAATACACAGCCTCTGAACAGTGACTCCGAACTGTCTCGTCTGAAAAGAAAGGGCAATTTTTGATGTGAACATACTACCCAAGAACCAAACAGTAGAGAAAGAGGTCCCTCAGTCCAGATGGTTGCTGGGGACTCTGGCAAGTCAAGCCCTGGCCCTCCAAACCCCAAAGGCTGGTGGGGCAAGCCTGTGGGTATCTCCAGGCAGGAGCTGGTGGGCTAAGCAGGCACCAGAGCCAACTTTCCAAAGGGAGGCCTGGGCTCCAGACCACTGAGACCCTTATTTCCTTCCTGGGGCCCACCATGAAGTCCCACGCCAGGCCATGGCAATGCACAGTTGTGGACAATTCTTGCTTCTGGATTCTAAGGTCCCAGTGTAGGGTGGGTGCTAGTCTGAAAGGATGCTCTGCAGGTATTAGTTGGGGGGCCTTTCAGGCTAATCTGTGACCATGCCCAACCCAGGTCCATTCATGCAACATGGGCCTGTGGAGGGCTGCAGGAGGTGCTGCTGGGTAAAGGCCTAGGTTCTGACTCCCCAGTTCCCAGATTCCCACCTGGAACTACATCACACATGGGGACATGAGCCAACTCAGGAATAATCCTGTGCTCTTTCTCCAAGTAAGTCCAGAATTCCAGAGGATGAACTATGTGACCCAGTATCCATGTCTCTACCATGGGATCTGAAAACTTCCGATCCTTCTGCCCTTCTGCAAAGGTGGATATAGCCAATGTGAACTGCTTAGGTCAGCTGGTATAAGCAGATGATGGTCATAACAGACAAATAAGGGAGAAGAGAAAGGGCAGAAAGTCTGCAGAAGGACGGTTAGAGCAGATAGCTAGGGCGGCCCTGGGGACTGACCACCCGCCCTGTAGGGTACTTCCAAGCACCCTTGCAGGGGACCCTTGCTCTTGCTCCATCCACAGGCCTTTCCCACCCTCCTTCAGTGGAGATGAACCGATCCCCTCCCCACCCCATCCACAGGGCTCTGCACGCTCTTTTATACAGGACTGCTCTGGTACCTTTCTTTTTAAAGATACCTGCTGACTTTTTCACCCTTGGGCCCCAAGCACTCACTACCTCCTCCAACCTGGCCTCTCCTGGGCACCTGATTTGGGAGAGGAATTATGACTCAGCCCCTCTTCTCACAGAACCCCAGCCCCAAACTCAGCCTCCTAGACACCAGGCAGCTGAGGGCTGGGGAAGAAAGTGGGATGGGGTAGCTTGAACTTTGGGGGAAATTTCCAATGCTACAGTCTTCTGGTGGAGGACTGCCCCATCTCCACCCCTACACGTGCCAATTCATGGACCCAGTGTGCACTGACTCATGACCCCACTGCAGCAGGGGTTTTAGCACAAGGGTAAGGTTTTACCAGAAAGAAATAGTTGTGGCCCAGGCAGCTGGCCAGATGCAAACAATGGCTTATACAAAGCACACTGGGTAGCCAGTGGTGAGGGACGACAAAGGAGAAAGGAAATGCTTCGTGCTGGCGGCAGGATGGGGTACCTCTCTCCCTACGGTGGGGTGGAGTGGGGAGAACACCTCTGTCTGGCTACACAACTGATCAAAGGCAGAGGGAAGGGGCAGGGCTTGGGCCTGTGTACACATGCAGCTTGCATGCCACCTTCGTGGGGCCTCCCCCACAGCAACCCCAACTAAGATGCTGTGGACTGCAACTGACAAGAGAAGGGTCTGAAAAAAATGGCCTCTTGTTTCGGAACCTAGATGCAGCGAAAGAGACCAACACACCAGCCCTGCACTCAGAGAAGTGCTGGGAAGGCGCTCAGTTCACTGGCTGAGGTACCAAGAACCCAGCTAACACCTGAAACACACAGAGACAGGGATAGGATGCCCCGGAGAGGGGTCCCTGGGTGGGCTGTCATCTTAAAGGAAGCACAGGAGGTAAGCAGTGGAGAACAGGCTGCTAAGAGCAGCTACTAGGCCTGAGGGAGGGAGAATAGAAAACAAAGTCAAGGCTCAGCTCCCCTCCATGTGGGGAGGTATAGAGCTCAGGTGAAAACACTCAGTGACAGGGAGGCTCCATAACAGTTCACCTGAGGAAGGGCTGCTCATTTCCACCTTCCCACCAGGGGCAGGGTGGGCCTCCAAGGCCAGAAGAGAAGGACAGGAGGCAGGCAGCAGAGAAGGTATGTTTCACGGGGGACAGTAGTCTCAAACCATCCCCTGGGGCAGAAGAGAGAAATTTGGACCCCTTTCCTTGCCCCCACACCAGGGCAGACTGGACCGGAGAGCTTGGCCCATGTACTGGATGAGTAGGAGGCAGGCATTTAACATGTTTTCAAGCAAGTTCTCATAATATGAGAAAATCATCAGAAACACACACGTTTAAAGAGAAAATAAAACCAAGTGCCCCAATCATATACACTTGTTTTTTTTTTTTTTTTTTTTAAAGAAGAAGAAGAAGGAAAAAAGCAAAACCAAACAATAACCTGCAAGTAATAGAGTCACGGGTGTCCTATTTCTCCTTTACATGTTTTCACAAAGCTCACAAGGCACTTTCCTGGCCAGAAGAAGAGGCGGCTGCGGAGTGGGCCGCTATGCCCCGAGGGCCCCTTGGGGTGAGCATGCTGGCTGCTGAAGTGCCCAGAACCGTAAGAAACCTTGGGTTAGGGAGGAGAGGCTGCCATCTTAACCATGGACTCCGTGGTGAGGCTTCCACGGGAGACCCTGGAATTCCCAGCCCCCAGCACCAGCTGTGGAACATCTCCCCTTACGATTAGTCTGGAAAACGGGACTAGCAGCCCTGCCTTATTTAGCGCCCTCCCTCTGAATGTGTCCTTAAAGGAGAACCAAGATCTGCAAGCTCCTAGGACTGTTTATTGCCCAAGGCCAAGGGTGCGACTGAGGCCTGAGAGGGGTCAGTTGAGTCCAAGGACTGGCAGGATTGGCGGGGAGCAGCCTGGTTTTTGGGCTCTCAACTCCTCATTACCAAGTGACATTCAAAGGCAAAGCCTCCAAAATAGCATCGGCGGCCCCAGAGAATGACTAACAACAGGGTGTGTGTGGCGTGCTTCAGCCTCTCTACTTAGTCTGGGGAGTAATGCAGATTTATTTTGGGGACAGAGAGAAGGAAGGGGACATGTGGGAGAAGGGCGGCCGGGCCCCAGGCTTATTTGCTTTCTTCCCAGCTTCAAAACACATTTTTCAAATTAGGTGGTAAGAATACAGGGCAATTTCTGTGGCACCAACATACTTTCTTTCAAGATATGATTTATATGTTTGGCCCACATTTTAAATGAAATGGTTATTGAGATAAATGGCCGTGCTGGAGGCTGCAAAGTGGTTTCCATTATGTAGTTCTTCTTTTCAGTTCCTTAGAGAACTTTCTGAAAAGTGCCCCTGTAAAAAGATGGACACTTTAGCATCTTTGTTCTCTACCTCAAAGGGCTTTTGGGGTCAACATTGGAGAGACAGTGAAGGGAAGGGAGAAATAAATGTTTGAGAACTCATAGCTCTAGAGCGAGATGAATACAGACTGTACCTGGCAAGAGATAATTTTGAAACTTTATAAATGCTAAGGCAGGTGACCTGGAACATCACGAGAGGGCCCTGATTCAGTCCCCGGCAGACGTTCGAGAAAATGGCTGGTATCCCTACACGGAGTCATGAAGGCGTGGCCTCCATGGGATGAGACAGACACTGGCTCTGACCTTGTACAAAGCTGCAGAAATCAGACAGTGTGGCACTGAAGTAAAGACAGAAAAAGAATGAGCAGGAAGAGACCCACACAAATACTGGGTCAATGGACTCTCAACAAAGGTGCCATGGTAATTCAATGAAGAAAGGAGACTCTTTTCAACAAATGGTGCTGGCACAATTACATACCCACGTGGAGAAAAACAAACCTTGACCTTTACTTCAAACCATACACAGAAATTAACCTGAAATGACTGAAACACGGACAAATATATAAAAGTATAAAATAAAAAATTAATGAGACACGGGGGCAGGCAGAGAATGCTTAAGATACTAAAAGAATGAAACATAAAATAAAAACTTAAGAAACGTGACTTTGTAAAAAACCCAAACTTTTTCTTTCTTAAAGACAAGAAGAAAATGAAAAGGCAAGCCAAAGATATGATGGAAAAAATATATGTAGTACCTATACTTGGCAAAGAACCCATGTCCAGGAAATATAAGGAACTCTTACAACCCAGTAATAATAAGATAATCTACAGAAACTGTGGCAAAAGATTTGAAAGAAATGTCATGAAAAGAAGGCACACAGATGGCAAATGAGTACATGAAAAGACGTTCCGCATCCATTGTCATAAGAGGATGGAAAGAAAACACCCACAAGCTACCACCACCTACCCAGCTAACCAGCTGAAATGAAAGACTGCCAGCTCTAAGTGCTGACCAGGAGGCAAGCAACTGGAACTCTCAAATGCTGCTGGTGGGAACAGCAAATGGTATGGCCATGTTAAAACCGTGTGATAGTTTAAGAGATTAAACCTATACTTACAACAAAACCCAGCAATTCTAGTCCTAGGTAATCACTTGAGAGCAATGAAAAGATGCGGTCCACACAAAGACTGGTACATAAACACACATTGGAGCTGCATTTGGAACAGTCCCAAACAGGATACAATCCAAATACTCAACAATGAGTGAGTGAACAAGTGTGGTATATTCGCAAAGTAGGATACTATTCAGTGGTAAAAACAACCGAGACGTACCACAACACGGTTGGGTCTCAGCAATATCACATTGAGCAAAAGAAGCCAGAAAAAAAGAAGACTTGGCATATGATTCAAAAAAATAATCCTAAAATTTGTATGGAACCACAAAAGACCCCAAACAGCCAAAGCAATTATACGGAAGAACAGAACTAGAGACATCATACATCCTGATCTCAAACTATATTGCAAAGCTACAATAGTTACAACAGAATGGTACTGGTATAAAAATAGATACCCAGACCAACAGAAAAGAATTGAGAGCCCAGAAATAAATCCACGTTCTGATGGTCAGCTAATGTTTGACAAGGGGGCCAAGAACTATTAATGGGGAAAAGGTAGTATCTTCAAAAAATGGGCATTGAGAAAATCAAATAATTACCTGCAAAACAATGAAGCCGGCTCCCTACTTTACAGCATTCACAAACAATAACTTGAAGTTATTGTTAACTTCAAGACTTACTGTTAACTTAAAGATTTAAACACAAGACCTCCTGCTGTGCAACTCGTACAAGAAAACACAGGAAAGAAGCTCCTTGATGCTGGTCTTGGCAATGATTTTTTGAGCTGTGACACCAAAAGTACAAAAGCAACAAAACCAAAACTCATCAAGTGAGACGATGCCATACTAAAAAGCTTCTGCACAGCAAACCAACCGAGACAATAGTATCAGCCAACAACAAGAAGAACAAAACCCCATAAAACAAGAGGGTAACCTATGGAATGGGAGAAAATATTTGCAAACCACATATCTGATAAGAGATTAGTATCCAAAATACATAAAGAACTCCTACAACTCAGTAACAAGAAACTGAACGATCTGATGACAAAATGGACAGAGGAACTGAATAGACATTTTTCCAAAGAAGACACCCAAATGGCCACCAGGTACACGAAAAGGTGCTGGACATCATTAACTGTAAGGTAAATGCAAACTGAAACTACAATAAGATACCACCTCATATCTGTTAGGATGGCTGTCAAGAAGCTAAGAGATGTTTCCGAGAGGCTATGGAGTAAGGTAACACTTACACACTGCTGGTGAGAATGCAAGCTGGGGCAGCCACCATGGAGACAGTATGAAGACTCCTTTGAAAATTAAAAATAGAGGGGCACCTGGCTGGCTCAATGGGTTAAAGCCTCTGCCTTCGGCTCAGGTCATGATCCCAGAGTCCTGGGATCGAGCCCTGCATCGGGCTCTCTGCTCAGCAGGGAGCCTGTTTCCCCCACCTCTGCCTGCCTCTCTGCCTACTTGTGATCTCTCTCTTTGTGTGTCAAATAAATAAACAAAATCTTAAAAAAATAAATAAATAAAATAATAAAAATTAAAAATAGAGCTACCATGTGATGCAGCCATTCCACTGCTGGGTATGATATTGAAGAGACTGATGGACCTACCCCCACGCCGCCTGCAACATCACTCCCAATAGCTAAGCTGTGGAAGCAACCTAAATGTACATCAACAGCTGGATGGATCAACTGAATTATTATTCAGCCAAGAGAAAGAAGGAAATCCTGCCATCCAGGACAGCATGGATGGACCCTGAGGGCTTTATTCTAAATGAGATAAGTCGGAGAAAGACAAATGCGTATGTTCCTCTGATACGTGGAATCTAAAAAAAGCCCAACTCAATAGTAGCTACCAGAGGATTGGGGGGTGAGGAAACTAGGGAGTTGTGGTTTAAGGGTACCAACTTGCAATCAGTAGATAAATGAGTCCTGGAGATCAAATGCACAGCACAGTGATTATAGTCAACAATACTATGTTATACACTTCAAGGCTGCTAAGAGACTAGATCTTAACTTTTCCCACCATAAGAAAGAAGCAGCTGTAACTTGGTAGAGGCCAACACTAAGGTGGTACTTATTGCCATATAACAAAGTATCAAATTAACATAGTACACATTAGACTCATACAGTGTGCTATGTCAATTATATCTTGACAAAAATAAATTTTAAAAATAAAAGATAAAAGAAAAATATGGTTTCATTTGTATGGAACCCTAGAAAATACAATGGAATCTATAATGACAGAAAGCAGACCCTTGGATGTGGGCTGGGTGTGATCTGACTGTGAAGGGCCCCAGGGAAATCTTTGCCTTTTGGAGTGATAGAAATTGTCCTTATTTGTGGTGGTGCAATGTTGTGTATAAGGTGTGTGTAAAGGTGTGTGTAAAAGTGTGTGAAGATGTGTAAGGCTGTCAAAACCCATAGAAATGTACACTTTTACATACATTTTACTGTAGTGAATTACAATAAATAATTATAAGGAATATGATCTTTTAAAAATTCAGCAAAAAAAAAAAAAAAAAGAAAAGAAAGAAACATAGCTAAAAGGGGCAGTTCACAGAATATAAATGCATCTTTATAATAGTTCCCCAAGACATAAAAGAGGAATACTGTCCTTTCCAAAATGGCAGAGGGTTGGCAATCCTAAAGGGGAACCCCATTTCTACCCTTTCAGTTTCCCAGACATTTTACCTAGAAGAGACTGCTTCCCAGTCTCTTAAGGGGGAAACAGAATCATTACAATCTAGTATTTCTTGCTTCTTCAGCTAAATGGCACGCCTTCTCTCATAATGCATCCTGCTTGGGATTCTCTTTTAGTCGTCAAGCAACATTAAATCGCTTAGCCCAGGAGCTAAGAGCTCTGCTTCTGAAGTCAGACTTTCTGGATGGTGTTCCTGCTCTGCCACTTGCTAGCTCTGTGACCTTGGGCAACTTGCTTAATCTCTCTGTGCCTGTTTTTCTCATCTTAAAAACAAAGCACAGGGGCGCCTGGGTGGCTCAGTGGGTTAAAGCCTCTGCCTTCAGCTCAGGTCATGATCTCAGGGTCCTGGGATCGACTCCCACAACGGGCTCTGCTCAGCGGGAGCCTGCTTCCTCCTCTCTCTCTTTCTGCCTGCCTCTCTGCCTACTTGTGATCTCTGTCAAATAAATAAATAAAATATTTAAAAAACAAAAACAAAAACAAAGCACAGCACATTGTGATGAGCCCTGGGTGTTATACACAATGAATGAATCATTGAACACTACATCAAACCAATGATGTATATATCTTGGCTAATTGAACATAATAATAATAATATAATAATGATGATGATGATGATTTTGACAATAATAAGATGACAACAATGACAACAACAAAGCCCAAACTGTACCTCCCTTATAGGGTTGTGATAATTAAACGGAATATAAAGTGCTCAGAAGAGTGCCTGACAGGGCAAACACATGCATATGTGCTGTTATTTGTTTAAAATTGCTGAGAACACAACTTTTAAACCTGAAGCGAAAAAAAAATCCTTGTTCATATCATTAACATTTTTTTTTTTTTTAAATATTTTATTTATTTATTTGTCAGAGAGAGAGAGAGTGAGAGCGAGCACAGACAGACAGAGTGGAAGGCAGAGGCAGAGGGAGAAGCAGGCTCCCTGCGGAGCAAGGAGCCCGATGTGGGACTCGATCCCAGGACGCTGGGATCATGACCTGAGCCGAAGGCAGCTGCTTAACCAACTGAGCCACCCAGGCGTCCCTCATTAACATTTTTTGAGAAACTTTTGGAAGTTGTGGGTAATCTATCTCCTATAATACCCTAAAAAAAGCTCTCCGTGCTGAAAATAACACAAAGCTTTTTCCTCTTTTTTTTGTTGTCCCCTCAGGAGGAGGATGTCTTAGATGTTATTCACTCACTCACTCGGGCACAAGAATTATTAAATGCTGATTCTGCGTTATATTGAAATAGGACTCAGAGAGAACAGATGACTTGCTTAGGGTCATACAGCCAGGAAAGAGCAGAGCTAGGATTCAAACCCAGGTCTGTGCTTCCATGCCTTGTCTTCTCTTCTCCACCGCACCTTCTGGCAGTCAGGCACCTTTCTGAGCACTTTATATTCTGAGCACTGGTCTATTTTGAGGCTCCATGGGGGTGTTTGACCAAGAGAACTGTACCCTGAAGGGCTGGCAGCTGTATGAAACCGCCTGTGCTGACTTTCAGAAAGGCCTTCCTGAAATGGCCACAAGTCACCTCGGAGGGGACAGCATCACCCAACCCATCCCCTAGGCTTTCCATTATCACGAATCCTGACACAACCCCCATGCTCTATAGCACACTGGGGCTCTAGAATTGCCAAGTCCTTACCTGAGGCTCCCATGAAACACAGGGATGTCAGTTGCCCGGGCCGCATGTTTCCCCGAGCTAGGAGGACCATAAAGGCAGTGTGAAGTCACACACAAGGACCTGCCAGGCTTCCCAGGCCTGGTACCGTTCCTGGACCCCTGCGATGTATAGGAAGTGGCTTGGCTCAGTGACATGGGGTGTGAAGGAAACAGCACCAGACCGCTGGCAAGGTTCTACTACTTTCTAGCTCTGCAATCTTAGGCAAGGAGACTTAATCTCTGAGACTCAGTTTCTATCATCAAACTCACAAAGGTCACCAAGGGTAAATGAAATAATGACTGGAAAGCACTAACCCGGAACCTGGCACTGAGCAGGTCCTTAGGAAATGTGCAAGGCGTCTGGTCCAACTGCGTGAGCCTGCAGGAGCGAAAAGCAGAGTGGGGAGTGAAAACACCTCCTGGCTACTGATTAAGGGCTTTGTAACGGACATTTGGTTTGTTTTATAACCCCCCTTTTCTGCTATATCCAGATCCTTGAGGGAATATGGGGCCTGAGTGGTCAGGAGGAACAGAGCTCTTCATACAGAGGGGTACCCATCCCTTCAACCATGTGTCCACTCAACAAACATTTATGGGATGGCTGCTGTGTAGTAGGGACTATGCTAGGTGCTGGGTGTTAAGTAGCTGATCAGGATAGAGAAGGAAGGCCCTTAGTCCTGGGGGTTCCTGCTTGTGTGAAGCCCACATTCTAATGCAGGCAAACAAGGGGCAAACACATAACCAGATCTAAGAAAAGAGCTCCAAGACATTTAAGTACCATGAAGGAAAAATAAACACAGAGTGAGATGTGGAAAAACAGAGGAGCCCTGAGTTTAGATAGGGATTTTGAGTAGAGCCTCTTGGAGGTGACATTTCAGCTGAGATCTGAAGGTGAGAAGGAGCCAGCCCATCAAAGGGCAGAGGGAGGGTGGCTGTAGGTGGAAGAAAGAACAGCAGCAAGACCTGCAACTGGAGAGGGCAGGGCTGACAGAGGAACACAAGGAGGACAGACTTCCTTCACACGGTCCACAGTGAAGGGTCTGGGCTTCTTCTAAACCACTGAACTTAGGCAAGAAGTGACATGATCATGGAACGTGCCAGAGTGCATATCTGCAATATATCTTGGAGGGATAATCAGAATATTCATAAATATCGAAGATCAGAATCCTAAAACAACAGAGCTGGAGACGACCTTACATGTGTCAGGTTCAGCTCCCGGTGTTACTGAAGGTGAAACTGAAGCCCAGAGAAAAGGACATGGGCTAAGCAAGGTCATAGATGGAGCTGGGTCTAGAACCCTAAACTACCAGGGTGGTCCCTGGCTCTCCTAGGTCAGAGCTATGGGCTCAGGGTAGGTCCATGCCTGTGAAAACAGAAGTGAGAGGGTCCCTTCTCCACGGACACCCCCTTTTGGAGTGCACACACACTGAGGTTTACTCTGAAAACAAGGGCAATGACCTCCATGGAACACAAACATCCTCCCTAGGTGTGTGTGAAACTCGGCACTTTCCTTGGGAAATGGAAGTTTTGGCTTTCTTCCTCTGCAGTCCCAGAGAAGGTCCTGGGAAGGCACTGACCTGATCTGTAATCCAGGCTCCATGGGTAGGATGGAACAAAAGGAGTCTGTGTTGATGATCACCACTGATGCAACGGGGTGGGCACACTTTCTTGAGGCCACATGGGTTGGGGGCTCTGTGGGCCAGCTCAGGGCTTATGAGGAGATGGCCATACTCCCTAGGAGCAGTCCTTAAAGACAGTTCTTTCCCTCCCTAATTTGTCCCTAATGAGCTCTTTCAAACCCACCCGAAGGCTCTCAGTTCTGCTCCAGTCCTGCTCCCGTGGGCCCTTGGGGGAGGCAGTTCTTCCAAACTCCCCCTACTGGCTTGGCTGGCTCTGACCTACTCAGCAGAGAGGGGAAACCTCGATATCCCACTGGCCTGTCTTGAGGCTCTGTCCCTCTTGAACCTGAGAATGCAGGTCCAGCCCATGGCCAGGCTTGGTGGCCAGGCCCGAGAGTGGTTTGGCAGGAGACTCTGCTCATCCATATGGAACCACTTTTTCCCTCTGAAGATGATAAGCTTTGGGGCTCATTTTTTGTGGGCTACGCAAAAATTCTTAAAAAAGGACTGATGTGTTTTACTATGAGAGTGAGGATATAAGCCTAGCAGGAGCCCTGGTCCAGGGGAGTTCCAAAGTACTCTGGAAGGCATGACAGAGCACACAGCTCTTCCAGGAGGCAAAGCCCAGCCTCATCCTGGACTCCCCCAACCTCTGTGCCAAAGAGCCTGGACCTGGATATTCGGAAACTGGTAGGGCCAAGTCGTCTGCAGAGGGGGCCTGGACCTCAAATGCCATATCCACCTGAAGAGCTGGGTTTATAGCAGTCATCTCAGTCTGGCCCGAGGGCCCCCAATCAAGGCCACTGTCCCATCATCATCTCCACACACCTACAAAAGGAGGTTTGCTCTGAACCTCCTCTTGTTCGGCACATGCTCCTCCACCTGCTCTGGAAGGGGCCAATGCAGGAGACTTCCAGGTTGACAGAAGCTGGGGGTCCATGCTAGGGTCTTGGGCATAGTAGTAGGTATCACTAGGGACACAAAGATGGTTAAGATGAGATACCCTCACTCCCCATCCTTGACCCGGCAGCTTGCAATCTGCCCAGGAAAATGATATGCACCTTGGATTACACTACACAGGATTTCTGATAGATGGGCCCAGGGGATTGTTCTGAGCCTGACAGAGCAGAGGGCTAGAGGCTAAGCTGAGGCTCTGCATGGGATGGTCTGGGTCTAGAACCCAAAGGATGGAACATTCCTCAGGAATTCCTGAGAGGGAGGACTCCAAGTAAGGCAGTCAAGGAAGAAATCATTTGGCCCTTTACAGAGGAGGAGGTGATCAACAAGTGAATAAGGGTATGAATTGAAAGCAGAGCTGGGCAACACAGGAAAACAAAGGCACTGGGTGAGGAGGTTTAGGAAGAGGACTGAGGGTCAGCTGAGGTGCAGATCACTGTCAGGAAGTAAGGAAAGCAAGGCAAGCAAGGCTTCTGGGGCAGGGGTCCAAACCAGGGAGAAGTGTCCGGGCTACTGGTTGGGTAAGGCCTGCTGAGGCGAGTGCAAGGTTGCTTCAGCTGAGCCACTGTGGGGTGGGAAGGACACTACAGAGGTCCCAAGGCAGCCAGGTACGTGCTAGCCGGCAGTGACTGGGGCTCTGTCCCCCCAGATGCTGAGCAACACAAGAGACAGAGCCAGGTGAGAGCAGCTTCCCGCTGTGGGTTAAAGAACATCTGCTTCTGAGAGGTGATGACCCACCGGACATGGCTGGGTCGTTTAGGGCTTGACCACCGCCCTGCTAACAAAGCATTGCAGCAGCTCCCTTAAGGACAGCAAATAGGAAAGCACAGTGTGCAGTCCCTGCCTGGCAGCACGTAGCCACCCAGCATGAAGGACAGTCATTCAGGAAGGGCTCTGCTGCCTTCCAAACTGCCTAGGCTTTGGGCAGAGGCCTTCTCCTCTGTGCAAGTGTTCAGCCCCTGGGGCAACACAGGGCCTCTGTTCCAAGACAAAAAGCATGCTGAAGTGACACCAACCATGCCTTTCTTTACCTTGGCAATCTCATGCCCACACCTAAATATAGATGCTTGTGCGGAACATCTGCCTGCTGCCGCAGAATTGGTAAAGTCCAACTTACAGCAGAAGGGCCCAGTGTTAAGACTCTAGAAGCTTTTCACTGTGTGTTGTTAGAATCCCAAGTTCCTTTTTGTTCAGACTGAACATCCTCAGCTACAGGTGAAGAGGACACACGGCCCCGCAGAAGGGGACAACCATGCCCGCAGGTTAGACATGCAGATTTTCACTAGGAGGGAGGAGAAGATGCGGAGCCCAAGGGCCCCAGCCTGAGGTTATCCTCTCTGGTCAGTACTTTTCCAGCCCAGATTGCTCAGAAATACTGTAATTCTCAAGTTTTCCTTTGTGGCTACACATTTCTGATGATGGGAAACCTGGACCTTAAGATACAATGCAAGTTTTTAAAAATTGCCATAACTTGAAAGAACTTAAAATTTTAAGAGCAGAAAAGAAGCGTAGTTCAATTTTTCTTCATAAATACATTCTGGGGTGTCTGGGTGGCTCAGTTGGTTAAGTGTCTGCTTTTACCTCCTGTCATGATCCCAGCCAAGGTTCTGGGATCAAGAAGCCCCTGCTCAGCAGGGAGTCTGCTTCTCCCTCTTCCTCTGCCCTTACCTGGGTTTCTGCTTGCTCACTCACTCTCAAATAAATAAAATCTTAAAAAAAAAAAACCCAACAACATTTAAAAAAAAAATCCACTTTATAAACAATTCAGTGTTTCCTGCTTCTAGTTTCTTTCCTTTTTTCTTTTTCTTTTTTAGTTTGTTGATAAACACCAGGCATGAAGTCCACAAGGCTGCATTCTGGTTAACAAAGAACAAAGGAACAACTATGGATTCAAAAACTAAAATCTTTGAAGAATCAGCTCTGTGTCTTCCTTCCCATCTTTCTCTGAAAATAATTTTTAATGACAGTTTCAGTCTTTTTAGAAAAGAGTTTCTGCTTCAATGTATTTATGTAAAGGGTGACTATTTTCAGTGAATGGGGCACTTCTCAGTGGTCCCAAACTACCCTGAGAAGGAGGTAAATGAAAGTTCACACTGGGAGCAGCATCAAACCCAAGCAGAAGAATAACACAAAGCAAACTCGTGTATGGGCCTAGCTTTTTAAAATCACACTTAAAATTCACTTTATCTTTCTTAATAAATTACTGCAAGCTGAACTAGGAAAAAAGTCACTCCAGAGAAGGTTTACAATATAAATAACCGCTAAGAGATCATTTTCTTTGTTTTCGTTGGCATGGGTCTTGCTGAGTTTAAATGCACATGCACCATGACGATGAAAGGAGCCCGGATTGTAGGGCTGGGGGACAACAGCCCAGTGTGGCCACCAGAGAGAGACCATTCCAGGCAGATCATGGCCCCAGGCGTCCCTGGGGTCTGGGGGGCTTGAGGTCAGGGACTCTGGGTGCAGAGCACTAAGCCCACACTCTCCTTCTACTCTGCACAAAGGCACCCCTCTAGACTGTTCTATCTTGGGGACCTTCCTCTAGCCCTCCCCTCTCAGGCTGGACCTACTCCTCTTTTCCACCCTTCTGGGAAACCCTCCAGCTTAGCACTTGGGTACCCAGATTGTAGGAGCCAATTCCAACACTGGGGGATAGGGGATGGCATACAGACAAATGAATAAAACTCAGGGCCTCTGTCAGAACACTTTTACTCTATTAATAACAAAGCTTGTTCTTCCTGCCTGCTGGGCATGGCGGTAAAACACCACTCTTATGTTACCTAGATCCATCCTCAGCCCATCCTCTCACACCTCAGAGATGGTGTGACTGCTCACTTGGGGAGCAGAGGAGAGAGAGGAGAGGGGCCTGTGTTCTCCGCTACCCATTCCATCTCCCTTTCTGTACCTCTGGCTCATCCTCCCAGGCCCAACCCTCTGTCCTTTTCCTCTCCTGGGGGTCCAGCACAGGGCACCTCTGGTTTACTCATTGCAGACGACATGCTCCAGGCCAGGGGCTGCATCTCTGTGGCATGCCTGCAGCTCTCACGCAGTGCTAGTAACGGCTCAGTAATCATAAACCAGACATACAGCAGCAAGTTGGCGTCCGCGAATGCTTGTGGAATGAAGGCATAAAAGAACGGGCCACACTGTGTCAATTCTCTCCTTACCATTTTGCTTCTCAAGCTCTCTGAGGGCAGGAACCCTGCCCCACCCCTCACCACCCCCACCACACCAGCACCTACAGGCCTGCACGCTGCCCAGCACAGGAGGCTCAGGGATGCACTTGTCTGTCTGCAGGTGTGACATGCCATCTTGCCCTAAGTCTTAATAAGTTGTTGCTTCCTACAGGATGATTCTGGGGAAAATCAAATAATTGAATGTGATGATTAAATTAAACTGATTGACTGGATAATGCCAGCAAAGTGTTTGGAAGAGTGCTTGGCATACAATAGGCACTCAATACATGTTAGGTGCTGTTATTACTATTCTTATCAGTCTAGTTTTGGCTATTTAAGAAGCTTCAAAATGCTGTGCTGTCATGGTGAAGTTTAGTGAAAGCTGACACACAAACTTGTAGACCATGTGACTGTTGCTTGGGCTTAAGGAGGATTACAAAAGGGTGACACACTCAGTGCCATCCAGCAAAGGCCTGGTGCATGGAGGTGGGGTGTCCCTGTGAGGAAGGTATTTGCCTCACCATGCAGGTCACACACACAGGCTGAGAGGTAAGTAAATGAGAAGCATGAAGTGAGGGGAGGTCCCCTCCGGCCCCCAAGTCCTCCCACCTCTCAGGCAGGACAGCAGGCCTAGGTTCCCAACCTCATGTTCTTCCTCCTTGCTTCCCCCAGAACCCTAGCATTGGCTGGGGACTATGCACAGCCCCTGCACCCTGAGTGCCAGGCCCAGATCGGAACAGCCGGGTTTTAGTCTTGACTGTGACCTACTAGCTGAGAGCAGGGGGCTGAGGGAGGTGAAGCTGGGTCTAAGGAACTCCACACTCCCCAGGGGGGAGGGGCCACCATAGGGAGAAAGGCATCCTCATTTTAAAGAATGAAACAAGGGAAGCAAGGGCAAAAATAAACTATTGGGACTTCATCAAGATCAAAAGCTTTTGCACAGCAAAGGAAACAGTTAACAAACCAAAAGACAATTGATGGACTGGGAGAAGATATTTGCAAACTACATATCAGATAGAAGGCTAGTATCCAAGATCTATAAAGAACTTATCAAACTCAACACCCAAAGAACAAGTAATCCAATCAAGAAATGGGCAGAAGACATGAACAGACATTTCTGCAAAGACATCCAGATGGCCAACAGACACATGAAAAAATGCTCCATATCACTCGGCATCAGGGAGATACAAACCAAAACCACAGTGAGATCCCACCTCACACCAGTCATAATGGCTAAAATTAACAAGTCAGGAAATGACAGATGCTGACGAGGATGCGGAGAAAGGGGAACCCTCCTATACTGTTGGTGGGAATGCAAGTTGGTGCAGCCACTCTGGAAAACAGTATGGAGGTTCTTCAAAAAGTTGAAAATAGAGCTACCCTATGACCCAGTAATCACACTACTGGGTATTTACCCTAAAGATACAAATGTAGTGATCCGAAGGAGCATGTGCACCCGAATGTTTATAGCAGCAATGTCTACAACAGCCAAACTATAGAGAGAACCAACATGTCCACCAACAGATGAATGGATAAAGAAGATGTGGTATATATACACAATGGAATACTATGCAGCCATCAAAAGAAATGAAATCTTGCCATTTGCAATGACGTGGATGGAACTAGAGGGTATTGGGCTTAGCAAAATAAGTCAATCGAAGAGAGACAATTATCATATGATCTCCCTGATATGAGGAAGTTGAGAGGCAATGTAGGGGGTTTAGAGGTAGGAAAGGAATAAACGAAACAAGATGGGATCAGGAGGGCAACAAATCATAAGAGACTCTTAATCTCACAAAACAAACTGAGGGTTGCTGGGGGCGGGGGGTAGGGAAAGGGTGGTTGGGTTATGGACATTGGGGAGAGTATGTGCTATGGTGAGTGCTGTGAAGTATAAACCTGGCAATTCACAGACCTTGTACCCTTGGGGCTAATAATACATTATATGTTAATAAAAATTTTTTTAAAAATAAAGAATAAAACAAATGAGTTACTAGTCGTTATCAAAGAGAACCGGAGAGAGAACAATCATGACTAAATGGAGGTCACCGATGGATGGGGAGTTAGGAAGGCAAAGGAGGGGAGCACATTTCATGATTTCATGATGTCCAGGTTGGGTACTAGTTGGAAAGAATTTGATTTTTCTGGCTTGTTTTCAACTAGAGCAAATCATTACTTCCCAATGCAGCATCCAAGTTTCTCAGAAAACCAACTAAAGCCGTTCTTCTGGAAGTAACTTCTGGGAAGACATAACGCAGGTCACTGTGTCTCTTTAAATTCAAAATGTTGCACTTCCTTCAAAGTTTATCTTAGTGTGTTCAACACATAGGCTGGCAACGTGCTCAACAGAAGGAAGTCCACACACGCACACATACACACCCAGGAGCGTTGCTGCGGAGAACGTGTTGCTGCTTGCGAGGCCTTGCTCGCCTTGTGAGTGGCTCTGACAACCGGATGAACTGTTCAGAGCAGACAGTTTGTTTAGTCACGTCTGCTGAAGTGGGAAGGATGTTACATACAGCACATCTGTGCTGGCTCTCTCTGCATGGGCCGTGCAGTCCTCAGGCCTGCCTCTAACCACCCCCATCTCCCCAGCCAGAGCAAGAGGCAGAGCCACAAATGCCAAGGACACATCTTCTCCACCACTTTCTAATTATAAAGGAGCGAGTATGAGAAAAGACTGCAGGCTCCTTCTCTCTCATCAGCCATAGTGAGGGTAAGAACAGGGCAAAGAGCAGGGGAGACAGCTGGTGTCTGAAGGTGACAATGTCACAGAGCCACCTCTGCCCCAATGTTCTCAGGGGGAAATACAAACTCCTTACCCAGGCTGGCTTTTCATTGTCCCAAAACATGACCCTCTTCCTTCCACCTGGTTCACATGCCCTCTTGCCTAGCTATGCTGGATGGTTCCCACTGTCACCCGATGTACCATTCCCTGCTTCCAAGGGAGTATTTTTCTCACCACAATGTCCCCCAGGCCCACCTCTGCAATTCCTATCTGTTCTGCAAAAAGCCTTCTCCCACCTCTCTTGCCCCCACATCTGATGGTTTATGTAGTTATGAGAGTTCAACAACATTCTACGTATGACTTCTCTTGTGTCCTTGATTTCTGACCTCATTCTTGCAATGTTGCTTTTAACTTTTATCAAAAAGAAACAACAGATCTGAAATGGAGTCACTTCCACTAAGCCCCACATCAGCAAACTAAGACTTCATACCCAACTTAAGTGCAGTTACAACCTCCCCCTAAATGGGACCTTTTAACCAGTCAATATGGAAAACCCTGGTTAGCATGCGGAGGTAATCTGCTGATAGGACCCTTTTCATTCCCCTGAAGAGGACATTCTTGCCTAAAACAATGTATTTTTTGCTAATAATTTCCTTTTTTCCATTTCCTCTCTTCTTTTAAAAATCTTTCCTTTTTTGCAATTCAATACAGAGGCTGTCTGATTCATAAATCACTCAATAAAGCCAATCAGATCTTTAAAATATACTCAGTTGAATTTCTGTTATTTAACATTTTTCTATGTGCACTTTGTATCGTCCCTCCTACTGGACTTGATGTTACACTATGATGTCAGAGACCAGCCTTCTGTACTATAGTCTTCTCCAGGACTCTGCTGGTGAATAGCACAAAGGAGGTACATAGCCATCTGACTCAGTAGATATTAGTGATAATAAATGACTAACTCTAAACTCCCGGAAGGCAGGAGAGTTGACTTATGCTTCTGTAAGGTACGCGCCATTGAAACTTGGATATACCTGGACACATCAGCAGGGGCTGCCACTGGCTGATTTAACAGTAGTGTCAATAGATATGGGGTGAATGAAGTCAATATTCTTATGGGTTGAAAACAGGATTCAATATAGAAAACACTGTCTTGTGAAATTAGAATGGTAAACAGAACCTTTCTTCATTGAAGTATTTATTTACTTTGCTGCACATATTCCCATGGTCCCCCAAATGAGAAGGTGATAGCAAGCCCATAACTAAAGTAGAAATGCAACAGGCAAAGTGGGGAAGACTGAATGATTCACACAGATAGGCACAGAAACAGAATATGTACCAAATCACTTCCTATTGCATTTCTGCATAGATAAGGATGAGAAATCCTAAAGCAGGAAGGCAGTGTATTGTTTCCACTGCAGTTAAAGTCCTTTCTAGGACATAAGTTTCTCAAACTTTGATATGTTTGCTTCCTAAATAAACTCTGTAGGGTCCTACACTCTTAACAATTGCGCTTACAAACACGAATGCCTGTGTTCCTTCCCACCCAGTCCTGGTACACAGTGATAAATGTGAGGTGTCTGTATAACATGAAAAATAATCCAGTGTCACCGATACCCCAGGAGTTCCCAGGAATACAAATTCTTAACTACAGGAGATAGTTATTCAGGGACAGGTGGAGGAGAATGAGAGTGTCTCAGGAATGCTAAGATAGCTCAACATAAAAAACAAACAAACAAACAAACAAACCAACCTAGCATCTTAGTATACCACATTTCTCATTTTTATAAAAGGATAAAAAATTTAAACATCTTAGTAGATCAGGAAAAGTTAACATCCACTCAACAATTTTAGCAAAATGGCAAATCTGTTAACAAAAGGAAGCTTCCTTAATCTAATAAAACCTACAGCAGATATTATAGAAAATAGTAATACTTGAAAAGCATTCTAAGTAAAGTCAGGAACAATTCAAGGAAATCTGCTGTTAGTGCTTTGATTCAACATTATTTTGGCAGCCTTAGCGAATGAAATAAAACAAGAAAAAGTAAGGAGGTATACAAATGGAAGAAGAAGAGCCCAAACTACTGTTAGTTGAAAAAAGGTACGACAGTCTATGTGGAGAATCTGAAAGGAATTTCAGGAGTGCCTCGCTGGCTCAGTTGGTAGAGACTGCAACTCTTGATCTCAGGGGTTCTGAGTTTGAGCCCCATGATGGGTAAAGGGATTACTTAAAAAAATAAACCCTTTAAAAATAAATAGTAAATAATAAAAGGATATTCAGACAAACTGTGAAAACTAATGAGATAGAACAACAATGTTGTTGGACATATAAGCAACATACAACAACCAATAAAAATCAATTTCAAAAATGTAACAGAAGGAATCAGGACATTATTTTAAAATCTCATTGTTTATAAGTTGGGAGTTTAAAAACAAGGAGGATATGGTTCAAGGTTACAGAATCTTACTCTCTGCCTATGAATTTGGAAAAAAAGAGCAGCAATAATCAATCTGTATTGGCACAGAATTCTATGGTTTACTGAGTACGATATTTACTTTGTATAGTCAGAAATATATCAGTAAAGAAGAGTTGAGTGGCTGCCAACAAGTGTGCATTTCTTTTTAGGGTGATGAAAATGTTCTTAAACTGATTGTGGTAATGGTTGCACAATATTTTCTGTGAAAATACTAAATATTGTACACTTTTAGTTGGTCAGTTGTAGGACATGTGAATTATATCTCAGTAAAGCTGTTATTAAAAAACAGTAAATTAGGGCGCCTGGGTGGCTCAGTGGGTTAGGCCGCTGCCTTCGGCTCGGGTCATGATCTCAGGGTCCTGGGATCGAGTCCCGCATCGGGCTCTCTGCTCGGCGGGGAGCCTGCTTCCTTCTCTCTCTCTCTCTCTCTCTCTGCCTGCCTCTCAGTGTACTTGTAATTTCTCTCTGTCAAATAAATAAATAAAATCTTTAAAAAAAAAAAAAAACAGTAAATTAACAAAAAGACAAAACAAAAGAACTTCTCCAAACAAACACATCTTAGAGCTGACAGTAAAGTGTCACCAGCTTGGTAAATTTTTCCCAACAGGTATAAAGTCTTTTTTTATTTTCTGCTTTAACTTCAGAAGAATTTTTGGAAATATTGTTAACTCCCTTTGGGCTTTATTTTATAGTTGGAGAAACTGAAATGCAGAATCTCGCTCAGTCTGGGAAAGCTTCATGGAGAAAGGGAAATGAGTGGATCTTGTTTGCCCTAGAAAGTTCTGGGGAACTTAAAGAAGAAAATAGGTCTGGAGGATAAAAGCTGACAGCTTTATTGAGGAAGAAAAAGTGTGAATGAGATGATTAGCCTGGAAACTTCCTGAACTTTCACCTGTGCCCTTAGAACCTAGTCAGAGTCTCAGCCAAAGGAAGGATTCAGTAAATATTTCTTTAGTACATAAATAAACAAATGGATAAACACCACCAACAAAAAAGAAATACATATTTTGGTCTTTGTCTGTGGCTTTTGGCTACAGCTCCTAAAATGTTTGGAATTTCCTGGGTGACAGAAGCATCTTCTGTTCTAATGAGATGAGCCTTGGTGGGCTCCTGGATGGGGGCTGGTCCCTAGAAAGACCAAACCATATCAGAAACTTGGAACTTTCAACCCCACCTGCCCCCTTGGGGGAGGGGAAAGGAGCTGGAGATTTAATTAATAATCAATAATCAATCATGCCTACATAACAAATGCTTCATAAAAAACCCCTAAAGTATGGGGTTTGGAGACCTGCAGTATTGAACACACGCAGGTGCTGGGAAGGTGGCAGAGGACACAGAAGCTCCACAACTCTTCCCGCATACCTTGCCCTATGGTCTCTTCTATCTGGCTTTTCCTGAATTCTTTTCTTTTTTTTTTTTTTTTAAAGATTTTATTTATTTATTTTAGAAAGAGAGAGAAAACAAGAGTAGGGGGAGCGGCGGAAGGAGAGGGAGAGGCAGAGCGTCCCAAGCAGCATAGTGCCTGACACAGGGCTCAATCCCATGACCCTGAGATTGCAACCTGAGCAGACCAAGTCAGACACTCAACCAACTGAGCCACCCAGGAACCCCTGAGTTCTATTTTTTAAATAATAAGCCAGCAACTGGTAAGTAAACTGTTTTCCTGAGTTCTGGGAGATGCTTTAGCAAATCACTGAAACCGGGGAAGGGGTCATAGGAATCCCTAATCTGTGAGCCAGGTCAGAATGTGCGTAACTTGGGGATCTACTACTTGCAAGTGGCACCTTAAGGAGGGCATGTGGTGGAAGGGCAGTCCTGTGTGACTGAGCCCTTAACCTGCCTCCGGGCAGACAGCATCAGGACACACAGGCTGTGTCCAGAGAGAACTGGAGAACGGCTCAGTGTGGACATCTACAAATTTAGAGGATAGAGGTGTTCTGTGAGTCGGACAAACCATTTTTCCTTCCAACGAGGCTTGTCAAGTTGCACAGTAACACTATAGATTCTCAAATTGTCCTGTGAGGGGTGAATCTATTTTACATGTGAGGAAACAAAGGCTACAGAGTTTCTCAGTCTCTAGTCCTCTGCTTCAAAAAAAGTTTATAACTAGATATTCATTCCGGCTGCATAAAAGATTCTCCATCAACAAACAAGTGAGTACCTACCAAATACCAGGGCAAGGCAGAAACAAATCCCACCGAGGATTTACTGCAAATCTCTTCTGCACGAAGTCAACCACTCAGAACAAAGAGAAGCGGCACTTTTTTTCTACTCCTCTGGAAATAGCTAATGTGAGATTTGAATGGAGGAATAAATGTGCCCAAATTCCATCCTCAATCCTGAAGCAGCTGGGGACAACACAGAATGTGGGCTTGTTGCTGCGTTGTTTCAAGCATTTGCCCACTGATAGGGAGCTGTGTTCTTAATAATGTACAGAGTAGGTACCCTCACCTGAAAGATGACAGGATAATGGGGAGGGGGGCGGTCTGCTGACTCAGAATGCATGGTATTTATTGGTGGCCATAAGAGCAGACTGCACATCCTTTATTAGAATCCTTCCACTTTTTGGAGAAACAAGCAGCAGCTGCCACCATTTTATTATAGGGCACTTTTCTGGTTCTCTAACATGCCACAGTCAGGGAAACCCTAATCCCATTTTTCAGCTCTTTGATGCAGATTTCCCTGGTGGTGCCATGCAGTGGAATGGGCTGCTCTACCAATGGGTGGAAGGAAATGCCTGCTTTACCCTCTGTTAAATGAGGGGGAGGGGGAAGCCTGCCAGGCAGATCATCAAAAATAGGGTACACAGAACAGGGAAAGGTGTGGGGCTCCTTCTGATGGAGAAACATGGGTGAGAAAAACAGAGAATGCTTCAAATGCTTTTTTTTTTTTTTTTTTTCAGATAAAAGTTTGTTTTATTGAATGACTGATCTGTCTTATTGCCGAGGCCACTATGTACAGACAAAAGAGAGGGAGTTTTATTTCTTGGTCTCTTCCTCCTTGGACAGAGTCTTGATGATTTCCTCCTTCTTGGCCTGAAGCTGCTCTTCATGGTGCTTGCGAGCCTCCTTGGTCTTTGATCTGCCAGCCTCATCCTGGTCAGCCAGAAGCTTCTTGTAGCTTCTTGTGAGCCTTGTCTGCCTTCAGCTTGTGGATGTGTTCCATGAGAATCCGCTTGTTTTTGAACACGTTACCCTTCACTTTCAGGTACAGGCTGTGATACATGTGGCGATCAATCTTCTTAGATTCACGATATCTTCTGAGTAGTTGGTGCAGAATTCGCATCCTCCTCATCCAGGTTACCTTCTCTGGCATTCGAGCATTGGCAGTACCTTTCCTCTTACCAATGCCCATATGCCTGCCCTTCCAGGGGGCCAAAGTGTTCTTCCAGCACCGAGCCTGGGAATGGACAGTCACAGGCTTCCGGATGATCAGCCCATCTTTGATCAGTTTCAGATCTGCTGACAGGAATTGGCATTGGTGATTTCATTCGTCTCTTGGGGTCCAACCAGACCTTCTTTTTGCCACAGTGGAGGACACTGGAGGCAAGCCTCTTCTGAAGCCTGCTTTTGAACAAGATTTTTACAAACTCTTTTGCCTGTTTCAGCCTAGGGCCATATACTTGAAATGATAAAAGCAGTTCTTTCAATTCATTGTTAAATCCTAGAATTCCCACAGCTAGTATCAACATGCCGGGCTGTGGCTACAGAAAACAAAAGGGTGGGGGCCTGGGCTGGGGGCCACAAGGTGTTCCAGTTAAAACCAGACAAGCAGAAATGCAAGATTTTGTGTCCCACCAACCCTTTCCACAGGCATGGTTGAATTTTCCCCTTCTTGTCCAGTTTTTCCATGTTAGCTGGATTTAGCAACTGTTGTTTTGGCTGTAATCAGAGATCCAGTGTGGTATAATTATTCTAACATCACAAGGTACAGTTTCATTTCCAGAGCTGACATTTTAAAACCTTTGCCAATATTACCAGAGCACTTCCTTTAGAGTATGTGAAAGGAAATCGGTACCAGGGCGACGCAGTAAATCAGGTTTCATTGAAGCTCCTGCCCTCCCAAAGGCAAATCAACATTTAGGGCTCCCAGAGGAAAGGTAGGGCAGATTTCCCCATTACTCTAAATCAAACACTGTGGAGTACTTCACCTCTGCCCAAATGTACATGAGGAAGGAGTCCTGCATATGGTACAAATTAGAAAGCATCCTCCCCCTTCCTCTCTCTAGGCCTAGAGACAAGCTAGATAGCTATGCCTTGTATGCAATGAGTCACCAGGATAGAGGGTAAAATCATGGTTGGGTAAGAACTTTAGGAAGATCATTTTAACAGAATTAGACATTCCCTCCCTCCCTCCACCCTTCCACCAAAGAATGAGGGAAAGGTACTAATTTTAGTTTATACACCAAACATTCACAGATCATTGTCACAATGTCTGGTTGATCCTTACAACTTGAAGATGTTCTAAGGAAGGACCTGAGTTGGGTGTTACAAGCACTGGAGGAAGCATTTCCTATATGACACAAAATGACGTCACCAATATTTTCCAGGTACTTTTTACAAAGTGTGATCACACAATGTCATTAGCCCCTCTGAAAAGCCCTTTGAGGTCTCAGTGTGACCATTTTACAGGTGGGGAAAAAAGGTGGAGACAGGAAAAGCAAGTGACTTAAGGCCATATGGCTGGTGGGTAGCTGGCTGGGACCGGACCTCTGCTCTGTTTGATTCTAGATCCAGAGCTGTCTACGAATTTGTGAAAAGGAGCTTTCTTTCTTTCTTTCTTTTTTTAAAGATTTTATTTATTTATTTGACACAGAGAGAGAGATCATAAGTAGGCAGAGAGGCAGGCAGAGAGAATGGGGGAAGCAGGCTCCCCGCTGAGCAGAGAGCCCCAAGCGGGGCTGGATCCCAGGACCCTGAGATCATGATGTGAGGCTTAACCCACTGAGCCACTCAGACACTGAATCAAAACAGTGAGGGTGATCACCGCCTGCCTACAGCGCTTGGCAGCCCTGCTACTGACTGACACGGCTGTGCTTGAATGCAGACACGTCAGACTCGGAGTAGTGGACACACAATGAGCAATCAACACGCTAGCCCCAAGGCTGAGGTTTGTTTGAATTTGTTATTGACAGTCACATGGAATTGCCCAGTAAACAGTTTGAAAATTGGGTGGGCCATTTTGATAGAATTTAGTCTCAATTCCTTGCCTAGGCATGACCGGTTCTGTTCCAAGCCCCTCCCAGCCCTGTGCAGACACAGAAGAGGTGTGTAAAAGCCTTGCACATCCTCTGCTGATTCACTTGGCCAACCTGCAGAGCTGTGAACTCTGTGAGGCTCATCACTCCTCCTTGATTAGCAAGTTCTGAGCTTATTCAGGAATTCCCCAGTGTCTCCTAGCACAGAATGATGTTTCAAATTACTGCAAACTCACCTGTAGCTAGGAGAAAGTAGCCAACACACAAAAGGATGGTTGGCTCCAAAAATACTCAACTTTTGGCTTTTAGATGTCAGGTTTCCCTGACACTCTGCCAAAGAGATTTGCCAGTCTCTGCTGTAGTTTAACCCTTCCAAGGAAAGCTCCCAAACAGAAGATAAGCAGGTAAAAGGAGGTGAATGGGGTCGGGGACATTAAAAAATCTCCTACTCCCAAGAACAACCGCTGGGTTAAGGGCTTGTGCTGTGGGGATGGATCACTCTGAAATGGAACCCTAGCTTGGCCACTTATTAGCTAATTACTTGGGGGTGAGTCACATAAGCTCTCTGCCCCTCAGCGTCCTTTCTAACCAATGAGAATAACAATGGTCACTATCTCAAGCAGCTGTGGTGAAGACTCAGGACATACAGGCCAGGAGGCACTCAAAGGTTTATCTACTCTGTTACTATTGTCAGCAGTTGCCATCTATAGTCACTAAATGCATGGAAAATTCCCCATAAAGCTTCCTGGGACATCCATGCAAAGCTGATCCCCTTGCCGGCCCTGGCAGCACATCCGAAAGAGGTGCAGAGGGCAGAGTCTCTTTGGGGCAGAGTCTCACGTTAGAGGGTCTTCACCGTCCCTTACACAGCTTGCCGCCGCCCACTATCCTACCACTCTGCGCGCCTTGCCTCTCACCTAGAACGTAGGCCTATTCTTCTCCTTGACAGCATACGCATCATCTCTGAGGTTGAGTCGACACCTCTGTGACGCTGTTCCTTTCCCAAGCTGGTGCCAGCCACGCTGATTTCCATTAGAACTTCGTCAGCACGTGGTGTGCACAGCGGCATTCTCGTCCATCCAGCAGTTTCATGAGTTCCTGGCCTCTCCACCTCACCCTTACTCCTGGCAACTCATTTCTGCATTGTGCTTTACAGATCCCTAATGTGCTACACCTGTTATCTCACCATTGGTGGTGTGTTGGGGCTCTCCCTCCAACACCTCTGTTAGACACTTTTACCATCATCCCCTTGTTACAGAACAGGCCACTGAGAACCTGATAACCTACAGCTGTCCACTCCACATTCTTCCCCTCAAATCCCCACGCATGGCCTGGAACAACAGTGCCCTCAAATTAAGCTAACATGGCAGCTTTCATACTAGGAAATGCTTGCATGTTTGCAGGGTGTTGGTGCCCTGGAGAGGACTCACAGTGAACTGTGCCTTGTTCTCAGGAGTGAGTGAGATGTGAGGCACTGGAAGGTGAGGGATCCTACCAAATACTGACTTTTTTAAAAAGGGCAAAGTTGCATCCCAAACACACTGCTGGTTACTGACAAGCTGAAGCCTGGACCCACAATGGTTTCCAGAACCAAGCTTGTCAGGTCATTGAAATTTCTGCTGTAAGGCAACAGGGAAGCCTCAGAGGTGCAGGGTCTGAGCTGAGGTCCTGCTTGCAGTATATGCTCGTTATTTGTTGGGGGTCATTGCTTCCATGGGGTGTGAGCTCTTCCAGGGCAGGGACATAACTTCCTCACACCTGGTTCTCCAGCCCATCTGGCATAGCACCTGGCTCAGCAGCCACTAGTAGTGGCCCTAAGGCCTACTGTTTAGCATGTACGTACTGCTGAGCTATAAGCCAGTACTCTTAAAGGGATTCTATCTCTTTAATCCTTAAAATATCCTTAAAATGTTGAGAGTCTGACTCTTGGTTTTGGTTCAGGTCATGAACTCCAGGTCATGAGATCCAGCCCCATCTGCTGAAGATTCTCTCGCCCACTTTCCCTCTCCTTCTGCCACTGCCTCCACCATCCCCCGCCATGCACACGCAGATGCTCTAAAAATAAATAAATCTTTTTAAAAAAAAAATGTCCTGGGGTACCTGGGTGGCTCAGTCAGCTAAACACCTACCTTCAACTCAGGTCATGATTGCAGGGTCCTGGGATGGAGTCTGCACTGGGCTCCCTGCTCAGTCGGAGCCTGCTTCTCCCTCTACTCCACACTTGTGCTGTCACTATCCCTATCTTTCTCTCTCAGCTAAATAAATAAAATCTTAAAAAAAAATGTCCTGATGAGGGAGGTGGATGTATCATCTTCCCTTGTTTACTGAATGAATAAACAAAAGGAAGGCGGTGGATTTCAGACATGCTAGTTCTCTACCAGCATACTGGTGGAGAAGGAGTTTTATCCAGGGGTGCCCCTGTCATGGTAAAGCAGCATGCTTAGTAGAGAGGTTTGGTGGGGAGGGGGGAGCATTTGGTTGAAGTGGGTTCAAATCCAGCTGTGTCCCTTCTTAGCTGCATGACTCTGGGTAAGTTTACTGAATTTTGCTGAGCCTCAGTTTCTTGGCCTCAGGAGATTCTTATGAAAATTAAGTGAATGTGTGTGCAAAGTCTCAAGCAAGAGCTGCCATTTGGGGAGGTGTTAGGCTCCCTCCTCCCATCACTCACTCCAAGACCAGCACAGCCTCAACCTATGTGAATGTGGTCTCCAAACTATACCCATTTTAAAATGCCAATATGAAGTATCATTATCTGAAAGTAGGGAGAGAAACAAAAAATGGTTAAGGTGTATGAAAACTCTCACCAGTTGACTTCACTGACAGTAAGTAAATAATACTGTGTGCATGACTGTAGGACACTTGTATGCACTGTATCCCTCTACCCCAAGGAGGGTTGGTTGCATAAGAACAAAATCTGAGTAAGATTCACTATCTAAATCTATTCCACCAAGGAAGCGAGGGTTCTGAAATACCCTCATCTACTTATTTCTTCATCATTAAAATGGGGATTGTTTGTAAAACATGTCTAATTACATTCTGCTTTAAACACCCCCACCCCGAGTCTATCCAGTGCCAAGGTTCATCTGTAGTCCCTCAGCCTGGCAGGGAAACCCCTATATGATATGGCTTCTGCCTATGTGAGCAGCTTTGTATCCCACATCTTGCTCATGTGAATGATTTGCTCAGGCCAAACTGATCACCTCACTGGCCCAAATCTCCTTCTATGTTCTCCCCTGCCTCTCTTGTGGGACTGCTCTGATACTCTGACTACTCAGGTCTTAGACACTGGGAGACCAGTGTATGTACATGTGGCTGTGCACATGTCTTATCCCCAAGCAGATTAGAAATTCCTGGAGATCAGGGACCAAATCTTAGATTTGTTTTCTCCATGGGGATATTTACTTGCTTTCCTTTATGGGAAGCAAAGCATTCCCATCAAATAATAGTCTATTATTAGACTATTCTGGTACATCTAGAAGAACTTTGAATGCAAGAGTTTTTCGACCTTTGGTGCATACCGGAATTGACTGTGGAGCTTTTCTTTTTCTAAGATTCATATGACAGGTACCCAGACTTGGGGGTTCTCTTATGTTACATCTGAGGTAAGGTCCTTGCATCTTTATTTTTTAAACATCCCCCAGGTGATTCTGATGTATGTCAGAGGTTAGCAATTACTGCCACCTATCCCTAAAAGGACACACAGACTTCCTTATGCCCCCGTTCTTTCCTAAAGTACAGGAGAAAGCCTGCTGACTTTGACATAGGTGCCATCTGTGCCACTATACTCCGGCCCTCTCTGAACCTCTTCTTCTGTAAAATGTGAGTATCACTAGCTTTACAGGTTTGTGAAGAACAAATGAGACAGTGAAGATCAAACGAAGACAGTGCAAGTTAAAGCACTTTGTAAACTGTTAAATACAAAATGGTACTTCCGCTACTGCTACTGACTGTATTTAGGCCGGATGGGCCACGTTAGATGGGCTTGATGGAAGCAGAGCCTGAATTTGGCCTGAATCAAAAGTAGTGGGGGCCTGAGGGTTCCCAAGAATACAAGACACTTCTCTTCGGTACTTGCCTCTGTGCGTTCCCTCAATTTATATCTGAGGTTCTGGACAGGCGTAGGGCCCCTATTGTTCTCAGGCAAAAGCATCATTCCCTTTGCCCTAGCAATTCCTCATAACACTGCCTCTGGGGCAAGAATTAGGAATGACTTCTTTATGCTTGAGCTACCTACATAGCAGTCACAAGAGGCAAGGGCCTCTCTCATCAGCAACGGTGTGGGGGACTTAGGGGAGCAGGAAAAAAATACCTAGCAACCAAATCTCCACTCAGCCTTGAGCAAAAGCAGAAAGGGTATTCCTGAATCCTACGCTCAACCCAATACTTTCCTGCACACTCATTGGCCCACGCTCCCAGCCTTGAAAAACACTTGCAGGTTACCTGCCAAGGCTTCAACTTCACAAGTGAGGCAGTCATCTGGTCATTGTAAGAGCTAGGCCTAAAATATGGGCAAAGATGTGAACCAAGATACCGCGGCTGTTTCTGGCCATAGGCATGTGGAATATGTTGTTTAGTTAACCAAAGAGTGGTTTTATCCACACAGTTCATTTATTTGCTGACAAAGACCACGGGGGAGAATATTTGACGCCGAACACTCCATACCTAGGATAACTGCAGTGAGAACAGCAGGACAGAGTGGTCAGAAGCAGGCTCTCCAGAGCCCATCTGCCTTAAGATGAGTCCTGGCACTGCCATTTCCTAATTGTAAGCTTAGACAAGTCACTCTACCACTTTCTGCTTGTTTCCTCATATAAAGCGAGGAAGAGAACTTAACCTACCCACATCATGGAAATTCGAGGATGAAATGAGAATGTAAAGTTAGTTATGACAAACAAAACTGGGAATTATTTTTTCTATTGTTTCTATTGCACCTGGGTTCCTTAAGGGACACAAGATGGTTTTAAGGTTTTGGTAGCATTAGTACAGGAAATTCATCGCTGAAAACCTGAAACATACCTTCTCCCCTCCTTCCTTCTTCCCTTTTTCTTCCCCTCCCTTCCTCCCTCAGTCAGAGCTTCAGAGGTTACAGTATTTTCAAACAATAATAGCATGCCCGTGGGGCGCCTGGGTGGCTCAGTGGGTTAAAGCCTCTGCCTTCGGCTCAGGTCATGATCTCAGGGTCCTGGGATCGAGCCCCGCATCGGGCTCTCTGCTCAGCAGGGAGCCTGCTTCCTCCTCTCTCTCTCTGCCTGCCTCTCTGCCTACTTGTGATCTCTCTCCGTCAAATAAATAAATAAAATCTTTAAAAAAAAATAGCATGCCCATCAGAGGACTGACACTCTGGGAAATCTGACAAGTTGGAGTCTCAACATTAAAATTTTGGATTAAAAAATGTTTGAGGCTCAGTAAGGGATAGCCCTGTACTCTGTGTTTATTCACATAGAGCCTTTTTTTTTTTTTTTTTTTTTAATCATGATGAAAAATTTTATAGGGCTAGAATTTCAGAGCTGGAAGGGAACTCTGAGATCAACAGTTCTTTTTCCTTCATTTACCAGATGGGAAAACTGGGGTCAAGAAAGATTAAGGTTGTTTCTATTGTTTACCTTATCATTTAAAATCAATACTTTAAGAAAGAATTGTTAAAATTCAATAAAAGCTATTCTCTTTTAATTAACTTCATTGGCTTTGAGGTTCATATCAAGTTTTTTTATCCAGGCCTTAGCAAGCCCCCAACTGTCAGTTTGGGTATGGGCTACTTTGGGAATGCAAAAGCTGTCAAGTGTTTATTCTAAAATCTAACAATTCCCAGATGTCCATCTATATTCCAGGGTCTGGCTGAAGTCTGATGTATCAAAGAAAAGAGCAGTAACAAAGCAGTGATTTGTAAGGAGACCGTACCTTCCCTGGGTTTTCCTCACACAGTCCGCACGTTGGCAAACACAGCACATTCTAATCCACCTTTCTTTTTTTTTCTTTTTTTAAAAGATTTTATTTATTTGACAGAGAGAGACCACAAGTAGATGGAGAGGCAGGCAGAGAGAGAGAGAGAGAGAAGCAGGCTCCCTGCAGAGCAGGGAGCCCGATGCGAGACTCAATCCCAGGATCCTGAGATCATGACCTGAGCCGAAGGCAGCGGCTTAACCCACTGAGCCACCCAGGCGCCTACTAATCCACCTTTCTAGCCTCCTTTCCCTGATCCTTACCCTCCTCTTCGTGGACCCCTCACCCACAGCTCCCTCCCCTGCTGGCTGTTTAGGCCAGAGCCAGAGCCCAGGGAGGCACCAGAGTCCTTCCTCTCTCTCACTCACCACCCAACTAATCACTGGCACCTGCAGATTCTACCTTCTCAAATTCATCCACTTCTCTCTGGCCTGCTCTTAGCCAAGCCACTATCCTTCTTGAGCCAGCCTATCATCTGCAACCTGTCCTCTGCCCTGTGGCCATCTTTCTGAAGCAGGGATCTAGTTGATCATGTCATCCTGCGCAGAACTCCAAGGTTCTCCCTACAGCTCTAAACATGAACTCTCCATGTACTTGTGTGCCTGACCAAGCTTTCTTTCTATTTGCAGCTCTTTCTAGTCACACCTTAGATGTACCTCTTCCCCTAGAAAGCCTCTAGTGAAGCCTCCACTGGCCAGCCAGCTCCCTTCTATGGCTTCTTTTGGGTATGTCCTCAACCTCCCTCTGAGCTGGGTGCCTGTGTCCCCTAGCTAGGTCAGGCATGTTTAAGAACAGGGGCAGAGGGGCACCTGGGTGGCTCAGTGGGTTAAAGCCTCTGCCTGCCTTCAGCTCAGGTCATGATCCCAGGGTCCTGGGATCGAGCCCCCTATTGGGCTCTCTGTTCAGCGGGAAGCCTGTTTCCTCCTCTCTCTGCCTGCCTCCTCTCTGCCTACATGTGATCTCTGTCTGTCAAATAAATAAATAAAATCTTAAAAAAAAAAAAAAAAAAAGAGGAGCAGAGTTTTTTCCTCAAACTCCTGTATGCTCTGCCTTCTTGTTCTCTCACCACCTCCCCCATCAGCTCCTGACAACCACTGATAACTACTGCCTCCGCAGTTATTCCCTTCCTGGACTGTCGTATAGTTGGAATCATAGTATGTGGTCTCTGCACGCTGGCGTCTTTCACTTAGTAATATGCACTGAAGTTTCCTCCATGTCTTTTTGTGGCTTGACAGCTTATTTCTTTTTAGCACTGAGTAATATTCCACTGTCTGATGTATCATAGCTTATTCACCTACTGAAGGACATCTTGGTGCCTCCAAGTTTTGGGAATTATGAATAAAGTTGCAATAAATATCTGTGTGCAGGTTTTTGTGTGGACATAAGTTTTCAACTCATTTGGGTAAAGCAAGGAGCAAGACTGCTGGATGGATGGTAAGGACATGTCTGGCTTTGTAAGAAACTGTTGCACTGTCTTCCAAAGTGGCTCTTGCATTTTGTATTCCCACCAGCAATGAAAAAGGATTCCTGTTGCTCCATATCCTTTCCAGCATTTGTTTTTGTCATTGTTTTGGATTTGGGCCATCTTAATAAATCTGTAGTGGAATCTCATTATTGCTTTCATTTGCAAATCCCCCAATGACAGATGATAGGGAGCATCTTTTCATATGCTGTTTTGCCATCTGTGTATGTTCTCTGCTGAGGTGGGGGTGCAGATGGGGACTCAGCTCAGAGTCTCAGTACTCTACTGGCACAGAGTTGGTGCTCAACAAATACCAGCTTAGGAATTATGTTAAGAAAAAAAAAAACCCAAAAAACAAAAAAACCAACCCAACCCAACCCAACCCAACCCAACCCAGCCAAACCAAAAGGAATGACAGCTGATCCAAAACACACCTCCCTGCTCCCATGCCTTTTTTCTGGCAGTTTCCCACTTTGACATCTAACTGCATATGCCACGTACTGTCAGGATGGTTTGGGTTTCCCACAGACAGCAGTGCTCTGTGCTGGCTTCAAGCTCCCACAACGTTCTTCTGTTTAATCTCTGTTATCATGCGCACTGTATTTAAACATGGAAGACAGTTTTCTAGCTTATCTTTCAATAAGCTGTAAATCGTTTGAGAGGAAGGATTGACCTTACACACTTAAAAAATATTTTTAAAATTTACAAATAGCAAAAAACTGACATTTTGGGGTAAACAATTCTGTGAGTTTTATACACACCTATGTCTGTGTCACGACCAATACAATCTCACTCACTTCTGATTCTCTTCCTGCCCATGGGACAGCATCTTGGTCTTGTAACTATACACTTAAGACATGTTGAACAGAATTACACTATTTCTCAAGACATAAGCACCCTGAAAAGTGGCAAGTTTTACCAGGTGCCTTTTCTTGAATTAAGATTAAAACCCAATTTATATCAAATCCCCCCCCAGGAATAAAGCAATTTTGAAACCTTGACCAGATACCCCTGGATGTTTCTTGTATTTGGAACATTCTTCACTCTCCTCATCATTCTACCCATACATGCCAGCATCCAGATCAAACACTTTCACGGAACCGTCCCCTTTTCTGAATTCTCTCGATGGATGCACTTCTTCCAAAACTGCCAAACATATGCACATTGATTAGTCACAATGCCTGTCCTGTCTCTGCTACAGGACGGTGGCTCCACACAGGAACCAAGGCTTTTATGCCTCATTCTTCTGTGGCTAGACATGTGCTCTGCCAGGGACTTGATGAACTCACACCTGGCCAATGACTCTTAAAAGCAGAGCAGGTCTAAATGCCCTACTGAATCCACTGTCAACCACAGAAACAGAAATGCAGTGAGCACTGTCTGAGCCTTATTCATGTTGACAGCTAGTGGCTTACACAAGAGTCATCACTATGTTGGCTAATGTATAGTCAATGCACTTGGGCGGTATAGTGTGGGTGACAAGAGTGGGTGGCATTTCCTGGAACAGGCAGACACATCTCAAGTCTCCCTCTCCCAGGGGAAAAACCACCTAGTTCCTTCTGCTCTGGAAATAAGGCCTGAGCACAGGAAATGGCTTGTTGATCTGAAAATGGAAGGTAAAATGGATAGCCCAAACAAAACACTGTAAATGCCCATCTTTGAAGTTTATTACGTTTCTCTTACCAATTCTGAAGTGGGAAGGGGAATATTCTGCTTAATAGATGAGAATATGGGCCTTAAAGTCAGCATGGCCAGACTCAAATTTTGACTACCACTTCCTCTAAGTATGTGATTCGAACAAATAACTTCATCTTTTTAAGCCTTACTTTCCTTTCTGTAACATGGGCATACTAATACTTTAAAGGAGTAGTTATCAGGATTAAATGAGGCAGTTCCTTTAAAGCATTAAACAAAGTATCCGGGACACAACAGTTGCCTATAAAACAGTACCTACTATTTTTATTTTTGCTGCTGTTATGCTGTCTACTTTTCATCAAGCATTTCAATTATAATGCCTTATTTTATTTGATCTTCACTATTATTATAAGATGGGACATTAATCCCAGGGAAAGGCAGAACGAAAGCTCAGAACATGGATGGACATCATTGGTGACCTGTTTTGTGGTCCCTTTGGCCAGACTGCAGCACCAGGCTCTAGGGCCCTTGACCCTGTGGTGGAACTCAGAGGTTGAAACAATCTCTTTTACTTCCAGTACTTGGCCCAAGAAGTGAGAAAGCGCTCCAGCCCTCAGAGCTGGCTGGTGGGTGGAAGGGTGGAGGCAGGGCTCCAAGAGGCAAGCCAGTTGTAAAGTTAAGGAGACACTCAAGGCCATGGGGTGGGTGAAGCCACAGATGCTGGTAATTTATCCAGGGGGACTAAGACTACACATGGCATGCTGCCGACCAATTTAACTTATGCTTGAAGCTATCAATTCTACCCCCAAGCCTGGAAATTTGACTGCCAAGAACAGCATGGTCAAAAACACAGGATGAAAAAGAGCAGGATCAATTTTTGCTTCATGTTGAGAATGTGCTGTTTTCGGCATAAAAACCTGGGGAAAGGATGCAAAGAAAGGGTAGTGCCCGAAGGCAAGCCTCTCGTGTCTGACTGCACATGGCATACGTAGGGGTACCCCACCAGAAGGAAAGAGACCTCTGGAGACCTGGGGAAAAGACAACCCTGGGGAAGGCCTGAGCAGGCGATCTAGTTTATCACCTGGGGCAGAGGTGTTAATCACACATGGGGTTGAGGTTACCTCAAACGAGGCAATTCGGTTCATCAGCAGTAACTCAGGACTTTTTTTTCCCCCAACTTGGGGAAGGGGCAAGTCTACAAAGACAAACAAAAGGTAATATTGTAAAATATACATTCAGGTATGAATGTAGGGAATTGTTCTGCCTGAGAGCCGGTGGGTATCTATTTCAGACAAGGTGGCTAGTCCCAGAGATCCTGTGGCCTAATGGGCGGGGTGGGTGCCATTCTCCCGCGGGATGAAAGAAAGAGAATACTAAAAGGGGGTGAAGATATAGGATTTCAGGCAACTCTGTGCCAGGCATGCATCTTCCTTCTGATTTCTGCAGACACCAGCTGGCGGGGGGAGACAGGCCCACAGAAGAGAGGATCTCCCCAGTGGAAGAGGAAAACAGGGGAAGCCAGAGGGAGAAAGTCATTCTGGGTTCAAAGAAAATCAACTTAGAAAGCTTCCCTTATAAAAATAGCCATTGGCAAAGCCTAGCCTATTTATAACACCCGACCAAGATCACTATCAGATCCTGGGCTGAATCACAAGACCCTGTAAATAATCCTCACAAGTATGGGGCACTGGCTGCCTGATTTATGGGAAGATATTTGAAGCACCACCGGAGCAACTGAGTCAGGGAAAATTTGAGTGCTGGCACCAAATGGTACACTTGCAAGTGGATCTCACTTTACAGAAATAGATAGGTTCCTGAAAAGTTGGCTCTAAGATTAATTCAATTAATAGAGTCATATTTTCCTAGTGAATCACATTTTAAAACTAGAGATGGACGGGGGGGAAGGGAGACAAAAAAAACCAAGACGATGGTGACCCTAAAACTAAATAAAAACCACTCTTCATTCAGCAAACTTTAAAATCACACTTATTTAAAAGGCCATTATAAATGCTCATAAAATAGAAGCAATCAGTCAGCAAATAGTGCCTATGATGTACAGGGAATTGCACCAGGCTTTGTGGGGGTTTCCCTTGGGAGCTCACAATCTCGGACTTTAAAGAAAATAACATTGAGCATTCATGTTCCATCAGAAAACACCCCCTGGGATGGAGACAAGAGGTGTGCACGAGAGGCTGCCTGGCCCTTGAAGTGCTATTTGGGCTCGGACCAGCTCTGTTTCCCTCCTGCCAGAGCCAAGAGGGTTTGCCGGTTAAGTAGGCCTTTTCAGACTCTTTTCTTCTTTTTTTATAAACTAGAAGCTGTCGGCTATGTGGTGCTGTGTCAAAATTGCTATTTATTTAACTAACTTAAAAAAAAAAAAAGAAA
Organism: Mustela lutreola; assembly: GCF_030435805.1. Lineage (NCBI taxonomy): Eukaryota > Metazoa > Chordata > Mammalia > Carnivora > Mustelidae > Mustela > Mustela lutreola. Next base: position 53,422,243 of record NC_081291.1, on the reverse strand, counting down.
AATGAAAAACCCTCATGATCTGGGTACCTTAATAAAATGAGAAGAGTTAAGGTATTTAAAGCTCTCTGAAAAGTTAAAAGCTGCATGCACAACTGAAGGAGTTGTTATTTTAAACTTTAAAGGGCATTTGCTCAAGGGATTTGTTTGTTTGGAAAAAGTCTGCCTCCTTCTACTTTTTATGCTCTCTTGCACATAGCCTATTACTGGTCACTGGTGACAGGACTAGATATCTATTTGTTATTGGTTCTGTCAGTACAGATGGTGACATACTGAGTCTACTTTGAATAAGGGACAAACACACCCTGACAGGGATGAGACTGCGGTCTCTGAGCTAATAATGTTGTTGCCGGTGATTGCAGGCATATGCACAGAGTTGGGGCAAAGTAGTTCAAAATATGCTATATCCCTTAGACACTATACATCTCAGGAACTGGTAACACAGGGAGCCTGTCCACAGCTAGTAAGAGTGAAATTCTTCCTGGCATTTCTGAATCAGATCTGAAAATGCACAAAATGTCAGAGAATAAACAGCCATTTTTGAATAATAGGAACACATTTTTTTGTTTGTTTGTTTCAGTTCCATAGTGATGAATGAAGTTGTAGCAGAGACTGCTATTTATCCTAATATCACCTCTTCTCTTCCTTTTACTGGCAGAACTGCTTTCAGATTTTTAATAGCAACGTAAAGGGTTGCCCTGAAGACTACATTTCCCAGACTGCCTTACACTACAGGTGGTTATGTGACCGCCTGTTGACCAATGGGGATGGAAAACACTTCCAGCTCATGTCCTTTAAAAGAGATATCACTGACCCTTGCCCTTTCCACAATCTAGAGGGTGGACTTGGCATTGCCAAGCCAGCTTTGACATCCTCTGGCAAGGGTTCTTAACCCTGAAGTCCACAGATACTCCCCCCACCCCACCACAAGGGATCAATAAATAGGAATGCTGCTCTTGTAAACTTGGATGGGAAGAAAACTATGCAACTTTCTTTTCATTAATGTCTATCTGAAATTTAGCATTTCCTTCAGTTATCATGTAGGGAACAAACCATAAATGGAATCTGCCATATCCATGACTGTCACCAACTGAAATTATAGGTATTTTCACATCACATTTGCTATGGATTATCTTGAAAAAAATCACATACACTTATCAATACTTTGAAATTATAGTGGCCATTAGATTTGCCACCAGATCATTACTTGGTGTATTAATGAAGCACACGTTGTAATATCATGAGTTCATCTTATTTTTTTATACTTTGACAATTATATTTCAACATTAATTAACTTCTATTATAATCCTACATATTTTATATTAGACATTTAAAAATATTACTCTGTGAAGTAGTCTGTAGGTTTTGTCATAGTGCCAAAGGGATCGATGGCACCAAAAATACATTAAGAAGCTTTACCTAGGGGATGGCAGAGCAATAATATTTATGAAACTCAGGTCTGTGGATGACTTTGTAGAGCAGAACTATCCTTGAAGTTCTGGACCATTCCTTTAGATCAGGGCTGCCCAAAATACTTTCTGGGATGATGAAAATGTTCTATATGTGCTGTTCAATACAACAGTCTCCAGTCAAGCGGCTCCTAAGTGCTTGAAATGTGGCCAGTGCAAATGAGAAACTGAATTTTAAATTTTATTTAATTGTACTTGATTTAAATGTAAATAGCTACAAGTACGTAGTGGCTACCATATTGGATAGCACAGCTCTAGATTGTTATATGAGAGGGAAACAGATTTCCGTCTTGTTTGAACTGCCGTATTTTTGGTCCTCCCCCTGTTATAGTACTTTAACCTATACCTTAACTAATACACAACCCTACCTAGAGTCAATAATAATAATAATATACCAGGGATAGAAGGTACATTTGTACAAACTCAACACATAAAGATACTTGCAAATTGAAACCAAGAATTGTAATAGGAATTTTCTAGTTACAAGTCATTCCCATATACATTATTTTGCCTGATATCTATTATCACCCTGTGATAATTATTGTCCCTATCTTATTCCCAAAGAGGTTAGGTGACTTTGCTGAAGTCACACAGAGAGTATAGCCAGGAGTCAAATCCGTATCTTACCACCACCACACCATGTACTTTCCAGCATTTTGACACTCTGGACGGCAATCCCACCCCCTGATTCCTGGGGAGGAGAGAGGAGGCAGTGGAGGTTCAATCAGTCACCAATGGCCAAATATGTAATCACTTATGCCTGTGCAACGAAGGCTCCATAAAAACTCAAAAGGATGAGGTTCAGAGACCTTACAGGTTAGTGAACAAGAACACTCCCATGTACCACTGTGCTGAGCCCCAAACTCCACAAGGACAGAGCTCCTTTGTTTGGGTCCTCACCCCATTATCTCTTCATCTGGCTACTGATTTATATCCTTTAATAGCCTTTATAATAACTCAGTAATCTACTTAGATGATACCCAGAGTTCTGTGAGCCACTAGTAAATTAACTGAACCCAAGGAGAGGGTCACGGGAACCTCTGATTTCTAGCCCAGTGGATAATCACGTGGACTTGTAACTGGCATTGAAAGTGGAATGCAGTCTTGTAGGACTGATGCAAGCTGATATCATCCCTGGGTAGACAGTGTCAGAATTGAGTTGAGCTGTAGGACACCTGGCTGGTATCAGAAAATTGCGTGGTGTGGTGTGAGAGACTCCTCCCCCAATAGGAACTGGGTACTAAATCTTTAATGTCTACAGTGTTACTTCTTGACTTCATGATTTTCCCCCCTCAGGCTGAAGCACTGTGTATCCATTTCCCATTTTGGTAAATGAGAATTCAGCTATCTTCCACTAAGTGCCCCCTCACCCCTACAATCACAAACTCTTATCTTACCCTCCTTTCATCTTGTCAACATAATTATAATTCCATTTAGATCAGTATCTAATTGCTCTATCAACGTGCACTGTGTAATATGCTAGGATTACTTTTCATTTCTTCTCCGAGGTTGTTTTCCCTGGAGTTAACAACTGTCTTTTTTGTTTTACTTTGTTCTTAAGTACCTATCCATAATTTAATCCCCAACTTTCTGCCAATTGTCTAAATCTCCTAAATAAATGCTCAGACACATTAAGTATTTAAAGAACTTTATTTCCTTAACAAAATCTGTGCTGGAGCCTTCTGCCCTGATCCAGTCTGTTATAGTTGTCCTTACTGCTTCAGGTCATCCTGATATCTCCCTTCACCATTATTCTGAGGATTCCTCAGTCTCCCTCCTATGTGCCATCTGCTTTTTCCCATTTACCATGTCTTCTTCTTTCTTGGTTTATTTTTGTGTTTTTAGAGTTCATCCTTCAGTGGTTTCCTCAAAAAGGGTGAATAAAAGGTAAATTTTTGAAGAGCTTGTGTACCTGAAAATGGCTTTATTCTAGCTTCATACTCGAGTAAGAGTATGACTGGATATAGAATTTAGTTTAGAAATAATTTTCCTTCATGGTTTGAAAGCATTGTTTCATTGACTTCTGGTTTCTAGTATACTTACTGAGAAGTGGAAAACCATTCTGATTTTTGATTCTCTGTGTGTGACCTTATTTTTTCCTCTCTTTAAGTGGTAGTTATTTTTTGACTCCACTGTTCTGAAATTTCATCATGATGGGCCCTGGTGTTGGTTACTGTCATTCACTGTTTTGACCCTTCTACTACAATCTTGAGTCTTTCAATTTTGGGAAAGTTTTTTTTAATTCCTTCTTTATTTTTTCCCAGTGTTTTCTCTCTCTCTCTCTCTCTCTCTTTTTGCAACTTCTGTCATCTGGATGTTGGCTCTCCTACCCCAATCCATAATTTGCTTATCCTTTATACCCTATTTTTCATTTCCTTTTAATTCCTGGAAGACATCCTGAATTTCATAGTCTACTCTTTCTGTTGAATTTTAAACTTACTGCATTTTTAATTTCTGAGTTTTTTTTCATTATCTGAATATCCCTTTTCATGGCCCTTTGTTCTTCTTTCATGAATATAATCTTTTATCTCAATGAGAATATAAATAATAGAGGAATATTTTGGAGTACCTAAAATTTTCATCTCTTGACATGGTCTGTTTCCTTCAAATTTAGTTTAGTCTCTGTCTTTAAGTTAGATGCCTAGAAATACTTGGTTTCTGCTCCTATTTAAGTAATTACTCAAAAGTTGTTTGAGGTCTACTGTGGACTTCACTGCAAGGTCATCTAGCTGAGCAATCATGTCACAGAGTTCCTGGTATTTTCTCTTTAGGGTTGGGCAAACTCCCTGGAGATGGAGCATTCTCTCTCCGGTCTGAAAGGTATTTAAGCTTGATGATCTGTGTTGTGGAAGCCCAGCGTGGGGAGGTCTGATATCTCTGTATTTAGTATGTAAACATTCGTTCAATCCCATGTTTTCAGTGATATATATTCTACTTTCAACTCTGATATGTCCTGTCCAGAAACTCTGTATTATTCTGACCAGAAAGTAAACTTTGTTTCCTACTTGGAGCTGGGTAGGGAGTTGTCCTATTGTGCAAAAGCTATCATGATTGTTTAGGGATCTAATTGCCTCTTAAGACATTCAACCAACCCTCCTGTTTAAGTCTCATATTTACTTCCCATCTTCAGATGCATCTACTGTCCCCAATTCTCAAGTCTTCAAGTAGATCTGTGGAAACTCTTGGCTTTCTTTACTGGCTGGTTTAGAATTTAACTTTCCTTCTGTCCATATCTTTTAGTTAGTTTGAACTGCTGTATCAAAAGCACCACCGGCTGGGTAATTTAAGCAACAAACATTTGTTTCTCATAGTTTGTGCCAGCAGATTTGGTGTCTGGTGACAGCCTGCTTCCTAGTACATAGATGACTATCTTTTCACTGTATCCTCACATGGTGGAAGGCCAAGGGAATTCTTTGAAATTCCTTTCATAAGGCAACTAATCCCATTCATGAGCAGTCCACCACTATGACCTAGTCAACTCCTAAAGGCCACACATCTCCAAATACCATGACATTGGAGATTAGTTTATCAATTTTAGTGGGATGCAAACATTCAGTCAGTCTGCCGCATTATCTTTCCAGACTCCAAATCTTTTGTTGCCATTGTTTACTCTCCTATTCTTATTAACTTTGAGGGTTAAAAATATCCCTTTACTCTCAGGGTGTCATAAGAAGGATAACAAGGATAACAAATAAACATGCTTGATCTTTTCTTTCCCTTTTTTTTTTTTTTTTTTTTTTGGAGGAACACATTCACATAGCTCAAGCTTCAGGAGGAATAAAGATTATATAATGTAGTCTCCCAACCCTAATGCCAAGTCACCCAAAAGCTCTCCTAGGAAGAAACCAATGTCGCCAATTTCTGGCATCCCTCAGCCTACCTTAATCACTCTAGATTTTACTCTATTATTATCAGGCTCTTTGTATCATTTTAGACTTTGCTTTATTGCTATAGCTCCTATCATATTATATGAAGAACTTCTTGAGGAAACATAAAAAAACTGAAGTAGCCTAGCTCTTTGGGGGAGGATTAAAACAATGATAAGAGTTATCTTTTTTTAATCCTTTCTAATTTATGTACACTCTCTCACCTTGTATGACCCTGTTCAGGCACCAAGGAGTAACCACAAAAGCTTCTCCCCAGCTACTGTTAAACCAGCTCTACAAGAAGGGATCTGAAAAACTGTTTTCATGTTAATGACTAATACAGTCTACTCTACCATTCTTCCCCTGAAGTGGCTGAATTTTCACAGGAGATAAAACTTAAGGCCAAAGGAATTAAACTCCAGTGGCTGCCATTTTGGGAGTCACCCAGGACAACAGGTCACTTTTGCCAAGATGTGCTGTTACTGGGACTATGCTTACCAGGAAAATAGGGTCAAGCCAGAGCAGACTCTCAACACTAGATGATTTTCAAACTAGGCAAATGCCAAAGAAGCTATCTCTTAATATAGTGAGTACCAAAGCTGAAAAGGCCAAATGAAACATTCATACATTAATAAAGATGCTGCTTATAGTCATTTTCCAACTAAATAATAATGTTGGGAAACAGTACTGAATAACAAAATTACCATGAAGTAAACTTAGAATAAAAATTATCCATAAACTGTGCTTTTTTAAATGAGTGTCCTAAAAAATGTAACTGAAACTAAGATAGCAAAATGTTAGTTTCCAGTTCTATGATAAAGTAGATGGTATCAGACTCACTTTCTTGCCATAAACAATCAAAACTTGACAAAATATATAAAATAACAGTTATCAGGCTCAGAGAGCAGCCAACACAGAAACTCAAGCAGGGAGCAATTGTTTTGATAGAGGGATGAAGGTGTTTTTTTGATAGAGGGATGAATTGTTTGATAGAGGGATGAAGGTGGCTGAGATTTGGGGAGCAGAATGGTAGAGATGGTTGAATGTGAGGGAGGGAACCCAGAAATCTACATGGAAATTTCCCTTGGATCCCTGGCTAACTCTTGGGCTACTGAGCAGTGGCTGAGACTCCTAAAGGTCTGGGAGAAAGCATGTGCTGTGAAGCTGAAAGTGAGTGGAAATGCCAGGTATTAAACAGTATTGAAAAGATGTGGGATTTGGGACAACAGCAGAGTGGAAGACATAGGTGAACACACCAAACATTTACTTATAATTCAGAAAAGTCACCCATAAGATTATCAGTCATACTTAGTTAAGGGGATGCTAGATCTTCCCTAAATAAGGCCTTCTAGTCACTTAGCTGACTGAACAAATTAAAATACTTTGTAGATTACTATTATATAGTTCAGAGTAAATCTAGCATTTACAGTGTTTGGCATATAATAAATATTTACCCCTGAAAACTGTGAAATGCATCAATTATCAAGAGATAAAACAGTGATTAAAAACAGAGTTGATCCAGATATTTGACTTAACCAAAGACTCCAAAATAACTATGATTACTATATTCAAAAGAAAAGAGGTAGAAAAACAATATGAAAAAATAGAATATTTGAACTTAGGAGCCACAAAAATAAAAAAATCCAGAAAATTTCCCAGAACTTCCAAAAACAGAAATCAGAGATTAAGAACTCACTGGATGGGTTCAACAGTGGAGTAGATACACAGCAGACAGGATTAATGAGCCAGTAGATAGGTCAATATTATATATCCAAAATAAAGCACAAAGAGGAAGAAAAAGAAAAAGCAGAAAGTAATATAGAGTTGAGCCATAGTCAGATAATCCAATGTGCATACCACCGGACTCACATTAGGTAGAAAAAGAGAGAATGGAAAAGAAGACAGTTTTGGAAAATATGCCAAATAATATTCAAAATCTGAGGAAACACATCCACCCCACAGATTCAAGAAGCTCAGTGATTCTCAGGCAAGACAATAAACAGAACTAAACCCAGGTACATCACAAACTGATAAAAAGCAAAAATAAAGAGAAAATCTTAAAAGTAGCCATGGGGGGGGTGAGGGTGGTGGGGTGGGGAGGTGGGGGTGGGTGGGAGAGGTGGGGTAGAACAGATTATATATACTCCAGGAAACAACAATAAGAATGAATGTTGATGGAGGTTAAAAACATGCTACTCAACAATGAATAGCTCAGCCAAGAAATCAAAGAGGAAATCAAAATTCTGTATGGAGACACATGAAAATGCAAACACAATGGTTCGAAATCTCTAGGATGCAGCAAAAGTGGTTCTGAGAGGGATGCTTCTAACAATGCAGGCCTACTTCAAGAAGCAAGAAAAATTCTCAAACATTAACAACCTAACCTCACCCCTAAAAGAGCTAGAAAAAAAAGAAGAAACAAAACCCCAAACCAGTAGAAGGAAGGAAATATAAAGATTAAAGTAGAAATAAGTGAAATAGAACTATAAAAAAACAAAAACAAAAACAAAAAACCCCCGACAGAACAGATCAATGAAACCAGGAGCTGGTTCTTTGAAAAGATCAACAAAATTAGTAAACCCTTAGTCAGACTTATTAAAAAAAAAAAAAAAAAGAAAGAAAGAAAAAAGGGGGACTCAAACAAAATCAGAAATAAAAGAGAAATAACAACCAATATCACAGAAATACAAAGGATTACAAAAGAATATTATGAAAACCTATATGACAACAAATGTGATAAATCACATAAATGAGAAAAGATAAAAACCATATGATCATTTCAACAGATGAAAAAAAAAGCATCTGACAAAGTATAACCATTCATAATAACTCAACAAAGTAGGTTTAGAGGGAAAAAAACTTACATAATAAAGGCCACCTAGGAAAAACTCAAAGCTAGTATCATTCTTAATCGGAGAAAACTGAGAACTTTCCCCCTAAGGTCAGGAACAACACAAAGATGTCCACTCTCACCACTTTTATTTAACATAGTCCTGGAAGTCCTAACCACAGCAATCAGACAAGAGAAATAAATAAAAAGCATCCAAACTGGTCACAAAGAAGTAAAATTTTCACTATTTGCAGATGACATGATAATATATATAGAAATCCCTAAAGACTCCATCAAAAAAATTACTATAACTGATAAATGAATTCAGTGAGGTCACTGGATATAAAATTAATATACAGAAATCAACTGCATTTCTGTACACTAACGATGAAGTAGCAGAAGGAGAAATTAAGAACACCACCCCATTTACAACTGCACCAAATATAATAAAATACCTGGGAATAAACTTAACCAAGGAGGTGAAAGACCTGTACTCTGAAAACTATAAAACAATGGTGAAAGAAATTCAAGATAACATAAGGAAGTGAAAAGATATTCCATACACATGAACTGGAAGAACACATATTGTTAAAATGTTCATACTACCCAAAGGAATCTACAGATTTAATACAATTCCTACCAAAATACCAACAGCATTTTTCACAGAACTGGAGAAAATAAATCTAAAATTTGTATGGAACCATAAACGACCCCAAATAGCCAAACCAATCTTGAAAAAGGAAAAAAAGAACAAAACTGGAGGTATTACAATTACAGATTTCAAGAAATACTACAAAGCTGTGGTAATCAGAAAGTATGTTACTGGCATAAAAGTCAACACACAGGTCAATGAAAAAGAATGGAGAGTCCAGAAATAAACCCACATTTACATGGTCAATTAATCTCTGACAAAGGAGGCAAGAATATGCAATGGGAAAAAGACAGTCTCTTCAACAAATTGTGTTGGGAAAACTGGACAGCTAGGTGTGAAAGAATGAAAATGGAAAACTTTCTTACACTATACACAAAAATTAACTAAAAAATGGATTAAGGACCTAAATATGAGAACTGAAACCATAAAAATCCTAGAAGAGAGCGCAGACAATAAGCTCTCTAACATGGAGAATAGCAACATTTTTTTAGACATGTCTCTTGAGGCAAGGGAAATAAAAGCAAAAATAATCAGGGATACACCAAAATAAAAAGCTTTTGCACAGTGAAGGAAACAATAAAACTAAAAGGAAAGCTACTGAATGGAAGAAGATATCTGCAAATTACACATTTGATAAAGGGTAATATTCAAAATATAGAAAGAATTTATATAACCTAACAATAAAAAAATAAGTAATCCAATTAAAAATGGGCAGAAGATATGAAAAGACTTTTCTACAAAGAAGATATTCAGATGGCCAACAGATACATGAAAAGATGTTCAACATCATTCATGATCAGGGAAATGCAAATCAAAACCACAATAAGATATCACCTTATACCTGTCAGAATGGCTAAAATAAAAAACACAAGAAACAATAAATGTTGGCAAGGATATGGAGAAAAAGGAACCCTCTTGCACTGTTGGTGGGAATGTGAACTGGTACAGCTACTGTGGATAACAGTTTGGAGGTTCCTCAAAAATTAAAAATATGATTACCATATTATCCAGTAATTCCATTAATAGGTATAACCTAAAGAGTATAAAAACACTAATTTGAAGGGACAAATGACCCCTTTGTTTATAGCAGCATTATTTACAATAGCCAAACTATGGAAGCAGCCTAAGTGTTCACTGATAAATGCATGGATAAAGAAGATGTGGCCTGAGCACGCACGCATGCACACACGCACACAGAGACACATGGGAATATTACTCAGCCTTAAAAAAGAATGAAATCTTGCCATTTGAGGCAATGTGGACAGACCTAGATGGTATAAGGCTAAGTGAAGTAAGTCAGAGAAAGACAAATACCATATGATTTTACTCATATGTGAAATTTAAGAAACCAAACAAAGAGAAAAAGAGACAAAGAAACAGACTCTATAGAAAACTGATGGTCACCAGAGGGGAGGTTAGTAGGGGGATGGATGAAATAGGTGAAGGGGATTAAGAAAACACTTATCGTGATAAGCACTGAGTCATGTACAGTTGTATGAAACTGCTGAATCACTCTACTGTATGCCTGAAACTAATATAACACTGTATGTTAACTATACTGGAGTTTTTTTTTAGAAAGTGAAAAAGAAGAAGAATGTTGATTTAAGAAAAATTACACAAAGTAAAAGATTTTAAGTTCTGAAGAATAAAAAGTCAACTATAAATTCTATACCCAAGGAGGATGTCCTTTAGAAAGAAGTGTGCAGTAAAGATGCTCTCAGAAAAAGAAAATGAATGAGTCTTCATTTCTTGTATAGAGTTCCTCTATGAGTAATACCAAAGGGTATGATGACTATAAGACAGGATGTTCTTCAGGCTCATGGGCAGATGCTCTGATATGGAAGTATACAATTTTAAGAAGGAAATCTGTAGCTTCAAAAAGTAAACATATGTATAAATATAGAGACTACTGACCATTAAAAACAATAGGGGTAATACTGCCTTGTGGGGCTTATCACTTAGTAGAAATAAAATATATGGAAAGTGTAACAAAAACATTGGCAAGGGGGAAATGTAATATACTTTAAGTTTCTTGCTTGCTTTGGCAATGGTGAAGTAAACTGTAATAGATTAACTTGGGAATTTCTATAATAACCCCTAAACAGCTCGAGCTCCATGTTGGGGGTAGAGCTGACTTAAAAAAAAAAAAAGGATAAAAAAATGAAAGATGCTTAAAGATAAATAAAGTCAGAGAAAAGGGAATAAAGAGGAAAAACAGAGTAGATAAATACAAAACAAATGACAAGAGAATTAAATCTAACTAAGTAATTATATATAAGTGGCATATACAATCTAATTAAAAGACAAAAACTGGGGCGCCTGGGTGGCTCAGTGGGTTAAAGCCTCTGCCTTCGGCTCAGGTCATGATCTCAGGGTCCTGGAATCGAGCCCCACATCAGGCTTTCTGCTTGGCAGGGAGCCTGCTTCCTCCTCTCTCTCTGCCTGCCTCTCTGCCTACTTGTGATCTCTGTCTGTCAAATTAATAAATAAAATCTTAAAAAAAAAGACAAAAACTATAATATTGGAATTAAAAAAAACAGAGATGTAGCTAAAAAAACCCAGCAATTCACTTTTCAACAGGTTGAAAATAAATGATTAATACCATGGCAAATAACAAAAAGAAAGCTTTGGGTATGGCAATATGAGCTAAATAGATATTAAAATAAGAAGTACCATGAGAAATAACTAGAGACATTTCACAATAATAAAAGGGTCAATCCAAAAGAAAGATAAATGTCCTAAACATTAATGGATCAAATAACTTAGCTTTAAAAGAAATAAAACAAAGTTGAGGATAAAAAAAAAGGAACAAACAAATCTGTAGTTATCACTAGAGATTTTAACACACCTCTCTTACTAACAGACGAAGCAGACAAAACATCAGTAAGGATACAGAAGATTTGAACATGACTAACCAACCCAATTTCACTGACATACATATGCAACAGCTGCAGAATAGAGATTCTTTACAAGTGCACATGGCACATTTACCAAAACAGATTATATTCTTAGCCATCAAGTAGATCTCAACAAATTTCAAAAGATTAAAATCGTGTTTTCTGACCACTTTGGAAATGAGATGAAATGCAAGAACAGAACGATGAGAAAAATCTCCAAATAACTGGAAATTAAGCAACACCTGTCTAAGTTACCCATAGGTCCAAGAAGTCCAACAGAAACTATAATTGATCTCTAAAAGCTAACAGGGCCTGTCCAGGGCCAGGGCAGTCAGGCATGAAAAAGAGACTGGAGGATGTTAGCTCTGGAAGGGATCCTGGGGCAGTAGACAAATCCTGTTTTACGCTGGAAGGGACTGCAGTCTTAGAAAGGTCGAGTGGCATGCACAAGGTCTCACAGATAGTCAAGAGGAAGGGCAGGGACATTAAATGTTGGCTCCCTGATTCCAAATGCAGACTTGCCCCCTTTCCTGACTTAAGCATGTGCAGAAATCAACACACGAGAGTTAAGACATGTGGCATGACTCTCATGGATACTCATTTCTTTCATATGCCTCAAACTCTTATCCTTAATTAGATGTTTATACTATTCCTTCCACATTATACTCCATTTTGGTGATTAGAAATAAATAAAGTAGAATAGTAGAAATAAAGTCGAAATAAATAAAGTAAATAAAATAACAAAAGCTGCCCTCTGTCCACCAATCTGCATTTTGCTTATTCCTGACCGAGTAGCTGCCTTCAAATTTATTCTTTCCTTCCTTTTTCCTATCGCTACTGCCTACTCCTGTCTCCTGCTCAGGCCTCCAGCTGTTTCCAATTCATGTCTTTCCTGGCTGCCAAAGGCATTTTTCTAACAGTCCCTACAGAGTCTTTTCTCTGCTTAACACAATTCTATGTGTTCCCCAATTCATCAGGGTGAAGTCCCTTCAATATGCTTCCTTGCCCGGCCTCAACCCACCCACCTTCCTGCCTTTCAAGCCTCATCTCTCTGCGTCATTGTCATTGTTCATCTTCTCTGTTAGCCCTTTTAGGTAAAGTTGAATGGCTTCTCTTCCATGAAGTCTTCCCTGTCCTCATACTGGAATCACTCCCTCTTTGGCACTCTCTACCCTTTCTCTGTACATATCGAGCAGCCTTTATCACATTTCTGATGTTAAAATGGTAAATGCAGGGCACCTGGGTGGCTCAGTGGGTTAAGCCTCTGCCTTCAGCTCAGGTCATGGTCTCAGGGTCCTGGGATTGAGTCCTGCATCGGGCTCTCTGCTCAGCAGGGAGCCTGCTTCCTCCTCTCTCTCTCTGCCTGCCTCTCTGCCTACTTGTGATCTCTTTCAAATAAATAAATAAAATCTTTAAAAAAAATAAAATAAAAAATAAAATGGTAAATGCATGTGCCTGAAGCCTGTAGCACCAGAATACAATCTTACCGAAGGCAGGACTGTAACCCCTATATCTAGCTTGATACTAGAGTAAATGATTGCTCCCAGATCTGGGGTTACAGAGGATAAGCCTTTTCTAACACAGAAGAAATACAAACATCAGCTGAGCTGCCATAAATACAGGTGCCTAGAAGGGATGAGATGGATGGAAGTGAAATGGTATCACCGGCACGCCCTGACAGCACACAGCGGTGTCTGCTATTCACGGTGGTTACTCTGCTGAAAAGGCACTTCCTCTCACAGGGTCTGCCCACTTTCTAGAGGGCCATGACCAGAGTCTAGTGAGATGGGTCAGAGGGGCATAGCCTGCTGGAGTACAGCAGGGTAGTCAATCAGTGGATGGCTTCAGTCATTAGGAGCATCTCCAAAAGGAGCTTTTCTTGCCCACAAAGATATTTCAACTTCAGTAGGTAAACGGAGGTAAAGACCTCAGTTTACTTTGAAGGAATAAAAAAAAAAATTCCACTCTCCAAATTAAAAGCCCTGAGATAAACCAAAGTGCTGTCTCCCAGATAAACACCCACTTCTATGAATCATGAATTTCTGAAACAGAGAGACAGAACCGTTTGTTCAGTCTGGATCAGTGAAGGATACAGCAATAGTGAGAAAAGGCGGGTACTATGTGCACAAGGAACAAGTGCAAGGATGTTTTTCGGGGCATTATTTGTATCAAAGCTTGGAAACAAATGTTTTTCAACAGAAGAATGCACAGGTTTTCAAGTATGTCGTTAATAAAACCTCTGCTCTGGTGAACACAGCTGAACTGGGGCTGCACCAAGCAGCATGGATGAATCTCAACAATATATTCTTGAGGGGAAAAAATAGTTGTGTAAGGAAAATTACAATGTGACCCCTTCTACATAAAATTTTATGGAAAATAAGGTGATACCTCATTGAGGGAGACATCACACATGCAGTCAGGGTAATAAAGGCACACAGAGCAATGATAAGGAGCATATTCAGGGCAGGGCTTATCCCTGGGGGAAGGGGTGAGGGAAGGCCGTGATCAGGGAAGTGGGGTGGGGCCTCAACCAAATATCCCACTTTTTTTTTTAATTAAAAGAATTTTTAAAATTATTTTTTATGTTTTCAAAAAGATTTTATGTATTCACTTTAGAGGTGGATGGAGACAGAGTGTGAGAGAGTGAAAGCAAGCATGAGCAGGGGGAGGAGCAGAGGGACAGCAGACTCTGTGCTGAGCAGAGAGCAGAGAGCTCCACACTGGGCTTGGTGATCTGAGCCAAGACCAAGAGTCGGATACTTGGCTGATGGGGCCACCCAGGCACCCCGTCTAGTCACTCTTTGGTTGAGTGTGGTATGCATGCTTTCATTGCATTCACTAAGTCTTCCTGCATGCCTGAGGTATTTCATAATAAGGTTAATAGTGAAAAAAAAGTTCTCAAGCATTCTATGCAAAATCTCTAGGGTTAGGTATTTTAATGCTGTGAGGGCAGAAATAGAATCCACCCTGAGTTTATCAATCTCTTTTAAATAAGAGGTGAACTGGGTTCCCTGCCAGGTCTTGCACAGGCAAAATACTGTTTTTAGTGAACCTTGCCTCCCTACTCCTCCCCATCTCCCTCCCTGGCTCCTCAGCTTTAAGACGTACTGAATCCTTTTCTTCTGAGAGCGAGCGAGCGAGTGAGCAGATCAGCTGTAACACCACCTGCCCAATGAAATGAGCCTGACACCCGCCACAGAGTTCTGAGTCCCTGTGGGCCTCTCAGGTGGCTGTGGTGTCATGGAAAGAATCCTGCAGAGATGGCTCAGGGAGTGTACGGTTACTAGTTGTGCCACTTGTCCACATCTGCAGAACTTTCCTGGCCTTGGTGGCTTCACTTGTAAAGTGGATGGTTTGGATCACTCGGGTATATCCCTTCCAGCTCTGAAATCTTCGGCACCACAAGCTGCATCCAAAAGACTTTCAGTTCTGGTTCTCACCAAGGAGGAAAGCTTGCCACCATTTGCCTCTTGCCCTGAACTCTGACACTGGTGTCAGGGTGAGCAAGTTATTCATTAAGAGTGTTCCACAGAAATGCTCTCCCTGAGTCACAGTGAAAACAGGAAGCCCACACCTTTTTCTTCTGAGGACCATCCCATGTGCTTACCACCTTCCACCAGCTGTAAAAACGTCTTCATGAAACCCCCATGGAGCCAAAGCCAAAGGGTGTTGTGTGCGGGAGGGGGTGGGATATTGGGGCAGGAGGCATGCAGGCTGCTTGCCCACAGGAAACCCGCAGCAAAGTCTGGACAGTCCAAGGAGGAATCTGTCCAAGAAGTCTGCCTGGAGATAAGGCACTTCCTAAGCAGTCTCTGCTCCCTGGGGCATAAATTACTTCATTTGTCCAACAGTAAAACTGAACATAGGACATGGAGCTTAAAATTAAATAAAAATTGTAAGAGCCCCCCACCGATTAGGATAGAAAATGGAAGCATATGTACAAGATTCACAAACTGAGTCTCCTTCCAGTCCTGTCTCCAGCCAAACAGCTCTCTTGTCCAGTAGCAACCACTGTTTTCAATTTCTGGTATACACCTTATACTATGCATATACAAACTTATAAACACACACACACATACATACACATATGATTCTTTAAAAAACATGCTACACATGTTCTATACCCTGGTTTTGGAAAATTTTTCTTTTGAAAAGTTTAAAACTTAGAGAAAATTTGAATCAGTACCCCTATCCTGTTCCCATAAATATGCTGATATTTTCCCCGCATTTTTCTCTTAATCTATGTTTACTTTTTTCCCCTGAATCACTAAAAAGTATACTGCAGACATCATGACACTTACCTTCTGAATACAACAGCATGTGTCCTGTAAGAATAAGGGTGTCCTCCTACACACCCATAATAACATCACCACACCCATGAAGATTAACATTAATTCAATACTATCATCTTAATATGGAGTCCATATTCAAATATCCCCAAATGTCTCAAAAGGGAACCTTGCTTTTCAAATTTACTACTCTATCCAGGAGAATTTTCTGTATCTTTCAAATAGTGGCTAACATCTATTAAGTGCTTACGGTGCATAAGGCAATCTTCTAAGATTTTTTCTTCTGCCATCCTTGGGTTAATTTTCTTTCCTTTTTTAATAATGTCATAAGTGTGACACATAATTTCTTTTATTTTCCTTCACTTTTGTTATTTATATAAGAACTGAGGTTGGTGAATTTTCCGAAGTACTATATTAGCTGTGTCAAAAAAAATTACGTGCAGAATTTTCACATTCTTTTCCAGATAGTCTACAATTTTCATTTTGATTTCCTCAATGACTCAAGAGGAGTTTTAAAAAAAATCCCAGTGGTGTTTTTTGTGTTTTAATTTTATAAATTTGTGTTTCTTAATTTATTATAGAGTGATCAGATATGTTTTCTTGTGCTATTTCTGATCAGATATGTTTTCTTGTGCTATTTCTACTTTTTTAAAAAAAGATTTTATTTATTTATTTGACAGGGGGAGAGACAGAGAGATCACAAGTAGGCAGAGAGTCAGGCAGAGAGAGAAGGGGGAAGCAGGCTCCCTGCTGAGCAGAGAGCCCAATGTGGGGCTCGATCCCAGGACCCTGAGATCATGACCTGAGCTGAAGGCAGAGGCTTAACCCACTGAGCCACCCAAGCACCCCTATTTCTACTTTTTTGATAAGTACCGTGGTTTTCTTTGTTCCTACTATATGGTTAATTTTTATGGTAATTGAAAAGAAAAAGGTTTCTCAACGAATCTCCCTTATTAGTTTAGGAGTCAGTAGTTTTATGCGTCTACATCCATACCAAATTCAGCATGTTAGAATTCAAATATTTTTATATTTTTAGCCTCAGAGTTTGAGACGTTTTATCTTTACTACTCTATCATGCAATTGTGGTTAATGTTGGTCTTACACGGCACATCACTTCTGCTGAATTAGAGAACCTTAGCGATGGAAAAGAATTTAAAGGGTATTTAAGCCAACCTCCATTTTGTACAGGAATTTCCCTTCCAGCATACCCAAAAGATGTTCAAATGGATTTAACTTGAATTATTGCCATGCTGGGAAACTCAGTACATTGCTGAAGCTGTGGTGCTTATGGCCTCTGTCAGATGGTCAAGAATTAAAGTCCTCAACAAGTATTAACTGGCTACCCACTAGGAGGACTACATTGCTCAATACACTTTGTGGAACACACAAGGGAAGGTTGATACTACTCTAGAGCTGTGGTTCCCAAAGTGTGTCCCTCAGGGCACTGCAGGATGGGGTATTTTAAATTTTTCAGGAAAGCATGACACACACAGTATCTGTCAGGCACTGCAGAAACTACCAGATCAAGGTAGTTTATAGCTCTGACATTTTAGTTTGTACTATATTCCTTCTGATGATCTCAAATCTTTGCAAAACTGGGGTTTTGGCAACTGTACCACAAAAAGTATTATGTGAAATACAACACAGAACAGGAAAGGAATGTGGTAGTGTCCCATCTGATTCCAAGCTTTGGGAAACTATGAAGTACCCAACGGGAACATAAACCCTATTAGTAAATAACTGTGGTTGTTTTTAGAATAAAACAATGATTTTTTTTTTTTTTTCAATTTACGTGCAGTATTTTCTCAAAGAGCTATTAATTGTTAGGTCAGGACTATTTATTGAGTCCTAACTGCTTCATAAATTAAATTTCTGTGTTTTTCTTTTGGCCTTGTGGGCTCTGTGAAATAATTCCTGAAACTCCGAGAGCACTGTCTGAGAATTTCTCTGGGAACTCATAGCTGAGTTTCAGAGGCCAGAACTCATGACAGCAATGTAATCAGGATGTCAAATGTCATGGTTATACACTCTCATAGAATCAGTACATGTTTCAGGAGATCAGAATGGAAGGAGTATAGTCAGATGGGAGCACAACATAGAACAGATTCAAACAAGTGGGACTGGACAGGCCCCTGTGGGCTGGGAATGCCTGAAGCACAGACAGGAGAAGGAGACCCTTGACAAGAGCAAAGAGGACTGGGAATGAATATGAGACAGTGAAGACACTGGTCTGGTGGAGGGCCTTGGAGGAGAAGCTAAGGAGTTTAGAGTTTTGATTAGGTGTCTGGTCCCAGCACTGATACATTAAAAACCAATGTTTTAGGAAGATTAATTCAATGGAGTAGTAGATGAACTGGAGGATGAGATGGTAAGAAATTATATCACCTGAGATAGGAGTGCACTTATAAAGGACAAGTTTGATACAATACATAGTAGGCATCAGTTCCCTCCCTCAGCAGCCACACTACATGGAGTCCATACTGCAAAGTTCCTAGAGCTATATCCTAAGAACATGAATCACAGCCCTTGATTGCATGCTTGGAAAATTGCTGTTTTAGGATTCTTTCTAACTGGGGCACGCTGGAATTGACTTTACAGAAATTCTGCTTGGAGATCATAGCCTTGCTTCTAGGAAAGTATACAAAAAGAGAGGTTAAACATAGAATAAGAGGGAAAAAATACTGGATTAAGAGCCAGGATACTTGGAATTCAATCTCATTTGACCAAAAACTCACCAAAGAGTAGTCCCAGAACTCCTCTTCTTCATTCTTAAAATGAGGGCTCTATGATGTGAGACATGAAGAAATTCTAAATTGCCAAAGAGGGCTCATTTCTATCTAAGGAATCGAGTCCAAACTTTTTGTATACTGATAAGTAGAGCCAAAACTGTGGTTTTAATACTTCATTCCAATTTGCATGAAGCAAGGGGCTCTATACTATTAAAATATCATAATCTGGGCCTCTGTAAACTATTATTACTATAATAGCACTGAATGTATACAATAGATGGGAATATTGGCAGAGACTTCTAGGGAACAAAAATCAGCCCCATTTTACCAAAGCTGCCCCATGATGACGACTCACAGACAATATTTAAAATAAAAATTAAGCAAACAATCTGCTTTGTGTCTCAAAGGAATAAACAAGCTCTGTATAACCTGCATGAAGACAGAGCAGGAGCGTCCAAGTATGACAGGGAGAATATGATGGAAAATCAGGGGAAATCAGGGAGCAGAATGACTGCTTAGAATCTGACACAGTTACAAACACTAGAAATACCCAATAAAGGCCACATCAGAAGAGACGTTAGCCAAGTCCTATGGGTTTGTGTTTATTTTATTTTAATTCAAGCAATGACAGCTTTATTTTTCCTTTCCAACTTCAGAAGGAATGATAATGCATCCTACGCAATCAGCCCATAAAGCATTTCTGATTCTTTACTCAAATTGGGTAGAAGATCAAATGAGACAGTATTGGAGACCCCCCCCCCCCTAGGGTGATGGGATTATTAAATGTCAGGACTTGGTGATGAGTCATAGAAAACGTCTCTGGCTTTTTAAATGGCCCCCAGATATTGCAGTCTCTTTGATAGCCTTAAAACATCTTTTTAGAGGCACTCGTCAAGTGGGGGCACAAAGCCTCAGTAGTCCCCAAAGAAGAACAGGATGAACATGGCCATGGTAGTCTTCTAAATGCAGCTCTGGGTTACAGTTTTTGCTAGGGTAGGTTACAGTGGAGGAGGTGGGGGAGTGGCAAGGGAGGGGGAAGAAAAAACATTCTCTCATCCTTGGGAAACTTGCAGAATGACTTCCCTTGATGAGTTTGTTCAAGCGCAATCTCCACCTCCCACCCTTGCTTACAGGTCAGCGAAACCATTCATAGATTAGGAAGTGACCCACAAGCACCCGAGTGAGGAGAGGGGCGTGGTGGTGGAAATGCTCGGAGAGAATGCCATATCCTGTTTAACTTGGCCTTGCAAACATTTCTTTAGTTAAAGAGCAATAACGTCCTACTTCCAATGGCCTTTCCGTTCATAAAACAGGCTGTTCTCCACATTTATGAAACCACTCTCCCTGCTTCACTTTACCTCTCTTGCATTAATCTCCTCATCTGTGAGACAGAGAATGAGCCCTAATTTACTCACATCATAGCACCATTGTGTAGAAAATGCCTGGAGATAAAAATGTGATACACTTGCAATACATTGTAAGTCCTTACAGTACAAATGAACTGAGTCCCCTGAAAACACTCTTCATCTTGCTATTGGCCACACAGACAAGTATCCTGGTGACCAGAACTACAGAAGGGCTCTCTGAAGCCACAAAAGCAAAACACAAACTTAGTGAGCATGACAGCCACTGGAAATAACACCTTGAAGTTCTGGAATGTTCAGAGTTAGCATGTTAGTACAAATGCAAAACCTCCGATGAGGCTGCAGGTGGATAAAGAAGCCTTGTTGTCCATGTCCTAGCAAGGTGCCTTCCCCTCACAGTCATTAGGAAACTGCCTATGACTCTTTTGCAGCAGAAATAACTTTTGAGTGGTTTGGTCTGGGCACTTCCACTGCCTCTCAACCAATAGAAGAGGGAACTGCCACTATCACTGAAGTTGTGGGGTTGGGGTCTCTGTCACCCTGTGTCCTTGTAGGAGATCACATGAGAGCAAGGGCACCCAAATCTCCATCTGTTACAGTTTCCCACTCTGTTGCCCCACCCTATCTACCCAAATTCTCTCTCATAATCTCCCAATCCCACCCCATGCCTGCTATCTTTACCTTGTTCTCTTCAATTCCATCATAATTCAAGTTCCGTGACAGTCCTTGCCTCCTTCCCCAGATGTTCTAGCCCACGGCCATCTTACTAGAACTCATCTGAGCCTGTGCTATATGCCTGTGAGCAACCATATATTATCAGGGTTGGACAAGGCCTCACAGGGCATTTTTTTCCAAAGCTCTACAGAGTGTGTGAATCCCTTCCACAACCCCTCTGACAAGCACCCAATGGAGCCCCATGATTGGTATGAGGTCCAACCTCCAAAAATGTGTGTCCTCCATACCCACACACAGGCATGAGGCCGCATACTCCTTCCACTTAGCAGCTTCAAGTGTGAGTAATTGAACCAGAGTCCCTTCTCTGTAACCACTCCCTAATCCTAACACAGCCTTCCAGAACACAAGCCTCATGTGCCTCACATGTGGGACAGCCTTCAGGTATCTGAGGATGGGACATGGGCATCCCTTCTGTTCTTTCAACTAACTACTCATTCTTTTATTTAAGAATGTTCCAGGTAACATAATTTCCTTTTTTTAAAAATTTTTTATTTCTTTTCAGCGTAACAGTATTCATTATTTTTTTTTCAATACCAAGTCATGTATTTATTCACATTAGTGATAGGCTCACTTTTTTTTTTTCATTTATTTTCAGCATAACAATATCATTATTTTTTCACCACACCCACTGCTCCATGCAATCCGTGCCCTCTATAATACCCACCACCTGGTACTCCGACCTCCCACCCCCCTGCCACTTCAAACCCCTCAGCTTGTTTTTCAGAGTCCATAGTCTCTTATGATTCACCTCCCCTTCCAATTTACCCCAACCCCCTTCTCTCTAACTCCCCATGTCGTCCATGCTTTTTGTTATGCTCCACAAATAAGTGAAACCATATGATAATTGACTCTCTCTGCTCCCTTCTCCTCTCCATCTCCCCTTGTCCTCCATATTATTTGTTATGCTCCACAAATAAGTGAAATCAGTGAAAGCAGGTAACATAATTTCTGATCCTGGTTCTCAACATCTCTCAGCATCTTTAAGTGTGGTCATCAGAAGTGAGGTCAGTATTGTACCCAGATGTGGGTCCTAGCCATTCAATTTTGAGAAATGAGAGCTCACAGTGCAGAAGCTATTTGTTATGCCCCTTCTTACCACTGATTTACCCGCACTGTGCGACAAGCAGCCACAATCTCTCCTCACAGGTGCTATTTATTGAGTCTCCCTATTCAAGACTCACAGAAACTTTCTTCTTCTTCTTCTTTTTTTTTTTTTAATAATCTAAGGACTTCTACTTGTGCCTGCTATATTTCAACTTTTCAGATTCAGCCTTGTGTCTGTCATTATCTCTTTAGATCCTGATTTTAGTGCTCTTCCAGGTTTAGCATCACCCACGAATTAGCCAGATGTGCCAGTTTTATCCTAATCTTAATTATGGATAAAAATGATGAAAAAGTTTTGAGGACTTACTTCTTTTGACATATCATCTTCCCTTTGGGCAGCAAACTATGTTATCCAATACTGTGCATATAATAAATGCTTACATACACTCTCGAATTATTCTAAATTCTCCCCCATATATGTTATAATTATATATCCATGGTAATGATGGAATCTATCTCAATTCCTTCTTGTTGGGTTCATCTTCTCTCTCTTAAGTCTCCCTCTTGCTTTTGCCCTCAGAACTCTGGGAACACAATGTAGCTTGCAGAGTCCAATAAATACACATTATATCAATAATATGTTTCTTAAATCCTTTTTGTGGAGTCTATCCTGATTGGCTGCAAAGCCAGAGTGTAGAAAACCCATTGCATTAAAGCAGATAACATCTGTGATTCCTCTGATTTCCTGTTTGGCTCCAATGTCAATATAATAATAGCTTCTTGTAGATATTTTTACTGTAGGATAAACAGACTAAGCTCCACTTTTAAATACAAGGATTTGAGTATGGCAGTGCACGCCAAAATGGGGGCTTCTGTGTACCTCCTGTAAAATCATTTTCTTGTAATTTTTTCAGTAGAAACAATTCGAGATGGTCAACATTAACACAGGGAATGCAATGATGATACTTCTCTTCAAATACATTCCTCATTCTCAAGAAAACTGAAAACATAATCAGGGGAAAGATAATCCTACTTTGACAGAAAAAGGAAAGCAGGAATCTGAGCGTGTTAGAAGCTCAGTGGATATCTGATGATTCTAAGAACTATACCATTGTTCAGCTTAGAAAACACTATACCTTGAAGTTTGGGCACCCGGAAAACAGAACCAAGGTCCTAGGGAATCTGCTTCTGTCCCTTTTCAGACTCTGGGATTGAGCATGACTGACCAGAAAGGATGGGGATCTTACCTCCCTGACCATGACCTGATTGGGGGGGTGGGGCTGGTGGGGCCAGAAGGGTATATTGGGATGTGTATCAGTGGTGAGGGCAGGAAAAGCATTTCTAAGATGACCACTTCTTTGTTTCTTTTTGGTTAAAACAGGCAATAACAGATTTTGAATTCTTAAATGATATTAAGTAGAAAATTGGGACTTAGGGGTGGACATAAGTGTGAGAAAGTCAAGAACCCAATCCAATGAGAAGAGGTTGAAGCAGTAGTTACCTTTGGGGATACTGACTAGAAATGGGTCTGAGGCTCTGGAGTACTGGAGATGTTCTGAATCTTAGTCTGGGTAGTATTTACACAGGTGTGCAGATCACAAAAATTCATTGAGATGTATACTTAAGATTTGTACAGAATTCATATTTAATTGTATATAAATTATACAATTCTCAATAAAAAGGTTAAAAATAATAAAAGGCTTAAGAACCACTGGCTTAGTAGCCTGGCACTAGCCTGGCCATCCCCTTTAACATACGGTGCTGGTATAGAAGGGGTACCCAGCTCAAAGAATGTCATTAACTTGGAGAAGCTGATAAATTATACCACTCATCAAAGCACTCTAATCTTTCTACAAATTGGATTCTATGTCTTGGTGAGACCTATATACAAAGCTGGGCTGTCCCCCGGAGCAAGGAGAAATAGCATGGACACAGAAGGAAGGAAGGGTGACAGTCCCCAGACACAGCCTTTCAGACCTGCAGGAAGAGGGGTTGTGGGGGGCCAAACTACTGGCTGCAGAGACACAGGTGTGGGGTAATAAGGACCTTTCTTTGCTTCTAGCTCCCGACTGAGGGACAAGAGGTCAAAGGAAACCAAGGGGACAACTTTTAACCCTAGGGAAATGTAGTGGGTCTGAGAAGCGAGACACTGAGGCCTGGGGTCTTGAAAGAGCAAGATGCCCAAACACCACAAGACCCTGAGCACTGCTCTGCTTCCAAGATGTTGCTGGCACTGGGCAAGGGGTGGGCTATCTCTCCTCTCCCACAGCACCAATATATTTGCATCATGAACTTCCTAAAGTTCAAAGGCAGGCAGAGCAGGAGAGCAGAGTCTAGAGAGTAACAGGAGAGGAAGGAAAGATTTTCAGGAGGTGTCTCACACACTCCCACATGTGTGGAATGAAGAGCGCTCTGGAGGCTGTCTCAGACACCCACTGCATTTCACTCCGTTGTCACAGAAGCTGCAGGGGCAAGGGGGTGGCACTGATTTACCACCTGCCCCCAGCCCAGCACTCAGTGTTCTCAGAAATGTTGGCTTGTTTGGTCCTGATAGCCTGCATAGCAGGCAACTTCACTCCCATTTTATAGGTAAGGACACAGCAGCCAGTTCATGAAGATGAGGAGACTTGCCCACAGTCATAGCACTGGAACCAGACAGAGATGGAAAGCCATGACTTTCTCCACATTGGCTGGCCTCAAGGCAGGATCTGAGTCTCTGTTCTCCACGCTCAATAAAGTTCTAGCCATTCTGGGGCACTGTGGTATGGATGCTAAGCATAAAGCCTTATGAACTCAGGGTTCATTGTTAAGACTCTGTTTTCACCTTGATTGCAGAGGATAATCATTAAAAAAGACCTATATAGTACTCTGACAATAGGAGAAATTAGGGACATAATGAACTCAGTACTTGCTATGTAAAATATAAGAAATGGGGAACTCCAGGTTTTTGTGGTGAGTCCCACACATTTGTTATTTTGCTATAGGATATATATATAGAATTTATAACTTACAACAAACAGCTAATCTTGACTGAAAAAAATGCTTACGATCCCTAATCTGTTTTGTGATAAAATATATAACCATTTAAAAAATATAAAATCTACCATTTTAGTCATTTAAAAATGTATAGTTCGGTGGCATTAATATGTTCACACTGTTGCACAACAATTACCATCATCCATCTCCAGAACTTTTTCATCTTCCCAAACTCCTGTCCCCACTAAACATGAACTCCCATATCTGTTCTTAAAAGTAGCAGCTTACACAGTACTTTGCCCAGAGCACATGCTTAGGAAATGCTTGTTGAAGAAAAGTGAGATTTATAGTCATACGAGAGGACCAACTATTATATTATATAAATAAAAGAGATTAAAGTGAGTATATTTTTCCATCGCTAAAGACTAACAGCATCCATAGCCAAGAGGAATTAAGAGTAATTTATGACTTGTTTACACTTCTGGCATCAACTCTCATCATCTGTTGTGACTGAGTTCCTCTTGCTCCCTTTAGATGCATTAACAGGTGGTAGTGAAATCTAGTGAAGGGGGTGGGAAAGAAGAGATGGCTGGCCGGCTAGCACTCAGGGATAGTTGTTGAGCTGTCACTCCGTGGAGAGGGACTCGGTGCACTGCAGACAAGCCTCCTTTGACAGATTTGTGTGACTTGGCAGTGATCCTCTGATGGAAATTCACTGAAGAGCATGGATCTCAAATCCTGGTGAGCAAAGCTTTCAGAGAGCTTCTGTGTAAAGAAGCAGCCTAGACAGAAGGCAAAGGCTTCCCCAGTACCCTTTGGGTGAATTGGGGAAGCAGAGAAGTATGGATCACAAGGCATTTTACTGATTCTTGGGCACTGCAAAAGCATGCAAAGCCTCGACAATCAGCCCCTTTACTTAGGAAAGGTCTAGTGTGGTAAAGACACACTGCCCTAAGTGGACAGGGTTGGAGGTAAGCTGTTTGTTGGAGACAAGTTAGCTGGATTTTCAAAAACTGACTGATGGACCAGGCATGCACATAGCAATGGCCACTGGGCCACTGGCTGGCCTCCCTTGTCTTTTTTTGGCAAAAGAAAGATAAAAAAAAGAAAAAAGAAATTCTGCTAGAGAAAAAATTGGGAAAGTACTGATGCCTATGGTTTTTTACTCTTCTGACCATTGTTGTTCAATAACTTCTCCTTTCCTTCCCGGAAAACATGCCTTACCCATCGATTCATACTTAAAACCCTAGACTAGGAAGGTGATTCTGGACTGGCAGATTTGGATTAGCTGAGAGATGCTCTGTTCCAAGAGAGGGGACTGATAATTATCTGTGCTTTGGAAGTAACTTTATGATGTTTGGATTTTGTGCTGGCACCAGCCTCCGGGTTTGAAACACTCTGCTGTCACATGGTATGCAGCCTCTCCAAGAAAAACTCTATAAAATGAAAATACTTTATTGCCACAGCCTTTGACTTTTTGAGAGTCATACAAATACTGTAATCTCTTGCAACATTTAATTTAATTTAAACTCAGTTCACCTAAAGAAAAAATTAGTTCTGAATCCACCCATTTCACTTCTTAAAAAGCACTAGGCTTCTCTGTGGTGTCACTGTTTTGTTTGTTATGTGCCCAACTGTTATTTCACATATGTGAGAAGAAAATTGGCATCAAGTCCATATGAACTCAACTACTGGCAAAGGCAATGCTGGAACTTGCCATTGAGAAGATTAGGTTCCCAAGAAATGTCTCTAGCACTGTCCAATATCCACAAACTAAAAAAGTGTGTGTGTGTAAATATACACACACTTACTTGATTTGAAGAAGCTGATGTCCCCAAACCGTCCCAGAGTTCAGGTATTCCATTAGTAGTTTAAGTTGCCATGAGCTTAAATATCTCATTTGTACAAATAAATACAAAACAAAAAATAATTGTGCACCAATTAATAAGATAAATAGGAAATTGAGAATTTATTTTTATTCAAGTTTGAGCTTGGATATTTTGATTATCTTCCTTGTGTGATTAATAAATAGGATGATTCATAGTTTTCTTATTGATTAGATCATGTTTGGTTGGTATTGGGGGGGTCAGGAAAAGCATTTTTAAATTTTCACTAATTGTTCTCTTTTACTTTTTAAAGGTCTTTTGCTATTTAAGTCTGCCATTTTTCAGACTGCTTAGCCTTTCCCTCAGATTCAAATGTGGAACTAAATCAAGAGAAAAATGGAAAATTTTATTATGCAGAACTGTGGGAAGTGGTTTGATACTGTGAGGTCATAGTTGAAAACTGTGCTGTATGGAACCCTGGATCCTTAGTCTCCTGTAATAAGGTAGCTGTGGTGGCTGGGCCACCACAACAGGCATTTTTATTTCTGTTCCATCTCTTTAGGACCCTCCCCTGAGAGCACACTATTAAAGGCTCAAGAAGGTAAGGTTGGTAAGGTTAGGCAATCATTTGAAACCGAGATGGACTCTTCTATAATTCAGTCTTACAAAGGTGAAATACTTCTAAAAGAATGAGAATCACTTTGGGAAAACATGCAGAGAATATTCTTTAGGTTTGGATACTTCAGATTTTCATATTCATTCGTTAAAATAACCATTGTGTTTTTCTTAGTCACTGGGGAACCCCACCTATGGGAACATATCAAGTTCTCTGATATGATATAGAGTCTCTGATATAGACTCCATCTTCCCTACCCTACCCACAGGGGTGTGATCAAGACCTGGCCAATCAGATGGGGTCATTTCCCTGGCAACAGTAATTAGTCCAGGAGGTGGAGTATGACCCAAGTAGGGCCAATCAGAGCCCTTCCTTGAGGCCAGTGTATGGAAGAAGACACGTGTTACCACCGGAGTTGCTCAGTAAGGAAGATCAGAATCTGGGGCTACTAATAGCCATTTTTCCTGCCACAGGGAGAAGCCTAGAGACCTGTCCTCTGAACAAAGCCAAGCACAGTCAGGCTCAGCAGAGAGGTGAATGGAAGGTGAGTCTCAAGAGGGACTGAATCCCAGTTTCTAACCCTGAGCCCTGGTTTCTGCAGCTCTCCCTTTAATCTTATTAGCGGTTCCAATAACATAACATAAACCAAGAAATTTACTATTTGCTAAGGTTGGTTAGGATTAGATGTTTGTCACATGGAAAGGGTTCTGAATCATGCTGTGGATGATCTTAACTTGGGAATCACAGTATTACTAACTTTAGTGATTGATGACTTTCCGTTAATAAGTGAATGCCAGCTGTCTTTTATGCCAACATTTTGCTAGTTGTATTCCTTATCAATTTATAGGTCAAGAAAGAAATGCGGAAATGCCCAAATCAGAGTGGGGAAAAATGTTTGTTTTTAAAAAAGCAGAATTAGATTAAGTTCACTTCTACCCATTAAGCATTTCTCAGCACATGGAGCAAATTTACAATCTTTGCTGAATGTATTGATTGATTCAGAAATTTGTAGCACAAAAATTCTTACCCACATTTCATCACTATCCTTCATCTACCTTATGGAACAAAAGAGGCCAGGAACCAGACTGGGGAAGAATAAAAGAAAAGCTTCCATTCACAGAAGTGTTTGATTCTGCCTGTCCATATGTTTAGATTCTGCTTCTTTCCCTAATCCAGAGCTGAACATCTCAAAGATGCTGGCAGGTACAAACATGCTCCCTTTTAATTACACTACCAAATTGCTGCAATAGTTGATTGCCAGTTAAATAATTATAATCAAATGCCCATTGTGCATAACAATCATTTAATGACTGCCATCCGAAAACACTATAATAAAGAGAGCTTTAATGAAGAAAACTGGAAAAGGGCCAAGGTTTTATGGTGGTTTGCTTAAAGGGAGAGAGTCATAATCTGTATTTAAGATTAAAAGAAGCCTTTAATCCAGATGCTCAACATTAAACAAGAGCATGGAGTCATGTTTTGATCAAAAGTTACTGCATGCATAAAAGAAAATAATGTAAATGTTCTTAAAAAAAAAAAATAAAGCTCCAGTAAATTATATTAAGTAAGTGTTTGTAACCATTTGGTGTGGAAAAAAAAAATGAAAAAGAAGAAAAACATCTGATTTTTATTTGGACAAGAATACTTAGCTAAAATAAAAGGGAACAGGATTTTATTTGATTTGTATAATATCACTGAAAATAAGTGAGTTGCCATTCAGCGTACCTGGTACCAGTAATCATTCCCCTCTATGGACCCTATTCATTTTTTGCCCTCATTTAACTAGGCCAGACCTTTACCTTTGGGAGATATAATTATATTCTCACACAATGTCCTAAACTGAAATGGTTTGATGATCTCAGTGCTAACAAAGAGTAGTTCTCATTGGAGGGGGAGAAACAAAAAACAAAACAAAAAAAATCTCACCACAAAAAACTCAGATCAACTAACAGCTACCGCCCCTGCTGATGTATTTGGCTAACAAATTAAGGCTGGAAATTCCTAGAACTGCAACCATTTTCTACCATCTCATATGGAGCCTGGCCAACGATAAACGCCAGAGACTCCAGATTTTGTTAGAATGAATGCTGGGTGCAAGCTAAAGGCAACATAGTAAGTCCTCTCAAGAAAGAAGAAAGAAACTCATAGAAAACCAAAATAAGTTACCATAAGTAAGAGCAGATTAGGCTCCAACAGCTTTCCTAGTACCTCAGGGCAGACTTGACCCCTGTTAGGTGCCCACAGAAACAGCCAGTCCTCGGAAGGTCACGATGATGTCTTAGGCTATGAAAAGACCCTGAGCGCTTGAGGGAAACCTATTACAGCCAGGGATCATTTCTGTGTCAAGGTAAACACAAAAGGCAGAACAGGCTCCCCTGGTACTCTCAAGATGCCCCAGAAAGCCCAGTTTTGGTATGTGTGTGTGTTGGCGGGGGTGGGGGGGGTGGGATGCAGACAGTGAGACAGAGACGAAGGACACAGATAAACTGAGGGTAGGGAAAAATGCCCACCTGCTCATTTGGGGGTAAAGGGCACAGACAGGTCAGGACAGATTTTCTGAGACCATTCTAACTTAAAACTGACCTAGGAGAAGGTGTAGGAATTCAATGAAGACACCAGGACTTTTTCTGACATTGTAAGTTAAGTGTATCAACAAAATAACAAATTCTCCTTCAAGAAGTTCCCACTTTTTAGTCTGTGTTAGAGGCATCTCTTCACCAGCCTGTACAATGCCAGGGGGAACAGCCTCGGCCTCTGTTTTATTCAAGGCTCTCCCATGGCACTGACCGCAGGCTTTGACAGTGTGCAGCCTGCCCTGGGACGTGTGCTCCTAGGGCAGGCTCTTCACCATTCCTAGGACCAGCTCTTCTTTGCATCTCAAAGTC
This sequence comes from Mustela lutreola, assembly GCF_030435805.1. NCBI lineage: Eukaryota > Metazoa > Chordata > Mammalia > Carnivora > Mustelidae > Mustela > Mustela lutreola. The sequence goes on along the minus strand of NC_081291.1, from coordinate 53,392,068 downwards.
ACCACCAAACTCCAGTGTGTGTCCTGACAAGCTTCCCAGCTCCGCTTCCAGGAGTTTGGTGCCTAGCCTCCCTGCTGCTCCTGTTCCCTTTCCTCACTAGGAGTGGTCAGCATCTAGCTCTCCCCATTGGTTTCTTCCTTTATAAAAGGTAACATGAACACTAAACTCAGCTTATAGGGTTTTTTGCGTGTGAGAAGACTTGAAAAATGCACAGAAAGCCATGCGACTGGCACTGATAAATGTTCACTAAGCAGAAGCTATTAATGATGCACACCATTGCCTCTAGAGGAAAACCCAAATTCAAATTCCTCCATCAGGTGTATGATAACATCGATAATTAAAATGACATAAATTTTCTTGCTCAGCCACTCATCCCAAACATTCTTGTTTCTAGTTTTTTACACCCCGATCCATTCCCCGCATAGCAGCCAAGGCTTTAAAAAATATGCAAATCACTCTCTGACAGTCTCCTACTTAAAACACAATACAAGCTCTTTCTCTTGGCCTACGAGAGCCTCTGGTCACTTGTCCCCTGCCTCTGTCTCCAACCTCACTTCCGACCACACCCCCACAATTCACTGTGCTTTCGCCATGCTGACTACATTTCTTCCATTTCTGAAACTGAACAAGCTTGTTCCCACCATAGGTCTTTGCACAAGATGCTCCCCCTGTCCACAGGCTCTTTCCCCAGACACCCACATGTGTGGATCCCTTCTCTGCCTTCAGGTATCAGCTCAGAAGTCACTTTCTCAGACAGGCCTGCACTAACCTGCTAGTCTAAACTAACTCCTGACTTCTATTTTGCTCTCCTCCCACACCAATTCACTCTACCCCAACATCCCATTTTGTTTGCATCTTTGTGTTCAACATTAGCTGAAAGGGTCTTTGTTTGTTGTGCATGAAGTTCCATGAAAACAGAGACCTTGCCCTGTGTGTCTTGACTACCCACGCTTACAAGGGGCTGAACTGCAGACACCAAATGAATATGCTGTGTTCCCCGCACAGAGCCCTGCACACTGGCTGCTGCTTACTAGGCATTCAGGAAACCTCCACTGAGCTGAAATGCACTGAATTCAACCAAGACACAGATGTCCAGAGCGTGGCTAAAAATCTTCCCTTGGCCACAGTCTTGCCAAAGCAGGTGGACCATGGAGAGAGCTCGTAACTGTGACCTGTGCTTATCAAGGAGTTCATGAAACTTAAAAGGCAGTGGTTGTAAGGGTGAACATATATAAAGATATTTAGGCAAATGTTTCTGGGTTCAACGGAAGGGTGAGGAGATACAAATGCCTAAATTTAGGGCGTACTATAAACAAAGCGGTAGTGGTAAATGAGAATACTGTGCAACTGGAACCAGGGTAACAGTTAAAATAAACTTTTTTCTTAAGATTTATTTATTCATTTGAGAGAGAGAGAGAGAGCAAGAGAGCACACATATGCACATCCTAGAGAGAGCGTTCGAGAGGGGGGAAAGGCAGAGGGAGAGAATCTCAAGGAGACTCCCTGCTCAGCACAGAGCCCAACATGTGGCTCGATCTCACAATCCTATGATCGATCACGACCTGAGCCGAAACCGAGTTGGCTGCTTGTCCGAATGAGCCACCCAGGTGCCCCTAAAGTAAACTCTTGATTTAATATATATATATTAATTATAATATAATATAATTAATAATAATATAATATAATTATAATTAATTATAATTAATATATATGTTAAATCAAGAGTATATTAAAATTTAATATATATATAAAATATATATAAAATTATTAAATCGTGTATATATATATATATATCTCCAGTCAGTTTCAGATAGGCGTGGGATGTGGAGGCAGAATTCACCATTTTCTGAACTTGAAGAGCACTATCACCTATCCTGTATCACACAGCACTTAGAAGCTAGGGTGAAAAGTAAGTGAAAGAGAGCAATAAGGTGACTATTTTTAACAATACCAGGGGGCAGGTATTTAAAGAAAAAGGAAAAGACAAGCCACCTGCTTCGGGCCTATCACATCATTTAGCTCTAAGAAATAAGAGAAATATCAGAAATATTAGTAAAAAAGAAAGGAAAGGTAACCAAAAAGGATATCTGTATGCTTAGCCTGCTGTATCATTATTTTTATGATAACCACACCAGTTTCCTAATTTTCTCCAAGTTCTCCCTAACTCTCAGGTTGTGTGATTTTGGTGGACTGTTTACCCTAATGCCACTGGAGATGGGAACATATTCCAGCTCTGACTAGTGAGAGCTACCTCCCTGCCCCCCTTCCCCCACGGTAACTGGGTCACTAGAAACCAGTGAAGCAGGACCTTAGCTAGCACCAGTGGGAAGAAGGCTTGCTTTCCCTGGTAGTTGCTATGGCTGGCAATGGGCTACCAGTGCCATCTTGTTATCCCAAGGCCAGAGCCTTCCTAAGAATGAACAGTGAAGCAGTGTAGAGAAAAGCCAGGCAAGAGAAGAAGACACCACAGACATTTTTTTAACACTTAGATCTAGGAGTGTCTGAGGCTAGAACTATCCATGAATTTTTCAGTTATTTGAACATATAAATCCTCACGTTTGCTTAAATTTGAGTTAGTGTCTAATTTCCAACCCAAAGAATCTGACTGATACAGTAATTAATCCTGTAGAGTTTAATCCTAAAGGAGGTATCTAAAAAAGCAGTACACGAAGTACTTTTCTGAGTTCTCTTAAAAAGAAAAGAAAAAAAAAAGAGTAAGAGAATATGTGAGATGCTGGGAAACCTACATTTCTCACACTAACAATTCTATTGGTCCAAATACGTATATGTATGTGACGTGAATATGCATGAGACAACTGCACTGTGAGATTTCTGTAAACAGAAGGGGACCTTCTATTTATTATGTCCCTAAGCCTTCACCTTAGCTCTCCATCAGAGTCAGGCAATCATTCTTTCAAAGGTGTTCTTAGTTAAGTGCTGAGCATGTGCCAGGTATTATGCTAGGTACTGAGGATATAAAGATAATTAAGACACATTCTTTTTTTTTTTTTTTTTTTAAGATTTTATTTATTTATTTGACAGAGAGAGATCACAAGTAGGCGGAGAAGCAGGCAGAGAGAGAGAGAGAGGAGGAAGCAGGCTCCCTGCTGAGCAGAGAGCCCGATGCGGGACTCAATCCCAGGACACTGAGATCATGACCTGAGCCGAGGACAGCGGCTTAATCCACTGAGCCACCCAGGCGCCCAATTAAGACACATTCTTATTCTCAAGAAGCTAGCAAATAATTGTGGTCCAGTGTGACAAGCGTGAGACAGGTACCGGGGGGCCTTCAGAAAGGATGAAAGCTTAAAGGATGGGCACGCATTTGCCAGGTGGAGCGAATAAGTGCCAAGGGACAGGCAGAAGTGTAGGGCAGCTAAGACCAACAAGCTTGAGAGGTATGCTGGAGCCTGCTGTAGGACCTGTCTGTGACTGCCATGCTGAGGAGCCGACCTTACCCCAAAGCAAAGTTCAGCCTCTATAAGATCCTGAGTAACGTGCTCAGATCTCTGTGTCAGAAAGGGAAGCCTGGTGGCTGCTGGAGGCAGGACTGGAGAGGACAGAGACTGAAGGTGGGATTCACTGGGGACTGTGCTTGTCAATGGTAAATGGCTGTGGGACTTTGATGGAGAAAAGCCACATGAAACTAGGAGGCAAGTATCTGTGGTTCCAACTCAGAAGAACAATGAATGCTAATCCCATACAGGTGACTTTAGAAGAATGCTGGTCAAGATGATTATCTGCATCTTAAATGACATAGACAGAACAAGAGTAATACTGGAAGATGGTAATACATGTCTGCACTTTCCTCAGACTCTGGATCTCACTACCTCCACCCTAAGTTCTTTTTCCAAACTAATGTCCATCCACCCCAGCTTCAGGGAAGGGCCTTTGCTTCACATCTGCTGGTAACCCTTGGAGTTCTCTATGCTATGGCATCCCTACACTTTTTTTTATTAAAAAACTTTATTTATTTATTTCACAGAGAGAGAGAGAGAAAGTGCACGTACATGCGTGCACAAGCAGGGGAAGCAGCAGGCTGAGGGAGAAGGAGAAGCAGGGAGCCCGATGAAGGGCTTGATCCCAGGACGCCGGAATCATGACCTGAGCCAAAGGCAGAAACTTACCCAACTGAGCCACCCAGGAGCCCTCTACATTAAAAAAAAATAGTTTATAAGTGACTATACCTCTCTGAATCTCAACTTCCACATCTGTAAGATGGGAATACTGACATTTACCTCAGGGTGAGGACTGAATAAGACAAATTTCCAAGAGCGCTGTACAGAGCCCGGCACATAATAAATACTCACTACACAAAAGCAGCCACACTCCTGCTGAAGATGAGCTCACTGCACTGGCAAAGATACTCACACCTACCAGCAGCTTTTCATTTCTAGGGACTCCTGGACCTTACAGTTAAAAGACTTTTGTGTTAGGAGCAAGGCAGGAGCACTTTACTGGGTAGTTAGAACAGAGGGACTAACAGAAGCTCAGTAACTCTGAAGGTCCATAGCAATCTGGTCAGGCTGCAGTGGAGGATGCTGGGCAGAAGGGGAATGCATGTTCATGCTCTTGAATGCAGAAATGCAGTATACATGCTGCTCCTTCTCAGTGAAAATGTCATTCTATTGTCACCCCTCCTTTAAAAGCTGGGAAATGTTTTGTGACAGAAGAAAGAAACTCAGGGGACTAACAGGTCTGTTGATGATGTGGCTTTATCTTATTCCTAAAGCCAAACCTACAGAGATAGCTTGTTTATAGAATTTCCTACAATCCTCTTTAACTAAACCCTCCGTGGACAAGTTGGGACTTGGCTACCACTGGGCCTGGCTTAATGGTTTGTGAAAATGCACAAGCTCAGGGAAAGATGAGAGAGCCATAATGCAAAAATCCAACAAGATTGGGCAGCTGTACACTGCTTCAGCATCTCCATCCTCAAGCCACCCACACAGAGCTTTAGGTGCCAGAGGAGCAAAGTTGCAGAGTTTGCAAACACTAAAAAACCACATTCAGCCACCGAGGGCAATGGTCCCAAACCTACTTTAGACCGAAGATACCTCTTGAGAGTATAATGACACTGAACCTCCCCTCCATAACACACATACATGCAACCTTTGGTGTACAGGAACCACCCCTGCCCCACCTGCAGGCCCATCTTGGTCCCACAGGAATTTAGAGGAACCAGTTCACAGGGCTTGAAAGAAGAGGTAGGAGAGTCAAGAGTTCCTCTTCTTGGGGCTCAGTTTTTTCTAGGACACAATTCATTGCCATGAATGCCACCTCCTCACAGGGAGATGGCTAATGAATGAGGGGAAATTTAGCCTGAACACTGATCTGTCTGCAGTGCCTAACTCTTAGGGTTATGGGGCATCTTGGAATCTTAGTGGTGTCCAACGTGCTAGGTACATTAAAGTCACCAGGTTTCCCTGGGAAGTAGTAAGAAAGCCTGGTCTCTTCCCCTCAGCTCCAACTAGTTCTCCTATTCTTCTTCTCTTATGCACAGACAGCAGATTCCTTGGGTGATCTGTCTCAGATCCAAAAGGTTAAAAATAATTTGCTAAATACCTTCCTAGATGAATTGAAATCCAAGACCTTTTTGAGTCTTGTCCAGCCATCCCTCAAAGGGTGAGCAGGGCTGAAAGTCATGTTCTTTCCTAGCTGAGACCCTGAGTCAGACTTCTGCCTGTTAATCTTCTGATGTCACAAGTCAAACTGAGCCATGGAAGGCTGAGTAAGCATCTTTAGGAAACAGAAACTCAACTGTAAGAACACAGGTATTTCCAAATGCAAAACATCGCAGCCCAGTCTCTAACTCAGCTACTGTATATAAATTTAGCCATGATACTGGCATGAGAATTAAAACCAACAACAATAACAATAACAACCAGGAGTCAAAGGTGAAAAGGATAACAAAGTACCACGAGTCACTATCTTAGGCAAGACATGTAAAGTGGTAAAGAACACATAGAAAGACTTTGCCCTTGTGGGAATTCTATTTGAGTGGGGGCTGGAGAGGGAGACAGGAAATAAACAAAAATGGCTAATTTCAGATAGTGATTAAGTGCCATATAGAGAATAAAACAGGGGAAAGGGATAAAGAATGGCTGAGGGACTGTTTTTATATCCATTTCATAGATGAGGAAACTGAGGATAACAGAAGTCACGTGGATTGTCCAATGCTTCACAGTGAGCAAGTAGTGAATTTAAACTTAGATGTGTCTGATTCCAAAGCTATTCCTAACCACTAACCCATTATATTGCTTCAGCTTCCAGAGAAACCAAAGAATCTCGAGAACACAGAAGGTGACAAACCATCCTTATTTTTATTTTTATTTATTTATTTTTTTAAAGATTGTATTTATTTATTTGAGAGAGAGACAGCGAGAGAGAGCATGAGAGGCGAGAAGGTCAGAGAGAGAAGCAGACTCCCCATGGAGTTGGGAGCCCGATGCGGGACTCGATCCCAGGACTCCGGGACCGTGACCCGAGCCGAAGGCAGTTGCCCAACCAACTGAGCCACCCAGGCGCCCCCATCCTTATTTTTAAAACTCCCTTTCCAGGATATCAGCAAAACTCTGAGATCTATGAACTCAAAGGAGTATACTACAGTTGCCATTTTGATGCTAATGCAACTAACATCTGAGATTTTCTACACGATATTTAACATACTTTAATCCTTAATGCCATCCTCTGAGAGGGGAATTACTGTCCCTATACTTTGATAAAAGAGTTTAAGTAACCTGTTGAAAATCACAGAGCTTAGAAGTGTGGAAGCTGCAATCCAGGCCTTGTGCCTCTGAGTGCATTGCTTTTTCCATTACACCATGCTGCCTTCCAGAAGACTCCCCAAGGAGCTACATTTTTCTCCCACTGGGAGACAAGGCAGTAACTAACTTGGCAGTGCAGACAGAAAGGAGTGACTGTTTTGCATCTCTGCCAAGCAAGCATTCATGCCCTTTGCAATATGACTTGGACACAATACCCAACCAATCTTTAGCAGCTAAGCATTCTAGAATCAGCTGAAGAATTTTCTCACCTTCTCCATATGGGGTCCAAAATTAAGAGGGGGAAAACATATTTATGTCTCATTCAAAATTCAAAAAGCAATAAATCCTTCAAGGCTCTGGCGAGTTTCTCTAATCCGTTGTAATCATGTTTCCTTGTATAACAAGTCTTGTGATATCTGTAGCACTGTCTCGCTATAGTAACAGCAGCCCGAATGTTGGAGTTCTTCTTCTTGTGCCTGGGGGATTATTCCATTTTCCACATTAGGAATAAGCCGCAGACTTTAGGTTCTAAAACGGTGTCAGAAATGCTGACTAGAATCCAGATGCCCGAAATACACTTAGAACTAAATTGTACTGCCCTCTGTGAAAGACACAAATGAGAAGAATGTACCAGGTTCTAGAATACTAGTTCAGAAAGCAAAATTATGAACAGAGCCAGCATGGGTTCTGCTGCAACTCAAAGACTCCTTAAAGCTACCCAGAGACTTTCCAATCATCTCTTCCACTTTTAAAGTTTGTTCCCCCTGACTTTAATTTTTTTTTTTTTCCTTACGAAAGAAGCCAAACATACTTGGGAAGGAGGATGTACTATCGACTCATCCTAATAAATTGGGTTTATAGAACTTTCTGGAGGTGTCCTTTTACATTAGAAAAATTGTTTAGGTTTAGGGGAGAGTCAAGATGGGGGAGGAGTAGACTGAGATGACATCTGGTTGCAGGAGATCAGCTAGATAGTTATCAAACCATTCCGAACACCTACAGACCCAACAGGGGATCAAAGAGAAGAGCAGCAATTCTAGAAACAGAAAATCGACCACTTTCTGAAAAGTAGGACATGTGGAGAAGTGAATCTGAAGAGACGGGAAGATAGACCGTGGTGGGAAGGGCCAGCTCCCAGCAAGCAGTGGAGCAGCAGAGCACAAAATCCAAACTTTTAGAAGTCTGCTCCACTGAGGGACATTGCTCCAGAGGCTAAGTGGGGTGGAGCCCTCACAAGGACAGTGTGATCTCAGGTCCTGCGGGGTCACAAGTGTCTGAGTGTAGCAGAGCTCGCAGGTATCAGAGCAGGAAAGCTGACTACAGAAACGGAGCTGAGCAGTGGGCTCTCAGCTCAGGGTTTCCTTAAACTGTGATCCATGGCACAGTGGTACCACTGCTCTTTGAGCAGGGACCCCCCCGCCCCCACCAAGTGGCAGATTCGGGAGACCCATCTTCCTCTGCTGGAAGAGCAGGAATCTGCTGGCTTTGGAGATTCCAAATGGGGCTGTGTGCCAGAGACACAAACACTCGGTCACAGGCCAGGTGAGCTTGGAGGGTGGCTGGAAACCAGGGAGATGGGAGTGATTGACCGCTTTTCTCCGAGGGCACACTGGGGATTGGGGACCCGAGCTCTTGGCTCCTCCAGGCTAGAGATTGGGAGGCCACCATTTTCATTCCTGTCCTCCAGAGCTCTACGGAAAGCATTCAGGGAACAAAAGCTCCTGAGAGCAAACTGGAGCAGATTACTTAGCCTGGCCCCTGGCAAGCATGGTGCAATTCCACCTCCGGCAAAGACATTTGAGAATCACTGCAACAGGCCCCTCCCCTAGAAGATCAAGAACATCCAGCCAAGACCAAGCTCACTGATCAAGGAGAACAGTGGAATTCCAGAGTAGGGGAAACCAAAGCATGGAATTCATGGCTTTCTCACCAAGACTCCATAGACTTGCAAAGTTAATTAAATTTGTTAAATTTTATTTCTTTCTTATTCTAATTTTAAAAACTTTCCCCCTTTCCTCTGTAATGTTTTTTAACTATTTTATCTTAACAATAACTTTCTTAAAAAAATCTTTTTAAACCTTCATTATTATAGTCATATTTTATCCTTCATTGTATCTAACTTTATTTTTTGTATACATATAGGGTTTTTTCTTCTAAAAAATTTTTGGATACAATTTCTTCCCATACATCAAAATATACCCTAAATCTACCACAGGGTTTGTTCTAGTCTCCAGCCTGAGCAAATTCTCTCCACTTTTCTTTTTCTTTCTTTTTTCCAACCAACTTATCAATTCCTTTTTTAGAATTTTTAAAAAAAATTTCATCTTTACAGTCATATTCCATCCCTTCATCATGTTTACCCTTATTTTTGTATATATTTAAGTTTTTCTTTCTTTAAAATTTTGGGATGTAATTTCTTCTAAGAGACCAAAATACACTCAAAATCAAGTGGGTGGCTCTGTTCTATTCACCAGTCTAATTTTTTTTAACATTTTTAATTTTAATTTTACTTTTTAAATTAAATTAAATTTTAATTTTTTAACATTTTAAAAAATTTCTTTTTACCCCTTTTTTTCTCCCCCCAATTTAGGGTCTCCTCTGATTTTTAATTTTTTAACATTTAAAAAAATTTCTTTTTACCCCTTTTCTTCTCCCCCCAATTTGGGATCTCCTCTGATTTGGTTAGCATACATTTTTCTGGGGTCTTTGCCACCCTTTTAGTATTTTATTTTCTCATTCATATATTCTTATCTGGATAAAATGACAAGGTGGAAAAACTCACCACACACACACAAAAAAGGACAAGAGGCAGTACCGAAGGCTAGGGATCTAATCAATATGGTCGTTGGTAATATGTCAGATCTAGAGTTCAAAATGACAATTCTCAAGGTGCTAGCTGGGCTTGAAAAAGGCATGGAAAATATTAAAGAAACCCTGTCTGGAGAAATAAAAGCCCTTTCTGGAGAAATGAAAGAACTTAAACCTAACCAAGCTGAAATAAAAAAAGCTATTAATGAGGTGTAATAAAAAATGGAGGCTCTTACTGCTAGGATAAATGAGGCACAAGAAAGAATTAGTGATATAGAAGACCAAATAATGGAGAATAAAGAAGCTGAGCAGAAGACAAGCAACTACTGGACCACAAGGGGAGAATTCGAGAGATAAGTGATACCATAAGATGAAACAATATGGGGCGCCTGTGTTGCTCAGTGGGTTAAAGCCTCTGCCTTCGGCTCGGGTCATGATCCCAGGGTCCTGGATTGAGCCCAGCATTGGGCTCTCTGCTCAGTGGGGAGCCTGCTTCCTCCTCTCTTTCTCTACCTGCCTCTCTGCCTACTGTGATATCTCTCTCTGTCAAATAAATAAATAAAATATTTTTTTTTAAAAAAGATGAAACAATATTAGAATAATTGGGATTTCAGAAGAAGAAGAAAGAGAGAGGGGGACAGAAGGTATATTGGAGCAAATTATTGTAGAGAATTTCCCTAATATGGCAAAGGGAACAAGCGTCAAAATCCAGGAGGCACAAAGAGTGCCCCTCAAAATCAATAAAAATAGGTCCATACCCCGTCATCTAATAGTAAAACTTACAAGTCTTACTGACAAAGAGAAAATCCTGAAAGCAGCTTGGGACAAGGAGTCTGTAACCTACAGTGGTAAGAATATTAGATTGTCAGCAGACTTATCCACAGAGACCTGGCAGGCCAGAAAGAACTGGTATGATATATTCAGAGCACTAAATGAGAAAAACATGCACCCAAGAATATGATATTCAACTAGGATATCATTGAAAATAGAAGGAGATAAAAAGCTTCTAGGACAAATAAAAATTAAAAGAATTTGTAAACACCAAACCAGTTGTACAGGAAATATTGAAAGGGGTCCTCTGAGCAAAGAGAGAGCCTTAAACTAGTAGACCAGAAAGGAACAGAGACAATATACAGTAACAGTCACCTTACAGACAATACAATGACACTAAATTCTTATCTTTCAATAGTTACTCTGAATGTAAATGGGCTAAATGTCCCAATCAAAAGACACAGAGTATCAGAATGGATAACAAAACAAAACCTATCAATATGCTGTCTATCAGAAACTCATTTTAGACCCAAAGACACCTCCAGATTTAAAGTGAGGGGGTGGAAAACAATGTACCATGCTAATGGACATCAGAAGAAAGCTGGGGTGGCAATCCTTGTATCAGATCAATTAGATTTTAAGTCAAAGACTATATAAGAGATGAGAAGGACACTACATCATACTCAAAGGGTCTGTCCAAAAAGAAGATCTAACAATTTTAAATATCTATGCCCCTAACATGGGAGCAGCAAACTATATAAACTAATTAATAACAAAATCAAAGAAACTCATCAACAATAATACAATAGTAGTATGGGACTTTAACAGCCCCCTTGCTGAAATGGAGTGATATCTCTCCATATCACAGATCATCCATGCAAAAGATCAACAAGGAAATAAAGGCCTTAAATGATACATTGGACCAGATGGACAGATCTATTCAGAACATTCCATCCCAAAGCAGCAGAATACACATTCTTCCCTAGTGCACATGGAACATTCACCAGAATAGATCACATCCTGGGTCACAAATCAAGTCTCAACTGGTACAAAAAGACTGGGATCATTCCCTGTGTATTTTCAAACCACAATGCTCTGAAGCTAGAGCTCAATCACAAGAGGAAAGTTGGAAAGAACTCAAATACATGGAGGCTAAACAGCATCCTACTAAAGAATGAATGGGTCAACCAGGAAATTAAAGAAGAACTGAAAAAGTTCATGGAAATAAATGATAATGAAAACACAACTGTTCAAAATCAGTGGGACACAGAAAAGGTAGTCCTGCGAGGAAAGTATATAGCGATACAAGCCTTTCTCAAGAAACAAGAAAGGTCTCAAGTACATAACCTAACCCTACACCTAAAGGGGCTGGAGAAAGAACAGCAAAGAAAGCCTAATCCCAGCAGAAGAAATAATAAAGATCAGAGCAGAAATCAATGAAACAGAACCCCACCCCCCAAAAACACACAAAAAAACAAACCAAACCAAACAAACAAAAAACCCCAAAAAACCAGCAGAACGAATCAATGAAACTAGGAGCTAGCTCTTTGAAAGAATTAATAAGATTGATAAGTCCCTGGCCAGACTTATCAAAAAGAAAAGAGAAAAGACGCAAATTAATAAACATGGATGAAAGAGGTGAGATCACAACCAACATCAAAGAAATATAAACAATTATTATGAGACAATATTATGAGAAATATTATGAGAAAGTTACACCAGCAAATTTGACAATCTGGAAGAAATGGATGCATTCTTAGAGACATATAAACTACAAAAACTGAACCAGGAAGAAATAGAATATCTGAACAGACCCATAACCAGTAAGGAGACTGAAGCAGTCATCAAAAATATCCCAACAAACAAAAGCCCACGGCCAGACGGCTTCCCAGGGGAGTTCTATCAAACATGTAAAAAAGAATTAATAGCTATTCTCCTAAAAATGTTCCAAAAAATAGAAATGGAAGGAAAACTTCCAAACTCATTTTACGAAGCCAGCATTACCTTGATCCCCAAACCAGACAAAGCCCCATCAAAAAGAAGAATTACAGACCAAAATTCTTGATGAAGACAGATGTGAAAATTCTCACCAAAATACTAGCCAATAGGATCCAACAGTACATTAAAAGGATTATTCACCACGACCACTTGGGATTTATTCCAGGGCTGCAAGGCACAAATCAATCAATGTGATATAATACATTAATAAAAGAAAGGACAAGAACCATATGATACTCTCAATAGATGCTGAAAAAGCATTTGACAAAGTACAGCATCCATTCTTGATCAAACCTCTTCAAAGTGTAGAGATAGAGGGTACATACCTCAATATCATCAAAGCCATCTATGAAAAACCCACAGCAAATATCATTCTCATTGCAGAAAAACTGAGAGCTTTTCCACTAAGGTCAGGAACACATCAGGGATGTCCATTATCACCAGTGCATTCCAACATAGTACTAGAAGTCCTAGCCTCAGCAATCAGACAACAGAAAGAAATTAAAGGCATCCAAATCAGCAAAGAAGAAGTCAAACTATCACCCTTTGCAGAGGATATGATACTTTATGTGGAAAGCCCAAAAGACTCCACTCCAAATCTGCTAGAACTTGTACAGGAATTCAGTAAAATGTCAGGATAAAAAAATCAATGCACAGAAATCAGTTGCATTTTTATACACCACCACCAAGACAGAAGAAAGAGAAATTAAGGAGTCGATCCCATTTATAATTGCACCCAAAACCATAAGATACCTAGCAATAAACCTAACCAAAGAGGCAAAGAATCTGTACTCAGAAAACTATAAAGTACTCATGAAAGAAATTGAGGAAGATACAAAAAAATGGAAAAATGTTCCATGCTCATGGATTGGAAGAACAAATACTGTGAAAATGTCTATGCCACCTAAAGCAATCTACATGTTTAATGCAATCCCTATCAAAATACCATCAATTTTTTTCAAAGAAATGGAACAAATAATTCTAAAATTTATATGGAACCAGAAAAGACCTCGAATAGACAGAGGAATGTTGAAAAAGAAAGCCAAAGTTGGTGGCATCACAATTCCAGACTTCAAGCTCTATTACAAAGCTGTCATCATCATGACAATATGGTACTGGCACAAAAACAGACACATAGATCAATGGAGCAGAATAGAGAGACCAGAAATAGACCCTCAACTCTATGGTCAACTAATCTTTGACAAAGCAGAAAGAATGTCCAATGGAAAAAAGAAAGTCTCTTCAACAAATGGTGTTGGGGAAATTGGACAGCCACATGCAGAAAAATGAAACTGGACCATTTCCTTACACCACACACAAAAATAGACTCCAAATGGATGAAAGACCTCAATGTGAGAAAGGAATCCACCAAAATCCTTGAGAAGAACACAGGCAGCAACTTCTTCAACCTCAGCTGCAGCAACTTCTTCCTAGAAACATTGCCAAAGGCAAGGAAATCAAGGGCAAAAATGAACTATTGGGACTTCATCAAGATCAAAAGCTTTTGCACAGCAAGGGAAACAGACAATGAAGCCAAAAGACAACTGACAGAATGGGAGAAGATATTTGCAAATAACATATCAGATAAAGGGCTAGTATCCAAAATTCATAAAGAACTTAGCAAACTCAACACCCAAAGAACAAATAATCCAATCAAGAAATGGGCAGAGGACATGAACAGACATTTCTGCAAAGAGACATCCAGATGACCAACAGACACATGAAAAAGTGCTCCACATCACTTGGCATCAGGGAGATACAAATCAAAACCACAGTGAGATCCCACCTCACACCAGTCAGAATGGCTAAAATTAACAAGTCAGGAAATGACAGATGCTGGTGAGGATGCAGAGAAAGGGAACCCTCCTACCCTGTTGGTGGAGATGCAAGCTGGTGCAGCCACTCTGGAAAATAGTATGGAGGTTCCTCAAAAAGTTGAAAATAGAGCTACCCTATGACCCAGCAATCGCACTACTGGGTATTTACCCTAAAGATACAAATGTAGTGATCCAAAGGGGCACATGCATCCAAATGTTTATAGCAGCAATGTCCACAATAGCCAAACTATGGAAAGAACCTAGATGTTCATCAACAGATGAATGGATAAAGAAGATATGGGGTGTGTGTGTGTGTGTGTGTGTGTGTGTCTATACTTACATACATACATACACACAATGGGATACTATGCAGCCATCAAAAAATGAAATCTTGCCATTTGCAATGACATGGATGTAACTAAAGGGTATTACACTGAGCAAAATAAGTCAATCAGAGAAAGACAATTATCATATGATCTCTCTGATATGAGGAATTTGAAAGGCAAAGTGGAGGCTTTGGGGTACGGAAGGAAAAAATGAAACAAGATGGGATCAGGAGGGAGACAAACCATAAGAGACTCTTAATCTCACAAAGCAACCTGAGGGTTGCCGGTGGGAGGAGGGTATGGAGAGTGTGGCTGGGTTACAGACATTGGGGAGGGTATGTGCTATATTGAATGCGGTGAAGTGTGTAAACCTGGTGATTCACAGACCTGTACTCCTGGGGCAAATAATACATTATATGTTAATAAAAAATTTTAAAATAAAAAAAATATATAAAAAATGAGAAAGAAAGAAGTAAGACATTTTTATCTGTAGCTAATGTAATTCTGTATATATAATTCTATATATAAAGGTTAAAACATAAATTATTAAAATTAATATTTTATCAAGGTTAAAAAAAGAAAAATTATTTAGGTTTTCATGGATTTCTTTGATAAGTAAATGATTTTTCTCTATGGTTAAGCACTTCTAATTGTTATTAAGATAAATTTATTAAATTCTTTAACAGAAATAAGTTGTTTAACCCTTAAAGTTCCCCCAACAAAGTTGTTATTATTTCCATTCTACAATGAAGGTCTAAGTCTCAAGATACTGCTACTACTACTGCCCAAGGTTACACAGCTAGAACTTTAATATAGGGAACTAGGATCTAGAACCTCTTCTGGAATAAAAAGTTCAAAGCCCTCTCCCCCACTACAGAAGAGCCATCGCTTCTAGCTTCTGGCTGTCACCAAAACTTTCTGAATTAAACTTGATTTTCAGAGCAATAACTTTCTTCTTAACATTGTTTTTCACTCAGGGAGTATTTAATTAAATGGTATAATTACAAGTCCATCTGGCTTTCCCAGGCTATGGAAAGCATACCCCTCCACTGGTGGGAGTAGAAATGTGCAGGGGTTCTAGAAACCAGCCTAGTAGCTGGGGGCATCCAGCCTCTGTGGGTATGAGATAATGCTTTAACAAGAGAGTGTAGTTAATTAGAGAGTCTATAAAGGGAAAGTCAATTAGCAAAGCTGTACTGACTATATAATACTTTTTCAGAGATTTTATTTATTTATTTATTTATTTATTTGAGAGAGCAAGCTAGAAAGTGTGCACTTGTGTGTACAAGCAGAAAAGAGGCAGAGGGAGAAAGAGAGAATTTCAAGCAGACTCTATGCTGAGCGTGAGCCCAACATGGGACTCGATTTCACAAACCTAAGATCACCTGAGTCAAAACCAAGAGTTGGATGTTTAGCCAACTAAGCCACTCAGGAGCCCCAAATGTATAATAATTTTAAAAAGCACATTATGCCTCTTGTTTGTCAACCTGCTTTCAGTTAGGATGGGCTCTCAGGCTAGTTTGACTCCTTTATTTATTTATTTAGAAAGATTTTATTTATTTCTTTGACAGAGAGAACACAAGCAGGGGGAGTGGCAGGCAGAGGGAGAGGGAGCTGAGCAGGGAACCCGGAGGCTTGATCCTGGGACCCTGGTGTCATGCCCCGAGCTGAAGGCAGACACTCAAAGGTCTGAGCTATCCAGGCACCCCTGGACACCGTTAGTTTTGAATGCCCAGCACCCTTGGGGTTTCTAGTAATGGCAAACATTTTCTGATGGGGACTGCTAACCATGCTCCTTTACAGACTCTGCCTCTCTGGCCCAACTTGACTGGTCCCAGAATGAGCAACAGACCTAAGCTGGGCCCTGGGTTTTTAGTCAGGGACCCGAGAGGCCGGTTCATGTCAGATGATGCAGCTATAAATTAGGAGGCTGTGGAGCTGCCAGCAGCCATGTTTCCTGTCTTGCAGAAGAGGCCTGTCTGCAGGGACAACCCCTGTTCCTGTTATTCCTGAACTGCAGCTTTTCCCAAGGTGTGCCTGATTAACCTCTCTTTCAGTTGTGTGCAATGCTCCATTGTTTCTGTTTGCCTCTGGTAATTCAAGTTGGGTCTATTTCACTTGAAACCAACAGAGTCCTGAATAATTTAGAAACAGTACCAGGAATGGAGAGCTGAAAGGAAGCAAGTCTAAATGCAGAAAAGTGTAAGATGAGGTGGGAGGAGGAGCCATAAGAACCTTCCACATCTGGGGTGGAAAAAACTCCCAATTGCTGCTACAGGCAGTAAAACAATCAGTTTAACGAGGCCAGAGGTTTAGGGGATTTAGGGAAACATCAGATTATTGGAGGCACTGTCCACTTCTTGCAGCCTTTCATACAGGGCAAGAAAGAGATGCCTCCCTGAAAGGTAGCCCAGCCAGAAGCAGATAAGGACAGCACAACTAGTATCTAATACCTTGAAGGGAGACCTCTTATGCTTTTGGTCAGCACTCTGAGTCTTTTTTGACTTGCAAAGGGTGATTTTTTTTTTTTCCCCTGCAAGCTGAAGTGAGCTGTTGTTACAGAAATGGTGGGAGTCTGATAAATGGATAGCAATCTATGGGAAGAGCCGGGGCTCTTAGAAATGGCGACAGGAAGGCTCCTCTGAACCCAAATGCAAACTGAGAGCAGGTACCCAGCAGAAGTCCTTAAATTAAGTCCCAATGGGATAAGCAGGGGCTCTTAAACAGCTTTTTTAAAAATAATTTTTTTAAAGATGCATTTCATTTATTTTTATTATTTATTTGAGAGAAAGGGAGCAAGAGTGGGGAGGAGGGGCAGAGGGCAAGGGAGAAGAAGATTCCCCACTGAGCAGGGAGCTGGATGTGGGGACTTGATCCCAGGACCCTGGGATCATTACCTGAGCTGAAGGCAGACACTTAACTGACTAAGTCCCCTAGGCGCCCTCTTAAACCACTCTTAGAGGCACTGGTCTCCAGTTACAAAACCATGATGACTGAGTAGATTTTATTTTACTTTTAAAGATGTGTGTGTGTTTGTTTGTTTGAGGGATGGGAGAGGAGGGAAGAAGGAGAGTGGGGAGAGAGAGAGAATCCCAAGCGGATTCTGTCCTAAGCATGGAGCCGGATGTGGTGCTTAACCCCACAACCCTGAGATCATGACCTGAGCTAAAATCAAGAGTTGGATGCTCAACCAACTGAGCTATACAGGTGCCCCTGAGTAGGTTTTAATGACTGGACCTCTCAAGGTCCAGAGCAATTCCCTAGATTCAGGTTCCACATCTTAGAATAAGATAGGATAAGATTATCTCCAAAGTGTCTTCTTGGTTTTAATCTTTGTTCTTGATGATTAAATATAATATAAAGCTTTATTATTTTCTTAAAACTACCAGGGACAACTCTCCTCATTTTAAACATTAAATGTAAAGGCAAATAAATGTAGGGGTAAGAGAGAGTAAGCACTTGCTTGTGAGTCTTTGCTCAATTCACTGCGCACTTTCACAGGACGAATTCAAATTTCCTCACCGGCAAATGGGGATCTTAGATACCTGTCTTCATTGGGCAGTGAGAAGGGAAAAAAGAAAGCCATGTGACTTCTTAAGAGAGAGTATGTTGTAGAAATTCTTAACTGGATTAAGGTAACACCCTTTCTAAATACAAAGATTGTCAGCCCTTCTGAAGCCATTTCTGACCCTAACCCTTGCTATAGTTTTCATATGTCTACAGAGAATGTGTTCCCCAATGGACACAGAACTGGCCTGGGGGAAATATCAATGTTGTCTCATCCCTGGCATTTCTGATTTTCCCTTTCAGTGTCCTATTTCACCTGTCCAGGACTGGCTCCCTGTTTCCCTGGCTTCATCTTACCCAAAGATCATACAGCCAAACTTGTAAAATATTGATCCAACATGGTGGATCAATTTCATCCTCTCTTCCTGGGTGTGTAACTGTTTTGACACTCAAAAAAAAAAAATGCCATAATAATGGTAGTGGTGTATGTATTGTGAACAGGATAGCTACAAAAACAACGGGAGATGGTCATGCCAGGTGGCTGCCAAAACACTCTCCCTTAATGGCTTCATACACATGGACTGAGTTCAGGTTTGAACTAACTGGCACCCTCTCTGTGAAGCCTGTCTGTTCTTCCCAGGCATAGACAGCAGCTCTTTTCTTTGTGCTGCCACAGCATTTTCTAAGAATGCTTATTATCTCACTGTATAAAAATCGTTACAATTTATAGGTCTCTGGTTGCAATAAAATTTGTGGAGACAGAGACTTTGACTTATTCATTTTTCTACTGTCTTGTACAAAGCAGGAATTCAATAAATTTTTGTAGGATGAATTAATGAATTATGTGGATCACAACATCCTGTTATCCTCTTAAAAGAAAAGTAACCTCTGAAATCATGCAGTTTCATCCTGAACTAGATTATGGACAGCAAAGATATGGACTTATGATTGTCCAAGGCAGATGTTACTACTCAGCCATGAACCTCTCTCTCATGACATCTGAACCAGGCTTGTGAACCCTTTTCAATATAGTTTACCATGCAGACACCTCTCCTGCTGGAGCGGGCTGGTTTCGCATCCCTGATGTAGATTAAAGACATCTTGGGACAAGAGGACACATGGCTGATGTATAATGTTCTTCACACCAACAAGGAGATATGCAAAGCAATGCTACACCGTTCTCTGGAATTCAAAATGCCATCTTAAAACAACGTGAAAAGAACCCACTAACTCAGACAGCAAAGGACTGATCCACCCTGTTATGAAGCGCCACAGCCACCTACTTTGTAAACTGGTTATTGCTGCTATAAATGAAACATTCTGCCCTGAGGTGGTTCAGAGCTGAGATGCTGATCTGCGTAACTGGTGGTGAATTAAATCTCTGTGTGATTTCAGAGATGTGAGAGGCAGTATAGTACAGTGGTTATGATCACAGAGCTCAAAGCACTGTTCCTAACTCACATGGCCTCACTATTGTAAGGATTTCATGTATCAATATAGGTAAGGTACTTAGAAGATTGTCTGGCACATAAGCACATTAAGAGTAAGCACCAGCAACTATTATTATATGTGGCCTGGCTATAGGCTACCAACCAATCAGTATAAGGTTTGGTCTACACTGGCTCTCTTATTCATGATTCAGTGGTTTCTTTATTAACTGATAGCTATTGCTTTGATAAGAGGCTATTAGAACAAGCATGGCAGGATGACAAACTGTGCTCGCATTTTCCTTTCCTTTCCTTCCTCAACTTCAGGAGCCTTTCTTTAAGTTTTCTAAAATAATAACTTAAAAAAAAACCCCACAAAAAACAACTTGGCTCTTGTCCGTTCTCATTCTAAAGATTTTTAGGCTTAATTATTTCTATGGTATTGAGGATAACTTTCTTATATCTTTTTTTTCTGAACCAGGCAGGATGTACATAAATATAAAAATATTTGTCAGATTCTTGATGAATGTCAGCCAAGACATGTGTCTAAGATGATACATTATATTTTTATGTATCATGCATACCATAATCATATTGAAATATGGGGCAAACCTCATGTAACACTCTGCAGAGATATCAGAAAAGGCTTTCATTATGTTGACGCTTTACTGTAAGTGATCATCATTAAACATGTCATTCCTCCTCTTTACCCTGAGATCACAACTTTTAGGACAGAAAATGAAGCTGAAGTCAGAGAAGCAATTAGCTAGGCTGTAAGAGAAAGATTATCTTGTTGAAACCCATACTCTTTTTCATCTTTTATCCTGATTCACAGAATCAAAGAGTTTACTGTCTTCAATTTTCTAATAAATATTTTTAGAGAGCATGAAGATCCAGAGTAGAGAAGTGATTTGCTTATGATCGCCAAGTGTGTTAATAAGATGTTAGTAAGACCCAAATCTGAATTCTAAGCTAGTTTTCCTTCTAAAATACCAAGATGCCTCTCTAGACCACTAAAACAGAAAATGAGGAAATCTGCTTTGAGTAGTCAGTTATAAATGGAAACTATTTTTCTTTCTTTCTTTTTTTTTTTAATATTTTATTTATTTGACAGAGGGAGACAGAGAGAGTGAACACAGGCACAGAGGAAGTGGGAAAGAGAGAAGCAGGCTTCCTCCTGAGCAGGGAGCCTGCTGTGGGGCTTGATCCCAGGACCCCAGGATCATGACCTGAGCCAAAGGCAGATGCTTAACAACCGAGTCACCTAGGCACCCTAAATGGAAACTCTTAAAATGTATTATTTTGCTGTAGCAAAATGGAGAGCTGTTTTGAAAACACTAAGGCAAAAGTTCCACAAAAATCAAAGTTCTCTGGGAAATATTTCTGTTGCAAAAACATTGATTAACTGTTAAAGGCATTCAACATGAGTCATTAACTTAGAGTTATGGGCCAATTCCCAAACTAGGAAATCAGTTCATTCATTCAATCAATACATACCTACTGCTGTCTAATTCCACGCCAGGTCCAGAGACTAGACTGTCCTTGTTGTCGAGGAGCTCAAGGTCTTGGACAACTATTCAACACAAGTGCTACTTCTTCATCTCTTAGGTGTTCATAACAGACATCACTAATTCAATATATGACCATCTTTCCAGCTAAGCTTGAAATTGGCCTAAAAAATCCTTTCAAGAGACCCCCTCCATGTGACCATGAGCAAGCGATAAGAGAGGCAACCAAATTTATCTGTCATCTTGGCACTAGTATTGTTACTACATAGTTATTAGATGCTAAGCAACTGGAAGTCCTTATGGTAGGTACTAGAACCCTAGTCCCCCCATGCAAAAGAGCAAAAGAATGTAAACTCTTATTTAGCATTGACTTAAGTTCTGGATGGAGTTCAATTCTCTTGGGTACCTTAAGAACCCTTGATAAAGGCTCACGAAAGACCAGTTATGTCCCAATAAGAGGCATTCCTCTTTCACTACAACATTCCCTTTCAGCCTGGGCAGCACAGCCCTCCATCTTCTGTCTGCCATCACCCATGGTTGCCATCTGCTGCTGCAGAGTCAGTCACACCCCTTGCCCCAGAGCAGCTGCTTTTCACATCTAGCGATTTCACCAACTGAGGAAAGAACCAGTTACCGACAGTGCCACCTAGTATAGTTCTTCCTGCCCCCAAGAGTTTGGGAAAAAATACTTCTGATCTCCTCCCTTTCAAGGTGAACTCGAAGACAGATGCAGGGCCTCTGTTCTATAAGCCTGGCATCTTTTCTGTCCTTTGTTAGAGCAGTTTTCTTGGGGTCTGATGGGGGGTTGGGGAAACAAGAAGAGGTCTTTTCCTTTTAATGGCTTTTATAATGTCTTTAAACATTTTAATTATCAGTGATAAATGAATAAAGGCCTTGAGAAGCCTTGCTTCCTGGAGGTATGTTATTACCCCACAAAAGCTGAGTGGAGAACAGAACACAGTGCTGTCTGCAAGGAGACAGGTTCGAAGGTGCCCTTTCTTTGTGCCCCAAAGTACATCTCCCTCAGAATGTGCAGACTGTTGTACACTGATCATCTGCATCTTCAGGTAATTCACCTCCAACTGCTGGGCCTCAGGGAGACCAAAGACTTTAGAAATACAGATGTAGGGCGCCTGGGTGGCTCAGTGGGTTAAGCCGCTGCCTTCGGCTCAGGTCATGATCTCGGGGTCCTGGGATCGAGTCCCACATCCGGCTCTCTGCTCAGGAGGGAGCCTGCTTCCTCCTCTCTCTCTCTGCCTACTTGTGATCTCTCTCTGTCAAATAAATAAAATCTTAAAAAAAAAAAAAGAAATACAGATGTAGCACTAAGGGTGACATAAATTAGGCTTAAACAAGGAAGAGAATGCCACAGGTCTCCACTTTCCATTACATATTCCTGTCCTAACAGTAATGGTGTTCTTTTGTTAGGTAGACATGATGGCTGGTATTGGGTAGAATATAAAGAAAAAACAAGGCTTTTCCCCTTCCCTCAAATGTTTACATTTCCTAAGTAAGACAAGATGTAGTAATGATAACTAAATACCATGGGATTTAAGTATCAGAATAAATAATGTTGCTCCCCACAAAAGGTCCAAAACACAGAATTACCATAACACCTAGAAATTTTACTCCTAGGTATCTACCCAAGAGAAGTGAAAATGTTTGCTCACATAACTTACACACAAATGGTCACAGAAGCATTGTTCATAATAGCCCCCAAATGGAAACAACCTGAATGCACATCAAAATGGCTCAACAAAATGGGATCTATCCATATAAAGGAATAGTACCTGATCTTAAAAAGGAATGATGTGCTGGGGCACCTGGGTGGCTCAGTGGGTTAAGCCTCTGCCTTCGGTTCAGGTGATGATCTCAGGATCCTGGGATTGAGTCCTGCATTGGGCTGCCTGCTCAGCAGGGAGCCTGCTTCCCCCTCTCCCTCTGCTGCTCCCCCAACTTGTGCTCTCTCTCCTTCTCTCACTCTCTGTCAAATAAATAAATTCTTTAATAAAAAAAAAAAAAGGAATGATGTGCTGACACACGGTACAACACGAATGGCTCTTAAAAACATTATGCTAAGTAGAAGAAGACAGTCACAAAAGACCAGCTGCTATAGGAATCCATTGATAGGACTTGTCCAGAAAAGGCAAATCTATAGACACAGAAAGTAGATAAGTCACTGCCTAGGGAGGGAGGAAATGAGGACTGGAGTACTGGGTTTCTTTTTGGGGCAATGAAAATATTCTAAACAGGCCATGGCGATGGTTGTGTTACTCTGAACATATTAAAAAAAACATTAAACTGTGTATTTTAAAAGGGTGTATTGCAGGATATGTGAATTAGATCTCAATAAAGCTGTTACAAAAAAAACACAAAAGCACACACAACACTATAGAGGCTCAAAGGAGGGATAAAGAGTTTTCTGGCTTAGATGGTTTGAAAAGAGGTATTTACATTTTGAGGAGAAATCCTTAACTGGAGGTGGGGTGGATGGATAGCAACACAGTACAAGCCAAAGGACAGGGGTGCTCTAGACTTGTTAAGGTGGGAGCCTTCAGTGGAGGGGGGGGCAGGACTGGGGACATGAGGCTGAAAACATAGTTGTGCGGCACCTGGGTGACATAGTCGGTTGAGCGTCTAACACTTGGTTTTGGCTCAGGTCCTGAAATCAGGGTTGTGAGACTGAGTCCTGTGTTGCGAGTCTGCTTAAAATTCTCTCTCCCTCTGCTCCTCCCCCCTGCTCTCTCTGAAATACATAAATCTTGAAAAAAGAAAATATAGTTGTTGTCAGCATGAGTGAATCAGAGGGGTGGATGACAGGCCTGGTGAAGGCAGAATCCATTCAGCCTTATGAGTGTTGCTGCTTCCAGGTCAACAAGGAGCAGCATGCTAATCACCTCTCTGTCTGCCACTCCTACAGCTGTTAGGAGAAATAGAGGACACTAGAGCAAGGAGCTGCTGGGAGGCTGCTTCCACTCCTCTTCAAAATGAGTCCTGCTGAAGTCAGGATCTGTTTCCGACACCCTACCCTTCAACTGCGATGAAGAGCTGGATGTGGGACATCAAAGGGCAGAAGAGGATCACTGGGTGTCTTGGAGCCACTTGCCAGAAACTGATTTTTCTGGACCAGGCTATTTTTTGTATCACCATCATTATTGTTTGGCATGTACAAGTCTTACTGGGTAAAGGGAAGGAATGAATTCTGTGAGAAATTTTAGGACTTTACTACTTGAGAGACATTCCACTTAAAAATTAATGACTTATTTCCTGAAAAGCCTCCAAAAGTCAACAAGGCATTTTAATTATCTTCAGTTTCCAGGTCTAGGAAATGTTAGTTCCTCTTGCATGAAAGAATGTTCATGCACACCTCACTCTGTATAATGTGTGGCTCCACGTGGTAATTTTTTTTATTACACTACTATAATTACTGTTTATACATTAATCATACATGAGAGAAATAAAGCTGACCCTTCATAAATCACTTCTTTCAGTAAGCCCGACTATTTTTCTATACATTGTGCTATTGATCACTATTGATCATTTCATAACAAACATCTGCAAAAATCCAGCTTCCTGGAATTATGGTCCGAGTCTTATCTATGTTTGTATTCTCTACAGCAGCGCCGTCCAATAAAACTCTCTGCAATGATAGAAATGTTCTGTATCTGCACTGTCCAGGAAAGGAGCATTGAACACTTGCCTTGTGGATGGTGTGATTTAGGAACTGGAGTTTTTATTATTTTAATTTTCATTAACTTAAATTTAAAGAACTACATGTGGCCTGTGGCTGCCGCAGTGTAGCCCTACAGGATCCAGAATAATACACTTGTTCCTTGTAAGTGTTCAATAAATATCTGTTGACTGAAAGAAAATTTGCACATCAATAGACAAATTCTGAGCTCCCACTATATGCAGGCACTCTGCTGGATGTTGGGTATATGAGTGAAGCACTGACCCTGAATGAGTTAAAACTCATGCAAGGGACAGCAAACTCGACCCTGATTAACTCAAGCCAAACGTGAACTTTTTGGCTCACATGCCTGGAAAGACTAGGATAATGGTGCCTTCAGGGCAACTTGGCTAAGGATAACACCATGACCATCCTTGTCCTCGCCCTCTCCCTCCTCAGTTAGACTCAGCTCTCTTCCATGTGTGGTCTCCATGCTCAAACTGGCTCTCCACTCATAATCGCTAGAGAGCTGCCTCAGCCCAGAGCTCACACTGTCAAAGCTCCAAGCCCTGACCCCAGTCTCCCAAGCCAAAGGCTCATTAGATCTCATTGGTCATGACTGGGTCAGAACAGATGCCCAGTTCTGCACCAGTCATCACGGCCAGGGAAATATGATGTATTGACTGACTTGGGCCACAATTACATGCTCCAACCCTTAGCCAAGGGTGGAGCCAACTCCACCAGAAAAGCACTTGGGATGAAAGTAATGTCCTAGATGGCCTCCCAGAATAAAGCCAAGGTGTGATCATTAGGGAAGAGTAAATTTTGCTAAGTAGCAAACAAAGGACATCCGTTGTAGTCTCTGAAGAGCTCCATGTCTCCCTAGGGAAATCTTAAAGAAAAATGCTGGTTGGTCAGATCTGTTGGCCAGATAGTAAAGAAGATATTATCTTAAAAGAAATACTCAATTTGCAAGATCCATACTGAAATGACAATAATGTTTACTTACACAGAATTTTCACTGATGTTCACTTCTCCATACCTTAAAACCCTTGAGGGTTACATTTATGAAATCTAGAAACCTTTAGGAGGGAGCAGTCAGGTGACCAGGGCCTGCTGTCTGCAGCCTTCCCTGCCTGAGTCAATCTGGGAGTCCAGATGTCTCCTTCTGTGCCCCCCTGTCACCGAGCACACCGAGGGTGTGCTAGACCTTAGAAGTCCTGACATGTGTGGATGCAGGCAGAGCAGACACAATGCAGCCCACCCAGGGAAGGGACATAACAACTGCCAATTCACACAATGCAATGGGAATTGTCTATTTTCATAAGGGTTACTCCAAGAGAGATTATTTGTGGGCAGGATGACTCACGAGAGAGACAAATGAATTCGCCCCACAGAGAAGACAAAGAGCTTGGAACATCAATGAAATGAGAAAAATTCGCCAAAACAGCTGCAGCACTTTAGGGCCTTTTAAATAGCCTTCTTCTGTCTACTTCTCCACCCCTTTCTAGCTGTTCCCTCTCTCTCATTAAACACTGATGAGGTTTTGCTTTTGTTGGCTCCAAGGGCTAGCTGAAGCTGGGAAATAGTCTTTTTAGCAAGCATATCGTTTTATCCCTCAGAGTTTTCTGGTATTATCTTTTGTGAAGATGATTCTGGATTACTCTGAAACTCCTTGGCTTGTTTTTAGGTGGAAAAAAAGTTAATAAAGCTCGTGGACAGGACTTTCTGCATTTCAAGGACATCCAGTGCTCAGCCCCATGGCAAGAAGGCCCATGACTCCCTCTGCTCTCCTCTGGGAATCCAGAGACCGCTCAGTCCCCTCAACATCAAAGTGACTACCCCTCCTTCTACTGTACAGCGAATGTTCTCACTGGAGTGTGGCTCTCCAGCCATGGTGGAAATTGCTGCAGATATTCCATGCTTGGTAAGAAAGGAAGGGCTGTTAGCAATATCCTCTCTGGGTTTCCTGGATTACTCAGTTCAGCAGTCAGTGGGCCTATCCCCTACCGGACTGGAACGGGGCCTGCAGGAGCCCAGAGACTATGCACTTCCAGCACACAAGAACTGGGCCTCCCTGGGCTTGCCAACTGGCACACAGTAGGTGCTTATTGAATGACGGTCAACTGTGGAATATTATTGGTAACTTGGAGATAGACTGTGCATAAAAAATACTAAACAGAATGGGTCTAAACACTAATGTCTGCAATACTTGCTGTTCCAATAAAGTGTTCAGCTCTTTGACTTTACCCAGTGAACCTCAGTCCCCCAATCTTAACAAATTCTCAACTCTAAGGTGACTCAACTTTAAAGTGCTCTTTATTATGGGTCTCAAGCCTGTGTAAACTAGTTAACTGGTTATGTAAATGTAAGTTAGCTAACTGATTTCCCAGTCCTCAAGGGCTAACTCCAAAGGACTCTAATTCACATTAACATACAATCTGCCCATTTAAAGTGCACCATTCAGTGCACTATTCACAGAGTTATGCAACCGTCATCACGATAGAATTCCAAGACATACCATCTCCAAAAGAAACCCAGAAACCCAGTACCTATTAGTGGTTACTCCTCTATTCCGCCCCAACTCTCTCCCTACCCCTAACCTACCACCCCCACCAGCTCCTGGCAACTATCAATCTACTTTATATCTCTGTAGATTTTCCTAATCTGGATATTTTATATAAATTGAGTATCACTCATTTTTTTAAAGGCCCTTTATTGTATTTTCTATGTATGAGCTTTCATACCAAGTGCTGGAATCACGGACTTAAGTAAAATCCAGTGCCTGCCTTCCAGCCACTCATAGTCCAACAACAATTGATGAACACAGAACTCTCTACGTTTCCTATTGAGCATAACAGCCACACTGCATATTAGCTGGCAGAGGTCCTCTGTACCAGTGGGATACTCAGGCCAAAAGGCCCACCACTTCCTTTTGAGTTCAACTCTACCAGGTAGATGGTACCCAGTGCTCCATCTCATGTGCTGATTGGGCCTACAAATGTCCACCTTTACTCCTACTTATTTGATCAAGCAGCACCTGTACCTGACCTGCCCTTTTCAAAAGATTCTGTCTTTGGTAAAGACTCAGAAGTTTGGCGTTATTTTTAAATGCACCCAACTTGTCTTTTTCTTTCCATCGAAATCAAAGGAATAAAGAATAAATGGACAGTTGGCAGGGGGGCAGTGGGTAGAAGATGGGTTAAATAAGTGATGGGGGATTAAGGAGAGCACCTGTGGTGATGAGCACCAGGCAATGTGTAGAAGTGTTGGATCACTATGTTTTACACCTAAAATTCACATTACACTGTATGTTAACTGTACTGGAATTAAAACAGAAACACACACACACACACCAAATGAGTATCTTTCTCAGGTTTCCAATAAGGTATTTGGGATTTTCCTGTGTGATAACGACCGTAGTTAGCATATCCAAGGTGGAATATACTGAGGTCTTGCTGTAGATCTTGAAAATAAGGTTAGCCTTGCAGAATGGAGCAAGTAAGAACTGACATGCCCTGGAAGACATTAGCCATGTGTGGAAGTTAGGCATCTGAAGAGACTGTAGAAATGCAGTCAAGGAGATTGGGAATTTCCATCTTCAATCAAAGTGACAAAGGACTGATGGCTGGAGATATATTTTAAGTAAGAGAGTTACAACCTACGTAACCCTAGATTATTCGTATGTGGTAACAGGGTCCATATGGATTTTTAAGAAGTCTCAGAATTCACAAAAGAATTTGTTAATGTCTCTGCTGCTGTCCAGAACTTAGCAAGGTGATCTCCCTGGAAAGCAGATCCCTGCAGAACTTGGGGTATCACAGCTCCAGTGCAGTGATCATGAAATCTGATTATATGTCTCCCCAGGTACATATGGGGGGGGGTGGACAGAACAAATTAAACAGCCTCACTTATACATCAATCTCTTATGAGTTTGGCTGTTGGGAAATTAAACCTCGAGAGTCTTCATGTTCTGGCAAAACCCAGTTTCTGACTTGAAAATGTAGGACCCATAGAACATGATGATTTACCAAAGCACAAATCTGGAGAACAGAAGTTTGAGAGGTATGAAAACCATGGCCGAACATACAAAGGTCTGCCATTTAGAAGAGGAATACAACTAGCTATAGGCAGGACCAACAAAGCAGTTGTAAGAGCACAGGCTCTGGAGCCAAACTGTTTGGCTCTGACACTTATTAGCTACATGAACTTGGACAACTTAGCCTGCATGCACCTCAATTTCCTCCTCTGTAAAATAAAGTGGTTGTGAAGATTAAATGAGATAATCCAAATAAATGCTTAGTATGACATCTGGAACACAGTAAGTTCTCAGAAGTTAGCATCATGTCATCACTGTCCAAAGACGACAGACCACCCTGTGAGAGGGGGCGTCTCCCAGAGTTCAAATCAAGGCAGAGAGATTTGTCAACTGAGGACCAAATACAAACTTACTTACTTCAAAGCCCAGGACTTCCAATTAGCTCCTCAGCCCCTCAAACTCCTGCTACATGCAATTCAAAACGAAAAAGCTATCTCAGTAGCCAATGTGTTGCTCATGTGGAACTGTCTTTTTTTGGGGGGGGGGGGCATTCAACCTATGTATACCTTATGTGCAAAGCAGCTGTTAGTCAAAAATAATAAGGGGACAAGGTGGTCCTTGCCCTCAAGAAGCTGAACATCAAACAGAAAAGAGGATCACAGAACCACGCAGCGATACAGACATATATGTTGGATTTAGGCCAACCATACATTGGTGCTTAACTTTTTATTAGAGAGCCATCACCAAGAGAAGGCTCAGGGAATTCACTGCATTCTATGGAACATGACAAACCTATTAGTATACTAAACCAAAAATCACATTCTCTCTCCCTCCATCTCTCAATCTCCTTCTCCATTTTTTTCTCTCTCCTTTCCATTCCCTTCAGGGTGCAGCAAAGTAGCACGATGGCTCTGGGACCTTCCAGTCTCAAATTCTCAGGCTCATGTGCTGGCTGGCCCATGGCAACAACTAGTGAAGGTGGACAAGCTGCTTCCATGTTGCAAGTCCACACAGGATTCTCTGGCAGGACACTGAAGGCTATTTTTTATTTGTAACTACTGCTTGAATATCCTTCTGCCTCTCAACTGTTAAGTCCAGAGAAGAGAAGACAAGTGAGTTTTCTTCATCATGTAGCACAGACAGGCTCTCACATACTTATTGAATAAGGCAGGTTTATCCCCTGGCTATTATAAGTAACATCTATAAGAAAAACCACTGATCCTTATTCTCTTAGAGTATCTCCTTCTCCCCACCTTGATGGGTTCTTTCTGTGACATTCCAACCCACATTCCGGGCTTCTTTTAGGTTCCACAGGATCTGGTTGCTGCATTTTAAGCACATTACTCTCCTGTAAAATGTCAGGTAGGGGAGAGAGGCCCCTTGATCTGCCTTGCATTTTGTGGACAAATACCCAGGACCAAAGAACACCAGGAGGCTCCATTCACGTTGGAATAGTCACCAGTTTACTGATTGCTCTGTTGCCTCAAGAAATTCATAGCACCTTCGGGCAAAGGAACAACAGTGTGGTGTTTATTGAACTCTACATCTGGTAGCAATTTGTTCAACAGCAACCAGCTTTCCCCCCTCCTTCACTTCAGTCAAATAATCCACAGGGGCCCATAATCTCCCACAACTGTTCATTTGTGTGAAGCCTGTATTGTGTCTTTATGTTCCTAATTACAGATCTGGGTTTATCAACAAGTTTCAGCATGGTAAGTAATTTTTAAGACTGCAGAGGAGACTAAAGGCCCATGTCTTGAGGCAGGGACACTGCTACTGACCATTGCCGTCTGGACTGAAAGAGGAAGTGGCACACTGGGCCCTGTCCACAGCTCCCCTGCCCCCATTTGGTCAGAAGAGGCAGCCAGAGCACGACCCTTTCCCACCCTAGGAGGTGTGACCTTATTATGGTGTGTGGGAGCTTGGGAGAAGGAATAGCTGAGTTTTATCCTAGACTTAGACATTTGTGTACTACAGAGAAAGGGAGAACCCCTATGCTTCGCTCTAGGAGAAAATTCTTTCTCCCTTTGGAGGCTGGCTGTGAGGGAGACTGAGCAGCTAGTTTCCTAAGGCCTCAATGAATAAAGAGCACTTAGGGATACCAGTAATTAGGTGAGAAGATGAGGTAAATTCAGAAAGCATTGTAGGTCAAGTTTGGGGGCAAATCTGGGGACTAGCCCCTCCTTTGGAGAGGACGATGCTGCTCTCACCTTCACCACACGGTTCTGAGGGAGGCTGCCAATCCCCAAACCCAGCCTGTGGCCCAATCTGGCCAGTCACAGCAGTCCATCCCTCTCTACTGCAAGTGGTCCAGAGAAGGCATGTGACTCAAGCCTGGTCAATCACAGACTATGTCCCAGGGTTTCCCTTTTGGAGCCACCAGAGAAGATATTCCTAAAGGAAGAACGAGATTTTAGAGCTGCCTGAGGTCATGTTTTTTTGCTAAATGGGAAAGAAAGAGTACCTGTTTGCAGTGAGAGAAAATGGTGCCAATAAAGAGGGAACAAAGAGGTACAATAAAGAGAAAAATGGTTGTGACATTAAATCCCTCTCTGTAAAGTCCCTGGAGCCAAGATTCCATGGCTTAGCTACACATTCTTTATATATGTTAAAGCCAATTTGAGCTTTTGGTTTCTGCCATCATGACCTGGGTCTAGAGGGCTACCAATGGTGTTTCTCTAATAATGATGGCTATGATGGCCAACTAAGTAAATGCAAGTAAACACTCTGAAAAACACGTGCCACGCAAGTGTCAGATAGTGATCGCATACAATCACATGTTATTAGAGGCAGGTGTGCACTAGAAAAATGGCTGACTAGATACCAGGAGAGGGGTTTCTTTAAGAAATTCTCATTTGGGGGACTTCTGAAGACACACAGAGGTACATGGAATGGTACAATTGCCTTCTCTCAGTATCCCTCCAGAGGTCCAGTAACCACTGACCCATGTGCATGCCAGGATAGCAGGGGCTTTGACCAACTCTTCCTGGAGCACAGCTGTTCCCTTTGTGCCTTGGTTCCAGGCCTGAGAAGCCACTTGTCTGACTGGAAGTGAAAGTCTGGCTTCTGGCAATGGGACAGAATCTTATAGCAAAAAACCAAAAGTCAGGAATTTATGAGTTCAGCCTTATCAGGCTATACTCGGCCCAGACTCATAAGCTGACATATGCCTCATGCTTTCCAAGGCTCATTTATGATTTCTTAGCATTGTTTTTGGATGTGTATTTTGTCATGATAGAAAACCCTAGGGGCGCCTGGGTGGCACAGTGGGTTAAGCCGCTGCCTTCGGCTCAGGTCATGATCTCAGGGTCCTGGGATCGAGTCCCGCATCGGGCTCTCTGCTCAGCAGGGAGCCTGCTTCCTTCTCTCTCTCTCTCTGCCTGCCTCTCAGTGTACTTGTGATTTCTCTCTGTCAAATAAATAAACAAAATCTTTAAAAAAAAAAAAAAATGATAGAAAACCCTATTAGTGTTGCAAGAAAATCAGCTACAAAAAATTTCTTTTGAACACTGACACTACCTTTCCTTTGTGGACTAAATTAAGGAGTTTCCTCCTCTTTTTTTAAAGATGTATTTATTTATTTGAGAGAGAGAGAGAGAACACCAGCAGGAGGGACAGAGAGAGAGAGAGAATCTCAAGCAGACTCTTTGCTGAATGCAGAGCCTAATGCAGGGCTTGACCTCACAACCTGAGATCATGATCTGAGCTGAAACAGAGTCAGATGCTCAACTGACTAAGCCACCCAGGTGCCCCAAGTTTCTTCCTCTTTAAAACTCATTTACAAAAAGACATTAATGTTCAACAGAGAAATAGTGTCCTAGAATACCTAATGTAGGGAACACATAAGGAGGATGATTCAAAGACTATTTTATCAATATCATGGAATATTATATTAGAAGGGTTATGGAAATCTCTAATCCAACTCAATCAGATTTTCTAGTAGACGTATGCTTTAAACATCAGTATTTTTGAAAAGACAATTCTAACAGACAGCCAGGGTTGAGAACCACCCCTCTAACTCAGTCAGTACCTTTATTTAGTATATGAGGACACTAAGTCCCAGAGATACGGGACTCTAAGACAAACAGTTCATCTGGGATTAGAACACAGGTTTCCAGGCTTCATTGTATTTTTCAAGTGAATAATCAGGTCATCCTATTGTGTTTTCTTTTAACAGGGGCTACATAAGTGGAACATACAAGAATTTTTAAAGTTGAAGTAGAGAAATAGAGAAGTAAAACATCAGGGAAGAGGATTCCAAATTATTAATAAACATAAGCTGTTTAACCTCCTGATAATAGGAAACTACAAATTTTTAAAGAAGCATAATGTCATATTGTTACACATCTAACAGATTGGTAAAAATTCTTAAATATGACAGTACCAGGATTTTAGCAAGGATATATAGCCACAGAAACTCCCATATAATCACTTAAGTTGGTACAATTGCTCTGAAAGACTGTTTGCCATGATCTAATAATGTTCAAGATTCACATTTTCTATGACCCAACAATTCTGATCTTGGTTATACAATCTAGAATGTGCATTTTCAATGTGGGTAATATTATTTCCACAAAAGAACAAAATTTGATTTTTTTTTAAAAGATTTTATTTATTTATTTGACAGAGATCACAAGTAGGCAGAGAGGCAGGCAGAGAGAGAGAGAGAGGAGGAAGCAGGCTCCCTGCTGAGCAGAGAGCCTGATGCGGGACTCGATCCCAGGACCCTGAGATCATGACCTGAGCAGAAGGCAGCGGCTTAACCCACTGAGCCACCCAGGCGCCCAAATTTGATTTTTGATAAGGGAAAAAATCTTGGCTATCACAATGGCTGTGGCCTTCCAAAGCTCAACTCTGTCCAACAAAATCCTACTCTTTAGGATTAATTTTACAGTTTTTAGTTTAAAATTAATCAAGCTTTCTACTTAGGAGAGCTGATATAGGAAAAATAGGTTGAGAAACACTGACAGAGAAACACTGCTTATGTAGCCTAGGAGATAAATGTAAGAATGCTCTGACCCACACTCTTTATTATAGTCCAAACTGGACAGGCTACCAGTATCCATTTATAGTAGAATCGACAAACTGCAGCATATGTAAACTATAAAATACTATACAGCAACAAGAAGTAACAAATTTCAGCTGCACACAACATGTGTAACCTTCACAATGGTCAGCAAAAGAAGCAAAACACAAAAGATTATATAGGGCTCACTCCCATATATAAAAGTTCAAAGTCAGGCAAAGTGAATTATGTTGTTCATACACTCAACTAAAGCTGTTATGTAAAGCAAGGAAATAACTATCATAAGAGTCAGCAGGGCATTTACTTCAAGGGTTGTGATTCAGGAAGCCAAACATGAGAGGGGTAAAAGGGAATGCTGTACTTTTTGATCTGGGTGTGAATACGACAATCATCCTCTTATATCATATACATAATGTTTTATGCTTTCTTCTGGTTTATGTAATAGCTCACTTGAAAATATTAAGATATAGGGGCACCTAGGTAACTCAGTTGGTTAAGTGCTGCCTTCGGCTCAGGTTATGATCCCAGGGTCCTGGGAATCCTAGGAACAAGCCCTGTGTCAGGCTCCCTGTTCAGTGGGGAGACTGCTTCTCCCTCTCCCTCTGCCACTCCCTCTGCTTGTGCTATCAAATAAATAAATGCAATCTTTTTTAAAAAAGGGGAAAATATTAAGATAAAAAGAAAAAGGGAGGGGAGAAAGCTCTTGATCTTTGCCATTTTCATTTTCCTAAAGCATTGTTGGATCAATGGTCATTCCTCTGCTCCACAATGATACAAAACTGTACCAAATGCACATGGTGCTTTCAGACCTTCCTTATATGATCTCATGAGTACCCCAGCCTTGGGTAGAGAGTCAGAAACCATCTTTCAAAGGAGGTTGGCCCTTGAGTTAGAAGGGCCCACAGGAATACCAGCCAGACCCCATGGGGGAAGGAAACAGGACTTGACCAGATGGATGGGCTCAACCAAATCTCAAGTGGGAAGAGGATGGGGCAATGGGACAGAAGTACGCAAGACAGAACTGCAGAGAATGCACAGGGGCATGTGAGAGACAAAGCTATTCAACAGTCCTTTTGAAGAGTTAATTTCAGAATGGAATAAGAATATTCTTTTAAAGATCATGATGAACTGTGAAGTTGCAACTGTTTGTTAATAGGAGGTTTTACACAGATTTATTTGAAAGTTAATGTGTTTTCTTATACCTGGACTGGAATCAAGTGATTTTCTATAGGTTCTTTTACAACAAAAGCATTTGTTGCTAATGTTTTTGATGCTCAAGTTCCAGTTAATACAAATTATTTTAAGAGTTAATGAATGTTTCAAGTTTAATTCAAGACATTTATGTTCAAAGGCCTATGGTGTAGCAAGAAAAAAATGTATTTAGAAAAACTATAGCAGTTTTCCATATGGCTCATTTGCATTTAGCCTAATGAGAACTGATACTTCTATTACACTTCTAAGATTTCAAAGCACACTGTAACACCAACTTGGTGGGGGTAGGTATTATCCCATTTATCCCATTATACCTTAAGTTTAGTAGCATAATTAAAAACAAATCAATTGGGGCACAGTGGCTCAGTGGCTCAGTGGGTTAAAGTCTCTATCTTCAGCTCAGGTCCTGATCCCAGGGTTCTGGATTGAGCCCTGCATCGGGTTCTCTGCTCAGCAGGGAGCGTGCTTTCCCTTCTCTCTCTGCCTACTTGTGATCTCTGTCTGTCAAATAAATAAATAAAATCTTTAAAACAAACAAACAAATCAATCCATAGCAGCTTACTATATTGGTAATTCGAAACTCAATGATTTTGTCTTGCAACAATAAGATCTGAATATTTCTAATTTAGCACTGATTTTTTTTTAACCAGATGGCTGAATAAAGACAAATGGGAGCAAGATTTTAACTTCTCTTATTAGGAAAAAGTAAAGGACGGGAACAAACAAGTTGTCTCTTATCTGTCCTTTTCCCATTGGTTAAGTCTGGAGATAGAATCATGAATGAGTAAAACCTCATTCCCACAGATTTTAAGATGCCAGTCTGTTCTTAAAGACATTTCAAGATTAAGAAAGCACAAGTGAGGCTGGCTGACCAGGGTCCAGGATGGAAGAGTGAAAGAAAACATGCTCTTCAAGAATACTGTTGGAAGGAAACAGACAAAAAGCAAAACTACTCTTTGAAACTGCTCAATCTGAAAGCAGAGGTACTCTCTGTAAAGCAGAACACATCCGTATCTTCCTATCTGCTCTCAGGCACATGAACCGTATTGTAAACCTCAAGATATAGATAAATACTGAGCCAAGTTAAGTTTAACAGTGTCCAGTCAACTTAGCATATCAGTTCAGTTTTCTGAGCTGTAAAATGTTAAGATCCATCTCATAAGACTGGTATGGCACCAAAGGCTAGGTACAAAAGTTCCATGAAAAATGCAGATGATGTAATCAGCCTTAGTTGCTGTGTCTCTCTTGGTCATTTTCATCAGTGATCTCGGATGCTCCCATGCCACAGCCCATTCTGGATCGCCTTCTCTCCTTCTTTCCTACACTTGCAGTACCAATCTTCAGGAACCAGTTCAAATCTAACTATTTCTCGGAGCCGATCCTAGGTTCCTGAAACCTACAGGACTTCCTGTGCCATGTGTCCAGCTCTCTGTGCACACCTACTGCCCCGCAGCCTTGGTTACTCATCTGTTCTACCAACCTAACTGTGCCACGTCAGCCTCCTGAACACCTGGTGTGTGTACCTCTTTGAATCCCCACACCGCCATGAACTTGACAAGGAGTCAACATTTGTTGATTGACAGAAGCCCTGACTAAACACGAACAATATTTAATTTAAAAACAATTTACATCTTAGAACATCTCACATCCCTTCCCTCCTTGGTCTCCTACAGCTAATGGCAAAACAAGACGGATCAAGACTAAGATTTCAGAACCAAGAATCAATTTAATTTTATAGTACCAAAACATGGAAACCCCCCAAATTCAACACAGCAACTGTTACGTTTGCAAATGAGAAGGGTCAGCTGTAAAAATATAGCCCCTGGAATAATGGTCACAGGGCAAACTGCAGGAACATCTCCCCGGGACCTCTACTGCTGATATAGTCAGGAAGTCAGGGCCAGTGGTGCCCTCGGCCAGTGGCCCTCCTCTTCCTAACCCCTACTTTTCCGTGTCAGACTACATCTTGAAAAACTGTTCCCATCCAATAAAATGCACGACTTTTATCTTACTGTTTTTATAATTCAAAGGCATACATAACTGTCAATAAGAACTTTTGACTGGATCAGGCTAAATGGCATTCCATTCCACTCTGAAACAACAGAATTCAGGAAAACCAACTTGATCAACGTAACTTCATGTCCTAAACATTTTATTTCTGCGTTGGCTTTACAAAATATTGAAAACAGACTTCACAGTCCCATTCCTACCTCCTCAAAAGCCTCAGGCACTGGGCAACCACATGGGAGGATGAACAGGAACCCACTGCTCAGGGCCAGTTGGCTATGAAGTTTGGCTCAATCAGGCTACGATGCCAACGTGATGCCTGGAGATGCCTCACCGGGACGAGGCCTGCCTGGAGCAGCAGAACCTCTGAGCTACGCTGCCAAATAGGGAAACTGTCTCTCCCCATTCAGAAATCAGGGTGTTAAGTGCTAAGAAAAAAGATGAAGTTCATACAGCAAGTGACTGATGCTGAATTTTTTTTTTTAACTTTTTTAAGTATACAGATATAAATGAGGAAAAAAGCAAACAATGGTGTAAAAGGTGCTTTTAAAATTCTGTGGATGACTGGGAAAATAGAAACACATACTGCATTTTAGATGCCATGAGGGAATGATTATTCATTATTCTGTAACAATAATGGTATTCTGTCTATATGAAAAGAATATTTGTATTCTTAGGTGATCCATGCCAAAAATTTAGAGGTGAGGTGTCATGATATGTGAAACTTTCTTTCAAATCGTTCAGGAAAATAGAAGGTATGTGAGTGTGTTTGTGATGTGTTGTGTGGATGTGCTAGCCACAGAAAAAGGGTGAGAGGAGGTGAGCAGAGACTAAGGCTTGGAAACCAAGGCACAATAAAAAGGGTAAAAAAAAATCACTATCTCATCTAGACAAAGTTCATTTCTACAAACAATAAGCTAACATGCTCTGACAGCCTGTCACAACAGAAAATCAACACTGCCCTTAGAAGCCAGAGAGAGAAAAGGAGAGAAGGAAGCACACAGGGTCCCAGCTATGTGCACTGGGGCTCTATGTTGTTTTTATTTTCTCTTTGGTTATTATATTGAGATATAATTCACATACCATATAATTCACCCATTTAAAAAATATATTTTATTTATTTATTTGCAAGAGAGAGAGTGCGAGTGAGAGAGTGAGCACAAGCAGGAGGAGGGAGAAGCAGGCTCCCTGCTGAGCAAGGAAGGAGCCCAATGCAAGACTCGATCCCAAGACTCCAGGATCATGACCTGAGCTGAAGGCAGATGCTTAACCAACTATGCCACCCAGACATCCTTCTTTTCATGTTCTTATTGGATATGGTTATATCTTCTTCTGAGACATGTCTACTTAAATCCATTGCCCAGTTTTTAATTGGGTTTATGTCTTTTTATTATTGGGTTGCAAGAATTTCCGATATAGTCTGGATACCAGTTCCTTATCAGATATATGACTTGCAAAAAATGATTTAAATCACAAAGTTTTAAATTTTGATGTGCTCCAATTTGTCTTTTCTTTTGTTAGGCACTTTTTAATTTAACACTCAAAATAGTCGTGAGGAGTAGGAATTATTGAACTCATTCTACAAATGAAGAAAATGAAACTCAAAGTTAGGCAAATGACCCAAGGTCTCACACAGGGCTGCTACATATGGTCTTACCCTGCACACTGCAAACCGCTGAAAGGCAGCAGTTTGGCCATTTGTTGGGGCTCTGATTTGGACTCAGATCATCTCACCAGCCAGAGTTCAGGTACTATGAGTATTATACTGTAATATGGTTTGTTTTTAAAGAAAATCCTTGGTTTTTATACATGCAACATTCTAAAGATGTTGCCATTCCTTAAGGGCTTTGGAATTCATCATTGGAACCAAGAGGTTGCCAAAGTGGCAGATTTAAGGAACACACTTGATTATGGTGTGGGGAGACTCTAGTTTACGAAGAAGCCAAAAGTTCAGGGCATCAAGACTGGACAATGAGGTAAGTTAAATTAAGCTGGCTTACACCATAATGAATTTAAATACACCACTATACATACCAATCAAGATAAAGTATGAGAAATACTATTTTATGGCTCAAAATAGATCTATATCTCTAAAGAATACAACAAAAAATGTCCCCAGCCATGACAACCCAGACAGGATAGACACTAGAACAGTTAGAAAATGTATAAAAAGTAATCATCTTGATATATTTTAAAACATTTTGACATAAAAACTGGCCATCGTTTTACTTCTTGGTCATACCAGCTATATTTGAAACAAAACCATCAGATTATTAGAGCTTAAAAGGACTTCACATATGGTTCAATCACTTTAATTTATTTTTATTTTTTTTTATTTTTTTTTTTAAAGATTTTATTTATTTATTTGACAGAGAGAAATCACAAGTAGTCGGAGAGGCAGGCAGAGAGAGAGAGAGGGAAGCAGGCTCCCTGCTGAGCAGAGAGCCCGATGTGGGACTCGATCCCAGGACCCTGAGATCATGACCTGAGCCGAAGGCAGCGGCTTAACCCACTGAGCCACCCAGGCGCCCCAATCACTTTAATTTAAAGGGGGAAGTTGATACACAAAATTTTCAAGTTATTCACACAAGTACTCAGGAGAACATGAGCAGATCAAGAACTAAAATTTTAGGATGCAGTTTCCATGTTCTATTTCTCAATATCTGATGTTTTAACTCTGCTTTTAGCATTTATGATTCTCTTCTCTCTCCCATACACCTCTAAGTGGATTATACCATCCAAGACTGCTCTTTGGAAGGGTGGAGACTCTGCCCAAACTTCATTGTTTATCCTCCAATTGGATCCTTCCCCAACACCAACTTATCTAAACATCTCAAATCCATGTAGATAACTCTGAAAGCAAATAAAAGGGATTCATTTTATGAAGTGAGTTCTGACGGGATACTGCCAAGCCTTATTTCAAAAACCAGGCTCTCATTTCCAATCTAAGAATTAAATGGCTTTCTGCCTGTTGTTTCTGCCTTTCCTCTGCAATTAGGGGAGAAGGCCAAGGCTGTGTCTCCAGGGATTGCTTCTTAAGGAAAAATCAAGGCAGGATACAGTCTAAGGATGGGCCAGTGCAGGTTGGAAGTGGGCGAGCACAGGCTGTGGGAAAAGTGAACTGGATTCATGAGCAGGCTAGGTCAGTCCCCACAGTGATTTCTCTCCATTGGAAACAGGTCTAAGTGCTGACACGGGGGTTTCCCACAGCTTCTACTGGCCTCCAAAGGCATATTTGTCATCAGAGGCTCTTGATGAAGCTGTACATAAATATCTGACTGTTGTTAAATACAAAACAAAACAAAAAAAATATTCCACAGGAACCAAATCAAAACCATCTGTGAGGGGGAGAGGCCAAAAACTCAGTGTAAGTGCAAAAGGCCCAGCAGAAACACTTGTTAATTGTGTTATTTACTTTGCTGAATAGTAAATTGTCATGCCAATGAAGTCATATCACATGACTAAAAATAATGTTTTTCATATGACTTTCCTGCTATGAGAGAAATGGGCACTTTATTTTCTAGAATTCTGAAATCTGTAGTAGATGAGTCAGAACCTGAGTTTTAATTCAGAATCAACCCTTTGGCTCTCAGCCTTCTTTATTTCTGCCAGCCTGTTCATGATTTTACATCTTATGCTATTATTGACATTAAACTTTATTTTTAAACGATCATTTGTTAATTTCTGATTCTGCAGGAAAAAAGTTCTGCTTAGCAAATGCTGGACAAAGATGCAAATTCTATTAATGAAGTGCTTTAACTGCAATCTTGCAATCATAGCTGCATGACACAGCCATCAAATATGAATGATATAGTCAAGGCGTGGGAGGAAAACCTAGAGTCATGGAATGTGCAAACCTTCGAAAATGAGAATGAAGCATTTCAGGGGAATTGGATTATGAAATTTTGTTATTTGAATTTCTCAGGGATATAGCTTGCTTTATGACCTCTCTTATGTACCAGTCTTTTCTCTCTACTTACATGGGGTTTGACATTATTTGGCATTTCCCACAGCACAATGTTGAACCCACAGTTGGAACTAACTCAGTACATGTGAACAGGTACTTGATGAAAAATAACCCTAAGAAGGTAAGTCACAGCAAATTTTATGGAAAGATGGCTAAGTCATTTGCATGTCTGATTTATACTGAGCCTTTCTTTCTTCAACAAATTCAGCAGTTTTAAAAGCATTTGATCAGCACTTCAACAACTTCATGACTTGGACATCTTGTGCTTCATCAACTTTAAGGCCATTTCCTTTTGTTCCAACTGGGATAAATAGACAGAGATGAACAAGAGAGAACTCGGGTCAATCTCCAAGTATCCAAACCCATTCTCAAAAAGGCTCTTGAAAGTAAAGATCAGAACTTCATGCAAAACACCATATTCGGATGGCAACATTTTAAGAGAGCAAAAGCTGGGGGTGGGAGGCTCTCCTCCATGGGGCCTTCTAATACCTCATGAGTAGAATATAACCATAATTTGGCAGCTAGATGGGCTATAGACTAGGGACATGGGTCTCTGTCTAAGACCCCTTCTTTAGGAAACACAACATTTGTAATAACATTTATGAGGGAGCATTTTTAAAATTTTAAGCTACAACTCAAGACAAAATTAATCTACCATTCCTCATTTAAATACTTTTTATTGCATCCTAGCTCTATAGCTTCTCCTCACTGTACTCAATGAAACAGGATAATTTCTTTACCTGCTAAGTCCATCTACCAGTCTTCCTCTTTTTCTCCAAACTCTATCATCATGCTATCTCTAATACCATTCAGTCATTTCCATTCATTTATTCCATTACCTCAAAATCACCATTACCCCAAATAAATTAATCTTTGTAAGTCTGGTCTATCCACCCTTCCCTTCCCTCCTTAACCACACTTCCAGTCCCCACTCTGCACCTTGTATTTCAACCCCTTCTCCCACAGAAACCAACTTGGTGATTTGTCTGTTAATCTTAATCTCAACAGCAATGTGATTACACTAGTAACCTAGACTAAAATAATGGCAATCATCTGGGGTTATCTGATGATGGAAGAAAGGTGGGTGTAAAATATTGGGTTGCACTAGTCAATCTTCCTAGATCTAGGTGATTCTGTCTTCCAATCCATTATTCCTGTGCTTCTTTCTATGAAAAGGGATTTGTAGTCTCTAGTAGGATCAGCTTTGCATTCTTCCTTTATAAAGGGTCTATATTTGGGGAGATAGACCACAGGTGTTAAAGATAGGGGATTGTTTAAAAGCATCAAAACTTTTCATTTTTTTAATGAAAAAAGAGTTATCTTGCTGTAACATGGATGAGCCTTGAAACCATCATGCTAAGTTAAAGACAGCAGACACAAAAGACCACAAATCATTTGACTTCATTTACATGACATGTCCACAAATAGGCAAATCCATGGAAACAGAAAGTACAGTAGTGGTTGCCAGGCCTGGAAGGAAGGGGGGAAATAAGCAGTGGCTGTTTAATGAGTATGGAGTTTCTTCTTGGGTGATGAAAATGTTCTAAACTCAGTAGTAAGGGTAGCACAACAACTCTGTGAATACACTAAAAACCACTGAATTGTATGCTTTAGAAGGGTAAATTTCATGGTATATGAATTGCAACTCAATGAAGTTGTTATTAAAAAAAACAACAACACCTTATCTGATTTCAAATAAGCCTGGCTCTACTACATTCTCATGATTCTGAGTAACACACTAAAGACTCTTGGCCTCTAAGACCTTTATTCAGCCCTCCCCTATTTCCCTCCCAATTTTTATTTTTAAAGACAGTCTACTCATCCTTTAAAACTAACTGGTGATGGATGTTAACTAGACTTGTTGTGGTGATCAGTTTGGAATACCTATAAATATCATTACACACTGATACTAATACTAATACTAATATATAATGTAATATGTCAATTATAGCTCAATAAAAATTAAATTAGAAATTAATTAAATTTTAAAATTTAACTGGAATACTTGTTCCCTTCTGTGTGAAGCTTTCTTTGACATCCCTACTCCCCAAGGCAGAAGTAACTGCTCTCTGAGCACTTAATATATATAAATGACTAAAATATTTTTGATGATATTAGAATGTACTATTTACATCTGTTTCTCCTATGTTTCTCATATTAGACTATGAGTACATCTCATTGACTTCTGTTTTCAGTTACTACACAGTGACTTGCTATCAAATTTTTTTAAAGCTGTTCAATAATTTCAGTTATAAAAAAAGTATTTGTACAAATACACATTTCATAAAAATATATAAAATGATACAGACGCATATAATTATCTGGTTGAATCTTCTGCATTTTCAAAGTTGAGGCATAAAAAGAGCCCAAGATCATGAAACGAGATGGGATCGAGAGGGAGACAAACCATAAGAGACCCTTAATCTCACTAAACAAACTGAGGGTTGCTTGGGGGAGGGGGAGTGTGGAGAGGGTGGTTGGGTTATAGACATTGGGAAGGGTATGTGATATGGTGAGTGCTATGAAGCATGTAAACCTGGCGATTCACAAACCTGTACCCCTGGGGCAAATAATACCTTATACATTAATAAAAATAATTTTAAAAAAAAGAGTCCAAGAGGAAAATTGGGCATTCTTGGTTACATTGTTAAAATAAATAAATCAGGACTTTTCTATATGGAAAGAAGAATTTTGTATTTTTATTACTCAACATCTGTTATTCCATGAGGAATCAAATATGTGAATCAAAATGGTATCTTCACACAGCTATATATTTTTTTGAAATATATTTATTTACATATACGTGCATATTTTTCATAGTAATGTAAAATAATGTAGGTAGGACAAGGAATTTTACTGTTATGAGGTCTTTTACTGAGAATTATCTTAAAACACAGCCCTATTTAAATGAAATACATAAAATCGTTAACAACCAACATAAAAAGAAATAATCGATATTAATAAAGTAATAGTAGGGGACTTTAACAACCCCACTTACATTGATGGACAGATCATCCAAACAGAAAATCAACAAGGAAACAGTGGCTTTGAATGACATATTGGACCAGATGGATTTAACAGACATATTCAGAACATTCAATCCTGAACAGCAGAATACACATTCTTTCCAAGTGCACACACAACATTCTCCAAAACAGATCACATATTAGGCTACAAAACAAATCTCAACAAATTCAAAAAAATCAAAGTCATACCATGGATCTTTTCTAACCACAATGCTATGAAACTAGAAATCAACCACAAGAAAAAAATCTGGCAAGAGCACAAACACATAGAGGTTAAATAACATGTTACTAAACAATGAATGGGTCAACCAAGAAATGAAAGAAGAAATTGAAAATTACATGGAAAAAAATAACATATACATTGAATCTTGGAATACTGAAAAATAAAATTATTTTAAAAAAAGAAAATTACATGGAAACAAAATAAAAATGAAGACACATGTCCAAAATCTTTGGGATACAGCCAAAGTAGCTCTAAGAGGGAAGTTTATAGCAATACAGGACTACATCAGGAAGCAAGAAAAATCTCAAACAACCTAACCTTACCCAT
Organism: Mustela lutreola; assembly: GCF_030435805.1. Classification (NCBI taxonomy): domain Eukaryota; kingdom Metazoa; phylum Chordata; class Mammalia; order Carnivora; family Mustelidae; genus Mustela; species Mustela lutreola. Next base: position 53,347,642 of record NC_081291.1, on the reverse strand, counting down.
AAAGGAGCTAGAAAAAAGAAAAAACAAAACCCAAAACCAGCAAAAGGAAGGAAATAATAAAGATTAGAGCAGAAATAAGTGAAAAAGCAGCTTAAAAAATTTAGAACAGATCAATGAAAACAGAGGCTGGTTCTTTGAAAAGATCAACAAAATGGATAAATTTCTAGTTAGACTGATTAAGAAAAATAAAGAGAAAAACTCATGTAAACAAAATCACTAATGAAAGAGAAGAAACCACCACCAACACCACAGAAATCTAAACACTTGTAACAGAATATTATGAAAACTTATATGTCAACAAATTGGACAACTTAGAAGAAATGGAAAAATTCTGAGAAACATGATATTCTAAAAATGAAGCAGGAAGAAATAGAAAATTTGAACAGACTGCCAGCAAAGAAATTGAATCAGTAATAATAATAATAATAAAAAACTCCCAACAAACAGAAGTCCAGAATTCATAGGTGAATTCTACCAAACATTTAAAGAGGTATTAATAATTATTTTCAAACTATTCTAAAAAATATAAGAGGAGTAAAACTTTAAAATTCGCTCTATGAGGCCAGTATCATCCTGATATCAAAACAAGATAAAAAGGCCACAAAAATGGAAACTACAGACAAATATCTCTCATGTATATAGAGATATTTCTCTATATCTCCATATAGAGATGCAAAATTCTCAACAAAATACGAGCAAACAGAATCCAGCAATATATTTTAAAAAATCATACAACATTCCTAAGTAGGATTTATTCCTGGGATGCAAGCGTAGTTCAATAGTCACAAAGCAATCAATGTGACACATCACATCAGTAAGAGAAAGGATAAAAACCAGATGCAAAAAAAGCATTTGATGAAGTACATCCATTTATGATTTAAAAACAACAACAACAACAACAAAACCCTCTACAGAGTAGGTCTGGAGGAAACATATCTCAACAAAACAAAGACCTTATGGTAAAAGCTCACAGCCAACATCATACTCAATGGTAAAAAACCAAGAGCTTTTCCCCTAAGGTCACAGGACAAGGATGTCCACTCTTACCACTTTTATTCAATACAGTACTATAAGTCCTAGCCAAAGCAATTAGACAACATAAAGAAATCAAAGGCATCCAAATTGGTGAGGAAGAAGTAAAACTCTATTTGCAGATGACATGATACTCTGTATAGAAAACCCAAAAGATTTAAAAAAACTACTAGAACTGATAAATGAATTCAGTAAAGTCTATAGGATACAAAATCAATGTACAGAAATCTGTTGCCTTCATATACACTAATAATCAAACAGCAGAAAGAGAAATTAAGAAAACAATCCCATTTACAATGGCATCAACAAAATTAAATATCCAGGAATAAACTTAACCAAGGAGGTGAAAGACCTGTACTCAAAAAGCTATAAAGCATGGATAAAAGAAATTCAAGATGATGCAAAGAAATGGAAAGACATTCCACGCTCATGAGTTGGAAGAAAAAGTATCGTTAAAATGTCTATACTACCCAAAGCAATTTACAGATTTAGGGCAATCCCTATCAAAATACCAACAGCATTTTTCACAAAACTAAAACAAACAATCCTAAATTTATTTTAAAAGATTTTATTTATTTATTTGAGAGAGAGAGGGCGCAAGTGGGGGGAGGGGGAGAAGGAAAGAGAATCGCAGGCAAACTCTGTGCTGAGTGCAGAGTCCAATGCCGGGATTGATCCCATTACCCTGAAGTCTTGACCTGAGTGAAAATCAAGAGTTAGAAGCGTAACCAAGTGAGCCACCCAAACAATCCTTTTGGAACCACAAAAGACCCAAAATAACCAAACCAACCTTGAAAAAGCAATGCAAAACTGAAGATACCACAATTCCATACTTCAAGTTACATTACAAACTGGTAGCAATTAAAACTGTATGGTACTAGCATAAAAACAGATGCACAGATCATTGGAATAGAACAGAAAACCCAGAAATAAACCCACTATATGGTCAATTAGGAGGAATGAATATACAATGGAAAAATATCTCTTCAACAAATGATGTTGGGAAAACTGGACAGCAACATGAAAAAGAATGGAACTGGATCATTTTCTTTCACTATACACAAGAATAAACTCAAAATGGATTACAGACCTAAGTGAGACCTGAAATCATAAAAATCCTTCAAGAGAGCCCAGATAGGAATCTCTCCAACATGGGAAGTAGCAATTCTTTTCTAGATATATCTTTTGAGGCAAGGGAAATAAAAGCAAAAATAAACTATTGGGACTATGTCAAAATAAAAAGCTTCTGCCCAGTGAAGGAAACAATCTACAAAACTAAGGAAATGATCTACAAATAGGAAAAGATATTTACAAATGGCATATCCAGTAAAAAGTTACTATCTAAAATGTATAAAGACCTAATACAAGTTAATATCCAAAAAACAAATAATCCAATTTAAAAATGGGCTGAAGACATGAACAGATAAATTTCTCCAAAGAAGACATCCAGACAGCCAACAGTTACATGAAAAGATGCTCAATGTCACTCATCATCAGGGAAATGCCAATCAAACCACAATGAGATATTACCTCACAACTGTCAGAATGACAAAAACAAAACATAAGAAACAGCAAGTATTGGGGAGGATATGGAGAAAAAGGAACTTTTGTGCATTGCTGATGGGAATGCAAACTGGTGCAGCCACTATGGAAAACATTATGGAGGTTCCTCAAAAAATTAAAAATAGAACTACCCTACAATCCATTAATCACACTACTGGGTATTTACACCACCACCCCACCCCCCAAATAAAACCACTAATTGAAAGGGATACATGCACCCTTTTGGTTATTGCATCATTATTCACAACAACCAAACTACAAGAACAGCCAGAGTATCCACTGATACATGAATGGATAAAGAAGATGTGGCATATAATACAGTGGAGTACGATGCCATAAAAAAGAATGAAATCTTGCCATTTGCAACAACATGCATACAGCTAGCGAGTATAATGGTAAGTGAAGTAAGTCAGAAAAAGGTAAATATCATGATTTCAGTCTTATGTGGAATTTAAGAAACGAAACAAAAACAAAGAAAAAAAAAGAGAGAAACCAAGAAACAGACTCTTTACTATAGAATACTGATGGTTACCAGAGAGGAGGCATGGGGGAAATGGGGTTGAGGTAGGAAGAGCACACTTATTATGATGGAAAATAAGATGAAATAAAAAAGCAAAAAAAGGGGTCTATTGAGCGGCTGTCTTTGGTTCGGGTCATGATCTCAGGGTCCTGGGGTCAAGCCCCACATCTGGCTCCCTGCTCGCAGAGACCCTGCTTCTCCCTCTCCCTCTGCCTGCCGCTCTGCCTACTTGTGCTCTCTCTCTCTGTCAAATAAATAAATACAAATATTTTTTTTAAAAAGCAAAAAAAATTTTTTTAAACTAAAAAGGAAAACCACAACCCTATTTATTTATTTAATTATTATTATTTTTAAAATTTACTTATTTGACAGAGAGTGGAAGAGCACAAGCAGGCAGTGCAGCAGAGGGAGGAGAAGCAAGCTCCCCACTGAGCAGGGAGCTCGATCCCAGGACTTTGGGATCATGACCAGAGGTGAAGACAGTTGCCTAACTAACTGAGCCACCCAGGTAGCCCCCCCCCCCCGCCGCCCTTCACAGACCTATATAAAGCTTTTTAAGAAAATAAATGATCCTTCTCTAATATAAGGATCACAAATTCTAACACCTGAAAGGGTCATTAACTCAAGAGCTTCTTTTAAATGGAGAATATCACCTAAAAAAAACTTTGGGCAAAAAAACAACAAGTGTGTGTCTCCAAAAAGGAAACCAGGTGATAAGGAACAAGTGTAGAAGATTTACTTTACACGCGGAATATTTTTTATATCTTTAAATTTCATATAAAGTACATTATTTATCTATAAAATTTGCATCCTGGCTCCAGCTAACCATCACTATTAAGAAATGCAGGCCTGGGCTCGCCAGATCTGATTTTTCAAAGAAGTTAGAAATGGGAAAATTCAGATTTTTATGTAAAACTTGTAAGTTTTTTTTTTTTAAGAGTTATTTATTTGACAGACAGGGATCACAAGTAGACAGAGAGGCAGGCGGAGAGACAGGGAAGCAGGCTCCATGCTGAGCAGAGAGCCCTACGTGGGGCTCGATCCCAGGACCCTGGGATCATGACCTGAGCTGAAGGCAGAGGCTTAACCCACGAAGCCACTCAGGTGCCCCCAAAACTCGTAAGTTTTAAATGTTGACTTTATTCAGAACTCAGAACACAGGGGAGGGCCAAACAAAACACACCTGCAGGCCATATCTGGCTCACAGGCCAACCAGTCTACCATCTCTAATCAAAAATTTGATGTGTGGGGGCGCCTGGGTGGCTCAGTAGGTTAAAGCCTCTGCCTTCAGCTCAGGTCATGATCTCAGGGTCCTGGAATCGAGCCCCGCATCGGGCTCTCTGCTCAGCAGGGAGCCTGCTTCCTCCTCCTCTCTCTGCCTGCCTCTCTGCCTATTTGTGATCTCTGTCTGTTAAATAAATAAGTAAATCTTTAAAAAAAAATTTGATGTGTGGCTTATGATTCCAACAACAATAAATATAACTGAATGGAGGAAAATTTCAAACAGAAAACTCCGACTTATGGATGAAACCATGTTCCCTCCTGCTCCACCATCTATTTAGTCACTGTTGGTCTCTTAAACTTCCCCTTTTCTTCCTGGGTCTTTGAAAAGGCTATTAATGTTTGACCAGCTAAAATGCAAAGCAAGTCAGATCTCACCCAGAATCTGCCCATTATTCTAGCATCCAGCTCTGTTTTAAAGAGTGAAATTTGGAGTCACTTTCAAGTTGCAATTCATCTAGCCAACAAAAGAGAAGTATATGGGGCGCCTGGGTGGCTCAGTGGGTTAAGCCGCTGCCTTCGGCTCAGGTCATGATCTCAGGGTCCTGGGATAGAGGCCCGCATCGGGCTCTCTGCTCAGCAGGGAGTCTGCTTCCCTCTCTCTCTCTCTGCCTGCCTCTCAGTCTACTTGTGATTTCTCTCTGTCAAATAAATAAATAAAATCTTAAAAAAAAAAAAAAAAGAGAAGTATATGAATTATTTCCAGCTCGGTAGAAATATTCCCTCAGCAAACTAGTCAAACAATTGCATAGTTGAAAAGACCTGTAAGTTATTTTAACCTTATCAGGCAGTACAGTGCTACACAAAGGATAAAATGGCAGCCATGATCAACATAATGCTCTGAACCATGTCTGGGAACCAATAACAACTCTGGGGGAAAATCTCAAATTCTCTTCAAATTCAGCACAGATACTGTTCATCTTCTGAAACTGAAGCTAAGAGACTATGTGGGCCTTACTATTGGTTATAAGTGGAGTACTACACATCCATTAAATGCCCAGAGGACACCAAGGCAAGTTAAAGAAGAACTGGTTATAGCTTTTTTTTTTTTAAATGTCTATTTATTTAAATAATCTTTACCCCATGTGGGGCTTGAACTCATGACCCCCAGATCAAGAGTTGCATCTTCTGAGTCAGCCGGGTACCCCAGAACTGATTTCAGTTTTATTTATTTATTTTTTCTTTTCTTTTCTTTTCTTTTTTAAGATTTTATTTATTTATTTGACAGACAGAGATCACAAGTGGGCAGAGAGGCAGGCAGAGAGAGAGGAAGGAAACAGGCAGAGAGAGAGGAGGAAGCAGGCTCCCCGCCGAGCAGAGAGCCCGATGCGGGACTCGATCCCATGATCCTGAGATCACAACCTGAGCTGAAGGCAGAGGCTTAACCCACCCAGGCACCTCATAATTTCAATTTTAAATGTAGTACTAGAGATGTACTATCTTGCCTCTCTGGTGTGCCTGAAACTCTCCCCTCAATCTGCTAAAAGTTTCAAAGGATTTGACTCTGGTAGATTCAATTTTCTTTACTTAGTGCTACTAGCTCCAATCTTCCAAACAGCAGCCTTAGTTTGCCACCAGCTAGTCCAGTATCCAGACTGAATGTCTACTCAATGACCACTGGAACCTGCCCCAGTGGTAAAGACATACCACCCCAGGCAGGGGTAGGAATGGTGTAGTCATCAATAAATAGGACAATAGGACTAATGGCATCTTTGCAAATGTTCCACTCCTGTGGGACACAGGCGCTCAAGGTTTTCTTTATGCAGCTTGTGGAAATGATAAGACAGGCCACATTTCTCCTAAGAACTTCTTCATGGAAATTAAGATCTGCAATATATTCTAATTGACAAGCAAAGCATAACTCTCTCAGGTTGTGACTGGGGAAGCCATTTTATAGTAGAGTTCAGTGACCTAAGATGTATCCAATTATCAAATAAAAGCCAGGAATATTTCCTCTGAAGAACATGGCCAGAGCCAGTCTCCCCTATCTGACATTCTGATGTGTGGACATCAGAAACAACTCTCCCATGGCCACAGGCACACTGTTTTTCAGACAGGACCAGAGGTGCTTGAAAATCCATAACCCATATTCCCTTTAATTATGTGCACTGGGCACCTGCTATACAAGAATCTGCACACATCAACATACAGTGACTGCAGAAGGTTCCTTCTTTTCTGATAATTAGCAGACTTATTCAGCAATGTTTGTCAAATCATAATTCACTGCTTCCTTACTATGCCATAAATCTGAGTATCAAGTAGGTTTCAAACACACCAGTCCTCAGTACAAAAAGCTTGTTTTATTCTTACCTCAGCAGCTTGGGTCTCTTGGTGCAGCAAAGTGAGGCCTGTCAAGTCTTCTAAGAAGGAATGTGAGGAATTAAACACCTTCGCTAGGAAATTAAATCCTTCTCGTTCATATTGATCAAGAACCTGTAAAACATTTATATTTGTTAAAAGGGGCTGCAGGCTTTAAAAGTATATTACAAGATTTTCACTTCTATAAGCACTTGTCAAAAATGAAACTAAAACTAGAATTAAACATGGGGATAATAATGCACTCTGGAGGGCAAAAACTGGGAGGGCTTAGTATTTATCACTTTCCCTTCTTAGAAACAATGACAATATCCTTTTCCAATTTACAAGACAATTTTAGTCAAATAAGTTTTATGCAAATTCACTAAAAATTCTGTAAAGGCTGGGTTTCCTACTTCTAAAGTTCACCTATTAGGAGGGAAAAAAAAAGGGGGCCAGAAAAGAGCCAAGAAAAAAATTAAAAAGAATAAAGACAAACAGACAAATGGATGGGAAATGTGATCTGCTGGCTAGGCATACATCTTTTTAAAAAACAATAGTTCAAAACATAAAAATAAATTTCACTAGGCATGTTACAAAAGAGGATATCCAAATGGCCAATAAACATATGAAAAGTTGATCAACATTACAAGTGATTAGGGAAATGTAAACTAAAACCATAATGAAATCTTACTTTATAAACACCAAAATGGCTAAAGTAAAAAAGAAGATTTCAAGTACTGGTAAGAATGTAGAACTAGGATTCTCATGGGAGTGCAAAATGAGAAAGCCATTTTAAGCAGAGAGAGTCAACTATCATATGGCTTCACTTATTTGTGGAGCATAACAAATATCATGGAGGACAAGGGGTGTTAGAGAGGAGAAGGGAGTTGGGGGAAATTGGAAGGGGAGGTGAACCATGAGAGACTATGGACTCTGAAAAACAATCTGAGGGGTTTGAAGTGGCAGGGGGTGGGAGGTTGGGGTACCAGGTGGTGGGTATTACAGAGGGCACAGATTGCATGGAGCACTGGGTGTGGTGAAAAAATACTGTTTTTCTGAAAATAAATAAATTAATTTAATTTAAAAAAATAAATGTATATTTAAAATACTAAAAAGAAAAAAAAAAAAGAAAAAAGAAAGCCATTTTAGAGGCTTAAGACTTATATGCCTTGTGATCAAGCAGTTATACTCCTAAATATATATACCCTGCAAAAAAGGGTGTGTGGTTATGTATCAGAAGACCCAAACAAAGTGTCCACAGCAGCACTATTCATGGTAGTCCAAACTAGATACTATTCAAGTGTGCATCAATAGTAGAATGAATGAACAAAAGGGTATATTCATGCAATAGAATACTACTTAGCAATGAAAGCACACTGTATCTACTTGCAACAATATAGATAATTCTCATAAACATAATGTTAAACGAAAAAGAGAGAAGCAATATTTAATGCACAATTACATTTTTATATATAAAATTTTAAAAAAGAACAAGCAAAATGAATCTAAGTTAGGCGAGTGGTTACCCATGGAGGGACTGTAACTGGAAGGGGCACAAGGGAGGTCCTGGATACTGATAACATTTGTTTCTTTATCTCGGTGTTGGTATACTTTGTGAAAAGCCATCAAGCACTTTTTTGTATATATGTTATCCCCTGGTAAAAAGATTTAAAGCCTGCGTCTTGACAGGAGAACAATACAAGAATGTCTCAGTTCTCAGAAGCAAAGAAAATAATGATTATTGTATTTAAAAATTCAAAGATCACAGGAATTATGAGTGTTTGGAAACAGTAAACCAGAGTGTCTCAAAAATTCTCTCAGAACTCAGAAGAAATAGATGAATGTCTCAAAAGCAGACATGAAGATAAATCCAAGAAATCAATTACACATGAATAGAAAGGCTGGAGAAGCAGTAACAAAAGAAAACAATTCTTAAAACTTCTCCATAAAAGAGATGAGAATGTATAAATGCTTTGGTGCAATAATTCCACTTCAAAGACTTTTCATACAGATACAGTTGTCCATGGGTAAAAGAAGTTGACATGTAATGATGCTCACTAAAACACTCTTTGCAGCAACAAAAGATTAGAAGCCACTACTCTTTAACAGGGAGCTGGTTGACAAAATTATGGTGTATTTATAATTAAGGGCATAAGTTAGATCCATTAAAAGAATGAGGTAGCTCTACAGTATTTATACAAACTTGTTTCCAAGACATACAGGTATATTAAAAGCAACGTCCAGACCATGTGTTTGGTAGTAATCTCTTAAAAATAAAGATGGAGGAGTAAGGAAAAAGAAAGGGAAATGCAGCTGCGTGTATGCTTGTTCCTGCATATAATAAGATCTCTGGAAGTATGCATACACACGACTGGCATCAAGTAGTTGGCTCTGCAAATTCTTCTATACTACCTGAATTTTTAAAATTGTGTGCATATATTACTTATTTAAATAATATTAAAGTCTCTCTTTTTTCCCTTTAGTGCTGGAGAAAGGTCCCAGCAGAGGAGGAGGAAAAAGAGTCCTAAAGCCCTGATGAAGCTAGAGCTGAGCTGGGGGGCAGCCCTCCCCTTCAGCCATGGGAAACAAAACAGCAGTTGTGATGTTAGGAGAGCAGGGAACTGGGGGCTGACAAGTTCTGGGGTCTGACAGCAGGCAGCAAGGTCATCGGCTGCCAGAGAAGGGGGTGGGTGGACCATGGCAATAATGGTCTGGGACAGCTGTGTGGGGAATGTGAGAAAGGAAGTGGAGGACCCTGCTCAGGACAGATAATATATGTTTTGGGAGAAATGTGGTTAAGGACCATGTAAGCGTGGGCACTGATAGGATAAAGGCAACAGGGAGGTCAAAGAAATCAAGGGGCTGCTGAGTACCAGTGAAGGGAGCCAAGGGAGGTAAGGTAAGACCTGCAGACTGGAGGGAAGAGATACACGGGGTATCATGGAGGAGCAAAGGGTGATCAGTATGCCTCAAGGTCACACAGCAAAGCCTTTGGCTGATGAGCCCCAGTAAATTAATCTGACAACCCAATGCCTGGATAAAAAGGCACTTAGTAACTGAATCCCTCAGTAATAAAGAGATTCCTTACAAACAAGAACTTTATCTTAGGAAAATTATGCATGAAAATTAATGATCTTTTTCAAAATGATAAATACTTTGTGCTTGGCAATCATTTATTTCTGAACTATTAAGCTCACTAATTAGCTAGTTTGTGCCACGTTTTCAATAAGGTGAAAGAAGAAACAGGTTTGAAAAAATGGATTAAAAAATTTTTAAAAATTAGAATTCCAGGTCCACTTTGTTGGACCTTAATTAATCTTTCAGATTTCAAGTCCATGTTTCCACAGATAATTTTGCAGTGCTACAAATCTGAATAGCAGAAAAACCAACAGCAAGAGCAGTAGGAATAAAAGCCTTCCCCCATAATCAAGATGTACAGAAAGTTTAATGCTGAACACTATTCATAGCTCTGGCTTCAAAAATATGTGGAAAAACTTAATCCTCCAGGGGCATATTTAATCATGCAAGGGTTTTCTAGTATTCCCTTTATGTGCTGGGAAGTTAATCTGTGTTACAAGTATAAGCAGCTTATAAAAGGTACAAAGATATTTTCCCCTACAGTTTGACCTTCTTAAAAAGGAAAATGTGTTTTAAATTACCCCCCAGCCTCAAAAAGATACCATCACAATGAATATGAGCACTGCTACAATGTGTCAGTCTGCAAACACACTGTACCTCCTAAGTAATTATATAATACATGGTCCTGAGAAATGTGCACATTACATTTTGACAGGTTATTAAGTACTCTAAAGGTACTGGGAAGTTTGCTAAGTAGAGAAATAATGACTTTTAATTCAAAGATATGGATCCTTTCCTGATGAACATGATTTTCCTTACTTCACTGTTCTCTTAGGCTAGGTGAGCTTTACTCGTGTCACATGCGTACTGCTGGACAAAGACTGTAGAATCTCTTTTTAAGACACGGTTTTAGGAGTATCCATTCTCTTGCTGAGATTCTTTGAGTACTCTTTATTAGATCAAACCCATAGCCCCCAGCTAGGCATTTCAGTCCCTCCAGAAGCCTCCAACTTTGGACAACTCTCTGGAGAATGCCTTTCATAGGGCCTAACATCTGACCTTGCATAACATGCAATGATTTACACTTCATGAGAAGCAGAAGAGATTCATGGTTTGCAACTCTTGTCTATTCTTAAACAAGGATACAAGGAACTGAGTACTCAACAACAAAAAAATAGCTTTTGTGTTTTCTACTTTCAGCTTATCTATTTTCATGCAGTGTCTGCAAATCTCTTATTTTAAGTCTCTGTTGTTTAGAAATTGTATTCACTTACTCTAAATTATTTAAAAAATAAACATGTGTCATGATTTCTAATATTCTCAGGGAAAGCTAGCCCAATATCCCAGATAGAGTAATGAAAGTACGGCTGGTAGACACTAGGACCTTTAATTCCCGTCCTACATAGGAGAATCCACAAAAGAAGGGTCAAAATACTCCCATCTGATGGACAGTCACCCAATAGTCTGCAGAGGCTTTGCTCCAAGGATGGCAAACCCTGTTTTGTTGCTAAGGGAGCCATTCCAGCATGGAAAAGCCTCACTTTGGATAATGAGCTGGAAGCATCACTAATAAAACCAGGAAACACCCTGATCAACTGGTTTCTGTCTTTTGGTGTCTGCGATTTCTCTCATCATAATAAAAAGGAATCAAAGAGGAGGAAAAAAGGCTCTGATTTCAGCAGCTCTTACAACTACTGTCCCACCTTCACTGCTCCCAGCTCTTGTTTCCTCTTGGTGCTAACCACTGATGGTGACCTGTCTTCCCCATCAAATAAGATCTTTCACTTCCAGCAAGATTCAGCTCAAGTACCAGTTCCCAGAGCAAGTCCTGCCTGATTAATTCCACTCCCTGTGATCTTTTCTTCCCTCTTATATTCTGACCCCACTCTCCAGGGCACACTAAGTTGCCAAATGAATTGAAGGAAATGCTCACAGTATCCCTGGTAATCGAGAGTTGCTGGCGTTTCCAACTATCAACCACATGTTTGGTAACTTTGTTTCAGTTTCCATATATCTTAGTGATACAAAGCTGATAATGGAATAGAAAACAGCTTCATATGGAAACATATAGCTATCAATCTAATTAAATCTGTTGCTGTTAACTCACTCTATTGGACATAGGCAGGATTTATCAGACCAAACTTGAAAAAAAAAAAAGAGAGTTCGAGACATGAAATGGTATTACTGGCATGCCAAAAATATAGAACAAGTATCTTGTTCTTTCCCTAAAGTCACTGTATAGTGTACCATCTTAGGCATCCAAATGCAAAATTTGGGCACAACTATAATTTAGAGGATGTGGAAGAGTTCAAGCCAAAACACCAAATAGTATCAACATCAAGATAACAGACTATGGAACAAAGGTACCAACACTTTAGTATTTTAATTAAACTTCTTATGGTATAATACACAACTGCATTTTAAAAAATCAAATACTGTATCTTAGTTTCTTCATGTACCAAAATCACAATTCTGCTTGAGTCAACTGGCAATGGAAAACAAACTATAACTGGGCATTAACCCACAACTGGGAGCAACTTGGCACATGGAGCAAGACACTTCACCTTTTTGAGCCTGTTTGCTCATCTCTAAAATGGGGAGGCAACTCCACGCCTATTTCCCTACCTACTGAGATACAAAAAGAATTTCATGACTTCAATCACTGACAAAGAATGGTTTATAAAGGGAAGTAAAAATACTAAGCATTTATTACTTTAAAAATATTATTGCCGGGACGCCTGGGTGGCTCAGTTGGTTGAGCAGCTGCCTTCGGCTCAGGTCATGATCCTGGCGTCCTGGGATCGAGTCCCACATCAGGCTCCTTGCTCAGCAGGGAGCCTGCTTCTCCCTCTGCCTCTGCCTGCCGTTCTGCCTGCCTGTGCTCGCTCTCTCCTTCTCTCTCTCTGATGAATAGATAAAATCTTAAAAATATATATATTATTGCCAAGGGGTGCCTGAATGGCTCAGTGAGTTAAACATCTCCCTTAGGCTCAGGTCTTGATCCCAGGGCCCTGAGATCGAGTCCCACATCGGGGCTCTCTGCTCAGCAGAGAGCCTGCTTCTCCCTCTCCCCCTGTCTGCTGCTCTGCCTACTTGTGTGCTCACTTTTTCTCTGTTACATAAATACAATCTTTAAAAAATATATTATTGCCAAATAGGGTTTGATAAATACAGAAAACACACGACAAGAAGACATATAATGGTGTCAGTGATAATAGGAGAGCAAGGATCTCTGCAAACTCTCTCCTCTGTAAGAGAAAACAGAACAGTGACAAAGTCTGGGGAGTATTTATTCAGAAAACATCTGAACCTCTGTAAAAACAATGGGCTTTGAGGTTTTCAACATGCTCCATTCCCACCCCTTCCCCTTTCTAGCTCAAATGTAGCCCTGAACACTAACAGGACACAGTCACAGTGGAAACTAGCCTGGCAGCCACTGGAGGGGGTAGACTGGGACTGAAGCTCCTTTAAAGCTCCATTTTCAGAAAAATTCCACCTGTTGGTGATTCCCAGGGAAACCCTGCTTGCATGTTCCTTGCATTTGACCTGACTCAGAACTCACCCAGTGTGAAAGCCTTTCTCCCAGGGCTAGCTGTCAACAAGTATCAGGGACAACTGTTTAACATCATGATCTCCTGAGATGGTAGATAATAGTTGCTGCAACAATGTGCTAACCAAAGAGTGTAAACAAAAGTCTGGGGACTACCATTAAGAGACACTGAAAAGTTCCAACATACTCTTGAGAATCTAGAAGACTGCATAGGCACAAGGTGATATGTATGCCCAAAGCTGTGCACATGCTCAGGAAAGATCTGAGAAAGTCCTAAGCTCTCACTTCTAGTTGAGTATCTGTGCAAGCAGGAGGTGAAAGGTAAGGCAGAGTTCTTAAATGCCTGGCTCAGCACCGAAGGCACTCCCCAATATACACACAGAGCACCTCAGCAAAGACTGTGATTTATTGGTTCCAGGAAATTCAGAAAATCTGTTTAATCATTAGATGGCAACCAAGCTAACCAAGCAGAAACTTCATGGTGACACAAGACAAAGAACACCAGCTTAATGAAAGTAGTTCAGCAAAGTCACTAAATAACAAACGAACAAACAAACAAACAATAGCTAAGAGCAAAAATAAACCATGGGCAGGGGAGAGAATCTGATTTCCAGATTTAGCACAATATATTACGTGACACATCCAGTTCTCAACAGAAGTTACTAGATAGGGGCACCTGGGTGGCTCAGTAGGTTAAAGCCTCTGCCTTTGGCTCAGGTCATGATCTCAGGGTCCTGGGATCGAGCCCCGCATCGGGCTCTCTCCTCAGCAGTGATCTTGCTTCCCCCTCTCTCTGCCTGCCTCTCTGCCTACTTGTGATCTCTCTCTCTCTCTCTCTGTCAAATAAATAAATAAATAATCTTTAAGAAAAAAAAAAAAAAAGAAGTTACTGGATATGCAAAGAAACCAGAAAATATGTCCCATATACAGAAACAAAACAAAAATGGTCAACAGAAACCATTCCTAAGGAAATTACTAAACAAAGACTTTAAAACAGCTATAGCTATTTTAAGTAAATTTGAAGAACTGAAAGAAACCATGTCTAAGTACCTAAAAAAAAAAAAAAGTATGAAAGTATGAAAATGATGCTTGGCCAAAATAGGGCCTCAATAAAGAGAAATAATATAGAGGATCAAAAGAGAAATTCTGGAGTTAAAAAATACAACAACTGAAAAATTCACTAGAGAGACTGAAACCAGTTTTGGGCATGCTGAAGAAAGAATCAGTTAATCTGAAGACAGATCAACTGAAAATATCCAGTCTGTGGGCGCATTTGGTTGGCTCAGTTAGTTACTCTTGATTTCAGCTGAGGTCATGATCTTGGGGTTGTGGGATCAGACCCTATGCTGGGTTTTGTGCTGAGTGGAATCTACTTAAGAGTCTCTCTCTCCTTCTCCCTCTGCCATCTGCATGCATGATCTCTCTTTCTCTCTCTCTCTCTCAAAAAAAAAAAAAAAAAAAAAAAGAAAGAAAAGTACCCAGTCTGAGAAACAGAAAATGAACAGAAGTCTCAGAGACCCATACAACAACATGTGCTAATAAAGGAGTCAGAAGAGATGGAAGAAAAGAGCAGGGAGAATATTTGAAGAAATAATGGTAAAAACTTCCCAAATTTTATGAAAAACATTCATCTACACATCCAAGAAGCTCAGCTCCAAGAACAATAAACTCAAAGAGATCTATATCTAGACACATCAAAATTAAACTGTCCAGAGACAAAGGGATGATCAGGCAAGTGCAAGTGAGAAATAACCTATCATGTAAAGGGAAATCATTAACAGCTAATGTCTCTTCAGAAACCATAGGAACCAACAGTACTGGTATGAAATATTCAAAGTGCTGAAAGCAAAAGACTGTCAACTGAGAATTCTATATCCAACAAAACGGACCTTCAAAAATGAAGGAGAAATTAACAAATTGCCAGATAAATAAAACAAGAGAATTCATCACCAGCAAACCTATCCTGTAAAAAATCCTGAAGTGAGTACTTTAGGTTGAGCTGAAAGG
This sequence comes from Mustela lutreola, assembly GCF_030435805.1. Taxonomy (NCBI): domain Eukaryota; kingdom Metazoa; phylum Chordata; class Mammalia; order Carnivora; family Mustelidae; genus Mustela; species Mustela lutreola. The sequence goes on along the minus strand of NC_081291.1, from coordinate 53,332,313 downwards.
ACACTAGACAATAACTCAGATCCTCAAGAAGAAATAAAGAACACAGGTAAAGGAAACTGCAATTTTTTCTTTGTGATTTTTTTCTTCTATGTGATTTAAAATACAGATATATAATCAAATAAAATTCAAGTATACAAATGCATAAAGCAATAATTATACATCTGTGTTGTCATATGAAGATTTAATCTATGGGACAGTAAGCCCAAAGGAAGGGGAGGCAAACCAAAATACAATGGAGTAAAGTTTTTACTGTTATCCAAATTAAAGTGATGTTAAACCCAAACATATGGTTATGAATAGTATTTTGATTGTATACCCTGGAGCAGACACCAAAATAACTAAAAATATATATAGTAAAAGAAAAAGCAAGGGAATTAAAATGGCACATTAGAAAGTATCTATTTAACACAAAAAGGTGAAATAAAGAAAAATAGAGGAATAGAGAAAGAAAAAAAAAGGCATTAGACATATAGAAACCAAAAGCCAAAATGGCAGATGTAAATTCTATTTTATCATTAAATGTAAATGAATTAAACACCTCCAACTAAAAGGCAGACATGGCAGAATGGATAGATAAAACAAAAAAACATCATCTAACTACATGCTGTCTATAAGAGATTCATTTTAAATTCAAAGACATGAATAAGTTGAAAGTAAAAGAATAGAAAAAGATATTCCATGCAGTTTAAATTATGCATGATAAATAAGTTCTGGAGATCTAATGCAGAGCATGGTGATGACAGTTAACAGTACCATACTACATATTTGAAATCTGTTAAGAGATCTTATACTAAACTCCTCAACACATACACCCCCCCACACACAAAATGGTAACTCTGTAGAGGTTATGGATATGTTAACTAGCTCGGTTGTGGTGATCATTTCAAGATACATAAACACAGCAAGTTACAGCCTTTAAATAATGTATAATTCGTATATATTAATGCTATGTCAAAAATAGCTGCTTAGGGACGCCTGGGTGGCTCAGTTGGTTAAGCAGCTGCCTTCGGCTCAGGTCATGATCCCAGCGTCTTGGGATCGAGTCCCACATCGGGCTCCTTGCTCCGCAGGGAGCCTGCTTCTCCCTCTGCCTCTGTCTGCCATTCTGTCTGCCTGTGCTTGCTCTCTCTCTCTCTCTGATAAATAAAATCTTTAAAAAAAAAAAAAAAAAAAAAAATAGCTGCTTAAAAAAAGAGAAGACTCCATGAAAGCAGAAACCGAAAGAGAGTTAACTGGAGAGGCTATACTAATATCAAACAAAATAGACTTTAATACAAAAATTGTTACCAGGGACAAAGAAAGACATAATGAAAAGATATAAGAGATACATATTAAAAAGATACAAAAATTATAATCTGAGGTGTACTTACCAAAACAGCCCCCAAATACATTTAGCAAAAATGTATTTTGCCTTGAATTTTTCAAAATTGAAAAATTTTGAAAAAATGTATTGAAAGGAAAAATTCACAATTAAACAATAATAGTTGGAGATTTCAATACTGTACTTTCAATAATGTATAGAACAACTAGAGGATCACTGAGGAAACAGAAGACTTGAACACTATATATCAATAAAACCTAATAAAATCTATAGAACACTATATCCAGGAACAGCAGAATCCATACTCTTCTCAAAGAATGGAGCAGTCTCTAGGATATACCATGTGTTAGACCATAAAATGTGTCTCAATAAGTGAAAAAAGCTGAAATCATATAAATTATTTTCTCTGATCACAATGCGATGGAATTGGATATCAATTACAGAAATTTGGGAAACTCACAAATATGTGGATATTAACACACTCCTAAAAGCAATGGATAAAATAAGAAATCACAAGGGAAATTAGAAAATACTTTGAGATGAACAAACACACATACACACGTAACATACCAAAAGTTATGAGATGCACTGAACACAGTGCTCAGAGGGAAATTTATAGGTATAAATGCCTGTATTAAAGAATGATTTCAAATCAATAACTTAACTTTCCAACCTAAGAACAGAACAAAAAAATGACCTAAACACAATGAAGAAGGAAATACATGAAGCATGAAGCATGAAGAAGGAAATACAAAAAATTGGGTAGAAAAAAAATCTTTTCAGAAAAACAACAAATGTGACAAACCTTTACTTAGATTGGCCAAAAAGTAAGGGGAAAAGACTCAAATTACTAATGTCAGAAATGAGAGAGGGGATATTATTGTCAATATTTCAGAAATAAAATTATATGGAAATACTACAAACAACTATATGCCAATACATTAGATGACCTAGATAAAAAATGGAAAAATTTTGAGAAAGACACAAAGTGCTGAAACTGATTCAAAGAGAAATAGAAAATCTGGGGTGTTATGCCTCCATCAGAAAGGATGTATCAACATGGACGGGACTGGAAGAGATCATGCTCAGTGAAATAAGTCAAGCAGAGAGTCAATTATCATATAACTTCACTTCTTTGTGGAGCATAAGAAATAACACGGAGGACATGGGGAGATGGAGAGGAGAAGGGAGTTGAGGGAAATTGGAGGGGGAGATGAACCATGAGAGACTGTGGACTCTGAAAAACAATCTGAGGGTTTTGAAGGGGCGGGGGGTAGAAAGTTGGGTGAGCCTGGTAGTGGTATTATGGAGGGCACGTACTGCATGGAGCACTGGGTGTGGTACATAAACAAAGAATTCTGGAACATTGAAAAGAGATTAAAAAAAAAAAAGAATGAAAAAAAAAAAAAAAAGAAAATCTGGGGTGCCTGGGTGGCTCAGTGGGTTAAGCCTCTCTGCCTTCGGCTCATGTCATGATCTCAGGGTCCTGGGATGGAGTCCCACCCACACCGGGCTCTCTGCTCAGCAGGGAGCCTGCTTCCCTTCTCTCTCTGACTACTTGTGATGTCTCTCTCTCTCTCTCTCTGTCAAATAAATAAATAAATAAATAAATGTCTTTAAAAGAAAGAAAGAAAGAAAGAAAGAAAGAAAGAAAGAAAGAAAATCTGAATAGACACATGAAAAGTAAAGAGACTGAAGTAGTAATCACAAACTTCCCACAGAGTAGAAAGCCCCGAAACAGGTGGCCTTGCTGTTTACCAGACATTTAAAGAAGAATTAACCAATCTTTCACAAATCCCCCTGAACAACAGAAAAGAAGGAAACATATCTCAGTTCATTTGAGACGGGTATTATCTTGTTACCAGAACCAGACAAAGACATTACAAATACAGAAAACCAAAGACCAATGCCTCTTGTGAATATAAGTGCAAGTATCTTCACCTAAAATATTAGCAAACTGGGGCACCTGGCTGGCTCAGAAGAGCACATGACTCTTGATCATGGGGTTGTGAATTTGAGTCCCTTGTTGGGTGTGGAGATTACTTAAGTAAGTTTAAGAAAAAAAAATTTTTAATTAGCAAACTGAATCTCCAGCAATGTATAAAAAGGATGACACACCATGACAAAATGAGACTTATCCCTGGAAAGCAAGGCTGGTTCAACATATGGAAATCTATGTAATACATCACATTAATAGAGTAAGGAACAAAAATCCACATCATTATCTAAAAAGGCACAGAAAAAGCATTTGACAAAAATCCAACACCATTTCATACTAATAAACAACAAGCTAGTAATAGAAGACAATTTCCTCAACTTGCTAAAGGGCATCAATAAGCATTAATACTATACTTAATGGTGAAAGACTGAGAGCTTTCCCAGTAATATCAGGAATAACACAAGTATTCCTGCTGTTGCCACTTCTATTCAACATTGTATTGGATGTTCTAGTCAGGGCAATAGGCAAGAAAAATAAAAGCATCTGTCTAGATTGGATCTGAAATAGAAAGGAAAAAGTAAAACTCTACTTCCAGAAGACATGATCTTGAAGACATGATCTTATACATGGAAAAGCCTAATAAATCCACAAAATGTTCTTAAGAAAAAAAAAAAAAAAAAAAGGACTCCTACTCTTGAGTACAAGAATACATTCTACTCTTGTAGGATATAAGAGCCATATACAAAAATCAACTGTATTTCTATACACCAGCAATGAATTATTCAAAGAAGAAATTAAGAAAAACCACTCCATTTAGGGGCGCCTGGGTGGCTCTGTCGGTTGGGCATTTGAATTTTGATTTCAGCTCAGGTCATGATCTCAGGGTTGTGGGATTGATCCCCGTTGGGGGCTCCATGCTCAGGGAAAGTCTGCTTCTCTCCCTCTGCTCACACTCATTTTCAAATAAATAAATAAATAAATAAATAAATCTAAAAAGGAACAAGAGGAGGAAGAAGAAGAGGAGGAGGAAGTAGAAGAATGAGAGGGAAAAGGAGAAGGAAAAGAAGACCACTCCACTTGTACAACATCAAAACACATCTAGGTGTAAATTTAATGAATGAAGTGCAATACAAATACACTGAAAACTACACTGAAAAAAGAACTAAATAAATACAAGGACATCCCAAGTTCATGGATTATAAGACTTAATGTTAGTAAGATAGCAATATAGTCCAAATTGATCTAATATTAAGTGCAATCCCTAGCTGGCTTTTAATAAGTGAGGACAGATACTGACAAGCTGATCCTAAAATTCATATGGAAACCTAAGGGACCTAGAACAGCTAAAATAATCTTGAAAAAGAATTATTCCAAGACTTACTAAAGGGTAAGTATTGGTTACTAGATGGCACTAGCATAAGGATAGACATACAGATCAATGGAATAGAGTGCAAAAATAACCCTTACATTTTTGGCAAGCATAACAAGATAATTTAATGGGGTAAAAAATACTCTTTTCAACAAATAGTACAGCAACAATCAAATATCTACATGCAAAAGAATGAAATTAAGCACCACATACAATATACAAAAATTAACTGAAAATGGATTATAGATCTAAATTTAAGTGCTGAAACAGTTAACTCGTAGAAGAAATCAGAATAAATCCTTATGAGCTTGGGTCGGACAACAGTTTCTTAGATGTGGCAACAAAATCCCATAAGAGGCTCAACCCCCTCCACCCCACCCAAATTAGGATGTCATCAATATTAAAAACTATTGTGCTTCAAAGGTTACATCAAGAACGTAAAAAGACAAGCCACAAAATAGGAGAAAATATTTGCAAATTACGTATCTGATAAGGGTTTGGTATCCAGAATATATAAATAATCCTTAAAACTTCTCAATAAAAAGCCAAAACCCAAAATAAAAACCCGAATAATTTAACAATGGACAAAGGAACTAAATGGACATTTCCCCCAAAAAAGACACACAAATGACCAACAAGCACATGAACAGATAGATGCTCAACACCAGCGGTCATTAGGGAAATGCAAATCAATACCACAATGAAATACCACTTCACACCCAGTAAGATAGCACCAATAAAAAAGAGACAAAAACAAGTGTTGACAAGAAGATGGAGATTGAAATCCTCCTACACTAATGGGAATTTAAAATGGTGCAGCTGTTGTGGAAAACAGTTTGGCAGTTTTATAAAATGTTATACAGAGTTACTATATGACCTAATAATCATACTCCTAGGTATATACCCAGGAGAACTGAGAACATATGTTCACACAAAAACTTATACACAAATGTTTATAGCAGCATCATTCATAGAAGCTGTCAAATAGAAACAACACAATATTCATCAGTTGATGAATGGATTAAAAAATGTGGTATATCCATATAATGGAATATTTTTTAGCCTTAAGAAGAAGAGAAATACTGACACATGCCACATTACGAATGAACCTTGAAAGCATTATGCTAAACGAAGGAAGCCTTTTGCAGAAGTCTACATGTATGGTTCCATTTATATGAAATGTCCAGAATAGGAAAATACATACAGATAGGAGATTAGTGCTTGCGAGGGTCTGAGGGAAGCTGGGAATGGGGAATGACTACTTTTGGCATTGGGGTTATGGTTTTGTTTGGGGTGATGAAAATATTCTAATTAGATAGTGTGATGGCTGCACAAGCTTGTGAATATACTTAAAAAACCAAGAATTGTACACTTTAAAGTGAAGAATTTTATGATATATGAATTGTGTTTAATTTTTTTTTATTTTTAAAGATTTTATTTATTTATTTGACAGAGAGAGACATAGCAAAAGAGGGAACACAAGCAAAAGGAGTGGGAGAGGGAGAAGCAGGATTCCCGCCAAGCAGGGAGCCCAATGTGGAACTCAATCCCAGGACCCTGGGATCATGACCTGAACCAAAGGCAGATACCCAATGACTGAGCCACCAAGGCACCTATAAATTGAGTTTTAATAAGATTAAAGACCTATATGAACTGTTAGTATGAGGATTCAGTGTAGAGTGTCTGTAAAGCAGATTGAGTAATAAAAAACACTATCTGGAAGGAAGAATTGAGGGGTGGATTGATGGATGGATGCACTTAACCTTCCCCCCATCGATCTGTGGACGGCTTCTTAAAAATGTGTCATTTCCAATTAGAGTTGTTTGAAACCAAGTAAGCACGAAGTCTAGTTTATCATCTTAAAAGATGAACAGTACTTCTTAAGATCCTTGCAAAGATAAATATATATAGTGAGGAGAAAGAAAAGAAAAAGGAAGGTCTCCTAAGAAGGTTTCACAACCTTCAAGTTTTGGATAGTGGTAGAAGATCAAAGAACCACGGCAGACCCTTTGTGGAAAAATTAATCTGCTTCACCTCCCCCGACCCGAAAAAAGAAAAGCTAATCGGACACAATTTCATCTAAATCTAAAATAGCTACTCTAAAAACTACAAAACACTTATTAAAGAAGTTGAGGAAGACACAAAGAAATGGAAAAACATTCTATGCTCATGGATTGAAAGAATATTATTAAAATGTCTATGTTACCCAGAGCAATCTACATATTCACTGTAACCCCTATCAAAATAACACCGACATTCTTCACAGAGCTGGAGCAAATAATTCTAAAATTTGTATGGAACCAGGAAAGACCATGAATAGCCAGAGGAACGCTGAGAAAGAAAACCAAAGCTGCTTTTGGGCATCACAATGCTAGACTTCAAGCTATTTTACAAAGCTGTGATAATCAAGACAGTATGGTATTGGCATAAAAACAGACACATAGATCAACGGAAAAAACTAGAGAACCCAGAAATGGACCCTCAACTCTATGGTCAATTAATCTTCGACAAAAGAGGAAAGAATATCCAATGGGGAGAAAAAAGTGCCTTTAATAAATGGTGCTGGGAAAACTGGACAGTCACATGCAGCAGAATGAAACTAGGTCAATTTCCTTACATCATACACAAAGATAAACATTCAAAATTGATGAAAGAACTAAATGTGAGACAGGAATCCATCAAAATCCTAGAGAAGAACATAGGCAGCAACCTCTTTGAACTCGGCCACAGCAACTTCTTGCTAGACATGTCTCCAAAGGCAAGGGAAACAAAACCAAAAATGAACTATTGGGACGTCATCAAGATAAAAAGCGTTTTCACAGCAAAGGGAACAGTCAACAAAGCTAAAAGGCAACCTATAAAATGGGAGAAAATATTAGCAAATGACATATCAGATAAAGAGCTAGTATCCGGGCGCCTGGGTGGCTCAGTGGGTTAAGCTGCTGCCTTCGGCTCAGGTCATGATCTCAGGGTCCTGGGATCGAGTCCCGCATCGGGCTCTCTGCTTGGCAGGGAGCCTGCTTCCCTCCCTCTCTCTCTCTGCCTGCCTCTCCATCTACTTGTGATTTCTCTCTGTCAAATAAATAAATAAAATCTTTAAAAAAAAAAAAAAAAAAAGCTAGTATCCATGATCTACAAAGAACTTATCAATCTCAACACCCGATAAACAAATAATCCAGTCAAGAAATGGGTACAAGACATGAACAGACATTTCTCCAAAGAAGATACACAAATGGCCAACAGACACATAAAAAATCAACAACATCACAGTTCAACATCACTCAGCATCAGAGAAATACAAATCAAAATCACAGTGAGATACCACCTCACACCAGATAGAATGGCTAAAATTAATAAGACAGAAAATGACAAATGTTGGCGCAGATGTGAAGAGGAACCCTCACTGTTGGCGGGAATGCAAGCTGGTGCAGCTGCTCTGGAAAACAGTATGGAGGTTCCTCAAAGTTAAAAATAGAGCTACCCTAGGACCCAGCAATTGCATTACTAGGGATTTACCCCAAAGAATAAATGCAGTGATCCAAAGGGGCACCCACACCCCAATGTTCATTGCAGCAATGTCTGCAATAGCCAAACTGTGGAAAGAGCAGAGATGTCCAAAGACAGATGAATGGATAAAGATATGGTATATATAACAGAATATTACTCAGCTATAAGAAAGGATGGACACTTAACCATTTACATTGACATGGATGGAATTGGAGGTCCAGTTGAGTGAAATATGTCAATCAGAGAAAGACAACTATCATAGAGTTTCACTCATACGTGGAATATAAGAAATAGTGCAGGGGATCATAAGGGAAGGGAGGGAAAATTGAATGGGAAAAAATCAGAGGGAAGAAAACCATGGGAGACTCTTACCTATAGGAAACAAACTGTGGGCTGCTGGAGGGACAGTGGGTGGGGAGATAGGTAATAGGGTGATAGGCATTAAGGAGGCCACGTGATGTGATGAGTACTAGGTGTTATATGCAACTGATGAATTATTGAATACTACATCTGAAACCAATGATGTACTATATGTTGGCTAACTGAATTTAAATTTAAAAAAATCTAAAATAGCTCTCTTTTTAATTCTATCATAAAAGCAAAATAAACTATAATAACAATAACAATAATAATAATTTGACCTTACAAAATTGTGTTGCTTAATAAGCATGATATTATAATGATCAGAATATTTACAAATAGATGATCTGACCAACTAATCTAATCTTTTTAGACTTACACAATGGCAGGTCATAAATTTGAGGAGGGTTTATTTTAAATATGGACAAAAGTCAACAAGGAGATGAACTGTAAAAATGCTAATAAGAAGCCTTTCTAAGAAAGACTATTACCCAAGCCACTCAATACATTCATTTGAATATTTACAAAGCCTGCTCCAGGATATAGGCTTCTTGGGGACATTCACTATGTTTCTGTATGAGAAATATCCTATTTTTTTCTCATCTTTTTTGTTGTGGTAAAATAAATATAAAAAATCTTCCTTCTTAAATATTTTTAAGTGTTCAGGTCAGTGGCCTGAGTGGCATTAAGTACATTAATGATTTCTGCAACCATCCCCATCACCTTCCATCTCCAGAACTCTTTTCATCTTGCAAAACTGAAACTCTACACCCATTAAATGCAAACTCACCATTTTTCTCCCCTAGCCCTGGTAACCACCATTCTACTTTCTCGCTCTAGGAATCTGACTATTCTAAGTACCTTATTTAAGTGGAGTCATGCATTTTTTGTCTTTTTGGGACTGGCTTATTTCATTTAGCATAATATCCTCCAGGTTCCCCCATGTTGTAGTGTGTGTCAGAATTCCCTTCCTCTGGAAGACTAAATAACATTCTGTTAAATGGACAGACCACATTCTGTTTGTTGATTCTTCTATAGATGGACACTGGGGTCCTTCTGTGTTTTAGCTATTGTGAATAATCCTGCTATGAACAGAAGTGTACAGGGGTGTTATTTTTGCCAAGGAGATAATCAAATATTCACTGTAATGCACAATTTTTGCAGAACTATTTTTATACTTATGATATTCATTCTTTGGTCTCAGGCTTATTAATACCTAATGCTTTGTTGGTTTGTTTTTATTGTATCATTTCATTATTATTCTAATTTATATAACCAGGTTGGGGAAAAAGAACTGGATTACCTTACCTATTTAAGTATTAACACTAATATGTAAAAGAGAAATTTTTCACCCCAATTAAATATAAATAACTCAAGACAAAAAAAATCCTAAAAAATACAAAAGCAAAACATGTACATTAAGTATAAGTTGGTTTCAAAAAAAAGTGTAAGTTGGTTTCTTAAGTGACCTTCTTTCATCCCATCATCTAAGCTTGTTGAGTTGTGTGACTCAACAATGCCTAAACAGAAGGAATCAGACAAGAACTCTCTCTACCTCTCTATATTCTCATCTGAACACAAACAAGCTTAAATACCCACCACCTTAAAAAATATAATCTCTCTTGATAATCTGTCTTATCACCTTCCCCCAATGACCTCAACAGTAAAAAATGTCATCGAAAAATTTATGTTTCATTCTATGAATAGAGGAAAAGAAGGCAAAGAGAGATTATAATTTTATCTACTGTGAATACCAGTCACTACTTTAAAATGAAATTTTTAGGGACAGAGCTTTTCTTTCTCAGTTCTCTTTTTAACCTAAGTCATATTTTTTCATGACTATAATAAACTAAAGATATTCTTTGAAGGATCATTTGGAGGATCTCAGGACATTAAAAAGAGTACACTTGAAACCCTGATGTAACAAAGTACAGCTTTCTAAAGTCATTCTTCAAAGGCACAAGAACTAGAGTCTTGGTCTGAAAGCACACATCAGAATCCCCTAGAGAGTGGGGCCACATCCCCAGTTCCTCATTAATTAATTAAGAACTTGCATTTCTTGTGAGTTTCCATAAGACATGGATGCTGTGGGTCATAGGACCACACTTTAGAACACATCTTCTTTCTCTAAGCAGGGGGACCTTCTTTTAGACTCAACCCATGAAGAAGCATGTATGTTCCCTTAACATTAAAAACTCATCTTTAGCTGTTCCTCCTAAAAGAAATTACTGTGTGATACTGTTTATTTAGTAGTTTTAGTCAATTCCTTTAATAAACTCTTTGTGGTAAAAAGGTTTTAGGTGCCCTGCATAGAGAGCCAGCTCTCATTAAGAAAATTATTACGTCAAGTCACTTTGTAATGTGTGAATATTGGTTCAGTGACTTTCTTTTCATTCTGGAACTGAGACTTATACAAGCATATATTTGGCAGGCAAGGTCCATTGAGAAAAATTAGGCATTTGATTATATTATTTCATATATTATTCTCTAACTCCACCTGCATGGCCCTTGATGTCACTGCCATAAACTAATAGCCTTTGACTAGAAATAACCCAGACACAGGTATGGTTTGACTCATGGAATATTTGGGGGAAAACACATACTTGAATTAAAACTAAAAAATCAGATGCTTTGATTTTAGAATTCAGATTTCCATTTACTCTTAAAACAAACAAACAAACAAATAGAAGATCTGGCAACACTACTCCCAGATTTCTACTGGTCAATGATCAGTTAGAGTTGGACCCTAACTGCCCCTCAGAGAGAACCTGAGCTCTAGCTGGCCATAGTCTGCATTCATTTTCTGTCATCTTCACACTAGTTCACTCCATTCATGTATTTATTGGCCTGCCCTATAGGCTTGTATATGTGGAAGCCCAGCATAAGAGGGAATACGTGGTAGAGTCTCAACTTCGGAAAGTATTATACTCTGGCTTAAATAAAGTATGGTATAGGTAAGCTCCTTTGGAGTCAATCCCTTATGGCCTAAGCTTGTTGAGCTGTGTGACCTACCAGTAGGCCACCTCTACTTTTGCGTTAGAAACATTCAGCCTAGAAGGACCCATTCTCTAAAAAGCAGTGTGTCAGATTAAGACTCTTTCGTGTATAGCCAAAAGAATAATGTAAATGATTTTCAGGTGTGAACCTGAAAACACCTGCAAGCACAAAGCTTATACATTATTTTAATCTTTTGGTCATGAAATAAAACATTATATATAACATTATAACATATAATGTATATAATATATAACATATAACATTAATATAATGTTATAATATAACATTAACAGACATAAACCATTACAGCTTAAAATACTATCAAGAACACCAATACGTCAGAAGTCCCTACAAAGCCCACTTTACAATCACAACACCCCACTTGTCTCTCTGAGGTAAACACTGACTTGTAGGATAACCACTTCCTTAGTCTTTTTAATTCTTCCACCTAAGTGTGCTTCCTGAACACCATCCCTTAGCTCTACTATATTTGAATGCTGAACTCAGACATTTATTCATTTGTATCTGACCTTTAAAAATTTAATACCATGTTGGAGGCACCTGGGTGGATCAGTTGATTGAGCATCCACTCTAGGTTTTAGCTCCAGTCATGATCTCAGGGTCATGGGATTGTCATAAGTCAGGCTCTGAGCTCAGTGGGGAGTCTGCTTGAGATTCTCTCCTTCTCCCTCTCCCCACCTTGCACATATGTGCATGTGCTCTCTGTGTAATAAATAAACTCTTTTAAAACATTTTTTAAAATTTTATTTTAAATTTATTTTAAATTTTTATTTGACAGACAGAGATCACAAGTAGGCAGAGAGGCAGGCAGAGAGAGAGAGAGGAAGGGAAACCGGCTCCCTCGATCCCACGACCCTGAGACCATAACCTGAGCAGAAGTCAGGTTATGAGCCACCCAGGCGCCCCTAAAACATTTTTTTTAAAGAGTTTATTTATTTCTTTGACAGAGATCACAAGTAGGCAAAGAGGCAGGCAGAACGACAGGGAGGAAGCAGGCTCCCTGCTAAGAGAGTCTGTTGCGGGGCTTGATCTCAAGATCCCGAAATCAGGACCTGAGCTGAAGGCAGAGGCTTTAACTCACTGAGCCACCCAGGTGCTCCACATTTTTCAATACTATGTTAAGATACATGCTAATTGTGTTCTGTTTCCACTCTTGGCTTTGTTCATCTTTTTTTGCTCTTTAGTTTCTACCTTTGGCTTGTTTGTATTTGTTATGCTGCCTTTTCTGACCTCCTGAGATAAATATTTGCTCATTAATTTTAGGCCTTTTTTTTTCTTTTAAGGCTATCCATTTTCCTATTAGGTTACTCCTTTACCTATAGCCTATAAATTTTTACATGAAATACTTATCACTCACTTAAAATACTTAATTTTCATATCTTCCTTTTTTAAGATTTAAGAGAGAGAGAGAGAATTCGTGCACATACACAACTGGAGGAGGGGCAGAGAAAGAGGAGAAGCAGACTCCCGGCTGAGCAAGGAGCCTGACGTGAGGCTAGATCCCAGGACCCTAGGATCATGACCCAAGCTGAAGGCAGACACTCAACTGACTGAGCCCCCCAGGCACCCTCCATTAAATCTTCTTCAATTCATGACTTTTTTAGGGGCATATACTTGAATTTCCAAGTAAATACATAGGGATGATTTTCTAGTTATCTAGTTACTACTGATTTCTAGCATAATTACATTGGGATAAAAGTAAACATTCTGTATAAGTTTTGATCTTTGATATTTGTTGAGACTTGCTCAATGACCCAGGCTATGGTAAATTCTTGTAAAATATTATATGTGTGGTTGACAAGAATAGGTACTTCAGTTTGGTATAATGTGTTCACTAGGCTTCTTATCATGTTGATCAGATTTTTAATTACCAACACTGACCTTTTCTTGTATGCATCTGTGAGACAATAGAAAAAAATAGAAAAAATATATATATTGATCTCTGCCCCCAGTCTCTGGCGCAGTCCTCCTGAAACCCTTATAATTTACTAAGTGATAAGAGCACTCTTACCTTGTCTTTTATATTTCCCATCTTTTTGTCTCTTCATGCTTCACCTTGAATAGATTTTTTCATACCAATTTTTTTCTGGTCACTGATTTTCTCTATAAACCTATAAACTATTCACTTTGTTTTTATACTTTGGTTGTAGAATTTAATTTTTTTTAATGTACAAAGCCACATTCTAAAGTTCTCAGTCCCTGCTGAATCTAAAGTTTGGCTTTTATTTAATTCTACAAATGTAGTACATTATAGTCTGCTTCTGATAATTTCAGTATCTAGAATCTCAGAGTCTATTTCTGTTGTCTGTAGCTTCTGTTAGTTCTTGTGTTTGGTATCTTCTTTCTTTGTGTACCTGGTTACCTCTGATTATGGCTGGAAACTATAGTTGAAAAATTATTTGTGGAAGTAATTTGAGGACTGGGATTATCATATTCTCCTTTAAGATTTCATTCCTTTTACCTGGCTCCTCTGGGCATTAGCTACATGCAGTCATCTTAATCCAAGTCAACTTTAAAGTTTGTGGGCCACTCAGATAATGTGAAACAGAGCTGCAGTCAATGTGAGTGTTGGTTTACTTCCAGTTACAATTACACCTCAGTGTATCTCTTCAGGGAGTCCCAGCTCAAAGTGGGGAATGGTTTATCAGACTTCCAAAGCTTGACAAGATCCAGACTATAGTTTTTAACCTTGAAAAGATACCAAAGGTGATCTCAGGCTCTCAACTTCCTCTTCTTGATCAGCAAATGCCCATAAGATAAAAGAGCCCCCAATGTCAGGTTAACTCCTCTCTGTCACATTCTCTCGTAAATCTCAACTTAATAATTCTTCATAATTTATTAGTTCTTAGACGTTTTAGAATATTAAAAAACAATGATATATCTAGTTTCTTTGTGTGACTGCAGTAAAAGAAGTGGTTTGAATTATATGGCTTCCCATGAGTTAAATTACTAATCTTCCAACATTCTTTTATGTATTTATTATATCCTTAGCACATGGCCTAACCTTGTCCATACCTGCCCCAAAGTGAAAGCTCTATGGTATTCCTTGAAGATCAGGATAGGTATTCCTGGTAGCAGCCTTTTAGTATAGAGGCACTATAAAGAATTAAGGTTCAAGTTACAATTCCTATAATTCCTCTGTGACCCTGGACAAAGATTTCTCTGCAAATTGGGTGGGAGATACTTCCATGCATATCAGAAGATTAGATGGAGGAATGGAAAAGAGCTTGAAAAAGCCTATAAAACTAATTCTGTTTCTCCTCCCCACAGAAGAACTATTCATCCATGGCTCTAGTTAACTCATCATAGTAGGCCAGTGGTCAACTGACATTTCAGGTCACTCATTAATGGCTAGCAACATTATGCAAGACACAATATTCCAGGTGCAAATAAAGAGATAGATAATGTTAGATTATAATTTATTTTAAAATACTTCAGCATACATAGTGTGTACATGAATAATGTGCACTATATATTCTCTACATCCTAAGGGTAGTTACTTAGTATTTGAGGCACCCTAATGAGGAATGTATCATCTAGGTGTAGATCACATCTAAAAGACTAAGTAGAAGAAATCCAACTTCCCAAATCGGAGTATACTAATTATAGCTACCTAAATTGACACTGGAGGGTTTTCCTAGTGAGTATAAAGGAGGAGGAAGAGGAATAATTTTTCTGATGAAAGTAATAGTGCTCAAGATATATGGGCTGGATGGAAATATAATCTTATATGCATGAGGATTCTAAAAATCTGGCAAACCAGGCAGCCTACCATTCTTTGCAGTGGCACTCTGGGCCTAAGCTTCTGTTCCTGGGTCTGGACAGTTAATAGAAGAGTTCATCACCTGATATGACTGAAAGATCAGATATATCCTTTAACGAGAATATGTTTGTATCTTTCTCTACTGAATATCTGATGTGAGATACATATGAAAAAGATGAGTTTGGGCTTTTCTCAGTCTGTAAGAACTGGCTGACCAGCTTTTGTGTCTGTTTACTAATAAATGTTCACATGTGTGGCAAAATTTGGTCCAAGACTTGACTTTATCGTTACAAACCACATAGTAGCAAGATAACTTGTAACCATTGGAAGCTACCAATTTCTACCAAGAAGATTAAAATGCAGTTTAGTTTGCAACAATTATGGTGCATCAAATTTCCCAAATGGATCCTGCTGGGAAATAACCTCAAAGCAGGAACATCATGCTGATTAAGCTAATGTACAGACTTGCCATCCTGGACCATCCAAGAGAAAGGCTGTTTCTCTTCAGTAGGAAAACCACAGGAAGCTACAGAGACAGCCTTGGGGTGTGGGTTTTGCTGGGCCTGGAAGCCTGCCAAAAATACTATCATTCTGTCTCGGCCCCTGGAATGCAATGATACCCAAATTTTTTGTTGTTGTTGTTTGTTTTTAATAACTTTTTCCCACTGATTGCCCCCAAACCACCTGGACTCTGTATTTTATTCAAAATGATGTCATTTAAACAATATCTGTATTTAAAGGAATAGATAGATGGGAGGCAAGTATTCTATTTCCATAAGTAGATGAAAAAAAGAAGTATTTGCATTTTTAAAACAGTACTGTCTTAGATTCTTAGCAGCTGCATGTCCCTACCTTCCAAACATTTTTAAAAACACTTAAGCTGAAAATTAACTAAAACAGCCAAGTGAACTTTTGTCATAAACAACTCCTTTAAGAAAAACTTTGAAACTCCCATTCCTGCCCGCCACACCTGTGCCAGAAGGCACCTAGAGGTTGCTCTAGTGCACATAAATTTTCCTGATGTCACAGTCTGAAATACATTCTTCTGGGTCAGGATTCTCCTTTAAAAGGACAAGTCTCCTTTAAAAGGACAAGTCTCCTAGTTGGTTTACCAAGTTTAACCAACCAGTCCTCAGAACTGCTAAAAATTTTACATGGAATCTTCCCCACCCCTACTCTTCCAGAGACAGTACAGTGGAATTCTATTAGTGTTATTCCTGCCACATCATTGTCTGGGAGATGCTTAATATGGTAGGTAAGTGAACTGAGAGGGTTGGAAATCGTGGACCTCTGTGTCATTTCGCTGATCCTAATGAGCTCTTGGCTGGGGTAAGATGGGGTAGCCCTCTTGCTGGACACTTTCTGGGAAGCTTGAAAAGGACACTGAGAAGACATCCACAAAATGGTACCAAAGAGAGAAACACTGCAGCATCTGACAGGATGAAGCCAACTCTTCATCCACTTACAGCCATAATATGGAAAGGCAAGATGCTTGGGGCTGGAGAAAGGCTTCCGAGGAACAGTGCGGAACAAGGGCAAGAATAACAGCGCTGGCAGAAGCAGGCCTGGCGCTGTCAGAGAACCACCATCCTAAGTTTCTTATGCCCCTGCCCTCTAAGGGCAAAAAGGAATTCACAATTCAGAGACAACAGTCAAGAAGTCTTTCCCAAGGTCATGCCAGCTCATCTAAAGTTGTGGGCCTGATACGAGTCCCAGATACCTACACAGGAACTTCAGCAAGTAAGAGGATTCACCTCCTCTCCTAGTGCACATTCCCAGGAACATTAAACCTCAGCTTCATTCTGGTTAATAATGAAACCCCTAGATTAAATGCCTACATGACAAGAAAAGTGAAAAGGAAAGAAAAAGACAAAGAATCTAATACCTTGCATATTTGCTCACCTCTTGAGGCCATGCCCTTTTAAACGAATTGCTCATCCTTTTTTGGTTCCCTAACCCTTTTCAGCCTCTAAGGATAGAAAGACTTTATGGCTATAAATTACTAAGTGAGCCTATTTATGAAAAGAAATGGGAATGACATCTGATTTCTGCTTATAAGAAGGAGCAATTAAGAAGATTTATAGTACCAGGTGCCTGGGTGGCACAGTCAGCTAAGCGTCTGACTCTTGATTTTGGCTCAGGTCATGATCACAGGGTTACATGTGTAACCCCCCATATAGGGCTCCATGATCAGCCCAGGAGTCTGCTTCAGAGTCTCCTTCTTCTTCTCCCTTTGCCCCTCCCCCTGTACTCTCTCACTTTCTCTAATAAATAAAAAACGACAAAAAAAAATTTATAGTACCAACTGTAGGACACTTGGCACACAGCTCTCATTTAATCTTCATTGCCACTAAAAAGATTATCTTAACTATTTTCCACTCAAGTGAAGCACAGAAAGTTTGAGATACTTTTCTTTGGTCACACAGTGGGCAGTGTCGTCTCTAAAGCCAGTGACCACTTCAATGGCACAAACCATACTAAAACGTCCTGTTATCTCTCAGCCAGCTCATAGACAGAAAGTTAGCATACTCCAAGTTCCTCGCACTGGAACTTTCATTTATTCAGACCCACAAACTGAAGCTCTTGCAGCTTTTTAATTCTTGAAGCTTTCCTTGCAAACTGCTTTATCCCTTGATTCACAACATGCAGCTTCAAATTACTTTGAGCCTTCCCAAAATACCAAACCCACCCTTCAGAGGTCAAGAACTCACGAATGCTGAAGCTCTTAAGAGGAAAATATTGTGAGATCTGAAGCAATTTCCCAAGAAGAACATGTCAACTGTTTTGAGTGAGCACAGCAGAACTGAAACAAGCACACTGCCTCCCCCAGGGACACTGTGAAAGGGCCACTTCTTGGGACTTGCAGTCCTTTTGCACAGTGTGATAGGGTGTCGCAGGTCTCATTTTTCAGGTATCAAGGGCCTATTGGAATATTCTTAAAAATAAGCAGTTGAGCGATTAGGCAAAGAACAGCAGATGTTAGGAAATAAAACTGACTCCTCCAATAGAGCCAAGTGACGTGTGTGTTTTTGTTTTCTAACACATTACTCTACTAGGAAGTCAGTTTATACTTGTTTACTTTAAAAAATCTGCTTGCATTATGATTGAAGTCAATTTGTCAGGTCAAATTAAACTAACAGGAAATCTAGATATGGGCCCATAAAGAGTGAAGCTGGGCTCACGTCCCACATTTGGGATATGTGAGAGGTATTAACTCAACAGGGAGTAACTCGACTCAGTTACCACTTGTTACCATCTTTTCCCCACGTCAGGGTCCTTCATGAAAGAGCTGCCATGATAGGGAAATGTCAAGCACAACTAAGAACTGAGAGAAACCCAAATTTTCTCTCCCCTTTACAAAGAACACAAAAATATGCTTTTACATGGATTTCTATCCCAAGCTGGAGTGCTGACAAAGTCCTTGAGAGTATCCAAATGCTCCAGCAAATCCAGAGTCAACTACAAAGATACGAATGCTGTCTAGAGTCATGAAGATGGGTAATCTCTGACTACAGGCCTTGGGACTATGCCACAGAGCCCTCATGGGAGGCGAGGCAGTTATCCTAGAGACTGCCATTCCTCAAGACCCCACTAGATATGCACTCATGAAGTTTTAACACGGTGGTTCTTATGTCTGTTCTCCCACTGACTGTTTACATTTGGCACACTTGCAGCCATTTCAGGATCACAGGGAAGGTATTTTCTAATTTTAGTCTGATGGCTATAAATTCAAGAGGTCAAATTTGGGTCTACCCTTTAATTAACCACTAGGCATTCTAGAAAAAAATATGTTGTCTTTTCTTCCTTGTGAAGAAAAAAGTCTTCAGTTTCTAGGATGAAAAAATTACTTAAAACTAGAGAAGACTCTAGTGATGCCTAGCTGTCTCAGTTTGTAGAACATGTGACTCTTGATCTCAGGGTCATGACTTCAAGCCCCTGTGTGGCGTAGAGTTTACTTAAAATTCAAAAGAAATTTTTTAAAAATGAGGGAAAGCTAGATATTCTAGAATTTATCACTGTCATCACGTAAATATCACATAGGCAAGTCATAAGGACAGTAATGTTAGGATGAGGATATTCTCAAACTGTTCGTTCACAACTTCTATGGCAAAAAAGCCTGCAGAGGAGCACCTAGGTGGCTCTGCCTTTGGCTCAGGTCATGATCCCAGGGTCCTGCATTGGGCTTTCTCCTCAGCAGGGACCCTGTATCCCCTTCTCTCTCTGCTTGCCTCTCTGCCTACTTGTGATCTCTTTCTGTCAAATAAATAATAAAATAAAATAAAATAAAATAAAATCTTTAAAAAAAAAAAAAAAGGCTGCAGAGATTAAGTTCTTTTAGAAATACCTGGACAGGATACTGGAAGGCCTTCTAGAAAAAATAAAATGGAGACTCTTAAAAATCCTGCAGAAGAGCAAGCAAAACTGTTCTAAGAATCCACTGCCAAAATGTATCTTTTAATAAAATGTTAGGTCATCTTTGATGAATCCCAAAGGCTCCTTGTTTTAATATACCCTGGAAGTGATCTTCCAACATAATAACAAAACATCAAAAGCATCAACTAAAGCAAAGGAGAGAGTAAAAGCTGAAAAAGAAGATCAGAAGGATAAACATTGGGGCGCCTGGGTGGCTCAGTGGGTTAAGCCGCTGCCTTCGGCTCAGGTCATGATCTCAGAGTCCTGGGATCGAGTCCCGCATCGGGCTCTCTGCTCAGCAGAGAGCCTGCTTCCCTCTCTCTCTGCCTGCCTCTCCATCTACTTGTGATTTCTCTCTGTCAAATAAATAAATAAAATCTTTAAAAAAAAAAAAAAGAAGGATAAACATTCAGAACGCCGAAATACATAATATTCAGTAATAGTTACCACTTATGGCACAATGATAAATCACACCTCTGCACTAACAGGCAAAGGCATTCTGCGACTGAGTTCCTAGACAGTATAGACTATACTACTTCTTTCTTATCCTGTTTTGCTGTTCATTTATTCATCTATTAAATCATAAACTTTTCCTGACATTCAAAACATTTAATCATTTCCTACCAGTTACTAAAAACTAATTACGCCTTCCAAGCTAGGTATATTTCTTGAGTAAGGATGTTTATATAATTCTGGTATAACAAGTTATTTTATCATGTAATAAATTTTACTATCCTATCTAGAAGGTTATCATTGGAAACCTCAGAGGCTCTTATTCACCTCTATATCATTCAAAATCACAGTATCATGAATTAAGAGGTTTTTTTTTTTACATTTTTTAAAAATTTTTTTATTTTTTATAAACATATATTTTTATCCCCAAGGGTACAGGTCTGTGAATCACCAGGTTTACACACTTCACAGCACTCACCAAAGCACATACCCTCGCCAATGTCCATAACCCCATCCCTCTTCTCCCAACCCCCCTCCCCCCAGCAACCCTCAGTTTGTTTTGTGAGATTAAGAGTCACTTATGGTTTGTCTCCCTCCCAATGAACTAGAGCGTATCATGCTTAGCGAATTAAGAGTTCTAATGTTTATTCAAGTGAACTCCTGGGACAGTAGTCATTAAAATAAATTCATGGAAATATTTATCTGGTATTTTCAGTATTCAGCTTAGTTATATGTTGTATACAAACTCTGTATGTACAAGCATGTACATCCATTAAAAAAATCTCCTATTTCAAACTGATGGCTCCCTTATTTTAAAAACCCAGCAGTTACTACCATGATCCTCTCTCCCTCCCTCCCTTCTTTCCAAAGCTTTTAAGGGTGGAGGGAGAAGTAAAGAAGATAATATAAAATATTTTATGAATATAAAAATAATATAAAACATAAGTTATATTTTATGTAAGTAAAAAGGAAAGAAGAAACATGAGCAGATGATGACTGGGGCTTTGTCCATCAGGAGTCAAATCAATGTACCACTAGAATAGTGACAATGAACTCCTAGAACTCTGAAAGGGTCATCCTAAATGTAGCTGGGCCTAAAGAAATGGAATAGCAGATCAAGAGACTCTACAATCTTAGTCATAAAACAAAACTCAGTGGTAGATGAGCTCCTGAATCTCTCTTTACAACAGCTGAGGAAAATGATTCTCCAGAGAGAGATGGCCAACTTTCCAAAGCCATAGAAGAGGTCATGGTGGGGCTGGTTACAACACTGGTTCCCCAGTGTCTTATCCAGAACAGTTTGGGAATGGTATCAAAGAAAAACCCATAGAACAAGGGTGCCTTCCTAGGATCCACAGGCATTTTTCAGGCACTTTATAACACCACTGAAATTGTCTGGAAAATTGTGTATGGCTTTACGTTTTTTTGTTTGTTTGTTTGTTTGTTTCAGGGAAGCAGGGTCTGCTGCTTTGGTCAGTCTGAACTAGGTCCAGGGTTCAAAAATTTTAGGTACCACTCTGTCAAGGATGGGCTTGGGGTGCAGGAGGGGAGGAGAGGCTAAAAGTGAATAAGATT
Source organism: Mustela lutreola (assembly GCF_030435805.1). Taxonomy (NCBI): domain Eukaryota; kingdom Metazoa; phylum Chordata; class Mammalia; order Carnivora; family Mustelidae; genus Mustela; species Mustela lutreola. The sequence goes on along the minus strand of NC_081291.1, from coordinate 53,310,595 downwards.
AATTCCAAACTAAAAGGAACCCAGATTTTCAACAACCTGAAGATTTTACTTGGGCCAGACAGCCAGTGGAACCATGTAAGATAAACTTTCTGGTCTGGATGGTCAAAGGATCCTATAAGGAAAACATGTGTTCAAGCAAACTTGGATTGTTTGTGACCAAAGGTGACAGGGAGAAGAGCAAGCAGTACAAACTTAACTACCAATTAGGTGGTCTCAGAAGACCACTAGTCAGAAGTAACAAGCAAGGCACAGTTCTCTGGAATCAAGGGGGAAGGTTTTGGCAGCATTTGTCATGAGTAATGATGGAAGGTTTCTGCAGCTTCTCAAAACCAGGGCAGCCTTGACCTTCAGTCAGGCTTCTCATTCTACCTGCTTGTACAGTGAGCCCGGAAAGGGTTCCACATACCCGGGGTGACCTATTTCAATCATAGGGCTCTTTGTTTTCTCATTTCTGATGTCAACATCAGTCCCAGAAGTGGGCAAAGGCCTTGGTACTTGGTCACAGGGAACTAAATACACGTCAGCCATTGCATTTCCCTGGGAAACAGAAAATATTTTCCCTACTCTATGGATGAGGAAATTGAAGCAAAGGGAGAAATGTCCAAGGTTTTTCAAGGAGGTGAAGAGCCAAGAGCTCCGAGGTTAGAGCTTGCAGCTACGATACTCCACACTGGCTCTGGCTGGATATTCTGGCTCCTTTAGGGAACCAAATGGCTCTGGAGATTGGGGAAACACTAGTTGCTAAGCACAAGATGTGCGATACAGTTTACACCACTCAACCATGCATATGAAATCCATCACACATTACGACAGAAGACTTGAAGCCTCACTGGGTAAACGAGATAGGAAAAGGGAACCTGGGGGTTACTCATCATTTTCCAAATCAGAGATTTATGTCCCTTTTGGAAAGGAGAAGGAAAACCTGGCTGCAGCCCAGTTTTGAGTAATATTTGCCACTGAGAAGCTGTATGCAAAAATTCCTGGCACAAACTTTGGAGAGCTCTTCCGATTGGGCTCTGGCCAGTCCTTAAAAATGATTGAGATTTAAAACCCTATCAAATCAGAGAAGCAGGGAGTGTCCTTGGTGCAGAACCATAAATCTCTCTCTCTAAAGCTAATTTCAAACATAAAATAGGAATGTTCAGAGAGAAAAATTATCTACACATACCTCCTTACATAGAAATTTTTTTTCTTAAGTCAGAAAGGGTAGAGGTCAATGGCTAACCGTGGTCTAAGTGGCTAGAATACTGTTGATTATCTTCTTTAACCTTAAATATATTTTCTGATTTTACTATAATTAAAATAGATTGCTGTGGAATAAAACATAAAATTAACTAAAGAAAATATAAGTGCTAATAGTCAACAGAGAGCCAGAGCTTATCTCATCCAACTGAGTCATTTAACAAAAGAAGAAATGGAGGCAAGCAGAGAGGGAGCACCTTGCTTGTGGTCACTCAGGCAGCCTGCAAGGGACTCGGAGCCAAGACCCTGGAAATCCCCAGAACGACTTCCTGGCCTCCACACCACACTGTTGCAGCTGCTGGATTCCTTAGGCTAGGAAACCCCCTAAGCTTGGTGCTAGGTGAGAAACAAGTTTATACGGCATTGTAAAATTGAAAACAGCAGCCTCAAATGTCAGACAAAGTACACTAGATTCCAACTCAAGAATAGCTGAAATTGAAACGGCACTCAGAGAGGACGGTTGGGAGAGAACTGGATGACTGATGCTCTGTCGCAACGGCTACATTGAACAACTACTCTGAACGACTCTGTGCCTATACCAGGCTTTCTTTCTTTTGGCAACTGTTGCAATTCCCCATCTACAGGATGTGTTCTGTCTCCCATGTGTTTCTAAAAATTCCTACTCATCCTTTAACATCAACTCCGAAGTCACCTTCTACAACGCCATCCTTGGTCTCTCCTGTTTGAAAAAGTAGTGGGTACTAGCACACCACTGCAGGAGGACACACCTTGACCACACAGCGTGTTACTATATAAGTGAGATGACTGCTGCTGCGTTACAAGTCTGCCGCATCCTCTAAATAGCATTTATTTTAATCATCTTTGTATCTCTGGCACCCAGCAGGGACTCAAATGGCAGCTGAATAAATGAACACCTGCTAACAGCCATACAGGAAGACTTTAACCTCTTTTTGCATATTCATGACTTGCCTTTCTATCCTCAAAAGGGCATATTTGTTGAACCTGAGGCAACAGATTGCTTTGGAGGAGAGGTTTTTCTTAGTTTAAAAAGCTAAATTGAGTATCATTATTTCACACTTAAGTAGCAAAGAAATAAATAGAGAAACGTTAGGATTATATAGTATAAGAAAAATAAATGGACAGGTTGGCAAAAAAAAAAAAAAAACAAAAACAAAAACAAAAAAACAAACATGTAATTTACTACATGAGGATACCAGCCAAAGTGTATTATTCCTACACCCGCTCTATCACTCAAGGCACATGTACACAGATACATACAAAAAGTTAATAGCAAGTCACCATGGGAAGTTTAATCATAACCCATCAACAGAAGAGCTCATGGCATGGTAAACACCAAAGTGTATTATTAGGGTTGCTAATTGCTAATTAAAATCCCCAGATCAGGTTTCTGGGCACAGCTTGCTACATCTGTGCAGTGGGCAGGACCCAGATGGTATGAAAACCAAGACTGGGGCCTGCTTCTTCATGCAAGGCTATTCCTGCAGAATCACAAAGGTTATGGGTGACAGATTGTGCAATGAGAACAATATCCACATGCAGTCATGTCAGGCACAGTCTTGCTCCCGAATATAGATTTGAGATAAGTTTCTAGTCAACTTCCAGGACCCAGAAATTAGGCTATTGTTGCATGAAATACCAGAAAGTGCCTAGCTTGGTATTCGACATACTGGTATTCATCATACTGTCCTCATTCCTCGATATGGTCTGGGAAGGGAGACACAGGGATTTCTTGGGGTGATGGAAACATTCTAGATCTTGATTGAAATGAGGGGTACACGCATGTATACATTTGTCAGAACTTACAGAATTGTTCTCTCTTAAGATTCATGCCTTCCACTGTATATAAATTTTACCTAGAAAAAAAGGACCATGCATAAAAATTGAACTCTAATTAATAGGTTTATTTTCTGCAGTAGTATGAGCTAGCAATTTTGAAACTACTTTCTGTATATGCTAGACTTGAGCAGGGAGTAAATACACGCAGGATAGTAAGAGCCAGGTTTCTCACCGTTGGAGAAGGTAGTTCAAATACAGGAAGCGGGGAAATAACCTCACCAAAGGGGATAAAATACATCATGTGGCTCCTAACATGAAGATACATCATCATGTCTTTGGTAGTTCTGCCAAAATTTTATAACCTGACTCTAATCATAAGGAAATATTAGACAAAATAAAGATGAGGGAAATGCTACAAAAAAACCAGCAAGACATCACCATGTTTAGGTTAAGAGGAAAAAAAAAAAAAAGGTTAAGGAACTTTTCCAGATTGAGAGAACCCAGAGAGACAGAACAACTAAATGCAGGCAGGCTTGATCCAGAACTGGATCCTGAATTGGTCTAGGAGAAAAAAAACCTATAAAGAACATTACTGGTACAAATAACAACATTTGAAATACCGACAGTGGATTAGATGATAGTATTGTGGCAACATTAAACTGCCTGAATTTGAAAATATATTGTATTTGGGTAAGAGAATATCCTTTTTCTTAGGAAATACACATCGAAGCATTTAGTTGGAAAGGACCACAATGTCTCCAACTTACTCTCAAAGTTGCAAAAAAAAAAAAGAGAAGGGTGAGGAGGAGGAAGCACGGCGTGAGGGAGGGGAGTGTGCACATACATAAATGGGGCAAAGTGCAAACAAACGGTCAGTCTGGGTAGAGTATAAGGAGGTTCTCTGTACTATTCTTGCAACTTTTCTGAAGTATAAAATTATATCAAAATATAAACATACCAAAAAATACCCTAACTTACCCCCCAAAATATTTAGAGGAAAGGCTAATAGTAACTAATTGAGTGTATTATGAGAAATTCTTTCAAGAATATTGGTTTTAAAATTCCATTTTTTTTTCCCTGCTGGTAGCAATCCACAAAAACTTCAGTTGGCTCTAAGCTCCTTTTCGGAACTAAAAACAACTCATATAGCTTCAAATAAGACTTTTTGAAATTCTGGGGCAGATACTAACATTTTAAGAAAGTCTTTTAAGACAATAATCAGAAATTGGAATGAAAATGCCTCTTCATTACCCTCCTCCCTCCAGATTCTTCAGTATTTTTTCTGTAAGATGGAACAATTAATCTGGCTACCTGCCAAGTTAAAACCAAACAAGGCAAGAAACTATTTGTGTGTAGATGATTCGGCCTTCCCTGACATAGTAGAGAACTCTATTCTTCCCCACCTCAGGCCTTATAAAAGGTCTATACACACATATAAATATGGTAATGAACAGAGCATATTACTCAGCAGAGCTTATTCTATTTCTCCCATTTTCCCCCCATTTTTTTTTAAAAGATTTTATTTATTTGATAGAGAGAGAGATCACAAGTAGGCAGGGGGCGAGGGGAGCAGGCTCCACTGAGCAGAGAGCAGGACACAGGGCAGATTCCAGGATCTCAAAGAGATCATGACGGAGCGAAGGCAGAGGCTTAACACCCTGATGCACCCAGGTGCCCCTAACTCCCCCATCTTTCTGTCTGTATTTGTGTTAAATTAGATATAAGTATGACCTTGGTCCTGAGGGAGCGGGAGGGATGGTGGGGGATGGAGGCAAAAATACCAAACACTACCAAAGGAAAAAATTACTTCATGGATATCAAAGCAGAATTTTTAAAAAGTCATTTTTAGCCCCAAAGAATCTTTTTGAAACAATAACAACTATGATATTACTCAGTATAAAAATATTATGCTAAGTATGCATTAAGAAAAATTCACATGCACAGCGATGAAACTATAATTGGATTTGTCATTTCAAAGTATTAATGTTGGGTTTGCAGATAATAGAGAATGACATTCTCCTAAGCGAATAAAGAAGTTAGCCAAGTAAGTAAATACTGTGTTTCTACTGTAAGGAAATATGTGCACCAGTGAAGCAACCTTTTCAGCACAAAAGAAATTTAATACCCAGACCACATGAAAAGTGATCGCTATGGGAATAGCACAGCTGTTAAAATCCAAAGCAGTTTGTATTAAATTGTCCAGCATGTTTATGTATCTCAGGACTCTCAGAATGACCACCAAGAGGAATTAACTTTGCTAACAAAAAAAGTGATACCTATATTTAGTTTAATGCTTACAATAAGTGTGAAAGCATTAAAACTGCAAAGCAATTCTCTTTCAAAGAATAGAAGGGACCTCAGTTAGCTGGTATGTTTGTGATTCTTTCACAAACAGTATCTCAAGGGCTAATTTAATTAGAAATAGAACAAGAAAGAATGGGTGTTTGCATTTCACTTACAGAACCCAGTTACCTTTATTTCACTGAAATGCCTGGTCTACAAAAAGCCACAGAAAAACTGTGCCAAATGAGTTCAGCATGAAAATTAATACTGCCAAGTTATTCTGAGACCAATTAGCTCAGCCATTCAAAGAAAAAAAAATGTGCTAACTAAAAAGCATATAATTCTAAAACTTGCATTTCTGAACACAGAAGTAGACATCCTTAAAGCCTTGACTTGAACAGAGAGACAAAAAAAACACAAAAAAACAAAAAACCAACCGAGCTCGTGGGTCACTACTGAGAAATGGTAAGCTTTAAATCTAAACACTGACTCTTGGGTTGCATAATGATAAAACAGCTTAGCTTACTTCTTGAAGAAAAAAAATTACTCTAAATGTTTCAGCACCTAAAATTAACCAAATTTATCAACATTCTCAAATCTGAATTAAGTTTTTAGATTGGTTAGCATTGTGCTTCTCAGCTTCTCATAGATTTACAGACTGAGTAAAGTCCTCCCCCACTAACATACAAGGGGATGGGTGGAGGGAAGCTTATCAACTCAGAGTGGAGAGAATTTCACCAGAATCCAATCCTTTCTGTACTACCAGATGAGTCTCCATGGCAAAAAAAAAAAAAAAGTCCTAAATTAGAAGTAAGAGGCGAGGGTTTGGGATTAATGACCCCAAAACCATTTTGCCAATATTTGAACATGAAAATCTTATCGAGAAGTTTGAGTTTTAAAAGCCCATTTTAAATCACTGGGCATCAATGGCTTAAAGAAAATACAAAAGAAAATTAGCTATAAATTAGCTATAAAAATTAGCATACAAAAGAAAGTTAGCTATAAATACACAGTATACAGGCACAAGTAACTCAGACTATCTCTAGGCCTATGAAAAAGTGAGATGCCATCACTGTAGTTTGGAGATACATCAGCCGGTTCCCATTACAATGGAGGACATGCCAGCTCTATTTTTAGAGCCTCTGGAAAGATCAAAGCTGAAGGGGCCCTTTTTATGTGCTCCCTAGCCAGGCCCCTAATCTCTGTTTATTTTTTGTCATTATATAGATCTCCAAAAGACAAACCATGAGGGCTGCCTAGTATCTATCCCTCCTCCTCTAAGAACACTTAAAAATTGCTCCATGATGGTCCATGTGAGCAAGGAACCTCTGGGTAGGAGCAAAACCTAAAAGTTTACAATCAAGCTAAAATTATTGTGATGCAAATATTGATACAGAATTACAATATCTAATTCAGTCTCTCTCTGTACTATAAAGCAAACTTTCTCAGGCTGGTTTCTCTGTGAGAATGAATACACATAAATGTCAAATCCCCTCCAGTTTTTTAGACCCCATCCCTCCCCCTCAAAAAAGTCCTCAGTTGGGTTCAGTGCCTCTCACTGGTAAGGGTAACAGATTCATTTTGAAAAACAAGTCCCTCAAATGCAGAATGACTTACTTTGGAAGAACAAGCTGTACATTTGTCAAACGCCAGACTGACAGGAAGGACATTATCAAATCGTGACAGAAATCCCCGGATCTAAAAACAAAACAGAACAATTGACATCAAGCTCAGAAGGCCCATACCTGTGAGATATATTTGTAGTTTCTGACAAAAAGTGGGAAATAATATGGTGGTCTTGACAGATTACCAGCAAAAATGAAGTACAGCATGGACAGTCTTCCTTGTACTATAATCAGTTTGAAGAAGAACTATAGCATGTCTTTTATTCCATTAGGAACCTACAAACTTTGTATACAGGATATGATATTGGGTGGGGCTTCACAGGTGAGGCCTGGGATTATGCCAGGCAGAGGTGGTTCTAAATTTACATCTAGTTATTTGCTTGACTTGGAATAGATAGGGATAAAAATGCAAAACATCACCAAATTTATAGGGAAATAGCGCCACCTCAAGCATAAACTTCTGGACTACACCTAACTGCCATTTTCAAGGAATCAGCTATAACCAGGTTTCAAAAACTAGGGTTTAAGTAATTGACTGAGAACATTATACCTCTCTAGAACTATACTTATGCCAAACAGGAAATTTTAAGCTGTTGTGTAGATCAAGAACATACTATTATGAAAAACATGAATGAGGGGCGCCTGGGTGGCTCAGTGGGTTAAGCCGCTGCCTTCGGCTCAGGTCATGATCTCAGGGTCCTGGGATCGAGTCCCACATCGGGCTCTCTGCTCAGCAGGGAGCCTGCTTCCTGCTCTCTCTCTCTCTCTCTCTCTGCCAGTCTCTCTACCTACCTGTGATCTCTCTCTGTCAAATAAATAAATAAATAAATCTTTAAAAAAAAAAAAAAAAAAAATAAATGTTTGAAAAACATGAATGATAAACTGTTAAGTCTCCACAGGACTTGGCATTTATAGTAAGTCAGACAACATGAATGAATCCTCTCATGAGTTAAATTATTTGATCTTCCCCACTGTCTCCATTTTATGTTGATAAAATTCAGATTCAGAAAGGTGACACAACTTGGCTCAGGAAAACAGAAAGTGACAGAGCTAAGATTCAAAAGTAGGCGTCTTTACTCCAAACACGGTCCAGCCTCTTCCTTTTACCTTACCTCCCTTCTTCCCTTTCTCTCATGACATCACAGTTTTGTCTTCAATATTAGATCTCAACATAAATTGATAATCTCACCCGAAAAGAGCAAAACAACCCAGCCACACACTCTTATTGTCTTTAGCTACCCTACCAACGATTTCCCCAAAATAAAAACAAGTAAAACCTGACAAAATCTTCAAAGAAAAAAGCTTTCTCCTGGATTGGGATAACTCCCATCTTCATGCCCGCACTGTACCTAGTCTAATTCCATGTTCGTGCTGGAAAACCAAACATGGTTTGGCTGTCTTTTTTTTTTTTTTTTTTTTTTTTAAAGATTTATTTATTTATTTGACAGAGATTACAAGTAGGCAGAGAGGCAGGCAGAGAGAGAGAGAGGAGGAAGCAGGCTCCCTGCTGAGCAGAGAGCCCGATGCGGGACTCGATCCCAGGACCCTGAGATCATGACCTGAGCCGAAGGCAGCGGCTTAACCCACTGAGCCACCCAGGCGCCCCGGTTTGGCTGTCTTTTAAATACCCTTTTCAATGTACTCCAAGATCAAAAGAGCATTTGGTAGAAATGATAAATTAGAGAGCTGTATTAGTTAGATGGCCTCACTGTGAACCTCTGAAAAATGCAACAATCTTTTAGTTTCCTAAGTCTCAGGAATGTGGTAACCATTTCATTATATAGTACTGGAGGCACAATCAGGGTTTAAGTTTGCTATTCAGGACACCAAAACAGGAGACATCAAACTTCTAGGAAAGACTTTAACAGGTCATAAATGGGAATGCTGAGATCCTCATAAGATAAAGAAGTGAGAGGCTTAAAAGAATTCTCAAAGTGAGTCTTCTCATACCTCAGTTACTTTTATATTACATTTATATATATACATACATATATGTTTATATATAAATACCTTTTATACTAAGTTCAAAAAAATGTGACCATATTTTGCACATTTTCTATTAAAATGTTCATTGATATAGCCTATGTTAATGCCTCCACAGGCATTTTGTGGAAGAAAACCACAAAAAGGTTTTCTTCATTCTTTTTTCTCCTACACCTAACATCAAGCTTTATGCTATATAAAGAAATATTGGTAATTTTCTCTGCTAAACTGTCTCATGATTACAGATAGGAGGTAAAGCTGAAGGCAAGGAAGACAGAAGACCAAGATAGGAGCAGGAAGAAAGGCAGGAAAGAAGAAAATAAAAACAAAAAACACAGGTGGTGAGCAAGAAAAGAAAAAGGAACCAAAATGAATGGACTGGCCAAGTATGGTCCACACACTATTGTTTAGCACCCCCAGACAGCTCTTTACTAGGAAACTGTGATTCATTTTCCCAGGAAATGAAGTAAAGTAACATCTGTGTATGAGGCCTTTTAAATTCACCAAGTTGGTATCAGAAGGCCTAGAGCTCAAAGTAATTAGTGTTAGGTAATTTTATTTTATTTTTAAAGATTTTATTTATTCATTTGACAGACAGAGATCACAAGTAGGCAGAGAGGGGGGCAGAGAGAGAGAGGAAGGGAAGCAGGCTCCCTGCTGAGCAGAAGGCCTGACTCTGGGTTTGACCCCAGGACCCTGGGATCATGACCTGAACCTAAGGCAGAGGCTTTAATCCACTGAGCCACCCAGGCACCCCTAGTGTTAGGTACTTTTAAAAAGGAAAGCCTTTTCTCAAACTAATGCATCAGCCTCCTAATGGGTATCTCCACAGGTGAGCTCCCACCTTTCTATATAATGCCACACCCTGCCATTGATGTATTTTTCTAATACACAGCTCCTGGGTGTGTCACTTTTTTTCTTTTTTTAATCAACTTTCTAGAGCTGAAACAAACACGACAGAGAATTCCTTATGCTGGCATTCAAGATCCCCCACTAACCTGGGACCATCCTGCCTTTCTAATTAAGTCTTAAATTCAGTCTGCTCATAGGCCTCATACAGCTACTAACTAAGCTGAAGTACAACTTCCTTCTAAAGACATTTCTGAGTTCCTGACCTTGTCTCATGCTGAATTCTGTGACTCAGAACCCTTCCTTTTGGAAACAGCTACATAGCCAAATCTCCATCTTCCTTAAAAACCACTCAATGCAAACAGACCTTTCATAAATCCTTAATCTACCTATCATCAAGCTTAGAGATAATGTCTCCATCACATGAAATCCTTCTTTTTGATATTTATTATTAAATACCTTGTATAATAGTTATTTTTGAAACCCCAACAGGTTAGTAGAATATAATTAGTGTATTATAAAATTCATCTTTTAAAAGTATATGATTCAGAGACTTTCAGTATATTCACTGAATAATACAATTATCATCAATATCTAATTTCAGAACATTTCATTACCCCAAAGAGAAACTGAGAACCCAGAAACAATTAGTCCTCATTCTTCACTTTCCCCAGGCACTGGTGACCACTAATCTACTTTCTATTTCTGATTTGTCCATTTTACATATTTCCTATAAATGAAATCCTACAAGACTGGCCTCCTTTACTTAGCATGTTTTCACCTATATTATATCCTGTTTCTGTACTTCATTCCTTTTTGTTGCCAAATAACGTTCCATTATATGCATATACCACATTTTGTTTATCCATTCATCAGTTGGGACATTTATTTTGGGTATCAACAAAACTGGGTATACAGTAACTCCCATTATGTTAGGAATTAACGAGTCATACGGTAACTGTATTTTTTAACATTCTGAGGAACTGCCAACTGTTTTCCAAAGTGACTGTACCATATTATATTCCCACCTACAAGGCCAACACTTGTTATTGTCTTTCTGATTACAGCCATCATAGTGAGTCTGAAGTGGTATTCTCACTGTGGTTTGATTTGCATTTCTCTAATGACTAATAATGCTGAACATGTGCTTCTTGATCATTTGTAAATCTTCTCTGGAGAAATGACTACACAAATTCTTAGAACAATTTTAAATAGGGCGCTTTTTTTTTCTTTTTATTGTTGAATTTTAAGAGTTTCTAAAAAAGATATTCTGAATACAAGTTTCTTTTCAGATAAGATTTGCAAATATCTTGTCTCATTCTATGGGTCATCTTTGCACTTTCTTGACAGTGTTCCTTTTGAAGTGGAAGACTTTTTATTTTCATGAAGTCTTATTTATGTTTTCTTTGGTTGCCCTGTCTTTTGGTGTCATATATATATAAGAGACCATTGTTTAACCCAAAGTCATGAGGATTATGTTTTCCTCTAGTTTTATAGCTTTAGCTGTTATATTTATGTCTATGATCCATTTTGAGTTAACTTTTGTATATGGTATGAGATAAGCATCCAAATTCATTCCTTTGCATGTAGAAATCCAATTGTCCTAACACTTTGTTGACAAGACTATTCTTCCCCAATTGAATGGTTATCAAGTGACCATGAATTTAAGAATTCATTTCTGGACTCTCATTTCTATTCTGTAGATCTATATATCTATCCTTATGACAGTACAACACTGTCTTGATCATAGTGGCTTTGTACTAAGTTTTGAAACTTTGTTCTTCTCTTTCAGGATTATTTTGGCTATTCTGGGTCCTTTACCTTTCCATATGAATTTTAGGATCAGTTTGTGTGCTATACTGAACAAAAATATTTATTTCTCTTGCCTATAAAGGGTAAGACATAGGTTGAACTATTTGCACTTGGCCATAGCACAGTGACATGCTTTTAAGAGAGACTACATATTACTATGAAATGAATGAATGAGAAAAAACACAAACATCCCAAAGCCTATCAAATTATTCATATCTCAACTATACAGAGAAAACAAGTCGGAAATAAACCACAAGGAAAACTCCAATGTAGCACCATTCACATTTTCCAGGCAATCTGAAGCCCTTCCCCATCACCAATGCTTTAAGTCCCCAGTATTAAAAATGCGCTGAATTTCCACAATATGCTCTTCATTCCCCCGATCTTACAAGAAATGAGTAAAATTTAAAGAGCAGGGATTACTACTTAAAATTTCAGCACTTTCCTTAGACATGGTTAGAAATCGCAGAGCAATCTAAAATCCAGGTACCCTATGCAAAATCCTAATAAATATACTCACACATATTTAAGAGGCCAGTCCCCAATTCACAGTCTAAGACGTTTTAACAATTTGTTCTTAGCTTGGGTGAGGAAAAATTCACCATCATCTTCCCACTTAGAAGTGCGCAAAGGATGTAAAGCAATATGCACAGTGTTTTTCTAAACTTGCCAGAGCAGAGAAAAGAATCCCCTGAAATTTGATTCAAAAGGGCTAGGATAAGGCCTGAGAATCTGTATGTTAACAAGAGCCCCAGGTGATTCTCATCAGGCAAACTTGTGAAACAGGAGCTTTCAGTTACCAAACTTATTTACACCTTCCTGTAGTTTGCTGTATACCACTCAACCGTCACCTGTTAGAGGTCAGAAAACAGATGGAAGCTTTTAGCAAAGTTCTCATTCTTTCCACGTTTTCTAAAAATAGCACTACCACACCTACCTAATTTTGCCCACATCTAAAATAACATTCAAATGAAAAGCCTTTATGAAATGACATTAAAGTCATTTCTCCATCCACACAGTAACTAAAAAGTAAGGACTCTTGACACTGCTCAAGGTAAATTCTCTTACTTTTGGGACTGCACACTGTTTATTGTAAACTCTTATTCTAATACTAATATTTGCTGTCAATCTTTCTGTACAGGAGGGTAGGCATTAAACAGCTATTTTAAAATTTTAACTCTACCTAGAAATAAACACTAAGCACATGAGAGAAAACAAAAGAGCAAACAACAAAAAATAACCCATGCTCCAAAAAGATGTTTACTCCCATTTTCACATTTTTAAAAAAAATATTTAAATATTTAACTTCCTTCTAAATAGTCTCCTCTGAACACCAAGAGGGGAAAACTGCCGATTTTATAAACACACATGCCTCTATACCTAGCTTTGGGGCTAATAAGAGCGATTCCTTAGATGGGCTAAACCTTGCCTCCTATCCTACACATTTTATATTTTAAATTTACATTAAATTTCTTCCCTCTTAAAACAGAAAAGAATAATAAATAAAATCTTAAAAAAAAAAAAAAACAGAAAAGAATAAGGAAAAATTTAGATGTCCCATATGGAAGTAGGTCTGTGGTTGCCTGGGGCTGAAGGTGGGGATATTACCTGGGAAATGCAAAAAAGAAATTTTGGGGTTCATTGGGATGTTCTACATTTCACTTGGGGTGGTGGTTATATATGTGTATGCGCTTGTTAAAGCTCACTGAAATGCACACTTAAATTATATTATATAAATTATACCTCTTTCTAATCTTAACATTTTCAAAATAGTACAGAAAGGCACAAAATGAAAAGTGTAAGTTCCTATTGCCCTCAACTCCCTTGTCCTCAAAACAACCTCCGGCATCAGCTTCCTGTGTTGCCTTCTAACAACAACAACAAAAATATTTCATGCACAAACCCGCTCTACAATGTATCTTTGCTAAACCCCCTGAATATGTAAAAGTCTACCCAGGAATGACAAAACCTAGAAGAAATAAAATTAGCTGTGGTTTCTTGGCTCCCTTAGCACTCATAGTCCCCAGGCCCCATCAAGGACAAAAGCGGCCCAAACTGAGTTGAAATCCCCATTGTCAAACACTAGTAAGGTATTGCTGGTATTTGCCTTTGGCTAACAGGGCCTTGAAAGAAGGACAAGCTCCCCTCCCAAGAAGAAAAGAAACAGACAAACAAACTGGCAGGAGATATGAAAAAGCCACAAGAGCAGGGCCTTTAAACTCTTTTTGGCCTTCCTCCTGGCCCTCCCAGCAGGACAGTGGGTGGTCCCAGCCCCAAGGCATTAGACACACCTGTGCCTTGCCTAATTAGCTCCACAGACTCATTGGCAAGAACACCTGCTTGGGCTGGAGGTGTGGGCTGGGGCAAGGTATCAAGGGTCCTTTTGGAAATAGAACTTGGGTTGGTGGAAGCACAGAACTCAAAAGCAAGTTCAAAGAGCAGGATTTGATCTGTGTTAACTTGATGAGTAATGTACTTTGTCCCACAGGATGCCACCAAGAAATCCCCCCCCCACCCCTTTTTAAATAGACTGAAGCTGTGGATCTCAAATGCCTAACATCCCTGGAGGCTGTCACTCAGTGGATCTGAAGAGGGACGGGAAATTTGATTCTGAAATGGCTCCTGAGGTAACTCATGAGGCACAGCCAGACGTGGGAACCCCTGGATTGGGCTGTCTTCCTCTTAAAGGCTAGCTGACTCCAAGTCTACATCCAGACCCGCTCAGATCTCTTCTGGTCCATTCTTCAGGCAGCAGCCAAATTTTACCATGTTATGTCCAGCTCATGACTTTCCACTGGCTTTCCGCCGCCCCTGAGGTGAGGATCCAAGCCTTTTAAATAGTTTATTGGATCCTGATTGCCTCCCCTCCACCCCATCCCCCGTGCTTCTCCAGGCCTGTGTTATAGGCACACCTGAAGCCCTGCAGGTCCTCAAACTCACCAAGCACCCTTCTTGCCCATCTTCTCCGCCTCTCCTATGCTTCCCTTACAGTGCTTACCCCTCTCCTTTACCCCTTCCGCATAAACAGCTGCTCTCTCCTCTCCTTGCAAGCTGTGTGGGAAGGCATGTCCTGAAATAATGTAGAAAATGGGAAGGGAGGGAGGACAGCACTATTAAGTGCCATCCCTGTGTCCTGTGCTCTTGGATATTTTTGCTCATTTATCTCTATCTACCCTCACAATCATCCTGTGACTTTCTCAGGGAAGTAGCATGGCTTGCCCAAGGTTCCACAATCACCAGTGGCAAAGCCAGGAATCTGAGTTTTGTTCATTCTGGCTCCAAAGCCTGGAGAAGAGAGCTGCAGAGCACGGGAGAGATGAAAAGAAAGAACGCAAGGAAAAGAAGGCCACAGGAATAAAACAAACAAAAAGTCCTGCAAAGAACAAAAACTCAATACCTATAAGGCAGCTATCAGGGCCTGGGTGAATGAAATTATCTTCAGTCCTTTATGCCTCATTGGCTACAAAATCAATAGATCAGGAATAGAAAGGAGCTGCTTCCATTCTGGGCTGCTGCTGGCAGTGTGTACAGCAAAACTGAGTAAAATCAGCTTGAGCTCTAAGCCCACCTTGCCTCTATGGGAAGCAGAGAGCCAATGCCCACAAAGTGCCCACGCTGAGCAGGCACTGTGTGGCCACAACTGAACCAGCTGCATTGACTTCACACCAGTTTCCAGCAGACTTGGCAACTTCAAGAGCTTGGAGTTTGCATAAATAAAACAAAAAATAAAAACAAACTCCAAACTCCAAGAGATAAACTTTGGACATTGAAGGGTCTTAATGAAAATCAATGCCAAAATGGGGAGTAGAGAAATTGCAACACCCCAGGCGCGGCACAGTCACCCTCATTTCAGACAATGGCATTGATGACTACCAATGGTCCTCCTCTCCTTAAGTGAACTGGACACCAAGGGACGGAAGGACTGAGCTGCACATGAGACAGCAACGTTCTTAGAAAAATCCTGCAGAATGGTGCTGGCTAATCTTTTCAGTCCTTCCCAATGTACTCATTGGAAGGCTTCCAGAGTTTTATGGAGATTCTTTGTAACTCCCTATTTAGAAGAGCATAGAAGTTCCATTTAACCATTTTAATTAAAAGTGAAAGAGAAAGATAAAACCAACATTTACTAGTATCCCTTATGTGCCCCAAACTGTGCTAGTGCTTAGTAAATGTGATATAACCTGTATATTAATTCCAGGAGTTTATTATATAATTATCCCCATTTTACTGGCATGAAACATGAAATTCAGAGACAACTGGTAACCTGCCCAAGGCCACACACTAACAAGTGACAAGAGCTGTTTCAAATATTTTGTAAAAGGAGCTAAAGAATGAATGGATTAAAATGTAATTAAGAAGAAAACCCAGAATTCTAATTGGATCTATATGATCATAAAGATTACAGGCTGCCTCCCACATGGGACCTCTCAAACAGGATGGACTCATCAGGTGAGCAAAATTCGGGAGGCACAAATAACATCCTTGGATGGATAAACTTATGCCCAAGTCTTCAGGGACAAGAGGTGCTCTCTAAGACACATTTGAACTCTGCACTATGTGTAATTCATCCCCTCTTGTCATGCACCAAGGAAGGCCTATCACCCTCTCTTCTTCTAGGGCCCCACACAGAAAGCACAGATATTGTCAGATTTTGTACCCAGATCCCTCCTTTTAATCAGGGCCTCCCTCTGGAATGAAGTTCCACCACATCCAAATGGCTTGGGGGTATATCCACCGAGTTAGATGATTCCAAAAGCAAATGGAAATAAATACTGGGTGCCCTTGTGTCAGTTACTGAACTTCTCGGAACATCATGGTGCTTGGCACAGTGTTTGGCAATCATCTGCTGAAGGGATGGTTGAACGGAAGGATGGATAGGTCACAAACCAGAACATCTGATAGAGAAACAGCAGACATTTAGACTATTTGTCTTTCCTGCCATTCCCATTATCATTATTGGAAGGGTATAGAACCAGAGGGGAAGAAGACTCCCTTTCTTGGGCTACAGCTCAGGAAATGGGCTTTTATTGCTTTTCTTCTTAATCTCCTTCCTCAGCAGTCAGTCCATCCATACCCCTAGAGGCACACTGTGATAAGCATTTCTGAGCAAAGTAAAGAGAGCTTATTTAAAAAGGCCCGAGGA
This sequence comes from Mustela lutreola, assembly GCF_030435805.1. Lineage (NCBI taxonomy): Eukaryota > Metazoa > Chordata > Mammalia > Carnivora > Mustelidae > Mustela > Mustela lutreola. The sequence goes on along the minus strand of NC_081291.1, from coordinate 53,293,900 downwards.
TTTGTGGGGGCATAGCCTGTGCAGACAGGCCAGATAACTAGCAACCCAAGGCATGGGTAGGGGACCCAAGCTCTATCTCAGACATGTCTCAGAGGTTTCCCAGGTCAGGTCTCTCTCAGGGTTCTGCCCTAGTTCCACCTTTGTTCTGCTTTTCTGAAAGTAATTAAAATAAAGAATTCAAGAGCCCAAGAGAACCATGGGGTTGGCAAGTCCAAACCCCTAGGAATGGCATACACATTCAGGGTGTTTATTCATCAGTACTTGAGAGCCAAGAGTACATTCACCCAAAGACAAAAAATGTGAACTGCCTGGTCCACAAATGGGATAAAAGCTGACTGCTAGATTAATGACCATGGTGTTTGGAGGATTGTTGTATTGCCACCTTGTTTTTCATATTCTGAGGGAGGTCCAGTCAAATGATCAGCAGCTCCACAGGCTGCCAATTTCCATCACATTCAGGATCTCTCATGAACCTGCAAACCAACTTCCTAGAGATATAAGGAGTGACCCGTACATTTTCTAACTCTTGAGCTGTGCCTTGCACCAAAGAACCAGAAAAAGGGTCTGACCTCATGGAACTCAGCCACTACCCCAGGAGCCAAGAAAAGCCTTTTTTTTTTTTTTTTTTTTAGGATCCCATTAGATGGAAAGAGAAGAAACAATACTATGCTAAGCTCTGCAATAAAAAAGTTCTCTCTACAAAAGAAGCCAAACTCCAAAGTATGGTAGTATAGTACAGTATACTATACTATATGATTTCATTTATAGAAAGTTCGAAATTAGACAAAAGTCTCCCACAGTGTCCAGAGTCAAGCGATGCTTGCCTCTGTGTAGGAAGGATGTGACAATAAATGGAAGAAGCATGACGGGGGCTTCAGAGATGCTTGAGAACATTTTATTTTAATTTGTGTGCTGGGTACATGAGTTGTGTTTACTTTGTGATAACTCAGGTTGTATACTTAACAATTTGTAAGAGTTGATGAGCTTTATACAGACAGAAAGAGGATTATGCTTATTGCTGGCTGCTTGCAGAACCCCATCCATGTACACTGGGCCACTTTTAAAAAAGAATAAACCCATAAGCCTAGTTTCTTATCTTTAAATGGTGTTTTCACAGTTTTCAAAATCAGTCAGGTTATTTTCAGGCTGACTATTATGAATATCAAGGCCTAATCAAGCCCTTTCCTGCACTTGGTCAACCTCTGTATGGGCCAAAATCTGCCTGTAATCCCACAGGCAGATCAACTAAGTCATCTTCAGGCCTCCCTGATCTGACAAGGAAAGCAAGAGATACAGAGCCCATAGGCTAAGTTAAGCAACTTTCTCCAGATTACATAATGCGCTGCTGGTGGGGGGGGGCTTGCCATTTCTATCCAAGGGGTATCACTTTTCTACTACAGCTTATTCCACAGGGGCCAATCAACACAATCTCCTTGGGGGACAGAAAAAAAAAAAAAAAGCCTCTGGAACTCATGGGGTCGTTCTTTGTATGCAATGCACACAAAGGGGTTTACCAAGTTCTTCTACAAGAGGAAATCTGGAGAGCCAGGAAGAGGAGGAGGGAAGTGCTGAGTCTGCAGCAGGGCATTGCAACACAGCCCAGTGTTTTTGTGGAAACGATGTTCCCCTAATCAAAACAGAGTTGCATAAATGGACTCACTCCACTTAAGAAAAAAAAGGAGAAAAAGAAGAAGAAATTTAAAGCCTATAAATAGGAACCACACAACCCTGATTAATTTTAAAGTTCTTTCTCCACTGTCTTTTTTAGATAGTAGCTAAAAATAAAGGCTTGAAACTTGAAATAATGTAAGCAACTAATCACACACAAGCACAGGGCTTTTCCCATATATGGCTGGGTTATTCTTTAGCCTTTGAAAAGACCAAATGAAGAGATGGCCAACAACCAAAATAATCCTTCAGACATTTGAAAATGAGGAAAAAGAACTAGAAGAGTTGGTGAATGACAAACAATTGTGAAGCTCAATGGGGGTAAATGACGCTGAGAGGGATTAGTTGCCATAGTACTTTAAAAACATGGGCACATGCATTTTGACACTGGACCCTTCTATAAAGAGACTGTTTTGCCCTCTGGCCTTGGCACTAAGAAAACTACAGCTGTGGTGATTTAACATAAAGGACTTAAAGAAGGAGAGAAGTGCAGGGGCATGACTGAAAATTTAATTAAGGCCCTTCTCAGTATGAAATTTGTAAGGGTGATGAGGGCACATCTCAAGGTCAGAAAAGAGGGACAGAGACATGTGAAGAGGGGAAGTAGATAGGGATTCGAACGAGATTCGAGCGTAAATAGCAGAGGTCGGCTCCAGAAGACAGCTTTCTTATGATGGAAGGTTATTACAGTGTCTGTTGGGTTCTGTCTGAAATGTTTCTGTAGAAAGATGAACATATTCATGTCAAATAAATGCAGCATAGTGGCACACAGTCTGTGTGAGACAGAATGGAAAAGCCACATTTGCACTGTGTTTTATGGTCTGCAAAGCCTCATCATAGATACAATCTTGGACACCAGGTAAGGCACCTGCTTTTACTGATATGGAAAGGGGCTCTGAGAGGGTAAGTGACCTAACACACGGTGTCTGACGGGCGACTTAGTGCAAGAGGGCTGGAGTGTCGACCAGAAGGTTACACTCCCCATGGGCAGGCCGGGAAAGTTTCACTCACAATGCCTCACGAAGAGCACCAGTAGGCGTGCCAAATTTAGGTTCATGTTTTGGTTCATCCACTACCTCTCTATGACTGTGGGCAAATAATTTTCCTTCTTCTGATTCAAACCGTCCACTGGAAAATGGTAGGGCTGTCCTAGATGACAGGAAGCAGGAGGTGGGGAGGCATGGGGAGACCAATGTGGGCTGAGGGGCCACCCCACTCTTGTCTTCAGCTGTGAGCCTGTCCTCAGAACCCCCAGATGGGACTGGCGGGCACTGTCACCACTTTCTGTGTGGAGACAGCCTTCCTCTTATACACAGAAATACACAGATAGCACCTGGATAAATGGCTTCCAGAAAGTAAGACTGGAAAATATCTTCATTCCTCCAAAAACACAGTAACGAAAACTAGTGACAAGGCAACATGAATTTGAAATGTTCATTCCATCATTTTTTTTCTCTCTCCTTCTTATGGGAAGGATCTTCTTCATACTTAAGATTCTTTTTTTGAAAAGAAGCCCTACTTTTTGACACTTCTAATGGTTTTCCCATGTATGCCCATAAGGCTTTTTATGTGGCTAGGGACTGAATAATAAAGAACAGCAACAAAAATAGCCAGCATCCTTCACCAAGGGCCTATGACATGCCAGGCACCACTGTCAAGCACTCTTGTACCCATCATTTCTGATCTCTGCAACCACCACACGAGGGCAGTATTACTGTTTCCATTTTATAGACAGGCAAACAAGGGCTCAGACAAGTTTAGGGATTTGGCCAAGGAAGGCCATCTTAATTAACTGAAGGGCTGGGATTTAAACTGTCGTCTGGCCAATTCCAGAGTATGTTCTTGCTGCAGCTTCTTCACTACGAGATCTCCAGTCAACATGCTAAATGCATCCAAGACTCTGGATGATGCTGCTTGTTTACAATTTCTCCTCCTCACCATCCCTGCAAAATGGGATACTTGCCAGGTAGTCTTAAAGCATTCCCACCGAAACTCAAAGCAGCTGGAGGAGAAAGAGGGTGGAAAAGAAGGTGGGCTGAACTGATGATGGTATGATGAGGTGACCCCACATGCGTTCCCCCTGTACCACTGGAACCAGGTCCAAAATTATGACTTCACTTCCAAATCACTAACCTGGTGAGGCACAAGCCCGAGAGAGGTTGGCGGCTCATTCATGCGGTCATCACTGCTGCTGGCAATGGCATAGCCCCTGAAAAAAGAAAACAATTACAGGTACTTGTCTAATAAAACTTTAGGTTTAAGACCCATGAGGATGATCTGGAAGGGGGCCATGTGAGATTTATAAGGATAACCAAAAATGTCCCTTGTGAGAAAGCACGAACTAGCAAAAACCTAATTTCCATGGGAGGGAAAGAGGAAGAAGAGCACACACACACAAAATGCCTGAATTTTGAAGTCAGAAAGGCCAGAGCTTGTGACCACAAGAAAGTTGCTTAACTTCTCTGTGCTCTCGGTCCATTAACTATAAAACAGGAATAAGACCATTATGAGGAATAAATTAGGAATAAATTAGACAAACTGCCAAGTGCAATGTTTGGCATATGCTAAGCAGATTGTTAACGCCCTTACTCTGAGATAGTCTTGTAAAAAAAACATGGGCACATTTTTGTACTGAAATTTTGAAATGGAAAACTTGCCAACCTTAACTTCTTGAGGTGATATGAATGCTACAAAAATGGAGGAAGGAGATAGAACAGTGAGGAATTAATTGGGCAGGAGAATGAATGCACTCTTCCCGAATGACAGTGTGATGTCTCCTTATGGCACAGAAGATATGTGACACAGGACCTGGTTTCAGCCTACAACCAGGGCGAACACTGCAGACTGAGGGGGCAGTGTCAAGGAATGGCAGAATCGGCTCTCCAAGAATTTATCCCAGAAACACCCTGTCAGGAGGACACATGACACTTAGAAGGCAGGAGTAGGCGGGGGGGTGCGGGGGGTGGTGAGGGATGACAAGATGAGAGGAAGACAAAAAAAAAAAAAAAAAAAGAAGAAGAAAAAGAAGAAGAAGAAGAAAGCTGCTTATTTTCATTTAACTCTGTTATACCTAGACTAACTATGCATTCTACCAATATTATATAGAGGTCATCTTTTCAATCGTGCAGAAAAACTCTTGAGTCATAGAATAAAGAGAATATTCAATGTTATTTTATGAGAATTAGAAAAACAAATCTTTCAAAAATTCAATTCTCTCCTTTCTGTGTTACAAACAGCATAGCAGGATGATTAAAAAGAGTTTGGAGCAACACTGTCTTGGGTGAAAGCCCAAATATACCACTTACCAGCTTTGTGAATTCCCGCAACTTATCCTCTCTATGACTCAATTTCCCCCTCAAAAATGGGACAGGTAATAATTCTTTCCTGATAGATTGGCTATGAGGATTAAGTGAGTTACTCTTGCAGAGTGATTAGAACAGTGCCTCGCACAAGGTAAGCACTATATATAAGCATCTGACAAACAAAATAAATTACAGTGTATTTGTCAGATAATTAGGTGTAAAAATCCATTTGACTTCATTCTGCTAGCTGACACCTGGCAGCAGACCCTTGAGCAGGTATAGAGAGAATCTTAAACTGTTTAATCATTTTTCTTTTACTTTTTTCTTTGTTTCCTTTCCTTTTCTTTCCTCCACCCCTTTCTCATCTCTTCTTTCCTTCTTTCTTTCTTAAAATTACTAGCTCTATTCTTGAAATTAATTTAATTTTACCTCACTTCTATTTATTACAAGATGAATAAATTATATTTTTTATAGGTCATTACATAAGAGCTTCTTTCTTGGAGCAGATAGGGTGTCCAGATCACAATCATGCTAAGCTTTGTATCTTTAATATAACATATATACAGTATAGTATAGTAATCATATAGAGTACCATAAAGCCAAGGTCCAGTTGAAACAAAACATATCAGGTCACTCACTTCTCTACTCTCACATGCAAGCTAGTATACTAGGAGTGCTTAATAAATTAAAAAATATATTTTTAAAAAGTGGTATGGCATCGGTAGGCTAGGTAGTCACGGCCAACCCTCCACTGAAAACAAACAGAAAGCTAGATTTTGTATTAAAACTTTTGTTTGAAAGCATGACAGCTACCCAAGTAGGGAAGAAATGCAGAGCCAAGATCTGTGAGAGGAGAGAAGCCCATAGAGCTCAAAACAGCATTCTCAAGGGCAACTTTCTGTCATAAGGTGATTACGAACCTCAAAAAGCAGTGAGGAATCCAGAAGCTGAAGAGTTATATGGACAGACAAATGGACTGGAAGGAAAAACTAGAGTTTGAGGTCTGCCAATAAGGAGGAATCATGAAAAATATTCCAGGTGTTGGACTGGGAACAATGGGGGTTACATTCTAGGAATAAGAGTGAACCAGAAATAGACAACCCCTAATTAGACTTAAGTATTCCAGGACTACTAATGTATTTGGTCTTGCAGTTTTCCAGAAGGAAATGGAAATAACATCATCTGGGCAATTTTTTAATGTCTAATCGTAAAAAATAATCAAGCAAGAAAAAAAAAAAAAACAAGCGGATTTGAGAAACTGGGGAAATTGAAAAACTAACTGGTTGTGAAGTGGTATGAAGGAATTACTTTTATTTTTATATGTAAAGTATCTTTACTAAAAAGATATATTTTTATGAATGAATTGCTACATCTTGGATTTGCTTTAAAATAAGCCAGTGGGAAGAGAAAAAAATGGGGATAATAGTATAGATAAATGATGATGGGCCATATGTTGGTAACCACTGAAGCTGGGGGGTCTATACAATGGGGTTTATTATTTTACATATACTTTTTCTTTCATATATGTCTGAATTTTCCATAATCAAAATGATTTGTCTAAAAAAAAAAGAAAAAAATACCAGGTACTAGAGGAGGTAATACATAACCAAAAGCCAAGGTCAAGGTCAAAAAATAAATAAACAAAAAACAAAACCAACAGGCAAGAGAAACAGAATCACAGGAGATCCAGATAATGGAGATACCTTATAAGAATTAAAAGGAAAAACAGGGACGCCTGGGTGGCTCAGTTGGTTAAGCAGCTGCCTTCGGCTCAGGTCATGATCCCAGCGTCCTGGGATCGAGTCCCACATCAGGCTCCTTGCTTGGTGGGGAGCCTGCTTCTCCCTCTGCCTGCCACTCTGTCTGCCTGTGCTTTCTCTCGCTTCTCTCTCTATGACAAATAAATAAATAAAATCTTTAAAAAAAAAAAAAAAAAAAAAAAAAAAAAAGAATTAAAAGGAAAAACATAATTAAATGTTTTTAAGGAATGAAAAAGAGCAAAATCACAATTTCAGCAGAGATTAGGAAATGTATAAAATAAAATCAAATGGAACTTTTATAACTGAAACATAAAATAATTTAAAACTCAGTGAATGGTTTAACACATATTAGACACAGAAGAAGAAAGAATTAGCAAACTGGAAGATAACCCAAAAGCAAACTGGCAGACTAAAGCAAAGAAAGACAAAATACTGAAAAATACATAGAAGGGCATACGTTGATTCTGACATGCAATTAGAGACTCAAAAGGAAAGAAGACAGAAAGGAGCAGGAGCCATATTTTAAGAGATAATGGCTGAGAATTTTACACACGAGAGGAAAGGCATCAAGCCATGGGTTCAAGAAGCACTAGAGAACACAACCAGGAAAAATACATAACTAGGTATATCACAGTCCAACTTCTCACAACCAAAGACAATGAGAAGGCCTTAAAAGCAACTAAGGGCAGGGAAAGAGGAAGAAAAACAAACTGTATCAGAGGAGCAGCAGTGAGTTAAACAACCAAGTCCTCAACAACAATAAAAACACCCACAGATAATAGGACTATACTCTCAATGTGCTAAAAGAAAATTACCCCCATTATCTTCAATTCTATACCCAGCAAAAATATCTTTCAAATATGAAGACAAAGCCATTTTCAGACAAACAAAAACTGAAGTATCTTGTCACTAGTATTCCTAAAGGAAATAATAAAGGGCATTCTTCTGGCAGAAGGATAACAGCCCTGGCTGGAAGCTCCAAGATAAAAAAAAAAAAAAGAAAGAAAAGTAACAAAAAAGGAAAATGCCAAACATTTCTTCTGGGGTTTTAAAATATATACATAAATCCAAAAAAAATGAGTGAGCAGACACTTCTGTTTGCCAACCCAACATCCATTCTGCACATCTATCTCATCACAACTTTTTTCAGGAGGTAATGTGCCCAGATAAAACAACCATATTTGTCAGTTTCCCTTGCAGCAAAGTGTGGCCACATGATAATAGGAGTTAGAATCAATGGGTGAGTCTTCCAAGAAAGCTCTTTAAAAGGGAGCAGCCTCAACTGAGCTGACAGGTGTTCTCAACTTTAACACAGAAGAAGTACTGGAGGTGGAGGTGGCAAGCATAAGGAAGAAAAGCTGACAGTATCTGGGAGAATGGTAAGAAGGAAAACTTCAGTCCCGATGGCCTAACAAAGCTTTTGTACCAACTCTGGATTGCCTGCCTCTAGGCTTCTTGCTGCATAAGCAAAATAAACTCCCATTTGGTCAAGTCACCGAGGATGTTACATAAAGCCCAATGCAATTTCTATCACATGTGATTCATGTATTGCCTTGCAAATGTTCAGGGCTAAGGAGATCAAAACCTACTAACAGAATAAAAGCATGAAGGTCCCTAAGGTCTCCACCAAAATGTTTATTTTTCCTTTTCATCAGTTACCAAATAACTCTAGGAGAGTTCAGTTCCAAAAGGATGCAGAGACAGAGCCCCAAAGATCACAAAATAAGCTCCCCCAGGCCAAAGAATCAGACTGGGTTTTTCAACCTTGTATTTTTGAAGAAAAAAATTCTCAGAAGAGTCAGGCTGAGAAAAGGCCAAGCTGTCTTTGTTTAAATGACCATCTCTACAGAGTAAACTCACCCTTCTGGATGCTGCAAAACAGAAACCATCAATTCCACGGCCAGGGCTCCTGCAATCATGGCCAATCCTGGGCGGCTCACAGTACACTGCTGGTCCAAGGTCCGGTCTCTGGTTGACTAGAGGAAAAATCATTGATGTGTGCTCAAAGTTTCAGTCCACTCAACTGTGCTGTCTGAAGCAGTGATTAGAACAGTGCCTAGCATAAGGTAAGCACTATATAATAGTGCTTACTATCGTCCGCCTCCATGTTAAAGCTACATAAGATAACCAGACACTTGCTCACTGTGGGCAAAGAACATTCAGCCTCAAATAAGATCACTTCTTGGAAGTACCAAGAAAAACAAAATATACAACTTAGGTAACGAAATGAGGTAATTTGCTAAAAGGGAATAACAGTAATGAACAAATCAAAGATTGGGTCCTAGCTGCCCCATATATGGAGTTTTGTCACGTTCTCTTTTAACGGATTCAAATCAACCCCACTGTGCTTGGTAACTGAGGAACACACAGAAAGGAATAATCTTCTGAATAATGCAAATGATTCTTCCCTGCCATTCTAACAAAGCCAATGCCTCAGAGTGCCTGTGGTGTGGGGTAATTTGCCTTTTCTGCAGTCCTCAGCTCCTGTGTGCCTCTCATAGTGTGGACATCATGTCACACTGAGTGTGATTTTTGGGCTGAAATACAAGTATTTTTGCTACAACATGGCTCCAAACACAAGCCCTCATTAGTGCAACAAAAGAAATTCTAATCTTCCAACTTTAGGCAAGTTAATAGGTTGTTAAGGTTGATTTTGACTCTGAAATTTTCACCTTATGAACAGATACAACTTTTTGCAACTGACTCTTAATCCTACTTCTTGGTAATGATGAAGTAAGAGGATGAGCTGTATATTATAACACCTCTGATGAAGATCATCAAGTCATCCTTCTTCACATGGAGAATATTTATCTTTTTTTCTTTATACAGGAAGGCCATAAAAGCCAGTCATCCAAAAGAGGTAGGAATTATTAAGGAACATGTTTTTAAAGAAGGGGAAAACGAAGGGAAGCATAAAGAAACACCTATGCTTTGTTTCACCAGAAGGGATTATCTGTTCTGATAAAAGACCATTCCTACAGACTGTGCCTTGTGTGGTGGCTTTAACGCCACAGAATCTTACATTTGCACAGTGTACTGCCTGCTGTTCAGAGCACTTTCACATTTGACCCACCTTGCACTATGAGCAATCAGGTTAAAGTATTCTCCCCTCTCCTACTGGTAAAATAAGAGACACCCAGATAAATCTGAATTTGAGATAGACAACGAATATTATTTTAATATGAGCAGGTCTTGAATATTGCATGGGACAAATTCATACTAAAATATTATTCACTTGAAATTCAAAGTTAACTGGGAATCCTGTATTTTCACTTGCTAAATCTGACAATCTTATGGGACTCGGCCCCATTCTGCAGACGCATGGGCAGTCTATGAGTGTTATTTGGAATCACCCCACAAGGCAGTGTCCAAGCCTGGACTGGAATCCGGGTCTTCAAACCCCTCACTTGATGCTGTCTTCAGTGATACAAGCACAGGAAACAGTGCTGAGTGCTGCCAGGAACCAATCTATCCTGCAGTTTCCCTGCTGAGCTTTCCACAAAAATGGTTGGTCACTGCGTTTAAGCTGGTGAACAAGAAGAGCTGTGCACAGTTTATAACACCAATCAAGGCTCGTGGGGAGATAATGTCACTCCCAAATTAGAGAATTCTTCTATTTGTTTAAAGACAGTATTTAAATAGTCACAAAAGAGCTGGGTCTCTTTGCCCCAGTGGGCAAGACAGTTGTAGGAAATACCTGGAAGCACAAAGAAATCTACTTACGTCTCCTGGAGCCACCACATCATTGCAGAAATAGCAGCCAAGTTTGTAGCCAGGGATGTTGGCAAAAAGTGATGAGCCCAGGAGGTCAGTAGGTGCCACAAGGTGACCAGAACACAAGTCCCCAGCTCCCTGCTGCTTAGGTTTCTTCAAGCCATGTCTCATGACAACAAATGTGTCAAATCCCAAGGCAGCATTGATGACCAGCTGTGGATTTCAAGGAATAAAAGTCTAGAGTTAAGAGACACTTACATTTTAAGCATGGCTAATTTCATATTTGGTCAACTTTTAAAATTTATTTTATAAATATGTGCATTTGAATGTAATTAGAGTCTAGAAGCCAATGTTAGTAAAAGCTACCCAATACTGAGGATTTGCCTGACCAGTGATTATCACTAATCATTTACTTTGGCTTCATTTAGAAGTCCCAGATGAGGATATTTACAGTTTTATATATCCTATTTACAGATAAGGATAATGAAAGTCAGAGTAGTTACTTCTATAACTTGCCCAGGGTCACTTAGCTGTTAAGAGGTAAATGTATAAAACCAAGTTTTGAGAGTTCTCAGTCACATTCTTTCCACCATTGTGCTATCATCTGCCATGTCTACACACATTTTTTTTTAAAAAAGATTTCATTTGAGAGAGAGAGAGAGAGCAGAGTGAGAGCGAGTGACTGAGAGAGAATACACGACAAGCTGGGGAGAGGGGGCAGAGAGAGAGAGAGAGAGAGAGAGAAGCAGGCTCCTCCCTGAGCAGGGAGCTAGCCATGGGGCTTAATCCCAGGAGACTGGGAATCATGACCTGGGCTGAAGGCTTAACTGACTGAGCCACCCAGGGGCCCTAACAGACATTTTTTTTTTTTTTCATAATAGCTTCACTGAGACATAACTGACACACTATAATTCAACCTTCACAGAGATTTTTTAAGGACACTTTTTTTCTCATTTATATTAGAATTTCTCTTAGTTGTAATTTAACTTATTCTCCTAAATTTCTGGTTATATGGGAAGTTGGATAATAAAAAGTTCACCAGAAAAAAAAAATCACTCACAATCTCATGGCTCAAACACTTACTACTAATAGTTTTGGGTATTTCTTCCTGTTGTTTTCACGCTTTCTCTTTCCTTGCCCCCTCTTTCTCCCTTCTTCTTGCGTCCTCCCCACCCTCTTGCTAAACAGATGTAAATGTTTATATATTTACAGATATAAACAATTCTTATTAAATGTATACAGTATCATATCTTGCTTTTTTAACATAATGTGATATATTCCATGTTAAGTCTTTGAGAACATAATTGTGCACAGTTGCATAGTATTCCATCACATTTATGTATTGTGATTTATTTAACCATTCCATACTGTTGGCCCTTGAAGCTGTCACTGACCAAAAAGTAATAAATGAGACAGTCCTTGTCCTTTTGGAGCTTACATTTTATTTTAAGTAGAATATCCCCTCTAGAAGACGTCAAAGGGTTGCTGTGAAAATTAAACAGAAGAAACCTATTATACTAGATGGTGGTGTATGAGACAAAGACACCGTCCGCCAGCGGAAGCCTTTTGACACCATGTCACTAGGTCATTTGCCAGCACATCTCTCTTCTGGAGGGAAGGCAGATCTCCCTCCAGGTAATGGCACATCAAGTCACAACCAGACACAAGAGCCCCAAGATCCACACAATCTACCTTTCTTTTGCTCGCAGCAATGACGGCAGGGAGCCACCGGCTCTCTCTGGTGTCCATCAACAGGAAAATGACATCATGGCTTTCAATAAGCTGCTCCAGTTGCTCCACATCCCTGCGGGCTTGCTCCAGGGTGACGCTAGAAAAGTTCACTGGGTGTCCAGGCATCGGGATGCTCATGTTGAACCCTCTGGCATTCTGGGGAAACACCCAGATATACAGATGTCTGAAGCAAACATATAGGTTATATCTTAGAGCCCATTTCTCCCCATAGCTACAAGCATGCATGTGTGGTCACTTGCAACCAGAAATTTCTCTGTGCATGATTTTGCTGCTTGTCCCTTTTGCTACCTGTTCCCTGTACCTTCTTTACCTCTACATTCTAGATTATCTTGTTCTGTCATCTCAGGGTCCCTGGGCCTGGATAAAGCAGCAAACAGAGACATACAGATCCTAGTTCCAAAGAAGGAGGTAAGTACTTCCCTTTGACGCAAGGAGGACACTGAAGAAAACTGTAACTTTGGTTTTTCCTATAATCTGAGGACAGGAACCTCTATGAAAATGCCCTGTGCCTGCTCAGGTCCTCTGTCCAGTTGTCTCTCCCTACTGGTTCCCAAAATGCCTCCCGCCACCATTTCCTTAGTGTTTAACATCTCTAAATAGGATCACATAAGGTTAGAATGACTGATAGTTACGCTTTAATCTTAGAGGTATATGCACTTTAAAAAAGCTATCTAAACCAAAAAACTCTCTAACTTACAATAAGAAAATCTACTTAGGAGCATACAGATTTTTTTTTTTTTTTGGAGGGGACAGAAGGGGGATGAGCTATAGCAGAGTGTGGTACTCAAATGGAACTTCATTCCTTGTCCAAAGTTGTCAGGTGGCCAGGATTCTCTTCAAGTGTGGGGACTCAGAAGTTTTCATAGGGGCTTTAGAACAGCTCTGTAATTTACCACTGGTCCCCTGAAGGCCCCACGGTGTCTTGGCAGATTAACAGTGAGTCACATATAGGTGTCAATGAAGCCAGGGATATTAACTGTCCACAGAAAAGGAAGTGTTCTAGAATCACAAACTGCACCCTTAACTCCCTGTATAAGGCTGGCTACAGGGAGGAGTGTGAAATCATTAGCTTTCTCATTCATTTCCCAAAACCTGTCACCTACCAGAAGAACAGCTGAGGGTGGGGAGGGAGGACAGAATAAATAGGTCCTTTTACAAAGCAAAAAAAAATTTTTTTTGTGGATTGTAGCTCTGTTCTTCTTATCTTTTTTTTTTTTTTTTTTTTTTAAAGATTTTATTTATTTATTTGACAGAGAGAAATCACAAGTAGATGGAGAGGCAGGCAGAGAGAGAGAGAGGGAAGCAGGCTCCCTGCCGAGCAGAGAGCCCGATGCGGGACTCGATCCCAGGACCCTGAGATCATGACCTGAGCCGAAGGCAGCGGCTTAACCCACTGAGCCACCCAGGCGCCCTGTTCTTCTTATCTTAAACTTTAAACCTAATCTCCAGGATTCAAGGAAGAGACAAACAATATTAACAAAAGCAGTGATATTTAAAAGAATGAAAAAAAGTTGTAGGCAAAATAGGAAAAGACGCCAGACAGAAAGGACTTCAGAAAGAGGGTTCAAAACAAGTCCATTTTAACAACGAGAACACTACAGAGGCAGCTATCTGGACCTCATTAATTAATTAACTCATTAAGCATTTTGCATCTACCAGGTACCAAATACTATAGTAAACAATAGCAGAGACTACAGTAATGTTATTACCTTATTGTCTTATTACAATTGGCAAAGCATTTTAATTGGTGGTAGCTTGATCCAAAAAAGGTATTATTTAGGTATATTAATGACACCAAGATTAAAGCATAACTACTCAACACCAATTCGGATCTTTTCAGTAATACAGATCCATACCCACTTCACTGACCTCCATAATCCTCTGCTTGCTAAAACTTCAGCCAGTAAGCCTACTCAGGACTGGCTCTCAGCCCACCATTTAGATTCACATACCTAAGGCTGGAATTCAGCAAGTTTCAACATGGCAGTTTTCAACCTTGGCTACACATCAGAACCACCTAGAGAGGTTTTAAAATTCCTAATGCCTAGGCTTTTCCCCAGACTATTTAAATTGGAATTTCTGAGAGTGGGCCCTACCATCAATATTTTCTAAAACTCTCCAGATGATTCAAATGTATAGCCAGGGTGAAAGTTCACAGAAAGTATAACACACAGATTTCAGTTGGGTGTATTTCAACAAACTACATATTAACCACTGCATACACCCAGCAAGACATAGGACACTTCCATCACCCTTGAATATGCTTGTGTGCCCCTTCCCAGTCAATTCACACCGTTCCCATCCCCACTGGGACAACTGCTGTTGCAACCACTTTTTAAAACCCTAGATTAGTTTTGCCTATTTTAGAACCTCATATAAATGGTATCCTGCAGTCTATACCTGTTGATGTTTGGCTTTTTTTGCCCAGCATAATGCTTTCGAGGTCCATCCATATTAGTAAAGTATCAAGAGTGTGTTCCTTTTTGCTGTATGAAAATACCTCAATTTTTTACTTAATGTCTCACTGACCACTATTTGGGTTATTTCTAAATTTTGGCTATTATGAATAAATCCATTATGGAAATTCTTCTGTAAGTGTTTTAGAGTATGTATGTTTTCATTTCCTTTAGATAAACATCTACGAGTGGGATTTCTGGGTTTAGGTTAGTTTAGTTTCATGAAAACCTGCCAGACTGATTTATAAAATGGTTGTTTGAGCAGTAGACCAAGAGCTCTGGTTGCTCCCCAGCCTGACAACATTTATCCCTGTCAGTCTTTTTAACTTGAGCCACTTTAGTGGGCATATCTTCATGGTTTTAATTCCTGTTTCCCTGAGACCACAGATGTTGAGCATTTTTGTGTGTGCACTGGCCATTTATAGGTCTTCACTATGAAATAAATGCCTGCAGAAGTCTTTGGCCCCTTTAAGAAAAATCCTTGTCTGTCCTTTTATTATTGAGTGTGGTAGAGGTTGTTTATGGATTTTGTTTAATAGCTGTTTGCCAAGTAGACATAGCCTGAATGTTTTCTGGGTTTTGGCCAGACTTTTCACTCTCTTAATGGAACTGATTGGGAAGCAGGAGTTTCAGGTTTTGATGAAGTTAAGTCCAAGTTATCCATTTTTTCACTTACGGTCAGTATTTCCTGGGCCCTAGGAAACCTCTGTGTATCACAAGAACACTGTACTACTTTCTCCTGGAAGCTCGGTAGTTCAGCTTTTATGCTTAGTTCTGAACTTACTGGAGTGTCATCTAAGGGCTTAGGGTGCTCCATGAGGGCAATCCATTCTGGATAGGTGGGATTCCAATGTCTTCCAGCCTTGGGGGAACTCTGGAATCTCCACTCTCACAGCAGATAGTAGTGCTTTTTTGCCCAGACTCACAAAGTCACGACCTGAGCTCATGTAGCTTGATCTGGTCAAGGACTCAAGGTGCCGCCCAGACTACTTCTCTGCTCAGCTCCCATGTCTGATACTCTGTCCTGTGCATTCCAGCTCCCTTAGCTGCTCTGAACTTGGATGTTAGTTTCCTCAGCTCATCAAGCCCAGGAACAGCTCCCTGGGCTCCTCATGGGCTCTGGCATGAGCCAGAAAGTTCCTCTATGCAATGGGCTGGGACAAACATTTTTTATTTCCTTTTTGTCTAGGACCATTGTCTTTCCATTGTTCATTGACTGGAAAGAGTCAATTTATGTATTTTACCCAGCTGCATAATTGTTTATGGCAGGAGAACTGGTCCAATAATAGTTACTCATCAGAGTTAAAAACAGACGTCCAGAGTTGGGTTTTAAAAGCTCTATGGTGGTTCCACAATCCTATATTATATTGCCTTGTCTTAGAAAAGGGAACTTCACATAGTTATTTGACTTATTAATGATCAGGTTTTTTCCTATTCAGTTAATTCAACCCCAGGATTACACAGGGTATTTGCAGTAGAATAGTTCTTTCCATGTCTTGTTCACTTAAGACATTTCTGCAGTCTGGTATGAGGAAGGTGATGAGTAAGTATTTATTCAAGCAAAAAAAAAAAAACACCACACCGAACATACAAAGAAAGCACCATAAGCCCGAGTAACCTGTAAGTGAAATTATGATGGACTGCACCAGGACTTAAATGGATTCTGCACATCATCTATTATTTTTTATAAGGTAGGAAGGATAAAACTGTAACAGACCTGGTTCCTGGCCTCAAGGACTGAATAACCTAGTAAGGAAAGCAAAGTAGCACAATGTAAGTGCCAAGGAAGATGTTTGACCTGGTGGGCTAATGATTTCAAGAAAAGGTAAACTTGATCTCAAATGTCCAGCAAGAGTCAACCCTAGCTTTGGCCCTACCTTCTACCCCAGGGCCTTTCTCTGTATTCCCTGACCTCCACTCTTCAGCTTCCCTGGTTTTCCTTGGTGCCACAGAAGCGCTGTGCTGCCTCCTGACCTCTGGCATTTGTACAGACAGCTCTGATACCCTTCATTTAGCTGATCCCCACTCATCCTGCAGGACTTAGCCTCCTCAAGGGAGTCTAACTTAGGTCAGGCTACCTGGCAAACATCCTCATAGCAACTGAGCTCCTGGTTCATGCACTTACTACAATTATAACTATTTATGAAATCAGTTATTGACCATGCTCCCCCTCTGGACTACAATAGTCCCATGCAGGGAAGACGGAACTTTGTTTTGTTCTCCAGTCTCTAGCACACAGAAGGCCTTAAATATTTAATGACTAAGTAAAAGAATAACTGAACAAATAAATAGGGAGGACTGCACTGGATCACAGAAACATTTGGACAAGGAAAAATTTCAGGCAACTAGTAGCAGAGGTCAGCTTCAAAGCCAGGTCTGTCTGGGCCCTGAGGGGAATTTGTAACACTTTCCAGTCACAGACTGGATTATTCTTCCGAACTATGCACTGCCTCTCACTAATAGAATTAAATGTCTTCATCCTTTGCCACATGACTTTGTAGGACCTCCCACTAGGAAGGCGGAGGAGTTTGTCCAACTCCACTGACCTTGGGCATGGCCTTGTGACTGGCTTTGGCAAGGAAATGGAGAATGCTGCACTGTGTCACTGGTGAGCTGAGACTTGGGTCTAAGTTTTTACCAATCCTTTTACACTTCCACCTTCTACCGTAAGAAGAGCATGACACAGAAGACTGCTGCTCCCTGAACCTAGATTTTAAAACAATGACACATAGCACAGACTGGAACTTGACTTAAAACCTGGAGTCCAGCCTAGCCCAGCAGCTAAGCCACAGCCAATCTGCAGACCTGTGAATGTGAAATAAATGCTTATAATAGTAAGGCAGAGATGTGAGGATTGTGTGGTATGCAATAATGTAGCAGAAACCTAGCTAATATGATGGGGTTGTAACATTCTAATTTCTTTTGGCATCAAGGTCCTAGCTGGGGACACAGCTGGTATTCATCAATAGTCTTAAATTAAACCCAATAGATGATGTTCCTCTGGATCACTGGTAAAATGGACAAACAACATTGCTCTTTTAAAGCAAGAACTAAAATGAATAGGGGCACCTGGGTGGCTCAGTGGGTTGAAGCCTCTGCCTTTGGCTCAGGTCATGATCCCAGGGTCCTGGGATTGAGCCCTGCATTGGGCTCTCTGCTAGGCAGGGAGCCTGCTTCCTCCTCTCTCTCCGCCTGACTCTGCCTTCTTGTGACCTCTGCCTGTCAAATAAAATCTTAAAAAAAAAAAAAAAAATTTATAAGAACTAAAATGAATAAATCTAAGACTGAGTGATTAAACAGAAAAACCTTGAGAAAGGGGTTTTTTTGTTTGTTTTGTTTTGTTTTTAAGCTAGCACTGAGAACCTCTAATGCCACTTT
Organism: Mustela lutreola; assembly: GCF_030435805.1. Taxonomy (NCBI): domain Eukaryota; kingdom Metazoa; phylum Chordata; class Mammalia; order Carnivora; family Mustelidae; genus Mustela; species Mustela lutreola. The sequence continues at coordinate 53,275,870 of NC_081291.1, read as the reverse complement.
AAGTGTTAGCAGATGCTTTGGAGACATCTAACCTAACTTCTGTCAGATAAACTGATTAAGCATGCAAGATGCACATTTTCTTTTATGGATGATCTTTAAAAAAAAAAAAAAAAAACAAAAAAAAACCTGCCAGGATTTTGAATCACATGAACCGAACAAGCTTGTCTCTTACTATCTGGTATTTTCAAAGTAAACAATGCAACTCAAAAACAAGAAAACAGCTTGAGTAAAAAGCTAAATATTTAGCCAGATACTCCTTCTGCACAGACTACATTCAATTTAGTTTCATAAGCCTGTACTAAGTAACTAACAAGTATTCTGGTGATGAAGAAAGAATATCTAATACCTGAGCTACCAAGAATCCCCTTGGACTAAGGAAGTATATAAAAATATGCCAAATTTTGGGGGGCAGTATTTTGCCAATATTCCCACATTCCTTAACTTAGATTCAGATAATGCTTTAAAACTTACAAAAACTTTTCATAAGTGCTTCATTTATAAGCTTGGCCATATAATGGAGTCCTGGGTAGTAAGTGACAAACATCCATTCCCCAAGATTAATCCGAGAAGCTACAGGAGACAAGCTCTGACGTTCCCAAACAGCATCACGTACCACTCCAGGAAATATTTTCTGAAGCCGGTCTGCTGCAGCCAGGGCCTTGGGCTTACCACCTGCTAGGCAATCTTCAAATTCATAGAGAGGCTGCCTCACAGGATTGGAGTAGGAGATATTGGCGTTGTCCACAAATGTGATGTGTCTGACGCCCCAACCCTGCATGGAAACAAGAGATCAGGGTGTGTTTCTGATGAACATGTCACGGAATGTCTCTCTTTAAGGTATTGCTTGGGGGTAGCTTGGGAACCTCAAATACAGGAAACTTCAGAAAATGAATTGTGCAAATTCAGTTTTTGATCCACAGAGGGTCAACTTCCTTTAAAAGATAATATAATTATATACCTGGTGCCTGGCTTCCTGCAGTAATGAGACTAAGAAATGTCAGGGTGGGTCTGAATAATAACTCATTATTTTTGACAGTGGCACCAGAGGAAGATCTGGAGGTGAGTCCCATAAGAATTGTCTATGTTGCTGTCTTAAAAGGATTAGTGATAAGCCCCTAAATGTCCTTGCTTTCCCTTAATGAATAATTAAGTATAAATAACAGCTCACATTAAAACTCACTTAAAGCCTGAATTAACTCCTCAGAAAAATAACTTAGGAGTTATTCCCCGTCGTATAACGTCAAAGAAGATTTTGTACTACTTCTTCGAGATGTAAAGGCCTTATTAATATTCAGTAATCCACCAGACAATTCTATATTCTCAGAAATAGTTTGCACGATTTCATATACTTCAATTATAACTCCTAGAAAGTCTTATAGAACCACACAATTTTGAAGTGAGATGGAATCTCTAATATCCTTAGTCCAATTATTTCATTCTACAGAGATGGCAAGAGTAGCCCGGAAATCATTTAAGGTCATAGATCTGGTTAATGGTTGGGAAGGAATGAAATCTAGAGTTGCAACCAAATGAAGATGCCTACTTTTTGAAGAGTGAGGTGCAGTGTGTGTATTTTAGCAGATCATAAGAAAGCATAGTGATCTAAGAGCAGCCCTGCTATGACTGGCTACAAAGCTGATTCTGCTCTCTCTCTTATTTCAATATCTTTCCATTAGGGATTCAGAAACTCAATTAGACTGATGGTTCCAAGGGCACAGTCAACAGAAATCCAAGATTTATTTTCAGGGTTGAGAAGGACAGGCCAGTATCCATCCTTTCAAAAGTATAGTTTAGGTTATCTGTTTTGAAAGCCCACTAGTAAACTTTGGTCTACTCACCCAGTTTGGTAAGTGACTTACCAGCAAAGCAGTCTACCATGGAGGCAGAATAAAGTTATGGGAAATATAAAAGTCACTTGTGCTTGGTTTGGGGACATTTATTTCTGAAGTATTTTTACCTTCCTTAAAGCAATGCTGAGTGGACAGCAAGGAAGACAGTCTGGGAAGATGCTGGGCAGTGGGAAGAAAGCCAGGTAAATTACAAACAGACCACAGGTTAGCCACCTGCAGGTGGGTATTTGCTTCTGGCTTTTTGGAATGCTACACAGTTTAAATGGCTAACCTGCCAAGATTAAAGAAAACTGTAACACTTGATGCTGGTGAGGATGTGGTGATGAAAAGCTATTGTACTGGATGAGAATGTAAAATGATGTAATTTTTCTGGAAAACAATTTAGCAATATGTTTCTAGAATCTTTCAAATGTTCCTATCTTCTGGTCTATTTGCAGCAATCTATCCTCAGTAAATGCTTCCAGCAATTTATCCGAGGAAGTAACCGGAAATATTAACAAAAATGTTCCACAACATAATTTACAGTTGTAAAATACTGGAAACAATGTTACCATCTACCACTAGGGGAATGTCTCAGAACAGTATATTTCATCATTTAAGAAGGCATATTCTATAGTCATTAAAAATGCCTGACAGGCATCATTTTTAATTACATGAGAAAGTGTTACAATGTTAATATATGAAAGCAAGGGGAATTATTATAAATAAGATTTTTAAAATATATATTTAACAAACATTGAAGGAAATAAGTGAAAAACTGGTAGGAAAATGGGTGTCTTCTTTTCCTGCTTTATAACTTTTGACACTTTACAAATTTTCTACAGTAGCTTTCCACTGACTTTATAATTTTTAAAAATGTTAAGAAAACCTAAGCACCTAATTCTGGAAGCCAGGTAAAGAACAATAAAATAAATTCCACAAGACAGGAAGATATTAATTAAGATAAAAGTAATTATTAATGAATCTGAAAGCAAAGCAAAACGAGAGCAAAAACTATAGAACTAATAAATAAATCAAGTACTTAGTCCTCCAAAAAGACTGATAAAATAGACACGCCTCTCTGGCAAGTCTGAATAAGAGAAAAAAAGAGAAAACATAAACATGCAACCTTAGGGATGAGGAAAGATTTTTTAAAAAGACAAAGAGAGTCTTGGGGTGCCTGGGTGGATCAGTGGGTTAATGCCTCTGCCTTTGGGTCAGGTCATGATCTCAAGGTCCTGGGATTGAGCCAGTATAGGGCTCTCTACTCAGCAGGGAACCTGCTTCCTCCCTTCTCTCTCTGCCTACTTGTGATCTGTCTGTCAAATAAATAAATAAAATCTTTTTTTTTAATTTTAAAGATTTTGTTTATTTATTTGACAGATTACATGTAGGCAGAGACGCAGGCAGAGAGAGAGGAGGAAGCAGGCTCCCTGCTGAGCAGAGAGCCCGATGCGGGGCTCAGTCCCAGGACCCTGAGATCATGACCTGACCCGAAGGCAGAGTCTTAACCCCCTGAGCCACCCAGGCGCCCCAAATAAATAAAATCTTAAAAAAAAGAGACAAAGAGAGTCTTAAAAGATGCTAAGAGAATACCATATGTATTTTGTGTCAATTAATTTGAAAATTTAGATGAATAAAAGAAAATTTACGAAGCAAATGAAATTAAATATTTACTCTCACTAATAAAAGAAATGCAAATTAAAAAGCTCTGTTTTGTACAAGTTTCTAAAAGTACAACCTAGTAAAATGTTTCTGGAAGGTAATTAAGCTTGGGAAAAAACCCCATATAAATATATTGTACATAGTATATATTGTACATTTAAGTGCATGTGAGTATACACACAGGTGCATACACACATACATTCTCTCTAAAATAACAATTCTACTTATAGGGCTTTTTTCCTAAAGAAATAATCCTAGACATATGTAAAGATATAAAAATGTTCATTTCAACAGCATCTCAAAAAAATATGCTGAAGTTGGAAAAAATCGAGGACATGGTCACTAAGTATACATTATACAGAACACACAGAGAACCACAATTACCTTTCTATAAAGTTAAGAATAAAAACCTATTACAGACAGTATACTATGTTCCAATTTTTATAAATATAAACAAATGGCAGCAAAGATGACAAATGTCCCTCTATGTGTTTGCATCTGCCTATGAAAAGTTCAAGGAATGTGATATTGTGTACTAATCTAGTAAGTCTTCTTAATTCTGGGAAATGGGACTTGAGATGAAGGTGGACAAAGACTTTCTGTTTCTACTTTGTAATAAAAGTATGAGTGCCTTACATTGTTAAAAAGATAACTGAGAAAAGAAAAAGGAAGGGAGAGAGGTAGGGAAAAAGAAAGGGAAGGAGGGAAAGGAAATCTGGGAGGTAGAAGGCAATACGGTATAGCAAAATAAGAAAAGAAGCCACAGCTTCAGAGGTACCATTTGGCCCCCATAAACTTACCATCAATGTCCTAGCTACATTACAGCCCAAGGTGCCAGCTCCAAGCAGCAGACACTTGGCAGACACAATCTTGTCTAAGTCCAAAGTAGGGACCAATCTCCAACACATCAATTTGAGATTTAAATCCACTGATGACTCAGCTAACCTAGAAAATGACAGAATTATTTATTCATTCAGTCACTCATTTATGCCCCATCTTATCCTAAAAAGGTAGAAAGCATCTGAATAAGAAACTGAGGAACAAATCCTGAGCAAAATGGGATCAAAGGGAAAATAAGATGAAGCTTTAGGGCAATAGGGAGGAGAAATGGCATACAATTTGTGCCACCGTAGGCTACTGCCACTGCTAGTGATAGGCCATGAATTTGATACTGAGCCCCTAGCAGCCAAGGGGAAAATGTAGACATGGCCACTTACAGGAGTCATTGTAACTATAAATTTAAAAAGTAAAACAAAACAAACAAAAAAACCCACAGCTACTTAAGAGGAAATTTTCCCTAATACTGAAAACAAGAAATATTTTCCACATCCCCTCAAAAAAGGGTGCACTTATATCATCCCTTAAATACAACATTAGTTTCCATTAAATATTTCTCACAATGTCCTTCAATGTAGGCTAATAGGAAAAATCAAAGGACCATGAATAAAGGACTAAAAGGTAGTAGGTACCTGTAACTAACTAGGTTTGAGTGTCTCAGCTCAAAGCAAGAACAAAATTTATAATGTCTAGAAGAGTAGATGAACTGTGTGCTCTTCCAAATCTCCATTGGTGATATTTAGTTTTCACAACCACAATTAAATCAAGTCAGGCAGCAACGACTCGAGTAACACTTGTCATTATAAAAAGCAGCCCCTGCGCTGCCCTGAGTGATGTGGTTGGTCTGACGGAACCTTCTGTGTGTCCTGGTGACAAACAGCCCCATTGGAGAAAACAGCTTCCAAAATATACCTTTTGGGGTCCATACATTCACTGAGGTTCACCATCCTCGGTCCCATGCCGCCTTTCTGGTTTTTTTCCCATCCAACTGCTTTGGGACAATCTTAAAGCAAATAAAATAGGGAGTTGAATGAAGGAAGGAAAAATAAAAACAAGTAAGTAAAGTAGCAAGAGGGCCAAACATTAATAAGCTTTCAGTTCACTTCTTTCTCACAGAGGCTCCAGGGCTTGAACTTGCACGTACTTGCTAAGTGGCTGGCCATCTGCCCCAACTACCCACACCCTTGCGGAGAGACCACCAGACCCGGGCATGGTTTTTCTGTAGAAGGGCTTCTGAAATAACCCTCGATTTTCATCTGAGTAGCCTCCACTTCCCCAGTTCCTGGAAGTTGCTCAAAATAAGACGATCCCCTCTGGGCTATGTATAACCCTGTGCAGGGCTCTCTTACCAAGGAAGACCAGCCAGTGTGACTACACTTTTCCACTGAAGTTCCCACCAGGCTTTCAAACTCTGCATTCAGTTCCTCCTTTCTGTTTCTCATCCTTACCATGTCCCTCTGCTCAGCCTCCCAAGCCTGTCACTGAGCACCTGGCCTATTCCTCTGTTAAGCGGCCCTCTCCTTTAAGTTTATCCTTATCCATTCAGACCTTCCCCTTTCCTGACTTTTCTCTTCTCCACTAACCTCTCTTAATCTCTGCTATGGGTGCCTCAGAACTTTAATTCCAGTTCTCAAAGTGTGCTCTGTGTGATGCTCTGAGAGGATAAGGGTCCTGTGGTTGCTCTATTCTACTATTAGAAAATCTCTTAAGTGTCTCGCTTGCTTTCTAGAAAGCTCCTGCTACTTTCTCACCTTAATGGTAATCTGACTTCCTTGGTGGAAACCTGCTAATGGGGGCCTCTCTTACACTCCTCATATCTTAGGACCTTTGTCACTCTCCCATTCTCACCAAATACCTGAAATTCACACTAAAACCTCAACTCCTTAATAGGGAATTCACTTGGCCACATCTATGCTGCTAGCATCCCCTCCAATGTCTGCCTTAAGTAACATTCTCTGAAGGAACAGGAACTCCCTGACTTAAAAATGTATAGGACTGCTGGGAAGAATTGTATGTTTCTAATTTGTATGTTGGTGTTCTTGGCCATTCTCCTACTTTTAAAGATTTTATTTATTTATTTATTTATTTGACAGATCACAAGTAGGCAGAGAGGCAGGCAGAGAGAGAGAGGAGGAAACAGGCTCCCTGCCGAGCAGGACCCTGGGATCATGACCTGAGCCAAAGGCAGAGGTTTTAACCCACTGAGCCACCCAGGTGCCCCAATTCTCCTACTTTTAGATTGCTGCCAACACTTCTATTTTTCTTTCCTTGGTAACTTTTTAGCTTTTGACCTCTGTTTTTTAAAATAGTATTGCTCAATATAATTATGGGACCTAGAAGGTATAGATTTTCTTAATGCACTCTTTCCTTTCTGGGATAGAATGACCATTGAAAAACCTTGGGGCCAGTTATCCTCGAAAGCTACTTGGGCCCCACTGTAGCTGGAGACATCATTCACAGCAAGAAGCCAGAAAACGAATGTCCCTTCCCATTTTAACTCAGGCACTCTGAAGTGGTCCATTTTTTTTTTTTTTAATGTAACAAAGTTAAACTGCTATAAAAGAGGAGTTCTTACAGAGGTTAAGAGTTCAAAATTCTTTTTTTCTAGGAAAAGGAGTTCAGACATGTTACTAAATTCATATTTTGTTTGTTTTCCTTAACTACACTTACATTAAATTTAAAAAAAACCTCTCTAACATATAGCCAAAAACCTGAAAGAACTTCAGAACAGTTTAGTACTGTAACTAACAACTCTGGCCTAAGTTTTCTCCTGTTACAGATAAGAAGTCATAGATAAAAACAAAATTTCATTTCAAATGAAAACATCTCTGTACTCAAAATGTCACAGCCATTTCTAAGAAATATATATAAAACTAGATATATTAGATATATCTAGATATAGATATATTACCTATATATATATATTAGATATAGCTTATTAACAATGGAAAAATATATTTAATCCATCAATAGTATTTAGTCAGTCCTATCTGCCTCTATATAAACTGTATCCATAAGCCATGCCCCAAATAATAGAAAAATATTTTTTAGGAGAAAATCAGGTCTTGCTTTCCCACAGCTGAACAAGCAGGAGGAGAACATCAAGGACAAGAATTAAGATGAAGAATGTCCCACTCACAGCAGAGTCTACTGTCTCCTTCCCCTGGCTGCCAGTACAGTTTTGTAACAATGGACAGTGGGCTCCTTGCACCACAAGGAGCAAAAGATGATTAAAATTGTACTTCTTATGCCATTGTCATTGCAATTTTGGACTGTCTTCGAAATAATAAAAAATACTACCATATCAATAGCCTTCATTTCATACTATGATACAGAATAACTCTTTACAAAAATTTATTTAAAGTTTTATTTAGAGCTAACAGGGAAAACATTAATTTACATGAAAAAAAGAAAATTGGCCTTTCCTAAACTAAATAATCTACACTCGATATCAAGTATAAAGAAGATATATTGGGGTGCCTGGGTGACTCAGTTGGTTAAGCAGCTGCCTTCAGCTCAGGTTATGGTTCCAGGGTCCTGGGATTGAGCCCTACATCGGGCTTCGTGCTCAGCAGAGAGCCTGCTTCTCTCTCTCCCTCTGCCTGCTGCTCTGCTTACTTGTGTTCTCTGTCAAATAAATAAATAAAATCTTTTAAAAAAAAGATATGTTGAAGGTATTTATTGGGTGATAGGAAACACCTTTTTCAAAAGGAAATGTACAATGCTTCCAGGCTTTGCCAGCTTCACCAAGCATCAGCGAGATCATCGGAACCGTGAAGGAAGAATCATACAATGACTTTATCATAAAAATGGGAAAAAAAAGTGCTTCCTCTGAAGGACAGCTGGCAGGATTAAGTGAGTGAAGGAGTACGGAAGGCACCTGGTGGCCTCCCAGGCACAGACCAGGCACATATCGCTTGTTAGGTAACTCACCCATTCCTCTAGAACTATCTACAACTGTGGCTTAATAACACGCAGGTATGGCACCTCAGTTAATAGCACATGGAAGCTATTTCAGAAGGTGCCAGAAGAGGGTGCTAAATCAAATGCATGGATCTAAAGACAGCAGGAAAGCTGTGGATTTCTTAAGGCTCTCAATTTACAACCTATACCCTTCTTTGCCTAAGCTGAATCCACTGTAAATTTATCCAGGAAATCTATTTAAGACATTTATCAGTGCAATGGCAAAGAATCACCGATAAAATGCCCTCAGAGCCAATCCTGAAACCTTCTGACATCACTATAGAAATGACATCTCAGAAGAGAAGCTAACAGTGCCCTCCCCAACACACACACATTCTCTCTCTCTCTCTGAGGCACAGGACCCCCAGAAGAAAGAAAACAAAGTGCTGTCGTGGAACAATGTAGATGTGGCGAAAAGCAAATTAAACAATTATGTATAAAGGTACCCTGGAAAGCATGTAAGTCATAGAAATCTGAGAGATCATTTTGGAGAATGCTGGGCTTTGTTTAAATAGGAAATTAACATAAATTAGCATTTACTAAATGCCTATAATAAGCCAGATAGTGTTTTGTTTTTATACAGGACACACATTCGTCCTAAGGGAGACTCCATGAGGTAAGTATTATCTTTATTTTACTTGGATTTGAGTATGTATTCTATCTTTGTAACATGTATAAAAATACATAAATGTATACACACACACACACACACACACACACATCTATAAAATATCCATGAGCCCAAGTTTCCTAACTTATGAACTGGAGATAATAGCTGATGTCTACCATTCAGGATCTAGTGAAGAATATTAAATGTGGAAGGAGAAATGGCACTTTTGCTGACTGATTTACTATATGGAGAGAAAGATCACATAACTTTACACAACAAATAAATATGTAAGTATAGTATTTTGTTCTTCCTGTAAGAAAGTTCAGGAATAAAGATTTTATATGAAACAAAAGCTAGGTGGTGGGGGGAGAATCTTCAAGACTGGAGGGAAAAAACAAAGGCCTGAAGGAAATTTCCTGAGGACCATCTTTGCCTTTGTTCCTTTCTGAATAGCAGAGTGTGCCCTCTGTTCAAGGGAAGTGTTCCCATGGGCAAAGAGGTAGGCGCTGTACTTTTCTCTATCTTCTGCTGCCATTGTGAAGGGAATGAAAGGAAAGTTAAACTTGCTTCAGTTCCTGATAAATGATAATTATATGCATTCTCAAAGACTGGCAAATTACCTGGGCTAAATGCCATTTCTGGAAGCTTCACTTCGAAGACGATGCTGTGAGCAATGTCTCTCACCCCCTGCATGGTGCGGTCCCGGAAGCAGAGGACTTCAACAGACTGGAAACTGCTACTCCTTGATGTCAGGCCCCAGGTTTGAATTAATTCATTTTTTTTTTTTTTTTAAAGGAGGGAAAAGAAAGAGCTCACATAAGAGCTTCAGCAAAACCAGTTGGAGAGTATTCAATACATTGTTAATTATGCCTCACTGAACTCTTGGGGCATGGCCTTAACCTCTGAGAGATTTTGAACACATTCACATATGCTTTTTTTTGTCCAAATGCTTAGAGACCGAACAATGAATTGGCTCTGATTTCTAAATGGATTTTATGTAACAATCGCATTAAATAAATAAATAAATAAATAACTCTGACAAATCCATCTAAAATACAGGGGGGAATAAAGCTTACAAGACATTAAAAGAAACTCTAAGACATTCACGGGTTCTCCTGGCCCCCCTTCTCCCTCTGAACTCATATTTTATGAAATAGCACCTCAGTTAGAAATAGTTAGCAAGCCTATGTGTACTCAGACACACTACCTGGGTAAGCAAGTGTAACAATTCTCCCTCTGGCGACAATCTATAATTAACCATCTTCATTTTTTTAAAAGCATTTTTATGTAAGTAAAACAGATATGAAGACAAGTACACAAATCCTAAACATAAAGGAGCCTATCTCCTGCCTCTCCCAGTCACTGGCCAGCCCCTTTAAGAGTAACTACTACTCTAATGTCTAAGTCTATTTCTGGGTTTTTCCTGCTCTGATCTTTACAGAGAAGGAATCAGAGGGCCTATTCTCTTAAGGGCTGGATTATTTCCACTGAACCTCATGGCATCTGTGTTGACATGAACATCAGCAGTTCACTCAGATTTATGACAACATCACATTCCATCACAATGAATATGCCACAATTTATTGACCATTTTACTGTTGAAGGACATCTGGGTTATTCCCGGTGTTTGATTATAAAGAATAATGCTGCTGTAAGCATCCCTGCATGTGTGTGTTGCTTCTAAGCATACATTTCTATGCATTATCTACCTGGGAAAGAAACTGTTGAGCCAGAGATAGTTTTCACTTTGGTGGATGCTGCCCATTTTTGAGCAGTTTGAGGGTTCCAACTGACTCACATCTTTGACAACACCTGGTGCTGTCATCTTTTTCAAGTCATCTGGTAGGCATGTAGTAGTATCTTAGCATGGTACCTCATTATCTCTATTACTGAGTAGAATCTCATCATATTTTATGTCCATGATGACTAATGATGTTGAGCATCTTTTTAAATGTATATTGACCTCTTAGATACCCTCTGTTTTCATTATTTTAGGGCTAGAAGAAAAGGAAGATAGCAGCAGTAAGAAAATCCTATGTGAGGCTGACAGCTCAGACAGCTGGAGGGAGGGGCTGGAATTTCCAGCTTGGGACATCTGGCTGCTCACTCTGCCCTACTCTGAAATGTCTTTGGTGCAATATAGTCAGTCTGCAGCTCTGTAACATACCTGCTTAGGGGCTCCCACTGATGGAAACTGGATCATGACTGATGAATTAATTTATTATCTGGTTTCTACACCAGAAATGAAAAAATGCATTGGAAATAAAAGAGACACAGACAGAGGCATACACAGTGTCAAAAATAGAGTGACAGAGACAGACAGACACAGACAGACACAGACACACACATGTAAATACCATCGGTGCGCTGCTAGGACCAAAAGATTCCTCAAAGGCCATCCAGGATGCTGGGCTAAGTTACAGGGATCATATACACCAATTGTTATCTGTAAAGAGAAAAGATGTTTTGAGTGAGTCAAGTGTCATGTCAGGTTCACAGTACAGACACTGCTAACAATTCCTCTTCCCTTTTATGCTATTCTGCAAAAGCATTAACAATTAGACACTTGAAGGGCTAGAGAGTAGAGAAGAAAGCAAAAGGATCTCACGCCAGACCACAGGGCTTCTAGATGGAGAGGCTATCGAATTCTTCTCTGAGCCTCCACACCTTGCAGTAAGCTTGGCATAGTAGGAACTAGATACATTCAGAAGTAAGAAAGATTGCAGGGAAAGTAACTGGGAGGGAAGACAGTCAACTGTCAGGGCTCACATAGAGAACATCCTCTCATAAAGAGCCACAACCTGTGAAAACTACTAATGTTTATGTAACAAAAAAAATCAAAGAGGGGCCACTACCATTACAAGCCTACAGTCAGATCAAATGAAAAAGTCAGATGCTCTGGGGGTGCCTGGGTGGCTTAGTGGGTTAAGCCTCTGCCTTTGGCTCAGGACATGATCTCAAGGTCCTGGGATTGAGTGCCACATCGGGCTCTCTGCTCAGCAGGGAGCCTGCTTCCCCTCTCTCTCTGCCTACTTGTGCTCTTTCTTTCTCTGTCAAATAAATAAATAAAAATTTTTTTAAAAAGTCAGATGCTCTTGATATTGTTAATATGTATTTCCTTCCACTCCATCCCCTCAAACTCCCTCAGCACTGACCTCTGTCTAGAAAACTCTATCCAACTTCAAACACCATTTCTTCAGTGAAGACTCCCTTTGGTGGGAATAGTCACTCTGCTGTGCTTCCACAGAAATTTGTAGATCATACATACCATTTTTTACTTTTTCTTCTTCCTTGCAAAAGACAATGAGTACGCAGCACCCAGATCTTAATTTCTAAATACCACTCTCCAATAAAAGGAATCAGGGCTCCTTGAACACATGGCTAAGTCTAGGGCTGAGGCGGGGAAAATACAAGATGAGCCTGCAGCATCTTGTATACCAGAAAGTAAGTGCTCAACAAACAAAGGCATGGAGCCATGCCAAGGGGACACCAGAACCAACTGAAACAGCATTTGATGGTCAAGGCTAGAACAATCTGAACAATGCAAATAAATAATGCAGGACTGGATTATAATCCAAAGGTATAAAATAAATACCTGTGAATCCATACTGATATAAATAAATGATGGGATAAATAAAAGTAAGAAGGTGAAGAGGCAAGTCTTCCTTATAGAAGATTTCCAAACAATATACTGCCCTTTCTAGGAATAGAGCTTAACCCTTCTCCTGGAGAGTGGGCTAGACTCAGTGACCTACTCCCAAAGAACAAACAGTAACTTCACAAAAAACAAACCTGGCAAAGACTACCTTAACCACATGATCAAGTTTAACATCATCATGGATGCCGTGTGCATATCAGGCACCTGAGATATGATGTAATGACTAGGGCGGCTCACCCTTGGCAGAGTTCTTCCCAAAAACCCATAATCCCGGTCTAATCATAGGGAATCATCAGACAAATGCAAATTAAGGAACATTCTATCAAAATAACTGTCCAGTACTCTTCAAAACTATTAAGGTCATCAAAAACAAGGAAAGTCTGAGGAATTACTACTGACCAGGGGAGACCAAGGAGTCATGACAACACAATGCAATGTAGTCTCCTAGAATGGCTCCTGGAACAGAAGGAAGCCATTGTGGGAAAAACTGGTGAAAAGGAGAATAAAGTCCAGAGTTTAGGTAAGAGTAATCCACCAATGTTGCTTTCTCAGGTACTATGGATAACATTAGAGAAAACTGAAACTGGGTGAGAGTGTATGGGAATTCTCTCTGCGCTGTAGTTTTAGTTTTTTAATAAATCTAAAGTTATTCCAAAATAAAAAGTTTATTTCAAAGAAAAGAAGACAATGAGCATCTGGAGAGCATGGAATATCTTTTTCATTTCCCCATGATCAATTCATGTATACATACCAGATACTTAGTGAATGCATGTTGAATAATGAAAAGATGGATGGATGGATGAGTGGGTGGGAAGGAGAGATGGAAGGAGGGAGTGAGGGTGGATGGGTTGGTGTGTGAAAGGAGGGAGAAAGGAAGGGACAGAGGAAAGATGGCTGGGAGAGAACCATAAATCAACCAACAGGTTCCCTTTATAGGTATAGTTTTGGGTTAAATAAATAAAAACACAGTAGAATTTTAGTTACTCTAGATACACTAAGTTCCATGAGAATGGGGCCAGGCCAAACAATTCTATTTATTTTACTACAATGCTCAATATAATATTAGACACAAAGCAGAAGCTTAACCCTTACTCAGAGAAAGGAAAAGAAAGGAAACAAAAGATAGAAAGTCAGGAAGGCAGAAGGAAGGCAGGCAAGCAGGAAGGAAAGGCCTAGAAGTCCACCATCCAGAAAAAACCAGCATTAACACCTTGGTATATAATCCCCCTTAATTTTATCTTTGCATAAGTATATTTTTACCACAACTTTTATACAATTATATAATTTTAGTATAATTTTTATTATGAAATGAAAATGAGACAGTGCTATAAATACTGTTTTATAGCTCTTATTCTGTTGTTAACTGTCTTCTATACCAATAAATGTCTTTCTACAACCTCTGTCAGTAGTGGCTGAATGGCATTCCACTGTACTATTGCACCACAACTTTTTTTCTATTTCCTATATGGAAGGACAATTAATTAGCCTTCATCTGTGCTCAAGAAAAATCTCTGAAAATGAATTCTACTCTAGTACTATCAGATAATTACTGCATTATTCCAAGAGTACTCCTTTTTGCTACCTTCTCTATGTGAAATTTTCTTATTCTTAACACTGAAGCTTTTTGTGTAGACACATTTCCTGTCTTTAATGCAAACAGACAGATTCATATTTTATTCAATACAGATTCAAACATATAACTATCATTTCAGGAAACACAGAATATCTTTATTTGAGACTTCCTTTTCCCTGGGAGATAAAAACACCAGCATCCAAGCTTTTAAAAACATAGTTTGCACAGACTATTCTGAGTACTGCCCCTTGCTACATGACTGTAGCTAAGGCAAATCAGTCAAATCCTTTAAGCCTCAGCTGGTTTTTTTTTGGGGGGGGGTAGTCAGAAAGGGGCAGGGGGAGAGAGAGAGAGAAAGGATCTTAAGCATGCTGGGCATGGAGCCTGACGTGGGGCTTAGTCTTACGACACTGAGATCATGACCTGAACCTAAATCAAGAGTAGGATGTTAACTGACTGAGCACCCAGGTGCCCCTAGGCCTTGGCTTTTTTTTTTTTTTTTAAGATTTACTTGAGAGAAAGAGAGTGAGTACGGGGCAGGAGTCGGGCAGGGCGGTAAGCAGAGGGAGAGTGGGAGAAAGAGAGAATCTCAAGCCGACTCCCCACTGATCGCAGAGCCTGACACCGGGGCTTAATCTTGCGACCCTGAGAGCATGACCTGTGCCAAAATCAAGAGTCAGACACTGAAACTGATTGCACCACCCAGGCATCCAGGTCTCAGCTTTTTAAACCTGAATCTCTGGGCAACTACTTCACAGAGACACAGTGAGGATGACAGGGTATGGTACTGACATGAAAAGCCCTGTTTATGTGTAGTGCTATTAACATTATTCATGCTTCCAAATCTCCAGTGGTGAGCCTAGCCATGTGTATCTGTATAAAGTGTTGAAGCGATGCTGGTGCCATTGGATCAGTTCACACACTTACTCGGAGAACCATTAGAGAAGGTGATCTTGTAGACTAAAGAGAAGTCTGTGGGGCCATTTTTCATTACCTTGGAAAGTCTGGACTGGCTCTATGTCTAAATGGGTTCCACGCACCAGTAGTACCACCTGGGAATCTGTTGGAAATGCAGAATCTCAGGCTCCCTGTCTCCAGTCCCACTGGATCAGAATCCATTTTAACAAGGACCCAGGTGAACTGCACGCTCAAGGCAGGTTGAGCAGCACTGCCCTGCTCCTCAACTCTCTCCTGTCTTGGTCTTCATATTTGAATGTGTGTGACAATCACGCTTGGGAAGCTTTCAAAAATCCTGCTGCCTGGGTCCCACCACTTGAGGTCCTGGTTCTGCTAGTCTGGGCTGTGGCTTGAGCATTAGTTATTCTAAAAGCTCGCCAGGTAATTCTAAAGCACAACAAGTTACAAAGACCTCTTGAGAGTGCAGCGGTTGCTTAAAGCGGTCTCGCTCTGTGCGGGCTCAAGCAATGTCTATCACATGCATCTTTCCATCCCTAGTGCCTGGCACAGTAATGGATGTTCAGCAAATTTTGCTGAATAAATGACAGAACTGGCCATTTCTCCAGGCCCCACTATATGGGAAGCTCTGCCCCTTATACCCTATCTTTGGGCAGGGATCCTGGGAGGCAGCTGGAGGGAGGGAGATGATGGCTAACCAACAGAGATCTGAAGCTCACATATAAAGCCATGGTACAGCATCTTGGCTGGCCCTTTTCCCTCCCTTTTCTTTTCTCAACAGTACAGGTTCCCCCTTCAGTGACATTTTCACACTGGGATTGCCCTGGATGAGAATGTGACAGTTTAATCTCAAAGGACTTGCTCTGAGAGATGAGAAAACCCGAAAAATGAGGCATTCCCCACAAGGCTCCCTCTGAATGAAGAAATTGTCTCCCTTGAGTTTTCTGGTCCTGTTGGCAATCACCACCACTTGGGACACCCTTCAGCTTTATTCCCTTCTGTCAATCATGACAGATGGCATCTGCTAGACAAATTATATTTAAGTAATCATTGCTTTGCCTTCACATTTAAAAAAATTTATCAAAGATATTTACAAGTCTATTATCCAGCAAGAAAAGGGGGAGAAGGGGGAGGCTGGCATTCTACTTCTATAACATTTAAAACAGCTTAGAAGAAGAAAATGACCTAATGTGGTAGAAAAAACCAGAGGTCAGCAGGCATGCATGACCTTCGTATTGAGACTCTGAGTTTCAATTTTCAAATGTGACTCAATAAATCTGGACTCTTAGCAGATGCCTTATTCTCATACAATTTCTCTGTACCTTAGGTTTCTCCTCTTTGGAGAACTCTGCCTGCACATGGAGACTGCACACAAGGCAAGCTCAATGAATGCTAACTATAACAGCAATGTAAATAAACTCTATGTCGTACCTGCACTGACCCTTCTGTACAGTTCAATCTGTTATTGTCACATAGCGATCTACCTTCCATCTCAAAGTTCCCTTTTTCCTAACTGGCAGAGAAAAGAAGGGGATAAGTTCCAGCTTATCAAACACTTTCCACATTTAGGCTTTATCATCTGTAAGTGTAGAGTTGGGACTAAATGAAGTTATAGAAACAAGAATGTCATATTAGATACTGTAAGTGGTGCCTAATTTCAAAGAATGAGTACATTTCTGACACTAAATACAAAGGCAATGAGATAGGAAGGTAGTAAGAAAAAAACCCCAACTTTTTCTGAGCAGAAAAAAACAGGAATCAGTTTCTTAGAGCAACCTGACCTAAGATGAGCTACAGAGTAGGAGTGAACTGCTGAAGAGAAATCTATCAACCACAAAGGGAGGTCAACTTCAAGATGCTTTAAAGTAACTCTCCTACCCACATGAGGCATGCATGAGTACAAAAAGCAAGCATCCAGACAGGAAAACGACAGAATCCATTTGACATTAGACTGAACATCCTTTAATATTTCTTTGATGATTCAAAAGTGATTCCAAAATCTTTAAGTGCTTTCGGAACCAAATCAGGAACCTCAATCACTGTAGGAATTAGTCAGCACAATGCTAGGTAAGCCAGCTTAACTGTTTGGGTAAATAGATTTTTTTGTTGGTGGTAGTGGCAGTCAGAAATCATTATGGGCTAGGAGTTCTGCCTTCTCCACCTGGCTTTGTCACACAATCATTGTGTGAAGCTGGGTAAATCACTTCTTTTATAATACCAATCAGTAGAAAGAAGCAAAATGTAATTGGGGGGAAAAAAATTTGTTTAGAAGATTGTCGAAATAAATGCTCCTTTCTACTTGGCCGAGAGCACACAATTCATTGAAGTAGCTCAGTCATGCTCTGGCTATGGTCCACCCAGTTATTTGCTGAAAAAGTACATGAGAAAGAAAAGAGGGCAAAATTGTCAACTTGAGTACGTTCAGCTGGAGAAATTTCCACACTGCTCCCTTAAAATACACTTATCTGACAAATGGCCATCTACTACTCAAATACTTGATGTAACAGGAAATGCACAAAGGTGATTTCATGTTTTAAAAGTACAGGACACATGGGGCGCCTGGGTGGCTCAGTGGGTTAAGGCCTCTGCCTTCGGCTCGGGTCATGATCCCAGGGTCGTGGGATCGAGCCCCGCATCGGGCTCTCTGCTTGGCGGGGAGCCTGCTTCCCCTCTCTCTCTGCCTGCCTCTCTGTCTGCTTGTGATTTCTGTCTGTCAAATAAATAAATAAAATCTTTAAAAAAAAAAAATAAAAATAAAAAAATAAAAGTACAGGACACAAAAATCCAAGTATCTAATGCACTGCAATGTCACAGACAGCTGCCAAGATGTGGAGCTTGCTAAGTGAAGAAAGAGGCCTGCTAATAGCATACCAATTGTTGTTCCTTTGCTTCGCTCCTGTCCAAAGATTTTTAAACCCCAGAATTAAAGGCTAATGTTGTTACAATTACAAAATGTTTCCCAAACACCCAATCTTCAATAACTGCTCTGAGGAAAGCAGAAGACTCAAGCAAGCTTTTACAAAAGACTGGCAATGGCACAGAGATATGGGCTGTTTTTGATGGAATCACAAACACTGCCTTGAAAGACAACTAATTGTTAATGATGCGGTTGTCACCATGACCAGTAAGTGGAATCATAGTCTCACTGAGGGAATGAAGTATGTAAATGAGGCCCTTTTTTAATTGGTTCAAATGTGTAAAATGTGTAACATCCCAGGGCTGGTCTGGGTGCATGGCTGGCAGAAGGGAAAACCAGCACAGTTTGTGAGCCATAGTTATGACAGGCAGTGGTAGGCCAGAGCTGGCCTGAACAGACTTGGGAAAGCCAACTGTTACCATCTCTTCCCATCTCTGCGTTCTGTGACTTCATGTTGGCAGCCTGAACTTGGCCATGGTGGGAGGACTGACACCATGAAAAGAAGCAAACATACACAATCAGGGTTTTGCCCCACCGGAGAGCCAGCTGTCAAACATTTACAAGCACACCACTGATCATAGACCTTAAAATGTCCAAACCCTTTAAGTCAGTAGTTCTCTATCTAAAACTCCTTCCTAAGGAAATAATTCAAGGTAAGTGGGTAGAGGGCAGGAATCTGATGCACAGGGAAGCTCCTAATAATGAAGAAGTATCAGAAAACTAAATGTCAAAAATTTGATGTTATCTATCAGAAAGGAAGTTGATACAGAGTGTAACGGTATTATGCTAAATGTTACAATAAAAAATAATATGGTATCATCTTAGTCTTTAAAAAATAGAAAAAGATTAGTAGGAAATATACAAATTGTTTACTTTAAAAAAACCTGATACCTTAAAATAATAGTTGAATAACGTCATGAAAATTTAAAAACAGAAAGATGCAGCTGGAAATGAAAATCACAAATGGAACCATCCTTAGTGCAGTTCATTTATCGGCCAGTACTCTCCCACTGGGCAACCAACCAGCACTGTCCAAACTAAAGTGATAAGCTATTTGTTAGTTCTAGTCATATAGTGGCTCTTTCAAAAAAGATCAAAAAGAGAATAGAAAACAGAATGCTTAGTGCCTAATAAAGTATTGTTTTGTGAAGGAAAATGCTAATATAGTTGAGAAAAAAATGCACTTTAAAAAAGGTATCTTAAGTTCAGGCTAAGAAATAATCAGGGCATCTATTAGAGGTCTCTCTTTTCTCAACTCTGATATATCTACATGGCTAATGAAATTATCCCACCTGACTTCGTAAGCTCATAAAATTCATCAATTGTTTATTTTTAATTTACAATCCCTTATATGACTGAGATAGCTCACTATATACACTTCTGAAAGACACAGTACTTTTTCATTTGTTCAGAATTTTATTGAGGACCTAAGACCAGTTTAAGATATTTTGTAGATGCAGATACATTAAGATACAAGCTCTGCCCTTTAGGAGCTTACCATCTAGGATAGAACAAAAAGTAACTTGTATAAGCAAACAGGACAGAAAATGAGATCAGAAAGTAAGTGCAGTGAGATCAAAAAAGGAAAGATTACACATGGCCAGGCCACCCTGTGAGAAGGCTTCACCATGGAGCTGGAATTCCAACAAGGAGAGTTTCTCAGGATTTTCACATAGAGTATGTTTCAGATGATACTGTATGAGGTCAAAGAGAGTTATAGAAAAAGTCCTACATAGACTTGATTCGTGGGAGTAGGGTTGAGGGTGAGGATTCTCTGAAAAAACAGGCAAGCTCACCTGAGAGCAATGGTTTATGAGGAAAACAGCAGAAGATGAAGCAGGAGAAGTGGCCTGGAGCCAGATGGAAGACACCATTAACCCGATCACTGAATGATAGGGTGAATGTGAGTAGTTTGAAGCAAGTGGTGGTAAACAGGATGGAAGCAAGAAGACTCTAACTGTCCAGAACAGAAGTAATCAGGGCCTGAACTATGGTGGTAACTCTGGAAATAAGTTAAAATACAGATACAAAATATATCAGGAAGGAAAACTGAAATAACTTTATCACGAATTGGAAAGGAGGAACCCAAAATTACTTTGAGGTGTAAAAGAGCTAGGAAAATCTGGAGGAGAGGCTGATCTGGGAACAGCAGGGCTGAGAGAGGATGAAGATTAAAGAATGTTCCACAACATTCCTTGGAGGGCTAAAGAAATCTAAGTGATTTTGAATTTTGCAATGATCTATTAAGACATGAACATCAGATTTTTTTTTTTTTAAGAATAATAAAACTCAGAGTTTTTCTGACCTTTGTCCTTTGGTCTTGGAAGAAATCACTGTAGTGTTTAAGCAGGGAAACCAGCACCATGTTCTCATCATACTTGATCAAGAAGTAAGGTAGCGCTGGGACTCCTTCTGTGTGACAAAGATCATCATATGCACGCTCAAGGCCTTGAATCTAAGAACAGGAAACACTGAATTATTCTCCAGACAATTACTTTCTAGTTCTGAGCTAAAAATTAATATAAAAGGTACATTAAAGCCAGAAGACTAGAAATGACTGAGCATAGCCCTGTTATTCTTTTGTAGCAAATGAACATAGAAGTACCCAAATAATACCCCTTCACTTCTACGTAACCCTTTCCACGTGCATGGTGGTGTGTCTTAGAGAGGGGCACGAGGTTTTGAGGGGACACTTTATAGTACAGCATGGTGGCTCCCTAAGATGTTAATCACAGTGGTGTAGAGAGAGCTCCAAACATTATTTCTCTCCTATAATAACCAAGCACTGAATCCACCACTGATGAATTTTACCTTGAACCTTTCCTTAAAATAACAGCATTTCTGAGACATACCTCACTTACTAGATAATTCACCCATGTAAAGTGCATAATTCAGTGCTGTTTTTAGCATGTTTGCAGGATTATGCAACCATCAGTGCAATAATTTTAGAATATTTATAGAATGTAGGATAATTTTAGAATATTTATGTCACTCCTAAAAGAAATCTTGTTTACATCAGCAGTCAGTCCCATGGCATTATCCTTTTCCTCTACTTGTCTTTCTTCTTGGGAAATTAGTTCCACAAAACTACAACCTTCAATTTGCCCTAAACAAACTTACTATTTTTTCATCAATGAGGGTTTCTCCCTGGTGTTAGAATTCACGATTTAATGATTGATGTGCTTCATGATTTCAAATCATCTTGCCACTCAATCCTTGCCTCAACGACAGCTGGAATTCTTTGATTTAGGGTCTGTGTTCTACTAGCCTGATTATTTTCACTGCTCTCCACTAGACCATCTCTGATGACTATATTGTCTTTCTTAGACCAAAAAGACTAGATCTCTATCTACCATTTCTGATGTAGAAGTTCTACAACCTGGTGTGAGTGTGGTAGAATGTCTTCTACTTGTTCTCAAAGACTCTTCCCAAAGTATACTGCCATAGGATCCTGTATAGTGAAAGTGAAAACCACATTTTGGCAAATTCTTGCAGACTTTCAACATGTTCCTATAACTCCTCCCTACCAGCTTAGCCTTTCACCAAATGTCACTGAAAACTTGAAAAAAGTATCACTCAGTACTCCTTCAAAATGATTTTTACAGGGGCGCCTGGGTGGCTCAGTGGGTTGAGCCGCTGCCTTCGGCTCAGGTCATGATCTCAGGGTCCTGGGATCGAGTCCCGCATCGGGCTCTCTGCTCAGCAGGGAGACTGCTTCCCTCTCTCTCTCTCTCTGCCTGCCTCTCCATCTACTTGTGATTTCTCTCTGTCAAATGAATAAATAAAATCTTTAAAAAAAAATGATTTTTACATTTTGTAAATAAGTATGCTCCTAGTACCATCTTTGTAGGATTCCATGGGGACCATCTCTCCATTCAGACAAGTACCTGTCTGTCTTTAGAATGAACTGAAGTATTCAAATGTATTAAACCCAATTTTGCCTGCCTTTTATTTAATTTCTTGATACCTGTTTTGGTGAAAACCTTTGATCCAAGCCCACCGGCCCTTGAATGAGGGGTATACTCTCTGGAAGGCAGAGAGCAGGGAAGCAAAACCAATAGTAGAAGTGGTACTTCTTTAGATCCTAGAAGAAAGGATATAACAGAAGTTATGAGATTAGCACCTATGATTAAACTGGAATGCATCCATTAATGTAATTTCCCCATCGTCATGTAGATAGACACATTGATGCACACAAAATAGGATAAGCTGGTCAGAAAGTCTTATCTCCAACAGAGCTCATGATAGAATACAGAAATTTTGTCTTTCTCTTAAAATATTCCCATACACCACACACTAATACCTCATGATAAACATATTAGCCACTTGCTAACAGAAAGTGTTAACTGGCAATTACCATCATCACTGTTAAATACACAAAACCACCCCAGGACGTGATTATTATCCCATTTTATGGACAGAAAACTGAAGCTTAGAGGAAGGTGAAGTACTTGAACAAAACAAAGATACTGAGTGGTGGGGAGGGGGGTAGAATTCTGTTTCCGAAATTTAAGTTCTGTCCTAGTACCACACATACTATGGTACTAGTATGCACTATACTATCTGAGAAGGCCCAACCAGCAGACATGGTTACAGTCTTCAGAGTCAAATGAATGGAGCATATTATTGAAAAGGCTGTGCCATCCATAACCTCTACATGCCTGCGATAATAAAACACTGCTTTCAGAAATGCCTTGTTGGTGTAATTTGAGTAAACAACTATTAAACACTTGCCATGTACAAAGCAATACATTAGACACTCTGACAATAAGAAGATAAATAAAAGCTAGTCGAGCCCTCAGGCAGCTCACTCTCTTTACCGGCAGAGATAAAGTGAGTCCATGATTAATAGCCATGGGTCATAGAAGAGGTTCTGAGAACAAAGGAGCATCAGCAACATTGAGATTACATCTTTAAAGGTATATCTTCCACCAGGGGAAGCGAGGCAGGGACAATGACTCATGAAGCTGTTCTTGAAAACTGTTCCCACTCAGGTTGGATGTTCTTGCCTCTGAATTCTTACAGCTTTTGTGGCCTAAGTTACTCCTATGGTGGATCTCATAGTTCTATGGGTGTTTGATAGCTTCTCCATCAGTTTATTGATTTGGCTAATCAGTATTTCTTCTTGATTTGCTAAGAATAAAGAATAGATAGTTGTTTGATGACTTCTTATTAACATATAATTCACACACCATAAAAGTTACCATGTTAAAGTGTAAAAAGCCCCCATCAGTTTATTAATTAGAAACACCCATGGGGCGCCTGGCTGGCTCAGTGAGTTAAAGCATCTGCCTTCGGTTTGGGTCATGATCTCGGGGTTCTGGGATCGAGCCCTGCATCGGGCTCTCTGCTCAGGAGAGAGCCTGCTTCCTCTTCTCTCTCTTTGCCTGCCTCTCTGCCTACTTGTGATCTCTGTCTGTCAAATAAATAAATAAAATCTTTAAAAAAACAAAACAAAACACCCATCCACAGAACTTCCCATTCCCCCTTCTCGCCAACCCCTGGGAACCGCTCATCTATTTTCTGTCTCTATGGATTTGCTTTTCCTGGGCTTTTCATATAAAGGAAATTTTACCATATAACTTTTTAAATATAAATGTATATATAAACATATGTCTGGGTGAGGAAATCTAGTAATTATAGTTTCCAGTCTCTAATTCTGCTATTAACTGATCAACTAAGAACAAATTCCCATATTTTTTTTTAAGATTTTATTTATTTATTTGACAGACAGAGATCACAAGAGAGGCAGACAGAGAGAGAGGAGGAAGCAGGAAGCTTCCTGAGGGCTTGACTAGCTTTTATTTATCTTCTTATTGTCAGAGTGTCTAATGTATTGCTTTGTACATGGCAAGTGTTTAATAGTTGTTTACTCAAATTACACCAACAAGGCATTTCTGAAAGCAGTGTTTTTTTTTTTTTTAAGATTTTATTTATTTATTTGACAGACAGAGATCACAAGAGAGGCAGGCAGAGAGAGAGGAGGAAGCAGGAAGCAGGATCCCCACTGAGCAGAGAGCCCGATGCGGGGCTCGATCCCATGACCCTGGGATCATGACCTGAACAGAAGGCAGAGGCTTTAACCCACTGAGCCACCTAGGCGCCCCAACAAATTCCCTTTTGATGGCGGCAAAACAAACTACAAAACAGAAATTAAAGTGTCTGTTCCTTTGAGTCCTAAAAATAGCAGAAAGGAAAGTAAAACATCACAGATTATTCTCTTCCTTATACTTATATGATTTGTCATAACTGATCTTTAGTCAAAGGTTAAACAATTCAAGATGAAGGACCTCACAATTTCTAAGAACCTTTATCAGATTATCTTCAAAAGAAAAAGGCTTGAATTTCTTAGAAATTCTTCTCAGGATACAAAGGACCTCAATTAAATTAAACATAAAGCCTTCTGTGTTTGAAGAGACTTTTAGTTTTTTTAAAAGGTAGGTGAAGAACGATCAGTAAAAAGGGCAGCAGGGCAAACACACAGAATTCTTGATACAGAAAATGTATTGATGTTAAAGTAACAAACCTAGAAATCTTTAACTAGCACTACTTATATATCTCTTAGTAGCAGATCTACAAAATTGCTCAAATTTATACAATTAATTCCAAACTACAGCTAGTAATCTCATAAAGAATTTAAACATTTTTATATCTCTCCCGCTATTACACAGAGAGCACTATAACTTGTTAGGAAATGTGCTCCTTATAGATAGCCTCCCTTTGGCATGGCCTTCAGTATGATTTTTATCATTCTCTCCTTTGCCTTGGGCAGCAAATCAGATAGGCAGCATTCAGAAGAAACAGAGGATTAGTTCATGAAGGAAGAAGAAAGGCAAGACCTATAAGTGGGCAAAAGGAAGGAAGGAAGGAAGGGAGTAAGGGAGGGAGGAGGGAGGGAAGGGAGAGATAGATGTGGGGAAGAGGATTAATATCCAAAGCTGATGAAGCTGATAAAACACAACACTCAATATATGTTAACATCAATATGTTTATATGCCTTCTCCAAAGAATTTATCCTAAAGAAATAAAATGAGCAGAAATAAAAATCAGTGTGGCCAATACTGTTCCCTGCAGCATTTTTTAAAGTAGTGAATATTAGAAACAACCTAGATGTACAAGAGTCTAAAGAACATACACTTGATAGAATATTACATAGTCAACTTAATTAGAAAGGCTAACTTTATTTTACACAGAGATATATATGTATACAGATATATACACATGCACATACACGTGTGCAGTGTATATGGCTGGTCTCTATAACCAACCCTTCCATTTCCCCACACTGCCCACCAGAGACCAGGTCCTTGCCCCTACTTCCCTAGGCAGCTGATGTTACACTTACACAAAACATTTTTCATTCTTAAAAAAACATAGCTGTTTGGACAAACTATGCAGTGTGAACTCCTCTAGTCTGGAAGCTGTTGGGGGATAGCCAGGATCCCCAAGATGTCATCTTTTCCTTATGCTGATGGACCCAGCAACTGAGCTCTGTAGGACTGTACTGAACAAAGAAATGGTGACAAAGAACCACTATTTCCTAAAGCTGACTTGACTGTCCCGAGCAACAAGACTTGGGTCTCGGTGTTCCATTAACCACGCAACTAGCAACAGTATCTTCAGAATGAATTAACTTTGCACTGGTGATAAGTGCCAACACTATTGGGCGACTTATCAAATGAGTGTTTCTTGAACAGCTCTGAATTCAATAAAACCAGGTAGTAGCTTCAGTGAGAAGAGCGCAGACCGTCCTATTGGGACCCTGGACTTGACTGGGGCATTTCAGCAGTCTAAATATGACTGAGAGTACATTTACTTACTGCAAAGGTCAAGAGGAGGAACTTGTTGAGAAGGACAGGGTTTTCGAGAGCAGCACCTGATTTTATAGCTTCCCATATCTGTCAGAAGAAAGAGAAGGGTCAAGGCAGTTCTCAGGTGTCTCTGAGCTTCTCACAAATGAAGTATAGAGGTGAAAAGCTCCAAGCTCTTCTTTCCTCCAGGCTCAACATCACTTACCCCAGGCTTTAGAGTGGGTTGTGGCCACTCTGGATGGCCTCTCTACCACCGCAAACAAACTCCCTTTGGGGGCTGAGGAAATTGACAGAACCCAGGAGCCTCCTCTCACTCAGACTCAGCATCCGAGGAGGAAAGCAGGCCATTTTCATGCCTTCATTATTTCCTCCAACAAATATTTACTGATTGTCTACTATCTTACAGGCACATCATGATTATAGAATAAAAGACACAGTCCCAGGTGCCTGCGTGGTTCAGTGGATTAAGCAACTACCTTTGGCTCAGGTCATGATCCTGGAATCCCAGAATCTAGTCCTGCATTGAGCTCCCTACTTAATGGGGAGTCTTCTTCTCTCTCTGACCCTCTCCCCTCTCATGCTCTAATAAATAAATAAATTTTAAAAATAACAACAACAGCAAAAACCCTGACACAGTCCCTACCCTCAAGAAGCTTTGGGTTCAGTGAGGGAGACAGGCATAAATGTCCAGATACCCCACCAGGTAGGACATGCTACCTCAAAAAGATGTGGAATTCCTGGGAGGAGCATTGAACTGGGTTGGGAAGGGGTTCTAGGAAGCAGTGATTTGACCTAGGTATAGGGGATTTCTGAAAGTATCACTTGGGATTATCTTGCCCTGAGACATGAAGGAAAGAGAATGAGTTTATGCATACTCAGCAAGTAGTGTGACCAGAAGCAGAAGCTGGTACTGGTCTGTAGCTGCTGAACACAAGGTTTCAGTAGCTAAGATTAGCTACTAAACTTTATGTCACTATGCAAGACAAACAGCTGCACCAAAGGAGCCACTGGGTGGAAGAGGGAAATAAACAAAGAGAATTCTTTTCCTACTATTGACATAATAGCCCTGAAGGAGCTGGAGCAGAGAAGAGTAGGCCCCATGTCCGAAAAACTAAGAGGGTGGGGGAAATGCTCGGGCGTGTGAATCGGGGTAAAGGCTGAGCCGCAGGATGAGGGGTGGGATTTCTGTGGGGAACAATCTGTGATTTTTTAAAATGGATGAGAAACCAACCCAGCTCCTTGGAGACAGCCTTTGAAATGTGCTGCCAGACCAGGAGCCCAGGAGCAGTCAAGCTGCAGGCCAAGAAAAACCACCATCATCACCTGGGTCACAAGCTACTTCCATCTCAAGGGATGTTAGGGATGCCTTCCTTAAGACCAAAGGCAGAAGATCTCCTTCTCTGACCGTGGCACCCATACTCATTTTTTTTTTTAAGATTTTATTTATTTATTTGACAGAAAGAGAGAGAGAGAGAGATTACAAGTAGGCAGGCAGAGAGAGAGAAGCAGGCTCCTTGCTGAGCAGAGAGCCCAATGCGGCACTCGATCCCAGGACCCTGAGATCATGACCTGAACCAAAGGCAGAGGCTTTAACCCACTGAGCCACCAAGGTGTCCTAGATGGAGTAGTTTAGATTTAGCCTTAAAGATACAAAGAGATAATATAATCATCTCTGACAGCATTACAGTGCTTAGGACTGGAAAGCCATGTGGCACAAAGAAGAGAGAACCCAAAGGCATGTAGAAACAGGGATAGAACTCTTAAAGACAGGTCAAACTGCTTCCAAATGCTAACTGAAGAACAGCAGCAAAGCTTTTTACAACTGCCCTGCCATGGTTTTCTGGCCTATCCCCAGCTGAGAGGCTCAATGTCTTCTCCCTGAACTTCCTGCCAATGTAGGAGACTGTAAGAACCCCCTCTGGGAAATAAACCAAAGCCTGCAAGGATCTTTAAGTACTGACTCTATGCTAGTTTCCCTGACAGACCCATACAGCTGATCAGAACCACTGGGCCTACCAAGACTAGGGAAGACAGAACAGATACATCATCAGTTCCCAGCTAACCTCATCTGCTGCTTGCTCCAAAAGTAGCTTCTTATCTGCAGCCTTGAAAGCCTCAAGTGTGTTGGTGTTAAAGAGCGTTCCAACAGCTGGGCAGCAGTGGGCTGGCGTGGGAGCACTCCTAGACACAGGAGAAAGATGGTTAGGCAGGCAAAGATGGGACAGCAGTGGGAGAAAAAAGACAGTGCTCTGCAGGGCAAAGAGATAATCAAACACACATTTCTTTGGGAAAACATGAACATCTTTGCTTAAGAACTAAAAAACTGGAACTATACACACACACAAAATCTCTATATTCTCTTTACCCTCACCTCTTGTTGTTCTTCCACTGCCCACCACCTCCCACTTCACCTCAAATATACATCCATTATCTAGATTTTACCCTTTCTCATCTTTAACCTGAAAGGGAAACATTATTTATGGAACTTCTACTGCACCAAGAACTGTACAAGTTTTGCATTTTTGCAACAACTCTTTCTCCTGATTAAAGGCTTAAGTAACTCACCTAAGGTCACATAAGATAGGCGGGGCAGGAATCTAAAGCCAAAACTAGCAGACTCCAAGGTATTGAGCTGCCTAATCCCTACTCAAACCCTCACAGGCTTCAAGGCCCTGCTCCAAACCATCTCCTTCCTGGAAGAACCTCCCATTTTCTCTGGTAATGGCTGGCACAGGAAACTGAGCATTACATTTTAGTGTATCTTTAAGACTGACCATCAGAGACACCCGACTAGAGGACAGTAAGCTCCCCGAGGGCAGGGAACATGTCTCCCTCTTCTGTTTCCAGACCTCACTCAGCCTAAACAGGCTCCACAAAGAGATGCTACTGAGCCAACTTCCAGTGGTGGTCTGAGTCACACAGACAAAATGTGTCATCCCTGGGCTACCTGCCAATCTGTCGTGTCACGTGTGTATCACACTCTATACTGTCCCCTTATGGTCTTCAGAGTAATCAAAATCAGGGGAGAAGAAGACAAGTTAATTCTAAGTACAAACTCAGATTTGGAAATATCTGGTCTCCTCTCTGAAATGATTACCTTGTGTTTTAGAGGTTACAGATGCTAAATGAAAATACTCATTTCATTAGGAGCCTAATATTGTTGTCAATTACAACTACTGCAGAGAGAATGCATTTTTATTGATTGTACAGTTTCAAAGACCTCATGTCTCTTGGAATCTGTACAATTGGGTTCACAGGGGCTGCGAGGATAGAAGATCGAAACCTAGACCAGGTGTGTGGGGGTGTAATGGGTGGCCAAGGCAGCCGTGCCAAATGTTGTCTTTGGGGCGCAAATGCCAAGTCCTGGGAAAAAGTAACTTTCAATGGCCAGAGCCTTCCCTTGGGGGCTGACAAGTTAGCAAATCATAAGCTGTTTCTCACAACTCTACTCCAATAAAATATTTTTCATTCACGTGGGAGGAGGACATCAAAGACAGTCTTAAAGAGAAAGACAAATCACAAAGGAGCAAGACTCAACCTAGAGGGAGGAAGAAAGAGCACAGTAGTGCTTGGTACACTAGGCTCCCTACATTCAGACCTGGCTTTATGACATTACTGCTGAACTAGAAGGGACAGAGCTCTGCTCTAATTGTGATACATGCACAAAAAGAAGGGACCCTTCTTCCTAAGTGCCTGACTGTCCCAGGTATGTGAATGCAGTGTTGAAGTGTCATCATAGGAAGTCAAGTAACTGCCAGCATGCTGGCCAGGCTCCTAGAACATTAGTGCTCATGCAAGTTAATCAGAGAGCACAAGATGAAGTTTCAAAGGGAAGAATTTTTCATGAGTAAAGTCCCACCAGGGGAGGTAGCCAAGGAAACAAATTTAAAAAGTGATAGTGGGAGGAAAAGCCATTCTGCCAACCTCTCCAGGTTCAAGTTCACTTGTTCCACAACAAGTGAAGATAGATGGCTCAGACAAAGAGTGGAAAGAGTCCTGGACTTCGAAACAAGAGAATTTAGTCCACATCCTGGTCCTAGACACATATTAGTTTAGTTTCCTAAAATTCCACTTATATGAAATGCCCAGGATAGCAAATCCATAGACAGAAAGTAGATCATGGTTACTGGGCCTGGGGAGTGGGAGAAGGGAAGAGTGTAGAGTAACTGCTTATGGGTATAGGCTTGCTTTCTGGAGTGATGAAAATGTTCAAGAATTGGTGGTGGCAGCTGCACAACCTTGTGAATACACAAGTGTAAAAACTGCTGCTGCCACATTTTTAAAGGGTGAATTTTATGATATGTAAATTATATCTCAATGAAACTGTTAAAAGATCAGAATTAGAAATCTTTCCCAGATAGTAAAGCCAACTGTGAACTCTCAATGATGTAGACGAAACAGGTAAAGGACTAATTTTAGAAAGGTCTCAAGCCTGGACCTCCTTGGGGATGCTATCTCTAGGAACTCAGCCTGCACTTCACTCAGTCTCCCAGCCCTGAGTGAGGGAAGTTCTGAAGCTGGTTTGCACCTGTTATTCATACCTGGCCAAAGGCAGGACAGACAGGCAGGGTGGTGGCCAGGACAGAATAAATTCCCCAGAAGACAGACAGAGGTGATTTTGCATTATTTGGAGGAATCTCTGTTCTAACTGCACAGCTATGCAGGCCTACGAGGAACTTTGGGAACCTAGAAGTTATACTTAGTCTGGGGGCATGCATCATGCTTTTTGTAGTTATCTGTGAGTGTCTGTTTTGCAACATCTCTAACAGATTCCACTGCTGTCTTTCCACCAATCGCACCACATCCCATTTTGACAGCCATGCATTTAGACTGCTTGTAATTGATTTCAACAGTTATATGAGCAACTAGTACATGTCAGATCTGTGTTAGGGGCTAATGAGATAGTAGAGATTAAGAGAGTCTCTGTTCTGTGCTGATGATTTTGCATATGAGTCTAATTTCCTTAACTATTTTTTAGAGGGCAAGGGTTATGCTTTCTATTTCCCTAATTAAGTCCAACTTGAAGCTTAGTAAAGAAAATATTTCTTCTGACTGCAAAGATAAATGTTCCTCAAGGGAAAGAAGCCCAGAAAACTAATGGTTTAATGAATCAATTTCACAATTATGCAGAGATTGTCCACCAAAATCTACTCTTCCATTCTTAAACAGAAATAGAGTACATATATGCTGCTTGAGGTGGGGCACCACGCTTCCCAGACTCATGCTCTCCCCAGTGGAACCTGAGCAAAGTGATGCATGTCCTTGCCTGGCAAGGCAAAGTGACAATTCAGGTTGTTGGGTTGTTGCTGTTGTTTTTTTTAACTTTTTGTTTGGTCTTTCTTTCAAGATTTTATTTCAAACAAGTTAGCTAACGTATAGTATAGTATTAGTTTCAGGGGTAGAATTTAGTGATTCCTCACTTACATATAAAACCGATTGCTCATCACAACATGTGCCCTCCTTAATACCCATCACCCAGTTACCCTATCCCCCCTCCTACCTCCCCTTCAGCGATCCTCAGTTTATTTCCTCTAGTTGAGTCTCTTGTGGTTTGTCTCCTTCTCTCTTATTTTATTGTCCTTCCTTTTCCCTATGTTTATGTTTTGTTTAAATACCATACAATTTCACTCCTATGTGGAATTTAAGATACTTTTATTTTAAGTAGGTCCCATGCCCAACATGGGACTTGAATGCAACGACCCTCAGTTTAAGAGTCACATGCTCCACAAACTGTCAGTCAAGTGCCCCCTACAATTCCGTTTTAAGCAATACACAAATACAAGCTCTCTAGAATGATGGGAGCCTTAGAGGTAAGAAGACTGAACCCCAGTCCCAGACTATTAAGTGGGCAAGAAATAAACCTCTTTTGCGTTTGGGCCATTATGTTTTGGAGTCTCGTTTAGCAGTATACCCTACACTAAGACAGCTCTCTCCAGTGCAAAATGGTTGATGCCTGACAAAATACTACTTGACTGCTAATTCACCTCATACAATGTGGAGAACAGGATTCTTATGGTGCTAACCCCTGGCAGAGACCCATTAGGCTTCCAGGGACTCAGAGAATAAGGGATTTATCTGGTGCTATGCAAAGCTGAGATACTCTTGGCATCTACAAATGAGTACTAGGACTGTTAGCTCTTCAGCTGTACCTTATTCCTCTCTCCATGCCCAGTGCCTAGCACATTCTATTGTCAAGATACAGAGGAAGCAATCAATAAGTATTTCTGAAATAAGCATTACCTTTTCACATTTATTACAGCACAGAGCACACTAAAATGCAAACATGTATCTTCTACCTCTATCCATTCCCCATGTTTCTTAAGTCTTTGTATTTCTACCACCTACCCATCCAGCATGTAAGAGGCATTCAGCATCTGATGAGTAAATTTATAACCATTTCCCCTACAAACCCATGCAGGTGTAAGGCAATAAAAACAAAGAAAGAATAATAATGAAAATAATTTGCATATGAAGAACTCCTTTCTTCTGTGGTACTCCAAGTACTTCCATTAAACTCCCTAGCTGTCTTAGTCTGTTTGGGTTGCTATAAGAAAATATCACAGACTGGGTAGCTGATGAACAACAGAAATTTATTTCTCATAGTTCTGGAGGCTGGAAACCCAAGATCAAGGTGTCAGCAAGGTCCAGTTCTGGTGAAGGCCCTCTTCCAGTCACAGACTGCCCATTTAGCTCCACATCCTCAAGTGGTGGCAAGGGCTTGTTAGTTCTCTGGCGGTCTCTTATAAGGCACTGACCCCACTCACGAGGCCTCTGCCTCATGACCTAATCCCCTCCCAAAAGCCCCCCCTCCTGACACCATCACCAGGGTCATCAGGTTTACAACATAGGAAAGGCAGGGACACAAACACTCAGACCAAAACACTAACCATCCTAAGACAGATTCAGAAAATCACAGACTTGTAAAACTGGAAGGAACATCAGAAGCCAAGTGCCAGAGATGAGGAAACTGAATGTGAGGAAATTAAAAGCACTTATCCTAGGTAAGAGAGTTAACCCGCCTTAGATAAGAGGCTGGCCGGATCCAGCACTGCCACTAGGGCCACGCCTCATTCCTGCCCATCTCCTCAACCACATAGCCTCCAACACTGCAGGTATTCAACAGTGCAATGAAAAGATATGACCAGTCAGATCAAGCAATTTCTGTGAAAGTCATAGCTGCGCAATCACAGATATTCTTACCTCCATCAACTAAAATTTCTGGATCATTTAAGATGTTTAGATTTTGTAATAAGATCAAAACCTAACTTCTATGAACTACTTTTTTCCTGTAACTAATTGTTCCTAAGAATACAATTATTAAAATCTTTAAAAAAAAAAAAAAACAGAACATAACCCTTCAGTCTAGTCCAGAGTAAAGATGGGAGCGAGTTTAGCTTTTAATTAATGTTAGAGTCTTGAGATCATATTAAAACTACACTGCTCATATGCCCCCTTGAACAACTTCAGCTAATTTAATGCTTATACACTGTCAGTTTTTTTCCTTATTATCTTGTAATTGTTTCAGAGGTAAGTTAATCTCTACCAAAACAAGAGAGAGATTACCAGGATTTGACTTGTTTTGAC
This sequence comes from Mustela lutreola, assembly GCF_030435805.1. Classification (NCBI taxonomy): domain Eukaryota; kingdom Metazoa; phylum Chordata; class Mammalia; order Carnivora; family Mustelidae; genus Mustela; species Mustela lutreola. Next base: position 53,242,508 of record NC_081291.1, on the reverse strand, counting down.
AAGCAATCACAAGGAATTTATTACAGAGCAAGAAAGGTCTGAAGAGAACAAGAAACACCAACACATACCTTTTAAAGATAAAAAGACTAATATATTTTTTACTAGGACCACGTTTTGTTTATTTTTCCTAAGCCTTTCTTTCTCCTCAGAGTGTGACACGTTATTTATTTCAGCATATCAGATCCCTGATTTACCTGGTATAGGGAAAAGGACTAATACCATTTTAGATTTATGTTACGCCATTAAATTTTGCAATTTGAGATAGAAGAATCAAATGTGTTGACTTTTTGAGAGATTTTAAAAATATATTCTATGGCTAAAATCAAGAACACAAGAAACAACCGGCATTGGCAAGGATGTATAGAAAAAGAACCTTCATGCACTGCTGGTGGGAATGCCAACTGGTGCAGTTGCTGTGGAAAAGAGTATGGAGGCGCCTCAAAAAATTAAAAATAGAATTACTGTATGATTCAGTAATTGCACTATCGGGTATTTACCCAAAGAATATAAAAACACTAATTCAAAGGGATACATGCACCCCTAATATTTACAGCAGCATTATTTACAATAGCCAAATTATGGAAGTAGCCCAAACTTCCACCAACTGATGAAGGGATAAAAAAGATGAGATATACATATATACAATGGAATGTTATTCAGCCATAAAAAAAGAATGAAATCTTGCCATTTGCAATGACATGGATGGAGCTAGAGAGTATAATACCTAGTGAAATAAGAGAAATAAGAGAAAGACAAATACCATATGATATCCTGCATTTAAGAAATTAAACTTAATGGGGCGCCTGGGTGGCTCAGTGGGTTAAAGCCTCTGCCCTCAGCTCAGGTCATGGTCCCAGGGTCCTGGGATCGAGCCCCATATCGGGCTCTCTGCTCAGTGGGGAGCCCGCATCCTCCTCTCTCTGCCTGCTTCTCTGCCTACTTGTGATCTCCGTCTGTCAAATAAATAAATAAAATCTTTAAAAAAAAAAAAAAAAGAAAAAAAAAAAGAAATTAAACTTAAGGGACGCCTGGGTGGCTCAGTTGGTTAAGCAGCTGCCTGCGGCTCAGGTCATGATCCCAGCGTCCTGGGATCGAGTCCCACATCAGGCTCCTTGCTCGGCAGGGAGCCTGCTTCTCCCTCTGCCTCTGCCTGCCATTCTGTCTGCCTGTGCTCGCTCTCTTCCCCTCTCTCTCTCTGATAAATAAATAAAATCTTAAAAAAAAAAAAAAAGAAATTAAACTTAAGAATTTAAAGACATAAAATAAACAAGCAAAGGGGATAAAAAAGAGAGAGAAATCAAGAAACAGACTCTTCTGTTTTTTATCTTTAACAGATGGTTGCTAGAGGGGAAGGGGATGAAGGGATGGGTTAAATGGGTATTGGGGATTAGGAAGGACACTTGTCATGATGAGAGCACTAGGTGATATGTGACATTGTTGAATGATTATATTGTACCTCTGAAACTAATACAACACTGTATAATGTGGAAGCATTGACTACACTGAAGCCTTCAATTCTTCAAGTACTAATCGTCTCAGAACCCCTCAATATGGTTTCAGCTCCACTTCTCTGTGTGGAATTCAGTTTGAGACTGCAAAGAGCCTAATCAACAAATCCAATGACCCTTGCATTGAATGCTGACCTTTCTGCTTCTGACACTGTTGATCAACTCTTTCCTTCCTGAAAGCATCCATCTATGGTTTCTGTAGCACTTTTCTGGTTCTTCTTCCTCTCTGAGAATTCTTATTTCCTTTGATAGTTCTGTATCTTCCTTCTTGCACCCCCGATCAGATCCACTCACCAGTCTGGCCCTCTGTTCTTCTTACGTGATAGTCTTCCTCTCTTAGAGCCTCACGATCTCCTCTGCATGGACGACCCTCTCCCTGACTCCAGGGCCTCCTGGGCATTTCCACCAGATGATGTCATCTCAAACTCAACATGTTTTAAACCAAGTATAACCTCCTTCTAAAATCGTATCCCCCTCCTGGTCTTTCTGTTTCTGTAGAATATAACAAAATGCCCCTGGCTACTCAGACTACAACTTCAGAAATCTATTTCACTCTCCTTCTAAATTTAGCCACCTTGGGCAAGCCATTTTACCTTCTGACCCACAGTTTCCTCGTCTGAAAAAAAGAGAAAAATCACATCTGGCAGGTCTGAAAGGATTATGTATATGAAAACACCTGCATAATTAAGTCAATAAATGTCTCTCTTCTCTCCAGCAGTACCTATGGCTCCCAACCAGGGGGAAAAACAAAAAACAAAAAACAAAAAAACCTCTTTGAGAGTGTATATTGTGTTTCTTTGTATAATGCCTTACACAGTGGCTTGTATGTAGAAGTAGCCTAATAAATGTTCACTGATGTCCATGGATAAGCAACTGAAGGAGTAAGTGAAGAAGTATCAATAAGGAATCACAAAATATTAAATAAAATCCAAAGCAGAAGGGCTACTATCTACATCTCAACCAATATAGATGATATTTGACACCTAACAGGCTCTGATAATTACCTGCTAGAAAAAGGTATATCCAATAATCCTAAGCATCTAGCACTTGTCTCTGGGGGGTACAAGAGAAGTGAAAAGCTGGCCCTGCTTCTGGGGGCTCCCCAAAGGTCCCACTGTGGCTCACCTAAGTTTAAAGTTAAGAATGTTCATTCCTCACAGAAAGCAAACACTTTAGATTTTAAGCCAAAAAAAAAAAAAAAAAAGAAAAAAAATACTCACATGTCAAAAGCACTGAACTCCAATGTTAAGCGAGCTGGCAGCCCAGCAGAATCACCTGGACAGAAGCATTATCACATTTTCCATTATGAGTCAGTAACAGCAGCATTCATAACTAAAATGTCTGTGAATAATTTTGTTCTCTTTCTTGAGCCCTAAGTGCCCTGTCCAATTCCTGGTCATCCATATTCAACAGGGACTTAGCAGAAGATGCCAGAGCTTTTCTAAATTGGAGGAATTTGTCCAGACTATAAAAAAAGATTCATTGAGAAAAAAAATTTCCAATCTCCTCCCTCAGCAATTTTAAGTAGTCAGTATTAATTCTTTGGGTTAATAACGGGAGTCTCACTACTCTCTTTTCTTTTCCCTGCGCCCGAGGAAAAGAAGTGAAAACGAGTTTGTGTCAAAAGCCAGGAAGTAAAAGGGGATAAAAGGTATGGCACACAGAATATAATCAATGTTACTGTAATAGCACTGTATGGTGACAGAGAGCAGCTACGCCTGTCGTGAGCAGAGCATAATGTATAAACTTGTCAAATCACTATGCTGTAAATCTAAAACTAATGTAGCACTATGTGTAAACGACATCCAAATAAAAATTAATTAATTAAAGACGGTCAGGAAGTAAAATAGAAACCAGTGAAGAGCATGAATTATAAAAGACAAAGGTAGGAAAGCTGACCCTATAGTGGAGGGCAGAGAGCATAACAGAAGATGACGGGATACCGAGTTACTGTCACCCACCATTGTAGTAATAGCCCTTAATGTCCTTGGGACCTTCATCCAGCCGGTACTCATTCAGTTTCCTCTGGGTCAACTCATGCCAGAATCCAACGTCCAAGGCACTGCTAAAGGGAGCGAACTGCAATTTGGACAGCCCAGGATCCCCCGGAGCTGCTGCCATTATTTGCTGCCTACTAGAAAACAAAACAGAACACAGCAAAATAGCACAACATATGGTGAGGGGAAAAAAAATTGTAATAAGGCATAACCAAAACAAACAAGCAAAAAATGATGGGAGGTATACAGGCTACCTAAAGATCTAACTGAAAATCACCCTGATTTGGCCTATATTGCTAAGTTTCACCTCCTGACAACACAAATGATTTTCTAAGTAAATCCTTTCTCTTAGGCCTTTCTGACCTTTACCCTCTGGGTATCTCCCTTTCTTGTTCAAGTCAGTCTGATGGCAGCAAAAGTGCTATGCCTTCATAGACATAATCAGAGTCACAGAAATTTTTGTCCTCCTGTGTGGTCCTGGAGAACTTCACACATGCAAAACCCGAGTCCAGCAGGTCAGAAACACAAGGCCAACTATACAAGCTCTGAATTATAGCTGCACTTGAGCACCCCCTGCCCCTGCTGAGGAGAGAATGAACAAATTTCTGCCCACCTAACCTGAATTTTTTTTACATCCCATCTTTTATCTTTTAAATGCACGGAAAATTTGCATTTTACTGTATATACATATTTTAATATTTCATTCTCCCCCTGAAATCATCAAATAAATGTGACCCTCCTGGCAATCAGGCATGCCCACACTGTAACTCTCCTACTCCTGCATGCACACTCAGGGGGACACCACTGCCAGCTGGAGAAGCACAATACTAGAGGACCTTGGTATTTCCAAAAAGCAGAAGTGGGGGAGGTCTCTTCACTTTCCACTCTAACTTCCCTATGACCAGACAGAGTAATATTTCTGCAGCAGAATGTATGAAGAGTCACATTAGATGACAACAGTTCACATCAACCACATCACAGTTTTGAGCCAAGATTATTACATAGCTTTCTGTTTTCCAAACTTGTTGGATTTGGGAATTAAGATCTAGCAAGCTTTCTGGTGCCTGGGTGGAGCCCCAGGTCGGGCTCTCTGCTTAGCAGGGAGTTTGCATCTCCTTCTCCCTTAGTGTGCATGCATGCACATGCTTTCTCTCTCTCTCTCTCTCTCTCTCTCCCTCTCTCTCTCATAAATAAAATCTTTTAAAAAGAGAGAGATAACAAGCTTTTGACTGATAATAACTAGATGATAAAGTGCAAAGTTAGCACTACATGAAAATGCTAAAATTCCAGGAGGAGAGGAGTATGGAGTAGGGAGGAAGTCTCAGAGAAGGTGCTCTTTAAAACTCCCCACTGCCTTAGTATGCATTCTCAGTATCATGCGTTAGACAATGCCTGACCCGAGGTTTTCAAACTTTCCCCACCTTGAGGGCTTATTAAAAACTAAAGATGAAGCGACACCTCGGTGGCTCAGTCAGTTAAGTGTCTGCCTTCAGCTCAGTTCATGATCTCGGGGTGCTGGGATGGAATCCCTTATCGGGGTCCTTGCTCAGTGAGGAGCCTACATCTCCCTCTGCCGGTTTCTCTCTCTCCCTCTGACAAATAAATACATAAAATCTTAAGCAAAACTAAACTAAACAAAACAAGACTAAACTGAGGATGCCTGGGCTCCAGCTACTGGAGAGAAGGGAGGATGAGGGTGACCAGGAGTCCCCAGGTTTGACTAGTACCCAGGCAGGTCTGATTCAAGTTTGGTAGTACTTGATGGGTTCAGGCCACTGGCACTCTTACTTTTGGAGGGCCCACCTCTTAACCATTTCAAATATATTTAAATGTAGCCTCATCCCATATTAAATAATTTCTGGCTTTTAATTATTTGAAAGGCTTTTTATAATTCTGTACTCTCAGAATGTTCATCTCTTTCCAGGTCACATCTATTTCCATTGGCCCAGGGAAAGCTTATGGATCCCATGCACTGAGACTTCAGTGCCCAAAGGAGAAACAGACCCTCATATAGGTGATCTGGGGGCTTCGCACTGAGAAACGTGGGTCTAGAATACCCAAATGGCTTCCTCCAATCATTCCCTTCTACTCTTCCTCCACAATATTTTCTGCTATTAGTTTTTGAAAGAATCCATGCTCAGCCCTCTCCTTGGTCTGTAAGTTTTCTCAAAAGCAAAATTATTCATTATCTTTTTTTTAAAGATTTATTTATTTGTTTATTTGACAGAGAGAGAGAGGGAGAGATCACAAGTAGGCAGAGAGGCAGGCAGAGAGAGAGAGAGGAAGGGAAGCAGGCTCCCGGCTGAGCAGAGAGCCCGATGTGGGACTCGATCCCAGGACCCTGAGATCATGACCTGAGCCAAAGGCAGCGGCCTAACCCACTGAGCCACCCAGGCGCCCCAAAATTATTCATTTTCTACATTAATTTCTATTTATATGCCAGTGAACTTTAGGACTATATTTCTAGAGAGCTAACCTCCAAACAAACAGTTGACCTTTGAATAACACAGGTTTGAACTGCACGAGTCCACACCTACATGGAGCTTTTTCCAATAAGGTACAGTACTATAAATGTATTTTCCTTAAGGTTTTCTTAATAGTATTTTCTTTTCTCTAGCTTACTTTAAGAATACACTCTATAATACATATAATCTAGTTGTTTGTGTTAATCGACTATGTGTTAATGCTATGTGTTAATCGACTATTGATGTTATCAGTAAGGCTTCTGGCCAAGAATAGGCTATAAGTAGTTAAGTTTTGAGGAGTCAAAAATTATACATGGATTTGACTATGTGGGGGTCGGCACCCCTATCCCCCACATTGTTCAAGAGTCATCTGTATGTTTTAAAGCCAAGACTTGGATTTCTCACAGACAACTCAAGTTTGGCAAACCCCAAACTAAACATTTCTTTTCTTTCTTTCTTTTTTTTTTTTTTAAAGATTTATTTATTTATTTATTTGACACACAGAGAGAGAGAGAGATCACAAGTAGACAGAGAGGCAGGCAGAGAGAGAGGGAAGCAGGCTCCCTGCTGAGCAGAGAGCCCAATGCGGGACTCGATCCCAGGACCCTGAGATCATGACCTGAGCTGAAGGCAGCGGCCTAACCCACTGACCCACCCAGGCGCCCTAAACATTTCTTTTCCCAATATTCTGCCTATTTCCCAGTATGTCCTAGTTAACTTAATAGTACCAACTATATCCGAGGTCAAAACCTCAAGTCATCTTCAGTTTTCCTATTTTTCACATTCAGTAAATCAGTAATTGCTAGAAGCTAAACCTTAAATGGGCCTCTGGAATGAGATGCAGGTGACAGCTACAGAGCATTGACCAGGACGAGGCACTGCAGCAGGGCATGCACCTGAATTTACTCCTCTCGAAAGCCCTAATAAGTGACAGTTCCGGTTTTACAGAGGAAGAGACCGAGGTTCAGAGAGGTAAGAAGTCCACAGAAGGACATACAGGTAGGAAAGTGCAGTGAAGTGGGGAGGGAGAGGATCCAAATTCCATATGCCCATATTCTTCATGCAATTTTGTGCTTCCTGTATCCAAGTCAGCCTCCCTTCTCTCCTCCATCCCGCTGCACAGGTCAGGCCCACCATCTCATACCTCAGCTCCTGAGTTAACATGCTCACAGGTCACTGCCTTTGTCTTCTTCAATGCTTTCCACTATTCTGTCTTCAAACAAGACATCTATGTTGCTACTGGAACTGATTTGCACTGGCACTCCCTTGTTTAAACAAACAAAATCTTACCAGCTTTACCCCCAGAAAGAGTAAGGTGTCAACACTGTCTCAGCTTGCTTGTTTCCCAGCCTTACGCCTTTCCCTCGGAAACCTCTCCCCATCTCTACCATGAAAACTCCTTCTCATCTATTAAGATTTTTTATGAAGCTCTCATTAACTAACACCCACAGTCAGTGGGCATCAATGGGTCCCTTCTCTGTGATGACAGATGAAAACTTCATTAGGGCGTTTGCCATCACGAATCATACTTGCTTTTTTGATTATATGGTTTTCAAAACTTTTTAAATAATAGCAGTAGTAGGGGTGCCTGGGTGGCTCAGTGGGTTAAGCCGCTGCCTTCGGTTCAGGTCATGATCTCAGAGCCCTGGGATTGAGTCCCACATCGGGCTCTCTGCTCAGCGGGGAGCCTGCTTCCTCCTCTCTCTCTGCCTACTTGTGATCTCTCTCTGTCAAATAAATAAATAAAATCTTTAAAAATAATAATAATAATAGCAGTAGTAGTAATAACTATTCTAATTGAATTTTTATTCTGCGCCAAGCACTAAACATTTTACACATTATCTTAGGACAAGCTCAAAGTGATTGCATTATGCCTAATTTATAGAAGAGAAATGGAGGCACTGAGGTATCAAGTAACTTGCCCAAAGTGACTCAGTTAGGAAGGAAAAGAGCTGAGATTATAATCCACGTTGATTAGCTTCAAAGCCCCAACTCTCTCATCACTATATCTGTACTGCCTCGAAGGGAGACACCCCTTTTCAGAACCTTTTTATTGCCTATCAGCCACACATATGTGAAAAAACCATTTTGAAAAACATTTTCATACTAACTTACTCTCCAACAGAGTCAAAAGAAAAAGGTCATAGCCAGAGTAATCATCCACTATGGAAGGAAATCAACACAGCAGCAGACAGTGGTACAAATGGATCTCTGAAAGCCTCTGTGTGATGGGTCATCAGGCTCCTACACGCTTTAGTCATCCACAACTTACTCTTAAAGGTCAGTGGTAACTCATCATCATTTGGATGACCCGATGAGGTCATCAAGATGGAATTTTGCCAGGGCCAGAGATGAAAGAGAAGACTCTCTCCTATACCACACATCAACAGCTGGGAAAAAAATGACTCAGGAAGACCACTCACAAGATGACAGATGGGCATACTAACAAAGTGATATGCATAAGAGACACATCCTTTAAACATTTTCTGACTTATTTGAGCCTTTAGAAATTTCAAACAGAACCCAAGAGCCTATTTCACAAGAGAAAGTGGTTGGTATTCAGCCACTGAACTACTGCTTGACAGGCTAAGAAAACAGAAAGGTCCTCAGCAGCAGCAATATGTGATGAGGACATTGCTGGAAACATCTGAAGAGCACACTCAAGTATAACTGCATCATTTAAGAACCCATACATCTGTGTCACATTGCCATCTCCTTAAGCTGGAAGGGAAGATCTAAGGAAGTAATGATCAGAATGGAATTCTGGAAGGAGTAGTGAGTTATAGGTACAAAGTTATTTGTCACTAACCTAGATCCAAACAGCACCTGTTTCCTTAAAAAAAATGATGTGCCTGTACAACCCTAGACAGCACAAGGTGAGAATTCTGGCCTCTGCTTTGCTTAGAAAGTTAAAGATTTTATCTACCATACTTCAACACTACAAACAGACATAATCAAGGAAGGAAACTGACAGGGGCATCAATATAAGTGTGGTTCAACTTCATTTCTAACTATTTCTATCACATTCAGGATGTGAAACCTGGGAGTTACACAAAATGGGATTGTGTCACTTCCACTGAAAGAGAGAGGCTTTGATGAGGATTCAACACTGTCATGAGCAAGAATCCCAGCAGTAGCCAAAATATCCAGTCAAGATTTAACTTAAATAGCAGGTGGGTAAATACAAACTCTGGGGCTGTGTGTACCACCCAAACGTGGTGCAAATTTCAGACTTTATGAAAATAAAACTAAGTCACACTCAGCAACTTATACAAAGTAGGAGCTCATAAAACACCAATGTCTGAGTACTTGCCAAAAGTGTTTTTTACAAATGGTCCTAAACCTTGGGTAGTGCTGTTCTTTAAAGTCAAATCCCCACAGGAAATGGGTGACAATGGTTGCCTCCCAAGAAAGCGACATAGAGTCAGGAGACAAGGGTGTAGAGAGACTTATTTTCACTGTATGGCCCTATTCTCTCTGAATTTGTGTTCAAAATTCAATGAATTTTGTGTATGTGGAATAATAATAGAGAAATAAATAAAATAATTAAAGAAAAAGTCCCAACCCAAAGGCAAGACAGGGAATGAAAGGCACCCAAGACTACCAGCATAGCAGCTTTAATTCCAAGAAACAACACCTGAGAGATCCCTGGTGCAAACCATGTCTTACTCATCTTTCTTCAGCCCTCAGCACACTGCCTAGACTATATTAGGAGCTCAGTAAATGTTGACACACTATAATAGTCCTCTTCCCCCAAAAAAGGCCAATAGATGGATCCTATAATGAGACAAATTACAGCAGACTTTAAATATTACTAATAGCCTGAACTGTCCAAATAAGAAACAGATTGGCTGGAGAGATAATGAATTTTCCATTAGTGGAAGTGTCCGAGCATATATTAGATGATTATTTGCCAAGTCATATTGTACAAAGGATTACTGTATCAGGCAGTCAGATGAGACCAGGGTTTTGGCAGGCTTTTTCTGAAAAGGGCCAGATAGTAAATATTTTAGTCATTGCATGCCAAAACAGTTTCTGTCATAGTTTCTTCTCCTTTTTTACAATGCTTGAAAAACGTAAAAACAATCCTTAGCTCATGGACTGCATACACACAAAAAGGCCTTGGTCAGGATCTGACCTGAAGGCTGCAGTTTGAGGACCCTCGGACTAGACGATCTTCCACACCCGTCATTTGGTGAAGCAGTCCGCAAGGCCACAGTCGCTGTTCTACAGTAGAAACCCTGTAATGTTGCAAATACATCTTTATGAACTGGAAAACCAAGTCTACACAGAACACTCACACATATGTCAGCATCAGTAAGCTACCATGAAGCCCAATTAATATTTACTGAAGCTCAGAGCATCTGGGTGGCTGACTTGATTTCAGCTCAGACCATGATCTCAGGATCCTGGGATCGAGCCCCACATAGGGATATTAGCTCAGTGGGGAGTCTGCTTGGGATTCTCTTTCCCTCCCCCTCTGCCCTCCCCGTGCTCTCTCTCAGATAAATAAATAATGCCATTAGTGGCATGTCACATACAAAACTGGCATATTCCCACACATCTGATGTTTCCCACTTTTTCCTGGACCCCTACTACTACCTTCCAACTTTTCTGGAGCCACCTTGGTGGCCCCACCGCTCCTCACCTCTGACTTGATGCTGAAGAAGCATCAAGCTGCTTAGTGCTCCCCTCACATACCTGCTGTCCTGCCTCCTCAACTCTGAACAAATAGCTAGCTGTCTAAAAGACACCCTTGTCCCTGTGACTGACGCACTTGTCAAAATCCAGCTCAGAGGTTATCTGCTCCAGAAAGCGTTCCCAGAGCTGCCCTTCACTCTCATTACTCTGTTTGCTCTTCTCCATTGGCTACAGTTAATCACTTCTTCTCTGAGCTACCTCCACGTTTAGTATTATTGTCCAGCTCTTCTCTGATCTGTCTACCCCCGTCAATCTGATTGTAAACTCTAAAGCTACAGATCCTGGATCATATTCCTCTCAATATACCATAGTCTCTTGCACAGTGGCTCTCAAACGTTACTAAGATGAGTTCTAGAAACCTTTTTATGGGTACCTTCTATAAGAAAAGCAAGAGAAAGAAATAAGCCAGGCTTCTGCAATTGGGAAGACAAAGCTCATTACCACGGAATGTGGTGATTAGAGAAAGAAATCATGAACAACATATGGAAATAGTCCATATACTCAGAAGGTCTCTAAACCTATTGTTTTTTTTTTTTTAGGACTAAGACCTTAGTAGGCAAGAGATATGCATGTACAAATCAATTGAAGTGAAACCTTAATCAAAAAATTACAAAATTAGTAAAGAATAGATCTTTCTTCCTGAAAATATTCCCAGGGTACAGGAGTTAAAAGCTTACATTCACAGTCACAAAGTAACTTTCCACAAAAAAAATGATTAATTTCAAAGGAGAGAAAAAGTCACTTTACAGTGACAAAATCTGGCAGACACCATCCTCATGGAGGGAATAAAGTTAACAGCAGCATCAGTGGGACGAACAGACATACATGCTATCTGATGGAATGCCACGAAAAGCACAAACATCTATAGCACTCGGCTAAAAACATGACTTGGAGCTCAGTGAGAGGAAATGTCAGGTAAACCCTAACTGAAAAATATTCCATACAATGACTGAGACTGGCTTATAATCTTCCGAAGTGTCAAGGTCTTAAAAGTCAAGGGAAGACTACAGAATTGTTCCAGAGTAAAAGAGAAAGACATGATGACTGAGGGCAACATGTGATCTTGGGTTGACACTCTGCTTCTATAAATGTTGCTACTGAGACAAAATCTGGATGTGGTCTCTGGGAGAATGGTATATGAAAGGTCTTTGTCTTATTCTTGTAAGGTTTTTTGCAAGTTTGAAACTGTTCCAAAATAAAATATGAAGACAATTTTAATGCCTGCACACACCTAGCCTATGTTACATTCAGCAGGCAAAACCAATTAACATGATAGAAGTTAGAAGAGTAATTATAGGCTGGGGTGGGGCTAATGACTGGGAAGGGGAAATAAGAAGCCTTCTGGGAAGCTGGACATATTCTATATACCTTGAGCTGGGAGCTGGTTATAGGGCACATATATATGTGAAAACCCATGAGCTATAGATCTATGGTTAGTGCACTTTACTATATGTATACTATACTTAAAGAAAAAAAAAAAAAGAGACACCAGTATTCAAGCTACCATGACCCTACAAAGAACCTTCCTGTATTCATTTAATGGTTAACAGATGACCTATTTAAATCTAGCTTTGGTGAAAAGAAATTCATTGCTCTAAATAAGGCTAAACGAAGTATCATTTCCATAAATTTCCCTGGCATCTGTTTTAAAGAAGCTAAAGAAGGAAATATTTTGGCTTTGCTGCTTAGATAATTAATTGGAGCAGGAAGGCTCCCTGTTGAGTCTGTCCAACTGGTCTCCCTCTGGTGGGGGGCCAACAGGATTGGACACAGCAAATATTAAGCCAGTATAGGATTTTTGTAAAAATGAAGAAGTAAAATTGGTAGAAGATAAACAACAATCATGGTGATAAAACAAACTTGTCTTCAGGGAAACTAGACCCTTGGAGGGACAGCAGAAAAAGAGACTAGCCTCAATGTACTAAAAAAACGCCTTGCTATCACTTTCCACCTATTTTCATTGGATTTTTATTTGTCTGCTTTGGGAGGGCAGGGGACTTTTAATGGTTCAGAGAAGGGAGGCTAAAGTGATAGCAATTGGGGGTCTGGTCTTCAGATAGACCCAAGTGTGAGTTCCAGTTCCAACTCTCACTGGCTGAGGAACCACGGGCAAGGAACTTCATCCCCTGTGCCTTGATTTCTCATCTGCAAAATCAGGATAATTGTACCCAAGCCCTGAGGTTGTTGGGAGGGCTAAATGAGAAAGTGTGTGATGTGCCTGTTCCAGTGCCTGGCACAGTCAGCAGTCAATTAATGGTACGGCTATTAGTTCTTGTCAACACATCCTCCCACGTTAGCCAACAGCATCTGACTAATGTGGTTGCCCTTCCCCATACTCACTATGAAAATTTTCTCTGCCTCCAACACACCTCATTGAAGCCTCCCCTCCCTCAAAGGAGCACTGCAGTCACAACAGAGGTTTAATTAAAATGGAACGGATGGTCTCCTGCTATAGGTCATCAAGAAGTCCAGAGGAGTAAGTTCTAAGGGTTAGGAGCACTTTGTGTTCAGTTTCCCTGAGGCCGTGTGGGACCATTCACTTAGCAGAAGTGCCAGAATAACCGCAGTCTGGCCCCAAAGTACCTTCTCTGGGCCAAAATGGAGCACAAAGAGCAGACTTCTGTTCTCGTTCTCCCAGCTGCGAGCTCTGGCAGTCATTAAAATAAGCACCAAACCATATGGCCAAGTCCTACTGACAAACAGAGTATATTCTTAGCTGCTGATGGGTTAAAAAAAAAAAAATGAGGTGGAGACGGTCAGGAGTGGGGAGAGGGCCCCTTTGGCATATGGAGCCAATGCATGTTTTGTCAGCTAATAATGCTTTGTGAGTTCATGAGTTTTGGAAATAATGTGCAAGGCTGCCAAAGAGGGAGGTTTACAAGCCCTCCCTTCCAAAAGGAGGTGGGGCAAAGTTCCAAACTTCGAAGACAGATTAGGCTTAACCAGAAGACGAAAACTCAGGACTCCTACAGGGGAACCAGCTGGATTCAGAAGCCTCGATTCCTTTTAAAAAATCACATCAGAGTCAAGATGCCCTTGAGCCAAACCGATGTCTCCACAAGACACCAAGTCATCTAAAATGGCTCTTTTTATGATTGTACTGTGAAGTGGTCACAGCTGATCACATACGCAGAGAAAATAACTGCTATTGCAGATGAGTGGTCTCCCTCGTTCCACATATGCCACCTTTACCCCTACAAATCGACATTATTTGCTTCTTCAAGAAGTCAATCAGAGAACTGACAGTCACCTCTAAACTCTTCAAACTATAACCTTCATTCTCACTGGCTACTTGTGCAAGTTGTTTTTCTTTGGTTTTCCTTCTGCTTTAATAACCTTAAGCTTCACACACACTCTGTTCTTGTTCAGCCTGTTTTTGAGAGTGGGTCCACTGGCTACCAGCACTGTAGGGCGTCCAAACCTAGGAGGGAGAGGTAGTGACAGCTGTAAAAGCTGAGAAGGCCTGTGAGAGAGGAGAGACAATACAAGGAAGATGGAGATTGGTTGCCTGCTTTTGAATCCTTTTTGTTACCTGTACCAATCAACAGTGTCACTTTGCTCCATTCTGTATATGAGGGACAGCCACCTGGATTCACCTGAATCACTGTGGAGCCTTGTGTCAACCAACAAGTAAAATCCGTGATACTTTCCTGAAAGCTGGCTGAGTTATGGAGGCTAGCTTCTGAATAACAGAGGCTCTGTGGTTTTCAGTTTCAGTGATATTTAAGGAGTCCTGGAAAAGGAAGAGGGGCTGAAAGATTGGGCCAAGCCAATACTTGATACCAGATATTCAAAATACTGATTTCCAAAGATGAGAATAGGGTTGGATTCTACATCCCACTGGACAGAGATTTTGCTCCCAGGAGGGGTGTCATGTGGGCCTTTTTAGATCACGTGGCACTTTTGTACAATTAGGAAACTGCAACCCTTCCTCAAGACGTTTTACTTCCTTCCCTTAGAAAATTGCTGTAATACACTGATAGGTTGGCTCAAGACATTTTACCCTTTATTGCCAGAAAGTTGGTGCTACAAAAACAAACCCATCATGCCTATGGCCTATACAAAACACCCCTCAGGTGTGGCCTCTTACTCAGTGTACAACTTGGTACAACCGAATGAAGCAGTTCCAAGTAATTATAAGAGGCCATTACGGTTTAAGAATAAGTCATAACAGATTAACAGCACTTCTTTCTTGATCAAAGAACCCCAGACATAGGACTTAGGATATCTGGACTTCAGCAAGGTTTCTGACAAGAATGCTCCAAATATCCTAGTAGACAAGATGAAGATGTCATAACTGGATATACTGACATAATCAGAGGGATCAAAAACTGGTAAAGTAGTCTTATCCAAAAAATGTTGGTTAAGGTATGAACTGATGTTAATAAGGAGCTAATAGGTGTTCATTGGCTCATTCTTTGGTTTTGCCCAATTTATTTTTATTTGTCTGTGTGGACAAATATTCATCAGTATTTACTAAGTATTTCATGTGTGCTGAATCCTGTGTTAGGGGTCTGGAACAAGGAAACAGACACAGAAATCACATAAACAAATATTTTAAATAAGGTATAGTTACCGCATTTTACCAATAACCTGGATAATGATAAAGGTTTGCTTATCAATTCTATACACGACATTAAGCAGGAAGGAATAGGTAATATAATGGATAATAAAAGTTCAGAATAAAAAAGGTTCTGACCAGCTGATATAACAGGCCTATTTTAGTAGGACTAAAAACTTCATAGAGGTAAACATAGGGTCTTAAATCTAAGTAAAAAAAAAAAAAATTGGACAATGCAGCTGATACACTGGAGGCAGTATGGTAACGGAAGGGCCTAGCTTCATAAGCCAGAGACACCTGAGTTAAAAATCCCACCTCTGCTACATCTAGCCACACAACCTTGGGCAAGTCATTTAATTTCTCTGAGTCTGTTTCCCCACTTATAAGATGGGACATCAACCGTGTATAGTTGTATCACTGTGTGGATTCAACTATAAAATGCATGTATCTGACACAGGAGGTACTCAAAAACATAATTAATGTTTCCAATAAAATGTGTCAGAGACAGAGGGATTTCCACTTAGTTATTCCCTCAATAAACTTCAATATAGTATGTACAAGTTCTTGTGCTATATTTTAGCATTTAACGGCAAAAAGCTAAGGTCTTTGCATTTTAGGATCTAAGTTTTGAGGGTCAGACAGACTAGGAATGACAGTATAACAATCTGTATAAAACTAGTGCTGCAGAGTATAAGTGTTTGTACAGACTGTTAAGGGAGGAGGAAGGAGAGGTACCTAAATTAGACTGAAAAAGCAGGGATTTATATTTTAGTAAAGATCGGTATTTTAGAAAGGGCACTTCAGCACCACTAAGGGCCAGACAGGGCAAGCAGCTCAGAGGCCATGCAGGTATAGAGAAAGAAGTGAGAAGAGCCCAGACTAAGGCAGTAGGAGAGAAAATGGAGGGGGAAATGTGTTAAGAGATATCAAAGAAGGAGAATCTGTAGAACTCTGATGACTACCTGGGACGGGATGAGAGAGAAAAGTCCAAGATGACTCCAAGGCTTTGGCTTGAATGACTAAATGGAAGGAGGAGAATGAGTCAGAATGGATGTAGAAAGAACTGTAGGAGGGAAGCTGATGAGCTTCACTTTGGACTGAGTTTGAGGACTGGTTCTCAGGAGAGATCCCAGCTCAGGGCACAGAACAGGGGACTTTGGCACACTAAGTGGGAACTGAAGTTGGGGGTGAGAAGAGCACAGAGTATAAGGCAGAGCCTTGGCGAAAACTAGCATGTAAGGGACAAAAGGAGGAAAAAAGGATACAATGGATACAGGGGAAACAGCCAGAGAGATAGCACAAAGCAGGAGTGGTTTTCATAAATGAAGCAATATATCAGCAATATCAGATGTGCTCAGAATTCAAGACAAGGAAGGAAAAAATGTTCAGGAGTTTTGGTAACACAGAGGTGTGAAGACTAGGGAGAGCAATTTTGGAGGACCTGTGGGTGGAAGCAGGATTTTAGTGAATGACGACTTCAGGAAGTCAAGAAATGTGGTTGGGAAGAGGTGGTGTGATGACAGAAGTTAACAGGAAAGTGTTCTGTTTTTCCCAGATATTTAAATGAGAAGAGATGGTTAAGCAGGAAAGAAACAGAATAAATGATGGAACCAAGTCCTAAGGAAAAGAAGGAGATGGAATCTCAGCACAAGTAAAAGAATTAGCCTTAAACATATTTCTTTCACAAAATTAGGCAAAGTTATACGGTCAGCTGGAGATAAGTTTGTAAGTGATAGCAGTTGAGGAGTCTTAACTGATGGTTGCAACTTAGTGAAGTCAAAGGCAAGGTTAGGAAGCTGGGAGAGGAATGAAAATCTGAAAGACAAGGAGGAGATGGGCAAGAGAGCCGTCCAAATGCAGATGGGGAGTGCCAAGTAGCACCAGGAGCCCACAGCATGATAGTGGACAGGATGTGTCTACAACAAAGACTGGGGGTGGGGCGGGGTGGTGCTCAGGTCACCACAAAAGAAGTACAGCCCTGGTCTGTATGGTCAGACTCCCCAAGGAAAAAGATCTTCTTTTACATACCACACTCTCAAAGACAGACTGTCAAACAGGATAAGTTCAAGGGAGGGTAATCACAACAAAGGTGTGAGAAAACCCCAGAGGTGATCACCTGGGGTTGGCCTGACACCGAGTTGTTGGTACCCAGTCTTCCAGGACCATGGGGTTGTATAATGTCTACTGGGTAACAAAGCAGCATCTCATTATTCTCCCTCAAATACACAACCAGGCCTTACACTAGAGATAGGTAGAAGGATCAGGAAATAGAAAAAAGGAGGAGGAAGGCATTTCAGAACTTCATTTCCCATGGGTCAAAGTGGAGAAAAGAGGCCATTTGGACTTTCAAATAAAATCTCAGAGGCGATCAGGGATAACAAATCAAGGACCACTAATCAAAGAACTTTGTTATTACTTACATCCACACACAGGATCCATCCCCTCCATCCCATATCCCAATTCATCTTCCTCCTCTCCCCATGTGGTGTTATCTATGGTGGTAACTATCAGTCCAGCAAACCCTTTCCTTTGTCCCTTAAACCCACCCATCTGTCTCCCTCCACACAGCCACTGCCTTGGTTCAGGCCTCCCTCCTCTGCCACCTGGACCAAAGCAACAGTGTCCTCACTGGTTTCCCTGTGGCCCTACCCTGTCCAGTGTAATCACCATGGAACCGTCTGGGTACTTTAAAATAGATGAGAGCATGTCACACCCTGTTTTAAACTTTCACTGCCTCAGCTCTCCAACACCATACCTTCAAGAAAGTCCAGAAATCTTAGCATGGCAATATTAACAGTTAGTTCATCATTTACCATCTACCAACATCAAGCAGGTAACATAAAGCATTCAATTCTCACAGCAACCCTGGAAGGTTGGCTTATGTGAGGAAACTGAAGTTTAGAGTGATTGCCTAAGGTCTCAAAACTAGTTCAATGGCAAAGCCAGCATAGGTACACAAGTAACTTATATTCCAAAATCTGTGTTCTTAATTATGTATTATACAATCTCATGTTGCCCACAAAGCCCTTTGTGATCTGCCTCCTGCTTACCTTTCCACATTCATATCTTAGCCTGGGTGAACTACCTGCAAGTACATCTGCTCACACCATTCCCAATGTCTGCAATTCATCCCACCTCCACTCCTCTTCTCCTAACTATTCTTGCTCATCCTTCAGGCCTATGGGCAATATGTCCTCACAGAAGCCTTCTCTGATGCCTCAGCCTGACTTAACAATTGCTCTAAGTCCTCCTCTGGCAAATCTCAATAGCTTCATACCATAGTGCTGTGGTCTATCTCCCTGACTTAAAAAATAACTCCCTGAGGCCAGAGATGTGCATCTTGACTGAGAGCCCTGTACTTAACTCCTTAAAGAATTTCAAAATCATGTCACATGAGGGTTAGGGAGGAGCTGGCCAAGAAAAATGGAAGGGGAAGCAGAGATGTTTTATGTTTTATGCAGAAGCAACAGGAGCAAAGGGTCACAAGTGAGACACAACCTGTAAACAGTTTAACAAGACCAAAGCACAGAGGGATGGAGAAACAATTAGGCAATATGAACTTTCACAAGACTGGCTTTTTCTTCATTCGCATGTTAGCTCCAAAGTCATCTCCTCAGAGAGTGCATCTCTGACTAGCTAGATTTTTTACTAGCTCCCTCCGCTTATCCCCAGTTACTCTCCATCACATTACTGTTTCTTTTTTCTAGGGTCCAACAGGATCTGAAACACCTACCATCCACTAAAAGCACTATCTTATTAACAATTGCCACAACTGCCACCACCACGATCAAAAGGTATGCTCCATGAACAGCACCTCTACATCAGCGGTGCTTATAGTGATGCCTTGAACATAACAAAATTCTCAGTTGTTGTAGCATATACTATGGGTAAATAAATTAAATGTGCTCAGCCTGGAGAAGAAATGGTGTGAAGCAGAAGATAAACTAGCAACTTTCAAAGGTGTGTGCGCAATAAAGTGGAAGGGAGAGCCCAAGGGCCTGAAAGAGGGAAAATGAGCTGAGATTATGGGGTAGCCGCTTTCAGCTCAACATATGGCCTAAGTCAAAGCTAGGGAAAGACCAAACAACAATAACCAGAAATAGTGAGTTTTCTACCACTTAAGAAACTTAACCCGTGGGCAGGGGTGTCACAAAAGAAATCCAAGTATTCAATGGGAAAGGGAACCTGGGACCCAGAGGCCTGAAACTGGCAATCACAGATATGCCGGGTTCCAGCTGTAGTTTAAAAACATCTTTTTAAAATTGGTTTTGAAAAAACTGTAGTCGTCAGTGTTTAAAAATCAAGAGATTACACAAGTGCAACACACGAGTTTTGTTTTCATTTCTCCAACTTCATACATGTTAGTGCTGTGCTCATAAGCTCAATTCAGTAAAAATACGTTTGACTCTGATATGACAATATATTTCTTACACCTACATTTACCTTACCTGACTGAATAAGCATTAAACTTTGTAACCCTGGGTCAAACTGAAGAGTAGAGAATCTTAGCTCAGAAAGCCCTTATAAAAAACTGGCTTCACGGGCGCCTGGGTGGCTCAGTGGGTTAAGCCGCTGCCTTTGGCTCAGGTCATGATTTCAGGGTCCTGGGATCGAGTCCCGCATTGGGCTCTCTGCTCAGCAGGGAGCCTGCTTTCCTCTCTCTCTGCCTGCCTCTCTGCCTACTTGTGATCTCTCTGTGTCAAATAAATAAATAAAATCTTAAAAAAAAAAAAAAAACTGGCTTCACTTAACGCCCTCGCTTCACAAACGACATCATCACTCCCATTTTACAGATGAAGGAAGAGAGGCTCAGAGAGAAGTGACATGCCAGAGTCACAGAGCAAATGCAGGCAAAGCCAGAATAAGAACCCTGCCGTCCTATCTCCGGTATCCCAACACCGAAGATTCAGAGGATTCCTTGCCAGACGACAGGAGGGGCTGACATAGGACACTAGGAGCTTTCTAGTCAGAAGACCCCGAACTGAACAATTCCCGGGGATGTGGCTGGAGAAGGAGGGTGAGAGCCGGAGTCAGTGACTCCCCGGAGAAGGGAGGATCCTGAAATCCACCAAGACTTTCGCCCACACTGCCGAGCTCGCCCCTTCCCACCAGGGCCTCCAAAACTCAACCCACAGGACCCCCCACACTCCCTCACCTGCGCGGCTCACTTACCGCCGCTCAACTTCCGGCAACCACGGCGTCGTCCGCAGCGCGCGCCCCGATGACGCAATATAGCCCCGCCCGCCCGTTCTTCAGGGTTAGTGGTGCGCCTGCGCACACGGAGGCGCGGGCCAACCTGGTAAATGAGCCCCTAGCACCGGGCTGAGTGGGAGGAACTTGAGTTGCAGCGAAGGCGGAGCGTCAGCAGGTGGGCGAGTCTCCCTGATGAGAGATGAGCTAGTTTATTAGCTGTGGCAATGTGTATACGCCAGTCATGCTTTGAAAAAAAACTGCTCCACGTTCTCTCTTTCGATTTCAGAGCATGACAGGAATTATGATCATTTCCGTTTTCAAGGAGAGGCAGCTTTAAACGTATCCTAGGTGCCATTAAGGAGACAGGTGTGGAGACAGATGAGAATTTTAACAGGTAAAATCTCATGAAGGTCGTCAGTGATTAACCTGTTCTTTCTAAACCAAATATTATTCTCATAGCTTCCTGCTGTCAATGGGATGAAGTTACTCCTTCCAAATTATTTATCGCGCATTTCCAATGTGCCAAGCATTTGTCAGATATTGAAGACACAATAGTGAGTATAAACTTCATGTGACATATAAGGCCATTCAGTTCATAAGGAATTAAAGTGACTCAGATGTAGATCAATAGATTCATAATGATTAGAGTAATTACAATTATCTATTCTGTTTTCAGGGTTTCATATTTTCTAATCACCACAAAGACCCTGAAACATAGATGTCATATAATTGCCATTTTACACGTAAAGGAAGAGAGACTAGGAAAAGTTAAGTGATTTGCTGAAGGTTTCAGAGGTTTAGGGATAGCATTCTTTTTTTTTTTTTTTAAGATTTTATTTATTTATTTGACAGAGATCACAAGTAGGCAGAGAGGCAGGCAGAGAGAGAGGAGGAAGCAGGCTCCCTGCCGAGCAGAGATGCGGGATTTGATCCTGGGATCCTGATATCAGGACCTGAGCCAAAGGCAGAAACTTAACCCACTGAGCCACCCAAGCATCCCTGGGAGAGCATTCTAATGGAAGCATGTTTGACTTTGCCAAATAAGAAAACAAATCCAGACTTAGTGAGGAGATACTTTATTTGAAAGGAATATTGGCAAGGGGGGAGGAAAAGGGAAGAGAAGGAACTATTGTAATAGGGAGACCACTCTGACTAAAAGATCTGCAAGTGGCTAAGGGTTAGGCAACAAAAGTTTTTCCTTGGGCTCCTGGGTGGCTCAATTGGTTAAGGGACTGCCTTCAGCTCAGGTCATGATCCCAGAGTCCTCGGATCAAGCCCTGCATTGCGCTCTCTGCTCAATGGGGAGCCCTGTTTCTCCTTCTCCCTCTCCCTCTGCTGCTCTGCCTGCTTGTACTCTCTTGCTCTGTCAAATAAATAAACTCTTTTTTAGAAAAAGAGATAATTTTTCCTTAATAGGGAAGAGTAAAGAAGGCTAGAAAGAACTGAGTGTGGGAAAGTGGAAGGAAAAGGTGGCTTGATCAGATAGTAGTAGGTCAGAGACTGTTTTACCGCGAGGTCAGTCTATTCTCTGCAGGGGGTGTATAGTGGCTCAGGCTGAGGTGTTTGGGTGGCTCAGTGGGTTAAAGCCTCTGCCTTCGGCTCAGGTCATGATCTTAGGGTCCTGGCATCGAGCCCCCATATCGGGCTCTCTGCTCGGCAGGGAGCCTCCTTCCTCCTCTCTGCCTGCCTCTCTGCCTCCTTGTGAGCTCTGTCTGTAAATACATAAATAAAATCTTTAAAAAAAAAATAAGGGGCTTGGAGGGTATGGGAGAAGCTTAACTAAAGTTGGTTAACAAAGCATTTTGTTTTGATTCATCAGTGGATACAAGTAGTTCAGCTAAACATTTAGAAGGCGAAGAAGAGCAGTTCAGGACTGTCTTGCCTTGTCACAGGTAAACAAGGACGTTATCCATGAGTCTTAACGTAAGTCATAGAGGAGTAGATATTTCTTTGCAGTAAACCCTTCCCAGAGGACAGAAAAGTGGAGGAAGGGTGTTGAAAAACCAATACTTTTCTCAAGAGCTCAGCGATCAGATAAAGTTCCATATTGTAAACTCTTTCTTTATAGCATGTTCCTCTTCTGCCAATGCCCCCTCAGACTGCTCGCTTGGGTCACACCAAACTAATTCTGATGTTTTAAGCACACTCTGTTCTTTTATACAAATCTCCATCCCTGCAATACCCTCACACTTCCTCTGCTTGTGTAATTCTCTCTGTATTCAAAACCAATTTGATGCACCAAAAATAATACTTAGGAATAAATATAACCAAGGAGGTGAAAGACATATATTTTGAAAAATATAAGACAATGATGAAAGAAATTGAAGATGACACAAATGGAAAGATGTTTCATGGTCATGGGTTGGAAGAATTAATACTGTTAAAATGTCCATACTTCCCAGAGCAATCTACAGATTCAATGCAATTTTAGTCAAAACACTGACAGCATTTTTCATAGAATGAGAATAAATACTCTTAAAATTTGTATGGAATTATGAAAGACCCCAAATATCCACAGTG
This sequence comes from Mustela lutreola, assembly GCF_030435805.1. NCBI lineage: Eukaryota > Metazoa > Chordata > Mammalia > Carnivora > Mustelidae > Mustela > Mustela lutreola. The sequence goes on along the minus strand of NC_081291.1, from coordinate 53,219,563 downwards.
ATCTTGGGAAAAAAGAGCAAAGTTGGAGGTATCGCAATCTCAGACTTCAAGATATACTCCAATGCTGTAGTAATAAAAACAGTATGGGACTGGCACTTACACAAAAAATACACAGACCAATGGAACAGGATAGAAAGCCCAGAAATAAGCTCATTCTTATATGGTCAATTAATCTATGACAAAGGAGGCAAGTATATACAATGGGAATAATACAATCTCTTCAATAAATGCTGCTGGGAAAAGTGGACAGCCACATGCAAAAGAATGAAATTGGAGTATTTTCTTACACCAAATACAAAATGGATTAAAACCTAAATGTGAGACCTGAAACCATAAAACTCCTAAAAAAAACCACAAGCAGTAATCTCTTGGACATTGGCCTTAGCAATATCTGGAAATGTCTCCTCAGGCAAGGGGAGAAAAGGCAAAAATAAACTATTAGGACTACACCAAAATAAAAACCTTTTTCCCAGCAAAATAAACCACCAGCAAAACAAAAAGGCAGTACAGTGAATGGGAAAAGATATTTGCAAATCATGTATCTGAGATGGGGTTAATATCCAAAACATAAAAAGAACTTACACAACTCAATGCGCATGCGCGCGCGCGCACACACATACACACACACACACACACAATCCAATTAAAAATGGGCGAGGACCTGAATAGAGCTTTATCCAAAGACATGTAGAAGGCCAACAGATGCATGAAAAGATGTTCAACATCAACTAATCATGAGGGAAATGCAAATCAAAACCATAGTGAGATATCCTCTCACATTAATCAAAACACCCAGTATCAAAAAGAAAAAAACAAACAAGAAATAACAAGGGTTGATGAAGATGTGGAAAAAAGGGAATATTTGTGCACTGTTGGTGGGAATATAAATTGGTGCAACTACTGTGGAAAACAGTAAGGCAGTTCCTCAAAAAAAATTAAAAATAGAAATACCATGTGATCCAGTAATTTAACTATTGGTTATTTACCCAAAGAAAACAAAAACAGTAATCTGAAAAGATACATGTACCCCTATATTTACAACAGCCAACATATATGAAAGCAGTCCAAGTACCCACTGATAGATGAAAGGATAAAGAAGATACAGTGGACGATTTCTAAGTTGTAAAAAGTTAATGAAATCTTGCTATTTGTAACAACATGGAAAGACCTAGGAAAGACCTACTATGCTAAGTAAAGTAAGTCAGACAGAGAATGACAAATACTATATTATTTCACTTATATATGGATTCTTAAAAAACTAATCAACTCAACAAACAAAACAGAAACAGATTCATAAATACAGAGACAAACTGGTGGTTGCCAGAAGGGAGGGGGTGGCAGGGTGAAAGGGACTAAGAGGTACAAAATTCCAGTTGTAAAATAAGTCTTGGAGATGAAAAGTACAGCACAGGGAATATAGTCAATAATATAATCATGTTGTATGGTGACTTACTGTGGTGAACATTGGATAATGCATAAAACTGTCAAATCAATATATGGACAACTGAAAGCATGTCAACTATATTTCAATCATAATAATGATGATGATGATGATAAACCCATTGAAATGTGGATAAATCTTAGACACAAATGAAAAAAAGAATATATATATATAATGTAATTACATTTATGCAAAGTTCTAGAATCAACAAAACTAATCTGTAATGATTAGAAGTTAGATCAATGGTTGCCTGGGACATAGCGGGGGCATGAGGAACTTTCTGGGTTGACAGAAATGTTCTGTATCTTGATTGAGATGGAGATGACATGGGTGTATACATATGTCAAAACTCACTGACCTCTACATTTTAAATGGGTTCATTTTACTGTATATATTGAATGTAACAAAGCTGGTTTTTAAAATACCCAGTAGAATGACACCTACCTACCTCTAGGCTTCCCTCTATTAGGCATATATGAGCTTGCATTTAAGTTAGTTCTTTACAAGCTTGTTTTCTCTGCTGGACTTACAGATCCTTATAATTAACACCTTTTGGGAGTTTCTGCCCAGCTCACAATGTCTCTGCTTCTCTGGGAATTGTTGGTCTTCCAGCCATGTTTGTACCACATCCGCCATCTGGCCCCCACCTCCCTTCAGAGTTCACTGCAGCAGAGGTAGACACAGGATGATTCTTTCCTCTAAGCTTTGGACTTTTGAGTTGATGCTCATGCCTTGGGGCACAAAGATGATGGAGCATCACGAAAGATTCAAGATCAGGACTCTCAAAAAGGCAGAGAATATTCTCAGACACAGCAAGGCAATGAAGCCCATGACACTTAACCAAGACCACAGCGATTCAGATCAATCCACCTTCATCATTTGACTTGCAGTTCAGTTGAGGAGAGCACATCTCCCCACAATGGGAACCACATGCCTTGGCTTTGACAAGAGACTGTGTGAAGACATGTTGGCAAATTAAATCTTAACAGCATTATTTCTTCCCAGGACTTAGAATGCACCCCAGCCAGAATAGCCACAGCATCCTTTTCACCCTGTGTTAGGACTGAAATCTACCTCTGGAATGCTCATTTTCAAAAGAGATACCAGCAATTTTCTACAAGCCAAGTAGCCAAATGGCCAATTCATCAAATGGCCAATCTGCAGACTAATGGATTTTCTGAATGAACACTTTATTAACATTACCAACTTCTATGATCTATAGCAATCTCTGTTAGATAGAATAGTTTCACAATCTTTTAAAGATTTATGTGATGTGGTAATTGACTGCTTTTCATGTGGTCTTCAGAGAATCATTTGAAGGAATTTCTATTTATCAAAAGCTAAGGATGGTTTATTCTTCTTTTGAATATATTTAACTTCTGAATACATTAATACAGAATATGTTCTTGAATGTAGATTTTTCTTGAGTGTAGTAATATTATGCCACTTGGTTTATGCTCTTTCTGTCCCCCACTTTCTACTTTCCCTTTCCCCAGTTTCTCTCTGTGCCTCAGTTTGCCTAGTTGTAAAATCACGGAACTCTCCCTCATGATATTGGTTTTAGGTTAAAGTGGATAATAGTGGTAAAGTATGGGGTCTGGCACACAGTATCTTCAGCATGTTTTAAAACTACATATGAGTCCCCACTGTGTACAGGACACTCAGCAGGCACCATAAACACTGCATTCAGTAATGCATGGGCCTCATTTTTTAATGCTCTGACAATTTATATTGACCATTTCTTGTTCTTGTCAGACTCAAATCCAGGTCTCTTCAACCCAAAACCAGAGCTCATAAACATTTGTCTTCTTCACTAGTTGCCTCAACCATTTATCAACATAAATAATGGGCATTTGGGAAATGTTTTTTGACTTGGGAACAGACCAACTGCAGCTTTTAAACCCAGCATAAAAGTCTCTTTCACTCTCCCAGTTTTAAGCAAGAGGAGTTTTGGGAGATGCCAAGCTGAGAATGAAGCTTGTTATAAAAAGTAAGTTCTTTCCTAAAGACATTTACAAAGGTAACCAGAAACCAAAGAGAAACCCTATATAATATCTGACAGTACGTTTCAATATATCTTCTCAGTCGAAGAGACCCAGGAAGGTAGAATTAAATAAATCAAACTCAGTATAGTTTCAAATATCATATTTTAGGTAGGTAAAAATCTGTCATTCTAACAGATCATGCAAACAGGAACACAAGAGACAAAATACCAGCTTGTGCACGCACTCCATTTTGCTACATATATGACAGTTTGGCATTAAGTTTTAAAATATAAATCACAACCAGATTGCAATATAAACCCCAAGGAAAACTGGATGTTCCCATGACTTTGCTAGTTTTTACTGAAGAAGTGTGACTATAAAAGAACATGACAACTTTTCTTCAACAAACACAGCAGAACTCATGCACACTATGCCCTCAAGTACCACTTTCTGCAGCCTCGGGCATAGTCTACGTCAGCCATTCCTTCTCTCAACACATCTTTTTGGTACTGCCACCACTTTCAGGAAGTGTGTGTGTGTGTGTGTGTGTGTGTGTGTGTGTGTGTGTGTGTCTTGTATACTTAACAGGACAAATTTTTGCCTTTTGGAGGTAACATGTGACAACAAGCTGGAACCCCACTGGGTTTTCATTCTAACTGTGTGATGTCGGGCACCTTATTTCACCTCACCACACCTCAACTTGCTCCTCAATAACACCATCCTCCTGCTGTGGAGTGTCATAGAGCCTCAGTGAGATAAGCATGACCCAGCCTTCAAGAAATACGGCTTTCTTCTCCCCATTCCCATTTTTTTGTTTGTTTTTATTGTGCAACCATTTAAAAAATACCCCATTCCTCTTTCTTTTGAGGGTAGCTTTTATCATTATTTTGTTACTAGTCAAAAGGAATTGGGAGTTGAAAACAATGAATGTACAAGCTGCATAATTTCCTACCAACTCTAAGATGTGTGTGTGAAAGAGAAATAATAAGGCAGAATTTCCAACTTGGTTCAGACACAGGTACTGCAGAAAGCTGCAGAAGGGGCTCAGAGGAGAGATGTTCTGAGAAGTGACAGTCACAATGGAATTGCTGTCATGCCTATCAAGGTGACCCCTGGAAGGGACAGCATCAATCTGCATATGTAAGGTCTCTGCACAGTCCTATAACTCCATTCCAGGAAGGCTTGAGAGTTCCGTCTGATTCAGCAGTGAAACTCTCTCTACATGTCCCTTCAGTTTCCAATTAATTCCAGTCTTCAAGCTTGAATTACAATGAGAGTCTGAGGCAGGCTCCCACATTTCCTGAGGAGCAGGAGAACTCATCCAGATCTGATTCTCCTGGAAATATCCTGCTCTTTACTCAGTGTACACTGTCTGCTGACCACCTCCGCCATCTGCTATTCTGCCAACAATCCCTTAGAACTTTCCAAGTTACCTAGTCCTTAAGACTAGTCTTTTGACTCCAGAAAGCCCAGGTGCCTGGCAACTCACAGGTCTTCATCCTCCATTTTCTTCAGAAACATCATTTTGGTTGCCTCCCTTAGGAACGAATGTGCAGAATTTTCTTGAATGTCTTCTTGAAGTTTTCATTGCACAAGGGGTAAATGAGGGGGTTCAGCGTGGAGTTGATATAGCCCAGCCAGATGGTGAACATGTGCACACGTTCATTGCAACAGCTCTTGCAGAAGGCAATGACCATGAAGAAGATGAAGTAAGGAATCCAGCAAAGGATGAAGGCCGCCATAATAAAACCCAATTGTTTGGCGGCCTTCCGTTCTCGGTTCATGTGCAGACCAGACACATACTGTCTTGAATGTGAACGGAGCCTCTTCCAAGTGAACTTGATATAATCCAGGCCTGTGCTAGATGCACTTCTAGGTTTACCTTTCCCTGATGCTGACTCTGTGGGGGTGTCTGAGTCTGTCCGAGAGAAGGACTGGCTATCACCGATGATCTGATCCTCTGATATCTCATTGGCCCCATGCATGTTCACGCTCTGTTCATCCATCCCGAGTGGGCCCTGGCTCTGGTCAATAGCTACATAACTCCTGCCACTCCCCTCTGCCTCAGTCTGCACCTGCACAATGTTAAGGGGAAAGCACGGAAGTTTGTCTACTTCTCTGTCCTCCTCTCGGCTGAACACACCTGGGGATTTCATCTCTTCTGGGTCTTGGGATGGTGGCTTCAAGACAGGCTCACCACTGGCATCTTTTGATTTCCTTTTCAGAACCTCCCAGGGAGACTCCTTCCCTGATTTCTTGGGCCCTGCCTTGGGATTCTCTGGCTTCATCTTTATGTCAGAGAAGGAAGGGAGGGATCCATTGATGAGCTCTCTGTGCTGACAGTGCTGTCGTACAGCCTTGTAGATCTTGGCGTAGAACCAGAGCATGAGCAAGGTAGGTAAATAGAAGTTGATGATGGCAGTCATGATCTTGAACCAGGTGACATCATAGAAGTCTGTCTCACACTTGTCTTCCCGGTGTCCCGAGGACTGTGACATAAAGTGATGCCATCCCAGAATAGGAATAATCCACAGGAAGGAGAGAAACCAGGCCCCCAAGATGGTGGCTGATGCTCGGGTCTTGGTACGATACTTCAGGTATCTGAGGGGCTGCTGGACAGAGCGATAGCGATCAATGCACAAGATGAAGACACTGAAAATGGATGCTGTGCTGGCCACGTAGTCCATGGAAAGCCAAAAGAGGCATAGAGGCTGGCCCCAGGACCACCTGGACATGAGGAGGTAGAGGATGTTCATGGGCATGACGACAGCCCCTACGATTAGGTCTGCCACGGAGAGGCTGACAATGTACAGGTTGCCCACAGTGTGCAGCTTCCGCTCGCTCCGCACAGCATACAGGACCAGCAGATTGAGTGCCACTGTGACCAAGGAGATGGCACTCAGGACCACCACCAGGGGCATCAGTTGGGGGCTGGCTATGGTGGTCTTATTCCCCTCGCACATCTTGTCTTCGAAGGTGCAGGAAGAATTGGGAAGGGTCATTGGCACGAGAGCAGCCTTCAGCTGTGGCTCCCTCCCTGAGAAGAAAGACACAAGGATTAAGGTCAGAGCCTTGGAGATCAGTAGAGTCACTTGGGACCATCAAGTTGATCTAACTGGGGTTGTATGCTGTTTAAGGCAGTAGATACTGCTAGTTACCTACAGTCTATATACCCTTCTTCCTTAGTCATTCAGTTCTTCATCCATTCAATGACTATTTAGTGAACTCCCAGCATCATTCTGGGCACTGGGAATATAGCAGTGAATAAAACAAAAAATCTCTGCCCTCCTCAAGTTTACATTCTAGTAAGGCAGCTGGGCAAAAGCAGGACAAAGTTTGTATAAGTCCCATGTTTCACGTGTTCTGGGAAGATGGACTCCATTCTGACTGGTCTAGGCTGGATATGGTACTCTAGTTTGAAGAAAACTGAGAAGCCCTAACAGAGTGTAAATCTCTCTTAATAACTTAGCAAAAGCAAACTACTTTCATGTTAGGACAAAGCCAGATAAATTCTTGAGATGAAAAATAAATTTGTATGATTTCTTAAAGATAAAAAGGTAGGCCCTAAGGCATTTGATCCTTCTGGGAGGAATCCTCGAGTTACTCTTATAAAAGCACCACGTGAGCAGCACTGATTTTGCCCCAGCTCTGCCACTGACATTCTGAGTGATCTCTCAGCCTGCATTTTCTCACGGGTCAAATGTGAAAGGCAGTGTGGGTGATCTCTAAAGGCTTTTCCAGGTATCTTGTTTAGAGTTTTGTTTTGGGTATTTTTCCATATTCTCCTCCAGCTCAGAACTGCCCATCAGAGCAACACTCCAGGTTCTTCGAGTGTGCCTCCTCTGAACAGCCTCACCTTCTCTTGTGACCCAGCCCTGCTCTCTGCTCTTGTCACTCTCTGCTGTCTGCCTGCCTGCCTTCCCCACTCACCCCTGTCAGCCTCAACCATCAGCTTTGTGAGGATAATAGGCCCCAGATCTACAGCTTTAGCCTTCTCCTTCTCTACCTTTACATCCTGAATCAGGACCTCGTAGCTTCACCTTCAGCCCTGACCAAACTCACACCCCTTGGAATTGTCTACAGGCACCACAGGAAGGAGGAAAGAGGCTAGGGAGGTTCATCTCAGTTTTATTTTGGATTTTGGTTGGGACAAAGACAGAAGCAGTTCCCCAAACACTCCTACAGGTGGGTATTTTCAAGGTAGCTCCAACCACCCTCTGCAACCCTCTGTTGCCTTGAAGAAAGTTCTCTTTCCACATTTCTCATTGCACACAGAGAATCTCTTTTCACTGTGTGTATACTATTTGTCATTCAACAATGTGACAGAAAATGATTTTTTGATTTAAAAAATCATTGATTTTTTCCCTTTTTGACTAAAAAGAAAAGTTGTGATGATTGAATTGAGATTACTGAACTAAAAATTACTGTAGCACATTAAGCGTTTAGAGGTAAAATCTATGAGGTCTACAGCTTTGAAATGAATCAAAGAATTAGATGGATGGTTGGTTAGAAGGGATAAAGGAACAGACATAAAATAAAGCAGAAAGAGCAAAATGTTAATTCCTAACCTTGGTGGTAGATATATAGGTGTTTTCTGTACAATGCTTCCAACTTTTCTATTTTTTTTTAATTTTTAATTTTTTATAAACATGTATTTTTATTCCCAGGGATACAGGTCTGTGAGCAACTTTTCTATTTTATCAGTAATTTTCCTAGGAAGACGTTGGGGAAAATTAACGTAGCACATATACGTTTATCTTCCTCACCTATCACTGTAAGCTTAGTTCTTTATCACATGTTCTCCTTCGTAGCTTAGACATGTTAGTTTGCATAAACATAAAAGCTAAAGATCAACACATATTTGTCAAATGGATGAGTGAGTGAGGGAGAGGCAGGTGCCACAAAGCATCTCCATTCAGAACTTACTTATTCAGGGGCGCCTGGGTGGCTCAGTGGGTTAAAGCCTCTGCCTTCAGCCTAGATCATGATTCCAGGGTCCTGGGGTCAAGCCCCGCATCGGGCTCTCTGCTCAGTGGGGAGCCTGCTTCCTTCTCTCTCTCTGCCTACTTGTGATCTCTGTCAAGTAAATAAATAAAATCTTTAAAAAAAAAAAAAAGAACTTACTCACTCAATAGATATTTACCGGTAAAAGGTTCCCTTCAGCTCAGTGATCTGCTTCAGAAGCAAGAGAATCCACTTTTGCCCTCTGAAGCTATGGAATTGGGGAGGATTCCTAGAAAGGCAACCACAGCACCCTTCTGCTGCCTGCAGACCCATCTTGGCTGCTGCCTCCTGTGACCTCCTGTCCCACTCAGGACTGGCTACGTGATTTGCGGAGCCCAGTTTAAAATTAAAAATTAAACAATCATTAAGAATTTCAAGATGGCAACAGCAGAACATGAAACGGAGACAGGGGCCCTCTTGAGCAAGAGTCTGTGTGGCTGCTGTATGCCACTCCTGCTCTCTGGCCCTTATACCCAATCCCGAACATGCCCTGATTGGTGAGATAACTAATGTAAGGTACTCTCACCTCCCTCAGGGATATGCATTTTAAAATGCAGATCACTGAATAGTTTTTTCTCTACAAATGCCAAAGGGACGTCAAGTTGAGTGTGGGATTGTGTGGGGACATGGATCCTCACTGTACCCTCATGCTACACAGGCCATGCTCCCTTCAGTCTGCCCAAACCCCAGAGGGTTCTGAGGGGCTCTCTCTGGGATCAAGGTCAAGCCTACAGAAAAGGTGAAGGCAATGGGCTGTTCTTTGAGAAGAGAACAGAAGCTCAAGGAGGCACTTCGGACAGGACAATTGGAAAAGAAAGGTGGGTGCCTATAAATCCTTTAGAGCTCTGTGTCCTTTGAGAAGCAGGAGAGGAAGGAGAGGGTTCTCCTCCTAGCTCTGCCACTTGATAGGCTGTGTGGAGCTTGGATAAACAGCCACACCTCCAATTTTCTTACCTGTAAAGCAGGGAAACATCATTATCTCCCTCCCTAGGCTGCTGAGAGGGTCCTCTGAGGCAGTTGGGGTGGAAAAGCTCTGCTAATTCCCCAGGTAATGAGGACCGGGTGACAAGCAGAAATGAATCCCTTTTCTCTAAAGAGGTTTGTGTGCACAAGCAAGCCATCATTTTTGAATTAAAGCAATGGCTCCATTCCAAAACCATTAGCTGCAGTGGGACTTTTTCCAGCATGATTACAAATAGTCTAATCCAATCAGGCCTATGTGGCAGCAAGTAAACAAAGGTAGTCCACATCTCTTCCAGTTCCTTGGGAATGCTGACTGGAGCAGCTAAGATTGTAAGGAGCCAAGCCAAGCCAAGCGTTTCAGATATTAGTTATTAAATGTCTCCCACAAGCCCATAGGGAGGTCTTATGATGATCTCCAAAGTACAGATGAGGAAACGGTCAGCTCAGACTCAGAGAGGTGAAGTAACCAACTCAGGGTCACACAGCTAGGAAGACACTGATAAACTCAAGATTCCAACCTGGGTCTATCTCTTTTTCAACCTTTGTTCTATTGACATTTTGAACTGGATAATTCTTTGTTGTGAAGGACTGTTCTGTGCATTGTTGGCTGTTTCACAGTATCCCTGGTCTCTGCTTGCTAGGTGCCAGTAGCATCCTCCCCCTCTTCCCAGTTGTGACAACCAAAAATATCTCTAGACATTGCCAGATATCCATTGGGAGCCAAAAATGATCCTTAGTTTAGATCTATGGTCTAACTGAAGAATAAACACCTTGAACTGCCAAAGAATACAGCTTTCTGCTCAAGGTAAAAAAGGGTAGATGTTATCTAACAATGCAATGAATTGTCTTGATAGATTATTTTCTTTGGCCCTTCATTCTTTTAGCTGGCTGGAATGGTAGTAGGATGAATAGGGCTTACGCAGCCTTCTTGGGACCATGAGGAAGGGCCACAAAATGAGAAGCAGCAATTTGGATGGAGCTGAGGTCTCTGATGACTGCAAAGCTGCCAAACCAGTCAGGGCTCTCCCTCTCTGGGATAGGTTAGGTTTTCTATCACACACAGCCAAACCAAATCCTAATTGATACACAGTCCCTGACTTCAAGGAATTTGTCCATTAACATGAGAATAAAGACAAAAGATAAAGGAACAGCATCAAAAAATTAAAAAAAAATTCTAGAATGTAACCTGCACAAATATGATGACTGAAGTAAGATCAAAGCAGGTGACAGGACAGAGGAAGGAGGGACAGCCTCTCTCAAGGTAGAGTGCAGATGTCAAGAAGAACATTGGAGAAGGAGTGATGTGTGAGCTGCGCTTCAAAGGATGAGTAAAAGTTCACCAGGAGGAAAGAAGAGAAATTTAAGGATGAAGAAAAAAAGAATAAAAGTATAGAGCTGAGGGGTGCCTCTGCCTTCAGCTCAGGTCATGATCTCAAGGTTCTGGGATCGAGCCCTGCATTGGGCTCTCTGCTCAGTGGAGAGCCTGCTTCCCCCTTTCTCTCTGCCTGCCTCTCTGCCTACTTGTGATCTCTCTCTCTCTCTCTCTAACAAATAAATAAAATAAAATTTAAAAAATTTAAAAAGTACAGAGCTGAGTGTGAGGAATTGGGAGGGAATTGTTGGAATGAGGAATCTGGGAAGGCATCAGGGGATAAGGTGTCAGAAAGCTCTTTTATACCTCTATGCTTTTGCTTGTGATGTTTCCCTGTATGGAGCACCCTTTGCCTGGAAACTCTTAGTTGCTCTCCCTCTGCATCCCCACAATGCCTCTAACACCCCTTGATAACACCGAGCTTATCATTCTTTCTTCAGCTGATTGTCCCTAACTAAACAGGGAGTACCCACTGAGGGGCACGGAAAGTGTCTACTATTTCTGTTTCCAACGTGAGACACCAATTACCATCAAGGAGACACCCCCTTCTTTACAGCAGGGCCACCCCTTTTCCTCCACCACCATTGTCCCATGCTGGTGCCATGCAGGTACATGAGGGATGCTCAATGGACATTTGTTGGATGGGCTCTGAAAAGCAAGACATGAATGAAGAGTAGCAGGAAACGCAGGAGGAAGAATCCAACTGCAGAAAGCATGGGCTTGGGGCGCCTGGGTGGCTCAGTGGGTTAAGCCTCTGCCTTCAGCTCAGGTCATGATCTCAGGTCCTGGGATCAAGGCCCGAATTGGGCCCCCCACCCCTTGCCCGCCCGCCTCTCTGCCTCCTTGTCATCTCTGTAAATAAATAAATAAAAGTCTTTTTTTTTTAAAAAAAAAGGAAAGCATGGGCTTATTTTTCACAAAGATGCCTACATCAACAAAAATCAGGGTAAGATTTATGCTATTGATGAATATTGATAACCTTCATTTGACTTTTCTATTTTTTCCTGGAAACTTTACTGTTGAAAATTTCTCTCATGGTAATCCAAAACATGAATATAGATTTATGCACAAGGATGCTTACCGCAACATCATTTAAGATAGCCAATAAAAGAAAAGAAATCTAACATCTGGGAACTAAACATATTATGGGATAGTTACAGAATGGAATATCATGAAGTCACTGATAATCACATTTATGGACCACCATTAGTAGTATGGAAAAATGCTTACAATGAAATTAAATTTACAGATGCTGTTTATCCTGGATGATGTCCATTCTGTTATTAGGTTTAGTATAAGGGTGAGTCTCAGTTAGGTTATATTAACAGTGGTTTCCTATGGGTGGTGGGTGATGTTTATTATCTTTGGCATTTCCCAAGATATCAACAATAAGAGCATCTTTGTTTTATAACAGGGGAAAATAAGAACTAACTGCATTCATTTTTAAAAAACAAGATAAAATAGATTTATTCCATTGGGGAAAAAATTTTAAGGAAAGGTCTTCCACATTCTTAGCACATCTTTTATTTTCTTTAGTGAAGCGTGAGAGTTTGGGATTCCTTTCTTGATACATTCTAAATTGCCTCACCCACCACTCCTCATTCCAAACTGTTCTACCCTCTGAGACTCATTTGCATTGGATGTTTATCTTAGTCAGTTCAGTCTGAACATTAGTTTCTTCGCTCCAATTCTAAGAGTGAGGTGCCATGCATGAAAGTACCCCAAATATTGCATATTCCCATTGAGTGTCGCCAAGGTATAATTTCCATAAAACATCCAGGCTTATCACTGCCACTGGCTGTGGTGCAGAGAACAGACTGCAAATAGCAAAATCCTGTTATAAACCTGGTGCTGTAGGAACATGCCTGATTTTGAATGTAGGGCAGTGCTGGGTTGAGAATTAGCCTCTGGGTAAGATGCAAGAGGTAGATGACCTTGTGGGGAGAGAGTGGCCCTGAAGATTTTTTCTGGGGGTGGAGGTGCACATTTAAATGTCTAAAGAGTCAGGAAGGGAAAGTTAGTAAGAACAGGGACTCTGTGTCTGGAGGAAGAGGAAATGGTGGGGACTGGGGCAACCTGGAGAGCACATTCTGTCTGAAGAGGACAACTCTTGCTCAGATGCCACCAACGGCTGCAGGCCCAGATCTGTCTGTTTTAAAAATGAAGCATAAAAGCTGGATGTTTACATGGAATCTTTTAGTTTTAAAATGTCACTTATTGCAGCCCCAGGGTGGTTCAGTTGGTTAAGCATCTGAGGATCCCAGGGGTCCTGGGATTGAGGTTGGCATCAGGCTCCTTGTTCAGCAAGGAGCCTGCCTCTCCCTTTCCCTCTCCCTCTGTCTCCCCCCCACCACTTTCTCTCAAATAAATAAATAAAATATTTTTTAAAAATAAATAAAATATCCCTTATTTAGTTTTTTTCATTTGTTTTCTTGAACACTTGAAAACAGGTCAAGCAATAACAAATTTTGAGAATGTGACCTGTGAGCCCCGAGCTGGAAATGTCAAGCTAGTTCACAGGGAATCTGGAGTGCTGATACAAGATAATGACCCTAGAATAGACCCCTTTTGGGGTAGCTGCCCAATTCACAAGCTTCCTTCTCGGGGAACCATCATCCATCTAGGAGTAGATACTGGCAGCCAAATTTATACCATGTAAACGTGACCTCTAATAATGTGATTGGACTGTAGGATGTCATCTGAGCTAGAAGGGCTAAGTTGCATTCTTTCTTCTAGAAAACTGGGATGGGGGTTGTGCAGCCAAGACAGTCTATTGGTCTCATGAACTGAAGTGACAAGAAAGGGGAGGGATTGTGGCTACCATTGAGGGGCAGTGGTGCTCATATGCAGATGCCCTGAAGCAGAGGAAAGGTTGTAACAAGGCAGGGAACAAATGTCATGACCTGTGCTGGAATAACTGATCTCTCCCTGTGCAAAGATGAATCTAGACCTCTCCCCCTCACACCTTATATAAAAATCAACTCAAAATTGACAATAGTACTAAATGTAACAGCTAAACATCTTAAAACTATCAGAAGAAATCACAGGAGAAAAGCTTTGAAATCTTGAGTTAGCTGAAGACTTCTCAGATATAATACCAAAGGCATAACCCATAAAGGAGAAAATTAAGTTAGACTTTGTCAAAATTTAAAACTCCTGTGTTTCAAAAGGCACCAGTAAGAGAGTAAGAAGCTATAGAATGGGAGAAAACATTTGTACCTCATGTATCTGCTGGATCATACATCTGATGGACGCAGAATGTATAAATAACTCTTCCAACTCAATAGTAATAAGACAAAAAACCCAATTTAAAAATTGGCAATGGATCTGAATAGACATTTTACCCAAGAGAGTATAAGAATGGCTCAGAAACTCATAAAAAGATGTTCAACATCATTAGTCATCAGGAAAATGCAAATCAAAACCACACTGAGATACCACTTCACACCCACTGGTTGACTATACTTTTAAAAGACAGACAATAATAAGCATTAATGAGAATGTTGAGAAATTAGAACACTCCTATAGTGCTGGTGGGAATGAAAAATGGTGCAGCCACTGTGGAAAAATCGGGCAGTTCCTCAAACAGTTAAATAGAGTTACCATGATAACCAGTGATTCTTACCTAGATATCTACTCAAGACAATGGAAGATGCTCATCCACATAAAAATTTGTATGTGAATGTCTCTAGTATTATAAAAATAGCCAAAACGTGGAAACAACCCACAACTGGTGAATGGATAATCAAATACGGCATGGATGAACTACAAAACATCATGCAAGTAAAAGCAACTACACACAAAAGGCAACATATTGTATGATTCCACTTACAGGAAAAGTCCAGGATAGAAGATCCATAGAGACAGAAAGTGGATTAGTGGTTGTCTGAGACTGGGGGTGGAAACAGGAAGGAGTCTTTGGGAGTGATGGCAATGTTCTAAAATTGAATTCTGATGATGATTATACACTCTGGACATTTACTAAAAATAATTGAATTATATGATTTACTCAGAATGGGTGAATTTTGTGGTATATAGATAATATATCAAAAAAGTTGATTAAAAATAAATTCAGGGACGCCTGGGAGGCTCAGTCAGTTAAGTGTCTGCCTTAGGCTCAGGTCATGATCCCAGGCTTCTGGGATGAGTCCCGAATCTGATTCCACGCTCAGCGGGGGAGCCTGCTTCTCCCTCTTCCACACCCCCTTGCTTGTGCTTATGCTCTCTCTGACAGATAAATAAATAAAATTCAAAAAAAAAAAAAAAAGAAAGAAAGAAATTTGGTGGTCCAAGCAAGAGGCTTTCTAGGTTTCCAGACTTCTGTCTGTTTTAAAAACTTGTTTTGGTACACTAGTATTGCTTTCTAAAATACTTACCAGGCACCAGAATTTTTTTAAGGGAAATAAAGGGGTGTTAGGTAGATAAGGATTAAACTAAGGGTAGATCCTAGAGAATCACTGGAGTTGGGTCACAATTTTGACTCTGAGCTTCCCAGGAGCCACAGCAAAGAGGAAAAACAGGATCAATTACATGATTCTAGTGTCATTAGCAATGTCATAATTAGCAATATCATAAGCAAAATAGTTGCTTAGCAGAAAGACAGCTTTAGCTGGAACTACGATTTTAGATAAAATGGTTTCTTAGAGTGGGAGGCACACTGCGATGTGACATTGCAACTTCTTAATCCTTAGGCAGTAGAGTGGACAAAACTTAGCTATATCAACTCTTTCCTCCTGTGCATCCATGATCCTCTCTCATTTTATAATTTGGCTTAAGACTTTGGGTTTGTTTATTGGCTCTTTCCAAGCCCCACCACTGGTATGACAGGCTGGGATTTTGAAATTAGGCCAGGAATGGGAAGCCAAAGCATAATTATCACTAAATGTCAAACAAAAGAAGCAGAAAAAGCCCAGCTCCATTCTCGCTTACCCTCTGATATTGAAAAGCAATGAATGGGAAGAAAAAGTAGTATTTCAAAGGGGCTTCCTATGACATACCAGCATTGGGCTGCAAGGGTTTCCATGTTGCTTCACTGAATCATCGCAGTGCAGGTTATGATAAAGGAATCATTTTTTGCCCCTATTTTAATGATGAGGAAACAGAGGTCTCTGGAGTTTATATACTTTTTGGTGCCCTGCACTAAGATCCAAAGATGACTGAAGAATAAGTCCCTTAATAGCCCAAGTGATACCTGCCTTCTAGGCTATTTAAGGGGCTTCAGACCACCTACCCTAACCCACCCACCTTTTCACTACAGTAAGAAAGAGATAGAAGTAAATACATGCTTTAAATAAACATTTCATGGCATTGGTACTACGAACATTTGTGCTAACATTAGACAAGGACACTGTACACAACACCAGGCCCAGCATACACACACGTATCACTTCAGGACACAATGAATAATGTTTTATTTTTGTTCCAAGTCCCGGAGATTAAGCCTTGAGAAAGGTACTTTCAAAGAACAAAGTTATCCAGCCTGTTTCCTTCTTGAGAAAAAAAAGAATTATGTATGATATTGAAGTAAATAAAAGAGCTGGCAGAAGATAAAGGAGAGGCAAATGAGATGTTTACAAGAGAAAACTCATAGATAATTGGGAGTTTCTTTAATATCTGTCTTTTTCAGTCAAGGGACCCCCTGTCTGATTGTGCAGCAGCCATGCCAGCACCATACCGGGGGCTCTTCACCGCCACCTGCTGGCCAAGCCTCCTACTGGTACTGGGCCAGGCTCGTCTCTAGACTGAGGTTATACGTGTACACTAGCATAGGTGGGTATGAATCAGTCTGGCGGCTCGTTGCATTCTCATATGCATTTACTTATCCATCCATCCATCCATCCATCCATTCATCCATCCATCTTCTCTTCTTTCCACCAATCCACCCATTCAAAACTCCTTATTGAGGCATCAGGCACAGATGCTATGCTAGGTGAAAAATAGACACAACCCCATTGCTCATGGAACTCATGGCCTATACCAATGGTTCTCAACCTTGACTACCTGTGACATCTATTTCAGGGAAGACTGAGTACAGGTACTTTTCCCTATTTTTCTGTTAAGTACAATTAAAAAAAAAAAAACCCTGAACATTATATTTAAAATAAACATAAGACAACTCTAAAAGGCAGAGAGGCAAAGGCAGACCAGCTAGGGATCCCTGAACCCAAAGAATGACACAGTGTTAGTTCCCTGGGTTTTTGTTTGGCCATATATATCTGAGACTTTGAGCCACAAAGGATGGCAGATCAGAAATGCCAATGGGCACAGATAAATAAACAAAACAGATAAATTTTAAAAAGCCCCCCCCCCCAAAGGCTGCTGTGTCTAGCCAAAGGACCAGGAAAGGAGAAGCATAGCAAAATAGAAAACTTCTAGACTAAAATTGGTCTACTTGCAGTCAAACACCACAGAAAACACTAGAGTCCCATTCCCATCCTGGCCAGCAGAGGCTGAGGGGAGCCAAGATGTTCACCGTTGTCAGACTACAAGGTGATGTGACTCTCTTGCTGGGTACGTGTCCCTACTGTCCTTAATAAGGACTTTCATCCTCATCAGGTAGAGATCAGCCCTGCAGCCCACCCCCCAGAGTCAGTGGAGGCCACATGGGGAGCAGTAAGGATGCACCTCTATCCCTCCCAGCCAGGGAGTTATTCCTGGAGGCCTGGGAGGGAGCCAGAACTTGTTCATGCTCATGAGTAATAAAGACCCATTCCCCTTCAGGTATCACAGAAGCTGATCAGGGAATCTGGACTTCTACCCCCACCTGGAAGTAATGAGATGGCATACCCCCTTCTCACTGCCTCCTGCTTCCCCTGCCAGAGCAGTGTCCCATAACACCAGATAAAACAGAAGACTTAAATTTGATACAGAGTCTCAAATGCCCACCTAAAACACACACATTTCAGTTGAAAATCATTTCTCATATAAAAAACTGGGAAGAGCTCATACAGAATTTTTCTTAAAGCAATCAATAGATACCAATGTCAAAATGACAGGGATGCTAGGATGATGCAACAAACACTTAAAGTAACCATCATAAAAATGCTTCATTGTGCATATGGGAACATCCTTGAAACAAATGAGAAAATAGAAAGTCTGGGAAAAGAAACAGAAGAAAAACGAACCAAAATGGAAATTTTAGAACCAAAACATCTGGTAATTAAAATAAAAACTCAGTGGTTGGGTTCAACATCAAGATGGAGGAAGAGAGAAAAAAAATTAGTGAACTGGAAGATAGGACAATAGAAATTACCTATTGTCCTCGAAGATAGGACAATTACCTATTGTCCTGGAAGATAGGACAATAAAAATGACCCAATAAAAATATATGTTTATAAAAAATAAAAAATTTTTTAAAAATGACCCAATCTGAACATCAGAAGGAAAACAGACTGGAAGCTAAAAAAAAAAATCCCAGAGATCTGTAGGACTATATAACAAAAGACTTAACACTCATGTAGGCATAGTCCTGGAAGTTGACAAGAAAGAGTATACATATGAAAAGGCACTTGAAGAAAACTTCCTAAATTTGGTAAGAGACATAAACCTTCATCAAGAAGCTGGGTGAACCTCAAACAGGATAACTGCCTCTCGAAACCCACACCAGGATACATAATAGTTAAACTTTGGAAAACTAAAGGAAAAAAATCTTGAAAGTAGCCAAAGAAAAACACTTTACTATAATGAGAATGACAACAGATTTCTCATCAGAAAATGTGGAGATGAGAAGGAAGTGACATAAGATTTTCAGAATCCAAAGGGAAAGAAATGTCAACCCAGCAAGACTTGTATGCTGAAAACTACAAAATGCTGATGAAAGAAATAAAAGATCTAAATAAATGAGGAGATACACGGTGTTCACAGAGTAGAAGATTTGGCTTAGTAGATGTGTCAACTCTCCCCAAACTGATGTACAGATTTAATGCAATTAATGCCCAAATCTCAGCAAGGTGTCTTGTAGATATGAAGGAGACCATTCTAAAATTTATATGGAAGGACAAAGGAACTAGAGGATGAAGAGTCGCATGCTCTTCTGACTGAATCAGCCAGGCACCCCTGAATTTCTACTTATCACACAAAACTCATCTTAAAATTTCCTTCTTCTTCGAAGCTTTCCTATATCCTTTAGCCACATCTAAGAATTCCTTCCTCTGGGTTCCCACAGTATTGTTTCCATATCTCTATTTTTCCTTTAAGATCTTTTTATTTATTTGAGAGGGAGAGAAAGAATCTCAAGCAGACTCCATGCTGAGCGAGGAATCTGATGGGGGGCTCTATCTCATGACCCCAAGATCAAGTCATGATTCCAGAGTTCTGAAATCAAGACTTACATCAGGCTCCCTGCTGAGTGGGGAGTCTGCTTATCCCTCTCTCTCTGCCCCCATTTGGGCTCTCTCTCTCTCACTCTTTCTCAAATAGATAAATAATAAATAAATCTTTTAAAAAAATAAAGAAAAATACTAATGTCTGGCTCCCACCCTTAGACAAGATTCTGATTTTCTTGTTGTGAAGTGTGGTCTGATTATCAGGATTTTTGAAAACTCTCCAGATCCAGCCAAGACTGTGAACCATTGCTTAACCAAAGCTGAATGGTAGGAGGAGCTCAGTAAATGAAGAATGAGTGAATGGATGAATTCTTACTCTAACACATCACAGTCCTGACCCAACATGACCATTTTTAGGGTTTCATGCTATGCTAATTCATAGGAACTATTAATTAAGCAATAATGCAGTACCAGGTGTTATGCTAGGCCACGCTGCTGGAGATGAAAACATGAGTAAGACTCTCACTTCTCCCCCTGTTCCAATGTGCCTTTGGGAAAGCTGGGGCTGTGTCCTTGTTCGTCCAAGAACTTTCTGTCCTGCTGGTTAATTGGCCAGTACCAACAGCAATCATCTCCCCAGTGGCTGACAGCAAACCTTCCTCCTGGCTGCTTCCTTCAGCAAATGTAAGGACAGACTATATAAATTCCCAGAGAGAAAGTTCCTGGAGGGTAGGAGTGAGTGAACTGAGCAAAAAGAAAGTGGTCCTGTCTAGATCTCTCCAAGCACTGCAGAAGTTACTGGTGAATCTCACAGGTGGCCAACTCAGGTGAGTCTCACAGGAGAAACCCTGTGCTACTTAAATAAACTTCCTTCTGGGTGTGTATTTACACAAAGAAAGTCAAAGGCCTTAGGATATGATTAAGATCTGAACTACCTCACACTTAAAGAGAACTTCCTTCCCAGTTGCTGCCTTCTCATATTCAGAGCTGCTTTAAGATTTGTACCACAGATTACTGAAAAGCAGAGATAATAACCATTTGTGCCATTGCTGTTCTGGTTCAGACTTTGATAATATCTCTCCTCCACTTTTTTTTTTAAACTTATAATGTATTATTTGCCCCAGGGCTACAGGTCTGTGAATCATCAGGCTTACACATTTCACAGTACTCACCATAGAACATACCCTCCCAAAGTCCATAACCCAGCCACCCGTATCCCTACCCCCCCAACCCCCAGCAACCCTCAATTTGTTTCATGAGATTAAGAGTCTCTTACGGTTTGTCTTCCTCCCGGTCCCACCTTGTTTCATTTTTTCCTTCCCTACCCCCTACAACCCCTCACCCTGCCTCTCAAATTCCTCATATAAGAGAGATCATATGATAATTGTCTTTCTCTGATTGACTTATTTCGCTCTCTGTTCCACTGTTTTAACAGTTTCCAAATTGGTCATCCTGATTCTGATCTGGGTGCCCTCGGCCCATCCTACATGCAGCAGCCAGATAATCTTTCTAAAAAACCACGCCTCCAATCACCTCTTTCTCTTACGGAAACTCTAATGGCTTGCCATGGCTGTCCGGCCACAATTGGATACACTGGGTAATCCTCCTATGTGTAATACAAGGATAACCCAAATGAAACGGGGCTGTTTTGTACCCAGTCTAACCATGGTACTATATTCAGAAGAAATTCAACTCTAACATCCAGGAAGAAAACAAATGGGAAATAACTTAAACCTCTTCTGAAGACTCTTAAAAAGGCAAAAAAAAAAAAAAAAAAAAAAAAAAATCCTAAAGCACCTCTTGTCCCATCTATTACCCTACTGTGCCACTTCCTGGGTCATCTGCCTGCCATTGAATCTCCTCTTCTCTTCTCAAAAACTGTAGTCTGCCCTTCTACTCTACCTTTCTCCCATCCACACTCCAATCTTTCTGACCTGTTGAAGTCAACTTGCATTTTTAACAGAAATCCACTTTGCTTTCCTGATGTTTTCTTTACTCATAAATTACTCCAATCAGCACAAGAGAAGCCCAAGAGACAAGCATTCAAAAACAGATTGCACTCTGGAAACTG
Source organism: Mustela lutreola (assembly GCF_030435805.1). Taxonomy (NCBI): domain Eukaryota; kingdom Metazoa; phylum Chordata; class Mammalia; order Carnivora; family Mustelidae; genus Mustela; species Mustela lutreola. Next base: position 53,198,463 of record NC_081291.1, on the reverse strand, counting down.
AGAGACAGGGACAGGGACCAGCAGTGGCATATTAAAACCTTTGACCTCACACAAGAGCCTTTTCCATTGGGATGTACCCAATTTCCTGTGTGGCCTCCTCTCCTGCAATTCCACGTTGCCTCCATAAACCTGGCTCTCAAGCATCCCCGTACCTTTCCAAATGCTGTTGCCTCTACGGGGGCTGCCTGTTTCTTCCCTCTCAGCCTGACAACATATCCAATTAATTATTTACAACCAGCTCTGATGTCACTTCCTCTAACACTTTCTCAGTTCCACGAGACAGAGTCCATTGGCTTCCTTCTCTAGGGCTTTTCTGAACTTTGTACAGATCTCAGTTATAACCCCTGTCAAGCTGGGTTGTAATTTCTTAATTACTGACCAGACTTTTCATTAGACTGTAGGTGCCAAATTTAAGTCTGAGTCATCTCTGTGTCCTCAGCCCCAAGAACCAGGGAGCTGCACAATAAACAGTTACCGAATTCTCTAGAAATATGCTCCAGCTATGAGGGCTGTAGAAAAGCATTTCCCAGTGTTCTCCCCTCTGCTCATTAGCCTGGGAGCTCATATCACAGTGGAGCTTGAGAGATCGGTGCTGGCACTTACATGGCTACATCTGATCAGCCCTCCAAAGGGGTGTCTGTCCCTCTCTCTGACCCCAGCCAGGCCTGGTTCTCGCCTAGTTGAAATAAATGAAGTTAAGTGCAGACCAGCAATTAGGCATGGGAAGGCAATAAAGTCACGCGGACTTGAAAGGAAGAAGTCAAACTTTTCAATTTGCAGATGATAGGATCTTATATCTAGAAAATCCCAAGGGTTCTACAAGAAAATGATCAGAGCTAATAAATGAATATGGGGGCCCTAAGTCCTTATTTGGGTGGGGGCCCTGCTGCCTCCGAGAGCGACCTCCCATGGCATTTGCCAGCACACCTTCTTCTCCATTGCTTGTACCCCCAGCACATGTCGTGCCCCGTGCAAGGCTGCCTGCTTTGCCCTCAGGGACCTAGGCTGTGCCTTTGCCTGGAAGGCTTCTCTCCCACCACCGCCTTATCTGTAAACTTGGGAAATGAGAGCTACATCTATGGAAGCTGAGAGAGTTTGTTATGCATAGTCTCATTTAAACCTTATGGGAACCTGGTCAGGAAGGAACTATTATTATCACCCATGATTTTTAGTGGGTAGGGACAGAGGAAGAGGGAGAGAGAGAATCTCAAGCAGATTCCCCACTGAGTGTGGAGCCCGACACAGGGGTTGATCTCACGACCCTGTGATCAAGACCTGAGCTGAAATCAAGAGTCGGACACTGAACCCACTTCACCACCCAGGCACCCTGTCCACCCATGTTTTTCAGATAAGACTCTGTTCCTGTCCTTTGCCCAAGCTCCACAGCTACATGTCTATCTCCCCAGTTTCTGAGCCCAGGGTATGGGTGTTAAAAGAGAAGCTGACTGTTAGTACCCCAGCCCATCAGAACAACTACACTACCATTGGCATATAGGATTAATGGACGATTTTAAGGAGAAACTGATCGTGTTCACAGTGGCATTATTCAACAGGTGGAAGCAACCCAAGGGTCCATCAACAGAAGAATGAATAAACAAAATATGGTCTATTCTTATAATGAAATATAACCTCAGAAAGGAAGGAAATTCTGATCCTTGCTACAACAAAAATGAACCTAGAGGACATTGTACTAAGTAAAATAGCCAGTCATAAAAGACATACTGTGTGGTTCTAAGAGCACATTTATAGAAATGTCGAGCACATTTATTTAGAGCTTATTATAGAAAGTCTAGTGATGGTTGCAGCAGCTGGGGGAAACAGGAATGGGGAGTTGGTGTTTGATGGATACAGAGGTTCAGTTTTTTAAGATGAAAGAGGTTCTGGCCAAGCAACTCCTTGGGACACTCTGGGGTGGGGTGTCTAATACAAAAGGATTTGTCAGTTGAAGTGGACCTTTAGACGGAATCTTCCTGGGAATTCAAGGCAGATTGAATGTGAGTTCCTGGTAGATGTCAGGGTGCTCAATGAATTGTTACATTTTACATTTTCTTATAAACTCATATTCCCACCTCCAGATACTTCAGGGAGCAGCAACCCTTGATTCATCTGCCTTGATTTCTCCTCTCAGTTCAGTCAAAAAATCAGGAGTTTGTCATCTCTCTTCTGCTCCCAAGGAAGCAGGATTGTGTAGGACACCGGCTAGGAAAAGTGACCCTTAGAGAGGCAGGGAACCCTTCCCAGGTAATTACCCTCCACTTGTCTGTTCTTTAAGCCCACATGACCTGGTGAAGGCAATAGAGGCAAACAAAGCTTACAGGACGCAGCCCAAGCCTAGAAGAGTAAAAGCAGCGCCATTTCCCCTACATAAAACACCAGAAAGCAATTTACTGTCTCGGCCTTGTGTCTCCGGTGCATTATCACCTGCCACGGGCAGGCTTGGGAAACATCGGGGTTTCCACACCTCTCACTGCCTGCTGTTTCCCAGGGCCACTGGGTGCTCCGCGTGTTTGGAGGTAACACAAGTATGGGCGGGCTCAGCCCAGAGCACCCCAGGTCCCAGCAAGCAGCCTACCAATATCAGCTACAGTTCTTACCAGAGATGGGATTTTCAGGAGAATCAGGAGGTATCAGACCTCAGAGAAAGGACTCTGCCAAGATCACAAAGCAAGTCAGGGGGAGAGGTGGACAGAGATGGAGACAGCATTCAGGGCTTCTGATACCCAAGTCCGCTTCTTTCTAGGACCACCAACTCACACTGACAGATCTTACAAGGGTCTGGGTGTGGATGACATGCATTCTTTTACTAAATGGCCAGCACATGCTAGGAGCTAAGTGCTATTACAATTTCCTTTCCAGATAAGGAAACGAAGGCTGGGAGAGGTTGAATAACTTGCCAAAGGTCAGAGAGCTGGCAGAAGGCAGACGGTGAACTTCCATCTGATTGTATCCAATACCTCTTCCTTTCTTATTTTAAGTGTGTGTATGTTTTTTTCTTTTTTTAAAAAACAAAACATGAATACAGGAAACAACACTAATGTAATGGGTTTACTCAATAGATGATTGTAAGATACATACCACCAAGGTCAAGAAAGAGGACTTTGCCCCCACCCCAATCCCTGAAGCAAGCCTGACCAGTCCCTGAACTCTCTGCCTCTTTGCTCACGCTTGTTCCTTTTTCCTGCACCACCGTTCTATAAAATCAGTACTGACCTACTGAGATCCTGCCCAACCCAGAGGCCCAGCTCAAAGGCTACCCCTCCTGAGACGCTTTCCTGATTCCTACTACCTGGCCCGGTCAGAACCTCTGTCATTTCTCAACAGGACAGCCCTTTGCACACCTCTCTCATTTTCTTTAGTACATTCTATTTGAATTTGTTGGTCTAAATAATAACTATCTAAGGTCAATCATCATTATTGAGAACTTTAACTGTGCTGGTCACCATGCAAAGAACTTACATGCATTGTCTAATTTAACATGTAAACCTCTATAACCATGTCCATTTTAAAGACCTGGAAACTGAGGCTCAGAGATACTAAGATGTTCAAGGTCACAGAGTTAGCAAGGAACAAAGCCAGGCATGCATGCATGCATGTATTCATTCATTCATTCCATAAATCATTATTTAGTAAGGGCCTATAATATACTAGACATATACTAGATATTGGGAAAATAGCAGGAATCAAGTCAGACAAAGTTCCCATCCACAAAGAGCTATCATTCTAGCGCAGAGATACAGTTCATTAAAAAAAAAAAAAAAAAAAAAAAAAAAAAAAAAGTAAATACTACATTAGGTGATAACAAATGCTTTGAGAAAACAAGGGGAATATTATATCTGAGGTAGGTGTGCTATTGGATAAAGGATGGTCAGGGTGATGTGACATTTGAGCAGAGGCCTAAAGGAAGCGAGGGAATGAATTACACAAAGATCTGGGAGAAAGAGCATGACGGGAGGAGGGAACAGCCTGGGCAAACGCCCTGGGGTGGACACATCCTTGATATGTTTGATAAACACCCAGGATATCAGTATGGCTGGAGCTGAGTGAGAAATGGTAGCAGAAAGGTGGTAGAGATGAGATCATCTGGGGCCTTAAAGACGTGCTAGATACTTTGGTTTTGACTTTGATTGAGACAGGGAGCCACTGGAAGATGGTTCCTAGAACCCATGTTCTTCATTACTATGCTATACTTTCTGATTGTTACTTGAATGAGTGCCAAAAGGTACTTGCAGACATTTTCTCATTGAAACCAGCAGGATGGCAGCCAGACAGCCCAAAACAACAAGAGATGGAAGATCTGAGCTAACGGGGCTGGCATAACCATCCCCTTGCTAGTCAGGAGGATCTGCGGCCCCCACAGCACAGGACTGGTTGGGGTTCTGGGGTGACTTGAGTGTGTCCTCTAACTGGATTGGCGATGTGTAAACTTCTCAGGCCTGTTCCTGGGGAGGTCTCAGCCCCTCCATGAAATGTGTCCTTTGCTTGAAAGAGGCAGAGAGAAAAAGGCAACATCTATAGTGACTCACCAGAGAGAAATGAAAATTCTGTCCAGGCTGGAAAACAATCAATTTGGAAGTCACACATATACACACATATATATATATCTTTTTTTCTTCCTCCTTCTCATTAGAAATATGGCAGAGCCTTCTCACACACACTGTCTCACAGCATGACAAAAACCATCTCCTGAAATTCCTGCCTTCCTTCCTGCTGCAGTTCTCTCTGAGATAAAAATACAACCCCAGTATGTGGCCAGGCCCCCAAACCACCCCCCTCCCTGCCCTGTCCAACTGAGAAGTGCTGTCTGACAGTAGCGTGGAAGCGCTGGTGGTCCTAGGACCGTCCTGTGGTTGCAAACCCACCAACTATCCCCCAACTTTGGAGTGCATAGGAACCTCTGAGGAGACTCTTAAAAGGCAGATTCCAGGGAACTGGACCCGGGAGGTCTGGCATGAGGCCCAGAAGCTGAGTCTTTAATAAGGAGTCCTCAGTGATTCTGATGTTGGTAGTCTGAGAAACACTGACCCAAGCCCCATGAATAGCTCCAAGAGCCCAATCTTTCTGCATTGAACCTTCCAGGAAGTGGCCCCAAATCCTTTCTCACACCGCAAGTAGCACGTTTTGGCTCCCGACACGGGTGGGAACTCTCCTGGGTAAATCTGAGCAGAGGAGAATCTTGAAATCCCAGTCTTTGCTGATGTTCCTGACTTGAGCTACCAACAACATGCAGGGTTTGCTCTCTGGGTCCTTCTCAGGAAGACCCATGCCCTGAAACTGCAGCTGCCCTGAGGACAGGCATATCTGAGAGGGTGCCAGACCTGCCTTCCTCTAAAAGGAAAACAAGGTCTAATCCTGATTATGAAATGCTGTTTCATCTCTCAATTTGCTGAATTTACATGTTGGCAATAGGTACTCCCCTAACAGTTGGAAACTAAAAAGCTCAATGGGCAACATTTATTATTATAATCGCTGGAATAAGGGGCCACCAGCTAGAGCTCCTGGCTGGCACCCCTTCCTCGGGATTTACAATAGTGGTTTGAGAGCCCTGTTAGCTGCTTGCTTCAGGCACCAGATTTGCTAATTAAAATTCTCCCATGGTGCATTCAAGTTCATTTATGTCTGTGCTCAGTTGTCACCTTCCTTGTCTATTTTGTCTAACGAATTCTTCCCCAAGCTTTCTCTCATTTCTAACCTCTTAGTTTACTTTATTTTTCCTCTTTTGTTTTCTTTTTTTTTCTTCTTCATAGCACCCAGCATTACTGGAATCACTTTATTTGCTGGCTACTTTATCTTCTATCTCAATCCCCCTAGCAGGTTAGCTCTTTGGGAGCTGGGCTTTTATCTTGTTCACCGCTGGATTTTGATGCTTGGCACGTAATAGGTATTCCATTGATATTTGCTGAGTGCATGGATAAGTGAACAGATGATGTTATTATACTCTGAGAGTCCACAGAGCTATCTCGAACTCCAAGGTGCTCTACTCATGGGATCCTGGGGTCTTTGGGGGTACTAAATGAATATACCAAAAATAATAAATTTGTTCAGTGCTTACTACATACCAGCTGCACACAATATTTCATTTTGTCCTCAAGGCAGTTTTGCAGGGTGGGGATTATGAACCCCATTTAAGGGATGGAAAACCAAAGCCAAAGGCACAGAGCTAGTATGGGGGAGGGGGGATTCAAATCCAAAACAACTAAGGCTAAGGCTTTACTCTACCTGTTAACAGCTGGACTGGGTGCTATCTGCCTTATGTTGACACAGGGATAGGATCCAGAGGTGGACAAGAAATTTTACCTACAGTCTACCCCGCCATGTAGTAGAATGACAATGGGCAGGGGCCTGGAGTCAGCCTCCAAATCTGAGCTCCAGCTCTTATTAGTTGAGCCTCAGGATCCTCCTCTGTAAAATGGAGCTAATAATCCTTTCCTTGGAGGGATGTCAACTGAGACAATACATAGAGAGTGTACCAAACAGAGAGCCTGGCATCTAGCTAGCACTTAATAAACAATTGAGTTTATTGGCTACTGTGGGAGAGAAAAAAATCACATTAAAAGCGTTGCTCTAGCCCTCTGGTTCCCAAACTTCTCTTCATGGAAGATGCCATAAATCGAATGCTGTGTCCCCCTGATTCATATGATGAAACCCTAACTGCCAATGTGATGGCATTTGGGGATGAGGCTTTCAGGAGGTAATTCAATTTAGATGCAGTTGTGAGAACGGAGCCCCCATGATGGGATGAGTGCCTGTATAAGATGAAGAAAAGACACCAGAGGGTCCTCTCTCCACCATGTGAGGACACAGTGAGAAGGTGGCTGTCTGCAAGCCAGGAAGAGAGCCCTCGCCAAGAACCTGACCATATGGATACTCTGATCTCAGACTTCCTATCCTTCAGAACTGTGAGAAGGACACATTTGTTGTTTATGCATCCAGTCTGCAGTATTTTGTTGTGGCAGCCTGAGCTAAAACAAGAGATTCTGGAAGTCACAGGGCTATTATTAGGGAAACACTGTAAAATATGATAGATTAAATTTCTTCATACAGATCAGAAGCTGTTTTACTACCAGATCAGATATGCCAAGAAAAGAATTAAGAATCTCTACACAATTAAAACTTACCATCACAAATAAATAATTTCCAAATCTCTTTGTTAAGTACAGTTGACCCTTGAATGACATTGGGCACTGAACCCCTGTGCTGTTGGAAATCCATGTATGACTTTTGACTTCCCCCAAACTGAACTAATAATAGCCTATGGTTAGCTGGAAGCCTTATTGGTAACAGTGAACAGTCAATCAAACCATATTTTATTTATCTATTTATTCATTTTTAAAGATTGTATTTATTGACAGAGAACACAAGCAGGCAGAGACAGAGGGGGAAGCAGGCTCCCCACTGAGCAGAGAGCCCGATGCAGAACTCGATCCCAGGACCCTGAGATCATGACCTGAGCCAAAGGCTGAGGCTTAACCCACTGAGCCACCCAGGCACTCCTAACCCATATTGTATATGTGTCTTATATACTGTATTCTTACAGTAAGCTAGAGAAAAGAACATGGTAAGAAAGTCATAAAGAAGAGAAAATATTTTCACAGTACTCTGGTATCTTCATCTTATACAGGCACTCATCCCATCATGGGGGCTCCATTCTCACAACCGCACCTAAATCGAATTACCTCCTAAAAGCCCCATCTCCAAATGTCATCACATTGGCAGTTAGGGCTTCAACATATGAATCAGGGGGACACAAGCATTCGATTCGTGGCATCTTCCATGAAGATATGTTTGGGAAACAGAAGGCTAGAGCAATGCTTTTAATGCTTTTAATGTGAGTTTTGTCTAGCTATTTACATTCTTAGAAAACCAGAAGCTATATGAACAACAGCTATCACGGGATTGGTTAAGTATGGGCTCATAAGAACACTAAGAACATACGCAGCTGTTAATAATGATGTGGATGTGGGAAGATGTTCGTAGCTGTCAAATTAAGAAGGTTACAGAATGATACGTAACTGTATTATGCGAAATCAGATGAGTGTGTATCCTTGGAGAAAAGGTGCCTGAAAATTCGTAGTTGGTTTTTCCTTGGTAGAAGGATGTTAAGTGACTTTTTAAAAAAGCGTTAGATTTTTATTTAATCGATAGTATTGTGTCAGGACAAGTTATGCAAAAAAAGAAAGTCAACTTAAAATTGATTTCAAGAATAGTGTTAAGGGAAGAACAGGTAGAGCAGGGAGTAAAGAGACATAAATATATTGCAAAGGGAGTGTGAAAGTTTGAAATACAGTTTTAAATTCTTCTTTGCCTTGCTCTTGTGTGTGTTCCACAAAGTGGAAAAACTGTTCTCACCTTTAAATAATAAATTACTGAGTGAGGAAAACTCCTTCTGTTTATCCACTAATCTAGTTTTGGTGGCCCACCACACCCACCCTTCTTGACAGCTCTCAGGGCACAGGTTAGACAGACCCACTGGACATGCAGGGATGGCCACTCTCCTTCCTTGGGTCTTGCAGTGGCTCCCCATCCCCCAACCCTTCAAATGAGGGGAGCAGTGGGTACATATTGAAGGTTCCCTGGGTACCTACTGAAGGTTCCCTTTGTAAAGACTGCTAATCTTTTGTGCATCTTCTTAAAACCACACTGGAAGGGAAACTTTTTGATCACTACCCTCCTCCATTTTATAGATTATGAAACCAAGGCTCAGAGAAGTAAAGAGTCTTATCTAAGGTCACACAGCCAATAAGTAGAAAAGCTCAGACTCCAGCCCAGGTCTGTCTGAGTCCTGAACATCTCACTCTAAATCTCTGTTGAGTTCTGTCTTAACTTGGCCTGGGAGGCTTAGCATGATCTTGCTTCTATCTGCCTTTCCTGCCTCCTCCCACACCCTGCCTATCACTGCAGCTCCATGCCCACCATCTACCCCGACCCCTAACTTCAATACATTCAAGTGTCTCACACCTCCCTGTCACTGTTCCTTCTGTCCCTACCTCCAGGAATGCCTTTTCCCCTGCAAATCTCCAGAGACTTCCACCCATCCTTCAATTCCCCAGCCTAGAGCTCCCCCACACCCCACTCCTCCAGGTTCCCTCCATCACAGCATTTCCACTCTGCTGGCATTGTCTGTCCTACTGTCTGCTCTTTCCTACAAATCTATATGCCCGTAGAGGTTATAGACAGGGCTTTCTGCCCCAGGCACTGTGCACAGCGTCTGGCCCCCAGCAGGTACCTGGGAACTGTAGAGGGACTTGACCCGAGGGCTTACAATTCAGGTTAGGAACCAGACAGACACAGTTTGAGTTCCATTTCCGTACCACACCAGCTGAATGACCCTGACACCTGGAGCACAGTAGAGTGAGCAAGTCACTCTACTCTGAGCCTCAGTTTCTGCATCTGTAAATTGTTGTTGGGACGAAATAACATAATGATAGGCAAAGAGCTTGACATAGCAAACCCATAACAAATCCTAGCTATGCTCATGATGATGTCAGTTGAGTAACTTATTTATAAATGAATCTGGCCACAGGGGCAGGGGGAGCCAGGTGGCAGGAGGACGGTGAGTCAGCTACTGAAGTCCAGGCCAGCAGGCCGGTTTTGGTATCCATAAATGGGAAAACCACCAAGCAGCAATCTGTGTCAAAGGTCACTGCTTTGCAGCCAGGTGGACCACAGGGACAGGGCATCCAGGACCCTAGTAAAGTCCCACTCCAAGACAACAGACCTCTGACAGCCACAGAAAGAAGTTTGGGAGCCTAGGGTTTGGAGGCAGAACCCCCACCCAAGCAGAGTGTGGAAAAGTGGCCAAGCTACTGAAAATGCCCCACATTCACGCGCCAGGGGTCTTGCTAAGTGCTTTCCATGCATCATCTTACTTTGTCTTCACAGCAACCCTAACGGGTGATACTATTTGTGTCCCATTTCACAGAGGAGGAAACTAAGGTCCAGACAGATTAACAAACTTGCCCGAAGACCCAGCTGGTGAGGGTGGAGCCAGGATTTGAAGCCAGGCAGTCTGATTCCAGAAAACTGCTCAGATCTTCCAGCCCCACATCGAGGGACCTGGGCAGGCCAGAGTCCATGGGTGGGGGCCCAGGGGCCCAGAACCAGGGGATCCCCACGTCAGGGATTATGTGATTTGAGCAGTTTCTGCACAATGTGCTCTACCTGGGGTGGGTTGTGCTTCTCCAGCAGGAAGAATTTATCCCCGGAGAGCGGCCAGAGGCCGTGTCGGGGGTGGCAGTGCATACATTTCACATATTCTCAGCCCTACCTCTTGAGAGGCACTGATGAGAGTCCTGTGTCACCAGTGAAATTGCCTCCAAATTGCCTTCTTCATTAACTGTACAAATTTGCATCTTAATTAGGCTTAATGGAATACAATTACCAGACCCCAAGTTTCTCCCTCTCTGATCCCAAGCAAGGATGCCACAGAGGCAGGCCAGAAGCCAAACACATGGGGCTGAGGAGAACCAGGCTGGGCGCTCCCCGTGGGAAATCTCCCACCTGAAAGAGGAGGGGCCAGGCAGGGGTGGTGGGGGGATGGCAGCCGGGGTGTCCAGGCCCCTAACATGAGAAGCTGAGGTTGGCCTGGGCTTTGGAATTGGATGTGGCAGGAAGCCCGAGTCCACCTCTGACCAGCGGTGGAACTGCAGCTGTGTGCCCTCTCTGAGCCTCAGTTTTGTCTGGCAACAAATGGGATAATAAAAACATTTGCCCCTGGGTGGCTTCTGGAATCAGATGGGATCACAGCGCCTGGCCCAAAACCTAGTATCTAGTTTGTTCTCTTTCTCATGCCCTCTCTTTCTGCACTGTAGACTCAGGAGGTCATGCGGAGCCGATCCCCGTCTACCCTTTCCTGATTCAGTGAGTATGATCTCATATCAGCCCCTCCATGCTCTAGCCACACACACCTCCAAGTCCTTGGAAAGCTCTAAGCTCCTTCCTCCTTCAAGGGCTTTGCAAGTGCTCTTCCCTCTGCTTGGATCATCTGGCCTGTGGCTCTCTGCTTTAATACTTACTCATGCTTCCAATCAGCACTCAAGTGTCACCTCCTCCAAGAAGCCTTCCCCAACCCCGATGACACTCTCCTAACATCCTTTATCTGTGGGATTATTTCACAAGGGTCCCTCTCTTCCCAGCTAGACAATAAGCTCTGTAAGTCTGGGAAACACTTCCATCGTGCCCTCTGCTGTTTCTCCAGCTCCCAGCTTAGGGTTTATCGCATAGGTCCTTCCTTCATGTTTGTTTAATGTGCACACCTCCCTGAGCCTCATTGAATGCATCTGTCAAATGGGAATCATCACCTCACCCTCATTTCACGGTGTTGTGAAATGATTCAACAATATTTGGCACACAATAGGTTCCCATGGAACATCATTCCATGCCCCCATTCCTTTTGATTAAGGAAGAGTCAGAAGCAGCCAGGTAGCTAGCTCAAAGAGCAGTTTGGCTAGGGGAAAGCAGAGCCTAGAGGGAGCCTGGAGGCTGACACCACATACGATCAGGATGGGAAATCTGGAAGGAACTTTAGAAATGATATTGTTAATTTGTTCTCAAAGGCTCCTTTTAATCTTCCCACTATGAAATAATTTCATCTACCACAAAACTACATGAATTAAGGAAAAATCCACTCTCCCAGCTTTGAATTACTCAAAGGCATTCTGTTTTATCCCCTTGGTGCCTGCTCAGTGTGAGGGGAGCCATGTGGAGACAACTTGCCAAGCATTTCCAGCAAAAAGGAAGGCCCGCCGGGGCCTGGGCAGCAGGAAAAATGATTTCCTTTAACTTCCCAAAATGTTAACAACAGCCTTTGGAGGCCGAGGGCAAGGGCCAGAGTTAAGAGTCACCAGGGGACCACACAAAGGGAAAAGCTTTCTGCTTTTATTTTTCCTAGCTAGACCTGCTTCCTGTTGGCAGCTCCACAGGCACATGACAAGGCCTGGTGAGGACAGCTTTCTGCCTGGAAGGCTCCCTTTCAGGGCACAGTGACCGCCTTGGTAACACCATGAACTTACAGATAGCCCTTGTCCCGCAGAGTCTAAGGCTGTGTTGAATCTTCAGCCTGCTTCTTGGAAGGCCCATATCTGACCTGAGGTCCTCGTGAACCTTTATAGAGATTTCCTGCTCTAATCCCCACTCCTATGGCATGCCCCAAACCATGCAGAACTTGGCCACTTCCTGTTGGCTTCTCTCCCACCCACCACCTTCTGCCGCCCTCCACCGTCTCTCTGGTTTCTAGCTGCCCAGTTACCCAACGGCCATAAATGCTGGTGCCCGTTCACAGCCCATGGGCAGGTGCCTGTTCCCCCTGCTTGGCTGCCAAGAGGTCTTCCTCATACAAGAACCTGGTGAACTCCTACACAAGCAGCAGTGTTTCCTCTGCATTCCCCAGCAGTTCCTGCTGTCACCAGAGCCTGCCTGTTGCAGCGCCTCTCACATGGGAGACCAGTGGTTTATCAACATATCTGCCTTCCCTTCTGCACTGGGGACTCCTCTGAGAAACATGCTGTTCTTCCGTGCCCTCTAGCTCCAGCTCAGACAAGTCTGGAAGGCAGGGGTGGGCCTCTGGAGGCTTTTGTATAGCTCAATGGATTCCCTAAAACTGCCCATAGATGTAAAGGGAGCAAGAGCATCTTTCTGGGGAGAGGCCATCAATGGGATCTAGTCCCCCCACAAAGGTAAAGAACCTCCACCCTAGACCCTGAGTGTCTTGATGGAAGAGAATGTGTCTGATTCTTGCCTGTAATGCACAGACTGCACAGAGCAGACCCTTAATAAAAAGTACTATCAAGTCATGGAGGTTTTTTGAGCTGGAGATTTAATCCAACCTTCCCATTTTACAGATGGAAAAGCTGAGCCTACAGCAGGAAAAATGACTTACTCATCTGTCAGCCAGGTGGAATGTTTAGGGAAATGCCTTCTCTCTTATGATAGGAAATAGAGATATTAATATTAACTTATTCGCACTTCCATTTATTCCTCAATCATTTTTCAAGCACCTGCTATGTGCAGGGTATAACTGGGGGGATACAGAAATGACTGACACAAGGCTCTCCTCTTGGGGAGCTTACAAGCAACAGGGAGAGAAGACATACACATGGATTACCAATATACGCAGACAGAAGAGTCCAAAGGAAGGAGGAATGACTTCCTGGGAGGCTGCAGGAGGTTTGGCGGGGAGGTGGGGGGACAGGTGCCACTCTGAGAAGGCTTTGTGTGGAAGTGACATCCAATCTATGCATAAAAGATATCCCAGACCCTCCAGTGCTGGAGCTGGACTCCACGTCCCTGCTCTATTCCCCAACTGGTTCCAGACTATACTCTTTCTCCATGGTACAATGTAATTGTTAGGATGAGTTAGGCTAAAAGTAATAGAAAAATCTCAACTCACTTGGCTTATGTAATAAGAAAATATATTCTCCCTCTAACAAGAAGTCCTGAGGTAGGGCAGATCCAGTGTTGGTTAATTCAACACCTCAAGGACATCATCAAGGACTTCAGTTCTATCTTTTGGCTTGGCCATCCTCAGCATCTGTCAGGAATATCCTCACCTGTCAGGAATACACCTCCTGGTATCAAGATGGCTGCCACTGGCACAGAGGTCACACCCTGACAAGTCAACATCCTGAAGAAAAACCATCCCTTTCTATGTGTGTCTTCCTTAGTGGGAGTGAGTCAGGGAGGGATATTGCAGGCAGAAGGAACAATGTGTGCAAAGGCCCTGAGGGGGAATGAGAGAGATGACTCTTGGGACTGACAGCATGTTTCATGTGTAAGTGCAAGACCTTTGAGTCAACGAGAATTACTTTCCAATCCTGAGGTCAGTACTAATGAGGAATATGACCACAGGCAAACTACTTAACCTTACAGTGCCTGAACTGTTTAACCCATAAATAATACAGGGTTAATAATTTATGTTTAACAGGATGTGTGGCTCAAATAAGGTCAAGTACATAAACCTCCCACCACAGTGTAAATCCTCAGTTATCATAATTATCATATTGTGAGGACAAGACCCTACAATGAAGAGAGATGATGAGAGAGATGGGTGGAGCTCAACTCGCTCCTCCCCATGGTTCTCTAAGGCAGACAGGCTGGACTCGGGCCACCCAATAAGTGGGACAACCTCATGTGACTAGTGAGTCCTTGAATGTGGTGGGTCCGAATTGAGATGGGCTCTAAGTACAAAATACACACACATTTGAAGAGTTAACCCCACAGCCCCAAATGTAAAAAAATCTGATAATCATCTTCATAATTGTTTACAATGGTTCCACATTTACTTTTTAAAATGTGGCTACTAGGATATTTACAATTACATTTCTGGATGGCGTCCTATTTCTACTGGATGGGCTGGGCGAAGTAAATTATCCCACTGCAAATGTCAAGGAACTGAAACACAAACGCATTCAATGCCTGCCTTCTGTGGCTAAGAGGGTACGGTGGGGACAAGGGACACGGCATCAAATCCTTGGCTAGCACTCATTCCACTCACTCTCCTCTCACTCACTTAGCTGATGTCATGGTGATGGCACTCCCCACCCCACCCCCCAGCTCTCTTGTTTTTCAGTCTCTGCTCTGTCCTTATTTTGTCTTCTCCAGATCCCTAGTTTCCTCTTTGCTTAATGAGACCCACTTCTTGGAACCGTTGACAAGTGGCACTCTCGATACACAGACAGGGAGGGAGAGCTATACCAACACCTGGTGACTGTTCTGTGAGAGGTGGACTGAGCCCCAAATACTGGCCTTGTAGCCAGCCCCAGGGGCGGGAGAGGAGCTCATTGGCTGGGTCCCCCAGACCACTGATACTCAAGGGCTCTAAACACACATGGGGCACCTGGGTGGTTCAGTCAGCAAAGCATATGATTTCAGCTCAAATCATGATCTCAGGGTCCTGGGATCCAGCCCTGCATTGGGCTCCCTGCTCAGTAGGGAGTCTGCTTCTCCCTCTGCTCATCCCCCAACTCATGCATTCTCTCTCTCAAATAAAGGAATAAAATATATTAAAAAAAAACATAAAATATGGGCACTTGGGTGGCTCAGTCAGTTAAGCAGCTACCTTCAGCCCATGTCATGATCCCAGGGTCCTGCAATGGAGTCCCACATAGGGCTCCCTGCTCAGCAGGGAGTTTCTGCTTCTCTCTCTGCCCCACCCCCTCCGCCATACTCTTTCTCTCTCTCCCTTACCCTCTCTAGCAAAATAAATAAATAAAATTCTTAAAACAAAACAAAACCCCATAAAATAAACACACATAAAGACATCTACCTTTCCAGGGTACAGTGTCAGGAATCTTTGATGACTACCATTTTCTGTTTGGGGACATCTCCAGCTGGAAGTCTCAGATGCCTGAGACTCAATCCATCTGAGCCATCTCATCACCTGTAGCGAATGCCTCTGATGTCCCACCCATACAACCTTGGTCTACTCTGAGAGCTGTCTATACCACCAGAGAAAGTTTTCTCTTCACCCCCAATGAGGCATGGGATGGAAGTGCTGGAGAGTTAATACCCCAAGAACAAAGCACAACCAGCTTCAGGGGACCATGCTCAGGCATGGCCTAGAGTCTGTCACGGATTACTGCCCACAGCAGTAATCCGTGCACCAACACGCCTTCCATAAGCATTCAAACTTGCCCTGGCTCACTTCCCACTCCTACCTGGAATACCTCCCTAATAAAGTGCTTACCTAAATCCTTGCCTCAAGCTCTGCTTTGAGGAGAACCCAAACTAAGTCATTATCTTTCCCCCAAACTACATCTTGTTCCATGGACGACTGCTCTCCTCTCAGATGCTGTAGCTAGAAAATTGGGAACCACCACTGATTTTCCCCTCCAGCTCACCTCTTATATTCCAACCATCTCTAAGTGCTGTCTGTTCTGCCTTCTAAATGCTTCTCAAGTCCATCCACTTCTCTGTGCCATTTCATTACCGTTTCTGGGCTGGGCCACCATTGTATCTCACCTGGGCAGCAGCTCTAGCGTTCTGTACCCTGCCTTAACTTTTGATCCTGCTGGCTCCTAAATCTGTGCAGATCTGCCAAGCCCCGCCTATATATCTAAATGCTTCCTGGACAACTCCTCTTGGACGTGCACCTCAAATTTGGCATTTCCAAGCCTCCTTCTGGGGCACCAGTAACAAGGTCCCCACCCCACCTTATCAACCACATGCCTGGAAAGCAGGAAGTCACCTTCAGTTATTCTCTTTCCTTGCCGCTCCATTTCTGCCTTGGAAACTTCTTACACATCAAACCTCACCTGTTGTTTTCATGTCACTGCCTCTGTTCAGGTGGTCCAGGTCTCCTGGCAGGAATGCTCTGACTCTCTCCTAACTAGTCTGTCTGCTTGCAGTCTTGCCCTCTATGGAATTTTCCTAAGATGCCAATCAGATCATGCCACCATCCTCTCTGACTCTTCACTGGCTCTCTGTCTCCTCCAGGATGAATTCCATAAAGATCCATTATAATGTGGGTCCAAACAAGCTTCACTTCCACCTTCCTCCAGAAAACCCATGGCTGCAGCCACCCCCAGACTATTTGTACTCTTTCTTGCCTTGGGCCTCAAGTCTGTAAGGTGTGGGCCCAGGGATGGGGCTCTCCCTCGTCAGCTCAGTCAGACATTTCAACAGCAAGTCCCCACTCTCCTCTTCTCCATCCCAGAGAATGGCACCACCATCCAGCTGCACATGCAGCCAGAAAGCTTGGCAAAACCAGATGTCCGATCCACTGTAGTGGTTATTATAATACTAAAAAATGGGTCTCTCAGTCATTCATAAGCTCTTGGCATTTAGTACCTTCTTATAAATCCTAGCAGCAGGGCCCTGAAGAATGGAAATTAGACAGATCAGAGAGAGTAAATGTTTGGAGCCTGGGGAATTGGAAAGTGGTGGGGTGGGGGGAGACAGAAGTGGGTTTGGGTGGGACTTTGTAGGGCGGGGTGATGGGCAAGCATCTGGGTGAGTGTGCGAGAACAGAAATCCTGAGGGCATGCAGGACCTACTGCAGCCGGTATGACCTCACAGCTTTGCAGAAGGCTGAGTCAGGGTCGCCATGTCCCCCATGCTACACACAGCGCAGGCTACTGGTGGTGCAGGGAGCACATGACTGAGGGTACTGAAGGTAGGTGAGGGGCCTGCAGAGAGCTGGATAACCCAGCCTTCCACTAGTTAGTGGAATACGTGAAATCAAAAGACAGGTGGAATTGGAGAGCAGCATCCCTGTTTCCCAGGTAAGGAAGTAAAATGGATCACATACAATCACAGGCTGGCAAAAGGCAAGGCAGGGACCTTCCCATGACCTGCCAGATGAGGTCTTTCTTCCTTAACTCCTGAAGGCGAATGCTTTCATTAGCATTAGCCAGTGTGCAGCCTGAAAGGAAGTCTTGGATGACCTGTCTGATTTTTTTTTTTTAAAAGATTCTCTGGCTATATGTCATAACCCTAAAACATAACCACACACTGTAATATTTTTTAAGATGATCTTCAAAAGGAATGTACAGTGCTTTCTAGTAATTACTATTGTGAAGTCACATTTTCCAGAAATGATGACTAAATTGGGTTGCATTTCTTTATCCACTGTTCATTGAATCCATTGAGTGACCTCCACAAACATCCAAACTAGCTAGCACTGAGGTCATCTCCACATTAACGTGACTTTCCCAGACAGTAACTTTTGTTCAGAACAAAATAATTTATAGAGCATTCTATAATATGAATAGAATGTTGGATGGACCCTTTCCTGGGGGACAATTTCGGGGGGGGGGGGGAACCATCCTTGCCTATGTATACCAGGCACCAAGGTTAAAGAGCTAGGCAAAGCAGCCAGGGTCCCGACCCTCAGGAGGCTCACAGGCTAGAAAAGAAGTCCAACACTAAGGAAGAAATGGAA
Organism: Mustela lutreola; assembly: GCF_030435805.1. Taxonomy (NCBI): domain Eukaryota; kingdom Metazoa; phylum Chordata; class Mammalia; order Carnivora; family Mustelidae; genus Mustela; species Mustela lutreola. The sequence goes on along the minus strand of NC_081291.1, from coordinate 53,180,588 downwards.
AGAAATTAAAGGGAATGGAAAGAAATTAAGGGAGGTTATAGGAACATAGAAAAAGATGTCCTAACTCAGCGTTCCTCAAACTTCAATGTGCACACGAATCCACTTGTTAAAATACAGATTCCTACTGAGTAGGGCTGGGGTTGGGCCTGAGATTCTGCATTTTTAATACGCTCTCAGGTGCTGCTGGTTCATGGACCACAAATAACGTGGCTGAATGGCTTCTTATGATCTGGGATATAATTTCCTCTGACAGGATCATGCAGATTCCCAAAAGGCAATATCTCAAATATTTTATCCACCTTTGAAACTTGGCTGCTCTGAAAGGTTCTGAGGGATGACTCAGTTAAAGGCTCCGGCATGAACACTGCTGTTACTGAGGAACACCGCTATGAGCTAGGAGAATAAGCGGACCTATCCCGTTCCTGATGGAGTGAGCAGTTGAATGGGGGTAGACAAATAAAAATCCAAAAATCATAATAAGACAAATACGGGAGGGGGGTAAGACTATAACCAGATTACATTTTGAAAAGATGACCAAGACATGGCGCTTGGGAGGCTCAGTGGATTAAGGGTCCGACTCGGGTCATGATCCCAGAGTCCTGGGATGGAGCCCTGAGTCCAGCTCCACACTCAGGGGGGAGCCTGCTTGAGATTCTCACTCTCCCTCTGCCCCTCCCCACCCCATACTCTCTCTCTCTCACTAAAATAAATAAATAAATATATATATTAAAAAAAAAAACAAAAAACAAAAAACCAAGATCACTGGTCACAGGGAAGAAAATGGACTTGTGGGCCAGACTGTATAGTCTCTTCCCTGGGAGCATGGAACTGGGCCTGAGAGAACATTCCAGTCTCTCTCTGGGTGGCATAAAATTCTACAACTGTGGATGGCCTCTTTCTGCCCCAAGAATGCTGGAGGCAGGGACGGATGATCTGCTCAGACCGGGGCATGAATGAGACACACAGGAAGTAACTGGGACAGAGAGGGCTTGCAGGGGAGGGGAAGGAGAGCTGTGGGACACTGTGGGCCCTTCCTGAGGCTCCTCTGCTGTCCTGTGCTGATTTCCTTGGGAATGCCTCTGTATCCTTATGAGGACTTCTTTGGTTGAGGTGGCTTCTGTCTCTTGCAGCACTGGAGCACTGGAGAATTCTGCAGCACATCTGAGCTGAGCCATTCACAAGTGGGACAGCACTATGAAGGCAAGGGGCAACACCCCAGGACTGGGGTCTCCGGATGCCCCATCACTGAAGCCCAGACGTCGTGAGAGCTGCTTGGCTCTGAAGAATGCGTGTAGATTCCTGAGCTATGCCTGGGCCCCTGAGGTCACCCCACGTGCTCCCTGGAGGTGGGATTTCTAGTCAACCCAGGAATGCGAAGGTGAGCTGGGGAGGAGGGAAGGCTGTAAAGGAATCACAGGGCAGATATGCCTAAATATGGTCTGGCTGGCTTGGACAGCTTGGAAAGATTGGCTTGGAAGGTTCACTGTTGGCACCATTCAGTCAGCCCCATTCAAACTTGTTTATGTTTTCTCCTCACGTTGGAGGTTTGGGTTTGATTTACAAGGGATTGAGATGAATATGAATCTTCTCAAAAGGAAAACAACCTTGCAGAAAGCTGCGTGTTCCGAGGAGCACTCCCCACAATGTTTTGCTCTTTTTGGTTCCTGGCAAGAAGAAGATTGAGGATCTGAAAGATTCCTCTTAAAAAGAAAATGACTGGAAGGAGTGTCAAACTGACCTCTCAAAGGTACTAACTGAATGCAGGCTGTTGAGTGGGAAATCCGTTTCTTCATCCCAAAAAGAGCTCTCCTCTTGACAGGACAGCTCGGGGATTAAATTCGGACATGCGGGCGTCCCCAAGTGTGGTGTGCATATCAATGTTGCTGAGCACACTGATTCTTTTTTCTTTTTCTTCTTTCTTTGGTCTCACACAAAGAATATTGTTTTGGTGCTTATGCATATATTTTAAGGCATGTTAGAGGGAAAAAAAAGCATATCAAGTGCATCATTTCACGGCTATGATTGCTAAGGATGAGGCTTAACCTAAAATGTGAGCTGACTTAGAAAGTGATTAAGTAAATAATAGCGAGCACATCAGTGTACCCAAAGTTGACATCTGCAGAACACTGGGACAAGGGGCACCTGGGTGGCTCAGTCATTTCAGCTCAGGTCATGATCCCAGGGTCCTGGGATCGAGCCCCACATCAGGTTCCCTGAGCCCTGGGGAGAAGGGATCACTCATCCAAATGCAGAGTATGATACAGCACCAAGTTGGGATCTGGACTTGGGTCTGTTTGCCTCCAGGCCCCAAAATCTCTGAGGGCACTGTCCCACCCTGAACAATGTATCATTCTCTGTCACCTCTAGGGAGGACACGGTCCTTCCTACAAACACCTCATCAACACCATACCTGGGACACAGCCAATTTTACCCCAATGCTCTAATTTATGCCACATTATCTCTTTGCATTTGTGCTTGGATAACCTAGTATCAACCCAACAAATTGCAGAACCAGTGCTTCCTGCCATGTAGCAGGCCCACCGCCCTGTCCTCAGGAGGCCTGGGATGAGCAGCCCGGGGCAGCTAGGTCTTGGGACAGCGTGGGATGGCTAGGTCTCTTCCAGCTACTGGGGTGGTAAGTGTTGGGCCTTGAGTGAGGACAGGGAAGGGACTCTTCCAGTCTCATCTGGTCATGCTCACTCCATGTCTGGGGGGTTTCTGGAGCCACAGCTGGAGACTGATACTTCGTTTTGTGTCCTCTGGGCGCTTACATTACCTCTTGGGACTTGCAAGGCAGGCCCTGTGTTCCAGAGCCTCTGGCAAAATGGCATCTGGATGACACCCTTCTACCAACATCTATAGGGTAGATCAGAGACCTCCTGATTGCTCCAGAAAGGCTCCTGCTCTCTGCCTACACATAGCTGTTCTAGAGGCACATGCTTCCTGCCTGTCTCTCCCCCAGTTACCAGGATTTATACTATTCTCACTCACATAGTGGTCATTTTTCACAAAAAAAGAATGTGTGAGTGTTGGAAGATGATCATCACCGTATCATTCCATGTGAGTAGTCAACATCTGTCTCAGAAAAACAACAAATGATTACATGTCATGGACCACTGAGGTCTTTTTGAGAACCACCAAAATATCCACCCACTGATGCCAAGCATCTTGTTAGAGTCCTGGCTAATACCCACAGAACACTATGTCCCAAGCACTCTTCTAAGAGGTTTGTATGTGTTTATTTACTTAATTCTTCTTGAGATAGATAGTTACTATTATCCTCCTAACTTAGAAAGTGAGTCACAGAAGGACTGACTGGCTAGATTATGAATGCAGAGCCAAGACCTTAATCACAGGGCTGGTCTACAACATAAGCCCAAGGGTGTCCTCTGGATCCAAAAGGATAGCAAGTTCATCTGAGAGCAAAGAATCAGGTTGCAGTTACACATATGCTGTGTGACCTTGGACAAAACACTCCACCTCACTGAGACTTTTCTGGCATCTGCACAATGGAGACAAAAATCTGCCCTGCTCACTCAAAGGGTTTCTGTGAAGGTCAGAAGAGATCACTCCTATTGCAAATACTTAGTTTTTGGACAATGTATGCATGAAAGGGAAGAGACAAATGGATAAGTGCAATGCTACTCCTGCCTTCAGGAAACATTTAGGACCTTACAGGAGAGGAAAGGCAGAGAGCACCCATGCATTTTCTTCTGTGTGCTTTAGCAAACACTCAAGCAAAGTGTCTGAGGCACAACGAGGACAGCTACCAAGAACACACTGTGTGAAACAGGGGACTTTCCTTCTCTGGGCTTCACCCTTCTTCTTCTTCTTCTTTTTTTTTTTTTTTAAGATTTTATTTATTTATTTGGCAGAGAGACAGATCACAAGTAGGCAGAGAGGCAGGCAGAGAGTGGGAAGCAGGCTTCCTGCTGAGCAGAGAGCCCAATGCAGGGCTAAATCCCAGGACCCTGAGATCATGACCTGAGTTGAAGGCAGCGGCTTAATCCACTGAGCCACCCAGGAGCCCCTGGGCTTCACCCTTCTTGATACCAAGGGTAAGAGGAGGTTCCTTTCTGTTCTAATGTCTTATGACTTAATCTTGTTTCTGGGTTAACATATTTGTGAAACAGCCAACAGCTCACATTAGGGATTCTTCTTATTGGTGGGAGTATATAGCAGCTATATGTCGACATTAATGTCCTCTTTACATGCAACATCAAGGGATGGTCACTACCAAAATAGTATTTAAAGTTGTATTTTGGTCTCTCAATAATATTAGCATTCTAATTTGGGATCTGGGGCCTGGATGTTCCTTCTCATCCTGCACTATGGACTTACTTCCCCTTTGTCCTGCCTCCCTAGTCTCCAACCTTCACCTTACACAATGTATTTTCTTGTCTAAGCTCCCTTGAACTTGAAACTAGTTTAGAAAGAAAACACTAGCCTCAAAATCAGATAGACCTGAGGTAGAACCCTGACTCTGCAGCTTCATAGTTGCATGACCCTGGCTGGGCAAGACTCCTGAGCTTCTGCTTCCTCATTGGGGATATGGAAACAGTAGGAGCTCTCTCACCGGCCTGCCGTGAGTATTAAATGGGATCAAGCAAGTCAAGTGCTTGGGCATATAAAAGGCATTCAATAAATGGCAGCTTTTATGATCGGGGTAATATAGGGACTGAATTAGTCAGCTCAGGAGCAGTTATGCTACAGAAACAAACTAACACCCAAATCTCAAGGTATAATCAACCAAGGTTAATTTCTCACTCATGCTATGTGGCCAGTGCAAGTCAGCAGGGGATGCTATTCCATACAGTCACTCAGGGAACCAGGATGAAGAGGCTTTATCATCTGAAATATTAACACCACAGCAGAAGAGAGTACTAAGGAAGTGCTTTGGATTCAACTAGTTTGAACTAGTTACTGGCCCTGATTGGCTGCAAGAGGCCAGGAAAAGTAGGGAAGCACGTGCTCTATCAGATGAGCATTACTCTATGTGATATGAAGCCAAATTTTGTTCACTTTACATTCTGCCACAGTTCTTAGCACCATGCCAGGCATATTAGAGATGATTAACACCGTACCAGGCTTATTAGAGAAATTAAGAACGAGGTCAAAAAGAAGGCTTCTCTGATGATGTCATAATTTCTTAGCAAAAATGGGTTTTTCTCTCATTTCTTTTTTCTTTTCTCTCTTTTCTTTTTTTCACTGTAAAGAGCTGCTTGCTATTCTCACCCTACAGTTGGTCATTGACACAGGTATTTCAGTTTTATAGACAACAGTTGTTTTGAGGAAGTTTGTAAATGCCCTTTAACTGAAGGGAAAAATCCTAGGTCATGTCCAGGCCATGAGTTCACACTTGGAAGAGGAGGAAGAGAAGAGGGGACGGGACTGCCTGGAACAAGATGACAAGACATCTGCATCTCTCAACAATGCTTCCAGTGCTTCTCGAGCCCTTCCTCTGGGCCCTTTGGTCATTTGGGGGTTGGTGGGTGTGTTATGGCTGTGGAAATCAATTCAGGGATACAGTATGGCTTGCCCATGGACCCAAAACCAGCCAAGAGTAGACCAATGTCCCTGCCACACTTTTCCCTTCTTCCCAAACCCTGGCAAAGTCTTCCTTCTGGCATAACATTCACAGAAACTTTTGTGGATCACAAGATGTCAGTACCTCTACTCAAGTGAACTCCTGAGAGCTGCCACTGATGCCCTGCTTAGCCTAGGTGGAAAAGGGGGCTCAGGAGAGATTCTTTCCCACAGGTACTTTTCTTTTCCTTCCCAGAGGAAGGAAACACCAAGCACCCTATTCTCCTCTGGCCTTACAGATGTGTTCTGGTCCTGGCTCTGCCACTTGCTACTGAGTGACTTTGGATAACATACCATTCTTCCCTGGGCATCCCTTTACTCACTTATAAAGTCAACATGCATGGAGTGCAGCCTGACTGAAGGGCTGGGAATGTGCAGATGACAAAGTCATGAACCTGACTTCCAAGCAGAGAAATAGGTCAAGTGGGGCCATGAGGACTGCCTATACCAGCAGCTGAGGCACAGACAATAGGGATTGTCTGTGGGGAAACAAGTGAACTTGGTGGGAGGGGAGCTATGGAGACCTGGCATTTGCATGCTGCCACCAAAAACCACTTTAAGTATATACTTCCAGGTGACTTTCCAAATGGGCTAATCTAGTTTCTTAGGAGCCCCCTGTGTTTATGTCACAGGATATGAAAAATCTGTGATTTACTAAGGTCATTCTGTTGCTACCTTAATCTTTGTGGCAAGCAAGGCTCAGTGTAATGACCCTGAGGTTGGTTTCTTCCAAGCCTTTGGGTTCCCTCTATTTCTCCACCCTGAGGTCTGGGAAGAAGACAGATCTGGAAATGTATAATCCTAAGGGTGAATGGAAAGCTAACTGCAGAATCCGGGGTGGTCTCTAGTCCACTGAGGAGTGGAGGAGATAGAACAGCTCTTACCAGAACAGGCAGGATGCCTTGCAGCCCCCAGGGTCAGAAATCACCCAATGGGAGCTCTGGATGGACCTTTTTAACAGATAAAAAAACAAACAAACAAAACAAAACAAAACAAAACAAAAACAGAGAGAGGCCCAGAGAGAGAGAATTTAAGTCACTAGGATAAATAGGCTGGGTCCTATGTGGTGCCACATCTGGGGGGACCATAATGACTTGAAATAATGGTGCTATCATCAGTACTACTACTGAAACTCTACATTACTAGACCTTTAGGCCCCTTTCGAAGCATGGCCTCTTTTAACTCTTGCATTTGATCCTCACAATGGCCCATAGAGGATGGCAGTGCCAGAATTTAGTATTCCAGTTTAGTAGAAGGGGAAACTAAAGTTCAATGAGGGTGAAGAAAACTGTTATATTAGGTACCTCTTATGAGCCAGGCATTTTTACATCGTTCTATTCTTTTATTTATTTATTTAGATTTATGATAAACACATTTGTGTATAGGGTTAGGAAAAAAGATACTAAAGAAAATAGAGTACAAAATTAAACTATTGAGACTATGCCAAAATAAAAAGTTTCTATATGGTGAAGGAAGCCATCATCAAAACAAAAGAGCAACCTACTGGATGGGAGAAGATATTTACAAATGGTATTTCCAAAAAGGGGTTAATGTCCAAAATATAGAAAAAAACTTATACAACTCAACTCAATACCAAAAAAATAAATAATCTAGTTAAAACATGTAGAAGACATGAACAGACATTTCTCCAAAGAAGACATACAGATGGCCAAGAGACACCTGAAAAAATGCTCAATACCACTCATCAGCAAGGAAATGTAAACCAAAACCACAGTGAGAGATCACTTTACACCTGTCAGAATGGCTAAAATATAAAACACAAGACAAGTGTTGGCAATGATATGGTGAAAAAGGAACCCTCATGCACTGTTGGTGGGAATGCAAACTGGTGTAGCCACTCTGGAAGACAGCACAGAGGCTCCTCAAAAAATTGAAAATAGAAATACCTTATGATCTGGTAATTCCACTACTGGGTAATTACTCAAAGAAAACAAAACCACTAATCTGAAGGGATATACATGCCCCTATTAATTGCAGCATTGTTTACAATAGCCAACACAGGGAAGGAGCCCAAGTGTCCTCTGACAGATAAATGGATAAAGAAGATCTCTCTCTCTCTCTCTCTCTCTCTCTCTCTCTCTCTCTCTCACACACACACACACATAGAGGACTATTATTCAGCCATAAAAAAGAATGAAATCCTGTCACTTGCAATAACATGGATCAGAACTAGAGAGTATAATGCTAAGTGAAATAACTCAGAGAAAGACAAATACCGTATGATTTCACTCATATGTGGAAATTAAGAAACAAACAAACAAACAAAAAGAGGCAAACAAAAAACCAAATAGAGAGAACAAACTGCTGGTTACCAGAGGGAGGTGGGTGAAACAGGTGACAGGGATTAAGAGCACACTTATCTTGATAAACACTGAGAAATGTATAGAATTGTTGAATCATTATACTGTACATCTGTAACTGCTACAATGCTGTATGTTAATTATATTTCCATCAAAAAGAAGAAGTAGAAGAAGCAGAAGAAGAAGCAGAAGGAGAAGAAGAAGAAGAAGAAGAAGGAGGAGGAGGAGGAGGAGGAGGAGGAGGAGGAGGAGGAGGAGGAGGAGGAGAAGAAGGAGAAGAAGAAGGAGAAGAAGAAGAAGAAGAAGAAGAAAAAATAGAGTATGGAAACCAAGCCCTATCTTCCAGCTGAGATCTTATAATGAGATCTTATTCCCAGAAGCACCTCCGTTTCTAGCATCCTCTGTCTCCTTCCCACCCAGACTATGTGCACGGAAGTCCATGTGTTGACATAAACTCTTTGCTCCTCCCTTCCTTTCTTTCTTTCTTTTAAACAAATGGCCTTCAACATTCTGTGTCAGTTTCTATGAATTGAGTCATCCTTCTTCACAATTGCATGGTAAGACATATATGGCTGCATGATCACTTATTTAACCAGTACCCTAGAGGTGGATATTTATGGTTATTCCAAGTTTTTCTCACTTCAGACTCTCCTCAGACAATCACTGATTCACACATGTGCAAGTCTGTCTGTAGGATGGACTTCAAGAAGTAGAATCACTGGGTCAAAGGATTTGTGCATTTAAAATTCTGTAGGATCCAAAGTGCTTTCCATAGGCTGGACCATTTGTGCACTACTCACAATTTCTCAGGCTCTCTCTGCACAACCTTGATAACAAGATGTCTTGTCCAACTTCTAAATCCTTGCCAGTCTGTTAAGTTAAAGTGATATGGTTGTACTTTATTCATACTTCCCATAATAAGGAAAGTTGTACATTGTTTTACATAATTGCCATTTGTATCCCCTTTTCTTTGACTGCTTTTTTTTCCTATGGGGTTGATCTTTTTCTTATTGGTTGTAGGGACTCTTGATATATTAAGAAAATTAGCTCATGTGTGAGATGTGTTAATAGCTATTTCTTTCCACGTGAGTTATTTGTCTTTTGACTTTGCTTATAGTATTGTAATGAAGATATTTATATTTTTTAGGTGTTAGAATTTATCAAACATTTTTGGTGCATTTTTTCCACTCACTCTGAGGTTGTTTTAAAAATCTCTCATCTTCTTCAAGTAATTGTATTTTATCTTTTTTTTTTAAGTTTTTTAAGTTTTTGATCAACACAGAACTAATTCTGGTGAAATGAGTGGTTGAGGTCTACCCTAATATTTTCCAGGTAGCTCTCCAATTGTTCCAATACCATTTATTGAGTGATCCATCTCTTCTCCAGTGGTCTGCAATGCCACACTTAATACATACTAAATTCTCAAATATCTATTTCCAGACTCTTCTGTTCTTTGTATCTGTGCCTATCTGTTCTGGAGCCAGGCACCTTCATACGTGGGCATATTAACCTGCACACTTATGGTGTAGATTGAAGCTAGAACCAGGTTCTCCCAGTCTGTGCTACTTTATCTCCCATAACTGGTGAGGACGCTTTCCTGACCCTGGGGGTGGAGGATCAGAGAGGCCCCAGATCCTGATCCACCAAGACAGGGAGATAAACCAGGCATAAAAGTCAGACTCTTCTTTCCCTTTGTTCTCTCAGAGGCAGTGAAGGCCATCAGCCAGCTCTGAGCTGGATTCTAGCTTTCTCAAGAGTCAAGGAGTTTGCCCTTGGGTAAGTTTGCTCAAATCCTGGAGCCTTGGTTTTCTCATCTGCAAATTGGTAGTAATAATAACACCTATGTCATGGTTCCAGGATTCAGCCTGCTAACAGCAAATGGAGGTGCGGTAGTAAAAGCCACAGTTATAATCACCAAGAGCATTGCCACCAGGACAGAGCCGCTGTCCCTTGTTCTCAGACAAGTAACATCCATCACTGCACAGGGCCAACCTGGGAAGCTTCCTGACAGCTAGTTAACAAATCTGAAGTTCAGGCCATACACACCCCAAGGGTATAGGATTCCCAAGGGCAAGTTCCTTGGAAGAAGAAAGGGCCTGCCCATTGGAACGTTAAATCTGACCTTAGAGCTGCAAAGCTAAAAAATAATTAACGTAAAGGCCAGTCTTGCTCCGGAGGGGTCCTGCTTCGGAGTCCCGCAAGGGTTGCCGAAAGAGCAGGAAAACTGGGATGGTGGTTGGAGGTCATGGCTTCCATACAACACCAAATGATCCAGTGATGTCAGTCCCTGGAAGCTACACACACTCATATCTGGAACACCTACCTGCCCTCTCTGAGTGTTGGGAGCCCAGGGGAAGCCAGGCTCTGAGCCCACAACTTGCCCTAACCAGCATCTCTCAGAATGCCCACATTCCAGAACAGGCACCATATCCTCTTCCTTCTCTTTCACCCCACACCAGCATGGCTCCTTAGGTTTATAAACCATCATCACACTGTTGCCTGTATCATCTAAGCTCCCCAAAGAGCAACACATTAATATTATTCCCATTTTCCAGATGAGTAAACTAAGATTCACTTGGAGCACATGAGTAGCCCAAACTCAAGACGCTAGAAATGCACTAAGTGAGAACTCAGTTCTTTTCAATCTATAGGCTAGATCATGAGATGCTCTGGACAGAGGCCAAAGTGGCCTGTCCACTTAGTCATCTATTTGTTCAATAAACATTCATTCAGCACGAACTTCATATTTAGGACTGGAATCAGTGTTAGATATACAGAGGCTGATAAGAACTTTCTCAAAAGGGCCAAATAAATAAGTAACTATTCTGTGATGTCAAGTGTAATGAGTGTACCAAATGCTGCAGGAGGTCAGGGAAGGAGCAATTAGTTACTATGAATCTGGGGAGGCTTCCCAGAGGAGGCGATTTTGAGACAGGGCTTGAATGATGCTTTCATCATCACTGATGAGTGGGAGTTGATCTATTCCTCAATGACTGAAAAGTCGGGTTCCTGAGCCTCACTGCTATACTGTACTTTAGAATTTCCAGGGAACTGTGTTAGAAATATCCATTCCTAAGCCTCATCCCAGACCTTCTGAGTCTGAATTTATAGTGCTAGTACCCAGAGGCACTTGAGTTTTCTCCTAGCCCCCCAGGTTTTCATCAGAGGGTGTGCATTTGGGGCCTGCTATCCAAGGGTGCAGCTATTAGCACTTTTTTCTTAGGAGCATTATTCGTTTTAAGAAAAACTAAATCCAGTGGAAAAGCAAAGCCAGAAACCCCAGGGATAAACCCCATGCCCATTTATCCTACCATAATTAGTCTGATTCTCTCCTTCGTGTTTGAAAAACATTATCTGGGTACATTAAGAAAGTGCTTCCTCCACTCCCATTAATAATGCCCAACATGTTAGAAAAGCCTGGAGCTCCGGGAACTTGTTGTGTCTATCTGGGAGAAAGTTGGCCTGAGACACGTGAGGCAGGGAGGGAGGGCAGGCTATATTTCCCTGGTAGTTTTTAAGAAAGGGAGAAAACATTCCATGATAAAGAGCATGGAGCTAGACCGCCTGTGTTCAATTTCTGTCTCTGTTACTTCTGAGCTGTGTGACTACAAATTCCTTAACTTCTCTGGTCTCAGTTCCTTCATCCATTAAATAGGGACAACAATAATATCCATCCCATAGGCTGTGTGAGGATTAACAGAACTCACATATGTTAAAGGTCTTAGAATTGTGCCTGTCAGATATAATACATTTTATATAACTAGTTGCTTTCATTATATTACCATAGGGTTTAGAGGTGAAAGTTGGGGGGTGGGAGGCTGGCCATCACCAAGACTGGGGCAGCTCTTAAACCAATCGGAGGCATCTTCTCAGACTAACTGCTTTCATTCAGCAAGTTCTTCCTGAAAACCAGCTATGTTCATTTACCGCACTAGGCACTGGAAATAGACCAGTGAATGAGACACAGTGCCTGTGCTCAAGAGGAGCCAGGTTTCAAGAAACGAGCAAACCATTGCATCATCTGCCTCTCTGAGTGGCAGGGACCTGTCTGGCGGGCAGGGCCCTGTGTGCTTTTAAACAACAAAGCAAGATTTCCCACTGCCTGGCTTCATCACAAGCTTATCTGTGATTTCCCACTGCCTGGCTTCAACACAAGCTTATCTGTGATGTCCAGCCTAGAACACAGGAAGGGGGCAGGAGAGGAAAAGAATGCCCAGGCACCAACTGAAGAAGATCTTCCTGTAGAGTAGAGTCACCTCCATGTACATAGACACATGTCCCGGCACCGGGGAAGAGCAGGACCAATCTTGCAGCTGTATCTGCCCAGAACAGAATTTCTCTGCACTACTGACACTTTGGGGCAGGAGAATGCTTTGTCTGGGGGGCTGTCCTGGGCATCTGCAGGATGTTCAGTAGCATCCGTCTACCTACTAGATGCCAGTAGCATTCACTCTCCCAACCCTCTCCAAAGCACCACAAAAATACCTGTAGAAAAATGCCCAGTGGGGGCCAAACCACTCTGGGCTGAGAACCACTGTTTTAGAATCGGAGCCCCTCTGCCCAAGAGAACCCCCTCCCTCAGACAGTGAGCACTCAGAGCTGCCCACTTCTAGAAGGAAAGGCCTAAGGGATCTCGCTTCCCAAAACCAGCACAGTCTAATCCAGGGTTGGCCCCGGGAATGGTGAACTTCTAGCCTCCCCAGGCTACCACTTCAATATGGTGGGACTTGGCTGGGCCTACATTGTGTTTAAAATCCTGCCAGTCTAAGAGGTAGTACAAGCAACAGATATGACCAGAGTGGGAGTACCTTTTCCTTCTTCTTCAGGTTTCCTCTGTGGTGATTAGAAAGTTCTGATATAATCACAATAAAAAACAGAAAAGAGAAAAAGGAAAAAAAGTGCTTTCCTGGAGTGATCCAGGAGATGGAGTACCCCAGGGGTCATGGTGTGTCAGCCAAAGAGAGGACAGTCCTTGAGGTTGGAAAATCCTGATGCTGTCATTTCCCAGATAGGAGGCCTCAGGCAAGGGACTTCATCTCTTTGAGTATCAGTTTCTACATCTGTGAAATGGGCAGATAAGAACACCTATGACTTTGTGAAGTTGGAAGGCCGAACAAGATGATGTTCATGGAAGCATTTCAGACCATGCTTGCCGCAGAGGAGTTGCTCAGTGCAGGCTAGCTCTAACTACCCGCACCCCACCACCTGCCACTTCTACTTTATAGAAGAAAACACTGAAGTACATGGAGAGGGGTGACCTGCCCAATGTCACATAGCTGAACTCCACTGCAGATCTGCTTTGGACCATTTCTGAAGCCAAGAGCAGGAAATAACTTTCCTTCTCTGGCCTGAGTTGCTTCATCTGTGAAATGGGTAGATAGAAGGGAGGGACAGATTGGATGATATCAGAAGGCTTATCTGGCCTTGTGAATGAAATCAATGTTCTATTGGGATATCTGGCTGGCTCAGTTGGAGGGGCATGGGACTCTTGATCTCAGGCTCATGAGTGCAAGCCCCACGCTGCATGAGGAGATTACTATAAATAAATAAATATTTAAAAAATTAAAGAATGTTCCATTAATGATACCAACTAACAGCTACCTAGTATTTACAGGCACCTTATATACTTTGTATCATAACTTAGGGAATAGCAAGTTAAAGATGAGGGAAATGAGTCCTCATATATCTGATAAGGAAGTAATAATCTAGAAAATATAAAGAACTCCTACAAATCAACAACAACAACAACAACAAAAGGCAAATAACCCAACTAAACACATGAGCAAAGACTCTGAATGGAGATCTTTCCCCAAAGATCTATGAATGGTCAATAAGGACATGAAAAAATGCCCAACATCATTAGCCATTGGGGAGACATGCAGATCAAAACCACAATGAAATATCACTAACACTCACTAGCAAGGCTAAAATAAAAAAGACAAATAGGTGCTGTTGAGGATGTGGAGAAATTAGGATCTTCATACATATTGATGAGATTGTAAAGTAGTGCAGTCTCTTTGAAAAATAGGAAATCCCTCAAAAAATTAAACACAGTTACATATGACACAAATTCCACTCCTAAGTGTATATATATAGATGCACAATATATATTTACATATATTATGTATGTATATTATTCCCATAGAGTATTATTCCCATAATATTCCCAAGAAAAATAAAAACATAATTCACCCCAAAACTTGTTCACAGCAGCATTATTCATAATAGCCCAAATGTGGAAACAACCCAAATGTCCGTCCACAAAATGCGGTGCATCCACACAATGGAATACTACTCAGCAACAAGGAATGAAATTCTGACATATGCCACAACATGAATAAAACCTTGAAAACATTATGCTCAGGGAAAAAGTGAAAGTGAAAGAAGCCAGATACCACAAAAGACCACATATTATATGGCTCCATTTATGGGAAATGTCCCATGTCCTTCTCTATGGCAAATCCACAGAGACCGAAAGTGGATTAGCAGTTGCCAGGGGCCGGAAGGTGAGCCGGCATGAGGGAGGAAATGGGGAGTAGCTGTAAAGGGGAGGAGCTTTTTTGCAGGGTGGTAAGAATGCTTTAAAATTAGATCATGGTGATAAGTTGCACGTCTCTGTAAACATACTGAAAACCCTGAAATGTGCACTTTAAATGGATGAACCTTATGGTATGTGAACTATGTCTTAATAAGGCTATTAAAAAAGAAAAAGTAACTGAGGGCTAGGGAGGGTGCCAGTGTGTACCTTTGGAGCAAAAGCACAGTGAGTTAGAGGGAGGTTGCACAGAAACTGTAAAGGAGATTGGTAGTTGACCAATACCATCCATTTCAGGCACCTAGGTGGGAAATAAGGGACCTAGGATTTGAAACCAGGTCTGTTCCCAAAGTCTATGACCTTGGCACCCTCTTTAGGAGGGATGTGCCCATAGACTAGGTTGGGGAATGGACCAAATATATAGGCCCCCAGGAGGGAGGAGGACAAGCTGGACCCAGAAGGAAAGGAGAACAGCACCCAGAGGCCACAGTCTGGGGAGGACATGAACCTGACCCCATGGGAGAAAAGAGGATGAAGTATGTATGAGGCAAAGGGCTGTGTGCTGAAGGAAAAGGACAGAGGCAGGCGGACAGCGCCTCCTCCCTCCGAGGTCTGGGTCCTAATGTAACTCAGCCACCTCTTCCTGGCTGCTGGAAGCTCTGGTGTTGGGCATGGAGGGGCGGAGGTAACAGAGATGCCTGCAGGAAGCAGATGTGTCAGAAAGAAACCCCACAGAGGGAACTCTTTTGGATAAACCTCTTCAGAGGGAGGCTGAATTGCCGCAGGGACAGGCTGACTCCTGTCTCTATCTGTGCCAGCCGAGAAGCTGCTGTGTTTAAAGGGAAGCCATAAACAGCTCACAGATCCCAGGTGACTGTGACCTGTTCTACTTAGTCACCCAGCATGAAGGGTCTGCTCTGTGAGCAACTTAGCAGGCAAAGTGAATTGATTCAATCAAACATAAATTCTGCACTTTTCATGCCCGTGATGCACCTGGATGGCACTGTGTTGGACACTGGGGGTGGAGGGGAGTGGGTGGAGGTGTTAAAAGGAATTCAAACAAGGTCTCCGCCCTCAAGGAGCTCATCATGAAGTAGGGGAGACAGACACACAGCAGGAATCACAACCCAGGGTGCTAAGTGTCATGATGAGAGTTAATGATGGGAGCATAGAGCTCAGAGGGACTACTCCCTCATCCTGGAGGAACTAGAGATAATTCACAAATGAGGTTATATTGGAATTGGGTTTTGAAGGATGAGTAGGAGTTCACCAGAAAAGACTGAGGGAAATGCTGTTTCAAAGTTACTCAGCTGATGAGTAGCGGGACTGGGTTGTACTTGACTCCAGGTTGTACTCTGGATTATGTAACACTATCTTGATACTCCCATCACGTTAATCTCCCACATTACAACCCTAATTTTAAAAAAGTACAAGAGATATTATCCCCTTTGGAGTTGGTCCAGTTTGAATCCTGGCTTCGCCCCTCATGAACAGGATGACCTTGTGCCTAGCTGAAAGTAAGCGCTCAATGTTCATTCATTTCTTTTCCCCTTTACTTACTTGGCTATGGGCTTATCCTGCCCAGTCCCTGAGCCAACTTAAGACACTGGACACCTTCAGGTTCACCAGTAGGTGGCACCTGGAACTGTAGCCAGAGGCCTGCAATGCATATTCTAGCACGGTGGGGTGAGAATCACAGCGCCTGTGTACCTCTCTAACCCTCGGGCCCACCACCCCACCGTGCTAGCCTGGAAAAATGCTTTCAATAGACAGTGGTGGTGGTGTTTGGGGGGGTATCTCCTATGGAGCATCTGGAAGTGGAGGGAGTGTTCTGAGTTATCACAGTAATTTGGAGGGCACAGCTGGCATTTTGTGGGCAGTGGCCGTGATGACCCATGCAACAAGCACTATCCTTTATCCTGCCTACCTTTCAAAGGTTCCCTGGACTACATGTAGACAGAAGCACATGATATAATCATCTAAATCCAGAACCCCTACCTCCATGTATATACACACACAAGAACCCCTACTTCCGTGCACATACACATGTAAGAACTCATACACATGCAAGAACTCATGTACATACACACACATTTTGATCTGCTCTGAATTGTCTAATATTGCTCTGATCATGTGAACTGAGGGAGGTGATACATTCTGAAATTGAAGGAGCTTGACCATGGGTTGAATCAGTTGTTGACATTTGATCTGCCAATTCAACACACCTACATCCACCTGTATTTGTAGCTCTGCATTTCCCTGATTCTAGATGTGGCTGCAGGCTTCTGTCTGCTTCAGAAAATCTTCAAGTGTTGGCATGCCCAAGTGTTTACATAGTGAAACCTGTATTATTATTACATTATAAATAAATTTCCTTTCATTTCTCCTTTACCATAAGATTAGTTTCTACTAATTACATTAGTAGAAAGGTCTTCGCCCTCAAGGAGCTTATCATGAAGTAGGGGAGACAGACACACAGCAGGAATCACAACCCAGGGTGCTAAGTGTCATGATGAGAGTTAATGATGGGAGCATAGAGCTCAGAGGGGCTACTCCCTCATCCTGGAGGAACTAGGGATAATTCACAAATGAGGTTATATTGGAATTGGGTTTTGAAGGATGAGTAGGAGTTCACCAGAAAAGACTGAGGGAAGTGCTGTTTCAAAGTTACTCAGTTACTCAGTTACATTACATTCTATGAATTACATTCTGGTAATTACATTCTTGCAGTTACTACATTATTCTTAGTGTTTGTAGATAGGTTGTTTGATCTATGTTTGAACTGCATTTCAGGATGGTAAAGAGGGTATCACAAACTTTTGGTAATAAAAGGGAGCATTGGGGGGCACCTGGGTGGCTCAGTTGGTTGAGCAACTGCCTTCAGCTCAGGTCGTGATCCCAGGGTCCTGCGATTGAGCCCTGCATTGGGCTCCCTGCTGAGCCGGGAGCCAGTTTCTCCCTCTCCCTCTGCTTGCTGCTCTGCCTACTTGTGCTCTCGCTCTATCTGTCAAATAAATAAAAATCTTTTTTTTTTTTTTAAGTGGGGGGAGCATTGGGTCTGAGGGATTCAGAATCACTGGTCTAGTCCATACATGTCCATCCCAAAGAAATGGGAATCTTTCCCGACAGATAGTAGAGCCGAAGGATAGGAGCCAGGCTTTGGGAGCCAGAAAAACTTAATTTGAAACCCAGCTCTACTGCTCACAATTATACGACCTGAGGGGATTTGTATAATCCTGCTGATCCTAAGCTTCCTTGTCTGCAAAATGGGGATAAAATAGCCACCTCAAAGGGTTGTAGTGAGGGTTCAATAAGGTTGACTGTGGAAGGGCACAAATTAAGTGCTCAGTAACAGCAGTAACAGTAACAACTGATTTACCATTATGTCCTTGTTGCTGTTTCTCCATGGAGTCCTCCCCAGCGTAGAACACTGAGCTGTGACCGGGCCTTAGTGTTTCAACCACACCAGCCACTTCCAGCCTGGCTCAGCATCCTGATCTCCAGAACCTGAGAGAGATCCATATAAACCATGAAACCAAGACACCCCTGTTGGGACCATGTGAATCAGGCCTGATTCACTACTGAGTGCTGCCCTGGGTGGTGTGGGTGGAATGTGTTCTATGGTCCAAAGCGCCTCCAGTCTCTGCACTGGTTTTGAGCTCAGCTTCCCCACTTTTCCCACCACTGCTGGGGCCCTGGCATGCCCTGCACTGATTCTGCAGGCTCTGGAGACCTGCCAGGAGCCGCCTCCTAGGTTCCGGCTCTGGCTCCTGAGCGTCCAGGATCAGCCAGGCCCCTCTGCACCAGGCCCACATCAGCCTCAGAGTGCTGGAGACAGCTGTGGTCCTCCCACGGTTAGGCATCCATGGAGCCCTCAACTGGTTCTACATAAGCCACCAAGTGATAGTTCATGGCATACAGACTCTGGAGTGGGCCCTGGGAGCTGGCTTTCCTTATCATTCTGGTGGCTCTTGTTCTTTCACTGAACTTTGCTCTCGATTCCTCACAGTAATCCCAGTTTTCATCTCCTGCTCTCAGGAACCCCAGGCAGCCCTTGAACCATGCATTTGGCCATCAGCGGGAACTGGTTCCTTCCCCCAAGGCAATGGGAACCCGCAGAGTTGTCAGAACGGAGTGGTCCCCTCCCGGCCTCAGAAGAGACCGAGAGCCATCTCTTTAGACCTCCTCTCTTTGGCTGAGTCATTAGGAATTCAGAGAAGGTGGAATGCCTGGGTGGCTAAGGTGTTAAGCATCTTCCTTCACCTCAGGTCATGATCCCAGGGTCCTGGGATCAAGCCCCACATGAGGCTCTCTGCTCCACTTCTTCCTCTTCCACTCACCCTGCTTGTGTTCCCTCTCTCGCTTTGTTTCTCTCTGTCAAATAAATAAATAAAAATCTTAAAAGCACCTGCTTAAAAAAAAATTAATTCAGAGAAGGTGAGGAAGGAAATCTGGTCTTGATCAAGTGTCATCTGAGAGGATCAAGATAAGAAGTTCATGGTCTAGCTGGGAGGAGCTGGTCATGTAACAGATAACTATAGTTAAATGTGGTACATGTTGAGTATGACATTCACTCTAAAGGTCATCTCACAGGGAAATGGCTAACTAATTCCGCCTAGGCAAGGTGGGAAGCCTTCTGAGAGACGTTAACATTGCAATGGGGGATTGAGGGATGAGGAGGAGTTCTCTAAGTCTTGGGCTAGACTCGCAAGTCTCACCTCATTCTGCTAGCCCTACAACTCTGGCATGGTTAGCCCATGCCTTTCTTTCTGAGTCACAACCATGGGGGAAGAGGCAGTGGAGAAGGGACTGAGAATGAAACACAACTCTACACCCAGAATGATCCATATTTAGACAGGATTCTGGTTCAGAGATATTGGCTTCCCCAGACTGTCCCCAAAGCACAAAAATCCCAGAGTCCCACAGAGCACAATTTCCTCAGAAAGTCCTCTATGTTATATAAAAAATGTGACTCCAAAATCAAGTAAATTTCAGAAACCTTAAGTTAAGCAAAGTCAAGCAGATTCTACTGCAGGATTTCTCAGAGCCTTTAAAGGTAAAATAATAAGACAATAATAATTTATATATTTAAAATAAATTTTTATAAATAATTTAATACCATTATAAATATAATAATTTAACAGCTATCCTTTGTTTAATGCTTCCTAATGTGCAAGACAGGTGCTATGCATTATCTCATGAATGTTCATGGTAACTTTACATCATCAGTACTGCTATTATTCTCATTTTGTAGACAAGACTGAATCAACCCAAGAAGTGAAGTTCACTGCCAAGATCACAGTAAACAGTGAAGCTGAGAGTCAAAGCCAGGCTCTGTCAGACCTGAAGTCCTCATGCTTTAAAGGGCACTGTGAATCCCTAAGAAGGGGATATGATATGCAGCATTCCTAGACTTAAGCAGCCATGGATCCTTCTTCTAGTCAGGGTTCTGCAGAGTAACTTTGGGAAACACTGTTCTTTCTTCCTACCAAGATGCAGTAAAGGTAACAGAAGGGCTTCTGAGGCTCTGTTTCTCTCTCTTCTTCTCCCTTCTCAGCTGGGCCCAGGGATCCACAGTCCTCAGCAGGCCCTTCTATGTTCACCCCAGGGATCACTGTGAGAATCCAGAGGAGTTCCCCCGGGAAGCCAAGAGTCCAGCCAGCAGTTCCTAAACTGTCTGGCTCTAAATAGATGACCTCATTGGGTACAGATCACACACAGAGGGTTCCAAATTTTATTCTCAGCTAGTTCTAAGTGACTTCTTCAAACTTAGCAGCCAATTCTGTCTCCAGCAGACTAAATAGGTTATGAACTCAGAATTCTTGTGTCATTACCCACTTAACAGGACAAAGTATGGGCCTCTGAAAACTGGTGCAGTGTCACCAAATGGGGCCACTGGCTAGACTCAGGCCTGATCTTTTCTCATTTGGACCCTGACATCAGTCTCTGCACTGATGTCTCCAGACCCTTCTTGCCAATTCGTCGCTGCTGGCAGAGTGGCCTTTCAATCGGCTATATTCTGCCACTCCCTTCCTTGGAAGTCCCTGATATCTCCCTAGTGCTCTGATAAAAGTCCAAATCACTTGGCCTGATTTTCAAGGTCCTGGGAGATGTGGCAGACTTTTTAGTCTTTGTCCCTTTCTCAAAAGAACACATGGATGAACAAAGGGGCTATAAAAGTGACATGCACAAGGTCTAGGTACCCTGTCCCCGAAGACAGACCAACTCACAGAAGGAGCCAAGTAAGTAACACCTGCCACATCTCCTGTCCATATATCTTTTATTTTGGACACTCTTTAATAAGGAACAAAGAAAAACTTTCTACTTAACAAATAAGTAAGAAAGTTGTATTAATATATCCCACTTGATCCTGCTTGAGAACAAGCAAGAGACCCCAGGGAGGTGGTCAAAGAGATTCAGACATGTCCCCTTGGAGGGTAGTCCCCAAACTGGGGCAATGCACTCTTAGTCCCCATCTAAGACCAATGCCACATGCCTATTTCAGGGTCCTGCACTGGATGAAGAGCAGCAAGAGCTGGAGGCTGAGCAGGTGAAGTCCAGATGCTTCCAGGCCCAGCATCACCTCATTTTGTAAGGCATGTACATGTCATCGTGTTCAAATGCAGATTCTGATTCTGCAAGTCTGGAGTAGGGCCTGCAGCTCCACCTTTCTAACAAGCTCCCAAGTTATGTTGTTGCTCCTGGTCGTAGGACCACTCTACGAAGGGCAAGTTTCTAGAGAATAAATGGGCCATGCAAACCCCTCCACCCACCTACTGGGCCACCTGGCAACCCTGAATCTTTCACTCATTGTGATGAGAAGATTCTAGGTTAAATCAAGGGAAGCAATGCCTAACCATCCTGTTTCTCTCTCTAGGTGTGTCCATCTCCAACCACCTCCCTGCCCGTAAGCTTTATTTTATACTCTGGCAAAACCTAATTCTTTACAGTTTCCTGCACACACCATGCTATTTAGCTGGAATGCTGTTTTGTTCTGCTGAGACCATAACTTCTGCCTGTAAGCTCATTTTACCTCATTTTGCTGAATTTCATCCTACTCATCTTTGAAAACTAGGCAGGCACACCCTTAGGCTGAGCTAAGTACTCCCACCTAACCCTGCCGACATCTGTGCAGCTGTGAGCCTTGCGTCCATCTAGACCATGACACATATCTTATTACATGGAGACTGAGTGGATATAGGTCTGCCTTCCCCACCATGCTGCGAGTTCAAAAGCATGGGTCATGCTTTGTCCCCTTTGTCTCTCCAGCGCCTAGTACAAAGCCTGGCACATAGGAGGCGTGTAATAAACGTCTGGTACTCTGATCCAAAGCTGGTAACATCTCCTCCAAGAAAAGAGTTCAGCAAATTCTTTCCATCTTGAAGAGAAAAGACTTACTATTATAAACAAAGTGTTTTTTGGGTTTTTTTTTTTCCTGCTTCCTTGCCTGCTCCTGAGTTTAAAGAAAGGTGTGAAGTGAAAATAAGAGTAATGCAGTTTGCAGTTGCTTTGCCTGGGTTAAATCATTGAGTCCTGTGAGGCAGATCCACCTATCAAAGCCCCTTGGACAGATAAGAAAACTGGGACTTCCAGGGGCCGCTGACCTGTCATGGAGTGTGCAAGTGGGAATTCCAAGCTTTGTGTGACTCCAAACTCTGGGATCCTTCTTCTGAATTCCTCCAAAACTGCAGGGCTTGAAATATGCATTCTAAATAGGGGAGAGGAGGCCTAAGAGTGTCCACGTGCAGGGAAGGGGACCCTTTCCTTGAGACAAGGTGTCAAAGGGATCTAATTATTGAAGAGTACCTGGATAGGGAGATTAGGTCTCCAAATGGAGCTGTTCTTGCTGCAAGACAGTGAGCAACTCATTTTTGATATCAATTCACAGACACAGCCGGAAGGGTTGTCAGCTTTGACTTGATAGAGATGCAGTAGGGAGGCTGTTTCAAAGGGCAAGACAATGAATGTACTGCCTCTTGAAGGGGGTGGAAAGAACACAGGTGGATAAGGGATTCCAGAATGAGTCACATCCGGGCTTCGGCCTGTCCAAGCCTTTGGGGGCCTGGGAGGTGGCTGCAAGTTGGCCCCACGGGTGGTGCCCTGTGTCCCACACTCCCTACAGGAACAAAGTCTCCAGATGAGCCCAGTTAGCCTTTGTCTCCCCCATCATGGCCTGGCTTCCTACCCCCACTCTCTTTCTCTGAGCCATCTCTGCTATAATGAGCTGGCTGAGGTGGGCCAGAGGGTGAGCAAGGGAATGATGTTCCCTCCCCATGGACCTCTTCTAGGCTTCTCCTACTCCCCCACCTCTTGGTTTCCATGACAGCATCTGGCAATGAGGCATCTACTTCAAAACGCTAGCAAGGATGCTGGGCAGGAGCCACAGAGACACAGGCCTGGGGGTGATAGGCTGTTGAGTACCTACTCTGTGTGGGTCCCGTCCAAGACTTGACATCCAGCCCCTCCCTACAGCTTACCTCAACGAAGCAAGGAACCTGATATTGTCCTATTGCATAGTTAAGGAAACTGACGCACAGAGAGGGGAAGCAACATGCTCAGGATTACATGGAGCAGAGCCAGGATTCAAACTTAGACTTCTGTGGGACCCAGGTCCAGGCCTTTACTCACTATATCACTCTGCCCCTTGGCCACAGGTCAAGGCCTGAAGTCTGACACTTGCCATAGGCCCCTGGATGAATCCCTTCATCTCTCTGAGACTCTAGAATGGGATCGGTGAGTTCCATTGCTCCAAGGGACTGTGAGGACAGAAATAAGTTAGGGCAAGCCCCAGGCTCTTGTTTGGATTTCAGTAAAGGGGTCTGTGTTCCATTTCCAACTGGAAAGGTCCCAACCCCAGGGTTCTGGGCAGAGCAGAGCCAGGGCTGCCCAAAATCCACCAGTAGCAGTCCAACCCAGAGGTGTCCCTTGTATGCTGCCCCACTTCCCGTGTTCCTAACAATAATGGCCCTCGTTTACTGGGCACCCCCTGACCTGCTAGGGTCCTGCATGCTCACAATGACCTCAGGAGGGAGGCACAGTTATTATTCTCTTGTTGCAGATCAGGAAACTCCTTGGTGGCACCCAAAGTAAGCCTCTCAGGCAGGAGGCACCCTTTGCGTCCGCCCAGATAACCGGGTAACCAGACTGATTATGCTCAGTTCTTCAAAATAGGCCTGGGAGCTTATCACGCCTCATCGCCTCATTGTGTCCACATTATACCCTGGACTAGGCCACCACTGCCCTCTGCTTGAAAGATGGCAGTAGCCTCCCTGGAGCCATCTGCCACCACTCTTCCCTCCCTACAGTGTATCGCCCACACAGCAGCCAGGGTGATGCTCTCTATTGCACATTCGATCATGTCATTGGAGGCTCCCAATGTCCTCTGAACAAAAGCCAGGTCCTCACAATGGCTATCGAGGCCTCGCCTGCCTGACCCCATGACTCTGACTCGATCCCCTACACTTGCCCTTGCACACTCTGCTCTAGTTACGCAAGTTTCCTTCCTCTTTCTAGAACATTCCAGACCAACTCCAGCTCAGGGTCTTGCTGTTTCCTTTGTCCAGAAGGCTTTTCCCTCATGCTTCAGTTCCTCACTTGATTCATATGCTACTCTGCCTACCCACATGAATGGACACCCCTAATTTTCCCACCCTGTTTATCATTTACCACTCTTTATCACTGCATTTTATATTCACTTGTTGACGTATTTCCCACCTGTTCTCCTAAGAAGGTAGCACCTTTCATCTTGTGCATCCCTGTATCTTAGCCCCCAGAAGAGCCATTCATGGGTTATCTGTGGGGTGGCCTGGGGCAAAGTTTCTGCACAACCAGAAACAGGCTAACCCCAAGTATAAATCTGACTCTTGAAATGCAGAATGTGAAACATACAGAACAGCCGCAGTTGGCAGAAATCAGGGACAAACATCCAAAGCCATCAGGTCACAGAAACACGACACACAGAGGTCATAAACGAGCCAGCAGGATCCTGGAAGCAGCACAGAGGCTCGCCTGGGTAGACATCTTTGCCTGCTTTGTTCTGCTGAGTGTCCCAAGCGCCTAGAGGAGGGCCTGGTAGACAGTAGATGCTCAATAAATGTTTGTTGAATGAATGAAAGGAGCCATGGAGCAAAAAGAAGAACCAGTTGGCATCAGCAGGAACAGTCAAAGCTGAGGAGCAGATTGCTGAGGCCCTTCATTGTCCCTGTCCTAGAGAGGGGAACAGAAAACACTAGATCTGAATGACCCTCCAGTTCCCCATGGGGCGACACTGTCATCTGACAGCAGTGACACTCTTTTTTGTCTTTCTCACATTCCATTATATACAGATCATACACCCCAGGGTGCATCTCAAGTCCAGTCGCTATAGCCCTAAATAACTAACAGGGAAGGCTTCCTGGAAGAGTCACCACAGAAGGGGGAACCCAGAACAAGCATTCCCCTCACTCCTTTTCTTTCTTTCTTTCTTTCTTTAGACAGTGGCACTGAGATATAATCTACAAACCATAAGATTCCCTCACTTTGCTATGTATATTTTATCACAATAAAAAAAAATCCCTAGAATAAAACTCACTTGTTTGAAGTGTACAATTCAGTGGGAACTTAGGGCTTGAGTGGACAGGGGAAGTGGGAGGTATGATGGCAGCGAAGTCATGGTGATGAGGAGCCACGAGGAGTGTCCGGAGAAGGATGAGTTGTCCAGCATGGATGGGGACTAGTGCACAAAGAGCCCGTGGATAGAACTCTGGCCTGGAGTCTAGATTTGATGTGGGAAGTCTCAGAAAGAGAGCGGTCTGTTCAAAGCCAGTGGTGGTGCCCATAAAGGCCACAAGACCTGGGTTCTAGAGCCAGCTCTGTCATTATAGGAGGTGAGACCCTGAGCCAGTCTCCCTCCCTCTTCCAGGCCCACATTCCTCCTCTGAAGGAGAGACCTTTGTAGCTCTAATGTCCCCTAAACAATGTGGTAAAGAAGAGGGGCTGGGAGCCAGATCTGGCTGTGAATCCTAGTTCCTCCACTTTCTGACTGTGTGATTCTGGGCTCCTCATCATTAAAACAGGGACAACAACAGTCCTGACCTCATGAGGCTATTTAGAGGCCAGATGAGCTGACAATATAAAGTGCTCGGCACGACATCAGACACATAGTAGATGCTCAGTGTGTGCCATTATTACCAGTGCCTTGTGTTGGGTGAAGCCAGTGATGTGTGAGGGCAATAATGTAAGGTAATAAGCCTAGAAGTTGAGATCTGCCCCCTACTGCACTATTTACAAGGTAACATTAAGTGCACAGATACACACAGAGCTCTGTGTCTGGGATGAAAGGGAGTAAGATGCATTCACCAGGAAAACGCTTGGTTTCCCCTAGCAACCAAGGACGCAGAGAGCCCTGGGTGTTCAGAACTGGCATTGTGGAGCTCGCCAATAGAGAACTCAGCACTGACGGGGCAACTTGGGTGTCCAAACCTTGCGCATCTGAATCCCTGTCCCTCACTCAAGCTCCCTGCTTCAACCTGCAGAGCCAAATGCCCCACTTGAGTTTTCTTCCCTACTTGCCTGCCTGCTTTTCCAGCTTGTAACAGAAAGGAAAGAGTGAAATCTCTTGGTATCAGTGAGCTCTCCACACAGGGAACCCAGGGTTTAGTGTTGTGACTGACTCTTGCCACCCACCCTAGAACTCACACCTAGAAAGAGCCACATTTTATATCTATAGAGGCATGAATGAAGGAATATATCCTGGGATACCAAGGGAAGAGTCAGGATTGTCTGACTTTGAATGATTTCTAAAATGTTCTGGGCAATTAACGTTACGGGCATCGTGGCACTAAGGAAAAAGGTCAGAGGATCTCTGTTTAAATGCCAGGTTGGCTAAACTAGCTGTGAAACCCTGGGCGAGTCACCCAGCCTCTCTGAGCTTCCTTTAACATTGCACTTTCTCAGCTGGGAACCTCACATCCTGTTTCACTGTGACTTGTCCAGTGTCTGTCTTCTCTGCCACCCTGTAAAGGCAATGGGTGTGTCTGTCTGTTCACTGCAGCCTCCCAAGCACATAGCAGGGGCACAATCTCCACAACAGACTCCAACTCCTGCTTTCCTTTTCTTCACCTGCCACTGAACCCAGGCAGCCCTGCTTGTTTAGGTTTGGCAAGGGCTCCATGCAGCTCTAAGACTATAAGCGAGGACTTCTTTTGCAGGAACTCTGATCAAAAGACCGATGTTTGCCTCTGACCCAGGACTGAACTGCAGTCTGTTTCTGTTGCTGGTTTGATACAGGAACTCCATAAAGGAAGCAGAGTCACACGGATGGTTTCAATTAAGCAGAAAAGCCATAAATCCTCTATTCCCACAAAAACTGGATTGATTTATACTAGGATCCAGATATCAGAACGCACAACACAATCTATGTCTATAGCCATATATGGCAGAGGAAAGCAGGTATGGAGGAGGAAAGAGCTGATCTTTGTGGGCAAGAAGAGCTTTAGAAAAAAGAGAGAGAGAACATACATTTCCATCTCTTGTGAAGTTTGCAGTCTGGAGGTGGAAAGAGACAGGTAAAGCAGGTGTTTGTTTTACGTGATGCTGAGGATACAGCCAGTCTGGGGGATCAGTGTATGAGTGACAGAAGGGCATGATCCCCACCCCCCCACACACAAACACAAAATAAATCACTTCCTTCTCTGTGCCCACCCTCATTACGTCTACTTTCCTTTTGTTGACATGACATTTCTTGGGTTCCCTACCTACCTTCCAACCTTCAGTACTTCCTGTCCCTCCGTGGTCACACTCTATGATGTGGCCTGACCAGCCTACTTACTCTTCCCGAAGACTGTTCCTTCCCTCCCACCTGCGTGCCTCTTTGCTCACGCTCTTCCCTCTGCCCAAAATGTTCTTCCTCCACACCCCTATCCATCGAAAACTTCTATTTCAAAGCCCTGTTCACATTGACTCATTCACCCATGCATTCATTCGACAAATATTTTCTGAGGGCTTACTATGCCCCCCACACTGTGATGGGTACCAGGGATCTAATGGGAGAGACAGCCACAGCCTGTGTCCTCAGGCTGCTTACAGCCATGAGCAGATAGATGGTTACAACAAGGAGTAACACATGTGGTAGAGGTAAGACCAGGGGGTACTGTGAGTTCAGAGAAGCCTACTGTGAGTCCAGCCTAGCCTCTAAGGGGGCGGGCAGTGTTTAAGAAAGGCTTCCTGGAAGAGGAGACTTCTGAATCTGAGTTCTGAAGAATGAGATGAAAGGAGAAAGAGGTTTATATTTACATTTAATATATGTGAATATATACAGTTATGGCCATGATAATGACCACTTATTGAGTGCTGCTAGGAGCCAAGCACTGGGCTAAGCCCTCCTTTAGCCCTCTCAGCCCTTTGGAGTGAGCACTGCTCTCGTTCCCATTGACCTGATGAGAAGTCTGAAGCACAGAGACACTAAGAATTTGCTCCTGGTTACACAGCTACCAAGGGGCGGAGCTGGGGTTCAAACTCAGCATGGCCCCAGAACCCACACTTCTGACTGGTGCACTGTGCTATCCTGCCACACTCTCTTTTCACTTAATGACATGTTTACCATGGACATCTTTCCAAGTTGTGATACTCGGATTTCATTCTATTTAATGGCTACAGAGGATGCCACTGGATTTTGAGCAGGGAATTGACATGATCAGATTTGTGCCTAGCAAAGAGCCCTTGGTGGTGGGGTGGGGGAGAAGGGTGGGCAGCAGAGTGTTGTCGGGGTTTCTAGGGGGGAGGGAAGGCCTAACCCAGGCTGGAATAGGGGGGCTGTGGAGGGGGCTCGGCTTCGGGGAACAGGACAGGGCAGTGGGTGCAGCAGTTGTCACTACTAAGGGAGGGAGGAAATGCAGGAGGCGGAGGGTGGGACCCCTTCTTTACAAGACCTCTCACAGACCCAAGCATCTTTTCCCTTGGCCCCCACCTCACCCCTGTGTGTTCTCATTCATTCTCTCCCAGCATGCTCCAGCTAGCACTCCCAATTAAGAGTGAGTGATCATCAGTTTCAGTTCCGCTGAGACGTGCAGATGTGGTGCCTGTGGAATTCTTAATTCTTCGAATAATCTCCCCAGAAGGACCCTGTCTATTCTACCCAAAATGCAAGAAACAAGCAGAAAAACCCATGAGTTAGTTACCTGATGGCATTGCTTTAACACTGTTCTAAAGTAATGCCCCAGCCAGACTCACCACACTCAACCACCTGTCTGTCCCAATGCATCTGTTCCAAAATAGTGTCAGTGCATCCCATTCTCCCCACTGCCACTACCTCCTGGTCCAAATGACCACATTCTCTCATCTGGAGACTGCAATAGCCGCCTTACAGGTCTCCCCAGTTCCACGCTAGCATAAGTTAGTCAACATCTCAGACTTCAGTGTTCTTATTGATAAAATGGGCACACTCATTCTTATCTCACAGGACTGTGGAGGGAACTGGCGACATCATGAATGGAAAGCCCTGGCCTGGTGTGCTTTCCTCGACAGATGGCAGTTCTTTTCCCTGGTCAGCTGGATCCGGTCAGCTGGATCAGAAGGCTCAGAAGTCCTTTTTTCAGAGTCTGCTGGTATACATAATGAGCAGGTGTCAGAGGCCCCCAGCTGTCCCTACCTCTGTGGAGGCTTCTTGTCCTATTTCCTTCCACATGTTTCCTTCCAGGTAATGGGAACGTCACTACCTTCATATTCCTGGCCTCCCCCACCTCCTCATTTGCTCATCTCCTGGGTCTGTGCTGCATACCACATGTTTATGAGTGAGTTGCAGAGATGAAATAGGCAAGTATTATTCACTCTCTTCTCCGCTTCCCCTAGAAGCCAGCCTACCTGCAGGAAGCATGTATCTAACTGGGCTCTCTACCAGGAAGGAGGCGGGGCTACGCCCCTGTGAGGCCCAGCACTGCCTGCACCCAGACAGGTGGGGACACTGTTCTGGCCTTCAGCCAGGGTTACTGCAATCAGTGCTAATGGTGACACATTGTTCTCTAGCTGTCCAGCTGAGCAGAACTCTCAGTTGGGCCAGAACGCAAGTCAGGCAAAGGAGTGCTATGTATCGCCCCCCTTCCAGCCTCAAAAGGAGAGAAGAGAAGGAGAAACCCTGCCCTCTGTTCCCAACTTGTTTATCGAGCTCCTCGGGTTCTCAGTCAAGTCTGGTGTTGGGTGCTGGGAGAACCAATCAATCAATAATGGACAAATATTGACTGCATCCTTGATATAACCATGATAAAGAACCCATCTTTGTTCAGTGTTTCTTACTACTCTTAAAATGCCTAAAAGCATTTTTGGGTGTGTGAATACTACAAAGTACCCGGTACATCCCCCATCTCGGCAGTGTCTGCCACCCTCCATGGGATCCAGGCATGCCTTTGTCTTTAAGGCTCTAGCTGTGACCTTACTTTCTTCATTTAGTAAGTTTTTAATGCACACCTACTAGGTGCTCAGGGCTTACTAATGGAGTCATTGTGGGCATAGCAGTAAACCAGGCAGATGACATCCCTACCCCTGGGGCTGGAAGTCTGATGGGCACTATGTAGAAAATCAGTGGAGAGGAACTGGATTGGAGTGGGGACAGGAAGCCAAAACAGGGTAGTCAGGGAACGCCTCTCCAAAGACGGAACATTTGAGTCCTCGGTGATGAGAAGATCAGTCACTGCAGGCTTAGGAGAAGAGGTGATCCCTAATGCTATGAGAAAAGTAATAATAATAATTATTATTATTATTCCTTTTTATAAATATGGAAACTGAGGCCAGGGAGATTACAGTGCTTCCTCTGAGGCCAAGGAGGTAACTACTGATGGCATCAGGATGTGAAATCCCAAATACTGCCACTAAACCCACTATCTCTGGGTTGTGGCAACTTTTAAAAGAATCTTATCTTGGAGTGCTTCAGCTAAGTGGCATACAGCACACCTTCAAGAAGCTTCCAGTGTAATCTGAGAAAATATCTTCATGCCAAAAACACTAATCACACAGGGAGGATCAGAAATTGATGCATAGGATTAACACCATTCCAACTTTTAAAACCCAGTGGGGCTTGTTCTGGAACATGACAAAATGACTCCTGATCTCTTAGGGGAGAAAAAAATCCATCTTATGTTTACTTACTAATTGGTTTATTTTATAAACATTTATGAGTTGCCAGACTCTGTGATAAATCCTTTTCAAATATTAATTCTTTTGAAATTCATGACTTACTTATTACTTACAGTGATGCTGTAAATTACTACAATCACTAACCCCACTTTATACTTGAGGGGATCAAAGGAAGCATAGGTGGGATGATTTGCCCTGGACATACTCTGGTAAGTAGTGGGTCCAGACACCAAACCTGCATCGTCTGGCCCTGGGATCTCTGCTCTGACCATAAGCTGAATTTACAAGTGTCACTTACCCTACTAAATTTATCTACACAACATTTTCTCTCTTTCTGTCTCACAGGAACTTGTTTTCAAGAGATTGTGATGATCTGATTTAAATCCAGAACTCACAGTTCCCTGCCTCCCCCCAATTTGTTCTGGGGAGTCCATAGGAGGCACTTCGAAAAGCTAGACCGCCCTTCCCCAGGGAGGCTGAAACTAGATCCACCAGAGGCCCATGTTGGGCCCATCAGGGTGGACCCACCATTCAGGCAGGCAGGTGCCGAGGACAGAGGAAAGAAAGTGAGGCTTCTGTCTTGGCCCAGGATCAACAGTCATGTTGGCAGACGTTTCAGACCACATGTGTGGGCTGGTGATGGGCTATGTCTCACATAGGTCAGGGCGAGGGACAGCAAGATGAATTTATTTAATGATGATATCCTCCAGAAACAGAGAAAAGGCAGCTAGTAAATAAACAAAGTTCTCAGGAGGAATAAGTTGAGCGAAAACTGCCTAGAAAAGTTTAAAAGGGAGGGGGAAAAAAAAGAAAAAAGAAAAGAAAATGAAGACAAAGGAAGATGTCTTTGCCAACTCTTAACACATCTAGTACATAGCTAATCATAGGAGCATTGCGGCGCAGTCCCCACCAGTCTCCTATGCCCAGCTGGCATCTGCCCTCTGCTTTCCACCATAATCCTGTCAGCTGGTCGGCTGCTGGAATCATCAGAAAGGTCAACACCAGAACACACAGCCTGGGAAGAGACCTGCTAGTAATGACAAGGTTTCCAGCTCATATACCCTGAGGCCCAAGATCAGAGACCATGACTGGTGTCCCCTGGAGTTGTGCATTGCTGTGGTTCTGCCTCTGACCATACGGAGTGTATTAGTGTCTGATATAGGTGGCATACAGGTGAGAAAGGGAAGAAAGTGGCCATAAGCAGGATGGGGGCAGCTGGTTAAAGATGTGAAAAGCAAATTAAGATGCACCTTTAATTTACACCCAAACTCAAAATAGCTTAGAGAAGGATAATTTAGTGTGAAATTGGAAACCACTGAGATAATGATGACCCCAAACCTTGTTTTCCTAATGTGAATAATGGGGTAACAGTCACTACCTTAAAACATTGTTCTGGGGATTAAGAGAGATGATCCAAATTAGCATAGCACCTTGGTGCTTTGGGTAAAAGAAGGTGGAAGGAAGACTGGGCTGAGAGGTTTGCCCGGATCTAGCTACCCCAGTGGGACAGTGGGTTGGGGGAATCAGCAGGAAGGGTGTGGTCCCAGGTCCCAATCTGGGGACTCCAGCAAACTGACATCACAGAGAGGGAAAGCCTGTCCTACCAGCTGGAAGACAAATGGTCTGTGGAGGCAGGTCCCTCCATCTGTGCACACCAGAGACTAATAATATATGGTGAGCACACTGTCTGCAGCCATGGGAATTTTAGAAGCAGGAGGACACTCAACCAAAGCTCATAGGCATCAGACTCTCACCCTGGGCTGAGCTCCCTTCACCCAGGATCCCTGGTTGCAAAAGCCCTACCCAGTATCCAAGGCTGGGCTCCCGCTGCAGCACTCAGGTCAGCTGGGGCTCACAATCCCTGAACCCCTAACTGAGGCAGCCTGAACCTCTTGCTGTTAGGAAGTTCCACTTTGGACAGAGCTGAAACCAGCTGCCCTCCCCACCGTTTTCTTCAGCTTCTATCCTCTGGATCCTCACTGGTGAGTTCACCAAATAGTCTACAAAAACAACACCCAGCTTACACAATCTCTTCTAGAGAACTGAAGAACTGGGAACACTGCCCACCTCGTTTGACGGGGCCAGCATAACCCTGATACCAAAGCCTGACAAGTAAGCACCAGAAAGAAAAATCACCAGTAGATCTCACTCATGAAAACATAACGTGCAAATCCTCAACAAAAAAAGTGAGCAGAAATCATCCAGTAATAATGATACTACAGGATGACCCAAGTTGGGTTGATTTCAGAAATGTGAAAGTCATTGTGCTTCACTGTGTTAACAGATGGAAAGAGGAAAATCATGTGACTATCTGAGCAGATGCAGAAAAAAACATCTGTCCATTTATAACCAAGAAGAAAAGGAAGGAAAAGGAGGGGGAGAAGGGGGAGGAAGGGGAGAAAAGAAAGAAAAAGAGTAAGTGGCAAATTTGAATTAGAAAGGGACTCCTTTAATCTGATAAAAATTATCTACCAAAACCTTAGACTAAACATACCTAATTGTCAACTGTGGACAGCTCCTCCATAATAACTACAAAAGGCAAGATGTCTACTATCACCTTTTCAATTCATTCTTGTACTGAAGGTGAAGTCTTAGGGCTATAAGGCAAGGAAAAAAGAAAAGAAAAAAGAAAAAAAAACTGAAAGGATTGGAAAGGAAGAAAAACTGTTATTTGCACCAGCTATAATTCTATACACATTGTTTCCAAAAGAATCTACAAATACACTTTTATAATTAGTAAGACAGCTTAGCAGGATTTCCAGATAAAAAATCAACATACAAAACGCAAACATATTTTTCCAAAATGTAAGCAATGGAACATGAAAATATATATGTATGTATATAATTTATAATGTATGTAAGATATCAAATAAGTAGGAATATATCTAACAAAAGATGTGCAAGACCACCAAGGCAAAATTGGGAAGAAGTTAGATACCTTAAATAAGCAGAGAGATACCATGTTCATGAAAGATTAAATACTGCACTATCTGGCCCCCAGTGGGGCAACAGAAAGCTCTCAGTATTAGGTAGCAGATCAGAGCAAACTCGCTTATATTTTACTTCCTGCCGCTTCTAACTGTGACTCTGGGCATCCCACCAACTCCTCTGAACCTGTTTGCCGCTGTAAAACAGAAAGAGCTATTCTCCCTAGTTGTCAGGGGTCAACAGATATGAAAGCACTTTGTAGAGTGCTGTGTAAATACAGGGATTCTCATGACCTCTTGTTGGTCTGAGGGTGGGGAAAAGGTTCTCACTCTGCAGACTCTGCTCATCAATTTGTCACCAAGCGCTTTGCTGAGTGCTTATTCTGTGTGTAGCATTTCCTCACTTGGTACTCACAGCAACCTACAAGGTGGGTGCTATATTAACTCCATTTTACAGATGAGAAAGTTGAGACTCAATCCAGCAACTTGTCATTTGTATACCCATTTCTTCATTCATGAACCCCTTATGTACCAGGAGATAAGAATACCACGGAGAATAAGATAGAGATGGACCCTGCTTGACCAAAAGTGATAGTCTAGCTGGGAAGATGGCCAAAATTCATACCACAACTAATGAGCTGGCAGAACCGAGATTCAAACTCAGGCCTATAGAACGCCAGAGTCCATGTTTTTAACCACTCCCTGGAGGTGTCTTCCTCAACCTCCTCTACTCCATTCCCTCTGTTGTGATGTACTGATTTCTAACATCCACTCTGCTGGCAGAGGCAAATTTCAATGGGCCTTGCCATGAAAGCTACTGCACAAATTGAGAGCTGTCAGCTTCGATCCCAGCCCATGTGATCCTCGTGCATTATCACTGGAGATTTACAGCAGGGAAGATGAATGCATAAACGAGGGGAGGCATCCTGGCCCCCCCCTCCCACGACATCAGTGACATTGTTCCCAACGAGTGTGTGCCTGAGTCCTCTGCCACCATTAATGGCAAAAGTGAGTCACTTATAAATAAGATACAGGAGCTTTATTATAATTCCATCCTGAGATTCAGAAATGCTCAGCATCACTGTGAAAGGGAGGGCAGCAGGTGACTGGGGCTTGAATGATCCTCTGCCAGGTACATCCTTCAGATACAACATCTTGGATCAGGAGCAGTTACAGCTAATGCTCTGCCTGAATGCTAATGAGAATTACTTATAATTGCATGTAATTCTTTTTTTCCTTTTCTCTGCTTTTCCATCTAGACATGATTCCAAGAACCAGACACTGGGAAATGTGATTAGGGCCATTCTGCAGATGAAAAGACTAATGCCCAAGTGCAAAGGGTTGGGGTTCTAACCCTGAGGGCTTTTTTTGTTTTGTTTTGTTTTGTTTTTAATCTCACCATTCTATCTTTAAGGGACAACATTTTCAGAACTCTGGTTGTGTCCATTCACTTGGAAGGTGCGCAAAATATCCCAAGTCAGTAGGACAATCTGAAAGCCAGCTCGATGGTGTGTTCTGTTGAGGCCTTTGCCTTGGTGAGCAGAGGACACCTTATGAAATGAATTTCAAACCTACCATGCACAGCCACTGAGAGGCCCAGGCTCAGACTTGAGAATGATCATGAAGAGAGCCTGGCTAAAAGATAGGCAGAACCCTTCACTTCCCAATAGAGAAGTCAGAAAACTGTCCCAAACCCCATGGCCCATTGAACCAAGCTGAAGTATGAAGTTCAAGCTACTATGTGAAGGAATGAGGTTCATCATAACAGGGATAATTGTGGTCATGTTCAGCATCTGCATCAGATTGCACTTTGCAGGGTGCCAGAAGTTTCGATAAGTCTGCCCCAGGACATTGAGTTTTGGGCTATTTAAAGCCAGGAACCGCACTAAGACTTCCCGGACACACACTTATGTCTCCCACTTGACAAATGAGAAAGCAAGAGGCTTGCACTGTGAGGCAGCTTGCAGACAGCAGAGTCAGGGTACAGAGCTGGGCCTGTTTGACCTTAATACTAACAATCATGACAACTAACTTTTAAATAGCACGTTAATGTATTACACATCCCATTTAAGTGCTTCGTGAATATGAACACAATTCTTTCAGCAACTCAGTGAGGAAGGTGCTTTGAATCTTCCTATTCTAGAATGAGGAAACTGAGGAAAAGAGAGTCGTAGCAACTGACCCAAGGCCACAGAGCTCAGAAACAGCATTGGGATTTGAGCCAGTTCCAGGGTTCACAATTTTGCTCTCCTCCCCATCCCTCCTCTTTGTTAAGGAAAGGTCATTCCATTTCCACTAGGTACAACTCACTTGTGAAAAGGAAAGTGTAAACATAGAATTCTGAGAGAGTCCAGGGGCAGAAGGTTTGGATATAAGTTCTTTCTCCCTTGGGCACTCAGCTGAGGGCCAGGAGGGAGCACTTCCAGCCAGGGACTGCCCAGTCTCCTCAGATCTACAGGTTCCTTTGCAGGTAGCTTCAGTCTCCACCCGGCTCTGAAATCATGGACAGGGACTACTGGGCCATCTCTCACCTCAGAAAGGATCTGCCTCACACTTGAAAATGGTACCAGGCTGTCCCTCCCCTGTCCACAGATCCTCTCTCCTCCAGGTGAAAGGCCTCTTGATAGAGCCAGGCAGCCTTGGACAGCCTTGGGCTCTGATGAAGTTCCAGCCAGCCCTGAATCATACTAGCATATTTATATAGGGCTGTCAGGGATTCCTGTGAATGATAACCCACTGAGCAGCAGGCCTCCCGCAAGACACCCAACAGAGAAAAAGGAGAGTGGTGCACACACATCAGGGACCCTACTCTTTACCTTTGCTGCTGCCAGCCACAAGTAGGAGGGCCCTAAGGTCCCATCTGCAGCCTGAGTTTCACTGATAATCTGGAAGGAATCAAGTAAGATTTGGGTTCAATCCCAATTCTGCCAGAGACCAGCAGGACAAACTCAGGTAAGTTACTTAACTCCTCCGAGCCTCAACAAATGATCTGTTCAATGAGGCTTGTAATAACAGTGCCTATCTTGTAAAGTTGCTGTGAGAACTAAATGGGATAATGCATAATGACACTATGATCGGTCCTCTCTCTCTCCCTCTCCCCGTCTACGCTCTTTCCTGGCTGCCAAGAATGGGGCTATATCAGAACCCCAAACCACCTTTCTTCCATGTTCTGGAGATAGACTCCATCTGTGCTCCACTCAGAGGGGCCTACCCCCCACCCAGGAATGAGTTACCCTAGTGCATTCCAGTCAGGCTCACATAGTAAGACAAGCACTGGTCCTCTCTTATTAAGTGCCAGTCTGAGGTGGGAGCCCCCTGCCGGAGAACAGCGATCCTGCCAGGAGCATCTCTGAACTATCAGCAGCCAGGCTGAGCGGACACCTCAAAGACATTGAAGGATTGGCGGTGGGGGAGTGGGTAGGAGGGCGGTAATCATCCAGAGAGAGAAAGTGGCTTCCATAAAAGAG
This sequence comes from Mustela lutreola, assembly GCF_030435805.1. NCBI lineage: Eukaryota > Metazoa > Chordata > Mammalia > Carnivora > Mustelidae > Mustela > Mustela lutreola. The sequence continues at coordinate 53,143,648 of NC_081291.1, read as the reverse complement.
TGCTGCGCTCCAGATCCTGCTCTTCACTTCCTTGTCTCCTTCCAGAAAAATCTAGAGCAACTTCCAGAATTTGGTCCCCTCTCACTCTTGCCCTGAAAGAGCAGCCCCAATGCGCTTTGGCAACCAAAATCCACACCCTGGCAGTAATGACAAACCATTTCTCCAAAGGATCGTCCAAGAGGTACATTGAGGATGTGTACATCCCTCCTGGGCTTGCAGCCTAGTCCCAGAAGGCCGCTGGCCGTGGTCTTGACTTTCCCATACTGGACGCTTGGTGACGTTGAACCCAGGGCTTGCCCGTGTGAAGTTAAATGATTTGAGTCAGGCCAACGGGGCTCAAAACCCTGGCTCTCTCTTTGACTTGGTTGACCCCCCTGCGCACAACTTTGCTTCAGTCTCAATTTCCTCTTCTGTAAAATGGGTGTAATTATACCCGGTTCCTGGCGTTACAGGGAGAATCCCAAGAGGTAATGGATACCCAGCGCCTGGCACACATAACGCACTTAACAGATGGGGTGGGACTGCGGTCAACATCCAACTCAGAGTCAGGGGCAGCTCTGGGAAAGCTGGAAACTCGCCCTCTCAGCCCCGGAGCCTGAAGGCAGATGCCCGGGGCGCGCACCCTGGCGAACCCCGTGGAAGCCACAGGTGTCTGCGCGTTGGGGCGCGGCGCCAGAACGGTGTATCAGGGAGGGTGCCCTGCAGCGAGCCGTGTTGCGGGACCCGCCCCAAGCCGCTGGGGTCCCCGGAGACCCCAAGCGCGCCCACTCCGCGCCAGCCGGCTCCCGCGGTCTCCGATGCTCCCTAAGGATGCCCAGATCCCAACGGCCAGCGCACAGCCTCGCCCCGCCGCTGCGGCCCCGCTGCGGTCCCTGCCCGCGCCCTGCCCGCGCCCTGCCCGCGCTCGGTTCTGACTCACCGGCGCCGGCTCCGGGGAAAGTTTGGCGGCGCCGCGGGTGCGGCGGCCAGGCTCGGGGCTCCGCGGCGGCAGCGGCAGCGACGGCGGCGGCGGGGGCGCAGAGTGAGCGGACTGCGGAGGCGGGGCTCCGGAGGAGGAGCCGCGCCGAGGGGGGCGAGCGAGGGAGGGAGGCGGAGACCCAGGCCCGCCGGCCTGCAGCGCGGTCACCTCGGGCTCTGAGCTCCCACATCCGCCCCCACACCGGGAGGGGGCGCGAACGGGCGCTATGGGGCGCCTTGGGCTCTGATACCTTCTCGCACCTCCCGCCGCGCACCCCAGCCTCGGGCTCGGCGCCGCGGTACGTCTCCTCGGGGTTGGAGAGCGATGTGACAGAGGGTCAGAATTAAAAAAAAAAAAAAGATTGGTCAGAACCCTGGCGAGAACTCCCCACCGCCCACTCTCACACGAGGGTGGGCAGACCAAAATAGGTAAGTCCAGATAAAGAAGGAGATGGAAAGTCAGAAAGGAGATGATGTTTGGCAAAGTCAACCACAGACCGAAGGATAGACAAAGACATACAGTGATAACCCACCTCCACTATCCTTGCTGGAGAGGCCAAAATAGAAACACAGACAGAGCCAGCCAGACCAAGAAACATTAAGATTGACAAATAGGCACCCTACCCTAGAGGTTTCATGGGGAACTAGAGAGACCTCCAAAGTCTAGAACACTACACCCTCCTCTATTTCTCTTCAGCCCCTCCAGATGAGCTCAAGTTTCAAAATTACAATATGTTTCAGTTAGCATCCTGTGCTAGACTGAATCTAGAGCTGGGGCCAGGAGAGGTTTGGGGGGTGGGGGTTATTCCTGGCAACTTGAGAATTCTTCTTACTGGCTGCCTTCATTTACAAAACCAGGGAAGAGAAGCAAAGTTTTCTTTCCTCAGTACCAGGAAAACTCCATCTGAACCTCTAAACAGTTATGACCTCAGATCTTATCTCAGTGCTTCAGAAGAGACACTCAAGTTCAGAGGGAGAGAAGGGTGTTGAGGAGGAAAGAACCCTGTGTTTGGCGTTTGGGGGGGGGGTGGGCAGGTTTGGGGCGTGGTGGGGCTTTTAGCTTCCTCTGAGTAGAAAGCAATTCCACTTAATAGTGAGATCACATAGAGCTAGTTTGAGGCCCAGCATCACAAGCTGTGTGTGGTATGTAGTATCTTTCTGGCCTCCTGGACTACATGTGCAAAATGAGGGTGAATAAAAACAGCTGTCATGGTGCCATGTACTCTTCTAAGTACAACAGGTGCTTACGCATTTAATCTTCATGACACCCTGAACAAGTGGGAACGATAACTATTCCTAGTTCACAGAGGAACAGAGAGGTTAAGTAACAGGCTCAAGGTCACACAGCTGGTATATAGAAGAACTGGGAATCCACCCTACACAACTCAGCTACAAGGTCCAAGATCATAGTTACTGTGCTGTCATCTTCATCTCACTGGGGCTGCTGGAAAATCCCATGAGATCATTTACATAAGAGACTTAGCAAGTCCATAAATGGTAGCTCAGAGACCACTGAGCCTTTCTGCAAGTTAGGGATTAAAGGACTGACAGTGATGCACAGAGATAGGAAACTTTAGGTTCAAGATAGCTGACAATCCATGTTATCATCCAGGGTACCAGTTCTGACATTCACTAATCAGAGAGGCAAGGGATTCTTCCCTTGTTCCTCTGACCAGACCTCTGTTGATGAGCAACCCTGCCCCACTGGGACTCAATGAATCCATAAGCCCCTTTCTATTCCCTGGTGGTTCTCTAGGTCCTCCATATTTTATACTTTGCCAGACTGATGCCACTTTTGGAATTGAGTTAGCCCTTGGGGGAGCAACTGCTATAAATTCTAAGGGAAATGTAATCTACTCCCTCCTGCAGCTGTGAGGCTGATAAGAGTTTGGGGGGAGCTTGGAAATGGCTGGGCCCAGTCCCATCCCCTCTCATTTCTGCAAGTCAGCAAAAGCTTGATTATTTGGAGTGCCTCTCCAAAGTTTTACTTCCTGGGCTGGTTTTAGGCCTACTAAGCCCATAGTGATCACCATTTTTAGAAACATCAGCATTTTAGAACCAGCACGTCAGATATTATTTGGAGCCCTGGGTGAGCAGGGTGTGTGTTTTTTCATTGTGGCATTTGGAACTGATATATCATAACTCAGGCTGCATCCTGGGTGTGTGGGACGGAGGTGGGTAACCAACTTACTAATAACATACAGGCAGCAGAAGAAAAATAATTGTAAGCCTTTTGTTAACTCTTATCATGTGCCAGGCTCTAAGAGCATTAGACATAATTGAATACACTTACTCTGCACAACAATGCTGTTAGCAAGATACTCTTAGCTTCCTATTTTGCAGATGAGAAAAGTGAGGCACAAATTGGGGAAGAGACTGGTTCAGGATACACAGCTAGTAAGTCATTCCAAGATCAGATGGTTAGGAAGCAGCTGAACCAGGTCTGGAACCTGGATTGGCCTGGCTCCCCAAGCCTGTTCCTACTTCTGTGCTTTTTGGAGGCAAGCTAGAAAAGGGGGACTATTTGAGCCTCTGAGTCAAGATAGGTAGATGAAAGGTAGATGGATTAAGAAGGGTAGATGAAAGATATCTGCTCTACCACTGGTTAAGTCAGTGTTCGAGTTGCTTCTCTGAGCCTCAGTGACCTCATCTGTTAAATGAGACTAACACCTGGGTCATATCCAGGATTTTAATGATGATTCTTCCGGTGTCAGGGAACGTAAACCCAATTATAAGCAGGTTCAGCCAAAAACTGTTCTTAACTGAAAAATTTCAGAAGACATTTTGGATTCAGACATAGTCCATGCCAGAAGCTCAAAGGAAGTTGTCGTGAATCTGTTTCCCTCTGTGTCTTGACTCTGTTTTCTTTTGTGTCTGCTTTATTAGAAGGCTGGGTCTTTCCACAGACAAGCAAGAATAGCCCATTAAGCAACCTCAAGGCAAAGAGATCACTTTCTTCCCAATACTTCCAGCCAAAATCCCAGGGTTGATCTCCATTGGCCTGGATTGGGTCACATGGTCAGACAAACGCATCCCAGCTGTTCTGATTAGCAAAGCCTGAGTTATATGCCTGTGGCTAGAGTCAGGGAATGGGGTCAGCCCCAAATAAGTGATGGGTCCCTAAAAGAAAATCAGGGTGCTATTAGCAGAATAATGGGAGCATTGGGCCTGGACTGGCACAGATGTCTAGTTTCCCATGGAACCATTATTAGGATTAAATACATTCATGTGTGTGAAGTGCTTGGCTGTGGTGGGTGCTCAGGAACTGAGACCTCACTCTTGGGAAACAGGATTCATGGCCCACCAAATCCAGGCCAACTGCTTCCTCCTTCAAATGGGGAAACCAAGAAGGTCCAGAGAGGAGAATGGCCCAGGTGGCCCAGGGGATCTGCCACAGAACCCAATCATAGAAGCAATGTCCCTTGAACTGAAACAAATTCCAGTTAAAAGTCTCAGCTGAGAAATTTGAGATTGCTCACTAGCCAAAGGAGTTTTCTTTGCATTTGCACAGGGGACACAGGAAATCACAAAGTCCTTAAGACCCAGAGGACATGAACACAACTTATGTTGGACTCCAAGACCGTGCAACAAGCTATGGACGGGCTGATGGGCAGAATGCCCAGTCCAGCTCCCCACCCAACATGTTATGAACTCAGCCATTTCCTCTGCGGACTCTGCACTCTGGTTGCAGAGAAATCCAAGAGGTCGTTTTTCAGATAGCTGCCCAAAGAAGGCAAGATGGCCTTTCTCTTGTTTTATTTCCTGCTCAGTTTGTAAGAACAGATATTCGACCTTCAGGGCTGAAGTGGGCCAAGTAGCAAGAATGTTATTTAGAATTATCAAAATTGACCCTTTCAACTTGGCCCTGATGCAGTTCCAAAGTTTCTGGCCTTGGGCCATTAGTGTGACTTCTCCACTCTAAATTTAGTTAGACTGGCATGCTGTGAAGCAAGGTGAGCAAAGAATGAGCAAGAATGGCAAATATCAACCTGGAGTAAGACTGACCCCTTCCTTCCCCTCTTAAGTAAAGCACATAGGTTTGGAGTGCACACCGCTAGCGGAAGCATGAATTGATATAGACTTCCCAGAGGGCAATTTGGAACCAAATGTGGAAGACTTTAAAAACATTCAAAACTTTAAAAACTCGAAGAGTTTTTCTTGAGAAAATAATCATGAATATCACCAAGATATACATCAAGATGTTCATTGCAGGACTGCATGTAATAGGAAAAGAAAATAATCCAAATGTCTAACTATAGGAAACTGGTGAAATAAATTATGGTATACAGATAGAATGGACCTGTTAAGGTCATCTTGGATACTATAGAATTATGTGAAAATGGGTGATGATATGAATATTAAGTTAAAAGGGCAAGTAACAAAAGACTGGTATGTATGAACTCATTTTGTGAAAAAATGTACCTATGTATAAAAAAAGCTCAATAGTTGGGACGCCTGGTAGCTCGGTTAAGCATCTGACTTCAGCTTGGGTCATAATCCCAGAGTCCTGGGATCGAGTCCCACATTGGGCTCCTTGCTTAGCAGGGAGCCTACTTCTCACTCTGCCTGTTCTGCCTGCAGCTCTCTGTGCTCCTGCTCTCTCTGACAAATAAATTAATAAAAATACCTTTAAAAAAACCCTCAATAGTTGTATAAGGCATAGTGGGAAGGAGTGGGATGCTTTTGGTTTTTACTCCTCTGTATTTCCTAATATTTCTTTAGTAAATTTGTATTACTTTGGTAATTAGGTAATTGCCCAATAACTGTTATAAAAGGATTTATGTTTGGTTTCCTTTTAGAAAAGCACTTTCACTTATTAAAAAATCACAAACCAGAAGTGAGATTAAATTGATCTATCTCCCTTTCTCTCTCTCTCTCTATCTGGGTAGGACATGTGAAAAGGAATGGGGAGCTTAGGGTGGGAGTAGCAACAACAGATGCGGGCCAGGGAAGTGCAAGAAGGTTGAACCAGGAGGCTATGTGCTATGTGTTCTATTTGCTATGTGGCCCCAGGCAAGTCACTCAGAGTCTCTGGGCCTCAGTTGCCACATTGCTAAAATGAAGTGTTTGGTTACATTATCTCTGAAGTTCTTTCCAAGGCTAAAACCCTATGTATGGAAAATGTCTGTGAGCTCCAATGAACGTCCATATATGTTAGGGGAGAACATGTATGGTCTAGAAATGGGTTCAGTATAAATTATTTTTGCCCCTCTAGCCCTATACGACTATGTGAAAGCTCTGCTTAGCTTTACCATTTCTTGGGAATTGGCAAATTCCAGGGGAAAACACATGGAATGCTGGGCCTACCTCCATGAGTTCCTCTTCACTCTGGGATCTTGATCCTTCAGGTCTTGGCTTCCTGGAGAGCTCTTTGATGCCTTCGAACAGATTTTTATGTTCATTTTAACAGTTCTAGCTGGGTTTTGTAGTTGAATATGGAGAGCACTGCTCTCTACAAGCTAGTTTTCTTGCGCAGAAGAGGAAGTTTGGTCCTATATTATTTAAGTAAAAGTGGCTAGTTATAAAACATGTGCATAGTGGGATCCTATTCATATGCAAAACAGGTCTATGTGTTTATGCAGAAGAAACAGTGAAAGAGTGAAAGCTACCTACAGCTTCTATCTCTGGCTGGGTTTTCATTTTTTTAATGGTTAGCTTTATTCTTCATATTTTATAGAGTGGACTCTGGTAATGTCTAAATTTCCTCATTTAAAAAATGAGGAAACTGAGGTCAAGAACATGTAAATTCATGTCAATCAAACAATTATTGGAGGATTGCTGTGAGCAGAGATCCATGCTAAGGGGCTCCTGGGGCATCTAAAGAAAGGTAACACCTAGTCACTTATTCCTCCATCTCAAGTGTCTCCAAATGTGCTTGACTTTGGGATATGAGAATGAAGATGACAAGAATCTGCCTTCGGGTATTCTAGCTGTGGAGAAAAATATCAAAATAAACCTTCCCAGGTATGCCGTGGAAAATGCTAAAGGAATAATGTGGCAGAGACCGTGCTTGACCTGTTAATAACCATTCTTTCAATATCCAACCAAAAGATTGGATTTCCCAGCCTCTCTTGCAGCAAGGTGTGGTCATATGACTAAATTTTGGCTAATGAGATGTAAGGGTAAATGTTGTGGGGGTTAGTGCAAATTCTTTTTAAAAGGAACTTACAAAAAAAAAAAAAAACGAAAAAGCAAATCTTGTTTCCTTTTTCCTGCTGCTTGGGATGTAGATGCAATGGCTGGAACTTTAGCAGCCATTCTGACCTATGATGTCACATTGGGAAGGGAGCCCCATACTCAGATGATGGAGCAAATAAAATAGCCTCAGTCACTGATACCATGGAGCTGCTATACCAGCCCTGGATTGTCTATTTCCATACTTCTTTTATATAAAAAAGAAACTTATTTTCCTTATCACCCCAATATTTTGGATTTTCTCTTTCATACAGATAAACCCAATCCCCTAACTTACAAAAATCCTAAAAATTACAATTTCAATTCACAAACTCACGTAAGCAAGAAAGGTAACTTTAGTTTCTATTACATAAGCTCAGTCTCCACTATGATCTCCCATTTCAGGTGGGAGTCCTTAATGGTAGTTAAGTTGGGTTTTTCCTATTTCTCTGGGGGTAGTATGTCAGTTCTAAGGATCTTGTGGGAACACACACACACGTGTGCATGCACAGACACACACACAGGGCACTGCTATATTATCTCTTGTTCCTGAGTCTCATTTCCTCTCTCAGCTGCTCCCAGGGTCCTTCCAAGTGCACAGGAGCCATTGCTTGGCTCCCACAGCCCCTGGCGCAGAGAGAACTCTATTAGACATTGAGGTTCTTCTGCCCAGCCACACAAAGCCATTTTTATGCCCAAGAGTATGCTTAGGAGAAGAGTACAGGTTTTTCTACACTCAACTTCTCTGAAGTTATCTGGAGATTTTGGGGCCCTTCTCCAACCTCAGGGCCATCTCCAGAGAAGGGGCAAGTTCAAGGGGCTTGTACCGTCCATCTCCCCTTTTGTTGCAGCTCCAGCTCTCTCTCCTACCCTTGTCTCTGTCAACATTTTAAAATAACAAGGTAAGTGATTCAACCAGCAAAATCCAGTTAATTCAGAAATAGCAGAGGAATTGCAATTTGGGACAAGCAAACTATAACAGACCATAAGCACGTCTCAGAACAAAGGAGGAGTGATTTTTATAGAAGGAAAAAGGGAGTGGGTGGGATTGTTTTGAACAAAAGTTCATTACAAGAAAATGAGAGTTTGAAGTGGGGGTAGTCTCTCATTGACTGCAGGCGAGGGCAGCTTGCCTTTGCCAGACTAAAAAGAAAGCTTCCGGGGGCGCCTGCGTTGCTGAGTGGGTTAAAGCCTCTGCCTTCGGCTCAGGTCATGATCCCAGGGTCCTGGGATCGAGCCCCACATCGGGCTCTCTGCTCAGCGGGAGCCTGCTTCCTCCTATCTCTGCCTGCTCTCTGCCTACTTGTGATCTCTGTCTGTCAAATAAATAAATAAAATATTAACAAAAAAGAATAAATAAAAAGAAAGCTTCCTTCTTCCTACTGCTCTATGCAACCTGTGACCATGGCTTCCCTACTCCAATTCTGAATTCAGTTTCCCTAACATGTTTTCACATCTGGAAACTCTTGCCTAGTTTCAGAGAAGTGGAACCTTCCTCCTAAATACACTGCATTTCCCTGTTTTAATCATGTCATCAGTATGTAAGAACCTTTTCCTGTAGCTCCTGAGACCCTAGATTTTTGAAACCCAAAAGGCAGGGAAAGATTTTGTTTTCTTTCTGAGGTCCAGAAAAAGAAAATAGCCTTGAGACAGTAGCTTAAGATAAGATATCTGGGTAACAGAAATTAGCAGGAATGCAAAACAACTCCAAGAGCTTCCTCCATGCCCCTGTCAGAATGACTGAAATAAAGACGAGTGACAACATCAAGTGTTGGCCAGGCTGTGGAGTCCCTAGAACTCTCTGACACGCCTGTTGGAGATGTAAAATGGCACAGGCACTTTGAAAAATTGCTTGGCAACCTTAATAAACATAGATATGCCTTATGATCCAGAAATTCCACTCCTAGGTATGTCTTCGAGAGAAATGAAAACATGTCCACAGAAACTGCACATAAATCATAACAGTTTTATCCCTAATAGTCCAAACTGGAAACAACCTAAATATCCATTCAAACAAGAGTTTGAATAAACAAATTCATTGTCTGGGATCCCATACAGCAATCCAAGTAGAGGACCTATTGCTGCCCACAACACAGAAGAAAAAAATCATTATTTTGAATAAGAGAAACCAAATGCAAAAAAAAAAAAGTGAATATCGTATAATTCTACTCATATGAAGTTCAATAACTGGCAGGACTAATTTACGGTTTTAGAAGTGGTTACCTCTGGGAGAGGGATGGGGAATGGGACTATTATTGACCTAGAAGAGGCACTGGAAGCAGGTGCTAGAAAAATTCTATACTTTGATCTTTGGGATGGTGACACACGTACATAGATAGGTAAAATTTTTAATATCTGTGCATTTTAATATGTAGAAATCAGTTTTTAAAATTTTATTTTAATTAAAAAACCCAGAGGCTAATATTTCAAAAATAATATGCTACCCTGGGTGCTATGACAAGGTAAACACATAGCACTCTATGCTAGCCCAGGGGGGTGGGTATTAACCACACTGTGTATGGGGTAGGTGTATGGATGGAGGGCTCCCCAACGAAGGCTTCCTGGAAGAAGGGATGGCTCAGCTAAATGTCAAAGGGTATGAACTGAAGGTTAAGCAAAAGATGTCTCTAAGGGCATTCCAGGCACAGAGGAACTGCATGCAAAGGCACTGGGTGAGTCCCATGAGGACCTGACTGGGGGTGAGAGTGGGAGGATAGGACTGCAGATGGAAGCAGCAGTCAGATCTGATGGAGCCTCATAAGCCAGGTGGAAGCTCAAATGGGGAGGGCCTTAAAAGTTGTGGTCAGATCTGAGCTTTAGAAAAGCTCCCTCAGGAGGGAGGGAGGACAGTGGTATAGAGGGGGTTGCAATAATCCAAGAGGTTTTCTTCTAGGGCAGAAGAAAAGGGGACTGGGATTGAGGGAAGAGCTTCCAGGGACACTGGGGAGAAAGGCTTTGCCAACTGATAAGATTGGCAGGAAGTTAAAGAAACTGTCAAGATCTCGCCTTTCATGTCAGGGAGGAGCCAACTGCTGAGAAAAAAATCAGAGGAGGTAACATCTGTAAGTGTTATAGTAGTTGGCTAGATGTACTTTTGCCTGTCCAGTGCCTGTTTCCCCCTTTCTCTTATGATAGAACCCTGCTTTTTCTACAGAGAACTTATGGCTTCCTAATCTCAGGTCATGTGCCTAAAGTGGGGGTGATCCCACCTCTCAGGTGTAGGACATGTGACACTGGCCAATCGGCAAGTTCCAACTCTCTGGTGGAATGCCGTTCAGGGATTGACACATGACTCAGACTGATCCAATGAGAGCCCTGGAAATTCTGCTGGAACTCTTGGCAAAGAATCCCCTCCTTCCTTCTAGGTTTGCTGAGCTGGTGGACTGGAAGCCTGAAGCTGCTGATGGCTCTTTTTGACACCAAGAAGGGGGAAAGGCTGCCTGAGAATAAAGCCAGAACTTGAGTAAACAGAGCCCTATGTCTGATGATATTGCTTGGACTATTAGATCCGGCCATGTCTGAAGACTAACCTGTACTTTTTTCTTTCCTTTTTTTTTTTTTTAAGTGAGGGTTTTTTTTTTTTAATTATTATTTGAGTTTTTTTAGTTATTTATTTGACAGAGAGAAAGATCACAAGTAGGCGGAGGCAGGCAGAGAGAGAGGGGGAAGAAGGCTCCCCACTGAGCAAAGAGCCTGATGTGGGGCTTGATCCCAGGGACCTGAGGCAGAGGCTCAACCCACTGAGCCATCCAGGTGCCCCAAACCTGTACTTTTCACTTTAGCGAGCCAACGGCTTCTTTTCTTGGAGTAATTCTATTTGAGTTGGGTTTTTTTGTCACTTTGAGCTGAGAGAATTCTGATGACCATAGGCGCCACTGAAAAACTTCACTTAGTACAGAGCTTGTTAGGAATGATGTAAATGCTCTGGGAATGGATAGTGGTGATGGTTGCACAACACTGTGTATGTTCTTTTTTTTTTTTTTTTAAGATTTTATTTACTTATTTGAGAGAGAGCGAGAACATGAGACAGGAGAAGGTCAGAGGGAGAAGCAGACTCCCCGCGGAGCTGGAAGCCCGATGCAGGACTCGATCCCGGGACTCCGGAACCATAGACCTGAGCTGAAGGCAGTCGCTCAACCAACTGAGCCACCCAGGCACCCTGTGTATGTTCTTAATGGCACTGAATTGTACTCTTAAAAGTGATTAAAATGGTCAATTTTATGCTGTGTGTATTTTATCACAATAAGAAAATTTAATAGAAAATTTTTAAACAACATGTTACTAGTGAAAAGCAACCCATTTCCCATTGAACAGGTAGAGGGCTCCTTTGATGCACATTGGATCATCTTTATTGAAAATCATCCAGAGGCTTCCCATCCCACTTAAAATTCAGCCCACACACCTTCCCAAGGTCTATAAGTCTCCTTATCCTCCACCCTTGTACCCTGTCTTCATGTCTCACCCTCCTCCCTGAGCTCACTACCTTCCAGCTATGCTACTCTCTTTGCTGCAGACAAACACAGAACAATATTTTGTCCTGTCTTGAAGCCTCTGCACTTGATGATTCTTCTGCCTGGGATACTTATTCCATGCCCCCAACCCCAGGCCAGTCTTTCCACAGTCACCTCACCACCATTCTGTACTCAGTTGCCACCCTTCAGAGAAGCGTACCCTGGTCAAAGTAGTGGTCCCTGCCTATCATTTCAACCTTCGTGGTTGTCATAGATGTCTGCAGTGATCTTTTCCTTGCTGGTTTGTTTATTGTCTTATAGTCTACATTTGAATATAAGAGAGTAGCTAGAGGGCAAGAACACTAGCTTGTTCCCCTTTGTGTCCTCAGCACTTAGAGGAGCATGTGGGCCACAGTATGTGCTTTATAAATGGTATTGAATCAACTATTTGCACAGGTAAGCTCCTTACAGTTAATTCTGCAAGTGGGGAAAACTGAGCCCAGAGAGGTGAAGGGACTTATCAAGGCATCCTACAAATCACTGTCAAAGACAGGACTAGACCCAGGACAACTGGTTCCACATTCAGTTCATTTTCTGTAATTCCCCTCCACCTCTTTTTGCCAAAAGACTTGTAAGGCTTGAGCGATTTTCCCCTCTGATGCAAGCATATCAGAATAGAAAGAACAGTGAACTAGAGGCCAAAAGACTTGGGAGCTGGATCTAGCTCCGCCATCCACACACCTTTCAGACGGGGTCTCCTGGAGGACAGGGGCTTTGCTAGCACCCAGTGCACTCACAGTACAGCAGGTACTTAGGCAAGTTTTCTTGAATGAGTAAGTGATTGCTTGCATGATAAAATGGGTGTCAACAAAGAGTGGTGGTTAAGATCTCTGAGTCTGAGCTAGATAGATTTGAATTCAAATCCTGGCTATGCCACTTCCCAGTTGTTGGACATCTGATCTCACATGAAGAATATATTTGCCATCCTCTGTGATAGTTGGTCTCCAAGACGGGTCCCAATGACCCTCATCCCCTGGTATTTATGTTTGTGTGTAGCCACATTCAATTAGGGTTGGCCTGCACTGACGCACAGAATACTGCAGAAGGGACAGCGTGTAACTTCTGAATCTAGATCATAAAGGGTACTGCAGGTCCTTCTAGGACTCCTGGATGGTTCATTGGGTAAACCAGCTATCACATTGTAAGGACACTCAAGGAGTTCTGTGGAAAGAGGGACCAAGGCCCCCACACTTCCCAACAGCCAGTACCAGGTTGGGAACATATAAGTAAGCTACTTGGAACTGGATTCTTAAGCTCAGTCAAGCCTTCAGATGACTAAAGCTTCTGCTTCATGAGAGACCTTGAGATAAAACTGCCCATTCAAGGTAATCCTGAATTCTTCACCCACTAAAACCATGAGAGAACAAATGATTATTGATGTTTCAAGTCACTAAGTGGGCAATTTGTTTTACGGTAAAAAGTAACTAATCTATCATATTCTTCTTTATCATTGACATTTACTGAGAGCTTACCATGTGGTTTTTCATTTGAACCCTCCCAGTCATGCTATGAGATGACAAGACAAGAAAACTGAGGTGTAGGGCAATGAAATCTCTCTGTGCAGAGCCCTTGAGCTTAAGGGCTTAATGGTCAGGTCTGAGAGTCAGAAACTCAGTGTGTATGACCCAAGGCAAATGCAGCTCTAGGATCCCAGGAAGGAGAGATGAATTTTGGATTCTGGTTTCTGGTAGTTTCTCATAGTTAGGGAGAACACTCCAAAAGCAGCAGACACATTCCCTTCCCTTGAGTACCTGACTACAGGAGGTCAGATGCTAATGAATAGCATAGGGTGTTCTGTTGCTGAGAAACACACATGTTTACACAATAGTGATGAGAAATGATAACCCTTCATAGGGTCTGGCACTTTGCATATATAAGGCTTCATACCTGCAGAAATCCATAGACTCCCACCTGGCAAGTAAAGCATGGATTTATGGACTGAATGTGTCTCCCCTCTCTCGAATTCTTATGTTGAAACCTTAACCCTCAATATATGGTAGGTATTTGGAGGTGGAGACTTTGGGAGGTAATTTGGGATAGATGTGATAATGAGAGTGGGACCTCATGATAGAATTAGTGGCCTTATAAGATCAGGCACCATGGAGAACTTTCTCTTCCTCCCTCATTCCTTTCTCCTTCTCCTTCTCCTTCTTCTTCCTCTTCTCTCCTTCTCTTTCCCTCTCCTCCCTTTCTCTCTCCCCCTCCTTCTTTCTTCCCATGGACACACATAGAGAAAAGGCCACAGCAAGAAGGTGGCTGTTTATAAGCCAAGAAGAGAGCTCTCACCAGAACCCAACTACCTGGTACCCTGATCTCAGACTTCCAGTATCCAGAAGTGTGAGAAAATAAATTTATGTAGTCTAAGTCACACAGTTCATGGTATATCACAGCAGTCTAAACAGGCTAAGACACATGGCAATGTACATTTTACAGATGGGGACACTGAAGCACTGGAAAAGTTATAGGACTCTCAAAGTGTCACATGGGCTTCAAGTGGCAGAGCCAAGGTTAAAGCCTGGCCATTAGGTGTCCTTACAAGTGCAAAGGACTGTCAGGGTTTCCTCTAAGGGAAGTTCTAGGAAGAGGTGAGCAGGGAACACGGTTCTGAAAAAGGGGGGGGGCTGGTGGAGAGAATGGGGCATGGAGGACCTAAAGGGGCAGGGTGAGCCCTTGGGAGGCTCCTTAGGGGTATGAAGACAAAAAGGGAACATAGATGGAATGGAAAGAATGAGCAAGCCTGGGTGTGTGGAAGAGGCTTGGCTGAAGGAATTCCAGTGGTAGGTACAATTGCAGCAGGAGGTTTTTGCAGAGTGAGAGATCTTGGAGCTGGGGCCAAAGTCAACCATGGTGCCTAAAATGGGAAGAAGAGCTTATTTTGCTTCTTGGGTGGATTTATATTCATAATATTTTGCAACTATCACCACTATTTGTCATTACCTCAGAAGACAATTCTGTATCTTCCAATTCGCCCTCCCTCATCTTCTGTCTCCATAGATTTCCCTGTTCTGCACTTTTAGATAAATGGAATCAACCCTACCACATGCTGCTGAATGTGACTGTCTTCTTCCACTTAGCTGAAGTTTATCTATGGTTCTCAGGGTTTATCTATGTTGTGGCAGTACTTAATTCCTTTCGGGGGCTGAATAATATTCCATTATAGGGATATTCCACATTTTTGTTTATCCATTCATTAGTTGATGGACACTGGGTTGTTACCTCTTTTTGGCTGTTATGAATAGTGCTGCTATGAACATTCTTGTCCAGTTTTTGTGTGAATATGTTTTTTGTTCTCTTGGGTATATATCTGGAAATGGAACACTTGGATCATATGGTAATTCTATGCTTAACTTTTGAGGAACCATCAAACTGCTTTCCAGAGCAGCTGCACTATTCTACCCTCCCAACTGCAATGTTTGAGGGTTCCAAAGTCTCCATATCCTTGCCAGCACTTGTTGTCTTGTGTTTTATATGCCATCCTAGTGAGGGTGAAATGATATCTCATTGTGGTTTTGATTTGCATCTCTCTAATGACTAATGATATTGAGAATCTTTTCATATGCTTATTAGCCATTTGTATAACTTCTTTGGAAAAATGTCTATTCAGATCCCTTGTCCATTTTGTAGTTGAGTTGTTTGCCTTTAGTATTGTTTTGTGAGAATTCTATATAGACTCTAGATACTAGACCAATATTGGATATATGATTTGTAAATATTTCTTCCCATTCTCTGGGGATCGCCTTTTTCTTTCCTCCCATTCTCTGATGGGTAGGGCTCTTCTGGGGCTGGTAGGGACCTGACCCCTGGTGCCAGAGCACTGAACACTCTCCCACTGTGGAAACAAATGCTTCCTCAGAGGTCTTACCCAAGAGAACATGTTAGTACCTCTGTACGTTTACAGTGAGTGCCCCACATGCCAGGCACTCAGGGCATAAATCTGAAAATAACATGTCCCTTCCCCCTTGAGCTGCCTGTCTCCATGAATAATACCTACCATCACCCAGACTTTCAAGGGAAAACTCCAGCGCCCCCTCAGGCCACCAGCCAATTTGCCACTATAGCTCTCACTTCCCCCTCTTCTCTCCTCCCCCCACACCCCAGTCTAGGCCCAGGTTACCTGAAGGATTTCAGTCATTCCGTAATTGTCTGTAGACCTCCCTGCTTTCTTCTTCCAGTCCATTCTCTCTTCCCTCAGTGCAGAAGCAGAGTGACTCTTCTTAAGTAAGTATCCCATCATGGTTCTCCCCTCACCAACTTCTCAATGGCTAAAGTCAAGAGAGAAGACCCACGCTTAGGCAGGGGCATTTGGCTTAGACTGCTCTCTCTACCCTCTTTCTTGAAGTGACTCAGCCAGACTGAACCTTCTCCCAATTTCCCAACTTGCCCCGCCTCCACGCTGTGCAGAAATCACTCACTCTGACATAAAGAGATGGCAGTGGGGAACTCCAAAATAGGTCATGGGTTGGGCAGCAACAGGTCAGGGAGGAGCTGGTTTGTGTGGGGAAGGGGGAGGGGAAGGCTGCAGGGGAAGGGAAGGGAACCTCACTCACGCACGTGTAGTGATGCGCTTGGACTTAGACATGCAGGCGGGCTCAGTGGACTCACCTGAGTCTCTGGGGTGTGTGAGAGCCTGAGTCAGCCCTAGGTATTGGGAGGCAGATTCCATTGCCCACCACCCCTACCCCTGGCCCTCTCAGATGCCTCAAACCACAGCACTGAAAAAGCCTTAGAGATTCTGTGGCCCACCACTCATCTCTTTGCCTCTATTAAAACCCCATTCTTCCCACCTCAAAAATGGAAATGATAACACCTTCTGGGGGCTGTTGTGAAGCTCAAAGAACATGTGTGCTTGGAAAGCACATCTAGACTCTTCCACTAACTTTTAGAACACATGGGGAAACTGAGGCCCAAAGAGACAAATTGGTAGCTTTCAACCTTGACTGTGGTAGAGGATCACTACGAGAATTTGTTGAGAATAAGGATCCCTGGATCTTACTGCAGTTTCTGGAAGGTGTTCTGTTATCTGTATTTTTTAACAGGTGACTCTGCTGGGAACCAGGGGAGTAGCTGACTACTCTGAGAATACACAGAAAGGTGTGAGAGGGCAAGGGGGCCCCATCTTCTGAGGAGGTCTGGTTGTCTTCCCAGAATTCTGAGATGTGCCTCTGGTGAGAGGTCACTGAGGTCCCAGCTGTGTGTGATTGACCACCTTACTTTCCCAGACTGGCAGCCAAAAGCTGGCTTCCCTGATGCCAAGCTTCTGGAAATAATTTCTCCTTGCTGGATTTGGCTGTTAAGGATGTTCTGGGGAGAGAAGTCTCTTGGCGTGCAGACCCTAATGAGATGGGAAGGGGAGGTCTGGGGAGGGAGGGAAATAGGAAGCTCCATCATACAATGAATAGAACTGAAACCAAAATAAACAGAAGACAAGTTTGTCTTGGGTCAGGGTGGAACTGTGGTGAGGAGGGGGCTGGCTAAGGCTTCAGTGGTCACCTCCTTGCCTGTCTCGGGCTCCTGGCACCTTCCTGGTTCCCTGTTCGCTCTTTCCATCTAAACGTGTTCTCTGGACAGGATCTGAACCTCATCCACACTCAAGTGCAGTTGTCTAATAATACAAATCCAAAACATTGTAATGCTTCTTTCTTTTCTCTCTCTTTCCTTCCTTCCTCCCTCCTCCACCCCTTCCATGGTCTGCTTTCTAATTTTGACTCTGGTCTTGAGCTCTTAATTTGAATTGCTTTCCCCAGGTCTCTATTTCTTCATTTATGATTTGTGTTTTCCATACTCACTCAACAAAGCTACAACTCTGGTCATGTCCACTCTCAGCCAACGCCGCATCCACCCCATGCAACTGCAGCTTAACAACTGCTTCGACTGTGCTCACCTTAAAATTCATGACCTTGAACATCAAGAGGGCCCTTGGTGCTGCCTGGCTATTAGGCTCTACCTACCTACCCATTGGCTCTCCAGCTCTGCTAGACTACTGCTCCACTCCTCTGCTCCCCTAAACCCTTAGTGTCCCACACCCCACACACTCCACTGCCTCTTCACCAACAAAATCAAAGCCCTCAGAATGTCCACATACCCAGCATGTGCTGACCCTCCCCTGTACTCAGGCTTCCTAATGCTGCCACAGGTGAATGGCCTGTCCTTGTGCACTGGACTCCAGCCCCATTCATCTGCCCTCTTTTTCCACAGCATCATTTTTATTTTTAAATTTTATTTATTTATTTATTTATGTTGGTGGGTTTTTTTCCCCCCATAGGATTTTTTAAATTATTAGGCTCAATTAGCCAGCATATAGTAAGTATATCATTAGTTTTGATGTAGCATTCAACAATTCATTAGTTGTGTGTAACACCCAGTGTTCATCACCACATGTACCCTCCTTAATACCCATCACCCGTTTTCCCCATCCCTCCATCCCCCTCCCTTCTGTAACCCTCATTTTCATTCCTGGAGTCCAGAATCTCTCATGGTTTGTCATCCTCTCTGATTTCTTCCCACTCAGTTTTCCCTCCCTTCCCATGTGGTTCTCTGTGCTATTCCTTATGTTCCACATATGAGTGAAATCATATGATCATTGTCTTTCTCTGCTTGACTTATTTCACTTAGCATAATCCCCTACAGCTCCATCCATGTTGATCCACAGCATCATTTTTATCTCTTCTGGATCATTCTCATCAGCATACAAACATGCCATTAATTTCCCCCATCCTTTAAAACAACAAAAATCTGGCCACTACTTGCAAGAGTAAAACTGACCCACTTTCTTACACCATATACAAAAATAAGTTCAAAATGGACTAACAACTGGAATGTAACACCCCAAACCATACAGTTCCTAGAAGAAAACATAGGCAGTAATCTCCTTGACATTGGTCTTAGCAACATTCTTTTGGATCTGCCTTCTCACACGAGAGGGAAAAAAAACAAAAATAAATGAGTGAGACTATGCTCAGTGAATTAGGTCAAAGGTAAAAGACAAATATGGTATGATTTCACTTATATGCAGAATCTAAGAAACACAACAAACGGGGGGAGAAGTCAAGATGGCAGAGAAGTAGCAGGCTGAGACAACATCAGGTAGCAGGAGATCAGCTAGATAGCTTATCTAACCATTGCGAACACCTACAAATCCAACAGGAAATCGAAGAGAAGAAGAGCAACAATTCTAGAAACAGAAAATCGATCACTTTCTGAAAGGTAGGACCTGCGGAGCAGTGAATCCAAAGCGACGGGAAGATAGACCGCGGCAGGAGGGGCTGGCTCCTGGCAAGTGGCAGAGCAACAGAGCACAAAATCAGGACTTTTAAAAGTCTGCTCCATGGAGGGACATTGCTCCAGAGGCTAAACTGGGGGGAAGACTACACGGGGTCAGCATAACTCCAGGTCCCGCGGGGTAACAGAAGGCCCGGGGATGTCTGAGTGTCACAGAGCTCACAGATATTAGAGCGGGGAAGCATGCTACAGTGATAAAGCTGAGAATTGAGCTCTCAGCTCGGCATTTCCTTGAGCTGGTCGCAGGCTGGGTGAGTTCAGAGTGCAGCCGGAGGCCACGGAGACGGAAGTGATCAGGCACTTTTCTCCAAGTGCAAGCAACTGAGCGCTTTCCTCCAAGCACGACCAGAGACCAGGGAGACGAGGGCGGTTGGGCACTTTTCTCTGAAGGCGCACTGAGGAGCGGGACCCTGAGCTCTCGGCTCTTCCACGCTGGAGATTGGGAGGCCTCCATCTTCATTCCCGTCCTCCAGAACTTTATGGAAAGCGCTCAGGGGACAAAAGCTCCTGAAAGCAAACCCCACCAGATTACTTAGCCCAATCCCTGGTAAGGGCGGTGCAACTCTGCCTGGGGCAAAGACACTTGAGAATCACTACAACAGTCCCCTCCCCCAGAAGATCAACAAGAAACCCAGCCAAGACCAACTTCACTCACCAAGAAGAACAGCGGAATTCCAGAGGAGGAGAAAGCAAATCTTATCTGGACAAAATGACAAGCCAGAAAAATTCACCACACACACACACACACACACACACACACACACAAAGAGGCACACACAAAAAGCTGGGGACCTAATCAATACAGACATTGGTAATATGACAGATCCAGAGTTCAGAATGACAATTCTCAAGGTTCTAGCTGGGCTCGAAAAAGGCATAGAAGATATTAGAGAAACCCTCTCTGGAGAGAATAAAAGCCCTTTCTGGAGAAATAAAAGAACTAAAATCTAACCAAGTTGAAATAGAAAAAGCTATTAATGAGGTGCAATCAAAAATGGAAGCTCTTACTGCTAGGATAAATGAGGCAGAAGAAAGAATTAGTGATATAAAAGACCAAATGACAGAGAATAAAGAAGCTGAGCAAAAGAGAGACAAATTACTGGACCACGAGGAGAGAATTTGAGAGATAAGTGACACCATAAGATGACACAACATTAGAATAATTGGGATTCCAGAAGAAGAATAAAGGGAGAGGGGAGCAGAAGGTATATTGGAGAGAATTATTGGAGAGAATTTCCCTAATATGGCAAAGGGAACAAACATCAAAATCCAGGAGATGCTAAGAACGCCCCTCAAAATCAATAAAAATAGGTCCACACCTGGTCACCTGATAGTAAAATTTACAAGTCTTAGCAAAAAAGAGAAAATCCTGAAAGCAGCCCGGGAAAAGAAGTCTGTAACATACAAGGGTAAAAACATTAGATTGGCAGTGGACCTATCCACAGAGACCTGGCAGGCCAGAAAGAACAGGCATGATATATTCAGAGCACTAAACGAGAAAAACATGCAGCCAAAAATACTATATCCAGCTAGGCTATCACTGAAAATAGAAGGAGAGAGAAAAAGCTTCCAGGACAAACAAAAACTGAAAGAATTTGCAAACACCAAACCAGCTCTACAGGAAATATTGAAAGGGGTCCTCTAAGCAAAGATAGACCCTAAAAGTAGATCAGAAAGAAACAGAGACAATATACAGCAACAGTCACCTTACAGGCAATACAATGGCACTAAATTCATATCTCTCAATAGTTACCCTGAATGTAAATGGGCTAAATGCCCCAATCAAAAGACACAGGGTATCAGAATGGATAAAAAAACAAAACCCATCAATATGCTGCCTACAAGAAACTCATTTAAGACCCGAAGACACCTCCAGATTTAAAGTGAGGGGGTGAAAAACAATGTACCATGCTAATGGACATCAGAAGAAAGCTGGGGTGGCAATCCTTATATCAGATCAATTAGATTTTAAGCCAAAGACTATAATAAGAGAATGAGGAAGGACACTATATCATACTCAAAGGGTCTGTCCAATAAGAACATCTAACAATTGTAAATATCTATGCCCCTAACTAGGAGCAGCCAACTATATAAACCAATTAATAACAAAATCAAAGAAATACATTGACAATAATACAATAATAGTAGGGGACTTTAACACTCCCCTCACTGAAATGGACATATCATCTGAGCAACAAATCAACAAGGAATTAAAGGCCTTAAATGACACACTGGACCAGATGGACATCACAGATATATTTAGAGCATTCCATCCCAAAGCAACAGAATATACATTCTTCTCTAGTGCACATGGAACAGTCTCCAGAATAGACCACATCCTGGGTCATAAATCAGGTCTCAACTGGTATTAAAAGATGGGGATCATTCCCTGCATATATTCAGACCACAATGCTCTGAAGCTAGAACTCAATCACAAGAGAAAATTTGGAAAGAACCCAAATACACGGACAGCATCCTTCTAAAAAAATCCTTCTAAAAAATGAATGGGTCAACCAGGAAATTAGAAAAGAATTGAAAAAATTCATGGAAATAAATGATAATGAAAAGACAATGGTTCAAAATCTGTGGGACACAACAAAGGCAGTCCTGAGAGGAAAATATATAGCGGTACAAACCTTTCTCAAGAAACAAGGAAGGTCTCAAGTACACAACCGAACCCTACACCTAAAGGAGCTGGAGAAAGAACAACAAAGAAAGCCTAAACCCAGCAGGAGAAGAGAAATTATAAAGAGCAGAAATCAATGAAATAGAAACTGAAATAACAATAACATAACAATAGAACAAATCAACAAAAGAATTAATAAGATTGATAAACCCCTGGCCAGACTTACCAAAAAGAAAAGAGAAAGGACCCAAACAAATAAAATCATGAATGAAAGAGGAGAGATCACAACCAACACCAAAGAAATACAAACAATTATAAGAACACACTATGAGCAACTCTATGCCAACAAATTCGACAATCTGGAAGAAATGGATACATTTCTAGAGACATATAAACTACAACTGAACCAGGAAGAAATAGAAAACCTGAACAGACCCATAACCAGTAAGGAGATTGAAACAGTCATCAAAAATCTCCAAACAAACGAAAGCCCAGGGCCAGACAGCTTCCCAGGGGAATTCTACCAAACATTTAAAGAAGAATTAATTCCTATTCTCCTGAAACTGTTCCAAAAAATAGAAATGGAAGGAAAACTTCCACACTCATTTTATGAGGCCAGCATCACCTTGATCCCCAAACCAGACAAGGATCCCATCAAAAGAGAGAATTACAGACCAATATCCTCGATGAACACAGATGCGAAAATTCTCACTGAAATACTGGCCAATAGGATCCAACAGTACATTAAAAGCATTATTCACTACGACCAAGTGGGATTTATTCCAAGGCTGCAAGGTTGGTTCAACATCCGCAAATCAATCAATGTAATACAATACATTAATAAAAGAAAGAATAAGAACCACATGATAGCTCTCAAAAGATGCTGAAAAAGCATTTGACAAAGTGCAGCATCCCCTCCTGATTAAAACTCTTTGAAGTGTAGGGATAAAGGGCACATACCTCAATATTATCAAAGCCATCTATGAAAAACCCACTGCAAATATCATTCTCAATGGAGTAAAACTGAAGGCTTTTCCGCTAAGGTCAGGAACATGGCAAGGATGTCTGTTATCACCACTGCTATTCAATATAGTACTAGAAGTCCTAGTCTCAGCAATCAGACAACAAAAAGAAATTAAAGGCATCCAAATCGGCAAAGTAGAAGTCAAACTATCACTCTTTGCAGATGATATGATACTATATGTGGAAAACCCAAAAGGCTCCACTCCAAAACTGCTAGAATTTGTACAGGAATTCAGTAAAGTGTCAGGATATAAAGTCAATGCACAGAAATGAGTTGCATTTCTTTATACTGACAGAAGAAAGAGAAATTAAGGAATCAGTTCCATTTACAATTGCACCCAAAACCATAAGATACCTAGCAATAAACCTAACCAAAGAGGCAAAGAATCTATACTCGGAAAACTATAAGTACTCATGAAAGAAACTGAGGAAGACAAAGAAATGGAAAAATGTTCCATGCTCATGGATTAGGAGAACAAATATTGTGAAAATGTCTATTCTACCTAAAACAATCTACACATTTAATGCAATCCCTATCAAAATTCCATCCATTGTTTTCAAAGAAATAGAACAAACAATCCTAAAATTTATATGGAACCAGAAAAGACCTTGAATAGCCAAAGGAATATTGAAAAAGAAAGCCAAAGTTGGTGGCATCACAATTCCAGACTTCAAGCTCTATTACAAAGCTGTCATCATCAAGACAGTATGGTACTGGCACAAAAACAGACACATAGATCAATGGAACAGAATAAAGAGCCCAGAAATAGACCCTCAACTCCATGGTCAACTAATCTTTGACAAAGCAGGAAGGAATGTCCAGTGGAAAAAAGACAGCCTCTTCAACAAATCGTGCTGGGAAAATTGGACAGCCACATGCGAAAAAATGAAATTGGACTATTTCCTTACACCACACATGAAATGACAGATGCTGGTGAGGATGTGGAGAGATGGGAACCCTCCTACATTGTTAGTGGGAATGCAAGTTGGTGCAACCACTCTGGAAAACGTGTGAAGTTTCCTCAAAAAACTGAAAATAGAGGTACCCTATGACCTAGTGATTGCATTACTGGGTATATATATCCTAAAGATACAAACGTGGTGCTCTGAAGGGGCACATGCACCCGAAAGTTTATAGCAGCAATGTCCACAATAGCCAAACTATGGAAAGAACCTAGATGTCCATCAACAGATGGATGGATAAAGAAGATGTGGTATATATACACAATGGAATACTATGCAGCCATCAAAAGAAATGAAATCTTGCCATTTGCGACGACGTGGATGGAACTAGAGCGTATCATGCTTAGCAAAATAAGTCAATCAGAGAAAGACAACTATCATATGATCTCCCTGATATGAGGAAGTGGAGATGCAATGTGGAGGGGTTGGGGGGGTAGGAAAAGAAAAAATGAAAGGTAGGATTGGGAGGGAGACAAACCATAAAAGACTCAATCTCAAAAAACAGACTGAGGGTTTCTGGGGGGAGGGGGGACGGGAGAGGGTGGTGTGGATATGGACATTAGGGAGGGTATGTGCTATGATGAGTGCTGTGAAATGTGTAAGCCTGGCAATTCACAGACCTGTACCCCTGGGGATAAAAATACATTATATGTTTATTTTTAAAAAAGAAAGAAAGAAACACAACAAACAAAACAAAACAGGAATAGACTTACAGTTACAGAGAAGGAATGGTGGTTACCAGAGGGGAGGGTGTGGGAGGGATGAGTGAAATAGGTGATAGGGATTAAGAGGTCCAAAATTCTACTTATAAAACTATAATTCACAACATAGGGAATATAGTCAATAATATTGTAATGACTTTTTATGGTGACAGGTGGTAACCAGACCTATGTTGGTGATCATGTTGTAATGTATAAAAATATCCAATCACTATCTTGTACACTTGAAACTAATATAATACTGCATGTTAACTATAATTTAATAAAAAAAGAGTGATGCCATCACTACTAAAAACCTTGACTCCTCTTCCCCCTTGATGATCCCTCCATGTCTCCCTGTTTGGATTCCTTACTGCTGTATAGCAATCCACCCTGAACTTAATAACTTTCAAACAACAACCAGGTTCTCATGTCTCCATACCATGGGGTGACAGGGCTCCACTGGGCAGCTCTTCTGTTTCCTGTGGTATCAGCTGCAGCTGGAGGCTCCTAGAGGCTCCCCTGGGCTGGGAAGTCTGGAGGCCTGTGCTTGGTGCTGGCTGGTAGCTGGAGCCTGATCTGGCCTGTTGAGTGCAGGGCCTCCCTGCTCCCCTCCACATGGCCTGCCCTGTGGTTTGGGTCTCTTATAGCATCCACCTAGGTTCCAGCAGTGCAGAAGCTGCTGGGCTCTCTTAAGAATTAGGCCTAGAACAGAAGCAGTGTGGCTTCTGCCACATTTTGTGGGGTAAAGTCAGTCCTAGGGACAGCTGAGATGCAAGGGAAGGGACTATACAAAGACCTGAATAACAGGAGACAAGGTCCCTGGGGCCACCGAGCAACAAAATGCCACAATATCCTTTGCAACAAAACTCCTCAAAGAAACTGCCCAAGCTCAATCCTTTTGACCTCTCCCTCCCATTCTTGGTAAACCATTCTGACCAGGGGCCATTCCTGCTGCTCCATGGGTGCCCCTTTTGTCAAGGTGGCTAGTGGCCTCCTCGTGGCAAAATCCACGCTCATTTCTCAGTTCTCATCTCTCACATGGGTAACCACAGTTGACTGCTCCCTTCTCTCTTGTCTGATTTCTGGGACACTGTGTGGTCTCGGTCCTCCCTCTGGTCTCTCCTCCTTCTCCTTCTCTTCCTTCTCTCTTCTCTACTCCTTCACTGGTTCTCTTCTCTCCCCTACATCTTAATGCTGAGAAGAGCTGAGGCTTGGTCTTTGATCCTCTTCTCTTCCCCATCTGTATCACTGTCTTAGTAACCTTGCCCAATGTCATCGCTTTCAATACCATTTATATGTAAGTGATCACGCTTATGTCTCCAGCCAAGACTTCTCTTGAATTCCAAGCACAGAGACTACCTGTTTGACATTTCCGCCAGATACCCAATGCAGAGCTAAACCCCTCATGTCCAAAACTCAGCTACTGATTGTGCCCCCTCCCAAAACCTTGAGCTGACCCCAGCTCTCCCCATTTAGGTGGGTGGCAACTCCTGACTTGCAGTTACTCAGGCCAAAAAGCCCAGCATCAAAACTGATTCCTCTCTTCCTCTGACACCCATATCCAAGTCGCCATGAAATCCTGCTGGATCTAGACCCTGTCCACCCCTTATCCCTTCTACTGTCCGCACTCTGGTGTGAGCACCATCTCCTCTTAGGAGGAGACTTCTCATAGCTCTTTCTGCTTTGATTTCAACCTCCAATGGTCTATTCATTTAGGATTTTTCTGAGGGATCCTTTTAAATCTAAGCCAGGTCACATCCATCCTCCTGTGGCTCCCATGTCCCTCAGCAAAAACACCAAAATTCTCACCATCACCTACAAGGTCCTATGTGACCTAGCCACCCTGTGACCTTTGACCCCCTACGCTCCCCTCCACTCAGTTTGCTCCAGGTGCTTGGCCTCTGATATTATACCTTAAACTCAGAGACACACTCTCATCCAAAACCTCTGCATAGGTCCTCTCCCTCACCTGGAACACTCTCCCCCTAGATCCCTTCAGGACTCCCTTTTTTACCTCATTCAGGCCTTCTACATGAGTCCTTACCTCATCTCCCTGTTTAAAATGGCATTCCATTCCTGCCTCTTTGGCTTTTCCCATCTTTTCCAACCTCTCTTTCCCTACTGTCTTCTCTCATCAATAGCTCTTAGCCCTCTAACATATCTATATAATTTACTCATTTGTTATGTTTATTGTTTATTGTCTGTTTCATGGTGCTAAAATGGAAAGGTCACAAGGGGAAGAATCTTTGTCTCTTGTTCACAGATGTATCCTATTGCCTAGAGTAATGCCAGGCAGAGAGATTGCTAAAATTTTAGTTTTTAATTTTACTGTAATTATCTTGAAACTTTTTGCGTATCTCAAATCCTTTGGGACACAAGGAAGGGTGTAGACAAATCTATTCTTGCATTCACCTCCCCATCCAACCATCTATCTATCCATCTATCCATCAATCCATCCATCCGTCCATCCAATCTACTGCCTATCCATTTGCTCATATCCATTTATCTGCTTATCACCATCCATTCATGTCTGTCCACCTGTCTGTTTATCTATCCATTCATCCCATCCAACATATTTCTGAAACAATCTTTCGACAAACATTTTTAAAGTATTGACTTTGGGCCAA
This sequence comes from Mustela lutreola, assembly GCF_030435805.1. Lineage (NCBI taxonomy): Eukaryota > Metazoa > Chordata > Mammalia > Carnivora > Mustelidae > Mustela > Mustela lutreola. The sequence goes on along the minus strand of NC_081291.1, from coordinate 53,116,788 downwards.
GCACTATGCTGGGCTCTAGAGTCAAATCCATGACAGTAAGATTCTGACCCCTGAGGTGGCAGTAAGGAGATAACTGTTACAGAATGTTTGCCTAAGAAAAAACCCACAACCACAGGGCCTCAAGTCTTACTGTAAAGAATGACACCATAAAGGACAGCTGGCAAATTTCTTGGGTGCAGGTGGACTGGGGCAAGGGAAGAGGGAGGTTGCTGGCTCTTCTCCTGACTCTTGGGGTCTGCTTCTCAGAGGACCTGGTCTGGCATCCTATTGCAATAAGACCATGAGTTGGGAAACTGGTTCCAAGGCTCCTCTTCCCACCAGGAAACTCTCCTCCCCCTGGGCCTACCCCCAGCAGGTACAGGTCTGGGATCTCTGTATTCTACTTCCTTCCATGTCCCCAACCCCCAGTGTCTTCATCTGTGAAAGGAGATAGCGACACTCGCTTGACAGAATTAACTAATGCACGTGGGAAACTTTCTGTATCTGTGGTACTTAATCTGGGCTGCACATTCTACCCCTCAGGAAGCTGATGCCCAGGCTCCACCTCCATACTATGAAATCTGAACCTTCTGGAGTAGGGCCCAGGCATCAGCATTTTAATCATTTGGTGGTGGGGCCTGGGAATTACTATTTTTAAGAAGCTTCCAGGGGATTCTGATGTGCAGCCAAATACTGCACATTAGTGTAGTGCACAAGTACACAAGTACTGTGTACTGCTGGAGCAAGAGCCATTTAATCAATGCCCTTTATCTATTTAATTGATTTTGAATATTACAGCTGGAGAAAAGCAGATTTAATTAGAGGAAACAAAACACAAAGATGCTGAAGACAATGTGTGGACACTTTCAAGGGCCTCACAAGTTGCACATTTCTTCTTATCTTACCCTTGTTTTTGATTTAGCTTATGTCATGGGAAAAACTATGTTCATAAAGCTTTATTTTTGGAGGAGTGAGTTAAACAAAGTAAGAGATGGAGAGATACTCTCAAAGGCTGAGACCCAGAGAGAAGAGAAGGAGAGAGGAAGAGGGAGGGAGAGAGAGGGGTAGAGAGAGAGGAAAGAAGGCAGAGGGAGAGGGGAAGAAGATGGAGAAAGGGAGGGAGAGGAAGAGGGAGGGAGAGGGAGGGAGAGGGAGGGAGATATTTTCTTGAGCTAACTGGCCAAGAGTAAGTGGAGAAACAGCAAAGAAAAATCTGTGGAAGCACAAAAGCACTGACCAGAGATTATATTCCCCAGTGCCCAACATGAGCGAGGAGAAAGTATGCTGGGCAGGCCCTCCTCTCCTTCCAGGGGAAGGGTGGGGGTGTGTCTTGATAAGAAGAGCCTTGGACCCAGGTTCCCACCTCATGTTTTTATTGCGATGGTACACCAGTTCAGGTCCTCTGAGAAGCAGACCCCAAGACAAGAGGCGTGCAAGGGATATGGGGGCAAGCCACTTGTGAGGAATAATCAAGGAGAAGAGGAGCAGAGGAGACAGGAAACCCTCTGATCCAAGTGCAGTTGGACACTCATGAAAGCTGAGCAAGAAGAGTGGTGCTGAGAAAGCCGAGGGCAGAGGGATGGGGAGCCTCAGGAGAAAGACTGGCTGTTAGAGATGGTCACCATTGGGAGGGAAGGCCCAGCTCTGGTATCCCCATTGTGCTCACGAGATGGGAGCCAACTGGGACAGCAGCTGGAGGCAGTCAGCCAACAGCATGCATCCCAGCAGGGAGACTTAAAGGGGCAGCTCTGTGGCCCCCACAGACACCCAACAATGGAAACATTCATTCATCCAAGCAATGTTATTAAGCTCATGATAAACATAAAGACAGCATGGCTATGACAGTGAACCAGGCAGGCATGTTCTTGCCCTCCAGGAGCTTTACACCACAGCTGGAGAGACAGCATTACACAGTGAAGTAGTCAGAATTAAGAGATGTTAGAAGGGTCCAAAATGAATGGATGGCTACTTGATTTACCATCTAAATCTAGACACTTTGGAAAGCGAACATAAGGGCTGTTAATAATTATGTCTAGACAAATGGCATGAACTGGGACTATTCTGGGCAAACTGGGATATATGGTAATTCCAACATAGAGAAGCACCATCAAGCCAGGGAATCAGGGAAGACTACCTTGAGAAAGGGATGCTGGAGCTAGGATCTGAAAGACATGTAGAGGTTGACCAGTGATTTGGGCTGCCATTATATGTGATCAGAGCCTGGTGATGCCCCCTGTATGGTTGGCACCATAGGTGCCAATTCATCCTTTGCTGATTGATTTCTCAGTCTTAGGGACTCCCATGTCAGGGATGTCTCCATAGCCTGGAAGAGCACTGCCTGGGATTCTTCTGATGGCACTGAAATGGAAACAAAGGCACTTAAAAGAATCTGTCAGTGGCTCTCCTTCTGCCTTTGATCATGTTATTCTGGAAAGAGAATAAGGAAATCTGTTGACATTTGATTATAACCAATTTTTTCCTTTTAAGATATTATTTTAATATAAATTAAATATATATTTAATAATTTAATATAAATTAAGTATCAAAAAATTTTAAATGATTCAAAATTTTTTATTTTATTTTTTGATTTAACATTAAATCTAAATTATAATTTAACAAATACACAGTATTTGAATTATATATTATATATTAATTGAGTCTATATTAATACATTAATTAATTGCATGGCTAATATATTAATCAATTTATAATGATTGATAATAATATATAATTATATATTAATTAATATATAATATATTATTAGTTTCAGAAGAAGAGGTCAGGATTCATCAGTCTTATCTAACACCCAGGGCTCATTACATCACAAGCCCTCTTTAATGCCCCTTTTAATCTCCCAGTTACCCCATCCCCCACGCACTTCCCTCCAACAACCCTCATTTTATTTCCTACGATTAGGAGTCTCTTATGGCTTGTCTCCCTCTCTAGTTTCATCTTGTTTTATTTTTTCCTCTCTTTCCCATGATCCTCTGTTTTGTTTCTTAAATTCCACATATGAGTGAGATCATATTTTCTCTGACTGGCTTATTTCACTTAGCAGGATACCGTCTAGTTCCATCCACATTATTGCAAATGGCAAGATTTCATTTTCTGAAGGCTGAGTAGTATTCCATTATTTTTGTTAAAGACTTTAATTATTAGAGAGGGAGAGAACATGAGCATGAGTAGCAGGGAGAGTCAAAGGGAGAGAGAGAAGCGGGCCCCTCACTGAGCAGGGAGCCCAACAGGGGACTTAATTTCAGAATCCTGGGATCATGAGCTAACTGAAGGCAGATTAACCAACTGAGCTGCTTAGATGCCCCCATTTTTACCTTTTTTGAAACATCAATAAAACTGTTTTCCACTTATCTTTCTTAAAATTGTTGTAAAATACATAACAAAAATTTCCATTTTAATCATTTTTAGTGTACAGTTCCATGACACTGAGTACTTCCACTGTTGTACAACTAGCCCCACCATCCACCTCTAGAACTTGTTCATCTCCCCAAACTGAAACTCTTGTTAAACACTCATTCCCCAGTCCCCTCCCCCAACCCTGGCACCCACCATCCTACTTTCCATCTCTATGAACTTTATTCCTCTAGGGAAGTCACAGAGGTTAAGTCATACAGTATTTGTCCTTTTGTGATTGGCTTAATTCAGTTAGCACAATGTCTGTCCTTGGATGCATCCATTTTGTGTCAGGATTTCCTTCCTTTTAAAGGCTGAATAATATTCCATTGTATGAATTTACCACATTTTATTTAACCATTCTCATATCAAGGGACACATGAATTGTTTTCACCTTCTGGATACTGTGAATAATGCTGCCATGAACATGTGTGTAGAAGTATCTCTTCAAGTCCTTGCTTTCAATTATTAGGGTATACACCCAAAAGTGGAGTTGCTAGGTCATAGGGTAATTCTATGTTTAATTTTTTCAGGCATTACCTGTTTTCCACAGCATTTACACTATGTCACATTCCCACCAACAATCTATAAGCCTTCCAATTTCTCCACATCCTCTCCAACATTTGTTAATTTCTTTTTTAATTTTTTACAGGGACTTAAAATTTTGAGATCATTATAGATTTACATGCAGCTTTAGGAAATACTGTGGAGAGACCTCAGATACTCTTCCCGCAATTTCTCCCAATGATAACACCTTTCACAAGTATAGCTGAATATCACAGCAAGGATACTGATGTTGATATAATCCGCTGACCTTGTTCAGATGTCAATTTTATATGCACTCATGTATGTGTATGTGCGTGTGTGTATAGAAGCAGTTTTTTGCAAATTTATCCTCTGTGTACATTCATGTGACCCTCTCTCTGTAGTCAAAATACAGAACAGTTCCATCACCAGGATCTACAATAGGGTTTTAAAAAAACCTTTTGTTTTGGAAAAGTTAAAACTACACAAAAGTAGAGAGCATAGTGTAACTGACACCATATGCCATCAGCAAACTTCAGTAACTCCCAATTTACAGCTGCTTCCATTTCCTCTGTAGCCTTGCCCCTTCGCATATTATTCTGCAGCAAATCCCAGGCTTCTCATCACCTCAACTGCAAACATATCAGACTAAGTTTAAGAGAAAAATGCATCACTTTTAGGCAGAACCACAATATTACCCTTATGCTCTATCCCCTGCCCTTAGCCAGCAATAATCCCCGAAAGGGATTCCCAGGGAATTGGCTGATACTGTAGCTTCTCCAAGCTACATCTTAGGAAAGGGCACATGTTGGCCACGAATAAGTTGCCAAAGGTTAACAGACAATATAGTAACAAGTTCTTTTTTCTCCCAGACCCCACAACCAATCCATCACTCTACCTCCAAAACAGAATCAATATCCAATCCCATGTCTCCACCTCCGCTCCTGTCACTGTCCCAGCCTGCACCGTCTCTCACCTGGGCTGCCGCACAGCCTCCTCTCTGCTCTTGCTGCCTCCAACTCTGTCCCCTACAGCCTCATCTCTGCACTGAGCCAGAGGACCTGTCAAGATGGAAGGGAGAGCATGCCCCTCCTCGGCTCAGCACCCTCCAAGGGCTTCTCATCTCATTCAAAAGCCTAGACAGTCGCTCCCATGCAACTTCCCATTACCTGCTGATTTCACCTGCTCCCCTCACTCTGCTAGAGCTAGAGGCCAGTCTGCTGTGGCATAGATGCCCCAGGCACACTCCCACCACAGGGCCTTTGATCATGCTCTTCCTTCTGCCTGGAATACTCTTTTCCACATATCCACTCAAACTTACTCCCTTCAGGTCTCTGATTTAATGTCATTGTGTAGCTTCTGTTTGCATGCCTGGATCGACTCAACACGTATTTCTACCCTGCTCTGTCTCCTGGGTATTTACTCTAGGGACTAAACAACAGAGCCTTCACCTTCTGGCTTCCACTGGGTTTGGTCTATGGAGGGCACCTCAAGAAGGAGTGAGGTCAGTTATTTATTCCCTGCACTCCCAGGTAACTGCTGCAGGTGGGCTATGGCCCTGACAGGTGGCCTCTCTACACAGCCTCTGTCTTCTGTCATGTGGCCTGCCTTGCCAGCCTCGGGGTCACTGTCCCTGTGGTTTCTCTCCATCCTGTCCACATCATTATGAATACTTTCTCTGCTAACTCTCATCCAATGATCCACTTCAGTGTGCCAGCTGTTCCCTGCTGGGATGCTGTTGGGTTTGGTAATCTTGGTGAGCTTATCCCTGGCACCCAGTATAAAATTGCACCCTCCCACTTGTCCACACCCCCACTGTAGTCTCTGTTTTATGTTCCTCAGCATTTCTTACCATCTACTGTAGCACATATTGTACTTACCTATGTTGTTTATTATCTGTCTCCCCCAACTGAAACCGTTGTGTCCTGTTGCTCAGGGTGCGCACTGCACAGTTCCAGAAGTCACTATTTACACAGACTGCAATGTGATAGGACAATGGCTCCTCCTAGAGTTGTGCAGTAGGATGGCTCTGTCCCCCATCAGAATATAAGCTCTGACTTTCCCCCTCCACCATTCTATCTCAAGTGCTTAGAAGAGTGCTCAGCACATAGAAGTTCTCACGAAATTGTCATTAATGACTCTCAATCTCTTTTACTTTCCTCGAGAAGTGTAAGTGCAAGCATGCTTATAGGGTGGTGTCAGGAGGTCTCAGTGAGTTTTCTAAGGGTTTTCCTTGATACATTGTCTTGCAACTGCAAGGACCTGAGAATAGGAAGCATGTTCACCTTCTATATTACCTACTATTGTGTGTGCTCTTGGTGCCCTTCTCAGTTCTCCTGAGAATTGCCCTCAGCCAGATGGAAGCCCTCTTGCTTGGGAGGTCCGGCCTTCCACACCTGGGAGTGTCTGCAGCCAGGGACTGACACAGATACAAAATCCTGCCCCTTGCCTCAAGGTGGGACCAGCTCAGTGATGCACATTTGCAGGGCCCGGGTGAAGCCAGCCTCCCTGGGATGTCGTGTCCTCACCCAGTTCCCACCCCACATGTACATAACCACCCTGACTGGGGCTCCCCTTCCTGAGCACCTGCCCTAAGATGCCTGGGTGCTCTCAGTATGCCCTAAGTATGCCATGTGTAGCATACTGCCTAGCACACAGCAGGGGTCCCATCACTATTGTTAAGTGAATGAATAATAAATCCGTATGGGTTGGCTTCCCAGCCCTGCCATTCACTAGCTACATAACCTTGGCTAAGGCAGTCCTGATATTGAGCCTCAGTTTCCCCAAAGGCCAGGTAAGCTAGTCCCATTCACAGAGATGACCCTGCACGCTGTGAGGGATAAATACTAGTTAGGGAAGACAAACCCTCACCCTGCCCTGCTCAGCTATTTCACTCCTCCCTGAATGTTAAATCTCATCTGGCCAGCTTCCTCGTTAGCTCCTGGTAGGGAGGCTTTCTTTTTCCTGGCCTCTTTTCTCCAGGGGACAGGGCTCACAAGCGCTCTGTGGATGCTCTTTGCTTGATTGAAAGTGCTTTGGGAAACAGGAGGAACTTGGGGAAAGAAAGCGATTAGAATAGACCATTAGGTATTAACACCACCCACCATCAGTGCTGTGGCCAGACTGACTTCCTTTGAGTCTGCTGAGCTGGAGTTAATTAGCTTTTGGATTTCTGAGCTGTGGGGTGTCGCTTTAATCATCTGCCACCTGGCCCCAGCTCAGCCCTGGTGGGAGAGAGGCCTTTAGAAGCATGAAATGAAGGGAGGCCAGTCTTGCAGAATGAGAGCCCCCAGAGCTGAAACTGTGCTCCAGCAACTGGACTGACCACTTGCTTGTCCCATTTGAGGGAACTGAGGCCTGAAGAGGCTGGACTGAACCTCAGCAGGCAGAAGAGCTGGGATTCAAGCTCAGGTTTCCTGTGTTATGGCTTGGGGTTTTATCCGATTGTAAGCCCTCCCTTCGTTTCACAGGTACTTCCCTAGCACCTCATCAGGGTGGGACACTGGGATTTCACAGATGAGGAAAGCAGAGCTAGTCCTTCCCCTTCTGGGGGCTTATGCTGTAGTAGCTGCCATCAATGGGCAAGTGAGCAGATATGGTGATAATGACAAATGGTGAAAAGGGCCACGAAAGAGGCCAACAGTACAACGAAAGGGAGTACTACGCCCTACAAAGGGCAGCCGGGAAAACCTCTCTAAGGGGCTGACTTACATTCCCTAAGATGATAAGAAGTTTTTCTTTATAGAATGGCAGCTAATAAATAAAGATAAAATAATAGCATGCACCTACCCTAATTTTGCAACCCCCAAAGGATTAATGGACCATGCTTTGAACATCAGTGGCCACAAGCATCACAAAAAGGACGGCCAGCAGACACTAAGGCTTCCTGACGAAGAACATGGCATCACCCTGAAATTGCCAGAAAATTGGACCTAAATCTGATCAAATCCTTAGCACAGAACTATTCAGCGAAATACACACAAATGCAAGTCACTTAGGTCACATATGCCATTTTAAATTTTCTAGAAAGCATGCTGAAAAAGAGGTGAAATTAATTTTAGTAGATCTTACTTAACCCAATATATCTGACACATTATCATCTCAATATACAATCAATACAAAAAATGATCGATGAAACTCGTTTTCATCCTTCTTTCATACCCAGTCTTTGACATCTGGTGTGTGTCGTGTGCATACAGCACATCTCAGCTCAGAGGAGCCACAATTCAAAGGCTCCGTGGCCACACGTGCCTGGCAGCTACTGTCCCAAACACCACAGCTCCGCTCAACAACCGGTTTCCAGGAAATTCAGAAGAGTGAGGACTGTGTGAACACCACCACCCTGATGCAGTCAGCCAAGTCAACAAACTCTGATTTTCTGGAAAACTCTACAGAAAAAGCAATCTAGCTTTTTTTTTTTTTTGTAAGAAATACATTTTAAAGGGGGAAAATTAATGGAGAGAGGACCCATAAATTAAGAGTCGTCAGAGTCATACATATCAACCAATCACCATATGTGAACCTTATGGGATCCTGGCGGAAGCAAACTGTAAAATATTTTATAGTGTTTATGAGAAAATTGGATATCTAAACACTGAATATTTGGTGGCTCTTAAGAGTTGTTATTTGTTCTAGGTGTGATAATGGTGTTGTGGTTATTATTCTTTTAGAGTGTCATTATCTTTTAGAGAGACATACTGAAATATTTATGGAGGTACTTTGAAATAAAATGAAGTCTGGAATTTGCTTCAGAATAATGTGGGAAGGGAGAGAATAATGGGGGTGGGGTGAAAAGAAACAGGATTGATAATGGGGGTGCTGGGTGAAAGACACTTGGGTCTTCTTAACTATTCTGCCTACTTTATAGAAGTCTGACACTTTGCATTGTAGAAAAAAAAAATGTTCTAAGGAAGTTGGCATCATGTTGCAAAGGGATATAGGTAGCAGAGGCCACAAAACAAGACTGTTTGAGGGCAGGGATGTCTGCCTTATTCATCAGTGTCTCCCAGCATCTCACACAGAGATGACACATGGTAGGTACTTAGTATGTTCATCCTTTTTGCAGTTATTTCTGTCCTTAGAGCTCTTCAGTTATATCCCACTGGGGTATACAGTCAAATCATTCTGTCCTTCATCATAATTCTTCTCTGTGTGATTACATCAGCAATGCTTTCTTTCTTTTTTTTTTTTTAAGTCTTGTTTTATTTAGTTTTTTACTTTTGGTGATTTTTTTTTACACTTTCATTTTATAATCATGTAAAATATTTGGATGTTTTCCAAGTCAAGTCTACAAAACAAGGCATATTCAAGGGAGTCTGACTCCAATTCCTGACAATTTTCTTTTGAGGATTTACGTCCACCCTTTGATATAGCTTACAGGAGTAAAAGCAGGGACCCTCCTCCTGCCTGAAAGTTTGGCCCATGACCCACCAACAAGCTCACTGATCATCTGTCTTTGCAATAGAAAACTCTGACAAAAGGACAAAAACATGAAGGTAGTTGGATTTGACTCATCAGGTGGTGGCCCCCTGATCAGACTGCCCTTGTTATAGTCTCACTGCAGAGGTCCTAGCATCCTAGCCCTCTGACATTGGTTCCTGCCTCCACCCTAGTCAAGTTCTTCAGCCTTCACTCAGTTCTAAGCCCCTGGTATGAATCCACTAAGTTCCCTTTGTTTCCATTAGTCTGAGTCCCTTTCTACTGTTTGCATCCTAAGAACCCTAAGGACAGATCTCCAGCAACACATGGCATAGTTAAGTACTTAATCCAGATTCTGATAAGACATGCCCCAAGTGAGAGCCCAGAACCATCTGAGGGGTGAAGTGAGCTTGGAGAACGCCCTGAATCAGGCAAAGCTGGAGAAGTGGAAGTGGCAGCCAGGACACCTATGCTGAGGCTAAGCTGGGTTACTGATGTTCCTGAGGATCGCATACCCAGTAGTATCAGCCAAAGGGTCCTGGAGCTTGGGCTTAGGAATGTACTCCCTGAATCCTTCTCTGCCACCCCTCCCCAGCTTATACTTCTCTGACGTCACCAGAGAAAGGGCTGTGATTTTCACTGTAGCTCACCCTTGTTAGCTATTCAGAGGATAGACCTTTGAGGCTGAGGGGTTTTTTTGTTTTGTTTTTTGGGGTTTTTTTTTTTTGTTTTTTTTTGTTTTTTTTCTGTATTGAGTTGTCCTGACCCTACTCCTGGCAGGCTGACCAAAGTCCCTGGAGGAGCTGGGCCAGATGTAGGACAATATGGAGCAGGGGGAACTGGAGAGAACTTGAAGGGTTCTGCTACTAGGTTCTCACGATTGTCACCAGAGGCTCAGCATCACCAGACCTCCTTATTTCTCATGAGAACTTAAAAATAAGACTTTTATGTTAAATGTTCTTATTTTTAAAATACACTGTGGAAAGAGCCAAGATGCCCTTCAACAGACAAATGGATAAAGAAGATATGGTCCAGATATACAATGGAGTATTATGCCTCCTTCAGAAATGATGAATACCCAACTTTTGAATCAACATGAATGGGACTGGAGGAGATTATGCTGAGTGAAGTAAGTCAAGCAGAGAGAATTAATTATCATATGGTTTCACTTACTTGTGGAGGATAAGAAATAACATGGAGGACATTAGGAGAAGGAAAGGAAAAGTGAATTGGGGGAAATCAGAGGAGGAGATGAACCATGAGAGACTGTGGGCTCTGAGAAACAAACTTAGGGTTTTAGAGGGGAGAGGGTGGGGGGTTAGGTGAGCCTGGTGGTGGATATTAAGGACGGCACGTACTGCATGGAGCACTGGGTGTGGTGCATATACAATGAATCTTGGAACACTTAAAAAATAAAATTAAATAAAAAAATAAAATACTCTAAAAATGTATCAATGGGATGAATTCCTCCCATGCGCCATCAGTTGGAAACTCCTGGTCTACCACCTACCTTGTGGGCCTTCCTTTCTGTATGGTCATCATCTGCCTGTCTGTCTGCCTCTCCCATAAGTCACAAGTCTCGAGAAGGCCAAGGTTCTCTTATTTCCAGCTGAATCCCACATGCCTCACTCACTCCTTGGCATTCGGCAGAGTTCAATATGCGTGGGTGGACAGATGGATGGATGGAAGGACAGATGGGAGGGAGGTCACACAATTCATGGAGGACAACAATCCCAAGAAAAGCATCAGTACCACACCAGGCAGGGGGAGGGAGAGAGGAAGAGAGGTGACTCGGTTTCTTAGCTAGGATGTGGCTGCACCATTAGCCATTAGCAAGCTCCTCCATCCAGGGCCACAGGGGCCAGAGCAGTCCCTTTTTGGAGCTGCCAGATTCTATTCTTAAAATAGTGCTTCCAAAGCACTCACTCCAGGCACAATGAAGACCTGCCTTCCTGTGTCCACAAAGCTTACTGCCTGTGGTTACTCAGCACTGAGGGCCCAAGTGCTATGACTCCCATGCCTTCCCCTCTGCCTGGCCTCTGAGCACCTCGGTGCCCTTTGCCCCAGGAGGGAAGCAGCCTGCCTTGCCCTCTGCCAGCCTTAGGGCATAGAAGTCAAGGCTGTCAGGCCAGAATGGGGAAGGGAGGTGGGGCTTCCCTGAGTGTGCCCCCCCTTCACTTCCTGCCGGCTTCTTTTGAGGAGCTTCTTCCTCCCCTGCTCCACCGCCCACTTGGCTGTGAGGACACAGAAAGGCTCTTCAGTTGCTATAACAACACCTACTACCTTCCTCTGCACTTAAGCTGGGTTATTTAGTCCCTGTTGGATAACGGATCTGCCTGTAGAGTGACGGGTTCCCCTTAAACTGGCCAGCCACTGGCTCAGGTTTTGGCCTCAGAGTTGGGTCTGAAGCATTATTACTATTAGCAGGGGTGTTGTTGTTTCAGGTGGGCAATTTTTGAGTGCTCACTGCATGCCCCTATAATAATGAAGCCTTCACAAGCACTATCTCATTTAATCCTCACAGTGATGTTATTGACATGGGAACATAGCTTTTGATTAATGGCTCAGGGAAAAGCCAGTATGGTTTAATAAGAGTGGGAACCCTGTGACTGGGCTGCCTAGGTTTGAACCCAGCCTGCCAGTTGCTAACCATGTGGGCAAACCAGTCCCTTTGTGCCTCAGTTTCCCCATCTGTAAACAGAGCTAATCATGTGGCCTGGAATAGTGTTTGTCTGTTGCAGGTGCTGGTCTTGGTCACCGCAGATGGGCACCCTGAGACAAGCGTACCAGCAGAAATTGTTAGGTGAGATCTGAGGCAGGGAGGAAGAAATGAGGGAGAAGAAGGAGGCAGCAGGGAAAGTGTGCTCTGGTAAGTGACCAGTATGGGCAGCTGGAGAAGAAGGTTGCTGGGAGCCAGTGTAGACACACGGCTCCAAGTTACCCCATCTCAAGGTGGATGGAGTTGGGGGTTTATCCACTAATGCCACCAGCCATAGGTTGAAGGCTGCCCCTGGGTAGGTGTGAGTTCCCCAGCACTTCTGTCCTACTGTATAGGCTCTGCAAGATCACTCTGGCATCTCAGGAAAGCTTGTAGCCAGGGGCTACGGGTGCCAGCAGTGGGGAGCTGGGCTGGACACGCACCAACAGCACCCAAATATCTGCTCCATAGCTCACAAATGTGTGTTGAATGAAGGAATAAAAGAACCATGGAAGGCAGAACAGCCCCCCAAAATGTCAGTGGCCTAATTCCAGGAACCTGTGGATATGCTACATTACCTAGCAAAAGGACTTCGCAGGTGTGATTGAACTTAATAGATCTTAAAATACGGAGATTATCTGGGAGACCCAATCTAATTACATGAGCTAATAAAAGCAGAGAACTTTTCCAAGCTGGAGTGAGAGTGAGGCAGCAGAAAGAGAAGCTGGAGAGATCCAAAGCATGGGACAGACTAGACTCACCTGAGAAGGAGTGCTGGCAGCCCTTAGGACAGAGGCTGGCTCCCAGTTGACAGCTAGCAAGGGAACAGGGACCTCAGTCTACAGCCACAGGATCTGGACCCTGCCTACAACCCGACTCCACTTCAAAGCTGGTTCCCCCACTTAGCCTCCAGCTAAGGGCCTGGGCTGGCCTACAATCTCTACTGCAGCCTTTTGAGACTCCAAGTACATACCCAGCTGAACCCCTTACACTTCTGAGCTACAGACTGAGATAATGATTGTGTGTTACTCTATGCCACTGGATTGTGGTAATTCATTACAAAGGCCCTGGGAAATCAGTATAGATACTGAGGCTCAGAATGGGCAAATAACTTGCTCAATGCTATACAGTCCATAAATGAGAGCTGAAAAGTCATTTACCATCAATACCCAGGTACCTGACCTCTAGGTAATGCTACCTCCTGCTCTTTGAGGGGCAGGAGAAGGGAGGGCACCCCTGAGAAAGGCTGTGGAAAGGGGGAGAACATGTTTAAGAGCACAGATTCTGGGCTGGACATATTTGTATTGAAGTCTGTTCTGTAACTAATTAGCTGGGTCATTTTGGGCGGCAAAATTACATTACCTCTCTAGCCTTAATTTCTTCACCTGTAAAATGTAGGTGATAATGGCACCTTCCTGGTGGGGTGTATCATGAGGATTAGAGGAGATTTGTTGATAAAGGGTTGTCTGTGATGCCAGGCCCATGGGGAGTGCTAGATAAATATTTGCCTAGTGTGGTCATATATACTCAGTATTCATTCTGCGTCAGGTGCCTTAGTGGAACCCCAGTGCACACAACCATTGTGGTTAGTATCGCTGTTCCCATTTTACAAATGAGGCAAAAGGCTCCTATATCCTTTTATTTTTTTACTGTGTGCATTTTGATTTATGAAATTAAAGGAAGTAAGGATGGGAATTCCACTTTCACTGATTAAAAAAGTCAAGAGCCAGGTGGAAAGAAGGCAAACACATGAGTGAACCCTCATGTTCACCCTGATGTTTAGCCTAGAGGCACTTTCCAGATCATAATGTATGATGGTGGCAGACAGCAGTTTGAATCTGCTGAAGTAGCTGACACTTGCAGAACAGAGTGCCGGGTGGGTGGGGATTTATACAGGGGAGGATGGCAGTGGGAAAAGTCCATGTGGGGGTTTCTGATAGGTCCTTGGCCAAGGGCTGGAATGCACATGTACAGGGAGACTCTGAGAGGCCCAGCAGAGAATGAAGACACTGGTTGGTCACATGATGGAGTTCCATCCCAATCTGAGTTGACAGTCATCACTGAGTATCTTGGACATTCAGCTGACAGCTCAGAAAGGCCACACCTTAAGAGTAAAGATCAAGCTTTGGGGCTGTGTCCTAGTATAAAGGACAGAAAAAAATATACAGCCCTAATGGCAAGCTAAAGAAAGCTAGTGATATTATGTAAATACCAGACAAAACTAACTTTAAGATAAGGAGAGCAATCAGGGATAAGGAGAGACTTTTCATAAGGACAAGAAAGCCAATTCAATTCCATGTAATTTTGTTTCCCAAAGTGACCCAGCTAATTAGTTACAGAACAGACTTCAATCCAAAAGAATTTGGATAGAATTTCATAATAAATAAAGCAAAACCCCATAGTTTAAGGGAAGAATAAACAAATCTATCATCATGTTTGGCAAGGTTAAAAACTCTCAGTAATTGAAGAAAAAATAAACAAAAATCAGTAAGGATATAGAAACTTCAAACACTATCAATCACCTTGATCTAGTTGACATTTTAAGAGCACTACCCCAAATAATTGCAGAATACCTTTTTTTTAAGGTACTTGAAATGTTCACTAAGATGGAACATAAACAGGGCCATAAGTCTCAATAAAATTCAAAAGCTTGATACATTTTAAAAGACTGAAATCATATAAAGTGTGTTCTCTGCTCACACTGGAATGAGATTAGAAAATCACCACAGCTGTAAATACCTATAAAAAAAGGAGAAAGATGTCGAATCAATAACCCAGATTTAATTAGCAACCTTAAGAAACTACAAGAGGAGCAAACTGAACTAAAACCAAGCAAAAGGAAAAAAAATAATAAAGATCATGGTGGAAATGAATGAAAAGAGTACAGAAAAAATAGAGAAAATTAATACAACCAAAAGTTATGTCTTTGAAAAGATAAACAAAATTGACAAACCTTTGGTTAGATGACCAGAAGCAGAAGAGAGAGGATTCAAATTACTAAGATCAGGAATGAAAGAGGGGGCATTACTACCAACCTTACAGAATAAAAAATTGCCAGTGTTCATATCAGGGAGATCATATGATAATTGTCTTTCTCTGCTTGACTTACTCTTAATCTCACAAAACAAACTGAGGGTTGCCGGGGGGAGGGGGTTTGGGAGAAGGGGTTGGGATTATGGACATTGGGGAGTTCATGTGATTTGGTGAGTGCTGTGAAGTGTGTAAACCTGGTGATTCACAGACCTGTACCCCTGGGGATAAAAATATATGTTTATAAAAAATAAAAAAATTGCCAGTGTTAACTTTGATACCAGAAGCCAGAAAAAAAAAACCATAAGAAAACCACAGACCGGGACGCCTGGGTGGCTCAGTGGGTTAAGCCGCTGCCTTCGGCTCAGGTCATGATTCCAGGGTCTGGGATCAAGTCCCACATCGGGCTCTCTGCTCAGCAGGGGGCCTGCTTCCCTTCCTCTCTCTCTGCCTGCCTCTCTGCCTACTTGTGATTTCCCTCTGTCAAATAAATAAATAAAATCTTTAAAAAAACAAAAAAAGAAAACCACAGACCAACCATTGCATCTTTGTGAATAAATATGCAAAATCCTCAACAAAATACAAGTAAATCAAATCCAGCAGCATATAAGGATTATACACTATGACAAAGGTGGATTTATCCCAGAAAGGCAAGGACAGTTCAACATCTAAAAATCATTTAATCATATTAACAGAACAATAAATAAAAATCACATGGTCATCTCAATAGTTGCAGAAAAAGCATTTGACAAAACCCAAACGTTCTCATGATGAAAAAAATTTCTCAACCCATGAGGAATAAAAACGAACATTCTCAGCCTGAAAAAGGACACCTACGAAGAAGCAACATCTAATAGCTTACATATTAGTGAAATACTGAAAGCTTTTACTCCAAGATCATGAATGAGACAAGTGTATGTACTCTCATCTTTTCCATTCACTATTGTACCATAGGTTCTAGCCAGGAAAATTAGGCAAGAAAAAGAAAAGTCTCCACATAGGAAAGAAATAAACTGTCAATTTTCAGAAAACATAGTCATGAATATGGAAAATCCTAAAGGAAGAACACCAGAAAGAAGGTAGAGAAGAAGGAAAAGAGGAAAAGGAGGAAAAAGAAATCACAAAGGAAGAAGGAAGAAAGGAACAACTATTAGAGCCAATAGCTGAGTGCAGGAAGGTTGCAGAATGCAAGACAAACGTACAAAAATCAACTCTATTTCTATGTACTAGCAACAATAACCCAAAAATGAAATAAAAAAAACAATTCCATTTACAATCAAAAGATTAAAATGCTTAGGAATAAATTTCAAAAAAGAGGTGAGAGACTTTTACATGGAAAACTATGAAGTACTTTGAAAGCAACTAAAAGAGACCTAAATAAATGGAAAGGCATTTGTGTTCATGGGTAAGACAGTATTGTTAAGACAGCAATAGTACCCACACTTAGCTACAGACATAATGCATTCTCTATTAAAATTAGAGTTATCCTTTTTCTTTTATAAGCTGATCCTAAAATTCATGTGGGAATACAAGAGAGCCAGAATAGTTAAAACAATCTTCAAAAATAACTACAAAGGGGGATAAATCATACTTCCCAATTTTAAAACTTACTTCATACTTCCAGTAATCAAGACTGTGCTACTGGCATGAGGATAGATATGTCCATCTGGAATGGAATTGAGAGTTGAGAAATAAGCCCCTGCATTTATGACTGATTTCTGACAGAGTGCCAAGACAGATAAAGAATTGTCATTTCAACAAAATGTAGTAGTAAAACAGGATATCCACATACAAGTTGAATCAGAGACTCCAGTGTATAAAGAGCCAAAGCTACAAAACCCTTGGAGGAAACATGGGTGTTATTTTTGTTGGATTAGACAATGGTTTCTTAGCTATGACATGAAAAACACAAGCAACAAAATTTAAAAAAATAGATCAAGTGGACTTCATCAAAATTAAACACTTTTGTGCTTTAAACAACACCATCAAGGAAGTGAAAAAGACAATCCACAGAATAGGAGAAAATATTTACAAATCATATCTCTGAAAAGGTCTAATATTCAGAACACATACAGAACACTTAAAACTCAACAATAAAAAGACAACCCAAGGGCACCTGCGTGGCTCAGTCAGTTGAGTGTCTGACTCTTGATTTTGGCTCAGGCCATGGTCTCAGGGTCCTCCGATCCAGTCCTACATCCAGCTCCATGCTTGGCAGGGAAACTGTTTGAGATTCTCTTTCTCCCTCTCTCATTGTGTGCACATGCTCTATATCTCTCTCAAATAAATAAATAAATCTTAACCAAAAAAATGACAAATAACCTAATTTAAAAACAGACAAAGGATCTGAATAGATAGTTTTCCAAAGAAGATGCACAAGTGCCAAATAAACACATGAAGCTTAACATCATTACTCATTTGGAAATGCAAACCCCAAATATACAGATGTAGTGAAAAGAAGAGCCCATATGGACCCCAATGTTCACAGCAGCACTGTCCACAATAGCCAAATTGTGAAAAGAGCTGAGATGCCCTTCAACAGACGAATGGATAAAGAAGATGTGGTCCATACACACAATGGAATATTACTCAGCCATCAGAAAGGATGAATACCCAACTTTGCATCAACATGGATGGAACTGTAGGAGATTATGCTGAGTGAAGTAAGTCAAGAAGATTAAGTCAAACCATTATCATATGGCTTCACTTACTTGTGGAACATAAGGAATAACATGGAGGACATTAGGAGAAGGAAAGGAAAAGTGAATTAGGGGAGATTGGAGGGGGAGGTGAACCACGAGAGACTGTGGACTCTGAGAAATAAACTGAGGGTTTTAGAGAAGGGGGAGTGGGGGAATGGGTGAGCCTGGTGGTGTGCATTAAGGAGGGCACATATTGCATGAAGCACTGGGTGTTTTACATATACAATGAATTTTGGAACATTGCATCAAAAACTAATGATGCATTTTATGGTTACTAACACAACACAGTAAAAAAAAAAAAAAGGCAAATCAAAATCACAATGAGGTATCACTTCACACCTACTATGATGACTAGAATAATTTAAAGAAAACACCAATAACAAGTGTTAGTTAGCAAGGATATGTAGCCCCTGGACCCTTGCTAGTGGGAATGTAAGAATATGCAAACTGCTGTAGAAAACAGGTTGGCAGTTCCTCCGAGTTAAACATGGAGTTATCATATGACCCAACAATATCATTCCTAGGTATATTTCCAAGAGAACTGGAAACATATGTTCACACAAAAATTGTGCACAAATGTTCACAGCACAATTATTCATAAGATCCAAAGGGTAGAAACAACCCAAACGTCCACCAACTGATGAATGGATAAACAAATACGGTCTATCCACACCAAGGAATGTTATTCAGCCATGAAAAAGAATGAAGATATAAACATGGATGAATCTTGAAAACATTGTGCCAAGTGAAAGAAGCCAAACAAACGAGGAAACATACTGTATGATTCCATATATACATGTAATTTCCAGAATGGGCAAATTCATAGGGTCAGACAGTAAGTAGATTAATGGTTGCCAGATGCTGCTGGGGGAGGGGAATGGGAAGTGACTGCTAACTGGTACAGGGTTCCCTTTGGGGTGATGAGATGTTCTGGAATTAAATAGTGGAGGTGGTTGCACAACCTTATGAATACACTAAAATCATTGAACTGTATATTTGTTCTTTGTTACATAGTTTAATAAAATAATTAAAAGAGTATACACTTAGCATCTGCAGGTAACACAAACCTCCACTAGTTTAACCAGTAAGAAAGGTTACTGACTCAGGAAGCTTGCAGTCCAAAGGGAGAAGGACCCCTCCAGATAGACTGATTCAGTAGCTGAATGTTGGTGTCAAGGACTCAGATTTTGGTACATCTCTCTGGTCTTGTAGTGCTCAGTGCGAGATTTTTTTTCAAACTTGTAGCAAGCAATTTCAAGTGACTCCAGGCATCACATCTGACAAAGCAAAGTCCTGAGGCAAAAAAGAGAGCTCATCTTCTTAAGATTTTCTCTTCAGAAAGAGGAAAATTTCCTCCAAAGCCCCCAAGATATATGCCCTCACATCTTATGGCCAGAAGTAGATCGTGTGTCCATCCTAAGCCAGTTGCTACAATCAGGAACAGTATTACTTTCAAGCCACTGAGGACCAGCCTGGATCTTGGGGTGCTATCAACCTTCCCTGCAGCAAATGGCTGAGAGGGGGAAGAATGAGAACTGGACAGAGAAAGAATTAGGAAGGAAGAGGGAAATAGATGCTGGATGAGAAGCCAACGGTTATCTCAATAGAAGATGACTGATTTAACTTTTATAAATTTGATTACATAGTATTAGAATATTCAATCAATGAGCTAGAAAAAAGTACGTGCACAATATGAAATCCAGTGTTCTCCATGGAGATTTAAGATGTAATAGTACTAACCAAGGATATAGCATGATTTCCATCCTCTCTGCCAGAGTTTCCCCAGACAGGTTCCATCTTCTAATAACTGGACATCCCCTAACATGTTATGTGTATCTCAACACAAATAAATCAATTTCTAATTGTTCCTAAGACAGGATGAGCTGTAGAGTATTTCTTTTCAATTTATAAATACAAATTATTAACAAAAATAAATAATAAAAAAAAGCTTTTTTGAAAATAGGCAAAAGACTTGAACAGATGCTTCACAGAATAATTTATCCTAATGGCCAATGAGCATGTGAAAAAGTGCTGAACTTCATAAGTCATCAGGGAAATGCCACTTCTAAAATTAAGAGCACTGAAATGCCAAATGTTTATGAGGACATAAAGCAGTTCAAGATGTCGAACATTGCCAGTGGGAGTGTAAAACGGTACACCCACTTTGGAGAACAGTTTGTTTAGTTTCTTATAAAGTTAAACAATACCTACCCTACAACCCACCCATCCCACTCCTAGTTATTAATCCTTAAGAAATGAAAACAAACGCCCTCAGAAAGACTTGTTCAAGAATATTCATAGCAGTCTATTTGTAAGTCAAAAAGGAGAAATAAGGGGCGCCTGGGTGGCTCAGTGGGTTAAGCCGCTGCCTTCAGCTCAGGTCATGATCTCAGGGTCCTGGGATCGAGTCCCGCATCGGGCTCTCTGCTCGGCAGGGAGCCTGCTTCCCTCTCTCTCTCTCTCTCTGCCTGCCTCTCCATCTACTTGTGATTTCTCTCTGTCAAATAAATAAATAAAATCTTTAAAAAAAAAAAAAAGGATAAATAACACAAATGGCTATCAACAGGAGAATGGATAAACAAATTGTGGTGTATTCATAATGGGATACCACTTAGTAATGGAAAGGAATGCACGACTGCCCAATATGGATAAATTTCATGGACATGATGTTGAATGAAAGAATCCAGACCCCCCAAAAGTACAGACCGTGTGATACCATTTATATGATTGTCAAGAAAATGTACATCTAATTCATGGTGATAGAAATCAGAACAGTGATTGCCTATGGGGGTTAACTGGAAAGGAACATGAAAAAACTTTCTGGTGATGGAAATGTTTCGTATGCTGAGAATCGTGTTAATTACGTGGGTATGTACATTTTCTCAACTCTGTTTATTGGTACATCCAAGATCTGTGCATTTGAGTGTATATAAATTTTTCGTCAACTAAAAGAAATGAAAAAGGTGGGAGGCAGAAGTGGTGACTAGAGAAGTGTCTGGAATCAAATTTAAAGACCCAGAATTCAAAGTTCCACAGTTTGCCTCTGATGTTCTACGCCCTAGGGCCCTGGGAGGTGTCTAAGCAGGGGTGTGGCTTAGCCTTTGGTGTGTTCCAGGGACCTTGTTTTGCCTCCTGTTACCCTGCTATATAGCTTTGGTGGCTGAGTCAGCTTAGCTCCTAGGACCTGGGCTTTGCCATCTGCCCCGTCCTTCCTGAAACACCTTGGAGAGTTGGTCTCTGGGGAGAGGCTCAACAGGAGGCAGAGGAGCCCCTGGGCCTCCAGTCTCCAGCCCTGGGTGAACTAAGAGTGAAGAGGAGCCACCCCCTCCCCCACCCCATCTCCATCCCAAACCCCTGCTTTCCTGAACTGAGCAGGACTGAGGCTTCTGAGAAATCTCATTTTGAGTGCCAGCCACCCGCCCATTCCTGCTCTGATTTATCATCGCTCTGCATGGGTGATGACTCAGTGTGGGGGAGGCAACAGGAGACTTGCTGCTGCCAAGTGGCCCAGGGCTGCTGCTGAGGGAGGAAATCTGCCCATCCCTGTGGGGACTTGGGGTTTCTGCTCCTGACCTATATGCTGCCCATTCTGTCCAGACAGGATGAAAGGAGCAGAAAGGGCTTGAACTCTGGGGACAGACCAAGTTGGGGTCATCATAGGTAAGCCTTAGTTTCTTGTTCCGTAAAATGTGGCAGGGGTGTTTTAGGGCTTTGGGTGCATGTGATTTATTGAAGGAGTGCTCTTAAGAAAAACCTATAAAGGGTAAGGGAAACAGGATAGGGAAGAGGGAGGAGCCAAGGGGGAATGTCACCCCAGGTAAGGAAGGTCCAGCCGCAGCCTGATCCACAGGAGGCTGTGGGACAATCACACTACAAAGCTATTCACAGCCCTAGATGAGATGGGGAGCCAGTCTTTTGTACCCACTTTTCAGCACTGACTGTGAGATGTTCTTGGAGGGATGTAACCAACTAGTGAGATTCCTGTCAACCTAGGGCAATTTTCCAGAGAAGGGGTGCAGCTTTGAGCTCTTGACAGCCAACAATTACACAGCTGGTGGGTGGGTATGATGGCCTGGTTATGGAAACCTGATTGGGGCCCCAACAGCACCTATTAAAGGGGTAAAATACCCACTGCCCAGGGCTTCTGTAAGTTCACACAACAGGCAGTGAAGAAATAATAACTACTTCTTAGGTGCAAGAGAAGTGGCACTTAGTACTGCAAATGTGTGTGCCCCGCCTACTGCAAATCCAACACTTTTGGGGACCATGGCAGAGTGGGAGTCGAAAGTCTATGCATCTAAGCAAGAGCAATAGGCAGAAAGAAGCTGGCAGGGTAGCTGGGTCCTGGAGAACCTCTTTAGTTCCTGGGAAGTTTTGGGTTCCTGAAGATAGTGGCTGAGGCAGTGATGGGGAACCCTTTAACTTTAAGAACCTGGGATGGTGGCTGATAATCATCTGGTCTTACCAGCTTGCCACATCATTCTGTCTTCCTGCCATGCACCTGGATGATCTTTAGGCACACCTATTGGAGACAGGGGAACATCCACTCACCTGCCCCCACGCTCTCCCTAACCCTGACATTTCTCTATCATTTGCTTCTAAGAAGTTGAGCATTGACCACTGAGCATCATCTGGTCCATTCAACCCAGGACTCTGCTTTTGATGGGGGCTTTCTAGAAACAGTGAGTTTAAAACGTTCTTGGGAGGTCCACATTTTCTCTAATAACCTACTGTATGTACATTGTGGAGGGAAGAGCACTGACTTTGGAAGCAGATAGAACTGGTTTTGAATCCCACTATGCCATTTCTTGGCTGTGTGCTCTTGAGTGAGTTGCCTTATCTTTCTGAGCCTCAGCTTCCCTCTTTGTAAGGAAAAAAAAAAATGTTAAGGGATAAATTAATGTGCCTGCTCAGAACAATGACAGGGGAGAGGAAGCCTCATGATGTGATGTGCTTAGCACACAGTAAACACTTGATAAATGTTTGCTCTTTGCCCCTTTCCTCTTCTGGAACAATGTATTTTTGGTCCTGTCATCCCTGGGCGGGGGCAGCTTTCCTAGGTTCAGCACCTGCACTAGGGGGTCCTGCTCATCCTGCTTGTTTACCCTACTGAAACTCTTCACCCTCTGGGAAGGGACTCGTGTCCTTTCTGCTTCTGGCCTCAGTTCCAGGAACTGCCCACAAAGGTTTGGTTATTTTTTCTTAGCTCGCTCTTACACCTTCCAGAAGACTCATCTCTTTTATGAGCACCCTCATTGTCCACTCCATCCGGCCTCCCTTTCCTTGGAAAGACAGTTTTCTCTGAGGTAGGGCCTTTGCCAATAAGCTGTGTCCATTGTTAGGCATCCCAGTAAGACAGGATGAAGGCCCACGTAGAATCTGCCATCACAGATGACTTCAAAGGGGCTGATGGTCAGTGCCTATTTCCTCCCTTTACTAGAGGTGCTTCTGCAGGAGATGAGACACTCACAGGTCATACATATCAGGGACAGGCAGCAGGATTCCAGCCTGATCTCAAGGTCCAGGGAGGTAGCTAACAAGTCACGTGTGTCTTTTGACAGAGTCTAGAAGTTCAGACCAAGTGAGAGAGAGATCCAAGTGTGCAGGGACCCTGCCCAGAATTCTAAGACTGCCCCCTACAGGGGGAGAGGATCACGGCTTGAGTCCTGGCAGGACCACTGAACCAGCTCTGTGATTTACAGCATTTTACCAAACCACTTTTTGCCTCAGTTGCTACTCCTATAAAACAGATATGATGATAATCAGCATTTTTTCCTGATAGTGGGGGTTTTCCTCCTGGATACACAGGAATTGTCACTTCTGGTAGCAGCACTGCTTCTCCTGGAGAGTAGCCCCTGCACACCCAGGCCCTATGTTCAGAAAAGGCTCGTCTTCAAACTGGGCATGCATTTCAGCCCTGGCCTACAAGTGTACTCCATCCGCAGGCCCTCCTTTATTATGCAGAGATGGATGCTGGACCCCTGAAGTTTCAGTGGACCTCATTTCCAGGACTTCTGTTGGATGTATTGAGAAACAGCTCTTTCCACAGGTGTTTCAGGGCTCTCCCAGGAGGGTTTGTACTCAGGGCTGCTCAGGGCCATTTTGCTTCCATGAAAGGAGAATTTGACTGAGAAAGGAGACAACACAAAGCCACGAGATGGAATAGAATGTGTCTGATAACATCCTTTGAACATCAGGATCCAGCAGGACCTGAACATCGCCTCAGGGTTTTCAATCACTGTTTTTTACTAAAGCCAGTTTGGGTTGGGTTTTCTGTCCTTTGCAGCTGAAGAGTCCTTCAGTAGTGTCATATATATAACAGTAATACATTCCTCTTGAGTTGTTTGAAGATAAGCCGTGAGAGGCTCTTAGCACAGCACCTGGCACAGAGTAGGCACTCAAAAAATGCCCCTTTCTCCAGGGCCTGTTTTCTCATTTGTTAGATGGGTACATTGAACTGTGTCCCAATGCTCTTAGTGGAGATGGAGACCATGGGGTAATCTGAGCAGTCTGTTAAATTAACAGGGAAGGACTGGGGTAGGAAGAACACTCACCAAATGTCCACATCCTAATCTCTGGACCCTGTAAGTAAGTTACACTGCCTGGCAAAAAGAACTTCAGCAGATGTGATTGATTAAGGATTTTGAGTCAAAGAGATTCTCCTAGAATATATAATTATGCGAGTCCTTAAAAATCAGAGAATCAGGTCAGAGCTGCAATGTTATTGGCTTTGAAGATGGAGAAAGGGGACCTTAGGCCAAGGAATGTGGCAGCTTCTAAAAAGCCGGAAAAGGTGAAGCAATGGATTCTACAAAAAGTAATGCAGCCCTGCCAACACTTTGATTTTAGCCCAGGGAGACCGGTGTTAAGACTCCTAACCCCCAGAATTGTAAGATAATCAATTTATGTTGTTTTTAGCGACTGAGTTTGTGGTAATTTGTTAATAGCAGTGACAGAAATTCATACAAGCATTCACACATTTACTTACTCTTCTCATTCGTTCATCATTCAGCAACTATGTATCGGGCTCTGTTAGTAAAATGGATTTCATTTCTGCTCATAATCTACTAGGAACACAGAAAATACTCCTCAGTTTGGAAATCTCTGCCATGGGAAAATGAAAGCTCTACAATGGGGAATGTACATGTTGCTATGGGAACATGAAGGAGGCACCTAAAGCAGCATGAGGGTGAGGCTGGTGGCGGCCAGAGAAGACTTCCTGTAGGAAGTGCAGTCTAAGCAGAGACAGGAAGAATGAACAGAATTAACCAGAATGTGAGCAGTCTTCCCTGGGGGGAGCTAAAAAGTTTATGGTGGTGTACTAGTCAGAATGCTCCAGAGAAGCAAAAGCAACAGAACATGCACATATGTACAAAGAAACTTATTTTAAGAAATCGGCTCATACAATTGTGGTAATGTGGTAAATCCAAAGTCTGCAGAGTAAGCCAGCAGGCTGGATACCCAGGGAAGAGTTGCAGTTTGAGTCCAAAGGCCTCCTGCTGGTAAAATTTCTTCTTGCTCAGGGGAGGTCAGTCTCTAATGCTGTTGAAGTCTTCAACTGATTGGATGAGGCCCACTCCCATTATGGAGGGCAATCTGATTTACTCAAAGTCTACCCATTTAAATGTTGATCTTATCCAAAATATACCTTCACAGAAATATCCAGAACAATGTTTGGCCAAATGCCTGGTCACTGTCATCCAGCCAAGTTGACACATGACACTGGCTATTATAGGTGGGTACCAGTATACTCCACAACATAAAGACATACAAAAAATCCTATTATTTTGTCTCAGCCACTTAAGGATGTCCCTCTGTCCACACTCACCAGGATTGGCGAACATTTCAGTTTCAGCTATGGTTTTTTCAGCTGTTTTTTCGGGCTACCCTTTTTAGATTCAAACAAGAATTTTTTTGCAGCCATTTCTGTGGCCAATACTGTGGCCATTTCTCCCTCTGCTCTCCAAGGTAGCTATTTGGCCTGCTGCTCTGCTCCATCAGTCTCTATTGGTTCTGAAGTCTTCTTTCACCACCAGCCACATGCCTGGATGTGGAAACCCTCATGAATTTACTCATGGACTCAGGGCTATTTCCCTAGGCATTCTGCAACTGCAGGGACACTATGGATCTTGCCTCCCTGCAAAAATGACCACCCTGAGAACCCCTCCATTTCCTTCCCTGCCCCTTCTTCCTTAGTCAGATCTCAGCCCCCATCCCAGCCTCCCCACATAAACTTATGAAGTCTAGCTGAAATCTGGTATAGGTGAGGGCCCTTCTAGAGGTCTGGAAAGTTCTGTTTGAGGCTCTGTACCGCAAACACTCCTGGGAGTATCAGAATACATAGTAGAAATTATAGGGATTTGGGGGAGAGAGGAGGAACTGATAAAGACAAGTAACTTTTCTGACTCATTGGCAGGAGTGAGAATTAGAAATAAATTCTCCAATGAATGACTTTGCCACACACACACATTAGACAGAAGGACCTGCTGTGCAAAGGCCCTGGGGCAGTAGGGAAACAATAAGGAGGCAGGGGTGGACTGAGAGAACAAGGGGAGAGTGGAGAGAGATGAGATTGGGATGGTAGGCAGTTGCCAGACCACGTTGCAGCGCGGTGGGGAGGGCTTGTGCCAGACAAGAAGTTTGAAAAGTGTCCTGAGGATGGCAGGGAGACATGAAGTACTTCGAGTGGGAAGCAACACTATCACATTTGTGTTTTAGAAGACTCCTTTTGGCAATTAGGCAGAAAGTGTCCTTGATGGGTATTATGGACTGAATCATGCCCTACTCCCAAATTCATATGCTGAAGGTGAAACCCGCAGAAACTCAGAATGTGATTGCTTTGGGAGACAGAGCCTTTCAAGAGGTAATTAAAATAAATAAAGAGGTCCTTAAGGTAAAGTAAGGTCATATGGATGGGCCCTAACAAGATGTTTCATCTCCTTATAAAAAGATCAAATTAGGACGACACAGACAGAGGGAGACCATGTGAAGAGACACAGCAGGACAATGGCCATCTGCAAAAGGAAATGAGCCTCAAAAGAAATCCAGCCTGCTGACACCATGGTCTCGGACGTCCAGCTTCCAGAACCATGCAGAGACACATTTCTGTGGTTTAAGCTGGCCAGTCTGTGGTGCTGTCACAGACAGCGGCCTGAGTAGACATGTACAACAAGTTAAGAGTGGCCCCTGGGACGCTGCCAGGGCAACTGTTGTGACTCCTCAGATGACAGCTCAGTCTGGGGATGAGAGGCAGATGGCCCCCATAGGGGCTCAGAAGCCCACAGCTGGGTGAGGCTGGGACCCGACATATTGACTTCCCAAAAACTTCTAGCTGTGTCAAGAAGGGCAGGGCCGGGTGGTGATTACATCTGGAAAACTGTTCTCCAGCATATTCCCACATGCCTCCGCACCACGTGGCACGGATTTGGCTGCCCTGGGCCTTAAACAGACTTCCTCAAACCTGAATTTTTTTTTTTTCCTCCTGCCTCTTGGACACAGTGGCAATTTTCCAAAGCTTGGTCACACAAAGAAATTTTTATCAAGAAGGATCGAATCACTTTTCTTCCTTTGAGGGCATGATCACACCCATGGGCATAGTCTGTCAATTGTTTTATGAAAACTTGGCACTTGGATGCTTCTAGTGGTTTTAATTATGTATAGTTCTAGAAGCAAAACATATAATATTTTTATATGTAAATGTTTACATATTGCAATTTATGTAATTATATATATTGAGTTACTATTAAAGTATAGGAAAATGCATATATCTTAGGCATACACCTCAATGAATTTTTAGCTGTTTAGATCGCTGTAACCCCCTCATTCAGATCAAGGTGTGCAACAAACCATCTTCCCGTGCTCCTTTGTATTCAATAATCACCTTCCCCACCCCCAAAGTAACCACTATTATCCAAGTTTTTTCTGTTTTTGAACTTTGTGTAATAAGCTCATGTAATCCATGGTCCTTCCTACGTAATTTCTTTCACTAGGTATGATAGGTCAACATGATAGCTTTTTAAGATTCATCCATGTTGTTGCATTTATCTGTAGCCATTTTTTAAATTATTGCTGAATAGTATTCCACTATACCCCTGTACCTCTCTGTATCCAGTCTCCAGTGGATGAACAAGGGCCAACTTACTTTAAGCAAAGCAAATATAGGTCATGTTAAATTTCAAGGAACAGAATGTCAGGGCTGAGTGGAGGAAAGCTTGAGATCATCTGTTTTAACTTATTTTTTACATGAGGCCCAGAGAAGGAAAGTGAGTAGCCCAAGGTCCCACAACTTTGTCCAAACAGAGCTAAGATCCAAGCTAAATTTTCTACTTCTCTGGCTAAATTCCTCTCCATATCTCACCATATATTTTAAGCAAATATGGAAAAATGAATCCTTTATTTCCTAAAAGGACATATGCTTTTAGGCATGTAAGTGGCAGGGAAGTGGGAATTCAGTCTGGAGTGGGTGGGAGATCATTTTCTCCTTAGAAAGCTTGACATTTTCCTTGGCAAGAGCTGAAAGATTTTCAAGCCTCTGGCACCTGACCTTGTCCATCTGCTCTGCTCTCCCCAGGGTCACATCTTAGAAAGGGAGGCCAGGAAAAGGGCAAGGCTTGTGCGATCTGGAGGGCACAGAACTGGGCAAAGACAGCTGTGGTGTGGAGCCTCAGCCTGGCACTGAACCCAGGGAGGACTGAACAGCAAGAAGAAAGGAAGAGAAGGCCCCAGGTAGGTAACTCTGATTTTTTTTTTTTTTTGGTAATTTTTCAGGGCCTTAGGAGACCCCCATGAATAGGGTTAGCCTCAAGAATTGGGGAATCTGGACCAAAGGAGGGAGCCCAGCTTCCTGGACAGGCCTGTGTGGGGATCCCTGCTCAATAAGCCATGTGACTTTGGGTAAATCCTTTTCCCTCTGTGGACCTCAGTTTCTTCATCTATGAGATGGGAAGTTAGGAACATCCAATGACTTGACAATGGGAGAAAGGTGGTGGTTCAGGTTGAGTTCCTTTGTCTTTCCCTACCTGATGATGGATAAGTCTCCAGGCCACACAGCTAGCTGAGCTATGAAGTTACTGATCTACTCTCATCCCAGATCCAGGCTCAGCCAGGCAGCTTCCGCAGGCACCTCCACAGCTCACATCTGTGTAACTCCGGGACAAGGAGACAAGCCCTGCACCCACAATAGAAGGACATATCTGTCATTCTTCAGGGGAAACAAAATAGATGTCTTAGGGTTTTCTTTCTTTTTTTTTTTTTTGTTAAAGATTTTATTTATTTATTTGACAGAGAGAGATCACAAGTAGGCAGAGAGGCAGGCAGAGAGAGAGAGAGAGAGAGAGAGAGAGAGAGGAGGAAGCAGGCTCTCCACTGAGCAGAGAGCCTGATGTGGGACTTGATCCCAGGACCCTGAGATCATGACCTGAGCTGAAGGAAGAGGCTTAACCCACTGAGCGACCCAGGCGCCCTGTCTTAGGGTTTTCTTGATGGACAGATGCTGCCTGCCATATGACTTGAGCAAGTGTCTTCCTTGCTCCCAGATTCTGTTGTTTTCCTAAAAAATGGGATTAAATAATCCTCCTCTACTACAAGATCATCTTGAGCATTAAGTGAAGCAATGATTGACAAAGCAGATGCATGTAGTAGCTTAAAGAACCAGTATGCGATTCAGGCTGGACCCTGTCCCCACTACTTCCTACCTGTGTAACCTTGGAAAACCTGCTTAAGCCCTTTGAGCCTCAATTTCCTCATCTGTAAACCGGGAGAATGACTGGAACCCATTTCACACAGTGGTTGAGCAGCACCAACAGGTCACAGATGTGAAAAAATAAAACAGTCTGAAGCTGACTAAAGTTCTTGGACAATGGGAAGACACCATCTGGGTGGGGTAGTAATGGTTAAAGATTCTTTATTCCTTAATCTCCCTGTCTACCAATCATAACAATATAATTGAGCTATAATCAGAGCAATATAATTGAACTTTATACTCTTACAGCAGAATCTTTTTTATTTTTAAAATTATTCTCTTTTCTAGAAGGGGGTGTTAGAAATTAGACAAGTAGGCCCAAAAGGGAGTCACTTGTGCTTAACCCCACATCAGCAAACCAAGACGTAATACCTAACCTAATAGCAGTTTCAACCACCACCCCTGCCCCCAAATGTGACCTTAAGCCAATCAAATAGAATTACCTTGTCAGCACTAGTGAGAAAAACCCATCTGATAGACCCCTTCCATTCCCCTCGGAGGGTGATCTTCACTATGCATTGCATTCTTCACTAATAATTTCCTCTGTTCACTCCCCTCTGTCATTAAAAACTTTTCCTTTTTACAGCTTTGGTGGAGCTTCGTTCTACTGATAGAAGGGATGCTATATAATTCATGAATCACTGAATAAAGCCTATTTAATCTTTTAACTTATTCAGTTGAATTTGTTTCCTATCAAATTTGGTTGGTAGCTGTAGGAACCAGCTACCAACCAAATCTGATAGGAACCAAAGTGAACTTCTGATGATATTTGGGGACAGTGAGAAATATAGGCATGGTACCCTGTAAACCCTTTTTGAGATCACTGTCATTTCTGAGGGTCATGAGTAAATCAATCCCTCTTGGTTCTGTGCTCTGCTCTCTTTGCATTGAACTCCCAATCTAATGGACTTTCCAGTCAAGAGCTTAATGTGTCAACTTGCTGGCAGAAAATTCCATCCTGAACCCAAATCCCTGGTCTTTGGGTTAGCCCACAATTCCTCGGTTCCAGCCTATAGTCCCCATTTTAAAATTGATTTTATGGAGCCAATAAAATCTCTTGAATCAGCCTCGTACCTTACTCACAAGGTTCTAGCAAAATGGTCTTAAAAAGAGCTTTTATGGTCAATCACTAACCTCACTGCACTTATGATTAGGCCAAGTTTAACACAAACCTATGTTTTACTGTGATTATCTTTAAAAAAAAAACAGGAATAATTACAGGAAGAAAAATTGTTTGTACCTTTGTAGCTATTAGATTCTAATACTGTTAACTATCTTGAAGTTTGTAATGTATCTTTCACCTGGATTGGATTTTGAGTTCTAGTTTCTCCAAATACCTGACTATGATGCATCAAACTAACATTTCTGTTTCCCACCCTTCTGACTGGAATCACTAAGAACTAAGCCCTTGAATCTCCTTGGAAAGAACTATTCCAGGTCCTCCTCACAACCAAGGCAGCAGTCAAGCCCCTTCAGAGACTTGAACCTTGAGTCTACTTCTCACAGCTGAAGAAGGCTCCACTTGAAGAAGGCTCTGATCTGTGCAAACACTGGAGACTTCCAAATCCAACTGACCAGCAGAAGGAGTTGACATAGAGATAGACTGCCTCTTCCCAAGATGCCAGATAAAGACTTCAAACTTGAAACATAAAACGCTCTCTTCCTTCCTTTCTTTCCTTTACTCTGGCACTGGCCTGGGAAGGTAACAACCTCATGCAAATCTCCCCAGTCACTGCTGAGAAGGGTAGCCTTTACATCTCAGACTGCTGGATTTGTCATCAAAACCTTGCCTGTCCATTAACAATGCCACCTGAGCAGGGAGCAGTGTGTGCCCCAACAGGGATTGCCATTGTAGTTGTTATCATTCTCCGTGGACCTATGAATGCCGAGACAGCTGGTATGTAACTGGACAGTGCCTCCTAGGTTATTTAACTGTGCCCCTAACTGCCCACAAACAAACTCAGACACACCTGATTGATCAACTCTCCTGGCTTTACACCATTGAGTTAGGAATTGCCAGGAGTCAGTCCTAACTCAGGATTCACTTGCAATACTTGCCTGATTAGAAATGTAAATGAGGCTATGCTCAGGAATCTCTCCTTAACTCTTGATATTACAGAATCCACTTTTAAAACAATAGCTGCCCCCCCCAAAAGTCCTGAGTCTCATCAAAGATGTCTTGATAACAGGACAGCCCGATTACCATTTAGCTGAGCAGGGAGATATCTGTGCAGTGGGCAACTCTACCTGCTACATCTGGATTAACATTTCTGGGGGATGTTGAAACTCAGTCATGTAAGATTACTGAGCAAACCACTTGGCTTAAAATGGTGACCCCCTTTAATAAGTCTTTGTTTGACTTACTTGATTTTGATTGGCTTGGGTGTTGGGTACCATGGTCCTGAAGTACAGTCCAAACACTGGGAATTATCCTACTTATAATAATCATAATAATCTCCCTGGTATATTGTATTCTCCCAACGATTTAAATACCTATTTGCAGCCACTAACCACCGAGCAATCTCCCAAAGACTGCAATGTTAAGAAAGAAAGAAGAGGGCACCTGGGTGGCTCAGTGGGTTAAGCCACTGCCTCAGGTCATGATCTCAGGGTCCTGGGATGGAGTCCCGCATCGGGCTCTCTACTCAGCAGGGAGCCTGCTTCCTCCTCTCTCTCTGCCTGCCTCTCTGCCTACTTGAGATCTCTGTCAAATAAATAAATAAATAAATCTTTAAAAAAGAAAGAAAGAAAGAAGAGAACAACTTAAGAATTGTGAACTTAAGGTCTTGGCCTGTGAATATCACAAAGATTAATCCAAAAATATCATAACCTGTGAACAAAAGAATTAACAAAAGCTTCAAGAACTGGAGAGCAGTAACTGGGAGTAGAGTGGACATCTCTCAGGTAAGCTGATAGGTCAAAAGGAGGAGATTGTTTAAGAGACAGCAAGAAAAATGGAGTCATGCACGCTAAACCCTAAGATAGCAAACCTTAATACCTAACCTAACCAGTTTTAACCCCCCAGAAATGTAAACTTTAGTCAGTCATCATAAAACTACCTGGTCAGCACTGGTGAGATAACTTGACAGACCCCTTTTTCTCCCCTTAAGAGGACGATCTTGCCTGAAACAATGCACACTTTGCTAATAATTTCCTCTTTATTTCCCCTTTTCACCTCTAAAGACCTTGCCTTTTCTACAGCTTAGTGGAGCTCCTTTCTACTGCTAGATGGGCTGCCGCCTGATTCATGAATCAGTGAATAAAGCCAATTTGTTCTTCAAATTTACACAGCTGAATTTTTGTTTTTAACAGGGAAATGTGGTAATTGGGAAGAATGGGGACGTGGAGTTCAGACTGAGTGTTGAATCCTGATTCAGCCACGTAGCAGCTGTGGGAAACTGGGCACGTACTTCCCCTCTCTGAACATTACTTTCTTCCTCTGGAAAACGGGGTTGAATATGACTCCCTTGAGGGTGAGATGAAACAGTTGGGGCCCAATCCTAGCCTACCCTCTGGCCCAGGATCAGCATCCCAGAGTAGAGTTTCCTTGTTTGTCTTTGTGATGTAGTTGTCACGGTAGTAAAAGTTTAGCTCAAGGGCATCAAGATGTCTCCCTGCCTTTCACGGAATGTTGGCATTTGTTTACCGTTCTTCAGGCTCTCAGCCTGTACCCTCCATGCCTGCATTCTGCACGTGGAGGAGAAGGCAAAGAAAGGCACAGCCCCAGGTTCCAGGAAACAATCAAGTTTCCTGGCTCCTAAGCCTTCCTCTGGCCATCTGGAAACATGGTTAATGAGGCCTTCTCCAGGGAAAGGCTGAAGGATCTGGGCTTTGATGTCAGACAGACCTGGCTTGAATCTGTCTTATTTTAAACGGCACGCCCTTGTGGAAGTGGCTTCATTGCTCAGATCCTGCAAAGTGGGGAGACTGATGGTCCTCCCCTTGGAGGGTTACTGAGGCACCCCACTTGTGAGCAGTGAGTGGTATCTTCTATTGTTGTTGGGAGAAATAAGGGTCTGATGCATGGTTTGCTGACCAAACAGTAAATTCTCCAGTGGGATCAGAGGAAGGCCTTCTCCTTCACATCTCTTCCTGGGAGCTAGGGAGTGTGGTAGGACCCAGGGCAGCACATGTGCATTTAACAATGTCAACTGAGTGCTTAGAACATTGGAGATGCACTATAAATGTTAATTCCTCCACCCCCAACCTCTCACAGGTAACCTAAAGAAGGGCCCAGCACTTCTTTGGGTACCATGGTCCTCATTTCCTTCTGCTCAGCTTTTTACAATGTCAGGGCTTGGAGTCTCCTTAAGCCCCCAAGTCAGCCCTTTGGGGCCTTGTTTCCACACAGGGGAGGACATGCAGCAGGGAGGCTCTTGGTAGCTTCATCGACATGGCAGAATTGGTATGTGATAGCAATTACATCCACTCCACCTGCTGCCCATCCATCAGTCATTCACTCAACAAATATTTATTTAACACACACTATGTGCTCTGGGCATAAAGGAGTTAAGAGGACAGACTCTTCTCAGCCTATGGAGTTTATAGTCTAACTAGGAGGGAGACATGAATAGATAACTACATAAAAGTTTAATTGCAAGGGTGATTAAAAGCTATGAATGGGAAATGTAGGGAGTTGCCAGAGTGTGTAGGGATGATCCTGGCACCTCTGAGGGGTCAAGACCACCTCCATGAGGAGGGTCTCAGCCTGAGTCCCCCAAGAGCAGAGTTTTAGGCAGGGACTTGGTGTTGAGGGGTTTATTTGGTCAGGGAGGTATCCTGGGCAATAGCAAGGAGGAAGAGGGTAGTGGGATAGGGCAGGAGAAAAGCCAATATATAAAGTTGTGTTATCGAGGTTATTACTGTGGGCAGCTGTGCCAGCTCTCGAGACCTCTGGAAGAGGAGGCACAGAGCTTCCTGGCAGTGTCTCCCCAAAGGGAAGAGTGAGATCTTCCTTGCAGAAGGCCTAGCCAGCTTCCTCAGAGTCCCATCCATGGAAGGAGCCCAAGGGCAGCTGTCCAGTCCAGCCCAGGCTGAGAGTCTGGACCCAGATGAGTCAGGCACAGGAGGTGACATTTTCCAAGAAGTTTGGGAGGGCCTTGGAAAGGAGGTGGAGGGACAATTCCAAATTCACCAGCTTGCAGAGGGGTGACTCATCTGCCATACCCCCAGCCCTCAGTGCTTCTGCTGGTCTGAGTCCCAGAGAAGTATCTCCTGGAGAGGTACATCTTCCCCAAACCCCAGGCTCCTTCCCGACACCCACCTAAAGCTGCATTTCTCACGGTCCAGTGGGGCACTACTGATGCAGGTGGGTGTGGGGTGCACTGGTGAGAAGTATATTTGTTTCCTTCTCCTCCCCTCTGGACTTCTTGCCTCCGGGACTCTCAAAGCCTTCAGAAAGGAGAGACAAAAGTATCCTGGCCTGCTCTGGATGTCTTGGGTAAGCTGTGCTGTCAGATGTCGCCCCCTTCAATTCCAGGAAATCTTTACTTTCAGGCCACCAGATGGTATGCGGCTCCAGTCTGGGTTTGGCATTTTTTTTTTTTTTAGGTGTGCCACGTGAATCCAACAGTCTCCTCCCTAGAGTTCAGTGGCACGGGTTAGCAGTTCCCCATAAGGGCCTTTCCAGAGAGGTTGAAGAGTCTTTCTGGGGTGTATTTTTTTAATAGACAAAATCTCTAGGTTACAAGGTCTGATGCTTAAGGTCAACTCCCAGGAGTGCACTGTGAAGACTTCTCTACCAAAGCACGGTTATTTTAAATAGAAGCAATCAGGCCTGTACATTATTGAAACAGACTTCCTTTTATCAACTCTGGGTCAAAGGTGGCAGGGGCTCCATGCTTTGGGCTGTGACCATCTCAAACGGTGAGAGTCTATGAGTTCCCAATAGGGTGGGTTGGAAATTTAGAAGGACTGATGGCAATGCTTTAGGAAAAGGTATTTGGAGGTTCTCTACAAATTTTGCCAGTTGAGTCTTAATAGAACCACAAGTGCATGCAACTAAGCCTGAGGACTAAGAGTGGTGTGCATGATAGAAGTGTGGAAAAACTGAGCAAACAGCAGAGAGTTGTCAAAACGAGTTTGAGAGGTGTTCTCCAGGTAGGGATCTTCTCTTCTAACAGAAGCAGCATTGGACGGTCTACAGGAGAATGTTTTGGTCCCATGAGAAAATATACAGACTGTGGTTAAAACATATTTATGTGTGAGAGGAGGAAGTTGTATAAAATCCATTTGTGCCAACAGGTTTCCCTGGAATGTACTTTGGACAGGTGGGACAGGTGAGGTAGGCACCTTTCATGGCCTTATACATTTTCCCACCAGTGCTGGTCCATGAATGCTATCATCTTGTCAGCAGACCAGTGGCCTGATGCATTACAATGGTAAGGAGTGGGAATTTTAAAATCTTCTGGTAAGGCCAGATTATGATGTGGTCCAAACCAGAGTTCTCTTTTTATTGGCCTGATAATTATTAGTTTTCCAATATTCTTTCCTTCCTCGCTGGGGTCAATTGTTGGGTATCTCTTGTCATTTTTTCTAAAATTATCATCTGTGATAATGTTCCACTGGACATGACAGAGATTTAGCTACTAATTTTCCTGAGAGTGGCAGTTTTTGGTGGAAATATCAGCAGGGTGGAGTCAAGTCTAGAATGCCCAGGAGCCTTAAGAGCCAGTGCAGCCAACAAATGAACATCATTTAATAAATTTTGGACATCTACATTTTTAATTTATTCCCATAGGAGGTAAGGGACATTTGTTGTTTCCATAATATTCTAAAGTCAGGAGCTACCCCAAATGCATACAAACTATCAGCATAAATTCTGGTTGTTTTACCCTTGGCTAAGGTCCAGGCTTGAGAAAGGGCATATTAATTCTGCCTGTTGGACTGAATTAATCAAAATGTAAAGGTGCTGTCTCGATGACTTCAAAAGGAGCTGCAATGGTAAACCAGCACAGTATTTATCCCTTTCATCCTTTTTATAAGAACTATTGGTAAACCATGAAAACCTGCACAGGTTAGAGGAGCTTCCTGTGAATTGTCACAGGGATTCCCAAGGTAACCTGTCAGCATTAAGCAGTCAAGAGGGTTTCATCTGGTTCCAAAATAGTCCTTGTTTTGAGACCAGATGCCCCAAGTATAGAACCCGAGTTTGAGTTAACTGCAATTTTTCTTTGGAAACTTTATGTCCCTTTAAAGCTAAGAGATGAGTGCTGTCTCCTTGTGAATACCCTTAGCCAGGGAAGCAGAGAAGCAAAGCATCTACATATTGTAACAAAGTAGAGCCTGTGGAAAACCTCGGATCGTCCATATTAGTCTATAAGGTTTGTGAAAAGTAAAGACTCTCTGAAACCCTGGCATTACTGTCCAGGTGTATTTCTGTGCTTCCCAAGTAAAAGCAAAAAGATTTTGGCTATCCTTTTCAACCTTCAATACTAAAACTGCACTGCATAGATCAATTACAGTGAAAAATTTGCTTTCAGTGGGAATGGATGTCAGTAGCACCTGGGGGCTAGGAACAACAGAGTGCCAAGGGATAATGATATTTATTGCTCAGAGGTCCTGGAAAACCCTCCAACCTCAGCCACTGGGTTTTCTCCCAGATAAAATACAGGTATTACAGGGACTAGTGCAGGGGATAATGAGGCCCTGAACCTTGTAATCTTCTACTGTGGGCTTGATGTCTTAAAGTGCTTCTTTATTTGTACAGCAGTGATTAATTATGAGAAGAGACTTTTGAGGGATCTATTTGAATCTTAATGGGGGTGCACTGTGGATTCTGTCAACATCAGCTGAGGATCTTGCCCATAAAGAGAACAGTAGCTGATCCTACAGGAACAGATAAAAGATGTGAAAGGGTCATTTAATTCTCTTCATTAGCTATTTTGATTACCACTATCAAATTCTAGAATTGTTTCCTCCTTTTTGAAGAAAGAAATTCTGGCATACTCCTAAGAAATCTCAGTCCAGTAAATGACTAGGGGTAGAGGAACTGAGAAGAAAAGGATGTGTGTCTCTCCAAGGGCTTATGGATAATAGGTTCAGAGACAGGAACCTTTTCACACCTAGTTGAGCCACTATTTGAGCTCAGGAGGAGCTGAGGCAGGAGCTGCTTTACAGCAGTGGGGCTGAGCTGAACACCAGAGAGTGTAGCTCTGGTGTTAACAGGGACAGAGAGCCATTCCCAAACCAGAGAGTGGTTTCTCCAAGCCTACGGAGAGGGAGGATTGGGAAGAACCCCTGTAGTTTCTCAGATCCTTCTGAATGGGAATTAGGAGGGCACTGAAAATACTGGCTAGAAGGCTCAAAGTACCTGGAGCACATACATTTCTAACAATCCTTTTTCCAGTGCCCTGGCCCCTTGCAAAAACAGAAACTATGGATTTTTGAGTGTTCGTTTGGGGGTCTTCACTTGCTAGAATGGAAAATTGAGAATTTAGTGTTTTTTCTCTTAGATAACTCATCCAGAATGCGAGGGAGCTGGTTTGCCAAGTTACCTAAATCTGGAGGGGCCAGTTTCCCAGTCTATCCTGGCCCTCTGAACTAAAGGAGAAAGATCCCAGATCATCCTGTTAATAAGCATGGCATCAATATCTATGTGAATAAATTCAATATCTAAAGGAAGACCAGAGTTTTCTTAAAAGACAATTTGGAATGGATTGTAATAGTTATGAACAGGTTTATCAGGCTTTTGTGTGAAAGCTGGAACTTTGTTCCAAACAACAGGCTTGGGAAAAGCTACTGCAATTTTGCAGTGGAGATTTCTAGAAAGTGTTCTAGCATCTTGCCAAAAGTTAGCGGTTTCTCTAAACAAGCTTCAGATGTTCCCGTCCAGCTAGTTTCATCTAGTGTTTGGCCCGGCCTTCACCCACAAGCATATGAACTAACTGAAATAAATCTGAGAAACCAGGTTAGTAAGTTGGAATAACTACACTAAAATTTCCGGCAAACTTAAGGGGGTTCCTCAGTCACTTTAGAAAACTCCTTAACTATGGCTTGCAACTCGGCTTTAGTCCAGGGAAGATAAGAAATTTCAGTTTTACTTAGATCTTCAAAAGACTTAACTTTAAAAAGGCAGGTTTTAATGGATTCATAAGAGAAGGGAGCAGGGAGAGCCTCAGGAAAACGGAATTATGGCAGAGAGGACAGAGGAAAATGGCAACAAATGTGGGACCAAAGCAGGAGGTGGCTGCAGACAAAGACGACAAGGGAGGGGAAGAAAAAGCTGCCTAAGAAGCTATTTTGATTCCTTCTCAATTTTTTGTTTACATCAGCTAATTTAGAAACAGTATTTTGCAAAGAGGCAATCTTAGAATCCTGAAAACATCTGGAAGCCTCAAGGTACCTTTTAGGCATCCCAGGACGCTGGGGTGGCTCAGTCCTTAAACATTGTCTTTGGCTCAGGTCATGATTCCAGGGTCCTGGGATCCACCCCCACACAGGGCTTCCTGCTTCATGGGAAGCCCGATTTTCCCTCTCCCATTTCTCCTGCTTGAGTTCCCTCTCTGTCTCTGTCTCTCAAATAAATAAATAAAATCTTAAAAAAAAAATAAAGTAAAATAGGCATCCAATGCGGTTTCTTGTTGGTTGGTTTTGGAGTGCCTCTCTCACTTAATTTTGAACAAAACAAGCTGGGAGAGAGCTCAGTTCCCCATAATGGCCATTTGTGTTTGAAATTACTTTTTGTTAAGTCAGTCCATTTAATTATATTATACATGCGCAGGTGGAGGGACCATACTTTTTAAATGTAAAACCGGCCAGGGTCCCAAAAGGGGGGGCGGAGGCACCACCCTCAAAGTATTTCAATGACTGGTATCCCATTTCTAGGAGGTTTTTCTCTACGGCAAAAAGAAGAAATTCCTAAACAGCACAGTTTCAACAGGAACCGTCAGGTTTCGAAAAGGAGTCAGACTGAAGGGCAAACGAGTACTCTCAGAGGAAAAAAAAAAACCCAAGACCTTAAAACAGATCCTAAATAAAGCCCAGAGAGGTCAAACAGGAGAGAGAGGCTTGAGATCCAGAAGAAAACTTACCCTTAGACTCCAGCCAGTGTGGGCAAAAAAACAAAAACAAAAACAAAAAAACCCAGTAAGTTCAAGAAAGCTGGCTCTGCGGTCCTGGCACCGGTTTTGCTTACTCTTCTCAGGATCCTGCCACTTCTGGTCACCAAGTAATGTTAATCTTAAAAATAAAACTGCCGGTTCCTTTACAGGCAAAAGATGAATCTGGGAAAAGCAGAGAGCTGGGAAGCCAAACAAGCAAGGCCCACCAAAAACCATAGGCAAGTCCAAACAATAAAGCAGAATGAGGTTCTTTTGTAGAGGAAAGCGTGAAGTTTTGCAGGCTATTATAAACAAAACATCCATTGGATAAACTGGGCACTGGAAGTATAGTGGTTTTTCATTGGCTGAGTCGTCACTGCCTCTCATTGGCTGGGCTGTTGCCAGGGGAGAAGAAAAGCCTTTCTTCCTCTTGCTGAGATGGTAAAATAGTATCCCTGCGCAAGGTCCCATACTATATGTTGACTAATTGAACATAATTTTTTTTTAAAATCCCTCTCTTCCTGTTGGGTCTACAGTCAACAAGGAGAGGTAGGGTGTGAGAGCGACCCCTGCTAGCCTCCCCACTCCATTCTTTGTTTTCCATTTTTTAAAGATTTTATTTATTTATTTGACACAGAGAGAGAGATCACAAGTAGGCAGAGAGAGAGATAGCAGAAAGCCCGATGCAGGGCTTGGTCCCGGGACCCTGAGATCATGACCTGAGCTGAAGGCAGAGGCTTAACCCACTGAGCCACCCAGGCTCCCCTCCCCAATCCATTATTTTTTTTTTTTTTAAAGATTTTATTTATTTATTTATTTGTCAGAAAGAGAGAGAAAGCACACAAGCAGGCAGAGAGGCAGGCTCCCTGCTGAGCAAGGAGCTTGATGTGGGGCTCCATCCCAGGACCCTGGGATCATGACCTGAGTTGAAGGCAGCAGCTTAACCCATTGAGCCACCCAGGTGTCCCTCCCCACTCCATTCTATATGAGATTTCCTTTCATTAATTTCCATAGGATCATGGAGGGGTAGCTCTGGAATGCCCTTCGGTGACCAAAGAGGATGGATCTCAAGCACAGTTATCTCTAATGGAATTCAGGAAGTCAGATATTTTTCTCCCTTTACTTGTTCTCCCCCAGCCATCCCATTTGCTAGGAAAATGGCTTCTGGCAAGGACTGGAGGAAAGATGCCTTCTAGTACGTGGCAGAGCTACACCTAGTCACCTCCCAGCTGACAGGGACAGAGCAATGGTCTGGGAGTTAGACCTCGTTCCAGGGCCACCAACTCTCTGGGCCCTTACTGTAAAAATATCTAATCTGATCTGAAATGCACAATCAAAGTTCTTTTTGGTGGATGACAGCAATAGCCAACAACTAGGACTGAGGGAGGATTTGCTGCTTCCCCACAGTCTTGCTACCAGTCTATAACGAAAGCAAGTGGTGGACAGAATTCTACTCCTTCAGTGGCATTTATTAAGCAATTGTTATGAGCAAATAGGCCCCAAACAGTGCATATAATATATTATTAAGTTCAATAAATATGAGGCAGACATAAAAATACTCCAGAGCCACATTCTGTGACTGTTAGAATCCCTGTCAGACAACCAGAATCATCCTACACCAATGGCTGAGTGCAGATCCATAGGGACCCACCTGGGGTGCCCTCCTAAGTGTTTGTGGGACTCACACTTTGTTCATGCCAGGGAGGGAGCATTTCTAAAATGTTTAAGCCAGGCTATATCTTCTGAATCTCATCAACTTCAACAACAAGTGCCTGTTTCTAGCATCCATTAAGCTGGCTAACAAGCCACTGATTTCACCTCTGAAAATCTATTTATTTTTAACAGTCATTATGCTAATCAGCAAAACCTCTAGTGTTGATCAACATCAAGGATAAATGAAGCTCTTGTCCTAGTGCCTTCTGGAGCCAGTGAGGCTTTCCTGAAGAGGATGCCAACTGGCCACCTCTGGACTGTGAATTCCAGAATAAGCAACTGACAACTCCTGTGGAACTGTAGCTTGAGCAGGAACACAGACTTATATCATATTATGCTCCTTGAAGTGTGTTACACTTAACTTCCAATATAAGGGTGGTAACCTTCCCACAGTCAGGTACCCCACTGGATCTCCTTGTCCCATCTCTAGAGAGACTGGTGCCCTGTGCCTTTGGCACAAGCTCCTCTTTGAAGTTGGAGTCTTGGCAAGGCTGTTCCAAGCTCTCTGTGGACAAGGCTGATCATTATCCAATGCCCTTCTTTTTTTTTTTTTTAGAGATGTAATTGACATATAACATACTAGTTCCAAGTGTACAACATGATTCGAAATTTGTATGTATATGTGAAATGTTCACCACAATAAGTCTATTTAACATCCATCACCATACATAATTATGAATTCTTTTAAAATTTACTCTCTTAGTAAATTTCAAATATACAATAAAGTATTATTAACTATAGTCACCATGCTTGCATTCATGTCCCTGAAACTTACTTATCCTATAACTGGAAGTATGTACATTTTGATTGCCTTCACCTATTTCCCCCATGCCCCATCCCCTATCCCTAGCAACCATCAATCTGTTCTCTTTATCAATGACTTTGTTTTATTTTTTTAATTTTTTATTGTATTATGTTAGTCATCATACAGCACATCATTAGTTTTTGATGTAGTGTTCCATGATTCATCGCTTGCATATAACACCAGTGCTCCATGCAAAACATGCCCTCTTAAATACCCATCACTGTTCTAACAGATTCCCCTATCTACTTCCTCTCTAAAACCCTCAGTTTCATTTCCAGAGTCCACAGTCTTTCATGGTTCATCTCCCACTCTGATATCCCCCTCTTCATTTTTCCCTTCCTTCTAATGCCCTCCTTGCTATTCTTTATGTTCCACAAATAAGTGAAACCATATGATAATTGTCTTTCTCTGTTTAACTTATTTCACTCAGCATAATCTCCTCTAGTTCCATCCATGTTGATGCAAATGTTGGGTATTGATCCTTTCTGATGGCTGAGTAATATTCCATTGTATATATGGACCACATCTTCTTTATCCCTTCGTCTATTTGTTTTAGATTCCACATATAGGGACCCCTGGGTGGCTCAGTCAGTTTAAGCATCTGCCTTCGGCTCAGGTTGTGATCCTGGGGTCCTTGGATCGAGTCCTGCATTGGGCTCCCTGCTCAGCAGAAACCCTGCTTCTTCCTCTCCCTTTGCCTGCCACTCCCCCTACTTGTTCTCTGTCTCCCTCTGTCAAATAAGTAAATAAACCTTAAAAAAAAAAGATTCCATATATAAGTGAGATCATATAGTATTTATCTTCCTCTATCTGATTTATTTCATGTAGCATGATGCCCTCAGGATCCATCCATGTTGTCACAAATGGCAAGATTTCCCTCTTTTATGGCTGAATAGTATTCCATTATACATATATGCCACATTTTATTTATCTGTTCATCCACCAACAGATACTGGGTTGCTTCTGTATCTTGGCTATTTGTAAATAATTCTGCTGTGAACATGGGGGTGCAGATATCTTTTTGGATTCATGTTTTCATTTCCTTCTGATAAATATCCAGAAGAGGAACTACAGGATCCTATGGCAATTCCATTTTTAACTTTTTTGCAGAACCTCCATACTGTCTTCCACAGTGGTTGTACCAGTTTGTATTCCCACCAACAATGCATGAGGTTTCCGTTTTCTCCACATCCTCACCAACACTTGTCTTTTGTCTTTTTAAAATAGCCATGCACAGGGAGCCTGGGAGGCTCAGATGGTTAGGCACCTGTCTTCAGCTCAGGTCATGATCTCCAGGTCCTGGATCAAGCCCCATGTCAGGCTCCCAGCTCAGTGGGGAGTCTGCTTCTCTTTCTCCCTCTGCCTCTCCCCCTGCTTGTGCTCTCTCTCAATCTCTGTCTCAGTATCTCTCTCAAATGATTAAAAAATATCTTTAATAAAATAAAATAGTCATGCTCACATGTGTGAGGTGATACCTCATGGTGGTTTTGATTTGCATTTCCCTGATGATGACTGACATTGAGCACCTTTTCACATACCTGTTGGCCATCTGTATGTCTTCTTCAGGAAAATGTCAGTTCAGACCCCTTGCCTATTTTTCTTATCAAATTTTTTGTTAACACCTTGTTTTTGGCAAATCAGTGCTGCCTCCTAGTTGGGCCTCCCTTTTTCAGGAGGCGATAGTCACTCATCCCGAGGCCCCGTCCTCCTGTGCTTAGCCCTAGGAAAACGTGCCTGTTTTTCACTGGTGGAACCAATCCATATTTCCATTCTTTTGTTCATTAACAACTTTTTGGCTATTTTCCATGCATCACTGACTGTGTTAGTGTTCATTTTCTGTCTCTCCTGCTGGATGGACCACAAGCTGAGCGCCCTGTGCCTAGCACAGTGTTGGCACTCAGGAAATCCTGAATGAGCGCATGAATGAATAACAAGAAAGGAGAAAGCATTTCACAGCTGGCAACAGGCCAGCTCTGCCTGTCCCTGAGGTTTCCTGGGCCCCTCCAACTAAATGCCTTTCCCAAGTTGGTGGTGAGGCTTAAGAGAGAGGAGGAATTAAGTGCCGAGCTCCCTTCTCTGCCTGAGCACTTGGGAGAGCTGTGCAATTAGTTGATCCCCTGAGCATGAGGTGGTTTTCCTTGCCTGACTCACTTGGGAGCAGGTGGCTGTGATTCTGCAAGGCTAAGGCCAGGTGAATGTTCATGGACAGAGGGAGACAGAGGAGTAGGAAACAAAGCAGTAAACAGAGAGACACACACAGTCAGAGCCAATGAATACTGCTGAGATCTCACTCCAC
This sequence comes from Mustela lutreola, assembly GCF_030435805.1. Classification (NCBI taxonomy): domain Eukaryota; kingdom Metazoa; phylum Chordata; class Mammalia; order Carnivora; family Mustelidae; genus Mustela; species Mustela lutreola. The sequence continues at coordinate 53,072,434 of NC_081291.1, read as the reverse complement.
GCCAGCCATGCTGGGACACCCCCAAGGTTTAGTGGTGAAGAAGAACATGGAGCTTAGACTAGCGTAGGGTCTGCAAACTCCAGCCCTCAGGCCCAGTCTGGCCCACCGCATTCTGGTAAACAACGTTTTATTGAAATACTGCCTTGCTCATTCATTTGAATAGGGTTTATGGCTGCTTTCTCCCAGTGGCAGAACTGGGTCATGGCAACAGGGACTGTCCATAGCCCCCAAAACATAACATACTAAGAACCTGGCTCTTTACAGAAAAGCTTCTCAGGCGGGATCATATATGTGACTTGGGGTTCATTTGCCTCCTAAGAATAGAGCTGCCATTCCTCCTTCCATCCCTGACCTCGAAGAGCTCTTGCTCTAGGCACACGGAAGCACATGGACAGGCACTGGTGTGTGGCAAGGGTGGTCCCAAATTTTGTGAGGGGGGATTTAAAGTTTACATAATTTGGGGGACACTGTTTAAGTAAAGGATTTCAAAACAATACAAATTTAGGTGCCCATATGAATATTTATTTGAAATTTAAAAAAGAAGTCACAATGTTACAATTTTTTTTTTTAACTCACAAATGCCAGAAACATCACAGAATCTAGAAAAATAATGTGTATTAATTACCTTCTGGATACTTTCTGAAATGGATTTCCTACTTCTTTTTATCTTTTTGGCTGTATACTCCTGGATAGGCAATCCATTTTTTACTAGATGTCGATGAGAACTGAAACCAATTATAATACTACATATCTGAGGATGAGAAGAGTGTCCCACTTCCACTCCCAAGCCTAATTTCCAGCTCCATACATTACCAGTCTCTTTTCTCTTGTTACCCAGAAATCTCCAGCATAGGAGGCACCAGGGAACACCACTCTCTCAGCACAACCATGGGTCTCACTGCTTCATGTCATGAACCTGGACATAAGCATGATTTCTAGAAGCCATCACTATGCCAGTACGGTTAATAAAAAACTGTCTATGAAAGGGAAGGTCAACCACACGTATATCCCCTCTGGTTCCCAAACTAAAGGTATCCCCAAAATGCTACCTGTCATGTGACCGAGGGGGTTTGTGAAGAAAGAGCTAGTAGTGTTAACAGATTGTAGTTGGAATGTGCTACTTTTCCTGTTTTTCAACCCATTGACTGATGAATGGATAAACCTAGTGTGGTATGTCCATATAATGGGATATTATTCAGTCATAAAATGAATGAAATGCTGTCTCAGGCTACAACATGGATGGTCCCTGAAAACTTATGCTAAGTGAAAGAAATCAGACACATAAAAGCCAAATATTGCCAGATTCCCTTTATATGAACTGTCCAGAGTAGGCGGACCTATAGAGTAGATGAGTGGTTGCCTGGGGCTGGGGGCAGGGAGATGGGGGAGTGACAGCTAATAGGTATGGTGTTTCTTTTTGGGGTGATGAAAAAGTTCTGGAAAAAGATAGTGGTGATGGTTGTCTAACTCTGTGAATATGCTTAAAAAAAAAAAAAAAGAAAAGAAAGAAAACAGCCACCCAGAATTGTACACTTTAAGTGGGTATGTCTTATGGTATGTGAATTATATCTCAAGCTATTAAAGAAGAATATTAATTTTGCAAATTTTACAAAACCATATGACTAGGCAAACACATTGCTAGAATCCCCTCCTAGGGCCTTTAAAAGGCCAACACACCGTGTGACAAATTCCCTTGTGGTGTATGTAACCTTTGCTGTAATAAATCTGTATAACAGACAACCACAAAACCTCAGCAGGTGTTCTATACTTATAGGTATATGTGTATTTGTTTGTGAATATAAGTGTGTTCAGGCATCGGTGTGTGTGCGTGTGAGGTTGCTGTGTGTGTATACTTTCTCTGAGTGCGTATACATGCCCTGCATGCATGAGCGTGTTTTGGAAGCTTTCCTCTTTGTATGCCTGTGCAAATGTGAGCTTTTGCAGATGGGTGCCAAGCATAGTGGGCTGCAGGTAGTGTCAAGTCAAGGCATGTGACGCCCATCCCCCCAAACTCCAATGCCGACAGGATTCTGGAGTCTCTGTGCCCTTGTCTGTCACTTCCTAAGAAGGACAAGAGCACAGGCTTTGAAATCTGGAAGGCTGGATTCAAATACCAGCTCTGCCACTGACTGGCTTGGCAAGGGACTCCTGCCCCAGTTTCCTGATCTGTAAAATGGGAATACCATTTGCCAGTTACCTTGTAGGATCCCCCACCAGGTAATGCCTGTTAAAAGGGCTTTGTCACAGGCACAGTGCTATGGTTTTGTTAATTATAAAGATTTTGGGGAAGCGATTTCCCTTCCCACTCCAGGTTCCAAAGGCTTGACCCTTACAGACGCAGAAACTGGAGGTGGCTCTGCTTCTCTTAATGTGCTGTCATGGCAACCAGTGCTTCCTGCTCCTCTGTCAGCTGCGTGGGCTGGGGCTCTGTCGCCCCCTCACCACCGGCTGCAGGTGGTGAAGGAGCAGGGTCACCGGAAGTCCCTACCTTTTGGAAGCAAGTCAGGGAAGGATGCAGAGGAGGTACTTATCGGTCTTTGGTGCTTCTGCTCTGCTCCTTTTGCTATGCCTCTTCCAACCATAGCTTGGTTTGGTGCCGGAGCAGCGTCTTCAAACTTGAGCACAGCTCAGCATCACCTGGGAGAAATGCACCATCAAAGATGCACACTCCCATGCCCCGTCCCAGAGAGTCTGGTTCCATGGGTCTAAGGTGCACCTGCATTTTTCATTTGCTCCCAGGAACTCTAACCAGAGAAAGCCCGCATCCTCAGTGCAGGGCCCCGGGGCAGCCCACCGGCTTACACTGCTGCCCCCACACCTGAGCCTGCCCCGCCTCCATTCCTTCACTGATGCGTCAGTTTGCTTCTCCACTCATCAGTTTCTTCACTCACTCATTCAATAATTCACACCTCCACTCACACTTAAATAACCATTCCCTCATTTATTTACCGATTTATTTAAACCAACATTTATTAATGCCTTCAGCTCTGGGAGACAGAGAGAGAATTACAGACGCAGTCCCTGCAGCCCGGCAGGAGGTCCTAGGCCAGTGTTTTTCAGACTGTAGCGAAATGAATTTAATGGGTTGACTGGCACGTTTTTATAAAATGAAACAGAATAGACCGTAATTGAAAATATTAGTGTGCATAGCAGGTAGCAAGGGAAAATAGTGTTTGAGAAACTCTTGCATCCAGGGTGCGTGTGATTGTGGGTATGGGATTTTGATGTGAAATGTATTTTCTGGGGGAGGGTAGATGTTGTGGAAAAAATGTTGACACTGCACGGTGGGCGCTAGATGGCAGGATGTGGGGACCGGGGGGTGGGGGGAGGGTGCCAGCAGGGCTCAATCCCTCTGCTGGGTGACACTGGGGAGGCTTCACACAAAAGGTGGTTGAACCATGAGCAGGAGTTTTTTCCCTAATGGAAGAGGGAAGGGATTGCAAGTAGAGGGAACAGCAGGAGCAGGCCCCAAAGCACAGAGGCAAGGAAAAGCAGGGAGAAGAGCCACAACCCCTGTGAGCCTGGGGCATGGAAACTGTGGCTGGAAATGGTATGAGATCAGGCTGGAGAGTAAGAGAAGGCTGAATCCTAAAGGATCTGAATGCCAGGAAAAGCACTTTTGCTTTTTTTTTAAATGATACCATCTGGGGCCACTAGAGAGAAGTCAGGGAAGTGATGTGCTCAGAGTGGCCACATAAAGAGACCATGCAGGCAAGACCAGGGCAGGGAGGCCAGCGGGAGAGCGGCTATTACATGGTGAGAGATGGTTGCAGTCGGAGCCGGAAAGCTGTCTCTGATTGGAGTTGAGAGAGAAGGATATGATTGTGATGTGGTTTAGAGGCAAGATGCAAGGGAAGTGATGACTGGACATGGGAGGGGGACCTTTCAAAGAGTCCACAATGATGCCTGGGTTTCTGATGTAAGAAGCTGGGTGGAAGGGGAAGCCATTTACTCAAACAGGGTCCCACCTGATGTCAGCCCAGACTCTCTCCCTGGGAAGTAGAGGTAGTTACTCAGCCCTCCAATGGGAGTTCTAGAACTTTATAATATTTTAAAATATTACAATAGTAGAAAATAATAATAGCAATTTTCTATTAAAATTGCTATTAATAGAAATATTATTAATGTTGCTATTATTGCTAATAATAATATTATTATTATTGCTAATCCAACTTCTGCCATGCTGAATATTTTGAGGATGACACTTTCCCTCCCACTCCGTGATGGCTAATTTAATGTGTCAACTTGACTGGGCCGTGGGGTACCCAGGTGTCTGGCTAAATATTATTTCTGGGTGTGTCTGTGTCTTCTGTTTCCAGAAGACATTTGCATTTGAACTGAGAGAGTAAAGAAGATTTCACTCACCTTTGGAGGGGGACATCACCCAATCCGTTAAAGGCTTGAATAGAACAAAAAGGCAGAAGAAGAGAGAATTCTCCTCTGCCTGACTGTTGAGCTGGGACGATGTCCTTCTGTCCTCACCCTGGGACCATCAGCTCTTTGGTCGGCAGATATTCAGACTCAGACAAGACCCCACCACTAGCTTTCCCGGGTCTCCAGCATGCAGACAGCAGGCCGTGGGTCTTCTCAGCCTCCATAACGGCATGAGCCAATTCCTGTAATAAATCTCCATATATATAGACACAGATAGAAAGATATATAAATGGGAATATAGATAGACAGAGATATCCATATGCCTCCTGTTGGTTCTGTTTCTTCGAAGAATCCTGACTAATAAAGCCCTGGGCATGGGTCCCTGACTAATTCTGACCCCCGAAATGCGAGAGACAGAGATATAGACCATTTCTAGTCAGAAGCCTCTAGTTGCTGTTCAGCTTTTCACCTTCTCTTGAAGGACCCTGAAGGCTACTGTCAAAGCATCAGCATCATAGATTGAAGGCTTGAAGGATTGAAGGCTTGTAGGCTTGAAGGACCCTGAAGGCTACTGTCAAAGCATCAGCACCCTAGATTGGTGGCACTGAAATCCGCTGGACCCTGTGAAGAGAACCCCAATCCACTGGGGCCAACTCTTTGTTGGACATGCAATACAAGTTAGAAATACACCTCTGTTGCTTCAAGCAGTGGGGACATGGGGTTACAGTTGGCCTAGCACTACAGTTATTATTTGTTCTGACTGGCATTAACCCCCCCACATCATTTATTGAGCACCCACTATGCACCAGGCTTTATCTTTATAGAGCAGCTAGAAGGACCCTGGAGCTCCGTAAGAGTCACGGCACTCCACTGTTGAAAACCTTCTTGACTTCCCATCTCATTCATAGTGGAAGCCCAATTCCTTCCACTATGACAGGGAAAGCCCTTCATTTTCTGGTGCCCTGCCCAGACCCCCTCTCCTCTGACTCCCCTACTTACTCCACTTACTTACTCCACTGGTCCTGCTGGCCTCCTTGCTGTCCCCAACACACCAAACATGCTCTCTGCCTTGCTATTCCTTCTGGAATGCCTGAAGTGATATGGCCCTGTGTTCCCTTATGGTTTGCCACCTCACCTCCTTTTCTCAAATGTCACTTTTTCAGCAAACTATTCCTTAGCTCCCCACACGAAGCATTTGACCCCCCCTCCCCGATCATACATATCCCACCTGTCTTCTCTGCTTTATTATTGTTTTTCCTTATCACCTTTCCCTGAGTTAATGTTTGCCTTATTTCTCTTTGCTGTCTGTCTCCCCACTGGAATAGGGTGTCCCCTAGAGCAGGGATTTTTGTCAGCTTTGATCCCTGCTGAATCCCAAGGGTGGGGCATAGAGGAGGCAATTCATTCAAATAAATGAATGCACGAGCTCTCTGAATCCTCCCAATGACCTGTGAAGGATTGTTAGCCCATCTTCCCAGAAGGAAGCAGAGAACCAGCATCTGCCAGATTTCGGCTTCAGTGACACAAGGCTGACATTCTGACCCTGGGCCTGTCTCTCTCATTCACAGCACCAGGGTAATACTGTAGGAGCCTTCCATCTTCATCTGAAGCGCCCACCTAGTCTCACTTCAGGCGGATCCCATACCCCCTAGATGCCTCGCCCCAACCCCTTCCGTGCAGCCTGGGTGGACCTGTGGCCTGTGAGAGGTCCGCAGCGGGCTCTTCCGCAGGCGGGCGCATCTGGGTCGGGCAGCAGCGCCACCTGCTGGACACCAGCAACCGTCTGCACCTCTGTTGCCACCTGATGGTGGGGAGGGGAGCACCAGGATCAGGCTATGAAACAGCCTTGAGGCCCTCAAGGATTGAAGTATTTAGGGGCACCTGGGTGGCTCCGTCGGTTAAACGTCCAACTCTGCTCAGACATGATCTCAGGATTGTGAGGTCAAGCTCTCTGCTTGCTGTCTCTCTCTCTCTCAAAACACACACACACACACACACACACACACACACACACACATAAATTTTAAAAAGATTTGCAGGCCAAGAAGCTCTATCATGTACTCATTTACTCACAGTGAGGTTAAGACCTTCAGGGCTAGGCTCCAACAGATCTGGATTCAATTCCTGGCTGGACCACTTCCTGGTAGGGCAATCCTGAGCACCTCTGCCCTGTGCCTCATCTGTAAAATGGGTATAACCATAGTCCCTACCTCACAGGCATGTGGTGAGGATCAAGCCAGGATGCCCAAATACCACTTCTTCGGAGAGGTCTTCCCAAGTTACCTCCACCTGAAAGCTCCTCCATCTCCATCCAAGATGTTCTTCATTCTTTTTTTTTTCCCCTACCTTCATTCTTTTACTTTGTCTTCTTTTTCTTTTTCTTTTTTTAATTTTTTTTTTGACAGAGATCACAAGTAGGCAGAGAGGCAGGCAGAGAGAGAGAGGGGGAAGCAGGTTCCCCGCTGAGCAGAGAGCCCGATATGGGGCTCGATCCCAGGACCCTGAAATCATGACTTGAGCAGAAGGCAGAGGCTCAACCCACTGAGCCACCCAGGTACCAATTATTTTTTCTTTATAGCACTGTCAATTGACAAAACAAAAAAATTTTGTAAAGGGTTTGGTGTCCTTTATGTAAGGGAAACAATCCATGGATTGGGGGAGGACAGTGCCTCGCAAGCAGTGGAACACGGTTCTGGGAGGATTTTGGCCAACTGCGAGTTTTATAGAACTTTGGAAGAGGCAATGTGGAAACATGACACGATAGACTATGAGATGGGGGATTTCCTTAGGAGCCTAGCAGGTCCTACTTTCCAAGGAAAGGTGAGCTAGCTAAAGCTGAGTTGGAGGATTGGATGGGCACACGTCAGGCTTTCTTGGCAGTGTGTGTCCTGTAAGCACAGGCCAGGTTAGGGTCACATTTTCTGTGTGGACCCGGCCACTGGGGCAGCCACCATATCGAGGCACCCAATACACAAACTCATGTCATCAGCTCACGGCAGCTTTGGACACTTTCATATTCCTTGTTTGCTATCTTCCCCACAAAATGCCAGCTCTGTCAGGGTAGGGACTTTGCTCACTGCTGTACCCCAAGAGCCTCTAGCCCTGAGACATATCCTGATAGAATTCCCTCAGAATCAAACAACGTGTTACAAGGATGACTGACATCCTGTGATTATGCATTCCTTTGTTCATTTGCTCCGCTCTTAATTTATTCATTCATGTATATTTCTCTTTTTTACTGCGGCAAAATGCACATGACCTAAAACTCCCCACTTTCACCATTTTGAAGTGTGCGGTTCTGACGCATTACTCTGTTCACACTGTTGTCAGCTATCCCCACCGTCCATCTCCAGAACTTTTTCATCTTCCCAAACGGAAACTCTGTCCCTGTGAAACATGAACTCCCCAATCCCCTCCCCCCAGCCCCTGACAGCCACTGTCCTACTTTCTGTCTCTTAGAATATGACTGCTCTAGGAACCTCATATAAATGGAATCATATGGCATTGATCTATCTGCTGTATGTATTTCTCGTGCCCCTGCTACATACATGGGGAGTAGTTCTTACAGGGCTAAAGTGTATATTGAATGAGATCGGTGCAGGTGAAGCACCTACCATGCATAGGGCCAGTCACAGAGGAGGAGCCCACATAAAATTGGCCTAATCCTACAACCCACCCCCACCCCACCCGGGTCCTGGGCGGCGAGGTGGAATTCCCTGGGCAGGGAATGCTGCCTGCTGCCCGGGTTCCCTCTGTGGCTGCTGTACCCGACACCAGGTGGCAGCCTCGGGCCGTGAAGAGGACTTTGCCGCCTGGAGGGGAGCAGCGGACTGCTAGGGGGAAAGGGAGCCTGTCTGGGATGCCACCAGCAGCAGGAAGTGATTAAGAAGGTTTCAGGAGGTGGGATACAGGGGGCTACATCCTACAGGGTTTGAATCCTGTGGGTTGGTGTCAAATAAGCATGAGCTCCTGCCCCGCTCAGGCTCTTTTCTGCTCTGAGGCACTGGATGAGTGTCTTCACCTCTCTGAGCTTGCCCTTCCAAATCTGTAAAAGGGGACTTCTGATAGACTCTCTGCCAGGTTTCGGGGAAGAGTAAGCGAAAAGGCGTGGTGGAGTTTCTGGCATGCAGCAAGTAACCTATTTTTTTTGCATTTATTGGTGTTTATCGACGTAGAAAGAGAAAGTTCCCCTCTGGGACTATTACAGAACCAGAAGGTGAGGGGTATCTTTATTCCTCCTCATGCCCTTTATTTAACTCCAATTCCTACTTCTCAAGCCCTCACTGCCTGCCAGACCCTAAGCCAGGTGCTTGGCAAACCCTGTGAGGTCAACATGTTCTCCATGCCCACTTCATAGCCTGGAGCCTTAGGGTCCTTCTGCAGGCTTCTCAGCCCCCACTGCTTCCACCAGTCCTTTTGTCATCCTAGCAGGAGTGCCGGGCCAGGGCTGTCATATTCCCCTTTTGTGGATTCCTCCCCAACCTCAGATGCTAGTTTTTGTTGACCACGAGGGGTCTGATTTGAGAAGCCAGACAGGGGAAGTCACATATTGTATGATTCTATTTCTATGAAATGCCCTTTACAGAAAGTAGGTTAGTGATCTCCAGGGGCTGGGGGAGGGGAGGGTGGTGAGAAGCAGCTTCATGGGGTTTTAGTTTGGGGTGATGAGATATTTTAGAAGCAGCTAGATGTGACAGTTGTACAACATTGTGAATGTATTAAAAACACCACTGAATTGCTCACTTTAAAATGTTAAATTTCATGTTATATGAATTTCACCTCAATTAATAAAAAAGAAGCCTGGTTTAAGAATATGTTAATACTATTGTTGTGGCCACTGAAAACAAGAGCTAGGGGCAGGCACAGAGCCTTCCAAACCTTGATATCCAAGACTGGAGCTTTCCACCTCTAATGATAGAGGAAGGATCAGCATCCAACTGTGCATGTTGGACTAATGATGGACTAATTGTTCATCTGTCAACTAATTGTTCATCTGTCCAACCATTCACCCACTCATCCACTATTGATTTATTAATTTATCCTTCCATTATTCATTTCCCAATAAATCATTCCTTTTTTCCATTCCCCTACTTATCTATTCACCTATCCATCTATTCATCCATCCATCCATCCATCCATCCATCCTTCTATCCATCCATCCAGCAGACCCATTAGCATCTTCTCTGTCCCAGGCACCACCATTTCAGCAATAAGCAACTCCAACTTGCTCCCCATCCTCCAAGTCCTCTAAGTCCAATGGAGACACACTTTTCAAACAGAGTGTGGTAAATTCTCAATGAGGGAAGCTTAGAAGGTTGTGGAAACCTTTGGCAGCTGACTTTGGGGAGCGCTGGGAAGAGTTTCTTCAAGGAAGTGGTGTAGCAGTCTCAGTGCAGTGGGGAGGGGGAGTGGGCAGGAGGGGAGCTTCTCAAAGAGGGAGCTATATGGTCAAAGGCAGAGGTGAGAGAGCATGGCACCAAGCAATGTTCAATGTTGTCTGAACTTAGCAGATGAAGTGGGAAGGGCAGAGGCCAGTCAGGATGGAAGGACCAGACCAGAGGGAAAGAGACTTCAGAGTCATGGTAAAGATATGGAACATGATGCAGAGTGGGGAACCTTGGAGAGCTTTGACCACAAAGTGACAAGATCAGATCAGACCCACCATTAGACAGACCCCTCCGCTGTAGCACAGAGGCTGGATTGGAGGAAGCAGGCCTGGAGGAGGGGTGTGGGGGGAAAAACATGGTGGCAATCTAGATGATGGAGTCTTGGACTGTTAGCATATCTGTGGAAGTGACAGGAACGAGAGGGTCCAGCAAGGAGGGCCTTCTCACTGGTCTCCTCCCATCCCCCGCCTTTGTCCCCACTGCCCTCAGCAGGGCCCCCCCTTCTAGCTCCTTTAGGCTCAGCCTGCTATGCCCCTGCTGGGATCTGGTGCAATGAGGGGGCATCATGTTTCATCATTTTATGTTGGGCTGTCATTGAGGGTTTGGGGCTCTGCCTTGGCTCCTCTGTGGGCTCTGGGCGGCTGTAAGAGGCAGAGAGTAGAGGAGGGAGGAATCCCTTCTGGGCAGGAGTCCAGGACCCAGAGGGGATAGGCCCTTCTCCTGGTGCCCCTCACATCCCATCTCATCCAGGAACCTTTCCCAGGAACTGTTCTTGCACTGCTTCTTACTCTACTTCAGCCCTGGGAAGGGACAGGGTTCCCATTTTGCAGATGAGGAAATGGAGGCCCAGAGAGGCCCAAGGGACTTGCCCGAAGGCACGCACCTAGAAAGCAGCCCCCACTGAGGCCTGAACGCAAGTCTGCCGGACTCCTGAGCCCCGACCTTCAACTTTGATAGCCACTCCTCTAATATTCATCATCTTTTAAAAAAATTGCAGCTTAGCACTATATATCTATGTTTCCACATTCACATATCCGCACTGGGAAGCAGAACAAGATGAGGCCCGGAGGGCCTGGGTCTGAACCCTCCCCCTCTCCTTACTAGGGGAGCTGTGTGAACTTGGGCAAGTTACCAACCTCTGCGCCTGTGTTTGCGTCCGCCAAGAGACCTCATGAAAATGAAGCCACATGGGATATTGGGACGGATCACTGAGTTAACTGGTTTAAATGTAATGCTTTAATAACAGCTAACATTTACTGAGTGTGAGCCACGTGCCAGGCACTGTTCTTACACTGGATCCATGTTTACTAATTTTATTCTCTGTGAGACAGGACTCACTAATTATCCTTACAGCTGGGGAAACTGAGGTCCAGAGAGGTGAATTAAGTTTGCCCTTAGCCACACAGCTCAGGAGTGGCAGAGGTAGGATTCACATTCACACAGGCTGAGCCCCACAGTCTGTGCTCTTCCTGATGCACCCCCAGGGGCAGTAGTTACAGTCAATAGAAGTTACTGCAATGATTGTAGCCATCCCCACCCACTGCCTGGTGGGCCTCCAGCTCGGCTGACAGGCCTCTGGGAAGTTGGCTCAAGAGAAGTCACAACCCCACACTGTCTCCTTCCTCCCCTTCATTATGTCAGAACAGATGCTGAAAAACCAGGCTGGCTCAGCAAGCCAGAGGAGTAAGCAAGCCTGGAGACCCAGAGCCCTTCATGGGCCAAGTCCAAAGCCCTGTTCCAGCATGGCTTGCACCCGCCTGGTCCCCACCTCCACCACCACCAGTCAGAAAGTTGCCAATAATCCCATCTCTGGGGATGGGCTCTCTCAGGGAGTCCTGGCTTCTGAGATCAGCCACCTTGCCTCACCTCGGTGAGAAGATCCCAGTGCTGCTAAGGGGATCAGGAGAGAACTGCTGGGACAGGAGGGGGGCTCCCTCCCCACACAATCCTGCTCCCTCTGGCACCCACCCCTGCCTACTCTGCCTTCCTGGCCAACTGTACTTTCATCAGAAAGGGATTTTGAGGGCCGCCTGGATCCTCACTTTAATTAAAAGGAAATGTCCTCCTGGAGTTGTTGGGCTGATTTTCCTTTTCTTCCTTGGAACATTTGCTCAGCCTCTGAGCCGGAGCCTGGTGTCTGGTTAATTGAAAGTTACAGATGAGCAAGGATATGGCCCTCTTGGGAGGGAAGGAAGAAAGACACAAGCTGGTGCTGGCTTTCCACATTTCCCGTGGGAAGGAGCAGACGTGGCCCAGGCTGGTGGGCAGGAGGCAGGCAGGGGTCTGGGGTACCCCTTTTTCCATCAGAGCCTTCCCTTCCCACCCCAAAGCCACTGCTGATCATAAGCAAACTCCAGATGCTAAAGACATCCAACTTCTAAACAACTCATGTGCTTACTTTCTCCGGAAAAATGACAAAACAGAGCAAAATAAAGAGCCCCGGTGTGCTCTTGTCCTTCTGGCAGCTTGAGATAATCACGGCTAACACCTGAGTGTGTGTAGCCTTCTGGAACTTTCTAACACTTTGCATACATGAACGATTTTATTGCCTCCCAACTTTGATCATTATATAAAGATGGATGTGTATTATAAACAGCTTAGGAAAAAGTTTTAAAAGCCCAGAAGTTTCAGCTGTCTACCTATAGTGTCATACTGAGAGACCTTGAACAGAGAAATAGGGGATAGAAGGTGTGGGTCTGGGTATAGGCTCTGGAGCTGGACAGTTCTTGCCTTGGTAAGGAGCTTAATGTCCTATGCCTCACTGGTCCCATCTGTGGGATGGGAATACAATACAACAGTGGTTGTGTTAGGGGCTGATAGGAGGAGGAATGAGGTCATTATGTACCCAGTCCAGCCTGTTCAATAAATTCAGGCATTCTGCTGCACAGGTGTCAACCTTTGGGGATGTTTCCTTCCAAGTAGATGACAATACAGCACAGCACAATGTGAATGATATTATGATATTATATACACATAATTTTGCATCTCATTTATTTTTAATCATAGCTGAATTTTGGACATTTTTTTAAAAAATGACTTCTTCTCTTTCCTAACATCATCTTCGATGGCTGAGTCATGTTTTGTGGGCTGGGGGTGCCATGGTTTATCCCACTAATGTTACTCTTAAACTTCTAGGTGAATTCCTTTCTTTTCACTGCAATTCTGCCCCACATTTCTGGTATCTCCTAAGAGATTTCTAGAAGTGGTAGTGCTGTGTCAAAGGGAGCAGATACTCTCACTATGTATCCTACTGTATATTATTGCCAAAATGTATCCAGAAAGATTTTAAAAAGTCAGTTTAGGTATTGGTCCAACATACATGAATGTGTTTCTTTTCCTTGCTGATACCACTGTCTATGATCCTTTAAAGTTTTATGGACTTAATGGATGAGGAAGATCGCTCTAGTTGCTTTAATTCCTGGGTGAAAAGAGGAGTATTTTGGGACTTGATGAAAATTTGGTAGTTGGGAAAACAAGTTTCTCATCTCTCTACATGTTTGGTTCTTTACTTATAAACTGAGGATAATAGTATCTATTTCGTAGGTTGTTGTGAAGACTAAGGGAACAAATACATATAAAGCTTTTAGATCTCTTCTCAATAAATGCCAAATAGCCCTCAGCGTGTACTATTATCTTTGTTGCTATTGTTTCCAAATTTCACAGGTCTGGTCTAGGGCCTGTATTCTGACAGCAAGAATGCTGTGTGATTTTATGTAGGTCTCCTGTCCTCTCTGGTCCTCAGTTTCTTAATCTGCCAGGTGGGGCTGAGAAAGTCTTGCCTGTTCTGGGAAGTCACTGGAAGAACCAAATATGGACTTGCCTCTCAGAGAGCTGGGCATATACAGGTTTACTGTCTCTCTTCTTGCTTCATGGGTTTCAGATTCCCAAGAGATTCGTTGGCAGCCCAGGAGGTCTTCCTGGAGGAAGGGCACCTAGACCAAGACCTGAAGGAAGAGATGGAGTTAGCCAGCTGAACAAGAGGATGAGGAAGCTCCAGGTAGGGCAAACAGCATGTGCAAAAGCCAAAGGTAGAAGAGCCTCAGGGGTTGGGGACCTCAGTGACCCCAGTGAGTGGGGGGGACAGTGAATGGGTAGAGAAGAGAAGGAGCCTTTTAGAGGTGACTTGTGAGGAAAGGCTTCTTGGATACCTCAGCCCACAGGAGTCTACCCATCCCACCCCCATGGAGCTCTCCCTGCTCTGCCTTGCATGTAACATCTTTTCTGTTGAACTTCTGTTTGGCACCATTACTCCACTCTTGCCCTAAGAAAACTAGAATGTAAATTGCGCGGTGGTATAGGGACTTTCTAAGCTTTTTCTGTAGGCCTTTGGGTCCTGGGGGGATAAAACAGGAATGATGATAGCATCTACTCCTACCACCCACCACCTACCCCCTATGCTGGTAGTGAGGATTCAATGAACTCTCATGTGTTAGGGGCTTATAACACTGCCGGCCACAGAGTAGGTGTGCAATGAATTGTAGTTATTATTGTTACAAGAATATTGTGTGAAGGGTGGTTAGAGACTTCGAGGGAGGGACCTGGGAAAGGAAGTGGTATATGGGAATGATCTCTGGGGAATGTGGCTTAGCAAATAATAACATTTAGTAGTAGCTCATTCTTGGGCACGCGCTGTGTGTTGAATGCTGACCTTCAGAGAAAGCACCTTGTCTCTTTCTCACAGCTTCTCTACAAGGTGGTCCAAATGAAGCATGGGAGAGGGAGAGACTTATTTTCAAGTCACAAAGCAGTGGGTGGCATAGCCAGGATTTGAACCCAGAAGGGTCTGGCACAGTGCTACCCAGAAGAGTTCCAAGAATGAAAGGAGGGACTTTGGGGCAAATATATGGGTGTAGAGGGGAGATCTGAGAGGAAAGATGTTTCTGGCTAGGTAAAAGGTCCTAGTAGGGGGCCAGTAGGAAAAAGCATTCACTTGTTCATCCATTCTCTTATTTTTTGGTATTGGTTGGTATATATACAACTACAGGTTACAGAAAATAATAGAGGCTCAAACAGCATAATTAATTATCTTGCATAACTAGAACTCAAGAGGCAGATTTGATTCAATAGCTTAATGATGTCATTAAGCACAAGTGTCCTTTGCTTTTTGTCTTCCTACCTCATGATCACAAGATGGCCGCCACATCTCCAAACATCACACTCCTTGCACCTGTATTCAAAGCAGGAAGGAGAAGAGTGCTCTGTCATCTTTTCCTCAGGAGAAACATCCCTCCCAGAAACTCCTTTCCCCTCCTTCTCCCAGATACTTTCTCATTTCCCACTGAACACAACTGTGTCACAAGCAACCCTGTAGCTAGGAGAGACTGGGAAGTGAGCTTCTGGCAAAGGAGGGTCGGTTTACCATGATTGGTTTACACCAGGGGTCCTCAGCTGTGGTTGCTCTTCAGTGTAATCTGAAGAGCTTTCAGAAAATCCTGATGCCTAAATCCCCAACTAAACCAACCTGAATCTTTGGACTCGAGGCATGGACTGGGTATTAAAATCTCCCTCAGATGATTCTGATGTACAGCCAGAGTTGAGAACTACCAGACTAGGCCAGGAGTGATCTGTCCTCAGTGACAGAGTCCATTGCTGCCCAAATACATTGGGTCCCCTCAGCATGGAAGGAGGGAAGAATGATTAGAGCTGGGCAGTCCTTACCGTGAGCCCCACACTTCCTCTGGTTAACCAAGATCCCCTGAGCACCTACTCTGCCCCACCCTGCCCTCAGGAGATCCCAGCCTGGACAGGAGGAGGCAAGCTGGTCAACAACAGAGAACAAGGTGGGTTCTGAATGCAGCAGAGAAGTAACTGCAGAGAGGAGAGGCCAGCTTTTAGCCTTGGGGGCGTGGCCCTGGGAAGCATTATAAGGGGCCCAGTGCTCTACCCCTGAACCTCCCAACTGTGTTTTAGGCAAATTGCACCCACTCACCTTTCTCAGCATCTACTTTCAAGAGCAGAACAAAACAAAACAAAATAAAACAACAGCAAACCAAAAAAAACAACAAAACAAAAACCCTCCATTTACCATAATTGCTCCCCCCACCGCCTAGGACTCCAGCAATCACTGCCCTGGAGAATGGAATCACCTAATTGACTTAGACCAACCAAGATTTACCTTCTGGAGCTGGGCAGAGCCCCACCTCTCCTGTAGACCTAGGGTGCCTGATGCCTGAACAAGATCAGGGTTTCTTCCCGCGGGAGAAGTAGGGGAGCGGCTGTTGCTTTCCCCAGCCTGCTGTGTCTTTCACAGTCTCCAGAGACCACCTTGGCAGACAGGAAAATGGACTGTGCAGGCACGGAGCTTTACCCAAGGGAGGCAGCGTCCTGTGTGGCAGCTAGCCGGGAGCCTCCAGTTGGCTGCCTTGCCTCCTTGGCTCCTCATCATTTTCCCCGTGGGTCTTGGCAGACCCTGGGAGCTCAAGAAGCGGAGCTTCTTGTACCAGAGTATGGGAGGATCAGGAAGCCTGGCCCAGCTAACGTGGAGCTAGGGCCGCACCAGAGACCTCCAACCCCCAGGCTCTGCCCTTGGGATGCTGGTGTCAACTCCAAAGAAGCAGGACTGAGTTAGGAGGCCTGATCCCTGAGTTCAGAACCATGTCTGGTACTTACAAGGGCTCAATAAATATCCTTACATTATTTTTTTTAAGATGTTATTTATTTATTTATTTGTTTGACAGAGATTACAAGTGGGCGGAGAGGCAGGCAGAGAGAGGAGGAAGCACACTCCCCATGGAGCTCGATCCCAGGACCCTGGGATCATGACCTGAGCCGAAGTCAGAGGATTAACCTGCTGAGCCACTCAGGCGCCCCCTTACATTATTTTTTAAAAGGTTTGATCCCAGCCTTTGGGCAAATTGCTGCTCCCCACAGGCTTCAGATTCCTCATCTACAAAAATGAAAAAATAAAGAAAAAGGAAAAAAATTGATATAATAATATCTGCACACCCTCCTTCCATGGGTTCCTGACCCCAGAACGGCAAACATCATCTGCCACCCCTTCCGTCCTTCTCCTTCTTCTGATCAGGACTGGAGAGAAAGAATGCATCTAGAGCTCTGGGCTTTCGAGTGTCACCCCCACCAACAGCATCTGGGAATTTGTCAGATAAGCAGATGACCAGGACCCACCACAGAGCCCAGGAATTGGAAGATTGCCAGGCTAAATTTGAGGTACACGGATGCTTCCAGGGGAAGCCGTTGCTGCTGATTCACGGACCACGTCAAGACCCAGGAGAACCAGAAGAACCACGTGAACCACGTAACCCTACAGTGTGTTACAATCACTTGCTTTGAAAACCTGAACCGCCCCCATCCCCACCCCGCCCTGCCCGGGCCCCACCGCCCCGCCTGAAGATTCTGAGCTAACTGATGCGGAGGAGCCTGGGCCAGGATATTTCAAAAGCTCCCCCATGTGAGGGCGCCAGGTGGCTCAGTCAGTTAAGCAACTGTCTTCAGCTCAGATCCTGATCCTGGAGTCTGGGGACTCTCTGCTCGGCAGGGAGTCTGCTTCTCCCTCTGACCCTCCCTGCTCTCATGCTCTCTCTGGCTCTCTTAAATAAATAAATAAAATCTTTAAAAAGACAAAAAAGCTCCCATGAGGTTCCAACATGAAGCCAGGTTTGGGAACTGTTGTTATAAATGTTCTGTCACTTACTTGTTTACTTACATGTAAGCATTCATCCATGTGAGGTTTCATTTGTGTTTATGTGGTATTTGTTGATTTGTTCTTGTGGGGAGTACAGTTTAACCTCCCCTCTGGTATTCTCACTGATTTGTACCCACTTCAGTCAACACATAGTTAGTGGGCCTCTGTAATGTGACAGGCAGGCACTTGGTGTGGGGGGAATGATGGTGAGCAAGACAGCCCCTGTACTCGTGAGACTGACAGTCTAGCTGTAGAAGGAGTGAGCTGATGGCAACACCGGCATCTCTCTGCACAGCCCATGGGGCCAGACACCGCCGGAGTGCAGAGAGGGCCCTGGCTCAGGGATGGGCGCTGGAGGGAGAGGGTGCTCCAGAAGGCTCTTGACATATGAGTAGGAGTTTACAAGGGGAGTGGGGACAGGTGACAGCCAAACCAGACATGCCAACAGCTAGGTGAGTGTGCAGAGAACAAGGGGTAGCTTGTTGTGGTAGGGAGGAGACCAGGTCAGACAGGGTCTTGCAGAATACAGCAAGGAGTTCGAACATGATGTTCAGGGCCGTGGGAGGATGCTGGAGTGTTTTCCACAGGAGTCTCACCTCCTGACTTAAGCTTTAGAAAGAGCTCTCTGACTGTGGGTAGAGAATGGGTTGGAGGCAGAAGACAGAGATCAGCCAGCAGGTCATGGGTGGTCTGCACTGGGTGGGGGCAAGAGAGACCGGAGTTGAGATATATTGAGGGGTCCCCCCCCCCAGGTAAATGTCCCACATCGAGGGCTTGTGGGGACCTGGAGCAGAGAGCTGGCTAGGGATGGGTGCTGGGAGCTGGCCAAGGCTGAGAGGATACCGTTGTGAACGCCCCAGTTGGCCTCAAGCCCCAGATGGAACCAGCTGCAGGTCCCAGGACCAATAGGAGTCTGCTTGAGGGTCAGCATCCTCGTTTCAGATAAGTCGAAGGAGGCCATTGTTTTGTTGCAAAGCCTCAGCCTAAAAATGTTCTAAGGGCAAGGGCAAATTTTTTAAATTCATGTTTTGATGGGCAAGGACTTGGCCACATGCCCTCAGGGAAATGCTGCTCTTGGAAGGGGTTGAGGCAAGGGAGAGGAAGGGGCACAAAGGCATATCTTCATGTATCCCACCCTTCATGTATCCCAGTCTCACGGCCCTTCTTCCACCGGATCAGCTCAGAAACCATCTGTTGCTAGAAGAACCACAGAATGGACCCCTGCTGGCTGTCAGCCACCTCTCATGTTCCTCTCATCTCTGTCAAGGTAGGACCTGCTGCTTGCATGAGCCCAGGGATGGGAAGCTCACTCCCTACCAAGGCAGCTGGTTGTGTTATAGGATAGTCCTGAATGTGAGAATGTGCTTCTTTCGGTTGAGCTGGAGTATATATCCTGTGGACCGTCTCTCACTTCTAATACACACACCTTTGGCCTCTCTGGGGTCAAGGAACACTCTGCACCTTCTGTCTTATTTACTTATTCATTTATACATCCAATAGACTTTTTTCCCCAAGGAAGTCACTTCATTTTCCTACACATTTTTTCATCCATCAAATGGGAGTAATCAGACCTACCTTAACAAGTTTTCTGGGTGCTAATGAGACAGGGAAGGCAAAGCTGTTAGTGAGTGTGTATTGCAAAATGTTGGATTTCAGCCATAGGAAACCAAAAGCAGTCTTTTGAGCATGGGTCTGTGGCAAACATTGTACCAGGACCGGGGACACAAAGGCAAATGAGACACAGTCTATTTCCCTCGGGCCAGTGGGGGAGACAAGTGAGCAAGCAGGGAGAGGAGCGCCTGCCAGGGAGCATGGCGGGGGCACCCAGCACCCTGGGCACTGCTGCCCCTGAGAGGTTGCAAGAGGGACTTCTCACTTGAGACCTGAAGGAGTTGCTTTCCAGAAGTAGGGGGCAGTTACAGAATGGATGTGTGCAGGTGAGGAGTGACCCTGTTCCAAACCGAAGCCTGGGTATCCATGGCCGGGTCCCCTGAAGCCCTGCAGGGACCCCTGGATGGCTTTCATCGAATGCAGGTGACACCCAGCCTCCTTCTCGGTCATGTGTTTAAATAATTTCAGACTTAGAAGTTGCAAGACTAGTGTGAAGGATTTCTATATCCCCTTCACCCAGATCCCTCAAGGGTTATTTCTCCATGTTGTCCTGCTTCATCACTCAAATTTTTCTCACCCTAGCACACATACACACACATGCACACATGTGTCTGTCATTATGATTATCTCAATCATTTGAGAATAAATTGTAGACCTGATCCACTTAGCCCAGAATACCGTAGCGTGCGTTTCCTGAAAACAAGGTCATTCTCTTACATAACCACAGTGTGTTGCTCAAAATCAGGAAATTAACACTGATACAACACAATTATCTCATCTACATAGCTTATTCAAATTTTACCTATTGTCCCACCAATGCCCTTTATAGCAAAAGAAAAAAAATTTTTTCTTTTTCTGGCCCAGGATCTAACTCAGAACCATGTGTTACATTCAGTTGTCACTTCTTAATCTGAAAAATCCTCCCATCCATGTTGTTGAAGACGACATTTTTCAAAAGCAGAGGCTAGTTGTTTTGTAAAACGACCCTCAATCTGGGTTCCTGGATTGTTCTGAACAGTGTTTCTTGATGCGATTAGCAGTCAGTTTTCTCAGAAAACTGGAGCTGCTTTTTAGAAGGCAATTTCTGGGTCCCAGCCCAGGCTTCCTGCATCAGAATGTTTGAAATGGGCCTGGGTATCAGCTTTTGATCTGGCAGCCTTCCTGATTCCCCTGTACATGGCAGGCTTACAGCTTTCTTCTTCTGAAGGTGCAGTTAGCACCCTCTGTGCTTGGGGCCTCCGGGCGGGTGCGAGGAGGCACATTCCTTGTCGACTCCACTGGGCATCTGTACAGGGGAGCTCCCTGCATGCTCGGGGCCAGCGCAGGCCCTTTCACCCACCGAGCAGGCACAAGGGGTGGGGCTAATCCGTGAAGCTCCATCAGAAAAGAGTCAAGAGCCCCTGAAGTTCATGCCATGGATTTTTCCTAACTACCTTCTGGCCTTAACTCTGCCTGCTCTCAGACCTTTGCCCGGTGTCCTGTGTGGGTGTCTCTCTGCCCAAGGAGGCCACTATGGTGTTAGGTCCCATGATTTGTAGCTGTATGGCCTTGGGGAAGTTGCTGTCCCTGTCTGAGCCTCAGGATACTCATCTCTTAGAGGAAAGAATAATCTGTGATTGTTGGCAAGATGGCCATGGGAAGACAACAGCATCTCTTGAGAGGGTGTTGGGCAAATAAAACATTTTTAGGAAATGTGGCTACACTTTTCTTGTCCTTATACTTTTGTATTTTGCGGAACTGCAGTGGAGAGTACAGTTACCGTGACCTCCGGCTGCAGCACCTTTGATCAAGTCTGCACTCCCCCTGGCAAGCCACAGTCAGGGACCAAGCCTGGTGGACGTGCAGGGGCAGGGACAATTCTTTAGCGTGGGATTCCTCTAATGACAGCCGCTGGCCTGGGGTTCTTCCTGGGCCTGGCCAGAACTGTCTTGTAGCCCCGTGGCCTGAGGCTCTCCCCACCCTCCGTTTCTCTCCCTCCTTGCACAGGTGCTCAACCGCCACCGTGGCCTGAGTGCCTGCTCCTGCCCTGTTCCCATGTCCTTCAGAGATATTTACCCCAGTAAATCTCTTGTACTTCTGACTCTGTCTTGTTGTCTGCTTCTTTTTGGACCTGAACAGACTCAAACCTCAAGGAAAACACCAGCAAATCCTCTTGAAAACATCAGATGAAAGAAATCTCCAGTGATCATGTCACTGGAGCCCCTGATTTCTTCTTAGATGGTGTTCCGATATTATTAGATATTATTAGAATTCCCTGTCGTGCCTGGGCTGCTCACCCATGTCCCCATTAGCCTTTTTTTAATACAAGAAGACTTTCCTCCAAGAGTAAAATATGCACAGTCTTTAATTATATGTGCATCATAATGAGATGGGCTTGTCAGTAAACTGTCCTCCTCCAGATTGGCAAACCCATGTGGCTCGGTGATTTAAAAAAAAAAAAAAAATACAGTTTATTATGTGGTTCCCATTTTAAAAAGTAATGTCTGTGTCTGTGGCACAGACAGGAGGTGCCAGATATGGGAGTGAAGGCACATGTGTACAACATGAAAATGGGAAAGGGACCCAAGGGGGCACCAATAGGAGGATCCCCTACACTTCATGGAGTGTCCTAAGGTTCAATGAGAAAGTGCTCCAAGGGTTGTGGGCGCAGGACCTCATAAGCATTCATTACCACTGTCCGCTACCCACCAGGGGGTGGCGTCTGAAGAGGTCCTGCAACAGCTCAGCCAGCTTGAGGTGTGACCCCGGGAAGCTCTTTCGAAGATCACTCACGAAAGGGATGGTTTGTGAGGATACAAAAAGGAATACCCCACTGGCACTCTAGACTCGCCAAAACCAGTCGTGATCACCCTGCACACATTTTATTGTTCATCTTTATACTGCACAAATGCCACTAGGAGAGCATTTAATTCATGTGTGAATTAAAACTTATACGTGCATGTGCATATTTCAAAACTTATACGTGCATGTGCATTCTGTTCTTTCCAGAACAGGAGAGACCTGCCCCAAACTAGGTTGTTTTGATTTCCCTTCTTTAGATGTGCACATGCCGCCCATACTCACTTCTTCCACTTCCTGATGCTTGGGGAGAGTATGGGGTCCCATATCCTTCCCTTCCCTTCTAGGCCATCATTTTCAGTGTGAGTGGTTGGCTTGAATGGGGAAGTAACTGGAGTAAGAAAGCACGTGATGGGGGTCCTTGGGTGCTGAGCGTCTCTTAGTATACCGCTGCCTTTTTCTGCATTGGAGGCAGATACTGGTTGGAGCAGGGTGTGACCTCTCAGGGCCCTGCTTCCCAGTGAAAACACCTCCCTTAGGGAGCTCAGAGTCATTTGGTAATCACTCATTCCAGGACTTTGGGGAAACCCAGCTGTATCTTGCTGGATTTTTGAGCCCCAATCTCTCTCTCTCTGTTGGGGAAGAAATAGTGCTGTGTGTATACGTCGTTGTTGCAATGAAAGAAGCTTTTTTGCCCCCAACCCAAAGAACTGAAGGTCTGACATCGTGTATCATAGAACCTTTATTATTTTTCCTCTAAATTCTTAGAAACGTACATAACGCTCGTGCTCTAGTTATGACACCATTTATAGACATTTAAAATGCATCTTCATTTATAAATATTTTACATTTGGTCCATAGAACAGATAATTTTTCTAAATAATACTGTAATTTTTTTTAAAACAGGCTCTGTATATAGTTTGAATAAGTATATATTACATATATTTTTTTATATAGAGATAGATTTACTTGGTGTTCTGAGAATAAATCCTTATTGCAAAAAAAACATATATGATAATACAATATCTTTCCCCCAGGGCAAATACTAAAAAAAGGTACACGTATTCACAGTTCTCACTGGAATTGTACGACACGTAATATTGTGCTATATTAAGTAGGTTTGGATGGAAATCGGTTAGGGGATTTCTTGCCAAACATCTCCGTTAGATTTGCATACAAACATTAAGTACACTGCATTTGTCTTAGAAAGACTTGGTCTTAGTTTCACACAGAAGAGAACAAAGAGAAAGTCAGAAGTCTTCCTGCCCTTATTCTAAAGGAGTTCACACAGGATTGGGGGGGAGGGGCGGGACCATGAGACACAGTGAAGGGTTCCTTTCATTCTAAACCCTATAATTTAACAACACATATGCATTTTGATCATGGATTCACCAGTTGGCATTTGGGATGCCTTAGCAATGAGACTATTTTACAGATGACCTCAGGAAAAGGGTTGAGATTTCCTACACGATATCAAATAAGACCCTATATACCACGCGTGAGGATGAACGTTTATGTGTGTGCCTTTATATGTGTACACGTACGGTATGTTTTTCTACAAGAATGTGCTTACTATTCTGAGGGTAATACCTTATTGCAAGAACGGGTATGCTGGTCACTGTCGGATGAGAATGACAAGAGATTAAAAAACCCACAGTCACAGTTATTTACCATAATTATTTAAGGATTAGTTGTAAAACACAGTTTGTGAGCTAACTAGCTAAGGAGCTACGGGGCACAACATACGATTTGCTACATGGGAACCCATCTTCCTGGCAAAGGAGAAACGCTGAGTCACTGGAGCTTGCCAGAAACTGTCTTTGCCTGATCTGCCACCTGCCACCGCCGCCATCGCCACGGAGCCCAGTTCCAGAAACAAATACTACTTCTCGATGAAGCAGTTTAATCTTGGAAGCACTTTGCGGGGAGGGGGCGTGGGGGGTGGTCTGGATGAACCCTAGCTCCTCAGTTAGTGGGCTGGGGAGATTTTAGTGGTAGTGAGGGGATTCCCGCTGAGGAATATGAAGGAAGAAGGCAGCATTTTTGACGGGGACGGCAGTGAGCACACAGCTGACGGGAAAGCTGGGAAGATAACCACATCCATTTGGACTCAAGGACAGACACACCTTCACCTTGATTTCCTCTGCACCTGATTTGTACTCCATAAAACGGGGCCGTCTAAGAGAAACTGGGGCTCCTGATTAGGGAATTTCCCCAGCGGGATCTTAGGCCCCCAGAATGGCAATAATAATAAAACAAAAATCAGTTGTGCTTGTGGCAGTTTTCCAAGGAGGGAGTGAGGGAGCTGGGCTGCCTGGAATGATCTGGAATGATCGCTGTTGGGCCAGGTGGATTTGGCCTGGCTAGGAGGGGGCAGGGAAGGACGCTCAGCAAATTGCTGGGGACACGGGGGCAGTTCCAGGGGAATACTGATGGAGGTCCTGGGGGGTTGTTTTGTCAAGCTGCCTCGGGAAGGATCAACCGAAAAAATGAAAGTCAGAGCTCCGCGGGCTCCCTGCACTTA
This sequence comes from Mustela lutreola, assembly GCF_030435805.1. Lineage (NCBI taxonomy): Eukaryota > Metazoa > Chordata > Mammalia > Carnivora > Mustelidae > Mustela > Mustela lutreola. The sequence goes on along the minus strand of NC_081291.1, from coordinate 53,048,118 downwards.
AGAGGGAGCTCTCCCTGGAAATCCCCATTATACAAAATGCCCTTTTCATGTGTACAGAGCGGCGTTCCAACGGAACCGAACTCCGGCAAAGTCCGAGATAAGAGTCATGGGTTTCGGCAGTAAGAGAACAGTCAGGAACAGGACTAAAAGCCAGGAGTGTGTGGCCTCGCCGCATCGCACTCGCTGGCAAGATAAAAATGATCTACGGCTCAGTCACGAAGGCTGATTGCTTGATGCTTATGGGGCCCGGATTCAAAAGGTCACCAGCCTGCAGGTGCTGGAGCCATCAGGTAACTTTGCCCAGGGCAGGGCCCACCAGGGGTGTGACTGTCCCCCACCTCCCCTCTCTTTGCTTGGTGATGGTGTCTGGACTCGCCACTCGAGGTAGGTTGAGATAGACGGTATCTTCAGACATCAAGTGGTGGTCACGTTCAGCCGGGCTGGGGGGTGAGAGTGGCGGGTCGGCAAGCCGCCAGACACCCCTAGATGTAGGCCTCTTTGCTGGCTGAGCCACTGGCCTGGGGCTGCTCTGGACCATTCTCCGGGCGAACGATGTCTTCGCTGGGCTGGATCATGACCTGGATGCGCTGCAGGCACCAGGGAGAATTTGGGTGGGGAGGAGGAAGACTGGAGGCTCCATCCCCCCACCTCTTTCTAAGTCTATCCTGCCTGGTCTGCTTTCAAAATGCACCCAGACTCTGGCCTTGTCCCTACATCCTCCATACTCTCTGGCCCCCTCACGTCTCCTCACACATGCCAAACATGCACCTGCCTCAAGGCCTTTACACTTGCTGTGCCCTCTGTCTGAGACATCCTGCTTTTTAGATAATTACACAGCTTGATCCCGCTCAAGACCTCCTCAGGTCTTGGGTCAGTGTTACGGTTTCAGCAAGACCTCACTCAGCACTCCCTTCAACTCTATTTTTCTCCACAGTACTCATCCCCATCGAACATGTTTTTATTTTGTTAATTGTTGGCCGTCCTCTACTAGAATAGGAGGTTGGGAATTTTGCCTGTTTTTCTTATGACTGTGTCTGTGGCCCTGAGAATACTGTCTGGCACAGAGTAGATGTTGAATACCTATTTCCTGAATGGATTAATTTCCCCCTACCTTCTCTCCACATATTCCCTGAAATCCTGTCCCCCCAAAGCATGTGCTGTCATCAGATGTGCCCACTCCTGGGCCTTTGAACAGGCTGTGCTCCCCTCCTCAAATGAGCCTCCTCTGCCTCTCTGCCCCTCCCAGACCTCACTGCCTTTTGCCACTCAGCAGAGGACTGTGGAAAATGAAAGCACTGGGTCTGGAGCTGGAAGAAGGGGCTACAAGCCTCTGCTCTCCTAATAACTTATGGCAAGGGGTGGGAAAGTGGCTTCTTGCTTGACCTTAGTTTCTGCATCCGCAAAAGGAGGAGGCTGGTCCGGGTGCTGCACATGGACCCCTACCTTCCTTAGGCCACAGACCATAGAGCTCCCTCTTCTGGCTCTGATTGGTCTGGAAGGCCCATCTTCATAGAAATAAGGTTGAGAGCCACAGATCCAAGGCCTCCCAGCTGTGGCCCTTCATATTCTGATCATCCACTTCTCCCCAGTAAAATCTTCTCAGCTTACTCTTAATCTAGTGATGTCTCTTGAGTACCTGCAGCACTGCCTTGTGTCACTTGAGAATTCTACATAATTTAACAAATAGCTGGTGTGGACCTAGAATGGGCCACTAGGGCCCCTTCTAAGGACAGCATGCCTTACATTATATTACCTTGAGGGCAAGACCACATTGTGTCTCTATCAAACACACAAAAGGGGTCTAGAGTAAGCCCACAATACAAGAACCCCACCCTTCATCTGTTTCAAACCCTTGAGGCTCCTCATTAACTTCAAGATAAAATTAAGAATTCTTGTCCTAGGGGCGCCTGGGTGGCTCAGTGGGTTAAGCCGCTGCCTTCGGCTCAGGTCATGATCTCAGGGTCCTGGGATCGAGTCCCACATCGGGCTCTCTGCTCAGCAGTGAGCCTGCTTCCTCCTCTCTCTCTCTGCCTGCCTCTCTGCCTACTTGTGATCTCTCTCTGTCAAATAAATAAATAAAATCTTTAAAAAAAAAAAAAAAAAAAAGAATTCTTGTCCTAGGGGCGCCTGGGTGGCTCAGTGGGTTAAATCCTCGCCTTTGGCTCAGGTCATGATCTCAGGATCCTGGGATCGAGCCCTGCATCGGGTTCTCTGCTCAGTGGGGAGCCTGCTTCCCCCCCCTCTCTCTGCCTACTTGTGATCTCTGTCAAATAAATAAATAAAATCTTAAAAAAAAAAAAAAAAGAATTCTTGTCCTAGTTTTCAAAGCCCTTCATGAGCTGGCCTGACTTTCTTACATCCCCAACCTTCTCTCTTATCACCCCCTCTGCATCCCTCTCCACTCTACCTTCCAGCCACATTGATTTCCCTTCAGTTTACCGAAAGCTGTTTATACCCCTGGGCCTTTGCACATATTTCTCATCCCCTTCTAAGGAACATTCTTTCTGCTTCTACTTTTATCTCGGGCTCATCTGTAGGCTTCTTCTTAGCTATCCCCTCTTTTAAGAAGCCTTCCTTAACCCTCCTCAACCCAGGCAGGGCTAACTCATCTCCCTGGTTTATTCAAATAATGGTACTTCCAACATTCTGTTGTCAATGGATATTGAGTTGTCTGTTTCCTAACTAGACTGTGAGCTCCACGAGGGCAGGGGTCGTGCCCAGCACAGTAGGGGAAGGAAACTAAGCAATCTGAAGGGTGAAGAAGGGACTTACCTGCTTCAGGGAGCCCTTTAAGGTGAGGAACATGTAGGCCATGTATCCAGGGATGAGGACCATGGAAGACAGAGCCATGAGCCAGCCCACGCCCTGGCCCCACTTGGGGAAAACGTAGTTTCCCATGGTGAGAGGAGTCATCTGCACAGCACTGAAAATGAAGACACCCTAGGGAGGGGAGAGGAGAGGGGATGGGACACAGTCAGTCTCCCCAGTTGGACAATGAAGACCCCTCCCTAGACTCTGAAGTTGATAGGTCTACTGACCACCTCCCTTGACATGAGGGTGACTCTCACAAGGGTCCAGCCTCGTGGGAATCTGGCACCGAAGGCCACTGTTACTACATAAGACATTTTTGTATGGAATAGAAAAAGGCACCCCTTCTGGGAGAAACAACTTGAAGTTAGTGCCCTCTGCCCACCAGAAAAAGGGATCCTTTCTGGGAGGACAATAAAAAAGGCTCCTCTTCTTCCAAGTTAACCAGCTTGGCAAACAGAGCAAGGGCTGGACTTTAGGCTCTAGTCTGCCATCTGCCGAGTGCACTTGTGCAGGACACAACTTACCCCGTGGCCCAACCCACCCCACGCACTTGGGGCAGCCGTCCCAGGCCTGTTCACATCTCAGCTTCCTCCTGCCTGAAGGAATCAAGGAAGCTGAGAATGAGAGGTCTCCTGGAGCCCACGGCCTTGGGTTTCAGAATCAGGCCCACCTGATTTGAATGCAGCACCAGCTAACAGGGTGACGCTGGCAGCGGGGAGCCTAGGGCCCTCAGCAGTCAAGTGGGGCAAGAAGGCCTATTTTGTTGAGGTTTACGAGGATGACGTAATGTTTCTGGTGTCATGCAGGGCACAGAGCAGATGCTCAGCAAATGGGATGGAGTAGTATTATTAGGGAATGGGCGTTTTTGCCTCCAGAAGTTTCTCTTTGGGCCGGAGTCACTGTAGAGCCTGGCCTGATCCCAACAGGGCTGGCCAGGACTTTTCCTTACCGCCACAATGATTGGGGTGAAGAAGGACCAGCAGAGTTTCCACCAGATGCAGGGCCTGGAGCCAACCATCTCTTGGATGTTGTCATAGAATCGGTTAACACCTGTGACATTCAGAGTGAGAGCAGAAGGGATGAATGAGCTGTGGGCACTGCAGGCTCAAAGTCTCAATCTGCCACTTTCTGGCAGTATGACTGCAGCACGACCTCTAGGAGCTTCAGCCTCTTTGTAATAGCAGCCAGAGCTCTGAGGGGGTCCTTGTTCGCTAAGCACTCAATAACATCCAGCAAGTGGGTTGTGTGAGAAAGCCAGGAACCTCACATGAAAATATCTACCAACAAAAGATTATGCTTATAAAGCGTGTTCTCACCTCTCTGAGTGACCCTCCCACCCAATAGCTAGCCCAGCCATTCCTTCAAAGCTCTGCTGGACAGAGCGGTTTTCCCCAGAGCTCTGATGCTATAAGCAACTGGAGATAGGCTGCAAAGAAGAACCACAAATATTGCAAAACACCACCAGTGTCATGAAGTTTCCAAGACTGTTACTGGCCATCCCTCAGGTTCTGTGCAAAGCCCCTGACCCAGCAAGGAAACTGATTTGAGGGGAGAGAGGATGACAAGGAGGGGTAGATGGAAAAAGAAAAAAAAAGTACAGTGAATATCAAGGACCAAGGAAAACATTTCAAACACATTGTCTTGCTGGGATAATCAAAGCGCAGGGAAGGACAGCCTTTTGACTATTGTGCAGGGGGGATTTAGAAACTCAGGCCACAAAATAAATAAAATCATTGTTTCTTCCATTTTTTGTTCTAAGGGAGTGTGTACCTTTCACCATAGCCCCATTTTTGTTAAATATTTCACTTTGGACTTTTTCTTTTGTAGTTTTGGTGTCACTTTTTCTAGATAAAATCTCAAACCCTCTTATCCCCAAATTTATGAAGACATTTTGGCTCCCACTTTAAATGAATTTATTTAACCCGTCTAATGGTGTCTCCTAAACACAAGACCCCCCTGCTAACTTCATTAGATTGCTGTGAGGACTGAAAACAGTTGACCCCTGAACAAAGTGGCAGCTAGGGCCACTGACTGCCCCCCCAACTGATGCAGTCGAAATCCACATGTAACTTCTAACTCCCCCAAAACAGCCACCAATAGCCTACTGTTGACTAGAAGCCTTACCAATACCAAACAATTGATTAATACATACTTCGTATGTTCTATGTGTTATATACCGTGTTCTTGCAATAAAGTCAGCTAGAGAAAAAGAAATGTTATTAAGAAAATCCCAAGGAGGGGCGCCTGGGTGGTTCAGTGGGTTAAAGCCTCTGCCTTTGGCTGGAGTCATGATCCCAGGGTGCTGGGATGGAGCCCCACATCAGGCTCTCTTCTCGGCGGGGAGCCTGCTTTCTTCTCTCTCTCTGCCTGCTTCTCTGCCTACTTGTGATTTCTCTGTCAAATAAATAAATAAAATCTTAAAAAAAAAAAAGAAAAAGAAAATCCTAAGGAAGAGAAATTACCTGTAGAGTACTATTTTGTATCAAAATGAGTACGAAAAAATACTGTATTGCATTTACACACACAACAAGAAGGCTGTGCTGTTGCAGCTCGGGTTGTTCAAGGGTCAGTTGTCAGCTAATGTACAGAAAGGTCTTGGTATTCAAGCTCTATCTGTTGAATGACGATTGAAGAAATGAATGAATGAATGAATGAATGAATGGAGGGATTAGGGAGGGGGGGAAGGAAGGAGGAGGGTGGACACTCACCATAAAACCAGGAAATGGAGACACATTCGAAGAACACGAGGAATAGCAGGCTCATACCACTGGCAGAGTAGTAATCAAACAGTTTGAAGACATAGATGCCCCCCTAAAAGAGGAAAAGCAGTGAAGGGGTCCACTTCCCACGGGGGCCCAAGACACTCAGTTCACAGCCAACAGGGGCTCTGCAGTCTGGCGAGGTATATGTGAGATAAACACTGCAGCGAGGAGGCTTAAGGGAAGACTAAAAGAAGCGCGAGAGCCGAGTAACTAGGAGATGGTGTGATCATCGACTCCCTGGGAATTGGGAAGAAAATGTCTGGGGAAGAGAAATGCCCCATTTCTGGGAATGCTGGACTAAAAGAGGAGCTAGATATCAAGGCCATCTCTCCACAAAGTTAAACCAGTTATGTCTTCTTTCTGCTTAAAACCTTCCATGGCTTTAAAAGGACATAAATTTAACACATCAAAAAGTTGAGAGAATAAAATAAAACGCAAAATACAAATGGCTTTGTCCTCTAAGTTCTTGCATGATCTGTTTCTGTTCCCTTTACTTATCTGATCACTCCCTCTGCCCCTCAAACTTAACAAGCCCATGCCTACCTCAGGGTCTTTGCACCTGCTATGCTCATCTTCCCATGGCTGTCTCTTCATCATCATTTCAGTCTTAGCTCAACTGCCACTTCCTCAGAGGGCCCTCTCCTGATGACTTTGTCTGAGGTAGCATCCCTCCCACCCTCACTGGTCATTCCCTGTCTCATTATCACCTTTTCTTCATGGCACTGAACACACTCTGAGGTGATTTAATTTGTCAGTCTTGTCCACCAAAGCATAAGCTCTAAGAGAGCAGATATTGTGTCTGTCCCGTTAACTGCTGAATCTCCAAGGTCATGACAGGCCCATGGTGAGTGTTTAACAACCATGAAGGAATAAACGGACAAATTAATAATATTCTGGGGATGAACAGTATTTGAATCCAGGGGTAGTTCTGTGGATCATAAAGCAGACCCACAGGGCTGAGTTCATGGCTTTCAGGTCATTTATGTTTGCTGTACAATTCATCGGTTATGTGTTTGCCTTCTGGCTAGACCAGGAGGGCCTTGAATGCGGAGAGGACTGATCATCAATATCAATAGTAAAAGAAAAGTGGGAACAAGAAGAAGAGGGCAGTGTCAATGTCAAAGGCCCAACTCCAAATGGACTGTCTAATTTTTGTGTGTTTTTAAAAAACTCAGTTCTTGTATCCCCTCCTCCTGGAAGCAGTCCTGAGTGCCCCAGGCTGAGTTAGGGGCTGTATTCTCCAGCTGTGTCTTATCTTTTCTAGCTCAGTATCTGTGTCTCCCACCCTCTCACCTTGAGGACAGGGTCCCCATCTGCCTCGCTGCTGTTTGTACAGGACTTGGGACAGAGACGGTGCTCAAGGAACAGAAGAAGGGTCGGATGGCATGAGGCTGGGGTAGAGAGGACCTGGGAGTGGGCCTGGGGGCAGTGCACCAGAGGTGTGCTCGGGGCGGGTGAGCTCACCTGGGTGATGTTGGAGAGGCCAATCAGGTAGGAGACGATGCAGACAGCCGCGATGAAGAGCTCCCTGCGGTTGCGGAGGAGCCTGGGGTACTCATCCACCAGGGCCGTGATGAAGCCCTCCACGGTGCAGAACTTCAAGGGAGGAAGAAGGTCAGCCAAGTGTGGCAGATCCCAGCCCCGACCCACCCAGGGCTTGACTCTCTGGGGCAAGACCAAAGGGGTCTGGCATTCTCGGGACGGTAGAGCCAGAGAAGCCCCAGGATCCAGGCCTGATTCTGCCTCTGCCTCTCTTTGTGACCTCAGGAGAGTCCCTTCCCTCTGGACATCAGTTTCCCGAGATGGAAAATGCGGAAGGTGGTTGAGCTGCTCTACCCTAAAGTCTCATGTGGAACAGTCTAGGGGTCTGAAACTCTTGGTCATCTTCCTTTGGGCCCAAGACAATGGCCAATGGCCTCCTCTCCCTGCTTGTTCCCAGACCAGCAAGGCTGGGTGGCTCCACCAGGTGCCAGGGAGGGCGTCCTCACCTGGCTGTCAATGCCCAGCATCAGCAGCATTGAGAAAAAGAGGATGGCCCAGAGGGGAGAGATGGGCAGCTGGGTCACCGCCTCTGGGTATGCCAGGAACGCCAATCCAGGGCCTGTGGAGGAAAGGATCAAAAAGAAGCCAAAAAAATAAAAAATTAAAAAAAAAAAAGGGGAAGAAAAGTACTGAGCACCTACAGCATACCAGCATACCCCCCACTTTCTAAACTTTATTGCATTTCATCTTCAGAGTAAATTTTTGGGTGAGTGTTGTCAGCACCCCCTTTCCTAGGTGAGGATACAGAGTGTGCGTGAGTGGGGGAGGTGGTAGTGTTGGGTCCAGAAGCCAGGGCACCGGTGAGATGAAAGGATGGACTGTGACAGGGATGGTGATGGTGCAGAGAGGGGGCCAGATGGAGAGATACTAAGGAGGTGGAATGGGCAGGTCCTGGTATTGGTTGGTTTGTAGAGTGAAAGTGAAGGAAAGGTCCAGGATGATGCTGGGGCTGTCCTGGATACAGGACTTTGGCACTCTTTGCTGCAGTGGGGAGCACAGGGAAGAAGTAAGTTTAAGGAGGTCAGTTTGGGACATACTATGTTTGAGTGTCTGGGTCCGGGTTAGTCAAGAGAGGAGGAGAACCACTGGAAGGAGAAGGAAAGAAATTGTAAGCTCTCTAGGTCTGGCTCAGGAAAGAGGGGTGGTGGTTGGGGAATGCCAGAGAAATGAGCTAGCCCTTGTAGAGAAGATGAGGACATCAGTGGAGAAAGGTCCTTTCCATATGAGCAGCCCAGTTCTCCGTGATGGGGAAGGGGCTAGTCCCATTGCCTCCCCAAGTCTCAGGGCCTCTGCTGTATACAGATTGGGTCCCTCCTGCTCACTGCTTTCCCAGCTGAGCCTGGGGCTCTCCTCGGACCCTACAGCATTGCTGACTATTTGGTGAGAACATATCTGGAATGGGACTAAAGCAAAGATTTAAGCATGTCTGAGTTGGAAGGTTTATATCTCGGGGGCAAGAGTTGGTCCTCTCCCTGCAAAAGGCAGGATTGTGCTGGAAGTGCCAGTATGGGCAGGTGATTAAGAGCCCAAGCTTTTTGATCAGCCAGGTCTGTGCTCAACTCTAGTTCCATCACCTCTCTAGCTTGGTGAACATGGTCCCTGGGCCTCATTTCCTCACCTCGTAAAGGGAATAAAAAAACATGGACTCCACAGTTTTGGATAGTTTCACATAAAATGCTCCCTGCTCTGGTACCTGCTCACAGCCCTGGAGCCAACACACTACACTCATCCCTGTCTCACCGTCCTTCTACAGGCTTTTCTCTCTGTCAACACGCTCATCCTCTGGCTCCCACTGGTGAGGGCGGTAATGACCACAGAAGCCCACGTGTTAGCCCCTCCCACCCCAGGAGCCCCGGCCCTTCCATGTGTAGCGCTGACCTGAGGCCGCCACGTCAGCAATGGACCTCTTGGTGACATGGGCCATGAAGCCCACGATGGAGAAGATGACAAATCCCGCGAACATGCTGGTGCATGAATTGATACAGCAGACAATGATGGAGTCCCTGCAGAGAAGAAAGGGTGGACTCAGGGACGGTGGGGCTGGCAAAGGAGGTGAGCTAGGAGCAGTGGCAGCGAGGGACAAGCGGCAAGGGCAGAAGAGGGTGCCTGGGAGCAAAGCCGCAGGGCCGGAGGGAGGGTGCCCCCACCCCACCCAGGGAGCTGGTGGAAAGAGTGGAAAGAGTGGAAGTGCCATAAGAATACCCCCCGGGGCGGGGTCTATAAGGGGCGTGGCTGCAGGAGGCGTGGCGCTGGAGGGGCGTGGCCAGGAAGAAAGGGGCCCCTGGGCTCTCACACCTGTAGACATTGTTGTGGAAAGAATTATAGCTCCCAAGAGCGATCAGGGATCCCAGGCCCAGTCCGTAGGAGAAGAAAATCTGGGTTGCCGCATCCAGCCACACCTATAGGTAGAAGGAACAAAAAACAGTCAAAATTATGATCCTAGCCACCGGGCCCCATGGCCCTTTACATGTAACCAGCTGTACCTGGCAACCATCTCCGTTTACATATGAGGTTAGAGAGGTCCAATGACTTATATCCTAAAGCTGGTAAATAGTGGCTCAGGACTCATGCAGGCCCTTAACTCAGCCGCTGGGGGCCAGGAACCTGGGAAGGCCACTCACCTCTGAGTCGGACAGCTTGCGGAAGTTGGGTGTGATGTAGAAGAGGATGCCCTCCTTGGCCCCAGGCAGCGTAACTCCACGGAAGAACAGGATGATGAGCATGATGTAGGGATAGGTGGCGGAGAAGTAAACCACCTGGGGGTAAAGTTGACAACGATGCCCCCTCCAGTGCGCCCATTCTTGTCCTCCCCCCACTTCACTGACATCCGTGTCCGTTGTGGCCCTGGGCTTACTCCCAGTTCGTCTTCCTCCAGGAAACCTTCCTGGATTCCTAACTGACTGTGTTTATCCACTTTTCTGAGGCCTCTCCTTAGAATCTCAACCAACCAGCTCAGCACCTGATTTTCCCTCCCCCCCTACCCCTCCTTTATTTTTTGACTTTTGTCTAAATTGTTCAAGTAAAACATGGTGTCAGGAAAAATTTCAAGTTACACACACACACACACACACACACACACACACACCTTAAAGTTCCCTTCAGCAGCCCCTAGAATTTAAGTTATGTGAAGGAGAGGGCTTGTCTTGTTCACCTCTGTTTTCCCAGTGCCTAGAACAATCCACAGTTTATAGGAGACACTTAATAAATGCCTAATACATAAATGCATGGATGTTAACATTTTAATGTTCCTCTTTTGAGACTTTGTTATGCATGTATGATCATATTTTCTTACAAGATGATGCTCCAATTATGTGCTTGCTTTCTCATTTAACATGTTTAAAATTTAAAAAAAAAAACAGTGCATACTTAATTTCTTGTTTACTAAACATTGTTTTATTGTCTCATAACAATGTGGTTTTTTTTTTTTTTTTTTTTTTTTTTTTTTTTAAAGATTTTTATTTATTTATTTGAGAGAGAGAGACAGTGAGAGAGAGCATGAGCAAGGAGAAGGTCAGAGGGAGAAGCAGACTCCCCATGGAGCTGGGAGCCCGATGCGGGACTCGATCCCGGGACTCCGGGATCATGACCTGAGCCGAAGGCAGTCGTCCAACCAACTGAGCCACCCAGGCGTCCCAACAATGTGGTTTTTAATTATGCAAAATAGTCCTCCAGGAGGTTCTACCATCCTCTTTAAAATCTCTCCTACTGTTATCCATTCATGTGAATCTCACTAATACTATATTGGAAACCCCTGTGTATAAAACTTGATCTACAAAATTATTATACCATTCTTGGGAAAATTTTCTAGAAGTAGAATTACTGACTAAAAGGGATGAACCTCTCCATGGCTTATGATTCATATTGCCTAATTATCTTCCAGAAAGGGAACTTCGTCTAGCATTTCAGAGCACACCTTCCCCACAAAGTTGCCAGCACTGAGTATAATAATTAAAAACATTTTTTTTTTGCCAAATTGATAATCAAAAGACTAATGTCATTGTCTGAATGTCTGAAATGACATTTCTTTGTTTGCTGTTGTGAAAGAGCCATTTTCAAGTTTAATAACCCTTGTTATCTCACAGTCTGATGTGACCCTATTTTCTGGGCAGCATGAACTGTTCTCTGGGTTAGGTTCATTTCCCTGGTTGGATCGAGATTCTTCAGGGTTAGGAAAGGAAGCCAAGATCCACTAGAAAAGCCACTGATCTTGGAATTAGGAAAAGGAAATTCAAAACCATTTGTGGCACCTATAAGCTGTGTGACATTGGGTCAATTTCTTATCCTCTCTGACCCTTGTTCTTTCTGGTCTGGAAAATGGATACAATCAACCTGCCTACTCAGAAAGGTCAGTTGTATGAGAATATAGAGCATGCCTAATATATATTGCTTAGGTCTTGCACTTGAATCTATCTTCCATGTTTAGTATGGAGCCAAGTATGTAGAAGATGCTTAATAAGTATTTACTGATGGCTTAGATGACTCAGTCAAAAGACAATTGATACCATGTATTGTCTACCTACTAGGTGCTACATACTCCACATAGATTATTCTCCTCAGTCTTTATGCCAACCTTTGTAAGGTATTATTATTGTACCCATTTAACAGATAAGGAAACTGAGGCACAGAGAGTTGACATGACTTGCCCAAGCACACATAGCTAGGTATTGGAAGACTGAGACTCAAGCTCTGGTCTATCTCTTGTAGAGGCCTTAGGCTCTATATTCTTCTGCTTCTTAAATTTGGGTTCGGAGACACCTGTGCCTTCCTCCTGCCTGTTAAAATAGGGATGCATCAGAGAGGTTTAGACACCGGCTTCGGATCTGAGAACTGGTAAATCCATAGGTCCCACCAGACTGGAATTGGGCACTTATTTCATCAGTCATATTCATGTCCAAGTATGGCATTTGCGAAGATTCTGTTTTGTTCATATCAGCTTGGGTAGTCTGAACCTCCCTGCTCCAGCATGATTCAGTTCAAATTCCTTCTCTCTCTTACTTGCTGTCAGAACTCAGGTTTCCTCTAAGTCTCCCTCAGGCCAGGGTCCAGTGAGGGCCTGGGCTACCTTCTGTCCCTACACCCCTGGGGTGCAGCTTTAAGAGGAAAAGGGTGGGAGTGAAGCCAGGCCCCTCCCCCTAACTTAATTGGAAAGATCCCCAGGTGTCCCCAGGCTGGACCCCCAGCTTGACCTGGTTCTGCCCTTACCAATATTAAAAACAAAAACAAATGCATTTCCTCTTGTTAGCTACCAAGTGCTTTAACCAATCCCATTCGATTTGACTCTCCTGGCAAACAAACAGATAAGCCCCATTCTTCAGAGGAGGAAACTGAGTTTCAGAGAGGTGAAGTGATCTGCCTGAGGCCACCTAGCCAAGTTAACAGCCAAGCTGGGATCTGAACTCAGGACTATTTCAGTACAAAGCCTGAGAATTTAACCATTCATTGATCCATCTCTGTTCCTCCTCCAAGGCTGGGATGTGGAATGTTCATCTCTGGATCACCCTGGAACAAAACCTGGTATGGTGGCTGTTGGAGCCAATTCCACATTAAAACCTGTTAAACCCCTAGGGCTTGTCTGGGCCTACTTAGCCATAGTGACTCCATAATGCCTAGGTAGCCATTTTGTTGTTACCAGTTCTGGTATCAGTTAACCGTTTAACCATTGCCAAAACACATACCTAAAACAAGTCCATTTTGTTGTTTAATAAACGCCTCAGCAGTTCTGGGTAACCATTACTAAAACACACAGGTAGGAGACATCCAATCAGCCAAAGCCACATACGTAGAGGTCTGAGGTTGTGCCCTATAAAACTGTAAGACCAAGGCGGGGGTCTCTCTCTTCGGAGGCGGCCCTGGCTGGTCAGTCTGACTTCTAATGCTTGGCATAGAATAAAGCTTTACATAACTTTCACTTAGCCTCAGTCTCGTTCCTTTGATAATGGACCCAACAGTGGCAATGCTCAGGGACAGTCTGCTCAATGGTCCTTGAGCAAAGTTTACTATTTTGTGATGGCTCTGTGTAACTGACTTACATTATTGCATTTCATCCTCACACTGCCCAGAAGGTAGGTAATGTTATTATTCCCATATTACAGGAAAGAAAACCAAGGCAGGGCAGGATGTAGGGACCTGCTGCACTCCAGGTTCAGTGGGGTTCCTGGAAGTGCAGACTCCTTGTACAGGACGGAAATCCCCTTGTAGTCCCATTCTCTGGTCCCCACTGTGCACATATCTTACCTTTCCAGTCCAGCCAACACCCTTCCAGATACAGAAATACACAAGGATCCAGGCGATGGCCAGGGTAATGGCCAGAGGCCAGCGGATCTGTCCTGGCTTATCCAGCCCATCTGTCATCTGGTGCATGTTCCGCCTGGTGGAATAGTGGAAGGAGCAGAAAGTCACATGGGGCTGGTGGGAGTTGAAATGGCCTCGGGGTGCCCAGGTAGTGATATCCTCCGCGGTGACCGTGCTGACATCTGTGATCAGTGAGACCCAGGAGCTGGCAGGAGACTGTGGGGTCCATTATACTAACCGGTAGAAGTGTTATTTGCTCAAGGGACCTGATGGTTCCTTATTTTGTCCAGGATTATTGCTCACCTGTTTGGTTGCTGGTACCCTCCTAGCAAGACCCTCACCTTCACTTTTGCTCTATCCCCACTCCAGCTCCAGGGACCCTTCTAAATCATATGTCTGACTGTGTCCCCTCCTGCTCAAAACCCTACAATGAATAGCATCCTACTGTCCTCAGGATGAAGCCCAACCTCCCCAGGTCAACCCTGCAAGGCTCTCTGAGCTTACCCTGCTTCTCTCTCCAGTCTCAGCTCTCCCTGAAACCCCTCCAACGCTCATCAGACTGATGACTCCCATTCCCTCACCCATGCTTGGCTTGCTGTCACCTGCCTCCAAGCCTTCATGCATTCTCTTCCTCTTGCCAACACTGGTCTCACCTATGTGGTTTTCACCTTAGACATTGCTCCTCACCTGGGCTAGTCCAGGTACCATCTTGGGGTCCCTACAGTCCCCCGTGCATCCCCTCCTGTTATTACTGGTCATCTGGCGTTGCCACTCTGCTTGTTTGCTTTTGTTTGCCATGTCTCTAACCAGAATGCACATAGTAGGTGTTCAAGAAACGTTTATTGACTACATGGTTCAATGCAGTGCTGAAGGTGCGTTAGAGAATTGTATGTGGCACATGCTGGAAAGAAGAAGCAGCCGGAGAAGAATTTGATTCTTATTTGTAAGGAGGTAGCCTCATTAAGGACATTTCTGCACAAAGAGACTCGCATCATGTGTTCTGACAGCTCCTGAGTATGGCTCCTCCTGGCAGCTTATGCAAGGTGCCGTGGAACCTTCCTGGGTGCTCCTAGACCCTTGCAAGCTGCCCAGCACAGATGCTTCCTTCATGCCAAAGAGACTTGGATCCCAAGACCTCCTTTTGTAAAATCAATACCTCAACACACATCTACAATGTGCTCTTCTGAAGATACAATCAGCACAGCCCTCACTATGAACCGTGTGTGCGTACTTGTGGATGTGTGTGTGTGTGTGTGTGTGTGTGCACATGCCTTTATTCCAAACATCTCTGCGTTTCTCAGTAGAGTGGACTGGTTTTCCGGATGAACTGAGATTTCATTGGCCTGTCCTAGCGATTCTTCTTGACCTGTGCTATTGCCCTCCAGCAGTATACCCTCCACCCTCTCCACCCTGCTCCGTGTCCCAGGAGGCTGGCTGCTGGGGCTACCTCATTGGCTCCCTGGCCCTTTGGCTTCTAAGTAGGTTTGACGGATGGCAGGAGTCACTGGGCAGAGGAGCAAGAAGGCAGGAATTCATTCTCTCTAGCTTGTGTCTAGTGGCCCTTTCCACAGCCCAGCTCTCTACAGGGGAAGAGAAGGCTTCACTATCTCTTGTTTCTCCCTGAGGCTGGAACACCTCACCAGCTCCCATTACCTTTTTGAGGGTGCCTCTGTCTCCTGCTGGCCCTAGCTGACAGGCACCCCCTACCTCTGACAGCCCCACACTTACTCCCAGAACTCAACCACGGCGCTGGTCATGTTGGTGGTGTTGACAACAGTGTAGTTGGAGAAGCAGCGGTCCGTGTTCCAGGGGTTGTCGCACTGTTTCCATGGCAGCGTCTGCAAAGGCACAGTGGCAGAGACAAGGTCTGTTGAGCCCCCAGGGGATGGCAACAGTGGTCTCAGTGCACTTTGTCCATCCTCACCGTCCCCTGAGCCTCTTCCAAGCCATCCATGATCTCACCTCCCCTTCCCAACAGCTCCCAGATGCAGGTCATATTGAGATACCCATTTTGGGGATCAGAGAGGGGGAACCACTTGCTTGAGATCACACAGCTCCTGAGTGTCAGAGTTGAAATTTGAACCTTGATCATTTCGCTTTGAAAATCAGCTTTCCAAGCTGTGCTGTAACTTCTTGTGTGTTTGCCCTGGGGCCACTTCCCAGCTCTGTGACCTCAGGTAAGAGATCCCACCTGTTTGACACTCTGCACACCGATGTTAACAGTGACCACTGAACGGTGCTTGTTCTTTGTGAGGTACAGTGCTAAGCCCTTTACACATATTTACTCCTTAGTCCTCACAACAACTCTATGCAGCAGGTTTCATTTTCACCATCATTTTATAAATAAGGGCTCTGTGGCTCAGAGAGGTTAAGTCTCTTTTCCAAAGTTGAATAGCTGGTATATACTGGGGTCAGGATTCAAACCCAGGCAGTCTGAGTCCACACGAAATGAGCTAACAACAGCTACCTTAAGAGGGGGAGTCAGGAGGATTAGAAGTCAGTCCACACAAAGCCCATGGCTCAGGGTCTGGCCTGGAGCAGGTGCTTGGTTCACAGTGCTACAACTTGTGGGGACACAGGGGCTGCTGAAGACACACCATCCCACCCCTCTCCCCCAACCCAAGGAACAGCCCTATTAGCAGAATGGTAGTCCAGCGGATGGAGGGTGGGCTCTGGGTTTGGCTCCTTCTGGAAGGAGCGGTCCAAGGGGCCACTCACTGTGGTGAAGGAATTGTACAGGTAGTAGATGGCCCAGGAGATGATAACGATGTAATAGATGTTCAACCAGAATGACAGCACAGCAGCAGCAAGGCCCACACCTGCGGGTGGACACGGCATCATGACATTGGTCTAACAGAGCAATAACAGTAACTACCCTAGGAAGTGTCATTCTTATTTTCCATGATGTCCACCAGGTCACTGGACCTTGGAAACAGGTGTTATGGAGGCACTGAGGCTAAGAGAGAGGGAGAGACTTAGCTAAGGTCACACACATCTGGCAAGGGAGGACTTGGGTCTGGGGCCTAGCACTGGCAGGTTGCAAGTGGGGTGGGGGTCTTGGCTTGCCAGGCCCTCCATGTATCCATCTGAGGGTCTGTCGAGCAATTGAGCAAGGAAGCAAAGAAAGTCGTACCCAGCCCTGGCTGGGGAAATGAGCTTACAGGACAGGGCAGGCTGATGTGTGTACAGGGGCGGGGGGGGGGGGTGGTCGTCTCTGGATTGGGGCCTCCTGTCCACCTAGATCCTAGCCGGGGCTGCCATCTGCCACCTGGCCCCTTTGAGGGCTCCACTCTGTTCAGAAGTGAGCAAGGTCCCTCTCTCCAGGAGGGCTGAGAGTGTCAGGATGGCCCTGGTTTCACCACAGTTCTGTGGGCAAGAGCACTGCCACGTGGCCCCATTCTGCAGACTTACCCTTGAACATAGGGGCCAGCTTCCACACCCCCAGGCCTCCAATGGATGTGTACTGGCCCAGGGAGCACTCCAGCAGGAAGAGTGGGACCCCCGCAAAGATGAGTGTCAGGAAGTAGGGGATCAGGAAGGCCCCTGTGGGGGAGAGAAGAGAGATGCTCATGGTTCCAAAGCTTTGGAGAAGCCCCATTCAGAGAGAGCATAATGGCGGGGCATTTTAGGGTCCCAGCCACAATCTCCCTACCCTCTGCCTTCAGAGTAGCACCCACAGCCAAAATCCAGTCCAGGATGTCCTTTGCTCAAACTACATCCCTTGTTCTTTGCAAAATGAAGAGGTGAACTGTTTGGTATTGTTAACAAAGGGCAATTGTCCTTTGGGAAACTTTTGGTAAAGGGACAAAAACAGGAAATGGTACCTGGTCTTTAGGGGGCCCTTCCCCTAAGTTTCCCTCAGAAAATGCCCAAGTGTGACACTCTTCAAGGGGTCCAGACCCAGCTGGGATGTGGCCAGGACAGCACCTACCACCACCGTTTTTGCCGCAGAGATAGGGGAATCTCCAGACGTTGCCCAGGCCGATGGCATAGCCCACACACGACATGAGGAAGTCAAAGCGGCCCTTCCATGTGTCCCGGTCTGGAAGGTCTGCTGCCTTCTTCTGCACCTTGACCACCAGAGTTTTGGGCTTGTCATTGGCCATGGGGGCCTCGCTGACCTCTGTGGAGATCTGCCCGTCGGCCACCTTGCTGCCATTGGTTGCCATGTCTCGGAGTTTGGACACAGAAGTCCTGGCAGATGGACGTGTGACGTCTGCCCCAGTCCACGCAGACAGCAGTTTTGCGGCTCAGGGTCACCCTAGGAGAACAGAGGGATGGGGTGACAGGCACGGAAGAGTGGCCAAATCCTGAAGTTGTCCCAAAATAACAAGAATAAAATGGCCCACAAGCCAACCAGGGGTCAGAGAAGGCTCTCTCATCACCCTCTTTCTCCTGGAGGAAGCACAGTGCCTTCTGTTCCTAGACTTGTGTGGGGAGAACATGGTGATTTTATGGCTCCTGGACTAGCTTCACACCTGCAAATCTATGTCATGTGCCCTCTCTTATGTGTCTTGCTCAGCAAAGAAAGCTGAGGAGACCAAATTTCCAGACAGGAATATCAAGTGTTCCTCATCTTTGCCTCTCAGGATACAATTAGATTTTTCATACCCTGAGGCACAGTAACCATAGTCACTGTAAGCCATGGAGGGGCTTACCATGGGGCCAAATAGGGAGGTGACCCAGCTATGGGTAGTGGCTGAAGGTGGGAGATAAGCACAGACTCTAATCACGATCCAAGTCCTCTTTCACATTTGAGCTGTGTGACTTTGAGAAAACCTCTTCACCTCTCTGAGCCCTGCTCTCCCTACCTTTTAAACTGAGTACGATAATAGTACGTCAGGTTGTTACTCAGCAAGTCTCTTGTGCCTGGCAAGTGGTGTTACTATTTGTCAGCAGTCCCCAAACCTTGCTGTGCTTCCAAGTTGTTTGCGAAGCTCTGTAATGATAGAGTCCCAGGTCCCACCCCAGATGTCACACATGAGAATCTCAAGGAGATGAGTCCTAAATCTGGAGATGAGTCCTGAATCTATACATTTAACAAATTCTGCAAAAGGAGATTCTTATGCTGGGAGCCAATCGCGGCCCTCAGCTGAAAAAGGACCACTGATTTACCTGACCTCCCTGACCCAAGAAAGTCCATCTACACTCTTTACTCGCTTGTCTCTTTAGTTCCAGAGGCAGCATGGAGTAGAAAATGATTTATGACATCGGACTCAGCCCAGGCCTAGGTTCAAATCTCCAGCCTGCCTTTTATAAACCGAGTGACCCTACGTCCTGCTCTAGCCTCATGCTTCTTGATTGTTCTAGTCTCAGTTTCTCCACCTATAAAATGGCAGTAATCTTATCTGGCTTGTAGAATTGCGGCAAAAACAAGCTTTCATGGTTGTACAGGTATTTTTCACCGGACTGGTTTAGAAAGAGAATTCTGCATATGGTTGTGATTATTTTGGTTGTGGATGTTACCTAATGATACTTGCTGGTGGGTCAGCTCCAGAGTAGCTCCCTTGGCCACCTCTGAGTGCACGCCTGCAAAGCAGAGATGGGGAGGGAGCCCATTGAGCTGGCAGGTGGTGGCTAATGGGCAGCCCTAGGGAGAGAGTACCAGGGCTGCAGGAAGCCCATGGGAGCCCCCCACACAGGTGACCACACGAGCCTCCATGCCAGCCATGGGGCACTAGAACATGCTGGAAGGGGCCTGTGGCCTTCTCAGGATAGCTGTGGGGATGGGCATGAGGGCAATGCGAGGACGGCCTTCCATCATTTCTTCAGAAGAAAAAGAGAAGTCAACAGAGGGGCAAAAGCCCTTCAAGGTCCAACTGGGAGCCAACAAACGCAGCTGAGATTTTTCTCCATCCCCTAACCAGAACTACAGAAATGTTGTAAAAGGCCATGTAAGTAGACCTCAAAATAGTTTTAGTATGATCTTTTTTTGCCCATCCCGTTGCAATCTAGTCATTAAAAAAACCCCTCCAAAACCCTAAAGATATATTCTAAGGCATACACAGTGATTAGTTTATATGTGACTTCTGTTTCCTTTTTTGCACTTTTCTGGATTTTTATAATTTCTAAATTTCTACAAAATTTTTACATTAATCAAGTAACACAGAATAAACTTATAGAACGCTTAGAACAAACAGGACTGTGTGAAACAATAATCTGGGGCCTCTGAGATGTAGTAGCAGAGCAAAAGCAGCACATGGCCCCAGAAGGTCTCCTCTCTCAGCTCTGCCCCACTGGGGGATCCGGATTGCTGTGCTCTCACCTTCTAGACCCCTCACACTCAGTCCTTATCCCCAGACACCAATGTCTCTGCCTAGAGTTCACAGAAAACCAGACTACTTCTAGACAGTTTCCAACCCTGTTTCTCACTCTTCAAGAGGACCCACAGGCTTGTCTCAGATGCCTACTACCTGCTTCCTGACTTTGGTCTGGTACCATCAGAAGGAACTCCTGACTCAGGTAGGGTGACCTCCCATTGTCAGGAGTGGTAGCCCATCTTGTGGTCTACCAGAAAGTCTTGGCATATGCAGGGGAGAGAGAAGCCTTAGGAAAGGGTGTGTGTTGGGGGGAGGTGGTTAGCCATTAACTGTCAAATCAAAGATGACCCTTAACTGTCCCTATGACCTACCCTTGTAGGTTCCAGCCACTATGTTTTTTCAGAAGGATCCAATTACCTTGGACCAGAGCTGATCACCTAACTCTGGGTAGTCTTTCAAAGCTCCTTCCCTGGAAATTTGGCACATGGCTGAGAAAGAAGGCCAGCCTGTCCGGGGAACTGGGAACTCTTAGGCAGCTGTCTTCTGCCCACCCGCACTCAGAGTATCAGGGAGAGTTGGTCTGCTGAGGAGGAAGGAAATGAGAAGTCAAAAGATGGAGAGTCTTGGGCGCCTGGGTGGCTCAGTGGGTTAGGCCTCTGCCTTCAGCTCAGGTCATGATCTCGGGGTTCTGGGATTGAGCCCCGCATCGGGGCTCTCTGCTTGGCGGGGAGCCTGCTTTCCCCTCTCCCTCTGCCTGCCTCTCTGCCTGCTTGTGATATCTCTCTCTCTCTCTCTCTCTCTCAAACAAACAAACAAATAAATAACTTAAAAAAAAAAAAGATGGAGAGTCTTGAAAGCATCTATCTTTGCCATTCCAGGCTTTCTTAAGCCTGGCTGCATTCCAATGCTCAGAGTTCATAAAGAAAGCATTTCCACCATGCCAAAATAAAATTCCCTCCTTTTCCTCACATTGGCACAGGGGATTCCTGCTAACGTCTTGAATCTCTGTTCTCTTACCACTCAGCTTAAGTTCTCAGGAAGGCCTGTAGCCCTATGGGAACAACAACTTCTGGCCTCTGCCCTGGATATCTTTGTTGACTATCCATGGAGACTCAAACCTATTCCAACACCTACTGTGCACTAGACCTCAGATTGCCCCACACCACTCAGGGAGAGACAGACAGACAGACAGGTGCAGGTCCGGCTCACTCCCAGCAAGAAGGAGAGATAGCGAGGTGCATTTAATGGGGTGAAATGTGGTGTTTATGTCCTTTGAAGAAATCATTCGACACCAACACAGAAGAGAGGTGGAACGCTGGGAGGAAGGAGAGCTCCGGTTCACCAAGAGGTTTATTCCACCGTCCCCTCCCTGAGCACAGTTAGCATCCCCTCGTGCAAAGGCCAGAGAGATCAGAGACCACGGCTGCTTGAAGAGCTCAGCGTGAGGAAGGCATATGTGTTATCTTCAGAATATGGGAAAAGATTTGGGCAGATGCCTGTGACTACCCTCTGAAGAGCCACATAGCCAGATAGAGCTTTCCTTTTAGAAGACAAAATGTGAAGATAACAGTAGAAAGCTGAGAACAGATATATCTTGTGCTTCCTCGGGGATTCCTAGGGAGGAGGTCCCCTGGGTCACAAGACAGTGAGATGGTGCTACATCAGAGACCTTGGCTCCCCTTGAGGTTTACTAGCATTGGGCATGTTCCTCCCCTTTTTGATCCTCATCTGTAAAATGGGGAAATAATAATAATCTTTTATTCGTAGAGTTGCAGTGAAGGATAAATGAGATCGCACACATAAATCATTGCGACTACAGGGCTCAAGAGCGAGGGCTCAGGCTATCTCCGCCGTTCTCATCATGGTGATGATTACCAACTATATACGGGTTGTGGTTCCTAACCTGGGAGGTACAGCAATGATGACACTATTACGACTAACATTTATCATGGGCTTATTATCCATGCCCTCCAGAGACGGGCAGCACTTTCAGAAGACTGATAGAAATTGTCCTTTAAGCCTCCATGGGGGAAACTAGCTAATAAAGATTTCACATCTTCCTGCTTTGGGCTCTCTGTATACCAACTGATGAGTGGTCTAGCCCATCACCCTGGGCCAGGCAGAAGGCAGGAGTGGTACATTTGTGTGTCTGGTCAATAAAATAAGGGATTATTCCTTAATAAGTCTGGCAAGAGCAAAAGTCTAGTAGATGGGAGGAAAATGAGTAAGGGATCCCCATTAGTTAAAAAGCCTGGGACCTGGAGCTTACAGACAACACTTCCGGAAGCTGCCTCGCTCAGACACTCCAGGAGTATAGCTGCTGGTGAATTTTCATTCCTGACACCAGCTGGTTAACCTGTTGCTTCCCTGTCTCATCAAAAATGGCACTGAAAAGCACAGGCATATACAAGTGCCCAATAAAGGAAGCTGGCTCTCTTTCTAGAAAAAGAATGATCTCAGAAGGAGGAGCCACCTGTCAGCCAGGAGTTACTTCCCCTCTCCTGAAACGGACTCCCTTGCTCTGCCAGGCAGGGGCTGTCCTGTGTCGGAGGACAGCTCTGCGGGTCCATAGCAGAAGGGCCATGCATCTCTTCACCCCCTCTGCAGCGTGGGCCTCCTCTACCTGCTGGTGGAATGGGTAAAAGGAATGCCTTTCACCCCTTCGTGATGTGGGGCATTTTGGGCATTTTTCCAAGGCTTTCTTCCAGAGTCTTCTGGTTCTTCCTCTTCAGATGACAGAATTCTGCAGATGAAGAATCTGAATACACGTTCCTCCAAGTCCTTAACGTTTCCCCATATTGACTGAATTCCTTTGAAGCAACGTTCAACGGGGCATCGTTAATGTGAGACCCCCGTGACACGTCCTCTGTACTCACTCGCCTACTCATTCACTCCTTCCTTCATTCAGCAACTATTTGCTCAGCACGCGCTGTGTGCTGAAATGGGGATGGAACAATCATTTCGAGCCCTTTGTATTCTGCAGCAGAGTCTGAATCAGTGAACTAACAGGAGCCAGCAGAAAGATTCCATTTTGTAAATATTTACCCAGGGCTTAATGTGTTCGTGGAGCTGGGCTGGACACGTGGGTCGCAAGTATTAATAAGACAAGGTCCGTGACCTTCACAAGGTCACAGCCTATAATGAAAAATATCTCTGCCTGTAGCCAATCATAGTACCTGTGATATGTGTAGCAAGAGTATATGAACTCATATACTCTAGCAAGAGTATATGAAAAGAGGCCTTTGTGCCGGCCTTGAAGGAATGATGGAATTCAACCAGAGAAGACATCCTAGGGGTATTGGCTCAGTTGGCTAAGCCTCCAATTCTTGGTTTTGGCTCATGATTTCGGGGTCATGGGATCGAGTCCCACATCAGACTCCATGCTGAGCATAGAGGCTGCTCGGGATTCTTTCTCTCCCTCTGTCCCTCTTCTGCTCTTACTCTCTCTCTCTAAAATAAATAAACTAATTAAAAAAAAAAAGGCGGCATCCCTTATGAGGGGACATTTGAACTGGGTTTTGAAGGTTGAATAGGTGTTCATCAGGCTCAAAAAGAGGGAAGGGCATCCTAAGTGGAGAGAATGCAGGAACAGAAGTAGAAAGATTTGAAGATAGGAAGGTCAGTTTGTGAAAGACCTTGAAGGCCAGGCTAAAGAACTTCGGGACCAGTTGCAGGGATGCAACTGGGGTGATGATGTGAACAGATTATTATTATAGAAGACTCACTCAGGGAGGCTCTGGGAAGGAGTGAAAGAACGAGACTCAAGGCAGGAAAGTGGTGAAAATGTTCCCATGAATATGTTCTTTCCTCAATGTGCAGTTGGAGACCAAGTCCTAAAGCCATTAATAAAAATGGGGCCAAACCAAGCAGAAAGAATACCTCTGCTAATCCCTGAGTGAGGCAATGCTTTGTAAGAGAAAAAAAGAAAAAGAAGAAGAAGTTTGGAAGCTCTAGACCAGAAGTGGCAAAATGGGTCAAAACTGGCCCTTGGGCTTATTTTATTTGGCCTGAACAAAGTTTTTTTCGGTTTGAATTAGGATTCAGAAATACGACTCTCTAGGATACATGATTTCAAACAGAGGGAACAGCAACTGCAAAGGCCCTGAGGCTGGAAGAAGCTTGGCATGTTTGAGTCAGCATGGAGGCTGGGCTGGCTGGAGTCCAACAAGGGAGGGAACAGAACTAGTCAGAAGCAGGCAAGCCCCACATCACACAAGGTCTCAGAGACCACAGCAAGGAGTTTACACTTTCTTCTAAACAGGATGGGGAAGCGTAGAGGGTGTAAGTGGTGGGAGAAATCTGACTTATATTTAAGAGTCTCATTGTAGCTGCCTAGAAGAGGAGGCAAAGGGACAGAGGTAGAAGCAGGGAGGCTCCTTAAGAGACTGAGAGTCCAGGTGAGAGAAGACAGTGACTTCAACTGTGGCAGCTAGGGAAGAGGTTGTGAGGAGTGGGACCAGGGATCTATTTTAGAGGTGGGCCCTGCAGGCCTTGCTAGCAGACTGGCTATCAGCAGCCTAGGCCTGCGCAGATGGCAGGCTGGGGGGAGGGGAGCGTGTGGCAGCCACCCTGGACAATCCCCCTCTGTCCCACTGCATCAGAGGGACTGGTGGCTGCGTGGGGTGGGGACTTGGGCAGAGGCCAAAAGGCCAAGGCCAGTGTCTCAGGGCTGCCATTGTCCAAGGCTAGCGCTGGGCCCAGAAGGAGGCTCAGAGGGAGTATGGCACCATGAAGAGCCAGGAAGGCAAGAGGGGGAGCAGCAGGCTTGGGAGTAGGGGCCCCCACTCCCTCCCATGACACTGTGCATACTCCTGCTTTGTCTTGCTCCCATTCTGTAATTACAGAAATTACAGAGGCTTGCTTCAAACTGCAATCACTCTACTTGCTTTTATTTCTTTTTGGAACTCTGCAGTTCAAGAAAAAAATTAATATTGGGTTTGGCTTCATTCCAAAGAGAAACATAATGCAGTTTATTCTCTGCTTTAGGGAAAAATGCTAGGCTCAATAAATTGGACAGGCTTCATTGAGCATCTGTTGTGTATCCAGACCCATGCCAGCTCCTATCAAGGGAGAAGAGCCAGCATTTACTGAGCACCTATTGTGTGCCAAGCATTTAACAGGTGCTATATCACCCAGTACTCATTCCGCCTCTGTAAGCCAAAGGCTATTTCACCCATTTGACAGATAGGGAAACTGAGGCTTGCCCGTCTGTGGCAATGGTAAAGCAGTCTCAGCCGGCTTGGTGCTTCAAGCCCTTGCTATCCAAAGTGTGGTTCTCCAAGAGGTAGCATTGGCATCACCCAGAGGCCTGTTAGAAATGCAGAATCGTGAGCCCCATTCCAGCCCCATGGGATCAGAAGACGCATTTTAACAAAGTCCCATGCAAGCTTTGCAAGGGTGCACACGGAAGCTCTGGAGGTTGTAGGTTAGGGACGACCCCGATTATTTCACAGAGCTTGCATCCATTCCCTGCATGGGCAGGGGCTAGATATTTAGTGTGTTTGAGTATCAGGTATCCTCAGTGGTAATTGTGGACTCCCATGCCCCACAGGATGGCTGTGAAACTCCGAATCAAGATAATGCATGGCAAGAGGCTGATGAGAGCAGAGGGCCTCGTGCACAGGAAGTGCTCAGTAAACAGCAGTTTCGATTGCTATTCAAAGAGATGAATGGCCGGGGAAGTGCTTTGTAATTGAAAAACATTGCACAAATATGAGGACCGATTAATAGAGGATAATCATGTGCAGACAGTTAGAGGGAGGATGGATGTGGGCAGGTGGATGCAGGTGCTGTGGGCAGCCTTTGACACCACCTGCCCTGAAGGTTAGGGAGGGATCCCTAGAGAAGGTGCTCTGATGGAGAGGGGGCAGCTGGAGAGGGTCTATCAGGCCTCAGGACTTAGGTCTCAGAGACCCGAGTCTGGGGGCGAAGAGTCAATCTTCACCAGCGTGTGAGCTGCAGCAAACTGGCCGGCCACAGGTCTAGATGGTAAGTCCTTTTCCTTGAACCCTCAGCCAGAGCCAGGACCTATGCAGCTTCCTTCCTGCTCCAGGCTTGTTCTCTGCCACACTTGTACACCTGGTCTATACCAGCAGTCTACAGATTAAGAACAAGGCCAAGAGGGGCACCTGGATGGCTCTGTGGGTTAAAGCCTCTGCCTTCAGCTCAGGTCATGGTCCTAGGGTCCTGGGATCAAGCCCCGCATCAGGCTCTCTGCTCAGCAGGGAGCCTGTTTCTCCTCTCTCTCTGCTTGCCTCTCTGCCTACTTGTGATCTCTGTCTGTCAAATAAATAAATAATCTTAAAAAAAAAAAAAAAAAAGAACAAGGCCAAGAGAGGGCTGGTTGCTGGCCCAAGGTCGCACAGTACACAAACAGTATGATCCTTGGAGACCCCCACCACCCCAATTCTCAGCTCATTACACATTCAGAGTCAAGAGATGAAGGAAAGCAGCTCCACATCTTGCACAAACTTCTCATCTGACTCAACATACCTGAGAGGTAATTTGCAGACCCAGGTGCATTTCTTAATAGCATCTATTGTATACCTATGCTTCACAATATCCCACTGTGACTTTCAAGTAAGTCACTTATCTCCTTAAAGTGTTCGTCTCCTCATCAGGAAAAGGAGCCAACAGTAACTACTTCATGAGGCATAAGGACTGGATTTGAATTTTCTAGTGCTGTGCCCAGCCCAGCAAGTGCTAAATACACTGAAACTAAAATGATTACTGGCTCCATTTTGCAGATGACAGTACCGAGGCTCAGAGAGGTCAAATGACCTGTGCAAAGTCACATGGGATTTAACTCAGGCCCCCTGGCTCAGTCTGGTGGTATCTGCTCACCCAGAGGTGCCTGCCAGACACAGGCCTGTATGAAATTCTCTGAAGCCTCTAGATGTAGCCTTACCACTTACTCAAGCCTTCCTGCTGGGTCCCAAGGAGAAGATATGTGACCACAGGTAGATGAGTTTCCCCAGCCTCATAAACCCATGCAGATAAGAAAACCCAAGCTCAAGCCCTTCCCCATCACTTGCAGCCCCAAGAGCCTGGAATTACAGTTTTCTGGGGTGCTCCCAAAACCAGAATGTGGGAGCTGGCTAGAGAACGCACCCGCCCACCCCCAATAAGCAGAGTGAAAGGGCAAAAAAGTCAGCTTTATAACTGCTAGAGGCTTAACAGACCCATCTAATGGTGAAATAAACTCCAGGAGTCAAGCTTCTCTTTCGTGGTGACACACAGAGAAAAAAATCCCCAAATTTCATTAACAAAGAAGGAAAGAAAAAGAAGATATCAGAGCACAGGAAGGAAGTGAGCCCAGCACTTAACTAACATGCCAGGGTCTGCTCTAAATGATTTATGTATATTAACTATTCTCGCTCCCTCTCCATTTACTGATGGTAAACTGAGGCACGGAGAGCTTAAATTGGCTTGCCAAAGGTCTCACAGCTAGGAGTGAGGGGACCTAGGACGAATCCAGGCAGCTGGGCTCGTGGTGTCCATGCTCTTAAACACTCTATTCCGCTATCTCCAGTGGGACCCCCAAAACCCATCTTTTTTTTTTTTTTAAGATTTTATTTATTTATTTATTTATTTGACAGAGAGAGAGAGAGAGAGAGAGAGAGAGATCACAAGCAGGCAGAGAGAGAGGAGGAAGCAGGCTCCCCGCCAAGTAGAGAGTCCAACGCGGGGCTCAATCCCAGCACCCTGAGATCATGACCTGAGCCGAAGGCAGAGGCCCAACCCACTGAGCCACCCAGGCGACCCCCAAACCCCATCTTTAAGGTGTGCAAGAGTGGCCCATTTCCAGCAAGCAACTCCCTCTAGGACAAATCCCCACAAGGACAAGGCCTGCTGTTCTTTTTATGAAACTGAAGGCAGGCTGCTGAGGTTTGGCTCCCGAGAGGTTAACTTGTTCCCATGGCCATATTGGGCAGAACTGCCAGTGTCCCGGGAGCCAACAAGAGGCCACATGGGATCCAGGATGATCAGCTCTCCCCAGGCCCTAGGGGCTAGGGGCTCTAATTAGCGTCCCCCAGAGGGGCAGGGGCAACCAGGCTCAAGGTGTGGTGATCCCTTCTGGGAGTCCCCAGTTTTCCCCCCAATTGCACATATGGGTCCTGTGTGCTGCTGGAAGGAGGCCTGCCTTCGGGCCATGTCTGCAGGTCAAAGAGGGAGCATGGCCAGCTGGAGACTCTGGAGCCTCAAGCCGCATGTGGGAATCCACTCCACCCATTACCAGCTGTGTGGTCTCCAGCCAGCCCCTTCTGCTCTTTGTCTTGGCTCTCCTCCGTGTGCAAGGACAGGTGCCAGACTGTGCCTTCTAGTGCCCCTTCTACTCTGTGTCCTCATTCTCATCTCACCCTGCGAGTCTAGCTTACCCAGTCAGTGGTGTGCTAACATCTGTCCTGGTCCCTAACTGTCTGCAAAACCCGACTGAGCACCTCCTCTCATCCAGGCAATTTTCAATCCAATCCAGCCCACATGGACTGTGCACACGAGGGTAGCAGGACCCACATTAGGTGCAGGGGAAGAAAGATACCAGTCGGAGTCTGGGCCTGCTGCCACTGAGCTCTCGGGATGGCTGGGAGCTCTCAGGACAGCTGGGACACAGGTAACCAGCATGCATGTGATAAATTCTTCATCAACCCAGAGGAGGGATGGCCCTCTCCACAGGCACCTGGGAGAGAATGGCACTGTGCTCCCTGACAGAAGGGGACAGAGGTGGGGAGGTTCTCTTTATAACCACAGCCAGAGAGAGCAGGACTGGGATCCTTGCCTTTCCCCAAGCCTAGCTGCTGGTCCATTTCAGGCAGAGAGAAAAGGGTGAACATGCATAATGCACTTAGGACCACTGAGGAGCATGGCGTGGCTGGCTAGAAGCTGGGTTGATTGAAGGAGTGTGACTGGAGAGGTGGAAAGCAGCAGCAAAGGGCTTTGAATGCAGGAAAAGGGCGGGCACTGTGTCCTGTAGTAAGAGCAGTGATCACACTGAATGCTTATTAAGTGCTTAATACGGTTAGTGCATTTCATAGATGATCATATTTACCTCTCACCACACCCTACTGCACAGATGTGGAAACTGAGGCTCAAAGCAGTAAAACACCTTGCCTGAGGTCCCAGATCCAGGAGGCTAGATTCCAGAGCCCATACTTCTAACTGCTCTTCCACACCTTGGGTATTGGGGGAGAACTGGGGGCCACTGGAGTCTTTAAAAGTGGGGAGATCTGATCCGGCGATGACTTGACAGGAGATTGGCACCTGGGGTGGGGGAGGACAGCACCACAGCTGGGATCACCGTGGAGGTGAAGGGGAAGGCCCTGTCACTATTCACAACTCAACTTCTATTCTGACTAATGGCTATTTGGTCTTATCTCCCCAGGTACATTGTATCCTCTACACAGATGGGACTCGGAAGTCCAAGACTTGCTCTGTTTCCCCCACACCCCTCAAACAGTGATAGATGCATACATGCTGTCCTGAGTTCCACCTTCCCTCCCCACCTGTCCCTCTGTCCCTCTCTGTGACAGCAGACCTTGTTATTAAAAGTCCTCAAGAAACGTCTGCCTCGGAGAAGGTGGCACTGGTCTTCAAAGCAGCGGTGTGCTGTGTTTACCAGAAGGCCCTCAGGAAAGCAAATGGAAGGCTGATTCTGGGGTGTAAATGCTCCCACTGCAGCGGGTTCAGGGAGCCACCATGAGGTCACAGGACTGGGAGAAGATGAGCACACTCTGGGAGCAGACTCTTGTGTGCTTCCTGTAGGGAAGCTCACCTCACCTCCTCCACAGTCACTGGAGTGGACACTGCTGCTTCCGCAGGTGTGTGGAGCCCCAGTCCAGCCCTCTGTGGTGCTGAGGAGATGGAAGGGACATAGCGAGGAGGGCAGGCAGGAGGAGAAGAAAGGAGAGCAAAGAAAACCGGAGGGAGGGGAGTAGCAGAGAGGTGAGAACAGGGGCACGGGAGGAAGACAGAGGAAAAAGACAAAAGGAAAAAGAAAAGACAGTGGAGGGAGGGGGAGACAGGGTGCTGTCCTTTTCCTGTGGGCTGTGCTAGGCTCTACCCTATGATCTCACAGTAGCCTCTGGAGAACCAATGAAGGAGGGGGCCTGCATTTGAGCAGAAAGAAACATGGTGGCAGAGCCCACAGTCTCAAGTGGTTGAGGAGCTGTGACCCGGGACGCAGGCTACAGGGTCTGCCCCGCTGCCTTCCTCCTTTTGGTAACTGGACTTGCTGGGGGCCAGCCCATCCCTCTGTGCCTTCCTAACAGCTCGGAAGGCTGGAGGCCCCTAATGCCAGGTACCCTGCGCGGGGCCCTGGCCGTCCTGTCCTGTTCCAGGCTAAGCCTTTCCCCCTCCCTTCCTTGGCTGGCTGCGTGCAATTTTGCAGCTCTGCGCTCCAGGGGCTGCCTCAGTAAAGGCCCCGGCTCACCCAGTCAGAAAGGATTCACCGCGATTGGGAAATGAGAGTGACAGGCTGACCACCTGGCATTCTTGTACACCATTCTTCATCTTTGCCTTCTAAGACACTCTTGTAAGAAAACCAGGGGGTTAAATCACTGCTCTCTCCTGTTGGGAGATGTGCTTGAAGGACTCTGAAGGGCGTTCTGAAGGGCGTTAGGATAAACGGCCTTTAGAAACTCAGATTGGAGGTGGGGGGAGGAAAACACAGTACTGCAGAGACGGGCTGAACGAAATGATGATCTGTAATAAGTCACATGCAGACACGCCGCCTACACAGAGAGCCCACTCGGTGTCACGGACTAGCACTTCCGCCGCAGGGGCGCGGGCTATTTCTTCAGTTCCCTATCAAGCGTCCACACCTGGGGCTCCATTTCCAACTCTGTGGGCTTTATGGGCTCCATTCTATGGATGAACACACTGAAGCCCCAGAGATAAACTGTGTGCATCAAGATCACACAAACTCACAGTAAGAACCCGCGGGGATCTCAAACGGATGGCCTGTGGGGGCCAAGTGGGTCCCCTATATGTGTCTGGTTGAGTGGTATCAGAATTTTAAAACTTGCATTTGCAGGTTTTGGTGGGGGAGGCGCGGGGGGAATAGGCATGTGTTTTCCAATTTACTGCAAGTCCTGCCACGAGTGATATCTTGTCCCTGATCTCTTGATTCATTTCTTTGAACTGCCTGGCTCTCTGCTCTCTAGTTTGCAATCTAGACACTCCAGAAAGCTCTTCCTCTCAGAAAGCTCTTCCTCTAAGTGGTAGAAGGACAAAGTTACTCTTTCTCCTCTAGGAGATGGGCAAAACTATTGGGGATGGTAGGGATCAGAAAAAAAAATCTGTATTGTAATCGTAATTTTGTATCTGAGAAACAACAAATCCTATTGTTCTCAATAAAAGCTCAGCTGGATTTTAAAACAACGTTGAGAGACACTGCTTGAGAATATTTTGCAAGAATGAGGAGGGTGTGTATTTTCAGAGTTGATTGTGGGTCAGATTCCAGGGTCTTGAATATTTCCCACAAGAGAAAGCTGATTTTATTTTTAAGAGACTCAAATGAATGCTCACTTTAGCCAATGCATCTGTTCTTGATTCATTTCACTTAGCTTTCTAAAGGAATCTTTAGAGTATGCATCTCCCTTCTTTGTAAAGTGAAAAAACCACATGCAGCAAAAAAAACCTACCCATTTGGGAAAATGGGATTTTTTACTGAGCACATTTTAAGTCCATGGTCTATGAACAAATTCATGAACACCTTCCGCTGGGCATGTCAAAGGGTATTTGGAGGTTGATCTGGCTGTGAGGACAGAGACAAGCAGAACAGGGGAGTGGTTAAGGACAATGGCCCCAAGGGAAAGAAAACCCTCAGATGCTGTGTGACTATAGGTTAGTTCCCCATCCTCTCTGAGACAGAGGTGATGATACCTACGTTTAGCTACTATGAGGATTAACTGAGATAATACGTGAAGTGATTAACACAGAGCCTGGTACAGAGAAAAATGCTTGCTACCTGGCAGGTATTATCATAAATCACTTGATTAGGGCTAATATTATTTGTTTTGTTTTCGATAGTTATGGGAGAAAGTCCTGGGCAGAATGCCGCAGTTATCTTAACCTATAGGCAATCAATAGAAGGGAATGGTGCCAGCATCGGGAAACGCTGATCAAATCAAAATCTCAGAGCAAATACTTTTTTAAACATGATTCCCAAAGTGGATGTGTGTACCTTTCCTGCAATTAGCACATCTGTTCAAATCTCAGTTAAATGTCAGCCATCTTCATGTGTCCATTGGATGAGTCCCCCTGACCCCTCTCCCGCCGCCTGAGTCGGAGTTGTGGGAATCTGAGGTCTTCAGGCTCCTTGCTTCACACCCTGTCATCCAGCCCCAGGATCAGCAGCAAACAAATGACCCTTTCTCTCTGGGAATCCAGAAACAGGTTGCTATCTCTGGGGGTGGATTTGCTCGGATAGGTTTGCGGAAACAAACAAAATGGTTGCTTGCCTCAGAGCCTTCAGGATCCCAGCTCTCACCATTGCTCTTAAAGCAGCCCAATAACCAAGTCCGGCACCCTCTTTCTGCTTCCCAAAAGGAGTGGGCTTGTCTGCCAGCTCCATCACATCTTTGCCAGCATGCAAATGATACACTTTGGGGTTTCTCAGGGTGTTAACCCCATGCTCTCCAATCCCCAATGAGGGGAGTAAATATTTTGCACCAGCTGCGCAGGAGGGAGAAATGGAAGAGCGTGGGTGCGAGTATTTATTTTCCAAAAGGGTTCACAGCATGGGGTCATTTAGATAGCTGGCAGAGAGAAAAGGCAATTTTCCCCAGTGTGGTGTGCACATGGGCTTTTAGGGAGAGCACGTTGCAGTGAGGTACATCAATCATGCTTTCCCAATGCAAAATATTGATGTATATTTTTGGTGATGGGGACTGTTCATTTTTTCCACTGATATTCACTAGCCTGAAATGAAGAGCTCTGCTATTCATCATTCTCATCCCCATCTTAGCCAGTTCCACCCCTCCAACACCACAATTTCCAAGCTGCTACCCAGCTGGGAGTGGCTCCTTCTCTTAGCTTCTCCTCTTTGGTTAATAATCCTAGCTACTGTTGACTGCACTGTGCTTAGGAGCCGGGTTTGACGAGCTCTCTACCTTACCTTATTTGATCTTAGAACAATCCTATGAGGGAAGTCTGTCATTGTCCCCGCTGTGCAGATGAGGACGCGGAGGTTCAGACAGCTAAAGTGACTTGTTCAAGGTCACGCAGCTAGGAAGTGGTAGGGCAGGATTGGACTTTGGCTCCCAAGTTGATATGGGTAGCTAGCTGTCTTGCCATACTATTTCCCCACTCCTCCCGGGCTGGAACTGTCATCCCTGGCCCATCAGAATCCCCATGAGCACTCTCTTCAGCAGTCTTTGGAGGGGTTGAGGTGCCCTGAGTGCAGAGCTCAGAGCCGGCTCCCTTCCGGTTCCCACCAATTGCTTGTACTCTCCAGGTGCTGCTCCAGGCCCGCCCCGGGGCCTAGTCTTCAGTCACCAGTCTGAAATTTAGATCCCAGCTCCACCTCTCCCCTGGCTGTGTGACCTGGGTGAAGAAGAGTCAGGCCACCTCTCTTTGCCTTACGTCATACCTCCACGAAGGGCTGGTAATTATCCTTTTCTGCCAAGGCTGTGGGAAGGATGGAACTAGGGGAGATGAGTGTCCCCCACAGCTCTCTCCATCCACCCAGCTTCAGTCTCCTTGGGGAAGCTCAAACCCCAGACCCAGTCCCCTCTGCACTCTTGCTCACTTCCTCCAGCAGGTCCCGAATCAGCATTCAACACACATCACTCTGCCTGTACAACGCCATTATCTCCCGAGGACACAGGCTCCGTTGTCACGGCAACCAGAGTCCTTCCACCAACTCTATTTAATAATTTCTCAACAGTGAAGCTGGGCTGGCTTGGGGCAGGGGAAAGAGCACTGGGTTAGGGGTTAGAAGCTTTCGGTCCTAGCGCCTGTGGTCCTAGGACTCCTCCCCTCTGGGCCTCAGTTTACTCATCTATAACACAGGGGGGTCTGAAAGGAGTGGATTTTGTGACTTTCTCTCGCCTAGAAAAACCTAAGAAACAGTTCTCCAGGTCCAGGAAGCAGAAGGCAGGGAACTGGAGCCACTAGACAGTGGGTGGAGGTTTAAGTAATATCCTATATCCATGAGAAGAACCAGAAGCTACTTTAGTGACCAAACACTCTCCTTCTACTGAATTGCCCACCAGAATGTCACTTTTCAGATGTTTATGCAATCTCTGAGTTCAGAGCTGGGGTTGGTTAAGAGACACAGTTTTGCCTGCAGCCATCACAGCCCCTATTCTCCCCATTTTGAAAATGTGTAAACAGAGGCTCAGAGGGCAAAAGGATTGTCCATGGTCACCCAGCAGGTGTAAAGTCCAGCTGTCCAGGAAGGCCAGGTTGGTTTGCCAGGGAAAAAGAGCCGGTCCACCTGCCTGTCGTGCCTCCCCGTCAGCCCACAGCTGAATGTGCTCTGGTCCCCAGCTTGTGGCCTCTTGCTCACACTGAGAAAGACTTGTAGATCACAAAAAGCAAGAGGTAAGTACCTACGATGTGTCCCACTATGCTGGGCACCAGAGATGCCAGAAGACACTGCATTCCTGCTGGTAGGGTATGTACAGTTTTGACTGTGAGCAGCTCATCAAAGGCTGGAAACAATGTCTGATTTGTCTCCACAATCTACGGTCGGACGTGGCATATAGAAGGTACTCAAAATTTTACCGGGCACAGTTGTTTGTCCGCTGCTACCCCTGAAGGTAACCTGTTTAGGCCCCCAGAGGCCTCTATGAAAATGTTCCAGAGTGGCCACCAACATCCCTAGCCACAAAGTGCCACTGTGGACCCCATGCCAGGGAGGGGACCAGTGTGGATAGGCTTTGTTGCTCTTGTCTTGGCCCTGCAGTTGGGGAGGAGGTGGTTCTGCCTCAGCCTGGGTCCACAGCACCGCTTTTCAGCATGGCCACAGCCAGCCCAGTGGCGCTATTAAACTCATCCCGGGTTGGCATTTTCATTTAATACCCGTGGCATAATTAACAGTGCTGCATCTGCTCTGTCATTAGTGGCATTCACTGCCATTTGGAGAAAGGGCTCTTATCTTCCCCAGTCATTAGTCTCGGGAGGCTATTATGGGGGAAATGGAGGAGGAAACGGGGCGTGCAGCCACCCTTCCCCTGCCTGGAGAACCGGCGCCCGGCTTGGGGAGCAGCCCATCGTCCAGTCCAGTCCAAATCCCTTGGCTTTATGGACTGAGAAAGCAAAGTCCAGAGAGGGGTAAGGACCCTGCCCTTTATTCCTTGCAAGTTCAAGGCCATCCCGGAGTGCAAACACAGGCCTCTGGGTCCCGCAGACCTAGATCTGAGTTGCAGTTCTGCAGCACATCAGTGGGGCACCCCTGGGCAACCATGTGAGCTCTGGGCCTCATTTTTCTTATGGAGGATCCTAGAATAGTGCTTGTCAAGTCCTCAGCTCAGTGCCTGGATCATGGGATCACAACCAGAGCTCAAAGGCCAGAAAGGGCTTGTAGCTATCTGATCATTTGCTACCAACCTGTTAAAAATGTATGCAGTTAAATTCCATCTTCATATAATACTCTCGGTATGACAACTTCTTCCCTGTTCCCAAGCTCACTTTTTTTTTTTTTTTTTTTTTAAATCCTAGGTGATCTCAAGTTCTGAGGACATCTGACATGAGAGCAAAGGGGCAAAGGGACTCGGGCAGCAGGGGAACTGGACCCAGGACAAGGGCATGGGAGCCTTTGGCTTTGGTCACTTTTATTTTGCATAGCTGACATTCTGCCTCAGTGAGACAAAGCCCCTGTCTCCTCCACTGTGACCTCTATTCAGGTGCTTTCCAGAGGTAGTGGTAAGCATGAAAAGGCATATGGGGGCTGGCATCAGCAAGGCTTGGGTTCAAACTCTGCTGTGCAAGCCAGGGTAAGTGACTCCATCTCCCTCAGCCTCCAGATCTTCCTCTGGCCAAGGAGACCGTAGAACCTAGACCCCCTACGCCTAGCATCTTTCTCATCTGCCTCAGGCCCAGGACTGGTGCCCAGGGGGTGTGCCAAACTCAGTGGCTGGGGAAAAGCTGGCTGGGTTGGGGGGGGGGGAGAGTCAAACTCTCAGGCATCCCCACCCCCCAACACCCTAGTAGGAAGCTCCCAGAACTTGTGATTTTTCATCATCTCCAGCAAGAGCAGAGGGGAACTGGGGGTAATGGCCAGAAGAACTGACTGACACCCCCCCCCTTTTCTACCCTCTTGTCCAGGAAGGACTCAGAACTAATCAGCCTGCTCCTCCAGCAGGTCCCAAACAACCCAAGGCTCACCTAGGAATACTGCCCCACATGCTTCCTGGTTGCCAGGGCCCTGAGATCCTTCTAGACAACCTCACAGGGCCCCTGGTATATTTGTTTTCATCCAAAATCACCTCGATATTCAAGCACTGTCTGAGAGTAATCATCCCTTCCTTTCCTCCCAAATCTGGCTACTGCTGGGGGCCCCCTGGCCAAATGAGCACACGTCAGACTCCACAAACTCTGGGCATAACTGAGGACATGTTAGCCTCTGGCCGGAGCTCAAACAACAGGGAAGACTAAAACGATGCCGGGGGCCTTCTCTCCCACACTGCATGGCTGTGCCTTCCCGCACGATCCTGCCGTCAGTCCCTGTGTGGCTGGGGTGCTGCCCGCCACAGATCGGGCTCGTTGGGCTCCTTCTCAAGGGGCAACCTGCTGAATTTGAACTTGGGTTTCATCAAAGTGAATCCCATCAGCTGGCAATCCAGAGGTCAGGAATAAGTGTGTTCAGGGCTTGTTGAGCCGCAGTTTCCCCATCCAAAGGATGGAGATAATAATGGCAATAATAATAATAATAATAATAACAACAATAACAGTTTCACTTGGAACCCCCGGGGCTATTGCAAATTTCAACTATAAAATTCTATCTAAGTGTTGGGACGCCTGGGTGGCTCAGTGGGTTTAAGCCTCTGCCTTCAGCTCAGGTCATGATCCCAGAGTCCTGGGATCGAGCCCCGCATTGGACTCTGCTCAGCGGGGAGCCTGCTTCCTCCTCTCTCTCTGCCTGCCTCTCTGCCTTCTTGTGATCTCCATCTGTCAAATAAATAAATAAATAAAATCTTTAAAAAAAAAAAATTCTACCTAAGTGTTAAGTGTGCATGAACTCATGTGTGTACACAGAGACCTCATTTGAATCAAGGTCATTCTGACCTGGGCTTTACGAGAAAACTAGCTTTAAAAAAATGTCTCTTTTTGTTTGACATAGGATTCTTCTCCAGGATATCAAGGACCTTATTTTCTTCCCCTGGAATACTTATAGGATCAAAAGACACACCAGCTTCAGGAACATTTTTCCGCAAACTCCAAAGTACTTTTCTGATGATCCGGAGTTTTCTCGGCACTAAGCTTCGGCAAACTGCAATTCTGATACCAAATGTTGTTGCTCACCTCCCGTGGCTGCTGCCCTCTCTCTGGACAGAACCTCCTTACCAAACAATAAGGTACCAAAACAGCCTGCTGTCAACGTTTTTCAGGGTGTCTTTGACCTTGAACATCCCTCTGGTCAGGGCTCAGTTGTGTTAGGAGCTGGCATGCAACATTGATCTTGCAGACTCTGTGCACTGACAGGTGGGCAGAGCTGCACGTCACCATCTGAGACAGCCACCAACTCCTGCATCCTCCAGCCAGGTCTGTATGCCAGGATTCCATCCGGCCCCGGAAGCTGGGGGCCTCTCTTGGAGCCAAGAGGGCCCCCGACACCCTAATGTGGCCTGTTCCACCTAGCTGCATACCCCCTGCTTTCAAAGAGCCACGGCCAATCACTCAGCAAGACCTGGCCTCCTTGTAATTTCCAATTTGTGACAAATGTAAAAATAGAAGGCCATTCGATGCAGGCGGCTCACATCAAATTGGATGCCGCTTTTCGTGTCATGTCAGATCACGGTAAACGGAGCTGACTGACTTAGTCGCCTGCTCTCAATGGCTTCCAGAGCAGTGAGAGGGTAGGAGACAAATTGGGGGACACCTAAGAGTTAGGGAAAGGTGGCTGGGTGCACAATATTGAAGCCAGCTTTCAATGAACTTGGAAGTCTAGCTCACAAAGACTTAGGACACTAAGTCGCAGATCCCAGGGCACTTGAGTGCAGATCCCAGTTTGCACCCTAGCAGCTGAGGGACCTCAGGCACAAACTCATCTCTCCCTGCCTCCGCTTCCCCTAAGGAACACCACCGGTCTCCCAGAGCTGTGGCAAAGCTCAATTGTTGGAAAAGGGGGGGGGGGGGAGTACTTTCCAACCGTGCAGCTCCATAAATGGGGTGTGTGGTCCTTGCCAAGTGAGCAGCACTGGGGGGGGGGGAGCTCTTCTGGGGCTGGGATGTCAACATAGGGCTGCTGAGCTGGGGCTCCAGGGGCCACTTACTAGCCTAGCAATCCTGCAGCAAGCGCCCTCACCTCTCTTCCTCTCAGTTTCCTTACCTGCACAGGGACAATCCTATGTACCCCACGGGGTTTTGTGAAAATTAAATGCAATGATGTAAGTAAAGCACACAGCACATTCCCTGGCAGATCATCAACGTGCAATAACTGTTAGCTATTATTATTATTATTGATGATATTATCGCTGGAATAATATTTAGTGGGGTGTGTTTGTTTGTTTTTTTTTCTTTTTGCTGTTTGTGACTGAATCCAAGTCTGTGCTGAAATATCACAGCTTGTGTTCACACCTACCATCTACGCCAGGCAGCCCTTATCCCTACTATTAGCTGGGTTCCTTACTGACTCTCTCGCTGACCTTCCCCCTGGCTCTGAGGTCGGCAGGTGAGCTCCAAGTGAAGATGTTACATGTTCACAAAGCTCCTGGAGGCACGTTTCCTGGGAAGCCCTATTTCGGGGTCCATATCTGGCCTCCCAGCCATTTCCTGCTCTTAGATACCACACACTCTTTCCCTCCATTTCCCAGCCACCTTCAGGGAAAGGGGCAAAAAGGCGACACAAAGAAACACATGCACCGGGTCCCTTTGAGGCGAGAGTGCAGAGGAATGCTACGGAGAAGCCAATCTCCTCACCAAGAGGGGCCCCGCTGCTCTTTGCAATTGGAGTCAATTCAAGGTTGTTTTCATCCTGGCAGGGGCTGGGCTCTGTCCACTGTTCTCTGGGCACAGAGAAGCTCAGGAGACTGCGCAACAGGGAAATTGAAGGGGCAGTCTGAAACGGGCAAAATCATGCCTGCTGACACTCACATCTCCATTTCCTTCTGGGGAATAAGGCGATTAAGGGGCTCTAACTGGGTTTTGTCCTGTAGCTACAGCGGAGGGAGGAGGGATGGAAGGACAGGGCTGCTGGGGTGGTGTAGCTTCAGTGATCAAAAGCAAGGAAGCT
Source organism: Mustela lutreola (assembly GCF_030435805.1). Lineage (NCBI taxonomy): Eukaryota > Metazoa > Chordata > Mammalia > Carnivora > Mustelidae > Mustela > Mustela lutreola. Next base: position 53,009,056 of record NC_081291.1, on the reverse strand, counting down.
GGGCACACCTGAGGCCAGGTGACAGAGAGGGCCTCCCAAGGACAAAGGGGGCAGACTTGGGGATGGACTTCAGATGCAGGGGGCTAGAGGTGGTGGACAAAGCTTAATGACTGGCACCTGGCCTGTGATGCATATACGTGCTAAGAGAGGACGGAGAAAGCCATCTCCGAATTCCAAGTGTCTTGAAACAGCTCTGTCTCAGCTGCTGAGCTCACAGCCAAGCCTAGGAACAGTGTCTTCATGTGATGGCAAGAAGCCATCTGACATTAGTGCTTTATTCAAGCTCTTAGCGTATGCCAGGAGGTAGAGAAATAGCCACTGGTCAGACACCAGACCCCAAGGCCTAACTGTCCACCATTCAGTCCCAACCACCCTTCCATGTCATTCTGTGGAGGTGAAAACTGAGGCCTAGAGACCCAACAGTGGGGCTGAGTGTTGGCCAGGAAATCAGAAGAGCGGGATTAAAATCCCTGTCCTGCCTCTTCCTAGCTGGGTGACCTTGGGCAAATCACTTCCCCTCTCTATACTGCAGTTTCCTCCCCTCCGAAGTGGGGATTAGAAGAGTACCTACTGTGCAAAGTTATGATAGGAATTATGAGCTGGCCACACTGGACTCCAGTCTTTCCTTTCAGTGGGGATGAGAACTTATCCAAGGTCACCACCGGGCCAGAAAATGGCAGCACCCCAGCTCAAAGCCAACCCAGCCAGGGCCGGTTCTGGTCTCAGTGTCTACTTTTCAGAGCCTCCCTGGCTCAGTGACATAGAAAGATATTGCAGGTCAGTCCATGCTGGCACCTTCCATCCATTCAGGCTTTATTGTAAGACACTTTGTAAGTGCTGCTCTGGGCTGGGCCATGCATAAACAAATGGCATTTGGAGTTCCTGATGGCCAGGCATGAGAAATCCCTCAGAGACAGAGCCATTGTGCTTCTTTCGGCTTTGATGGAGTTGCTCTTTTCTCTTTACCCTCTGAGTTGCTTCCTTCTGGGCCTCTTGATGCCCCTCTCAGCTCCATCCCAAGTTTCTGGGGACCCACCTCCCACACCTCCAGCCCCAGAATGAAGGGATGCACACAAGAGAGCTGGTCCCTGCTTCCTCTCCCACAGCAGCTGCCCCTCTCCCGTGTGGTTCTCAGGAATCGCCCCACTCTCCAGAGGCTCTGCCAGACAAGCCCGGCTGTGTGCCCCGGCCTGGGACTCACTGTTTGTCCTCCAAGCCCTGGCCACCGAGCCAGCGCTTGGCTGGAGAGAGAGAGAGCGTTTTCTTTGTTTGCTGCTTGCCTGACAATTTATTTCCGAGACTCAAGAGAGGCTCAGCCATTTTGCCCTGGATGCTCTGGGGAAAGGTCCCTCCCACTCCTCCTTGGACTTGTATCTCTAAGGGCTAAGTCTCCTCTTCCTCCTCTGCCTGGGGGAGGGCCAAGACTGCTCAGACCCTGATCAGAGCAGAGGCTGGGTCAACCCTTCCCAGAGAGAGTGCTCCAAACAGAGAGAGAGAGAAAGAGGGAGACAGAGGGTACAAGTTGCCTGTAGTTCCCACTGATCTCCTTTGTTCTGGACTTTGAGAGTTGGGGCAGTCTTTTCAGACTCCCTTATGAATACATTTTTCCCAAAGTTCCCAAAGAGAAAAATCTAAGCAATACCCAGCACCCAACACCCCCTCTCACCAAACACCCACTTTGTGTGTCACAGAAAAATGAAGGTCGACCCCAAAGGCCATTCAACATAACCTGACAGCCTCTGATTTGGGGGTGTCACCAAAGCTCAGGAGCCATTTTACTCAGTGTTTCCCCCTCCACCTCAGCTCTTCATGGGCTGGGGTTTCTAGGAGACGCAGGGAGCGCTCCAGCCCCATATCAGGAAGAAACAGGGCTTTATCATTTGGCTTTTTTAAATCCAATTTTCTCCTTGGGGTCCATGTCTATTTTGGGAAGAGATTAGCTAAGAGCCTCAGTGGGGGACTGCCCGGTCTAAGTTCCTTGTCTGAAGACTAAGTCAAACTGGAATAGGGCATCTGTGGGTGCCCCCCATAGGGGATGGTGGGCACAAAGGGACCAGACACGGAGACCTAAGGGTCATTGCCCTGAGGTAAGTAACCCTGGCAGGCAGTTTCCCTTTCCCCATCCCCAGTGAGAAAATGCGGGACACAAGAAGGTGAAAACAGTTTCTGCGGCGACAAGGGGACACTGTCCTCAAACCCTCGGAGGGAGTCCCCTCACCCCACATTCCTCAGGGAAAGGAGTGGAGAGCGCGGCGCGAGCTAGTGTGCGCTAAGCCCAGACTGAGGTAAATGCTTTTTAGCCAACGTCTCCCCAGAGCTTGAGCTGCCCCAGGATGGGAAGCGGGTGACCCACCCCCAAGTCGCTCGCCCCAGAGCCCTTAGAGAATAAATGAGGCGCACGGGCTCTACCTCGGCGCATCTGACCCCAAGACCGACCAGTGGCCACGTCCTCCGCAAAAGCTCTTCGAATTATTCACTCCCGGGGTCCCGCCATCCCCTGAGAAATAAATGGACGCGGCGCTTCGACGGCTCCAACTAGGAGAATCCAGCGCCAGCTAGGAGGTGCAAGGGGACTCCGCGCCAGGGAAGGGGCAGTAGGACTCTCGCGACGCTCGCGCGAGTCCCCATGCCCCCCGCGCACCCCGGGTGAATCGCCCGGGCTCACGTCGGCGGTGGGAGCGGCGTCCCGGGCTCCTTCTTGCAGCCCTGAGACGAGCCGAGGGGAGGCGCGGGGGTTGGAATCCGGATGCCCGCCCCCACCCCGCCCGGCCGAATCTGCCCGGGCCGTCCGGGGCTCTGCGCCCCGCGCCCCGACGCCGGCCGCCCCTTCCTACCTGCGGCCCGGGCTGGCGCTGCCCGCAGCGGGCGCTGCGCGGGCAGCTCGGCCGCACCGGTGCGCTCCGGGCGCGGGGCCGCTCCGGACTCCGGCCGCGCTGCGCTGTCGGCTCCTCGGCTCCTCGGCTCCGCGCCGCGCGGCTCGCCCGCAACCTCGCCGCTCGCTCGGTCTTCCGAGGGCGGGCGGAGGGACACCGGGAAGGGGCCGGGCGGGGGAGCCAGGGACGGAGGGCGGGAGCGCGCGCGGGCGGGGGGCGGGGCACTGCTCCGGGAGCCCGCCCAGCCCGGGGAGGGGCGTCGCCGGCCGCCCGCCCCCCGCCCGCGCTCCCTCCACCCCCTGGCCCGCGCCGCACTCTACCCACCCCGCAGCCTCCTCGCCGGCAGCTTCCCCCCTTCCTTCTCCTTGCGGTCGCCGCTGCTCTCTCTGCGTTCCCCTCCTCTGCCCCCTTCTCTCTCTATCCCGCCTTCTTCCCCTCTTCCCCTCCTCCTCTTTTCTTTCCTGCTTTCCCTCCCCTCTCCCTCCTCTCTCTCCCGCTCTGCCAGCCCACCTCCATCCGTTTCGCCTGCTCCCCTCTCCCCCTCCTCTTCCCATTCCCCTATTCCTTCTTCTGTCAGTTGGCCTCTTTCCTGCCTTGCCCTAGGGTCCTCAGCCCGCGTGTCTTGGTCTGTTTCCCATTCCTTCTCATCACTGATTTACCTCTTGGCTTTTTTCTTTCCAGCCTTGCAGACCACTTCTGTTGGTCTGTCCTTTTTATTTCTCTTTCTGGCACCTTTTTCCCTCTGTAGATCACAAGGCCTCCTCAGTGGAGGTGGGGGTGGCAGTGGGCTCCTGGCCCACTCTCCTCTCTTGGCGGGTCAGCCTCCTGCTTCCTGTTAGGAGGGGAACACAACTTCCGACCTGAAGCTAACTAACTGGCTCTTGGTGCCAGGCTGGGGGTGTGCCTGTGGCAGGAAGGGGCAGTTTGCTACCAAGGCTTGGTCTTAGAAACACAAGTCGTTATGTACGTGGATGGACAGATGGATAAACAGACTACTAAAAAGGGGAAAGAGCCTGGAACAACACCCAAGGGATGACCTCAGAACCCCCAAGACATCTTCCTATTTCCAGTTTCTGAGGTTTGAGGGATTGTCCCAGAGAAGCGTCTCTCTTAGCGGGTCCCAACCCAGTGCCTGAGGACTCCTTCCCTCCCCTTTGCCAAGTCCTGACATCGCCCCCATCCACCTCCATTTTCACAAAGGCTCCTGGGAATGGGGCCATGACTGCCCTTCCCTCTCCGTTCCCCCAAGGACTCATAGAAAGGATTCCTTCTCTCCAGCCCTGACCTACTCTTTGCCTCCTCTCTTTTCCCCTAGGCTGGCATTTCCTGATTGACTTGCTATCCTCTACGCCACCTTGCCCTTCGCTTGGGTCATCCATCCTGGCATCCCATGACACACAGTGCTCCCCAAGGCCACCCTGGCTTCTCCTGGTTCTTTGCCCACACTCACCCACAAGCATGGAATCCTGATACCTTTCTTGATGTCTTCCATCCATCCCTCCCCCCTTCACAGGTCACCAGCTTCTATATGCTTGTAACCTCCACTGGTACTTCAGATAAATATATATTGTGCTTCTACCTCCCAGGCACCGTCCTATGCTCCAGGGACACAGTGGTAGACAAGAGAAACCTCAGGATGGTCTTGGTCAGCATGGGAGATGGGCCAGATAAGCCCAGGGTGACTAGCTCTTCCAGGAGCATACATTTCAGGGGGGAACTCAGACCAGCTTCGGGTGGTTCAGGAAGGTTTCCTCAAAGAAATGCTATTTGAACTGAGGGCCAAAGGATGATTAGGAGATGTGTGGATGGAGATGTGGGGCACAGCTTTGAGGGAGGATAAGAGGCTAACTAAAATGGAAGCTGTTTTTGCTTGCCTGACATTCATTTCAACTTTTTAGGTGATAACACCTCAGTTTTTATTTGGAGAACTTGCCCTCCTCCACTCACATTCCTGTGGCTGGGTGGGGTTCCCTCCTTCCAGGGTTGGACATATGGCCCAAGCAGGGCCAGAGTACATCACCCTGACCTCTGTGGGGAAGGGGGGATGGAACACATGACATCGACTGGCTCGGTGAGAACTCTTCCTGGGACTTTTGCTAAAACTGTTGTCAAACACAAGCTTGATCTCTACCACAGCTCTTAAGCCTGGAGCTGCTAGCAGCCATTTTTGTCACACCTGGAGCAGACCTTACCTGAAAATGAAACCAGCATAGAGTACGGAAGAGCTGGGAGATGGAGAGGGGACTGAGTTCTGATGAATAACGTCTGAGTATCTGAATCTAGACATGCCTGAAGGCTGTATAGTTATTTTAAAAAACCCATTAAGTTCCTTTTAGTCAATTATGCAAGTTTGAGTTCAGTTTCCGGTGCTTAAAATCAAAATTGTCCTGATGAATCCAGGGCTGGATTGAGAAACATGAAGCATCACCTATATAAAGAAATAATCATAAGCACTTCCATCTTCCCACTTCCATCCTGCCTTTAGGTCTCCTGGACCACCTTGTTTGCAATTGTCTCTCTCTCTCTCTCTCTTTTTTTTTTTTTCTAGATTCCTGATCAGAAGTTCATTCTCTGCTGTTTTCATTTCAGTACATGTGTTTTGCCTACATACCAAAGCAAATCCTGGCTGTCAGGTCAGTTTCATCGGCTGCCATCTGATGCTTGAATTATCTTCACAATATTCCCTGCTCCCGGTCCCCTCTCCCCCCATGACTGTCTAGCATCTGTCTGCACATCTTCAATGATGGGAGCTCTTTATTCCATCAGGCAGATGGTTTCAAATAACAAACTCTTATCTCAGTGGAGTTCTGAAAACTGTCACCTGTGCCGTGGGGTTTGGGTAAGAGCCGTTGTACTAGAAAGCTGACGTTGGTGTATGGAGGACCTTCATGTCCTTCTTAAAATCCCCAGTTAAAATCTTCCAGAGAACTCACAGGTGTCCCCCATGGACTAGCGTGGTGGGTTCCATTAAGTAGCGTTTCCAGAATGTGGCCTGGCAACGAGGGGTGCTAGCTAGGATAATTGTCAGAGGAGTGGAATAATTTGGAAGGGAAAAGCTCTTTTCTGTTCATCTCCTTGTAACATTCTTGTGATTTCTGCTCATGGGTAAGTCTCAGGTTGGTGCTAATTTTTCATTAACACCTCTCCAAAGTACTGACCAATCCCATTTAAGAGAGAGATAAGCCCTAGGATGCCAGCCTTGGTAGACAACAATATCTAGTTAGAATTGAATGCTTGGCTCATTTGTCCTTGCGTTTCTTTTAATGGAGACCTATTTCTGGCAAGCAATACTGATCTTCTAGTTATAGCATGATGTACAATTTCCTTTTGGGATACATTTATTTAATCTAAAAACGAAAAATATTTAGGTAAATAAAAATAGACATGATGCACAGATTTCACAAAACTCTTATAAGTGGTTTGCAAATGACTAAAGTTTGAGTAGCCTAATTTAGAGAAACATTACACCCACATGTTCATTCACTTAACAAATGTTTATTAAGCACCTCCGAGTACCAGGCACAGGAGAGGACCAGGCAAAGAGACAATACAGTTGATAGGAAATTTCACTAGAAGGGCATGGCCTGAGCACATTAAAGAATTGGACTTGACCTTGGGGGCACTGGGGAGCCATTGACTGTGCTGAAGCAGAAGTGAAAGGTAAGGTCTAAGAGAGCTGAGGCTGGCCAGATGTGCAAGATGGATTGAAGGGTGGAAGACCAGAAGCCAGGAGATGAGCAGGGAGCTGCTCTAGCATTGTGGATGGAACATGGGGTGGGCTAGCACCTAGCAGAGCTCCCACAGGAGGCACCCAATAAATGGTTGAAATTATTACTGGTACTATTATTGTTATGGTCTTCCTCCTTCCCTGACTTGAGGTAATTCAGGAAGTCATATTTACAGGGCTTCCGATTGGAGTTGACCCTTAGATAATACCTAGTCAAGTCCTTTTGCTTTAGAAATGGGTAAATCGAGGCCCAGAGAGAGGCAGTGACTTGAGTGAGAGCCTCTTGCAGTGTGATGGAAGAGTCAGAAGTCGATGACTTCCTGCAACATTTTGGAGCACTGGCAGCATGCTAATCACTGACATGTAGGGAAACAGAGGCCCAGAGAGTCACTAGCCCAAAGTTACACAGCAGGAGAGGAGCAAAGCTGGGAATCCCAGCTCCACCTAGGCCATTTCAAATCCACTGAGCCATTCAGCTCATTAATCTTGCCCCTTTGGGGTTTTCTGCCATCTCTGGTGGCCTCCCTTTGGGCCACAGGTGATGCTGTGGGAAGAGACCTGATCTGGGGATCAGGATGCTGAGATCTGTCACCCACCCTCTGGGTCACCTTGGGCAAACCCTTTTCCCTCTCTAAGCCCCAGGTTACTCACCTACCTGTAAATTAAAAAGACAGCATGCCTTTCGGCCATCCCGAGTCACCAGGCTGCTGGGGGAGGGACTTAGGGCGAAGGCCACACACAAGTCTCCTCACTCCCCACTGCCTTGCCCAGGCCTCCTACCCTGAATCCCCATCTGCTGCTTGTAGTGAACTGTCTCCGTGGACAACAGAATTCCCTCTTCGAATTTCTCCAGAATTATAGTAAAACAGAGAAGCATCCCTTCCACCTGAGAAAATCTCCCCTGTGGGGAAACAGAATTTCCTGTTTTGTTTTCTGAAGGGATGCTGTTATCTTAACCACACCCCCCTCCATGCCAGAAATTCCCCCATTAGCTAAAGAGCCGCAGCTTTAATGTGTGTAATCACTTGAAAAACCACAATAAACCTCAGGGGAGATAATAGGACATAAGATCGTTTTGTTACCCTGCCCGTGAGTCACGCTGGGGCAGATCCTTGGCTGTGGCTTCGCTGCCAAATGTTCAAATATTTGTGTGTGTCATATGGGATCAATACTTTCATGCTTCTACAGAAGGCCACTTCCAAAGAGGCAACCACCCAAAAGATGGTTGGAGGCGGAGCCTGTCCCTGAGGACACAGCCCAATAAACATTTCTCCACAGCCTGCAGCGTTTTGGATAACATGCAGGCTTTGCAGCTGGACAGATCTTAGCCAAGTGACCTCACCTTCCCTGGCCTCAGTTTCCTCATCCATAAAATGAGAATCATAATAGCATCCACCTTGACAGCGTTGCTAGGAGAAAGCAAGCTAGTGAGCTGGTGCACAGTGTCTGCTCAATATACTTTGATTATTCAGGCGCCATTCACAAGGAATCTCCTTTTTCTCCCTTCACAATCGACAAGATCCTAATTGAGGGTTGAAGACGATCTTAAATGCTACCACCTCCGGGAAGCCAAATGGTTGTGATTACTTCTCCCCGAAATCCCCTTGTAGGTCTTGTTCCTGCCTCCTTGCAGATACTTACCACTCTCCTTTTGGTGGATCCAGGGACTGTTGTCCCTTGGAACCCTGCACACAGTAGCAGCTCAATATCCACTGATGCTTCTATCCTCTCTTGGTGCAGAGAACCTAGAATTTGGATTCCTTCCACATTCATTGCCTGCATCCAGCCATGAGGCTACTTTTAGTGCTCCCTCAAAAGGTTACAACCTCTGGACCTTTGCATATGCAGTTCCCTCTGCCAGGGACACTGTCCCCTTATCCTTCTCTCCTAATGGACACTTCTTCAGTCTGCAGGTTTCAGATTGGATGCCAATGGGACACCTCTTGCCCTCCAGGTGTGGGCCAGTTTCCTGGTATATTCAGTCTGTGTATAGTCATCCCTTGTACAGTGGTTTTGCTTTTGTTTTCCTCTGGTTCATTTACCCAGGGTTGGTCAACTGCACCTGGGAAGCAGATGATCCTCCTTTTGAAGAATTGTCCAATGGCCAAGTGGTAGCCTAACATTGTGTCACAATGCCTATGTCATTCACTTGACTTCATCTCATCACACCTATGTAAGGAATTTGGGGGGAGCTTTATCTATAAAGCTTTCATACATGAAGCAGATGCAGGTGTGATTCCCTACAATTAATTAAGAAAGGGGTAAAAACCACATCACCCCTTCCCAGCTGGCTGACCTCAGGCAAGTTGTTCAAACCTTCTGCCATGTCTCTGCTCCTTGGGCTGGTGGTCTGAGTTCAGTAAGGTGATGGCCACCAAGTGCCTTGTGCCCAGCCACGGTAGCAGTTTGTACAATGGCAGCCCCTCACAGAGAGCTTTTGGTGGCTTTCAAACTGATGGAATCTTGGTGCAGCTTTTGAGATCAGCGTCGGTGATGACATGGGCACTTCTAAGAAAATGGAGAGAGAGTAGTTCCCCACATGCCATGCTCTTGGGTGCCTCCTTGATCATACCCTAACCCACAACTGGGTGACAAAATCCACCAGCAACCAGATCGTACCAACCTCACTTCTTCACCCATAGCAGTCAATTCACTCTACCTGCTGGCTCAGCCAGCAGCTGGTATACGGTTTTCAAACTGAGGTGTAATATACATGTGTTAAAGTGTCAATAATATTATATGGCTTTGCATGGTGACAGATGGTAACTACACTTGTGGTGAGCATTTTGTAATGTACACAATCACTATATTGTACACCTGAAAATAGTATAATATTACAGGTATCTATACTGCAATTAAAATTTTTTAAAATAAAGTGCACAGAAAGTACTTACCTTGTGTGGACAGCTTAGTGCAATTTTACACATGCATACTTCTATGTGCAAGATATAGAGCATTTTGAACTCTCCAGAGATTCCCACTTCATACATCACCCTAAGAGGTAACAACTCTTCGGACTTCTGGTGTTAGAAATAGGTTGTGATCTTGAACTTCATATAAATAGACTCACACTCTATATGTGCAGCTTCTTTCACTCAGTATCACAACTGTGAGATTCACCTACACAGTTGGGTATAGGAATTAGTTTATTCTTTTTCAGGGCCATATGGTATTCCATTATATGATTGTGCTATAATTTCTTTATTTTTTTTTCCCGCTGTTATGAACACTTATGTTGTTTTCTGCTTGGGGCAATTATAGATGGTGCCGCCGGGAATCTTTTCATATATGCCCTTTGGTGCACATATGAATGCATTTCTGGTTGGTGGTTTTCTTTCACACTTAACAGATTCGCTGATAAAGTGTCGCATATTTTTAAGCCAAGAGTCACTTGCAGACTTGCCTTTCACATCCCTGGAATGGGATTGTCGGTCATGAGTGTGTGTTTAACTTTGGTGGGTATGTCAGCAGCCTGTTTAAGAGCTCTGGATCCTTGGTGGTAAGATCCCAGACCTGCCTCTTTTGACAGGGAAGAAGGAGCCCTTGAAATGGATTCCTATCTAAGTCCCCATCCAGTCATGGGGAGACTAAAGATGATGTGTGCAGGGCTCTGGTTTCACACTCCACCAGTGCCAAAGGGAGGGTCTACACCAGTGTCTTTGATTGAGAAGGTTCAATGGCTATTTAATTCCCTCATCTGACAGCTGTGCTGCTTGACCCATCAAAATGATTACCCATTTGATGTGATTCTTGTCCCTGCTGCATTCTATATCACTGTTTTTATTTATATTTGTTAAAAAACAAAAATTTTTAGATTCCAACCTTAAGCTGCCTAAGATGGCAGGTGGCTTTATCTTCTTGGCTTCCTTCAGCTCAGCTTCTGGCTGTCACATCAAAAAGAAAGTCTCAGATTAGTGCTACCATGCCTTTAACACCTTTCCAATGCTTGCTAATCTCCCTTTTTAACAAAGAACTAGCTTCAGCCTCCCTTCTGTAACATAGAATTTAATAACATTGCTCTTTGCTTATTATTGTTATCGTAATTGTTTTAAATTGGTTTCTATTTTGGCAAGGGATTATTGGCTTTCCATTTGCAGTGGCAAAATGTTTCCTTTTAAATAAATTTACTGTCATTTAAAGGAGAATTGCTTTAAAGAGAAATCTGAGTACTGCCCAGATATGGCAAAATTCCTAAATTGGAGTGTGAATGTTGAAAACAGAAATAAAGGTGACATGTGAATGGCTGAAACTTAAGAAACGCGGGGGTTGAGGGTGGAGTCAGAGAATCACCTGAATTCCAGTTGTTGCTCTGAATGTGTAACCTTGGGCAAGTCACAGGAGGTGAGGGAGAAGTCACGGGAGGTAAAGGGAGATTCTGCCACAGTCTAGTGCTTTGGAAGGTTTTACGTGCCTATGAATTTCCTAACTCCTCAGCAGGAGAGTTCTAGGGCTGGGATAGGAGAGTGATTTGAGGTCCCACTGGTCCCTAGATCTTGGAGGTACCTCTGCGGAGCAGTAACATGTGAGAGGTGGTTGGGGGTGGAGGTAGGCAGACTCAAGGATCCACATCTCTGATTCAGCCAGAACAGTTCCACTTTTATAATCTGGGCTTCTACTTATAATTTTATTTGATACAATTTATGTGCAGCTAGAGATAAAAGTTAGAAGTCATTGGCTTTAGTATCTTAAAGGACTGTCTGGCTCATTCAATTTAGTTCTTGAGCAAGTTTCCTTTCCAGATTCCTTTGGTTGCAGGAGATGAAATCTGAACTCAAACCACCTGAAAACCAAATGGAATTTATTGGCTTGCATAATCAAAATGTCAAGGATATATCCTGGTCACATAACTGGATCTATTCCATCTCTCTCTCTGTCTCTCGGTTCCTCTGCCTATATGTGTCTTTCTGTCTCTCCCTCTCTCCTTTCCCTTTCCTAGTCCTGCTTTCTTCAGGTTTGGCTTCTTTCTTGGGCAGCCTCTCCCCCATGTGTTAACAATATGGCTACCAACAGCTCCAGACAAACATCTTTATTTTCTCATCAGGAAAAGCCATCTCATTCCCAGTATTCCTAGAAAATTCCCAGGGTTGACATTCATTGGACTAACTTGGGTGTGTTTCTGAAACCAGTCACTATGGTCAGAGGTATTTCATGTTCCCTTTGGCTAAACCTGATTCATATGCACTCCAGCTTCATGGAGTCCGTGTGGAACCAACCCACCTGAACCACAGACCAGTCACTATACTCAACACTTTGTGTGTATGAGCTCATCTAATCCACACAAGACTATGTGGAAGGTCCTCTCCTTATTGCCCAACATATGAAGAAAATACTTAAAGAACAGATGCTCCATCACCAGACAGGATTCGAATCCATACACTCCTAAACAAGGTCTTGTCAAGGATGCTATCTATCCAATATTCTCTTTGGACTGAGTTTGGAGAACTAATTCTCCACCCCCACCCCCAAACTGAGAGGTTGTAAGCAGACCAGGGAAAAGGATTACCAAGTGGGAAAATCCTCTAAATGTCCAAATACCACCTTAATGAGTTTGAACCTGAAATTGCCAGAAAAGGGGGAGTGGGGCATGGGTGAAGGGAGTGGGAAGGTACAAACTTCCAGTTATCAAGTATCTAAGTAATGGGGGTGAAATGTAGAGCATAGCGACTACAGTTAATAATATTGTAATGAACATCTGAAAGTTGCTAAGAAAGTACATCTTAAACATTCTTTTCACAAGAAAAACGTTTGTAACTATGTGTAGTGACAAACAGTAACTAGATCTATTGTGGTGATCATTTCACAATAAATACATATATCAAATCATTATGTTGTACCTGAAATTAATATAATGCTATATGTCAATTGTACCTCAATTGAAAACAAAACAAAATAAAACTGAAAAAGCTTGAACTTAACCTAGAGAGACTTGAAGGATGTGATTAGATCTGAGTCTTGGGAAGTTCCTGCTAGGAGATCTGTTGTGAGTGACTGATGTTTTTGTTACCATGTATTGGATCTTGGCTTCAAAGGGGCTCGTTGTTTGGGTCCCCCCAGAGACAGCCCCCAGACAAGGTCTTGAATGCAAGTGATCTATTTGGGAAACTCCGGGAATACAGTAAGGAAGTAGGATGTAGGATTGGGAAGGGAAGGCAGCCAGCATGGAGTGCATGACCCAGCCCACTGGCTGGTGGACAATTGGTACTCAATTCCAGGGGGAAGCTCTAGGAAAGAGTGTAGCACATGCACTTCAGAATCACCCCCACCTGAAAGGAGAGGGAGCTGGGGTATCCACACACCCACTCCTGACAACCATTGTTAGAGGACTGCTCTAATGGTGTTAATTTCCTGACACTTCTGGACCAATGAGCATGTGGGTATTGTGTGGAAGCCCCCAGGCAGAGATGCAGGTGAAGGAGTAGGAGGTTGGTCAGAGTCCCTGAGAAAGGTCAAGCCCAGGGTTATGGTAATATACTGTATCTTCTCTACTGGGGAAGGGGTGGGCTAATGCCTGATTGGGGTGAGCCAGGAAGCCCCACTCTGAGTCTACTCATTTCACTCATCTTCTGAAATTTCTGCTGTCCAAGAGTAATGGGCAGCTGGGGTGTAGAGATGTGAATTCTGCTCTTGGAGAGATTAGTCCTCAGTTCATTCTAGGACTTTGAGGGTGGATGTTGTCACTGGGCCATAGTTATTCCTCTCTGTAGACACAGCCACGACAACCCAGAAGAGGTGGAAGGAGTGCATGGACTCAAAGCCTGGCGCAGAGCCGATGCCCCATCAGGGCTTGTGGCACCCACACATCTCTATCTTAGGAGATCCAGAAGCAGCAAATGCATGCTCTACTTTCATTATCTGCCATCAGAATGGCAGATAATCACAATATCAGTATTTATGAGAAAAATGGATTCAGCATTTTTATTCCAAACGGAAGCTATTGACATTCCTAGAATAGTCCTGGGAGAGGGAAAACCCATTGCTAAACACGCCTTCAGAAACAATTTGCAATCAGTGGGCCAGGCATGGGGCCAGCCATGTGGTTCTCTCAGATAAGAGGAATAAAGGTCTTTGCAGGGGGCCAGGCTCAGGGCAGGTGGGGGGACAGGAGAAGAGTTGACATCTTAATGGGAGAGAACACTGCAGAGCCCTGGGATTTCACCTTGTCTGCCTCAGGCTGGTGGGGATGGAGAGCTCTTGGCAGATGTGGAGGAAGTGGACTGCAAGGGGTTTCTGCAACCTGAGTCCTCACCTCTGTGGCCTCCCCTCCCTTCCTTACTCCCTGACCCTCTCTCTGTCCTTATAACTCCCTGGTCTCTCTTCCTCTCTCTCTTTATTTCAGTTCCTTATTTTGTTCTCCTTCATTTTCCCTCTTTAAAAAATATTATTAATGACCTAATACTTCTGGTACACACTCCTTGTAAACTATTAGAATATGTAAGACCTTTGGATTAACAACTTAATCTTCATTTCTTCTTCCTCCCTTCCCAGATACAACATGAAGAGTGTGCTGTGCTGTGTAAAAAAGCTCTAGACTTTTCCCTTTCCAGTTGCATACATCTATATATACCTAGAAAACATGTAACAATGGGTTTTTTTGGTGAGTGCACTTATATTCTAAATATAGCACCGTACTCTAGTTATCATTCTGCCACTTGCTTTTTTTAAAAAAAGACTTTACTGTAGAGTAGTTTTAGGTTCACAGCAAAACTGGGAAGAAGGTATAGCAATTCCTACATTCTCCTCACCCTCACACATCCATAGGCTCGCCTATTGCCAACATCCCCCATCAGAGGGTACATCTCCTACAGCTGACACATCATAGTCACCCAGAGATCACAGTTTACATTAGGGCTGTCCATGGTGTACATTCTATGGATTTGGACAAATGTAAAATGACATGTATCCATCGTTATAGGACCATACCAGGTATTTTCAATGCCCTAAAAATCCTTTGCTCTGCCTTTTCATCCCTCCCCCATTCCTCAAGCCCTGTCAGCCAATGATCTTTTTTAAAGCTTTTTTTTTTTTTAAATATTTTATTTACTTTCTTGAGAAAGAGAGAGCACAGAGGTAGAGGGAGAAGCAGACTCCATGCTAAGAAGGGACCTAGATGTGGGGCTCAATCCAAGGATTTTGAGATCATGACCTGAGTCAAAGGCTTAACCAAATGAGCCACTCGGGAATCTCAACCACTGATCTTTTAATTTTCCCCATACTTTGGCCTTTTCTAGAATGCCATGTAGTCAGAATTGTATAGTATGTGCCCTTTTCAGATTGATTTCTTTCACTTAGTAATATGTATTTCAGATTCTTCCATGTCTTTCCTTGCCTTACTAGCTCATTTCTTTTTAGTGTGGAATAATATTCCAATGTCTGGACTTTCCATAGTTTATTTGTCTATTCACCTACCGAAGGCATCTTAGACTGTGTTATATCTAAAAACCATTCCCAAAGTATATAGATTTCCTTGTCTGTTATCTTCTAGGAGCTTTATGGTTTTCACTTTCCATTTAAATCTATGATCCATTTTGTGTTAATTTTTGTGAGCTATACATGTGATTTCTGTTGATCACACAAAGGCACAGATACAGCCAACATGACTGTGGTTTGTTACCTTCATTCATAGCGGAAGGGAATTAATGAACATAAAGATGTGATGCTTTACCCATGCAGGACCACAGAACCCCTGAGTTCTTTGCACCATGGTCTATAGGCCAGGAGGAAGGGGTTACTGTGGAAGCTGGAGGGAGTCCCTTCCATGGGGGTTCTCATGAGGCTCTGGGTCCATGTAGCTCTGCCCAGGCTTGGGAGCAAGTGATGGAGAAGGAGAGAAGGCACTTTCTTGTTCCATTTGTGCCTTGCCTGAAGCACCCATCCAGCAGCTTGAGAGACACGTGGGGACAGCACCCCGGGCCCATAGATCAGCAAAGACAGCTGGGGACAGCCTTGCAGGCAATAGCCAGTGTGACCGCTAGAGAGGAAGAGCACAGTGGATGCCTCTGGTGACTACCACTGACGGGCTGGCTGGTGAGCACTGGGGAGACATCACAGAGCCCACGTGAGGGGGGTGTAGAGCCAACGAAACAGGAACTAGGACTGTTTCCAGGGCCCCATCTGAACCCATAAGCTGGGGAGGCCTGGGGCAACTCAAGCTATAATAATCCTTCTTATTTATAGAATATTTGACTCACATTTTTCAAGACGTAGCCATTGTCACCCACAATTTATAGATGAGGAGGCTGAGGGCTCAGAAAGATAGAAATTTGCTTAAGGTCGCACAAGGTCACTGTTCCCTGGAAGTCTTGGATTCTTAGTCCAGCATAGACGATTAGAAGAGAAAAGGTTGAGAAGGAGAAGTAAGGTGAGATCATGTGGGCTTGAGCATCAGACTAAGGTATGAAGTTTTATCCAAGGAATGTTCTTGAGCAGGGGAGTGACTTGGCAGATATGGGAAGATTAATCAGGTGGTGGTGTGTGGTGGGGGTTGGACGGAGAGAGAGTGGATAGGGATTAAGAGGTCCTCTAAGGAAGAATGGTGACATCTTGAGGAGAAACCCTGAATATAAGTCCCACACCAAGAACCCCCAGCTGTCAGTGGGAGGACCACATGCACATTTTGTGATGTCCACTCTGACTATATGTCTGCTTCATATACTGTAGTGCATGTCTTTCATCACACTCCACCATTGGGGCAAGTGGGTCTGAAATCCATTCTGTGCTTTGCAGGCCAATCTAAAGTGTACAGCTATGTTCACACAGAGGACAAAGCTGTTCTATTTCGCATGAAGGCACACTATAGGTAAGTACAGCCCATATACTATCCCAAATTCCTTCTGGGGAATCACATTTCTACCTCTGCCAGCTCATATAAACCTGGTGGGACTGGACTCATCTCCAGCTCTCGAGATGAGAACATGACTCAAGCCTGGCCAACTGGAGTAACTACCTCAACCTCACCTGGGTGATTGGTACAGAAAGGAGCACATCACCAAAGCTCATCCAATCAGAGCGAACCTAAGGGATTTTGCCTTAACAGCCATGTTGCTTCCATAAGAAGAGTGTCTATCTAAAATCATAGCCAGAGTAGAGGCAACTGTAGACAAGGGATGGTGAGAATGAAACTTAGTCACAATGAGTCCTAAAGATATCATCTGGGCCCTTGGATCCAGCCATGCCTGAGGTCTACTCAGATGTTTCTCTTGTTTGAGAGGGTAATCCTTCCTCCCCTAGACAATGTTTAACTTAAGCCAGTATGCACTGGGATTTTGTTGCCTGTAACCTAAATTGTCCCAACTGATATAATAGGAGGGTCACCTGGATCAGGGGTAAGTAATCTGTGTTCCATGGGTCAAGTTTTGGCCTACCACCTCTTTGTTATAAATTAAGGTTTATTGGAACATAGTTATGCCCATTTGTTTCCACATTGTCTATGACTACTTGCACTACAATTGACTTTGCACAACACACTGGAGTTGTGACACAGACCCTATAGCCCACAAACCCCAAAATATTTACTATATGGACTTTTATAAAATGTTTGTCAATTTCTGACTGAGACAATCTCTTTCACCTCTTACTGAGCTACAAAGTGGGTCCCAGAGTAGAGCTAGCCTAAAATTGGGGCAGAGCCAGAGCTAGCACCCAGGTTTTCTGACTCCCAGCCAGAGCCCTCTGCACTGTCTCTTTTGGTCTCTCAGACACTGAAATAACCATGGGTCCTTCTGGGGATATTTGATTCATTTGACAGTTGAATCTTTCTTCTAGTCCCAGACAAATATGTTTTTGCAGCCTCCCTCGGATGCTCCTGGGAGTCACAGGGAGCCAGGGAAATTGAAATCCATAAATAACCAAGCCTCACATCCCAGCCAGTCCAGCCTGCCTCCCCAGAGACCTGCTAACTGGAGCTGGAGCTGATGTGGAGGACAACTGCCCTGTTTGGTACCTATCCAAATCCTGCAGAAACTCTCCTGACCCTGGGACCCAGGACTGGAGGAAGGCCCAGCTGTAAAATGTTTTTACCATCCATTGAATAAGACAAGGCAGGGGTTTAGAGACTCCTCCATCTAAAGGGCCAAGAGATGATTTGGGTCATGAGGGTAGGGACTGGGAGAGCTCAGAGGTATAAGGGGTGGCAATCCAGAGAAGGTTTTCTGGAGGCTGTCTAGAGCATTCAAGGGCAAAGTTTTAAAATGTTCAGAAAATGCTTTGTTACCGCTCTGAATCCTCTCCCCCTACCCCCCGCCCTAGCTCTCTATGCTCCAGTTACCTGGGCATAGCCCAAATGCGCCAAACCTACTCCTACCCCATGGCCTTTTCACTTGCTCTTTCTTCAACCATGAGTGCCCTATGTACACAAAGGGTTAGAGATGAAGGAGTGTCAGTGAGGAACTCAAAGTAAGAGGGAAAGGAAGATTTGAGTGATAAGCCTAGACAAGTGGGCCTGATACAGTATGTTGGGGGGACTGGACTTTGTTCTGAGAGTAGTGGTACCCCAAGCAGTAGTTTAGCTGGGACATGACAAAAATCAGCCATGGGCTTAGAAGGTTCACTTCAAGGATGTGTTAGAATCAGAAGGCAGGGTCAAGGGGAGTAACCTGTTCAAGGGGATGGTTCTTTGGTTGCCAGAGAAGAAGATGGGGTGTCTTGGACTCTCTCCTCCACCCCCTTTCCCCAGAATCCACACTGAGGGCTACTCCAGCCATAGACCCAGGCCTGACCCCTCCAGGCTGTGAACTGGGACAGCTTCTTGGAGGAGATGACCTGGAGCACCCCTAGACTCACCTAGAAGAGCTGAACAGGGAGAAGTTAGCATAAGACCCAGTTTTGTTACAAGTGGGCTATGAAAGCTTGGACAGATCTTTGTGTCTGTTCCCTTATCTGTCAAACAGGGAGGAGAGTATCACCTGTCTCTTGGGTTTTGTGAGGATTAAATGAGACAATACATATAAAGCACTTAGCACAGAGCCTGGCATCAGATCAGCACCCAGAGGAGGCGACTCTCTCAGCAATGATTAGGGTCTGGTTTGTTTTGGCCAGGGCTCCCTAGAGGGGTGGAGGGATGAGCTGGGTGATGGAAAGGGCTGCTGGAGGTTTGGGGGAATCAAAGCATTTTGGAGACCTTTAATTCCCTTCTACCCTTGGGGACTGCTCTGGGCTGCTATCCTATTGGGATCCCATCCCCCAAGGAAGCTCCAAGAGATTTAGTCCTGGGCTGGAAGGGGGACCCATTCTCTGGAGTTGGTAGCTAAAGGCAGAATGCCTGTCTTCTGGTCCTACCAGCATCCCTTTGCAGCCACATTGTACAGGCCAGGTAGAAACAGCCACCGTGTGGAAGGTGACAGATGGCCACAAATGAGGGGTGAATGAACCTGCTAAATCATCAGCTGGGAAATTGAGCATCTCACCACCCATCTGCGAGAGCCTCTTCCCTGTGGAAGGGAGCATATGTTTAGGTGTGAGTGTGGGGGGCATTCGGCATACTTACAAACAGACTCAGATGGTGCTGTGGCTAGGGCGAGTGTGTACACACATGTGGATACACATGCATGTTTACATATGCACACATGCCCACATGCTTACATATCCATATACACACATGCATACATGTGGACACGCATGCACACACCCCCACATGTTTACACTCCCCTAACCCACATTCCTCCCATCACACACACACTCACATTTGTCCATTCATCCACAGGCTCTTGTACACAACTCTTAAGCACTTTTTTTACATCTAGAAATGCCAACCTACCCCTGTCTACATTCTGAACACAAAGCACCCCAACAGGTAAGTTTGCACACCTGAATTTTTTCACACAAACCAATACCCATCAAGATGAAAACACTCATTTGAATTGGCTTTGCACAACACACTGGAATCACAGTGCATTAGACAATCTCCTTGTTCACAGATTTCTTAGCTCTCACTGGGGAAGGGCTCCACTTCCCATGCTATGGAAGTCAGGTCTGGTCATGTGACCAGCTGTGGCCCATGAAAGGAAAGTGGGAGAGCTGTGTGTGACTCCTGGAGAGGATATTTCAAAGCCCATCCATGGTTCCTTGTGTTCTCTGTTCCCTCTGCCATGGCAACCAGTTGTGTTCCAGGTGAAGGCTACCCATTTACTCCTGATTCAGGGCACAGTTGAGAGGAAGCAATGGATTAACCTGTGAATTAACTCGGAGATGCTGGGGAATAAATCTCTGCTGCTGTGAGCTACAGAGATCTGGGGGCCATTTGTTACAGCAGCATAGCAGTCTTCACTGACTGAAACAACAGTTACACACATACACTCACATATATGCACACTCCTGCTGGGCTTATACATTTCACACACACAGGTGCCCACCCACTACCCTGGGCTCACACATCCCCCCAGGGCACTCCAGGCTAGTCTGGCATGCAGGGATAGGACAGGGACAGGGTAAAAAGCGAACAGATATGGGCTTCTGTGATCAGATTGAGGTTGAATTATTAAGAAGAGCTTTTATGTAACCAAAGGATGCAGAACCCAGCCATGAGTGAATGGTGAGGTTTCTGAAGGCGAAGGAGCACTAGCCAGGGAGATGGGAGTTGGGAAACTGAACTTTGAGCCTCATGTGGCTATCTGATCTTCTCTGGTCTGCTCCTGGAGGCAGGAATTGCTTTGTATCCAGGAAGGGGGGCTCAGCGAGTCCCAATAACAGTGAGCAGCCCAGCAGTGGCCTCCTCCTGTGGTAAGTGGGACGGTCACTTCATAAGGGTCTACTCATGGATTCCTCACAGCAGTGTTCTGTGATCTTAGGTTCCAAAGGATTAAAGTCCCCTTGGTAAACATGTGTGGATGGTAGCTAGGCTGTAACGTTCCCATGCTGGTGATGCTATGATGAACCCCATCTTAGACACAGATGACTGGAGCCAACAGAAGAAGAAGGCAAGTTTGATCCTGGGATGTAGTGACATGGGCATCCTAAGGCCTGAGTGGTCATATCCTGAGAGAGTTTAGGAGGACTCCGTTTGGCAGGGGCATTTGAGCTGGGCCTCCAGATGCTGGTGAGAACATGGACTTCAACAAGAAGTCCCATCTCCTTTGCTTCCTGGCTGTGGAACTTTGAGAAAAGGACTTACCCTGACAGTGTCTCAGTGTCATTATCTGTACAATGGGTATAATTTTTACTATGGTTATAATTGGGTTGCTGTTGTGAAGATAAAATGAGAAGGTGCCCAGGCAGAGCAGTCTATGTCTCTTTACTTGAAGGCCCACTTCTGATGCTCCTTCCTTCAGGAAGCATTTCTTGATCTCTTCCTCTTCTAAACTCACAGGGCCGTTTGTACACCTGTCCGCATTCTGTCATGACCAAGCTCACTCATTCATGGATTTGCTCTACATTTTATTAAGCATCTTCACTATCCCAGGCCTTAGGCTGGGGGCTAAGATATGGAGTTGATTAAGATGATATAGCTGAAAAAAAAAAAAAAGATGATATGGCTGGCCTCCCAGCAATGTCCCCTCCATCTGCCTGCAGTTGGGTTGAGAGCTTGGCCAGGCTTTTTTTTTTTTTTTTGCAACTGCCTGGCGTGGTGCTGGCATATACATGTACCTCAGGGACTATGAGACAAAGGGACAGAGTGGAAGGGCTCAGGTCTGGAGTCAAGTCCAAGTTCTGCTACTTTTGTGCTAAGTGGCCTTGAGGAAGTCCCTGTCTCTTGTTGAGCCTTAGTTTCTCCATCTGCAAAATGGCAGGGGTTGGGCCTGATCATCTGTAAGTACTACTGGGCTCTGTCTCTCAAGAGTTGCCAAGCATGAGTCTCACATTGGAGGGTTTCTGACAGCCCAGAGCCCACACCCATACTCACCTCCTCTAGGCTCTGAGTGTGTGCCCTGCCAGGGGGAGTGAGGCAGAGGTTAATCCCAGACCTTTATTCAGATGGCTTGAATTAGCATCTGTGGCCGTATCAGAATCTGGGTATTAATGAACCATTGAGTCAGAGCCAGTTGTCCCGTGGGCTGTGCTGCTGATGAATTAATCACTTCTGACAGCTTCGAATGCCAAATCTGTGTTCACCTCAGGCACGCCTAGGGTGGCCACCAGCTGAGTCACCCAGAGCCAAGTCTATCCTAGCTGCCCACGGCACACACTTCTGCCAGCAGCATGTCAGCAGCTCAGCCCGGGGTTCTTGGCCTTCTTAATCTGGACCCAGCCTCTCTCTCCTTTCCATTCATCACTTCTCCCTGCACCCTAATCCACTCCCAATTTTAGTATATGTGCTGCCGAAGCGAGCACCCCAATCCACTCCCATAACATGATAAATCATCCAGCCTCCCCAGCTAGAATGGTGGCCTCTTCCCCTGCTCTTGTTCCTCAGTTGAATGAAATAACATTTTCCTAGCTCTTGGGTAACCATGTGCAGAAAATCCTACATTCTCAGAAGCTCATTTTCTATCCAGGAAGACAGGTGATTTATTTGGATGATTACCTATATATTTGGGGGGGATTAGGAGTGAGATCCCCAATACTGGGCAAATGACCAGTTGAGGAATGTAAGCTGAGTGCAGAGTGGGCACGCTCTACCAGTAGAGAGGACTTTTAGAGACTATGTGGCTAGAAGAGAAGGGAAGAGATGTGGGGCATGCCTTGAAAATTGTTCCTTCTGCCTTGGTCTCCTGGCGATTCTCTGGCCACATCATGACCTTCATTGTCCTTGGACTTTGGCCCAGGCTGTACCCTCTTTCTGGAATGCTTGTCCTCTCTTCCTGATCTGAGAACACTTGTATTCATGCTTCAATCATGCCTCAAAGCCCACTCTACTTTCTCCAATCAGCCCTTTATGGATTTCCACTCAGGTCTGAAAAGATGGCCTGAGAGGCATTTGTAAACTTTTATCTGCATATGTTTATGTACATACCTGCCTCCCCCTGTAGCCTGGCAGAGAGCCCCTTGAGGACAGAGACCTCATCTTATTCACCACTGTAGCCCCAGGTTCAGAGGTGCTCCAGGAAATGGGAGGGGAATGGATAGACTTAGTCAAATCCTGTTGAGGATCAGAGGAGTTTGGAAGTAGCTGGAAACTTCCAGCTTGGGTTTTGGTCATGTGTGCCCCCGGAACTGATAACCCCATGAGCTCCATGGTATCTTAGTCAGCTCAGAGTCCCTAGTATAGCCCAGCCTGTGACTGGTAGTTGAGTGGGGAAACCAGGGTGCTTGGAACTGAGTGAGACCTGGTGCCTGGATGCTAGCCCTTCACCTAGCATCTTTCCCTCTCTCAGGCTCTGAGGCCTGGAGGAAGCCGGGGCTGCTGGTCCTCAGCCTGCCAGGGAACCAGGCTCAGAATACACCATTCATCAGACTGCTGTATGCAGGCAGGGTCAGTGGCAGGACACAGAACCCCAGCTCTGTGTCCTTGGGCAGGTGACTTAACCTCTCTTGGCCCCATTGTCCACATCTGTGAAATAGGCCTACTTCCCAGGGCTGTTGTGTGGACTAAGTGAAATCACGAATAGAAAGCCTTTGGCAATGTGTTTGCCCAGAGTTGGGGATCTTCTGTCTTTTTCTTCTTTTCCACTCTTGTCTCTTCCTTCCCTTATCCTTTTCCCATTGGAGCCTTTGTTCCTTGTCTTCCTCTCTCTCAACCTTCCCAACTGACAATTAAAGGCAGAGAGAGTTGGGGAGGGGCAGGGAGGCAATGTCTAAGTCAAAGGAGCTCTTGCTCTATTGGGGGAATTTCGGGCCTCTGTGGCCCCATGTTTACCCAGGCTTTCCAGGCAGCTGGGAGCCTCCTTCCTTCAGAGCAGGGGTGCCTGCCTCACAGTGTTACAACTTCGGTGACAGCATTGCCATTTCTCCTATTGGCTGCGAGTGGTCAGCCCTCAGCCTACTGCCAGGGGCCACCAGCCTGGGGCTGGATGAGGATGAGAAGGGCTGCCAGGGGTGGCCTGGGGCCTCTTGAAAGGCACACTCTGAGGGAAAACAGTTGTCACAGGATGTGGGATCATTTTCTCTGCATGGAGCTCCCTTTCATGTCCGTGATCACACCAGCTCCCTGAGGTGGTGCTGGCGGCGAGAACACAGGGATGGCTGGGGCAGCTGGGAACACAGTGAAGACCATCAGCTTCCCGCCAGGCCCAGCTGCCTGACTGCAGGGCCCGCATTCCAGACTCCACGTGCAGCGCAGGCTTCCAGCAGCTTCTCGGCCTCTCTTGCTTCCTTCCCGCCTCTCCATAAAGGAAGGGGGCAGGACAGATCTGTGAGAAGGTACAAGGATACTCATGCATTCATTCATTCACTCACTCACTCACTCGTTTATTCACATATGACTTTGTTCTCTTCTCAAACCTGTCCCCAGAGGGATGGTGTTGAATGTTGTCAGACTGGCCCCCCTTGGCTCAAAACCCACCATCCTCAGAGTGGAAATCCAAGTACCTGCAAGAGCCTGCGAGGCCCTGCGTGATCTTGGCTGGTGGCCCTGTCCCCAAGAAGCCCACTTCCTGGTCAGGGAGCCTACTCTAGCTTCCCGAAGGTTACTGTCTCCATACTCAGGTAGATTCTCGCCTCCGGAGTTTGTACTTGCCTTCCTGGAACTTGATTCCCTCGCTAGGCCCTGGCAAATGGCCGTGGTTTCAGGGAAACTTTCTCTGATCGCCTCTTTCATTTTGTACTGCTCCCCCCTGTATTCCTAATCCCCTTTATTTTATAAATAGCTCCTGCATTTTACACATATATATAGCTCTGCATTTTTCACATATATATAGCTCCTGTATTTTATGTATATATAGCTCCTTTATTTTCCTCCACACACATGCACAGAGCTTGCCGGCTTTAAAAGCCCTATACATTCAACTTAACTGTTTTGTTTACTGTCTGTCTTCTTCTTCACAAATTAAAGTGATGTCAGAGTAGGAGTTTTCATTTATTTTGTTCACATACTGGCTAGAAGACCTTGAGAAAGTGATGGCATCCCCATGCCTCAGTTTCCTTATCTGTGAAGTGCAGATGCCTGGCCCCCCAGCCTCATGAGGTTGTGTGAAGACTGTGGTGGTGAGTCTGTAAGGGGTAAAGCTCTGCCTAGGGTAGTGATGCAGACCCATGGATCCAGTAGTGACCCAGATACACCTCACAGAAAGTTCTGTCCTATTGTGGGGTGACTGATGGTGCATATTAGGTGATGGTAGTATGGGTAGTTCCCCCTGCAAGGCCCTGCACCTCTCCAGACAAGTGTTTTCTCTTGGCCATGCTGGGCAGCCTGGACACTCTAGAACTTCTTGCTCTTGGAAGCAAACTTTGGCCAATGAAGAATGACAGTGGGGGATGGATACCCACCTTCCTGCCTCTCCATGGGATGGTGCTGAGGTGTGCTCTATGCTGGGAGGATTGTCCCTAGTTACTCACAGTGGTCACTTACTCAGCAATTAGCCATTTATTTACTCCTTCCCCTCCCCACCTTCCCCAGGCTCCTACCAGTGCTTCCTTGGGTCATGCCCTAAATAAGCTGCTTGCATTTGAACCCTTGTCTCAAGGTCTGTTTCTGGGGAAGTCAACTCAAGGCAGGTGGATTCTTGGCAGGGGTGGTCTCCATGGGGAACATCTGCCATTTTTTCTTTGCCAGCCCAGCCAAGACTCTCCATCCCAGGAGTTGTCTCTGTGGTTTTCTCAGAAGTGCCCTTGAAGTTCTCCTTTGAAATTCCACCTGCCCTCACAATAGGGTTCCTGGTCAGGAATGGGGCTGCATGAGAGAGGGAGAACTACTTAAAATAGTTGAGGATTTCTTCCCTCAAACTAGAATTGCCACGGGCCAGGGAAGTGTATATTTGATTGAGTCAAAAGGCCACAAGGAGGAAAATGCCTTCTGCGGGGATTCTTCCAAGGCATCCTCAGGCCTTACATGAAGGGAGATCTTGTCTGAAATAGGTTGGTTCTAAAATACAGAAAGAGTTCATCTGGCTCTTGTACCAGCTTATGGACTCAAGTGTTCGTTCATTCATTCATTCATTCACTCACACCGCGTACATTTATGGAACCCCCACCCCATGTATCAGGATCCAATGATGCAATGGAGAACAAGGCATATATAGCTCTGGGACAACAAGGCCATCTCACGGCTGTGGTGGCTCCAGGTTTTGGGGATCTATGTTGTTGGGAGTCTGGTGGATGAGGGCCCTGGTGAAGGGAGCTGAGAGCGCCCTCTGAGGGTTCCTAACACTGCTCTGGGAAATAGCAGTGATCAGTTGGCATCCTTGGCTGGTGGTGCTCGCACTGTCTTGGCCACCATGTAGAAGTCTTTTTATACCTTCTGGTCTTGTAAGTTCTCCCAGCTACTCTCGGAAAGGGGCAATAATGCTGAGAGGTAATTGGTTCATCCAAATAGAGAGAGAACCAAGTCCTGGCTTCTGTCTTTTCATGCAGAACTTATGTATTGCAGAGGAGTCTTCAAGACTGCAGAGACCCAAGCTTTGGGTGAGTGGGGGTAGGGCAGGGTAAGGAAGACTCCATAGACCAGCTGGTCAGCTGGCTGTCTTAGAGGGAATAGGGGGAAAGAGAGGAAGATGAGGTTCAGAGACTACCCTAGAGCCCATGGGCTGGAAGCAAGAGGTCCTTGGAGAGATTTACATCAAGGTTCATTCCCAGAGCCAGAAACTTCTAGAGAGCACTCTCTGGTTGTCTATTTTCCACCAAATAAACTGTTTTCAGTGGAGTGGTATGTATGTGTATGCAGATTTGTGTGCGTTTGGGGAGGGTTGTGCCAAGCAGGACAATGAAAAGCTTTTGGCCTTTGGAGCTACATAATCAATAGTGACAACAGTGAACTTTTACTCAGTGCTTACTGTGTACCTGCGGCCATACCCAGTGAGCCAGGGGTGGGGTTCTTCTTAGCCTTCCCAGCAGTCCCATGTGACAATGTGACATGTCGGCTGGTCCTGTTGTGAAAGAGAAGGTGCACACACATGGAGAAATCCTGGAGAGCTTAGCAAAAGGTCCAGGGAAACCAACAAAAGATAATGAAGCACCTGAGGTCAGCAACCATGGGCCTATGTGGATCAAGGGAAGGAGATGTTACTGGAACCTGGTAAGAATGGAGATAACCCCAGCAGGGCTGCCTGGCAGGGGTTCTGGCTCCAACAGGAGAATGTAGTCAATCTGAAATGACCCAAGAAGGAGGGAGCCCAAGGAAAACACCCCACTGGGGGATGGGTAGCCTGTCCTTGCACATGAGTACTCTACTTTCCTTGCCTTCTCATCTCCCACCAGCGCCCCCTGTTGGTGGAATACAACGGTGTGTCAGAGGACCTGGGAGCCTGATGGTATAGTCCTCATAGTCCAGCCTCCTGGGCCACAGGGCAGGGTGGAGAAAGTTGGAGAGTGGACCCAGAGTGGGGAATAGATGATGATCATTCCCAGGCAGGACTGGCTCAGTGATATTCAGAACCTAATGCAAAGATGAAAATGCCAATATCCTAGTGAAAAAACTATTGAGCGGGACACCTGGGGGGCTCAGTCAGTTAAGTGTCTGCTTTTGGCTCAGGGCATGGGATCAAGCGCCACCTTGCCCCAGGTTTCCTACTCAGCTGGAGTCTGCTCCTCCCTCTCCCTCTGCCCCACCCACCCCACTTGTGCTCTCTCTGTCTCTTTCTCAAATAAATAAATAAAATCTTAAAAGAATATAATGAGAATTTCAAAACAGTGACAAAAGATAATTAAACCATTTCGTATGCGCATGACAAGCCAACCTCACTCCCTTGTTACACACGAGGAACCTGAGGCAGAGAGAAATGACACCTCATCCAAGACCTGGTCTTTAAGTCCTGGCTCTGCCCCTGTGTGGCTGTGTTCAGACAAATTACTTTAATGACACACAGGAAAGCCTTAAGACATATTACTACTTTGGAGACATTGCTAACAAGTTGGGGATCAAACCAGGAAAGGCGGGGTTGTGCCAGGATCACGCCCTTGGGAGCTATCCAAGGTGATCCCAGATGGGGATCCCTTGAGTCCTGTGCTTGTCATGGATGCTGAGGTAGGTAGGAACTTTTGAAATCATCTACTCCCACCTGCAGTTTGTCTCTGGGCTCCTCGAAGCTGCAGAGCACTGAGACCTGAAGTGTTATTGTCTGGAGTTTGGGAAATGATGTACTGAGCTGGAAAGAGCACACGAATGGGAGTCAGGAAACCAGGACTTCACTAGAGTGGTGTTGACATCGTCTCCTTCATCCTTACAACCATCCATCAGAATGACCCCTTCGGCCACATCATATGCTTTATTCAACACTTACCGTTTGCCAGACTCAAGCAGCGCTCAGTCATCACTGTGTCATTCAAGCGCTCTTATCACCCTCGCCTAAAGAATCTCAAGCAAGAGAAAGTTACTACTGCAGTAGATTCTACTGGACCATCACCCCCCATCATGCTTGCCCAGCTCACAGAGCAAGCGGAAAATGATGGATTCAATGCCAGAGAAACAGATCTCAGCCAATGACAGGTGAGAGCCCTTGTGCTCTGGTTGAGATGACGCTGAGGAATGTTCTACATTCTTCTCCAGGGTCCCCTGGTGGGGTTAAGCTCTTAGCTGTCCACAGTGGCCAGTCTGTGTAGCCAATACAAAAAGAAAAAAGTGATGTTGTGCCTGAGATTAGGTTGGTTAAGACACTGTTGGCTAAGATCTCTCTAGATCTCTCCACCCAGCCCCCCGCTCCCCACCCCAGTCCCCTGTGCTTGCTCTGGGAAAAGCATGTTTCCACATCAAGGGCAGTCCTGGGGAGAGGTCTACATTATAAGGAACTAAAGCCCCCAGCCAGTAGCCAGTCAGGAATCCAGATCTGACAAAACCATGAGATCCAACTTGGGAGTGAACCCTTCAGCCTCGGTTGAGTCTCCAAATGATCACAGCCCTGGCTGACGGCTTGACTGAAACCTCACACCAGGCTCTGGGCCAGAACTGCCACATTAAACTACCTCCAGATTCCCAACCCTCAGCAACTGTTAGATAATAAGCATTCATTGTTTTATACTGTTAAGTGTTGGGGTAATTGGTGATGGCAATAGGTAACTAATACATTGTCTCCCTTCACTGTTGATGCTTCCTATATTCATTCACCTCTCAACGAAACTATTTAAACTTAAAATCTTGTTTCAAGATGAGCACCTGGCGGAAACTCAAATGCAGATCATTCCCCAAGGGCACCTATCTGGGAGGTGAAAGGCCAGGATTTGAATGCAGAGCACATGGAGTGACTGTGCAAGAGCCCAGTGCTGTGCGTGTCAGTCACTCTCAGCTTCACCCTGCGAGTGCCTTGGTTATAGGGAGGATGGCTCAGTTCCCTTGGGGCCTTAGTATCCAGCTCAGGGCCTCCCAAGAACTAGGTGCTCAGTATAAGCTGTTTCCCTTCTGCTATCCTCATTCTTTCTTATGGGTGTTTGGTTGCATTGAGCATATCCCCCCTTTTTAGACTGAAATTTCAGCCTAACGCTGGAGTTAGGCTATATGCAAATCCTGGCTCTGGAACTCACTGGCACAGTGGCTTTGGGGAAGTCCTTTAACCATTTCTTGCCTTAGTTTCTTCCTCCATAAAATAGGGGTGATAATAGTATCCATTTCATAGTGTTGTGAGGAGGATTAAATGAATGTACGTATAGTCTTAGTCAGTACCCAGCACACAGGAAGTGCTGTGTAAGTGTTTGCTTTATGAGGACGGTGTCATGCTTGTCTCCACTCTCCCTATTCATTCTCGTCTGAAGGGCACATAGCTCAGGGAGCCATTACCTGCCATGATTTGAGAGAAGACCTCGAGAGACATAGAGATGATTTTTTTCAATTCCCGGAGCCTCCTAGGATGACTTACTAGACACATGTAACTTAGAGTGAGCTCTCACCTTACCCACAACAGATAGCAAATCTCTCTGGGAATGGGAAGGGGGATGAGGGGCTTGGAGGATGGGAAGCACAGTCTGTGAACTTAAATTTTCTTTCCTTTTTTTTTTTTTTTTTTTCCCAGAAATGAATCCTGGCTGCCTTCCCAGCAGGTGCTCAGTAAATACACATCAAAGGATGGATTGGAAAAATGCCAAATGAGCATTGATGCCTTGAAAACAAGGGTGCATTTTTACATAAAATAACATCTCCTGTAGACAACTCACACAGCAAGAGCCCCAAACACACACACATTTCCTGCCCTCTTCTCCTTCTCCTTCTAAACTGGTGACCCCAACTCCTGGCTGGTGTCGATATCTCTCGTGGGGTCCCTGAAGGCACCACAATTCATATTCACCTCCCACTTTGGGTTAGGAATATTGGCCCATTTATGCCCTGATTATGCTAATTAACTAGTTTTTTTCTTAAGGAGACAATTATTACCTTCAGTTTGACAGTTTCTAACTCCATTAGCAGTCACAGCTGCCAACATCATGGAGCTGATTAGTTACTTCGAGTTGCTCAGAGAAAGATAATTATCCTCAGGCTGCACCCCCAGCCTCTCCTGCCACGAAGGGGGCACTGGGCTCCATGGCTTCTACAGTGAGCGGGAATCTAGGGAGGTGAGGTCACAGCCAGCGGGGTAGCCAGCTCCAAATGTGGTCTAGGCAAAGGCAATTGCAGTTGGAGCAAAAGGCATAGGAGTGGAGATCCAGACAGCTGGGGCTGTTGCCCTGGGTCAGAGGAGGCATGGTGGCAGAAGTTCCCCTTTCTTCCATCCATGCTGCTTTCCATGGTCCTGAAACACTATGTACTATGGCTCTTGGTTTCTCCTAACTCCCGGCTCCTGGCTCTGGAAACTCATGGCCAACTATTCTCATAGCTCACATCTTTTCTTTGGTTTTTTAAATTCTTTATCTCTTGATAAACATTTTGTCTCTTTTTATACTGTCACTGAATAATTAGGCCCATGACATTAATAATTCACGGGAGTGATTTCATATACCTTTGACAGTTCCATAATGGTTCTGACAGTTCCACACTTTATTTTTGTCTCTGAGAGGTTGGGAGGGGGGTTCTCATGACCTTCACTGCCTTCTCCAAGACTCTGCTTTTGAGTAGTGGGTGCATTTGGTGGGGTGAGGATGATGCCTCCATGAAAGCTGTCTTCTACCATAGGGATCCAAGGGCATGGAGCTGACCAGTACCACCAAAGGGCCTGTTAGGAGGGAAAAGAGGATCTTGAGCAAAGGATGAAAGTCTGGACCATAGTCTCTGAACCCCATCTATGTCATCCTAGTTATAATCACAACCCTCATTTATAACCACTTTCTCTATGCTAGGTACGAAGCTAAAAGCACTTTGCATGTCATTTCTTTTCCCCCTAACATCCACTAGACTCTTGAGAGGTAGGAATCATTAGCCCCATTTTACAGATGAGGATACTGAGACTCAAAGACATCAAGGTCCTTTCCCAAAGCTTCTTAGTGCTGAATCTAGGATCTGAACTTCAGAGCCTCTATGAGTCTCCTCTCCTTTGCCACTTTACCTAGTCTGTAAAGTGAGTTTATAATCCCTACCCCACAGTTATGGGGTTAAAAGGGGATGACATCTGTGAAGCACCTGGTACCACTAACTAAGTTTATTTCTTCCTTCTTCCTCTTTAATCGACCCCACCTTCCCAGAGCCTCTACTGCTTCATGCCTCCTTGCTCTCCCTGGGCTGACTGGTCTGAATTACAGACAGATGACCTCTGGGGCTCTGGCTCAGGCTGTGGGTATCTTGAGCCTCCTCTGCATGAGGTCTCCTAGGCTGCAATGTAGATGTTGAGAAAATGTGCACATATAGGCGTGCACATGCACAGTGGACTCGCATATCCCCACACATGCACTTGCACATGTGGTGTTCATGAGGGTGCAGGACTTAAACACACACGTATGTGTGCATGAACACGTGCATGTGACCCTGTGTATGGACAGACATTTGCTCCTGAGCCATCACACACATTGCTGGGTGAGATGGAGGGCAGATGCTGGGAGAATTCCACAGCAGATAGGGAAGGGATTTAACCTGAGGTTGGGGGAAGGACAGACCCCAAGGCTTGCAGGGAGGAGAGGAATAAGGGGAGGGTGAGGTCTCCCAGAGAACACCCAGAATTCCCTCTAGGGCTACATGTCACAGTCACAAAGACCTAACCCCCCATGGAGTGGACAAAGACCAAGACCCAGAGAGGACAAGGCCCTATGCAAGGTCACACTGTGTGTAGAGGGAAGAGTCAGGGAGAACCCATGCTCCTAAGCTAGGCTCAGATTCCCCTCAACTCTGAATTTGAGACCAGGATTTCCTTGAGGTGGTTTGTGTGAAAGGCAATGTAGGACATAGGAGTGGGGGTGGGGGTAGGGAGGCCAGAAAGGAGACACCAGTGCAGGGTTGTTTGATCTGGGTTGCCATTGTGGCAACAGCAGCTCAAATCCATCAGGACCTTCTGTGGAGTATACAGAAGTCCTCCCAGTTGTCCATCAGGTCCGGGCCCCCATTTATCAAGGATTGCTGGGACAGGGGTATTGACTTCCCTGTACTTCTGAGCTGGACGTCCATGAGGTGCCAATGATCTCCACTGGGCAACCCCACATTCAGGCAAAGGCTCTGGCATGTCCTTGAACAAAGTGAGAAGTAGATTGCGAGGACAGCCATGGTGGATATCAGAGGGATCAAGAGCATGGGAGTCAAAGGCAGAGGAGTCAGATGTATTCTGGACACCAAATGTACCTGCTATGTATACTGGCTTCCTTTGGGTAACTCCTTGACAATTCACCTGTCTGTACCCCTGCCACTAGCAGGATTGCTCACTCTGAATAATAATACCATATGACACTTAGTAAACTTCTGCTAGGGGGTCACCTGTTGGCTAAGCGCCTGCCTTCAGCTTAGGTTACGATCCCAGAGTCCTGGGGTCGAGCCTCGTGCTTTGGGCTCCCTGCTCAGCAGGGAGTCTGCCTCTCTCTCTCTCCCTCTGGCCCTCCACCCGCTTGTGCGCTCTCTCTCTCTCTCACTCTTTCAAATAATTAATTAATTAGACCTTTGCTATGTGTCCTATTCTCCTCACTTCACATATACGAACCCATTTAAACCTCTCAACATCCTCCCATCCCTTGGATCACTACTATTATTGTTTCCATTTTACAGTAGAAAAAAATGGAGGCACAGCTAGTAAGGTGCCATGGTTGGATACAAACCTGGGTCCAAAGTCTGAGTCTCTAGTTCCTTTCCTACGATACTCCAGATTCCAAGTGGCTCAGTGTCCCAGGCGGAATTCTGAGAGATTTCTGTCTCAGCAGCATGTGTCCAGCGGGTGGCTCAGGTCATTCCCAGGGAGGAGTTTTGGGTGAAATGCATCCCCAGCACCCCAGGGAATGGGACCCCCCTGACCCTCATAGCCTAGGGGTGTCTCTTGCAGGAGCAGGTCTCTTGTGGGCTCTTCTGCCTCTGGCTGCCCATTTGGGCCTGAGTCTCAGCAGATCCTTGTCTCACATCCTGGAGATGCGGGCACGAGAACTGCTGAGAGATAGGCACCTCGGTCAAGTGGCCTCTACAGCTTGGTTTCCAGCAGCTGTGGCATCGCATTACTAGGTCACTGATAGCTGGGAAGCCAGCCAAGCCGCAGGTGCCAGCCGATGGCTTCTGGATGCGTGGCTGCTTGGAAGCTCATGGCCTGCTCCCCTCTGCTCACATGGAAGGGACTCAAGGCTCATTAAGAGTGTAGATATGATGCAGAGGCCACGTGGTATACTGGGGCACCTGGCTCCTTCCCTAGCTGGGGACCTTGGGGTCCGTCACCATCCTCAGGACCCTCTGGAGAGCAAAGGGATTGGACTAAACCAGGTTCCCCACTCAAGGTTACAGAGGACAGAGTAGGGCCACACTCCACATTGGGACTGTGCACCCCTGGTCACCCAATGGTCAATAAGCTCTGTCTCTGGGGCCTGGGGATTCACATCCAAGTCCCAATTATCACTATGAATGACTATCACTGGCTGAGAATGCTTTTTCCTCTGCACAAGGAGGCTTTGTTACAAACATCATTGCGTGGGATCCCCTTAGGCCTGGGAGGTGAGCATCTCCATTTTACAGATAAAGAAATGGAGGCTGGGAAAAAAATGAAGCCAGTTATCCCAAATCACACCACAAGGAGCAACAGGGCAAGGATTCCAGCCCCGGGGCTGGCTGACTCCCAGGCCTGGCCTCTCAGCCTCTGCTACGCTACAGTAGGCATTGTATCGTCTCATTGGTGGAGCATTCCTCTGAGCAAGGCCCCTGGAAGGATTTTGGTAGATACCTTCTCATCGAACCTTTGTGACAGCCCATTGTATGCATGAAGAAACAGGCTCAAAAGGAACGAAGCCAACTGCACAAGACCACACAGTTCAGAAGTAGGGGAGTTGGGTTTAGAACCCACATCTGGCTGCCCTAAAGCCTGTATTATTTTGATTGCCACAGTCCTCCCAGATCACCCCATAATCCCCACAAGTAAAGTCAGGATATGTGGGTGACAAATCCTCCTAGAACATCCAGCATGAACCATAGAGCCCTCCCCACAGCTCCCGTGATCTGTGCTCAGGTTGTTCAAAGCTCTCTCCCTCTGTGCTGCCAAGAGGTAGAAAATGGGGTCAAAGTCTCCGGCAGGAGAGGAGTGAATGCAAGATGACAGTCCCGTGGCCGGCGGGCCTGTGGGCAGGAGGGAATGGAAATGGGTTAGTGTCCAGGGCCGCGCTGACCCACTTTGGGACTTGTTTCCTCTCTCTAAGCCTTCCTCAGGCCCCTCCTTCTCTGCCCATCCGGATTGGGTGAGTGGGGTTGTCCCCCATCCACAGGGCAACTGGGGACACTAGAAAGATCTTTTCCTCTTTGCCTTTGCTGAGGAAAGCACATGCCTGGCACCCTCAGCGTCAAGGAGACCTGCCGGAGAGATTTCAGCATGCCCGTCTGAGCAGGAACAAGGGGCCAGCTTGGCGGGCCCTGGGGATCATTTGGAGAGTCAGCACAAGCCGGCAGTTTCTGTCTAAACATCCATGAAAAGGACATACCTCAAAGACAACTGTGAAAGCTGTTGATATTAATTAAGCACCTACTAGGTGCCAGAAACTTGACGTATCTTGGAAAGAATCCTTGCGAGGGGTGGAGGGACTGGAATTATGTTCAGTTTCTCCACTATAGGTGAGGAAAGGGAGCTCAGAGAGGTTCAGCGACTTACCCAGGGTCACACAGTAGGTTGGCTGGGATTTAAGCCCAGGGCTTTCTGCTTCCAGGACCTCCATCTTTTCCCTCTGTCCTATGCTCAGGCTCATCAGTTCTCTATTCTAGAACAATGGTTCCCAGAGGAAAACTTACTAAGAATCCAGAATTCCCTTGGAGAGTCTGAACTGGCAATTCAGAGATGGGTCTGGGAAACTGGATTTTTTTTTAGAAGTTTCTGGTGGGATTGGGAGCCCCAATTTAAGGAGGTGCCCAATCTAAAAGTGCAAGTTAAATTCTAGGGGGTGGGATCCTCATAGCCCGAGACCAAGTATTTGTCCATCTTTACCTGGGCTGAGTCCCCTGGAATGGGAGACCAGGGACAAAAGCAGCAGGAATTCTTGGGATGTGAGGGAATTTGTTGTCTGAGCACCAGGCCTCCTGAATGCTCTCTAGCTTCGATCCCACCAGGGGAGTAAGGGGAGTCTCAGATGAGAGTCCGTGCCTGGGGCCCACACTCCAGGAGCTGCTATGGGTCAGGGAAAGGAAGCGAGGGAGCGTGTGTTTGCAGCTGCCGCCCTGTAGATCTGACTAGGCCCTGCCTGGCCAGCAGACTCAGTCCTGGGTGTTGGGGAAGGTAGTGACGGGCCGGCCACCAGCTTGACAAAGCACAAGGATCTGGCACTGGAGACCATGGCCTCCAGTCACCTAAGCAGAAACCTACTCTTTGTGATTCCATTTTCTCCCCCAGACGTCCACTCCCTGCCCGCCACACCAGACCTAACCCTAGTCCAGCCCACCTAACTGCTATGACGTCATCTGCCCCACCCCCCACCAGTTCTCCTGGCCTCCTCTCTGTTCTACACACACTATGCACCTCCTGCCTGGGGATTTGCCTTTGCTATTTCCCTTTCCCTATAATGCTGTTCCCTCTGCTCTGCTGGGCTCCCTCCCTTCTTCCCTTGAGTGTGTCCTTCAGAGTGGCATTTTCAGAGTACTCTGTCAGAAGCAACCCTCCCTAGGCCTTAACAAGTCCGGTCTAGGGCCCTTGACCCCCTCCTAGCACACTTCATTACCATTATTGTTCTTTTTATGGTTAGACTTACTAGTGCATATTTCCCATGGGGCGAGAAACATGCATTCAGCATGGTGGTTGGCTTCTAGTAGGAGCTCAATAAAATTTTGTTTAGTGAGTTAATGAAAGATTAACAAGCAATCTTAAACTCATTGCTTCTGACTGGATGTCTTCACTCCTGCTCCTGGCTCACTGGATTGTTTAGGAAACAAGACAAAAGGGGCTCACATAATCGCAGTGAAGAGATGACTTTCACAAAATGTAAAGAGAAAACTGGGGAACAGTGGTTTCAAACTGAATCTCTGAACCCAGCAGACCAGACATGCAAAGGCTATGACAAAGCTCTTTGTCTGAATGGGGTGCAGTGAGAACCAGTGCAGCCAGAGCGAGAGCCCAGGCAGAGAAGGCTACAGGGCCAGGGGACCCTCTCTTCCCCAGGTAGGCCTGGGGCCGCTCCCTGCCGATGGAATGAGGCATCACACCTGGGCCCCAGGGCAGAGCTGACCACTCAGGGCCCACAGATGGTCACCTCCTCTCAGCCACCCAGAGTCCTAGGGTGGGTGAGTCCAAGCCCCAAAGTGGGTCAGCGCGGCGCTGGACACTAAAGCAGGACTGCACACCTCAGCCCTCTGCTGGTGGCCATGCTGCTGGCTGCCCAATATTGAAAGCTCCCCTGTTCCTCAGCTGGGTCAGGGATGATCATATTTGAGATGAGAAGATCCAGAAGACCATGGAGACATTTCAAGGGGAAAAAGAAACAGCTCTACAGGGAAAACAGTGTGTGTGTGCGCGCTTGTACATGTGTGTGCAGTGTGTTGTGATGTATATGCGTGTATATGCCCATGTATGCACATGTTGGGGGGGCGTGCACATTTCTCACAGACATTCTCATTTCAAGTCCCACCTTGTGTTTAGGGAATCCTTACAGGAAACTCCCACCGACATGATTCTTCTCCGAAAACCCCCTTCGTATCCCTCATCTCCGTTCCACCATGTCCTTCCTTACCTGCAGAGGGGCCTCTCCCTAGCAAGGGATGATCCCAAGCTAAGCCACTAGGGAGGAGGAGATTCTCTCCCTGTCCTCCCCCATGTCAGCTGCTTCCCAATCCAGATGCATCCAGAGGGGCAGGTCTTGCAAGTTACAAACCTCATCCTTGGATATTCTGAATTGCACAACCTGATCATCTGTCCCAACCCATCAATTGACAGATGAGAAAATGGAGGCTGAGGAGGGGAGGGACTTGCCCAAGGTCGGATAGTCAGGTGCACACTAGGGACAGAACCCAGTCTTCCTACTCTCAGTTTGGCCCTTGAGCTATGACATAGCCCTTCCTGCTTTCAGGGAAGTCACAGTCTAGTATGTAGGCTTGTTTGTTCATACCATCACTCAGTTTGCACTGGTCTGCACATTTACTAAAACCACCTACTGTGTCTTCTGGGTGAACAGGGCTACCCAAATCAAGACCTTGCCTTCAGGGATTCCTGGCTAGGAGCCTAGGATGACCCTGGTTTTGATGAGTACCCATGTGAGAGGCTCAGCCCTTCCCTGTGAGGGCAGCTGCAGAAGGGATTTCAAGACCTGGGGTTGGTGTGTATGTGTTTGTTGGTCCCCTGTGTGCCCACCATGGGTCAGAGGAGCTGAGACCCGGTGGTCCACTGGCAAGTGCCTGGCTCTTGTGTCATGGGATTGAATGAGCTCACTTAAGATGTGTGTGGTATGTGATATGTGTGGGGTGTGTGTGGTATGTGCTGCATATGTGATATGTAGTATGTATGGTACATCGTGTGTGTAATGTGTGGTATGGTGTGTGTGGTTTGTGATGTGTGGGGTATGGGTGTAATATACAGGGTGATATGTGGTATGTATGTAGTATATGTGGTGTATGTAGTATGGTATGCAGTGTGGTGTGGTATGTGGGTATGTGTATATGGTATGTGATGTGTGGTGTGTGGGAAGTTTATGTGGTACGTGTGTGGTGCATGTTTGTGGTGCGGTGTGTGGTATGTGTTTGGTGTGTGGTGATGTGTTGTGTGTGTTGTGTGTATGGTATGTATGTGACAAATATCTGTTGTATGTGTGGTATATGTGTGTTGTGTGTGTGATGATATGTGCTGTGGTATGTGTGGTGTGTGTGTGGTATGTGTGAGGTGTGTGTGGTATGTGTGTGGTATGTGTGGTATATGTATGGCGTATGGTATGTGTGTAGTGTGCGTACAGTGTGTGGTGTGTGTGAGTTGTGTGTGTGGTGTGTGTGAGGCATGTGTGTGTGGTGTGTGGTATGTGTGTGTGGTGTGTGTATGGTATGTGATATGTGTGTGATGTGTGGTATGTGTGGTATGTGTGGTGTGTGGTGTGTGGAGAGGAAGCCTGCCAGGTTCTTCTCCAGCAGCCAGGAGGAGGCAGAACTAGGGAAGGGATCTGAGTCTAGGGAAGGGGAGAGAAGGCTGAGGACTCAAAATTACCTAAGCCAGTGAGATGCTCCGCTGAACCCCGGCAGTTGCCAGGCAATAATTCCCCCTCCCCAGCCTGATCTCTAGTCCCCACCCTCATGGGTGGCCATCTTTTCCTTCCCTCTCCAGCTAACCGAGGACCTGATGAGTTCCAGTACTGACCCTCTCCGGGACCTCGTAGTTAAACCCACTTGTTGGGCAAACATCTGAGCCTCCAGGAATGGAGTTGCTGGCAAAGTTGCAACAGAGGAAGGTATGTCCTGGAGATGGAGGATACCACTGCCAAGACCTAGAAGAGACAGGCAAGAAAGGGAGGATGGGGTCAGAAATTCCTTGAGTGCCACTTCCCTGTCTGACACTCCCAGGGATCCTTGCAACCACTTCCCCATTTAATTTTTACAGGGAAGGTTTGCTTTCATCAAACCCATGCTACATACAGTCGAGTTTGAGGTTCAGAGAGGCATAGCAGCTTGCCCACAGTTACATAGCAAGATAGTATAGAGCTAGGTCCTGAGGTTCTGACTCCCAAGCTCAATGTGCATTTTGTTCCACCACGTGTCTCAGGGCCTCTGTTTCCCTATCTATAAAATGAAACCACAGGAACAGAGAAGAGATGAGAAAAAGATTAACTTGCACACCAGATCTGACCCATGACTGACCACATGTGGAGAATTCTGATGCTAAGGCTGGGCCCCATGGACGTCATTGACGAGTAACGTCTGTCCTGGCTGAGGAACTGAGGGGTGACAGTGCATGTGCTTCTGAAAGCTGACTTTCTTAGGGTCTTACCAGCTCTGACATTTGGGCGCTGAGATGTTAACCCTCATCTCTAGTGGTCTTGGGCAAGTCCTTGCACATCTCTGAGGCACAGATTCTCACAAGGCCTGCCCTGGGAACAGCCTCCCCTGGCCTCTTCATGGAGGACAAAAACAGCTGCTCAGCCTCCCTCCGCTGTACCCTCAGGGATGAGCTGCTATTGCCTAGCAACGGGGGTTGAGGGATGGGGGTTTTTGGCGGGCTCTACACAATCCCAGAATCTGGGCAAACATTCTGCCTATCTCCCATAACCCAGGCCTGGATCTCGAACATTCTGTACCAGCCCCATGAGAGTCCTCAGGGCCGGGGCCCAGCACCAAGTAACAGAGGGAGACAGGTCTCATGGGGCGACCGAGCGGAGTTCCAGGCCTGGTTGTGGGAGACACGCTGAAAGGCTTAGGGCACACGGGCTCACCCTTAGTTTCTCCGTGTATAACACGGGAGAGGGAATCATCCCAAACTGGTGGAGGCATTGGGTTATAACAGTGACGGGTGGGAAGATGCCTTGCAGTTTTTACTCTGGAACCTACCTCCTCACTCTGAGAGCTCATCTAAAAACTCAGAGACTGGCTCAGATGTCCTCTGCCCACCCAGACATCAAGCCTGAGACCATGACTTGTCTCTAGTTGCCTATTAAAGTTATTGAGCACCCACTGTGTGTTGGACCTGGTGCTACATTTGCAAACATTAGCTCATGGACTTCTCACAACAACCCTGGGAGGCAGAAACTAGCTTTATCCCATTTCACAGATGGGGAAACTGAGGCTCAGAGAGGCCAGGTCACTAGCCCAGGGTCACCCAGCCAGGATGTGGCAGAGTGAGGATTTGAACCCTGGCATGTGTGATTCCAGAGCCTGTGTTCTTTAAACCCCAATATGACAAGGCCTCCCCTAGATCCTCTTTGTTCTGTGCCCTCCTCTTACCAGTGGGGCCTCCGTCCTTCCCCCAAGGGCCTTGTGCTCTGCACAGGGACATCATGGGAGGGCTTTCAAGGGCTTGTGTCTCCCTTCTCTTCTTCCTCAAGATCGTGACTTTAGAGCCTGTCCCCTAACAGTGGTGTAGGGGGCTTTGAAGTCCCGGAATAACAGCAAAGGGCAGCAGGTCAATTTTCCTGCCTGTCCTGTCTATAGGGAGGCCATTCCTCAGGCTATTTGTAGAAACATTTTGGCCTGGCCTGGCACCTGCAGCCTTCCCTGGCACCCTGGTCCAGGTGAACAGAGGTCCCCAGTCTGGCAAAGAGATGGGAGTAGGGGCAGCTGCAGAGAGAGAGACCAACAGGGACTGGGTAGTGAGGATGGGAAGGGGAGAGGAGGCAGCGGGAGTGTGCAGAGGAGAGAGCCACCTGTGAGAGTTGGGGTGAGAAAGAGGAGAGAGCACTCGGAAGGGGGAGGTGGGAGGGGAGATGAACTGTTGAAGACTGGAGGATGAGGAGAAGGATAAGGGCTGTTGGAGAAAGAAGGGGTCTCAGATAGTAGACAAGAGAGGAGCTCACAACAATCCCCTTTGAAGGTACAAGTGCTCACCAACCAGATGTCAGTGACAGATTGTTCCACTGCCTGGCACTGGCCAGGGCCCAGGAGCCGAGTGGAAAATCTAATGAGAATTCCAGTCTTGCTGCCAGAGCCTGGGAGACCCCACTGCTGCCAACCAGGCTCTCTTTAGGTTCCTTGGGGTTCTGGGGACTGGAGCCAGGTTTCCACTATCCCCTTAGCTCCCCACACCCAGCGAGGGCACGGCTCCCTGTCCTAGAGAACCACAGGCTCTCCTAGGTAGGGAGAAGGATCTAGGGCTCAGACCCAAAGCAGATATCTTCTAGGTAGGTCAGCAGAATCTTCTTCTATGCTTCCTTGCACTGGGAGCTTGTTTTCCACCCAGGGCGGCCCAATCCCTCCCAGGACAGTTCTAGGAAGTGAGGTTGAGCTGTATGTAATGAATGAGCCGGAGTTAAACCAGAAAAAGAAGGGAGAAAATGTGCTCCAAGAAGGACCAGCAATGCAAAGCCCCTCTGCTGGGCCAGCACGCAGTGGGGCAAAGTCTGAAATTCAAAAGAACCCCGGGGCGGGGGTGGGGGGGTGCTTCAAGGAGGGGGTTGGTGACAAAAAAATGAATCTGGAGAGGGAGCAGGGGCACATTCCTGCAGAGGTTTCTAGGCAAAGTGTGGGGTTCAGTCTTTATCCCTGGAGTAATGAGGGGGCCTTGATGGTTAAAGCTGGGGGCAGGGAGATTGGCTGTTGGTGGTAGTGTCAGTATTCAGATTTGCATTTCAAGAATATCCTTCAATCTTTTGCATAAAAATGGACCAAACAGGACCAGAATGACAGCACGGAGTCTAGGGAGGAGGCTCCTGAGGTGATCTGGGCACAAGACAATGGGGGCTTGGGGCTGGGGGCGGGGGCTGGGAGCAGGGAGCAACAGGGGTATGGAGAAGCAGCCAGATTGCTGACCTATTAGAGAGTAGAACAGCCGGGTCTCATGTAGGAATGGGGCTGGTGGGGGATGGAGTTTGGGGCAGAATTGCCTGATGTCAGAACCACTGACCCTCACTGAATAGTGTCTCGGAATATTGATACTTGGGCCTATCCCGGCATGATAGAGTTCAGATCTCTAAGGATGAAGTCCAGAATCTTCCTTTTAAAAACCTACTTCTGGGTTATTCCAAGAATCAATCCATCTGCCATGGGCAATGGCCTAGAGTTTGGACCACTCTGAGTCCACACCCCATTGTACAGAGGAAGACTCAGGTCCCCGGGGCAGGGGAGGAATACTTTCCAGGACCACACAGGACTGGCATAGTAGAAATAACTAGCAAAAGGCATCTGATACACAATGCCCATTTATGGTGTCCCTTCAACCTGGTGAAGAATCCAGAGCATGCTGTGGGATGGTGAGAAGCACAGGCTTTCCTTCACAATGACCTTGGTTCAAATTCTGACTTTGCCAATCTGTAGTTGGGTGATGCTGGGCAATTCACCTCACCTCTGTTAGCCTGTGGGTCCTCACCTGCACATGGACACAAAATACATGCTTCAAAAACAGCTATGGCATTTGCACTTGAGAAGGTGCCCGAGGCACCTGCATGTGCAAAGTAAGGGAAGCTCTCATTATTAAAGTTCAATCCCACCCTGCCAAGGACAGCCTCAAGTACAGGCAGAGGCAGGAACAATCTATGTGTGTGTGTGTGTGTGTGTGTGTGTGCGTGCACACGCAGGTGCGCATGGACATATGTGTGTGAATGGGTGTGTTTTGAAGAGTTGCTTCCCCTGACCCAAACCACGTCCTACCTCCTAGTGACCTATCACAATGTCTAAAAGCCCACCATTAAAGCCACATTTCCCTGGGCACAATTTTGTTTAGTGCCTTTTCTTTTCTTTCTTTCTTTCTTTTTTTTTTTTTTTAAGCACAGGCGAATTTTGCCGTGGAGTAAATAGAGGCCAGGGAGAGGGAAAGTGACCTGCACCAAGTCCGATGGGTGGTAGAGGCAGAATGAGGACCCCAACCCAGGGAGGCTGCACCACTCACTGGGGGTGGGGTGGGGGGTGGGTGTGGGAGCATGTACTCCCCACAGAGCCTGGGGAGGGGGCTGAGTGATGCGTTCTCCATAATCAAGGCGCAATCAGCGCTAATCAGCGTGTTCTTGAAATAGACCCAACTGGATGGGGGAAGCGAGCAGCCGCCTGGGTTTGTATAGCGGCAATCAGAGGGAGGCAATTTTAGATCTGCGGGAGAAACAGCCCTTTGTCCAGGGACTCTGCCGAGCGCTTTGGAGCCCACTGCAGCTTGGAGATAAAAAACGCTGCATGGGGGCTGCAGCTGCCTTGGCCCAGGAAGGGGGGCGTTCATGCAATGGGGCCAGATGCCTCCTGGGTGAGGTCCTAACTCTTTTGCACCTTGGCTGGGCACCTACTATGGGCTGAGTGCATGGACAGCTTCCATTTTTTGCCCTGCTTTCATTGCAGGGGGAGGAATGGAGGTTCAGAAATGGTGGGGCTTTGCCCTAGGTCACTGGGCTGTTAAGTGTCATAGCTGGGGTGGGAATTGAGTCTGTCTAACTCTAAATTTTGTGCCTATTCCTTTTATGGGGTAGAGGGTACCATCAGGCTATAGGAGACATCATCTTAGGTTAAGCCAACAGCCTAATGAAATTCCCAAATCTTGCAAAAATCTCTAGGCTTGAGGATTCTTGGTCCCAATTTGCAGATGAGGGAAATTGAGGCTCCAAGAAATGAAGGGACACACTGAAGGTCACCCAGAGGGTGTGTGAGTGGTAAAGCCAGGATTCAAACCCACATTTGTGAAATGCCAGAGCCCACCACTTGAAATCACTAAGCTCTGAGCTTCTTCAAAGACCCATCCCCTGCCACCACCTCCAGGAAGCCTTCCCTACTACCTCTGGGGCCACCATCCTCTCCCCTTTGATTGATGCTTAGTTATCATGGAACTGGGTGGGTATGGCTGGGTGGTAAACTTTGTGGGGTTTTTTTGGTCACCCGGCATCTTTTCCTCTTCTGTTGGTAACAGTGCCTCCCGATTTCCTTTTGGGGTGGTAACTTTTGGGCAGAAAGAAAGCTCTCTGACAGAGGCTGTGAGTGAGGTGGGAAGCACTCTGGTTCAGGTCCACCCAGCCAGGAGCACAAGGTGTGAAGTGCTTTATTATAAGAAGAGAATGCATGGGAGGTGTGCAGGCAGGCCAGGCAGGAGGTCACAGTGGTGGCCCAATTGATGGTGAGTGGTTCAGGGCAGTGGCTGAGAAGGAGGACCGTGGATGGATTTGAGAGATTTTGATGAGGAAGAACCAAGGAAACTCACTGATGGAAGGAGGGGAGTGAGGAGGATTTCTCACTTGACTAGCTGGCCCTACACTCAGTCATCCTTGATTCCTCTTATACCCCACTTCTAATCCACTAGGAAGTCTCGTTAATTTGCCTTCAAAATAAGCCCAGAATCTGATCATGTCCTCTCTTTGCTGTCTCCTCTGGTCCAGCCAGCATCATCTCTTGCCTAGACTAGAACAGTCTCCTACTGGTCTCCTTGCTTCCACTCAAGTCCACCACTGTAGCCAGAAATTCGTATTAAAACAAATCAGGTTACGTCCTTCAGCTCAATACCCTCATCTCACATCTACACCAGCCTCCCAAGTCCTTTGTCATCTGCTG
Source organism: Mustela lutreola (assembly GCF_030435805.1). Classification (NCBI taxonomy): domain Eukaryota; kingdom Metazoa; phylum Chordata; class Mammalia; order Carnivora; family Mustelidae; genus Mustela; species Mustela lutreola. Next base: position 52,964,853 of record NC_081291.1, on the reverse strand, counting down.
CCCCACCTCCCTTACCTCACTTTAAAATTTTCCCTTTGCTCACTTTGCTTCAGCCACCCAGGTCTCCTAGCTTCTCTGGGAACACCGCAGAGAACCTCTCACCCCAGGGCCTTTGCCCATGCTGCTTCCTTTGCCTGGTCGCTCTTTTCCAGGAAATCACAGGCTCTGTCCCTCACCTTCTCAGTGAGGATTTCCCTCATCCTATGTAAAATTCCAACCCTAACCCATAGTTCCTCTTCCTCCCTATACCTTTGTTCCTTTATTTTTAGCCAGATCATTTATCTTCTGCTATATGATATATGTTTACTTTTTAAAAAGGTCATTGTTTTGTTCTCTCAATAGAACTTCTTGAGGGCAGGGTCATAGTGATTGCTAAATCATATTTGCTAAATGAAGGAAGTTGGAGAATGATGGTGTCATTTATTGAGACTAGGAGGGATAGACTGGGGGGAGGTATGGGAGTTAGAGGAGGCATTCAATTGAGAAAATGGAGTTTGAGAGGCCCCAACAGACACCCAACTGGAGATGCCCAGGAGGCAGTAATAATCTCACCTGGCAAATAATCCTAGCTCCCTCACCATTGAGGGAGCATGTGTAGTTACGATGGGGGGTGGGGTCTGATGAGATAAAAAGCAGTGGCAGTAATTAGCACATAGTCAGCTCTCAACCAAGGGTGGCTGCCTTGCTTATCTGCTTCTTTTTCTCCTCACACAGCTGCAAGAGCTTCCTGCAATGCTTGAAGATGTTGGAATGCCTGGACCACCCGAAAATGTGGAGAATATGTGGCCCAGTGGAGAGGTCCTGCTCCATTTGCTTCTCCTTCATTCTGAGGCTCAGAATCCCCAGGGGAGGCTGGAGCCAGAGGACTGGAGGAGTTTTTGCAGTCGCGACACACCCCCTCCCTTCTCCCGCTCATCATTTCTTCCAGCCACATCAGAATAATTTCTCATTGCTCCGAGTCTTCATTTGTAACCAACCTCCAAGTGGCGAGGAGAGGATTTTTAAAAATAGCTTTATTGATTTTATTTTCTTGGAATATAAAAGCAATAGATGTTCTTTGTTAAAGAAAAATTAGACAGTACAGAAATAAAGGAGAAAATAAAAATCAGCCCAAATTTTATCATCTAGAGATAATCATCCTCTTATTTCATTGTTTAGCCTTCTCACCTCTATTCTATATTTTTGTGTCCCAGTGTGTTGGGGACAGGAGTTGAGGGATGATAGAGGAAAGTAGGGGTTGGGGGGAAACTGAGCAGGCACAGGCAGACCCTGGCTGACAGGGCCTGTGTAATTGCTGGTACATGGTCAGGGCAAAACCCACAGCCTGGCCCATAGGCTCAGTCAGTCCCTGAGGGGCTGCCCTCCCCGCCCCACCCCCCCCCCCCGCATACCTTATCATCATTGCATGTTCACCTAACTATGACTCCAGGGAATGTGAATATTTTCACTAATCATTCTTCCTGTTCTTTTGGAGCTCTATAAAACAAAATGCCATAGAGCCACTGTCTCGTTTAATTCTCAGAATAACCGAATGAGAGAATTCCTGTGATTAGCCCCATTTTACAGATGAGGAAACTGAGACCCAAGGAGGCAAAGTAACTTTGTCCAAGGCTGACAGAGAGTAGAGAACTAGGACATAGGTCTCCTGATGCCAGTGGGGGCTCTTCTGATGTCATCCTGAGAAAAGTGACACAGAAGAACAAGACTCTATGTGTCAGCCACATAGAATTATGGTCTCATTTAATTCTCTCAGCATCCCTGCCAAAAGGCCGCTATTCTGTCCATTTGCTCAGATGAGGAAACTATAGTCAGAGTCACTTGCCTAAGGCCATAGAGCCACTAGTGGGGAAGTTGAGAACTGAAAGCAGGTGTGCCTGGCTGTTGGGGTAATACTTCGAACAGGCGCAAGGGATAGGGCAGGGTGAGAAGGGTGAATTGCATCCTTTTGTCAAGGGCAGCCTCTTTGTCCCTCATCTGGGCATCTAGAGAGGGCCTAGTAGTCCTGTGGTCCCAGCTCCAATTCTGACCTCACTACTCAGAGCCTGGACCCTGGGGAGGGGGCTTGGGCTTACCAGCAGCGCCACCTGGTGGCTGATTTGCTGCTACCAGAGTCTGCCTGAGCCCCGGGCTCCAGGTGGGAGGGCCATAAGGAGGGAAGGGAGGCCCAGGGTCCACTCTTCCCTGCTAGAGACTCTGGGCCACCCCAATAGCCACCTGGTATAGAGAAAAAACTAAGAGCTTTGGATTTGATAGACCTGGCTTTGAATTCCAACCCAGTCTATGTGACCTTGGTTAACTCCTTCCCCTACCTCTCTGAGCCTGTTTCCATGCCTGTAAAATGGGAATAAATTGGAATTGCTGCAGTTGTGTTCATTGTGGAAAATACCTGAACCTATCCCAGGTACATGGTAGGTACTGAATAAATGATACTTGAGGTGATCAATGATACTTGCCTGCTCTACTATTTCCTCTGTCCCTTCTCTCCACTGTCCACACATCAGGCCCGGACCTCCCTACTGGGCCCAAGCTCCCGCTCAGACCAGACTCCCAGAGCCGGTTCTTTCCAGAAACGCTGGCTTTGGAAAGATACTCAAAAGGAAGACAAAGGAAATTCCATGGAGATCAGAAAAGCCAAGCGTTGGCTGGTTGGCACATCCAGGTGTGGGATCTCTGGGAAGAGTCAAGCCTGCTCCACTCTTGTGCGATGAAGGTCATGGAGTCCTGTGCCCAGGCACAACTTGCCTGCTGTCTCCTGAGGTTTGCAGCTCTGGCTGGGCCTCCCCATCGCTGCCAGGCAGGCCCTCCTGGTCCTCAGTCCCTTGTCACCGCATCTACACTGTCCATGCACCACCTCTAGGAGGATTTCCAAGTTCCTGTCCTCCTCTCCTTCACTTTCCTCAAGGCTGCATCCTGCAGGGTGCTCCTAAGTACCCCCGGAACTCTGCATGGCTCCAGTGCCCCCTGTAATGACCAAGGGCTGTAATATATTTTTACAGCTTTTGATGATCCCCAGCAACTCTGAAGTGCTTCCCCAATAAACCTTCATTTTCCCCAGCAGTCCCCTGGAGCTCCCATACCCACCCTCCAGTATGCTCAACGCTTCGTAATTCCTCAAGGGCTGTCTCTCATTGCTGACTCCACGTAATTCTGGCTCCTCACTCAGGACCTCTCATTCTCTCCTACAGGTCTCCAGGGTTTTAATGGTCCTTTCCACTCTCAGTGCCTCTCACCAGCCCCAAATATCCCTTTGTCCACCTCAGAGAGCCCTGGTGACCGTCTATCATTTCTGGGATACCAAGGAGGCTCCCAGAGGTCCCTGGTGTCCAAAAGATTATTCAAGGGTCCTTGAGACTTTCCGACCTTCTCCACCTGGTCTCCACCATCTGTTTCTCCATGGCCTGCAATGATTCATCAGTGCTGATGGCTGTGGTGGCCACTGGAGGCTCCCAAAAGTGGTCTGTGGAAAGTGCATGGGACTTGGAGCCAGAGCCCCATGGGGCCACTACCACAGCTCTGCTATTAACTGGCTCTGGGACCTTGGGCAGCTAACTCAACTTCACTCAGCCCATTTCTTTATTGGTAGAATACGAACACCTTGCCAATCCACAAGGTGACTGAGGGCAAGATAATACATAAGAAGGGACCCAGCATGATTTCCAGCACTGAGTGGGTCTTCAGTGTCTGTTGATTCCCTTTCCAGTGGCTCCCCATTCCAGGGCCAGCCAAGCACTTGTTCATTGAAGGCCCTGTTCCGTGGAGCACCCACTGTGTCACACCAGATACCATCCTTGATAAGCAGGATGTTACCTAAGCCCCTTTCTCTGAGAGAAGAGGGAGGGGCTACCCTCACAGCTGGTAAAGTTGCATGAGGGCTTGTAAAAGTAGACCAGGGATGGAGAAATTTTAGTTTCTGCCATATTTGCTTAAAGACATTCTTCTGCCTCTACCTTTGCTTAGGCCGTTCCCTCCTCTCAAATGCTCTTCCCTGCCTGGTGAAATCTCCCTGTCCCTCAAGGTGCAGCTCAAGTTCCATATCCTTGGTTAGGTGGTTGGGTACCTGGGCTCTATTTAGAACCAGCAAACATTGGTTCAGCCCAGCTTCTCCACCTACCAGGAGGTCTATTTGATATCATTTTGGAGACAAATTATTTAGCATCTAAACTTCAGTTCCTCCATATGAGAAATGGATAAATAACACTTTCTTCTTAGATTTGTTGTAAGGCTCCGATGAGGTAATGCAGGTGTGATACCTGGAACATAATAGCTGCTCAGTAAATAGTCCTTTTCTTCTGCTTGGCACTCCCTGAGCACTCAGTCCTTGGCACATTCTGCCTGTAGTTTCTCATGGTTCTGATGCGTCAGCTGACCTGGAGGCTCTGAGAAAAGTGCATGTGTATCTCCTGCAACATGGATTTTATCCAGAAGTGAGAGGCAGAGGAGGCCAAGAGTTGGCAACAGATTGACTTGGCTTCCCAAAGGGTAGCAAGATGTCCAGGTCAAGGGCCCATTTGATTTTTAACAGTCTGAGAAGATGCAGAGGGCTTCTAGGGGGATCTTGAGCCAGCTAGGTTTCCTCCCTGGGTCTTATTTTCTTCACCTTTCTCCCAATGGCTAAGTTGAGGCCTAGAACAATGGACAGACTTGCCCAGAGCCACACCACAGAACTCAAACTGGCTGGAGAAGGCTGAGACTTGGAAGGAAGAATGGCTTCTGCATGCATTTACCCCTGTCCAGAGAAGTGTGGACACCTGTCCTCTTGACCTAGAGGAGCAGGACATTCAAGGAAAAGAAGAAGCCTGTTGAATACATGACCTTTTCCAAAATTTGCAGCCATCAGCAGAAAATGTCAGGTCTTTGGTGCCTGACTCCCATTGCCCCCCACCCCACCCAAAATCAGAGGAAAATCTCCTAGGTCTGAAGTAGCCTTTGACTTCATTTCCAAGTAGCCTTTGACTTCACTTCCTCTGCTCTGGTTATTTGCAGTGCCTAATAGAGCTAGGCTGCAGAGTCCTGCCTGGCCAGCAGGGTCACCAGCACACACTGCACCTTCCAGGGTCTACTGAGTAAAATAATGCCATAGGTTACCAATTCTATAAGCTTAAGCACCCATCAATCAGATTTCCTGGGAATGAGGGAGACCCACATTTCTGTGACCCAGCCTCTTTGGGTCTTGATGCTTTGTACCACTTTGGACACGAGGAGGGAATAGTGGCAAACAGGTGATTGTACCAATCCCCACAGCTCTATGAAGTTATGAAGTTCTCAGGAACCCTCTGGGGATCAGAGATTTTCTGAACCTGGAACTCTGTAGGATGCCTTCCCTATGAGCAGATGTTACCATCTCAGAGTGCGAGAGGTCAAGATAGTTTCTGGTGGATCCCGAGATCAGGGATTTGAAGTAGAAGAGTCAACCACACAGGAACAAGCAGATGCTGTGTTTAATGATCGTACTGTTCCACGGACTGGCAGGACAAAACATGCTTTGTTGTCCCAAGCAACTCTTTGGAAATTGCAGATGCAGATTTAGAGATTTCTGCCCAAGTTCTAAGCATTGCTACACTTTTAAAGCCTGGGCACTATTGGTTCAGGACGATGATAACCAATGTGAATACAAAGCTCTACCAATCCTACTCAGAGCTCTTCATAATCTTCATAATCACCCTCACGGGATCTTCATAATCTTCACTCCTGAAACAGGAGCTACTATCTTCTTTGTAGAGATGAGAAATTTGAGGCTGGCAAGGGCAGAGGGTGGAGCCCAAATCAGGACTCCACACTTCCAACCTCAATGTCTTTCCACCCCACCTTGTCTGCCTCAGACATGCAGGTCTCCCTAGCAGGTCGGGCCCATGAGCTTTGCGGCAGCCACTGTGGCCATGACGAGGCAGCTGCTGCCTTCTTTGGGGCTCACAGCATGAGACACAGAAAGGCAGAGTGATTAAGAGACCGGGCTTTGAGTTCAGATAGACCCAATTTCTCTGTGCCTCAACCTCCCCTATCTGTAAAGTGGGGGAAGTAATGTAAAATGGGGAGATGCCTGCTTTATGGGATTGTTTTGAAGAGTAAAGAGACAACTTCTGTAGAGCATCTAGCATCCAGCAGACATTCAATGTATGCTGAGCACATGGAAGGAAGAAGTGTGGGCTCCTGGCTGCTTCTAATTTATAATCCTGAGTTGAAACTACGACTTCCAGGGATGGAACCAAGAGGGTTTTGCAGATAAATCATGCATGTGATAAAACACAGGAAGGACAACTAAGCGAGACCACTCTGCTAGGAACCGCCACACACAGTTTGTTCATTCCTTTAATTTTTAAAAATGAGTAAGCAGACAATCGTGTGCCCTTTGAATACCCAATAAAAACGTTCATTATGTAAAACAGTACAACCTTTTTCATTTTTTAATAATTCTGTAAATATCTCAGAAAGGATGTATTGTTTCTAATGAATATCAAAAAGTCACCACAATGACATTTCCCCTGCCCCCACGTTTCCCTCCCCGCCCTGCCCCAAGTTGCCCAAATACTAGTAGGAAATTACAAAAAACAAAGAGCAAAAGCCCTCCCTCCACCCTGCCCCATGAGTAGTGTTAAGTGAGTGAAATGTTAAGTGCCACAGGTACAGTGCAGTGCATCCCATCCCTAGTGAGGCTTCAGAGCTGTAGGTGGAGAACCGGTAGCAGCAGCAGTGGGGACTCTCTCTCCCCGGCACCTGGTGGGAGAGAGCAGACGAGGACAGACACAGCAGAAGGCTCAGCATGAGGCCCGATCCTCCTGGGTCCACTTCCTGGGTCCACCAGATTCGAGAGCTCAGGGAGAGCCAGGCAGTCCTGGGCAGTGTGTGCAAAAGGGGGCCCAGAAGCAGGCATCCCAGCCTACCTCAGAGAGGGCACTGGGCCTCCTTTCTAACAAACTCAGGCTTCAGAAGGGGGCTGGCCAGACCAGAGAAGCTGTCTGTTTGGAAAGCTTCAGATAAATCAAACATGTGGGTTCCCTACAGGAAACTAAGGCCTTGGTTTAGAGTAAGCTCTGGTTTCCACCAAATAAAACTGGAGACATAAAGGAAAAGGATAAAGTGTACCTTCCCAGTTCCCAAATAACTCAGAATCCAAGACAAAAGGCCAAGGAAATCCAGTTAGAAGAGAAGTCAGGCAGAGAGGTCTGAGGCAGCACTGGCCTCACCCCCACCAACCCCAGGCCTGCACAGAGGGAGAGGTGGGAGCCCAGTTCTCTCCTCCAGGATAAGGGCTGAGGCTTCTCAGCGACCTGGTGAGAGGTGCATGTAGGATAGCTCCCAAAATGGGTAGGTAGAAGAGGGCAGAGGATATAAGAGAGAGAGGAAGTGGCAGGCAGATGAAGGGGCCAGAGGACAAAACCAGGCTCTAGGCCCTAATGGGGTTCTAGAAAGCTGGTAGAAGGAAAGCTGGTAGAAGGTCCTAGACACAGATCCTGATTGAGGCAGCAGCAACGGCAGGACAGACAGCTGCAAGGGAATAGCAGCTGCTTCCTGACCCTGAAAACCAGCATGCAGGTGACTCCAGTCAGCCCCATGAAAATGGAGAGGCAGACATGACAGGGAGAGCAGATGGACAGGACAGGAGGAGCCTTGTCACGGGGGCTGAGGACCTGGCCAGACTCCAGAGAATGGAGCCACTCACAGATGCATCAACCTAGAGTTTAAGGGGAAAATGCCACATCATTTCCATGAAAAACTTGATTTTAAATAAGCAGGGGGGAGCCTTCAGAACACTTAAAGGTCAAGGTCAAGGTCAGGCCTGACAGCCAGCAAGACATAACAAGCGAATCCCCAAGAGACCTGGCCAGGTCAGGAAGGACCTCAGAGATCACTTGATTTGGTCCTCCCCATTTAGGAAATGGAAAAACTGAGGCCCAGGGAAGGGATGGGAGCACCCAAGGTCACTTGGTGGGATCAGGGCAGAAAGATCACTTTCTCTTCTCTGACACAGCCTTGCTGTCTGCAAACCCACTGCTAAGAGGTTGGGGATGGCAAAGGCAGGATTTGAAGGCAAAGCTGTCCCTGGAGGCATGAAGAGGGGCAGCTGTAATGGTCAGGGAGGAACATGGGACATGGACAGGTCAGCTAAAAGGCTGACAGAGATCAGGCATCACTCCCACCCCACCTGCCCCACAGCCCAAGTATAAAAGTTTGACCATATGATACAACTTCTCCCTAACCCCTAGAAAACATTGGTTAAAACCATCCTAGCACGGAAGACTCTGCTAGTCCCTGTACAGTATTATCTCTTCATAATGTTACTTACATGATAACTGGGGGCAAGGAGGGGAATGGGACTTTAAACCAGAGTGTACATGGCCACCTTAAAATTAACTTGTTAATAAATCCTGTGCAAAACAAGCAAGCCTCTATCATTAGGTGAAGTATGTGTCTCAGGTATTCATTTATACACATGGGGTCGGGGGAGGGAAGAAAGGAGAGGCATCCGAGGTGGCAGGTGTGGCTCAGAAGTGTGTCTCCTTCTCTGTGATGGCTGCAATGGTCCCATCGCCCTTGAGTTTGGCGTCACAGTCATTAACCATCACCGTCCGTGGGCCTGCCCCAAGCTTGCCCCGCATTTTCAGATCAGCGCTGGGGATGGTCAACTTCTGGAATTTCTATGTGATTAGAAAGGAGAAGAACTGTCTGAGAGGGACTGCCAGGGTCCGGGTGCCTGGCTCGGCCTCTCCCAACTGCACGGGTGGATACTGCAGGCCACAGAACCATCGAGACCAAGGTCTGGGCCTCTGCACTGTTACTTAGAGCTTTGTTCTGCATGATGAACTGACCTCCCTGGTCTCAGTTTCCTCCTCTGGGAAATGGGAAGGACAGAGGTACCCACTCCTGGGGTTTGCTGAGGAGTGAGGGGATGGCTTACAGAAATGCTTAGTACTGTCCCTGGCCTACTGCAGGTATAACTGGGGCTGATGGCCTCACCTCTCCCTCCATGGGAGACAGCTGTTTGGCTTTGAATCTCTGCTTGGCCTCTCACTAGCTCTGTTAGGCAGCTCACATAACCTCTAGGAGCTGCATTTTCCTCTTCTGTGGAATGGGAGAACAATACTGGCCTGAGAGGGGTGTTGCAGGAGTGATCTACAGTACCTCTGGCCCTGTTTCTGTGATTGCCGGGCAAATGGGTATGCTTCCCACAAAGACGATGTTATCATGGGGCCACTGTCTAGGGGAATATGTGGTGTGTGCTGTGTGCTCCTTTTGCCATGCATGGAGATGGAAACATCAGCGCAGCCATGGTGGCCCCATGCTGCCTGGCAAAGTGGCCAGCCTGAGGCTAGGCACAGATGGTGTGGCTGTCATCCCTACTGTACCAGGGAAGGAGTAGAGATCACAGGCAGACTCCTGACGCAGGCTTCTGCTGTCACAGTGCTGCCTGGGGCCCCACACCTCAGGTCCACGGACATCCTGCAGAATCCATCAGGGGAAGGCACTGGACCAGGACTTAGGAGGTCTTTTCTGGGCATAAACCCTTTCCCAGGAAGCCTGGAAAGACTTTTGAAGGTCTGATTTTTCATGATCAAGGTTCTGTCTTCTCTTCCAGATGCTGCCACGACTAAGAGGTTGAATCTACACAGCCCAGGGGGGATTACCAGGCCAAATCTCCCAGGCTGAACACTTTCTGTGTGCCAGGCACCATGCAGGAGAGGATTGAGAGCATGGGCTCCAGAGCTGGGTGCTTGGGTTTGAATTCCAGCTCTGTCACTTCACTGGGGCAAGAAACTTAACCTCTCTGTGCCTTGGTTTCCTCATCTGTCAAAGAGAACAAGGGCACCTGCCTCTTGGGATTAACACGAGGCTCAGATCAGCTGACCTTGCCACAGATTAGCACAGATTATCCATCTTCACAGCAGTTCTCTCAGGTAAGTACCATTGACCCCCCTTTTCCATCCAGATCCTTTCTTTCAGCTGTCAGAACCTTCTGGAAAGGTGAACTAACTGGCACAAGTTTCCTCAGTAAGCAAGGCCTGGAAATCAGTTCTGCTGTCATTTATAAACCTTGCTCTCTGTGGTGGCAGATGCATGAGCTCAGGGAGATGGAAGAAGCTTAGGAAAGTAGCCTCTCCTTCCACCTGCCCACCTGACACTGGGCATTCCTGAAAACCAAAGGCCACTGGATGTCTGGGCAGGGGCCTGCAGGAACCAAGGACATGGTTTGGTTCCAGATCAGAACTGACTGCCCTTGACCTAAATTCCCTGCAGGAGCCAAGGAAACTTTCCCAGGGGGTATGGGCATGCTTGAGTAAGAGACTTCTCAGCTTGGTCCTTCGGGCTGGGTATGTGGCTTTTTTCCTGGATCTTTGGCTGTCCCGTGGGCAGGCAGGCTGGGTGAAGCCCTGAGCTAGCACTCATGTTTGGGTGTTTGCATACACATCCACTCCCATCTCCCTGTGGCCTTGTTCTGGAAGAAAAAGGTGAACCCCTGAGATCTCTGGAGGGTGCCCAGTCCGAGCAGGGGAAGGAGATAGCAAAACTCAGGTGACAAGAGCTCAGAGCTTCTGCTCTGCCACTCCAAGGCTGTGTGCCCTTAGACAAGTTGCTTCACTTCCCTGTGCTGCAGCTTCCTCCTCTGTGAAGTGGGGGCAGTAAGAGTCTCCACCTCACAGGACCACTATGAGGGTTAAATGGCATCACAGCTGAAACAGAACAGTGTCTGGCACACAGCAGTTTGCTCAATGAGTGAGATACTGACTCAAACCATGTGACGTGCCAGCAGGTGGGAAAGGAGAGTAAAGAGCCTGTGAGTGCTCTGTAGTGCTCTGTAGTGCGGCTTACCACCCTGCCTGCCCCCAAGGGACAACACACGGTGCTGCTGACAGGCAATGTCCAAGCAGGCAAATCCACAGAGACAGAGAGAAGATGGGTGGTGTCTGGGGCAGGAACAGGGTAAAGTGAATGAGCATGAGGGGTCTTATTAGGGTGCTGGACATGTTTTAAAGCTGATTCGTGGTGATGATTCTAATACACAGAACACAGAAAGTTACAATAAAAATCATTGAATTGTATACTCCAAATGGGTAAATCTTAGCATACATTAAACATACTTTAATAAAATTGTTTCTAATAAAATTTGGTACCCGTTGTGGAAACTAGTATGAAATTCCATCAAAAAATTAAAAATAGGGGCGCCTGGGTGGCTCAGTGGGTTGAAGCCTCTGCCTTCGGCTCAGGTCATGATCGCAGGGTCCTGGGATCGAGCCCCGCATGGGGCTCTCTGCTCAGCAGGGAGCCTGCTTCCTCCTCTCTCTCTCTGCCTGTCTCTCTGCCTACTTGTGATCTCTGTCAGATAAATAAATAAAATCTTTAAAAAAAAATTAAAAATAGAACTACCATACGATCCAGCAATTCCACTCCAGTATTTATCTGAGGGAGAGGAACACACTAACTTGACAAGGTATGTACACCACGCCCCCCAACATTCACTACAGCATTATTTACAATAGCCAAGAGGTGGAAACAGCCTTACTGTTCCTCAGTGGATGAAGGGATAAAGAGGTTATGGTACATCTACACAATGGAATATGACTCAGCTATAAAAAAGAAGGAAATCCTGCTGTCTGTGACAACACAGATGGACCTTGAGGACATTATGCCACGATAAGCCAGACAAGAACAAACACTATATGATCTCACTTATATGTGGAACCAAAAAAACAAAAAAAACAAAAAAAAAAAACCCACCCCAAAACCCAACAAACAAACAAAACCTATCTGAGCTCAAAAATACAAAGAACAGACTGGTGGTTGCCAGAGGTGGGCGGGGGGGATGGAAGGTGAAATGGGTGAAGTGGCAGAAATGAACAGGCTTCCAGTCAGGAAATAAACAAGTCGTGGGTATGTAATGCACAACACGGTGACTATGGATAATAATACTGTAATGTGTATTTGAAAGTTACTAAGATAAAAGATCTCAAAAGTTCTCATCACGAGAAAATAATTTTTAACTGTGCTGAGGGATGTTAACTGGATTTAGGATGGTGGTCATTTCACAACACATACAAATATTAGACCATTATGTTGTTACCTAGAACCAACATAATGCTTTATGTCAATTACATCGCAATTTTTAAAATTTGGTTTACTAAGTTTTGGCTGTGCGATGCGAATTTTTGGTTGAGCGATTTCATTTCTCTGAGCTTTAGTTTCAGGTTCTACCTGCTGAAGGCAGAAAATGAGGCCAGCACCCTGGTTTTCTCTGAGGACTATAGGAGATAACATGTAGAGAGTTTAGCATGGTGATGACAGGGGATAGGTGTTCCCTCAACATCAGATTTTCTCCCTTTGTCCTGGGGATGGGGTCCTTCATGAACTAACAGAACAGTAAAAGCCAACATTTTGTCACTCTGTTCCAGGTCCCAGTTTAAGTACTTTCCTTCCATGAACTCATTGAGTCCTTATAAAAACCTCTGTAGGTCAGGAACTGCTGTTGTCCCCATTTTATAGATGCAGACACTCAGAGAAACTGGCACACTCTCCAGGCCTCACAGAAATGACTTCATACCATGGTAAGAGTGAACACCTGCCAGGAAGGAGCTGGCCGTGGCTACCCTAGGAGACACATGAGGGCTCATTCTTCATACACTCATTGCTCAGATAACCCATGGACTTGCTCCTGCTCTTCAGCCCACCTGAGGTAGAGCCAGGCCCTGCGTGTGCCTCAGCACCCTCAGAGCCATTCTTGCCACCCCGCTACCCCTCCCCCAACCTGGGCTGTCTCACCTCAGGCAGCGACCCCTCTGTCTTCCATAGCTTGATGAAGATCCAGAGTGGGATGCAGAGCATGGAGGACAGGGCCATGAGCCAGCCGATGCTGTAGCCCCAGGTGGGGTAGGTATAGATGTTGTTGTACTTAAGAGGCTTGTACTTGACCAGGAAGAAGATAAAGATGCCCTGCCGAGAGACGGGGAGAGGTCCCTGAGGGCTAGCCTTCGGTGACAGGCTCAGGCCCAGGCCTGCGTGCAGGAGGCCAGCGGGGTTAGGGACCACCCCGTGTGGCAGTCCTGGACAGGCGAGGCCCTGTGCCAGCTCACATAAGGAATGGACTCTCACAGATCCCAGTACCTTAACAGGGCTGTGAAACCCTTCCCACCCCAGGAGCCTTATCCCCAGCCTCTGCCCAGTAAGGAATTTTCTAGCTGCTTCTTGGGACTGCTTTCAAAGTGGCCTTTGCAGAACTGTGATGGTTTGTGAAGATGTTCTGAGACACTTTCAGTGCCAAGAACTGCATGAAGAACGTGGGGCTGTGTTTATGAAATGTGAAGACCTCTCAAGGTGTGGCTTTATTCAGTAGCTTTCTCTGTTAAAGGCTAAGCTAAATGTTGTCTCTCATACGATCCTTGTCCCTTATGGAGACAGGCCCCAGCCACTTAGCTTGCAGGTATAGAATCTGAGGCCTTGAGAAGGGAGGGGACTTGCTCATGGTCACATAGCAAGCTGGTGGCAGAGCTGGGATCCCAGGAAGGCCCCTCCCTGGCCAAGCCCAGAAACTGCCCCCACGACTGCCACTTAGGAAGCTGTTGGGTGCTGCGGACTCTCTGGAAGAACAGAGGGTCTCCCAGGGGGCCAGCCTCAGCTGGGCTTGCGGTGCTAGAAGGGGAGAGTGGGTGGTCAGCCTGGAGGCAGCTTCTGGCAGGGCCCTTACCGCGCAGATCCCGGGGGTCACAACCTTCCAGCACCATTTAATGAGCGACAATGGCCGGTAGCCAATCATGTCTTCGATGTTATCGTAGAAGCGATTGCTTCCTGTCCAGAATAAAACAAACAGGCACACACACCCCAGAGAATTTTTGTACAAGACTCAGAGGGAGGGCTAGGAGGGTTTGCTTTCCCCAGCCCAACAGACAAATGACAGCAGGGACTTTATTTACCACTTAACAACTACCAAGATGTTACCTATGTGAGTTTTCAGAATATACTGCAGTAGAAGGAATTCCGGACCAATGCTGGAAAGACCCTTCCTGACCTTGGTCAGTGAGGCCCAGGAAACAGTGCATAAGGAAACATTTCTTGGAGAAAGATCGAAGATGGTCCCTTTGAGAGGCAGAGCCAAGGCCTGGCTGACATATGTGGGGGCAGGAGGCAGGGCTCTGAAGGGGACACCTGGCTGGGCTGCTAATGAGAGGGGCAGCTCACAGAGAGACCTGTTCCCAAGCTATGCTCACAGTGGGAATAGCCATCATCACTGAGTCCAGCAATCCTCATCCACTCATTCGATTTAGGAAACAGGAGGACCAGAAGACAGGTGATCATGAGGGCCAGGCACCATGCTGACGGCTTTGTCCACACTATCTCCTACCTGGAGACATGGAAGGACTACCCCATTTTACAGATGGAAAAACTGAGGCTCAGAGGCTGAGGCACTGGCCCAAGGTCACAGTGCCTGAGTCTGGAACCCCCACCTGTGCTGCAGGGGGATAAGATCAAGAAGCTCTCCTGACAAATGTGACAGGTTGATCCTCTGAGGGAAAGGAGGAAGGGTGGATACAGAAGGAGACCAGTGCAGAGAGCCCCAGGCGTCTATATGCTGGGCACCTTGACAGGCTGCTGGCGTGTAGGTGGGCCCGGCCTCTACTTACCATACACCCAGCCGATGCAGACACACTCGAAGATGGCCACAAAGAGAAGGCACATCCCGCTGGCGGCGTAGGAGTCGAAGAGCTGGAAGATGTACATGCCACCCTGCAGAGCAGGAGGACAGGTACATGGACATGGGGATGCAAAGACACATGGGACAGCAAGTTGGCCAGCTGGAGTTGGAAAGGCCCTCTGCTTGGCCCTGGGGCTACCATCAGCCCAGGGTCACTTCCACCAGAGCAGACGGCTTCTTCCTAGTCTCCTCAAACAATACAGCCTCCGCACCTGGGCACCCCGAAGGTAGCACCCTCTGGGGTAGCTGGGCTTGAGAAGGTTTCTCTTGTCTCTGCTCCCTAAAGGTCAGAGACCACACAGAAAACCTGAGACTAGAGGCTGGGCAGCCTCGGCCCCTTTCCCTGATGGCTCTGACAGCCTCCCCACCGCTCTCCTTGCCTGGAGCCTCACCTCCTTCCCCGCACATCAGCTTTCATTAGGACCTTTCTACTATGTAAATCCAATCATGTCACTCCACAGTTTAACACTACCCCTTGGCTCCTGTCAGCCTGCCAGTAAGAGCGGCCCTCTCACTTGGCCTTGTCTCCCCCTCCTCCCAGCACAACCCCCTATGCTTCCCCCTGACAGACTAAGGGATAGTCTTGCCTCTGTGCCTTTGCATATGCTGTCCCTCCTTTATTTGGTAAGTTCCTTCACAGTTCAGCTCAAATGTCACCTCTTCCAAGAAGCCCCTTTTGACAGACTTATCTTCTCTTCAGGCCTCTGTAGCACATTTTATGGATTCACAGTTTTTGTGTTTTTTTTGTTTTGTTTTGTTTTGTTTTTTTAAGTTTTCCTGTCAGGTGCTCTGTTAGTTCTGGGTTTCTGCTGGGCAGGCCCCTATACTGGTTCTCTTTGTATCTACTGCCAGTGTGAGAGGGAAAGGCCTCAGAGGCCAGATGACCAGGAAGATTTCTAGAAAGGAGGGATGGCATCTGGGCAGGAGAAGAGGGCAGCAGCTGCAGCTCTCAGAAGGGTTTGGATCTATATAGGTCATCTATATAATACATGACAGCCCTTAGGAGAACACAATCAATAGCAGGAGAAATAAAAGTGGAAAAGAGGAGGGTCAGGTTGGGGGAGGCATTGTGAATGCCAGGACAGGGAGGTAAGAGGCCAGGACAAAGCCTGGACAGCTTCCTGTTCCTTGGAATTAAGCTTTCAGCCAGTGCTCCCATGGCCTCCAGGGCCTCCTGCTACCTACCCTCTGAGACCACACACGGGCTGGGACTGTTTGTTTCCTCACTCATCTCTTTAGCTGGATCTGGGGCAGCATCTTGATGCCCAGAGGGCCAGACAGATGACATGAGGAAAAGAGGTAGGCCCGGTGTGTGACCCCAGGAAGTGGGGGGACTGGGGGTAACTGGAGAGCACAGGCCCCATGTGGCCACGCAATGCCTTAAGAAAGTTGCTGGGGGAGGCAAGCCTGGGTGTGGCCAGATCTGCAGATTTTTCTAGAAGAGGCCAGAAATCAGATTTTCACAAGAAGTCCTTCTCAATTGTTGGCAACCTCTTTATGTTCTTAAAAACACAGCGGGGTGAAACAAAGGGGATCTCTGGGACATATCTGGTCTAGGGCCTCCTGTTGGTGCTGACTGTGGTGGATATTTGGGGCTATGAGAGTGAGAAGCAGGACTGAGGCTCCTCTGTGGCTAGGAATGTGCTCAGCTTTCTGAGTTAACAGCTCAGACCATGCTCCTAACTGCTCTCAGGAATATCTTCTCCCATGAACACAGTGTATACAGATGCAGCCCTCTCCAAGTACTGGGCTCTGATTGAGCTGCTTCCCATGTCTCAGTCTGCCAGATCCCTACAGCGTGTATAATTAAAAGGAGGGTATAACTGCTGTCCTCAAGTCTTCATAGGAGAAACGGAGGCACAGAGGAGCAAGAATGCTCGTGGTGCGTCATCCAGCTTGCCAGCCATGGGACTGAGGCTTGAACCTAGGTGGTACGGCTGCATAGTCCATGCCATGCTCTTAATTCTCCACCACACCACCATGGTGGAGGGTAAGAAATCTGTGGCCTATTTCTTCCCTAAAGCCACACTTTAAATGTGTGTAAATGAGGGATAAGATCCTGCCAGCAATTACTGTGAAGGCTGAGGCCCACATGGCCCATTTGGCAATCTGAACTTCACTGGTGCAATCACTCACAGAAATTCCTGCGTGGAGGCGGAGGGCTGGCATGTGAAGCCCAAGGGTGTGCTGATTAACAGTCACCACAGCGCTCTTTCCCTGATGGGCCCCAGGGGCCGTGAGGAACCCCTAGACAGACCCATGGCCTCAGGTTGAAGAGTGGGCATGGAGGCTCTGCAAGGCCAGGGGTACTGGGGCTGGAGGTCCAGGAGGGTCCTCTGCCTGTCTGCTCCAAGCCAGTGACACCCACGCCAATGCCCACTCTTCTTGTAGCCCCGTTCCCATCAGCCTCGTTAACACATCATATTAACCCCCCAATTTGTACGTGAGGAAGACTCTACTTTGTGTAATTAATCAGCACTTAATGAAGCCCTGCTCATTGCAGGGCTGCTTTCCCCATGTGGGGAGAGGAGAGATGGAAACGGGAAGTGCCACACCATTCATTTGCTCAAAGCTGATTATCACTCCCATTAATGTGACAATGACTAGGAGCAGTAATAACACCAGCCACCACGCCCTCAGTGTCCACCCCCTGCCAGGCCCCAAGGGCACGGAGCTGGTGAAGGCCAGCTGTTGTCTTCATAGACCTCAGCCTGGACGCAGAGAGACGGGTGAACACAGTGGTCATTCGAAGGTGGGAGAAAGGCTGGGGCAAGCCTGGAGCTAAGTGCTTGAGGAAGGAAAGCAGAGGAGCCTTCCAGGAGGCAGCCTCTGAGCTAAGAAGCAGAGGATCCACAGACCAACCTCAATGTCACCCCGGCTGCTTCAATGGACTGGAGTTCCCTCATTTCTTTCCATTCTTTCCATGTTTCTTTCAAAACCTCTTCTTGTCTCTAGGCAACAGTTTTCTGTGTGTGCATGTGTGTGCATGTGTGTGTATGTGTGTGTGTGTGTGTTTTAATTAACTAGTATTGTCAGCATGGGGAGAAAGATATCTCATCCCACCTTCCCAAGGTACTTGAAAAAATATTTATTAGACAGGATGGTTGTGGGAGTGGGGGAAGAAACATGGTATCATGAGAGTCTTAATGTGGGGGGTCATGGTGAACACTTCCTCACTCACAGGACCAGCAGAGATGAGAGACAAGGGGCCTGAGGTGCCAAATGTCCTCATGCACGTCTGTTTTCATGGAAATTCTAGAAGAGCCTGCTCTGAACTTCAGCCCAAGAGCAGTACCTGGTTGAGGGGTCCATGGCTGACACTGTCCCTTTCACCCAAAAGTACTGTATGGGTGGATAATGACCATATAACCCCAGTCTTTCTCTTTGTGAGTTTTACTCCCCTCTGGTAGTGACCACGGTGACTGTTAGCTGAGCTTTCACACACGTGAAGACGTTATGCTTAGGGCTCAATGAGAACTTCCAGGGATCTCCACAAAGAGGAGAAAATGAGTCCTAGAGAAATGCTAGACCTGGCTGGGGTCACGCGAACAATCCCAGAGCTGGTATTTGACATCAGACTTGCCTAACCTAGAGCCCAGCACTTAACCTTTAAGTTACCGTGTCACATCAATTACTTGTTTCCATGTCACTCACCTCTGTGAGCATCACGAGGCCCAGAAAATAGGAGACGATGGACAGGGCCAGGATGAGCAGCTCCCGCCGGTAACCCCTCCGGAAGACCTTGGGGTACATGTCTACCACAGCGGTCACGAGGCTTTCCACGCACACAAACTGCAGAGGGCAGATAGGATGGCATCATGCCTGAGAGAAAGTCTGTTCTTAGTGGTCCCAGCTCTGGACAAGTGCAACAGACCTAACCCCCAGGCTTCCCTCTCACTGGGCCCCACCCTTCTTTCCACACTCATACAGACAAGAGGGCCTGAGAATAATAACAATCCAGGCACTTACAGATTTCCAGCAAACCCATGTAACAGATGAGAACACTGAGGCTCAGTGAGGGGAAGTAACCCATCCAAGGTTGCTCAGACAGGAAGTGAAAGAGTGAGAACGTCAACTGGGTACTCCTGACTCGAAACCTAGTACTCCTTCTCCCCCATGCTTCCTGTCATGTGCCTGTGTGCTGGGCCCTGTTCTAGGGTCAATCACTTAAATGAGACGCTGTCTGGGAGGTGAGATGGGAGTCTCCAAAACTGTCCTGAGAGCTGGGCGCTCGCTAGTGGCAGGCTCTGGTCAGTCTTTGTGAGCAGGGCTGGATTTCCTCATTCCCTAGGACTGGAATAGTTCTCCTGTCCTTCGCTTCTGGGAAAGCTCCCCCTCTGATGGGTGGAGAGCAATCAGAGGTGAGCCAACGCCCAGCTCTTACATTTCTGCTACAGGACTCTCTGGGCCTAGCCAGACTGTGCAGGCTTACGACAGCAGACCTTGTGCCACTAAGTGCATCCCACCATGCTGAGACTGGGCAAGACACACAGTATCCATTCTATTCCTGCTTACCCATCAACAGCCGGCCTAAATATCCCAGCGACCCTTTGCTGGGTTTTCCAGCACTGTTGTACGCAGATCTCCTGCATAATCCTTTCCCCGACAGCTCCTCCTTGCCCTGAACTTGGGCAGAACAGACCCTTCCTCTCCTCTATACTCAGCCAACCCCCCACCTCACCCCATGGTGCCCATGGAGCTTACAGCTATCTCCTTATAAGCTGGGACCCTGGAGGGCAGGGACCATGCATGCCACTTTCATCTATTCCCAGTGGCACAGAGGAGATGCTCAGAAAAGTTTTGATAAATCAATAAAAATAATAATAAATAATGGTGAATACATGGTGCTAGGCTCTTTTCTGAGCAGTTAACAAATATTCATTTATTTGATCTCTGTGGTACTATTATCATCCCTGTTTTGTAAGTGATGACGTGGAAGCATAGGAGGTAAGCCACCTGCCTGAGAGCACAGAGGTGTTCAGAGATACAGCCTGTGTAGGGACCAAGGCAATCTTGTTCCACAGACTGGACTTTAACCATTGTGCTGGACTGCCAAGGCAAAGAGAAGTAAAAAAAGCAAAGGATTAAAAAAGCAAAGGATTCCTTTGCTGATTGCAGTGTGGAGACATTTCCTTCCCTGGAGTCATTTTTTAGCCCCAAATCCTTTCTGATTCATTTCTACCTCCTCAGGAAAGATATTTCCAGCTTTACTGAATAAAGAGACCAAGCACAGAGAGGTGAAGTGTCTGGCCCAGAAGAGCACAGCTGGTAAAAGTTGTGGATCTGAGACTCAAACTCAGCCTTGTTTGACTCCAAAGCCCAGGCTCTCAGCCTCCAGGCTACCCTGCCTCTACTGCAAGGCTATCTTCAGTCCTTCTTTCTCCAGGGTCCTCAGGGAAAGGAAGAATTCAGGGAAGTTTGTTTATCCAGGACCCAAACTGAAGAGACACAGAGCCTGCGGGCTAAGAGGTACAAAAACCTGGGTCCAAGTTCTAGCAACTCACTCAGCCTCAGTTTCTTCATCTGCAAAATGGGGATGACAAAAGGTGCCCCCCAGTCCATGTGGCTACTGTGACAGAGAAAGGAGGGTGTGGCCCAGGCTCAGCAAGTGCAGCACACGTGTGGCCACCTGCCCACTTGGCCCCTTGCTAACTTCAGTCTGCCACTTCAGTCCCCCTTGCTAACACAGCACCTTGGCCCAAGTGCTCAACACCCTCAGGGACTCACAGAACCAAGGCCCCAGCCCCCACCTCCCTATGCAGGATGGTCACTGTCACGCACAAGCTGCCAATCCTTCCCAAGGCCTCTGCCCGTAACAATGGAAGAGAAGATTATCAGCAGAAACACCCGGTGCTTCAGCAGCTCGGCTCAGCAGTTTCTGAGAAATCACCCAGGAGAAGAAATTGGACTTGGCTGGGTTGACAGACATACTGGTATGAGGTTTGGGTGCTAAGTGACTAGCACAAGGTCATGGGTAGAGGAGAGAGAGAGAGGTGCTGGGTGGAGCTCGGTCCCTCATTCAATTGTTACTTTAATCCATCATATACCAAGTGCCTTTGTGCCAGGACAGCTTTAGGTGGAAGACATTCACTGGGGCTCTTAGAGAAATCCACCATGCTGGAATAGCAGGAAATAGGGTAGATTTCGGAGAGTGGTGAGTGACCAGAGGCCACAGGCATCTGGCTGGAAAATCCAGAAGAGCCCTGGAGAAGGGCTGGGAGGGCAGGCAGAGGTGAGTTTTACAGTGTGAGAAGATGAAGGGCATGAATTCACAGAGAGAAAAAGGAAAATGTACGCCTTTAAATTGCTAGTTCTAACTATACACCCTTTGCTGAGGAAGGCAGGCTGCCAAGAGGAGGGTGGGTGGGGAGAGCCGGATCAACAACAATGAGAAGGAAGAGAGCAGGCCGGTGGGACAAGGGGCACTGGGGAGCTGACGGTGGTGCCGAGGACCCACGTGGCCACCTGGAGCGTGTCGGGGGGCGTAACAGAGACAGAGGAAGGAAGGAGAGGGTACTTTTCTGTGCTCCTGTGTCCCCCACGATTTGCCTGGGACAGGGACACATGGTGGTAGAGCTCTTGGATACCATTAACCATTGCCTTCTCTCTGAGAATTTCTTCTGCTTGCTAGATGGTGCTATTGCACAGACATATTTTCACAGGATGCAAGAATTTAGCAATTTTTTTAAAACTTGGATTGGGAGTTGAGAATTTCAGGTAAGGAAAAGTATGTTTGGGAAGCTGTGGAAGGAGCCATACAGTTGTGTCTGAGGGTGACCATTGAGATCACGGTGTGCTAAGAGGAGAGCAGGGTGGAAACAGTGGGCGGGGCCCAGACAACCAGCACTGAGGTGTGGGTAAGGTCCCTGAGCCGCTCCTGCGAGTAGCATGTGATCTCCCTGCCCTCCCAGCCTGGGATCCCCCCTTACCTGGCTGTCCAGGCCCAGGAAGATGAGCATCATGAAGAACAAAGTGGCCCACAGTGGGGAGAGAGGCATCATGGTCACAGCCTTGGGGTAAGCGATAAAGGCCAGGCCAGGGCCTGGAGAGGAAGGAGAGAGAGAGAGGTGCTGGGTGGAGCTCAGTCCCTCATTCAATTGTTACTTTAATCCATCATATATCCAGTGCCTTTGTGCCAGGTGCTATGCCTAATTCTCCCTCAAATCACGTAAATCTCCCAGCCACCCTATGCAGTTGGTTCTATTATGACACCCATGGTGGATATGAGCCAGCTGAGGCACAGAGAGGTGAGAAAGGGTTAGGAGGGGCCAGGCTTCTCTGACACACAGACTTCCCTCTGCACAGTCCTGTCTCTATTGTTCTCACTAGGGCACATATACGATGCAGATCTCAGGCCCACCCCAGAGACTGGGTCAGTCTAGGGTGAGGCAAGGACCAGGCACCAGGTGATTCCAATGCAGGAGCTGGAGTCCAGGCTTGGACAAAAGCCGTTCTACCCTAGGCCGCCTCTGCCTTTGGTTCCTCCCCTCATTTCCTGGATCCACACTCACTTATTTTGGCTGCTCCAAACAGAAAGCGTGGTTAGCATGTCCTGAGGATGAGACTTATTAATTTTTTATTAATATCAGGGGAGAGATACCTGATGTTCTAGACCTGTAGCACAGTGGTCAAGAACACAGGTTCTGCAGTCAGAAAGCCTGGGTTCAAATCCTTGTTCTTTACTGGGATCTCTATCTGTTTCCTCAGCTGAAAAATGGGGATAATAAAGTCCTACCTAATAAAGTGGTTTTGAGAATTCAGTAAGATGATGCAGAATATGGAAAGCACTTAAAGTAAATGTTCAATAAACATTAACTCTGATCATTATTTTTTTTTACCTTAATTAAAAGTAACCTTATTAAAATCTAATTTACCTACAAAAAGCACTCATTTTAAGCGTATATTTCAATGAGTTTTGAAGTATATCCAGATAACTGCATTCAAGATATGGAACATTCCTATTGTCCCCTTGGGTTCCTCTGTATTCTCTCTCTCCCCATTCCCTGTCTTAGCTCCAGATAACCACTGATCTGATTTTTTTTCACCTCATATTAGCTTTGCCCATCTTATTTAGGAGTGGAATTGCTGGGTCATTTGGTAACATAAGTTTAACTTTCTGAGAAATGCCACATTGATTTCCAAATTCACTGTCATTTTACATTTCTATCAGCAATGTTTGAGGGTTCCAGTAGCTCCACATCTGTGCCAACACTTGATATTATCAGATGTGGAGGTCTCTTCCCATATCTTTCTTGACCATTCATAGATCTTTTGCAAAGTCCTTGTTGAGTCAGCCCATTTTGTATTGGGTTGTCCCCCCCACCCTTTTTTTTTACTGAGTTGTGGGAATTCTTGATATTATTTGGAATACAAATCCATTATCAGAGAAGTATTATTAATATTTTCCCCTACTCTGTGGCTTGCCTTGTCATTTTCTTAATGGTACCTTGTGAAGAGCAGAAGTTTTTAATTTTCCACTTGTTTGTTGCTAGCATATAAAAAATATAATAGATTTCTGTTTCTTGTCCTTTTATCTTGTGACAATACTAAGTTCACTTAATTTTTGTATGATTTTCTAAGTGGCCAATCATGCTCATGCATAAATACAGTTTTTATTTTTCCTTTCTAATCTTAAAGATATTTGTTTATTTTTCTTGCTTTATTGCACTCTCTAAGAACTCTAGAACCATATGGAATAAAAACAGAAACACCATATACCCTGGCTTTGTTTCTGATTTGCGGGGAAAGCATTTAGTATTTAGTGTTCAGATTAACATTTGTGCAATACTATTGATTAAACTATAGACCTTTTTCATTATCTACCAGTTTTTCTCCTTACGTTTTTTTTTTCCTGTTTTAGTATCCAATTCAGGATTCCACACTGCACTTCAGAGATATATTTATTTACTCTCCTCTAATCTGCAACAGTTCCTCAGCCTTGTCTTTTATGACCTTGATATTTTTGATGAGTATTGGTCATTATTTTGCAGAATGTTCCTTGTTATGGATTTGTCTGATGTTTTCTCATTATCAAACATTATTACATTTTTGGGGAGTAAGGACATCATAGAAGTGATGCTGTGTCCTTCTCAGTGCATTATATTGGGAGAGGTACATGATATCCATAAACTGTATTATTGGTGAAGCTTACCTTGATCACTTGGTTAAGTTGGTTAGTATCAGTTTTTTCCACTGTAAAGTTACTGTGTTTCTCTAAGTGATAAATATCTTGGGAGGATATTTCGAGATTATGAAAATATCCTGTTTCAAGTCAAACTTATACCCACTGATTTTAGCATCCATTGGTAGATCTTCCTTGCAACAATTATTCCTGCGGTGTTTGCCTCACAGGTTTCTATTATTTTCATTCCTTCTACATTTTATTAGTTATAATTATTCTGTAAGAAAGAACTATCCCTTCACAATCATTTATTTATTCAATTTTTACTTATTTCAGTATGGACTCCTGTGTATTCGGTTTATTCTATGGATCACAATCCAATACTGTATTTATTCTGCTATTCAAGTTGTTCTAGGTTTTGCTACTAGGAGTGTCTTCAAGTTGGTTCCTATCTCATTTTGACATACCTTCATCCTTTTTCTGAGCACTTCCTTATTTCTGGTACCACTAAATATTCCAGCTTCATCATGTCTTGCCCTGGCACTGGAATCAACTGCTTCTCCAAGAAGCCCTGGTTCCTTTCATGGAAAGTGGTGTTCAGAAACCAAGATATGGCTTCCAGTGTGTTCATTGCAGCTGGGGTACCACTTCTTGCAGCACACAAAGCTAGGAGACCTATGTATGTATATCTACACATACATACACATCTGTATGTATATTAAACATATGAGTCTCCTGATACCTCAAATTCTAATACAGTTCATTGTAGATTCTCCACTTTCCTCACTTGTAACTTCTTTCTTAGTGTAAAATCTGTCCCCAGTGATCTATATTCATTTGTTTGTTCAATCCTCATATACATATACAATAGTTATGGAATTACAAAACCATATCCCTGTACAAACAAGAGAATAGTACAATAATTTTTTGTTTTTAGCCTTATAGTGTACAGTTAAAATACTGTTTCCGGAAATTTACTTAGGTTAAGTGTTTTCTTTCCCATTCTCTTCAGTGTGGTTACATTTTCATTCATAATACAGTTAGGCTCATTTCTTACTGTTTGTATTCCCTTTTAATTCCACCCACAAAAAAGAACTGTTTATTTTGGGTGCTATGTGAAAAACTACTATTACCATGGTTCTCTGAGAGTCAGAGATATTGAAAATATATTAAGAGAAGTATTGTTTCTTCTCATCCTTAATTCCACCCTTCCTTCTATCCCTTGTCCACTTATCCCCTGTAGGTAATCATTCTTTATTTTCTAGTTCATCCTTTACATATTTCTTCTGCAGAGATGAGCAGACATGATTTCTTATATCTCTTTTCTTATACAATGGGTAGGATACTATAGATATTTGATTTTTAAACTTACACACACACATTTACCATTTTAAAAATACACTTCAATATCCATTTGCTTGATTATTTTTGTATTGTGATGAATGTTGAATTTTTTTCAAATAATTTTTTTTTGTATCTGTGAAGATAATTTTGTAATTTATTTCATTTGGGCTATTAATATGTTGAACACTATTAGTAGATTTCCTAGCATTAAATCAGTCTTGCATTAGTCCAGGAGTAAATCCAAATTAGACATGGTATATTACCTTCTTAATGTGATTTTGGATTCTAATATTTTCGATTTGGGTTTCCTATTATTTTATTTACTATTTTCCATCAATATGCATGAGTAATACTTTGTTTCTTTGCCTTATTTGGTGTAGGTATAAGTGTTACACATACCTCAT
Source organism: Mustela lutreola (assembly GCF_030435805.1). Taxonomy (NCBI): domain Eukaryota; kingdom Metazoa; phylum Chordata; class Mammalia; order Carnivora; family Mustelidae; genus Mustela; species Mustela lutreola. The sequence goes on along the minus strand of NC_081291.1, from coordinate 52,939,310 downwards.
ATAAGGGGTTGAGAAGTTTTCCTTCCCTTTCAATGCTCTGCAATAATTTAAAGAGACTGAGATTATCAGATCCTTGAAAATTTGATAGAATTGTCTGAAAAATCATCTGGACCTAGTGTTTTGTTTTTGCTTTGTTTTGTTTTGTTGGTGGAGTAGTTCCTCAGAGACTTTGTCTATTGGCTTGTTTAAGCTTTCTAAATCAAATGCAGTCAGTTGTGGCAATCTATTTTCCTAGGAAAGTATTCATTTCAATTAAGTTTTCAAATTTATGTGTAGAGAAGACTATAAAGCAGTCTCTTGTGATTTTAAAAAATGTCTTCTGTTTCAATGGTTATTTATCCTTTATTATTTCTTATTTCGCTATTTGTATGTTCTCTTTTTTTTCTTGGCAATTTGGTAATTTGTATATTTTTATTTTTAAAGACCCAGAATTTTAATTTGTTAATTAGATCTGCTATTTCTCTATAATTATTTCATTCATTCTTGCTCTTTATTATTTCCTTCCTCATGTTTTCTTTTGGTCCATTTTGTTGTTGTTTTTCTGAACAAGAGATATAATTCATTTATTTTTATTGATAAATGTGGTTAGTATAGTTTTCTCATATTGGTTTATTTCTACCTATATCTCCTTACTTACTTACTTCCTGAAATTTTACTTCATAAAGATTATTGCTGTGTTATTTTGTGCACATATTTTTATGTGTTACATGTAGCTTTTACCATTAAAAAATGTCCTTTGTAGTGCTTAGTGCTCTGGGGCTTGAATTCTACTTTGCCTGATATAAGGATTGCTATTATTTTCTACCCCTTTATTTTTAGTCTTTATGAGTCTACTTTGTTTTAGGTGTGTCTCTTATATATGCAGTATATATGTAGGTCATATTTTGTGAGGCAAGTTGAAAACCTTTTATGGCTATGTGTATTTTAAAATATTTATTATGCTCCTCTATGAGTTGTTTATTCTTTGTTCTTTTATTTGTAAATATTTTTTGGTACTTAGGAAGGTTTATGTTTTTGTTCTAGTGGTTACCTTGATACCAATGATTTCTACTTTGTTAACAGTACACAACATATGTCTGTATTAGTCATCTGTCCTCTTCCCCACCTTTGCTTTGGTCTTAGATGTATGCTTAAACATTTTTACATGCTTACTATCAGTCCTTTTTCTGAAGTTTTCCAGTCATTATTGGTAGAGAGAAGCTCACCTTCTAATAGATTACTCCAAAACACGGATGAATGTAGAAGCCTCAAAGCTCTGTTTAAAATGGTTTTTCTATAGCCTTGACATTTTCTATAGCCTTGATTCACACTTCTTTGTGTGAATTTAAAAAAAAAAATGCTGCTTCATAGTTGCCTTTCCTTGTGTGTTGGTTTTGAAAAGTGTGATACCCCATCTAATTCTTTTGCCCTTGTAAGTTATTTAATTTTTTTCTCCTGGCAGCCTTGTGGATTTTATCTTTTTCTTTGAAAGCTGGTATCTTTGCCAGAATGTCTTGGAGTTGATCAATCTATGTGAATTTTAATTAGTCCCTAAGAAGTCCTTTCAGTGTATAGATTTAACTCTTTTTCTGTTTCTGAAAAGTCTTCTTGGATTATAGTTTTATTTTATTTATTTATTTTTTTTAATGGGGGGAAAAAAAGCATTATTTATTATTAATGAAAAATTCAAAACAAGAAAAGACTCGTGAAACTTTATGTACCCCAAAAATATAATATTGAGGTATATATAGTATAACTGTTTGGAAGGTGGAAAGCAGTTCATGCCATCTTTAACAAAATGTGACTTTTAGAATTTGCCAAAGAAAGTGTGATATAAATGAGTAGAAGAGTTTAATTACTACATTTGATTCCATAATTATGTGCATAGATTTTTTTTTCTTTCTTTCCTTCTTTAATTAATTTTTTATTTTTTATAAACATATATTTTTATCCCCAGGGGTACAGGTCTGTGAATCCCCAGGTTTACACACTTCGCAGCACTCACCAAAGCACATACCCTCCCCAATGTCCATAATCCCACCCCCTTCTCCCAAACCCCCTCCCCCCAGCAACCCTCAGTTTGTTTTGTGAGATTAAGAGTCACTTATGGTTTGTCTCCCTCCCAATCCCATCTTGTTTCATTTATTCTTCTCCTACCCACTTAAGCCCCCATGCTGCATCACCACTTCCTCATATCAGGGAGATCATATGATAGTTGTCTTTCTCTGCTTGACTTATTTCGCTAAGCACGATACGCTCTAGTTCCATCCATGTTGTCGCAAATGGCAAGATTTCATTTCTTTTGATGGCTGCATAGTATTCCATTGTGTATATATACCACATCTTCTTGATCCATTCATCTGTTGATGGACATCTAGGTTCTTTCCATAGTTTGGCTATTGTGGACATTGCTGCTATAAACATTCGGGTGCATGTGCCCCTTTGGATCACTACATTTTTATCTTTAGGGTAAATACCTAGTAGTGCAATTGCTGGGTCATAGGGATTATAGTTTTAAATATTACCTGTTCATTGTTTTTTTCTTCTTCTTCTTCTTTAGGGACTCTTATAATGTTAATATTTTCTTCTTTCCTAGTCTTCTGTTTCTACATTTTTACTTCTCTATGTCATTTTCATTCACTTCTTTGTTTTCTTTCCTTTTTAAAATGCCCCCTTTTTGAGACGATTCTCCATTGGACACTTTGTAATTTATTCTTTATTTCTAAGATACCTTGGTCATTCTTTTTTCTCATTTTTTCCCGAGTTTGATCAACTTTCTCTTCATTTATTCCTGTTATCCCCTTTGCCCATTTGTTAGTTTTAAAATTCCAGGTTCAATGGGGCGCCTGGGTGGCTCAGTGGTTTGGGCTGCTGCCTTCGGCTCGGGTCATGATCTCAGGGTCCTGGGATCGAGCCCCGCATCGGGCTCCCTGCTCCGCAGGAAGCCTGCTTCCCTCTCTCTCTCTCTCTCTCTCTGCCTGCCTCTCTGCCTACTTGTGATCTCTGTCTGTCAAATAAATAAATAAGATCTTAAAAAAAAAATAAAATTCCAGGTTCAAGATGTTTTTTCCCAACATCCTCATATGCTTGTTCAGGTATATTTACTTCTGTCTGGAGTGCTGATACATAATTTTGCTTTATTTTATGGTTGATTTCATGGTCATTGATATGTGGGGAATTTACATGCCTGTTTTCTGCAGTAGTTCTGCAAGGATTTAAGTTTTCTAATGTTCATGTTCATGTTCTTGGGTATTTTATAATATTCCCAACTAATAGTGCCCTCTTTTGTAAGTATGACAAAGTCCAGGTAGTTTTCTTTTTTCTTTAAAGATTTTATTTTTTTATTTGACAGAGAGATCACAAGTAGGCAGAGAGGCAAGCAGAGAGAGAGGGAAGCAGGCTCCCCACTGGCAGAGAGCCCGATGTGGGGCTCGATCCCAGGATGCTGAGATGACCTGAGCCAAAGGCAGAGGCTTAACCCACTGAGCCACCCAGGCATTCAGTCCAGGTAGTTAACAGCATTTTGTGTTGATGGTGGAGGGAAGGTGATCTCCCCATTCCACACCCTAATTTAACAGTTCTCTTTTGTTTTGCAGGACTTTATCTCCTTTTTTTGGTTTTCTCTTCACTGTCTAATTATTAAAGGGTGCATCTTTCTTTCTTTTTCTCCCCAGAAGTTCTGTGTTTCAAATGGTCTCTCCTTTAAATTGTGTCTGTTCCTATAAATGGTCCCTACCCCTTTAAATCACACACTGAACCCTTTCTCCGTTGTCCTAGTTAAGGGATTTGTCTGGATCTTTTCCAGCATTTTTCAGACTTAAGAGTGGATTTAATCTTTCTGGTGATTGCTCCAAATCATTTTTAGGTCCCTTCACCAGCCTGTCTTCTGTCTCTCCCACAGTTTTTCTCAGTTTGCCCTATCAGCTGTGAAGGCATAGGTGGTAGCTGGAGGAATTGTGCACCTGGATTGATAATTTTTCCTTTTGTTAGAGCTATCTGTAGCTTCAACATTTCCTGTCTTCAAATTATGCAGGGACATGGTTTTGTATAAAATATATTTTCCCTTCTTGTTCTTGTTTGGAGAGAAAACTGGATTACAGCTGTCACCATACTCAGATATTCAGATGTCTTATTTCCGCTAATTTTTAAAAGACTATTTAAAAAGTATAAGAGTGTACTTTAAAAAGTATAAGATTGATATTATTTTTTCTTGAATGTTTGGTAGAATTCACCAATGAAACCATGAGGGCCTCAAGTTTTCCTGCTAGAAATATTTTTGATAATGAATTCAATGTCTTTTAAAAGTATAGAGCTATTCAGTATTTCTATTTCTTCTTGAGTCATTTTGAGTAAATTATATTTTTAAAGGGATTTTTCTGATCTACATTACCAAATACATTAACTTGAAATTGTTCATAATTTTTCATAATTGTTCATAATATTTCCTATTCTTGTTTTTAATGTCTGTAAAATTTGTAGTCATATCTCTTCTTTCATTCCTGATATTAGTAATTTGTGTTTTCTCATGTTTTTTTTTTCCTTGACTAGTCTTGCTAGGGAATTATAATTTTGTTATCTTTTTCAATACCAAATTTTGGCTTTGGAATTGTATTGTGTGTGTCTTACAAATTTGTTTGTTTCTACTTACTCTGGGTTTAATTTATACTTTTTTTTTTTTTTTTGCAGCTTCTTCAGATAGAAACTTAATTTTTTTAAACTTTAAATCCTTCTAATTAGGCATTCAAAATTATAAATTTGTCTGTAAGTACTTTAAATGCATCCCACAAATTTTGGTATGTTGTATTTTCATTACCATGCAGTTTTCTTTGACCTGTGGGATATTTAGAAATGTGTTGCTTAGTTTATACATACTTGAGGATTTTCTAGTTATATTTTTGTTATGGACAATTTAATTAATTGGTAGTCAGAGAATATACCTTAAAATTTCAATCTTTTGAAATTTATTGAGACTTTATGGCTCAATTTATATCCTATCTAGGTGCATGCTTCATGCTCATTTGAAAAGAATTGTACTTTGCAGTTGTTTGGTGTAGTGTTTTATAAATGTCAATCACGGCAAGTCATTGGTAGCTTTCCAATATCTACCTCTTTATTAATATTTTGTATAGTTGTTTTAACACTAGTGAGCAAGGGATATTAAAAATCTTCAACTTTGGTTATAGCTTTGTCTATTTTCTGTTTTAGTCTTTCAGCTTTTGTTTCATGTAATTTAAATGTCTGTCATTATGTAGCAACACATTACAAATTAGATAGCTTACAAATGAACTGCTTTTATAAACATTATGAAGTATCCCCCTGTTATCTCTAGTAATAGTCTTTGACTTTAAGTCTACTCTAATATTAGTGTACCAAAGCTACTTTTCTTGTGCTTGTTGTTTGGTGAGTATGTCTTTTCCCTCTGTTTTGCACGTTGTCTGTGTCTTTAAAGTGTATCTCTTTTTAGAAAGCTTACAGTTGAGTCTTGCTTTTTTACTCAGTCTGATAATCTCTGCCTTTTACCTGGAGTATTCAGCCCATTTACATTTAATGTAATTATAGATACGGGTAGGTGTAAGTTTACCATTTCATATTTGTTTTGTTTTTGTTCCTTCTGAATTTTGGGGGTTTTCATTTATTTACTCTGTTGTGTTTTTCTTGCCTTCTTTTGGGCTAATCAATATGTTTACATATTCAATTCTATTTCTTCTAAGCTTTGTAGCTCTACCTATTATTATTATTATTTTCTAAGCAGCTGGGCCAACAATATGCATCCATAACCCATCAAAGTCTACCTAGAGTTAACAACATATCACTTAATCCTGCTACCACATATCTGACACTTTCCACTTCTGATGATCATTCTGACATTTTCTGCCTCGAAACAGAATTTAGGACTTAGCCACATCAGTACTTACAAAATGAAAACAAATACTCCAATTAAAAGACATGGATAATCAAGACAGTATAAAAAAGCAAGACCCAATTCTAAGCTGTCTAAAATTTCAACCTCTAGGAGAGCGTACCTGACGAAAGAATCACAGAAACACACCAAGGAACATGTGGGTGAGGGCCACAAATTTCAGTGGTGGGATTATAGCATGACAAAATCTGAGCCCTGTGACAAGTGCATGTTGCCTTCCTAGATCAGGTTCCAGGTATGCTGGGACATCCCACTGAACATTCTGCCATTTAATTAGGTATCTTCCAAAAATCATTCATCAGAAAGCATGCCGAGGTCCTTCTGAGCAAGGTGAGATGGCTACACATTCACTTGCAACTTGCAATTTCTCCAATTGGCAGAGACTCCTAAGGAGAATCTTAGCCTGACTCACATTGCCCAACAGGGGCACAGAGCAGATTTACCTGCTGGATACAAGAAGCAACACAGGAAGATGAACCAGAAAAGGCTAGAGCCAGGCTGCACCGCCTATGAGCTGTGTAAACTGGGGTGAACCACTTGGGTAACTCAAGCTCTGCGTTACAGGGTCCTCATCTGCAGTGGGCATGGTTCGAAAGCCTAGGGCTGCTGTTTATGTGAAGAGTGTCCTCTGCAGGACTGTGGTGCATACTCTGCACAGCCACCAATGCAGGACCTTTTAAAGCCTACCTTGCAGAGGTGCTGTGAGCAGTTTGTGAGGTAGAGTGTTAAAAACAACCACCCCAGAGCCTGACAAAGTGGGACAGAGTAAATCAGTTACGACCCATCCATCCATCCAATGGAAGACCACATAACTATTAAAACTCATGATTGAGATCTCTGTTCATGGAGGCAGAAAGCTCCTTGTGCTTTATTGTAAATGGGAAAATGCAGCCTACAGAATACCAAGGATAATTTGATCTGGTTTCCAACACCACAAGTATGGATATATATGCATGGAAAATCCTGACAGGAGAACCCCAAAGTGTTGTCATATTCAGAGTGCAGAGTTTTTCCTTTGTTAAGATTTCTACATTTTTCTACTATGAATATGCTTTCAGTTTGAAATTAGGAAAAAAATTAACAAACTTTATTTTTAGTTGGCTGTTTTCCTTTCCATCTATGACTCCTCTTTCAATTTCATCTATAAAATTTAAAAGGTAATATAAAGAGAAAAAATAGTGCTGCAGATATCTTATTCCACTTACTACCTAAGGTAGGTGTTAGGAAATTCATTTTATGGAGGAGGAAATGGATTCTTGGAGAAGGCAATCCTCCTGTAGAGAATGCTCTCTCTTCACAGGGCTGCAATGTAGTTTCATGCCAGGAAGGAGCATGGATGTTTGGTCAAGTGTCAGGTGACCACAGTGGGCAGTAGGATGGCATGGTCAGAGCACGGGCTTTGGAGCCAGATGGCCCGTAGTAAGTCCCAACTATGTCCCTTCCAGCCTGTATAACCTTACATAAGTCATTTCACCGCTCTGAGCCTCAGCTTCTTTATCTGTCAAATAGGGGAAGCAAATGTTGGAGGGCTGAGCTGAGACTGCTCCTGCCCAGAGCCAGCACTCGCTGAGTGAGACCTTTAGTCATACTAATATTCTCTAGTTTAGATCTGGACTCTTGAGCTCAGCAGGGACTGTCTCTATCTCTGGCATACATTATCCAGAGGAAGGGGGACCCTGAGTGGTCACACAGAAGAGCTTTGCAGCCATGCACCGGCTCTGATGTCCAGATACCCCACTCTGCCAGCTTTGGTGGGTTAGAGGGATGCTTCCCTATCTGTGCATGCCACACCAAACAGGACACTGTAGACCAGCATTTTCAAGAGAGGCAGTGTGGCTCCCAGGGGTGCCTGGGGGTGGTTGCAATAAGTTGGGGCATGACTAGCATGGAGTAGATGGAGCCAGAAGGCTAAGCTACCTGTGTTACTCTCAGCAAATTGTTCTACTAAATATTCTTGGGGGTGAAAAACTTTAGACTTAATTGGGGTTAGAATGTGTTTGTCATAAAAACACAAACTATTTTCACACTTTTAAAAAAAGTACACACTGAATTTTTCTAGAATTCAAACACCATGTAAATCAAGGCAAGAGTAATTCACCATTTTGCATAATCACATTAGCAACAATAACTCTGTCTGTAGTGGGTTTGAAATAAACACACATCAATCTATACTTAAGAATGTCTCATTCATCATGATTCTGCATCTTAGATGAGGGGAAGGGAGAGAGATTCTTCAAGCAGAGGGAACATTATGTGTAAAGACCCCAGGGTAGGAGGAAGCAAGCCATGTTGCAAAAGCAGACCACCACAGCAGGGCAGCATGAGGGTGAGGGAATGATGTGGGTGGAGAAGCTACAAAGGCTGGGCAACGATGGCGTTGGGGCCCTGCTAAGAATCCAGCACTGTGAGAAGCTAAGAAAAGCTTTTGATCAGAGAAAGAAATGCTCAGATTTGCATTTTGAAAGCCAGTCTGCACGTGGAACAGAAGGGGCAGTAGTGGTGGCTGGGAGGCCAGTGGAAGGTTCCTGCAATCATGTAGGTGAGCAGTGATGGGGGTCTGGGCTAGTGGGGAGAGTGTTGCTGGGGCAAAGTACATGAAGTGGAGCAACACCCAGGAAGCAAAAGCTATACCACTTGGGGATGACTTGGATATGGGAGTGAGGAGGTGTCACAGTTTCTCTCCTACGATCCTAGCTTGAGGATGGATGGTGGGGCCACCTTCTAAGACCTGAATCCAGGAGAAGAATGAGCTGAGGAGGCAGATCATATTTGCACCCTGACCCACCAGTCCCCCAAGGCCTCCCTCGCCTTTGGCAGACTTACCTGACTCTGCCACCTCGGCAATGGGCACCCCCTGCTCGTATGCCATGAAGCCCAGGACTGAGAAGATGGCAAAGCCAGCCACGAAGCTGGTGCCACTGTTGAGGCAACAAAGCATGATGCAGTCCCTGTGGGGAAGCAGTGAGAGGGGCTGAGGTCAGAGTGGGAGGAACAGGTACACTGCTCGAACATTCTCTCTGAGCACCATAGCCATCCTGTGGAGCAGGCAGGGCACGGTGGGCACAGACAGCCCCATATGCCTATTGAAGCCATTGTGGTTCAGGGAGGTTAGGTGGCTGGCCCATGGTCACACAGCTTCTCTTGCATTTCTAGAAGATAAGGTGGCTATGGACCAGAAGCATGGAAGAGGGATGGGAAGGAAGAAAGGCTAGCACGTGAGAAAATGCACTACTGAGAAGATATTTAGAGACAAAGCCATGCTCCTCCAAATCCCTGGTAGGAGAGGAAACCAGGGAAAGCAAGAGAGGAGTGATTTCCTGGGAACTCAAAGCTAAGAGGGCAGGAGAGGCCTCTGAGAAACAGCTGCTTCTCAGTCAGGGGAGCATCCATGGACTTGACACTAGAATCTCCCACCCGCTTCAGGAGGAGACACCCCATCACGCCACACTGTTTATTGGAGCAGTGCCTCAGAGCCCTCATGGCTCAGTTCCCATGAGGTAGCAACCCTTCTAGGTTGGACACCGCATGGAGGGGTTATCAGAGCAGTGCCTGGCTCTTGCCCTGGGGAGGGGCCTAGCAGCAGAAGCACCAGCATGAAGCTGCAGCCCAGGAGAAATGAGAGCAAATGATGGGGCTTTGCCAAGACGAAGGCAGAACCCACAATTCCCAGCCTCTCCTTCCTCAGGCCTGGCATCCTCACGCAGCCACAGAGGGTAATCACAGAGTCTTCTCAGCTGCTGGCTGCAGGCACTGGCCAGTTAGGCTTAGGGCACCTGTGATGCCACACTTTCCCAGGAGGCGCTCCTAGAGGATCTGGCCACTCTCTGGTCTGAGGTAGGGCTCTGGGGTGTCCCCATGGTGGTGGTGGCTCATGCCACCACAGGGCTGCCTCGGCTCACACCCTAGCAAACCTTGTGCCCTGGTTCCATGGCACTTTCCCCTGGCTGGCCCTCCTGTGCTGCTTACAGCACTAAGAACTTCCTCATGTGTGTTCATCCCAAACCGGCCTTCTCTGGTGAGTTTTAGTTCTGCCCTTCCTACCAGCCTACACCTCCTTCAGGTTTGGGAGATCTGAAGAGAGTGGCCCTACATCCCCTTTGAGTTTTTTGCTCCTTCAGTTAACTGTCCCAGTTCCTTTACTAGATCCTCATCCTGCCTCTCCTGCCTCCTAGCTTTGAGTTCCCAGGAAATCACTCCTCTCTTGCTTTCCCTGGTTTCCTCTCCTACCAGGGATTTGGAGGAGCATGGCTTTGTCTCATCCTGCTAGTGATCTGTAACACACTCCAGCTTGTCTGACCCCTCTTCAAGCGCCATGCCCAGGACCAAGACTCAAGAACAGAGCAGGACTCTCACCTCCTCTTCTCCCGACAGCATACTTTTTGTAATGTAACCAAAGGTTACACTAACGTTGATGACTGTGATACCCAGTTGCCTTGCAATGACTCTGAGGATCAAGGGCATACTGGAGAAGGCATTACCCTGGGGGTCCAGAGACATGGGCTCCACTTCCCCCTGCAATTCTTTTCTCTGGACCCGATCTCACCATAGGACAAAATGTTTGATAACAGAGTTTCTTGGGCCTTATGACAGATTATTAATTTTTTAGCAAGTAGTCATATCCCCCTACCTTCTTCCTTAGGGATGAGTCTATTTCCCTGCCCCACAGGCTTTGGGTTTAGCCACATGATTTTCTTTGGCCACAGGATATTAGCAGATGTGACACAAATGAGGTCTGAGATATGCTTATGTGACTGAACTTGTCCTTTATGCCTTCTGTGATTTGCAAGGAAAGGAACTTCCCCAGGGGAGCTGCTGTCCTTGCCGTTTGCACCCCACAATGTACACACATGAAGCAGATTTGAGCTTGCCTACACCTTGGAGCCAAACCCAACCAATTCACAGCCCACTGGAGGGCTTCCCCAGCTGGCCAGGAGACTTGTGAGCAATAAAATCAAACGCTTGTCATGTTAAACCACTGAGTTTTGGGGTCTGTTTGTTACACAGCTTTACTGTGGCAGTGAGTGACTGATTACAGATATCTTTAAAGAACTCCTCTGGCACTGTGGGTGAGGGCTGGGCTGGCAGATCTGAAGATTATCTGCAAGCCAGATTTCTCTCTTCTTCTTCTTCTTCTTCTTTTTTTTTTTTTTTTAAGATTTTATTTATTTATTTGACAGACAGAGATCACAAGTAGGCAGAGAAGCAGGTGTGGGGAAGCAGGCTCCTTGCTGAGCAGAGAGCCTGATGTGGAGCTCAATCCCAGGACCCTGAGATCATGACACGAGCTGAAGGCAGAGGCTTTAAACCACTGAGCCACCCAGGTGCCCCTGATTTCTCTCTCCTTAAAGGGAAATGCAACTCAGGCAAGGTAAAGGGAAATTTATGCCCAAGGTCAGGGTGAAGATGTTCCCTCATGCTCATTTCCTGACCTTGCCTCATCAAACAGTGAGAAACAAGGTGGTCCTGGTGAGGAAAGTGCTTTCTTTGTATCTTCTACATTCTGGAATTCTCCTGTATAACCGGAATCTGCAATGTGCCTAGTCCTATGTTGGGGTTTCTTGAACACTGTGTCACTGAATCTCAAGACTCAGGGAGGAAAAACACATACTTAAGGTTTCAGGGGCTTCTACTGGTGAGGATGGAATGTGCATCCATTTATCTCAGACACTAAAACCCATGCATCTTCCAGGAGCTGCACAAAAACAAAGCCCCCACCCCCCAAGAATTAAGACTTTCAGATCTTGACTCGTGGACAATTATCTGTGGGTATCCATGTGGTTGCTGAAAAACAAATATCCCTTATTGCAAAGTCCCCATCTATCCCCAGAGGTCTCCCGAGTGACTGCCTCACACCACAGAAGCACAGTAAAGCACTGAGTAGACCTGAGGTCCCTTCCAGCACTGCGTCCCACACCCCAGTCTTCAGAGCGCCTGCACTTGCAAGAAGAGGGGGCTTAGCAGCCTGTGTTCTGAAGTGAGGATTTGCCCCCACCTGGTTTGCTGTATTCCCCATCCCTCCACTTCCCTCCTGCAGGGCACCTTCTAGGTGAAAGCTTATGTAACAAGCGCTTTAAAGTTGGCAGGAGCTGAGCTGGGCTTTGAAGACCTCCAGAAGCTATTATGCTGTCAGAAGAGAGGGTACTAATTTACTCCCTCTGAGTTGGGAAGATCTTCTCGCAGAACAATTTGGAAATAGAAATAAAACGGGCCTTCAGATTTTGCAATATCACCTGCAATATCATCTGCTTTCTTCTGCCGCAGGGAGGGGGAATAACCTGCCTATTGGATGTGAGAGCAGAAGGGAACTGTGGCAGCCAGCATATTTTACGCATATGCTCGGTGGGGAAGACAGTCGCTACGGCCCCAGAACACAGCCTGAAGACAGGGCGGTCTTGGCCGAATTCTTGTCAGCTGCAGTTGTTGGGGAAAAAACTGGCCATCCCTGTTAGTGAGGAACAGGGGTGCAGGAACCAGAAAAACTTGGGTTCAAAGACATGTTCCACCACTGGCCAAGCAACCTACTCTTGGGCCTCAGTTTCCTCATCTGTATAACAGATGGCTCCTTCCTCGCTTCCTGACACATCATTTGGCACTGTACTAGGCTTGAGGGACAGTGTGGAACAAGAAGACCCAGACTGTGTCCTCACAGAACTGACAGCTGAGCAGTGACCAAATGATTTCTGCAGTGCCCTGCACGGAGGGCTCATGCTGAGTGCTGGCTGCTGACGGGGTGACAGCCGTAGACAAACAGCAATCTTCCCTAACATCCCAAGTGGGTCACATTCAATGCAAACCAAAGGCCTGCTGTGTTGTTCTCCCTGTCCCAGTGCCTTTTGCTTCCTGCCCATGGTGACTGTCCTTATAGTGGCTCACAGTGCTCCGCCTCTCATCCCTCAGACCTGCCTCTCGGTGAATGCGTGGAAGGTAGAGAGGATCTTATGAACAACCTGGCATGGTCAACCACCTCTCCAGCATCCTTCTGTCCAGCCCTACCTAATACCTTTCTGCCCAAGCTCCCCCAGGAACAACAGAACTTGCTGTCTAGCGGCACACTGGATTCTACCATGGCTTTTCCTTACAGCATGCTGGACCTGCCCACTGTCACTTCCTTGTCCTCAGTTTCCCCAACTTATGAACTCTGTAGACTGAGGCTGTGCCACTCCTGATTCTGGAGTGCCACAATGCACATGGTTTTAGTGAATGGATTAATAAAGTGACCATGAAGCTAGCTTTCAGAGAGATGTACGGGAGTCCTGGGATGGAAACCGGGAGACTTCAGCCAGAGTCCAGGTTCTGCTATGTGAAGCTGGAGATAATGTGGGAGGAACTTTATCACTGCTAAATGTTCTTTCAAATGCATGATCTCACTTGAGCCACAGAGCAATCGAGTTATTTGGTTACTAGGTACGAAATCCCCAAAGAGCTACCTACCATGACCAGGCACTGGATGCAGGGGTGCAGAGACCTCAGCAAACAGACCACTGGCCTAGAGCTAGTGCTCAGGGTGCCATCTGCATGTGAATCATGCACCGCTATGCTAGGGGACCTTGGGTGGGTTCTTGGCCCTCAGTGCGTCTCAGCCTCAGAGCAGAAATCAGGCTGCAGGCATGAGAAACCAGGCAGCCAGGGCCAGACAGTGTCAGGCTCAGGCCCGAACTTGGGCACCTCCCTTCCCAGTGCTGGGTGTGGCCACATGCAGGAGGCCCGGGAGGAAGGCTGTGGGGGAAGATGGGGCACTGGCCATTCCAGATGGGGACAGAAGAGGAGAGGAGCCTACATTCAAGTGAGAGGGGGCAGGGAGCTGGTTTCTGAACAGAAGACAGAAGAACAAAGCCAGATCTGGGTTCAAGTCCTGGTTTTGCCACTTATTAGCTATGTCACTGTGGGCAAGTCACTTACCTGCCCTGGGATAAACGTTTGCCATACAGGGTGGGATGGAGGCCAGGAACAAAATTCCTGGAGTGGACTTGCTTTTAGCCTGCAATGTACTCTGATCACATTCATTATTTTCTTAGCTCCTCAGGTGGCCCACTTTGTGACCCTGGGGCAGGGAGAGTCTAAGAAACAAGCCATCTGTCTCATCCTGGCCCCACACAGTGGGAAGACAAACGTGAACTAGCCTGGCAGCACAGAGGGCTTTGGTGGACAGCGGGTAGGGCTGTGAAGTGCTCACCTGTAGCAGTTGTTGTTATAATTGTTATAACTTCCCAGAGCAGTCAGACAACCCAGGCAGATGGCATAGGAGAAAAAGATCTGCGTCCCAGCATCTACCCAGACCTGCAGGAGGGCACAAAGAAGTCAGCATGAAGAGAAGTCAGATTAGGGGTGGCCCCATTCTTGGAAATCCTCCACCCTCCCTTGTCCTCCAAAAAGTCTAGGTAAAGCAAAAATATAAACTTCCTAACCTTCTTGGGAATGTGCTTTAAGAGTTCTATTATTGGAGACTGCTTCATTAAATACAAATGTCCTTAATTCCAGAATTTTCCAGAGGTTATGGATAACAGTTCACTGAACAGCAAGAATTTGGATGTTTAGGTCCTTGCTCCAACTATGTGACCTTGGAAAAGCTACTTAACCTCTCTGAGGCTTAGTCCCCTCATCTGCAAACTGGGGAATGAACTACCCTCTCAGAATTGTTAAGAGGATTCCTGTGATATGGAACGGAAGCTCGTGGGACCCAGCTCATAAGCTAAGGCATATTTAAGCCAAAATGAGTGACTGCTTATCTTTGCGATTAAGAATACCATGAGTAAACTGTCATAGGATTCTGTCCCTAGGAAAATATTTGCATAGTTGATTTGAGCTTAAGAGGTGGCAGGGAAGGGATAGGAGAAGGGGGAGGCCCACCTATATCTTTCACCTTTCAAAACAGATGCATTTTAGGCTTCCTATGTGGTACATAACGGAAACCACTTTCTTAGTCTCCAGGTTCCTCTCTGGCAAAAACTGCTGTTGACAGCACGACATGCACACCAGGAGTTATGATGGCTTCTTTAGCACTTTCCCCCAAGCTCTCTCTGCACTCAGCTCCAAGGAAAATCCATAGCTAAAAGCTAAATGCAGCTGATGACACTGAAGCTTGAGAATCAGGTGTCATCTAGAGAACAAGGCTTTGCACTAAGTACAAATACCCACTAACATTTATTGTGCACTTGTTACATGCCAGGCACCGGTGCTGAGCCCTCTGTGCGATATGGCACTTGGATATTCACAGCAACCCTCTGTGGTAAGTGCTATTATGCACCCCCTTTTACAGCTGAGGCAACAGAAATGGAGAAGTTGCATGACTTATTCAAGGCCACACAGCTGGGAATGGTAAAGGCAGGTCCATGGAGACCACCTAGAAGTCCTCTGGGGTAACCTCCCATCCAACACAAGACTCTCTTCTGACTACTCCTGACAGAATAGTTTGTTTGATTACTGCTAGTGACAGGAAACTCTCTATATCCTGTTGTGGTTCTTTCTTCTTTACAGAATTCTGTCCATTAGAATATTTCTGAAAATGAGAGGAAATCCCCCTTCCTGAAGGTGTTCTTAGTTCCGGGACCATCCAGACCACACCTTTCTCTTCTGTATGGTAGCATTTTAGAGATTTGGAGAAAGCATCAGTGCCCGTTGGATCCTAGAACTCTTCCTTCTCTAGGCAAAATAATTCTATTTCCTCTCTCAGGGATTTTATAATAACAGTACAGGTCACTGTACCCTGGATTAGTTCAAGCTGGTTAAATCATTCAACAAATACTTATTAAAATTGAAGATCATAATGTTGCTTTTCAACCTAAGAAATGAATACATTTTTCTCCCTCACTGGAGTGTCTTGGAACTGATGTGGAACTCAAGGAGAGCTCTTTCATGGGGTGTGTGTGTGTGTGTGCGCGTAGGGCAGGGATGCCAGCAGATCAGAGTGGACTGAGACATGGGGAGGAGGAAATGGAAAGATGGAATAAAAAAAAGCTTTTATAAGAAGTTTTGCCATGAAGGGGAGTTGGGAGATAGATAATGGTAGTGTAATTTAGGGAGATTTTTTTTTTTTTAATGGCAGAAACTCAAGGATGCTTAAATGTTGAAGGGTCCAGTGCAGATGAAAGTATTAAATATGTAGGAAAGAAACATACGCATTTTCAAGTCCACCCATTCTGCCTCAGTTTCCCCATTTGCTACCTCAGTGGATTCTCTTTAACCCAATCCAGGGTAATGATCTATATACCAGGTACTCAAATCTCCAAGAGGAAGAAAACAGAGGTATTTTGCCTGGAGAAGGGAAGAATTTTAGTGTCCAAGGGCACTGGTGCTTTCACTGAATCTCTAATCTAAGACTAGTAGTAAATCATAAGGAAAGGTAAAACACAGTACAGATGCTAACCCAGGAAACAGAAGACAAGATCACAGGAGCCACTCAGCAGGACGTTCAGCATTCAGTCGAGCCCTGTTCCTCGAGTCCCTTACTCTTCCTGAAAATGCCTCTGCAAATTAAATGTCCCTCCTCCCAGATCCCTCACTGTCCTCTGGCTGAGCATGTGGGCCACAGTGAGAAAAACCACCAAACTTGTGGGAACTCTGGCTCCTTCATCGTGGCTGGGCCCCATGGCAATTGGTTCCTCTCCACCCAAAACATGGTAAACAAGCCCTCTGTGACTCTGAAAACACCAGAGAGATTTCCATCCACACATCTCAAAGTTGGGACCCCGAAGAATGATCTTCTGTGGGAATTTTCCTTGCAGTCTTCTCACTGAACATCAACACTAAAACAGACATCTGCTGTTTTTGCCCACCCAGCATCCATCTCCCCTTTTCAGGAAACGGTGCCCTAATTTCCTTTGGGAAAGCCCCTCTTCTCCACTGGAATGTAGCTTCAAGGGTGTTCACACGGCCCAGGTCTGGCCAACAAAAGCATCTGTCTTGGCCATAGTGATTGGTTCAAGGATGAGCATATGATGCAAGCTAAGCCAATGAAACTTAATCCTGGGACTTTTACCGGAGCTACTGCAAATGGGACACATCTTTTTTTCCTGGAGATGTTAATCTTATAATTGCTGGGGATCATCCTTGACCATGAGGGAAGAGCCTGTATGAGAATAAAAACAATGCAGAGGAAAGAAGAGTCTAGAACAAAGAAAGAGGGGTGCCTGGGTGGCTCCGTTGGTTAAGCAACTGCCTCTGGCTCAGGTCATGATCCCAGAATCCCGGGATCGAGTCCCACATGTGGCTCCCAGCTCCACGGGGAGTCTGCTTCTCCCTCTGACCTTCTCCCCTCTCATACTCTCTCTCACTGTCTCTCTCTCAAATAAATAAATAAAATCTTTAAAAAAGTAGAACAAAGAAAGGCTGCTATTGGTATAATGACTTGAGTACCTGGATCCAGCCATACCTGAAATGAATCCTACCCTAAAACATTTCAATTTCAGAGGCCTATAAATTCCTCTTTTTCTTATGTCAACTTGAATAGGACTGCTGTCACTTCAAAACTCAAAGAATTCTGACTAGTATCAATGTTAAGTTCATAGAAAAACACAGGGGCTGAAGCCCAAATCCCTCCATCAATTCCAAATTACTGATGAACCAACACTTACTGAAGGCCTTCTGCATGCAAAACCCTGTGGCATAATCTGAAAGAAGTACTATACAATTATATAGAGCACTGTGTCCCTGTTTTTTGGTGAGAAAAGGGGAGACATTTAGAGGCAAAAGGAGCCAGTACCAAGGAGTGGTTGATGAAGGGCACACTTAACATGTGCTAGAACAATCAGAGAAGGCTGTCTGGATGGAGGCATAACTTTAAACACTGGAGAAAGGATGAGAAAGGACATCTTGGGTCTGGAGGTTCATGTGAGAGGAGGATATATTCTCAAATGTTTTTTCCCTCTTGTTCTACCTCTATGGTAAAAAGCCCGTCACTGTTATTCTGATGGTTAGCATTGAATCAATACTTTCATATAATACTTTGAGTCCTCCCCCTTTGAGACACCGAGGGTTGGTTCCCAACTATATTGAAATTAGCCAGTAGTCTCAGTTTCTTTTCCGTCCCTTTCCTCTAGCATCTAATTAGAAGAAATACTCATTTGTTTCTAGTTAATATGTAAAGGCAATATGTGAATTTATTCTATTTTTCACATACATAGTCCATTCTTTCCTTTTTTTTTTTTCTCAAAATGGTTGTCACCATTTGTATCAACTTGGATGGAACTTGAGGGGATTATGCTAAGTGAAATAATTCAAGCAGAGAAAGACAATTTCCCAATTTTTAATACTTGTCTATATCTGCATGATCAGAATGTACAATTGCATTATCTCCTTGACAGCCATGGAACTGTGAGTTCTACAGGTAACGATAAATTTAATGCTTCCCCACCCCCTGCCCCCAGTCCTTATGTTTATACCTCTCCAGGCAGTTTGGTTGCCTGTAGTTTGTTCTCTAGTAGGTTCCTTAGGCAAGGCTAATGGGAAATAATACTTCCTGGAGTCTTGCATGTTCATAACAGTTGACCAACAGCTTTCATACTTGAACATCAGTATGGCTTTATATAATGTCTTTGGTTTCCTTTTTCTCTTCCTGAGTATCTTAAATAGCTGTTTAGTTGTCTGCTGGCACTGAGTGTTGCTGTAGGAAAATCTGATACCATTCTTGTTCACTTACTCTTTTTGTCTGAATGACCAACAGGTTGTTTCTTTTCTCTTTAATATTCGGTCATTTTGATTAAAATAGGTCTTAACGTTTATCACCCTGGGCTGATATTCCCAGGCTTGTGGTGCACTTCTTCAAGATATAATTCAAGTCTTCTCTTTATTATTTTTTTTTTATTTTTTTTTAAAGATTTCTATTTATTTATTTGACAGAGAGAGATCACAAGTAGGCAGAGAGGCAGGCAGAGAGAGAGAGAGAGAGAGGAGGAAGCAGGCTCCCTGCTGAGCAGAGAGCCCGATGTGGGACTTGATCCCAGGATCCTGAGATCATGACCTGAGCTGAAGGCAGCGGCTTAACCCACTGAGCCACCCAGGTGCCCCTCAAGTCTTCTCTTTAATTTCAAGGAAAAACATCCCTGAATTACCGTTTTAGGTAAACAATTTGTTCCTTTCCCCTGCTTTGCATTTCTTTTGGGGGGACCCATGTGTATGTTGGACCTTCTTTGTCTTTTATATCACCTTTTCTTCCACTCTTTAAGTAATCTCCTTTCTGACTTTTTTATTTTCCTCCTTTCCACCCCCTATTCACCTTATGGTGTCTACTCACCTCTTTATTCCTTCTATTCAGTTATTCCTCCTGAAATGTTCTGCCTTTCTTAAGCTGTCCTTTGGTTAGCTTTCTTTTCAAATCTTTTTGTCTCACAATTTCACCTACACTGTTACTTAATCACATTTGTTGGATCTTCATTTTTTTTTTTTTAGCTTATTTTGAAATATTAGGTTTGAGTATTCAGCTGTTTTGAGGCCCTGTCTGTGGAATACATACATTATCTATAGGAATACGATTATGCTCAGAATTCTTTTTCTCTTAGTAGTTTTTAATGGGATTTGACATGATCCTTTTCCATTGTTCATGTGCAGGTTAGATACATTTCCCTGTCCTCTTACGAGGAGGGTTTCTTGTATGGAGGAATAGGGATGATCCAGGGTAGATTGTCTAGCCTTACATTCTAGGTTACCACTTCTATTAGTATAAAAACTGAGACTGTGCAGACAGTACATTCTGAAATTATTACTCCCTGTTCCCTTCCCTCATTCCCATCCAAAATTTCTCTTTTTGTTTCCTCTAGTATCTCCATCCTGCTCAAATTGTATTCTGCTCCTAGTGGCTTCTCCCCAGTGTGGGGTTCTCTCTGGCTATGGAGCCTCAGCTGCTTGGTCCCTAGACTTCCCAGGTCCCAGACTTCTGCCGAAGCTTCCTACAGCTCTCCTACTTTCACCTATAACTTGGGGCCCACATATATCACTGTTAATTTTGGCTGACATTCTAAGATATCTCCACCAAGCCTACTCTCCTACAGTCCTCTCCTTCTAGGGGTGAATACTCTCCTTCTAGGGGCTGGCTCTCAGCCTTCTACATTCCCTTTGCCTTCATCTTCATCTCATCTCATAGAGTTGACATCATGCAGATGTTATTGGTATCAGTGTTCGGCTCCACCTGTTCACATTTTGTGCTTAATGGAGTTACCTAATTATGCTGAAGATGTTTTTTGTTCTGTTTTGTTTTACTATCCTGGTTTTTCTCTTTTGGTGGTGAGATTCTGGAATATTTTTTTAAAGTTTTTTTTTTTTTTTTCCTTTTCCTGTTGCTATCTTATCTACTTGGTTCTCAAGAATGTTCAGGGAGCAGATGAAACAAGATTGGTGCTGACTGGAGGTAAGAAAAGAACACCCGTGGTTCAGCAATTTGGTAGATGGGGTATAAAAGAAGATGAGCTGGATTTTTAAAGGGAGGATGGAAGTATAAAGTAGGGAAATGGGGAAGTATAGTTTTGGATAAGGCAAGTTTTAGACATCCAAGTGATATGTGCAGGAGACAGATGGAAAGTCAGGGCTAAATATTACGGCCTGGGCTGGAGACAAAAATTTGGAAGTCCTCAGAATTTTAGGAGTAACTTTATATCTCCTTGACTTCAGCTCCAAACCTTTCTCCACTGGCTTTTTCTATTTCCTACATTTGGAAAACTCAGGTTGATAAAACTTTTCTGCTTAGACATGTGCTCACTGGGCATTCAAGAACCAAGAACCTTCAGGGTTAGATTTCTTGAAAAAGTCTCATGAAGAAGCATGAGTATCTTTGCATGAAGTCTGTACCATTAGACTTCTTAACAGATTTGCATAACTGAGGTGGGTCTATGTTCTTAAACATATGACTGTCATTGCAAAAATGTAACAGGGCTCCATCTTTCAGCTTTCCTTTTCATCAGGGAAGGAATTAGTTAATTTACCAGGGAGCTGCTATATGTACTAAGATAATTACTGCTGGGCTATGCAGGAATAAACAATGAATCCCCCAAATCTCAAAGGCTTAGCACAACAAAAATGTATTTTTTTGCCGACAAAAAGCCAGACCCAAATTGTGAAGGGGTGTTCTTCAATCCAGTGACTTAGCCTTACAAGACCATCTGCCTTATCATGATACTTCTATCTACATCAACACACCCTCTGATGCAAAGAACAAGACATTGGAGGTAAGCCTGGGAAGTTTTAAGAGCTAGACGTAGTTGTTGCATGTATTGCTTCTGCCCACATACAGCTGGGCAGAACCAAATTGCATGGTCCCAAGCTAAAATCAAGGGAATCTGGGAAATGTAGTCTTCCTACTTCCAAGGATGAGAAAAGGAAATACTGATCTGGTTGTTGAACACATAGCATTATTTCTGCTACAGGCATTATCCCAAAAGTCTATTTCCCTACTTCTCTCTTCAACTTGGATTTCCATAGGCACCCAGAGATCAAGTAAGATCAACGGTGGCTACTGGAATAACTTGATAAAAAGGGAAAAGAGAGACTAATAAAACAGACTGGCCATATTTATGAACACTTCCACCAGTTTGATGATGTCTTAAGAAGTGGAAAACTTGAGTTAATGTTTGTTGACAACCTACCCTGTACTCAAGGCTTTTGTGGACATGATCTCGTCATTTACATAAGCATCTCAGTAATGTAAGTAGTTTCTCCATTTTTATAGATGAGGAAATGAATCCATACAAGGTCAAACAGCTTAGCAGGTAGAGTCAGGTTTGAACACATAACACCCTGGCTCCATGTTTTACAGAGAAAAACTGGGGCCTCCCAGTGTGCTGAGTAGGCCTGGAGTCTCAGCTAGGATTTAAACAGCTCTGTAGCTGTCCAGTCAAAGACAAAGGCAACCCCACCTCAATGAAAGGAAGACCAGGCAACTGAACCCCGTTGACCAGCATCTCCCAGGATGCTAGAAAGGGGGCAGCTCAGTGGAGAAAGGGCTTCCTTTTCTCAACACAATTTGAAGGGAAAATAGTCTCCACAAAACAAACCCTAAGGAAGCTGGGTCAGTAGCTGAGAAACAGATCACTCCCCATGTTCTACAGCAATGAATGGGGGGCGTTCTGGCAGCATGAATGTGGGCGGTCCACATTCAGAGGTTTGGAGAACAGATTTGCATGGGAACAGGGGAGCAGGGCCCCTTTAGAAGAGAGGTGGTCCCTCCCTCTAGCTTCGGGTCAACCTCATCCCTTTCAGGGCAACCAGTTCCAATGAGCCCGGTGCACAGCAGGTACAGAAAGCAATGGGTTAGAGTACAACCAGCCTTCCCAACTAGACCCTCAAAGCCAAGCACTGTGCTGCACAGAGTAGGTCCTCAATGATATAAGCAGGGAGAGCAAAGAAGGATGGACAGACAAGGACAAATTCTTCCCTACCCCCGCTTAGAAGCCACATTTGTCAAGATAGATGCTCAGTACTGGCTGCCCCAGTCCACATGGATATCGTTTTACAGTTCATAAAGCACCTGCTTATATTCCGGGACCCACAGCTGCCTTGAGGTGGGCATGATTATCCTCCGGTTTGAGACAGCTGTGTGCAGGGCCAGACGCATACTTACTCTCTCCCCACATGCCCATCTTGTCCATATATGTAGAATGTCTCATCTCTTAGACGTTTGTGAGTGAAAGCTTCATGTCTTAGAAAAGACTTATCCAGCTTAGGCAGAACCAAGGAGAAGGTCCTTGGGCATATGTGGTTAGCATCTTCCTCTTTTTCTCTTATATACAAAAGCTTAAAAAGATAATGTGTGTGCAACAGATATTCAACACAGTGCCTAGCTCTTGGAGGGCACTAAGGAAGTGCTCAGAAACCCAGCCCGTGAGCTCTAACAAATGGTAGGTGTTTAGTCAACATTCATCCCTCCTCAGGATATACCAGTATTCAAAAGTCTGGAAGAAAAAAAAAGCCTCTTCTCTCCTTTTCCCTCTAATACCCATGCACTGGGTATCCACCCTGTGCCAGGCACCGTCTTCCCTCAGGGGGCTCACATTCTAGCAGGACGGACCACATACCAATGCAGAGAAGCAGCAACCCCGCATCTGGTGGAGAGGAGAAAATAGGAACAACAGGGGCTGAGGTCGCAGGGCCGTGGGGCCCAGGGCCTTGCTCGGTAAAGATGCAGCTGCCGCCCTGGGAGCCTGAGGGGGGACTGGAGCTGAAAGTCTCCTTCTCTATGGTGTCTTGTGCAGCATGGACTAGAGGAAGAAGCCCCTGTGAAATGTACTTTCAGGCCTACACATGGAGCCATCCGTCAGCGCAGAGGGGCAGTGCCTCTGTGCAGCGTCAAAGCTGATGCCAGTTGGCAGGCCTGCTACGTCCATCTCTGTGTCCTGGAGTTGGTGGCACATGTGGCACTGATCCTCTGAGGTCTCCGACAAATGCAGCATCAACCCATCCTGCCACTAGTAGGAGGAGGAGTTGGTGATAGTGATGCCAGCCAACACCATCCCAGCTCATCTCTGTTAGCGCCTCGAACACACCAGGGGCTATTCTAAAGGCTTTGCAAGTATTAGACTCACTGTTGAGCTATGATTATCCCCTTTCTATAGATAAAAAAACGAATGCCTGGAGAGGGGAAATCACATGTCCCTCTAGCTTTGGAGAGATGTACATACTGGTTGCTGTGTGAGGAGTTAGCCTTACTGATAAATGAGCCTCTGGAACCTGGCCTACCCTCTGGGAGACCATGCCCAGGGGGAATAAGTTAAATAGGATGGTTTCTGTTAGATGCCTGACTCCAAGCCTTGCTGTGGCTTAAGGAAAGGGTGTGAGCTTTGGAATCAGGAAGACCCAGGTTGGAGACCTGCTTGTCCACTTACCTGCTACACAACCCCGGGGCAAGTTACTTCACCTCTCTGAACTTGAACTTCACCCGTAAAAGATACTGTGAGTGTAAGGTACACAGTGGGGTACCTGGTAAGATTCCCTTAATCTCATTTCTTTTCAGGGCTAACACTTCTCAACTATACCATGAAAACCAGCTCCTGCCTCTTTCCTACCATCCCAGCCCCTTGAGGCCAGGTGAACCAATCAGATTTCTGAGCAGCACCAAACACTGCAGCCACCCTCCACTACCGTAGACTCACTTACTTTTAGGGCCTGGAACATGGACACGACAATGAGGGGCAGAAGGAACCAACATCTCATCGCTCCCAGACTCCTTACAGTCCCAAAGCCAGGCCAAGAACATACGTGAAAACTGCCAGCCCCAACAACACATGCAGCATTTGGCTTTTGAACCTGAGTAGACAGGACAGGGCTTGGTGGCCCTCCAGGGGCTCACAACCCAGAGCCCTTTGTCTCTTTAACATTTTCTTTTCATACAGGCAGCCACACACAGATACACAAACACACATACACAACACAACTTTTGTAAGCAAACCCTTTGATTGAGGCTGAAACATAACTTATATGGCCCGGCAGAAAATGGCTGAGTTAAGCTCTTTCTTTTCTCCTTTTATATTGGTAAAGATTCTCAAAAGATTAAAAGTAGGTTAGGAGAATAATACAACAGCTGTGTTTCCAGTGTGTACCTGACAACAGCTTTTGTAGAAGTGAATAATTACATGAAAATCACTTCCTTCCCACCTCTTTCTCAGCCCCCTCTGGGTTGCTAGGCGCCCTCTCTCCTTCTTTCGGCTAATGCCACATACAGAAGCTGATGAATACAGTATGGCCATTATGCGGGAAGGGAGTCGGGAGGGAGAAGGATTCAAATGCTCCCTCCCTGGTGGATTCAATGGTGGGGAGAGGGCTATGGAGGAGTCTACTCTGGATATATTTAAATGCTAATGTGCTGGGCAGGCAGGCAGGGCCAGTGGGAACAGTGGTGGGAAGGGGCAGAAGCTCTTGGCTTGGAAGGCCCACTGGAAATATGTTCTGCAGCCTCTGGCTCTGGAGCCAAGCGCTTCCCTGGGCAGCCGGCCCTGGGGGCCACCTGGGGCCCTGCCAACTGCCCTGCCAGCAAAGTGTCATTGGGCTGAAGTGTTGCACCGCGGGCGGTGAGGAGCCGTTCAGTTCTGTGGGGGGGGGGGGGGTAGCCTGGGTGTGTAGGCTAACCCTGGTGGCCCTTTTGTGTGGAGCAGGGAGCAGGGTCACTGTGGCTGGGTCTCTGCCCAGAGGCTGGACAGCCATGTACCAGTCACAGAGTGCTGAGGGAGTGGATGGGTGGTTGTTGGCACTGGGCTGATGGCAATGACCTCCAGGCCTTCTGAGGTAGAATCCTGAGGCCCGTGCATGTCTACCCCTTAATCCATCCCATGGGACAACTGCGCCCTGTTTTACCAAATGACTAAACAAAAGAGGTTCTGAGCACCAGAAAGCGTGAGCAAGGCCTGAAGATAGCATGTCCCCTGTCCTGAGCTTGTCTCACAGCTGTCCATGCACCCTTGAGGGGTTGCATTTTAGCCCAACAGTGTTCCTCTAGGGAAATGCAACTGGCATTTTGGACAGGACAATGCACTGTGCAAAATGTCCCATTCACTGCAGGGGGCGTTGCTTCACTGGCTCCCACTCTCCAAATGCTAGAGGCAGTCTCAGTCATCGCAGAACCCAGAATCAGGCTCCCATGTGTTTCTAAGTGATCCTAAGTGGCTGAGAACCACTGAGGCAGGAGGAATCTGAACTGGCATCAGTGGCTGGGCTGCAGAACCTGCATCCCATCCCTGGGAGCAAAAGGCCAGGGGCTTCTGAGCCAAAACAGACATCAGCTCCCAAACCAGCCCCAAAGTGGCTCATTGTCCTGTGTCAGAGGAGCAAGCAGCCAAGATGAAGTCTCATCATCTGCCATAACTGCTTCTCTCCTCTAGGAATCATGGAGCTGGTTCAAGGCAGGGAGCCAGGGAAGCAAAGGCATGCCAGGATGCCCCACACTGTGGGAGAGCCAAGTGGTCACATACACTGCAGTCTTGAGAAAGGACTCCCTTGGGAGGAACATGAAAAAGGAAACAGCCACAGTTGGTAAAGGCAGCTACCTCTGCATCTGCCCAGAGACAAAGAAGTAAATACATTGAGTCACATCATTATATTCATTGCTTATTGTCTGTCTCCTCCAACTAGAACAAAGCCTCAATAAGAGCAAGGACTTTCATTTACTTTTTCTTTGATGCTCCCCTAGCACTTTACGCACTGCCTGGCACATGGTAAACACTCAAAACTATGTGCTGAAAGCCCACGGCTGCTTAGCGTCTCCAGATCACAGGAACAGAGTATTCAAACCTCCTACAGAGTCCTGGCTACAAGACCAAGTACAGTATGAGCCAGATTGACAGGTTCAGAACACCGGGTTCCAATCCCAGGTTGCCCTGATAGGTCCTGTCTGTTCTCCCTAAAATTCTCTCTCCCAGCCTCAGTCTTCTAATCTGTAAGGAAAGTGGATTGCAGCACAGATGATAAATATGGGGCACACACATCAAACTCTAATTCCTGCCCAGGGCAGACATTGCTAATCGAGTTCACTCCTCTTCCTTCCTATGGCAGACATTGTTAATCAATCCCACTCCAATTCCTGCCCATGGTACACACTGTTAATCGGTAACGTGGCCCCCCCAACCCTTCCTCTCATGAAAGATATTGCTAATCACTTGCAACATGTTCTTATCCTCCGTCTAGCTGTGGTAGAATTCTACTACCAGTCCGAATTGGTAAGTGAGCTAAAACCTGTGAAAGATGGTCTTCTAGCCCTGATGCCCCAGGCTTATAGAGCAAGGATATGTTTTGGGGTCAGTTGAGACTCATTTTCCTTGGGCTGTTTCAACCTTACAGTCTTGAAAGCCCACGAAGACACTGTGACACCCCAGAGTTTATGCTCCTGCCCCACTCCAGGAACAGACTTCAAATCAAACACAGGAGCCAAGAGACTTTATTAAGGAAAGAGGAGAATGATGTCCCACTCATGGAAATAGACATTTCCAAGGGATTTTCAGCACTTGTCCTGGCCTGGAGGCCAGAGGAAGAGGAGGGGTGTTCTAGTAGTGAGTAAATGGTATCAGCAAAGGCCTAGCAGTCAGGGAAAAGAAAGATCTATATGAAGTTGCCCCAGAAGATGCTTCTAAGGTAAGCAAAGGACAAGAGAGGGGATGGAACACACCTTCCCGGGCCCCATGGATTCACAGAGCTGGTATTTAATTCATCATGGTATGTTTGGCTGGAAGCTGCTCTGACTTTGGGAAAATGCCTGTGGTGGCCGTACAGAGGTTGCAGGAAGATGCTACTTACTCCCTTGGGAAACAGAACTCTGAGAGTGAATGGGAAAGCACTCAAATTCCTGTTCCAAAGAGCCTCCCGGGGGGAGAGGGGATCCATGGTGGTGGGGGTGTGGGGACAGTCATAGCAGCAACTAAGCTTTGTCCCTGGCAGAGAGCTTCAGCCCTAGGATGAGCTCCCTTTGCTAAGTAATTGGGGACGCAGTGAGGAAATTCTTGCATTGCATTGAAAGTTAGGGTAGAAATCACTGAGGTTTTTTCTGCTGCTAAAAAACTTTAAACAGTTAATCCCCTCCACAATACTTTCTGAGCATCATGTATCTGCTGGGGTGGAGAATATGCAAACAATTCAGATCCCTATTTCCTGCTCAGGAGCTTGCAATCTAGCAAGTGAACAAGGGAAAAGGAAGTCAGACAAGCAAGCACCTTCCCCTGTCTACAGTATCAAATCTGGTTCAGTGCCAGCTCTGCTGGGTGACCTCAGGGAAGCCACTTCTTTGAACCTCAGTTTCTTTATGGGTGTTGTGGGAAGAACAACAGCTCCAGGGTGCCGGCTTTGTTCCAGACACAAAACAAGACAATGTGCATAGAGTATACACTGATACCTGGCTCACAGTAAATGCTGCATCCAGTGGGAGGGGCTGAGGGGCCAGAGAGGGGTCATTACTTCTGGCTTGAGAAAGAGTCTTTGAAGAGTCTGGGAAGCTGAGTAAGTGTGTCCCGGGGGAGAAGCAGAAGAAAAGTCATCTATTCGGGACAGGCCCCAGAGCCCTGGCCTCTTCACACCGGGGTGAGTGCTCCCAGGAGGGGCCAGGCCAACTCCCAAGCTCATGCATCCTCTCCCACACCCCACAGACAAACCCCAGGGAACTGAGCTCCCCAGGCTTCATTTAGGACTGCACGTGTGGGCAGCATCAGGAGTGAGAACAGAGGGGAAACCTGCCATCTCCGTATGGGCCTTCGAGGAACTATGCAAGCTGTTTACATGAGTACCACGTGGGGATGCAGACACCATTTGCTCCTAAAAAAGATAAGTGCATTCTTTTCTATTATCTCAGCAGTAGAAAACAAGTCTCTCAAATCCTCACATGCTTCACTCTTTTCACTGGGGCCCTACAAGGCTGACGATTATCTCAGTCCCTCCACCAATGCTTTGAGCTTGGTACTCCGATTTTCTCCATTTACAGATGGGGATATTGAAGCCTAGAGAGGCTGTGGAGGTGGCCCTTCATCACCTAGCCAGTAAGTGGAAGATTAAAACCCAAATCTGTCTGATCCCAAAGCCCTCCTTTGAATTGTCCCATGAGACTGCCACCACCTCAACCAAGAGGAGAGTGCCCAGGATGACCAGCCTCACAGGCCCAAAGCCCGGATGGATTTGGTGCCTGACATGTGACCTGCCCACATCCACCCACATATGGTTCTCCTTCTACCTCCCTACATCCTTGTCAACCAGGGTGGCTCAGTCAGTTAAGTGTCTGCCTTCAGCTCAGGTCATGATCTCAAGGTCCTAGGATCGAGCCCTGCATTGAGCTCCTACTCAGTGGGAGTCGGCTTCTCTCTCCCTGCCTCCCCCAACTTGTGTGCACGCTCTCTCTCTCTCACCCTTTCTCTCATAAATAAAATCTTAAAAACAAAAACAAAAACTTCATGGCCCAAGTCCACCTAATTCACAGTGCCTCCACTCTGCACATTCAAATAGAGAGGTAAGAGTTTTAAACAACACCAGATCCTTGGGAACCCTGGCACCCAGAGAGCTCAGGGCAGAGAGTCAAAGCAGATCCAGGTGATGGAGTGAGTGAGTCACCACAGTGGCACAGCAGGCTGCCTTCCACCTGAAGACTGACCCCACCTTCCTGACCACAGCAAGGTCTTAGAGGGAGAGAACCCAGGAAGGTTGGCTAACCTTGCACATGGACTAATAGGAGGCACTGACAGGCTGCTACCACACTCCCTCCCAAATGATGCCCATGACTATGGCCTTGGCTCTGGGCAAAGCTGCCATGAGAGGGGCTGACCTCATTCCTCATGCCTCTCTTAGCAACTTCCATGGGCACTGGCTTAAGGAACACAAGAGTGATCATTTCCAAAGTAAATCAAACATGAATGCTGAAGTATCTAGGGGAAAAAGTGTGCAGATGTCTGCAGCTTACTCTGAAATGTATCTAAAAATAAATTAAGTGGATGGATGGATGGATGGATGGATAGAAGGCTTGGAGAGGTCTGTGATGAAGCAGACACAGCAAAATACTGATGGTAGAATCTAGGTGGTGGATTTGTGGGTGCTCCCTGTGCAGGCAGAACCAAGAAGATGAAGAGGGGAAGCTCCCATGTCAGCAGCGGGAAGTGGTGGGCTCACTGAGCTGACTCATATCCACAAACTTGGGAGGGAATGCTTCCCAGGGATACACTAATGAGAAGACATATGCTTTGTGACCAGTAACTCATGATCACATCAGTGAGGGGTAAATTGAGGCAATCCCTCTGCTGTTCTAGGGACAGTCAGGAGCCAAACCCAGAGTCAGCCACCAATCTGAAAACATGTGGGTTTTTCTGAGATTCCTTTTCTCTCCTCCTTGATACCACCTCAATGATTGAAAACCCTTCTGAATTCCTTAAGTCATCTAGCAGTAATTCATGGATTTATCTGAGTTGTTAAACCTCATTTTCAGCGACCATTCTCTTCTGAATGAGGTGGAACAACCTTCCAGGGTTTATGGGAGGAGGAGGAGCAATGGACAAGTATGTAGTCCCCAGTCATCTATGTACAACTGTAGAGATTCATTTAACATTTGGTTCTGAGGTATTCGCTAAGAAGATCATGCCTGTAATTTATTTATTTATTTTCCTGTCTTTCTTAGACAGAACCTTTTCTTTCTTTCCCACTCTGTGTCTTCACTGTTGCCCATTCTGAGGTGTAAACAGTTATCATGGCATCAACTGTACCAGGCATGAATGAAGTACTGAGATGATGACCATATTCTATAGAAAGGTTTAGTGAGCATTTGCTGTGTGCTGGGCCATATGCAAGTCCCCACCATGGGAGAGGTCTGGTTGAATAAGATCTTGTTTATGTTCTGTAAGGGTAGTCTTGGATAATGATCAAGTATACTTTGGATTTCCCCACAAGAAGGTTAACCTCATACTTGCTTAGAATGATGTTCACCTGATGCTCCTTTCTTAGTTGTATGGCCTAGAGAAATCTTAATGCACTATCATGCATAACCTTGGAGGCATGTGGATGATTTAGAACATAAAAACATTCACACGACTGCAGATAAATCATCTCAAATCTCCGGGTTTAATTTTCACAAAGAACATTTTAAAGAATAATTCCTGGGTTCTGCTATCTTTGGTTAATCGGACACATGCAATTGCTAATAGGAGCTTCCTACTGGCATGAACTAGCCCATGAGAATGGGTCATAAGGGAGAAAAGAAAAGAAAAGGGCTACTGGTAATGAAAACACTGAAAACCAGTGATTTTACCTGATACCCTAATTTTATGCCTGAGGGAACAGTGGCACAAGGATGGACAATGTCTTTTCAAGGTCAGGGATAGAACTGATTCTAAGCATGGGAGTTCCCTACTATGCAACACTGCCTTCTTGGGGCAGAGGAGGGTATGAAATGCAAGGACCAAGGCCCTTACAACATTAGAGGCTGAGCTTTGCCCACAGGCCCCTCATATTTAGAACAACTCTAAGGCTCTCATCAAGGAGAAAGAGATAAGTTTGACCTCTTTGTGAACATTATGCAGGACTCAGCACTCGCCCTGCAGGGGTTTCCAGTGCTTGGTTTGCATATGAGAAGTGAGGGAAGTGGAACATGAGATTCACACACCAGTGAGTTTTCACAGAGAAGAACATCAAATGTCATAATCCCAGCAAACTAAGATGTATCAAAGCCTTGTCACTTGCTACTTACAGACAAAAGAGATCCTTGCTTTCCTTGCTCCAAACTGTGTTGGGTCAGAAATCATCAGAACACATTGTATGTGCAAAGCAGACTTCTTCCTAACTAAGGAGGAGTTGCAGGAGGCAGTCACAGCATCTTAATTATAAGAACTACAGGCACGTCTCTGCAACCCTTGCGTTTCTCAGGGTTGTTGTACATATCAACATGTTTGTCACTCTTGACGGTCATCCAAGGTACAAAGGATAGGGCTTATTAAGAGAGAAGCCCAGATAGGTTAAGTGGTCTGCCCTTGTCACAAAACTAGGCAGTCAAGAGCTCAGTGTATGTCTAGTCTAACCTCTTAACTTCACAAATGGGAAAAAAGCTCAAAGGGATAGAAATATGACAGGTGTTTCAACTGTAGGTTCTGCATTCCAGTCCAGTTCTCCACTAACTGAGGACTTGGGTAAGTCATGTCCTCTCTTGGGCACTCAGCTACTCATCCACAAAAGAAGAAAATAAGCCTAGATACTGACTTTCAAACTTGTTAAAATTGCAAATAAACGGGCTCCATGGGGCTTTTTATCCTGATGAATATAATCTTACTCTATGTGCTGGAAGCAAATTTACTGTCAGAAAATATATTCAATGGGTAGTATGAAATATGAAATCACCACAAACATATCACTTTACAAATAAGACTGAGCTGCTAAATTAAGCACAAATGACTATGGGCCAATTCCCTTAATGTGCTACCTGAACACTCAGTATGTCACATCCAAGACTAGCAGGTAAAGAGAAGAAAGTATTGAGAGTTAAACATAATTTTGTGGGAGATACTGAAAACACATAAAATAAGATAGCCATTTAAAATTACAGCCTAGTTTGAAAAGATAGAAAATTCTCCCAGATACCAGAATGAGAGAAGTCAAAGCTGAAAGAAGAGGAGTAGAAATAGACTCAGCAACCCATGGGGATATCCAACCAGAGAGAAGACTGATGCTTAAACTCCTTTTCAAGGCTAGAATTAAGATTACAACCCTTGAGCATGACTTAAACCTGAATGGGCTTACTGCAAAAGGCAAGGAGCTGGAAAAGGACTGTCCTATGATGAATGAGTTGTTAGAAAATCCTACCCTTTAGACCAGGACTTTCAACACAGAACTTCCAGCTTTGGGTATGATAAACTTGGCTCCTGTAAAGTGGGCACCTAAGCTTAAACTGCAACCTTAGCATTGCCAGCCTAGAATTCCATACCCAGCTAAACTACCAGTCAAGAGTGACAATAAAATTAATACTTGTTCAGACATGAACAGACTATGAGAGCTAGTTCCTATGGGGCTTGCTCAAAGAACTATTAAAGGATGTACTTCAGGACAAAGGAAATGTAATCCAGTAGAAAGGAGTGAAAGTAACAGGGAGCAAAGAAATGGGTAAACATTGTAAAATCCAAGTATCAACTCCAGAAAGTAACAAGGCAGAATTTTAAAAAGTAGTAAATAACCATAACAAGAATGGAGAGGGATGTGGAATTTGAAGGGAATTTTGTATCTTAGGCATTTTCTTCTTTAGAAAAAAGGATGAGACTGGCCAACAGCCACTCTGATGAACTCGGCATCATCTATCTTTTCACAGTGTTCTGGGGAAGACCTTTCTTCTCAGCTAGAACCACTGAATGAGCAGCTATCACCACCTTCTCAGGACTTCGCAGGATGGCCTTCCAGTTGCTGTGCTTTCTGCCCAAGACAACAGTGGCCACAGTTCCAGTCATGATTCTTCAATGGGCATTCTCTGAACTCTTCTGGAAATAACCTGGCCCTTATGGGGTATAGGAACAGGAAGGAACTCACAATGCTGACAGCATTCCTTCAAAGAGCCAGGAGTCACCACTCCACTTCCAAAGTGCCTGGAGCAGTTTGAGTTTCAGTTTCCAGACTGTCCCCTCCCCAAGTCCCTGTTTCCTGGGCCATTTTTCATCTAGAGCACTACTGTCCAATACAATTTTCTGCAATGATAGAAGTGTTCTATATCTGATCTATACAATATGGTAGCTCCTAGCCACCTTTGGTTATTGAGCACCTGAAATTTGTCTAACCAAACTGAGGAAACTGAACTTTAATTTTTATTTAATTTAAATTACTTTAAATTTAAACAGTGAGATATGACTTACAGCTACTGTAATGGACAACATAATTCTAAAGGGTGGGCAATCCCTGAAGAGGTCCATTCTATTCCCAAATGATTCCTGAGAGGTAGCTCCAGACCTTTGCTGGAATCCCTGGAGTGGTCTTTCCTACCCTCTGCTCTGGAGTGTGAGAGAGAGCAGGTGGGTAGCACCAACACTCAGCCTCAGCCGCATTCCTTCCTCTGACCACAGCCCTCACTGCTTGTCTGACAGCTCTCAGCCTGCCCTGCATACTTTCTTGGACCACTGCCCCTCAAAAGCTCATGTGTATACAAACCAGAGAGAGATGTTGCTAAAATGCAGACTCTTATGAATAGGTTTGGGATGGAGCCTGAAAGTCTGCATTTTCAACAAGCTGTCAAATAACACTGATGCTGCTGGTGGTCTGGGGACTACATTTTGAGTAGTATGGTTTTAGAGCCATTGTCTTAAAATGTCAGTTAACTCAGCCACCACATCTAGCATAATAGCAGCTTCCACTAATATGTGTATCTTCTCTTTTTGCCATACCTGTTTTCCACAGGGTTTTAAAAGCAAACTCTATGACAACAGGAGGTTAAATCAGTTTATGCAGAATCAATGTAGGAAAAAACTTTAAGTGTTGGTCAAGAAAATAAAATCAAAGGTACATTCATCTCTTAGAGAAAATAACAGCAACACTTACTGAGCATTTACTATGCACTGGACTTGATGTAACACACATCATGAATGAGGACTATCTCATTTAATCCTCACAACAACCTTTGTTACAGGTTTAAAAAGCACACAGTCAAGGCACAGAAACTTAAGTAATTTGCCCAGGGTTGTTATAGTGAGTAAGTGGATGAACCATGGTAACCCCCATACTATGCAAGAGCTCTGGTCAAAAGCTCAAGAATAGGGATCTTGATTGTTGAGAGTGGCTGGACTCCTTTAAAGGAAAACATGCTTAAGGAGATATCTGCACACAAATGTTTCTAGCAGTTTTATTCATAACTGCCCAGCTTGGAAGTACCCAGGACATCCATCAATAAATGAAAGAATAAACAAATATGGTACATCTTGACAATGGATATTATTCATTGATAAAAAGAAATGAGCTGTTGAGCCACAAAATGATATGCCTAAACCTAAAATGCTTATTACTAAGTGAAACAAGTCAATCTGAAAAGGCTACATGCTGTATGACATTCTGGAAAAGGCACAGCTATGGAGACAGAAAAAGATCAGTTGTCAGAGGTTCAGGGAAGGAAAGAAAGAGTGGGTGGAGCACAGGGGATGTTTAGGGCTGTGGAGCTCTTCTGTATGACACTATAGTGGTAGATACATTACACACTTCTCAAAACCCACAGAGTGAACAACACAAAGAATGAACCTGAATGTAAACTGTGGTTAATAACAATGTCTCAAGATTGTCTCAGCAACTGTAGCAAATGCACCACACTAATATAAAATGAAAATAATAAGGGAAACCAGAACACTGGTGAAGAGGTATATGGGAATTCTTTGTTGTTGTATCTTTTTGTAAAGCTAAAACTACTTTTAGAAAGTTTATTAATTAAAAAAGAACATGTTCAGGGCGCCTGGGTGGCTCAGTGGGTTAAGCCGCTGCCTTCGGCTCAGGTCATGATCTCAGGGTCCTGGGATCGAGGCCCGCATCGGGCTCTCTGCTCAGCAGGGAGCCTGCTTCCCTCTCTCTCTCTCTGCCTGCCTCTCCATCTACTTGTGATTTCTCTCTGTCAAATAAATAAATAAAATCTTTAAAAAAAAAAAAAAAAAAAAAAAGAAAAAAAAAGAACATGTTCAGTGCACAGAATTTTATGTCCAACTGTGTGGAGGAGGGCCCAAACCCTTCCCAATTAAAAACCCCTGTCTTAGAAAACACTACTCATACCCCACTTCATTTCATAGAGCCCAACAAATGTCCAGCAAGAATAGATACTTGGCACATTGCTGCTGATTCTTTTTTTTTTTTTTTTTTTTAGATTTTATTTATTTATTTATTTGACAGAGATCACAAGTAGGCAGAGAGGCAGGCAGAGAGAGAGGGGGAAGCAGGCTCCTCGTCAAGCAGAGAATCTTATGCAGGGCTTGATCCCAGGACCCTGAGATCATGACCTGAGCTAAAGGCAGAGGCTTAACCCACTGAGCCATCCAAGCACCCCTCTGCTGATTCATTTTAAAAGTAAAGCCCTAGCCAGCACAATGCCCGGTATGCAGTAGGTGCTCAATAATACTTGCTGGATGAAAAAACACAAGGCTGGAATCCTAAATAAGACAAAAACAAAAAACAGCCTAAGAATCCAAGGAGAAAGGCTCATGGTCACTCCTCTTCTGTGCTGGTACAGCTGGGGTCAAGACCGTCCATGGTCCCCTCTGGCCCCCACTGCAGCCTCTCCTGGTGACATCTCTCTCTCCCTATGAGAATGCAATATCGTCAAAAGCAACAGCACTGTCCAACTCACCCCTTGTAATCCCAGTACTTGGTCAGACCTGGCAGAGAGCAGGTGCTTCTTCAGGGTTTGCTAACATCTCTTTGAAATGAGCTCATGTTTCTTTTCTCTGCAGTACCTGTTGGGCTTCTGGAAGTAGCCAGATGAATTCAAACAATGGCACTAACTTCCACCATATCTGCGCAAAAACCCATGAGGTCACAACTGAAGGGCCACTTTTTGTGTCCCC
This sequence comes from Mustela lutreola, assembly GCF_030435805.1. NCBI lineage: Eukaryota > Metazoa > Chordata > Mammalia > Carnivora > Mustelidae > Mustela > Mustela lutreola. Next base: position 52,903,481 of record NC_081291.1, on the reverse strand, counting down.
TATGATGTTACAAAGCCCCCACTGTCCTTGGCAGATGGGCTTCCTCCTTGCTTTACTCTGCCCATCCACTCCAAAATCAAGGTCATTTGACACATGTGTCCACTTCTTTCCTCACCTCCAAACTCATCCTATTTGCTTTCTCTTTTTCTGCCCCTAGAGAAGTTTACATGTTGCTGATTCATTTAATCTTAACTATGTCTACAAGGGAAGCAGATGAGTAAAAGACTGGATGTTGATGCTTACAAGAGAGGAAACTGAGGCTCAGAGAGGGTGAGTGCCTGCTCAAGGTCACATAGTGAGGTGAGTGAGAGGCAGGCATTCAAACGCAGCTCTGACTCTCATACTCTGCTGCCAAGTTCTACTGAGCCCCTCCTGTCTAAGCAGTCTTCTGAAGTTACAGCTCTATACATGCCAACCAACCTCAAGCCCAGAAACTTCAACAGCTCCCTCCTGGCCAGTGAATGAAGCTCTTTGGGCTTGGCACCCAAGGTCTTAGTGATGGGGTCTTAGTCTATTGTCTCAATCTTATTTCTTATGATTTCCTGCAACAAAACCTGTCCTATAGCCACACTGAGTTACTGACCATTCACTTTGCATATGCAGACTTTCCTATGTCTGGTCTTTGTTTATCTCTAAATAGCCTTCTCTTCCCCATCCTTCAGGGATCCAATCAAAGGCTGTATGTTTCACAAAATCTCTAAAGGATGTGTAACTGGGAATAATTTTGTTCTCCTGACCATGTATGGTCCTTTATCTGAACCACCATATGGCGTCCCACCCACCCACCAGTCCAGTATTGACTGGGGGACTCACATGCACCAGGCTGTGTGCAACAGTGGTGGGGGAATCCATGGTGCATGAAGTTCTTTGGTTACATGGAGCTACATACTAACGGGGGAGGCCAACAGTGAACACATCAACCCACACATGAGACTGCTTCAGAGAGCCATTAGCCCCATGAATAAAAGAAAACAGTGGTTTGGTGAAAGTCATGGGGTTTAGTAGGGGATGTCTGAGCTCAGGCGGCCAGAGGTGACCTGACTTTGGAGCTGAGATTTGCAGGGCAAGAAAGAGCAGGCCATGGGAAGATCTGAGAGAACACTAATCCACACAGGCAGGGTCTGTGGTAGGAAAGAGCCTAGAATGCCCAGGGCCATGTGGGAGATGGAACAAGGCCACAAAGGTGCCATGGTGAACAGTTTGGATGTTAATCCTTGTGCAAGGGGAAGCTGCTGGGGGGACTGTAAGCAGAAAAGTCAGACCTCTGCTTCCGGTCATGATTGAGTGACTGGTATTAGACTAGTCCTCCTCCATAAGCAACCATCAAAGCAGACAAAATAGCAGAGGCAACTGTTTCAGGCATTGGATAACATGCTAGTCAGGGCTGATAATCCTAAGAGATGGGAAATTCCACAGGGGTTTTGCCCAGCATTCCACCTGGGAATAATTTCTTCACCACAGCACAGAGGGCTAGAGTCCGAGTAGAACACATAGTCTCACCGGGCCAAGGAGGCAGGGCCAGAGTGTGGGACAGCTGGCACAGTTATAATCTATAGTGTTGGGCATCAGAAAGGGGGACCTGTATAGAGCAGGGCCCCAAAAGTCCATGTGGAGGTCCCCTGTGAGGCTGTGGTTGACAGCTGAGCTATAAAGGTCCAGGGGGAGCCCATCCAAGGCCAAATAGTGCTACTACAGGTTGAGAATGGAACAGAGACACTAGAGGCTGGACAGGGAGTGGAGTGGGGAGGAAGAACAGGGCTGGGAGACTGGAGATCCTGCCTATAAAAGTGGACAGATCTGGCCAGCACCAAGTATTCAGCCTTGGCATCTGGCTGAGACACAGAACAACCTCCACTAAGGAGCAAGGACAATGCCTCCAGGCAAGGTTTCTCCACCATGGCATTATGGATATTTTGAGCCCCATAATTTTTTGATGCAGGGACTGTCCTCTGTAGTGGATGATGTTTAGCAGCATCCCTGGCCTCTTTTCACCAGATGCCAGTAGCACACACAGCAGTGACAATTAACACTGTTTCAAATATTGCCAAATGTCTCCTGGGAAGCAAACTTTCCCTGGTTGAGAACCAGTGCTCTAGAGTAAGAATTACAGATAACTACTTTAGTCTCAACCTAAAAAGGCCTAAAGCAGAGCCCTGACAAACTGTACAGAGGACAAAGAGTTTAGAACCAAAGTCCCACTAAGTTAAAGGGTCTTAAGAAACAGCTTGAGATTTCCACATATCTGTACTAAGAAAACACAAAGTTGAGTCTACAGAAGTTTAAGGTGTCAGCCAGTAATTGAAATACCTATTCACATAAAAACCAACACTCTTCAGAGGAAGATAACAGAATCCAGAGCATCTATAATATAGTATCCAAAATATTCAACTACAATCCACAGTATTCAATCAAAAACTACCAGGCATGCACAAAAACAGGAAGATATGATTGATTCACTAAGAAAAAGAGATGTGAGATTTAACAAAGACTTTAGAGTATCTATTGTAAACACACTCAAGGAATTAAAGTGCAACACCTTAAAGAATAATGCCAGGAAGTTACATAAGCCAGAATTCCTTTTTCAACGCTCCCTCAGTCTGCAGGGTGAGGAAGGGAATACTGGTAAGAGGCAGGGAGTCCACTTGGAGCTATTCTATTAGCCCAGAGGAGGCTGGTTTGTGTCTTAGTTGTCTGAGATGCACTTAAATTAGTATGTTCAACCCTGGTAGATACTCTCAAAGTGGGGCACAAATTGGGGCAGATGAATCAAGAGAGAACAAGCAAATGCAAGAATAAGTGACTGTCTCAACATTGGGAACCAGGTGAGCTGGACAGTTGTTCCAAAGTGGAGGTGAAAGGTTTCCTTGTAGGGGAGGCCAATCAGAAACTGACCTGGTTACTATGGACTGGATTCCTGCACTGGGTGGGGACTAAACCCACCTGAAGCTAGATTCTAGGATTCTTATAAAGTAGTCCTGTAGGTCTGAGATACTCGAAGATGCCAGAGCCAAGATGGGCAGCCCAGGGGTGCAGAGTAAGAGCAAGGCCAGAAAAATCATATAAGACAAAGAGTTTTAGGAGTGTATCCTTTACATGACCAAGTCAGAGTCACCTAGGTTTAAGTACTACCTCTGCCAGCAGAAGACAAGTGATTTAAGCTCTTGGACCCTCAGTCCCCTCATCTGAAAAATCCTTAGGAAAAAGATTTTTAAAACTCTCATGACCTGTAAGAGAGAACCCTTCTTAGGGTAATAGAACCTCAGGTCCTCTCTTACAGATCCTAAGAATTTAAGGTACTTATATATAGGACTTAGTGCCTGAGTCTAGAAAATAATTTTCAGTAAGAATTTGTTGATTCAGTGAATAGGATTAATTAAATGGTGAGTTTGTGAAGCACAGCATCTGTCAGAGAACCAGCCTTAAAGAAACAATAACTAGAATCACTACTCTCATGTGTACCAGTTGTGCAGTGAAGCAGTTCTTCAACCACTGAGACTACAGATTAATAAGGGGCTGCTGAAACAGTTCAGAACTAAAATTCATAAAACCTCCCTTTGAGTAAACCTGTGACTGAAAGGATTTAATGAGGAGCCCCAGTGATACTCCAAGAATCTCCTTGGAGTATATCAGAATTCTGATTCCACAGAGTAGCAACTCTTAAGGAATTTCAAGCAGTCAAGAAAAGAGGAAATGTTCACTACTTCTCAGTGTGTGAGTTAGATCAGTAATGTGTCTCTAATTCTTGAGTTCACCTGGTGACTGGAAGGAGAACACCATGTCAGATGAATTCCAACCCCAGTAACTCCCTTCATACTTTTATTGCTGACTTAATTAATTATGTGTGCCTTCCAAGAAACTGTCATCGTTTTGAAGACAAGAATCGTGTCATCTGATTCTGTATCCCCAGTACCTGGTACTGAGGAGACAACAATAAATGCTCGTAGAACAGGGACTCTAACCCAGAATCAAATATACCAAAAGGAAACCTTGATTGATTTTCAGTCTCAAGGACTAGCCCTCATGTTCAGTGAGGTTTGCAATATTTTCAAAAATGTTTCCAACATCTGTAAGTCAATGTCATTATTTACATTTTGGTTTCAAAGTTCAACAGCCAAGAACCCATTTTTCCTTGGATCCATTTGGAACTAGAGTACACTGCCACCAGGTGGCAGCAATTCCATGGGCACATCCATTAGGTTCATCAGGTAAGGTTTTAATCAAAGGTCTTGGGGCGCCTGGGTGGCTCATTGGGTTAAGCCTCTGCCTTTGGCTCAGGTCATGATCCCACGGTCCTGGGATCGAGCCCCGTCCTGGGATCGATCGATCCCTGATCTAGCCCCGCATCGGGCTCTCTGCTCAGCGGGGAGCCTGCTTCCCTTCCTCTCTCTGCCTGCCTCTCTGCCTACCTGTGATCTCTGTCAAATAAATAAATAAAATCTTTAAAAACAAACAAACAAAAAACCAAAGGTCTTATTTTCCCTGATTTGTTCTTGTGTGGTGGGTAGGTGGAGTAGATTTCTAGTGTTCTGAGATGCTCTCACTGGACATCCTTCTAGCCCACCTTCAGAACTTGGACACCTTAGCCGCAGACTCCAGTTCCCTGCATAGAAGAGAATGACTTGGAGAATGTGTGCATACCCTGGGAAAGCGGACCCCACGATTTGGATCTGTGACAGGCCTTTCTGTTCTTGCCCTGAAAACACACACTTGAAACACAATGAAGAGTGAGAGTGGCAGGAATCTGGGACAAGGAAAATGTGATTTCCTGCAAAAGCCCCTCCATTCCCCCAAAGACTGAAAAGACAGAAAATAAAAATTTGAGGGGGGAAAAAAATGGAGTGGAAGCACTCTACACTTCAGAGAGAACACAGGGCTGACAGTGAAGACAAATAGATGTTTAGAAAGTTATAAGAGACCACAGAATGCAAATTGACGGAGGACAAAGAAGGCAAGCTGCTGGGTTGCTTCAAGTTCTTGACGAGAAACTTAATTTACTGGATTCACAATAAAGGCACTTGGTTCCGAGTTCAAAGCCTCCCCCTTGGGCTGTGGGGCTCCGACTCATCCTGCCCAGAGCCAGTGACATAGAGGCAAATGAAGAACACCACCAGTGTCCCCAGAGATCTACTATATGCCAGACCTTGGGCTGGGTACCGAAAACGAGAACCAGAAGTGCTCTTGTAACCATGTGCACACTTACTTCACTGTGTGGTGGGTATTCTTTTTTCCCCCAGTATTTTATTTATTTGACAGAGAGAAATCACAACTAGGCAGAGAGGCAGGCAGAGTGAGAGGAAGAAGCAGGCTCCTTGCGGAGCAGAGAGCCTGATGCGGAGCTCGATCCCAGGACCCTGAGATCATGACCTGAGCCGAAGGCAGAGGCTTTAACCCACTGAGCCACCCAGGAGGCCCTGTGGTGGGTATTCTTACCCCAATGGACAGGTGAGAACCCTGAGTCCTGAAAGGTAGAGGGAAAACAGCCTGAAGGACAGACACCAAGCTGGTCAATGGCAACAGAGTGACTCAAATTCCTTTCCTGGAAACTAGATTCCACTGCACTACAAATCCTGTCTCTGGAGAGCTTACGACCGACTGCAGGACATGCTAGGTCACCGCAATGCGGAGTCACAGAGGCTTCTCCTGAAACTCTCCGTCCCTCCTCCTTCCTTTCCTGCCTACCTTCAGTTCCTTCCTTCCTTCCTTCCATTCTTTCCAAAAAATACTGACTGAGCTCTTAATGTAGGCAGGTTTCCAGGGGTGGGAGATCTAATAGTGTATGTAACAGATTCGTCCTCTGCCCTCCTGGAGCTAACATTCTAGTGAGGAGAGGGTGATGACACAAAATGAAGGATGCCTTAGATGTTGGCAGGTGTCGTGGCAAAAACCAAAGGCAGGGTGGTGAACAGGAAGTGCGGGGTGGGTGAAGGAAAGTGTGATTTTAGAGAGGGTGGCTGTCAGGAAGCTCCCATGGAGACTACCTTTACACCTTAAAACAACTTCCACGACTCTCTCTCTAGACCTTCCTTACTCCGTGAGGAAGGTGTTTTTGGCTCCCCGACTCCCCACAGCTGAGCTCTCTTTACCTGCTTTCTGGAATTCTCTTGCCTCAATGGCTGGGGAGACAGAAGGAGGGACCCTCTGAATGCTTTTGCCTATCCAGATCAACACTTCATCAGTCTTCCTGCAGAATGCCACGCAAGCCCAGAGGGGCCAGGGGCACCCCTTGAAAGGATTTTTCCCTTGTCTAATGCTCCAGGGAGCTGAGGTCCAGAGTGCTGCACCTGTCAGGAGCCCTGTGTTCCTTTAGAAAAGTAAATGACATTGCAAACAGGCATGTCTGAACCCCTTGTAAACAGCAGAGATAGGGAGCTGGAGGCCAGGGCTGGAATTCATGCAGATCCTGTGTCACAGAAAGGTCCCACATCCTTGTCACTCTGGCTGGGATGTGGGCTGCAGGGAGCAAGAGTGTCCTATGGGCAGAGATACCCCAAATGTTATTTTCCTTCTGTGGGTTATTACCTGTCCTACCTGGCTAACGTGCACAGGCACCAAGACTTCAAAAAACCCCAACTGTAGAGAAGTTGAGAAGTTTACTTCCAGAGAAGTAAAGCTCTGATGATAACAGGCAGGCTTCACAGCTCTTACTGGATCGCTGGGACAGGGATGGCCCTTCCAGCAGCAGGACAGAGAAGGCAAGTGGGGGTTCCATCCAGTGCCTGGAGCACCAGCAGTCAGCCCTCCCATGAAGCCTCTGCCCACAGACGCTCCTGAGAAGCAAAAGAGGGAAAGGGACGGCATGGATGCAGCTACTTTAGATCTTCCTCAGTATGTAAAAGGCATGACTTATTCACATGCTTTGCCATGAGGACCATCACCAAGAACAAGGTGCATGTTCTTCTCAACAGATCAAAGGAAGGATGAGAAGCTCTGATGGCCTCCAGCTGTCTTTCTACTTAAATAGGTGGAAACCAACCCAGTCAAGTACTAGTGAGGCTCTTTCCTCTTCCACCAGACTGTGGGCTCTTTGGGGACAAGGGGAGAGAGTCTTATTCATTCTATGTACTAAATATGTGACATAGTAGACATGCAGCAAATATCTGTGAGATGCACTAAGTAACAGCTTTGCTGGGCTCTGGCAATAGGTGAGTGGTACACAGGATCCTGGTCGTGACCCCTGTCCTCTTGGAGTTGGCAGCCTAGAGAAGACTCCCAAGAAGTGCTCATTTTACCTCTGCTGGTCCTCAGTCCACCTAAGAGCAACAACCCCACCCCCCACCCCCGCCAACACACACACTTCTGGGAATGGTTAGAGCAGTGCAGGGAACAGATGGGGCTCTGAGGCTGGAGACCTGACCGTCTCTGGCAGCGGCCCCTCCAACCAACCCCAGTCCCTGGGGCTCACCTCCTCCATCCCCTCTCTTTCCTACTTGTTTACCCACAAGAGGCCGTTTCGTAGCTCTACCATCAACCCTTTTGTCCCTGGTAGCTGCAGGAAGCCTGAACACTGCAACTTCTAGATCAACCCCAAGATCAACCCCAAGAAACAAGGCTGTTCCCACCCCTCAACAACCCAAACCACTAGACCTCCCTGGGAACTTTTCTTTCTGGTGCAGTCTGAAGGGCAAATGGGAAACTAAGTCAGGATCATTTCACAAAAAACAAAAAACAAACAAACAAACAAAAAACCACAAAGGAGATACTACCTGATAAAAGGAGATAACTACCAAGAGACTGAGCCTTTTTCTGATCTCCTGATTAAGGATTTCCAGCCGACAGCTCTCCTGACCTACTTTCTCTAATTTTGAGTCATGCCTCCATTGTTTTGAGCAGGACCACGCGGCTACCTGAAGTCCTAACACTACTGCAAGATGATTCTCCAGCCCTGGCTCTGCCCCAAACTGCAGCCCACCATCTTCCCCTGGTACTGCTTTTGCCAAGTCTATACCCATTCTAGTATTTATGGAATAGCTGCTTTTCAATGAACCTGGCTCCTTATCACATACAAGTATGTATATGCATGTGTGTGTAAGTGTACATAGATACAGCTTCATTCTAGCAATAATAACTATGAAGTCACAGTTTCAATGTGATTGACTGATATTCCAGGTTTTGTTTTTTTGTTCTTTCTAATGCACATGAAAATAAATAAATAACTACAATAAAAAGAAAAAAACCAGTCCTCCACTGACTGGGTCATTGTACTTCACCTTCCCAGTCATCTGATGGGGCAGGAACTACAACCTATAAGCCTCGTAGGGAAGGCGGACTTGGCACCGGAGAGGGAAGGAGCCTTGCTAGATGCCCCACAACCAGTAACAGGAGAGTGGGAATTGAAACCAGGACCTTCCTGATGGAAACGATGGCCTGGGGCATGCACAAATGAGAATGCTTGGAACTGGGGAGAGTGGATCTGCTGTTTTCTTCTTCAGACATCACCTTCCTTCATTTAGTATTCTCTTTCCCAAAACCCAGGAACGCTGGACTCTAAGTCCTTGAGCTGCTGTGTGAACAGGCAAGTAGCTCAGCCTCTCTGACCTGGATCTGTGGTTCTACTGACCCACCCATAAGCCGCCTTCCCTCCACACACTGAGATAAACCTGTGTGATGTGCTAGCCTTGAAAGTCTGAAGACCCCTCCACAGAGTCAGGGGTCCCTTACATCCCACCACCAAACTTTCAGCCCCCTGGAGCAGACAGAAAGCAGGCTCAGGGCTGCTCCCTCCTCCCTTTTCAGCCATGTTGGGCCCATCCCGCAACATACCCCAGCTTCCAAAAAACACCAGCTACATGGAATTTTGTTTACCTTCAGTCTTGCAGTCACTATCCTTACCTCTGCCCCACACAGTTAACTCTCATGTTGATTTTGGGGTGCACACACACACACACACACACACATTTCCTTGCCATTGGTGATGAAGGATCAAAAACATAACTCTCGGGGCGCCTGGGTGGCTCAGTGGGTTAGCCGCTCCCTTCGGCTCAGGTCATGATCTCGGGGTCCTGGGATCGAATCCCGCATTGGGCTCTCTGCTCAGCAGGGAGCCTGCTTCCCCCTCTCTCTGCCTGCCTCTCTGTCTACTTGTGATCTCTCTCTGTCAAATAAATAAATAAAATCTTTAAAAAAAAACAAAAAACAAAAAACATAACTTTCAGATCAGGTGAGCTGGAGGTTTTTAGAATTTTAGCTAAAACAATAGAACCTTCCTTCAAAAATCAAAATAGCTTTGGCTCTTATAGTCATTCAGCAAATATTTACTGAGCACTGGTAGACACTGTGGAGACACAGTGGTGGACAAGGCAGATTACAGTGCTTGCTTCCAAGCTGTCTTCTCTGGGAGGTCCTCCCTGGCCACCATGCTGGAAACTTCAGCTCTCTTTCAAGCTCTCCCCTTGATACTCCATACTTGGTCTCCATGGGTCTTGTCACCATTTAATGGACTACATATTTTATTTTTACTTCTGTTTTCTGCCTTCTTCCTTGACTAGCATATAAATGTCATTGTTTTGTCCGCTGTCTACTACTATACCCCTGATACCTATAATAATCTCTGATATAGAGCAGGCACTTAGTAAGTATCTGCTAAGCAAATGCATGGGCGTCAAGTGAATCATACGTGTAATACAGACATATATGTTTGTATATATATAAATATTCCATTGTACATATGGTAAATGCTTTGGAAAACAAGTAGAAATCCTTGGGGGTGAATGGTTGGCAGCTGGGAAAGACTTGCCTGAAAACGTGATATTTAAACTGAGTGGCTATGGGGCAAGGTAAGGAAGTGGGATCTGGGGAAGAAAGAGGGAGTGTTCTCAACAGAGAGACAGCAAGTGCAAAGGTCCCAAGGCAGAAAGAAGGCCAGTATCTGGGATGAACTAAGAAAGGTGGGAAGGGAGGAGGGATGAAGCAAGGAGGCAGTTCAAGGAAGCCTTGGAGGTCGTTCCCTTTGGATCTTATTCCAAAGACCACAGGAAACCTCAGAAGGGATTTAAGCGAAGAGGTATCTGTCATATTTATATTTCGGAAAGGTCACTCTGCTGCTGTATGAGAGTGGCCAACAAGGGTCAAAAGATCTTTCTGTAAGACCAGTTAGGAGGCTCCTGTCAAGTGGGAGATTGTGGTGTTTGGACCAGGTTGGTAGCAGCAGAGGTAGAGAGCAACATGGGGCGTGACGTTGCTGTCCAAAAGGGCCTGCTGGCAGGAATGGCTCTTGAATGGTGTCTGGGAACTTAGGTAAGATGTTCCCCCTGGTACTAAGTCACACAGTCATTTCAGATGTCTGGGGCACTGAATTCTGCTGGGCCAGCCTGCCTGGATTGCTTATGCAAGCAAGACAATTTACGGTGAGCACCTGCTTTCCTTCTAAAGGTTGGGAATTCTGGGGTCTGTGTGATTGACCACATGGCCAGAAAGTATCTGTGCACTTAATAAAATTTCCTCATTGGGATGCCTGGGTGGCTCAGTCAGTTAAGCATCTGCCTTCAGCTCAGGTCATGATCCCAGGGTCCTGGAATTGAGCACCACATCAGGCTTCCTGCTCTACAAGGAGCCTGTTTCTCCCTCTGCCTGCCACTCCCCCTGCTTGTGCATGCTCTCTCTCTGACAAATAAATTAATAAAATATTTATCAATCAATTAATCAATCTTCTTCATTAAAAACCCAGGTCCTGAGCAATCTCCTCTGGGCAGAAATACTGACCACATGCTGCTGCATTTTGATACTACAAGAAGGAAGATGTTCAGGGTGTCTCCTCCTGGCAGAATACCATGGGAAGCCTAAGCATGGATTCCTCCAGACTTCATCTGATGATGGAAATAGACAACATTCAAGGGTATAACTGCTGAGTCCTCTGAGCCCTTCTAGTCAATCACTCAACGTGTGTGGGGTCTTGGCACCCTCGACACAAGGGGTCATATGGTTTCTGTCTCATCTACTCCACATTGCCTCTGGGTTATGCCTTTGAGCAGCCACAAACAACATGGCTCCATTCCAATAAATCTTTATTTATGAAACAAGGGCAGAGGGCTGAATCTGGCCTGTAAGTCAGTTTGTCAACCCACGTTCACAGAAAATGCAGGATTCTCTGGATCTACTTTGAAACTGCTGACTGAATTCAATCTTTTCATGTCATTAGTGGGAACGCTGAGGCCCAGAAAGAGGAAGAAGTTGTCCAAGGTCACTCAGGATCAGCAGCAGAGCCAGAGGAAAACCAGGTCCAGACTGCTGGCCCAATGTGCTGGCCACAATTCCAAGAGGCCATTCCACAGAACAGCCTCGCAGGTAAGTGCTGGCCTGGGAGCCAAGGCCTAGGAGGACAGAGATGGCAGGAGACTGGAATGGTGTGGGCAGGCAGTCTGAATGGTGGACTATCAGGCTTCACTTCTGTTCTGTGTGTGGGTGTGAGTTTGTGGCGCACGTGTGCACATGTGTAGATAGGGCTCTATGGTTATAGGTGGTGGCTGGGTTTTCCCAAACTTTTCTGACCATCAGAATCTCCTCTACAGCTTTCTAATAATATAGATGTGCAGTTTCCATCCCATAACCCCTGAAATTGCACTTTTAACATGTTCCAAGGTGTTTCAATAATCATTGAGGATTGGAAACTCTGGGTGATGCTCAGAATCTCTTGCCTGACCTTGAGGACCAGGATAAGGAAGCCCATGAGTAGAGGAAAGAACAGGAAATCTGTCAAGAATTTGTGGATCTAACACAAATGCACAGACCAGTGATTCTGGAAATAGGTTTTCCAAAACCGATTCTCCAACTGAGCCTTTGCCATCATAGGTTGGCATTGGCAAGGCCAACAGTCAGGAGCTCATTTCCTTCTTCCTAGGGATTCTGCATGCAATTCAGGATGCTGCCTCAGATGCCCGATGGTGCCCTGAGCCTCGGGGGCCCCTCACAGCACAGCAAACTGAGATAGAAATGAGTACACATTGCCACTCCACCATGGACTTAATCAGTATAATGAGTACAGCTGAGCTACAGTAACTCACCCTCCATAAACCTTCCCATCCAATTTCTCCTAACAGGGGGTGGCTGGAAGCCACAGACTGCACACTTGGAATTTCTTGCAGGCTCATCTTCTATGAATACAGATTCTACATTCTAATGCATGATCCATCTATGTTTGTTTTAGTAGAAATATGGGTACCTCTATGTTCATCGTGGCATTATTTACAATAGCCAAATTGTGGAAGCAGTCCAAGTGTCCATGGAGAGACGAATGGATAAAGAAGTGGTGTAGAGACACAATGGAATATTATTCAGCCATAAAAAAGAATGAAATCTTGCCATTTGTGACAATATGGATAAACCTGGGGTACTACACTAAATGAAGTAAGTCAGAGAAAGACAAATACTGCATTTCACTTATATGTGGAATCTAAAAAAAAAAAAAAATGAACAAAACAAAACAGAACCAGACTCCTAGATAGAGAGAACAATGTGGTGACTGCTGGGGAGTGGGTAGTCAAAATAGGGGAAGGGAATTAAGAGGTACAACTTCCAGTTATAAAATAAATAAGTCACAGGGATACAAGGTACACTATATTGACTATAGTTAATAATATATAACCACTTTGTAGGGTGACAGACAGTAGCTAGATTTATCATGGTGATCACCTCATAATGTATAAAAATGGTGAATCCCTGTGTTATACACCCGAAAATAATGTAACATTATATGTAAAGTACACTTCAGTAAAAAAAAAAAAAAAAAAAAAAAAAAAAAAAAAAAGGATGTCTCCACATCCATCAAATATCTTTGAGCACATTATCTGACATACACACTGGGATTACCTGGTGACCTTTAGAAGATCCTGATACCTAGGACCCACCCCCAGAAAGTTTAATTTAATTGGTCTGGGAATTGGGATTTTTTGAAAGTTTCCAGGAGCATCTAACAAGTAATGAGGCTGAATACTCCTGGGCCTGCAAGATGTTTGGTTTCATCTCTCGTCTAATGTACCCCCAGGCACACCCCCACTACCCACTTAGGGAAGTTTAGGTATAAACAGTCACTATCCAATACACATATACAACATATACACATATACAACAGGAAGCCAATGCCTTCCTGGAGACAACTAACAGGGGAGCCAGTCTTCACCAATTGTCTTCTTTCTGTGAGCTACACCCATAAGAAAAATCAATCACCAACACAGACCCAGTTCCTCTGGCTGAGATGCATGGCTGCAGGGATCTGTGACCTTAGGTGGGAGCAAAACGTGTGTTTTATTGTCACTAACCTCTGAAATTCAGCACTTCCTCAATTATGAAGGCAGACAACAAATTACAGTATTGCTAGCAGTAGAAATTCCAGATACTTTCATATCACAGTACACATACCGCCAAAGGTCTTTTATGATCATCACTACTTTGAAATCATGAAAACGAATGGACCTATTGCAGAATCTTGTTATTTGATATATTGATAAATGAGCACATACTTTATTACCACATCACAAATTCGTTTTTTGTTAATGTTAATGTATGTATTGAAAATTATTGCTGTGAGAAGGGGTCTACAGGATTCCACGTACTCAGCCAGCTGGTGAGCCCCTGGGTTAGTAGCAGAGGCCCACAGAAGGCTTCCCAGGTGTGATGGGCAACTGGGCATTGAGCAAGCAACTCTTACCTGTGGGTCGGAGAGCCGGGAGAGATCGGGGTACAGGTAGAACTTGATGCCTTCGGAGGCCCCGGGCAACGTGACCCCTCGGATCAGGAGGATCAGAAGCATGACATATGGAAATGTTGCAGTGACATACACAACCTGCCCAGGGGAGGAGAGGAAAGAATCAAGAAGGGGTGGTCATGTCGGGGCGACATGGCAGGCTCCTAAATCCCGGCCTAAAGCAAAGGGCTTCCCAGTGCAGAGATATATGAACACCCCACATGGCTTCTTCTCCCATCTTATCTCTCACCATCTGGACCCTTCAAGGGCCAGTTCCTTCAGTGAGTATCTTCTGAGTGCTGAGAAAGATGCTTGAGATCAGTGCTTTTCAGTCATTTGTGGCCATACCCCACAGAAGGTAATACACAGGATATCAAAATTCAATGCACATCGAGCTGAAACAGGATGTTTCACAAAATACTCACTCTTCCATGTGTGATGCACTCAATATTTTCTATCATATCTGATTTCTTATTTTTAAAAAAGAGCTGGTCATGATGCTCTAAATGCAAGTCACAATTCACCAACGGGACATGATCCACATTTTTAAAAAACAATGCTCTTGAGTAAAATCGAGTTTTCACAGTCAAGGATAGGATAGAAAAGTGCATGAGATGAGTCAGGGAGGGCACTATTGGAGGCGAGAAAGACCCAGTGTGTGCCAGGGCTCATTTCCGCGGGGTGTGTCTGGAGGACCCAAGGAACCTGGGCAGCCCTTTCAGCCCAGACTTCTGAACAAGTAGCAAAATCCCCCCTTTTCTTTATACAAGAACTGTTTACAAGGAAACAGCCACACCTTCTCCACTCTGGGAGTTCCTGTCCTGGGGCACACCTTCACCTGAGGTCCTTGCAGGACTCGGTGTCCCCTCCAGCTCTCACTTTTTTCTTTGTCACGTTCTCCTCTGAAGTAACTTGATCATGTCCTCTCAGTGGGGCCTGCCTGTTCCATCTGTTTAGATCAGCAACTTGTCAACATGTGGGAGCCACGGACACTTCTGAGGATCCGAGGACAGCTACAGACTCTCTGTCCTTCCCCCAAAGGTGCACAGACACAGAAATGTGTCCAGCTTTCGGACTGATTCAAAGACTCGGAGTGCCCCAGTCAAGGACCTGTGCTCTACGACCTATGGTCTTAATTCTTCTGGTGGAATCGTTTCTCAGCCCAGGGTTTCTTTTACGGCAGTCCAGTCCTTCACTCTGTGCGTTTATTCATTCACCCACTCCTCCCCTACTCACTCATTCACACACCCAGAACACTCCTACGTACCAAGCACTGAGTTAGATTCTGGAATACACAAATAAGAATGAGTCTTGAATGGAAGTTTCTGCTTCAAGAGGCTTCCCCACTAGGAGAACAGACAGACATGTAGGTAATGCATTATGTGATCAGGGGAGAAAGTAAAGGATGGAGGAGCACAGAGGAACTAATTACAGAGGCAGTCAGGAAGGGCTTCTCCAAGGAGGTGATCCAGGGATTGGCCCATAAAGAATTAGCAGAAGTTGAGGACATGGGAAATGGGGACAGAGGAAAGAAGAGAATAAAATCCTATTAAATGCCAATCACTTCACATGTGACAATAGAAATAGCCACATTTATACAGCATTTCCTCTTGGATTTTTTCCTTGCATTATTTATTTTATTTTCATATAAATTAACATCGTAGAAAAACTGAAATAGAAACGCTAAATACAGAGGGCACCTGGGTGGTGCAGTCGGTTAAGCATCTGCTTTCTACTCAGGTCATGTTCCCAGGGTGCTGGGATCAAGCTCTGTGTCCTGGCTGCCTGCTCAGCGGGGAGCCTGCTTCTCCCTCTCCCTCTGGCTGCTGCTCCTCCCCCTGCTGGTGCTCTCTCATTTGCTCTGTCAAATAAATAAGTTTCAAAAATCGTTTTTTTTTTTTTTTTAAGATTTTATATATTTATTTGACATACAGAGATCACAAGTAGGCAGAGCAGCAGGCAGAGAGAGAGGGGGAAGCAGGCTCCCCGCTGAGCAGAGAACCCAATGCAGGGCTGGATCCCAGGACCCTGAGATCATGACCCGAGCTGAAGGCAGAGGCTTAGCCCACTAAGCCACTCAGGTGCCCCTAAAAATCTTTTTTTTTTTTTAAAGAAACATTAAATACAGTATGACACACAGTATCCTTGTGTTAACTGCCCTATTATATTTCATTGAAGAATGCTCCACTATGTGCAGTGGAGGGACAGGAAGGGGACAGGAACACAATGAAACAATAACAAAAAAAAACCATTACTGTTGAGAAACAGTTAACCTGCTGCATCCTGTAAACTAAAAGGTAAGAGGCCATACTTTACATAAAAGCAAAGGTAAGTCATTGGGTTGGTGAGTGGCACAGCAGGAAACCCAGTCCTCAAAAACAAGAAATAAGAACCTGCAGAAGGGGGGGTGTCACTGGACGCCGCTTATGTCTGGAGGGCTGGATCGTTTCATCCACACATCGTCCTTAACCTACAAGGCCGGAACCAGCCTCAGCCTGCTCACAACCTGGCTGCAGCCATTTCAGTGTCCTGCTTCCAGACCAACCATCAGCTCCGCGGACATGCCACGTGATTGTTTCAAATGATCTCTTGCTGTAATATACCATGTGATCCAGAAAAGGTGAATGTGAGTTAGATATATAAGAACAAGAGCCCATGGCTGATATTAACAGTAAAAAATCAGAGGCCAGCAATCAACAGGGTTGATGGTTCCTGCCCATAGAGGTAAACTGTGCTGTGCTGTTTCCCTTAGTCTGGTGAGCATATTCTATCATGGATCCTCAGCATTTCATATAAATTATGGATTCTCTCCCTTCACAATGAACCCCCACGCTCCATCCAACCCAGCTTGTGTCTATGAAAAGTAAGGGGGGGGGGGAACGCTAAAATCTATTGCTTTTAATTGCATACTTTCCACATTTGTCTCTGCGGTATGGCAGAAGATTAATTATCCAGAATGCCCAGGCTCTGAATAATGATATTTCTGTCTTAACTCCCCATGCTCATAAAATCTAAGGGAAAGAATGTTAACCATGTAAAACAGAAGAACAATTGAAAATTATAGGACTTTAACCTTACCGTGTGGGACCACCTTGATGTGACTAAACTTGTTGATTATGCTCTCCCTGATCTGTTTGGATTTTTGTAAAGATTTTATTTATTTTTTTGTCAGAGAGAGCAAGTACAAGCAGGGAGAGCGGCAGGCAGAGGGAGAAGCACACTCCCCACTGAGCAGGGAGCCTGATGTGGCACTTGGTCCCAGGACCCTAAGATCGTGACCTGAGCTGAAGGAGACACAAACTGACTGAGCCACCCAGGCATCCCTCCGTCTGGTTTGTTTTGAATATACTGGGCCACCAGGGTGTCATTAAGGCGTCACTTATAACCTGGCCAAATGAGCTCTGACCATGCCCTCAGCAATACACATGGATACGGATTGTTCCTCAAGATCCAAACTGGCATGACTTATTAAATGGCTAATGTTTCTTCTGAAGTAATCCCATTGTTTAGAGCTCTAAATGCATGCTCTGCTTCTACATTACATTGAGGAGAACTACACTCCCTCCACTGAAATCCACACCTTCATTTTTACAGTTTTTAAAATAAAACCATAAGGGAAAGAAAATATTCAGATGAACTGTCCAAACACCACAGTGTAGACAATGACTTAGGCTGCCAAAATGAAACCACGGGCTGGCAGGCGTTAGCTAGAAAAAATCCCTTTGTGAGCTGAGGTTTGAGAGCTTTGAGTCAGGGAACAAAAGGTGGCTTAGGGGCATCATTATGTAATGGACACAAGTGGAGAATGGTATGAAAGTCGAAAATGCAATGCTGAGGACAGCCTGTATCTGACACTGGTCCCAGTTCTCCCAACAGCCCCTTTAACCCTCAACTATACTAGACACCTGGAAAATATCTTTGATTTTTCCTGAGAACAGCCATAGACTGTGCAAACAATACAGACCTTGTCATTAAGAAATTGCACATAAAAGGCATGCACGCTGCCACATCCCCCATGTGCTCATGCCTGTGCTCATGGCAGACATCACCAATTGATCACAATATTCTCTGAAGTTAAGCCTGGATGTAGCTAAGCCTCAAGACCCTCCATAGTATTCTGGGCAGCCTCCATAATCAACTGGGAAGAAATCCACTATCTGCTACTCTTGCTCTAGCCCATTTTTTCACTGATGCATTCACAGTGTCCTGCAGGCCCTTAGTCCCTGTCCCCAGAGTGGTAAGACCCAGATCTAGTGCTCAAAGAAAGAACTGCTGAATGTGCATACCTGAATGACAGTCCTGGGATCATGACACCCACTGGACTAATGTGAAACATGAAAAGGAGGCTAGAGAGATGGGCTGGAAGCTTCTTTATGGATAGTTTCAGCCTTCTGGCTCTGACAGTGGGGTTGAAGCTGGATTTCCAACACTAAGCAGGAATTGGAAAGGCTGAGTCCGCCAAGAAAGATGTCAAACTAGCCAACAGTGAGGAAATGGGCTGAGAATACTGTCTCCCAGGCTGTGCTCCAGGTGTTCAAACTGGAGCCTGCCTCCCTTCTTCCCCCAAATTCTTCCACATTCAATCAGGTGCAGCAAGTCTGGAAAATTTGATCTCCAACTATATTCTGACATGATGCCCCCTCTTCAGCCCCATCACTGGGAACTTGTGTCATCTTTCTCCTCCATCCGGGGACAGCCCCATGCTATCCACGCTGCAGCCTGGGTTTCAAAACTGAGTCCAGCATGTGTTTTCCTGATCTCCCCAGGCTCACATTCAAGGTTGTGGGATACAGTGCAAAGGGTTGGGGTCTGAGTCAGATGACCTGTGTTTAACCTTGACTCTGCCCCGACTTGCTGTGTGACTTGATTAGCTTCCATCCTTCCCCCAACCACTCTGTCCTCTGCTATGCCAGCTTCCTTACCCTCAGGGAGTGTGCCAGCCTCCCTGAGAGTAAGTCCTCCTTATCTTTTCATGTCCCCCTTTATCTGTAACACCCAGTCCTAGGTATTCATCCTGAGTATATCTTAAATCCCACAAGGCTAGGACTCCTTCAAGTCAGGGACCCTGCCTTCTAGGTGCAATATCATTGTCCTACCTGCTTTATATGTCAGGTAGCTGAGGCCCAGAGGAGTGGAGGAAGCACAGTAGCCCCCTACCCTTACCCACAGAAGATACGTTCCAAGACCCCTATAGGATTCCTGAAACCACGGGTAATACAGAATGTTATATATGTTTTTTTCCTGTATGCCCATACCTATAACAAAGTTTAATTTATAAATTAGGCAAAGTAAAGTGAAAAACAATAACCGAGCATAAACTAGAATAATTATAACAATGTACTACAATAAAAGTTACATGAATGTGGTCTCTCTCTTCCAAATATCCCACTGTACTATACTCATCCTTGAGTGAGGCTGGCATGATAAAATGCACATGTGATGAGAAGTGAGAGGAATGGCGCAGGAACTGTGACACAGAGTTAGGCTACTACCAGTCTTCTGACATCAGAAGGATGATCATTGCTTCCAGTGAGGAACTGAAATGGGAAAAAGTGAAACCATGAATCGGGGGACAGATACTGTACCTCAGTCTCACCTCAGAACCCAGGATCCTCTAAGCCTGGAAGCCATGCCATCTGCCCACCATTGTTGAGGGGTTAAAGTACCACGTCCTTCCTCAACTCCCTTCTCCACCCACGCCCCCATCACTCTGGCACCCTCTGAGCACCTCCAGCAGCTCTCCATCAGCCTTGTTACTGCCTTGTAAGCTTCAGATTTCTAAATCATAACCTCTTTGAGGTAAGGGAGCTTTGTCTTTTACTTTCTCTGCTGTATCCACAGTGCCCAGGACAGTATAAGGCACATAAAATATGCTCAATAGATATTTGGTAGAAGGATAAACAAATCAGCAGGCTGAGATCCTGGATCCTGAGGTTAGGCTGCAGGGCCTCAGAACACCACTGTGTGCTCTGTTGAAGGAGCAGGAGGCTGGCTGAGGACAAAGCAAAGGCTGGCGCCTTGCACCACCCCCCTTCACCCACTCCCCTCCATATGTGTAGCATTCCTCAGGCACCCCTGACTGCCATGAAACGATAAATAGTTAACTTGCAGAGATCACAGTCCTGCAAGGTAGGAGTCTCCCTTGGTTTGCAAGTGTCCTTGAGATTTACAACAAAGAAGTTACCTTATCAATAGCCCAATTTCCAGGGACACAGAACTCAGTTCCTCAAGCCCTAATGTCACCCTCCCCTCCATGAAAACGGAAGGAGGCGGAGGTAGAAGGAAAAGTAAATAAAGTTAAATTTCTTCTAAACCTAAATCTCATTAACAAGGATGCTTGATAGCAGGAATGTAAGATTCCACCAGGAGACTCCCAATTGTCTTTACTTGATAGTAACCAGGCCTTCAATATCCTGATAGTGCTTTTTTCCGCATGCGTGGGCTAACCGGCCAGTTCTGCTTCTGTAAGATTGCTTTGTCTGCTTTCGCGCGGGGTCCCCTGACCCAATTCACTGACGCCAAGTATGCCTGTTCAAACTGTCAATCAATCAGCTCAGCCCCACCCGAAACTTGTTTGTACCTGTCTATAAACACCCTGCACCAACCCAGCTCTGGACCTCTCGGTGTTATCGGCGCTAACACCCTGCACCAACCCAGCTCTGGACCTCTCGGTGTTATCGGCGCTAACACCCTGCACCAACCCAGCTCTGGACCTCTCGGTGTTATCGGCAACGAGCGCCGCAGAGGTCCAGGTTCGAACCTGCAATAAACGACCCTTGCTGATTGGCTTTGACTCACGTCTCTGGTGGTCTTTTAAGGTGGGGGTAATACTCTATTGGCATTTCACTGTCCTATGAAATGCTAGGTCCATAAAATGGGATTCAGAAAATTGAATCTGATTTTTTAAAAAAGATGTATTTATTTATTTGAGAGAGAGCACACACATGCAGAGGGACATGGAGAGAGAGCAAGAGAGGAGGGTTTCTAAATAAGGAAGTAAGAGATTTGGCTTCAAAAGACAGATCAGTCCAGATACAGAGGGCAAGAAAGTTCAGATATAAGGTAATCCCCAGCTAAATTCATCACTTTCAAGAGGCCTGCCGCTACAGGATTCTCTGGATGAGCCAAGCAGGCCTCAGGAATTATGGTAAATTATGCAGTGTTTGGGGACAGACACAATAAGTCACTGAGAAGGTACGATAAAGGCTGGCTGCTTCCTGGCTGCTTCCGGCTGCTGCCAGAGATGGCTCCGACCCAGAGAGGTGGGTGTGGAAGAAGGAGGGTCTAATCTGTCAGACCTCTGAGGCCCCTGTGAAATGAGGTTCCTGCCCCAAGCAAATGCCTTGGTTGAGGAAGAGGTTTTTTTTTACTATTGTTTAACTTCCTTTCAGCAGGTCAAGTCCTCCTGAATATAAAGGTTAGCACAATTGGTGGTAATTATACTGTATCCTGCTTAATTGACTCTAATTGCTCATTTGCATTCCAATACTGGAATTGTGGGGCATTTCCCCCTACTTCCAGGACACAGCTATTTATTTCATAGCAGGGAGATTGTCTGATCATTGGGAACATGACAAAGGTTGCAGAAAGGCTGCCCCTCCCTAAGTTTTCCAGGATAATGGGGTAAATTGGAAAATTGAGCCTTGTTCAAAAGGCTTTGGGAAAGCAGGGTGGTGTGGGGGCAAAGACACAGAACCACAGGGTCAGAAGATCCAAATAATAAGTGGCTAGGGCAAGTTCCATACCCTCTCTGGGCTGGCATTTTACCATCTACAAGAGGCAGGGGTGAACTAATCCAAGCTTCAATCACTCTTGTACCATTTTCCCAATTCTTTTTTTTTTTTTTTTGCCATATGCATGTATTCCTTTGTGCTGTTTACTTAATATTTTCTAGAATTCAATATTCTCTCTTATGTTCAATAAATATATTAATGGAAAAACTGAATTACCACCATAAACAGAAAACCATGATCTCTAACCACAAATATAGAAGGTAAGTGCAAAAATAAATACAATGAGAATAATATATGATTAAATTAGAGCCAAAGGCTCTGAGTCTGACCTGTGTTTTCCATTTGTTCAAAAGCAAGAGTGGCAAGTATCAGGGAGGTGCTAAAAGATAAAACAGCTTACTATACCTTTTGCCTTAAGCACATGAAAAAGGACTATTATCTCATTACATAATTGGATATTCTTTGATACAGTTTCCCGTGTCACTAAAATCATCCTGTGGACTTCCAATAGAAAGAACATCTCCCAAACCTGTGGAAAGGATCAGATGGATGATTGCTAGGGTCTTTCCCAGCAAACAAGTGTTTTCTGGAACAGTTAGCTCATAGTTAACCACAATCCTTGCAAAGGATCAGGATTCCTTAGAGCTATCCAAGGTCCTGACACTAATTTAGGCTGAACCTTCTGAGAGCAAGCTACCCCAGGGCCTTGCAAGAGGCTGTGTTAACTGTGCACCACTGGGTGCCAGAGATGTGTCATACGGTGCCACTATCTGATATCCATGCCATTTGAACAGGTTATATCCCCATTTTGCAGACAAAGACAAACAAAAACTCTTGAAGATTAAAGAAAGAAGTGGCTTGCACCAGGTCACAGAACTATGAGATCAGAAGTCAGCTCTCTCCAACACACGTGCCATGCTCCACGCCGCAAACCTGACCAGACACATCTTCCTGTTTTCAACTCCCGTTTCTTCTTCTGTTTGTCCTTCACTTCAAAGATCCAAACAAACAAATGTCTGGCTTGCTTTACTTTTTTGGCAGCAACTCATCGTAGCCCACTACCCTGGCGTGGGAAATACTGTATTTGTCCAGTCGTCCCCGACTTCTCCTCTGGCTGGGCTTGCCTCTGTGTCTAGGGTACATATGCCCATTACATATGGCTGTAAAGCACATAATAAACATCAACCCTTAGAGAATCAGTGTTTTGAATATCAACATAATTTCCAAGAGAAAACTACCTGAATTCTGAGGTAGAAACACCAGAGCAGGCACCAAATAGCCTGGTATGACCTCCCATAAGATGTTACTGATATCTGGGAACAAGGTGCTAAGAGAATGTGAAGCCAAAGAAGGGATGTCACCATGGGCATACCTGGCCTCTTCACCCTTTTTTAGAGTAATTATTCTTCAGACCATTCTAACAGAAATAGGAAATGAAGAAAACACATTCTGTTTCAAGCAACCAAATTTTAAATCAGTGAGAGGAGTCATGTTTTCACAAGAAAATAGTGAAAATATTCACTATTATAGGAGATAATGGTATTTCAGCAATGCAGAAATATTTCCATGAGAAGCTGAAGTTACAGTTTTTATGCAACAATAAATGGTTTATCGTTATCTATAAAAGTTAGCCTAGGTGTGGAGCCTAAAATAATATACCAAAACACTGGCCAGCCTTGGAATCCATGCTTCAGGGCATATTTGGGATTGAGGAGGAGGAGAGGGACAGGATTAGGACTGGAGGCAGCACCCAGGGTGGGAGGATCTGGCTCTTGTCCCTATTCTACCACAGTGCCAGAGACCATGAGCCTCATTTCAAGATTCACTTTCCCCTTTACTGTGGTAACAAAACTCCTACTTTTGACTGGATCCATGGCTGTCTAGAATAAAGACAACATTTCCCAAATTCCCTTGCAGCTAGGCTATGTGACTACATCATGGCCAATCATATACACATGAAGGTGTCGTGTACAACTTCCAGATTGTGTCCCTAAAGGGAAGGGCTGTATTCTATCTTTCCCTTCTTGCCCTTCCCACAGGCTGGAATGAAGACCAAGTAGTGAGCAATCTTCAACCACAGAAATGAGGGCAACACCCAACACCCAGAGCAATGGAACAGAAACAGTCTGGGTCCCTGACAGCAGGCCAGTCATACCTGGGCTGTTACGGGAGAGAGAAATAAACTGTCTTGTTTCCACTACTGTTCTTTGAGGTCTCCACTGTAAAAAGTCAAACATGGAACTGAAATATCTAACCACCGATTGCCTCTGTGATCTTGGATGGGTCCCATTACTGCTCTAAGTCTGTATCATTTTTCTTAAATGAAGGTACTTGCCCAAATGATCCACACTATTCCTTCCTGCTCAGAATGAAGAGAAGATTCCAAAGATGACCTAGGACTCTGAAGGTGAACTCTTCAGAGCGAACATCCTTCCACACCTGGAATCAACCAGGAATGCAACATATAGTCAGCAAGTCTTCAGAAAGACCCAGTTAGTAACATTAAAAGAGCGGTCAGAACAGACCTGTCAAAGAGATCACCATTTCTGATAAGCCACTGTTTCAACCTTCTCTGCCACAGTTTAGAATGAACTTGACAGGGTGAGTAGCCAGATTCGGTGTGAATCCCGTCATCAAGTACAAAGGTGCATACATGAGTCAGAAGGTCTCTGAGGTCTTCCTGAGCCTCCATCCTCTTCATGTGTGAAATGAGGATAATGCCTACTTCAAAAGTTGATGTGAGAATTTGAGGTCACCATGCAAAGCACCCAACACACAGACGCTGCTCAGTAACTGGAAAGACTGTGATTGTCTTTGCTGGCCATCACTGGTTCAGTAAGCACTGGCCCTCCAGCTCAGTGGCTGAGTAGCCTTAGCCAGCAGAGAACAACATAAATGGGGGGATGCAGGTGATTCAAGAATATAAACAGAGAGTCTGGAGTCAGCCCTGTCTCAGCTGTAAGGGGAGACTAGAGAGTGGCTCCTGAAAATCCTTATGGGGTTCTCTCACTATCAATGGGAATGAATAGCAATGTGATGGCAACAGAAGGCTGGTATAAAGAGGTAGTAAATCCGGGTGAATAGGACCAGAGATAAGAAAAACATCAGGACTTGGGGCGCCTGGGTGGCTCAGTGGGTTAAAGCCTCTGCCTTTAGCTCAGGTCATGGTCTCAGGGTCCTGGGATCGAGCCCCGCATCAGACTCTCTGTTCAGCAGGGAGCCTGCTTCCTCCTCCTCTCTCTCTCTCTCTCTCTCTCTCTCTCTCTCTCTCTCTGCCTGCCTCTCTGCCTACTTGTGATCTCTGTCAAATAAATAAATAAAATCTTAAAAAAAAAAGAAAGAAAGAAAGAAAGAAAAAGGCAGAATTCATGGTGCACTGTGATGGGTCAGTTGTTAAACATCTGCCTTCCGCTCTAGTCATGATCCCAGGGTTCTGGGATCAAGCCCTGCATCAGGCTCCCTGCTCATAGGGAAGCCTACTTCTCCCCTCACACTCTCCCTGCTGTGTTCCCTCTCTCACTGTCTCTGTCAAATAAATAATTTTTTAAAAATCTTTAAAAAGAAAAGAAAAGAAAAAGTCAGGATTCAGGCTCAGATCTGTAGTAGGACTCCAAAGCCAGCATTCAAACACTACACGGACCCAAAGGAAATTCAAGTGTCCCTGTAATCCAACCAGCTTCATCTTACACATGTCCCTGCGTTCCCCAAACCAACCCTGTACTTGCATGCATGTAAGCCTTTGGTTTTGTTATTCCCTTCATGTCCAAGGTCCTTTTTCCCTTTTCTAATTAACAAAATCTTGCCAACCTTCAAGACTAGTCAATTATTATGTCTTCCATGAATCAGCCTTAGGCTACAGGATGAAATGCTTCTCCTATAGCCTACAGCACACTGGGCAATCCAGCATACAGATAGGGGCATCAGTCTTGACCACAGAATAACCAAGTTCAAATCCAGCCTCCAGCACTTTCTATGTACATGATCAACTTTTGGCAAGTTATCGTCTTTCTAGGTCTTGATATTTCCTTCTATAAAATGGGGATAATAATATAGCCAATTAACTCAATCCCTTTGAACTGTGGATTTTTAAATCTATGGAATATGGATAACAGCTCCTACCTCTTATGGTGAGGGGTGAGAATTAAATGAGCCAATGTTTACACAGCACCAGACATGGAGACTTGACCCGTCAGCCTGTAGCAAGCTGCCTCCCATACTTCTTTCACTTAGCTTTTATTTCATTCTACCTTCTCATACACCGGCCTCTCTTCTAGAGTAGGATCTACTGAAGGGCAAGGGCTTATTCATCTTGGCCCATCCTGAATGCTGCTCACAAAGACCTACAAAGACTGTAAATAGTTGATGAATAAACACATTCTGACCTCAATAACCCAGCGCGAATACAACGGAACAAAAAACAGGGTATAATCCCATGCGGCCACAATGGGCCTTAAGTGTAAACAGTTTTCATTACAAGCCTCCCCATCTGAGGATAAAGAAATTTCTAATTCAATTCACCAGCCATTCATTTAGCCCACTGTGGGCCGGGGCCTGTGCTGGTTTTGGAAGGCATGCTGATGAATGAATCAGGCCTCTGCCTGCAAGGACGTAAGAGCCGGCCACAGACACAGACAGCCATAATGGTAGACCATTCAGTGGCAGCAGTGGGAGCTCAGGGACAGAGTGATCAGGGAGCAGGCAGCTCAGGTGCCAGTGATGTGTCTAGAGAGCTCCTCATGGGCCTGCGCTTTGAAGGGGGACAAATTGTCCCTATTGCTCCAAAGAGTCCTGCTCTAGAATGTGCTGTGGAAATGCATTCCTCAAAGCAAGAAGGGCCAGGACACGGAGCATGTGGGGTGCTTCAGCCTGGGACCAGCACTTCCAGGGAAAGAGATAAGCTTTGCATGGGAGCAGAGGTGGAGGCCCAGAGGTGAGAAGATACTTAAACAGCAACCATGCTCATTAAGACAGCCGAGCCCAATTCAAATCCCTGTCCACAGTATATCTAAAAATCACTGGATGGGGGATTCTAGTGTTTAAGCCTATTTCATGGTGAATTAACTAGAAAGGCAATGCTATTGATTTTTACATAGCTCCACCATGAAGACCACAAAAATGAAAACAAATCCCCAAACAAGCTCAAGTAACATAAATATTCCAGGCAGTGCCCAGCCAAGCCTACACAAGCATTAGGAGCTATTATTCACTGCCTGGAAAACACACTTGGTACCTTGGCTAATAATGATTTAAACCCTATCCATCTCTCTTAGACTAGAAAGCTGGCATCGCCATGGAGATCAAAAGCACCATTAAGGCACACCATTAAATCCCAGGCAGGGCTTTACCAGTGTAGGGAGGCTGTCAGCTAAAAAGTACCACCCCACATCCTCTTACGCTAGTCTTCAACACGCTTGCTCATGGCAACGGAGGAGCGGAGGGGAGAGAGCCGACATGCAGGGACTGTGTCTGCAGCCAGACAGCATGCTGTCTGGATCCCGCAATCACCGCCTGCTCTCTGAGACCGACTGCCTCCCTTCCAGCCCACAGGCCAATCACGCATTCTCCTGGGTCTTCTTCAGGAGTCTTGAGCAACAGGGGTCCCTCCTAGACCACTGTGCTGCCTGCAACACACTCCTTCTAAAATAGCTTCATGTCTTGAAAGAAGAATCTACACTTGCCTCTATCGATGGAGACCCACATGCTGCCTCCCACCTCTTCAGTCAGCAGCCACCCCGGAGGACACCGGGCACACCTATGAAGTCAAATGCAGTAATTTCTTAGGACCTGTCCAATTTTGCAGCTTTAACTTTCCCTCATTAGATGATGCCTCTAGTGGTCTGCTTCTTTTCCTCATGATTGTTTTAGTCTCTTTCACAGGCTCATCTCTTCACTCATTCTTTCCAGCAATTAATTAACCGATCAGCCAACTCTGATGTGCCTCGTCCTGTGCCAGACACTGTAGGAGGCGGAGGATGCCAACAAAGATCAGGGGTAAGCCCCACCCTCTGTTTCACGAGAAGCTGCTTCCCCAAATCTGGCCTCACCGCACCTCTATTCACTCTCTACCCACTCTCCTGCCTTTTCTTACCTACTCCTACAGTTTTAGGAGTCACCAATGTCCTGATGGCCTATCAGTCTCCCTCACCAGCCCAGATGAATCTCAAGTTGAAGACTGGGGCGTTCAACTATCTATGTGTATATCCAATTGGATTTCCTACCTCTAGTTGCACATGCTCAAAACCAACCCCATGACTTTCTCCCCCAAATAGGTCTCTCCTATATGTACCTTTTTTGGATAACAGCATCACGCTTACTCTGTCCCCCACTCTTCATGAATAGAGAAATTCACAGCTGGACTCCACTGTCCCACAGCCCCCTCACTGCACCTGGTCTCATGGCATGTGGCCAGCTAGAGTGGGCTCTTCCTCCACCCTCCCCAAAGGCCTCACCACCCTGCCTTTTCTCTACTTTCCAGAGAACTCTGTTTCCTTTTCAGGTTCCTCTGCCTTTCAGCCTCCCCAAACCCCTTATCTTGACCCCTCCATCCTTCTCTTACATTCTCACCCTGGGTAGCCCACCTGTTCCTGGGGATTCAATTCCATCCATTCTGAGATGCATGCCTTTAGCACTGTTCACCTTATTATCTCTGAAATTAGGATGCCCTCTACCCCTGCTCTAGGTGGCAGCTGCAACATAGTTGCTGCTCCCGAGTATAAGGGACCTGGGTTAGAGCTGTTCCTATTACCATCACTTTAGTTGAGTGGCTTTGTTGGTTAAAATATTTTAAATTAAATTAACTTAAATCAATTGCTGCTTGATGTTTAAACTGTCTTTTTAAAAGATTATACCATGTTTCTGCAGAAAGGCACAGAAAAGGGGGGTGAAAGTTGATAATGAAAAGCAAATATAAATCACTAGAAAAATAATCACAATCTCATATTTTCCTGCAAAGAGAAAACCAAATACAGTTGACTCTTGAACAACACAGATTTGAACTGCTCAGGTCCACTTATACGTGGATTTTTAAAAATATAAATAAGGGTAGGGCTATATATATACTTTTCTCTTATGATTTTCTTCATTGTTTTCTCTAGTTATTTTATATAAGAATACAGTATATAATACATGTAACATACAAAATATGTGTAAGTCAACTGCTTATTTTATCAATAAGGCTTCTGGTCAACTGCAAGCTATTAGCAGTTAAGTGTTTTTTGGGGGGGTCAAAAATTATACATAGATTTTTGACGGTGCAGAGGGTTAGCACCCTATGATGCCCAAGAGCCAACTGCATTTTAGGGATCTAAGAAAATGCCTCCCAGTAGATGAAGCTGTATTACATTGTTACTGCGGTACATGCAGACTGATAGCTAGTAAGCCTCACGCCTACAGACAGGAGAATCTGCCAAAGAAACTTCAGAGCAGTAGGTGTGTATGCAAGTCTTCTGTGGTTACTTCACGTGCCACCTAGGAAGTTCAGGAGAGGCAGAGCAGACGAACTGGAAGTATTTCTGCTTCTGGCAAACGTCCTTCTTCAGTGGTAGTATTATGAACTGGCATATAAAATAGTGGTGTAACTTAGATCAGATGAGATTTGGAATATCAGAAGTTTCTCAACATTTCGGGGACAAAAGCTCCTTCAAAAATTAGAAGATAGCTATGAACCCTCATCCTAGAAGAGTGTGTCCCATAATTTTTTGCAATTCCAAAAGGTTTGGTGGCCCCCTGAAGCTTCAGTGGATCCCAGGTAAAGAAGCCCTGAGATACATGCTGACCCCTCACTGCACACCCCTCTCTCCTGGGATTTCGACCTCCCTGTCCATGGTGCAGACAACCTCTACTTGTGGTGCCACCGGCGTTACAGACATGACAGTGATCTCCCTCAGCTCCAGCTATGCCTCGTCCTCCTGCCATGTCCCCCATCTCAGCCAGCAGTGGCACCGGGCACCATGCACTTGAACCAGGAAACTGAGTTTCCTTATAGATGTCTCTGTCCCCTTCCCCCTCTACATTCAGTCCCAGGGTGCGGGGGCTGATGCTCACTCTTGTTCTCAAACCCGTCCTCTTCTCTCCACCGCAAGGCTGCCATCATGTCCTGCTGAACCACCACCGTGGGATCCAGCCTCAGCTCCCATCTACCCATTCTCCACACCACAGTCAAAGGGGCCTTTTTATAAGAAACCCTGGTCATATCTCTGCATTTAGCCTTTCAGTTTCTCACCACTACTTTCATCTTCTGACAAGGCTCGCCTACAAACCCCTCCTGAGCTGGTCCCTGCCTGTCAATCCAGCCTGCTGCTCTCCGTTCCCTGTCAAGGAATAGACGCTCTGGCCATGGTGAACTTCTTTCTATTACATTCCTGAGAGATGTTCCCTCTCTCTCATGTGTTACACGTGGACTGCGTCTTAGACATTTGCTTCTGTGTCTCCAAGAATTACCAGTGTCTGTAATCTAGTAGGTGTTTAATAAATGCATGCTGAATTCATCTTAAAACATATGGTTCCATATAACACTAATGTAGTATTAAATGCCATGGTGAGGCAGACAAATGAAGTGGGTTCCAGTTCCAGCTCTGTGATCATGAGCAGGGGACAGCACCTGTCTAACTCTCAAAGTGCACACCCAACAGCGGGAATGAAAATACCTACTCAACAGATTGTTGTAAAGATTAAACAACATAATGTGAGTTGGTGGATGTCACAACAACAGTACTGGTATCTAAGGGGTAACCTGGAGACTTATGGGCCATTTGAGGACATCATAAAGATTAAGATACAGCATTTAATAACCAAAGGGTAAGAAAGCTGGCAATCCTGCAATGCATGGGACAGTCCCCACATAACAAGAAATGCTCTGTTTCTCATGATTTCCAAATGCACCACCAGACATTCATGTGTGGGTGTATGGGGGGGGGTGTTTATAATTATTAAGCCTAGAAACTAACTGCTCTACAAATAACTTCAAAGTATATTTTACTTCATTTTAAAATAAACTGAATTTTACAGGGGCACCTGGGTGGCACAGTTAGTTAACAATCTAACTCTTGATTTCAGCTCAGGTCACGATCTCAGGGTCCTTGGACTGAGCCCCACATCAGACTCCACACTCAGCAGAGAGTCTGCTTGAGGATTCTCTCTCTCCCCCCCGCCTCTGGAAACTGAATTTTCCAGAAACACAATCCCCATGTAAATTGAGGGTAGACTGTACTCTTTCCTTATCGAGTGTTAATATTATTCATGTTGCAGAAAATCCTATCACTAACGACAAGGCCACAGATGGAGCTCCAGTGGTGGTCAGTGCAACCCCCTTCCATTAGTCCACATCTGTAGCTGTTGCATTCATGCTGATTCCCTAATGTAGCTCTTATTTCAAGATGTCAATGACAGAAGAAAACATATTGGTAACATCCTATGGCAACTTGGCTCTCTTGCCTTCTATCCAGATGAATTCATGCCAGGTTGTTGCCAGCACCAGACGACACTATCGCCTTTGTGGTGTGCCTGAGCATTTACGTGCTGAAACACATGTTGTTTTATGCATTGCTTCCTTTTTGCTTTTCCTTTAAAATATAGCTGGGCTATTATATCAGCTTTCTTGAACTTATCTGTGTAGGTAGATTATGAATTGCATTTCAGGGTGGTAAAGGCAGTACTGCACATATTCTTCATACCCAAAGATTGCAGAGTCTGTGAGAGGCTGAAGCAGCACAGGTTGGGGATGGGTTGTAAAGGTCTCAGACGCAGCCTGGAGTGAGCCTTTGCCTCCTGGTGTTGATACCACTATTGGCAAGATATTGGGTTGATCCTGACTGTGACACACAGACTTGTGATTCAGGATAAAGATTACATTTGCTTTCTGCTTCAGTGTTCTCACTGGTGGGCTCTAGTTCATTACACTTAGGGGGTTGTCAGACGGGAAGGAAGAAAGCAGATGCCACTACAAAGCACACAGTATGAGGCCGGTAGGTGTCCCCTCCACTTTCCCAAAATATACCCCTGCTCAAGGACCCTCTATGGATCTCCACTGCCCATGTGACCCCAGTCTGGCACTTGTGCTCCCTTCCCTCGAAATCTGGCCTTCCCTATGGCCTCCCAATTTCCACAGCCACCCTTGACTCTCCTTTTCCTTACCCCTGCTCCATGGAAGGCCCAGCTCAGCCCTCTACCTGCCTGTCCTTCAAAGTGAAGCTCACATCCTACCTCTTCCAAAAGGCCTTTCCAGACCACTCTGGACCACAGGAGCTTCCTTATCCAAGCTCTGTACCAGCAGGACAGTACCATTATTGGAACAGCTAATCTATACTACAAAATTGTGTTAATTATCTTCGAGTCAGGGAATCCAGTCTTCCTTCTCCACTAGACCGAGAACTTTTTTAAGATAGAGAATAGGTTTATAAAAATCACAAGCAATTAAATAAAAACAACAGCAATTTGGGTGTGTCCCGTGTGACAAATGCTGGGCAAATGTTTGCATGCCTCACCTCAGTTAAGCCGTATAGTGACCCACTGACATGAGTCCTCCTATTGTCCCCAGTGACGGTCGAGGAAAGCTCAGAGGCGAAGAAAGGGCCATGCCCAGACCTGCAGGGCAGAGCTTCAGTTCAAACTCAGGACCACTCAGCTCTGTTCTCTCCTGCCCACCTACCTCCATGTCACCCACCAATGGTGCCAAGCACATGGTTAGTGCTTGGGCTGACGAATATTCACCTAGGTCAGGAAGGGAGCCAATACTTATTCAGAGCTCCACATACACTAGTGAAAAGAACACTGTGGTTCTCAGATCCCCTTTTCAGACCTGCTTTCAAATCCTGACTCCTCCAACAGCTGCGTGGCCCTGTGCACCTGTGGGCCCCAGTGTCTTCAATTATAAAGTGGATTTGCTAACACTCACCTGACAGTCCGTTGTGAAGGTTAACTTAAATAATGAATGTAGAATGCCCACCCCAATGTCTGGTGCACAGTAAACAGTAAATCATTTACTCAGCTTAGGGCAAAGACCCGAGCTTTGAACCTGGGTCAATCTGACTCCATAGCTTCTGGGACACCATCTCCCCGCATCCCCTCTCTAGACCTGTGAGATCACCCTCCCTTTGCTGCTGGACCTTAGACAAAGGTCTCACACCTACTGCTGCACACTTGGGCTCACACACAATTCCTAGGGACACTGCCACATTTTTCACTCCTCTCCCCCAAGACAGGTCTTCTTTCTGCTGTTTTCCTAGCCACTGGGAGGGGGGTTGCAGGAAACAGGGCTTGGCTGTATGACTGTCAGGAAATACTTTGGAACTTTCACCCCAATCAATCAAACAGATCCTAGCACATGACAGGCATCGCATACTTGTCAGCTGACTGGATCAACTAATAAGCGAACTCTCCTAGCACCTACCAAGTGGCTTACCCTAGGGATAAAGAAATGCACAAGAGCCCCTGACAAGCAATGGATGTCACTCACCAAAGGAGGAGGAGGGAAGAAGAAGGGACAGAGTAAAAGACAGAAGGAAAATGGAAGAGAGGAGGAGGGGGAAAAGGATGTAAGCCAGCTTTTTGGCTTTTATGCAGTTCCTTTTTCCTGGACTCCCCTTTCTCCTCTGCCTTGGGGTAATTAATAACCACCCAGCTTGGATGCCACTGCTTCCCCAGGACCATCCCCAGCACAGGGATGTTTCATAACTGCCTGTTTACTTGCCTGCCGACACTCCAGCCTCTTAACTTGTTTAGGGTTGATATCTGTAGTCCCAGGTACAGGGCATGCTTAATAAATATTTGTCTCTCAAACTAAGAAGTCTCCCTGAGCCCAAAAGCCTGGCAGGCATGAGGCAATGACAGGCAAACTTGGGGCCGCTGTGTGCTGCTGCCATCAAGAGCCAGCGGAGGAGTTAAGAGACGCCCAAGTAGGATGAGTGTGGAGGGGGTCTGGAAGGCTTCCTGGAGGAAAAAGAGGCATCAGGGAGGGGCAGAAAAACAGTGGATGAGGAAGCAGGAGCTGGAAGAAGGCATGGTGCTGCCCATTACCTAGCCAATGCCCATTACTGCCAGGGACACAGGGAGGACTGGTCGTGCATAGAGTGGCATAGAGACAGGGAAGCACGTGTGAGGGAAGACTTGTTTGGAGTGAAGGAAACTTAAATCTCCTCCATCCAATGCTAGCACTTCCCAAATGCCAAGGAGGGATTCGAGATGGACCGTCAGCAATGGCCAGAAGGTCAGGGCAGAGGGAAGTGAACCGGATGTGACGGGGGAGTTGGTAGGGGGTACCTGCCTTGCTGGGGGAGGCAGGTAGTGGACAGAGGTTTTCTGGATGGATGAGACCGGTGATTTGGGCAGAGGTTTCACCCCCTTTTTAAAAAAATTTTTTTTTTAATTAAATTTTTTTTTTTTTTTTTAGGTTTCACCCCTTTTAACCTTCCCTTCAAAATGACCTTCCAGAAGGAAGGAAAACCATATGAATAAAGTATTTCCTTTAGCATTTTCAACGATAGAGGAAAACTGTGAAGTATCCTAAGAGCCCAGTGGTCACAGAGTAGCTTATTAAGTAATGGGATATTTACTCAGTGGAATTTAGAAATCATACTATGGCAAAATGAGGGAACATACTTTGGGAAGGACTGTTAAATGAAAATGTAAAATATTAAATTACATCCTCTTATGATTAAACAGGGTATAAGCTATGGTTACACGTATATAAGCATCAAAAGGCAGCATGTGGGGAGAGACCATTTTTTGCTTTGAAATAGCCGCTGCTACAATACCGGCTGGGTGACTTTCACCCAGCTCACATCACCTCTCAGTGCTCCCCCAGAAACCCCTTTGGGCCTATGCGCATCACCCTTCCCTCACCACCCCTGCCCAGAACCTCCTAGACCCGATCCCAGGTCCTCCTCCTGTCTCTGACTGCCGCCCCCCACCCCCGCCTCAATTGTTATCTCATGAGTGACACCTGCACAGCCACTGACCTGTCACTGCATGTGTCACCCTAACTTTGGCAGAAGGGGAAACTGAGGCCCTGCAAGAGGAAGTGTGTGAATAGCCAGAGAAG
This sequence comes from Mustela lutreola, assembly GCF_030435805.1. Taxonomy (NCBI): domain Eukaryota; kingdom Metazoa; phylum Chordata; class Mammalia; order Carnivora; family Mustelidae; genus Mustela; species Mustela lutreola. Next base: position 52,869,037 of record NC_081291.1, on the reverse strand, counting down.
GCAATGGTGGCCTTCACTCTGTCACATAGTCTGCAAGGTAGGGTGCGACTCTTGACTCCAAAAGATGGCTTATTCTATCTACTCCTCTTCATTGTCGTCTTCCTCTCCTCTGCCAGATTCTTGAAGGCAGGATACACAACACACGGCTCTTTGTGAGTGCCTAGCACAGTGCTGATATTCAAGAGGCACAAAACGAGTAGCCACTCGCTTCTGGTTTTGTTCTCCAAAAGCACTGTGCTTTGTCTCACACAGAGAGCAAAGCCACTTCGACTCTTCTACGCCTGCCATCAGGGAGGGTGGGTTCCCGTTTCCCAGGGAGGCCACACACGTGGGCCGCTCCACCGAGTGCTGGGGACCGGAGGCGTTCCGCTCCCCACGGGTTAAGAGTGCCCGTCGCCCCTGCCTAGGTCCCCCTTGCAGTGCTCCAACGGGTTTTCTCAGGAGGCGGCCAGCCCCTGCAGAACCCCTCCCATCCAGCAACCACTCAGACTTTGGGGGGCCTTTGTGCTTTAATAAAGACGGTATTACTGAGTCCCAAAGCTTCCCTCCTTTCCAAGTCTCCTCACTGCCAGGGTTCCCGCTAAAGGTGAAGCGCTGTCAGTCAAGGCCAAAGAAAGGCTTGAATCAAGACGCTAAACTCTTTTGACTTAATGTGACAATCTGTGGCTCTCCCCAAACCACAGTTGTGGGAGAAGCACTCCCCCCTGGGCACCAAAACCTCTCCGCAGTGGCCTGGGGTGTCCTCGGGCTCTGGGGGCCCGAGGGCAGGGCTCGCCCCACGCCGGCCACCGGCTCTCTGCATGCTTCTCATGAGTGTTCTAGTTTCCGCTCTGAATGCGGACATCAGCCGGGCCGCTGGGACAGCCCTGCCACCAACGCCGGCCCCACTCGCTTCGGGCGGCAACAAAGGCCACTTGAGGGCCGAGAGACAGCGCTGCCCAGTTCCTTCCCTGGGCCTGTTCTCTTCCCTTTCATACATCTTTCCCTTTTATTTCCCCTGCTCCCTTTACTCCTGCTTTATGCCTCATTGAATCCATTAGCCACTTTATAGGGTGCTCCCGAAGAATAAATTTTCTGTGTGGGGCTCCTGGTCGTTTCCCTGCTGGCGGCTCCAACACGCCTTAATATGAGGGGAGGCGGTGGAGAAAAAGGCAGGCACTCCAGGGAGGAGCCTCCAAGGGCCCCTCAAAGCTGTGCCTCCTTGAGGCAGCTCTAGGGCAGGCTGCCTGGAGTAGGTGCCCTCGCCTGCCCAGAGGCCCCACCATGCTCCTTCCCCACCGTGATGGGCTCTGGTGCCCCAAGATCTTAGGGCACACAGCTTAAGCACTGTGAACTTTGGTATTCTCATCTGCAAAATGGGAATGACAGTCACACCTCTCTCACAGGCTTGTTGTGGGGACTCAGTGGGTTAACGTCATGAGGGCTTTAGAACAGGGTCTGGATCAAAGTGCCACATAAAGCATTTGCTTTGCTATCATCATCATGCAGACGATGCGGGCTGTTTAAGAGTCCTTGTGCCACCTCCAATTCCTCTACTTGTTGGTGAATGAAGGAAAGGAAAGGGGGAAAAAAAATCAATTCAAGGCTATTTGCAGCTGTTTCTGTGTGAGTGCGTCTGTGTGTGTGTGTTTTCTTTTCTCCTGCCTTGGTGTCCTAGAGTTCTGAAAAGAATAAAAACAGAGCCCCAAAGCAGTGAAAAGGCAGGATTCTTCTTAAAATCCCAGCTAATCCTGCAGCTTCCTTTAAAGCGGCAATAGCAAGGGGCGGGGAAGGGACCAGAATTGTTTTTGCTGTGCCCTCCCCTCTCAACCTCTGCTCCTGGAGACCAGGAAACGAGGGGGAAAAATCCATAAATCATCCACAGAGAGGAGGACAGAAGAAATTGGGCAGAGGAGAGAGCAAAGGACAGGAGCCGGCTGGGGAGGGAGTGGGGGGCAACATGAGGAGACACCCTATCTGGGGAGCAGGATGGCTGCCTGCAGAAGGCAGAGGCTGGGGAGAGCCACCCCCATTCAAAAGTCAAAGTACTACAAGTTCTTGAACCCCTACAAGTTCTTGAAACTTCTACCCCCACAGAACAAGGATGTTACACCAAAAGGCGTTTGATGTGACTGATTCTTTCTACTCCGCTGCCACCTCCGCCTTGGTCACCTGCTAACACGGCTCCTACAACCTCTCTCTCTCCCACCCATCCATTCACAACAAGCAACCAGAGCCAGCTTTTCAGGATGAAATTCAGATTATGCTACTCCTGCTTAAGAACATTCCGTGGCCCTCCATCACACTCAGAATAAAATCCCGAGCTTTCCCCACAGCCTACAAGGTCTGACCCCTGCCGATGTCTCCTGCCCCATCTCCTGCCACCCCTGACTCTGTCTGGGCCCCAACTTGCTCAGCTGCACCTTAACAAGGTCGTTCCCATTTGAGAACTTCACGAGTACCGCTCACCTGGCCAATCCCTTCTCATCCTTCCCATCACAGATGGACACCCCCACTCAAGGTGCCTCCTGCCCTTGTTCTTTCTTCTCCCAGCATCCGCTGCATTTCAATGACTTGCTCATTCTCTATCTCCCCCATCAGGCTGTAAGCTCCATGGTCTGGCTCTCTCACCACTGCAAAGAGCCCCACCCTGGTACCTGCTCAAAGTAAGTGTGCAACAGACACTTACAGGATGCATGAGTGAATGAGCAACATCTATACCAAGTGAGCATTTGGATACAAGAAATAGCACATTTGGGGGCTGAAAATGTTGGGGGTGAGATTTTAAGGATTTTTGAGAAGAGTTCCCCATTGCAATTATCACTGTAGCTTTGCAGTGTTTGAATCGGAACATGCTTTGGGTGACAGCTGTTTGTTAGTTTCTTGTTAAATGGCAAGGAGTCTGCCGGAGTTAGTTTAACAGATTACAGATCCACAAACGTTTTCTGTTAAGTACCAAACAGTGAATATTTTAGGCTTTGTGGATCACACAGTCTCTGTCACAACACTTTAACTCTGTTGCACTTAACTCTGCTTATAGACATGGATGTGGCTGTGTTCCAATAAAACTTTATTTATAAAAACAGGCCATTGGCCTGATTTGGTTAATCCCTAAATTAGACTAAGGTTTAGCAAAGCCACAAAAGAAGGACAACTAGTAATGACCAGATTTTTCCATCTTCAACAAATATGCATGGAGGTATTGAGAAAATATTGCAAAACCATGACATTGCTTCACATGCTATCACTTGATAAAACAGAATGAAGACAGGAACACAAAGAATTTATTTGAAATTGCTGTTTCATAGAATACACAGCATTTGTATTATTCTGCATGTCAGCAATATGTTTGTACAAGTGGGAAATTCTAAGAGCAATTTTCACTCTGGAGGTACTGGGGAGCCACCAAAGGCTCAATATTTGTTGCATGTGTGGGTGAGTGAGTAGATGAATGGACAACAAAAACGGAGAGGACAGGGTGTTTGCCAGGGAGATTACAAAAGGAGACTCGGTCAATAACTGCATGAGACAGAAAGGGAGACGATGTCAAAAATAACTTGGAGGAAGAATGGGTGTCAGGGGTGGTCAAGATGAATTTGGTTGATGAATTAAAAAACAAAACAAAACAAAAACAAACAAAAAAGGACAGAGCAAAGTTGGTCTTTTCAACAAATGGACATCCACATGTAAAAAATAAATCTAGAACAGACTTTACTTATATCCTTCACAAAAAGTAACTCAAAATGATCACAGACCTAAATATAAAACACAGAACTATAAGGGTCCTAGAAGATAACTGGAGAAAACCTAGCCCTGGCCATGATTTTTTTTTTTCTTCTAGATTTTTATGTATTTATTTGAGAGAGAGAAAGATCACAAGTAGGAAGAGCAGTAGGGAGAGAAAGAAAGGGAAGCAGGCTCCCCGCTGAGCAGACAGCCCGATGCAGAGCTCCATCCCAGGACCCTGAGATCATGACCTGAGCCAAAGGCAGAGGCTGAACCCCCTGAGCCACCCAGGCACCCCCTAGCCACGACTTTTTAGACACAACACTAAAGGCAGGATCCATCAAACAGTTGATAGGATACATTACATTAAAATGAAAAATTTCTGTTCTGCTAAAGATAATGTCAAGATAGTGAGAAGACACACCAAAGACTGGAAGAAAACAGCTGCAAGGCACATATCTAAAATACCCCAAAACCCTTAAAACTCAACAATGAAAAGGCAACCCCATTACAAAATGGGCCCAGGACCCTAACAGACACCTCACCAAGAAGATACACAAATGACAAGTAAACATATGAAAAGATGTTCTTCATAATGTCATCGATAACTAAACATTAAAACAATGAGACACTATTACATACCTATTGGGATGGCCAAACTCCAAAACACTGACAGCACAAAATGATGGTGAGCATATAAAGCATAATTCATTGTTGGTGGGAATGCAAAATGGTACAGCCAACTTTGGAAGATAGATTCAGTTTCTTACAAAACTCTCTTTGGGATCCTTGGGTGGCACAATCGGTTAAGCATCCAATTCCTGGTTTCGGCTCAGGTTGTGATCTCAGGGTCTTGAGACAGAGACCCACATTGGGCTCTGCACTCCATGCGGAATCTGAATTTCTCTCTCCCTCCGCACCCCCCTGCACCCCCCCCCACTGTGCTCTCTCTCAAAAATAAGTAAGTAAATAAATCTTAAAACAAAACAAAACTCTCACCATGCCATCCATCAATCACCCTCCTTGGTATTTATCCAAAGGTTGAAAACTTATGTCCACACAAAAATCTGCACACGAATGTTTATAATGGTTTTATTCATCACTGCCAATCTTGGAAGTACCCAAAATGTGTATCAAAAGGCGAATAGATAGGCACTGCAGTGTTTATTCCAACAGTATTTTCAATAGCTCAGATATGAAAGCAACCTAAGTGTCTATCAATAAATGAATGGATAAAGAAGCTGGAATGGAATATTACTCAGCTGTAAAAAGAATGAAATCTTACCATTTCCAACAACATGGATGGACCTAGAGGGTATTATGCTAAGTGATAAGTCTGACAGAAAAGATAAATACCATGATTTTGCTTATATATGGAATCTAAAAAACAAAACAGGGGCACCTGGGTAGCTCAGTGGATTAAAGCCTCTGCCTTCAGCTCAGGTCATGATCTCGGGGTCCTGGGATTGAGCCCCACATCGGGCTCTCTGCTCCGCGGGGAGCCTGCTTCTCCTTCTCTCTCTGCCTGCCTCTCTGCCTACCTGTGATCTCTGTCAAATAAATAAATAAATAATCATTTAAAAAATAAAATAAAAAACAAAACAAATGAATAAACTAACAAAAACCAGAATCATATACATACATACAGAGAACAAACTGATGGTTGCCAGAGGGGAGGCAGGGTAGGGGGATGGGAGATACAGGATAGAATGACTAAGTCCCAGGCATGAAAGGTAAGCACAGGGAATTACAGTCAATGGTATTACAACAGTGTCCTGTGGTGACAGCAGCTCCACATGTGGCGAACACAGTGTAACACATAAAGATACTGAAACACGATGTTGTACACCTGCAACTAATAGAACACTGTGTGTCAACTATACTCAACTAAGCCAATTTTTAAAAAGGTGAATGGATAAACTGTGGCACACCCAGACAATGGAATATTATTTGGTACTAAAAAGAAAGCTATCAAAAGACATGGAGGAACCTTAAATGCACATTACTAAGTGAAGGAAGCCAATCTGAGAAGACCACATACTGTATGGTTCCAATGATTTGACATTCTGGAAAAGCAGAAGCTACAGAGATGGTCAAAAGATGAAGGGTTGCCAGGGGTTGCGTGCAGGGGAGACGGAAAGGGGGAGCACAAAGAATTTTAGGGCAATACTGTATTATACTCTAAGGGTAGATACCTGTCATTATACATTCATCCAAATGTCCAGAATGTACACCAACAAGAGTGAGGCATTTGGAAACTACGGACTTTGCGTGATGATGAGGCATCTGTAGTTTCATCAGTTACAGCAAATGCCCAAATCTGGTGGGGGATTTTGATCTCAGGGCGGTTACACATGTGTAGGGGCAGGGGATATATGGGAAGTCTCTGTACCTCTTGTTCTGTTTTGCTGTAAAGCTGGAGCTGCTCTAAAAAATAAAAGTCTTGGGATGCCTGGGTGGCTCAGTCGGTTAAGCGGCTGTCTTCAGCTCAGGTCATGATCCTACCATCCTGGAATTGAGTCCCACATGGGCTCCTTGCTCTGCAGGGAGCCTGCATCTCCCTCTGCCTGCCACTCTGCCTGTCTGTACTCTCTCTATCTCTCTGACAAATAAATAAATAAAATCTTTTAAAAAATTTTAAAAATTTTAAAAAGAGAGGGAAAAAAATAAAGTCTTTAAAAAACAAACTACAAAAACGAAGGACACAGAAAAATCACAAAGATGTCTCCAAGTTGTGGTCACTTGATTTCAATTATCCAGAGTAAAACTGTTCATCATCCAGAGGCTGACAAGGTACAAATAGCCTGGAAGTTTCCTCCTAAAGAAAGCAAGTATCTGGGGTGCCTGGGTGGCTCAGTGGGTTAAAGCCTCTGCCTTCAGCTCAGGTCATGATCTCAGGGGGCTGGGATCGAGCCCTGCATTGGGCTCTCTGCTTGGTGGGGAGCCTGCTTCCCCCCTCTCTCTGCCTGCCTCTCTGCCTACTTGTGATCTCTCTGTCTGAAAAATAAATAAAATCTTAAAAAAAAAAAAAAAAAAAGAAAAGAAAGCAAGGAAGTATCTTAGGATCCTGCATCTTTGCAAAATTTAATAAATAATTGAGAAAGGTTTTTACTTATTTTTTTAATCCAGATTTCTAGCATTTCCACTAGTGTCTAAAGAGATAAAAAGATCACTGTGCAGAACTAAAACCATAGCTGTTGGACTGGGGTGGGTGAAATAAACAGCTTTCTGAGTACCTACCATGTGCGAAGAACTATAATCAACTTGTTCACACTGAGCCTGCATAAGGTCTCCAGCATGAGAACAGAGGAGGCTCAGGCTTAGGGAAGGCAGACAGACTTGGGCTTGAATCCCAGCACCACTCCTTCCAAACAGGGTGGTCTTAGGCAAACCGTGCAACCTCTGTGGGCCTTTACTGCCTTATTTATAAAATAGGGTTTGAAATTAAAAACCAACATGTCTCCCAGCTTGGACAAGCTACACTCTAATATTCCAGAGCCAATTCTCAGCCATCAGAACCCCAACATTTGTAGCATCTGATTCTCCAACTGTCCTATTGTGAATGCTAGCACTAATACACTGAATTGCAATTGCTTATCTGTCTGTGCCTGCCCTGCTAGGCTGCACACTCTATAGGGACAAGATGGCTCACCATCCCCTCTACAGCATCCCAGTACCTTGTGGGGAGCGCCCAGGTGCAGGGAGAATTCATTCATTCCACAAATGCTTATTAAGAACAGGATGTGGCACCTTGCTACATTCTGAAGCTGGAACACAGTATCTCCAAACTAGAGCAGCTTTTTCTGAAAGGTTGCTCACTCTGACCCTGGGGAGATACCAAATGCTGGATTCTGTGACATCAGAGGACTGTAAAGCACTTGAATGTGGTGTGGAAGAGGACAGCCCCAAAGGACATCTGCAGAGACTATCAGTGGTGGGGCAGGGTTGGGGGATGCTAATGCCAGAGCAGACTCGGGGGCCCACGTGCTGCCTGTTGAGCTGCGGGAGTGGGGCTGGGCCTTCACCTGGGACCCTGTCACAGATTCATCTGTGATCTACTCATTTGTGAACTGATCCCAAATCTCCTCTTAGTCACCTGCTAACAGGCCAGGACTGCAATGTCTGCCTCTAGGAGCAGGGGCCAAGTTTGCTGAATCTTAAGCTAAAGCTGGGGTTATTGTTTTTCCCTTAGATAAAAGAGGGGACCAGGAAACTTTTCTCAAGTTAGTGAAATTTTAGAATTTCTGCTGAGGTCTGAGTATGGGAAGTGGGCTGGAACTCAGCCATGTCCTGGAGAAGAGCAGAAAAACAGGGTTCTCCTTCCTTGGACAGCCTCATGAAAGCGGCTCTGGCCAGGGCCCCACAAGCAAGAGACAGGGGTGGCAGCTGCCCACTCAGGGAGACTCAGATGACCTGTGTTTATTCTTAGCTGTTTTTGTACAGAACCTAAAAAACCTTTGGACTCTGGGCTTGTGTCCAAGAAGAGGTGCACAATAAACAGTAAGAAAAGAATCACCCCCTCTCTTAAGAAGATACCGTGTGCCGATCAGAGACTCCTGGTCCCCTAAAACTGTCAGAATCTCATCATTTATAAACAGCTGACAAGTTGGGCCACCAGGCTCCAGTTCCTGACCTGACAGTGGTCATTTACTGCATGACCTTGGGTAAGTCGCTTCTGCTCTCTGAGCCTTAGTTTCCTGAGTGATAAAATAAGGGAGGGGATGGACCAGATAATTTCTAAGAAATCAAGCAGCTCTGGAAAACCACATCCCATCGTGGATGCTAACCCTGGTCTTGAGCATAGTATAGGGGGAAGAACCCTTGAAACGAAGCCTTCAGGAAAAATGCTGCATTGGCTCATCTGACTTCAGTATTTCCCTTAAAAGCACCATCTAGATCCACTGGCAACCAACAACCATTGAGCACCCACAGTGTGCTAAGCTAGCTCATTAACTGCCTCATTATAACCAGCCCATAAGAAAACTGTCATTGTCCCTACATCACAGGTGACAGGCAGGACGGTACACTCATCTAAGGCACAGACTATATGGTCACCAAGACGTGGGGTCTGCTTCCTATCCAAGGGTCCTTAAGCAAGCTACTTACTTCCTCCCACAAGCTTCAGTTTCCTCATCTGGAACAGAGATAATGATTGCCCCTGTCTCCTGGGCTTGTTTCATGATCAGAATGGAGTGGGCCTGTGAATCACTCAGTGATGATTATCTGTTACTACCACGAGCACTTCGACTGTTGCCATCATTACCATATCTACTAGAGGCAAGAGCAAGTAGGCTCAGGCAGAATGTATAAAAGGACATCACTCAAAACATCACAACAGCCTAAAATTTGATCAAGTCTAAGGACAGGTAAGATGGAGCAGCTCTGGGTCAGTGTTGCAGTGCAAAGTCTTCAAGTAATTGAGCCCAGGTTCCTGAACCTCTTAGCCTCTGGGTCTCATCTCCAGAGGCTAAGAGGTAATACCTCCCCAGGTTGTGGGGATGTGCTAATGTGGATGAAAAATTCCTGGCAGAGTGTGCAGGGAGCAGAAGGCTGTGGATGAATGTTCTCTCCCATGCCTTCCCATATACTTCTTTTGAAATCTCCAAGAATGCAGCCTGCTGGTCCTTTCTTAAACCCCAGTCCCTGCATTAGAATTCTCTACACACAAGCTTGATGGCTCAACCAATGGCAAGTGGCCTACTGTGGGACTCAGCTTCTTCCTGAGGGCTGGGTGGAACCAAACTTTGGTAAGGCCCATGTCCTGGGCCCAAGAACTCAAGGCCAAATGTGCACATGGACAACCCAAGCACAGGCATGCACTAACATCTTGTCCAGTGGCCCTCAAACCTCACCACACACAACTGCCACCCAGCCAAGTCCACTGGCCTTGGCATTGACTCCCAGGAAAGTTGTAATCTTGATTGAAGCAATCATGGTATCAACCATGACACCTCCTCCCTTCCCTTTACCATTCACAAGGCCCTCTCACATATGTTAACTGGGAAGGTAAAGGCTGTGTTTTGTTCATCTTTGGATATCCACTGAACAATGCTAGGTATAGATACCCAGAAACTACTTCTCAAATGAATAAACTTTATCTTTATAACAAGATTTTTTAAGATCACCCCATTATTCAGCACTTGCCATAATTGGCAACCACTCCGTGAGAAAAGCCTCATATCAATCCCCATTTTGCATAAGGGGAAACTGAGGCTCAAAGAAGTTAAGTGACATGCTATGGTCACAGCTAGTGAGTGACAGACCTGAGATGTGAATCCTGATTCCACACTTTCAGCCCTCCAAGTCTTCAGCCCTCCAAGTCTTTCTCCTCCTCTTTAGCCACAAGAGGCAGCAAAGAGGGGAACAGGAAAAAAGTGTATATAGTCTAAAGAAGTATATCAATTACGCACAGATTTTTAGATTTGGAAAAATAGAAAAATCCTACTGCTTTTTAAAAATTATGTACAGTTAGTCAGCATATAGTACATCATTAGATTTTGATATAGCATTCAACGATTCATTAGTTGAATATAACACCCAGTGCTCATCACAACACACACCCTCCTCAAGATCCATCACCCCATTACCCTATCCCCATACCCATCTCCCTTCTGTAACCCTCAGTTTGTTTCCTGGAGCCCAGAGTCTCTTATGGTTTGTCTCCCTCTCTGATTCCTTCCCATTCAGTTTTCCCTCCCCTTCCCCATGGTCTTGCATGCTATCTATTGCTTTCTCCTGATATAAACTAGAGAAAGCAAAGATCAGAAAAATCATCTTGGCCAAAAGGACATGGGTGTCCGTTCTCTTTTCTCTGACACCCCACCCCCCGGGCACATTATGATTCCTTTCTAGTATACCCTCAGCTCCCTTAGAGCTCACAGCATGGGGGCTTGTTGGTATCTGTTTTCTGCTCTCCTAACTTCCCTCCAACAGGTATGTCCACCTGCCAAACACTTACCACTGTGGCAGCTGAGGGAACCATCTTTTGTAAAAGGACCCAGAGTTGTTAAGTTCCCATTTCCTTGGAGGTTTGACCTCCAGCTCCTGACCAAGCTAACAGATTAGAATAAAGGTGATGAGCAAATGCCTGCTGGAAACAGGCAGGCAAGGAGTGACATGGTCAAAGTGACCGAGAAGTGAGTAAAGCTTCATGTCCTCTTTCCCACAAGAAAAAAATGGAACAGCACAAATGAGGACACTAATGGCACTGACATTCAGCCAAAGGGTCAGGGCAATAGGGAATGGTGGGGAGTGTGGCCAAGCAGAGCATCCCTAGAAGGATGTGGCTGCTGCTCAGCTCAGCCAAATGCTGCTGTGTAGGCATGCAGGCCCTAGGTCACCAAACCTTTCAACTTTCCAAAGGATACCAGACTCATATTTACTTTTTCACCATGAACTCTCTGGATTTTTAAATGCTTGCAACTAATTCTTTACTTTCTTTTCTTAAATAAAACACACAAGTGGGCTGGACTTGTCTATGAGCTACCTACAACCTCTGTATTGATCCTTGCAGCACAGATGGCTCTGCTAAAGACATCCCCCTGCTACTCTATGTTTCAAGCCCCCCTGACAGGTAGCTGAGGCCAAGCCTTAGGTTCTGGCCAGTGGTCCATGGTAACCTTCTGACCAGGCCTATTGAGATTGTCTGCCTCCTCCTATTTCTCTTTCCTAAGGAGACAGAGGTCCTGGAGGCTACATGGTATAGATAGCACAGTAACAAGATGGAAGCATCTGCCCTTCCCTCCACAGACTCCAGGTGGGTGAGGTCTCGGGGCCTATCAGTGTAGGCAGCCAGCATTTCTTGCCCTTGCATGTGCCTGGAGCACATGTCTTCATTACAAAATCCCATGGTAGTAGTTTAGCACTTCTTCCAGGGTTCAAAGCACTTTACCTCCCCCTTCCTTGCATGGCTCTCCATAAGACAGAACGGGCTTTGTTATTTCACGGATGAGCAACTTGAGGCTCAGAAGGGAACTGAATAGCCCTGAGGTGTGCTGCAAGTGAGTGGTACCCTGGGATTCTAGCTCTGGGCTCCTGAGTGGACTCTCAGTCCAGTGTTCCTCCTACCACCCCACAGAAGAGTTGCCTTTTGCAATGTGAACTCCCTGGCACTCTACAGTTCACGTGTGATCTCGCACAAGGACAGCTCATATCCTCCCCTGCCCATGGCTGTTGCTTCAAGATGCACCTCTTACCTTCCCTGTGGACTTGGTCCCCTTCCAGATGCAGAAGTAACAGATGGTCCAGGCTGCCAGGAGACACAAGGCCAGCTCCCAGCGGAGGTTCCCAATGTGCTCAATCCCATCTGAGATGGCCAAGACCCGGCGCCTGCAGAGGGGAGTAGGGAGAGTCACGGAGGCTGGAAACCCACCCTGACCAACCCCCAGCAAAGCTAGTGCTATAGAGGGGCAGGGATGGGCCACCCACTCATTCACCTGCCCTTTACTATTTGCTGAGCACTTCCTCTGAGCCAAACCCAGGGCTGGGTATGGGGACCCCAGAGAAGAACAAGACCTAGCCTTCTGTCTTCATGGATTCACTCATGGGGAAAAAGACAGGCCAGTTAGTAGATGGTTTATGGTAAGTGGGGCAAGGAGAGGAAGTTGTAGGGGCTCTGGAGAGACCAGGAAGCATCTAGCCTATCTCAAGGTTGCCAGGAGACTGTAGCACTGTCCATACACATTCCAGGTCCCTCCCTCAGCACAAGCATTATACATCCCTGGCCTGCTGAACTAAAGAGTGAACACTGAACTTGCTTTGGCCAGTGGCACCTGTGTCACTTCCAGGGCCAGGTGGTGCAGTTCCCCTCTTTCCCTTTTCCCTACTGTTGCTGTCATGACAGGGTATGTATCAAGATGAAGCTTCTAGAGGCTTAAGTTCCTGAGTGACTTCATGAGGCCCTTCTGCTACCCCTTGTCCAAGATGTGGTGTGATCAAGAAAGCAACATTGTTGCTTTAAGCTACTGAGATCTTTGGAGGTGTTTGTTATCGTGGCAAAACCCAACCAATCCTGACCGATACACAGGGGGTCAGGGAAAGTGTTCTGGAAGAAGTGATATTTGAGCTAACCTTTGAAGGATGATGGGATTTAGTCAGGAGAGAGAGGGAGTTAAGGTTGTTTTAGATCGAGGTATTAGCCAGAACACAGAGCATGGGATACCTGGGGAATGCTGGAGCATGGGGATCAGAAGGGAAATGCAGAAAAGGTAAAACAGAGGAGTATCCCTGGGAGCCCTGAATAACATGCTGAGAGATGGGCTATCCACAGGAGGGGGAGGACCCCTGGCTACACTGAGCCAGTGCCTCCTGCCCCAGTCTTCCTTCAGAACCATCAATTCTTCAGGGTTGACACAGGCCTGGCTCCCAGAGCCCATGCCTGGGGTTTGTGTTTCTTTAAAGTCAAACTTGCCACGCTCCATATTGTGTAGAACCATGGCACCAAAACAAACCCCCTCCAAACTCACTCCACGAACCCCATTCTGGCTGCCAAACCACCCCCGCTGGACCACGCCGGTTGCCTCAGCGCTCTGGGAACGTCCTTTGAGCAAGCAGCTCCCATCCCACCAAGCATGAAAGCCTCCCTCAGTGTCTGTCTCCCTGGGAATCTGCTCAGGGCCCGATTCTGCATTAATTATCCAATGACACCAATCAGCCCTGGTCTACAGGCTCCCTCCAGCCCCAGTCCCTGCTGGAGAAATCCGGCAGTCCCCCAAACAAAACTGGGCTGTGTGCAGCTGTGGACCCACCTGAAAGGAAACCAGCTTTCAGACCTATAGCCAGAAGTGGGAAAATCCACTTAAATACACATTTATTGAGCACCTACTATGTACCAGGCACGACTAATACTACAGATAAAAAGGTAAGTGTGTATAAGTTTTGCCCTCTACTAGTATGTTAGACCAAAAAAAAAAAAAAAAAAAAATCCAAGTTATTTAAGGAAGGAGACAGCCACATAGCTACAATAGGTTGTTTTTTGCTTTTTCAAGGTTTATTTATTTTAGAGAGAGAGCAGTAGCAGGAGGAGCAGAAGGAGAGAAAGAGAGAATCTCAAGCAGGCTCTGTGCTCAGCTCACTCTCACGACCCTGAGGTCATGACTTGAGCAGAAACCAAGTCTGAGGCTTAATGGACTGAGCCACCCAGGCGCCCCAGCAACAGTTTTTTGTGTTTTATTTCATTTCTTATGTCTTAGTAGTTTCTGGCTTTAATTCTTTTAAGACCTACAGGCCATTAAATAAAACCTTCAAGAATATCTATTATCATGACAGAGTAGTGGGCCAAAGAGCACAGCCTTTGTGGAACACTTACTAAAAATACAAAAATTCCTGCACCTCATCCCAGACCCATGGAGTCTGAATCTTTTCTGTACAGCTCCCTGGCAGCTGCATTTTACCACATTTCCCCAAGGACTGCTTATGCATGATAAGGCTTCTATACTACAGAAGTAGAGTTCCCTGGCAATGAAGGAATGACCTACAAATTCCACCTGAATAGTATTTTTGAAGCGGATCTGGGGACGGTATCCTGTATCCTTCGAGAAGCTACTGAAGGGCTTGACTTTCTCCCCACCAAAATACTGTGATGTACCCACTCACTCCCAAAATTCTTCAAGGAAACCTCATGGTGTTCATCAAGTACCTTGTTTCTAGATTAAGAGTCTCCTAGGCGACATATATCTACCACCTTGCCCACTGCCCCCAACAGCAACCCAAATGCCCAGCAGCTGGTGAATGAGAAGGGTGAAGCCCACACAGGAGAGAAAGTAGGCCAGTGCAGATGGTGTGCTTTTCCCAGTCCACCCCAGGCTCTGAATTTTTCATTAAAGAAACACTTACATGAGGTCCCTAGCTAGCAGGGGGGCACAAACACACATGCCTTCTTATTGATGCGGTTGTTTTCTGAACTGGAATTTGAAAACTGGAAATGGTACAGGGGTAGAGGGGCAGCAGAGGAGGCAGATCAGCCAGGAGGGAGCTGGCTCAGGTCCCCTCTCTTCCACATTTTGGATGCTGCAAACTTTTGAGTCATGCAGCCTGCCTTGACGCCCTCTCGCTTAATTGAACAATCTAATTCCCAGAATGGGAAGCAGATTACTAAAAGCTACGCAGGATGAATTGCTCTTTTGTTCCACCAGACGCTATTTGAAAACATCCCCAAATGATTTCTTTAGGTTTTACCATAGCTGACTCTAGCTAGCAATGGACCTTGGGTTTCTAAAGATAGGGGGGTCGGGGGCTAGGTTCTCAGCCTGCAGGCCTGTGGGTTGTTTTGAAACCCACAAGGGCAGCCTTTGAGAGCCAGGGGCTGGGGCACTCAACTCCGGAGACTTGGAGAAGGCACAGCTCTTCCTGGGAAAAAGCTTTCTTAATGACCCTCCCCCATGAAGAGCTGGGACAGGAGAAAGGTCTGAATAAGGAAGAGTTTGCTGCCAACACCCTGGCAAAAAAAAAAGGACCAAGGAACAGACCTCCCGACACTGTCCAGGGAGCGGGAAATGGTGAAGACTAGACAGAACTCTTTGGAGACCTTTACTCGAGTTATACTGAACAACTACTATGAGCCAGGAAGGGAAGCAGATCCTTCCTGAGGCATCTTTTTCAGGCCCTAAGTGTAGAGTATTTCTGGAGATTGCTATCCAGAGACTAAAATCTCAGAGCTTGGAAGTATGAGGCCTCTGCTTCTCCACCCCGGTGCATATATAGAGATGGACTGGGTTCAAATTGAGCTCTGCTCCTTACCAGCTGTGTGCCTTGGGATAAGGGATATCACTTCTCTGAGTCTCAGCTTCTTCATCCATAACATGGGAATGACAATACTTCCCTTTGATAGGTTTTCAACCATCATCTAACCCTCCCCACAATCCTTGAGGTTAAGTACAATCACCATCATTTCAAAGTCATACCAGGAGCAAGCAAAAGCCCTGGGATTTGAATCTAGGGCTCCTGGCTCCAAAGGCCACACCTTCAGGCTCAATGCTAGCTCCTAGATTCCCCCCGTACACTTACCCTGTAAAATGACGGCCTTCCTCTCTTCTTATAAATTAAAGCTGTTGGTAAATGCATGCCCCAAAGCTATATTACATGTCTTTGCATATGACATAAAGGTAGTACATATGTCCTTCATACATTTATTAATTTATTCAAGTAGCACTTATCAAGGTGTCCTTAGTGTGTCCGTGTTACAGCTGGGGTTCTGTAAAGAGCTCATGTTCTAAAGGGGAAAGCAGACAAGAAAACAGAACTGGGCATGGAGAGGGTCAGGATGGAGAAAAGCAGGGACCCTCACTGGGGATCTGGCCAAAAATAGGATGTGGAGATGTGACTGAGCCAGGGGGTCCTGGAGGGTAGGAAGAGAATTAGCAAAGAAGTGGCAGAGAGAGCATTGGGGCAGAACGGCCACCAGGTGCAAAAGTCTGGAAGGAAGGCTTGGTGAGGTCAGTAAAGGGCATAGTATGTTGGGTCAGTGTACCAGAAGCTAGGATGAGAGGTAGGGGTGAGAACAAGGCTGGAGTGTGAACAAGGGCTAGACTATGAGCCTTGCTAAGGAGCTAGGGTTTCGTCCTGAGGGCAACAGAAGCCTAGTAGAATCTTAAAACTCTTTGGCTGCAGTGGGAAGAATGGACAGTAATGGTAGAATGGGGCAGGGCTCCCTTAGTTTAGTCACTAAAGGGGGAGGGTCTGGACCAAGGTAGGGGAATGGTCCTGGAAGGAATAAGTGACTTGAAAAGTGCACAGGTACAAAGTGACTGCCAGCGGGCGGCAGGTAGCAGGGAAGAGGGAGGTCTCCGCTGACTTGGTTGGATGTGGGGTCATTAGTTGAGCAGGAATGGAGGTTGAGCAGGTAGGAGGAGGTGGTGGTAAAGAATCGATCTTTTAGACAAGATGATTCTGAGGATTGTGAACACCCAGGAAGCTGCAGTGCCCAGAGGCAATGGCTCTGGCTGTAAAGCTCTGAAAAGAGCTGCAGGGATGAGATTGAGACCTGAACTCAGGGTGTGCTGGGAGAGCATGAGGCTGCCTGGGGAGAGCTGGAGGAGGGAGAGGACCTGCCACGGAGCTCCCAGAACCCCAGCATTCACAGCGCAGAAAGAGGAAGGGAGGAGTCCTTGCAGCAGGCAGGCAGAAAGGCAGGGGAGCAACAGGAAAAGGGGGTATCCCTGGAGGCAGAGGGCATTCCAGAAGGGGAAGCAGCCCATCTGCCACGTGCTGGTGGGCAGTCTGGTGAGAGGGAGAGTGTTGCGGGATTTGCAACCAGAAGGTGTGGTTGAGGCAAGGCGAGAGGGTCCTTGTGGGGCAGACTTCAGGCTGCTGTGGGCGGGGAGCAGGACAGACTTCAGGCTGCTCTGGGTGTGGAGCAGATACACGATGGGACCCTGGTGAGGTAGCTCTTTGAGGAAGTTGGGCTCTTGTGGATCAGAGGCTGTGGTAGCTAAAAAGGTCCCACAGAGTACAAAAGCTGTTTTGCTATGCCAGTTTTGTTCTCAGGTTGGTGCAAGTGGGGTAGTTAATGGGTAAGGGAGGATGGGGTCAAACACAGGATGGGATAGGGTGTAAGGGAGAAGGGGGGGGGCTAAAAGAAAGAACATGCTGGTAGAGATGTTACCATTTGCTATAGGAACAGGAAGGAAAGAATTGGGGAAACCATGAGGCCAGTTTGAAAACAAACCATCCTTATTAAGAGACTGTCAGGAGAAGACTGGGAAGGAGCTGGCAGTGGAGGGGACAATGGCAGATGCCACTAACAGACCTACATTCAGTGCTTCCTGTGAGGAAGGGCTGAGGATTATTAGACCCATTTTATATATGGGGAAACTGAGGCCAAATGAGGTAAAGCACCTTGCCCAGATTAGGACTTGAAATCAGCTTCTTCTGGAGCCCATCCTGCATCCCCCAACTGCTGTCTTCAGAAAGGGACCTAGGGAGAGAAGGCATCTCACTCAAGGGCCCTCCTCCAACTTTCAGGGTCCTAGGGAAATTGCTGGAATCCTAAATCTAGTCCTCAGGCATCACTCCCTTCTCAGTGTCTCATACTCAGACAGACTGGGTCCAGTGAGAAGGAAAGAGCCTCACACCTGGGGCTTCCCTAGCTTCCAGAGCCAGGAATGGTCTGAATCAGGAGAGCAGAGAGGGAGCAGGCAGCCAGGCCCCTCTCCCCCACCCCCAAAGAGCCTGGGAGAGACTGTGTGGGAATAGCTCCCAGCACGGCTGGTCAGTCGGGGAGGCCTCATCTTAATGTCCAGCACGGAGCCGGAGCCGGCAAACACATCACCTTTCTTTAACCTGCCACGGAGGAAGCGCTGCCAGGGACGCAGAGACCGCCCTAAAAACTGGCACTGAGGGGCCTGGCTATAAATAGCCTTGCTGGTCTTCCCTTCTGGTCTCCCCAAGCAACAAACAAAAAAGGGCCCATCACCAAAACAAATGTGCTTTCCCTGCCCCCTCCAGAACTTCTCTGCCTCCAGGGTTCTGCTGTCACTTCTCTGGGAAGAAAGAAGAGCAGCCCCCAGCTCTTCCTGCATATGGGGCTCACTCCTCTAGCCCCTAGCAGGAGTCCTAAAACCCCCTGGAGCCTCAGGGCAAGGAACCCCCTTATCAAGAAAATGAGGCCTCCTCAGCATGCAACCTTTGAGCAGGTGCAAACTCTATGCTATGCTGAGTACCCTGAGGACTAAAGCCACAAGGAAGAGGAAAGCAGGGCATTCTGCCCTCAGAGAGCTCACTACCCAGGGGATGTAAAAGCTTGGCTTTCCCTCATGTTTACTCCCAAGGGGAATGCAACCGCTATTCCCATTTCACATATGAGAAAACTATGGCTTATGCAAATTTGCATGCCCAAGAAGGCTGAGGCAGAACCTGAAGCCACATTTGTTCAACTTTAGAGGCAGAGCTTGGACCCACTGTCTGGTCATGGGGAAGATAGGCCAGAACCTTGTCATTCAGGGAATACAACTAGGGACCCAAGTTGGCCTGAGAAATCCCTGTAGGTGAAGCAGAAGTCCTCACCAGCCCCCAAACACACTCTGACTTCTCTACTTTATACCATTCATTCCTGCTGTTCCCTCTGCCAGGAATGTCATTCTCAATTCTCCCAAGCTATAAAAACTCCACAGGTCCTTTAAGCACCTGCTCAAATAATACAAAACTTCACTAAGTGCTTTCTTCACCCTTAGGGTCAGTCCCTCCTTTCATTTAAAGGTTAAGCAAGCACCTAACTTGCACCAGGCACTCCTAGGTAAGGGGCAACAAATTTTTTCTCTAAAGGGCCAGATAATAAATATTTTAGGCTCTGCAAGCTATAAGGTCACTGTCCTAACTATGCAACTCGATTCTTGCAGTGTGAAAGCAGCCACACACAATTTATAAATGAATGAGTATGGCTGTCTTCCAATAAAACTTTTTTTTCACAAAAACAAACAGCAAATGAGTTTTGGTCAGTAGTCTCCAGACCCCTGTCCTAGGCTAATGCTTTCCAAAGAACACTAATCCCTCAATCACTCCAAGTTCTCAGGTCACACCAGGCCCTCACTGGAGAAAATGATGTACACTGTAGCCCTCCTTTGAGAGTCTCAATGATCATAAGAATATTAAAGGCTCTGAGAATTCCTGCAATAAAGACACCTTCACAGTTCTCATTCACCCAATGTTTCCCAAGTTTACTCAGAAGTGTTCCCTATTAGAGTGCAAATTAAAACCACAATGAGATAGTATTTCACACCCATTAGGGTACAGCTGCTAGGATGGCAGTAATCAAGAAAACAATAACAAGTGTCCTCCAGGATGTGCAGAAATGGAACATCATATATTTATTTCTGGTAGGAATGCAAAATGGCTTAGCCACACTGAAAAATGGTTTGGCAATTTCCTAAGAAGCTCAACATAAGGGGCGCCTGGGTGGCTCAGTGGATTAAGCCTCTGCCTTCAGCTCAGGCATGATCTCAGGTCCCTGCTCAGCAGGGAGTCTGCTTCCCTCCCCCCCCCCCCCCCCCCCGCCTCTCTGCCTACTTCTGATCTCAGTCTCTCAAATAAATAAATAAATAAAATCTTTAAAAAAAAAGAAAGAAAGAAAGAAAGAAACTCAACATAGAACTCAGAGATTTCACCCCTAGGTTACTCATAATAGCCAAAAACTGAAAGCCACCTAAGTATCTATCAACTGATAGATAAACAAAATGTGGGATATCCATAAAATGGAATGTTATTCAACCACAAAGAGGGATGAAATAGTGATCCATGTCAGAACATGGATGAATCTTGAAAACATTATGCTAAGTGAAGGAAGTCAGTGACCACAGGACCCACACTGAATGGCCCATCTATATGCAAAGTCCTAACTAGGCAAACCCAGAGAGAGGTGGAGGAGTGGTGGCCTGAAGACAGAGGTGGGAGGAGAGATGAATTGCAAATGGGTACCAAAGCCCTGAAGAGGGTCCTGGAAATGTTCTCAACCAGTATTGTGAGGATCTCATAACGGACAGTTACTCAAAATCACCAACTTGCACACCTACAGGGGGAGCAGTGTATGGCATGTAAACAAGATGTCAGTTACTAAGAAGTTAGGAAGGAAGTGTCCCCTGCCACCATTCTGCCTTTCCAAAGTATTACTTGCTAGCATGACACAGAACATGCGCTAGAAGAACACTCTGGTACTCTTGTGTCTGTGAGCTTGTTTTGCTCCTACTGTTCAGAGGAAACGGAGGCTCCCTGTCCTTACTGACCTCCCCTTGGATCACAGACTGCAAGTTGCAGAGCCTGAACTTGCACCCCAGCCTCCTGTGCTGCAACTGCTGGCGGGTGAGACCCACGGAAGTAGAAGGTGGTGAAAAGAGGAGAGTGAGTATAGAAGAAGGGACTGTTAAAGCATTGAAACTCGGGGAAGGCTCCCAACACTTGTACTTCATGGAGAGATGTAAAACAGAGGTACTGCTGGTCAGGAGGCGAAGGGCAGAAGGGACAAACTGAGCAGCAGAGGGGCTGCCACAGTTTTTGGAAACCCACTGGTTCTTAACAGAGTCCATCCTCACACGGGTCAAACGGATCCCCCGCAGTAGAGAGGACCTTGCCACCCATGGCTGGGGTCCCAGGACCCTCCAATTCCTGAGCCTTTCTCCTCCTCGCCAGGACTCTGCCTAGCCCTAACCTGCTGCCCAGGCCTTTCCAGCCCCATCCCATGGGTTCCCACAGTACCCCACCTCTGCATCATCAGCCACCAAAAGCTCTGATGGAGTCTGACCATCTTTGCTAGCCCTGGCCCCTCTGAGATGTTCTATGTCAAGGTTGGCAAGGAGTCACTGCCTGCCATGGAGGGACTTCAAGCAGGAAAGGCACACATGCCATCAGGAAAAGTCCTTGGTGACTAAGGAGATCCAGAGTAGGGAGTGGGGACCTGCTCCCACCTCCGGTGTCTCCCTCCAGGAGATCTCCATCCTTTGAATGTCACCTTATCCTTGGTGGGGGGGTGGCAGGTAGGCTGGATGCAGGAGTGAGAGGCACTCCACTGGCCAGTTACATACTACCCATGCCCGTCATTTCACATGGACTGCACCCTGAGGCCTGGGACGGGTACACCCATTTCACCAATAAGGGAATAGAGGTTTCAGATCACGTGCCCGGGGCCCCACCAGTAAGTGGGAGGGACATGTCCTCCAGTTCTGGTGCTTCTTCCCCATCCTGGATGTCTTCCAGGAGAAGTGTAGGGCAGACAAGAGGATGTGCGTCTAGACTAGACATAATGCACTAAGATTTGATAACAGTCCTTAACTTATGCGTTATTCTGTGCCTATAGTCATTTATGAACGCCCATGCCACCAGCTGCAGGGCCATACGCTGGAGGCCTGCATCAATTTACATCTGTCATCATAGCACATCCGAGTCTACCAGGGTCACACACAATACCTGGCTCAGCTGGAAACCACAATATTCTTTTAAAATCAAGGTTCAAGCCTTTTCCTAAAGGAACCTCTTGAAATCCAACAAAGAACCCCGAAGATAATTTTATTTTGTTTTGGCTGGGCTCCAGAGCTTTCTCTTCATTCATTCCCCTGTTAGTTTCTCCCTTCCTACATCAATTATATCTCCCCATCTGCTAAAAACTATTCCTTCAAGAGCATCAGTCCACCAGCCTACAGAGAGAATTCTGCCACGTGATAGAACAGGCAGTTGCTGGCATATCAGACATGGGCAGGAGGAGCACGGAGGGGTGAAGTGACGCAGGGAGGACTGGAGAGATCTGCTCTCAGCCCGGGACTGCCTCTGGCTTGCCGAGAGAGGCAGTTTGGACCAGACCCTAACCTCTCGCTGCCTCAGAATCCCCTCTGTAGGAGGAGGACCCCCACAGTGATGCCACACCATTTATCCGGGGGATGGGTGGATTAAATTGAAATAGCATGGCGAGAGGGCATGCTTGGGGCGGCGCACACAGCCAGTGCTTTCCTTCCCTTGCTGTACTCAACAAGACATAAAAGGAACCTCAGACAAAGCTCTTCTGGCTCTGTAAACTGCAACTTCCCATTATTTAGTGTAAGACATTTTCTGTGAAAACAAATACACTCCTGGCTGATTTTATATACAAATACCTTTACTCCACCAATCAACAAAAGATCATAGGAGCAGATCAAGCTCTTCAGCACTTACTAAGCCCAAATACTACTGCTCCCATTCTGCAGGCAATGAAAATGAATTGCAGAGAGATTTAAGTAATGAACACAAGGCTAATAAATGCAAGCAAAAGGATTCAGATTCTTGCTGTTTGGACCCAAAGCCCAGGTCTCTGCATCCCCATACTGCATCACTGTTATTTTTAAAGAGCATTTCTGTAATTCTGTATATGAGCCAGGCCTCTATCCTCTGCTCTGCTCACAGTGCTGTGTTTAGACTGCATCAGCAGCAGAGCTACAAACTGGTCCTTCTCGAGGCAGGAGCTCTCTGCAAGCTGGCACCCCAGTGCTGACAACTGAGGGCAAATAGCTCACAGCTGGGGTGAGCCCCCCCCCCCCGCACTTGGGCCTCCATTTCTAGCAGTGGGGGAGAGCTGCCTGCTGTTCCTTGAATGGGACACCTGGGTCTTGCTTCAGGGGTGGTTACCACGGTGGATCTGATGGAAACAAGGGAGTCCCAACAGTGGCCTTTGGCAAGTAATCCCTCTGAGTTTCAGCAATGTGGAAATGGAAACCCTCTTGCGTGTGCTCTTTTCCCTTCTTTTACTTAAACAGACTTTCTATATTTTCTGCCAAAAAAACAAAAAAGAAACAAAACAAAACAAAACACAAACTACTTTTGCAATAAGGAAATCCCAGTGTTCACTGGAGAACCCACTTCTGTAAAAGAGAGTTGACCTTTATTAATAGATCTAAATTCCTGAACCTGGGAACTGATTTCCTTCAATAGACATGGCAAAAAGAAAAGTAAAAATGTTCCTAAATATATAGGGAAATATTAGCAGGAAGAGATTCTGAATTGTTAATAGTTGTTTCTTGGGGGGAGGGGCCAGGAGGAACATACTACAGCAGACTCTAAATTCTTACATTAAATCCTAATCCCCAAATTGATGGTATTAGCATATGGGGTCTTTGTTAAGTGATTAGGTCATGAGGGTAGAGTCCTAATAATGTGACTAGTACCCTTATAAAAGAATTCCAGAGAGTTCCCTTACCCCCTCTACTAGGTGAGGACACAGTGAGAAGACAGCCGTCTATGAACCAGGAAATACGTTTTCACAACACACCAAATCTATCAGCACCTTGACTGTGGACTTCTAGCCTCCAGAACTGTGAGACATAAATTGTTGCCAGTCTGTGGTATTTTTGCTATAGCAGCCTGAACCTGTGAAAACACATATTTAATATGTGATACACAAAAGTATCACATTTATGTAGCTGTTGTGTTTGAATCACTTACCACACTCACTACTTTACAATCAGTGAAATGTTAAATAATTACAATAAAGAGGACACAAAATGCCAGTTGGGGTTTGCTTTGGTGCATCTCCTGAGGGCGGGGAAGAGCTGCCCAGGCCAGCTCCTTTGCACTGAGGTTGGTGTGGCAAAACCTTGTACATCTCAAGGGGACTTCCTCCCTGCTCTCCTTAATTCAGGGCCCCTCGTGTCTCCCTGGCAGTGAGGATTGAGCAGCAGGAATTAAGGAATTCCTCAGTCCGTTGGGGGAAGGACCTGTAAGGAGAGACAGCTGCTCCCTCTGATGCACACTCCAGAGCAGGGCCCTCTGGAAAAACCAGGGCTGCCTGGGGGCAGTGGGAGCTGAGAGTTTTGAGCTCTGGTATACGAGGTGGACAATCCCTCAGTTTCTCCAAAATGATGTTTAACGGAAAAATGGATATTTTTTTTTCTTCTACCAATCTGCTGGGCCAATATAAAATTAAATGAGACAATGTTAACAAAAATGACTTGTAAGATAGATAAATAATGACTAGTAAGGTGAAACCAAAGTTGTAATTAGGATTAGTCACTCAGGAGAGATCATTGTAATAAATTACAGTGTATTCAGTAACTCCTCAAGCTTCTTTTTTTGAATTATGAAATAATCATGCTTTTGTTTTTAATTTTTTTTAATTCAAATAGTACAAAAAAGTATAAAGCAAAAAATAAATCTCTTTCAACACCCTTGCTTGCCCTCCATCCCACTCCTGGGTGAAAATCATGGTTAACAGCTTCCTGTGGATCCTTCAGAAAAAAATTTATGGGAAGAAGGTATATACATATATTTTTATAATTATGGTATTATATACAACTTTCTACACTGTGCTTTTTCTAATTAATTTTACCTTAGAGGTCTTTCCCGTATCAATACATTTTCTGCTCATTCCTTTTTAGCAGTTCTTGCAAAAATACCATAATTTATCTAATCAGTATCATAGTTAAGAACCTTTTACATGTGTCCCTTTTTTTTTTAAATGATCACAAACGCTGTTGCTGTTGGCCTGCTGTTCATAACTAGCATGGTCACCCCAGTGGAATAAAGTTCCAGAAGTGGGATTTTGGGGACAAAGCAAATGCACTGAGGGTTACTGCTAGGATGGCTTCCACTCCTATGTAAAAGCTGGGAGAGTCCAGGCAAATTTAGAGCCTCCCATTTGCCCTCATCAGAAAAAGCCCACCAAGGATATGTGCAGGTAGTAGGCATCTTAGTGCCAGTGGGTAGGTGGGAGGCATTAACGGATCAGAAGGGCAAGTTCTCTTACTCTCCCAGGGCATGGTATGGCCAAGCAGAATTACCTTCATCCCCATAAGACTTATTTCTACCCATCTTTCCTGATAGGTAAGGGCACCATCCCCCCCCCCCCAACTCCTGCCCTCTCTCCATGCAGAAACTTCAGTTTCATGTGCCTAGACCAGGAAAGTGCTCCCATGACCCCTGCCTCCCGCCTCCTGCATCCACCTGGCAGCATGGGTGATCTGTCTTACTCCCAGATCCCACCCTGTTATCACACAGATATGGCCTTTGGAGGCATTCCACGGGATGATTTAAAACCCTTTATTTATTTTTTTTAAGATTTTATTTATTTATTTGACAGACAGAGATAACAAGCAGGCAGAGAGGCAGGCAGAGAGAGAGAGAGAGGAGGAAGCAGGCTCCCTGCAGAGCAGAGAGCCCGATGTGGGGTTTGATCCCAGGACCCTGGAATCATGACCTGAGCCGAAGGCAGAGGCTTTACCCACTGAGCCACCCAGGTGCCCCTCAAACCCTTTAGAAAGGCACCAAAGTCCTTCACACTTCGCTCCAGTCTCCCTGGCTGCCTGCTCTTCCCCGAACACCTCCAACACACTCCCACTGCAGGGTCACGGCTCCTGCTACTCCTTTGACTCGAAGGCTCATCCCCAATATCCACCAGGCTGCCTGCCTCCCTTCTCTCAGGTGCCTGCTCCAAGAGGCCTTCCCTGATCCTGTGACACTCATGCTCCCCGCTTGCTTATTCTCCAGCAGACCAATCCTAACTGAACCTAATACTTTCCGCCTACCTTGTTGTCTGTGACATCTACTCCACCAGGCATGTCTTTGGTTTTGTTCCTGCTGTATTCCAGAACCCACAATGATACCCGACATACAGTAGGTACTCAGTAAAGACTTGAGACTGACTACATGTTCTGGCCCTGCCTACTTCCTCAGCAAAGCCCCCATCATTCCCCAGTATCCACAGGCATGGACACTACTAGGTAAAGTCTATAAGCCTCAACATACTGCTTCAGGTCATTGGGTTCTTGCCTGTGCTATTTTCTCCACCAGGCATGCTCCTCACTCACTCCACTGGCAAACACATAAACTTCTATTCTCCCTGCAAAACCCTACTAAGCCTCATCAGCTCTATGAAACCTCCCCAAAGCCCAGGCATCCAGGCTTCCTCATCTTAGCTCAACGCAACCATCCTACAAATATTTGTTGCTTTATATTTCAAAAAAATTATTTTATCTCATTATTATATGTTTACTTTCCAGGTTCCTCCACTAAGCTATGTGCTTCTTCAGGACAGATAGCATTCTGGAGATCTTCTAGTTACTGATAAGGTGCCCAGCACCCAGTAGATTCTCCGAAAGTGTCAAAAGAACAATCAAGTAAAGTAAATGCACTGGGAGCTGTTCAGGTCCACTCTGAGGGGCAAACAGACCAGGCTGAAGAAACTTCTCTAAGAATCCTGAAAAGAATCCACATAGGCTTTCAAAGAGCTGAATGATAGCTTCCTTGTAAAAATTAGCTACCACATACTGAGTACTCACCACATGGAAAGCACATAGGCCTCATCTCATCTAATGCTCCTGGCCACCCTGAGAGTTAGGTCCTATTACCATCTCATTTTCAGGGAAGCAGATGGAGACTCAGGAGGGTAGCTGCCTTGGGTTGAATGCTGTGCTAGTGGAGGAAGTGAGGACTTAAACTGGGTTCTAGAACTTGCTGGCTGAAGTCTACACTGTGTACACAAAGGGGGTAATACATTGGGATTGGGATTCTCCAAACCAGCAGAAGTAGACAGTGCCACCCGATGTTGGGTTCTGACTTAGGGAAAGGGTCTGGGAGGCACTTCTGACCCTTCAGTAGGAGACACAAAGGCTCTTTCAGACATACAAGCCAACTCTGCACAAGGATCTGCCATGAATCCATACCTGCAGAGGTAGGGGCAAAACAGGCCATGGAGCCTCAGTACCAGGAGCTAACTCAGGCACCCCATTTACAACCCATGAAAATTCTCCTTTAATCCTCACAGTGATCCAGAGAAACTGGCAAGGCAGGGAACAGGACTAATCCCCATCTCACAAACAAGAACATCAATCACAAATATTCTCTTTCTGCATTCAACCCTTTCCAAAGGGCCTAAGCTATCCTGGGGTCAATATAGGTGAGGACTCATTCAATCATCATCTCAGGCTTGCAGATGGGCTTTATCATGATCACCTGCCTCCAAGGGGTTAAGAAACATCCATTCATTCATTTATTCCCTCCTCCACTCATCCATCTCAGCCAATATTTATTAAGTATCTAGAACGTGCTGGCCGAACAATAGGGAACAAACAAGGCCAGTTCTTGCTGGCATGGGGCTTATATTCTAATGGAGGGAGGGAGAAAATACACAAATAAACAAAGACAAGGGAATTTCAGTAAGTACTGTGTAGACAAAATAACAGAAATGTGGTTGAGAGAAGCTAAGTGCTGATATAGGTGGGATGGTCGGAGAGGGCATCCCAAATGACATCTGCATTAAGATGTAAGGATGAGAAGGAGCCAGACACCCAAGGAACAGGTGAGGACTCTTCTAAACAAAAGGAACAACAAAAGCCTGTGACTGAGTGTGGGACAAATACATACAAAGGACAGAAAGAAGGCCGGTGCAGAGGAGGGCAATGGTAAGGGGAACAAGTCTGAGAGAGAGGCAGGGCTGGGCGCTAGGTCCACAGAAAGAATCAGGGTTTCGCTCCAGCTCCTCTGCCTCCCAGAATTTGTATCCAAAGAAAATCAAGTGGCCAAAATGATTTAGAAATAATTTTAAAAACTCATCCAGTGAAGATAAACCAGGACGATAAGACCTCATCCTCCTGAATAAAGATATAGAACTGAAAACTCTTAGAGCTTAATTTAGGCCCAGCACACAGTATGTGTTCAACAAATGCTAGTTGAATGGACACCGTGCAAAAGTGATTTCAACTGCATACACAGCAAACATGGACTTGCTGAAAACCTGCAGACCAATAGGATTCAAGGCCTTAAGTGAAGAAAGACCAAAGCCCACCAGATATCATGATGCTAGTTACATGCTTGACAGTACTTGATCCCACCAGAGGACATGCACTTAACATTTAGAACTACAAACATATTTAGATAAATGCTCAGATACCAGATGTATAATAAGTTATTAAGAAAACCAGGATGGCCTAATTTTGAAATCTGACATCAGAAAGACAAATGGCCCCTGCCCCCTAGACCTCCTGCCTGAGCAAGAACCCAAGACTGACCCAGGGCCAGAACTGTTCTCACTGCCTGAACCAACAATTTATATACTGAAAAAGGAAATGAACCTTTAAGATGGGGTGGAGAGGATCAGGTTGGGCCAGGCGTCCAAGGTCAAGGTGAAGCCATGGGCAGTCATGGGCAGGAAAGTAACAAATATCTTGTTACTGATTTTATGATAGTTTAGGGGCTTGTCTCCCCTCTGCTTCTAGAGCACTAGAACTGTATCCCATGCTTCTGCCTCCCCCAAATATGCAATAGTCCTTCCTATGTGCATGCACCAGGAGCTCAGACATTTGTGGAATGAGTGAACAGGCAGGCAGCTGAGGGTCTATTTTTATCAAGCGGTGTGGTCCTGAATGAGGTCCCTGGAGTTAGAGTCAGCGAGGAAGGGCAATAGGATCACATGTAAGACCTGAACCAAGGGGAGGCATCTGTGTGCCGGCCACACAGGGAAACAGCAAAAAGAACCAAAGAAGAAATGCTTCTGAGGAAACTTGATCCAATACTTCAAGAGCTGTCACACTCGCAAGGAATTAGGCACGCTCTATCCAAAGCCCCAGAAGTCAACTGTCAGCTGAATTTAAGGAAGAATTCTTTCCCAGCGAAGTATGTGTTTTGTGGACTGCTAGCACTCCGGGAGTGGGGGCGCAGTACGGGAAGGAAGGGAAAGATTCCAAATGATTCCACAGGAAAATATGTTGAGGAATTTGAGTTAATCAAAGATAACAGATGTTCTTGCTGAGGAGCACAGCTTTTGGCCCTTCTCAAATTTATGTGGCCCCGGGACGCCTGGGTGGCTCAGTTGGTTAAGCGGCTGCCTTCGGCTCAGGTCATGATCCCAGCGTCCTGGGATCGAGTCCCACATCAGGCTCCTTGCTCCGCAGGGAGCCTGCTTCTCCCTCTGACTCTTCCTTCCACTCTGTCTGCCTGTGCTCGCTCTCATTCACTCTCTCTCTGACAAATAAATAAATAAAATCTTTAAAAAAAAAAAAAAAAAAAATTTATGTGGCCCCAACAGCTTTCCATAGGATGTTATGAATATCTCACAGAGTCTCTGTTCTAAGCTCATCTGTGAGAAAAGATGAATTAGAGCTGACAAAAGCATCTTATGAAAAGCGGAGTGTCACACCAGTTTTTAAGTACTTTTAGGACATAAAATTCAACACTGCACATACAGTACAGACGCAGTCTAGGAGAAAACTAGAACCACTGGTTTATTCTCTCATAAAAAAGTCCAGATAGACTTTCATCTGGAATGGCCAAGTGAAAAGCCAAAAGGTCCAGTTACACATGAGTATGTAAATTAGCTGTCTCCTGCCACCACTTGGTGCCCATGTAAGTAGGTGATAGGGATATTACAAAGAGATCCTGGAAGTAATCAGTGTTGTTGGGTGAGCAACTTAGTGACAGGATGAGTTCTTGCCAGATCCCACTCTGACCCTTCATGCAGAAAATACTGCCTGCCTGTCTTGCTCCCATTCATCTATCCATTCTGTAAATATTCACTGGGGGGAGGGGGGTCTTCCATAGATCAGCAGTAGTAAGTAAAGCCAAATAAGGTGTTGCTTTAGGATTACCTTTTGGGGAATACAGACAATAAACAAATCCATTGCACAAAAAATGATTTAATTAAGGTTTTCTATATATATTACAAAGGAAATAAATGGTGCAAAACAATGGTAAGTTACACAGAGATCTTGTCTAGTGTGGGGTTTCAGGATGGGTTCTCTGAGGAAGCATAGAGACCCTGTTTTACAGATCCTCAAATGTGCAGGTCAAAAATAAGTCTCTGTGACATTACTCTGGGAAATCATGGCCCTGGAGGGCTGGGAAAGGCCACACATGCCTACCCACCACAGTAGCCTCCTCTCTAGCACACATCTTATTATGCTATATTTGGGACAATGACTCAGTAGGTCTGGGGAGGACTAGAGAATCTGCATGTCTAACCCAGTGATTCTCGTGCTGTTAGTCTGCAAACATTTAAGTAATACTACTGTATTGGGCATTTTGAAAAACCTAAATAAATGGAGAGCTATACCATGTTCATGGATAGAGAGGCTCAATCACAAAGATGTCAATTTTCTTCAAATTAACTTATAAATTCAATATACTTCCAACCAAAATCCCCATGGAGTTTTTTTTTTTTTCTTTATTATTGTTTAACCTGAAAGCTGAATCTAAGATTAATTTGGAGGGCAATTTTGGAAAAGAACAAACTGAGAGACTTGACTTACTATCTCCAGGCTTACAATTAAAGTACAGGTGAGGTATTAACATAAAATTAGCCAAAGAGAAAATGTAACAGAATAGAACAGAAAGCCCCAAACAGACCTGTACTTTTAGGAGAACTATATATGCAAGACAGCATTACAAATCAATAGGGAAAAGAAATACTACTGAAGAAACTGATAATTTATATTTAAAAAAAAAAAAAAAACCCTGAACTCCTACATCACATCATATGCAAAAATAAAATTCAAAGTAGGTTATATCCCTCAATATGAAAACATAAAACATTTAAAACTCTTGGAAGGAAATACAGAAGATTTTTACAACTTTGGGGTAGGGAAATACATTTTAAATAAGATACCGATTATGCAAACCAAAAAGAAGAGACTGGCAAATTTGACTTCAATAACGTTGAAACTCCTGTATGCCATAAACAAATAAGAAAAGCCACACAGTAAGAAAAGCTATTTGCAGCATACTTATATTCAGAATGTATCAAGATACTAATATCTAGAATGTATCAAGAATTCCTACCCATGAGAAAAGACAATCCAAGGAGAAAAAGATATGAGCAAGAAGGTCACAGATGAGAAACCCAAACAGAGGAAAAAACACGAAAGTAATTAGAGGAATGTAAATTTAAAATACTAAGATTCAAAACTTAAAAAAAATCAAAAAATCAACCAGACCAAGTGCTTCTAGAATATAGAACAGCAGAATTTTCATACACTATTGTTTAGAAAGTAAACCAGAATGATCCTTTCAGAAAGCAATTTGACATTATCTGATAAAACCCATGATGCATGCACCCTACTACTAGCAATTCCACTACTAGGTATACCGCCTAGAAACCTCCATTCACACAAACAAGGAAGCATGGAAAAGACATTTATTGTGTGCGTAGTAACAGTGGGAAACAGGAGAAAGTCTAAATCCCCATCAAGAGGAGCTGGCTAAACACAATGTAGTCTTTTTATACATTGAAATACTACACGGCAGAAAAAAATTAATGAACCAAACCTATATGTATCAGCATGGGAACATCTTAAAACCAATACTGAGCAAAGAAACAAAGTTGTGAGAGAATATAAATAATGTACACCATCAATATGAAATTTTTAAATATGCAAGAAAGGTCTAGGCACTATTTGGGAGATGAATATATAACATATTATTAGCATATAGTTTATATGTAACATATAATTTTATACAAACTTACATGGTTACTTATTAAAATGTATAATTATATATTAATATATCATGTGTATATACATATGTGTGTGAGATACACACACACACACACACACACACATCATGTGTAAACTTGAGAATGCTCAGTCTAAATTCAGCATCGTGACCTCTAAAGAGGGAAGGAGATAAATGGTATCTGGGGAGAGAATTAAAATCACTCATAAAACCACTGGCCCTCTACACTACTTATAATAAGCATTAGGGATTAAGGTAAGGGATGTTCTTGAATAAAACCATATTTTTTTCAGATTGAAAGCCTCCAAAAGCATTTAGCCCAACCTCTGACTCAGAGAGGAAGCGTCTCTTCAGTACCTGGAACAAGGGATCCTCCTACCTCTACTCAGAAGATGCTAAGTCAGAGCCACTATGTCCTGTTATGCATGTTGGTAATGCACAATTCTGGAGCACACATTTCACTATATAAATAATGCCCTCTAGGGTTGTGCAGTGAACAGCTTCTATAACCATTTGTGGCAGCCCTATAACCACCAGGTCATAAACCCTTCTGGAAGGCTGATGAAGAAAAATGACCATCCACACAATTACTGCTTATAATGTGGGTAGATTCAAACACCTCCCCAACAATGATTAGAGGTCCTCCACTAGCTGAACACTTTCAGAGATGGGTGATCACAAGCTTCAGAAGTACTTGCAGATAGTGCTGTGAAACTAAGCTCTTGCTTTAAGCACATTTGAAACCAGCCTCTTTATAACCTCTATCCATCAATGCTGATCTGCTTCCCTTGAGCATGACATCTCAGCTACTGAAAGAAAATGAATCCCCCCTGTCCCCCACCCAGACTTCTGCTTTCCAGACTATAGTTTTGACTTAGGTTACTACAAACACGCTGTCTCCTCTTTCGTTAAAAATGCCTCTTTTTTAACTATCATTTTACGAGTGTTTCTTACCCTAATAAGCAACCAGGCATGCTGACAGGTCATCAAAGAACAAAAAAATCGTTTCTCTCAGCTGCTTCTTTGGGAAACCTCTAAAATCTCCAAAGCCGTCAAATGCCCACAGAAGCTAGCACGAGCAAAGCCAAAGAAAGAAGAGGTCAGGCTTTTCCCAGAGTGGGGCAACGTTAACTGAGCAGAACCAGGACAGAGGCCTCACAGGCCAAGGGACACAAATCATTTTCCACTTACTCCCAAAACTCCATGACGGGAGAGGTGGCATTCTGCAGGGACACATGACTGTGGTTGCTCATGTTCAGTTTCTGGAACTCCACACAATTCTCTACAGTGGAAACAAGACAAGAAATAGAAGATTAACCTCTGCAAGGGCTGGACCTTGGGAAACATTCAGATTTGATGATGCAACCAGCTGGTTTTACCTAGCCGCTCCAAGCAAACATGCCTCAGAGAACACTGGGGATGCAGATCAATAACTTGTCAGTTTAAGAGAGAGGTCTGGTCAGATTAGAACAGGAGCAAAATTGGGGGGGGGGGCAGGGCACCTTCTCTCAGTCCCACTCCATACGTCCTATCCAACTCTTCCTTCCTGCCTTGCTCTCTCTTTTCTATTTCTCTACTGAAGGCCTGCCCATGGCATCTCTGTCCTGCCTAGTGGCCCCAACAGGAATGGCGGGACTAAAGGAGTTGTGTCAGTCATGGGGTCACTAGGATAATAATGCATTTGAGACTGAGTTCTCCTTCATGTAGAACACTAACATTGTAGCTGCCTCATAAAGACATGATAACTGGATGAAATGTCATGAGCCTGTATGTGTAAAGGATTTCTGCTTTCTTCACCATTCCCTCAATTGATCCGTTGGTCCAAGGAAAGTTTTGTTGAATGTCTCTATTTCATGAAACTTAATGACCAAGGGGGATTCGAATTTCAGGTAAAAACATCCAACTGTTGAACCTTAATGGCCCAGATCAACCTCCTCCTCCAGGAAGACTTACTCAATCTCCCTCCCCTCAAATGCTAAGAAAATTAGGATTTAAAGGCCCTCCAAGGAACCACCTTCTCCAACTCCCTTTATTTTGAAAAGGAGAACCTTAAGGGCCAGAAATGGTCAACGGACCTGCACCTATACCCTCTCCCTCCTCTACAAAGTCACCAGCCAACTGCAGACAGACCAGGGAGTCAGCTGCTTTGTTATGGTCATCACCCAGCTCTGTTCCCCACCAGGGGACCCATAGTTCTTTACAGCACCCCTGGTTACAGAGCCACCTCAGCCAGACTGGGAACCAGAGCCAGACTGGGAACTCCCTGAGGGCAGCTGTGCCATTCACTGCAGGGGCCCTGTACCCAGCAACAGAGTCTGCATAGAGCCAGTGCTCTGCCCAGTCAGGTACTGCTCTCTCCTCACACGTGAGCAAATTCTCCAGCTACATCTGTGAATTCTGGAGCAGGAAGCCCTCCTATACCTGATGTTCACCACATCAACAGTGTTCACACACTCTTAGCGAAAGGGGGCTACAAACCAGGGGCAGACAGGTTCGCAGTCTGCTGGGGAAATGTCCTCTGATCACTGGCCTCCTTCCTGCTCCCTTGGCAAGTGCTCATCATCTTCTGAAGAGGGGGATGGGTGTGGGGTACACAAAGTCCTGAAAAGAGTCTGAAAACCCGAGATTATAGGTGCCCTTGTGCCTTTATCCAGGGAGAGGAGTTCTTAGTTTTGATCAGTCTCTAAAACAAGGGTTTTTTTTTCCCCCCTAGAGTAAAAAAAATTTCTCAGACATCCGACATGGACAAGGTGTTTTTATTAAAATGACATTTAGTTATGTACAAATAAATGAGTGATTATAGTATTATGGTAATCATACAACTATAAAAGCAGAATTAAGTTTATACATTAAGTATCAACTACAAAAGACAATTCAGATTGATAGCATAAAATCGATGTGTAGTATAATGCCATTTTGTGAAGTTAAATGGACTTCCCAGTAGAAAAATGGAATCAACAGGGAGGAGGCAGGGTCTATGGAGCTCTGCTTGCCTGTTCTTCCACTGGCTACTTGAGATTCAATGCTACTACCATTTTTTTTTCTGGTCACACTTGCGCAACATCCTTATTCTTAGAGTTTGCTACATTCTTAACTGGACTTCACTTAGTACTGAAGCACCATTTATAAATTAAATCTCTCTGGTCTTCTCCATTGGCCACCATCCTATTTATCAAAAACAAATCTTAAGTTGCAAACACGCACAGCCAGGCACTGCAACCTCCTGCCTGACCTTGGTTATAAGATGGTTGTGCACAGAATCCATGGGTGCATATTTTTAGAGTGTCCTCAAAATAAACACACAGAATTAAATTATCATGGAGGACTCATAGGCCTTCTAGAGTATACACTTGAATTTTAATTTGAGAAACATCCCAATGAAATCCCTGGCCAAAGAAAGGTTAAGAACCATGACCCTAAAGAGAGACAATAAGAGACCTCTACAAAATGCAATGGGTGGGAGCTGGATAAAGTCATGCAGGACTAGAAGCTACTTCACAGCACTTCCTAGGCCTAATTGCTACTGTTCCTTCTGCTGGTAACCAACATCCTACCCAGTCTTACTGTATCTTAGGATGACAGACCACTTCCAGAGACAACCTAACCACAGGTTATAACACAGATGATGAATAGCTTAAAGCACGTGTGCCGATTCCAGTCAAAAGGCAGTGGCTCCCTGGAGCAGAGTGGAGAAGGGTTCTGAGGCCAAGACAAGATTCAAAAAGGGAAGAGGTCTACAATTGATTGGTGATGTCTGCTCTGAACCTGGCCGTCAGATAGGGATTGAACGTGTTATTTGCCTTCCCTGGATTATAAGACTCAATCTTAATAGGATGGACAAATTGAAAAGCCAACAGCACATTAGAATCCAAAGTAATCTAAAAAGTTATCCACTCGAGGGAGTAGGAGAGTGGTAAATTCAAATATCTACCTGAGTTAGACAGGTAAAGTAAATATGTAATGTGGACTAAGTGGAGACTGTGGCCAAATTGAGGACAGAGGTGTTATCCAAAGACAACTGCTTATTAGCCCCAGAACTGCTGCCAAGCAAAAATTTGGCAATGTGGGTCTGCTGTTGCCAGGTTGTTTTTTTAATTTTTCAAGAGAAATTGGAAATCTGGATTTTCATGTGAGGTTTTCTGGTTTTTAAATTTTGTCAACGAGATACATTTTTTAAATTCACTGATCACTGATCAAAAACCTAATGGTGTGTAGGCCCCTGGTTTGCAACCCTTAATCTAGTCTAACCCCTTCATTTTAGAGAGGAAAATCTGATATCCAGAAATGCAGGGCTGGAAATGGAGCTTGACCCCCTCATACCTGCCTGCACAGGGCTCAGTCTCTATATTAGGCAAAGTGAGGAAAGAACATCACCATTCCACTACCTGTGCCAATTCCTGGGCCAGGGCTCAGCTCAGGCTCAGGGCTGCAACCCACAGAATGAAACCAGACCCAGTTAAGAACTGACCTCCAATTTCAGTGGAGTCTGGACTCATGTCAAAAGGCCAAAGGCTGATTGATCTCCAGGATATGGGCATACCCCCAATGCCAAGTCCCCCAGCACCAGCAGACAGACCCTCCCTGGGGGCCATACCTGTGTTCCATTCATGCCCACAGGTGGCCCAGGGAAGCTCTGTAGTGAAGCAGTTGCTCAGGTAGAAAATGGCCCATGCCAGGATGATGATGTAGTACACGTTTAGATGGGCCTCAATCACCTGTGTTGCGTAGCCAATGCCTGAAAGAACAAAGGGAATGATTTGTATCTCTCTCCACCTTGTTACAACAGTCTCAGCTACTTTTCACAGACTGACATCACTCAGGAACCACTTCATTTTCTAACTCAATGCTTACCTTCAAATAAAGGGCAAATTTTCCTCCAACATGTAATGCCACCTTCACTAGTGAACTGTCCCAGAGCTGTTTCCAAGAAAAAAACAGGAATTCCACAGCAAATAAAAAACACCACGTAGGGAATCAGGAACGCCCCTACAAGGATGCAAAGTAAGGGAATGCGGTTAAAATTGCCTCTACTATTTCAAGTTTGACAAAAGAAATCTTTAATAAGCACCTCCTATGTGTGAGACATGTTCTCTGAGCTTAAAGTCAAGTCCACACCTTGAGTCAGAAAATATGGCCCTGGGTCTGTGCGGTTTGTACATCTACCTCCCATCTCCCATCCTCAACTTCATCTGTAAAATGGGGCTTTAAAAATCAATATCTATACCACTCTTCTCACAGAAATGTACATCTAAGATGATAATGTCAAAGTGTTTTCTTTCCTTGATTCTGTGTTTATATATTTCACCCTACAGCATAGGTTAAATCAATTCCCTTTCTGAACATTACATTGTCCTTTTGTATTCTAAAGTAACCTCAACAGGCAAGGTAAGGGTGACCCCTTCTTCTTATTTACTTTGGAAGTAATCTACAAAAAGAATGTTTTCATTAGGAGATGCATTCTCCAGGAGATGTGCAATAAGCAGCCTCAGGCCCTAGCACATGAGAGTCAGATAAAGGAGCTGAGTTATAAGGGGTTTGCTGTAAGAATCTATCTATTCAGAAAAGTTGACTTTGAATCAGTCTGAGAAAAGACTACCATAAGCTTTAGGGCTCCTATCTTGATACACACAATACCCATTGCCTGGGCTTTTCTGTGAAACAAATTAAATAACTGAGGTGAACATGAGCTATTTTAACCAGAAAGGGATTTTTTTCAAATCCCTCATTCTCTCTCACCCATCTAATAACAAAGCCTGAACACACATGCTATTGCCCACCATCTGATCTCACAAACGAAGGCTTTAACTGAAATTGCTTTTTGCTAAATGAAGTCTCTTTAACCTTAGAATTAATAACAACAGTTTCGATCAATCCTGATAGTAGGACAGCATCTACCAGATTTTGAAAGGGTTTTAGCTTTTTTGGGCAAGATACTTTTTTAAAAGTTTCACAATGGGAAAGAAATTCATTAAACTATTGTTAGGATCTATGAATAGAACTGTGTATTTTTTTTTTTTAAAGGCAAGCAGTTGGTAATCAGATACCCCAACTCTATCAGAAGCAAAAAGTGTGTGAGAAGGAACAAGAGGATCTGTTTGCTGAACATAAATCTAAGTGTTTACAACAAGCTGCAGTAGGTTCCCTAATACATTGTAGTATACTTGTGAACCCTCTAGAACCTAACAGGTGGCACTTTCTGAAAAACTTTTAGCCTATGTATTCACAAAACTAGCAATCCTTAAGATAACTAGCTCAATTAAATCAGGTTATCTGTGTACCTAACGGAGACTCTTGGCAAATTACAGAGAAAAAAAAAACCTAATTTTTAAACTTTGCTCACTACACCTTTTTTTTTTTTTTTAAATCTGTGCAGAATTTGTAATTAACCCAACTTACTTTGTTTTCTCCTTTTAGGCATGCATTTGGTTTTGGCATAATAATTTCCTGTATTTAAAAAAAGGTGTTAAAACAGTTTTTGCCTGGGACTACCCTAAAGGGTTTCCACAGGTTTCTCAGAAGACACGGCAGCTACTAAAGGCTGAATCTGCAGAGGCAGAACTCACAGCTGAGGCCATAGGGCACATTCCGGGTCTCCAAGGCCACTCCCTCTCTCTCTCTCGTGCCAAGCCACCAACACCGGCGGTCACTTCATTACCAGTGCAGAGCAGGCTTGGAGCAGCCTGTGCCTTCAGAGTGAATGTCTCCAAAGAAAGGGCCCGGGCCAAGCAGTACCCTTCTCACTGTCCCTGCAGCTGCTCGCACAGGAAGTCCAGCTCCACGCAACCTAACAGTGTGGTCCCTGCCAGCCAACTTCTGAGCCACCTTCAGTGGAATCTGGGGATCTGCTGGAGGAGCAGGGGAACAGCAGGGAGAGAGAGGAATGCATAGACACAGGCTTTTCCTTAGAGAAATTGTGCCCAAGAAGGTATCACAAGGTACCCTTGCCATGCACCGCCTTCTGTCCTGCAAATATGATAGGTGGAGGCTCCTAAAGTCCTTGAGTGGAAAGATTTGAGGATTCACTGCAGCATCACCACCAAACTGACTTGGGTACATCACTAGGAAAGACTCTCTCATCTCCTTCCTTTCCCTGTTCCCTGCTCCAATACCTCTAAGTATCTCCTACACATTAAATCAGTATTGTTGCTATTTGTCTTAGGTGGCTCTGAGACTAGTGAAAGGAAGTGCTTGGGGCCAATGTTTCCACCAGATGGGCCAGGAAGGGGACCTAGTGAAGGCCTTAAGGGCAAATGAAAGACTGGGCAGGTAATCAAACATTAATGCCCCAACTTAAAGTTTTCCCTGTTGTCAGTCCAATACCAGTTTAAAACAAGGCCTTGGTGGCAGAATCTCATCTTTACTTCTCACAGGGTTATTTCTTTGAACCTTTGTATCTCATCTGCAAAATGGGTACGCCAATGCCCGCAAAGATGACTTTAAGGATGCAAGGAGATGATGTAGGTAAAGCTTGTTACAGAGTCTGGCATTTCAGTAAGCGCTCAAAACCTGAGCCTACTCAGATCACGATGAGAGTCCCTTTCCTTCATGCTGGTTTCCAGTGAGGAAAGCTAAGGATCAAAGGGTTTTTCTCCTCCTTAACAGTGATACGGGTACAAAAAGCAAGGGCTCCTAGCCTAGGCCTCCACCTCAAGTTGCTGCAGAACACACCTGGCTGTCAAGTCCCCGCGTGCCAGCAGGCGGCACATTCAGGTGCGAAGAGGCGCGTGCACATGCGCCCTGGGAGAGGCGAGTCTAGCCCTGGGAAATGCTCCCGCGCCAGGTGGCCCACAGAGGGCATTCCCCCGAGGGTCCCGCTACACGCAGGCGCGGGCGGGGTCGCGCGCTCGCCCCCTTGCTCCCCGCCCCCACCGGGCTGAGTTCCCCTCCCCGTTCTCCCTCACGTCGCGCGTGCAGCCTCACCTCCTCCGTTCTTGTAGCACAGGTAAGGGAAGCGCCACACGTTGCCCAGCCCTATGATCTCCCCAGCCACGCTCAGCACGAACTCCACCTTGTTGTTCCAGTGGCCACGCTCGTGGACCGCCTTGTCGCGCTTGTCGCGCGGATCCCGCGCGGACGCCGCGCCCCCGCTGCCGCCGCCGCCGCTTCCCAGCGCCTCAGACTCCCGCGCCTCCTCGGCAGCCTTCCCATTGCCCAGAGGCAGCGCCTTCTCCGCCGTCATGGCCGCGCTGGCTGCCTCGTGCGCCGGGCCCGGCTCTGCGCCGCCGCCCCGGGCGGGCTGGCTTTTCAGGAGGCGCGAGCGGGCGGGAGGGGGAAGCAGGGGGTGGAGCTGAGGGGCCGGGCCCGGCCAGCGCGGGGACGGGAACGCCGCGCGGCGGGCCCGGCCCTCAGGGCGCCCACGCCGCCTCAGCCCGGCAAGGCCCGGGAACCCGCGAGCACCTTGCGCGCGCCGAGCACCTTGCGCGCGCCGAGCACCTTGCGCGCGCCGAGCACCTTGCGCGCGCCGAGCACCTTGCGCGCCCTTCCTTGCTGTTCTCCTACCCTCTGGCCTTAGGACAAGAGAGGAAGGACCTAGGGCCTAGGTTGGGCTCCTGGCACCAGTCCCTCAAGTTCCATCAGGTGTTTAACCTCTGAAAGCTTGGGCCTAGACTGCCCATCTCGAATAAGATAAGTGGGCTCTAGACCAGACTTCTTCCATCTTTAAGGTACATACCAAGCACCTGCAGATCCTGATCTTGTGGGTCTGGCAGGGCTGGAGCTTCTGTGATCTAACAATCCCCAGGTGTGGATGCTGCTGGTTCAGGAACTACACCTGGAGGAAAAGGAGAGTAAATGAACTCTTGATTTCTTCCCAGTTCTCAAGGTTTGCAAACTTCCCTAGTATGGGTACACCTACAGAACTTGTTCATCCTGGTGCTCACTGTTCTAAACACAAGGAACCAGGACAGTGTGGCAGATGAGCATCTGTCTGAAGACGGGCAAGTATAGGTTGAATCATGCTCCACCTGAGTTGTGTGAAGTCATCTGACCTCAGTGTCTTAGTTTTCCTGATATGCAAAAGGAAATACCAATAATACCTTTCTTAGGGGTTGTGTGTGGGTTTGTACTTAATGAGAAAATGCTTATAAAGTACTGAGTATGTTGGAAGAGCTCAATGAACATTAACACTTTTTAACAATATCATATAATGTGTAGTAACACAATGTCTATACTTATAAAGTACTGAGTATGTTGGAAGAGCTCAATGAACATTAACACTTTTTAACAATATCATATAATGTGTAGTAACACAATGTCTATATTTGTGCATCTTCTTGTTTAGTATCTATCATGTCACTTAAATTGTAAGGATGATATACACTGTCTCATTCATTATAATAGCCACAGAGCTTAGCGCAAGATCTAGCACATAGTAGGTGTTCAGTAAATACTATGGCAAGAGAGAAAGAGGAAGGGAGGAAGAAGGAAAGGGAAAGAAAATTAGATCTGCAAGGTACTACAGAGATCATCAGATCCACCTCAGTCATTTCACAGCGCTGGAGGAGCCCAACCACAAGATCTCTTACTAATGCCACTCTCTGTGTTCTCCATCCATCCCTTGGAGCTCCTTCTGGGGCTTTTTGAGGGAAAACTTCCCCCATCTGGTAGCCTTCAGCCTCTGCTTTCATTCTAGCTTACAACTGCTTGAGTCTCTCCCCACCTCCACCCCTCTAGAAAACCATTCCTGCCACCATCTTCCCATTTCAGGCCTTCTTCCTCCCCTCCCCCTCACTATCATATTTCTTGAAAGAGTAAGTTTACATGCTGCTGGCCCTGTCTTCACTTCCCACTCACTCCTCAGCCCACAGCAATCTGGTGCCCACCCCCACCGTTCCTTTGAAAGCGCTGTGAAGTCCCTGAAATCCTCTTCATTTGGCAGATCTTATAGTTCCTTGTCCATCCCAATCCTGCCTGACCTCTAGGTAACTTTCTGTACCATTGTCCTCTTCTTTCTGTCTTAAAACTCACATTTGCATGC
Source organism: Mustela lutreola (assembly GCF_030435805.1). NCBI lineage: Eukaryota > Metazoa > Chordata > Mammalia > Carnivora > Mustelidae > Mustela > Mustela lutreola. The sequence goes on along the minus strand of NC_081291.1, from coordinate 52,827,471 downwards.
TTTCTTTAACACTGCCTGCCTCAGCTGCTGTTTCTCTTCCTGCTTCTCAGCTCTTTCTTTCTCTCCTCTTAAATTTCATCTCATGCCTTTATCACCCAAAAAAAAAAAAAAATGCCCACACCTCCCACACCTCTGTCCCCATGTGCTGTACAGGGTATGTCCAAAAGCAAAGATCCTGCCGAGTGTTTAGGATAAGAGTAAACTGAATTCAGATAGATGTGGGGTCACATCCAGGCTCTTCCCCTTAGGAGCTGTGTTATCTCTGTCCTCAGACTCCCTCCTCTGCCAAGTGGCGTTGATACTAGTTCTGACCCCATGGGATGGTGTGAGGGTTTGCAGGCTGAAAGCTTTGAAAACAATAGGTACTCTGTGAATAGTAGCTATTATTTTTATTTTGAAGTTGATGGTGATGTCATTCCCTTGCTTAAAAGTTTTCATTGGCCTTTCTTTGCCTACAGGATGAAATCAAATTGCTTATCTTGACATTCAAGCCTACCCCACAATCTGATTGCCCTAGCCTTTCCTTCTAAACGGATGCTGTGTCTATCCCACACAAAAACTCCATATTAGTACTTTGATTTGGGGGAGAGGGGGCGTGATCCTCAATACTGCACATAGAATGGTCTATGAAGGAAGGAATTCATGTCTGACCTTGACAGTGCCTGCACACAGTAGGCACATAGTGCCTAGGAGTCCTACTGTTTAAATTAACAACTACATCAAAAGTTAGAGACACAGTTCCAACCCTTATTGCAGTATTAGGCTATCATCCCAGAACCTTGCAGTGTAAGAGGGCTGTATCTGGCCAACCTCTGGCACAGACTGGGCTTAGTTTTGCTTATAGGTGGTTATGAGTCCTTGGGTATGTCCCCTAATTTCTGAGCGTTGTTGTCGTTACCTTATCATAATGAGCCTGACTTTCCTCATCCCCCAGGGTGGTCTTAGGGGTAAAGTGAGACTACATGCAGAGAAGAGCATTGTACATACACTAATGTCCCAAATTCATTTCTCAGGTTTTATTGTTTCCTTTTATAGAAGTTGACGAAGTCAGTATCCTCTTGCTAGAATTTGGTAAATAAATGTTTAAAGTCTTTCCCTGTGGTTGTATCATGGCTCTGGAAAACACTTAATTCTTTCTCCTCTGTGCTTATGCAGAAGAACCCACATATCCCCCAACATTTCAGAGCCTCATCTCTGGAACTTTTTAAATTTTTTTTTCCATTTTGTTATTTCTTGAGTGGCAGTAACTTAAAGTGCACACACTCATGTTCCTGGATGGATGTACTGAGGTTGGAGCAAGTCAGGAATGTGGGCCATGGACCATCTCCAGAGCTGGTCCTGATGCAGCATAGCATAGTGGTTAGGAACATGGGCTGTACGGTCATACTTCCTGGGTCAAAGCCCACATCTGCCAACTTGGCACATTACTCTGAGCTCCAGTTTCCTTATCTACCAGATGAGAGTACTAATAGTATTTGTCTTTAATTGTTATGAAGGTTATATGGGCTAGTATTTGTAAAGTACTTATATTTATGCCTGATAAAAACATTTCTGTTAAATGAATATATAGTCTTCAGAGGACAGAAATGTCATGACTTTCTTATTCCTTTCTTGGGACAAGCATTCAAAGTCTTTAATCTGTACATAGCTGTCCTGAAGGCTCATTTAAACTTCAGCATTGCTCATTCATTCATTCTCCAAATACTTGTGGATCTTCAATTAGACACTTTATTGGTCTTGAGGGTGCAAAACCAGAGAGAAAGCCTGCCCTAGGAGTATGCTGAAGCCAGGTCATACAAGCTCAGGAGAGTCAGTTATTAAGTTTTCAGAATTTTGCAAGCCATAATTGGGAACTTGAAGCCTTCTGTGGTAGTTGTACCCCAGGAATCTATAAAAGCTACACATCAACCCTACACCCATAGCCAATGTACCAGCCCACCATTATGGAATAGTGGGGGAGGCAGATTCTGGTTAAGTAATCACAGAAATGAATAGAAGTTGGAGATTCTAGTTTATGCCATAAAAGAGAGACTGTGGTGCTGGAGGAACTTGTAACTAAGAGACCTGACTTGTCAAGGAGATCAGGGAAGGCTCTCTGAGCAAGTGACAGATGAGTTGAAGCCTAGAGGGACAGAAGCAATGAATGGGGTAGGAGGGGTTGGGGGTCTTGAAAGATGATGATCACTGAGGCTGAGGCTAGAGGGCAGAGTATGGAACAAGACGTACCTGAAGGGAGAATATTTTTAGCTGTGAGTGACATTAGGATATTTGCATTTTAAAGAGATTACTGTGAAATGTGGTTTATGAAGTGAGGAGGGTGCTATGAAGAGACTACTGCAGTAGTCCAGGCAAGAGATGATGGCAGCTTACATGAAGGAGGTGGCAGTGGAAAGGAAGTGAGGAAGAAGGAGTTGGTAAAACCCACAGGATTGACCTGGGGCTGAATGTGGAAGATAAGGAAAAGGAAGGTATCAGGTATATCTGCCAGGTTAGTAGAACCCCAGCATTCTGCTGTGGGTGTGATGGTCCTGCTCCACTTTGTGCATATACACCCACTGCTGGCTTGCTCAAGGAGAGATAAGCCAGAACCACTGGACCAGTGCACAGCCTTCAATTGTGTGAACTGTTGCAGGACCAAAAACCTACACGACAGAACCAGTATCAAAGAAGGGAAACAAAAAAGGCATTAGATACCAGATAGAACTTCTTACAAATCATCTAGGCTGAATAATCTGTCCCAGGGGTAGCAAACTCCTCTCACCTGAGCTTTTGCTATGGAAGCTAGACTGGCCCATAGCAAGGAGACCACATGAGAACGTATGGGTGGGCTTTCCCAATTACAAGAGCCTTTGAGAACACAGATCTCTGCAAAAACTATTCCTCATTGCTGCCATTCTACTTTTTTCTAATGGGTTTGTGTTAGCAATCCCAATTCTTCATTCTTCCCTGTATCCATGAGATTTTGCCATGTAACTCTGCAGGACCCTCCCAGCACCAGAGTCCAGTCATCTAACTTGCTTTGGGCACTAGAAAGAGGAAGAAGTGATGCTGTGCCGGTTCTCAGCCTTGAGCCACTGTGTGTTTCTGCTTGCCTTCCTCTGCTTCTACCATCATCTTGTGAAGGATGTTCCAAGTCAGTCCACTGGTCCAGTAGGAAAACAAGATACACACGGAGCAGAATTGCTTCAGCCTACGTGCCCCCAGGCAAGCCCAGACTAGAGACGCCAGGGACCACAGAGGTATGAGCAAACTCAGCCCAGTCCACCTCCCACCTCCTGACTTAAGAAGTGTAAAAATCAATGTCTGTTATACTTAGCCATGGAGTATCAGTGAGGTTTATACACTTTTTTGTGTGTCTATCCCCTTTTCCAGTGCTCCTCTTTACTTCTCAGGCAGAACTCGTTCTCTTAAGCCCACTTTAATGCTCATCTTCTTCATGAATTCTAAAATGATTTTTTCACCTTCTGAACTCTCAACATGGCTTGATAACCACACCTTCGAGGAGAAGCATTATTTTGTAGCCTTTACACCACCAGACTTAGGATATGTTCTCACCAGGTCGCTGTGGAAAATTTCTTCTTTTAATGATCTCAGTGCTGGTTCAGGGCAAGATCTTTACTGTTAGGGCCAGAATTAAGATGGATGGTGACCCTGCTTGGGAACATTTTATTCTCTTTGTCCTTTAGCCATCTCTCTCCCTAAGTCTTTATTCATTTGCTTATCTTCTGCAACAATCCCTCGGACAGCCTACTTTTGAAAGAAGGAAAGAACTACCTGGAAATCTGTAAGAACATTCTGTTGAAATGTTTAGATAAGTAAAAACAAGTAGATGGTCATTCTATCTGTATACTGTGGTAAATTGAGTGACTGGTTCCAAGTGTTCACTTGCCTGTCATTATCACTCTTGCTGTGGCCCTGTGGTGGGCAGAATGTGCTTCCCCATCCCTTGACTACGTCATTCACATTGCCCAAGCAGAAGTTTGAAATGTGCTTGTGTAATTGTGCTTTCCCCTCTCATCTGCTGACATTGTCATGAGAAAAAATGTACCCCATGTAGATGCTGCCCCATCTAGCCTGAGCCCTAGAAGGAGACAGTGGAGCAGAAATGCTCCAGCCAAACCTCAGACCTACAGCTTGAAGCAGAGCTGCCAAGCCATAGGCATGGGACTGCAAAATAAATGCACTGAGATTCTGAGGATATTATACGCCAAAAACTGACTGATAATGCTTACCACAAGCCATGCATGGGCCTCATGTACCCCATCTCGGTTATGCTGCACAAAACCATTGTGGGGTAGGGATGGTAATATCTTCATTCTGCAGATCACGAAGCTGAAGCTTGGTGATGTTGAGCAGATTGTCCATAATCCCACAGTCAAGTCAGAATTCAAACCCAGTTCTCTGGCATCTCTTCTGTGACCTGCCAGGACTGACTGTGGTCCTCTTCTGGTCACTGGTTTTACCCACATGAACTTTGTGTTTCCCTGATTGATCTTGGTGGGAAAATGAGAGGACAAAGAAGGAATATATATTCTTTCCTTATCTAAGTCCAAGAACATTGATTCAAAACTTAATATATCCTGGATGCCAACCCAGGAACCAAATCTCCCATCTGGGACCTGTTGCTATAGGAGAATGATTTCCAAGTTCCACACACTGATTTTACACTTAGACTCTGAGCTGTAGTCCTTCTGGTATTGGGCAATACCTCTGTGTGTGAACACACATGGCACCTTGTGATCTGATTTTCCCTGTGTTTATAGCTAATCTCCTAGATAACCTGGTTCAGATGCCTAAAGCTAGTGGCATGTCACAGATATTTACGTTTACCTACAGCTAGACCTCATAGGACCACTGCATCCAGCCACCCAGATTAAGTGCTAATGCTGGGGATACCATTCACATTGTTACTCTGGAATTGTGCAATATGGTGGTCCTGGTCCTCCTATTACAGATGTCCACACTGAACCCAAGTTACTTAGCTGGTAAGATGCTGTACTCTCCATTGGCCCCAGCTATAATTTGCCTTGTAGCTATGTATCAAGGTTGTTTATTCTAAGAGAGGATCATAAACTAAGAACTGATTGAGCATTAAAGATACATGAATCCCCAAGTCACAGTTCTCTGGTTCAGAATTTCTCTGATAAAAATGACACCTCAAACAATGTTTTCTACCACTTTCTTTATGTGACTTACTATGAAAGAAATTATTGGGGGGAAATTTTAAAGAAATTTTCCTAGTGCCCTAACATCCTATTCCCAGATTGAGTCCCACTCTTGTCTCTAAAATGAACAGTTATCATTGGAGCACAGCACAATTGTGCTTTGTGCAATGTGTTACATGCTGGTAATGGCTCAGAAATGGTCCTTCCTTTCAGTGAGATAACAAACAATAATGCAGTATGGCGGGCACTAGAATAGAGATGGATGCGAGGTCTTATGAGAATACAGAGGAAAGGGTACCCCTTCTCCTTCCATGCTGCATAAACCTTCAGGGAGGAGGTAATAATTCACACTAATCCTTTCAAGTATGAGTGGGAGTGCAGGTAGGGAAAGGAAAGGAAGCTATGCCAGACAGAGGCAAAAGCATGAAATTGCCTTTTGTAGCCGTGAGGCTATTGCCCAGTAGCCTTGAGGGATGCCAACTACCTAGAACTGCACTGTCCCAACAGAGCAGCTACCTGTGGTAACTAAGCGCTCACATGTGGCTGGTCTTAACTGAGATGTGTTAAAACACATTCTGTATTTCAAAGATTTATTCTAAAAAAGAATGTAAAATAGTTAATCAATGTTTTCAATATTGACTACATGTTGTAATTATAATATTTTGGATTATAATGGGCCCAATATTGTGATTTATAAGAAATATATATTTGATCATTCAGATGACCAAAATACATTTTTCATACATATTTGGTCATCCTCCTTGATTCCTAGCTCACAGTTCCCCAAACCCTTAGAATTTCCTGAGTGGAAAAGAGCAATGGAATCATCTTCTGTCCTAATATTTGGGTCTCTTGCCCTCAGTTCCTAAAATCACTTGAGAGCCATTAAGTTGAAATGGGTGTCTTGTTATTATAACAAGTTCTTTTCTACCATGATTGGTAGAAACTTGCAATTTATGTTAATGAGGTGATTTTTGGAAAGCACCTAAGGATGGAGGCTGGTTGCCAGGGAAACCAAACCTGAATAGAAGATTAGAACTTTCAGTCCTGTCCCTTGACCTCCCCGGAACAGAGAAGAGTTAGAGGTTGAATCAGTTACATGGCCAATGATTTAATCAATCATGCCTATGTAATGAAGTCTCTGCAAAAACCCAAAAGGACAGTTCAGATCACTTCTGGAGTGATGAACACATTAAGTTTGGGGAGATTGGTACCCTGGGACAGAGCATGGAAGCCTACACCCCTTCCTCAAACCTTACCCTAGGCGTCTTTTCCATCTAGCTCTTCCTGAGTTATATCCTTTTAAGATACTGGTATTGGGATGCCTGGGTGGCTCAGTTGTTTGGACGACTGCCTTCGGCTCAGGTCATGATCCCAGAGTTCCGGGATCAAGTCCCGCATAGGGCTCCCAGCTCCCCAGGGAGTCTGCTTCTCCATCTGACCTTCTCCTCGCTCATGCTCTCTCTCACTGTCTCTCTCTCAAATAAATAAATAAAATCTTAAAAAAAAATTTGAACTGGTATTGTAGTAAGTAAACTATTTCTCTGAGATCTGTGAGCCAATATAGCAAAGTAATCCAACCCAAGAAGGATGTCATGGGAACCTTTGTATATAGTTTATCAGCCAAAAGCAGAGGTGATAACCTGAACTTGCAATTGGTGCCAGAAGTGGATGGGGGGCCGGGCTTGTGGGATTGAGTCCTTAACCTGTGGAATCTAATGCAAACTCTAGTAGATAGTGTCAGAACTGAGTTAAGTGGTAGGATACCCAACTGATGTCTGAGAATTGTTTGGTGGTGGGGGTGGGGGGACCCACATGCATTGGAATTGGTGGTCAGAATCTTGTATTGGGTTATGTAAAAGATATTCAAAATTAATTTCAACTTTTTCCTTACCCTTTTAAAATGTGGCTACTAAAAATTTTATATTACTTATGTGACTTATGTTTTTATTAGACAGTACTGGTCCAGAAAAGCTAGGCAGTAGGAGGCAATAAATACAGAGCTGAGCTTTGAGTTCAGCTTTGAGCTTGTAGACTCACCCAACCTGCCACACAAATCATAGTACCAGCCACTCGCTTATGCATGGCACCCAGCCTCTTCATGCTGTTAGGTTCTCTGCCCAGTCCCTAAAACATCTGTGCTTCTGGTTCTACTGTACAGACCGATGTGATTGCTGCACTTCTCAAAGTGGCAGCCAAAGCATTTAGTGTCTCAGTTTTTCTAGGCCAGGGCTGTCCAGTTGAGATATAATGTTGGAAAAAGTTGATTCATTCTGCAAACCCAATCTGAGTCCCAACCAAGTTAGTTCTCAAGGGGCTATTTGAAGTCTCCAATCAAAGCTATTGCCAAATCCAAACCAGACAGTTTCCTGCCCAAGGCTGGGTATTCAGCCATGACTTAGTGATGAGGCACCCCCAGTGGGCCATTTGCTTCTCATCAAGCCATGAGTTACGATATGCTGTGCCCATTTCTAACTGCCCATCTGTTTTCCTCTTTGGAGGATGGCAAGGGGACAGGTGTCTGTCACGGCCCCAAGCAGATCTTTCTCAGCTGCCTTTCTTCCAGATTTCCTTTCTCAGTCCATACCACTAATAATAGTGTGTAGTCTATATTATCATCATCTCCAAATTACATTTGAGCAAACCAGGATGAGTTTGAATGACCCACACAGCTTAAAGTGGGGTTGCAGGGGTTTGGATTTGGGTCCCCTGATTCCAAAGCCATCTTTCATTGTCCAGCCTAGCCTCAGCCTTCATTTATTATTCAAACTCCCAAGTTCTAGTTGTAAAGCTCTGTGTCAGTTAAGGGAATGGTAGCTGCTATAACAGATAAACTCTGAACTCTCAGTGCTTTCACACATTTGAGGTTTATTCTCACTCAGGCAAAGCCCTGTGCAAATGTTTGACAGGCACTTTTCCATGTAGGGATGCAGGCACCCAGGTTCCACCCATGTTGTAGCTCTATTGTGTTCAACATGGGGCTCCCGAGATATCTGCAGGGTACCTTCATGGTTGCGATGGCAAGACAGAATGCAGTTGATGTCCTGTTGGAGCATGCAAGGGATTATACATCAGGCAACAATTACATCCTACTTCTGATACAGAGAACCCAAATGACAGTATCTTAAAGAGGAGTCATGTCCCTTCTCTCCTTTCCTCACCTTGCTGCTTAGGACATAGATGTGGTGGTAAGTCCTCTTTTTTTTTTTCCTTAAAGATCATAGTATTCATTTGAGACAGGGAGAGAGAAAGAGAGAGTGCAAGCTGGGGTGCCTGGGTGGCTCAGTGGGTTAAAGCCTCTGCCTTCGGCTTAGGTCATGATCTCAGGGTCCTGGGATCGAGCCCTGCATCAGGCTCTCTGCTCAGCAGGGAGCCTGCTTCCCTGTTTCTCTGCTTCCTCTCTGCCTACTTGTGATCTCTCTCTCTCTGTGTCAAATAATAATAATTAGTATTATTATTAATAAAAAATAAATAAACAAATAAAATCTTTTTTAAAAAAGAGAGCGCGCGCACAAGCAGGGGGAGAGGCAGAGGCAGAGAGAGATGCAGACTCTCCACCAAGCCAGGAGTCCAATGTGGGGCTTGATCTCAGACCCGAAGATCATTACCTGAACTGAAGACAGACACTCAACGATCTGAGCCACCCGGCATCCTGGTGATAAACCCTCTTGTGTCATGGGGCAAAACACCTAGGGATGGCAGAATGCAAAGCAGGAGCCTGGATTTCTAAATGACTGCATGGAGCAGAGTCACTGTGCCAGTCCCGCACTGCTTACTTCCACACTATATAGGGGAGAATTGAATTTTTAACTTGTGTTAGCCACTGTTTTGAGGGGGGAACATATTTCATGCAACTGAACCTGTATTGTCAATACAAGATTCTACTCTTTTTGTCCTCAGCAGTGCTCTGGCAAATAGTGGCTGGAAGAAGAGTTAGGCAACCCAAAGCCCCATCCCTCCACATAGAAGCTTAGTTGGGGGGCAGGGGCAGGCAGCAGAGGGATTAACTCCTTTTGAGCACATGATGACATTTAAAAATTGTGATGAAATACACAGAATATAAAATTTACTCTTTTAACTATTTTTAAGTATACGATTCATTGGCATTATATACATTCACATTATTGTGCAGTCATCGCTGCCATCCATCTCCAGACATTTTCCATCTTCAAAAACTGAAATTATGTATCCATTCAACACTAATTACCTTTTCCTCCTCCCCCAGTCCCTGGCAGCCACTAATCTCCTTTCTGTCTCTATGACTTTACTACTCTAGGTACTTCATATACATGGAATCATACACACACAAAATTTCTCTTTTTGTGACTGGCTTATTTCATGTAGCATGATATTATTAAGCTCATCTTTGTTGTAGCATGTGTCAGAAGTTCTTTCCTTTTTGGGATTGAGTAATATTCCATTGTATGTATAGACTATATCTTGTTTATACATTCATTTATCAGTGGACACTTGGGTTGCTCCCACCTCTTGGCTACTGTGAATAATGCTGCTTTGAACATGGGTGTGCAAATATCTGTTTGGGAAAAAAAGAAAAAGATCTCTGTGGAAAGAGGAAGAGAAAGCAGAAATGTATACTCATGTCTTAACCACATGAGTCTGGAGTGGCATATAATTTTTCAGCTCACATTTCACTGGCAAGAACTAGTCACAGAGTGTATTGGTTATCTATTACTAAATAACAAATTACCCTAAAATTTAGTGGCTTAAAATGATAAGCATTTACTATCCATGGTTTCCATGAGTTGGTAAATAAGGAGAGTCATCAATGAGTAGTTGTGGTTCAGGACTTCTCAAGAGACTGGAGTCAAGAAATGGGCTGTGACTGCAATGATCAGAAGGCTTGACTGGCACTGGGGGACCTGCTTCCAAGATGGCACACTCACATGGCTACTGGCAAGAGTCCTCAGTTCTTGGACAAGTAGATCTCTTCACAGGGCTGCTTGGGTGTCCTCAGAACATGGCAGCTCATTTTCCCCAAAGTAAGTGATCCAAGAAAGCAAAGTAGCCACTTTAGTATCCTTTACAACCTAGCATCAGAAATTATACATCATCATTTCTGCAATATCCTACTGGTTACACAGGTCAGTTGTATTCAGTGTGGGAGGAGACTGCACAGGGGTATGAATAACAGGAGGAGGGGTCATTTGGGTGTCTCTTGAGGTCTGGATACTGCTGAGGTTCTTGCATCTGAGAAATGTGGTTCTTGTCTGGAGCAGCCATTTCCCAGCAATAATTTTATACGTAGAAGGGGTGATATTTGGTGGACAACTGGTTGTGTTGGCCATAGACCTCTCCCCAGGAGTTTTAGAGGTGTCTCTGCCTACTTATGTGACCTGGTCTTCAGTTTTCCCTTCTGTACAATGATCTTATTCTTTCCTACTACCTGGAAACAAGTTCTCATATCCCTGTCTTGGCTTCTAGCCCAAGTAAAAATCATAGCTGATGGTCATTTGTTCATTGGTATAGGACAGACCCAAGTTTCAGAGAGGCACAGTAAGGGGAGAGGCATCATCAGAAAAGTAGGGTTGAGAGCTGAACTCAAGGGCTGGTGGTCCAGGAACATGTCAGATAAGAGTACTAATTTTGGAGCAGGAGCAGCCTGAGTTCAAAGATTTCTTAAAACTCTTTGTTCTTGAACATTTTTCACCTCTTGGAGTCCAGTTTCCTGTATAACAGGAGAAAGTTAACATTGACCTCATAGGGTTATGAGGATTACTGATCTGATCCAGTGTTTCCCAAACTCGTATTTGCCATATCTGTCTCCTTAATGTTTTTTTTCATATATGTATGCCATCTGTACTACTATCTAATATTTTCTTAATATATATTTTTAACTTTATTGATATATAAATCACATAATATAACTTACCCACCTAAAGGTATGCAATTCAGTGATTTTAATATATTGATATAGTTGTACAAGCATTACCATAGTTTTTGAACACCCAAGTTTTCATCAACCCAGAAAGAAACCCTGTACCCATTAGCAGTCACTCCCCATTTTTCTGCAACCCATGCCTCCCCCATCCCTAGGAAACCACTAATCTACTTTCTATATCTATGGGTTTCACCCATTATGGACATTTCATATAAATAGAATCATAAAATATATGGTCTTTTGTGTCTAGCTTCTTTTAATTAGAGTAATGTTTTCAAGATTCATCCACACTGTAGCATCTGTCAGTACTTCATTACTTTTTATAGCTGAATAATGTTCCATTGCATGGATATGCTACATCGTATTTTTCCATTCATCAGGTGATAGACATCTGGGTTTTTTTCAGCTTTTGGTTGTTATGACTAGTGCTGTGAATATTCATGTTCAAGATTTACATGGACGTATGTTTTCAATTCTCCTGGTTCCATACCTAGGAGTAGAATTGCTACTGCATCATATGCAGTATATGTATCATATGGTAAATCTGTAGTTAGCCTTTTGAGGAACTGCTAGCCTCTTGTATGAAGAGGCAGCACCACTTCACATTCTCACCTAATACATTAGGGTCCCAGTTTCTCCACATTCTCAACAATTAGTGACATTATTATTGTAATTATTAGTAACATTATTATTGTAATAGCCATTCTAATTAGTGTGAAGTGGTATCTCATTATGGTTTTGATTTACTTTTCCTTTCTATTAATTAATTTTGTTTGTATTTAAAGGAGACTTTATATTGCTATGCTAAATGGAAAAACAGTATTATTTACCTCTAGTAGAAGGTAACCCATTAATACTATAACTATTAAAATGACACTTGTCAATGTATCACATGCTGTAATTGATGTCTACCATAATTGGGAAAACACCAATATGATCTAGGCTAGGGTCTATTGATACCTCTGGCACAGAGTTCATGTTTCCGAAGTGATAAGCTATCATTTTTGTCATTTCTCATTTTTACTATTGTTTGTGAGGGATAAACAAAGGCATAGGAAGGAGTTTTGTTGTGTTTCTGTGTGTTTGTTTTTCAGAAAGAGTAGGGTAAGATTCAGAGGTCAGAAAAAAAGTCCTTATTAAAGAATCCAGCCAGTGGAGGAGAGCAGCATTAGAAACTGAAAACAATCAGTAAGTAGATGTGAGAATTTATAGTGTAGGGTTAAGTATAACATTTAAGAGCCACATGCTGGTTGGCAGCCTTGAGAATTCAGGGGTTCTTTTCTACAATATATGTTGATCTTAATTCTTCCTCACATTCTTGTAGGATATGCTAACATATAAGTTCTTAGAGTTTACCCAGGAAATGCTGTGTCTGATACAGCTTTAGACAGCCCTCTTCTAGCACCCACCAAATCCCTGCCCTCACTGCTGCAGCTCAGACACCATGCATGAGGAAGGCAGGGCAGGTTAGGGAGTCCTGACCTGACAAGTGGAACTGAGGTTCACAGGGTGCAGAAACTTGTCCAAGTTCACCAGCACATAGCGGGAGACCTGAGGCTAGAATCCAGGTCTCCAGATCCTCCTACTGTTTTTCTTTGTGGAAAGCCCTTCTTGGCTCTTTATTTCACTTCTTTATATTGTAAGATATTCACAGATGCCTTCTCAGTAGACCGAGATTTGCTTCTCAAAGTGTTGCTCATACCAGCAGCAATAGCACCTGGGAGCTTGTTAGAGATGGAGATTCTCTGGCCCCATCCAGACCTACTGAATCAGAATCTGCATTTTAACAAGATCCCCTGGTAATTTATCCCAAAACATTGATTAAGATATTATAACTGTGTTTATTTATCCAAAACCCTATTTGAACACTTTTACTATGTGCCAGGCTCTGATAAGTGCTCAGCAAGCAGAGATGATTAAGTCCTCATTTCTGTCTTCAAGAAGGTTCCAGGCTAATAAGAGATACAGATGATAAACCAAAGATCACAGCTTTCCCAATGACTTTTTTTTTTTTAACTCTAATTGAAAAAGTAGTTGCTTTATCAATTTTTCTAAAAATGAATTGCTAAGAACTCTGCAGTGGCTGTTGTGTTGGTATTGTATGACTGTCCAGCATGCTTTCCCTTTTGTCTTCTTCCAGATCCTTTGGGAAATTCTTCCCCAATTCTTTTTTATTTTTATTAAAAAATATTTATCAATCATTGCTATATGTTAAGTTCTAGAAACTGGGGATACAGTGGTCAAAAAATTAGACAAAGTCCCTCTTTTCAAGGAGGTTCTTTATATTCTATATTATATGGAGGAAAATGATAAGGGCAGTAGGGTCAGGGAAGGGGGCTCCTTTGGGTAGAGTGGTTGAGGAAGGCCCTTCTTAACTGGTAGCAATGTAGCTCAAGACCTGAGAAGGAGCAATCCTGTGGCATCTCGAAGAAGAGTGTTTGGTTGGCTTTGGGGCTATCATTCATGGTGTTAGGTCTGGCCTCATTGATTGGTACAAGGATGAGCATATCATCCAAAAGAGTCAATCAGAGTCTTCTCTGGGATTGATATATAGACATGGGAAGAAACTAGTTATTTAATGATTTCTTTGTTACCTGGAGCACGTCCCTTTTATTCTCTGAGCCTTGTTTTACTCATCTGTGAAACAAAGGGCTTAAACAACATGCTACTGCTAACTAACAGATCCAGCTTTTCAAAACAAAGCATCAGAGCACTAGCTTCTTGGAGGGGGGCTGTCTGTCTCCACCCCCTTCTCAGATATACTTCAAGTAACAGTTTTACTAACTGCAACTGGCTCCTATTTTAAAAGTTTGAATGGTCAGTCTCTGCCTAACGGAGATTCTATCTTGTAGAAGTCTGATGATAGCTACCTACAATCTTTATACTTGTTTCACAACTAGAGTATGAGAAGGACCTGGGCTCAAAACCCACTTATGCCTTTTACTAGTTGGGTGAACCTGAATAAGAATCCCAACTTCCCTGAATCTCAGTTTCTGCATCTAAAAAGCGAATAATATTATTCACCTCATAGGGTCCTTTTGAGAAGTAAATGAACTGCCACATGCCTCTCTCATTCCCAGAGCTTGTGGTTTGTGGATCAATGTCCAACTCCCCCTCCACTAGACTGTATACATCATGGAGGCATGAACTGGGACTACTTTTACATGTAAGTTAGCCATTATTATTATTAAAGCCACTATTGCATTTTGTCTTTTTATTTTTTTAATATTTTACTTACTTATTTTAGAGAGTATGTGTGCATGCACACAAGCGGGGGGGGAAGGGACAGAGGGGGAACAGAGAGAATTTCATGCAGACTCTGTGCTGAATGTGGAACCTGATATGGGGCTCAATCTCACAACCCTGAGATCATGATCTAAGCCAAAATCAAGAGGCAGATGCTTAACTCATTGAGCCACCCAGGGTACCTGAATTTTGTCTTTTTAAATAGCTATACCAATCTGTAACCAAGATTGTAAGAAGATGTGAACTAAAATGGACTTTTTAGAGGTCTCTGGTGAAAATGTTACCTTAGAATACATGAAAAAAGTGAAAACAAAAGAGTTCAGATATCACTTTAGCACCTCCAGTACACCAGTCAGTGTGCAAGGAGCCTTCACATCCAATGCCCATTGACCCCTCACCAAAATCGCATGAAGTGGGTATGATTGTTATTCCCATGGTGCAGGTAAGAAATTGGAAGCCCAGAAAGGTTAAGAAGCTTATCCAAGGTCACACAGCTAATAAATGACTCAGATGAAATTCAGACCAGTCTGGCTTCAGAGACCAACTTCTTCCCATCCCCTCAAGATGTCGTTCTTTAGAGGTGATAGAAGGAATCCAGTTTTGATCAGGAGTCAAGGAAGTGGGTATTCTCTGGTAATTGAAGAGGAAATGAGAGACCCTGCATGTAAACTGAGGCAGGACTTCTATGCTAAAAGTTGGATCTTGGTCTGAAAACAAGGGGTATCTAGCATGACCAAGAGTTGGGGTCCCATAGTGACCAGTGCCCAAATACCATTTGTTGAGTGTCACTGCATGCTATGTCCAATGCTTATCCCGTAAGCATTCCCTCATAACAATGCCAGGAGATAGGGGTGTTAAAAGCCAGACCTTACAGGTGGGAAAACTGAGGATCAGAGAGGTAAAGCTACTTAGTGGAGGTCACACAGTTAGTAAGGATGAGAATCTGTGTTTGAATGCTCATCAAACCCATGCTGACTTATAAACCAAACAAAATGGAGTAAATGTTGCCTTTTCTAATGCAGTATCTTCAAGGGAAAATCAATAGACAAAAACTGGTGGAGAGCAAAAGGGGATCCCTAAATCTCCAGGATGTCTTCCTGCACCCCTCCTCACGCTCAGACACACTCCAGCCCACCTTTTCCAGGCCCTGTGTTACCACAGGCATTCCCATTCCGTGTGCCTGGGTCCCTGAATATCTTTGAAGACAATGATGGGATTCCTTAGGCTATTTTTATCACTTCAAAAGGCTTACAATTACAGTTTCTTATACTGGGAAGTTACAAGAAAACTGACACAGCATTCACTTTTCTTAAGGATAGGCTTTCTTCCATACAGGATCGGAAGAAGTCCTGTGCAGTGATTAAACAGACTTGGGTGTGACAGTTTGCTTTTGACAAGTCATTTCCTCTCTTCTAAGCTTCAGTTTCCCTGTTTGTAAATGATGATAGTAGTAGCACCTACTATAGGGGCTGCTATGGAGATTATCCCTCTTAAACACTTACCCCCATGCTTGACACACAGGAAGTGCATAATCGTGCATGTCCCTATATATGTGCAAGAGTGACTCTGAGTAGCTCAAGCTGTCTAAAACATCTGACAGCCCATTATTTTTGTCTTTGATTAATAAGATGTGGTAGTACACAGTAATTGCTTTGCAAGAGGTGGTGGGCTACAGTGGAGAAAACATGGGATTTTAAAGCCAGGGAGACTAAATTTGAATACCAGCCTACCTCTCTCAGCTGTGTGATCTTGGGCACTTCAGTCCACATTGCAGAGCCTTGCTGTCCTCTTGCAGTGGGGAATTGCTACCCAGCTGTGAGGAATGTGACCGGCAAGCAGCTTCCAGCTGTCAACCTCTTGTACAGCCTGCTTCAGCTGGACAAGTGCCCCCTTTCCAAAGTCATACCTTTTACATCTGCATATGCTGAGGAAGTGAGGTGGGGGTATAAAGGTCCAGCCATCTCTGCTGGTACAGGATACTCTGATGGTCAGGACAGAGGCAGAGCTCCCTCATGTTGGCCAAGGTTTCTTCAAGCTTTCATCAGACTTCAACTTCTCACTCTGTCCAACCTGACTTTCTTCTTTTTCCCTTCGTGGATGTTAATCCCTAAGAAACATCTTTCACCTCAAATTCTGTCTGGGCATCTCCTTTTGAAGAACCCAGCCTCTAAAATTTGGTGCCAGGACTGGTCTGAGAAAGCAGGTTAATAAGATAGGCTTTGGAAGCTATATCACTCACTGACTAGATGGCAAGAGAGTGCCATCATCAGTGGTTATCTGAGCAGAGATAGTCCAGTTGTTAAAACTTTGACAAGTGGGGAACTGGAAGAGTTGCACCTGTGGGTGGAAATAAAGTAGCAGGCATGGTGCATCAGATAAGGATGGAGAAGATAGTAGGATAGACCACCCTGACTGACCACTCCAACCAAATACTTTCAAGTCTCGTGTTGGTTTCCATCACAGAACTTGACCACATAGTAAGTCAACCCTGTTTTTTTGAAGTGTGATATACAAAAGAAATGTATATAAGCCATAATTATACAGCTGGGTGAATTTTCACAGGGTGAGACCTTTATAAACAGCACCCAGATCAAGTAATGGAAAAAGGCCAGAACCAGAAGCATCTCATGCTCCTTCTCAGTCACTGCTTCTCCTGAGAAGAGCCACTGTCCTGACTTCCAACACTGTAGATTATTCTTCCTTGTTCATGAACCTTATAGAAATAAAATCCTACTGTATGTATTCTTGGGTGGGGCTGGCTCTTCTACTCAGCGTTACTGGGAGGAGCAGGTAGGGAGAGCTTCATCCCTGTGGTTATAGTTTGTTCCTCTGATGTTAATATACTACAACATATTTATTCTACAGTTGATGAACATTTTAGTTGTTTCCACTTTCAGCTATTAGGAATAGTGCTGCTGTGAACATTTTTGTATATCTCTTTTGATGAACTTATGCACATATTCCTGTTGGTTATATTCCCAAGAAGTAGAAACGCTGGATCTTAGGATAAGTGTATTTCGGTTTAGTAGATCCTGTTAAAGAGTTTTCAGAATGGTTGCACAATTAACCCTTTTACCAGCAATTTATGAGAGTCCTTTTTTCTCCACATTTTTGCCAATACTTACTATTTTATGCCTTTTTAATTTTAGCCATGCTGAGGGTATGTAATAGTTTTGTACTGGTTTGTACTGTGTTTTTAATGTGCATTTTTTTTATTTCTTTTTTTTTTTTTTTCCTTAAGTAGGCTCCATGCCCATGGAGCCCAGTGTGGGGCTTGAACTCATGACTGAGATCAAGACAAACTGAGATCAAGAATCAGACACTTAGCCAACTAAACCACCCAGGCACCTTATACATTTCTTTAATGAGTAATGATGGTTAGCACTTTGTGCCTGACCATTCAGATCTCCTTCTTTGTGAAAAGCCTGTACAGGTCGTTTGCCCATTTTTCTTTTTCTTTCTTTTCTTTCTTTCTTTTTTTCATTTGCCCATTTTTCTCTTGGGCTTTTTGCCATTTTGTTTACTTGTAGGGATTCCTATTAAATCTTAGATAATCAATGAAACAAGATGGGATTGGGAGGAAGACAAACCATAAGTGAGTCTTAAACTTGCTGAGGGGAGGGGGGTTGGGAGAAGAGGGGTGAGGTTATGGACATTGGGGAGGGTATGTGCTTTGCTGAGTGCTATGAAGTGTGTAAACCTGGCGATTCATAGACCTGTACCCCTGGGGATAAAAATATATGTTTATAAAAAATAAAAAATTTAAAAAAAAATCGTGGATAGAGGTCTTGTCAGATATATGTACTGCAAATACATTCTCTCACTATGTGGCTTTCCTATTTAATAACTTTGATGTTATTAAACATCATGATGCTTTTGTTTTCAATTTAAGAATTTTTTGCATATTTAAGAAAATTTTGCATATTTTGCATATTTAATGCATATTTGCATATGGAAATTTTCTTAGGCTTCCTCCACAAGTTGTATCATCTTACCTTTCACATTTATTTTTTTTTTAAAAGATTTTATTTATTTACTTGAGAGAGAGACAGTGAGAGAGAGCATGAACGAGGAGAAGGTCAGAGAGAGAAGCAGACTCCCCACGGAGCTGGGAGTCCGATGCGGTACTTGATCCGGGGACTCCAGGATCATGACCTGAGTCGAAGGCAGTCGTCCAACCAACTGAGCCACCCAGGCGTCCCTTACCTTTCACATTTAAATCTATAATCCATCTGCAATTTGTTTTTGTGTATGATATGAGCTAGGAGGCAAGACTTTTTCCCCTTATGGTTATCTAACTGCTCTGGCAACAGTTATTGAAAAGATTATCTTTTCTCCACTGAATTGCAGTTGACACTGTTATGTTATCATATATGTGTGGATCTTTTCTGGCCCCTCTGTTTTGTTCCTTGGACCTATTTGTCCTTGTGCCAGTATCACACTGTTTTAATTACTATAGTTTTTCCTAAGGCTTGAAATCTTTAACTGTGTCTGATTATCTAAGATTGTTCTAACTATCCTAGATATATATATATATATCTAGGAGATATATATTTAAAGCTCTCAATTTTCATTTAAAAAATTTCATAAAAACCAAAACCAAAAAAACTAATAGTGTTTTGATTGGGACGTATTAATCCATAGATCACACAGAAGAGAATCCACATCTTATTATTATTGAAACTTCCTATCATGAACATGAAATATCTCTCCATTTATTTAGGTCTACTTTGATTGATTTCAATCTTGTTCTGTAATTTTCAATGTAGAGGTTTTACACATCTTTTATTAGATTTATTCTTAGATGTTTTACATTTTTTATACTCTTATACATGGTATTTTAAAAATTTCATTTTCCCATTGCTTGTTGCTAGTATATGAAAAATACAATTGAATACAATTGATTTTTTATAGATTTATTGAGGTTTTATTGAAGTACAGTAAGCTGTACATGTTTAAAGTGTACAACTGATACATTTTAACATACATGTGTACTATGACACTATCACCACAGTCAGCATAATGAAGATATTGCTCCCCAAACTTTCCTTATAACACTTTATAAAGCTTTTCTTTCTACTCCAGCCTGTCACTATATGACAACAAATCTGCTTTCTGTCACTGTATATCAGTTTGCATTTTCTATATTTTTGTACAAATGGAAATTCATTCAATATTTACTTTGAGGGGGTCTGAGTTCTTTCACTAAGATAATTATCTTGAGATTTAGTCATGTTGCTGCATGTATCAATAGTTGATTCCTTTTTGTTGCTGAATATTCATTATATGGATATAACAGCTTATCCATTCACCAGTTGATGGATATTTGAGCTATTACCAGTTTTGTGCTATCATAAATAAAGCAGCTGTGAGCATTTGTGAGTCAGTCTTTCTATGGACATTTACTTTCATTTTTCATATCTTGAGTAAGTACCCAGGAACAAAATGGCTGAATCATATGGTAGGGGTGTATTTAATTTTTAAGCAACTACAATCTGGTTTCCAGAGTGACTATACTATTTTATGTTCACAACAGCACATGATGAAAATTCCAACTGCTTCATATCCTCACTAACACTTGGAGTGATCAGTCTTTTTAATTTTAGCCATTCAGAGTGGTTGTGAAGTGGTATATCATTGTGCTTTTGATTTGCATTTCCCTAATGACTAATATTGTTGAGCATGTTTTCATGCACTTATTTACTATCTTCTTTGGTTCAATGCCAGTTAAAATCACTTGACATTTTCTTTATTGTACTCTGTCTTATTATTGAGTTGTAAAATTTTAAAGATTTTTTTCCACACACATCCTTTGTTCAATATTTATTTTGTAGTTATTTTCTACCAATCTGTGGCATGCCTTTTTATTTTTCCAACACTATCTCTTGAAGAGCAAAAATTTAATTTTTTTTTCTTTTTTTTTTAGAGAGAGAGCTCACACATTCACAAGTTTTGGGGGAGGCAGAGGGAGAGGGAAGGGGAGAGAATCTTTTTTTTTTTTTAAAGATTTTATTTATTTATTTGACAGGCAGAGATCACAAGTACGTGGAGAGGCAGGCAGAGAGAGAGGAGGAAGCAGTCTCTCTGCTGAGCAGAGAGCCCGATGCGGGGCTCGATCCCAGGATCCCAGGATCATGACCTGAGCCAAAGGCAGAGGCTTTAACCCACTGAGCCAACCAGGTGCCCCCAAAATTTAATTTTGATGGAAAACAATTTTTTTCTTTATTGCTTCTGCTTTTTGTGTCCTATTAAATAATTTTTTAGTCAAATCTAAGATCACTAAGTTTTCCTCTCATAATTTCTTCTTCTTTTATAGTTTAAGCTTTTATGTTTAAGTCTATGGTCCATTTTGAGTTAGTTTTATATATGGTGTGATTTGGAAATGACCTGGTTTGTTTTTTACTTTCAAATATTCAACTGTTCCAGAACAATTTGTTGAGAAGATTATCCTTTCTCCATTGAACTCTCTTGGTATCTTTATTGAAAATCAGATGACTTTGTATATGTGGGTCTATTTCTGGACTTTTCATTCTCTTTCACTGGCATTGTATCTTTATGCTGATACCACGTGGCCTTGATTAGAATTGCTTTTCAATAAATCTTGAATCCAAGATTTTCCAAATCCTTTAACTTTATTCTTGTCTTCCAAATTATTTGAAAAATTATTTTTCAAATTATTTTCAAATTATTATTCTCGTTTTTCAAATTATTTTATTATTGGGATGCCTGGGTGGCTCAGTGGGTTAAGCCACTGCCTTCGGCTCAGGTCATGATCTCAGGGTCCTGGGATCGAGTCCCGCATCGGGCTCTCTGCTCAGCAGGGAGCCTGCTTCCCTCTCTCTCTCTCTCTGCCTGCCTCTCCATCTACTTGTGATTTCTCTCTGTCAAATAAATAATGTCATCAAAAATATAAAATATAGCTTTGAATAAAAGATACACAAGATGTATACATCAGAAACTAATAAAAATTGCTAAAAGAAATGAAAGAAAGCTTAAATAGATGTAGAAAGATATCACATTTGTCAATTGGCAAATCAGTATTGTTAAGATGGCAGTGCTCACCAAATTGATGTTTAGAGTCAATCAATCTCAGGTGTTTTTTTTTTTTAATAGAAACTGAAAAACTGATTTTAAGATTTGTGTAGACATGCAAAGGACTTAGAATAATTTAAATAAATTTAAAATTTATTTTAAATAATAATAATAAAATAATTTTTTTAAAGATTTTTATTTATTTATTTGACAGAGAGACTCAACCCACTGAGCTACCCAGGCACCCCCAGGCTAATATTTTAAATAGGATTTTCACATCTCTATTCATGAACAATATTGACCTGTAATGTTCTTTTCTTATAATATCCTTGTTTGGTTTTTGTATCAGGGCTGTGTTAGTCTCAAAATAAAAAGTTGGGAAATGTTTCCTCTTTATTTTGGGGACAAATAAATATAATATTGGTCTTTTGAACATGTAGAAAGAGTTGTCTTTTTTTTTCTTTTTTTAAAGATTTATTTATTTATTTTGAGAGCAAGAGAACACAAGCTAGAGAAGGACAAGGAGAAGGAGAAAAGCTCAAGCTGACTTCCAACCAGCTTGGAATCTGACACAGGGCTTGACCTCACCATCCTGACATCATGACCTGAGCTAAAACCAAGATTCTAGTGCTTAGCCAACTACACTACCCAGGCACCCTTCTTTTCTTTAAAGAATATTGGTCTATTCAGATTTACTCTTTCTTCTTGTTTTAATTTTGGCAAGTTGTGTTTTTCAAGGAATGACAGCATAAAAATTCCCTGTTCAGCAGCATAAATATCAGCTTCATGTAAATTTTCCTGAATTACAGAAATTTGTTTTAGCTAATTAGCATACCCATTGTGGTCAGGGTCAGGAAAGTCATCCCAATATTTTTAAAAGAAAAACAATTACGATAGTATGTGATTATACTTTATATGTGGTTAAATGCATGTTTAAAGATTGTTGTTGGTTTTTAGCAAGATGGCAACATTTTTTTTTAGAATACCGGAGACTCTCTTTTGCTAATCCTATCTGCTGTGCTAAGATGGGGTGGAAAATAAAGATTGTTAAAAGTCCTCCAAGGTCCAGAGAAAACTATTATACATATTTGCACTACCATGTCCAGAGTAGCCAAGAATTGAGCTTCTTTTGGGTGGTGAACACTTCTCTGGAAATCATTTCCTTCATTCACTCAAAATACTTAGGCCAACAGCTTTCTGGAAGCTGAGACCAGGAAAAATAGTGCATAAGTTAGAAACTAAAAGAATTCTCCAGAATCTGGGCTTGAGGCTAGAGGCAGCAGCAAAGTCAGGGTCAGAAACTAAGTGAAGGCTAGGAGGAGCCATGAGACCCTGACCCAAAGTCACTTCCTAAACGAAGGCATTTTGGCCCCTTGCCTTCCCATCTTAGGGAACAGAGGCTGTCCTGGGTTCCCAGGGTCACCAGAGAGCCACTATCTCTGGCTGGAGTGGGTTAGAACTTAGGATATTAATTTACTCACTTGCTTGACTTAGGTCACTACTGAGTATCAGGGCCCTGGTGACTTCTTGCCTGGTGGACATACTCTTCCTTCCCTGACCTTTACCCATCCATCCCCTTTCTTCCTAGTTTCATGTTTTTTCCCCCTTCTCATCATTCCTGCTTTTTCTTTCCTTTCCTCTCTTTCTCCCCTCTCTCCACCACCTTACCCTCTTTCATGTCCACCCTTCTATCTCCACCTCTAAGAGACAGCACCCCCACTCCTCCTTCTGGCCACCACTCTTGTCAGACAGTAAGAAACTTAGAAGTGGTTGCCAGGATACTAGACTAAAACAGCAACAGAAATGCAAACCAGAGTTTGAGCAGAAATGAAGATGAAGCAAAAATTCAGTAGATCAATAGATATCAAGTTGTGGGTCTTTCAAGTACAGCAAATGCTTCTGATCTGGGAAGGAAGGACCAGTGGCTCTCTAACCCTTTAAGGAGACTTAATGAACATAATTCTACTATTGGGATGCAGAAGGAGCATGTAGATATACTTCTGGTGCTGGGAATTAATAATTGAGACAAAAGAAGGAAATAAAGAAGAAAGAAATTGGGAGAGTCATTACCCACAATTGGGGGGGAGGGGTGGAAAAGGACAAATGGTCCTCCAGAGCCAGAAGTTCCACTTCAAAATGGAAGCCCCAGGCATGTGGTAAGGATATCACAGACCTATTAATTTAGAGCATTGGGTAATCATATACCCATGCCAGTGGCACCATGAGACAAACATGGATAAGAAATCATGGTAAGTGGATAAGAAATCATGGTAAGGCCAAACTCATTGCCCTTGCCCAGGGGGCATGCAGTGACACAGACCTGCAATTATGGATATGGCCACTAGGGGAAATAGTGATTAGTGCAGATTCTGAGCAAGGAACCCAGTCAGTGTGTGTAACTGAGATCTTTTGGGCATCTGCACACACACAGGAAGTTTAGCTTTTTATCAGAACAATAGAAAATATTATTCAACTACTATAAAATATAATATCTTGATATCATATTTAGAAAAAGATAGGGAAAGGTACAGATATCTAGATCCAAGTTGCACATTTTCTAAATTTCAGTTGGTTTCTAACATTCCATATGTTAAGGTCGGTCCTTAGTGTGATATTAGGAAGACACAGTGGCTTTTTGGGCCATCTGGGTCCCCAGCGCAACTTCTTTTCTGTGTGGGGACTTCAGATTGATTATCTTAAAAGCCTTTAACTATTCATTTGCTGTTATCAGATAGAATGAGGTAATTGCCTCTTTCAAACTTGAGAACTTCCTATGCTAACTACCTTTCCTGCTTCATTTCCTTCCGGATTCAAATACAAGGACTTATCTTCCCACTCCAGGATAAAGCTCAATTCTTAAATGCCATGATCCAAGAAAGTTTCTTAAAAACCTGAATCATATTCCCAACTTCCTCATACCACATTCTTCATGACCTTTTCCCTTTTAATTCAGGAGAGAGATCCGAAGCATCTACATCCCCGTCTTCTGCCTTTCTCCTACTTGTAAGTTCCGGCTCACCAAGGCGGAATGCAAAAACAAATTGCTGGTTAAGACTCCACTAGCAAGCCACTGCCCCTCAGGCCTACCATTTTTGCATTTTTTTTTTTTTTTTGGTCCTCTGAATATTTAAAAACCTATTTTAAAAACATTTGACTAAATGAGTTTTTAACCCAAGTTTGAACAATGAATCTTCTTACATGATTACAGATTCTTTGGGAACAGAATTGCTCAGAAGCCAGTGGGCAGTGCAAAACAGCTCCTCTTCTGAGCCAGCTCATTTATTTGCTTGGGACAGCGAATGCTCTAATCACAACATATTTGGTTTCCTTTGTTATACTGGAATTCCTTAAGTGTCCTTGGACGTGTTCCAACCCCCCAAATATGAGTCATACTGCTTGATGCTCAAACAAATCCCAAAGTCGACACTCTAGAACACATCCCTTCCTATTTGCATGGAAATTAGATTTTAAAAACATCAAAATGAAAACAAGGTTCATAGACCGTTTCCACAAAATGCCTCTCTATCAGTAAGTGGACTGTAAACTTTGCTTCCAAACGGTGGCTTTCAATCCCATTACTTCAGGATGTTTGAGAAGCTAAGCGGGGAATTGCAATCTGGCGCACTTCACTGTCGATGGGGAACTTGTCCCTTGGTGGCAGCTTCTCTTTCTTTGGCTTTGCTTAGATCTGAATTGAAGCACTTCAGTTTTCTCACTTGGTGTTTTTGTTATACAGTAAACAGATTAAATCCACTTTTGATCTCCCATCCACACAACCTCACATTGATTCCCAAAAATCAAAAGGTAAAAAAAAACCCTCTAACCATCTTAGGCAATAAATGAATTTGTTGTTTCCAGTGTGGGATTTAGGATCATCTCCTATAATTCTACCTTGCCATTTTTATTAACTATTTCACACTTTATCGAACATCTCACTTGTAGTGTATGCTGGAGGTACAGAGTATCTCCATGATAGTACTCATGCTAGTGGGGAGAGAGACACTCGTTAAGAGATTTGAATAGAAAACAATGTGTGATGTCGTAAAAGCAAAGAATGACTTTAAGGTCTATGGGAAAGTGGATAACTTTCTGGAGAGGTGAGGGAAGGCTTCCCAGTAGAGGTGGCATTGGAAAAGTGCCTTGGATAAGGGGCAGTGTCCTAGCTAGAAGTCAATATAGAGCAAATGGAAAGAGAATGCAGGTCACATTTGTGAAGGTCTCCATATACCTGACCAGAAAAGACTAGGCACCATCCTCCTCATGTGTTTCGAAACATTTACTGATTCATTGGTTTATTCAGCTATCTGAGAGGTTGGAGGTAGCGAATTAGAGGCATTAGCAAGAGACCAGAGAGTAAAAGGAGAGATCAGGGTACTTACTGCCTCCTAGCTCCCTTCCTGTGGGATTATCAGTGCCTGAATCTTCCAGGCCACAGCTGCCATCAGCATGCCCTCTCCTGATAACTCTGTCAGTCAAATTAACTGCTCCCTCTTCTTGATTCTCAGGCCTCAGCTGGCAATAGCTCCCCACCATTACTTGTCCTGGGCACTGCACTATCTTTGTTGCTCTACTTAAACACTGCCCACACCTTTTTTTCTTTCTTTTTTTTAAGATTTTATTTATTTATTTGAGAGAAAGAACAAGAGAGCACAAGCAGGGGGAGTGGCAGAGGGAGAGGAAGAAGCAGTCTCTCCACTAAGCAGGCAGCCCCCAGGACCCTGGGATCATAACCTGAGCCAAAGGCAGATGCTTAACCAACTGAGCCACCCAGGTGCCCCTGCCCACGCCTTTCTAAGCAGTCCCTGTATTAAGCTGTCCTCAGTAACCCAGACTGGTGTGTAGGCCAACTGTCTCCTCCCAGGACCATGACTTAAAAATGGCAAAAGAGGTCCTAGCTCCTCTTGAACTGTGTAAGCAGTTCAAGAGAATGGCCAGATTGCATATTTACATTTTGGAAAAATCACCTGGATGGCAGTGAGGAAGAAGATTTCAATGGTAGAAAGGGTATGAAGGAAGGGGCTATTGCTGTTGTCCTGGCAACAGATGCAGGTGGCCCTTATCTGGGAAAGAGGGGAAGGTAGAAGGGGCAGACAATGAAAGAGCCACTTGGAGAACCTTCTATGATTGGCAGTTCCTGATGAGTGAAAAGGAATAGTCAAGAGTGGTACTCATATCCTGCATGGGGTAACCGAGCAGATGTTCTGCTCCTGAGCTGGGGAATCCAAAAGAAGCTGTTGATTGGCAAGGAGAGAAAAATTTGAGGACTTTGGTGTTGAGCATGTTAGCTGTATATTGCTGTTGGGATATCCAGGTGGATTGCCCAGCAACTCTGATATATTTGAGTTTGTGAGGAGGTCAGAGTGGTAAATATGAGTGTGAACATCCCTGGAGCTTAGGTGGGCATGAAGTCAAGGAAGGAGATAAGACAGCCGAGAGTACACCTGTTGAGTGAGCACCTATAAGAGACCTCATGGAATTATAATTCATAAACACCTACTCAGCATGGAGGCAAGGGCCTGACACTCCCCACACTCAGTGATAGGTCCTCTCCTCTCAGCCCCAGGATAACAGCAGGGGCCTTATACCACCCACGTGTCCATGCAAAAACCCAGAATCTGTCTTTGATGATTCAGATTTGCCAATATTTCAGGATCTGTTCTCCTGACCATGGAGATGTGTAAGGAGGAGGGAGGTAGAACATTTAATATGGGTCTGAATACCCCATATCCTGAAATATCCCATATTTTGACATATTCTGAAAGTGAGATTAAAAGAAATGAAACTCTGATATATTTTGGTAATGTGGCCAAGGTCACCCATCTGATACACAGACTCCTTTCCATGCCCTCTGTTGCTGGTGCTTGCAGTGCCACCATAGCCAGGCCCCTCCTGCCTGGATCTGATTCTAACTGGTGATGAGACAGAAGTCACTCTGGGAAGGTAGTGATCAAGTGTAAGGGGAAGAACCATCCCCAGGAAATAGAAGGCCAGAGGTGTTGAACAAGAGCCTTTTAGATGTAAAGTGGAAGAGACTTGCCACTTTGAATGATCTCAGTAATGGCTTTGGCATTTTGAAGTGCACAATTCTTTCCTTCTCTCTGAAGACCCATGTATATGTTCATTCTGACTCATTGACTGGTGTGTAAGAAGAGCTCAACAAACACAAAACAAAGAACACAGAGGAATTTAAGTTATAGTTGCACAACCCTGAGCTAAGAAAGCTCAGAAGAGTGGAAGCAAAGAAATACAAAAGACACAGGTGGGAAACAGAGGTGAGGGAGTAGAGGAGGGGAGGACAGTGGCCTGGTTGCAGCAGAACAGAAAACAGAAGAATGTCAATCATGGTAGAGCAGAAGTTTCTAGTTCTTTCTACACTGCACAAAAGGTGGCATGGAGGAGTTGGCTCCTACTGTCTATTGAGTGATGGAGTCGGGAAAACATAAAGCAAACAATTCATATTCAGAGGAGACTGGAGTACATAGGCAGCTTGGAGAAATGCCACAAAATGCCTGATGCAGCATGGCTTCTGTCATGGCTCTGCACCCTTGAGTCCTCCCAGGGGAAAAAGCTCCTGTGGCCAGACTTGTTTGCCCTCTTTGCTGCAGACACCTTCTCTGGAGACATTGATGTAGTGGGATTGGCCAGCTTGGTTTTAGGAAAATGAAGGCTATTGGGGGCTTTATTCCAATTGCTGCACTTTCCAGATGGGGAAACTGATTGAAACAGAGGCTGTCCGTCCACCTCCAGCCTTTGCTCAGCCTTTGTCCTGGTACTCTTGAATTTAGAGATTCATCCCCTACTATTTTCTTGTGTCAAGGCTGGCCGACAGGGGTATCTATGTAATGGGGGAAGAAGGCATTAGGAGTTCTCTCCCCACCAGCACTTGGAAGTTACACTTCATCTAAGGCTGAGGCCTGAGAGCAGCAACCCCAATCTCATGAAAGACTCCCATTTCTTGGGCCCACCCCTTGGGTTCATCTGTGAGTACAAAGGCAGAAGTTGATGTAGCTTCATTTGTCAGCTCTCACTGATAAGGACTTGGAGACTTCCAGGGGACCAGTCTGTGATGGATTAGTTATGTCTGCCAGAGACATAGGCTACGGAGTGGTGGTTGCATGCCACCTCTTAAGCCATGTCCATTGCCTGCTAGACTTCAGGTATGAATATTGCCTGGATTTTCCTGCCCTACCCACAAAGTTGGGCCCCTCTGACTTAAGCACCTATTGCAACCAACCCCAAGGATGATATGCCCACTGTCCCCTGCTGACCATCTACTTGGATCCTCCCTTATGTCTGGGTTAGTGTGTCCAGTCTCCACTTCTACCTGATCCCAGCTCCCTGCTTGAGAGAATTAAGTGAGCAAGTGCATGTAAAGTATTTGGTAGTGTCCACACATTGTAGGTATTCCGTAAGTTGCTAATAATTGTATTATATTACAACTGTCTGCCTTCCTTAAGAAATGATAACTAAGTGCCTACTACACTTCAGGTGTTTTCTATAACTTTTCCCATTTAATCCTCCTGACTGCATTGGAAAATAGGTATTACTATCACAGTTCCTGTTTTACATATAAGGAAATGGAGGCTAAACCGGTGAAATCACCTGGTCAAGGTCAGATAACCTATGAATGATGCACCAGGAATTCAGCCCCAGTCCTGCCCAGCCCCCTCTACACAGGCTAAGGATTTTCTCTGCAAATTCTGATTGATGCAGTCTGCATTTCTTGCCCATAGAACATGGAGGCATCTTCTGTGCATCCTTGTGCATTTCCGATAGGGCAAAAGTATGGGCTCATGACCAGCATCCCTTCCCACTCTGCAAAACTCTCTGAACCTCTGCCCACAAATCTGGGACCCCAAGAGCTGGCTGGAAGATGCTGCTGTAGCACCAGAACTCAGTTGCTTTTGCATATCTGGCAGAAAAATTACACTTAATTACCTTTCAATGAATTTAAGTAAGCATTCATTCTGGCTGATGTCAGTTTTCCATGGAATCTTTTGAAGTAGGGGAGAAAGGACTACAGAGGTGTGCTTTCAAGGGCTAATTCCCCCAGGCTGGGCTGTTGACCTGGAGGCACTGCTCCCCTCAGAAGGGGCTACCACGACCGCCTGGCACCTGGGCTACATGGATGCTGGCTTGGCTGCCCTCCTCTGCCTTACAGTGAGTTGCTATGTTCCCTTGACTTCCTGCTCCACTTCCCCCTAGTTGATAGATATGAATGAAGCAGTTTGGGCTTGGAATTGGAAAGAACAGAGGAGGGGAGGGAGAGTGAACATGGGCACATCCCATGGGTGATGAGCCTTAGGACAGTGGCTGGGGTACTTCTGGCATTCTCCATGCCTTTGTCCCCCATCTTGGAGGATGTGATTACTTCCCTCTCCTCCCACATCATTGAGTCATCCCTGGCCCATTGCTGCCTGTACACACAGCCACAGAATCACCCCAATTTCTAAGCTAATAGAAGCCAAGGCAGAACATACAACAGCAGTCCTGGCACTGACAGCCAGTTCCTCCCTGCAGTTCTGGGCTCCAGGATAATACCCAGGGAGCAGGCACTGTTGATTCCTCACTCAAACCCCATCTGCATGCTGACAGTACCTACTATAAGGAGCAGTGGTTAAAAAACCCTGTTAGACTAGCTCTGGGGCATGTTTTACACTGTCCCTCAGGGTCCCCAGCAAGACCAGACTCCAGTTGCCCACAGGGGTTATGTGCTTCCTAACAGCTATTCCTCCCTTACTGGTATTTCCTCAGATCACCTTCCAAATAAACTATTTATCCTTGAACACTTGCCTTCAGTCTGCTTCTGGGAGAACCACACCAAGACATTCTCACATATATTCCCAGAATCTCCTGGCTGATTGCAGCTCAGAGATGAGCTCCCCAGAAGACACATGCTGGTTCAGCCCATCAAGGTTGACCTTCCTCTCTCTCTATAGTCTCTTTCTAACTTGTTATATACCCCCATCAGTTTCAGGGCTGGGATCTGGTTCCCAACTGGGCTATAAATATGGACTGTTACCTGGGTTTCCTCCATTCTGCTCCATCTGTCCCAGTGATGGCAGTTTCCCTCACAGCCCTTCCCTGCAGCCAGCAGTCCCTCAGGGGACCCTTGGTCCCCTTGCAGAGGCTTCCCTGCGGCCCCCTGGGACAGCTTCTTGGCCCTTGGCTTCAGCCCAGCCTCCAACAGGGCAGTTTCTGGCCAGGCGGGTAATAGATTTCTGTCTCCTTTTTGAGGGCCTTTTGTGTGCCCTCAAACCCAGAGCCAAATGTCCCCCTCAAAAAAAAAAAAAAAAAAGAGCTGTGTTTCTAGCCCCTGCGTGAGGAGACTTTTATTGCTAGAAGACCCTGGGGGAGAGCTGGCCCAAGGTTTTATTTATGTTAATTGCCCACCCCTTTTCCCCAGCCCCTCTGTTCACAAAGCTCCCTTGTGGGACACCAGTGAAGCATTTAATGTGTAGTATATATTGAGGCAAGGACGACTGCCCTGCATTTCCTGGCTCGAGATTTATGAGGTAGGACTGGGCTTGCCTCCCTCCTTCCTATCCTGCCTTGTCCAGGAGATACAGCCTAGAATTCTCTCTGAAGGGGTCGTGATCAGGCACCCTGCCATGCTCCAGGAGCATACTATGCCTCTTCTGCTTGCCCATCAGAGGCTTAAGGAAGCCATTATTCCCACTTTATGTGTAGGGAAACTGAGGCATGGTTAGGTAGCTAGACATGGGTCCCAATTTGGGGAGTTTGGTCTGGCAGAAATTGCCTTAATTATTTTCTCATACCTCTGCTAATGAAAATCTTCTGGGAGGTGTTTAAAAATACTGATTCCAGGGCACCTGATGGCATAGTTGGTTAAGTGTCCTACTCTTAGTTTTGGCTCCTGTCATGATCTCCGGGTCATGAGAATGAGCCCTACGTAGGGCTCTGACCTCAGCACCGTCTGCTCCAGATTCTGTCTCCCACTCCCACTGCCACTCCTGCTCATGCTTGCTCTCTCTCTCTCTCTATCTCTTTCAAATGAATAAATAAATCTTTTAAAAAACACAGATTCAACCACGTTTGGGACCCATGGTCATAGAAGGCCAACTTTAATAAAGCACTGGAGAGTTGCTCAGGGATCATGTAGAAACGTACAGAAGCTCCAGCCCCAACATGAACACAGACGCCCATCTTGAAATTTCAAGGATGGGGACTGGGGGTTTTGCTTTCAGTGAAGTCTGAGAAACTCCCAAATGTGAAAGCTGAAAGGGACAGTGAAATTCGCACAGCCCTGATTTCCCATTTTTCACCCAAGGAGATTGAGACTCTGAGGGAGGTGGTCACTTGACCAAGGTAACTCTTCAGAGTGGTTGGGTCTTTCTATGAGGATGGGAAGAGGGCAGGGGTGTGGGGGTCCTGGGTGCCTGTAAGAGATGAAAGGGAACAGAGGAACCGTATCACCAGCTTGGGTATGGATGGATGTGAATACTCAGGCCTCTGGGAAATTGGAACTGGCCTCTGAGCCCAGGCACTCTCCCCTACCACTCAGCCTCAGAAAACCCTCCCCACTTTCTCCAGATGGGGCAGAAGCCTGCTTCCAGCCTTGTCAGGACTTGGCATCTGTAGAGTTATTTCCAAGGCATTGTTGGGCCCCTGGGCAGGCTTCAAGGCTATCCTAGAGGGAAAAGCTGCAGCTGCCCTTAGGCTGTGTGGACATGCCACAGTGTGCCTGTCCCTGTGACCTGCCCCATCCTGTGAACCTGTTTCTGGACTGCTTTGATGGTGCCTACACATGTGTTTGTGTGAATTTAACAGACATAGATGGATGAAAAGAGAACAGTATACAATTAATGAAAGATTGTGCTTGATTTAGAATTTCCTTTCCTTTCAAGTTTCAGAGCTTTTGGTCCAATGTGAACAGGCAGCTGTGACCCAGCAGAGGAGTGCTGGACTTGGAGCCAGTCTATGGGCTCACATCCCAGTTCTGGCACGTGACCATGAGGCCTTGTGCATGCCGTCTTTCCCCTCTCTACCTTGACTTCCCTCATCTGTAAAATAGGACTCCTCATCCCCTCCACAGCCTGTTAGGAGTAGGATATGAGATGCTGGAGTGAAAATCCCTTTGCACATTTTAGGTGGTGGGTAAATACTTGTTAAATATGAGCCTGAATCTGATCCTAACAGGGGACGCAGACAGTTCGCAGAGCAGACCCTTTTGAGAAACCTGTCACACACACAGATTCTGCACACTGGCACATTTTTTGGAGAGACCTCTGGTAGCAGATATGGCTGTTTCTTTCAGTGTTTCCAAAAGGGGTAGAAATGGAATTGGGTAAATGTTTTCCAGGAAAGCTATCTCTTGATACCTTTTCTGCCCTGAGACATTTGTGTATATGGAGGGAAATGAACACAGGAATACCTTCCTTAAAGGTTTTCTCTTCATTTTTTTTTTTAATAGTCACAACCATTTATTTAATGAACACATCCTTCCTTAAGGTTAAAAACTTTTTTAAAAAAAGATTTTATTTATTTATTTGACAGACAGAGATCACAAGTAGGCAGAGAGAGGGGGGTCGGGGGAAGCAGGCTCCCCACTGAGCAGAGAGCCCGATGCGGGGCTCGATCCCAGGACCTTGAGATCATGACCTGAGCCGAAGGCAAAGGCTTTAACCCACTGAGCCACCCAGGCGCCCCTATTCTTTTTTCTTCTTAAAATCATATTTACATTCCTTTTCCCCAATAGGATTTATCCTAATGGGTACTAGTACAGATAGTTCTATTTTCAAAAGTCTTTTTTTTTAAATTTTATTTATTTATTTGATAGAGACATAGCACAAGTAGGCAGAGCAGCAGGCAGAGGGAGAGGGAGAAGCAGACTCTCTGCTGAGCAGGGAGCCCTATGCGGGGCTTGATCCCAAGACCCTGGGATCATGACCTGAGTCAGAGGCAGCCACTCAACTGACTGAGCCACCCAGGTGCCCCATTTTCAAAAGTCTTTTATTGGTAACTCTACTACACTTCTTTGCCGTCAAAATGTGTATATAAAATCTTACAGAAAACCTCAGCTACTGCAGGGCTACATAACAGAAAGAGTTGCCAATTTTGAAGTCAGAAGTATCTGGGTTAGGATTCCAGTTCGGTCACTTTCCAGCTGTGTGAACCTGGGTAAGTGAGACTCCCTTTCCTAGCGGAGTCACCTGCCCACACCTCATGTCTGAGATGGACCGAGTTGTATGTGCTTGGCATTGACTGAACTGCCCGTTAGTGAGCTTCCAGCAGCCCCGTGAGGGAGATGCTATTATCATTCCCATTTTAAGGACAAGAAAACCAAGATCGACTTGCCCGAGGTCATGAGGGTATTTAGTGGTAAAGCCAATATCCAAGCTCTGGTATCTTCTCCTCCCTCAGACTGTGCGGTCTCCTCAGAAACATGGGGATGATCATCACTTTCTCTCAGAATTGCTGTGAGAAATAAGCATGTATGGGAAAAGGACCCTCTAGCATTCTTGCAATATGGCAGGTTTTTATTATTTCTATGAAGTGTTGGGCATGTGCGGGGTGGGGGAGGGGAGGGGAGTTGAGGCAACAGAGCTGAGCAGTTCAGAGTTTAAAGTGTCTCAGCAAAGACATGTTCCCCCGCCCTTACGTATAATTATAGAACAAGTTAGGTAGTTACTTCCCTTGGTGCAAAGTGGTGAGTCTACTCCACTGTTTTTCTAGTAAGAATGGAAAAAGGCCAATTTCTTAGCTCAGTCAGATAGATTAACTTATTTTTTTTAATTTATTTTCAGCAAAATAGTATTCATTGTTTTTGCACCACACCCAGTGCTCCATGCAATCTGTGCCCTCTCTAATACCCACCACCTGGTTTCCCCAACCTCCCACCCCCGCCGCTTCAAACCCCTCAGATTGTTTTACAGAGTCCATAGTCTCTCATGGTTCACTTCCCCTTCCAATTTCCCCCAACTCCCTTCTCCTCTCTGACTCCCCTTGTCCTCCATGCTATTTGTTATGCTCCACAAATAAGTGAAACCATATGATTGACTCTCTCTGCTTGACTTATTTCACTCAGCATAATCTCTTGCAGTCCCATTCTCTGTCAACTGTAACAAGTAGACAGAAAAATGCACACATCATATGTGTTTAACTCCATGGGTTTCACAAGCTAACAAGGTCCATGAAACTAGCATCCGGATCAAGGAGTTTCTATTACTAGCATCTCAGAAGCCCCCTTCAGCCCTTCCTAGTCACTTCCCACTTGCAAGCATAACCACTACACTGAGTCCTACCACTATGCTTTGGAACAGTATACAGTATACAGTGTCTTATGATGGCCTTCTTTTCTTCCGTGCTATGTTGGTGGGATCTATCCATACGCTTCCAATATATGAGAGCTTCAGGGCTCCTTCATCATTGCAAACACCTGTATTGTCTGTCTTGCATTTTAGCCATTCGGGTGGGTGTGGGGAAGCATTTCATTGTAGTGTGAATTTGCCTTTGCCTGTGGTATTAACTTGCCTTTCCCTGGTCAGTAATGAGGTTGAGCCTCCTTGCACATACATACTGACCATTTGGACATTTTCTTTGTAAAGGGCCTGTTCGAGTCTTTTACTCACCTGTCTAGTGGGCAGGTCAGCTGTCATCTTTTTGACTTGCAGGAGTTCTTTATGTATTCTAAGTACTCTTTAGTTTTTAGCACTTTTTAGAAGGCTTCTTACCTTTCTCCCAGACATTTCACCCTGAGTATTTTGGTTGCTGTGGTCTTGATGGAAACCCACGGAGTGTGACAATTTGAGAATCGTACCCCTGCCAGCTGTCAGTGACAGCTGAATGCTGCTGTGTTCCTCTTCAGAGTGAAGGGTGGTTCCTCTGCACAGAGAGAAGCTGGAGAACTCTGTCTCCAGCTTCCTCCCACCTCCACCCTTCTCTGTGCTTCTCCTTCATGTTTTGGTAGCCCACCTCCTAGTTTTCATTCTCAGAGCTCTTTCTCTTAGTGGACAAGAAAATAAATTACTTCTAAGATGCCTGTCGACCAGCAGGCCCCATTCTCTTTGGTTTCTGGACAGAGAGGAGGGCTGGCGTTTGAGAGTTAGGAGTGTCCAGGGCCTTCTCACCACCTGTCATTATGCCTGGAATACCACCATTAATGCTTTAACCCAAAATGACAGCAGCTTTTTATAACATGAGGGAGTTATTTCAGTATTTTAACAATGGATTTAGGTGCCTCCATCCATTCCCATTGAGTACCAGCCATACTCATTGCTGAATCCTGACTAGGTCTGCGGTGCCAGGCTCATTCTCATCTTAGCCTCATCCTTGCCTGGATCCAGAAGGAATGCCTCCCAGTTACTCTTCTGTCCTACTTCCATCTCATAACAGTACCCTCTAGATCCTCAAAGTTAGTGCCAATCACACTTTCCTGTTCACAAGTCAGTAGGCTCACAGATTCCACTTTGCTAAGCTCTGTCCTGGAGCACTATGGGAGACCAGATGGAATAAAGGTACCATTGTTAGGTGTTAGGTACCATGTTAGGTGTCTTAGGGGGAGTGTTTTCACAAGGGTCCAAACCTAGGGAATCCAAATGGCTTACGTGAACCAGTAAAAGGGTGAGTTCCATGCTGTTCTTGGACATCTTTTCAGAGGGTGGATATACATTTCTCTCTGCTATCTAATTGTCCCCAGAGCAGGAAACCAAAAGGTCTTGTGGAAATTATTGCCTTGACATTTTGACTGAGCCATTTTCCCTCGAGGTGGGTGACCCAGAGCCTATGTTTTGGGCAGAGACCAAAAATAACATCCACTGGTTTTAAAGTCATGTCCCCCAAAGCCTTTCTTTCTGCACATCCAAATTCTGAAAATATTTTTAAAAGGTTAGGCATCTCCTCTGGGAAAGGCATTTTGTTGTATTGCTTGAACTAAGAATGTGCTTAAAGCTTCCAATTGACCCTGCCAGTCTGAGCAGAAGGAAGATTTTGTCTGCAAGGGTCAATATGAGAGTAAAACTTGGAATACTTTAAAAGAAGTTTTCTTTCTTAATGAAATACACGCTCAAGGGGGAAAATGCAAATAATATAGGATATCTGAATACTCAGCCTAAATTTTCAAAACTTTATGGCACGAACAAGTATATTACCAGCACCATTTTCATGGGTGCATTAGTCAGCATGAGCTAAGTTATGCCGTGGTAACAAGTAACCCTAAGCTCTCAATGGCTTATGATCATAAAGATATATTTCTTGCTCAAGCTCCTTATCCACTAGGGATGGCCTGTGATTCCATTTCATGTCTCTTTCACTGTAGGAACTAGGCTGACAGAGCAGCCCCTCTCTGAGCAGCTGCTGTCTCATAGTAAAAGGAAAAGAGAGCACTTAATGTCATCAGGCAATGGCTCTTACAGCTTCTGCCCAGAAGGGACATGTGTCACTTCCTCTCACATTTCATTGACCAGAGCAAGTTACTGGGCCAAACCAGAGGTCAGTGTAGAGAGAGAAAATATTTTGATCAATTACACAACCTTTCACGATGGGTAAAGGTCAGGGTGATCTTCTGCCTCCACAGACCCTTTTTCCCACTATTCTATGGACCGTTTCACCCAGGGTGCTCTGTTCCACAGCATTTCCTAGAGTGTGTGCCACAGAATCCCCCCCCCATGTCAGTAAGTGTTAGGAGACAAAAGAATTCCATGATTAAGTACATTTGGGAGACTTTGGGTTGAATAGGAGTCTTCACTGCAGGGGCTCTCAGAACCTTTAAGAGAATGCACATTATTGGTTTTAAAGGAAATAGTCAGTTGGACCTACTGCCTGGTCCCTCTAGGTTAGCATTCCTAACTTCTGGCAGCACATCAGAATCACCTATTGGAGCTTTTAAAGAAATCCTGATGCCCAGGCCACACCCTAGACCAATGGCTAAAGCAACTCTGGGGTGAGACTCAGTGCGGGTATTAAAGCTCCCTCGGTGATTTCAATGGCAACCAAGTTGGGGACATTTTCTAGGGGGATGTTAAATCTAGGGAATTGGGGGGAAAAAAAGCCAACCTAGGGAATTGGCCTTCCACAGGCTCAATCTAGCAGCTACACTTAGAAAGAGTAGGGTTGATTTGTAGCAGTTTCTTGCACCTGTTTAATGGACTAGCTTCAGCCAGAATGTTCAGGACAATCCAGATGGACCAGAGGTATTTAATGCCCCTAAAGAATCTGATGATTCAAGGTTCTGATACTGACAGAAGCCTCCTACCCGATAAGTGATAGCAGAATGACTTGATATTTATGTAGGGGGGCATAGTGGTGTTGAGGGCTGAGTTTCTACCAAGGCACGTGATAGAATGTCACCAGATTTGTCTCTGAACTATACCAAACAGGTCCATTTCTATAGCCTTTGCTTTTAAGGAAACAAATTCTTTAACAATGTCAGCAGTGTCTCTCTGTCTATCTTCCTCCATCCTTTGGGACCCACATAACAATGTGTATGTTTCCAGACTTACCAAATCATGAAGGCTATTTGGGCACTGGTGTTCCATGGACCCCCTACACCCTATAGAATAAGTTTGCCCTAAGGTGTGTAAGGAGAACTTAAGATCCTGGTTAAGGAGATCCTCTTTTTACCTCTTGAATCATGTGTGTTTGATATTCTCCCCTGCGGGGATGAGATGTCCCCCTCCAAAAGCCTGCCATTAACTAAATGCTTCCCTGGTTTGAATGATTTTTTTCCACCAAGCTCTGTTATTGCTAGGATCTTCTTGTTGAACAGAAAAGTATTTGATATTAAAAACACCCTAGCTGTTTATGCCATTGGGTGCTCTCCCCGGTATAGGCAGAAACTCTGAAAGGTAAGTTGAAAAACAAAAGATGAATCTCTGAAGCATTTTATGCTCAGATTCCTCTCATCAGTGGTCTTTGGAAAGGAGTCTGGAAGGAGTAAGGAAGGAGCTCATGTAGAAACTGCTACAACTGTATTCTGTCTCAGGTTTCACCTGGACTCATCCTGGGTGGGAGACTTGAGTTTGTAACCACTGCACCCCTTGGACACTCATGGGACCAGGACCACACCTTTGCATATCCCCCTCCTCCACTAAGTTATTGCCCAAACTATAGGAAAGGAAGTAATCTACTCATCTGTTTCCCTGGGAACCCTGAGGTTCCTCAAATCAGGGCTGGTACTCACCCACCTATTCATCCTCATGATTCAGCACAATGCCTGGGCATAGTGGATGGTCAATAAATGTGGTACAAGGGAGTGCAAAAATGTCTTTCATCTTAAAGGACCCCTAATGATCTCAAGGCTTAAGTTGTCTATGTCTGTTTTACAGTTAAATTTAGATAAACCTCAGGGAAGCAGGACAAGCTTCTAGACTCCCTTGACATCCATGATGGGGACTCTCAGTGCAGGTTTAAAGATTAACAGCTTTACTGTGGCTGCAGAGGAAATAGAACATTAAGGCCTAAGTTTTGGGTTACAAAATGGAATTGGTTCCCTTTATGTCTCTCGGTAGAAGAGAGAAATATTTCCATCGTCTCAATTTATAAAAAGCAATCTTAAGGCCAATAAGAGATAAGTGGAGTAATTTCAGAAACCCTCAGTTTGGGCAGTTGCTTAAATCCCACAAGTCTGAAATCGCTGCACATGAACTTTTCTGCAAGTATTGCAGTTCCCTGGGCTGGCTGTTCCTAAAAGAAATAATGGGGCAGATTGAGGGAGCTATAGCCTAGGGGACTGGAACAGGGACAGGAAGGGATGGGCAGGAGCTAACAGTGATGGAAACCTTGAATGGCAGGCTAAGAGTCTAGGATTTGTCTCCTAAGCCAAGATTTTAGCGTATGCGAGGAATATACGGGACCCCGTTGAAAACACATCTGCCTGTACCTTCCCCCTCCTCACAAGACTCTTATTCAGTAGCTGTGGGGTAGGGAGCTGTTCAGGCAAATGAATTTGATCAGGCAAGTGACTTCATAGCGTAGGACACCAGCCACCTGCATTTCCTAGTCGCAGTAGTAGGCACTGTCATGAGTGTTCTGTTCTGGCCTCTGGCCCTGACCCCTGTGGTGCATACCTACCTGACTTCCACCTGCCAGCCCTGTAGCTCTTTCCTGAGAGCTCTCTCTGGCCCCAGAGCTACTCTGCCCTCACCAACAGCAGCCCAAAATGAGCAGGGGAATTAATGCCTCCCAGAGCAGATCTGAATTAATGCTGAAGGAAAGGGGGTATAAACACCCCAGCCCCCTCGACCATCAGGCAGGATGGCTTGGATGTGTGTGTTCTGTGCTGTCTCCCAGAGAGTCCTAGCAGGACTCAGCTCCAGCTGCCCAAGAGAGTCACTTGCTTGATGACACATTCTCAGTTGGCTCCCTTCCTTTCCAGTGTCCCTTCTTCCTCTCCAGCTGTGCTTTCAAGGATCACCTCCCAATAAACCCTTTTTCCTAGAACCCTAGTCTCAGGCTCTGCTTCTGGTAGAATCCAAACCACAGCAGTTACTGAGAGCTGTAGGACCTTGGTCACATGGCTTAAACCCCAAGAGTCAGTTTTCCTCATCTGTGAAATGGGAAGAATATTACTTGAGCCATGGGCAGGTGTCACACACAGGGACTGGATGTGGCCTGCAAGTAGGTTTTTAATCTGGGATCCTGGTAATTTTTAAATAAGTTATTATGGAGTCCATGTCATACATTCCTAAGAAAATATACCATACATATAAGGCATAGAATCACAAAAAACATCTGTGTACCCAGCTCCCAGCTTAAGAAATAGTTGAGACTGTTGAGCCCCTGGGTCCCCCTCCCCAGCCTGTCTCTCCCACCCCTGCTGAGGTCACTGTTATGCTGAATTTTGTGTTTATCCTCCTCATGCTTTATATGCAGTTTTATTTTAAATGTAAATGATATATTGTTTAGTTTTGCATTTTTACAAATTGAGAAGATTCTCATCAAAATCCAGATTTCCAACTTCCTCTGACAACAATCAGAAGATCTGGCCAGGCTGGACGTATATTCCCACATGGGAACAATTTCTGGCACTGAGTCCTTGGGGACCCACTAGGCAAGGCAGGGATCCCTGGGTGCCCTCAATGCCCACCATCCCCTGCTCTCCCACCTCTGGGCTATGGCATTTCTTCATGTTACCTCCTATGTTTCCCTGGAGACATCAGAGCTGGTGAATTCTCACTGTGAGAACCTTTGCAATGAAAGAGCCCATGGGGGGCCATTTGCAGAGAGCCTGACACAAAACTAGTGCTAAATGAAGTTACTCCTTATCACTGTCAGTACTGATGACATCAGAGAAGGCAGCCGGGCTCAGCATCTTTATCTGGAGGCTGATGAAGTGGCGTGAAGAGGCCAAGGCCCCCTGTGTGGACGGAGGTGGGAGCAGGGCACCAGCCAGCAATAAGAGTGGAGTGCAGTAGGAATGTCTACAGATTCACTGGGCCTCACCTCCAGGGAATGGGGGCACCAGGCTGACTTCCTCCAGGCCACATGTACATGTCAGCTGAGTTCTGCCCCTGCAGCCCCTGTCCAGGCCCACCTGCCTCTCCCACTTTGAAACCAAAGGCTGGGGCAGGCGGGGGAGCCCTTTGGCAGGGGTTTACATTTTGGCCTCCCAGAGGAGTGCACAGGGATGCACCAGAGTTCTGCCTTCAGGAGCAGACCCGTCTATCTCGCTGGGCATGGAGGTGGACATTGGGGCCTGTGAATTGTCGCCAACGGATGGAGCTTTGTTTGCCTCGCTGAGTCCCCAGACCAGGGGCCGGCCGGAGTGAGGGCTCTTTCCTGAGGGGCTGGACTTTCCCACAGGAACAAAGTAGGGCTTGTTAGCTGGGCATGAATCTTGGCGTGGGGCGGCCCGGGCCAGGCTCGGCGCTGCCAGGCGGCGGCTCAGCGATATCAGGCAAATTCCGCCTTCCCCACAGCTGGGGCTGACAGCAGGAAGCCCCAGGGAGGCTCCAAACAAAGGCAGAAAAATGGGCCACGTTTATTCATTCACTGACCAGCCTGGGTCTGGCTGGCCCACGAGCCCTGTCTCCATGGTGACGGACGGCCTTCAGAGCTCCCAGTTGGCTCCTCCATGACCACTGCCCCTCCGTTCCTGCACACAGGGACACAGCATCCTGTGGTTGCCTCGGGGTGACTTTGCTCCGTGACGTCTGGAGGAACATGAGCTAGGCCGAACAAGAATCAAGGACTTGTAAAGTCAGGAGGAAGCCTGGGTAGAGTTCCAAAAGCCAGACATGTGGCCAGTCTCGGGTGAGTGGGTGAAGGCGATGGGTGCAAGTCCACACACTAGCTAAGCACCTATTGTGTTCTGGGTCAGGAGATGCATGCAACAAGCCAACTACTCAGCCTGCCCTCTCCAGTCTCATTCTAACACAGCATGCAAAAGTAGAAGCCTGTTGGGGCCTAGTGAGCAGGATACTATTTCTGCCTCAGGGAAGGGGTATCAGAAAGGGAGGGTCCCCAGGGGAACTATCGTGGACATTGGGTCTTGAAGGATGCATAAGAGTTTGCCAGGCCAGGAAGGAAAGGGCATTCCAGGCAGAAGAATCAGCTTGGCAATGCCTAGGTGGCTCAGTCATTTAAGCATCTGTCTTCAGCTCAGGTCATGATCCCAGGGTCCT
Source organism: Mustela lutreola (assembly GCF_030435805.1). Lineage (NCBI taxonomy): Eukaryota > Metazoa > Chordata > Mammalia > Carnivora > Mustelidae > Mustela > Mustela lutreola. The sequence goes on along the minus strand of NC_081291.1, from coordinate 52,785,547 downwards.
GGGATTGAGTCCCTCATTGGGCTCCTTGCTCAGCAGGAAGCCTGCTTCTCCCTCTGCCTCCTGCTCCCCCTGCTTGTGCTCCTTTTTGTGTGTGCACTCTCTCTATCTCTCTCTTTCTCTGACAAATAAATAAATAAACCTTAAGAAAATAAAAAGAAGAATCAGCATGAGCACAGGTGCTGAGGCCTGAAAGTATGTGGTGTGATTGTAAAATAATGGAAAGTCTCTTTTATTTATTTATTTTTTAAGATTTTATTTATTTATTTGACACAGAGAGAGATCACAAGTAGGCAGAGAGGCAGGCAGAGAAAGAGGGGGAAACAAGCTCCCTGCTGAGTAGAGAGCTGGATGCGGGGCTTGATCTCAGAACCCTGAGATCATGACCTGAGCCAAAGGCAGAGGGTTTAACCCACGGAGCCACCCAGGTGCCCCAGAAAGTCTCTTTTAACTGAAGAAGGGACATAGCTGGAAATGAGGCAGTAATGGGGGTAGGATGACCATGCGATGTGACTTAGAGAAGCAGAGTGGTCTCCCTAGTCACTGCTCAGAACAGGTCCCCAGGACTTACTCTGAGTTTAAATTCCTAGGGGGTGGAGGAATATGAGTTAATGTATATCCAGTACTTTTAAGTTTACAGAACCCTTTCATACACATACATTGTCTTACATAATCCTATAGCCACTGGGCTGGAAAGAACCTGTAGATGAGAAAACTGAGGCCCAGAAAGGCACCAGAGGTCTCTGAGCCATGAAGTGGCCTGGCTGTGATTCAGGGGCCTGAGCCCAACACCCACACTCTGCCCGCTCTTCCTCTGAAGGGAGGCTGAGGAGGCATCTGCTTCTCAATAATGTCAGTACCCCTTCAGTGGGCACTGAGATCATGACATAAGTCTGGGACACTGAGAGACAAGTAAATAATCATGTTTGCTCCCTGCTCAGTGCTCTGGACTTCTAGATTAAGTGCAAAGAAAAGAATCACAAGTTTCCTTCCCAGCACCATCTTGGGCCAGTCCTGGGAAGAGCAGGGGTGGGTCTAAATCCCAGGAAAACTTGGAATCTGGAAGACTGTAGACATTCCAGGGCCTGCAAACAGGGACAAGAGAGGGCATCCATAATCGATGACACAGGCAACACTTTGTCTTTCATAGGCTTACTCTGTGTTTTTGGCCCTGGATCTCCCAGATTGAGACGGGGGCAAGGCGGAAGGGGGGCAGGCCTTTGGGGGTTGACCTGATGCCTGATGCAGGCAGGAGGGGGGTGGAGGAGAGGAGGCAGGACACACTGGGACACTGTCAGGTTGCTGTGGGCATGGTGTCATTTAATCTTCATAGCAACCCCCTGAGTGGAGAGGTAGAAGGATTGTGATCTCTGTGTCCCAGGTAAAGACCCTGAGCCTCAGAGTGGCAGTGACTCATCTGAGTCATGCAGGTATGGCACAGCAGAGCTCATACCAGCTCCTCTGCTCCTCCCATACTCCCAGGCAGCTGCTGGGAGAGAATGGTTTGCTTACCGTGACTGGCTTTCTGGTGCTCTTCATCCCTGCCTGGCCAGGTCTCCATGTCCCTGAACTTCACTCAGAGAAAGGGCCTCTTGTCCACCTCTGTGGGTCCTGATGTTTATGCCTACTCGCTGTCTTTGTGTGACTCTGTACGTTGCCCTCCATGCATTTGACTTTTGCCAACCTGACCTTGGCTTCCTGTCCTTTCTGCTCTTTGGAGTTTGATGTTGGTGATCCTGAAATCTGGCCAGAGTCCACTGTACCTGGTCCTACTGCTCAGAGAAGGAGGAGAAACAGAAGAAAAGGAACAGGAAAGGAAAGGATAAGGAAGTGGGGAGTGAGGAAGGAAAAGGAAGGAAGGAAGGGACGGAGGGAGAGGTGGGGAGGGACGTGTGAGATGAATATGAAAAGCCTCCTGAGCAGAGGCTGCATATTGGTTCCTTCTCAGAGTGGCTTTGGCTTTGGGCTGAACAAGAAGAAATGATAGTGACAGCACCTCACAGCCATTTAGCACACATATGGCAAACATAGAGCGTGGGAGGGGGTGCCCCTCCCTCTTGCACTCATGGCAGACATAGCTAAGTGACCACACTGCTCTTCTGGCATGGCTCAGCTTCAGAATCCTTCTCAATACAGCGATCAGGCAACCACTAGCAAACAGAGTCAGTGCCCAAAAGAACATGCATTTGTTATCCCTGGTCTATTACTTTGTGCTTTCTAATGAGCTTGCTCACCTCTGACCCTCAGTTTTGCCCCACAAATCAGAGCCGGTGTACCTATCTTAATTTTACAATGAGGAGGAGGCCCCAAGTGACTTCCTCCACAGCATGCCACAACTTGATAACAGAACTGAGGGTGAGAACAGAGGGAATCTGGACTCTTACTCTACTCAGGACCTGTTTAGAAGTCCCCCGGCAATCAAGATGGTGGCGTTTTTTTTCTTAAAGATTTTATTTTATTCATTTGACAGACAGAGATCTCAAGTAGGCAGAGAGGCAGGAAGAGAGAGAGAGGTGGGGAAGCAGGCTCCTCCCAAGCAGGGAGCCCGATGTGGGGCTCGATCCCAGAACGCTGGGATCATGACCTGAGCTGAAGGCAGAGGCTTTATTAACCCACTGAGCCACCCGGGTGCCCCAAGATGGTGGCATTTGAGTAGATATCTCTTTTCTTCCTTTTTCTTTTTCCTGGAAACCCACCCAGTCCTATCTTCCACTGCTTTGGCGGTAAGATGAGTCTCCTGATGTCATCCAAAGATATTAGTCATCGCTAAATCTGGCCATTCCCCTGAAGCACCCAACCCCTTGGACTTCCTGAAACATGCATGGATGCTGCTGTCACAAATTTGCTCTGACAGCCACTGACAAGGAGAGACAAGCAATGTTTGTACCGTTCTGCTGGGCCAGAGGGAATGCTCAGGGAAGCTTCCCAGGCTGGGGGGCTGGGGCACCTTAAGAGCAATGAAAGCAGTCTAGGGGGATTTAGAGCCCCTCAGCTGATTGCCAATTCTGGGATATGGGCATGACCCAAGCTCCCTGACCTTGCATGTCCATTGGCTCCTGGACTGAAGGAAGCCTCATTCTCAGAGCCAAGCCTCTTACTGTGTATCTTGCTCTTGTTCTTTGACCTGCTTCTGTGTGTCCACACTCAGTGAGTTCCAACAATCTACCACCCTATCCTGGGTGCCTCCTCTTTGCTGCCTGCCTTGCACCTGGGTGGGAATGTCTCACCTGTTTCCACGCCACTTACCAGGCTTCTCTTCTTCTCCAACACCTGCAAATAGGTACTTTCCCAGACACACTTGCCTTGCTCTGGCTAGCTGGCCTGGGAAAGCCCTCAGCTTCCCTTCTCTTCTGGGTACCATGAGACAAAATTTCACCTAAGCCTTTTTGCTCTAGCTCTGTTCCAGAAATTGCTACTTTTGCAGTCACAAATACCAGTATTAGCTGCCAGGTGAAGTGATAAGTACTTATCGTGCCCTCACCTGTTTCAGGCACTGGAGGATGTCTTTTCTATTCTGTGTCAGGCTCCAGCGAGCACATCTGGCTTGTAATTTTATAGACTTGGCTCACCTTCTCCTTCCTCTAGTTCAACAATCAAGCTAATGACACAGTCATTCTTTACTGAGCATCTGCTCTGTGCCCGGCACTGTGCTAGGGGCTTTACCTGCATGGGTTCATGGGATTTCTGCAGTGTTCTTGCAAGAGAGCCTGTGTGTGCTCCCTTGTTTTGCAGGTGAGAAATGTTGCTCCAGGAATGGAGGCCACTATGCCCCAGGTCACCCAGCCAGCAAGTGGCAGAGCTATATCTAGAAGTCAGGATTGTCTTGCTCCAGAGACCATGCCTCCCTTGGTTCACTGCCTTTCCAACCAAAGAGGGGTAGGTTAAGGGCATCTACCATCCACAGTGCTTAATACTTTGTTGGAATATGCAGAGAATAATACATGGTCCTGTCCTCAAAGAATTGATACTCTGATTAGAGGAACAAACCCACTTATATTGCCAGTCAATATTTATTGAAATTTCATTATCAGGAAAAATGGCAGAGAGGTGTCATTTCACCTGTAGGCACTGATCATTTGGTGAGGTTGGGTTGAGTTCTGCTAGGGATAGGCCTCTAGGGCAGACGTGGTCTCAGTGGGGAAAAGGTCAGTGATTAATTGTTAACGTCTGGGACTCTGGAGTGGGTAGTGGACGTATGTGTGCCACAAATTCCATTTCCCCATTTCCACCCAGTGGAAAACATGGGAGTTTCTAACAAGGTCCTAATTGTGTAAAGCAGACAATAGAATAAAGAGAAAGAAACATGTAATTAGAGAAGGTCACCTGAAGGAGGTGAGAAGAGAGTAGTTTAGGATCACTGCATACCCGGGGTCTGAGCTAACATCTGGGCCAAGCTGTATTTCCTTGGGGTGATAAAAAGGTTGATTCTTCCCCCCCATTCTTTGGTTTCCTCCTTTGAAAATGTTAATTCTGTTAAAATAAGATCTGGAAGGTTCTTTCTGATCCAGTGTTCCTGAATATCAATCTTCTAGGGTAGGACACTCTACCCTTCGCAGGCTTCTCTCATATTCGTGAGCTCATTTTTATTTCATGACAAGCCCGTGATGCAGCCATTGTAAAGATAGAAAAATTGAGGCCAGAGAGTTTGAGTGTCCTCCTCAGCCAAGGTCTGCCTTGGTCTGCCTAGGTCTGCTGATGGGTTACCCGAAGCTCGTTCTAATGTCAGTCATTCTCTATTCTGAAAGCGTATTTATACATTTCCAGATCATTAGAGAATGTTGATTATGTTTAAACATCCCTTAGGTGATTCTAGTGTTCAGTCTGGATGCTAAAAATATATGTTTTTATGACTGACTTCAGAGGAGGAAATAGAAACCCGGAGAAGTTAAACAACGTGCCTGAAGTCACACAGCCAGAAGATAGGAAAGAATTCCACACTGGGCAGGCTGACTCTGTAGCCCATGTGTTTTTCATGGTTGTGCTTTCTTTTTTCTTTTTTCCTTTTTTAAAAAATGTTATCTGTTTACTTGAGAGAGAGTGCACGGGCGAGGGAAAGAACGTGAGCAGGAGAGAGCGCGAGGGGGACTCTTCTAGGTGCTTTCATATACTACTTCATTTAATGCTTTCAGCAACTTTATTGTTCCTTTAAAAACTAGTGAAACTAGTCCCGAAAAGTTAGATAACCAGCCCAAAATTGCAGAACTCATAAAAAGCAGCTAATAGTGGCTCTATCTTGATTAGATTTAGGTGTGCAAGTGTGTGCATTTGTCAAAACCCACACAATGGTTCACTTAGGATTTGTGCATTTCACTAAATATTGATTGTACCTTTAAAAGAGCATGAATAAACACTGAACCTCTAGAGCAGAAATATAGGGAGGTTTACAACTTCACAAAATGCAAGAAAAAGTAGGATTGGTGAATAGAGGGATAAATAAGTGGGTGGATATGTGATAAAGGTGGTGGGTCTGTGGGTGTTCACTGTAAAATTCCGCTTTTCTGGATGTTTGAAATTTTTCTTAAAAAAAAAAATGTATGCAGGAAGGCAGTAACTTCCATTAAGATGTGAGCTCAATAAGGACAGGAATCTTTGCCTGTTCTGTGATGGCTGAGTGTCCATCCCTTAGACTCCTGCCTGGTGTGGAGCAGGTTTTCAATAAATAGTGGCTGAATGAGAAGTGATAGTAGTGTCTAGCCTAAAGAGAGGATTTGATGGTATCTGTGAACAAGTGAATGGTGAGGAGGAACGTTGGAGTAGGGTGGGTGGGCATGGTGGGGAGAGGCCTCCCAGTTTTCTTTTTATGAGCTCTTCTGGGAGCAGCAGCAGCAGGAGTGCCATATCCAGGAATCACTGTGACCAGAGTGTTGTATAGGTATGTGCTGTCCTCATGTGGCCAAGATGAATATTGCACTTGGGTTGGAAGGGCTGCTGGCCCTTGAGCCTACTGGGTGGTACTCAGCGGGCCTCAGATGTTGGAAGGGCAATGCTGGGTCCAGAGGGGCTGCATCTGTGGACGTGGGGCCACTTCCTGGCATGCTCCCTATCAACTAATGGTTCTCCAAATTGGGGTTGTGGATCTCCCATGACCTCACTGCCATACTGAAATTTGAGAGAAAAAACTGACTTGTATTAGGCATGCCTCTGCTGATGCTCTTCTGTGGTTTCTAATTTGACCATTGCATTGACCCTGCCAGGTCGGTGGCATGATGGCTTAGAGAGGGTTAAACTAAATAGTAAACTGGGGACAGGGAACCTGCCTTGAGGAATTCCACCATATGACAAAGAGGACACTACCCTTGGTAGGGTTTAGAGAACCCTAGCTCCGGAAGACCAGCAAGGGGTTGGGGAAGATTGAAAAAGTCCCAGTACTCTGTAGCTGTCACTGAGCATTGTGGATGGTGTTCTCCAGCCCCTTCCATACCCTGTCTGACCCTACGATCTAATGCTGGGGGAAATGACTTAACCTCTCTGAGCCCTGCCTCAGTATGTCAAATGGGGATAATAGTGTCTTTACCTTGTAGGGTTGTTATATAAATAATTGAATACAAGCAAATCACAGGATCAGGTAGATAGTGCATGCTCAGAAATGACTCCCCCAGGATTACTATATCCACACAGGCAGGGATTGTATCTGTTCTGTTTATTCCTGTGACCCCAGCATGTTTGGAGTGGTCAGTTCTCAAAGAAGGGCAAGGTCAGAGTGACGAGTATGGTCTTTGCAGTTGGATACCTGAGTCCAAGTCCTGGCGTGGCTAGACTTCAGTCTGAGTGACCTTGGCAAGGTACTTAGACTAATGTTCAATTTCCTTATCTGTAAAATGGGGATAACATCTACAGGGTGGTGCAGACAAGTGGGCTAATGTGAATGAAGCGCCAGGCATAGTGCCTGGTACATAGTCAATGTCCAAATAAATGCTAGCAAGTAGTCAGATTGTTCTAAGATGAATATTCAATGTTAGCTGCTGTTGCTCTGAAGAATAGTATTAATAATCCACTGGTTGTACTATATTCTCCTTCAAGGCTGCACTGAATGCAGCTCTGTCTGACCTCATCTGAGTTCATATGTTGGGTGGAAGAAGAAGGGCAGTGATAGGATGCCCTCCTGCTCCCCTGGGCCCAAATGACCCTATAAGGTCACTCAGCTCTCAGGGCGATGATTAATTTTATATGTCAACTTCAACTTGACTGGATCACCACATGTCCAGATTAAACATATTTTGGATATTACTGGGCATGTTGTGAAGGTGCTTCTGGAAGAGATTAGCACTTGAACCGGGGGACTCATTAAAGCAGATAGCCTTCCCAATGTGGTGAGCTTTGTCTAATCTGTCTGCATAGAACAGGAAGGAGAAATCTCTCTTTTTTCTTCCTCACAGTGAAGCTGAGACATCTCATCTCATCTGATCTTACTTGGCCCTCAGATTGAGATTTATACAATTGGCTCCCTGGACTCTTTATATATTTTTATATATAAAAAATATACAAAAAATTTGTATATTTATACAATTGGCTCCATGGACAATTTATACAATTGGCTTCCTGGGCCTCCAGCTTGCAGATGGCAGATTGTGGACTTCTCAGCCTCCATGATTGCATGAGCCAATTTTGAAGCACCTATTGCATTCTGAATGAGGACACCACGGTAAGAGTAGTACTCAACCCAAAAGAAAGATTGGCATCTGCAAGGCTGGGATTTCTGACCCTGTGATACATAGATGTGGGACATCTGGAGACAGGAGACCACATTTTTATGCCTCTCATAATATATACGGGGATTAAAACCCAGTGCCAGTCACACATAAGAGTGTCCCACAGGCCCCAGGAGATGAATAATGATGGCTTTACTTTGAGACCCAGTTCTCTCTTTCAGCATCTGAAGCAGTTCAACCTCTCTGTCCTTGTCCCTAGCTCTGGGTTACAGAAGTTCTGTATTTGTTGTTGACCTTGAGCAAGGCCTTTTCTCTCTCCATGCTATATAGTGATTTTTGCTTCATAGAGTTGGCGTTGGGATCCAGCTATCTTGTATTGCTGTAGTTACCAGAGCCTCTCAACTTTTCCCGCATTTATAGCTGATTAGCAGCACAGGAATGAGCCCCAGGAAGGACTAAGCTTTAGCCAGACCAGAACAATTTGGGACAGAGTGGGGGCTCAAAAGTTGTCCAACCATCAAGGAGTCAATCACTGTCCAGTGAACGAGGGCAAGCACAATGATTGTTACTCACAGGAAGTAAGTCATTTTTTTAGTTTTTAAATAGCTCCTAGATTGTAAGCATTTGGATGGGGAAAGAGGAAAAGCAAGATAAAGAACAAAGAACTTCATAGCCTAGAGCCTTTGTAGACAACTGTTCTGGGACCTTAGATGGGGTTACTTGCAGGAACTTCAAAGGACCAAGTGGGGGCCCTGAGAAAGAGTTATGGTCCAATGGGCCTCAAACCTGCTGCGCACCAGCTTCCCCTTCAGAATGTGAGGCATCATCTCAGGGTGACTTAGAGTAGCTCATTACATTTCTCAAGTGGGGCTTGGTTTTCTCACCTATAATGTGGGTAGAGTAGAGGACTAATGGTCTCTGGAATCAGATACACACAGGACCCAGAAGTCAGCAGTTGGGTAGGTGATTGGGGAATGTGGTGGGGTCTGAGTTTGGAATCTCCAAGGGAGATCAGTGACAGCCACTTTCAGCTCCAAGTTTCCATTTCTCAGAGTCTGCATGCCCGATAGCACAAGGCCTTAGTCAGAAGTGCAAGACTTCAGTCCCTTAGTACTCAGAGGGGATTGGGAGAAGGAGACACCATCAGCCCTGTCCAACGAGTTTGCTGGGCATGCTGGGTCACCTACCCATGGGCTTGGCGCTCTCCAGGGTCCTGACGTGGTCCTGGCTTTCAGTCTCTGATGCTGGCTCCAAAGTCCAGGTTCCCAGTAGCAGTATCAAGGGCTCAGGGGCAGGTTTGCCACATCACTCTGAAACACATTCAAAACCCATCGGTTTTAAAACTGATTTTTAAAAACAGGTTTTACCTCCCCTGCCCCCCACAATGTTTTAAAATGGCTTATTGAAAAACATAGGTCTAGAACTTTTTGCTTTTTATTCTTTGATCAATTTGTCTGTCAAATCACATAGTCTCTCTTACTTCTCTCAGCTTTCAGATTTTCATAAAAGATTTTATTTTGGGGGCACCTGGGTAGCTCAGTTAGTTAAGCATCTGCCTTTGTGATCCCAGGGTCCTGGGATGGAGTCCCATATCAGGCTCCCTACTTTGTGGGGTGTCTGCTTCTCCTTCTCTCTCTCTGCCTCTCCCTCCATTGTGTGCGCTCTCTCTCAAATAAATAAGTAAATAAATCTTTAAAATATGTTTTATTTTTAAGCAATCTCTATGCCCAACATGGAGCTCAAACTCGTGACCCTGAAATCAGGAGTCCCATGCTCTACCAACTAAACCAGCCAGGGTGGGGGCCCTCTCTCACCTTTCTTTTTTCCCTCTTTCTTCCTCTTTCATTTTCTCTACCTTTTCTTCTCCTCTCAGAGTGAATATCCCCTTCCTCCAGGGGAAGAAGGAGTCTATCCATCTTCTTAAGAGATGATTCTCAGTGACTTCACTTTATTCACAGTGTAGATTTGAATTTGAGTAATCCTGAAGTTCTCCAGATTACAAAAATCCTTATTTCTCCATAGGCTGCCATGTTTTGAGACTATGCTCTCATCCTTTGGGCCCAGAAGATTTGACTTGGTTGGAATGGCCTTGCCCCATTTCCTATCCTGTGCCCAAATCGAAGCAGAGGAGCTTGGTTGCATCATCCATTCATGCAGTAAATATGTATAATGCCCCTGGTATGTGTTCAGCACTGCTGTAGGGACAAAAAAAATGTGGCCATGAACAAGACAGATGCAAATCCCTGCCCTCAGGGAGCTGCCATACTCGTGGGAGAGAGGATATTACTGCACTGGAAAGAGCGTAGATTTCCTGTTACTCGATGAAGGTGAGCAATCATGTAGAAAAATCACATACCCTTCAGAACCAAGAATAAGATATTGCCAAACACCCAAACTGGTCTCAAATGTGCTGGTCTTCATGCAGTTTCAGACACCCGCCCTGGTGGGTATAAGGAGCAACAGGGCCGTGAGCCTCCTCATTAGAGGAAAGCGTAGTGAAGTGACAGGTCCACAGAAGAGAAAGCAAGAGGGAAAAGGTTATTTCCCTGAAATACCTTACTTGTTCCAGGTGTCAGAGCTTGGGAAGATGGAGGGGCTGTGATCTGAGTAGGAAGGAAGAAGGTTTGAGGTCACTGGGGCTTTCAAGGTGTGAGCTCGGAAACAAAGCTCTGTTTGAAGGTGGATCTGCTTTTTCCCTTAAAATCACATCATCCTAAAGCCCCAGGTTTTAAAAGGTTCTGGATATCCCTACAGTTAATGCTCATGGCCTGTTCTCAGAGCACAATCCAGCACTGTGTATTTGGTGGTGAAATCATACAAGCCTTTAGGAAGACCACCGTCCACTGAAGATTAGACACACATGCTTTGATCTAAGAATAGCAGCTCTGGAAATTTATCCCATGAAAGAATTCAGAAATAGAGAAATGGTGTTTTAAGGGGAATATGTAATTGTAGCAGTGGCAATTAATACTGTGAAAGACCAAAAACAATATAAATGTCCTATAGTTGGGTTAAATGAATCATGGTTTTTTAATTTGGTGGGATGTTAGATTTATCACTAACATGATAAACATAGGGCCCCAATAGATTACAAATGTAAGAAATACTCCAGATCAGCTCTTTCTCTTAGAGGTGAAGAGTCTGACTTCCAGAGAACAGAAGTGACTTCTCTGAAATTGCACACAAATCCAGAACCAAACAAGGAGTCGCCTCAGTTGCCAAACAAGGGCTGCCTTGCAGTGTAACTGCCTTTCTGCCTTTCCAGAATCTTCCAAAGGGAGACTTAGGCTTCACTTGGAAAATGAGTTTGAGTTTTGGGGGAACACAGGCAGGACATTAAGTGCCATGAAATCAGGGACATTCTGTGCCTTTGAGTGGCACTGAGAATGTCAGTGCATTCCCATAGCCTTCCAGTCTCAAGGATTCCATAAGACCTTGGTATGAACTTCTAAGTCCTCTTTTAGCTCTTAGTTTTTTGAGGAATAATTGACAAATGAAATTATATATTTGAAGTATACAGTGTTTTTCATTAAAGTGTATAATATTTTGATTTGATATCCATATACATTGTGAAATCATCACAAGTTAACTAACCTATCCATTGTATCATATCGTACCTGTGCTTGTGAATGCTAAGATCTCCTCTCTAAGCAAATGTCAAGTGTACAGTACAGCATTATTAACTCTAGTCACCATGCTGCATTGCTCCTGGGTCTCTAATGTCTCTCTGACACTTGCTGATGTCTCTTTTCACAAAGAGCAGAGGTATCAGGGGACGTTCTGGCCCAGAGCCCCCAGCAGGTGAGTCTCTGTCTAGAATTTAATCACTTTGTTTTTGTTTTCATTTTTACAGCTGCATTCTAATTATGGTGAGTCACATTGGTTTCCTATTTCTGGTAACATTTATAAGATTTTTTTTTAAATAAAGAGGTGTTTGTTTTAAAGGAAGATACTGAGTCAAAGAGTGTAAAGGAGATTATGGATGTGGCAGAAGTTGGACAGTGGGTTCAGAGTGGAGGAAACAGGAAGCACAGCCCTGAGGTGCTTTGCAGCAGAAACATTTGTCAGAGTGTGCAAGGAATGATTAGGGGAGAAAAAGGAACTCAAAATTGTATGCACACATTGATAGCAACTATGCTAAAAGAGTTGTGCACTTGGGAGCACCTGGGTGGCTCAGTTGATTAGACAGATCAGACTCTTGCGGACTAATGGTTTCTGGTAGGGTCAAGATCTCTGGGTCTTGGGACCAATCCCTGCAGTTGGTCAGGTTCTGTGCTTGGCAGGAAGCCTGCTGGAGATTCTCTCTCCCTTTCAGTCTTCCTCTCCCTCCCCCTGGCTTGCATGCTCTCTCTCTCCCTAACATAAACAAATCTTTTAAAAAAATTTTAAATTAACAACTAGGAGAAAAAGGAGTTGTGTACATGGATGGTGGTGAAAGAGAAAACAGGGGAAAGGTAAATTTGAAGCAAGGTAATGTTTTTGTTTTGCTTCATTTGTTTTAAAAATAGAGGCTTGGGGGCATCTGGGTGGCTCAGTTGGTTGAGCATCTGATTCTTGATTTCAGCTCAGGCCTTGATCTCAGGATTGTGAGATCGAGCCTTATGTCCTGTGCTGGGCATGGAGCCTGCTTGGGATTCTCTATCTCCCTTTACCTCTGCCCTTAGCCCCCTCCAAAAAAAATAGAGGCAGGGTTCCTGGGTGGTTCAGTTGGTTAAGCATCTGCTTTTGGCTCAGGTCATGGTCTTAGGGTCCATTCAGGGTCCTGGGATCAAATCCCACATCAGGCTCCTGGCTCAGCAGGGAGTCTGCTTCTCCCTCTCCTTCTGTGCTTTCTCTCTCAAATAAACAAATAAAATCTTTAAAAAATAAAATAAAAACAAAAAATGAAAAATATAGAGGCCTGGACATTTTTTCAGGCTTAGGGGAAAGATTTGGTAGAGAAGTAGACATTTAATTCATGCTGCATTCATTTATTCCATAGTATGTATTAAGCACCTCCTTTTTTCCAGGAACCATACTAGGTACAGGAGATACAGCAGTGAACAAAACCAGAAAAAGCCCCCACATTCAGGGGTTTTCATCCTAAGCGGGGGAGATGACAAAAAATAAATAAGTCTATCCTATGTCCAGAGATTAGAAAATGTCACAAGAGAGCATAAGGCAGGGAAATGGAGATCAGGAATAATGGGGAGGAGTCAGATGTTATTTTTTCATGGCCGTTCAAAGAAAGCTTTGCTGAGGAGGAGTATTCAAATAAGTCCCACTTGAAGTGAGAGGGGAAACTGTGAAAGATCTGGAAGAAGAGCTCTCTCCGTAGAGGAAGCAGCAAGTACAAAGGCCCTGAGGTGGCTGTGTGTTTGAGAAGGTGAAGTGTGGTCGGGGTGGAATGGTGGGACGATAGCAGCAGAAGACCTGGAGATCATGTAGGGCAGGGTAGGACAGTGTAAAACCTTAGGTTTTTACGCTGGATGAAAAAGGATCCACCAGGGGGCTTGGAGCCAAGAAATATTGATATCTGACTTGCATTTTTTGTGCACAACTTTTCATACCTAATTGGGTCAAGACTGCAGGGTAGGACATGAATGATGGGGAAGGAGGCTATTGTAGTAATCCAGGCTAGAGATCTCAGTGGCTCAGCCATGGAGTGGTGGCGCTAAATATAAACACCAAATAAACAGTAACATGAGTGGTCATTACTGGAGTAATTAATGATAAGGCAAGAGGCTACAGAAGGCAGAAGGGAATGAATTCAAGAGGACTAGGGTGAGGAAAGTGAGGAATGAGCCTGAAAAGGAAGGGAGGCTTGCCCTTCCCCTGGGGAGGAAGGAGAGGCAGACTGTTGAGAAGCAGAGACATATAGGGGAGGAGCTGAGGGAAAGGCAGGACTGAGGAAGAGCAGGGGCAGGACTTTGGATACTCCAAGGAAACAGGACCCAGGGCTTCCTGCAAATAATGGCAGAGAAAGGGAGTGCTCAGGCAGGAGAGCTGTCCTTCTTCTGTCATGAGCCCCTCAAGGTGAAATCCTTCCCTGCTAGGTTCATCTCTTGTCTACTGAAGCCCCAGTAAAGGGTCTGGTTTACTGTGGGCACTCAGCCAACGTTTGAGTGAATGAATGGATGAAATGAATGGAAGCATGGATGGAAGGAAGGATAGTTGGATAGAAGCTGGAAGAATAAGATGCTAGAACATGTGTCGAAACTCCTTGTTCAAAGATACTTTAAAATAAAGGAGTGGGTGAAAGAGTAAAAAAGTTGTGAACAGTGAGTTGGGGAATAACAGATTTCAATCAGATTTGAGTGGATGAAACCAATTTATAGGTCAACGTTTCCTTGGAGGATCAGAATTAGAGCAGAGGAGTTGGTATTCTGAAGGGATGCTTTAATCAAGCTGCCTAGTCTGTCAAATGCGGTTCTTTATCCAGTGTGAGGCTGGGGAGATCTCACTATTCTTGGAGTTAGGGAGTCTGGGTTCAAGTGAAGCAGCTGTTCCCCTTAAGTCGGGGGACAGAGGAAAGAAAGAGCTCAGTCTGATAGAACTCAGTCCCTTGGGGGAATACGAGCTGGAGAGACAGGTTGTCAGGCCCCCAACCAAGCGGAGCTGCACCCCAACCTTGGATAGAATCAGTTTTCAACATAAACTGAGTCCTATGACATACAACCTTTCTCTCCCCTACATCCAAATTTACTTCTTCTGTTTCTCGCTCCTCCAAGGTGCTCCTAGGAAACCAAGTTAATTTTATAGGCTAATTCATACTACAGTGTTAGTGGTTATTGGGAAAATCAGGCATTCCACTACCCTCCACCAATTAATAGGCATTGAAACTAGAGGGAAAGTGAAACTAGAGGGAAAGTGAATCGATCAACCTGGAATAGACAATAGACTCATGGATGGCTGTTTAGAGATAATGGTTTTACTGAGTCTGGAAGGTACAATAGATGTTAGTGGATGAAGGAGGAGAAGAGAATCCCAGGCAGTGAGAATAGCATGAATGAAGGCATGGAAATAGAGGGCTCTTCAAGTAGTTATGGATGTGTGGGGCAGGGATGAGGCCTGGAGAAAGATGAGGTTGGAGAGATGAGATGTACCAAGTCACCTATGATGTGTGCTGAGCTAAGGAATTTGGATTCAATGGTGTAAGCAGTGGGAAGTTCTGATGAATTTTTGTCAATTATATTAGAGGCAGTAAAATACAGTGATTAAGAGCATGGACTCTGGAGCTAGACTGTGTGGGTTCAAATCTTGCTTCTGAAACTCTGGTCAATGTGTGACCTTGGGCAATTACTTCACCTCCCTGGGCCTCAGTTCCCCATCTATGAAATTATACGTTCCTCATAAAGATTGTTCTGAAGATTGTAGGTGTTATATAAATGCTAAGAACCATACCTAGCAATACTAAGTACTGTGTGTTTCTATGCCAGTAGTCTTTTCTTCCTCTTTCTTACCATCATCATCATTGTCATCATCATCATCATGTTAGGTTTTAGAAAGATTCTTCTTTTTTTTTTTTTTTAAAGATTTTATTTATTTATTTGAAAGACAGAGATCACAAGTAGGCAGAGAGGCAGGCAGAGAGAGAGGGGGGAAGCAGGCTCCCCGCTGAGCAGAGAGCCCAATGCGGGGCTCGATCCCAGGACCCCGAGATCATGACCTGAGCCGAAGGCAGAGGCTTAACCCACTGAGCCACCCAGGCACCCCTAGAAAGATTCTTCTAATAGCTAATATTTTGGGGTAGATAGGAGTAGATAGTAGGTAGGGATAGGGTAGATAGTATATAGGAGCAGGGTCAGTCCTCAAATAGGAAGACCAAGTGCTTAATTCAGGTAGGATGGAGTAGACTATAGCTTGAAGGACAAATCCAGCCTGCAGCCTATTTTTGTAAATAAGGTTTTACTGGAACATTGCTCTGTCCACTTATTGACATACTGGCTACTATTGCTTTCACACTGTAGCAGCAAAATTGAGTGGTTGCAACAGAGATGCTCTCGTCCTCAAAGCCGGAAATATTCACTATGTGGCCCTTGATAGAAAAAGGTTGCTGACCCCTCAGGCCAGGAAGCAGTTCAGCTTTGGGGTAGGGCACATGCTTTTGTGCCCCTCCACCCATCTTTGGAAGGGACTGCCTACCCCTTCTAGGTTCAAGAGACACCTGGCTCTGTGTTTCCCCACAGAGTCATCATGAACAGATGGGCGAGATATTTAAATTCTCTCAACTCAATTTCCTTTCCGATTAGTTGTATAGCTTTATTGTTCTTTTGCAAATTAATTCTTGCATCTTCAAATCTGTAAAGGAAAAAAAATATTGAGAGCATCCCATGACCTTTCTGGTTTTTTCAATTTCTTCCCTCTTCATTTTTAGCTTTCATTACCCCCAGGATAGCATCTAATTATTTCTTGAATAATCACGTCTCCTGGGCTCCGAGGAAATTTAAGAAGTTTGCTCCCTATTATGTCTTCCAAATTAGTTTCTCTTCAATTTTGGTGCACTTTCTTTTGTCTTTTCATCTTGGTTCAGCCAAAAATAGTTTCTCAAATTGAGTGCTAAATTCTTCGGGATTTCGTTCACTTCAATTAACTTTCCTCAGGACTCTCTTTGGTTTTAAATGAGGTCTTTGCTCATCAGGATCTTGGTCCTAGGCCACTGGGCTGCCTTTTCATGCCAACCTCGCTTCTCTTCTTCATCCTTTGTGAATGCTAGGGGCTGGGAGGGGTATGGGGAAGGATGGAGAGAGGTGTACAAAGAGACAGAGAATCTAGTGTGTCTGGACTCTGCTGTTTGCAAGTTGAGGGATATTGGGCAAGTTGACCTCAGTTTTCCTCTGTGTAAAATGGGGGGATAAGTCTACTGCATAGAAGAGCATATTGATGAGAGGTATCAACATTTTAATGATGGGTACTGGAGAACAGGCATGGCTGGTGGGGGATGACAGTCCTTTCTTGCTGTGTCTGGGGCCTTAGGAGAGTTAGCCATGGCCAAGTCCACTCTGAAATTCTCACAATCCAATGACCAAGCTCTTAGCACCAGCTTCACTTGTAGGAGAAATTCAGAAAGCAATTGACAATCCTTTATTAAAATAATCACAACGTTGTCTATATAGTGAAATGCTTTTCAGTGTACAGATTGAGTGCACACCCATTATGTTATTTCATAACTCTCTGGAACCCTGTGGGGTAAGCCTGAGTCTAGGCATCAACCCATTTTACAGTCAAGGAATCTTAGCCCAGAGAAATCAAATGGCTTGCCCAAGGTCACACAGCTAACCAGAGGCAGAGTCACTTACAGCTCTGCATCTCACCTGTTTTCTTGACATGGGCTCTCTCCTTCCTTTGCTAGATTTTTTTAGTGTCCAAGTAGAGAGCATTGTCTTATTCTTTTTTTTTTTAAGATTTTATTTATTTATATAGGAGAGAGAGACAGAGACAACAAGAGAGAGCACAAGCTAGGAGGAGAGGGAGAAGCAGGCTTCCCACTGATCGGGGAGCCTGATGTGGGACTCAATTCCAGGACCCTGGGATCATGACCTAAGCTGAAGGCAGATGCTTAACTGCCTCAGCCACCCAGGTGCCCTGAGACCATTGTCTCCTTAAGGATCCTTTTTATGTGACTATATTCCAATGTTCCAAACAGTCCAAAAGCTGGAAGTGGCCCAGCCTTGAACTACAGCACATGAACCCCATTGGACCTGAGCGCCCAATCCAGCCTGAGCTGCTGGAGGCCAGGAGTTGCATCAGGCCATGTCATACTCCTCTGGGCACCCCCAGCTCCCACCACATGCTGGGTTCTCTCTAGGGACTCAGAGAACACGCCGTGAGCTCCATATATGACATTAAGAACATTGGGTGTGAGTCTTGGTTCCTCTACTTTATAGCTGGGTAGCCTCGGACAAGTCCCCAAACCCCTGAGAGCCTCAGTGTCCCCATCTTATAACTGGGAGTAATGCCCATCCCATCCTGTATGCTGGCTACAGGGTTCAAAGAAGAGAATGTTGGACACACCTGCAAGTGTGTTTGTGTTTTACCAGGTGCTCCTAAACACCAAGTCTCCCCTCTCCCTTTGTTCCCTCTCTTTCTCCTTGCCCCTCCTCTGGCCCACCATTAAAGCTTTACTTCCCATCATTCTTTTTTGATCCATTCATCAGGACTTTTCATAAGATTAAGTTTTTAAAAACTAAGAGAGTGATTGGCTGAGGATGAAGACAGGACCCCATGAAGAGAGAGAAAGGAGAGAATAGAAGATAAGATTTCCTCCCCAAATTCATGGTGGATGAGCCCTCTTCCCCCTCCCTCTTTAACATAGAGAACCATTTATAAAGTACAACTGAAGAGGATAAGTATGTATAAAACTATTTGTTAGTAGAACTTTAAAAAATGCTTTTCTCAAGGAAGTGTCTGTAGGATTTGAACTGATGACTCAAAGGAACTTGTAAGGCCAGGAACCCACTATGGAATGAAGGCTCAGAAGCACAGGATGGGCCAGGAGACCTGAGTTCAAATCCTGGCTTTGCTTCATCCTGGCTTTATGACTCTGGATTAATTGCTTTGCCTCTATGTGCCTCAGTTTCCCCATCTATAAAGTAGGAATGATGGCTCCTAGACATAGGGCAGTGTGAGGATTAATGAGATATTGTGTGTCAAACTCTTTTGCAGTGCTGGGCTCAGAGTCATAAGCACTACAGCAAAATAAGAATAAAAATATAATGAAACATTTAAGGCTTGATTATTTATAATATGGAAATATAATAATGAAATATGTGCTGTATAAACAAGAAGTTGTATTCAATTTTTCCACCTAATCCAAATGCCTTTGAGTGGACCAGGCAGAAGATTGTTGTACGGCTGGCTGTTTTCACTCTCCCTGTGCCCTCCCTTTCTCACAATGATCACTTCAAATGGGAGCCTGATATTCTACGGAGACCCCGCCCAATGGCCACTCTGGGTGCTCAGTCATTTTGCGGCTATCATGGACTCCAGCTGTACTCAGACTTCGTGGCATCTGCAGGGCATCCCTCCCAGGGTCTCAAGTCCCCTCTCTTGACCTGCAAGTTGATGACTGAAGAATTGGGCAGAAGGAGGAATTCTCGGGTCAGAGGAGAGAGTAGCAGTCTTGAGTTATCACAGAATTCTAAAAGCCATTGAGGTTCCCAGGAGCCAGGCCCAGGTTGGGGGACACCGCGGTGGAGCCAGGAGAGACAGTCGCTCTGCCTGGCTGCTGTGGTGACACCTAGCAGCACTGGGTGGCAGGCTTGTCCTGCTTTTAAGGACAGTGTACCTAATGAGCATCCCAAAGCAAGTGTAGAGGAGCACTATCCCTCCTCCGCTCTTGTCCTTCTCTGACCCCCAAGCCCTCCCCCCATGCCTCTATGCTCATCTGGGTTGCTTACACCTTCTCAATTCCTAAAAAAGGCTTGGAATTGTAACAGCCTTCATCACAGAGCAGGGATGGGGCTCACTCCACATTTCCTGTGTTTAATCTTGTGTCTTCTTTGCCTCTTTGCCCAGGTCCCCGTGGTGTCCTACTTCACAGGAGAGCAGACTGAGGCCCAGAAAAGTCAGAGCATTTGACCACCCAGGGTGAGGAGAACCCAGGTCTGGTTCTAGAGCTTGTACCCATGTCTGTCAAAATTTCCCAACTGGGTCACTCACCTTGTTGACTGACCTTGGTTCTAAGCCTCAAGGCTTAAATCTACTACCAAAGGGCCATGGTTTGCATTTCTTGAATATGCTCAAAAGGACTACAATGTGATGTCATCATTTATTTGTTTGAATGCCCCTTTCCACCAGTCTGTGTGAAGCAGGAGTCACATCCAATTCAACTTTGGATCTCAAGCATCTGATTCACATCTGATTCGCCTTTTGGGGCCACACAGGGATCTGGTGCTCTGTAAATGCTCCTAGGCGCTGACACTTGAGTCCTGGTCTGCAGGTGCTTTGGGGAAGGAAATATTCTAAAGGGAGTCTCAGCACTTCCTGGAGGCAACGGGATGCTCTCCTCCTAGAGGTCAATTCTAAGTCTTGGGTCAGAGACTGAAGGGACCAGTAATATGTCCGAGTTGCCTCGTGGACACCACACCCTTCAAGGCTGGGATTGGTCCCATCTCACAGATGGGGAAATTGGGGCAGGTGTGTGCATGCATTAGGAGGTGCAGGAGAGAACGCACAGCCTCCCACCCTTGGCCATGCTGTCGATATGGGTCTTGTTACTGCTGCCCATGGCTTCCCAGCTTTGCGTCCGGTCCAAATCCCAAACACTGGTCAAGTCATTCTGACCCATTTCATCTCGGTTTTATCTCCTCTGCTTCTTAGGAAGATGCATGTGTCTGTCATCCTGGCAGGCCCTGCACTGTTCCTCTTGGTTCTGATTTTTGTTGTCTTCATTGGGATACTCTGGAACCTCCTTCCAGGCTCCAGCTGAATGCTGTTGCCCCACAAAGCTCCTGACTCCACACTTGGCGTGAAGTGCTGAAATCCCAACCACTCTGCCCTGCCCACTTCTTGGGAGCAGTGTTGGGTCCTGAGCTGTCCTAACAGCCAAGATCCCTGTGAGTCAAGATCCTCTGCACGCCTGTCACTCCAGCATGCTTCTGAGCAGTGAGCATCCTTCTCCCACGAGAGTTCTGCCACCTGCTGTGCTGGTTTGTGACCCCCAGCCCTGGCTTCTACAGACCCCCCATATCTTGACACCCCATCTCCATGTCTGGCATTTTCTCCACAGACATCTCTGCTGCAAGCATTTTCGCCACAGAAAGAATTGGCTGTAAGGCAGTCTTCCTGTAAGGATAAAATAGTGAAAAGTAAAAGAGGGACATCAGAAAGGATAATGAATGAAATGAGACATGAAAACAATTGATACTATTATTTATTTCTTCCTCTGTTAGGAGAGGTATCAGTTTTCCAGATACTAGGATACCTATTTCTTTCTTTCTTTTTTTTTTTTTTAAGATTTTTTATTTATTTATTTGACAGAGAAATCACAAGTAGATGGAGAGGCAGGCAGAGAGAGAGAGAGGGAAGCAGGCTCTCTGCTCAGCAGAGAGCCCGATGCGGGACTCGATCCCAGGACTCTGAGATCATGACCTGAGCCGAAGGCAGCGGCTTAACCCACTGAGCCACCCAGGTGCCCTAGGATACCTATTTCTAACTAAGGCACCATTATTTTCTAGCAAAGTACAGTACACAATGTGGTTTCATGCTCTCATATTTCCCACTCCCCAGTCAGTTTTACCCCTGTATTTTCTATGTATGTATGTTATTATCATCTACTATCTTAAGCATCCCATCTACTCATCACTGTATAGATTATGAGGATTAAGATTTATGTAATATTAAAATGGAAACTTTGTCAGTGGAGAAATAAAACCAAACTGTCACAGTTATTTTATCTTTTATGGCAAAGCTGCCTTATGGCCAATTAGTTATGGGGCAAAATTGCTTGCAGGAGAAACATCTGTGGCAAGATATGTCTAGCGAAACTACCTAGTACCATCCCCATATCTTGCATCAGCCTTGCCCAAGCTTATCCCAGCAGGGCAGGACCACATCAGCAGCCCAGCTCCATAAATCATGTGTGTGGGGCTTGGAAAGGTCTGGGCCTGGCCCACCCTGACCAACCCCTGCCCCCAGTGTCTAAGAGCCCCCTCCCCACTCTGGGGAACTAGGGTTTGCTCTGGATCTACTCTGAGGTCTGCCTAGGGTCCTGCCCTACCCCTCATTCTCCTTCTAGGGGCACCCCCAGATCCCATACAATAGTCACCCCATGCTGCCTGAGCCCTGATTTCTGAGTTCCCACCTGCACTCCATCAGCACGAGCCTGGGCCTTGGTCGCAGTCATCTGACCTGCATCAAGGCCAGCCCAAGCTGCCAGCAGGTAACCTCCCATCCTCAGGCCTGGAGTCATACAGACTTAGGTTCCTGGCCAGGTTCCCCTATCATAGTGTGACCTTGAGTGAGAAATCTCTCTTAGCTGAGTCATTATCACATAAAAAAGAGGCCCAGTAACAATAATCCTCTTATATCCTATCATTTTCCTATACACTTCTTTCCCCCTGGAAAAAATAATATAATTTAAAATAAAAAATGGAAATTATGTTTCTTTAAAAAGAAATAAAGGAAAATTGACACATGTACATTAACACAAAATTTTGCCTGAAGCTGACAGACAGACCTCGACAGACAGACCTCAGGTAGGAGCCTGGGAGTTCTTCCCAAGGCAGAGATGTCTAGGATAAATTGTTAAGCAGGACATATGGTTGGTGTTTGTGATGTGCGACCTTTGTTATAAAAACAGGGGCAATAAATAAATGTATATATTTGCATTTTTATATCTGCCTAAAGGTATCCTGGAAGTATACATAAGAAAGTTAAGAGTTTACTTACGACGGGACTAGAGAAGGGGAAAGTGGAACAAGCTGGAGACAGAGCTAGACATTTCACTATATAGATTTTGTGCTATTTCATTTGGGAACCATTAAATAGAATACCTACTTGGGGTGCCTGAGTGGCTCAGGAGGTTAAGTATCCAACTCTTGATCTCAGCCCAGACCTTGATTTCGCAGTCGTTGGTGTGAAGCCTACTTAAAAATATAAATAAATAAATAAATAAATAATAAATAAATAAATAGTGAACAACTCTGGCCTTAAAATTAAAAAAAAATTTTTTTCAGAAAAAAAAGAGGTCCAGCAATATACTTTGCAGGATGGGTGAGAGGATAAATGTGGAACCATCTGGCTAGTATACATGGTCTATTCCATCAACAGTAGCATTCATTCATTCATTCATTCATATTTATTGAGTGTCTTCTCTTACCCTAGAACTGGAAATACAAGTCTAGGTAAAGGCCAAACCTGGTCCTTGTCTTTGTGGTCCTTACACTCTAGTGAGGGACACACATAGTAGCTAGCAGACAAACACCAAGTATGGATTGTGAGGATAATGGCCAGTGCTATAAAAAGAATACAAGAGGGTATGGGAAGAGGGATAGGGGTGCCTGGGGAGGTGATGTTTAAGCAGAGACCTGAGTCATGTGAAGAACCAGCTGTCTGGCAAGGAGGAAACTCCTTCCTTCCATCAAAGGCCAGGAGACAGGACCATGCCTGGGGATAGCGCAGAGGCCAGTGTGTCTCAGACCAAAGGGAGAACCATGGGGGAGGTGGAGTCAGTGAGGTTGGGGGTGCTGGACAGAGAAGAAATGCTCACTTTCCAGAGGCGGTGGGGACCAGGGGAAGGTGGGGAGCAAGTTGCAACATGATGTGATTGACAGTATCCAAGACTGGCACTGAGGACCCAGTGCCTGTTGCTGGCCTTGCTGGAGTCAGGGACAGCTCCCCCCCAGCCATGGAAATCACCTCAGAAGATGCAGACCACGGCCAGGTGCGTGCCAGGAAGAGGAAATCATCAGGTAGGGAAGGCATGCCAGACAAGCTCCCAGGGGTTCCTGTATGCTTTGACTGTCCTGGGAGGCCTGGTCTACCACTGGCCCCAAAACTCCACTGGTCCAGGTCTCCCCTGAAGCCAGCCAAGCAGTGTGGATTCCCCAGAGCAAGGAAGAAGGCTAATGGTCCCAGTGCCTGCCCAGTCAACAACAGGCAGGTTCCAAATGGAACCTCCATCCATCCTCCAGATGGATATCCTAGCATAAATTGGTTTCAGAGAGCAGGCTGGTGAAAGGAGGGGTGGGGTAAAGATGGGGAGGAGGGGGCATCTCTTCACCAGGAGAGGGAAGAGGAGAGGTAGAAGGAGTGGGGGAGGAGAGTATCAGTGCAACTGCTTTACTGGAACAAAATTTCAAATTGTATGCACCACTCACCCTTGGGGGAAATTATGTCAGAACCCTTCTGGACTTGTCAGTATTAGCCGCCCACAAGTTTTAGGAGCTGGAAACCATGTAGTTTTAGGGGGGAAAAAAAAAACCAAAAAACTGTCCTAGTTCTGTAATTGGCTCCCAAGGCTCTGCTCAACAGTTATTAAAAACTGACACAAAATCTCAGAGAAATTGCTCCAGGCCCTATATTTATCATTTGCGTTGGTAAGACAAGCAGAGGCTTTTCCATGGAGTGTCGGCTATGGTACCTTTCAAGGTCAGATAATTAACTTTATTAAGAAAGAGTCAGATGTGCAAAGGGAATAGGGAGTGAGACTTAGGTGTCCCTCAGTTAACAGAGACTTGCTAAACAGAATTCCCAGGCTAGGGTTGTCATGGGTCTGATTTACATCCTTTCTGTGAAGAGTGATTCTTAAGATGAGGTCCATGGGCCCTCATCCCCTTCCAGCGTGCATGTAGAGGCTGCAGGAGATCCATGAACCTCTTGAAACTGTAGACAAAATTCTGGTTTGGGGGCTGCTATGCATTCTTTTAGGTCTGTGGTCCTCCCAGTGTGACACTACTCACTCGCCAGGTGAACGGCAGCCTCACCTGGAACATATGAGCAATGCAGATTCTCAGGTGCACCCCAGAACCACTGAATCACACATTTAGGGACTGGAGTCCGGTCACTTGTGTTGTCATGAGCCCTCCTGGGGATTCCTATGCACACTCCAGTCTGATGCTCACTAAAGCTGTGCTCTGTAGTGGGACACAGCAGCAAAGTCAGGCCTTGGGAGCCACACTGACCTTGGTTCAAATCCCAGTTCTGCCACTTAGTGGCTCTGTCAGCTTGGGCAAGGCACTCAGCCTCCCTAAGCATCTATTACCCCATCTGTCAAGTGAATAATAACCTTGGGACAGTGGGGGAATTTTAATGCAGCAATGATGACAGATTCACGGGCTTCATCAAACAAGAGTCATGATGACAATTATGATAACGCCTTTGAGGAGGGGAGTGGTGTGAACAGAAGTGCGGGTTAAAAAGACAACTCTGTAGGATGGCTTGAGCACCTACAGGATGGATAGAGGTGGTATCTGCAGGGATTGCTGTCATAACCATAGTGGCAGCAGTGAGAGGGATGGGGATGGGTGAAAGGGTCATCAGAGGCCAAGTGGAGAGGGCTTGCAAAGGAGCTGATTCACTCAGCAAATACTTATTGAGCACTTGCAATGTGCCAGGACCTGTGTTAGATACCAGGGATGCAGACGGCTGAGTCCCTGCCCTCATGGAGGAAACAAAGTCAGTGAGGAAGCAAAGGAATGCATGTGGATCTCAGAGTGTGGACAATGCCACGAAGAAGCAGATCAAACAGAGTGATGTGGCTAGGTAGCATGGTCAGAGCAGATGACACTGAGCAGAGACCTGAATGATGAGCCCAAGCTGGCCAGGAGAAGCTTCCAGAGAACAAGCATGCAGGCAGAGGGAAGAGCCAGCACAAAGGCCTGGAGACAGGGCTGAGCGTAGTGGGAGGAACTGAAGAATTCACTTGAGGGCACTCAAGGCACCATGTTTCTCACATCTCTGAGACTCCACTCCTTTAGGAATGAGTAGGGGGAGTCAATGATCGAGGATATAATGAATATAACCAAGTGTGGTGTATATAGCAGGCCCTAGGAAAATGTTTACCATTGCCTCAGAATAGTCAGCTCAATATCCCCTATGGTATTACAGGAGGGTTCTAGACATATATCAAAAACAAAATCACTTTGACCTTTGGAAATAAAGGTTCTGATGGCTTCAGACCAATATCAGGTGTCAAAACAGGAAGGAGTTTCCTTCAAGCAAAAGATATGGATTAAGCTTACGGATTGAAGGATGATAAACTTGGGGGATACGGAGAAGTATAAATGTCCCCACTGCTGATATAGGTACAGGCACTGCTGTTCGCCAGCTTTGTGGTTTACTCCAGTCTCTTGTGAAGGAAGGTGATGCCCACCAGTCATAGAGCATAATAATCCTGAGTCAAGCCCCAGAAACGTGCCAGGTGATGCGATCTAGAGCTGACCTGTGATCAAAGTGGGGACCTTCAGTGGGTGGTGCAGCCAGGAAAGTGGGGAATATGGGTGCAGACTGTGGAAAGCTCTAGACTCAGTGACTGGAAGGAGTTTGGCAAGATTCCCTCTGTGACTTCGCTGAGCCTCCTCTGTGAATTGGGAATAATCTTACTACCTGTGGGGTAGTTGTGAGGATTACGTGATGCAGTGTTACACAGTTCTGAGCACAGTGGAACAAACTACGCTTCACTAAATGGTAGCTACTGTTACTAATGTTGTTATCAGTATCAGTATCATTGTCATCAATGCCAGCAGGGGAAGCTGTGTCTCAGGACTGCCCAGAGGGGCTCACTGAGCTTGGATGCCTCTGTGGCTAGGTGTAGGACCTGGAAAGTGTAGTCCACCATCAGCTAGCCCTAGAGCTGGAAGCCCTAGAGGAGAGAGTAGCAAGTTTTGGAGAACTCCCGGATGGTGGCAGCAAGGAGCAGAAAGGAGCTTGACTGTGGTCACCTCCCCCTGGAAGCCCTCCCATTTTGGATGCTCCCAGAGCCCCTTGTGGTTACATCTGGAGGGCACAGATCCTGCTGTGTTACAGCTATCTGTCCCTCCATCCGACTGAGGGTTCTTTGATGTTAAGGCTGGGGATGATCCATTTTTGTACTTCCAGGGTCAAGCTCCAGTTACCTGGAGTGCAGCTTCTACTTGAATGAAAAAAGGGGGCAGGGGAAACAAATAAAATATAGAATGAATGCCTGAATGAATGGGAGCAAAAGCACTGGCTGGTCCAAGGAGGAGTAAAATTTGGAGTGGGGGTGGTGAGGATAAATGTATCTGGAAGGATCTTGGCTTGAGGTGGCTGCACGTCTTTCCTCGGACACAGGGGGGCGCCATTACTACAGAGCCTGGCCGGGAAGGCTGAAGGATACTTCGCAGTAAAACTGATGTGATGCTTAAGTCAGAATGGATCTGGTCCTCCTAGGGTGCAGATCAGCCTCGCTCAGACCTGAGTCTTGGGCTGCCAACAGTGACAGCTTACATTAGAGGTGCTGAGCTCTACATTGCTGCAAGTGTGCAATCAGGAGGCTGTCCTCAAGCCTAGGTCTCTGGAATCAGCCCCAGGTCTTTGCCCCAGATGTCAGGAGCTCATCAACGACCCATGTGACAGGAGAAAAGAAAACCTTGGCTCTTCTTAGAAAACCCTCCCCCTACCCCCCCTCAAAAAAAAATAAAGAAAGAAAGTTCTCTCCCCTCTTCCTTTCCACAGGTAAACACCTTCCTTAGATAATAGCAGAGAAAAGTTTCCCAAAAAGCAACTTCATTTTTAAAATTATTTCAAATTTACAGAAAGTCACAGCAATAGGACCAAGAGCATTGTTCCCCTGAACCTTCTGAAAGTTAAGCTGTTAAAAGATGCCCTATCACCACCAAATACTTTGTGTGTATTTCTTACAAATAAGGATATTCTCTACTTTACCACAGGTACCCACATTGGAAAATCACATCCATGCATTATAAGCATCTAATCCTCAGACTGCATTCAAGTTTCCCAGTTATCCCTATGATGTCTGATAGCAGAGGATCCAGTCCTGAATCATGTCTCTTCCATCTTTGGTCTCTTTCATTCTGGAACAGCTCCTTAATCTTCCCGAGGTTTGCATGACCTCAAAGATTACAGGCCAGATATGTTATAAAATGTCCCTCAATATCACTTGTGCTGCCACTTCTCATTACTGGTTCAGGTTGCCCACTTTAGGACTGTCACAGAAGGGATGTTTCCTTCTTGTGGCCTCCTGTCAGGTAGCACACAATTTCTATTTGTCCCATCACTGGTCAGGTTAGCTTTAATCACTTGATTAAGGTGGTATCTGCCAGATTTCCCTGAAGTAAAGTCCCTTTGTTCCTCTTTGTCACCAAGAAGTGTTTTGTGGAGGAAGTACCTTGGAATTAGGTGACTATTCCATTTTCCATCAAACTTTCAGCCCACTAGTTTTAGCATTTGTTCATGATTCCTGCCTGAATCAAGTATTACAAAGACGGTTGCCAAATGGTGATTTTCTGATTCCATCGTTCCTTCTAAATTCATCAGTTGGCAATCCAAACATAATGAAAAGCTTTCTCCTCTTCCATTTATTTACTCATTTATGCACAGACTCAGTATAGACTCATGGATTCCCATTTTATTTAATGGGTTATAGTGCATTACTGTGATTTTTTATTTTGATCCTCAAATTGTCCCAGATTGGGCCCGTGGGAGCTGGCTCTTAACGTCTTTTTGGGATGCCCGCCGCATTCTTTGAACACTTCTGGCTCAAGATATTGTAGGCTCGTCTGTATTATGAGTTTATTGTCCTGCAGAGGGACATCTTGCAAACTCTGTTGCCGTAACCCCACGGCTATGAGAAGACTCACCATGCAAAAGTTAAGGAACTGGAATCTGTAGTCAAGGTGGTCTGGGTTCAGATCCATTTAGTAGCAGTGTTTCCCTGGGCAAGTCACTCAAACCGTGTAAGCCTTTCCTCATCTATAAAATGATCATAATAGTTCTATGGCCTCACAGTGGAAGATATGAGGGAAATCTCTCCTAAGAGGGAGAGAGGGGTGGCCATCTCCTGGAGCTCACTCTGCCGCTGCTGTTGCAACACTCCCCCAGCACCAGCACATGGCCAGTGGCCTGAAAACTGACAAGGGGATTCCCAGTGGCCACACAGGGTAGGGGCCAGGGTGGAGACCCTAACTCAGCTGTACTTACCTGTAGGATAGCTTTACCTATCCAAGTTGCCACTTCATTCCTTCCAACAGGACTTGAAATTGTATTCCATCTTCCAATACCATATCGGGGGGAAAGATGGTTATTTGTAGGAATGAGACACACATGCAACTGGGGTTTTGTGAGGGGGAGCTCTCACATCTTAGAGATGCGCTGCAAAGTGAACGTGTTCCCTAAAAGCCCAGCTGCAGATAAAGTACCTGGTGTGCAGTAGGTGCTCAATAATTGATAACCACTGCTGTGCTTCTGCTCTTCAGATGGTCAAGTGGGTTTGGGAAATGCCGCATTCCAGAGCACTCTCAGATTCATAATGCAGGCCAGAATAATACAGATCCCGGTAATGCAGACTTGTATTTTGCTTCTGGAAGGAGGGAGCTGAGCTTCCCTTATCTCTGACCTCTCCATAGGCCATCAATCAGTTCAGGGTGTCTTGTCACATACTAGTTGTATAGTAAATGCTAAATGGATCAGCATTTTTCCTCCAACCTGGATCTCCCTACCCACTATCCATTCTTCCTCCTCATTTCCCCATCTTTATGCTATGGACCTATCTCTCAGTCCCTCTGGCTCAGAGTCTTCTTATCTGTCCCTGTTTCTTCCACCTTCTGCCTTTTCCATTCTGCCTCTATGGTCTGTCAAACACAGCTCTGCAGTGGCCCAGGCCCCCATCACCCCTTGCCTCCCTGGGTCTCTGTCTCCAGCCTACAACACCACCCCCACACATTCCACACATGCATTCCAAACCCTGCAGTGAATTTGTTGCCTGCCCAAATGCATACCAGCTCTCAGCTGGGCTTTCAAGGCTTATAGCCTTCCAGCCCCTTGGGATAGTCCTGTCCCCAGGTAGAACCCAGGAATTTACATTTTAACCATCTTGCCCAAGGACATCTTGCCTCACTGTGTAATATTGATATAGCCACCCCAAATTTCTATAGATTTAGTATTTGCAGAGTAGATCCTTTCCTTTTTTAATTTTTAGTTTTTTAAAATTTCTTTTCAGTTTTCCAGAATTCATTGTTTATGCACCACACCCAGTGCTCCATGCAATACATGCCCTCCATAATACCCACCACCAGGCTTACCCAACCTCCCACCCCTCTCCCCTCCAAAACCCTCAGTTAGTTCCTCAGAATCCACAGTCTCTTATGGTTTGTCTCCCCCTCCAATTTCCCCCAACTCACTTCTCCTCTCCATCTCCCCATGTCCTCTGTGTTATTCCTTAAGCTCCACAAATAAGTGAAACCATATAATTGACTTTCTATCCTTTCCCTTCAACCCGATTTGGGTAGTTGGATCTGGATATTCTACGTGGTTTATTGCAGACAGCATATAATCGGGTCTTGTTTTTTTATCCAGTGTGACAACATCTGTCTTTTAACTGGGGTGTTTTTGCTGTTTAAATATCATGTGATGATTGATATAATTGGGTTTAAAGCTACCATATTGCTATTTCCTTTCTACTTGTCCTATTTTTTCTTTATTCATTTTGTCCCCCTGCACCGGACCAATCAAGCATCTTTTATGATTCTATTTTATCCTCCTTGTTAGACTATTAATATCCCTAATTTTGTAGCAGTTGCTGTAGGGTTTATGGATTATATCTTTAACTTATCATAGTTGGCATTCAAGTACACCACTTCTCAAGAAACGTAAGGACCCTGATACGGAATACTTCACCTTCCCTCTCTTGGCTTTTGTCCTAGTGTTGTCTTGTGTTTTACTTCTACTTTTATAATAATCTCCCCCCAATAAATTACTATTTTTGCTTTAAACAGTTAATTATCTCTTAAAGAGGTCTTTTAAAATGCTTCTTTTTTTTAGGGGTGGTGGTGGCAGAGGGAGAGAATCTTAAGCAAGCTCCACACCTATTGCAGAGCCCAACACAGGGCTCAGTCTCACAACCCTGAGATCATGACCTGAGTGGAAAGCAAAAGTCAGATGATTAGTCAGTGGGGCTACCCAGGTGCCCCTAAAAAATATTTCTTATTATCCCGTCTCTTACTCATTTCTAGCATTTCTCATTCCATTGTATCAATCCTTATTTTCCATCTGATTATATTTCCTTTTTTTTTTTTTTAAGATTTTATTTATTTATTTGACAGACAGAGATCACAAGTAGGCAGAGAGGCAGGCAGAGAGAGAGAGGAGGAAGCAGGCATCCTGCTGAGTAGAGAGCCCGATGTGGGCTCAATCCCAGGACCCTGAGATCATGACCTCAGCAGAAGGCAGAGGCTTTAACCCACTGAGCCACCGAGGCGCCCCTATAATTTCGCTGTTTCGAGGAGTTCCTTTAACATTTCTGAAGATGCTTGTGATGAAGTCTTTCAGCTTGTGTGTCTGGAAAAGTCTTTATTTTACCTTTGTTTTTTAAAAAATTACAACTTCATTGAGATATAATTTACATGTAAAGTTCTTTGTTTTAATATGTGCAGTGGAACCATCAATACTAATTTTAGAACACTTTTTATCACCCCGAAAAAGAAACCCTATACCCATTTGCACTACTCTGTCTTCATTTTCCTCCTCTCCTAGCCTTATACACCACTAATTTATTTTCTGTTTCTATAGATTGGCGTATTCTGGACATTTCATATAATTAGAAACATATAATATGTGGCATTTTTGTCTGACTTTTTTCACTTACCATGTTTTCAAGGTTCATCCATGTTATAACATGTATCAGTAGTTCATTCCTTTTTATGGTGAAATAATGTTCTATTGTATGGATATTCCACATTATGTTAATTTGTTCATCAGTTGATGAAGATCTAGGTTATTTTCATTCTTGACTACTATAAATAATTCTGCTATGAAATTTATGTACAAGCTTTTGTGTAGAAATTTGTTTCCATCCTCTTGTGTATATACCTAGGAGTGGAATCATTGGGTCATATGGTGACTATGTTTACCCTTTTGAGGAACTGCCAGACTGTTTTCCACAGTAGATCTCACGAGTGTAATCTCACCAGCTGTAGTATATTAGGGTTTCATTTTCTCCTTTTTTATTTCTTTTCCTTCATTTTTGAAAGATGTTTTCACTGTATTTTTAGTGTAATCTAGGTTGCCAATTTTTTGCCTGTACTTTAAAAATATTGTCACTTCCTCCTAGCTTTCATTGTTTCCAGTGAAAAGTTTGGTGTGAAAAATGAAAAGTTGTTCTCTCCTTTGTTTCTCTATACTTACAATGTGCTTCCTCTCTGGGTGCCTATATGATTCTCTTTTTACTAGTTTTAAGCAGTTTGATTATGGTGTAGTTGTTTAATATTCCTGTGTTTGAGGTTCTAGAACATCCGGAATCTGTGGATTAGTAGATTTCATCAACATTTTTTAAATGTTTGGCCATTATTTCTTAGGACCCTTTTTTGTTCCCCCTCCCCCAAACAAAACTCTTTTTTCCTCTACTTTGGGGTGTCCAATTATATGAATATTAGGCCCCTTGTTTCATAACTCATGAATGCTTTGTTCATTTTCTTCTTCTGTTCTTTTCTACTCCCCATATTTCATTTTAGATAGTTTCTATTGCTATTTATAAAGTTTACTAATATTTTCTTCTGCTAAAGCTAACTTGCTATTAATTCCACTCATATCCAAACATTTTACTTTTAATCTCTGTTTGATTTGGGACTTTTTTATCTCCCATATCTCTCCTATGCACGCCTCTCCTTGCTTTCCCCTTCTTTTACATATATTTTTGAAAAAGCTATTTTAATGTCATTCTACTAATTTTATTTCTGCCTTACTTCTGGATATGTTTTAATTGAATGAGTTTATTCCTCATTATGGGTCATTTTTACTGCTTCTTTGCATGCTTGGTAATTTTTTAAAAAATTATTGTGGATTTCATGTTGGGTGATGGATTTCTTCAATTTTCTCTAAATACATTTGAACTTTGTTCTGAGATTTGGTTAAATTACTAGGAAACCTTTTGATACTTTTGAGGCTTGCTTTTAAGCTTTGTTATGCAGGAACAGAATATCCTTTAGTTCAGGCCCAAATTGGCCCCAATACCAAGGAAATAGCATTCTGAGAGCTTTACCAAAAGCCTTGTGTGTTAGAAGGTCTTCCAACTCTGGTTGGTATGAATATGAACCTTTACAGACCCTGTGTGAGTTTGGAAATTAAGAATTATTCTTTCTACTCCTTTTCAGTGGTTCCTTCCCAAGCCTTGGGTGGTTTACTCACATGCATATGCTGATCAGTACTTGGCCCGATTTAAGGGGAACTTTCTAAAGCTCTCCAGGCCTCACTCTAACTCTCCAGGTCTCAGCAGCATTCTACTCTGCACCCCACCTTGTAAATTCTAGCCTCTTTGAGCGCTATGAACTCTCATTTCTGCCTACTCTACTTAAGGAGGACTACCAGTCTCTCTTTTGGTTCCTTTTTCTCTGTTCTGTGGCTTGGAAATGTTCATCAGTAAGTAAGTTGAGACATTATAGGGCTCCCCTCACTTGTCTCCCTTCTCTCAGGAATTTCTATAGAGTGCTCTTATAGTCCAATAACTAAAAACCATTATGTCATATAATTTTGTTTGTTTTTATTTTTAGTTGTTTAAGGTGGTAGTAGTGTGAGAGTGTATGTGGAAATGTGTTCTCTGTTATTCCATTATGGCCAGAAGCAGAAGTCCCTACTATTTGTTATTAAGTATTTGCCAATCTGTTCAGTTTAACCGATATCTTATTGTTTTAAATTTTTAACTTATTTCCTCACTACGAAGGTTAAAGATTTTTTCAAGCATATACACAGCCTTTGTAAGGCCTCTCTTATCAGTTGTTTATGTCCCCTTTACTGAGTTTCCTAATGGAGAAGTCTTAGTATTTTCTTACTGATTTTTATTCGTGCTTTATATTTAAAACTATTACCCTGTTTCAATTTGTTGCAGATAATTTTTCATTTCTCACTCTTTAAAATAAATAACTTTATTGTGATATTCATACAAAGAAGCAGACAAGTAATAAATGCATTGCTTGATGAATTGCCACAATGAACATACCTCTGAGAATTCTTCTGAGGTCCATAAGTAGAGACTTACCAGCACCCAGAAACCTCCTCTTTTGCCCTTGCTAGTGATGACACCCAACTGCTTCCCCAAAGACTATCAGTATTCTAACCTCCAATGATATCAATTAAATTTGTCTGTTTGAACTTTATATGCGTAGAATCATAGGGGATATGTCCTTTTATGTCTTTCTTTCATTGAACATTATGATTGTAGAATTTGTTCATGTTGCTGCAATATTTAGTAGTAGCATATTCCTATTCAATATTGCATAAATATACCACTCTTTATCATCTATCCTACTGTTGATGGAAATGAGGTTTGGTTTTGTTGTTGTTTTAGTTTTTGGCTTTTTGACCAATATTGCTTTGTTTTATCTTTCACATTTAGATCTAACATCCAGGTGGAATTGATCTCTTATATATGGAGTGAGGTAGGGATTGGGCTCATCCCCCTCTCCCAATAAGATTATTGAGCTCTATTCCATTCCACTGGTCTATTTGTCAATTTGTGTTTTAATACCATGCTGTCTCAATTACTGCACGTTTATAATAAACCTTGACATCTAGTAGGGTACATGTTCTAACATTTCTTTTTCCATTTGTTAGCTTTTGTTATTGCCCATCATGAATTGATGTGAGCCCTGCTTAGACTGAATCTTTGCTATGGACACAGAGATTAGTTTCTCTTCTGGTAACCCAAATCATGCCTAGAGTCCTCTGCTACAGAATCTCTCCAAAGCTGACACATGGAATCTCTTAATTTACCCTCCCCACATACATAGGTTTCTGGGACTAAGACTGTGGAGTTTGACAAGACTGAGTTCAAATCCTGCCTCTGCCACTAACTGTGAGACCAGGGGCAAGTTGTTCCTCTTTTGGGCATTTGTTTCCTCATCTATAAAATGGGAGTAGTCATAGTACCTAACTTATAGGGTTATTCTGAGGATTAAATGAGCTCATGTAAATGTTTAACACATGCAAAAATCAGTAGATATATCCTTATCATTATTGCCCCATAGTTCCAGTGCTAGCTTGTTACCAGGAGGGCCAGACTTCAAGGTGGCCATCTTGCTGATCATTTGGCCCCTTCTGAGAACTGGGCTTTAGCCTTCTTATTGGCCAAGACCTGCATTACCTACAGTCCCCTTCTATACAACTCCCTAAACACCTCCTGTTTCCCAGCTCTTGGCCCCAGAAAGTCAGTCCCTCTCTTCTCTCAAATACTATTTTGGGCTTTAGCTCTAGACAAGGTTTAAAGAATGAAGGCAAATACCACCTTCATAAAGAAGCTTTCTCTGTCCATACCCATAGCCATGACTATTTGTCTCTCTTCTTACTTTATTGTTCTTTATAATGCTTGGTACCTGCCATAAGATCATATATTCCTTTATTTGTTTTCTGTCTTTGCCACTAGAATGTAACTTCAACTGGGGGGGGGGACTTTGTTTTGCCATCACTATGTCTCCATCACCTAGAACAGTGGCTGTTACAAAGTAGGTGCTCAGTAGATATTAGTGGATTGGATGGATGAAACCTGTTCATGGATGGATGGATGGATGCCCATTCCAAGGCTTAAATCAAATCTGCCACCTTTTTGCCTACATTATTCATCCACTGATTTAGTATATATTTGCTGAGAGTCTACTGTGTATCTGACTCTTGACATCTGTTATAAATTTAATTGTGCCCCTCTAAAAGGTATATTAGAGTCCTAACCCCCACTATCTCAGAACGTGAACAGGATTCACTGATTTGGAAATAGGGTCATTGGAGATGTAATTAGGTTAAGATGAGGTCATACTAAAGTAGAGTAGGACCTTAATCCAATATGACTGGTGTCCTTATAAGAAGAGGAGAAGAGACACAGTAACATACACACAAGGAGAAAATGTCATGTGACAATAAAGGTGGATATTGAAGTGTTGTAGTTGCCATCCCAGGAATGCCAAGGATTTCTAAAAAACTGTCAGAAGCTAGGAAGAGGCAAGGAAGGATTCTCTCCTGCAGGTTTCAGAGAAAGCATAGCCTTATTGACACCTTGATTTTGGACTTCTGTCCTCCAGAACTGAGAGATAATAAACTTCTTTTGTTTTAAGCTTCCCAGTTTGTAGTACTCTATACTTAGGAAACTAATATAGCATCCCTCTGCTGATTTGCCTTGTAAGACATGAAATTATTATCCATGCCTGGAGGTCCCCCTCAATATTCTTGATTTCCAGTGACAGACACCAGGAAAGCATTAAGCAGAAAAGGTTATCAGGCAGTGTATGAAATCTCCTGGAAGACTGGAGAGTGAGCTGGGATCCAGGAAGGAAGACATGAGAAATAGCCCAAATTCAACCATAGGACCTATTGGTTATGTGGTAGGCAGATTCTGCAATGATTGCCAGGGGTCCCCACCTCGTGGTATTCAAAACCTTATGTAATCCCCTCTTGAGTGTGTGCTGGACTTAGTGTCTTACTTTTCATGAGTAGAAAACCATAAAAAGTGATGGAGGCATATGAATTCTTATAGTGGATTACAGAAAGACTCTGACTTCTATCTTATTCTCTCACTTGCTTGCTCTGTTGGAAAGGAGCTGCCATTTTAAGAGCTGTCCTGTGGAGAGGACCACATGGCAAAGGACTGAGGGAGGTCTCTGGCCAACAGCCAGGGAGGAACCAAATCCTGCCAGCAAGCACATGAGTGATCTTGGAAGCTGACCTTTTCCTGGCTGATACCTTGATTGTAACCTCATCAGAGACCCTGAGGTAAAGGGCTCAACTAAGCAGTGCCTGGATTCATGGCCCACAGACACTGTGAGATCAGAAATGTTCTTTTAAGCTACACAATTTGGTGTGATTTGTTACATAGCAATAGTTATTAGCTAATATAGGGTGCAACTGCTGTGGGAAACCCTGGTCACTAGACAGATGATTTATGCTTTCCTCTTACCCCTTCTGGATGAATCAGCCATTGTCCTTCCTTCTTTAAATTACTCACTCCAGATAGAAAAATTCTTAGGTATTATCATTTGATTGGTAAAATTAGGTCATTGCTGAAAAAGAATGCAGATCCTGTATGGACAAAAAGAGGAAAAAAAAGGTCGGTCTTGTTTAGGTTTCCTGGTTGTATGCTTATAGTAATCCTGACTTCTCAGCACTTACTAATTCATTATCGGTGTCACTAAGTCATTAATGCCTTATCCATTAGACTGTGGACTCCTAGAAGACAAAAACTGTCTTGTTTATTACTCATTCCTCTCCACCTGATACCTGGTCTGACACATACTAGGTGATCATTAAATGGTTAGTGAATGAATGAATGAAAGCTTGGCACCACTCACTCATTCTAGTTTGTGGCATGGAGCAATATTTCCCAAATTTTTCTCATAAGAATCAACTGGGGATGCTTCTTAAAAATCGAGAATTATGGGTTCCATCACAGGTCTGAGATGAGGCCCAGGAAGTTGTATTTTTTTTTTAAGATTTTATTTATTTATTTGACAGAGATCACAAGTAGGCAGAGAAGCAGGCAGAGAAAGAAGAGGACGCAGGCTCCCTGCGGAGCAGAGAGCCTGATGTGGGGCTTGATCCCAGGACCCTGGGATCATGACCTGAGCTGAAGGCAGAGGCTTTAACCCGCTGAGCCACCCAGGCACCCCAGGAAGTTGTATTTTAATAAGTTCTGCATGTTATTTAGGTAGCCTGGAGCTATAATATAATTTGTCTGTAAGACCGTATCCCCCTCAGCCCAGCCCCCTATGAGCTAAACCCTATCTGGATATTTTGTTGTCTCCAACACAAATGACCCATCTTTCTTTGCTCTTGGAATACGTGCTGGTCTGCTCCTCCTGTCATTTGCAGGGTATTCTTTGCTTTCTTTCTGCTTTCTCCATGAGCATTAAACATCAGTCCTGTTGTGAATGTGGAGGAACTCTTAATGAGATCGGTGGATGGAGCACCTCAGCAGCTGCTATGTAGGCTCTACAGGCAGAGACCAGGTTCACAGTCCTGCTGAGCTACTTGCTACCTGTGTCACTTTGGTGAATCTCTTCATCCATCCATCCAACAACTATTTCTTGAGTCCTTTCTCTGTGGGGGAGTAAGTTCAGTACAGAGGATTTTTCAATGGATGAGGCAATCCCAGCTCCTGCCCTTATGAAGTTCACTCTCTCAGGGAAGACAGACACTGGACACTTAGAACTAGTAGGCTGTTGTGCTCATGATTGAAGAACACGATGTCAACGTGGTGGTTTTCAGACAAGGAAAATTTTGTTTCCCCCAGCAGACATTTGTTAATGTCTAGAAATCTTTGTGTTTGCACAACCTGGGGAATGCTCCTGACATCTGGTGGATATAGGCCAGCGATGCTGCTAACCGTCATATACTGCCCAAGCCAGCCTCCACAACAAAGAATTCGGCATCTCCAAATGTCCAAAACACCCAAACTGAGAAACACTGTGCTATAGAAATGCATGGCAGGGGATCCTGTACTAGTCAGGGTGGTGGCATCAAGGAAGACTCCCTTGAAAAAGTGACATTGGCAATCTCAAGGATAAATTAGCTGGGCATTGTGAATGTGTGTGTGATGGAGTGGAAGAGTGTTCTCAAC
The DNA here is from genome assembly GCF_030435805.1 of Mustela lutreola. Classification (NCBI taxonomy): domain Eukaryota; kingdom Metazoa; phylum Chordata; class Mammalia; order Carnivora; family Mustelidae; genus Mustela; species Mustela lutreola. Next base: position 52,747,690 of record NC_081291.1, on the reverse strand, counting down.
AGAGAGAACAGTACTGCAAAGGTCTGGAGGCTAGAAAGCGTAGGGTCCCTGAGGAACTGAGGTAAGTTCACTGTTCCTGGATACAGAGCGTGGGGGGGGGGAGGTTTGGGAGGACCGATGAGATTGCATGTGTGAATCATATGCTACAGAAAAGGTGAATGCTCCTAACATTCCGTGGACCGGGTCCCCAGCTGAGCACTTCCCATGCACTCGCTCATCAAATCCTCACTGTAACCCTCTAAAATACTTGTTGTTTTGCCCTCTTCCAGGTGGTTTAGAGAAGTGTGACAAGTTGACGTTCACCATGCTTTTGTTGTCACAGAGCCTGGTACCAAACAAATGTTAGTTCAGACACCAAGGAGGGGATCAAGTTGTTTGCTTATTGAGTGAGTGAGTGAATGAGTGAGAAAACCAGGAACAAATCTGGGAGCCCTAGAGCAGAGCTGAGTTAGACAGAAATAGCCTATGGGGCCTGCAGAACGGAAACAGGACCACAGAGTCATTTAGACAAGGCAAGAAAATATCCTGACACCCAGGTGTGATTCACACTCACAGCTCTGAAAGTCCTGGTTTCTCCTGCTTCTTACCTGCCCTTGATGGAGAACCCATTCCAGAGGGCACCTTCACCCTCAGCAACCTGTCCTATCACGTCATCACAGAAGGACATGGAATTGACCTGGCACAATGCATTTTTCAAACACTGCATTGTTGCATGGAGGATTTATCTAGTGACCTACATTGTGCCTTCTCACAGTGTGGCTTTTGGGATCCACAGCAATCCAGGAGGAGTTCACCAAAGTGCAGGTTCCCAGACCTCATTCCAAACTCTGAGGGCTGGGTACAGAAAAATTTAACAATCTGTAGGTTGTAGATTTTCACAGTCTCTTCAGATGACTTTTAGGCAGGCTAATGTGTGAGAGACAGCTCCAGGAACCAGCAGAACAGTCAGCATTTCAGTGGGCAACCTGCATCTCCCATAGAGGTCCTGCCCGGCTAGAGATGGCTATGGTTGCTGAAGCCCAACTGTGTGCCAGACTCTAGGCTAAGCCGTTCCATTCATGGCTGGCTCAGGGATCCACACAATGGGCCAGGGCTTTTCTCATCCTCTTACAGATGAGGAAACCAAGGCCCAGAACATTGAAATACCTAGCCAGAAAGCTGGCATCCTAATCTTGGCATCCAAGCAGCCTAATCTGTGGTTTAGAAAATAGCACCTTATTTAATACAGGTGCAAAAATCTGTTTGTGACTTGGAGAAGGTCATTTGGTTGAGCTCAACTTGCTGGGGTGTGAAATAATTTTTCTTTCTCTTTCTTTCTTTTGTTTTGTTTTGGTTTGGTTTTTTGCTGAGTCATTTACTCAAGAGAAAGACCCCTAGGGGTTTTTAGAATAAGCTGGGGAGACACAATGTGAGTCTCGGCTCCAAGGGAGGAATGAAAAGAAATCAGACAGCAGGAAGGTAAGGAACATAGCCTAGGACCTAGGAGATCTGGCATCTTGTACATGGGTTACTGATTCTCTAAGCCCTCCAGGCAAAGCCAAGCAAGCAATGGCACTTAACATGTTTATAGACACTGGATCTTTGCTTAGCTGCAAAGAATGAGCCTGATGGATGGATTCATGACCTGAGAATGCCTCCAGAGAGCCATGTCTTTGTCCCACCAGCCCATGTGTTGAGAAGAGAGCTTCAGGCTGGTGTTGAGGGATTTGGGCTAAGGATCCAGAGATCTGAGTGTCACTTTGTTTTTGGTCTCTTTGCTAACCTTGAGTCAACTCCATCACTCACTGAGCCTCAGTGTTACCTGGATGATGCTGGGTTTAAACCAATTGCTTTCTAAGGATCTTCTGGTTCTAGACTGTAAACTCTTAACCTCAGGGCCTGGCACAGAGTAGATGCTCTATAAGTATGCCTTGAATAAATGAACTTGCTTTAATACAATATTCTGTTCCTGATGAATCTGAGGTCATCAGCTCAGTAGTCAGCTCCTTCTCCCTACACATTGCCCACAGGTACAGACACCAACTCTGATCAAGTGCTATCTCTGGGTTCTGTCTCCAGCCTGTTTGACCCTCCATCGTCCAGTGCAGTGCCTCAATTCCTCCCTCCTTCTCCTTCCCTCCTACTACCTATAGTCCTGCCGCTTCCTATCCGGCCATTGTAGTGCAGCCTGGGATTCTTCAGCTGTAACTAGTACATCTCTCTTCCCAAACCCCAGTTGCCCATTTATTGCCCACTGGCATCTCTCCTGTGCACCCCAAACTACATTCCACCCCAGGCCCTGCCATTTTCTCCCAAAGCCAGGACGCAACAGCTTTCACAGAACAGTTTTCACAGCTCACCTGGAGGAAGTTGAAAAGAGCAGGGTAGAATAAGGCCACCTTACTGAGGGCTCATGTGTCCTATAGCTCATGGCATCACAGTGTGGAGAAGGGGGGGATACACTGGTCCCTCCATACATGTAATATGCCTCAGTAGCCCCACTTTAGATGTAGAAAACATCACAATTGACCCGTTGGTGGGGGCAGGTGCAGGGAGGACCTTTTTTGGGCCTTTTTGTGGCCAACCTAAAGACAATAATACAGATTTGCAGGAAGAGTAGATAGTAGGGAGCTACTCCCCTGCTTGTTGTGCTCTTTCACTGACCAGCTGTGTGGCTGTGTGTGTCACTCAGCCTCTGAACCTCAGCATCCTTTTCTGCAAATAGGGCTGTTGCAGCTCACCTTCCTCAGGGTTGCTGGGAGGATTGCACAAGATAATGGGAGTGAAGGTGCATCGTAAACTCAGTGTGCTTTGCACATACTAGGTATTATTATCGAACATTACCAGGAAGGGCTGGCCCCTGTCCAGAATTTGCAATCTCTGAATCCTTCCACTTTTAGCTGCTCCCAATAATGGCCTGCCCAATGAGGCTGGCTGCGTTTCCGATTTTGGCTCCGAGGAGAACATTGATCTGGAGTGTGTTTTGAGAGGATGGATGAGTGGACACCCAACCACTCTCCAAACTGGATCTCAGCCTCTAAATGATTAATGCATTTAGGCTGCAAATAGTACCCTACATCCCGGTGTCTCCAGGATGCTTGGGAAAAAATACAGCCTCCTCAGCACTTTCGAACATGAGGGCATGGCCGAAATGAGGTCTGGTGTTTGCTAAATTTAGGATCGGGTGCTCCTTCATGTAAACAGGATGTTGCAGTGTTGGGCAGCAGGGTTTGTCTTCTCTATTCAGATGGGTTGAGGCTTTGTTTCCTCCTTAGTAAACTGGAAAGAAGCCTTGTTTAGAAATTAAGAGATGTAGGCTTGGATCTTGACATTCTCCCCAACTGGTTGTGTGTCTTCTACAAGTTTTGACTTACTACTTGTAAACGGAGACATCAATCTTAACATGGGAAAGCTCTTTGAGAACCAAGAAGGAAGCACCAGGTAGGTACAAAGCTTCTGGGTTTATTAGTAGTCTATGCATCACATAAAAACTTCATGGGGTCATCTATAAATTCTTTGGCTCAGAAATGGGGTATAAATGGGATGTCAGTTACTTCTGAGCCCATCCTTATCCCTGAGCCTATGGCAGTTGACTTTAGGCATCTGAGTCTCAGAAATGCTCTTTCCTCCCTTCATCCCTTAGTACCCAAGAAAAGACCGGCACATAGTAGTTTCAGAAAAAAATGGTAATTGCGTAGATGAGGACACATTTGCAATAACAGAGACCAGATTCTCCACCCAGTCCCACAAGGAAAACCCACCAGACAGAAATATTCCAAATAAACCACAACTCACCTATAGGTGACCACTGCCCTGTGATCCCCACAATGGCAGGAACGATGGTTTAGAGTATCTGCCATTAATTCAATTTAGATGTCAACTTTCAGGCTCCCTCACCCTAGCTTCCCTCACAGAAACATCCACGACAGTGAGCTCTACCTGGAACATCTTCATTTTAGAAGAGAATCAGCTGTGCAGACAAGTGTTTGAGCCTTCACCACCAACAGGGCGGCAGTTGTCACCTTGAAATCTTGGAACAACACGAGCCCTGCATTCAGACTTCTGTTTTGTTTCTCCCTCTAGTTTCATTTATTGTTCTGCTAGAAATTACATGCATCCCCTTGGCTTGCAGTCCAACTGGCCAGAGCTAGCCATGCAGCCTGAAGTCAATGGCAGGGGAGAGGGAAGGCCAGTAATGCACGGGAGCATCTGTGCTATTTGAAGCACCCTAAGACCCAAGGCTTGACTGAGAGATAGCCCTTTATAATCCAGGTTGGGCCTACCATGCAGCTGTGTCTGCCAGGCTGTCGCAGGGGTTTTTCCAGTTTTTCCCTCATGCTCTCCTTCCAACATCCCAGAGTGGTAGAAATTGCTAACTCTAGTTCGAAGATGAGTGAACTGAATCTCAGTGTAGCCAACCACCTCCTCAGGTTCACAAGGCCACTGACAAGGAAAGCCAGAACTCAAACACAGGTTTATTTTTTTTAAATCCCAAGCCCAGTTCTTTCCCCCACTATGACACCTTATGGACACAAACAGTCCAGGTGCTTCAAGACAAAGAAGTGAGAATGAGAATATGTGAGAACACAGGAAAGGTCAGAAAGTCTGGAGCAGCCAGGGAAGTATGTGCACTGCCATCTTCAAATGGTATCATTCAGGAAGGAAGCCCTGGACTGGGAAAAGTGATGACATGTGAAGAAAAGAGATGCCTTAGAAATGTGGCTTGATGTATTGGCTGCCTCCCACAGAAGTCCCTGGGACATTGAACAGAGTCATGTAGATTGTGCCTCATCTTTGAGAAATGAGGACTCTCTCTTCGTGCTCTCAGGTTATTTTTGAAATGAACATTTCCTCCATCCCAAGAGGATTCATTATTTGGAGTGTGTCGTGGTCGTTTTGTTTTGTTTTTCTGGGTTTTGGGGGCTTTTTTTTTTAACCATCAACTTCTTTTGGATCTAGTTGAATCCCAGAGGGGATAATAAATATATGGTGTAGGAAGGCGTGGAAACCGAGGCTCAGAGTGAGGCAGCTTGCCCACCAGCCACTGAGGGCTCTGGGGTCTAGGATCTTGGCTGTTCCTGAATCAACAGGTCCACGTACCCATTCCTGTCATCAGCCTGACACTCTGGTTCTTGCCCAGCAAACACTGTGCAGCCCAGCTATCGGATAAAGATGGGCCCTACATACCAAGCATGTATTTCCTGAGAGCAAGCAGAGAATCTTGGCTGAGAGCACAGATGGGACCATGCTGCCACTTACAGACTATGACCCTGGGCAAACTTCTCAACCTCTCTGTGCCTCAGTTTCTGCATCTGTGAAATGGGATCTCCCTCATAGGGCTGTTGTGAGGATTAAATATACTGATAGAAGCAAGCTACTTAATACAGTGCTGGGCACAGAACACAACATGCTACATAATTACCCTTATTATTATGACTCATTATTATTGTCTCTTACTGAGACAAGTTCTTTCTGGGCAGAATATGTTCACACCCCACCCTTTTGGGCTCTCTACTATCTTATTTATTAGGGGGTTGAGGATATCCAGGTCATAGGATTTCCTGATAGATAACATTTATTGTAGCCCTATTTTGTGTCAAGCCTTTTCTATCCATTACCTCTACTCCTAACAAATACCCTGTAAAATAAGTATTCTTACCACCAGTTTTCAGATGAGAAAACTGAAGGTCAGGCTCCTGACTGGCCAGAGGCAGAGCCAGGAATCAAACCCTGGTGGATCTAGAGCCAGAGCCCTTGCTCTCTTTCACCCCTGTGTCTTCACTGGAAGATGCAGTGCTCGCACTGGTCTCTCCTTCTTTGGGAGTCTTTTTGCTGGGGGTTTTATTTTCACTTTGAAAGTGTACCACCCTCTTAAGCAAGGAGCAGTGGCTTTGGGTTGATTGCAAAGACTTGATTTTCCAGCTCATTGCTGATGTTGGCTGTGAGAGGCTGGGAAGATGGTCCCTGTCCCCTGGGTCATTCCCAAATGGAGCCTGTGCCTTTAGCAGAAGTGCTGGTCACCGGGATGGCCCTAGCATTCCTCCCCAGGTCTCTGGAAAGTGCTCTTGGGGAAGTTGGAGGTGAGAACCTTTCTCCATCCTTCCCTCCTTTTGCCTTCTTCATTCATCACCAAATATTCTTTGAGTTCTACTTATTTATAGAGTCAGGCCCTGAAATAAGGGGACTAGCAATTACAAAGGTCCTGAGGTAGAAGGGAGTTTGTTGGGTTGGGGAACAGAAGGGAGGTTAGCATGAGTGGAGGTGGCTGAAGCTGGGGAAGTAGGAGAAGATGAGTATGGTTAAGTGGGTAGTAGCCAGACTTTTGTGGGCCTCCTCTGCCCTGGGAGGAATTGAGGTTCTATTCCAAATATAGATGCCCTTGGTTGTTCAGAGCTAAGAGGCCATATGTGAGCTTATTAGTGGCTCTGCCTACACCTGCTCCATCCACCCCAGGATCACTCCATTCATGTTCTCCCCACCCCTGTAGGTGCTCAGCTATAACTGCAAGGTCATCTTCAACTCTTCCCTCACCCTTACCATCTGTCTTCTGATCCGTATCCCCTTCTAAAAGATTCCTTAAGTCAACCCTTCTGATCCAGCCCTGGGCCCGTCCCCTGGGTCAGGGTCCCCCCTCTGCACAATCCGTCTGTGTGACATGTAGCCATGTCCCTCCAATGTCACCGATCTCCACTGCTTCCTTGGAATCCATCCTTCACAGATTTCCTCAAACTAGAATCAGGCAGTGTGCCTCCTTTCCTGCAAAACCTCCCATGTCTCCCCTTGACCTAGGCTGTGCTTTCCAACATGGTAACTACTCACCACGGGTGGCTATTTAGATGTAAGTTAATTAAAGTTAAATAAAACTTAAAGTGCATATCTTCAGTCATGTGAGCCACACCTCAAGTATTCAGTAGCTCCTGATGCCTACCATATTGGACAACAGGTATAGAATATTTCCCTCACCACTGAAAGTTCAGACAGCACTGGACTTTATGAGATAGAATTCAAACTTGTTGGCCTGGTATTTGAGGATTCAAACAATGTGACCTCTACTGGCCTGTCCCAGTTCATTTCCCATCAGCTCTTCCCATGCACACTTAACTCCAGTCAAATCACACAGCTCTGTAATCCCCAAACTGTTGTGTTAGTGCTCTCTGCGCCCTTCTAGGGTTTTATGCAGACACATGCAAATATGTGTGTATGGGGTGTGTGTGCTAGTAGATATGTGTCTATGTGGAAGTCTGTTTTCTTATTTCTTCTCTTTCTTATACAAAAGGTAGAGTACTAAGTTTTCTTTGGGGGAATTATAAAAATGTTATAAAGTTTAGATGGTGGTGATGGTTGTACTACTCTGTAAATATACTAAAAGCCATTGAACTGTCACTTGAAACAGATGAACATTATGGTAGGTAAATTATATATCAATAAATCAATTTTTAAAATTTATTGAGATAGATCCATTTTTTAGAAAAATATACAGAATGGCTGTTTTGCATCTTGGGTTTTTTTCCCCATGTTACAAAATACCTTGGCATTCTTTCTCAACCAAGGTACATAGGGCTTCCTCATTCTCTAGACAACTGCGGAATGATCCATTGTGTAAATTTCCATCATTATTTACCAGGCTCCCAGCTGATAGACACTTGGGGTCACTCCAGCCTTTTGCTGTTCTGGACAGTGCTGGAGGAATAACATGTTCCATGTGTGGGCTGGTGTATCTGTAGAACAGACTTCTACAAATGGTATTGCTGGGTCAGAGAATGGCTGCATTTATAATTTTGACAGATATTGCAAATCTCTCTCCATAGAGATGTTTTGATTTACAACTCCCACTAGCAGTATCTGAAAGTACCTATTTCCCCAGCTTTCACCAAGAGACTTTTGAATGGTTCATCAGTGCAGTTTTAAATTACATTTCTCTAATGAGTAGGATTGAGCAGATTTTCATATATTTAAAAGTCTCTGGGGTTTATCTGGGGGGAAACTGCCTGTTCATGCCATTTTTTATTATGTCACTGGCCTTTTCCATCTTGATTTACAGAAACTCTTAATACATTGCAACAATTATTCCTTGCCTGTGTTGTAAGATATTCTTTTCTCCTAATTTGTCGTTTGCCTCATAACTTTGCTTGTGTTTTTTTTCTTCACACAGAAACTTAAAAGATTTTTTATTTTATTAAGTTCACCAATCTTATCTTTCCTGGATTTTGGATTTTGAGTGATAGAAAGACCTTACCTTCTCCAAGGTTTTAAAGTAATTTGCCCAAATATTATTTTGATGATTTATAGGTTTATCCTTTTGCTATTAAATTACAATTTTGATCTGCTTGATCCATTTGGTGTATGGTATGGTGTATGGATTCAACAACATCTTTTTCTAAATGACTACCCATTTATCTTAACACCATTTAGTAATAAATTCATTTATAACCTCACTAACTTGAGATGCTGCCCTTATCATATACCAACTTCCTGAATGCATTTGAGCCCATTTCTGAACTTTCTACTCTGTTCCATTTGTATGCCCATCTCTTTATGTGCCAGTACCACACTGGTTTAATGATTGAAGTTTTGTGGTATAAATCTAATTTGAATCCACCTGTTCTGTGATGCTTTCCAAGATATCCTTAAACAAATTAGACATCCCTTCCCCTCCGCTCTTAATGCATCTTGTGCCTCTGACCCCTAGAAGACTGCAAGCTCCTTAATATCAGAGCTTTGCCCTCTATGACTGGGTTGGGGTCTGGCAAGGGACCTGGCAAGGAGCAAGCCACAACACCCACACTCATCCCTCCTTCAAGTACACAGGACTGTGATTTCTCACACATCACATTTTGCCTTATTTGAAAATCAAGACAACTTCCCTGCCTTGAGCTTTCTGGCATTTCTCTGAGCGTCTTCCCAGATGTCTCAGGACCTGGGCTGGAGGCTCTGCAGCAAACTTGGGTGTCTTTTCAGGGCCCGCCACTCCTCTTCAGACTTGGGACACTCAAAAGGCCCCAGGGACTGGCCTCTTCTCTCCTCTTTTGGTCATGAAGCCCCATTGACCCAGCTCCTCTGTGTCCAGTGGGAGGTTCCTTCTCTTTGTGGAGAGAAAGTAGAATTGGAGTCCAATTATTCTTTCGTCTGTCAACATGACAAGAAGGGCACTTTGCCCTGCTCTTGGTGTCCACTCTGCACTGGAAAAAAAAAAAAAAAGCCTTTTCCACTGACCCCGGTGAGTTTTTGCAAGTCTGAGCCAGTCCATGGCTGTCAGCTCTTTTTAAGTATCAGGCCACTTTAAGGGCTGTCCAGCACTTGGCAAACCTTTCTGGAACCAATCCTTGATACCAGACCCTGTGCCAGGTGCCAGGGGGGCACTGAGATGGCTTCCATCTGTCCTTAGAGAACTGCATTTCCAGGAGGGCACCTGGATGGACAGAGGGAAAAACACCAGCATGGCATTTAATGCGGTAAGGTGTGCACTGGGTGGTCTTTCTGGCCCCCAGGTCTCTCTTCTGCAGTGGAGCTCAACATCATATGGCATTTTCTCAAACCTGGGTTGAACTTTGAACATGTCTGGACTCCCTCATCTCCACATTGTACCTGTGACAACACAGGGAAGTGACAACACCATAGGTCCCGGGGAAGCCAGACTCAGGGCTGAGAATTGGGACCTGGACCCCGGTTCTTTGACTTTCCACCAGCCTCACTGCCCTCTCTCTACCTCACTCCCAACCCAACTAGCTCCACGTCCAGTCACAATAAACCTCCCAGACATCTCTTGATTCCCTACCCTCCCACTGCCTCCACTGCTGTAGGTAGGACCCCAACCAGCATCCTCTCTCCTCTGGATTACTGCAGTGCCCCCGCACTGCTTCCCCCTCCAGGGCACAGGGAAGCCAGTGGGATCTTATCAAAACTCCATTCTCATCAAGCATTTTTTTTAATAACTCTGTAAGTATACTAAATCATTCCTTAAATATACCTATTACTTTTCTAATTACTTAAACTTTGTCGATTTGCATGTGATTTTAAGAAATAGCAGAGAGGTCCTATGTACCTTTCAAAACCCAGTTTCCCCAACTGGCAACATCATGAGTTATTGTTCCCTGTTGTTTTTTGTTTTTGTTTTTGTATTTTTTAAAGATTTTATTTATTTATTTGACAGACAGAGATCACAAGTAGGCAGAGAGGCAGGCAGAGGGAGAGGAGGAAGCAGGCTCCCTGCTGAGCAGAGAGCCTGATGTAGGGCTCACGACCTGAGCCAAAGGCAGAGGCTTTAACCCACTGAGCCACCCAGGCACCCTGTTCCCTTTTCTTAAAGATAAAGATAGAGATTGTTTTGTCCTCCTTCCTCACCCCAGGCCCTGAACTTGTGTTTCATACTTTCCTGAGTATTTCTCACCCCTATACATATTGTTAACTGTGTTTTAGTCTTCAGACCAAGCAGTCCTTCATCAGAGAAGCCTTTGTGACCATACAGACCTTCTCATGTCTCTTCTTTCATAGTGTTGTGTGTATTTGATTTTCCCTTATGAGTACTTACTTCAGGATATAAATATACAACAATTTGTGTTTTACTGATTATTATTCTTCTCTACTAAACTATGGGTCTATGAAAGTCAAGATAATATTTGTTTTGTCCATTGAAACATTCCCATAACCTAGTAGAGGGTCTGGCTTTGAGAAGGGACCAAGAAATATTTCTCAAGTGAATCAGTGAGCAAACAGGGGGAGTGAGTAGGGAGAGCAGACATGATGGTAAGCATGATGGTGAAGATTTTATTAGCAAACCTTTATTGCATGCCATGTGATATACTCAATATTTATGTGAATTGTGTTGTTTAATTCACTAACATTTAAAATAATCTCAATTGTCATCTATGCAGCTTTTTTCCCTTGACTTTTTAATCACTGCTTGATGTTATATATTTACTTAGTAACCTGATACCTCATTAATTTATATTTCACTAGCTCAGAAATTTAGTCTTATCCACATCTGTGTCCATAAAGCCTAGTTCAGTGCCTGGTGCATTGTAGGTGCTCAATGAGTGTGGAATGACTGAATGATCTCAATAAGTGTATGGGGTAGGTAGAGTTACTACCCCTACCTCATTTTAAACATGAAGAGATGGAGGCCTGAAGGAAATTAAGATAAAAGCCACACAACCATGCCTTGAACCTGAACCCTCTGACTGTGTAGCACATAAATTTAACTGTGAAGCTTTCCAAGTTTGGGTTCCCCCAAAACAGACCCTGAGACCAGGATTCAAGCCCAAGTAGTTGATGTGGAAGGTGCTTCCAGGAAAAGACAGTAGGAGAGATAGGAGTGAAGCAGAAAAGGGAAGGGAAGGAGTCCAACAAAGGTATGTCATCGAGTAGCTCACCCCTGTGGCCATTGGAGCTGACTTGCATTGGGTCATCTGGGAGCTGGTGTAGACTTACAGGCTCCAACTTATCCAGCCTGAGCAGTGAGGGGACTGGCAAACTCCCACCCCCACCCCCACCAGTTCCTTGTGGAGGGGTGCTCACAGGGGCTGTTCATGTCTGGTAGGCCTGGCTCACCCCACATGTGGGCTGAAGCTCCCCGAGTCAGACAGAAGATCCCAGGCACAGAGCCACACATGGTTGCTAAGGGAATAGAGTGGGGCGCTAGCAGCACCTCTTGGGGATGCCATTCAGAGTCTCACCATCAAAAGGTTGCTGTATTTTCTCTAAAGACGACATTTAAAGACCACATATTTCTGGGAGAAAAGCCTTTCCTCCTCCCTCCCCCAGGCTCAGCAGCTCTCCTCCCCCACACGTTCTTCTCACTTCTTGTGGGCCTAACACCCTCTGAGGTCTAGTTTAGATCCTGTCCTTCATCCAGGCTGGAAGAGGCCCCAAGGAATGCTTGGTGCACTTTCCCACACAGCAAAGGGGCTCAGCACAGCTCTAGGGGGAAGTTCGTCTGCTTGGCGGCTGCTATTGATCCCTGGGTGGCCCTATTCTACCCTCCCAGCTCCCACAGAACCCCCTCTGCTTGAGCCTGAAAACTCTCCTCTCTCTCCTAGCGTTCTCTGCAGTTCTGGGGGAGAATGGTCTTCTTGCTTCCAACTGCATCAGTTTTCCTGGCAGCCTCTTCTGGCATGTCTTAAACCCATGGTACCTTTTAATCCCCCAGAGTCCCCCTTCAAAGCCATGACTTCGAGTGAAACGGAGGTCCCTCATCTGAATCTGAGGGGCCACATCTGCAGATCCACAGCGTTAGACAAGGCTCTTGATCTGTGTTCAATTTCATCTTGATAAACACAGTCCCACAGAGGAATCCATCTTGTCCCTCCTTGCCAGGCTGGTCTAATGTTCAGCTCAAGGGTCATTCACTTTCATTGAGAAGCGGAGTTCAACACATTTCCCTTATTTTTGCCATTCCTCATTCTGTCTCCAAGAAGGGTTCTCTTATTACAGAACCCAGCTAAAATTGCCCAGATTTGCTTTCCAGAGCATTTGGGTTGGGTGCAAACCTGAGCTTGTATGGGCCTGTCCCCTTTCCTGACCCCATTCCCATCCTGCCAGCCCCTCCTGAGGAAAAGAATTTGTACACATTCATCTTTGAATCCTGCACACAATGCAAGGGGCTGGTCCTGTAGGTGCACACATACCAAATCCATGTAACGATGACTCCTCAGGATGGGCCCAAGACCTTCTAGGGCTGCATGGTCATCTTCCTTCCTGCCTCTGTTGTCCTTGCTCTTGCTCCCTCATCCTCTTAGAGAATTCCTTCTGGGCGTGGAGAAGGGTCAGATTCCCTGGCTTATCCTCTCTCCAGGTCTTAAATGATCTGTGCCTTCCCCTCTTCCACAGGAAAATGGGGATCAGAAAATGATCTGGGGTCTGCTTCCTCAGAAGCAGAGTCTGAGATGGGCATTGGTGTATGTGGAATTTATTAAGGGAATGTTCTCAGGGAAACCTGTAGGGGAAGGAGGGAGACAGGAGGAGGTGAAGGAGCTCAGGAGAAGTCCACCCTCAGCCTGATTGGGGCTGGGAGAGCCCTGAAGAGTGAATTGCACCATAGGGGTTGTTGCCACCTAGTGGTTCCCATCTGCCTAGGGTGGTGTCCTCCATAGAAGGGTTCAGGTGTGGGAAGATGACACCCACAGAGAGAGGGGCTGGGTGTACCTTCCCCCCGGGGAGGGAAGGGTGGAGCTTCAAGAGCATCTTTGAACAAACACCTCATTATGGAACCCTGGGGAATGTGAAACTGGTGTACCCAAAATGCTAGCAATAGGAACCCATACCTATAGAGTTTGGTTATTGTTTCTGCCTTTGTTTTGTTTTGTTTTGTTTTAAGATTTTATTTATTTATTTGACAGAGAGAGATCACAAGTAGGCAGAGAGAGAGGAGGAAGCAGGCTCCCTGCCAAGCAGAGAGCCTGATGCGGGACTCGATCCCAGGACCCTGAGATCATGACCTGAGCCGAAGGCAGTGGCTTAACCCACTGAGCCACCCAGGCGCCCCCTGCCTTTTTTTTTTTTTTTTTTTAACTCTTGTTTCAGACACCAGCTCAAATCCCACCTCTGAATTCTTGCTCACTTACTTTCTGGAGAATTCATTGTCCCTTCCCCAGGCTGTCTTGGCACTTGATGGTTTTCCCTTTTTAAGTTTTAAAACAGCTCAAGTAAGACATGGGAGCATTACTATTGTAAAAGATTCTCAGAGCCTGAAATATATAGGGTAGAATGTCTTCCTCTCTGCCCCACATCCCCCAGAGGAAATCCCTGTTAGATCTTCACTGGGGGCACTTTGTGCCCTAAGTGTGTTGTCCTGTCTTGTATTTAAGGAGTTGGGTTTTTCTGGCTACATTTGGAGTCCTTTAATGGGAGAGACCTGCTGTGAGTTCTTTCTTTCTTCTGCTCAGTAAATGTTTCCTTAGTTCAGTATCAGCCCAAATTTCTGGATCACAAAATGGGGTGGGACGTTAAATACATATTTCCAGCCTCCTCTCCTTGGAGATTCTGACTCTGGACACCTGAGTCAGCCCCAGGAATCTCTTTACAGATTCTAGTAACAAGTTCTCCAGGTACATGAGGTAAAAATCTAGCTCCAAGAATGTTCTTGTAAAGGTGGCTTCCATCTACTGAATGTCTCCCTCATCGATTTACTTAGTTGTCTTCTTTTTGCTTAGTAGGATTATCATTATGCATTTAATAACTTTTTGACTAAAATAGTAAGACACAGACCCTGTGGAGAATTGTAAAATAAAGTCAGCTTTAATCCCATCCCATCAAACCCTTTTCAGGGACTTTCACGCGGCCCTGGGATCACACTGCCATTCCCAGCTTTGCTCTTGGCCATTTCTGGCCCCTGTCTCCCTAATAGACCAAAGAGGCCCCATACTTCTTTCTGTTCTTATTTGGGACTCAGAGATGACATGCTCACTGGCTTGCCAGGTGCTAGTCACCTCCCCAGCTCTTCTTACTCGCGTCCGGCAGAGGGAAGCAGCCATTTCTCTCTTTGCTGCCAGTTTCATCTCTCAAGAAGTCTTCAAGTTCTAAGAGTCTGTCAGGGCCCTATTTTTAGTGGAGTGGGACTTCTCCTGGGTGTCCAGATTGTTGAAACTCTCTTACTAGCAGATGCTCCTCTGTGTTGTCAGTGGAACCTCCCATGTCCTCACTTCTCACATGCTCATCACCTCACATAACCTTTACCACATCTGAGTAGTTCCCCACCTTGTCCTCTCCTGAGGAGACTGAGGCTCAGGGATGACAGACAGTCTATGTGAGCTCCTCTGTGCTGTAGGGGCAGACCCAGGCCCTCCCTTCTGCTTCTAATTCCGGGTGCTTCACTTGACCCGCCCATCATGTTCACCACAGTGAGGTGCTCCCTCCACTCCACTCCTGTGGCCCTTTGTACCTCTGAGGCGGACATGACCACATTCTGCCAGAGAGCGGAGAACAGGGAGTGTGTGTCTGTGTGTAAATAGATAACATTGATCTATTTCCTACTAACCCAGAGGTCATAAACCACTAGCCCTCTGGCCAAAAACCTATCACAACTATATTGTGTTCAGTCCTTTCAGAGCTTTAAATTTTTTTTAAATTAGTTGCTGACATTTAAAGATCAAGATTTTTCACCTAAAAATCCAAATGTCCAGCTTCTCTTGAAAAAATAGAAAACTGGCCGTCTGGGCTCATAGAGTCAAATGGAGCTGAGTAGTGCCTATGTCCGTGTACATAGGCAGATGCCACAGTCCCCACCACTCCTTATCACCCCCCTTCCCCAACAGAGCCATTGTTAGCTCTTTGCCATTTCATATACAGTGTTGCTTTTCCTTATGGGTGAATTCCAAGAGGGACAGCCCTACTGTCAGAACCAACACACCTCACTCAGTATTGCCTGGTCCTTGTAGGCATTTGTGTTTACAATCCTTGCCATACTTCCAATCCCTACCAAATCACCCTCGTAAATCCCGGAGGCTTATCACACAATAAGTGCTCAAGAATAACTTGTAGCTACCATTTGTTGAGTGCTTATACTGGAGGAGGCTGTGGAATTCATTGCTTTTAGCAGATGAACCAACAGGCTCAGAGAGGTTGAGGGCATGCTCAAGGTCAGATAGCTGGTGAGTTTTGTCACTTGGACTTTTGTGGTGTCACTCACTTTTGCACTGAGTTGCCTCACGTTTTGTGACTTTTCACACCCTTTCCTTTTGACTTTTCAACTTACCTGTTGGTTTCTGAAAGTTTCATAAAAGAGATCATAACTAATGCCAAGCTTTGACACCATGACTGGGCAGAGACTGACAGAGAAAGACAAAAGGCATTTTCATGGAAGGAATAGAAAAGAGACATAGACATGGTATAGAGTTAAGTGTGTGTCTGGGAGGGACATTGTGAACTAAGGTGGTAAAGGAGTGGAAAGAGTACTTGGGGACAGAGCATGAAAGGCCTTAAATGGCAGCCTGAGGCTATGGGACTTCTGAGGACATTGGGGAGCCATGAAAGGTTTTAGAGAAGGAGCAGACATGATCTACATCTGGTTCCATGAAGGTTAGTGCAGCAGCAGGATAGAGGTAGGATGCCAGCTGTGAGAATCCAGAAGAGAGGTGCTGGGGGCTTGAAGGAGGGCCCTTCAACAGAGGTCAGAGCAGATTCCAGGGAGACTGCAGAGGACCCATCAGTGAGGTTTTGGTGAGGGGACCTGTGAAGCTGACCATCTGGAGGCATGGCAGTGGCATTAACTGGGACTGGGAATGTGAGAGGAGATATGGTTGGGTGAGGGGGTATCCATGGGGAGATACCCTCTGGGCACTCTAGAAATAGGGTAGGGCTGTGGCAGGAGATACAGATGCTGCCTGCCAAGCCAAGTGAGAGCAGTGAGAATGGAGTGCTCTGAGCCAAGAGCCTGGAGATACCTCCTCTCACACCTGTCAGATTTCTTTCTGGTCACTGGCCTCCAAGGCCTCCTCTCTTCCTAAACCCCCAAGCCTGAATATCCTTTGCCCCATCCTAGGGTTGCAGAGCACAGCCCATAGTGAATTTTGACTCCGTGAATGGTGACAATATCCCAGGCATTCCCTGAAAGCAGGTGCTGCTTTTCCAGAGCCCAGGGTCTCACCAGCCCTACCTCCTATTCACCAAGCAGAGGCCTGGGGAGAGGGAGTCCTCCTGGTCAGGCCCTCCCTGCCCCCCACCCCCATGGGAGCCCATCTTCTATCTTCCTGTGAGCAGTGCATTTGGCTTTTTATAAAGCCAATAAATAAATAAGCAAGCGGGCATGATTAATTGATGGCATGGAGCAGACCAAGGCGCTGGAGTCAGGTGGCCAAGCTTCCTGGTAGAGCTAGGCTTTTCAGCGACCTGGGGCCTGAGCCAAGGAGGGGAAGCCTGCTTTGAGGAGGTGCTTTCAGTGTGTGCCTGGGGTTTTCGCCTTTCTCCTCAGGCAGGGCCTCTTCCTGGTCTCCTCCAGGCCTTCCGCCTGAGAGGACAGAGGCTTGGGCCCAACAGGTGCCCTTGCCCTACCCAAGTCCTTTCTCAAGGTGTGAGTGCCCTCCACCTAAACTCCCTAGGATTGGTCCAGCCAGCCCTCTCCCCTAAAGCTAGGTCTCTTCAGATGCCAGCTCCACACCTCAATTCACCCAAAATTGTGTGACCCCAACCACAGGTTTCAGTTGTGCAGGGGAGGCTTGGGACATCCTGACCCCTGGGGGGAGAAGGATGGGAGGGGTCCCTCTAAGGGGCAAGCTAACGGTGGGGATGGGGCAGAATAAGGGGCTGTTGCCCTAGAGGTACCTGGAGACGGCACCCACGGAGAGGCTGCAGACCCCTCCCCCTTCCGAGGCCGACCCGCACGTGCGCGTGCAGGAGGGCGCGGGCGGGACGGCGCGCTCTGGGTCCCGCGGGGCGCTTTCCGTGCGGAGTTTGGGGAGGGCCGAGGGGGAGCGCGCGGGGGAGGAGGGAGCGGGGAGGGGAGGGAGGGAGAAAGGGAGGGAGGCGGGCAGAGCGCAGTGCAGCGGTGGCAGAGGCGGCGGCGGAGGGAGGGAGGCAGGCGGGCGGTGGCGGGGCCTCGGGGTGAGGCAAGCGCGGGGCAGCCGCGGCAAAGAAGCCGCAGCCGCAGCGGGGCCGGGCCGGGCCGGGCGCGCACCAGAGGCGGCGGCAGCGGCAGCGGCAGCGGCAGCATCTTGCTCGCGGAGCCGGCGCAGGTGAGGCAGGGGCGGCCGGGCCCGGGCTCTGGGCCTCCTCCCCTCTCCTTCGGTCTCTATCTCCCTTCCAGCCTGCTTCCTTTCCAAACGCGCTCGACCCCAGGAACCCCCGGCGGGCCAGAGTCTGAGCTTAAGCCGGAGCGCGTTCTGGGTCCCCTAGCTTCGCGGAGGCAGGCGCCTTGTCAGCAGTGACCTTGAGCGGGCACCGAGCGGCGGGCGGGGCGGGCCGGGGTGGGCGCCTGCGGACCCGGCGCCTGCGGGCGCTGGGAGGGGGCGCACCGCGCGCCTGCCGCGCGCAAACTTTCCGGGATCAGTACAGCCCTGAAGCTGGGGGCGTCTAGAGCGCTGCAACCTCCCCCCATTTCCTCCTTCTCAGCTGGCTCTGACTTCAACGCCTGGCGTCCCCCGGTATAGGGGCCCCCCTTTCTCCAGGCCCAGATTCCTGAAGGCTGGGAAAATGACCAGAGCTATGGACGTTGACCCTGGGCTGGGGGCTTCTACCCCCGCCAAAGGCGGTTTCTGTCCTAGCTTCTAAGAGCCAAAGTGCAGGAGGACCCTCCACCAGGTGCTCTCTGCAGCTCTCTTCTCGCATTTTTCTGGCTTCCCTCACCCTTCCCGCAGCCCTTCTCCAAACAGAAGCTGCTGGCCGGCAGTACCCCAGCTGGTGTTACAAGAGCTCTGAAGCCCCACACTAAGTTGGGCTCTCAGATATGCCTCTTAATTTTTTAGCCCAGCTGTAGGGGCTCCTTCCGAAAATGGGTGGAGGAGGTATCCCCCCCACCCCAGCCTCCATGGTGGATCAGTATGTTCTTGGATGCCTGGACTCACCCAGGCTCTGATCACCCTGGAGCCTGTGGTCTCAGGAAGAGCAGATATTCTGGAAATGGAGTATATCCTAAACTTCTAGAACATTAGCCTTGGAAAAGGGAAGTGAGGCTCAGAGGGGTTGAGCCAGGCCCAAGGTCACACAGCCAGACCAGGAGGAACAAGAACTGGGCTTTCTTATATTGGGTAGGGGAGGGATGGAGAGGACTCCTGTTCAGTTTCTACCCCTGCCTTCCATGCGATTTGAGCTCTGGACACTGTCTTACTGGCTGTGTGACCTTTGGCAAGTCATTTCCCCTACCTGACTCACTTCCCATGTGTAAAATGGGAGTAACTACTTCACAGGGCTGTTCTGATGGCTGAGTTAATGTTCGTGAAGTTCTTATCATCATGTCTGGTGCATGGTCTGTATCCAAATATTTTTGGCTACCAACGTGTGAAATTTCCTTTCCGAGCCTAGAAAGGCAGAAGTAATTCCCGTTCTCTTCTTTCTACTTCTGGCACCTAGATTTAGGTGACTTCTCCCCTGTGGCCATGTCAGCTGCTGGTAGGCAGCACCTGGTGGAACCCTGAGCACCTGTAATTTATTTGCAATGTTTGGTGGAGGCAAGTGTCTCGGCACCCTCAGGAGCCCACTGGACGCACTGGTTGTGGTTTCCTGCTGCGTGTATGGGGGACATCAATCCCTAGTTTCTAGCTGGGAAATGGAAACAGGGACCTGATGCAACCCCAGGAAGAGAAACCCCCTCGCCACTGTCTCGAGGGAAGACCATCATCCTGACCTCCTCCATCTGACCCAGTCTTCTTCCTACCTCTGTAAGATGTAATTCCTTCCCCCAGATGTCCTACTGGCAATAGAGGAGAAGGGAGGGAGTGTGTTCATTCGTTCGTTCATTCATTCATTCATTCATTCATGCACTCACTTACTGAGCCTTGCTTCATGTTTTCTCTGGGTCAAAAGATGCTTAGAAATGCAGAGAAATCAGCCATGTCCAGCAGTTATAAAGCTCCTACCAGGTGCCAGGCACTTGCTAGGCATGGGAGACAGATTAATTTGATACATTTTTATTAAGTACTTAACAAATACTAAGCACTGCTTATGTGGCAGAGACACACTGGTAACTAAAGTAGACCTAGTCCTAACTGTCAAAGGTGGCCGTATAAATTGTCATCCAACCTGAAACACTTTTGAGAAAGGGAGAGGGCATTATTAATAATAACTCCAGGACCACAGGCATAAATCAGGACTTTCCAGCCAAACCGGGATGTGTAGCCATTCTGTGACCTCATATTTATATGCCAGTGTTCAGGGAGAACTGTTAATATTTTTTGAGCTTGCTTTTTGTAGGCTCTGTGCTAAGCACTTTTGGGTTATCCTCTGATTGAAACCTCACACTGCTGTGAAGCTGGTGTTCCCATCTGCCTGCTGCTGGTTGGCATTGGAGCGGGGACCTCCTCTGTTGCTTGGCTGCTGGGCTGCCCGGCCTCCTCAGAGATGGTCCAGACGCAGGATCCAAAGGCACCCCCTGTCCCCCCTGAAAGAGGTGTATAGATGACTGTGAGTCAGGAACACAAAGGCTCTAATAGACTTGCCGCGGGGGCAGATGGACACACAGATTCTGCCTGGAAATGTCAGAGGCAGCTTCCCAGAGGAGAGGACCTTTGAGCTGAACCATGAAACATGAGTTAGGATTTTGGCAGACTGTGCAGGTTGGGGGGAGGGCAGTTCAGGCCCAGATTGGTAATGCTTGGAGATGTGGGGTGTGTGGGCTGTTGGGGGATACCACCCCAAAATAGGTCTGGATCCAGTTATGATAAGACAGTAATTAAGTCTGAAACATGGCAGCAGCCAGTAAAGATTAAGTCAAGGAGTATTGTGTGGCCCGGGATGAGCTCTGCCTCTTTGAAAGTTGCTCTGAAGATGTGACCATCCTAGAGGAAGGGAGCAGAGAGAATTTGCTGGACTGGATTTCCCTTTGATAAGAACTGTCTATAACCTGATCTATGCTATAGCTTGCCTGCAAGGTCAGGGAAATCATTTTGTTATATAGGATCACTGCAGAAGAAATTTACCAGCATCTGTAGCATCAAAAAGTTCTCTGCAAGCAAAATAATTGTCAGCAAGAAAAATATCAACCTACTTAAAAGAGACAGTTTTTAGTAGCATCACTTGCAAAATGGGAATATGCTTATCACAGGTTATAAGTGAAATCTTTTCTATTTGTCACATCAAATCCAAAAAGCTTCAACTTCTTCCACTCTTCCTTCCTCTCCATGTCACCTCTGTCACTATATAAATCGGAGGGCAATAAAACAGCTTTTCTTTAGTAATGTCTTATTTCTCAGACTTTCGTTAATTTATAATGGCCTCCTTTCTTCCCTTCACAATGAAGTGGAATTATTAAAACTTTATGGTATCTAAAAATTTGATCTGTTAGTAGAGAACAAAAAAAGTGGGGAGTCAATATTGGGGCTTTGGGATTGGAAAATCAGGCTAGAGAGATTTGAGAAGCAAAAGGGAACTTGATGGAAGGTTGGAAAGGCGGAAGACACGGGGCCAGCTTCATGGGCACTTGACTTAGGCAGTCACAGAGTCCTGTGTTGAAAAGGGCCCCCACACTGGATTTAATGCTCTGTGGTCACCATATTAAAATTCTTAATACTTTTGGAACAGAAGACCCCACATTTTTATTTTGCCTTGAGTCCCACAAACTATGTAGCCAATCCTGAGAGGGAGAGAGATATGGGAGTAGGAAGGCATAGGGGAAAGAATATGGATAGGGAGAGGGAAAAGAAAATAACATTTTGAAAGCCTCCTGCCATTTGCCTGATGCTGTGTGAGGGAGACCGTTTTCCCATATTTAATTTTTAAATTTCATGACACTCCTATGAGATAGATGATATTGTCCTTATTTTTAAATATAGGTTTATTAGGATGTAGGTATGGTGAGGCCAATAGATTGGAAGCAATGGCCACTGAAAAGAGAGCTTGTTACAGCTCCCAAGAGGAAGGGCCTCACCACACCACAAAGGAAGCACCAGGTTCTGTGAGCAGGCAGAGGGAGTCAGGAAGAAAAAATGGACAGGAGACTTTACTGTGATTTCCATAGGAAGGAACAGGCAAGCCAGGGTAAACAGATTTAGGGTTGGCTCTGGGGCCCCGGAGTGCTGGAGCTCCATAAAGAGGGTGGTGCGAGGAGTATAGGAGGCTGCCCATGCTTTCCCTGCCCCTTCCTGGTTGTCCTCACCCCAGCAGGTCATAGAACTTTAAAGCAAGGATACCCCTTGAGAAGTAGCTGGGCCAACTCCTTGGTTTATAGAAAAAGTGAAAAGGTAAGTCCAGAGAAGGAAAGCAACTTTTTCAAGGCCACACAGCATTTTAAAGCAGCTGAACTCGACCTAGAATTCATGTCTCCTGCTATTCATACCACTACTTAGTTATTGTTTTGGGGTTTTTTTTTTGCTTTTTTTTTTTTCCTCTAGCGCAGAGTTCTATATAAGCCAGACCCACCAGACTGTGAACGTGTTGAAGTCTGAGTTCCTGTCTCTTTTAATGTCCTATTCCCAGTAGGTCTGGAACACGGGAGATGCTCAACACATGATTGTATCAGTTTCCTAGAATTGCCAAAACAAAATACCACAAACTAGTATGCTTAAAACAAACAGATTTATAGTCTCTCAGGTCTGGAGGCTGGTAGTCTAAAATCAAGGTATCATCAGGGCCAGTAAAACCTGTGGAGAAGAATCCTTCCTTGCCTCTTCCCAGCTTCTGATGGAATCAGACAATCATTGCTGTTCTTCAGCTTGTAACTGTATCACTCCAATTTCTGCCTCTGTCTTTACACGGCCGTCTTTCCTCTGTCTGTCTCTATTTCCAAATCTTTCTCCCCTCATAAGGATATTTGACTAGGAATAGGCCCCATCCTCATTGAGTATGACCCCATCTAAAGTTGATTACATCTACAAAGACCCTATTTCTAAATAAGGTCTCATTCACAGGTACCAGGGGTTAGGACTCCACCATGTCTCTTGGGAGGACACAATTCAATGCACAATGACAATGAAGCAAGGATAGAGTTAATATTTAGGATTTCGGGTGAGAATGCACTCCCCTTTCCCCCTAAAGTTCAGACTAGTACTGAGGAATCAAAAAGAGGAAAGCAACAGCTGTCCAGTCCACATTTAGAGAGAAAATAGTCCAAGTGTACACAAGAGCATCTAACATTTGAGCCAACCTGCTGAGCTTAGAGTCCTGGTGCTGTCACTTCTTGATCACATCTGTGTGATCCTGGATGAGTGGCTTCAACAACCTCTGTTTCCTCATATACAGAACAGGATACTAAGAACACCTACTATTGGGAATTTGTGATGAATGACAAGAATTAAGACCAGTCAAGTTCCTGGAACAGTGCCTAGCACACAGTAGGTACTTTCTTGTTGGCAGTGATCACTGCTATCGTCATCATCATATCATTTAGAGAGCACTTTTCACCTATCTCTCTTTCCATCTTCACAGCAAACCTATAATATGGCTTGATAAATATCAGCTTCCTTTCACCATAAGGTGGTTACTCATTGATGAAGCCACATCACAAACCCAGCCCCCGTGTTTCTAGTTCCCAGCTGCCCTCACTGGATGACATCTGCTGGGTAGCAGGAAGCCTGTTGGTGTGGAGATGTTCTTAATGGATATTTCCTGGTTTCATGGGGCCAGGATGTTGGAGAGCAGTGATGTGTTATGCCCTGGTAGGGGAGGGTGTGAGGGGGAGGGAGGCAGTGCTCAAAGGCCTCTACCCCAGCGTCTGTTGCCCAAATGTCACTGTACTTTCTGACCACATAGTGGATGGTTAATAAATGTGTGTTGGATGAATGGATTTCTTATACAACCCAAATAGTCACCACCCCCTGACAGCAACAACAAAAGCCTAAGATGAGGGCATCTTGCCCAGCAGTGATTACAGTCGACTAAAACTCACAGGTGGGCTGTCATTATGTAAGAAACTTGAAACATATGCTTCTGATGCTGTTTGAAGAAATGAATTGTTGAGGTGAATGTTCAGTAGTCATAACATAGTGCAGGGTTGGGGAGGTGGGTCATGAGATGCTGGGGTGTAGAGAGGGTCCAACATGTAGGTGGGATATAAGAGGCACAGTGTGCAATAAACTGACATTGGATAGACACCACATTGAATGAATCTCCCAAACGTTGCCATTAGGAGTAGATAAGAACATGAGGCCTGGAAAGTTCTCAGCAAATCCGTACAAAGGGCAACCAGCTGAATTCTGAAATAACTGAATGTTTTTATTGGCACTGATTCACAGTTGACTATTTGTTCAGTAATGTAATGGTGGTTAAGAGTACCTAGGAACAAATTCTGGATGAGCCTCTTTCCACCTGTGTGACTTTGGGCAAGTCACTCAACTTCTCTGTGCCTCAGTTCCCTTAGCAGTGAAAGAGAGAAAATAAAAGTAGTGCATCGGATGGGTTTAAGAGTTGAGATTTGTAGAGTGTTTAGCAAAAAGCCTGGATCATAAAATACCCCCTCCCTTGCCTTCTTCATCCTCCCCCTCTTTCTCTGCTCCCTCGTCTTTTTAATATAGCAATTTCATTAGTCATTAGTGATAAATATTTCCAGCTCTGTATTCTCTAGGCACATAGTAAATTTCCTTGCCTATTTTGATATCAGTTATGGCTGTGTGTCATAGAATTTTGGAATTCTTTGGCCAATGAATTTTGAGAAAAAGTGACATTTCTGGGTGGAAGCTCTAATAACCAGCACACTGTTGGCCACTTTCCCGTGTTTCTTCCTTGGCAATTGAAACAGCATGGAGATGTGGCCTCCCTTAATCCGATTTCTGAATGAGAATGATATAGAGTCCCAAACCAACCCATAATGTGCATATAGCATCAGTGAGAAGACCATGCTTTTAGCACTGGCATTTTGGGCTTATTTGTTACTGCAACATAACCTTGCGCATCCTGACTGATACAGGTAGGGAACAAGTTGAAATAATCACTATTTATTTGGAGGTATTTTTGAGTCCTTTAATTCCTTCAAGTGTGATGCCAAATTTTTAGTATATGAAGGTGTTATGAATACAAAACTTGTGAGAACCATGCCCTCGGAGGTGAAGGCTAGTCTCCTTAACATGGCATATATGGACCTTTCCAATTTCACCCTGGCCTTATCTGACCCCACATGGGCCCCCATGCTCATCTGGACAAGTTCACGGCATGCTTGCACAGATGCTTGCCTATCTCTAGGTCTTTATTCATGCTCTGCCTAGAAATGGGGCATCCCCCAGGAAATCATGTCACTTGATAAATGGCTGGGGTGGAGTGTGACAAGTGCATGGGGGAAGAGGGAAGCATCAGGCTTGTTCTGTGAGGCACAGAGGCAGCATTAGGACTAAGAGTGAGATTCTTTTTCAAAGAGAGAGAAGTCTCTAGTTATATGAGCCTGGCCTGGCATAATAGTGAACTCACCACACAAGCCAATGTCCAAGCAGAGGTGTCATGGAGCGGGTTCCCAATTAGCAGAACTAGCATAAATACTCCAATCCTGTCACACATGACTTTAGGTGAGATTGCCCAAAGAAGGTAGATCTTAGCTTCAATTCTATTTTTTTTTTCTTTTTTGCTTTCAAAATAAAAAGTTTTACTGATGGATTATAGACATGTTACATAATGATTATAGAAAATGCGAGTGATATTGAAAAGCATAAAGAAAGTAAAACATAGGGGTGCCTGGTGGCTCATTCTGTTAAATGTCTACTTTCAGCTCAGGTCATGATCCTAGGGTCCCGAGATTGACCCCACATTGGGGGATTCTCCCTCTCCCTCTGCCTCTCCCCCTACTTATGCTCACTTACACTCTCTCTCTCTCTTTCAAATAAATCAATAAAATCTTAAAGAAAAAAGGAAGTAAAACATAAGTAAAATTCCATTAAAAAGAGCTAATCTCTGCTAATATTTTGCCAAATGTCTTTGCTATGAATGATATGTAAACAGCGGGGTGTTTGTTTTTTTTTTTTTGATACCTATCTCACTCAATAATAGAATATGGACATCTTAAATATCAATAAATTTATCTCTGCTTCATCTTTTATAAGTGGCCCTGTCATAATTTACTTACTAGATCCCTTCCTGATTGGCACTCGGGTTGTGTCCAGAATTTTGCTATTATAGGCAACACCATGATAAACGTTCTGGTGTGTGGACCCCTGGGCATGCAACCAGGCATCTCCTAAGGATGAATTCCTGAATGGAGTCACTGAATTAGGTGAAACTGTCCAGAATGAAAGAAGAGAAGAGAACTGTGGTACATTCAGATGGAGAAATCATTTCTAACTTAAGGGCAGCCTACAAAAGGTTGAAGGGAGAGATGAAAGGGGGATTACAGCACTGCTGGAAATTTGGAGGGAGGCCGGCTTTAGATACGGCCATCCCTCAGGCAAATACTGAATGCAGATGACAGCCTTGAGTTCGGTAGGGCCAGGCAATTACAAGCACTTTTATGAGCACAGTCCCACTCAAGCCTCCCCAACACCTTGTGAGGAAGGTCTCTGCCCCATTTTACAGAGGAGCAAAGTGAGGCCTGGAGAGGATGTGGCAAAAGGAGCTTTGTCTTCATTTATAGTGTGTGGGCTCCAGACCTTTCCTTTGCACACATCCTTTCAGAATTTGCAGATGCCAACTCTTTCTCCCTCTTGAAAAGGAATACTGGTCAAATATGACTTCTTTGTGAAACTTTTCCTCAGGGTGCCCCACCCACCCCACCCCAGAGCATGAACTATTGTGTGTTAACTGCTGAACCAGGGAGTTGGCTTTTGGTTTCAATGACTTGGATTCATGACTGCACTTGCAAACAGTAAGACCCTTTCTTATCTCACCTAATCTAAAGCTCTGCAGGTGGGTAATTCCAGGGCTCATCCATACCACAGTAGCCCACGGTCTGTCTTTTTCCCCTACCGCAGTCCTCAGCCAGGAGGAACTCCCTTAGTGGGAGCATTCCCTGCTGGTGTCACAGAGCCTGGGAGACGAAAGACAGGAGGCATCTCTGCACTTCTTTATCAGGTAGGAATTCTTTCCCAGGAAGTCCCCTGCCGACTTCCTCTTATGTCTCTGGCTAGAATTGGGTCACATAGCCAAGCCTAAACCAGTCATAGCCAAGAGCATGGGACCAAAAGCTTAAAAGGGCCAGGACTTAGCTCTGAAGCTGTCAATTGAGGGCATAGTCAGAGTCTGCCAGGCAGAGGAGGGAATGGCCCCTTGGGAGGCAGCCCTCAGAGTCTGCCCAACTGTGCCCTCACTATCCTGGCTCCCCACTAGGCTGGAAGCTGTGAGAGGACAGGGGGTTGGGGTTATCCCTTCCGGTGCCCTTTGCAAGCTTGCACAGGGCTTGGAACATGGTAGATATTGAGGAAGATATTGGTGGAATGAATGAATGCCAGTGCTCTGGGTTTGGTATTTTGGACAACAGCTTTGCCCTCAAAGATATTGTAGTGCAGTTGTGGAGAGGACACTTGAACCTAAAAAATGATGTGGAATTAGGGCCTGGACTCTGGCACAGACTGAATATGCCATGGGAGATAAATGCCTCCATAGGTGCCCAGAGAAGTAGGATGAGGACCGTTAGGAACCAGATACTATGAAAGGTAGAAGTGGGTAGTGGAGAAAAACACTTGTGTACTCAGAGAATGGATGGGAGTATGATGGATTTGACGCAGGGAAAGCATTGACTAGGCCTGAAGGGGACTCATTCTTGAGGACCTACTATGTGCAGGTCATCCTACTTGGATTTTTTGTCTTAGCTTTCCCGTGCCTCCATGAGGTGGTCCGTTCTCTCCTGCATTTTGTAGGCAGGGAAGCTAAGGCTCAGAGGTTGCGTGAGGTTGCTTGCCCAACGGTAGAGCCAGGAGGTAGTGGAGTTGGTCTAAGAAAGCAAACCCATTGTGAAAAACTAGCTCCCTTCTGCAAAGGAGCCCTGATGGCCAAAGGAGGCCCACTGAGGACCAGCAGGCAGTGGAGTGAACAGGATCGGGAGCCTAAAAACTGACAGGAGGGCCTAGAAAATGTGTGGTGCAGTGAAAATGCAGGTGAACATCCCAATAGAAGAGGTGTATATAACAGGATTCAGGGCAGGCTTGAGGAGCCGTAGCCTTTGGCATTAAACCTGACTTCAGATCCTTGATCTGCCAGTTAATAACTATGACCTTGGGCAGGACACCTCACTTCTCTATACCTCAGTTTCTCCATCTATAAAATGTTGATAGTTAAATGTATGTCCAGTGCCTGGCATACAATAAGAATTTAATACGTGTATTTTTCATTATCAGTATTGTTGTTGCTGTTGTTTAGAAGTTGGTGGGTAACTAACCAGAGCTAGAGGTGACTCCCTCAGTGTAGGGGCCCTGGGTTCTACTTCTGCTTGGTCACTGCCTCCACGTTTGACCTTGACTTCAGCCCTCCCATCATCCTGGCTCTCCAGGGTTCATCTGTAAACTAAGAAGGTTGAGCCAGTTGATTTCTAGCATCCTCCCTCATTCTAAATTCTGCACATGTGTGAAGTAGAAGGGGGAGGCTGCGATGACAAATGGGATCAGAAAGGAGTGAGGGGGCGTCTGGGACTGACTCTGTGCTGGGGAAGCAAAGGAAGGGAAGGTCAGAGGATAGAAGGAAGAGCAAGGAGGAGCCAGAGGCCAGGCAGACAGCAAGGACTAGGCAGGTGTGCAAACCCTGGGCTGGGCAATTTGGAGGTGGGCACATGGATGAATGACTAAAACCAAATGAGGCAGGAGTGCATTGGGAAGAGCTGCAGCTGACACCTGCCCTCCTTGTGGGAGAATCAGAGGGAGAGGAATCAATCACGGCTCTTCCTGATGCTTAATACCTGGGGGCTGGGCTTTGAAAAGTGTGTGTTCAAAGACTAAAATTGAATTGCTCCGAAGTTTGCAGGAACACTGCAATTATGCCTGAGAACATGTCTATGAAATCCCCTTGAAATCTATTTTTAGGCACAAGGTTTTATAACCAGAGTCAGAAATCGAGTGGAAGTGTGTGGGAGGCTGACCCTGGACAGTTTCCATGTTTGAGAGGAGGGGATATTTTTAACTGCAAACCCCCTGTCTCTGAGGGTGAGGCTGGGGAGGGGGCATCTTTGCCACTTTGGGTTTCTCACCCACTGCCACATTAAGATGGGAGCTGTCTTTGACAGAAGTTGTTAAAGTTGCTTACTCGGAGTGGGTGGCTGAGGGCCGCGGGTTGAGCGGGGGAACTTGTCTGGGACTTCTGTATATTGGAACAGAGATATCTGAGACTTCATTTGCCAGAGACTCCTTCAAATCCATCTTGCACAGTTGTCACCGAGCCCGGGCAGCTTTGTCTGGCTGGAGACTTTCTTCTTGCACTTCTGTATCAGTTAGCTGTTACTACCTAACAAACTGCCCAAAACTTGGTGCCTTAGAGCAGTAAATTCATACTCTTGCCGGAAAATCCACAGGACATCTGGATAGTTCTTCAGGTCCTGGCTGGGTTTCCTCCCATATCTGTGGTCTGCTGTTGGTTATATAGGGGACTTTGTTGATCCTGGTGGGCTCTTTTGCGTGTGTGGTGGTCGGCAGACTCTGGGCTGGCCTAGGGATAGCTCATCCCTCCTCCACACAGTGTCTTGTCCTCTAGGAGCTCTCCTGGGTTTGTTCACATGGCAATGTCAGAGATCAGAAGCACACCAGGATTCTTGAGATCTTAGTCTGGGATTGGTGTAGTGTCACTTCCAGCACATTCTGTTGGCTGAGGCAAGTCACAAGGTTGCCCCAAATTCAAGGAGTGAGGAAATATGTTGGCACTTCTTGATGGCAAAGGCACCCTGGAAAGGGTTTTCACTTAGACTTTTAACTGGGGCCCACAATGCCTTCAGTTTACACCACCATCAGCACCAGTGTTGGCCTCTAGGGCTGTCACAGTGAGTAACCCTCCCTCCCAAAGTCTACCTGGCCCCCAGGAACCCCTTACTGTGCAAAGAATTTTCCACAAGAGTCCTATCTGTGGAATCAGAAAAATGGATGCCCCCCAAACAAAGAGAGGTCAGTTTTCACTCATGAGATGCAGGAAACCGTTTGACGTTCTGAAGTATTAGCAAGGAAAAGGGGGAAATAGATGCCATAGTCATTGCTGAGCAGTTTCCATGCCCTGGACCATCAAGGGCATAATTCTGCAGTATCTGTTAGAATTAAAAATGCAGGGGCACCTGGGTGGCTCAGTGGGTTAAAGCCTCTGCCTTCGGCTCAGGTCATGATCCCAGGGTCCTGGGATCGAGCCCCGCATCAAGCTCTCTGCTCCACAGGGAGCCTGCTTCCTCCTCTCTGCCTGCCTCTCTGCCTACTTGTGGTCTCTGTCTGTCAAATAAATAAATAAAATTAAAAAAAAAAAAAAGAATTAAAAATGCATGTGAGAGTTACATACACAGTGGTATGACCAGCTCATGGATTACGACTCAGCAGTGTAAAGGAATGAACTGTCAATACACTCAGCCAGATGAATGAGCCTGAAGGAGTGGAAAAGGCCAGTCCCCCAAGCATACATAGTGCACGAGACCATTAGTGAAATGACATAGAGATGGAGCAGGGGTTAGTCGTTGTCAGGGGTTGGGTGTAAGGAGAGGGGCTCGTAGCCGTAAAGAGGGGTAAAAGGGGGTCTTGTGATGGGACAGTGAGTATCTTGGTGCTGGTGGTTTTTACATAGGGATACATGTCATAAAATGGCATAGAGCTACACGAGGGTGTGTGGACAAGGGTGTGTGTAACCGGTGTGATCTGAATAAGCTCTGTGGAGGGTACCAATGCCCATTTCTTGGTTTTGATATTGTACTTGATTTATGCAGGATGCTGACTTTGGGGGAGGCTGGGGGAAGGGACCCTGGGACTTCCTTGCACATTTCCTTGCAACCTCCTGTGAATCTATAATCATTTCTAAACAAAAAGTTAAAAATAAATACCTAGACTCCCTGGCCTTGCAAATGAACACTATTGCTCGTGACTGTCATAGAGACATTGTCTCCTGCCCCAGGAATCTTATGCAGATGGTCACTGACACTATTTGATACCAAAGCATTGGAAACAACCTGGTAACAACCCAAAGTATTCTTTTACCTAATAATCGTTCATTGAGTGCCTACTGTGTGCCAAGCACTATGCCAGGCTCTAGGGACAGAACCATGAACAAAAGAGTCCAAGTCCTTGCTCATATGGGGTTCACGTTCTAGCGATTGTCCCAAAACAGGGGGCTGGTTAAATAAACCACAGAGTAGCTACACCAAGGAATTCCATTGCAACAGAAACAGATGAGGTAGACCCATATCTCTGTGTACTAATAAGGTTCTGTCCCCAGAGCATATCACCTGGGGAAAAGAGCAAGAAGTAGATTCAGGTGTTTATATAAAAAGAGAAGGAAGAACCACGATCAAATAAATGAAGGACCAAGCTTCACTGTACACTTTGCTGACTTTTAAGCCAGCCCAGCTCCCTAGAATATTGGGTCCCCGAGGGCAGGGAGTTGTGGCTATTTTGTCCCTTGCAGTGCCCCCCACCCTAGAGCAGACCTGGCCCTTGGGAGGCACTTAGATATCTGGAAGGAAAGAGTGAATTGTACCCATTTGTTGGTTGCCCAGTGGCAGCACAGATTACTCAAAAGCCCAGTGATGGCTTTACTCCCCAAGAGAGCTGTTGACTGAATGTTGACTGAATATCCTTGACCTTGAGGATACCACATATTTTTCTTTCAACTTTGTCATCACCAGTGCTCATGTGGGGTTCTCAGGGTCCAACCCCGAGAAGCCACAATCATCAAGGCTTCGGTCTTACCTGTTCACACTGGTATTGGTTGTGTAGTGATTTCACTGTTTTGTGGTTCATGAGGCAGCATGTCAGGAACACCTGTCTGCCTTGTCTCATTTAATCCTCCTATCAGTCCTGTTTGGAGAAAAATAGATGTTCATAACAATTTCTGTCTGATCTCAGGCCCCAGCCCTGCATGTCAATGTTTGGGCACCCAGTGATAGATGGCTGGGAGCAGACGAATCTGTTGTGGGACAGAGAGAAATTCCCTGGAACCTGCGGAGTGCCACAGGGGGCTAGTATGTGTTTTCTTGTCTCTCTGCTCCCCACTTGGTCCCTTAGGGAATCTACCATGTGTCCTGGGATCCATGGGGAAGGCATCTCCCTCTCAGATGCAGAGCTCCTGCAGCCCTCTGTGTGTCTTCATCTCGGCAACCCCTGAGTGTGGCTTAGAACAGAACACAGAACAGACCCTTGGGGACTATTGGCTGAGTTGATATGAGCTGAGATTTTTTTTAAGGCAAGTGCTGAATTTCCAATCACAGGGAACCACTTGTACAACACTTAGCTTTTAAAGTAAGAGAAAATACGAGTTCATCTTTAACCCACAGGAGAGTTTCTGTGGTAGGATGGCTTAACCAGCAAGGAAACCAAGACTCAAAGCAATTCACTCATTCACTCACTCATTTGTTCATTTACTAAATATGTCTTGAGGGCCTGCTGTGAGCCTGTGATTGGTCCTGGCCATGTGGCTTTGACCCATCACCATCCTCAGAGTAAAGAAGCAGGCACACAGTTCATTTAGTGTTCCCTAGAAACCTGCATCCTTAGGGTCCACAGCACATAAGTAAGTCTCTGTGAAGCCTTGCTATCCCCATCAGAGGACCACAAACCATCCTTCCAAATGCTGGCTAAGATGATGTAGCATGAAGATGCTCTTGGGGTCATGGAGGGAGTCATTCCAGATTCTGGGATTCCCCCTGGACTGTGGGCAACCAGAAGCTATGATCATGACCTCGACATGTCTCCTCATCCATTTCCTGCTAGGTCCTTGCAAACATTTATTACCCTGCTGCAGAAAAAGGCTGCAAGGCCAGATGACTTGTCTGTAGCCAGTGAGCCTTGGCGCCCACAAAGCAGAAATTAATGAATGACTGTTGGAGAGAGAGGCAAGGAATAGGACAGCAGCTATTTTAGGCTCCCTCCGCCAAAGCAGATCCTAATGCCTGCATCTGTCTGTTAACTCTGTCCGCTCTTGGAGCACAAATCAAAATCACGCTGGCTTGGTTTTTGTTAGCTTGCCAACTCCAAGCTCCTCAAGTTTGTATGTCTTGTAAAAATCTGCAGATTTTGAATTAATAAAAAAAAAAAAACTGTGAAAACTGATTCTTACTCTCTTTCTTTCTGACTTTAATAGGATTCATCAAAACCTTTGTGGGACCAACCAATATAATACACTCAGGTCAGAATGCCAGAGCTCAAGTCTTGCCTCCTCCACTTTTTCTCACTTGACTTCTCTGGAATTCCATTTTCTCAACTGTGACATGAAGATGAGGAAGTAGTGCTGTTGGAGAATAAGGGAGACACTGCATGGAAAAGTTCCCAACACCTGTAACCCCATCATTGATGGCAGACCCCATATATATATATATATATATATATATATATATATATATATATATGGAAAACTATTACCCTCCCAGTCTTCATAGGAAGACTGTGATCTTGGGGTATCAAGGTTTGGGTGTGAGCTGCTGTGTGACCCTGGGGAATTTAACATTTCTGGGCTCATGTACTTGAGGCATAGAAGGATGGAAAAATCTCCCATCATTCTGAGTCCAGGTTTGGGATAGAGGAATGGAAATATAATATTAATTGATTATCAGATGTTTGCTGAGTATCTCCTAAGTGCAGTCACTTGGAAACTGTGGGAATCTGCTGGTGACTTCCGGTGCTGGCCTTTGGTGCTGGCCCATGCATCATGGAAGGGGACCTATATTTAGTGGGTTTCTCTGAAAAGCAGCAGTTCATTTTCATGGATAAACCTGAGCACTTCCCCTCTTGCTGTTTGACTGTATCAGGCCCCAGGTAGACAGGTGTGGAGGACCGGAAAAAATAACTGTGAGCTGGATGCTAATCACACAGGCTGTCAGGGTGAAGCCTCAGGGCCCTATAGTGCTATCTTGACGTTGGAACTAGAGAACCATACAACTGGAAGCAGTGAAGGGGCCCAGGCCCTCTCCTGGCCACATGAAGCTGCTGGTTTGGTCCTCCCACAGCTGCTCAGGAATATGGGGCATGGAAACCCACAAGGAGAGAGAGGAGAGAGTGGCTTAATGGTTGGGGCCCTCGGATCCCACCTTATGGTATCAGAGCCTGGAATGCTTTCCTTCAAGGCATGGTCTATTGTGTGATTATTCATGAACAGTCCTGTAATAAGAGATATCTCTATTCCCATTTGATAGATGAGACCTTAAGGCTCCAAGAAGCTAAGGAGCCTTCTGCAAATTTAGTTTACTGCAAATAGCTTGACCAGAACTTACCCCCAAGGTTTGTGCTGCTTCCATTCTTGTTTTAAAAAAAATATTCCCATTTTGACTTGAAAGCATCTACTTAGGAAGAATCAAATACCCTAAGTCAGCCTTCAGGAAGTAGAAAATTCCATAAAGATCCAGAAAATTCCATAAGTATCCAGAGGACCTACTGTATGTCAGATGCTGTACTAGGTATTTGGGATTCACCAGTGAATAAAGAGTTACTTAATACGTGATTATGGATTGAATTTTAAAAACTTGATACAAAAGCTTTTCTAAAATGGGTTTGGACATATTTTAATTCATATCCAGGTGAGAATTATCAGACCATGACCTTTCCCATAATGAAGTGAAAGACTTTCTTCCAGAAGTCGATTTTGCTGCCTTTCTCTTTCTCTCTGTACAGTGCTGTTACTATATGCAGGGGAAACCTGGGCCCCACCAAGGCCACATCTCTATCTCTGGAGTGGTTCTAAGAAAAGTTGTACACATCTGCCTCACACAGTGTAATCATCAAAAGGGAGGGAATGTAAAGTCACCTAACAGATTGAGTGAGTGACTAGAGCGAGTGACAAACTTCAGAAGACTTCGTTTCCTGTAAAATTGAAGGAGTAGTAAGTTTGAGATTAAGAGATGATGATACATTTTCATGTCTGTTTATCTGTCTCTAGCCATCTATCAACCCATCATCATCATCCATTTATACATCCATCCATTTCAACTTCCTTCTTTCCTTCCTTCCTTCCATCTATCCAACCACCCATCCATCCATCCATTCATTTCTCCATCCGTCCCTCCCTCCCTCTTTTAGTTTATACTGGTGCAAGTGAGGGCTTAGCAAGTGTCAACTGTTAAGAGGATGATGGCACAATGTTCCACAGTAACAGTGCCTCACTGTGTGGATTGGATGTTGTACCTCCTATTGATCTTAAAGGAACCTCATTTAAGAAGCAGGAGTGTATCCTCTTTTTGGTCAATCTTGGATGGTGAACAAAGTCATGGCTATGACTTAGCTCCCTCCCAGTCCCTCTTCCGCTTTGCCCTTTGAAAATGAAGACTCATATTCTTTTGACATGAACACCATTGTTGCAATTTGTCCCCAGAGCTTTGTTTCTGTTCTGTAACGTGAGGACAGAATCTTCTGTGTGCTGTGGGGTAGAGGGTGGCAGGAATGGATTGGTGTGTATGGGTGTATTGGCCTCCCTCCATTCAGTTTTGATCTCTGCTCATCTCTGGGACTGGCCTTCTGCTCTGTCTAGAATGCTCTTCCTTCTTTTTGCCCCACCCTCACTGAGCACCTACTCTGTAGAGCATCTGGGTCCTGCCCATACAAAGCCCACCACAGGGTGGATGATGTGCAGTAAGTACCTTAAAAGCAAGGCGGAGTGTGACAAATAAGGCAGGGCACTAATATCCGCCAGGCTCCCTCCATGTGCAGAGTACATCATCTTAGTGGTTTCCCAGCAACTGCATGAGAATGCTGGTCTGCAGCAGGGTTCTCTGATCTGAGGCAAGCAGGAGGCTGGTGGGGAGTTTTCTATAAAACTAAGGAGAAAGGAGGCCTTTTGTCCTGAGATTACACTTTCCTACTTTTTCTGTGCTAAAATGGCCTTTCTTCTATGATGCTGAGGCCAGAAGGACATTTTTAGTGTTTTGCATTTGGCAGCACTAGATTGAGTCATCTAATGGTTTTCTTCTTTGTTGGATTGGTCGGTTTTGTTTCACATTTTAATTTTACTGGCCCAGGGCATCTTTCAGTCTGGGAAATCTTATTTATCACTGAGTTATCTTATTGTGGAAAGGGTTTATCTTATTTAATGTTACTAAGAATTCTGTGAGGTAGACATGACTGTTGGCATTGCACAAATGAGAAAATCGAAGTGCAGTGAGGTGGCTTCCCCTGAGTTCATAATGGCAAAGGCCATTCTCAGTCCTAGTCCTGACTCATGCCAAAGCCTACCCTTTCCTCCCACCCCAGCCCAGGAGCTACTGCAAGGGAAGCTCAGGGTGATGGATTTAGTAGAATATATTGAGATGTGCACTAGATAACTCAAGGCTTTGTTTCTTACCTAGATCTGCAGGAAGGCCCAAGTAACTCCTTTAGCTGGATAATGCTAACCAATGGTAGATGGTCTTGCACCTTCAGACCTGATATTCATACACAGCCCAAGTGGATCCCCTCATGGGTCTGCCCTCCTTCCCAGCCCCTCATACAAGGTAATGACAGCATGAGTGTGACCCAAGAGGTTTCCACATCAGAGCAGTGAAAGGAAAGACTTTCATGATCCCTTCCCTTTGCCTTTTTCAACTGAAGACCACCCTGACACTTTCTGGGGTGCATCCCCTATTCTCATTACTGCATTTCCATCCTCAGTCAAGTTAAGGTTTCCATCTTGACCATCCAGTGCCCAGGGTAAATTAATGGCCTTCATATTTGTGAGTAAGCACTTTGCAGATTTTGCAGAATGACTTTGCTGGTTTGGCTGCTTCTGCTGGCCAGCCATAGGTGACCTGGAAAGTGATAAATCATGCTGGAAGTCTGTTTGCCTTAACTCTGTCCCCCCTCTGAGAGTGAATTTCCTTTCTCTGGTGGCTCTGTTGGAGGACTTGGGTCATTTAGCATTTAGCATCAGGGACAAATCTATAGCTGAAGTGGACTCAGACTAATTTCTGAACAAAATGTTTTTCCTTCTGATCTTGAACAGTAGGAATTTGAGGCAAAGGACATACAGGAAGGTGTTGAAAAGTAAGACATGCCCATTATTCTTGATTTGTGCTCTCAAGACAACATGCTATGGATGGCGGGTTCACTAGAGGCACGTGCCACATCTGGGGATTGGGGTGTCCTTCCCAGACCCAGAGTCAGCCACTGGGGCCCTCTCTGTGGCTGGAGATCCACAGAGACTGACTGACAAGACTGGCTGACATCTTGCAGCAGGAAACAGCTCTTATTTTTTTCTAGAACATCACATATCTTGTCTTTTACATATTCTTGATAACCCTATGAGGTGGGCCAAGGTGCTCTGGCCTTCCTCACAACTGGAGAAACAGAGGCTGGAAAAGTAAATAGGAAAAACACCTGATACCTTCCTCACAGGGTTTGTGGCGAGAATTTAATGAATATATGACAGGAATAATGGTAATGAGTGTGTGTGTGTGTGTGTGTGTGTGTGTGTGTGTATGCACGTGCATGTGCACGCGTGTGAATATACAAATCATAACAAGTGCCTGGCACATAGGATGTAGTCAGTAAATATTGGCAGCTGACCATTATTAATATCTCTAAAGCCACTTAACTAATAACCAGCAGATGTCTTGAGTCCCAGTTGACCCTTTTAATTTTCATCATTTTATCACCCAACTCTCTGTTTTTTTCACTAAGACTGAAAAGTCTTATAAGAGCAAATTTCCTCTAAAGTAATTCCCAGAAGCTCTAAAACTGGAGAGAAGTGTTGACCTGAAATGCCACTGGCACAGCATCTTCTATTTCATTCGTTTTGGAACAGAGGCATTAAGAGCACTCTTCAGCCCACCAACATAATACAAGTCAGAAATACTTGAGAACTTGGTATGCACCACATAATATGCTAAGCATTTTACAATTTGTCCTACTTGATCCTCAACAGCAACACTTTGAGGAAGGTATTTGTATTGTTCCCATTTTATATGTGAGGAGACTGGGGTACAGAGAGGTTAATAAGCAACCCAAGGCCCCCCTAAGAGGCAGAATGGATTCTCCAAATGCACGCTCTTCCTTTCTTAGGGCATATGTGTATTAGGGAGGCTTCCGTGTAGAAGCGGCTTCTCTCTACCACCACTTAGGGCCATGCATAAGAGAGTCAGCCTCAGCCCTAGGTTCTCAGTGCCTCCTGTGCTTTCAGAAGACAGGGCTCCAGCCCTCGAAGCTGTGCCTCTCCACCACTTCAGGCTCCTGTTTGGGCCACATTCTCTGCACCTGGGAAACGAATGTGGTAGGTGGCACGGGCACCACATACCACTTCCACCCCAGTGTTCCAGAGCTAGATGCTGAATTGCACCTAACTTCCTTTGTTCTTAGTTTTATCTTTCCGAGGACAGAAAAACTACTGTTTAAGAGGTGGTCTCAGTTTTCTTATCTGTGAAATAGGGTTGTTGTGGAGGTTTACTGAGAATGTGGTAAGCACAGGACCGTCATGAGTGCTTAGTTAATAATCCCTCCCTTTAAAATACAGAAGTGGGGGGCGCCTGGGTGGCTCAGTGGGTTAGGCCGCTGCCTTCGGCTCAGGTCATGATCTCAGCGTCCTGGGATCGAGTCCCGCATCGGGCTCTCTGCTCAGCGGGGAGCCTGCTTCCCTTCCTCTCTCTCTACCTGCCTCTCTGTCTACTTGTGATTTCTCTCTGTCAAATAAATAAATAAAATCTTAAAAAAAAAAAAAATACAGAAGTGGGGACCCCTGGGTGGCTCAGTGGGTTAAAGCCTCTGCCTTCAGCTCAGGTCATGATCCTGGGTCCTGGGATTGAGCCCCGCATCAGGCTCTCGGCTCAGCAGGGAGCCTGTTTACTCCTCTCTCTCTGCCTCCCTCTCTGCCTACTTGTGATCTCTGTCTGTCAAATAAATAAATAAATAAATAAATAAAATCTTTAAAAAAATAAAATACAGAAGTGGTTCTATTCCGCTGAGACACTCATCACAGAGGCTCGTGGAGGTTCCAGGACACAGTGCCTATTCTCTCCTTGCCTAACATTACTGTGAGGAAACCAGTTAGAGAGTTTGACTGGTCTCTTGGTGCTTTTCTGTGGAGAACAGTATGTGCCAGACTGGCTTTTATCAGAGAGGCATCGACCTCTCACTCTGTTTACACAGATTTAAGTTCCCATCCTACATGGTTCAAATGGGGACAATCATGAGGTTCCAGGTCAGTGGGAATCAAAAGGGAGGAGAGGAAGATGAGGGACAGAGGAAGGCGGAAAAGACAGATTTAGCATTGTATACCTTAGCCATGAGAGGAGAATGAGTCGCTTGTTAAAATAAAGTTACTTCTGCTCAAACGGATGTTTGAAGGTTGTCCTTTAGTGTGTTTGGGTGAAAAATCCAGATGTCATATAAAAAGTAACTTGGGGCACCTGGGTGGCTCAGTCAGTTAAGCATCTGCCTACAGCTCAGGTCATGATCCTGGGGTCCTGGGATGGAGTCCTGAGCTCCCTGCTCAGTGAGGAGTCTGCTTCTCCCTCTCCCTCTGCCCTTCCTTCACGACTCTCTCTCAAATAAATAAAATCTTGAAAAAATTTAATTTTAGAAATGGGAAGTCTTTGTACTGGGGCTTAGAAAACAAATTAGTGAAGAATAAGAATTCTAGTTGCCAAAGATTTTTTTTTTTAAGATTTTATTTATTTGACAGACAGAGATCAGAAGTAAGCAGAGAGGCAGGCAGAGAGAGAGGAGTAAGCAGGCTCCCTGCTGAGCAGAGAGCCCAATGCGGGGCTCAATCCCAGGACCCAGGATCATGACCTGAGCCGAAGGCAGAGGCTTTAACCCACTGAGCCACCCAGGGGCCCCAAGTTGCCAAAGATTTGTCCATCATATCCTTTCACACAGAGGTCCCGGCTGCTCTCGTGTGTGTATGCATTCCTGTACCTATTTGTTCACGCACATGTCCGCCATTAGACTGCAGGGCACCTTTGCGTGCATTAGGGAAACGCGCCCCCTCTGAGCAGGAGCAGCCCCAGGACACACTGTGAGGTAGGCAGATAGTGAACCCTACTGGCTGCCTTGGGTCCATGTGACCCTGAGCAGAGGTGAATGTGGCCACACACACCCTTTCTTTCTCTCTCAGACAGGTGATGATGCCTTTAACTGAGGTCTAGCAATCTCACAGTGAAGTGAGGCACCTCAGCTAGAATCTCCATGGGATGTGTGCAAGTACTTGCTTTCCAAGAGTCATTTCTACAAAACCCACAGCTGTGCTCTGCTTGCTCAGCCACCTTCTTGAAGATAATCTGCTTTGTTCTGTACCTCTTCACCCCTTGTCTGGCCATGGCAAGCACACTTACTGGTCTGACTCCACAGGACAGATTTTAGTCCTTCTGTTTGGTACCTGCGTACACTGGAAAGCAAGCTTTGGTCCTTGCCATTTATAAGGCATTTTGTCTGATCCTGGCAAAAACCCTGAGGATTAGATGGTAGGGAATTAATACACCCACTTTACAGATAAGAAGGTGGGCTCTAAGAGAGAAACCTTAGAGTTGCAGAACATCATGGGTGATCTGGATTTAGAGAGTCTGTTACCTTGTCTTAAGTGATTCTTAGCTTCTGGTAAATTCCTTTGGAAGTGTGAACCTTCATGCTCTCTCCGGCTTAGCTTCACTTCCCCTTTTCTCTCTGACCCAAAGCCTCATGCTGACTGTCTTCCAGAATGAACTCACAACAGCTGAAATCCAACCATCATCTTGATTTTTTCATTGTCCCAAGTAAGTAGCACAAACCTTTGTGACACTTAGTTGGCAGTGATCACTATTGGAACTTGTTGCCACACACTTGATTAGCTTTCCTTGCTAGTGTGATCCCTGCTGTGGTTATGATTGTCACAAACCTGCTCCTAAGAGCTGGACCAGACCCAGGCATGGTGGACACTTGTCTTTAGAGCCTGCCCTCAGAGCCCAGGTCCCATTACCCCAAACACCCTGAGGTAATAAATCTTCATCCTAATTTTCATTTAGGCAGATAGTGTATCAGTGTCAGGCCCAAAATGGGTATAAGTAGATCACTGTTGCATGAGACAGTTAATTGATGAATCCTTTGAGAGTGGTATTTAACAGAAGTCTTTCAGTTGCCAGTGGCCAAATCGCAACACCAATTAGTTTAAGCTAAAAATGAATGTATTGATTCACACAACTGCAAAGCACAGAGGTGGCGGCATCAGGCACAGCTGAATCCAGTGGCTCAAATCCCATTATGAAGGCTCAGTTTTCCTTTCGTCTTTCAGCTCCACCTCCAGTGTTGGCTTCATTCTCAGGGATTTGCCCCCATGGTAGATTAGATGGTCACAAGCAGTTCTGGCAGATGTGGTTCTTATAGTCAGTTCACATACTTACACAAAAACAGACTTCTCTCATCCCTGTGCAGAAAGCAAATCTCATGCCTGGACTGGGATTGGCCCAGCTTGGGTTATGTGCCTTCCTCTTAGACCAGTCGCTATAGACAGAAGGATGGGCTACCATGATTGGCCAGGGGAGGAGCAGGATTGACAGCTTCACCCAAAGCCCCATGGGATTGGGAAGAGACCATTCTGTGCTGGAGATTGGGGCATGGCTGACAGTAGATGCTCACATCAAGGGCAGAGAGGTTTTGAAAAGCGTACCATGTCAGTGGGGCAGTCTAATAAAGATTATAAATCAATTTATAAGGCTTTGGGTCAAAATGAGAAATAAAGTAGGGAGACCTACTTTGCTTGGCTTATTCTCCACCAGTCTTGAAGATGGTGTTGGCAGTGATGTTCTCAGTGGTCGCAGCCCAGAAGGAACCAGTCCTTTGTTCCTCCTGAGGACTGCTCTGAGGTGCAGAGAATCTTAAGGTTGGATTTTGTATTATTCAACCACTTTATCACCTCACTGCTATTCCGCATGAAGTCATGGGCAGTCCACAAAGTTCTTTTAACACGGACACTCATTCCCATCTTCCAGAGGCATTTTCTACTATTATCATTCAGGAGTACTATCTTACCGTGTGTCCCCTGCCTGAGCTACTTTCTCTGATTCCCCTTTGGGATTACAAAATGTGGTTAAGAGCACATGCCCTGCAACCACACAAACCTGGATTCTAATCCCAGAACTACCCCTTAGTGGATCAACTTGTTCGAGTCTCAGTTCTCTCATCTATAAAATGGACCCAATAATAGTACCTATCTGGCATGGATGTTGTGAAGGTCAAATGAGATAATGGAGGTGAAGTGCATACAGCAAAGACTCACTGGGAATGTGTTTAATCATTATTAGTAACTGCATTCATTTTGTACCCCCATCTTTTAGCATATTAGATTCCACAGAGAGCTAATATGTGCTCAACACTTAGCAGTCTACAGTCTACGCCCTGCAGTCTATGAACTATGCACATACAGAGAACAGACAGGTCCATCTCACATTCCAATCGTCACTATAGTTGCAGGACTGCTTCCTGCCAGGTACCCTGCGGTTGTCCTGTCAGAAGCCATTGGGCTTACAGACTGACCTGTGCAGCCTTCTTCCTCAGTCCTTCTGTAGCCAGACCAGACTACATATGGAGGATTCTGGAATTTCTTTCGTTTCTTGGGTTTATTGGCTCAAATTGCCCACCTGGCCCTGTTTCTGCCCTGGTCAGAAGTCCTTATACTGAGAGTCCACAGGGACATTCTCCACCCCGTCCAGAGTTCATCCTCTTCACAAACTTTCACGCAGCTGCTCTGTCTTCCCAGAAAGCTCTCAAGTTTCAAATATTAATTTAAAAGATAGGCTGAATTTACTGAGCATTTCCCATGGTGCTTTGTAAATACTTTACATCTACTGACTTAATCACATCACAGCCCTACTAGGTAGGTATCATCATTTTATAGGCAAAGAAACTGAGACACAGAGTTACAGTAACTTATTTGAGGTCACACAGCCAGTTAATGGGGAAGCTGGAATTTGAACCAAGTCTATCATCCCCAAACTCATGTTCTTAGCCAGTATCTGTTTCTGCACCTCCCTGATTCACGTTTCCCATGTTAGCTTTTAATCTTGGAGCCCTCCCTACCTTCTAAGGCAACACCTGCATTTACGTGGGATTCCGTGCTCAGAACTTGCTGTCGGATGTAGGCCAAAGAGGAGTTCAGACCTGGTAGTAGAGGTAGATGGAAAATCCTTCATGGCAGAACTTTGCAAGGCAGGGATGGGAACCTCATACTGCTGAGGTCCCTTTTCATCAGTCTCTGTTCATTATACAATCAGTGTTACTTGTGAAAAGGACAGAGAATATGGATGTAGAGTCCTGAAGAACTCCTACTCATTTGTCATGATTTAGCACCACTGCCTCCTCCTCCATGAAGACTTCCCTGACTGCTTTAGGCATTTCTGATCACCTTACATTGCCAATCATCCATTCACCTAGAAAACACTTGTTGAGCCCCTACTGTGTACCTGGAGATCATAAATGCTCCACACTAAACTGCAAAGTCTCAAAGGCAAGGACCAGATTAACAGAATAGTTAAATTTGTAGGCTTCGAAGCCAGACTGTGTGTTTGGATCCTGGTTCCTCTGTTTACTAACAGTATGACTTTGGGCAAATTCCTTAACCTTGATAAGCCCTGAGGCTTCTCCCTCTGTTAAATGAGCATAAAAATAACACCTGCCTCTCAGGGTGTGGTTGTAAAGATTATGTGAATTAATACATTTAAATATGGTAGGTGCCTAATAATTGTTGCCAGGTAGCAGGTGCTTTTTTTTTTTTTTAAGATTTTATTTATTTATTTGACAGAGAGAAATCACAAGTACACTGAGAGGCAGGCAGAGAGA
The DNA here is from genome assembly GCF_030435805.1 of Mustela lutreola. NCBI lineage: Eukaryota > Metazoa > Chordata > Mammalia > Carnivora > Mustelidae > Mustela > Mustela lutreola. Next base: position 52,704,350 of record NC_081291.1, on the reverse strand, counting down.
GAGAGAGAAGGAAGCAGGCTCTCTGCTCAGCAGAGACCCCAATGCGGGACTCGATCCCAGGACCCTGAGATCATGACCCAAGCCGAAGGCAGCGGCTTAACCCACTGAGCCACCCAGGCGCCCCAGGTAGCAGGTGCTTAATAAATGTTACCAGTTGCTATTTAGGTTGTTCTTGTATTTGTAGCTTAAGGACCAAGCACAGTGTCTGCACCTAGCAGGTGCCTCATGAATATCTGTGTGGCAGGGCAGTGAGTGAGTAAGTCGGACCCTTCATTCTTTTGTACATGAATCTCCCTGTATGTGAAATAGGGAGACATGCCTGCTTCCCAAACTGAGGATTAGTAAGGGTGCATGAGATGTGACAGTGCCTTGGAAATGGGGAGGTGTCCCTGCCCTCAGTGGAGAGATTGCCATTGTGTTATAGGGGCTGTAGGTACAAATGACCTGGGGTCTCTGGACTGCCAGCATGGGACCTAGCCTGGGAATATGGCCACTCAGGGAAGGATAAGGAAATTAGGAATCAGCTGACTGGGACATCCCGCCAGCAGAATGTCAGCCTCAGGCAAGTTCTGAGAGTGCTCTCTGCTCTCCAGGTAACTTGTATGTTCCAAGGAGCTCTGTTGTGGAAGAATGTGGGAAAAACTTTTTCTACTAATCATGGAGAAACATTAGCATACTCACCAGGGTACTTGCATTTGTGGGCCATGGAGTGGGACCTAAAAGGGCTGTCACCCCAGTCACAAATTATGGTCCTCACTTTCTCATTGAGAACACTAAGGTATCAAGAAGTGGACAGTCTGTGCAAGGTTACACCGCTAGTGAGGGCCAGAGCTGGGTCTCATGGCCATGCACCCCAGCAAAATCTGATCTGAGCCCCACAAAGAGTGAGAGTCACTTTAAGACTCATTAAAAGGGGAAATCTCATGGGGACAGATAGCTACACTGGTCTGTGACAACCCCTATAATCTGACTCACCCCTCACCTAAGCTTGCAACAAGTGGAAACTGAGGCCAGTCCATGTGCTGCTGCATTTTAGTTGGCAAAGTTGTGACCCCCAAAAGGGTCCGTGTTCTCCCTGAGGCCCACAGAGCAGGTTGGTGGCTGGAGATAGATGTCTGTGGTGCCAGAGGATAGTTAAGGTTTCATTTTTAAGATGCAGATCAGGATTTAACAGGATAACATAACTGATACCATTCATTGATTCATTCAGCTAATGATGTTGTGCACCTACTCATGTTGGGCACTCTTCTAGGTGCTGAGTTCCAGCAAGGAACAAACCAGAGATCCCTCGTACAGCTGACATCCTACTAACATTCTTGCACCGTGTGCTCACCACAAGCTTGTTAACATAACTGAGCCTTCCTGCCTGCTTTTTCCACACACACCCCCCCACCACCACCCTGGAAGTACCACAAGCCCAAATTTGAGGTTTATCATCCACAAGCATCTTTTTTATTCTTCTAGTACATATACATGTTTTCAAATTTTATGTGAATGACATCATACTGTATATATGTCTCTGTAACTCACCATTGTTTGAGGATGTGTTCACCTTGAAGCATGAGGTTCCAGTTCATTTTTACTGCTGTATAATATCCCACCGAAGGCTACATGACAGTTTATTTGTCTGTTCTTCTTCTGTTTCACAATGACAAAGCTACAGTGGACTTTCCTGTATATGATTCCTTATGCAGATAGACAAGAGCCTCTCTCCCCTTCAAGTTTTGACTTCAGCCTCGTCCCCTCCTGATTATCTCCCAAACTGGACAGGAGCTGGAAGCCAAAAAGGATATCTGCTGTTTTTATTGCTTAAGTATGTTGTTAGTTACCAAGCGTCTGCAATGCAAGGCCTGAGATAGCTGTGATGAGGGTGATAGGAGGATGTTCGCCCCACCCCCACCCCCACCGTGAGGGTACCCTGCTGGTTCCTTCAAGCCTATTCAGGGATCTCAGGCTGGGGTGGTGGGTTTTTTTTTTTTTTTTTAAGATTTTATTTATTTATCTGACAGACAGAGATCACAAGTAGGCAGAGAGGCAGGCAGAGAGAGAGGAAGGGAAGCAGGCTCCCTGCTGAGCAGAGAGCCCGATGTGGGGCTCAATCCCAGGACCCTGGGATCATGACCCGAGCCGAAGGCAGAGGCTTTAACCTACTGAGCCACCCAGGTGCCCTGGGGTGGTGGGGTTAATGGGAGATCAGTGCTGAACAGTCTTCCCTAGAAATGGTATGGGTCCTGACATTTAGAAGAAAGCAAAGAGAATCAAATAGTTGAGCACAGATATGTGTGTGTGTGTTTATATATGTGTGTGAAATGGCACAGGCATTATCTCATAAATATTCCCGTGACATAGTGTATTATATTTCTGTCGCTGCATAACAAAATATCACAAAGTTAGTGGCTAAAACAACACACATATACTTATTTCACACTGTTCATGGGGCAAGTGTCCAGACTAGGCTTAGGCTGGGTCCCCTGCTCAGGGTCTCATACAGCTGCGATCCAGGCTGGTCTCTGCAGCTCAGGGTCCTCCACCAAGCTCATGTTGTTGTTGGCAGAACTCATTTCCTTGCATCTAAAGAATTCATTAATTCTCCAAGACCAGCAAGAGACAGCAAGAGACCATACCCTCTTTTAGAGGATCACCTGATTAGGCCAGGCCCATGCAGGATAATCTTCGGCTTCATTTAAAGTCAACTGATTAGGAACCTTAATTCCACCTGCAAACCCCTTTTACCTTTGCTGTATAGCCTAACATGTATACCCACAGGCTCTGCCCACACTCAAGGGGAAGGAACTATTCAGGGTATGTACAGGAAGGGATGGGTATCTTGAGGGTTCTTTAGAATTCCACCTACCACAAGAGAGTACTATTAATACTATTAATACATTTTAACTCAGCAAAGTGAATTGATTAACACAGGTCACATATCAAGCAGCCAGTGGAGCTGGGATTCAAATACCTTGGGAACACAGTTTCTCTCTGTGCCTCCAGGGGCTCTCAGGGCTTTTCTAAGAGGAGAGAAGGGACCTGCCCCCAACCTCCCCAGAGCCCTGCTAGGAAAAAGGCCATCTCCTCAACTAGACTTGGACTCCCAGAAGCCAGGATCAGCCCCTTAGGCTCTAAGGTAGTCCCAGTGGACAGTTGGTGCTCAGCAGATATTTGCTTGCTGCAAACAACTCCTGTGTCCTTTGATTTTTTTCTCTAGTTGACTGCCTCTGGGCACTGCTGAGCACATCTCTTTCTCCAAGGAGCATGGGGTTTATGCTACAGAATTTCATCTCACAGTTGGGCAAGGATATCATGCTCTAATTAACTTAGTATGCCCCATCCAAACTTTAGTAAACATTTTAATGGTTTCTTTTCTTAATATAAAAACAATACACATTCATTTTAGCATAGAAAATACCAATGAACCAAGTAATCATAAGAAAAACAATTTTTAAGTGCCCAGAATCTCAGCCCATAATGAGAACCACTCCTAGCATATTCTTTTAGCAGGCAACAAAGCCTAGCTGTCGAGAGCTCAGAATGGGGACACACTGCCTGGGTGTTAATTCTGGCTTCCCCATTACCAGCCATGTGACCTTGGACAAGTCGTTTAACTTCTCTGGGTCTCAGTTCTCTCATCTATAAAGTGGGTGTGTTGATAGTACCTGCCTTATAGGGTTGTGGGAGGAGAAAATGGGACAACACTTGGAACAGAGCCTGGCACACCAGTTTTATGTAATTGTTAGTCATCAATATTGTTTTGATATAAAAAAATGGGATTATATTTAACATACTATCCTATTATCTTTCTGTATATCACATATCTTTCCTTGCCAATAAATGTCATCCACAACATACTATAAAATGGCTAAGTCATGAAACCAGTAATATATGTTAATTGAATTTAAATAAAAAATGTTTTTAAAAATGGCTAAATCACCTTCTACCTAAATACGAAATAATGTATTTAAGCAATCCTTTATTTTGGAACTAGACATCTTTTCATTCTTTAACTATTATAACTAGCATTGTAGGGAACTGCCTTGCTGCACATCCTTCCTTTTCCTTCCTATAGAATGGCTTTCTAGAAGTGGAATCCATGGGGCAAAGGCCATTCAGTCCTTTCGAGAAATCCCTGTGGACCTCCTCTGGAGTGCCAGGAATATGGAGTCAAACTGACCTCCAGAGACACTTTGCAGCTGGTTTACTCCTCACCAGGAGTGTGTGTGTCTCTATCCCTCATGCTCCCACCCTGTCACACAGGGGATCGAGGTTTAAACGTGCTGCCTGAAGGTGAGCGAGGCACTGCTGCCTTTTGGGAGCATAGTGGTATTCCTGTGGGTATGACAGCAGCTTGCATCAGCCATTTGCCACTGTCTCACTCAGCAAAGGGTCTGAGGCTAGACCATTGGGTGTAGCCAAGGGGTCCCTAGGGTTATATGGCACCTATCCCAGGCAGCAGAGGTGACTGGGACCCACAAGAAGGAGCCGGCCTAGGTCCAAGATGAAAACAACGTCCGGAGACCAAGGCCTGATTCCTTCCTTCTCTCCCTCCTTTCTTCCCTCCCTCCTTTTTTACCTCTGTTCCTCCTCTTTCTTCATTGAACTTAGAAAGTACCAGGTCCTACACTAAGTGTTCAATAGACCAGAAAAACCAAACTCACATATTCTCTGCCCTCGTGGAATAGTGGAAGAGATGAATAGAAAATGGATAAAATTCCCAAATACAGCTAGGCAAATTATGATCACAGTTATGATCACATTGCTATGGGAGAGAATGACTGGAAACTGACATTCACCATGGCTATCAAGGAAGACATCTCTGAGTAAGTGGCATTGATACCAAGTCCTGAAAGATTAGCACGTGATCACAAGGCAAAGAGTTGGGGTAGGGTATTTCAGGAAGAGAGCTCAATAAGTACAAAGGCCCTGAGGTTGGAATTGAAAGGTCAGTATGGCTGGAGTGTATCAGTTTCAGAGCTAGTAAATGAAGACAGATCACTAAGGCCTTGTCATTCTGTGCAGTAAATCCAGAGGCTGATAGGATGGGCAGCCCAGCTCAGGGTGAAGGCTAAGATTTGAGTTAGGTAAAGTCAGTGTTAGTGATAGTGGGCCAGGGCCAGATTATCAGGAATCCTCAGGTGTGCTGGGACCCTTGGCATTATTTGCTGCTGGACTTATGAGCAAGGAGGTATGCAGTGAGTGGCAGGTCAGGCCAGTTTAGAGGGGTAGCGCCAGACCCTCCAATTTGTTCTTATACCTGAAAACATATGTGGCCTGACTCATTCTTCATTCCTTTGAAAATAACAAATCAATAATCATAAATGCTGTGAACTGCAGATATATGCAGTAACAGTATTGAATCTCACCAGACAACATTGAGTGAAAGAAAGCAAACCCAAAAGGAACCTGCGGAACTATCCCATTTGTGTGAAGGTCAAGAAGAGGCAGAATTAATCTGTGATGACAGAACTCGCAGGGGGAACTGGGGGGCATGAAGGGGCTCCTGGGAGGCTGGTCATGTCTGTGTTTTGGCCCAGGGGCTGGACACACAGATGCACTTATTCATTGTGAAGATGTATTCTCTGGTCATTGATCTGTATGTCTGTGAGACTCCAATAAAATATTTACTACAACTAAATCCTATTTCCCTCAATATCACCTGCCTAGAATGGTGAATATGAAACTAAATCATGAGAAACAAACACTAAGCTAAATCCAAAGTAAGGAATTTCTCTTAAATACCAATATTACAAGAAAGAAAATGTCTAGAGAACTGTTCTAATTAAAGTGGACTAAAGCAACATGACAACTAAATATAATGCATGATCCTGGATAGAAAAAGTAGTTGTAAAGACATGGAGACAAGTGGAGAAAATTGAACAGACAGCAGATTAGATGTATGGTGTCATTGTTGAATTTCCTGGGTGGGAGGACGTCTCTGTTCTTAGGAGATTCCCACTCAAGTACTTCAGATTGAAATGGACCGATGTCTCAGTAAAGGGGAAAGGGAGGGAGACAGGGAGGAAGCAGCACAAAAGGGGTAAAATGTTAACAGTTAGTTAACTTAAATGAAAAGTAGGTGAACACACACATTAAACTATTCTTGCAAATCTTCTGTAGGATTATATTTTTCAAAATAAAAGCTTGGGAAGTAAAGAAAAAACATTACTTTCTATTTTTAAAAAAGAAAAAATAAAACCCCACAGCCTACCAAGTTACATCTGTGTGTCCCTTGTCTGTTAGGCATTTAGTATGCATTACATATAATCTCATGAGTCAGGTCTTTATAAGTAATAAAAATCCAACCAAATAATTGAAGTGGATATGATTGGTTCACATATCTGAACAATCCAGGAATACTAGTTTCAGGTCAGGCTTGATCAAGTACCTAAAATGTGTGACCCACTTTCCCTCCTTTTTTCTGCCCTGCCTTCATTTTAAGACACATTCTCCCCTGCTGAGCATTAGATGACTGCCAGGACCAAACAGGGCAGAGGGTAGATTCTCTAACGGGAGGAGAGGGAGGATGCTAGAAAGCCCTCCCCCATCCCCTTAAATGGCTTCCACACTTGCATGTAATCGTGAAGCAAATGGTTTTCCCCCTTATGTATATCAGGAACCCTTAAGTCAGAGACGCTATGCAGTTTGTCCAACTCTTACTTCAAGGACACGAAAGCTGGAATTTGAACCTGGATCGGCCTGTGTACAAAGCCTATCCTTTCCTCCGTTTTGTACAACCAACTCTCATGTTCCAAGAAGTCTGGGAAAATGGCAGGGAAAAGAACACTTGAACTCCTCCTGGTCTGTCTGCATCTTCAAAGGCATTTTTTCTTTTCTTTTCAAGAAAAGCACATTGAGGGATGCCTGGGTGGCTCAGTCGGTTAAGTGTCTGCCCTCGGCTCAGGTCATGACCCCCAAGGTCCTGGGATCCAGTCTCTCAATCGGCTCCCTGCTCAGCACGGAGTCTGATTCCCCTCTGCCTCAGCCTGCCACTCCCCGTGCTTATGCTCATGCTCTCTCTGATGAACAAACAAAATCTTAAAAAAAAAGGAAAAGAACATTGACATGAGATGTTGATATGAGAGTCTCTGAAGATCCTAAGATACCTGGATACACTCCACTTGGGAACACCTAGGGTCAGGTGTTCCAACCCGAATGTAAGGTTAACCCTTTCCAGGGCAGGGTTCCAGATGTGCCCTTACCATTTTGTAAACTGAGTCTGTTCAGGCATCTGACACATATTTGGCAAAGAAAAGCAGTAGTCATGGAATTAATGGGGAGCCTTGCATGTTCCAACTTACCGCATATTGGCAATCACAACATATCTTAACCCTTACAACATTCCTAAGAGTGGACATGACAACCCATATTTTTCAGAAGAGGAAACAGACTCTCTGAGAGGAGAAATGACCAGCCCAGGCCACCATCTAGTGTGTGGCCAAGGCAGGAGCCAAGCCACACCCTGTGGCAGCTCTGTGCATCATGGCCTTGAACTTTCACCACGCCTTCTCTGAATAATCCTGGGAGCGTCCTTCCCCCCCCACTCAGCTGAGAACCCTGGGGATTTCAGTGCCAGTTCCCCCGTGGGTTATAAGAACTTGAATCAAAGGCCACACTTGTTGGAGAAAGCCCTCCAGCTCTGCTTCAGCTCAGGCACTTTCTGTCAAGGGCTAGAATCCCTGCTAATAAAAACGAGTGTCATTTTACAGTGCTTTCTATAAATCTGTTAGTGACCTTTAATAAAAATTTATGACCCTAATAATCCTGTTCTGCACACCGTGGTCATATCGTCACTCCCTGGCTAGGTAGTCTGCAAACCTTTAAAATTTAGTTACTATGCCTGGGCCTGCGCCAGGGGTCCCGCTCCAAGTGATGGGAAAGGTATGAATAATGATTAATCCAAACCGCCTGGTGCCGAATGCAAAGCCATTTTCTTGACGCAGGCCACTGGGCCAGGAATCCTAGAAAGAGCAGGAACTGGAAGACACCTGGGCTTTCCAGAGAGCCCATTAAAGCAGTCCTTAACCCAACTTAGCCACACCTGCCTGATCTTTCCGCCGGTGCCTTTCTCTTCCTCCATGTCAACAGAGGAAGAAGCCAAAAATAAAATGTGCCCCGTACATATCCTGGTGTTGTGAACAGAATCCAGGGCCTCTCCTGAAGCCGTGAGTTTGTAGCTACTTTGCTTACATAGGGCTGGAAATCGGAGCACCAGGAGGTTGGGAAAGCTGGGGTTGACCTGGGGTTTCAGAGGCTTGTTTGTTCGTGGCTCTCTCAGCAGAAATCCTGGCGTGTGATTGAACCAGCGGGGTCTTATGATCTCAAAGGATTGCCGGAAGGTTGCAGGCCCCAAACACCTTTCTAATGTTTGCAGGCTGTTGTGTTGCATAAAATCAGGCTCGCTAACTGGCAAATCTGGACCATTGCACAGACCACAGTGTACTTAGGGTTTTCTACCTGCAGTGCATACAGTGGGGAGTCCCAATGACTTTGCCTTTCTCCCGGACTCGGGGTTCGTGGGGATAGTGCTTCAGGGGGACTTCTCAGGGATGTGTTTTCCTCCTGGGAAGGGGCTGCTACAAAGCCACCAGCGTTCTCGGGTCTCCCAGTAGCTAAGTGGACCAGTGTATTTATCCCTCCACCCTACACTAGGCAGTTCAGGAGCTTTACCACCAGTTTTCCTAGTCTGGGAAAGGGTCATTTGTAAGTCACATGGGCACCTGCCCCAAGCTTTTCCTTTCTCTGTCTTTTTTAAAAATTTTATTTAAATTCAATTAATTGACCTCTAGTATATTATTAGTTTCAGAGGTAGAGTTTAGTGATTCATCAGTTGCATATAACACCCAGTGCTCATTCCATCAAGTGTCGTCTTCAGTGCCCATCACCCTGGTATCCCATCCCCCTTCCCTCCAGAAACCCTCAGTTTGTTCCCTATAGTTAAGAATCTCTTATGGTATGTCTCCCTTGTGGATTTGGTCTTACTTGATTTTTTTTTCCCTCCCTTCCCCTATGATCCTCTGTTTGTTTCTTAAATTCCACATGAGTGAAATCATATAATCATTGTCTTTCTCTGATTGACTTCTTTCGCTTAGCGTAATACCCTCTAGTTCCTTTCTTTTGCAGAGGAGGGAACAGGGAGTCTGGGATCCCAGACTGTCCAAACACCAAGAGATCTGGAGACTGCTAGCCCCTTGCTGCTCAAAGCATGGGCCCTCATCCAGTAGCAGCATCTGGGGCTTTCCATAAATGCACAATCTCTGATGGGGCTTCCTGGGACTCGGCCTAGCGCACAGTGTACTTTGGAAACTGAGGCACAGAGAGGCCCCAAACCAAACAGCAAGTCAGTATCTGAAGTGAGGCCAATTCCTGAGACCCCTGGCTTTCTGCCTGTCTCCTGCCCTACACTATCTCCTTATTTCAAGCCTGCATTCCTACTGTGCTTTCTGCCTGGAGAACATGAGGTATCCTGGATTCTCAGGGTATCTCTCGGGCAGCATACTTCAGGTCAGCCTGCAGGTCACACCTGCTGCCTAGAGGCTAACTCTGAGAAATAACCCCATTTGAACCTAATGGGGTTGATCTCTGAGTCAAAGGGACATTACAGGCATCTGTTATTCCTTCCCACCCAGTGCAGAAAAACCTTCATAAACCCCTTGTATCAGGGTCAGCCAGCTCTGCTTAGTTACCTATATTGACAGGGAAGTCACTTCCTCATAGGGCACCAGCTCCAGTGTTGGAAAACCCCATTTTTGTCTTCATTTTCAGCATTAGAATTAATTCTTTCCTGTTGCAGCTTCTATCCACCCATCTTATGGTCTCTGTCCAGGCCCACTTCCTCACAAGAGTCCTCTAGATATTGAACAATTAGAATCAGGATTTAACTTCTCGAGGCTAAACTTTCCCCATTTTGTTATTTTTACTTTGTTCTTTGAGTAAAGTGATTTTTAGATGCCTCCCCCTCCCTGCAACTCCCAACTGCTATCTCAGTCATTAACTTCAGTGTGACAACTGTCTGTCAACATTCCTCTTCCAGGGAGTCCAATTTGACCCTTTGATCAGGTTGTTTTAGTCCAAAAGGGGCACCATCTCCTTCCTTGATTAGACAGCCTACCTCTTTTAATGTGACCTAATTTTGGTTTGGCTTTTTTATTTTAAGAATCCGTATCGTACTGTTAATTCCTATTAACCCTGTCAAATATGCCTCTCAAATCTTTCTCACAAAAACTACTAGCAAGCAAATCTCCACTGATTTGTAATTAATTTTCTGAGTTCAGATGCGTGCCTTTCATCTCTCCTTCAATATCATTCTCTCTGCCTGGCCCAGTGTTTCTGCCTGCTAGGATAATTTTGGCTCTGGAGCCCTTTACCTTGTGAATTACTCATCCCTTCCAGCTGGGCTGACCTCAGCCAACCCTCAAGAATTTATTGAACATCTACTGAGTATTCAGGGTCACAGTTAAAGGATGAACATCTTTATTGAACATCTACTGAGTATTCAGGGTCACAGTTAAAGGATGAAAGTGTAACACCTTTAGGGGATTTAGAGTCTGGTTGCAAAATAAGGGCACAGAGGGGCACACAATCCAAGGCTAAGTTTGCGGGTACAGTCTGTGAGGGAGCTCTTATTCAGGGAGGTCTGTGGATTACCCACCTTACATCTGCCCAGGATCTTGTCAAAAATACAGGCATCTGGATCCACTCAGCTCCTGGACCCAGAGCCTGGGGGCGGGACCCTGCCCCTAATTTGTCACTCCCCAGGTGACTGACACGAAAGTTAGAATCTGCTCTAGTTTAAAGGACTGAAGAAGGTGAGGCCAGGACAAGGGGATCAGAGAGGAGCTGGGAGGGGAGGCACCGCCAGGGGAGGAATGAAGCCCTCTTGATGCAGAGTAAGAATGAGGCATGAGCTGCAGACCACCTTGCTAAGTGGGGTGGGAGTGTCCCCCACCCTGCTGTGCTCAGGATCACCCTGCAGCATCCAGGTTCTCTAACTGCATAGACATGGTCCTGGGTCCCAAAATGTCATCAATGTCCTGACTGTGGTCCCAAACTGAGACCTCTTTTGGACAATAAAAGCATGGTTTCATGATCTGGTAAGGACCATGGCTCCTCAGTCACTACTCCCTCAACCCCTCAGCCTCTTTCCACTATGTTCTTAGTATCTCAGTTGTTGAGGGTTTGCCTCTGGGGCTGCATTTTACATGTACAAGCAGTGTGACTTGGGTTCTTGAACTTCTCCATTTGTAAAGTGGGGATAAAACTGTACCCCTCTCCTTAGATTGCCATGAGTGGTCAGGATTCAACATGATCCATTCAGTGCCTACTCTATGCCCCCTGCTGTGTGCTGTGCTCTGTGCTAGAGGCTGGAGAGATAGTGGGAGACAAGTAGATGGAGAACCCTACCCTAAGGAAGGGTATATTCTCACAGAGGTGGGAAGCAAACAAAATACACTGAGAGTTTTAAATGGTGAGAAGTGCCGTAGAGGAAAGTAAAATGGGACAGAAAGATTGGGAGTTTGCGGTGGAGATGGGGGTGCAATTTTAAATAGGAGATTGGGAAGGTGACTTTTAAGCAAAGACTTGAAGGAGGTGAGAAAAGGAGCCAAGGCATAATGGAGGAAGAGCCTTCCAGGAATGGGAACAGCCAGTGCAAAGGCCCTGAGGCAGGGGCAGGCTTGGAAGCATGAGGGTCAGTTTAAAGTAATCTGGCACATAGTATGAGATTAGACTACTCCATATTATACTAATATCCTTATTAGTATTGATAATCTTGGAAGAGCCATAGAGTTTCTCTTCAGAAGCCTGTGACAGGTAGGGTATGAATCAGGAGTTAGCTTAGTCTGGATTTGAATCCCAACTCTGCAATTCTTACATTGTGTGATCATGGCTAAGTCACTTAACCTCTCTGAACTTCTACCCAGTGGTGGTAACAATGAGACGGATAGTTTCAGTTTGCCACGGGGATCAAATGCACAGAAGCAGGGAGTTAACCTTAAAGTATAGGGCACTAGTGAGATCCTTGAACCCCCCACATCACCTTTTCCTTTTTTTTTTTTTTTTTAAGATTTTATTTATTTATTTGATAGAGCACAAGCAGGCAGAGTCAGAGTGGTAGACAGAGGAAGAAGGAGAAGCAGGTTCCCCATTGTGCAGAGAGCCCAATATGGGGTTCCATCCCAGGACCCTGAGAACAAGACCAGAGGAGAAGGCAGGTGCCCAACCGACTGAGCCACCCAGGTGCCAGCAACTTTTCACCTGTAGGTTGAGAAGCCACCTGGCAATGGGACTGTCTCTCTCCCTGAGGTCACATGGCTCCAGGAGGCAGGAAGCCAGAGGGGGAGGGCAGCAGCCACCAGGAGAGCCTGTGAGCTCCCCACCCCTGCACACCCCCATACTTTCTATCCTAGCTCAGCTATTTCTTTTTAAAAATGAAACAGCAGCCCCTGATTTTGAAAATAGATCACTCAGCGCTCTCCTCCCTCTAATTAGGTTGTCTTGGTTGTTTATTTTGCATAGTGAGGGAGGGAGCTCGAAATTCACCCAGAGGACCAGAGAGAGTCAGTCCTGAGCCTGTGGAGATTTTGGCTACCCATCATGTCTGCCTGTCTCTTCATCTTGTTTTTCCCAAACTGTGGCTCCTGTTCAGCACACACTGGATCTGGAGTAGAAGGATCTGGGTCTGAACAGGGGCACATGTTAACTTTGCGAGGGGCCTCCCTCTCCCAACCTCATTCCAGCATCCCCAGAATGGGGTCACCAGTGAAAGCACCTCACTGAGTTCTGGCATTCTTCGCAGATCAAAGAACATGGGAGATAGGAAAGCTCTTCCGTCCCTGTGATCTCAGCAAGCAGTCAGGTAGCATAGCACTTGGGTGGGACTTCCTGGCACGGAATGCAGCTCAGGTTACACTCTAAGAGTTGGGAAATCCAGAAAGGCCATGCTCTAAGCCACCGTTCCCGGCTGCCTTGCTTCTGGGGGATTCATGCTAAGAAACGTCAACCTCTGGAATCCATCTGGGCCTCCCACCCCACCAGCCCCTGAGATATCTGAGCGTCAGTCAAAGGCATCTTGTTGGGGTGTCCGAGAGTTTGGCTAGTTCTGAATTAGAGAGACCCATGCAAACTACCCCCCCCCCCGACTGACCAGCTGGTTGACCTTAAGCCAGTGAGTGCCTCTCTGCCTCAGTTTCCTCATCTGTAAAATGGAAGAGAATGTCTAACTCCTCTGGTCACTACAGGGCCTTCTGGACAGTGCTCAGCGAAGAGTAGTTTTGGTGGTAGGGACCACCTCTGAGATGGTCCTGCCCAGTGCCTTCTTGTTCCAAATGGGGAAACTAAGACCCAAGATGGGGAAGAGCCCACTCAACGATACAGCCTGCAAGTGGCAAGCTGGCCAGGCCTCCAAGGCTCCATCTTGCCAGAGCCCCAGTGAGGGTGGAAACCCTGCCTGGATCCTCACAGGAGTCTAAAGGGGTAGAAGAAATAGTCCCCTGTTGCCTGGTAACCCCACTAAAGTGGGAAGTCTAGAAAACATCAGGTGGTAGAATTTTAAGGCTCAGAGAGTAGTGCAGGCAGAACTTCATGTTCCTAAAGGGGAGAGAACCTCTCCTCCCTGCCTGTCATACCTACCATTCTCCAGAGAAAAGCGGGTCTGGGGTTTGGGGGCCTGTGACCCTCAGCCACACTTGGGGTCTTCTTCAGGGCAACAAGTTTAAGCATGTGCGCGTCCCCCAGGCCAGGGAGCTTGCCAGGGAGCTAAGCCCCATCCATCTATACACCCACTCACCCACCCACCCACTCTTCTGGATTTCCAGCAGGGCATCTCTGGGAGTGCTGAGAGGACAAGAGACCATCCAATCTAGCTAGAATTTCTTTATCTGAGAAGGGCCTGTGTAAATGTGGAATGTAAATGTGGAAAATCCTATTGAACAAGGAACCTAGGACTGTGAGCCGGTGAGAACCAGGCATACCAGCAGTGGCCTGGAGGGGCTTCCCACTCAGGCCACAGTGCATGGTAGGTGGGATTTGGTGAGGTAGAGGGGGCAGGTGGACACCGGTTACTGAATGATATCCCCATACACATCAGCACTGAGGATTCTAGTGGAGGACAGAAACAGTGTAGTAGAGAAGGACAGAGAAGGGCTGTGTGTTCAGAAGAGCAAGGCTGTGTGTTCAGCATTGGGCACAAGGCTGTGAGTGCTTGTGTATTTGCCCCAGACTGGAAGAATCACTTCCCCCAAATCTTTGGTTGTCTCTTTCGGTCATTGCTTAAGTCTCTGCTTTTAGAAGCAGCATTGGCAGGTAGTGGAAGAGGGAATCTCTGACCACTACCCCCCCCACAAGCCTCCTGAGTACTTCTAAATATCTTTGGGTACCCAGCCTGAGCAGCCAGAGCTGCAGTGTGCAACAGGAAATCTCCAAGTAGGTGAACTGGATTTTGTCCCTGCTTTGCCACAGGCTTCTTGAAGCCAAAAACAGGTACCTAAATACCTGACTTTTGCTTGCTTTCTCTATGAACTGGATTGTGGGGGCCTTTCAAGTGGCTCTTGGAAGTTCCTTCCATCCAAAGGAATTCCCTTCTGTTTTCCTGACAATGAGTAAGAAGCAAAGCCCTCCCTGGGCAGGCTCAGGGGGCAGCCCTTAGTCAATTCTTCCTTCTGTGATTGATTTCTTTCTGCTGTCAGCTTTGACACCTGTGATCCCTGTGCTGGGGTGGGTGGAACCCCCGAAGCCAGAGGTAGAACCCTCCCTGTCACTCCTTCAAGAGCTTAAGATGTCAGGGAGAAAATATAGAACCTATATTTTTGGCATGTCTTCTGTGTACATCTCAAAAGCAGTTTCAGCCGTATGTTCTCCTATATCTTTGCTTTCATTAGTTTATCCAGGCGATATGTATTGAGGGTCTACTATGTGCCAGGTACCATGGATGTGTTGTGGATACAAGGATGAACAAAACCAGATGATGTCCCTTCCTAGGCCAGCTAGGAGACAGACATTAATCAAGGTATATGTGTAAAATTGTATTTGTAGTGAGAGATATAAACATGCCATGTTTAGAGCTGGGGAAGGATGATGGGGGATACGGATGCAACCCGAGTGGCACAGTCAGGGAAAGTTTCTCTGGTGAAGTGATGTTGGGGGATGCAGGATGGGGAGGAGTTTAGCCAGGTTAAGGGGAGAATGAGGAGACTGAAAGGCCAGCCTGTGCAAAGGGCCTGTGGTCTGAGTTTTACAAGCAAGGAGAGACTGGGACAGGCTGAGATGGGTGAGGCCAGATCTGGGGCTGGCAGGCCCTGTATAGGATTTATTCTTCATCCCCAGTGCAAAGAAAGTTTCATGGCTGTTTGAAACTAGGGAGCTACTTATGAGGTGATACAGACCAGTTTGTGTTCCTAGAAGGTTGGCCGGTAAAGGGCAGGGGTTGATGGGGAAGTCCAGGGAGGAGCCACTGCAGTGGTGTGGGCAAGAAGTTCAGCTGAGGGCAGCAGCAGTGAGAGGAATAGGGAGGCCGGGCCATCCTGAGAGCAGCTTGGCCTTGGAATGATAGATGATGGAGTGAATGAAGGCAGGGGGAGGGGTCCAGATGGCTCCCAGGCTTCTGGTTAAGGCATCTGGGCAATTGCTAACGCATTTTTCAGAGATGGGGGATACTGGATGAAGGCCAGAATTTTGGGGGGAGAAGAGACTTTTTTTTTTTAAAGATTTTATTTATTTGACAAAGAAAGAGAGAGAGCGCATATGCATTAGGAGAGAGAGACGTAGGCTCCCCATTGACCAGGGAGCCCGATGTGGGGCTCCATCTCAAGCCCCCAGGATCACAACCTGAGCTGAAGGCAGATGCTTGACCTCTGAGCCCCAGAGGTGCCCCCAGAAGAGCCTTTTCTTTTCCCCCAAGTTAGGCAAAGGTGGCCTTTTCCATTTCCTTCCCTTTCCAAGGCCTCTGAGAGATCAAATACTTTTGCTTTTGTGTTTCCAACAATCTTTTATCATCTCTCTTACTTCTGAGAAAGAGAAAATTTAAAATATGCCCAGCAGACCCAAGTCTGAAGCTCACAAAGGAGTTTTGGTGAAATAGGATTAGTTCCTAAGTCCTCACAAAGCTTGTGGGGTCATGCCAGGCAGAGGGGGAGGTCTAACCTGTGGAGAAGCCGAGTCCCATGACCAAGGAGCCTTTCAGAGGTGCTCTCAGGTGACGCCTGGTTGTCGCCCAACACAAATGTTTCAGGAAAGGAGCCCCAGCCTTCATGAGTAAGTAGCTTGACTGCTCTGGAGTTGGGGGCCAGGTAACAGGGACTTTGCTTTGGGGGGAAAGAGACCCTGGAAGGTGCTCTGTTGTTAGAGCCAAATTGAGCCGTCATAGCTGCAGGGCCCCATCAGAGAAGGGAAAATGGGATCATTCCACCAGAAGCCTGCCAGGGAGGTGACAGGGTGCAGGATGACAGGACATTGGGTCTCAGCAGTGGACTGATCCTCAGCTTTGAGACCTTGTCTGCCCTCCCTGGAGTCCAGTTTCCTCACCTGGCACACAGGGCTCATGCTCTTCCTGATCTTTCAGGGTCCATATGAGCAGTCAGTGAGATCCCTTGTAAAAATGTCACTGTCTTGCCTGGCTCAAGGGCTGTGGGGTAGTTGGTATCTTTGTAAAATAATATCAGGGATTGCAAGGAATCCCCTCACTCAAAAACATCCTTCCATGGATGAAAATGGAGGGGGCCTGTTCTGTCCCCAGAGAGCCCAAAGTCTCCTAAATGAGATGGTTGGATCTTTGCCTCTATTCTCCCCGGGGACAGCAGGGAGGCTGGGGAGCTGTGATCCTTGCAGTATCCCAACCTGGCCAGTGGTGTAGTGAACACAGCCCCCAGCCCCTTGCATCCCCTGCTGTGTCTACACTCCCCTCCCCCAGCTGCCATGTACTTTTGCTTCAGAGACTGGCCCCTGCAACTCTTCCTTCCTGGGGCACCTTCCCAGCACCTAAAGAGAACCAGAAATGCCTGGGAGTTTATGTCCCTTCTGGTGTGGGGACACTTAGGAGTTACTGGTGGGTGCGGGAGGGTGAAAGCCCTGCTCCCTTCCCTAAGCTGGGCAGCCATGAGGGGTGACTTAGCCCTCCGGAGTTGCCCTAGGGAGTTCTGCCTGAGGTCACACACTGTTTGCTCTCTTTCTGGCCCTGTCCTGCTTCTTTTGTCCCTTACTACTCTCCCCTGGGAGTGTTCCCTTTAGACATCACTCACCCTGGAATCCTCATTGTCAGGTCTGCAGGAAGGGTAAATGTTCTCCCATTTTCCAGATGAGCTGCCTTCTCAGGTGCCCCATAGCCCGTGGTGATTGAGCCTGTCCTTGGGCCAAAAGCCCAGGTTTTTTCCACACTGCAGCATGGGATAAGGGTTAAAACAGATACTGATTTCCAAACGAGGCCTGAGGGGTAGCAGATTATCATGTGTGAGCATGAGAGTAGATGGTATGTGCAAACCCTGAGCAGCCCATAACACACAGATGGGATTTTTCAGATGGAGAGGGTGGGAGGGGCACCATCAGAAAAGGGAATAGCATGTGCAAAGGCACAGGGGTGTAAAAAAACACCACTTGCTGAGTAAACATGTGCCCGTCCCTCCAACCTCACCTCCTGACTGCCTTCCTACGTCCACCCCAAGCTCCTCCTCCCATCTATTCTCCAAACAGAGGCAGCCAGAGTGGTCTTTTTAAATGGGCATCTGATCATGTCTCCCTGAATCTCCTGCAAACACAAACAAAAAACCTCCAGTGATGTCCTCTTACCCTTGACAAAAACCAAAGATCCTTCCATGCCTAGCCCTAGCCAGGCTGTGCCCTCTTCTCCTGTGTTGTTGCCGCTTTTACTCTCGCCAGTCACTGAACACTGGAAACTTGTTCCTGCCCAGGGGCCTTTGCATGTGCTGTGCTCCCTTCTGGAGCAAGAAATTTTCTTCCCCAGATTTTCACAGGGCTGGCTTCTTTTGTCCTTGAGGTCTCAGTTTATGCTGGGCCTCAGAGAATTCCCACCCCAGCACATTGCCCTGTTGAAATCCATTGCACCATCTGCAACAGTTTCTGCCACCAAGCTTGTTTAATTCTTTCCTTGTTTGTCTCCCATTTCTCCACTGGAATACTAGTTGTCTGAGGTCAGGGATCTTATCTCTCTCACCCCTGTGGCCAAGCGCCTCTAGCAGTGCCTGGTGCATAGTAGGTGCTCAAGAGTATCTGCTGCTTTGACTGGTATCAAATGTGAGGCTGGGGAGGGACTGGGGCTGGACAGTGGAAGGCCTTAAATGCCAAGATAAGGCATCTCGACATCATTTAAGTAATAAGGAGCTACAAGTTAAGTTCATTGCCTCAGCCAGTTGCAGGGGGGAGAGGAAGGAAAGAGCATTTCTAGGATGCTCTGAGATGCCCAGAGCTAGACAGATTGGCCTCCAATCCTAAAGTGATCTGGCCACTTCTCCCTGTGTTCCGTTCCTGATGCCATCCTGTTTTAGAAGAGTATAAAAGAGAAGCCATGCACAGAAGTTGGCCCAGACTCATCAAGAGCTACAGCTTCCCCTCACATTAGAGACTTCTCTTTGCTCACTCAGCACCGCCTTCCTCTTCAACCACCCCCACCACTGCCTCCGCCACCCCCGTTGCCTCTGAAATACGTCAGATGCCTTAGTCAAGTTTCTCCAGAAACTTTAACCCATCCCTGAGGACACCACTGTGCAGCTACAAGCTTATTTTTTTGGACGCATTGATCAAGGCTTTGTTTTCCCTCTCCTTCGGATTTGTTTCCAAGAGGAAAAATGTGTTGTCTTTTCATGGCACTGGCCTGTAAAGAATTGAAAAGAATTATTAAATATACCAGTTAATCTGAAATCAAGCACTGACAAAGAAGAAGGTGGGGTGTACATTGGATTGATGTTCCAATCAGGTTTGCACAGTTTATTCTGGGGAAGGTTTTCTCCTTTTCTCCTGTTACTCCTGGAAGCATGGATCGAGGCAGGCTGTTTTTGTTTTTTTTTTAAAGACTTTACTTACTTATTTGACAGAGATCACAAGTAGGCAGAGAGGCAGGCAGAGAGAGGGGGGAAGCAGACTCCCTGCTGACCCTGAGATCATGACCTAAGCCCAAGGCTTAACCCATTGGGCCACCCAGGCACCCCGAGGCAAGCTGTTTAAAAGGAAGAAAGGCAAGAAGGAACTTCTTTTGGTGAGAAGAGAGAGCAAGAAAATAGCTTCTAAAATGGTTAAGCAGCAGTGGGAGGGGAGCCCTGGGAGGATCATGTGGGCAGGCGACTCCAGAGGAACAAGGGAACATGGCTAGGTTCTTCTCAGACTGTCTTGTGCACATGAGTCACCTAAGATGCTGGTGGCCTGCAGGACTGGGTGGGCTTGCCAAGCTGGAGCCTCCCAGGTAACACTGAGCCTGCTGGTCCACGGACTGCACTTGGAGCAGCAAGAGTCTAGTGGACTAGAACTCCAGGACTGCAGGTGGGTTGGATTCTTCTATGGTACCTGGGGAATTTGAAAAATAGAATTCATGTGCCCCTGACTTTGGGGATTCTGATTAGGCAGGTCTGAGGTGGGGCCTGAGAATCTACATTTCCAACAAGTTCCCAGGTGGTGCAGATGCTCTTGGTGACGGGGTCCCCTCACCAAGGCATCCTACGGATAAAGTAGGGAGCAGAATTGAGGCCAGACTGCCATAAAGGACTTCATATCCCAACAGGAGAGTGGAGGGGGAAAGGGAGAACAGAGGTAAGCTAAGGGTGATTGTTATAACTGAACTTTAGTGAAACTGAGGGCCCAAGTGTATAACCTGCGCCTTTCCATTAACCACCACTGTTCTTCAGCATATCTTGACCTAGGGACAAGTGGGTTATTTATGGTTTGTGAGGCTTTGTACTTTACTAGTTGTGGTTTATAAGAAAGCTAGGGTGGCAGCATTTTAAAACTAGGCAGCTCCTCTAAGCATGCCCAGGTCTGTGGGGTCCCTGATGACAGCTCCTGGAATGGAGGCATGATGACAAGGAGACCACATCATGGGTCCCTGTGGTGACATTTCTCTAAATGTAGTTTGCAGACAACTGTATCAGATTCTCTTGGGAGGTATGAAAATGCAGATTCCCTGCCCACAGAACTGAATCTTCAGGGAACCCCTGAGGCTGCATTATTTTGCCAACTCCCCAGGGGATTGTAACCAGTTGAGGACCACTCCTTCCACAACACAGCATACTGTAGGATTGGAGGCACTCCTTTTACCACTTTCCTAGTGGGACCATCTCCCTAGAGATGGCACAAGGTAATGGATGCTGGAGAAAGTAGATTCCATGGCTTTCCTTCTCTCCACTTTTGCCCATGCTAGCGTTCCTTCATCTACATTTTCTTCCTGACAGGTTCCTCTTTTAGGGCTTTAGGGCCTGCCTCCTCCAGGAAGCCTTACCAATCCACACCTGTCTCTCCTTCTTTGGATAGAGTATTTATTTCCCCATCTCATATATTTGGACACTTAGCTTTGTTCTTTCTTGAATATTATTTTCTTCAAATTTTTATTTAAATTCCAGTTAACGTACAGTGTAATATTAGTTTCAGGGGTAGAATTTAGTGATTCAGCACTTACATACAATACCCAGTGCTAAGAGTCCCGCTTCCTGGCTTACATCTTTTTCCCCCTATGATCACTACTTCATTTCTTAAATTCCACTTATGATGAAAATCATATGGTATTTTTCTTTTTCTGACTTCCTTTGCTTAACATAATACTCTCTAGCTCCATTCACCTTGTTGCAAATGGCAAGATTTCATTTTTTATGACTGAGTAATATTCCTGTGTTTGTGTGTGTGTGTGTGTGAACACACCACGTATTATTTATCCATTCATCGGTGGATGGACATGAGCTGTTTCTATAATTTGGCTATTGCTGATAGTGTTACTATAAACATTGGGGTGCATGTGTCCCTTCAAACCAGTGTTTCTGTACCCTTTGGATAAATACCTAGTAGTGCAATTGCTGGATTGAAGGGTAGCTCTATTTTTAACTGTTTGAGGAACCTCCATACCGTTTTCCAGAGTGGCTGCACCAGTTTGCAACAGTATACCAAGAGTATAAGAGGGTTCCCCTTTCTCTATATCCTTGCCAACATCTGTTGTTCCCTGGGTTGTTAATCTTAGCAATTCTGACCACTGTGACTTAATAGCTCATTGTAGTTTTGATTTGAATTTCCCTAATGATGAGTGATATTGAGCATCTTTTCACATTTCTGCCAGCCATCTGTGTGTCTTCTTTGGAAAAATGTCTATTCATGTCTTCTGCCCATTTTTTTAACTGGATTATATGTTTTTTGGGTGTTGAGAAGTTCTTTATATATTTTGGTTACTAACCCTTTATCAGATATGTCATTTGCAAATATCTTGTTCCATTCCATAGGTTGCTTTTTAGTTTTTTTGGTTGTTTCCTTTGCTGTGCAGAAGCTTTTTATTTTGATGAAGTCCCAGTAGTTTATTTTTGCCTTTGTTTCCCTTGCTTCAGGAGACATATCTAGAAAAAAGTTACTTCAGACGATGTCAAAGAAGTTACTGCCTATGTTTCACCCTGAATTAATCTAGTGGTATTTTGATGTCACTCCTTGAGTCATTCAGTCACTAATGAATCAAATATTTATTGAGACCTTTTATGTGTCAGGTTCTAACTAGGTCCCGGGGTTCCAAGATGAATACTGACTTAGACCAGCTCACGATCTAGTGTGGGGAAACACATAGATACACACACACACTACAATAATAAAAATACTCTACAAAGGACTTTAAAGTTAGTCTCCCTGGATTTAAATTCTGGGTCCACCCACCATATCTATGTGACCTTGAACAGGCATCTTAACCTCTCTGCTCTAGTTTTCTCACCTGTCAAATAGAAGTAATAGTAATGCCTGCTGCAGAGCTAATGAATAGCTAATGAATGCAGAATGCCTAACACATTTCCAGGCTCCAGCTAAGAGTTCTGTAATTGTGGGGTTGATGCTGTCTGGGGGACCTTAAGGAAGGGATGACTCCTCATACCACTAAAAATAATCAAGAAGGCCTCACAGAAGGGAAGATAACTGGAAGTGGGTGTGCAGGATGAGCAAAACTGTGCTGAGAAAGGAAGAACTTTCCAGGAAGTGAGGAAAGCCTTGCCTTTGCTTCTACAAGGGCTTAGAAGAAGGAGAGGCAGTGATATAGGATGCTCTGTGAGGCTAGGGCATGGAGCCATGGTGAGAAGTGAGCTGGAGTTGGGGGGTGCCTCTCAGAACTTCTGTTTCCTCCTCTGAAAGGTGAGGATAACAACAGCATAGCATATGCCCTTATGGAGGAATAGGATGAAATTAAATAGTAATAAGAGCTCAGTATGCAAAATTCAATAAATGTTGGCAGAATATTCTGGAAACTGCATCAGGAGCAGACTTGAGAAGTTGAACAAATGGGAAGCCTGTGGGTAGTGTCATGTTATAGCCCCACCTTGTCTCTGATCCTCCAGATGGCTCACTCAACTCAGGGACCTTCCTACCCCATCCTGCCCTATCCCAATCAGACTTGACTAAGGAGGACTTTGGACTCCAGAAAGCCAACTCACCCACAGCCAGTGAAAATTGGGCCTTTTTAGGTCTTGAGAAAAGAATGTTCCCAGGATAGGTTGAAGGTCAGCAGTAGTGTGATATTAATCACAACTGGCCTTCCCATCTTACCTGAACTGCTTTGGGGCACACCCATTGAATGGAACCTCGTGGTCACCGTCACAGCCCCACAGGGAAGTCTATCAGCCTGTTGCTCTGCGTTCTTACCCTGGAAATACCCAGGAAAGGATACTGCCTTTTTTTTTGGCTTTGATTTTTTTTTATTGTGATAAAATATATGTATCATAAGACTTACCACTTTAACTGTTTTATGTATGCAGTTCAGTGGCATGAAGTCCATTCACACTGTGGTATAACCATCACCTTCCATCTGCAGAACTTTTTCATCTCCCCAAACTGAAACTCTGTCCCCATGAAACACTAACTCCCCATTCTCCCTTCCCTCCACCCCTGGCAACAAACCACCAGCCTACTTTCTGTCTCTGTGAGTCTGACAACTCTATGGACCTCATATAAATGGATACAGAGTATTTGTCTTTTTATGACTGGCTCATTGTACTTAGCACAATAGCTTCAAGGTTCGTTCATGTTATAGTCTGTGTCAGAAGTTGCTTTTTAAGGCTGAGTAATATTCTGTTCTGTGTAGAGACCATAGTTTGTTTATCACTTCATCTGTTGGTCAACACTTGGGTTGCCTTCAGCTTTGGGCTATTGTGAACAATACTTTTATGAACATGGGTATAGCAGTATCTATTTGAGTTCCTGTGTTCGATTCTTCTGTGTATTCACCCAGGAGTGGGGTTGCAGAAACACATGATGTTCTGCTTTTATTTTTTTGAGGAACCTTCATAGTTTTTCCATAATGAACATACTAAGGACACTGCCTTTTGCTGCATTTCTCCAAATACTCATGCAGCCAAGAACTCCTGGGGTTTGGGTCATGCTATAACATTAGTATGTGGTGTTTTAATGACACTTAAGTGACTAAGTTAAAGCTACAGTCTCATTTGCTAAAGTGTGCATAACCAGAATGGGACATTTCCCCTTTGTGAGTTTAAAAGATCTTCCCTTTGAGCCTCATCTTGTGTCTGACACCTAGAGGGCACTTCCCATCATTTATTTCTCCCAATGTAGTTTTGAATGGGTGATGGATTATCTGGAAATGATGTAAATCTTCCTGCCCCTATGTGCAGTATATGGGATCATCATCCTTTAGAGAACAATTAACAATAACCAGGCCACTTCCCGGGCTAGAGAGGTCACAAGAAGGTCGATTAATTCATTTATGATGAAAAGCAGTCCCATTATCTGGACCACAATATTCCTTCCTTGAAGCCCCAAGCTCCATGGGAAACCAAATCAGAATAGAAGACCATTGTATTCATGTACATGGAACCACCATCACCCCAACCAGAAACTCAGAAATCTGCTTTATAAGGTTGCATGGCCATCAAAGATGGCCCCAGATTGAAGTAGGGGAGTGAGATGAAAGGAGTATGGAATGTCATCAAGCTTAAAGACTCAGTCTCCCAAAGGGTAAAGGCTGGCCAGAAGATTTCTAGCTCAATCTGCTACCACCTTCATCCACCCACCCACTAATTTACCCATTCATCTCTCTCAGTGCATCCACCTATCTATCCACCCATCTGTAAGCTGAGGTCTGAAGATGAACAGGAGTTAACTAGTCTAATACAGAAGAATGCCCCAAGCTAGGGGAACAGCATGTGCAAAGGGTTTGTGTATGAGGAAGTCTGTCAGTCAGTAGAGTTAGATCAAAGAGATGCACAGGAGGATGGCACAAGGTAAAGCTGAGGGGTGAGCAGGGGCCAGACAATATGGATGTGTGGGATGCCATAGGGAGTTCTGCTTATGCTATAATATTTAATAGAGCTTTCTGTGATGATGGAAACAGTCTGTAGCCGTATTGTTCAACATAATAGCCATTAGCTATGTTTTACTTCTGAGCTCTTGAAATGTGGCTGGTACTACTAAGGAACTGAACTTTTGTTTTCATTTCATTTTAATTAATTTAAATGTAAATGGTCACATGTGGCTAGTGGCTGCTGCACTGTTTCAGTTTCAGCACTGTTTCACTGTTTCAGCACTGAAACATGGTCTGTACCCTAAAATAGTGGGAGGCCATATGAAGGGTTTAACCAAGGTGTGAATCCACATGATCCCAGTGTTTCTAGCTGCTGTGTAGTGAATGGACTGGGGAAGAAAGAAGTAAGGATGTGGTAATGTCCAGTGAGAAGGCTTCTGCAGTAGTCCAGGAGAGAGTGGCTGCCTGGACTGGGGGTAAATGTGAGATGGAGAGAAGCAAACTCATGTGAAATAGAAACTCAACAGGACGTGGTGATACAGATGTCAGTGACTTAGAAGCAAAAAATGTTGGAATAGCCCTCAGGGTCTCTGGAAAATACAGCAGGACAAAGAGTGGAGCTTTTTCTGAGACAGGGACCCCCTGAAGGGAGAATCGATTGCGGGGAGGATTGGGAGTCCTGAGTTTTGCTTGAGTCATGTTGGACATTAGTGGTTACTGAGTTGTTGAAGAAGAAATGTCATTTGGGAAGCCAGAACTCAGACAAAAAGTATGAATTGTGAGTCATTTATGAGTGGTAGAAGCTGAGGCCATGGGTACTGACAGGACAGGATCAGAGGAGAGGAGAACACCTATACCCAAGCCTTAAAGGCCTTCAGTTCTGATGCTGGGTGGAGGAATGAGCATCTGTAGAGATATGGAGAGGGCATGACCAGAGGTGCTGAAGGAAACTCAGGAAGGTGTTGGTCATGGAAGTCAAGGGAAGAGACTGTTTCCAGTTGGAGGGGTAAGGAATGGGGTCAGGACCTGGAGAGAGGTCAAGCAGGCTGAGGACAGAACCACATCCATCAGACATGTGGGTATAGAAATCAGCAGTGACCTAGTCAAGGAAATCATCTGGGGACAGTCAGCATATGCCTCTATGCCCTCCCTCTGCATATCCATGTCTGCCCAATACTTCACTTCTTTGGCTACTAATAACTTCCAATGAGATGCAGTCATGTTTTGCAGATTTGAGAACCAGTTGAAGGTGACTTTGTGTTGATTTTACAGTAAGGCTCTCAGCCAGAATCTGGTTCCCTTTTGTCCATATTCTTGAGGGCATCATAAATAGCTCCCAAGTTCTGGAAACAGTGTTGACAGCTACTGTCACAAAGAAGGAAGGTCCTCCTTGTCTGGTTAGTTATAAATGCAGCTGCTTCTGCCCCACTGCCTCCTTAATTTACTTAATTAATCTGCATTTCCACCATACTTATTTACATCTAAAGCCTGAATGACCGAGAACTTCCTTCTGAACTCCACATCTGGTCCCTTCTGTCTTGTCCTACATAGGTGCAGTTAACCTCATTTCCCCAATCATTTCTGTATGTGTTAGCAAACTCTGATTGGTAGATATAGAATCTAACTGTGGTTGCCATGTGCCAAAATGGAGACATTGCCATGCTGCAGGGAACCCATTCATTCACTCACTCACTCACTCACTCATTCAGGATACCAGCTATATCCTAGGCATTGTTCTGGACACAGAGGAGACGGTCAGTCAACAAACAAGTAAAGTTATATAGTGACAAGTGCTATGGAGATAGAAAAATCAGGAAGGGAGGATTGGAAGTGATAAACGAAGGGTTACAGTTTTTAAGCAGTGTAGTCCAGGAAAGCCTCTCAAGGAAGTAACATTTGAAGAAAGCCTGGAAAGGGGTGAAGGGGAAACCTCTGGGGATAGCTGAGGCTAGTGTGGGCTGGGTCTCTGAAGACCAGTGTGGTTGGAGCAGCGCAAGTGTGATGGGCAAGGGCATAATGGCAGTCGGGGGCGTGAAACCATACAGGGTCATTGCAAGGACTTTCATTCTGAAGGCATTGGGAGCCAGGGTTTCCAGCCAAGGTGTCACATAATGTGACTTGGGTTGAATAGGACTATGACTGTGAGGAGGAGGCCTGGGGTAGAAACAGGTAGACCAGTGATGCTATAACCAAGGACAGAGATAATGGTCATGGTGGAGATGGTCAGATTCTGGATTGTTTCCTAAAGGTGAACTGGATATGGGACAGGAGTTGAGTATGACATCAAGATTTTGAGTTTGAGAACTAGAAGGATGAAGTTGTCATAAAGAGAGATGGAAGAGATCATAGGAAAAGCAAGGAGAGGACTATCAGGAGTTTGGTTTCAAATATATTAAATTTGAGATGCCTGTTAGAAATCAGAGGAGAAATATAAGAAGAAGTGTGGGTAGGTCCAATGGTTCAGACGGAGATATAAATTAGGGAGTCATCAGTGTAGAAAAAAATTTTAAGATGGGATGAGATCATTTAAGTTGATGAATATATGTAGGGAAGAGGACTAAGAACCATGGAAGATTCTCTTAGTCTTTCATTTTTTTGTTCTTACCATCAGCTAGCTGTTCTTTACTGTCCTTTATTACACCTGGCCACCAACAACTACTGAATTTGCCAGTCCTCAGTTTGGTCCACTGGAAGGAGAATCAAATTTCCCTTTCTCAATTCAAGTTCTAACACTTTAGGGAAGGACTCTGGTTGGTCTAGGTGAGTCAGGTGCCTACTCCTGAACCAATCAGCTTTGCCAGGGGGCGGGGTCCATACTATACTTCTATGGCCGCTCAGTAACCGTGTAGTATAGTAGAGTGAAGTGAGACACAATTCCTTGAAATGGGTGGGCACACTGGGCAGGTACAAAATCCGCATAGAGGTTTTTAAACACTGATTTAGGGGTACACAGGTAACTTTTTCCTGAGGGGAAAACTGGCCAGCCAGACATGGACCGTGAAATGCCTTCTTTCTATGGACCATCACCAGCCCCTTCCTCAGTTCCTCAGTTGGTCCAGACTTGCTGGAAAAGCTGACCTATGATCCACAACTGCCCCCACGTGCTATTACTGCCACCCTCTCAGTACTTCCCAACACCTCAGTCAGCTCAACAGTTGCCTGCTTTTGCTGACAAGACTATTTTCAATCATCTCCCAGCTGAGACTCCTGGGTGCGCTCATCTCTACAGCCAAATGCAACCCCTCCTCCACTTTCCCTCGTTAGGTCATCTTTTTGGGAATACATCATGGAGGAAAGTAGAGAGCAGCCTAGAATCGGGCAATGAGAACCATGGTGTATGAACTTCTTTTCTTCTGTTTATGCATTCCCCAGATGTCTAACCTGCCTTCCCTCTGTGAAAGCAGATCCTCCTCTTGTACACTTCTCTGCACTTCACCTCTGAGTTATATTTCTTCATGTGCCCTCTCTTTGATTGATTACCCTCACCTTCTTTTCCTCTCTTCTCAGACACCCTCAGTCTTCCTCTACTGAGGAAAAACCACTTCATCTTTTAATGTTTTCACTGCCCAAGGATTATCTTTCAGCCTCTCCTTCCTTCTCCTGCCTAAGAACCTCTGCTGCCTAACTCCTTGCCCCCCATCCTCAGAAACCCTAGCAGGGCTCCCATTCCCTTTTGTCCTCCTCCCCAGTTGCCCACAGCAGCTGTGACAACATGGGCTGGGGCAGTCCCCCTTACCCCTCCCCTTTAGGGAACTCTGCTCCTCAGCTTCTGTGATGGCAAGTTTTGAGTCTAGATGACTGGGGAAGAGAGAAGAAACTCAGAATAAAATAAAGCAGAGGGAGAGATAGGTAAGGACTGTTCAGATTCTAGTCAGCTCTCAGGGCATTTTCCCATCCACCCCAGGCTGCTGTCCAATACCCACTTCCTTCTGCCCAGACTTAGTCCCCAAGCTCCCTGAGCATATTGCTCCCCACCTCCTAGTTTTCATTTTCTCCAGGAAGAAGAGCCCCTCTTCTCACCGTTTGGAAGCCCTCCTGGGGTCTAGAACAACTCTGATTTCTCTTTCTCTGCAGTCCTTCCCTTCGCAAATCATCAGACCATGGAAGGGGCTGCTCACATTTGTTCTCACCCCCATCACCCCCACCATGCTCCATGCACGAAGTCCCACTGCTTTGCTGAATCACAGCATCATAGAATGTTCTTTGTAGTCCATCATTCACCTGGCAATTAATCACACCCTGCTGTGCCCTGTCTCTGATGCTGTTGATTTGCAGGGTGCTTCATGCCTTGTATTATTATGTAACTCCCCACGTGTTGTCTCTTCAACCTGAATTAAGTTCCAGTGGCGGTGGGGGGAGTAGACAAGGGTGCCTTATCTGTCTTTGAATCCTCCAAAGCTCTTAGCAGAGTGGCTTACACAGGAGATGCTCAATAAATACGTGATGATTGATGGGCTTGTTGTTGATTTTTCTCCAGCCCATCCTTTATGCTGCTGTCAGAAAAATCTTTCTCAAGGATTGTTCTCCTTACATAACTCATCTGGCTCCCTCAATTTAGTGTGCCAGCATTATTGAGTGTTTGCTGGGTGGGTGGTACTGGGTAGGGATTTTGGGGGGTAAAGGAGGGGTGAGTGAAGAAAACAGCTGATAGAGGCCCCATGGGTCTGACATGCACAGGGAGAGCACAAGTAGAAGGCATATCTGGAATTAAGCGATGGATGGAGGAACCATGAAGACCATGGGAAATCAGAGAAGTGGGGGGGGTCCCTGTGAGCTCTGATCATCGAGGCTGACTTTGGGAGGTACAAGGGCTTGAGCTGGGTCTCTAGGATGGGGGTGTTTGGTACAGGGAGGGCTGAAGGGGTTCCTGGCAAGGAGAATTTGAGAAGGGAAGTGGCATAGCAGCTAGGACTGTCATGGCAGCCTATGTGTCTTCTCAGGCATCCCAAGGACAGTGTGAGAAGGTCAGAAACAAATGTAATTTGCAGAAACCTAGGAGTCTTTATAGATTTCAGGAGGATCATCAATGTCCCCGAATGGGAAATTTGCTCAGCTTACAAATGCAAACTCTCACAGTCACATTATCAGAACCCTCTCAAGATCCCTTTTGCTGTCCCATCTTCTGACAGTTCAGCTCCCTTCCTGTCACCGTGGCAGACCTTGGCCCCTGATAAGCTGTCACATCTGAATCCAGAGAGGCAGAAAGGTGGGCTTTGGGTGTTTGTCTCTAGGAACAGTGATCTGTTGGTCCCTGAGATAAGACAGAATCTACCAAGTAGCTCTGAGTAAGGCTGTTTGCATCAACATCTTTGCGACAGGGATCCTGCTGGGAGTCGGGTGAGTCTCTCAGGTTCAGCAGGGTCACGTCCGAGATCCCGTGACTGCTGTGATGTGCACACCCTGTGTGGAGGACACAGGGGGATGACTCCTCCCAGTCCTCTATTTGACTGTACTCTAGGTGCATGAGGAGACTTTCAAATGCTTGAGGATGAAAGCAGACCCATGTTATCCCCCCAGCAGGAGCTAGCTGCAGATGAAGGAGGAATGGGGACTGCTAGGGAGGGACATGTTGACCATGTTTCCCAGCATCATTCAGGGCAGTGTTTGAGGAGATAAATCCAAACCCTATTCACAGAACTTGCTGCTCACACGTGTCTTCATAATGGCCTCTTTTTCTTTTTGTAATTTTTTTGGGGATGTAGTTTCAAATTGCAAAAATAATAAAAAGATCTCCTACAGTTTTATTTATAAGTACCAATTGTTTACATTTTCCTTAATTGTTCTGTGTATGTTTGCTTGCCTCTGTTTATATCTTCTGAGCTAGTTGCAGACCTCCTTATACTTCACCTCTGATTACTTCATTGTATGTTTCCTAAAAACAAAATGCCAGTACAGTTATCAAAATCTGGAAATTTCACACTAATTCAGTGTTATTACTTCATCCACTGTCCATATTCACCTATCATTGACTGCCCCCCCAATGCCATCTGAGGCTTTTTCTCAGCACACACCCTTTCTTATTTTAAAATTTTTATTTGGAAATAATTTCAAGATTACAGAACAGTTGCAAGAACACTATAGAGCGCGTCCATATATTGTACCTAGACTCGGCCATGATTGACATTTTATTCCACTTGCTTTACCACCTACATAGACTATCCATCTCCATATATAACATTTATTTCCTAAACCATTTGAGAATAACTTGCATATAACCTCTCCTTTTACCCATAAATGCTATATTGTATATTTCCTAATAAGGACTTTCTCATATAACCACAGTGCAGTTATGCAGTCTATAAACTTAACACTGATATAATGCCTGTCATTGAGATGAAAGTCACAGAACACGAAATCAACCATTTAAAAAGTGAACAATATCGGGGCACCTGGGTGGCTCAGTGGGCTAAAGCCTCTGCCTTCAGCTCAGGTCATGATCCCAGAGTCCTGGGATCGAGCCCCGCATCAGGCTCTCTGCTCAGTGGGGAGCCTGCTTCCTCCTCTCTCTCTGCCTGCTTCTCTGCCTACTTGTGATCTCTGTCTGTCAAATAAATAAATAAAATCTTAAAAAAATAAAATAAAATAAAAGTGAATAATTTCCATAGCATTTGGTACATCACAATGCCATATAACCAGCACGTCTGGTTCCAAAACCTTTTCACTATCCCAAAAGTAAACTCTGTATCCATTAAGTGGTTTCTCTCCACTTGTCACCTCCCTGCAGCTCCTGGCAACCATTAGTCCATGCTATGTCTCTATAGATTTATCTATTCTGGATATTTCTTATCAACAGGGTCATACAATAGGTGATCTTTTGTGTCTGCCTTCTTTCACTTAGCGTAATGTTTTCAAGGTTCATCCACATTGTAGCTTATATCAGAACTTCATTCCTATTTCTGCCTGAATAATATTCTGTTGTGTGGATACACTACATTTTGTATTTTCATCCAGTGATGGACATTGGGGCTGTTTCCACCTCCTGGCTACTGTGAATAGAGCTTTTATGAACATGTGTATATATATATTTGTCTGACTACCTATTTTCAGTTCTGTTGGGCATATGCCTAGCAGTGGAATTGTTCATTTTGATTACCTGGGCAAGGTATTTAATTTATCTACTCCATCCTTACTATTTTATCCCCAACCTCAGGGAGATACTTGAAGACTGTGTAAATATCTTCTCCACAGAGTCTGCCCTAGATGCAGCTTCCATTGGTAATTCTTGCCTGATCCAACTGTGATGGTTGCCAAACGCTGGTTTTGCAACTTACTCACTCTCTCTGCATTTACCAGGTGGACCATGCCATTCTAGTCTAGTAAGGATTCCCTTTCTCCATGGATCCACTGATTATCAGTTTTTTCTATGTGATTCATGAATTCCCGTTCTCTCCCCAATGGCTTATAATTGATTACTGTCTTTAGGGTTTTTTCATGCTCCAACTGGCCAGTGGGTGCCCCTGCAAGCTGGTGTTTGTGTCCTTATGATAGGCCTTCATCTTTGTTTTGTTCTTATAGTGGGGGAGGGCAGTGTAAGTAATTCCTAACTTTCTGGCATAACAACATATTCCTCCTGGTCTTTCTTAAATCTAATCTGCCCAGCCCTACAGTCAGCCATTTCCCCAAAGATCTGTGGTTCCTGTTAGAGGAAAATGGGTTTAGAGAGCAAGATCTGAGTACATACCAGGTCTCCTCAATGCACAGGGGTTGGAGGGAAGATGTGGTGGCCAGAGCTGCTTCCCGCCCTCACCCTTATGCTACAGGGATCCTCTGTGGTGTGAAACATCCACCCGCCATGGTAAGTACTCAAAACAGATTGACCACAGGCATTACCTCATCCTGCATCTCTTTTTTGCTAAATCTCTGTGCTCACCTGTAATTATTTCCAGAGAAGTGGGCCCACTGGGTCATGAAAAATCACGTGTTCTTTAAACATAGAAACATTATTTCGATGACTTGTGAACATCAGGCTCTACTGAGTTTTACATAGACTGGACACTCTGTGCCTGTGAGTGAGTATGTGTGTGTGTGTGTGTACACATGCATGCATATCTGTTTTTCTTTCAAAAGGTGAGAATGTAAAGTTACCTGTTCACTGCACTGTCTCCTCCAGGAGGTTGTAGCCTCCTGGTCAGTGACTGTGCCTGTCTTATTTGCCACCCAACACTCAATAGTGCCTGGCAGAGCTTGATATTCTGTAACCATTAAGTGAATACTAATAGCCAAGTATAGCTCCCACATATGGAACACATGCTGGGAATTATTCAAAGTGTGTGAATTAACTCTTTTAATCCTCACAATGGTTCTACTATTATATTCCCCATTTTACAGATAAGGAAATGGAGGCTCAAAGAGGTTGAGGACCTTGGCCAAGCTCAAACATCCAGGAAATGGAAAAACTAGATTCACTCCTAGGTAGCCTGTCCTCAGAATCCATACTGTTAAGTACAACAGCATGCTATGGGATGGATGGATGGATGGATGGATGGATATGTGTATGGATGGATGGATGAGTGGGTGAATGTGTGGATAGTAGGTGAGTGGGTGGGTGGGTGAGTTTATGGGTGGTTGGATAGATGGATAGACAGATGGATATGTGTCTGGGCGGATGATATGTGTGTGAATGGATGGATGACTAGATGAATGTGTGAATATGTGGGTGGGTGGATGGATGGATGAGAGGGTGAATGCGTGGTGGATGGATGGATAAATGAATATGTGTGTGGGTGGATGGGTGAGTAGATGAAAGTGTGGGTGGTAGGTGAGTGGGTGGGTGGATGAGTGTATGGGTGGGTGGATAGATGGATGATATGTGTGTGAATGGATGGATGACTGGATGAATATGTGCATAGATGGGTGGGTGGGTGGATGGATGGATGGATGGATATGTGGGTGGCTAGATGATAAGTGAATGAATAGGTGGGTAGATAGATGGATGAGCAGATTAATGTGTGGATAGGTAGATAGATGGATGGATAGAAACATAGTTATATAGATGGGTGAGTGGATGAATGTGCTGGGTGGGTGGATTGATGAATGGATGGATAGATGAGTCAACCAGACATGGTAGTTCATCCATTTCTCTCCTCTCTTTGACCTAACTTCTCATGGGAATATCTCCATTCCCTCCCTTCCTGCTCCCTTGGAACCTGCTCCCTTTCACAGTGTGTCTCTAGGAGCTATACCCTCAGATGCATTCCCAGTTAGAACTGAGGAATGAGAGAGGGAGAGAATACACAACTGCCATCCTTGTTCTAGATCAGAGGTGACCAAGTTGTGGCTTAAGGGCCAGTTCTGGCCCCTGGATATGTTCTGTTTGATCCAGTGAGCATTAAAGCAAGACAAAACAAAAATAAGGATTTACGGGACACCTGGATGGCTCAGTGGGTTGAGCCTCTGCCTTCGGCTTGGGTCATGGTCAGGGTCCTGGGATTGAGCCCCGCATCGGGCTCTCTGCTCAGTGGGGAGTCTGTTTCTCCCTCTCTCTCTCTCTCTGCCTGCCTCTGCCTATTTGTGATCTCTCTCTCTGTCAGATAAATAAATTTAATCCTAAAATAAATAAATAAGGATTTACTATTTAAAGATCAGAGGAGTTACCTTGAATTTTGATTTCCAGCTTGTCTTTAAGAAAAATCAGAAGATTTGGGAACTCAGGGCTTCTCCGGCCCAGCCTGGCCGGAGAATTAGCTGTCTGTGTGATTTGAGTACTTGAGACTCCATTTACTGTGGTTTCCACTCCTCTCTCTTCATTCATCATCTGTGTGGTCCCTGGGAGGCCTGAATTTGCAATCCCTGATCAAGACACTGCCCTTCTAGTTAACCAGTCCAAGGTGAGATTTGCTTTTTTGGGATGCCGTATTCTACCTTTGATTCTTTGGAGTGAACAGTTGTCTGCAAAAGTGATATTGCCCCATCTTCTACCTGCACCGTGGATCCTGCTCCATTTCTGTATTTCCTTTCAGACATGGTCCTAATGTTGTTAGTTTTCCTGAGTTCAATTGAGATTCCAAGGTTGCTACTTACCCTAGGGCAGCCCTAATTCTCCCTGGTGTACTATGCCTTGGTCCCCCTCTCCCGAACATTTCCTCAAAAGTATCAGGAGACACCAATCCCTTAACTGTTCTTGTTTCTCTCCCAGAGAGCCCTGGGAAAGAAGGAAGGAGAATTCCAGGCAGGGATTGAGGGGTGAGCTAAAGACATTGATGACTTACCCCTCTCTTGGTTACAAGCTACCCTTCTCCATCGCTGAAGCCTATAGGAGTCCCCAGGATGGTCACTGCTGTCTCTCTGCAGCTTCTCACCCTCCTTCCTTCTGTCCCTCCCACAGTTCCTCAGATTCTAGACAGCCACTGGGAGATCATGTCACAGAGCCTTCACTTCCCTAGGATGTCCCTGTAAAGAAAATAACCAGTCCCAGGCCAGCATCATACCCTTACTGACTCCTGTGCCCTCCTCCATGGTGTTTGCAGGTTGAGCATGATTCTTTGTGACAGAGAAGATAGAGGCCAATTTACAGAGGAATTGCTTCACTGTGTTCTCCTCCTCTTGGACCACCTATGTCGTTGTCCTGACCTTTGGCATAATTCCCAAATCATTCCCCATCTTCAGAGCAAGTCCTATAGGATGAAAGGGCACCTTAGATAGATGAGTATCAAATCCTGCTGCCTTGCTGTGCGGCTAAGTGACTCAGCCCCCCAGATGACTCTCCTCATCTGTACAAGAGGGATGAGGGCATGGCCAGTGTGCTGACTCCCCTCCATGTGCCATACCACCAGCAAGACCCACCCCATCCCTGTATGCTTCAGACTGAGGGGTTTCTGGGGACATGATGTTTTCAGTGCTAAGACACAGTCCCTAGGAGGACTGGGATCACTGGTCATCCTCCAGCTCCACCCAGATCCACTCTCTGAAGATCTGTTGCATGTCCTGGGAGACTGACCCTATGGATGGTATTCCTTAGCTCCTCTGCCCTCCAGATTTAGCTCAGGTTCAACCTGTGGGGGTTGGCTGCAGGAGATGAGTTGGTAGGAGGAAAGAAATGCAGGGGTATTTCTTCCTCACTCCGTGTCTGGTTTGAGGCCTCTACCATGGCTTCAGCTGTCACTGGGCTCCAGTGACACTCATGCTCCTCCTTGTTCCTTCAGGCCAAGGCAAGGTAGGAACCCCACCCAACTGCTGGCCTCTGACCCCCTTCCTGGGACCCCATCCACATTTGTAAGTATTCCCTGCATTAAATTCTCTTGTTTGACCTATCTGGGATAACTTCTGCTGAGTGTGTAGTAACAATTAAATTCTATACCCTGTAGGAGGGATCCAGCTCAGTGACCCACCTTCGGTAAAGTTCAGCAATCTGTTTACTGTTATAATTGTGCCAGTTTCTAGCTGGTGCTTTTTTCACCTAGGTGTTTCAGGAGGTGTTCTGGACTTGTAGGTAGAAAAGTCTCAGTGTGGGTCCTGACTCTTAATTACTGAAAGTATGGCCTTGGGCAAATCCCTTCATTTTCCCTCCTCCCCCCGAGCTTCATTTTCCTCATCCGTGAAATGAGGTTCATAACCATGACCCCTGCTGTGACTGTTGACTGGTGGGCATTTTGAATCTGTGCCTGGTGTCCAAAGTGGTAGTCAGTGGTGTGAGACCCTCCCTGTGGCCTTTACTGCTTATAAGCAGGACAAAGACCCCTCTTTAGTTCTTCCCCCAAAGACATACATTTGAATGAGGAGACGCTGTTTCTCTGTCCTTTCTTGTTCCCAAGTAATCATTGATGACAAATATGACACAGGTCATTTTTATAGGTTTCTGTCTTGGCCTCTGGGCCCATGGCAGCCTCTTCCCTCATCCTTTCCATCTGGCAGATGAAGAGGATGATGGGACATGTGGGTCTCTGCCCACTCTCAGTCAGCACAGCTTCCCGTTAGTGAAACAGGGATGCCACAGCACTTCTTCAGCATTCTCTCATTCCCTTTGTGCTAGCTGAACCCAACTCGGAGTAGCAATCTTTGAGCATTGCCAGTGTGTCTCCCAGGGAGGTGTGGAGAGAACAAGGGGTACAGGACATAACACTGGTTTAGACAATACCCTTCTTGCATCAGGTAGCCTGATGTGGCTGGTAGGAAGATGATTAGTGTAGTACAAACTTAGAATCTTTATATTTCTTCCAGCCCTGAGATTCTGAGTCTTTGGTGTCCCTTACTGTCTAACTCAATGGCCTATTGCATTAGTTTCTCTTCAGAGAGAGAGGTACCTTGTACAATTATTTGATCACTTTGGTTGCAAGTTGTACAAATTCAGGTATACCTTGTGAATTTTATTTGTTTACTCATTTGAGAGAGAGAGAGAACACAAGCAGGAGGGGGTAGGGGAAGAGGGAGGAGAAGCAGATTCCCCAGTGAACAGGGAGCCCAATGCGGGGCTTGACCCCAGGACCCTGGGATCATAATCTGAGCTGAAGGCAAACACCCAACCAACTGAGCCACCCAGGCAATCCACCACCCTATGAATTTTTTAAAAAGGAATATATAGTTTCTTCTAACTAAACTTGTACCTCTTCAGGCAAAGCTGTATCCAGAGACACCAACAACTCTTAGGCCACCAATTTGTTTGCCTTCAGCTGTCAGCTGTGGTTTCTTCTGTATCTCTTTGTGATATTTAAAGATGCCCCCAGCAGATCCAAGCTTACATACCACCACCTCAGGTGGTACATAAGAAAGCAAGTGCCCTTTGCTTAGGAGCTCCAGCCAACATCCTGAAATTAGGCTTGTTGAACCTGACCAATCAAGCTTGGATCATGTGACCATTCCTCACCAATCACCATGGCCAGGGGTGTGTGATGACCCGATTAACTGGATCTGCTGCCCAATCTGGCATGAGAGGGGGACAGGCCCTACAGAACCGCAGGGGAGGTTGACCTCATAACTCCAAAACCATTCTGAGGTCTAATATGTGAAGTTTCTACAATCCCTTTATGTTCACTTCTTGGGCAACAATGTACTGCCATTGAGAGCTAGACTACTTGAGTTCAAGTGCTTTCTGGCTATGTGAGCTTGAGCAAGTTACTCAACTGTCCTAAGCTGCCTCATATGCAAAATTAGAATAAAAATTTCGTCTATCTTGGAAACATCCCATGAGATTAAACAGTGAAGATTAAACAATCTATTGCAAAGTGGTAAGAACAGGGTGTGGCACATAGTAAATTCTATGTGGGTGTGCTTTGTGTTAGGGATTCCAAGATAAATCAACTAGACCTGCACCCTGCCTTTATGGAGTACATAGCCTGCAGAAGGCTGGGGTTCTTCTAATCAACACATACTGATTGAGACCTAATGTGGGAGATGAAATGAATGAGTGATTATAATAGAGACTGGTGAGTGTAAGAGCCCAGAGAGTTATCTAAGGGAAGCTTCCAGAACTGAGGATTAGCAGGTAAATTTGAAAGTAGGCAGGATATATCTCGCAGAGAGAACAGTGAATACAAAAGCCTGGAGACAAGACTGGATATACTGCCTTGAGGAAGTAGAAGTTTGAGGGCTAAAGGCTGACACTTGAGGTTGGATGGGAAGATAGGGGTGGCAGTGGCCTGGGAAATAGCCATGGTGAGGCTGGAGAGGGCAGTAGGTGACACATTGCCCAACTGGGGTCTTGCAGTCTCTTGCAGGAATCTGGGTTTCAGTTCAGGGGCTGTGCAGACCTCTGAAGAAATTTCTATTTTGCTTAATTTTTAAAATTATGTTATGTTTAACAACTTTTGTGAGGTGCAACTGATGTATGATATACTGCATATGTAATTGCACAGTTTGATAAAGTTTGTCATGTGTATGTACCAATGAAACCATCACCTCTATTAGCAATGAATATCTCCATCACTCCCAAGGTTTTCTTTTGTCTCTTTGTTGTCCCTTCTCTGTGGTCATCCCCACCTCTTCCATCCCCAGTGAACTACTAATCTGCTTTCTATCACCATAAATTGTTAACTTATATTTTCTAGAAATTTATATAAATAGAAAGATACAGTTTGAACTTTTTTTAGTGATGGGGGCTGGCTTTATTCACACAACACAATTATTTTAATATTCCTCCATAATATTTCTTTTTATTCCAATGGAGTAGTATTCCACTGTAAGAATATATCACAGTTTGTTGTCTATTCACCTAATGAGCAATTGAGTTGCTCCCACTTTGGGAATATTACAGATAATTCTGCTGTGAACATTTATGTGTAAATCTTTGTGTGGACATGTATTTTTCTTTCTCCTGAATAAATACTTAGAGTGAAATGGCTGGATGATATCAAAGGTGTGTAAAAACTTTTTAAGAAACTGCTCAACTGGGTGCCTGGATGGCTCAGTGGGTTAAGCCGCTGCCTTCGGCTCAGGTCGTGATCTCAGGATCCTGGGATCGAGTCCCGCATCGGGATCTCTGCTCAGCAGGGAGCCTGCTTCTCTCTCTCTCTCTCTGCCTGCCTCTCTGTCTACTGTGAACTCTCTCTGTCAAATAAATAAATAGATAGATAGATAGATAGATAGATAAAAAGAAACTGCTCAACTGTTTTCCAAAGTGGTGGTACTACTTTTCATTCCCACCAGCAGGTTTTAAGAATTCCAGTTGTGTCTCATCCCCACCAACATTTGGTATCCTGACTCTTTTTTTGCTTTAGTTGTTCTAACATTTGGGTAGTGGTTTCAATTTGCTTTTTTCTCCTGACTAGTGATGTTGAACATCTTACAAATATATATTTGCCATCTATATATCTTTGGTGAAGTGACTGTTTAGACCTTTCCCCCATTTTGTACTAGGTTGTTCCTTTCTTTGAGCATTCCTTATATCTTCTGGATACTTATCTTTGATCATACCTATAGTTTTCAGATACTTTCTCTGAGTTTGCAACTTGACCTTTAATTTTCTTCTTTATTTTTTTGCTTTTTTTTTTTTATTATATTAGTCACCATACAGTATGTCATTAGTTTTTAATGTTGACCTTTAATTTTCATAACAGTATCTTTCAAAGAGCAGAAAGTTAAGTTTTGATGAGGTCCAATTTATCAATTTGTTCTTTCACGAATATTGCTTTTGGCAGTGTATCTATTTGCCTAGATCTGTGCCTACAGTTACAGAAATGTTCTCCAGTTTCTGTCCCTTGTTCTGTCAGTTATTGAGAGAGAGGTCCACTGAAATCTCTAACTATGATGTGAATTTGTCTATTTCTGCTGGTATTTCCATCAGTTTTTGCTTTGTGTATTTTAAGCCCTCTTCCTAGGAGCTTAAACATTTATAAAGGTTATGCCCTCTTGACAAATGACTCCTATATCATTGTGAAAGGACCTTCTTTTTTCTCTGCTAATAATCTACTTTGTCTGATATTCATGTAGCCACCCCAGTGTTTGATTAGGGTCAGCATGGTATATCTTTTTTCCTTTTTTTTTTTTTTTTTTTTGGCTTCTGACATATTTGTGACTTAATATTTAAGTGTATTTCTTGTAGACTGTATAGAGTTGTGTCTTGCTTTTTAATCCAGTTTGACAATCTGCCTTTTAATTGAGGGGTTTAGACCACCTATATCTATTGAGCTAATAGGTACAGTTAGCTTTAAATCTCTCATCCTGCCTATCGTTCTATCTGTTCTTTGTTTCCTTTCCTCTTTTCTGCTCTCTTTTGAATTGACAGCATGTTTGATTCTTTTTTTTTTTTTTTAAAGATTATATTTATTTATTTGACAGACAGAGATCACAAGTAGGCAGAGAGGCAGGCAGAAAGAGAGAGGAGGAAGCAGGCTCCCTGCTGAGCAGAGAGCCCGATGTGGGACTCGATCCCAGGACCCTGAGATCATGACCTGAGCCGAAGGCAGTGGCTTAACCCACTGAGCCACCCAGGCGCCCCAACAGCATGTTTGATTCTATATTATTTCTTTTGTTGGTTTTTTAGCTCTAATTATTTCCTTTGTTGATTTAGCAGTGTCTTTGGGTTTTATAGAATAGATCTTGAACTTATTCCAGCTTATCGTCAAATGATACCACTTTATTCACAGTAGGCTTTATAACAGTGGATTTCTATTTTCTTCCTCTGGACTTTTGTACTTGTTGTCATGCACTTTACTTCTGTGTATAAGCACCACACTGTTTTCTTATTTAAACAATTGATATCTTTTATAAAGTTTTAAATAATTTTTTAAAATTTATATATTTGCCTATGTGGTTCCCATTTACAATGCTCTTTATTCTTCTATCTGTATTCCCATCTGGTATCATTTTCCTTCTGTCTGAGAAACTTTAACATTTCTTATAGTACAACTCTGCTGATAATGAATTCTTTTGGGTTTTATATGTCTGGAAATGTCTTTATTTTGCCTTTGTTTTATGAAAGATATTTTTGCTCTTAGGTTTACAGTTCTTTTCTTTCTCTTTTAAAAAGATATCAGCCCCCACTGTGTTCTCGTTTACATTGTTTTCAATGAGAAATCTGTCATCATTACCTCTGTTTCTCTTTATATAATGTATCTTTTCTTTTCTTTCTTTTTTTTTTTTTTTTTTTTTTTTTTGGCTGCTTATAAGATTTTCTCTTAATCACTTGTTTAAAGAAATTTTATTTCTCTGAACTTCGGTGTAGTTTTCTTTGTTTCTTGTGCTTAAGATTCACTGGAATTGCTGAGGGCGGAATGTTTATAACTTTCATAAGATGTTGGAAATGTTTCAGCCATTAGTTCATCAAATACTTTTTCTGTGCTCCCTCCCCTTCTTTCTTTTGAGAATTCCAGGTACAATGTGTGAGGCCACTTAATGATGTCCCACAGCTCACCAATGCTCTGTTCGGTTTTTTATTCTTCTCTTCTCATTGTGTTCTGTTTCAGAACATTACTGATTTCAAGCTCACTGGTCCTTCCTTTCACGCTTTCTGATCTGCTGCCTGTCTCATTCAATGTCTTGTTCATTTCACACATTATCGTTTTCATTTCTAGAGGTTGACTAATGCCTTTTTTATATCTTATCTCTATTTGACTTTTTGAACATATGGAATCCAGTTAAAATAGCTGTCACTATGTCCTTATCTACCCATTCTAACACCTGGATCAATTTTGATTGACCAGTCATCTCACTGTGATTATAATTTCCTACTTCTTTGCATGCCTGATAATTTTTTATTGGATTCTAGACACTTTCTTTTACCTTTGTGGGTGCTGGATGTTGTTGTATCCCTATCAGTGTTCTTCAGCTTTGTCTGAGATGCAGTTAAGCTACTGAGAAGCAGTTTGACTTGGTTGGGGTGTGTGGTGGGGGGTTATTTTGTATATTTGTTAGGTGAGACCAGAGCAGTGCTCATTTCAAGACCAGTTACTCACCGCTACTGAGGCAAGACCCTACTGGGTGCTTGACTAAATGTTGCATGAATCCTGAGGGTTGCTAGTCTGGCTGGGGAAGATAGGCCTTGTTCCTCTTAGCCTTTCAGATTGCTCTTTTTCTGGCCTGTTCACACCCAGGCCAGATCAGTATTCAACTGAATAGTAGAGGGTGTCCTGATCTCCAGAGATCTCACTCTATACATTTTTCATCTCTCCAGTCCTCTGCCCTG
Source organism: Mustela lutreola (assembly GCF_030435805.1). Classification (NCBI taxonomy): domain Eukaryota; kingdom Metazoa; phylum Chordata; class Mammalia; order Carnivora; family Mustelidae; genus Mustela; species Mustela lutreola. The sequence goes on along the minus strand of NC_081291.1, from coordinate 52,662,384 downwards.
GACTCTCAGCTCTGTCTCCCCAACTCAGGGAGCCTACTAGTTTCTATTTAAGTTCCCCCCTGGAAACGACTCAGGCAGTAATCTGGGGCAGTCACTAGGATCACTTCTGATTTGCTACCTCTGAGTTATCACTGAGCACCATTGTCTGTTATCCAATCGCAAACAAATTAGTTCTGTAGGTTTTGCCTATTTTCAGATTTTTTGCAAGTGTTAGAGTAAAATGGTTTCTGGTCCTCCATCTTGGCTGGAAGCCTAAGTCCCTTGAGCAGCTTAAATCAAGAAAGCAATGGACCAGCTTTACATTTTAGAACAGTCCGTTTCTAGAAGTTCGTCCTAACCTCCCTGGGGTCTTAGGCATCCGGGCCCATCTTCCCGAGTGAGCTCATTTTCCCAAACTCCTCCAGCCCGCAAAGGTGGTGTGGGCATGAAGCCAGCCCTTCCCAACCAGCCCTGTACATTTCCTGGGAAGTGGCCCAGCCTCCCCCGCTGTCACCTCACATTTTTGTCTACAGGTCCCTGGCACTCAGAGACAGGGAGTATTTGGGTGAGTGAAGCCACTTGTCACTGTGTTGGCAAGAGCAGCAGAGTTGATACCAGGACAACATTCAAGGGCCACAGGAAGAGAAATCAGCTTTTACATTAGAGAAGCACTTCTGCATCGGGCTCATCCACATCCTGACCTCTGTTCAGTCAGCAGGTCAAGGACTTTTATCCCGTTCTTAGGGGCTGTAGTTATAGGTGGTCCCCCAGATGCTAAGTGGCATACTTTGTGTCTCTGAGTACTTGTGCTGGTTTTGAGGCCCAGGGTGGCTCTGTGGGGTCCTCTGGCCTTGCCCATGCCCCTAGGAGGCCCAGCAGGAAGGCCTGAGTGACTCAGAGCCACCGCCATAGCTTCCTTGCAGGCAGGAATCTCTCTGAGCTGAGGCCAAGGAGCACTCAGTGAAACAGCCCCCCAGACGACCATTTGCAGAGGTCTGCCTTGTCTGGTCAGTGCAAAGCTGGCAGGGATCAATGAGGATGACCGAGAGAGCACCATTCTTGCCAGGGAAGAGCAGTGCTTTATGGAAGGATGCCTGTGGATGCTGTGCCGTCACTGCATGCAAAACGCTACCTGGGAGGAGCTGGTGGAATTTTCCACCAAGGCCAAATCACAGACTGTGCTAGACAGCAGCCTCCGATTCTTGTCTATCCCTGTAATCCCAAGTGCTTAGAACACAGGAGAGTTTAGGGGAAAGGGATAAAGTGGGCTTCAGAGTCTCAGGACAGGGCAAGAAGTGGCACATGAGTATACTGGAGAAACTTCACCACCGTACACACCTAAGAGCCAGAAAGTCGTATTGCCTTGTGTCCTCAGGATGTCATTGGTGAAGGGAGGGAGACCACATGCGGCCTTTCAAGCTGCTTCCTGATTACTCGACTTATAGCACTAACCACCAAAACTTAAACCACTGCCTCCAAACTGGAGGTCTTCAGGCTAATCCTGTGGACACATGTCAAATTTTGTGTACATTGCCTTATCCTGCCTGCTGTTTTGAACTGGAATTAGTTGCCAGAATCCCCAAACTGAGTGATGTCATGGAAAAATCTGGATTTCTAACTTCTCTTCAAAATGTAAAAGCCCAGGCAACCGTGAGCTGAGTGATGGCCACTCTCCAAGCCACCCCCGGCTCAGTCCCAACCATACCCTATTGCCTCCCACACCATGAGGACAGTGGGTACTCACTGATTTCTGTGGACACTCAGCTCACAATCCTGGGAGTGCTGGAAGGCCGTGTCCTCCATCATATAGGGCTCGTCTTCCTCTACTTTCCATGTGATGGGTCAGCTCCCTCTCCTTTGTGACAGCCTCAAGCTGACACATTGCTGTGTCGTCCTGGTATACCCAACTCAAACCTCCAAGCCCCCTGACAAAAAGCCTGGCTCCACATACAACGGGACTTCCCCACCAAACCTGCCCATTGAAGGAGTTGATCTGAAGCTCATTCTTAGGAAAAATGGAGCAGTTATTATTCTGGCAGAGGACAAAGCCTTACCTAAAAGGCATAGCATGTGGAGCTCTTGGTCCTAGGAGATACACAAGGGAGGTATTTTGCTGGAGACAAGAGTCCTTCTGGGTAAACTGGCTGGCCTGATATGGGGTCAGGGTACAGAAGGCAATCATGTATGCTTCCTTGGAGAGAACAGGCCATCCCTCTGGAGGCAGGGGGATGACTCACATGACCTGTGCTGGGTTCTCTTAGCCTTCAAAGACTGGAGGCTCTAAAAAGGGTGTTTTATATTTTCTTTAGGTAGCAATGATCCCCCAAAACATGTTTCCTCAAGGCCACAGAGAGAAGGTCCTGGGACTCTTTGGCATTGGGAGATCATAAGCTGATAGGGTCAGATGGTGCATCTGGTCATGAAATGTGCACTACTTGAGTGGAGAAATGGGCCCCCTGGTGATATCTCCAAGGCTGAAATGGACAGAGCCCCTGGTAGGGTCACCTTGGGATACAGTGCTATATCAGATATGGAAGCCATGGTATTGCCATGTAATTACCAGCTAACCCCAAGTTGTCTGCAAGTGGGTCAAATGGCTTCAGCTGCCTTGAGCATGAGGAGGGAGCATTTCACCTGCAAGTAACTGGACATATAACGAAGTACTAAAATAGTAAATGCCTGGTAGTGGAAGCTCCCCAGGCTGATTCAGTAAGATCCAGTGCCATCTCATTGTGTCAGCCTCATGACTGCAAAATGGCTGCCATTGCTTCAGGCCTTACTTCCTCACAGGAAAGCATCCAAAGATAGGAAGAAGAGGGCAAGGAAGAAGGGCTCTCCTTGTATCTCTGTCTTTGTACTGGGGAAAGAATCCTTTTCTGGGACCCCTCCAGCAGAAGTCTTAAAGAATGGGTCAGAAGATACCCTTTGCTGGGAGGGAGTGTGGGAAAGTGAATGTCAGTCATAGAAATGACTTGCTATGTCTTGACAGCATGGACAAGGTGAGGAGAAGGATTATTGGATGGACAACAACTGGGCTACCCTGCCACAACTGTAGAACAAAGTCTGGACTGAGAATCTCATGGAGCTGCTGGCAGATGCCGAAGAATACACACTGTTTAAGCTTTGTTCCTTAGGGTTATTTTCCATAAAATCCTAGAATATTAAAGTTTTAGTTAGTCAGCCTCTCCTGGAAGGTTTCCAGTTTTTCTTGCCTACCCAGTGGCCCCTATGAAGAGCCCTTGGTTCCATTTTGTGTCCTCATTTCATTACATTCCCCATCCCCATGTCTTACTCTCAGGAAAGAAGGCATTTGATTTGAACAAATTCATGCTGAAGTATTAAGGCTAATAGGTCTCAGTCTTGGTCCATGTCTATGAACAAACAAAGCTTGTTGACCTCAAAGAGTAAATCATCAGTCAGTACTAGGTTTCCAGAGTGTGGGATTTGGAAAAGAAAAATATATTGCTTCTGGGGAGGAGTAGCAAATATGGGATGGGGGGAATCCTATCTTATGTTATTTCATCATTGCACAGCAGGAACATTTTAGGATGCAGGAGTAGAGTAGAAGTAGCATTTATGAAGCATACAACTATGTTAATTCATTTAATTCTTACAGTGACCCAGTAAGATAGTGATTAGAATCCCTGTTTTCTAGATGAGGAGAGAGAGGCTATGTCATTCCACCAAGGTCACACAGCTGGAAAGTGGTAGAAAGAGGGTTCCAGCATCAGGCCCATACTGTTCAGAATCCCTGGTCCTACCCAGCTCCTACATATCCTTCCCTTTTATCATCTTCATTTCAGGGGGCCCTGACTGAGCCTGGGCCTCCAAGGGCCCAGTCAGAAATCACACAAAGACATTACTACCTGCATTTGGATTCCCTTATTTTCTCCAGAAGCTCACAGCTCCCAGTGGGGCCAGGCCTCATGGCAGGGCTGTGCCCTCCAGCCAGCCAATATGGGGAGGAGGAGAACAGGACATCTGATCAGGGAGCAGGGTGAATAATGGGTCTACAGGGCCTCACTGTCCTGGGCTGTCATAGCACAAGGGCCCAGTGACATTGGGGGACCAAGCCAGAACCTCAATGTCCTAGACTTTGCAGGGCCTGTCACCTGAGCCAGCTGCAGGGGGCCTGGCAGAACATCTACATTAGATGCAAAAAGAGGATTAAGAGAGAGGAAGGGACCTGTCAATTCCCAGTGTCCCTGTGTGTCAGGGCCAAAGCTCAAGCCAGGTCCTCCTGACTCATTCAGTTCTCATTCCAGTTTATCATAGTCTCAGAGTATTTCATTAGAGATTTATGAAGCACCTGCCATGGGCCAGGCCCTGGGGTAACTAGGGTGAGAGTGAGGCAAGGTCCTTGTTCCCACTGGGCCTCCAAACAACGACAGCTAATGTGGAGGGATACTCTTGAAACCAGTGAACATTAGTGTTTGAAGGACCCACAGAGAAGTGGCAAACCCAGAAGTGGCAAACCTCAATGTCCCCAAGGCCAGGCAGATGCCATGCTGTGCAAGGTGGGGCTAACAGTGGGGAGTGGTGGGACTTTGGACCCACTAAGGAAAAAGTCACATTCAGTCCCACCCAGTGATTCACCTTGTAAGAGTGTGGGATCCTGGAGCCAGGTATTTGTATTTCTAAGAAAATCCAGAAATCTGTACTTTTATATATAATTTTTCAAATTTTTAAGTCTCTCTTCAAGCCAAACAAAAAAAATCATCTACCGGTTGAAGTCTATCCAAGGCTGCTGCCCACAGCTCATGGGGCACAGAGAGAGAAAGGATTTTCCCGTGATCACACAGCAAGGAAGTGGCTGAGTCAGGCCTCAAACCTGAGTCTCCTGGTCCAAGCAGGGGACCTCATAGGCCTACTTCACATCAACTTTGAAGTCCATTTTCTCTTCCAGATGTGGGACGATATTCTAGTTTTGGGCACAGAGAAATACAGCCCTCCTGAAACGTTTCCTATAAGAAACCTGCTGGGAAATTGACAACATGTCTTCCGAAGAGTAGTCTGCAATTTTAATCCTGAAGCTATGTCTGACATGGAGCTATTTCTGTTCCTTGTTGCTCAGACTGCAGTAGACCCGGTGCTTCCCCCTTTAAGAGAGGCAGAGCACATGGTTTATGGTGTATGGAGCCCTGGGTTCTCTTCTGGGCTTCCAGGCCCTGTACAGGACCAGCTTGGGAGTGGGAGTGGGGTCTGTCCCACTATGTCTACAGCAGCCTTTTGGCAAAGACCCTCTCTCCCAAAGCCTGCACCTCCAGGAGACCATCCCAGGTAACTTGGAGCTTGGGTACCACTGATTCACCTGGAGTCAGAGTGACTAACAGCACAGGCCTTATTGCTGGATGGAGCTGGATCTGAATCCTGGCTCTGCCACTTTCCAGCTCTGTGACCTGAGGCAAGTCATTGTACCTGCCTGAGCTTCAGAAGTCCTCATCTCTAAATTGTAGTACAACTCTGTTCCTATCTGAGGTTCCTATAGGTAGGAAAGTTGCCACTTGGTTATTAATAGCAGTGTTAAATACAACAAATCAACATGTAGCTCAACTGAATTGAGAAACAGAAAATTCTGGGTAACAACAAATTTGGCGAATGCTTTTCCTTTCTGATTTATGCCTAGGTTAAGTTTTTGCATTTTTAACAAGTATTTATATATAGCATTTACTAAACGGCAAACTCTGTGCTAAGCACTATACAAATATTGACTCATTTAATCCTTCCAGCCACTCTCTGAGGCAGATACTATTTTCCAGACTTAACAGGTGAGGAAACTGAGGCATAGAGTAAGTGATTCGCACCAGGATATGCACCTGAGCCATGGCAAGGCCAGGCTTCCAAACCAATCCATGTGGCCAAGGAGTCGGGCGCATCACTCCTTATCCCTCCTTTTCAGCTCTATTCCTTCTGAAACATTTTCCCATGTAGAGTTGAGCAGCTTAAAGGAAAGAAGTATGTATCCTTTCTCTACCCAAGGACACAGTCGAGAGACTGTGTCATTGAGAGACAAAAGGCATGGAATCAAATCCCCACTCTGTCTCCTGCTTAGTTGTGGGATGCTGGCAAGTAATTCCCCCCTCCCGTGGGTCTCACTGTCCTCATCTCTGAACTGGGCTACGGTCAGCACCTAACTCTCAATTAGAGGGAAGTGAAATCAGCCATGGATGTGAAAGTGCTTTCTAGAGTCTTAAATGCACTGTTTGGGGCTTGAGGGAGTTAAATAGTCAGGTATATAAAGCTGGTTTTCACTAAAAAGTGTCCAGCACCTGTGTGTTGCCTCTGTTGTCTATGAAGATCCAGGAGACTCACGGTGAAGCCAGCAAGCAATCAGCAGCCCCCACCCACCCCCGCCACGGCAAGTGGTCATCCCATCCTGTCCCACCCAGCCCCGCCTGGATGCTTTGTCCAGGATTCAGGTGGGTTTACAATCAGACGCTAAGCGGCACAGCCCTCACTCAAAGCACAGCATCAATACCCATGTGGGTCGTAAGAGGATTTCTGCCTTTCGTTGCTTGGCAATATTTTGTTTAAATGAACTATGCCAGGGATTAATATAGTTTGTGAGTTTAACTGCTTACTTGGCAGGAAGGGGAAAATGAACAGAGTTTGAAGAAATCTGGTGTGAAAACGGTTTTTAGAATGCGGGTGTGCAGACGATGCTTAAGGGTGTGGGATGTGGAGCTGGACTCCGGAGGAAATGCCCCTGGTTTTCATCCCCACTGGGCTATTTTCCAGCTGTGGGACCCTTTGCCTGCCCCCATCTCCTCTGACAAATAGCAGCCACTCCCACGGGGTGAGGAGGCAAGATGCTGCCTGCGGCAAGACTGCCCAATGCCCAGCAGGCAGCTCGAGCTCCGCAAATAAAGAGTCCGCGCCCTGAGCAGCTCTGTACCCCATGCTCCAGCACCCAAAGGCGGACACATAGCACATGGGGGGCCTCCAATGAAAATGTGTCCTGTTAGCCAGTGAATGGTAAATAGAGCCAGTTGTCATTCTTCACAGATTCCATGTTATTTATTCACCTACTTACTGAAATTTATTTGTAACCCTCAAATCAATACTCAGGGTTCTCTTGCGGTCATTTGAAGATAGCTGCAGAGCAGGGAAAAGATTTTTCAGTGCTCAAGTTCCTAACAGAGGCTGAACAATGTGTCACTCCGCCTTCTGGTTTCAGCTCTTGTATGGAAACAACTGGGCTTTTTTGTGGTCTACTTGGTGCCAGGTTTTTCACGTTTTTGCACTTTTTGTTGGTGATGTGGTTGTTGAAAAGAGCCCCCAAGTACAGAGCTGAAGTGCTGGCTACTGTTCCTAAGCCCAGAAGGCTGTGGTGTGTCTTGTGGAGAAAATGCACGTGTGAGAAGATGTTCATTCAGGCATGAGGTACGGTGCCGTTGGTCGTGAATTTAATGTTAACAAATCTGCAGTAGATATTAAATAAGGTGTCTTTATACAGAAACACTCATAAAACGAAGTTCTGCATTGATCAGCTGATGAAAATACTGTGAAGTGAGGCTCTTGGGAACCTCACCCTACATTTTCCCTGGGAGCAGTGGTTTTCTATTCACTAACTCGGTGTTTGTGGAGACTTTATAGGACATAACTACTGCTAATAATGAGAATCTACTAGACAGCGGTGGTTACTGGGTGTCTTACTGTTTTTGTTCTTCAAAAGAGAGTCAGGAAAGAAGTTGGGGTTTGGAGTTCACCCATCTTGAGAGTGGTTTTGAGGATCAAATTAGATAAGGCTCTGAAAGATGGTTGAAAACTGTAAAGTCTGTGTGTGGGTATTGTAAATGGTATCACCTTATCTATTGCATGGACATCCACCAAAGTTGTCCTGTACCAAGGCCTCTGTGGAGGGCCTGCCTTGGTCCATGGGGCTGAGATTGAGTTTCAGTGTCTTGAGAGACCAACCGCATTAAAAGGGGACAGAGGAAGTCTTAGTAGACCTGATAGACACACTCCCCTGCATGTTAATTATTTGCCAGATCTTGGATGAGAGCTGTTCCCAGCTGCTACCCACACTTTTGTCACCACCCAGTCTGGGACATCATTGTCTCTTGGCTGGACAGTGGCGTGACTGCCTCACTGTTGTCAGCCTCCCCTCTGGGTTTCCTGTATCTATTCTCTACGTTGCAGTGACTGATCCCCTCACTCCTCAACTTTATGCCCTTTAATGGCTTCCCATTTTCCCCAGGAAAAAAACAAAGGCCCTGCTATGGCTCGTGAGTCTCTGGGTGCTCAGGGCCCTGTCCTTGCTTTCAGCTTTATCTGATAACACACTGCCCCATGCTTTGTGCTGCAGCCACACTGGCTTCCTCTCTAATCTTTGATCACACTGCACCCTTTCTGCTACATGACCTTTGCACTTGCTAAACCTCTCTCCCTGTCCCATTACCTACTCCCCCACCTCCAACACCTATACCAGCTCACAGCCTGTGTATCCTTCAGGTCTCAGCTCCAGTCACTTCCCTGACAACCCTGCCCCAGAATAAAGTGGTCTCCATGACATAGGTACCCCCCCCCCATTACATTTTCCCCTTCACAGAACATGTATCACTAATGTTTCACATTTACTTGAATGACCATTTGGTAAATGATCATCTCCCAGACTTTAAACTCTACAAGGTCAGACATCAGGGCTGCCTTGGCTCCCTACTGAGTCCCCAGAGCATAGGAGAGGGACTGGCATATTGTAGATGTTCAATAAACTTAGTAAATGAGCAAACAGCTAAATCCTACTGTACAAGATCTAAGATCTACTGGACAAGGCATCCTCTGCAGTTCACAGATTAGAAGGACTATGAGCTAACATCTGTGGAGCCTAACCATGTACATGGATGATCTCTAATTTTCACAACCATCTGACAAAGTGGAGAGCTAGCTAATATGTCCCCATATTGAAAGAAAATTATGACAAGGCTCAGAGAGATGGGAGAAGTGGCTGAAGGATGCATAGCTAAGGAGCACCTGGGTGGCTCAGTCGGTTAAGTGTCTGCCTTCGGCTCAGGTCATAATCTCTGGGTCCTGGGATCAAGCTCCAGGTCAGGCTCTCTGCTCAGTAGGGAGTCTGCTTCTCCATCTCCCTCTTGCCCTCCACCCCACCCATGCTCTGTCTCTATCTCTCTTTCCCTCTCTCTCAAATAAATAAAATAAAATCTTAAAAAAAAAAAAAAGGTGCATAGCTAAGAAGGGTCAAGGGTAGGATTTGCACCCAGGCCTGGCTGATCTGTGCTCTGAGCCTCCCACGTTAGCCCTTCCTTTGTCTTCTCACCTTTGGATCACCCTCACCCTGCACATGACAGTTGTATATGTGAAGGGATCCATCATTTAGGGGACTGAGGACTTGACTTCATGTTACCAGCCTTTCTGATGTTTTCTCCTTTGAATACACTGGTTTCAAAAGCAGAGCAAGATGGAATATACTGGTTTCAAAGGCATTGTGGATTCTGTTCTAAGGGACTCCTTGATTGCCTGGCCACCTTTAGCACAACACTTTGCAGAAAGGTACTCACCTCTTCAGGAAGCCAAATCCAACTGATGGATGCAGTGCCTGCTGGCAGCATTGGATATGGTTGGGGATGTTTTGGCCTCATAGTTCCCCAGGGGGTACATAGGATGCTGAGATAGTGGGACTCATTGGATTCACTTTACACAGAGGGATACATAGGCCCAGGATAGGGAGGGAATTCACCCAAGATCAGAGAGTGAGTTTGAAAAGCTGAGGCTCTGACCTCTCTGGGTTTTAGTGCTCATCTTTGCCTTGAGGTCAAGATGCCAGGAAAATGTTCTTTCTCTACCAATTTATCATGGTATCTGAAGTTTCACCATTAATTCTTTCATCTTAAATAAATTTTTGCTAGTTCTCTAAGAGAATGAAAATACCCTTGGATGGGTTGAAGAAAGGAGGGATACCCTAAGTCATTGGCCAAATAATTTATTCATTCACATCTTCATCCATCCACCTATCTGCCTGTCTCTCCATCTGTATTTCCATCTTTCCACTTATCTGACTCCACCCATCCATCCATCTGTCCATCCGTCCATCCATCCAACCCATGGCTCTCCCATCCATCCATCCATCCATCCATCCAATCCATCCCCTTCTCTTTCCATCTATATCTCCATGTACCCACTTATCCATCTTTCCCCTCACCCATTCACCCACCTGCCCCTTTTACCAGAGTCCCATTGAACATCAGTTCTGTGACCATAGAACACTAATTTATTCCATGGAATAAAAAGAAGAAAAGTCTCAGTTCTGGTCTCTGCAGAACCCCTGGTACCCTAGAGACAGCAGATCTGTAAAGCCACATTCCTTCTGCACTGTGAGGGCTACACTAAGGAAGTATTGATAGCTCAGCTTCAAAAAGAAGAGATAACTAGGCGGAAAGAATCTGGAGACCCTGACCCTGAGTGCATCATCCCAGCTCCTGCTGTTCATTGGCTCTGTGTCCTTGGGCCATGCTTCTTCCATCTGGACTCAGCCTACCCATAGGTGGTATGAGCAAGTTGGACTCGATGAATGTTTCCTAGACTCAGTCATTCATATACCTCCCTTCACACCTATAGATGAGATAACCTGTACTAAAAAGTACTTAATGTTTTTATTCAAATGAGCTCTTTTTTAAAACCAAAATACATTTTAGAATGAAGCCTTATTGCTACCATAAATGGAAAAAAATGGTAACAGCTCTCATAAATAGAAAGTAACCATAAAAATACTTGAAAAAGGAAAGCAAACTGCTAATGTTGTTAAATTCTGCATAGACCTTGCTTCTCAGTGAAGGAGGCCAGATTTCCTTGGTTGATAGAGAACTTAGCAAGCTCTGGAGAGCTGTTAAACGTAAGCTAGGACACAGCAGAGACTCTCCCCTTAGAGTAGCCACTCCTTGGGGAGAAGTGTCCTTGCAGTCTGCTTAAATATCACAGGATGGTGATATTGAAAAGCAGGAAACCCTGCTTTGGAAGCATCAAGCCAGGTGCTGTCTGTCCTGGCCACTCTCTTCTCAGCCCTCCCCATGTGCCCTAGGCCTGGCCTCTCCTGAGAACTCACACCTCCCCCCACAAGCCTCCCAGGAGTCAAAGGTCAGGAAGCCATGTAACTCAAACCCAGTGGTATCTGCTTCAAATCCTGACTGAGGAGGGAAACCAATATGGAAATCTGAAGCTGTCCCATCCCAGAGCTTGGCAGGAGTCTGTTACTGCCCGTCACTCAGAGAGGGCTCTGACCCATTCTAATCTTACCTTCCGCCACCAGACTCTTCCACCACATCTCCACCACCCTCCATCCTGAACCTAGGGTCTCCAAAGCCCATGACCATGTAGAGTCCCCAGCCCATGGCCATTCTGAATTTCCCTGTAGCATTAACAGGTATGATCAGAAAACAGTGTCTCTTACTCATGCCAAGGCCTAAAGTGACCAACTAAGTCTTCACACCCTTGGAAGGCAGGTGGCCTGGTGGGTGGAGACAGAAAACCCAGGTTTGCGTTGTGTTGTGCTGTGATGGCTCCCCACACGTCGTTACCTCTGGATTTCTGGATGCTGCTGAGCCTTCTCCAGCATTACTGACATCAAGGGTATTATTTACTGGGAAAAAAAAATTTCCATTTTTGATTCAGATTTCAGAAGGATATTTGAAATCTTAAAGCTGCTGCCAGCTCTGTTGAGGGACACAGAAAAGCCCACTTTCTCATGTGGCCTTGGCTCCAGCTGGCGCCATGGCAGAGAAGGCTCGTCTTGGCAGCACCTAGCCCCAGCCCCCAGATGGGAATGGCCACGCCAGAACTGCCCAGAAGGGGGAAAACACAGCACTGGGCATTGCCTTAGAAAGTGCTTTTTCTCTCTTGTTAATAGTACAGTCTCTGAGGTGGGTCTTCCCTGCATGCCTGCCTTCCTTTGTCTCTCTTCCTTCCATCCTCTCTTCCTTCTTTCTTTTCTTTCCTCTCCTTTTCTTTTCTTCTTTCTTTTTTTCTTCCTTTCCCTTCCCTTTCCCTTCCTTCCTTCCTTCCACCAGGGCTGGTGTTTGACTAACAAGCATAGTCAGGGGAGCCCTGTGGGTTGTTTATAGCTGGTGTCCCTTTTGCTAGCCCCCAGGGCCATATCATTTGTTCAATATTTTAACCATCCCCTTGTATTCAAAAATATTTATTGAGCATCAAGTTCTGAGACAAACCAGTATCCAGATATGATTCCTCACTCAAAAGCTTATGGGAGACACGTCTGTCATCACAGTGCAAGAAGTCTAGACACAGTGCCTGTCGTAGGAGTTAGAGAAGAGTGCCCTTATATCTTGGTCAGAAATGGAGCAGAGACATTTTGGAAAAGTGACTCAGGGTGAAATTCCACATTCCAGATTCTTACTGAGTCCCCAAATGGCAGTACACGTAGGTATCCCTGAGAGATCTTTCAGGCCAGCATTCCCAAAGTGAGTGCTGAAGAATGCTAGTTTTGTGAGACGTTAATAGATGTTATTCCACAAAAGGTTCAAATAAAGTTAGTTTGGAAAATTCTGGGTCAAGCAAAACTACACTGGTTTCTGTGTTGCGGGACTTCATCAGAGCCTTCATGTGTTCGCTGCTTTGTGGAATCTATAAGGAAGGTGAGGACCGTAGCATGAAACATGGTGCCCTGTTTTAGGGAGTCTCTCAAAAGACTAGTGCTCCAAAGCTCACTCTGGGGGACTCTGATCCCCTTGTTCATGGACAAGGAAATAGGCCCAACAAGTGGCTGGCTTGTGACCAATATTTCACAGCGAGCCGGGGGCTGAGCTGGTACTAGAACCCAGGGCTCCTTCCCTATAAGCAGGGCATGTGGTTTGGGCTTTGGGTGCTAGTGGCACATGAGAAGAGTAGGATCCACGTGCACTGAAGCAATCCTGGAAAGATTACTAGAGGAGGCAGGATATGAGCTAGAAAGTCCAGAAGCCCTGGGGAGCTAATGACTTGTGACTTTATTGACTAAACAGAACTATCACTAAGAATCAGATATACCATAATTGACGCCCAGTTTGCATAGAGAGAAGTTCAGGCTGGGAAAGACTTCCCACTGGAGTTTGGTCCCTGAATTCACAAAGAGTGGAAGTCCTTGGAAGTGTATTTTCCAGGTACCCTCTTTCAAGAAGCCCTCCCCTGGTTGCTAACCCCAAGTCAAAATGATCCCTCCCCCAAAATTCTCACTCCAGGTGTTTTGTAGAATCATTTTGCCCATATTCCAGTCTTTCTTGAAAGTTTTGGTTTAGCCAATGTGATATCCTCACTGTTTTATAAGGAGTTAGAGAGCAGAGCTGGTGGTTTATTCTTCCTTGCATGCTCAACGTTTTTTAGAAACTCACTGTGTACTGGACATGGTGCTCAGTGTTTTCCCTGCATCCTTTCCATTATACCTTCACCACTGCCCCTCCCCTGCAGTAGCTATTTCTATCCCCATCTTACAGAAAAAAAAAAAAAAAAACTGAGGCTTGGGACATTGAAGTGACTTGCTCAAGAAAATGGGCCAGTAAATGATGAAGCAGAGACTTGAATGTGTTTCCCTTTCCTGGTCATTTGTGAAATTGGACTGACAGAGTCATAGATAATTCCACAGGCATGTTGCTGTCTTGGGGCATGACTCGACAGTAATAGGTCTGTCCTGTCTCTGCAAGGCTGGGGTTGGAGCCCCTACATAGCAGCCGTGTTTCAAGCTCAGCCCCTTCTCAGCTTGTTGACCGTAAGAGGATCCAGGGTGTGAAGTGGGGTCACCTGCAATTTAGAAGGGCAGGAGTCGTAGACTGACAGCTGGCATGGTCTTCAGGCTCCTATACCTACTACCCCTGTGTCCAGACTCACCCCAGGCTTTCTAGAGTCCTTGTCTCACTCCCTCTCGTGTCAGTACGGAATTTTCCATGCTGAGGGGCTCCTGGTTTCCCAACTGATCACTCTCCATCTCAGTCATTCACCTTTATTTATGGACAGAAAAAACTTAGATACAGAGTTCATACTTGTCAGTGTGGATGAAATTTTAACAATGTTGACACCGAAGAACCATTCTCCCTGAGGTTCTGGTTTGGGCCAGGGGATGGGGTCGGTGTCCTTTCTTCCGTAATTAAAAATTCACCAGCAAGGACAGATTGCTCATCAATCTTTCATCTCAACAGTCTCTGTTGGAGAAGACAGGGGCACCACTGATGAGGCATGACTGACTGCCCAGAGCTCCAGACCTCACTACCATGTGCATGAGTTCAGGGCCTTGGGTGGGAAGCAGGTGGGTCCAGCTGAGCCTGGGGTGAAGCTTCTTGAACATCACCAGAAGGATACTGGGCATGACAGGTGGCCAGTCCTAAGCTTTTTGCCTTCTAAGACCTGAAGACATTGTGGAGAGGCCAACAAAGAGTCAGAAAAGTGAATATGTGGAACAAAATGGTCAGGAGGTGTTGAAATAACAACAGCGCTAGTCGTAGCCATTCAAGATCCTAAAGATGCTAAGAGTAGATCCCAAATGTTCTCACTACAAAAAAGAAATGGCAATTATAGGACAGGATATCCAGATATACATGTTACTTACCCCATGGCGGCAATCATTCTGCAGCTTGTAAGTGTATCAAATCAACGTATTATAACCTACACAATGTTATATGTCAATTATGTCTCAAGTTGGCAATACGGATCTGATACATCCTCCTTGTTTTAGCCAAGTGTAAAGTTAATAGAAACTCTCCAGTTTAAAAAACAAAAACAATAACAACAAAAACAAAAACAAAAACAAAAACAAAAACAAACAAAACCGTAATGGGATAATATGTGAGAGGACTTCAGCATAGGGCCAACCTAGAGAAAGCATCTTAGTCCCTGTTGCTAGTTATTTTAATTGTTGTCAATGTTGTTGCCTCTGTTCCAGAACTCACCTCCTGTGCTGGTCTAAGACCGTTAAACTTCTCTGGGACTCAACTTCCTCATCTGTAGCATATGAATTCTAACAGTAGCTGCCTCTGGTAGTTGGGGCGAGGAGTAAATGAACTGGGTATCCCTCAGTGTTGTAAAATCACTATTGAGCAAACCCAGGCTGACATCAGTCTCCTGGCCTGGCCAAGCCCTGGGGTATTCCAGGCCAAGGGGAAGGGATAGCTTGGTGGGCAAACAAAACACTGGCTCTGCCCCTTTGTGGCTGTGTGGCCTGTGCAAGCCCACCCGTCTCTTGGACTCAGTTTCTCCATCTGTACAAAGCAGGTGCCAGAGCAGGTGATCTCCTGGGTCAGTTCTGGTTCTGGCTTCTGTGAAATCCTGCACATGGCTGCCTCTTGTCAGGCTCAAGTTTTTCCCGGAAGATCTTTAGGGAGGGGCGTTTTCAGGTGGCCACTTCATCTCCATGACTATTCTGTGTCAGCCTCGTGCTTGTGGGTTCCCTGCAGCTTTGCTCCTGGATCTCTGTGAACTCTGGGCTGGCTGTGTTTCCAGGAAGGGGGGCATTCTGGCTCTACAGTGAGAGGAATTTGAAGGGTGTTCAGTGGAAGAGAACAGACAAAGGTGGCAAGAGGACCTCAGGGTGCAGGCCAGGTTCCAGGTTCTGGGGAGGTGGGGTGGGCCAAGCAAGGCTCAGTTCAGGTGAGCGGAACAGAGAGATGCCAGCTAATAGTCATTAGGGTGGCACTGAGCCCCTGACACTTGGTAGGACCTGGTTAGCCTTGGCTCAGGGCCTGAGGGATGTGCATCCTGAGGTTGAACAGGGTACAGAAAGGCAGGGCCATTGTGCTGGACATCTGCTATTTGCCCCTTGAGACAACTCTCCACCCTCTTGCCACCGCCCTGTGCCCTAGGAGATGACCTATAGTCATCAGTGCACTTCCTCCCCTCTCTGGCTTCCTGTTGGCTGTGACCAATGGGGAGCTCTAGCAGGATATAAAGTGAGGGGGGCAGGGTTAGGGTATTTTGTCTCCAGCTGTCTCCCTCAGGATCACCGTGGGGTGGCTTCAGTCCTTGATCCCAGGTGACAGCTCCTGTCAAGGATGTTCTCTGTGCCTGGGTCTAGAAACCATTCCCACTTCCCATGCCCTAGGGGTGGTGGGAGCAGAATCCCCACGTCTGCTCCCCCCAGGGAAACTGTGCCACTCTTGCCCACTTCCGTGAAAAGGTCCTTTATGAAGGCTTCAGGATCCTGCCTGATTCAGCTCCCCCAGAGTTGCAGAGCAAGGGTTCAGGAAAGGGCTTCAGGATAGGAGGCTGTAGGGCCCCCCATCAAAACCATTTCTGGAATCTGATTCCCATCATCTTACCCTTGATTATTCTGACAGACCAACCTGGCATTCTCCCTCTGGACTTCTGGCTCCTGTGTTTAGAGCAGGAGAAGGGAAGGGATAGGAGACAGCAATGGCCGATTTGAAAGGGGAGCACACCTGAGCTGTGCAGGTCCTGGCTGGCAGCAGACCCCCATCAGGGACAGCATCATTAAGCACTCACGGGGACCAGATAGGCTGGGATTAGGGAGCATTTGTGGGCCTGAGCAGGCAGCTGACGTGACTCCAGCGCATTGCCAGCCTGCTGGCCTGTGGCCCAGAGGTGCAGCTGTCCCCGGAGGAGTCAGAAAGCTGGACTTGTGCATGAAATCCCTCAGTTTCTAAATACTGGGATCAGTTCAAATATTAAATTTTAAACAACCAGATCTGAATCTGGCCACTGGTTTGTGACCTGGAAAATACAAGCCCCTCTAACCTTTCTGATCTCGGTCTTGTTTGCTTGTAGGTTTTCCACACCTGGAGTGCAAACTGAGAGCAGCCAGGAGATAGGTGAGTGTGAGAGCCAAAACCCCGGGTTCACCTCGGGGGACTCAGAGACCCACTCACACCTGGGCACATACTTCAACACTATTACTGGACCTGGTTTAGCAATGTCTGGTTTGCTGACTATGTGTCTTACCACCTCCACTCTCCCCACCCGTATTGCATGTCTGCCCCAGCCCTTCCTAATCCTCTTCTGAGCACCAGAGCTCTGAGCAATGGCTCCCCAAAAACCGGTGGCTAGCAGTGGATGGGGAGGGAACCAGAAGCAGAGCTGAAGCTGCAGTTTGGGCCTATTTCCTAAATGTGACTTCCCCTCATCCCAGTACCGCACAGAGCTTGCATGTGACTTCTGTATCTCGGTGTGATATTCTGCCAAAATGCAGGTGTACCTGGATTAGTACATGGTCTTTTGCCATAAAGAGCAATATTCATGAGTGGGTTATAGGACTATCATATCAGTCCTTCATACATTAGTATCTTTTAATGCCATCTGATTACTTTTTGATTACTGTCTTGCTGGGGTCAGCCACACTGAGGGGTTTTTTCATTTGGGAATTGAGAAGGAAGAGCCCTCCATAGAGGCTGGGGCAGCGTGGGTAGGGTCTGGGGGCCTGCCAAGGACATTTCTGGTAGCTTAGTGACTATTTGTGCGGAGCTGGCTCTGGGAGAGCCATCTTTGGCCCCTGTGCTGGGTGGGTGAGTCCTCTGGATACCATGGATACCACCATGATACCACTGGGAAAGCATGCCCTCAACTCCAGACCATCTGTTTACAAACAGACATTTGAAGACAGAGCCCCTTGCTTGAGGGACTGTCTGGGAGTTCTCTGGGACAAGCCAGCTTGATTCCCTGCCAGTGTCCTGGGGCCGTTACTTCCCCAGCAACCTGGGAGAAATCATCCTTCCTCTGGGTGGCTGTGTGTGGAGCTGGCTTCACTCCTGGGTGGAATCAGCAGTTGCCCCAGGGTATGATCTGATAGAGTGTGATCGGATAGAGCCCTCCCCACCCAAAATCCCTTCCTGCCCACCTGTCACACTGCCCAAATCACCATCTGTGTCACTCGTTGGGAGAGGATGAGGAAGCTTTGGAAGCTTCCACCAAAATGTCAACTGAAGGTTAGTAGTGGTTATTTCCAAATTGCAAGATTATATGCAATTTGAGTTTCCTGTGTTTTCCGTTTTATGTGTCAAGCATGTGATACTTTTTGATGTTCTCCCCACTGCCACCCCCGAATGCTATCTGGGGTAGTCTAGTGACACATGGTTTCTTGTGTTCACTGTAGAAATTATCTGACCAGATTAGCTCCAGCCAGTAGCTGGGCCTCGGGAAATTGGGATGTGGGGCAGATAAATTTTGATGGAGAAGCAAAAGGTGATGTTGGGAAAGGATTGAGGAGCTGTCCGAGGTGAGCATGGCCTCCTCCTCTTATTCTGCTGCAGTGGTAAGCTAACGAGCCAAATCATGATTTTTTTTCAAAAATAAGGTGGACTTGGTTTGTTCCCTCAATTAAAGCCCACCTTCTTCCCTTTCCTTGCTAAGAAAGCAGGCTCTCACTTGAAGGGCAACTGCATTGAGGCAGGGATGGATGTCACTCCCTTGCATCGACTATTGCCAGACAACCTAGGTTTTCTTTATTCTTTCTTTCTTTTTGTTTTTTTTTTTTTTAAAGATGTCTAAAATTACAATTCAGACTCTAGGGAGCTTTTAATATGTGTGGTCAGAAATTGATAAATTCCTTAAAGTGGCATAACTGACTAGAGAGTTTTAAGAATTTTTTAAAAGTTTCCTCTTTCCGAATGTAAGTAACCAGTAATTCCACTTCTGGGAAATTTGCCCTGAGGAAATAGCCTAAGATGTGTACAAAGATTTATCTACAAGGATGTTTATCATAGCATTATTTACGTTTGTTAAAAAAGAAGAAAACAGGGTGAGTATCCAGCAGCTGGGGGTTGGGGGAGCCCATTTTGGCACATGCAGATGGTGGAAGATTCTGGGCAGCCACTGAATACAATTTGAGATGAATTTTTAATAATCTAGGGGGAAATGGTCATACTTCCGTGGTAAGTGAAAAGACGATTTGCCCAAATTCTTCCTGACTACATTAAAAAAAGGTGGGATAGATAGAAACAAGTAAGCAAGGTAGAGAGCAGAGAGAGAAAGAAGATTGGAGAAACAGATACCAAAGAGCGGGGTGGGTGGGGCAGGGGTAACAGGCGATTTATTTTCTGCTTTGTGCTTTTCTGCATTTCTAATTTCCCACAGCGGAATGTTCCCTATTTCTCAAAGAGCAGTTACAATTAAGAAAAAATTCTCTACCCCTCACCCCATGTGTGTGTGTGTGTGTGTGTGTGTACATTTTGCCAGTCTGCTGTACAGGAAAGATTGTTACATTGTTACTTTTTATTCTGAAGCATTCTTTTCCTTATAACATTTTTTACAACCAAAACCAAGGTCAGTGCCACACAGTGTTCTTCCATCCCTTGAACTGTGGGTCTGAGAGAGCTGGTTTTGGGGGCTGTGTTAGTTTATTAAAACAGGCATAACAAAAAACCACAGACAGGATGGCTTAGATGATGGATGTTAATTGTCTCACAGTTGTGGAGGCCAGAAGTCTGAGATCAAGGTGTTAGCAGGTTTGGTTTCTTCTGTCTCTCTTCTTGGCTAGAAGGCTGCCTCCTCCCTGTGTCCTCATACAGTCAGTCATACCTCTGTCTGTGCTATCTGTGTCCTAATCTCTCCTTCTTTTTTTTTTTTTTTTTTGTTGTTGTTGTTGTTGTTGTTAAGGTGGATTTAGTTGTTTGTTTGTTTTTTTTATAAACCTATAATGTACTATTTGTTTCAGGGGTACAGGTCTGTGATTCATCAGTCTTACACACACACACAGTGCTCACCACAACACTTACCCTGCCCAGTGTCCATCAGCCAGCCACCGCATCCCTCCCATCCCCCTCTACTCCAACATATTTCTCTCTCTTATTTCTCAAATTCCACATATCAGTGAGATCATATGATAATTGTCTTTCTCTGACTGATGTATTTCACTTAGCATAATACCCTCTGGTTCCATCCATGTCATTGCAAATGGCAAGATCTTATTTTTTTTATGGCTGAGCAATATTCCATTGTGTGTGTGTGTGTGTGTGTGTGTGTGTGTGTATACACACACACATACATCTTCTTTATCCATTCATCTATAGATGAGCATCTGGGCTCTTTCCATAGCTTGGCTGTTGTGGACATTGCTGCTATAAACATGAAGGTGCAGGTGCCCCTTCAGATCACTACATTTGTATCTTTGGGGTAAATACCCAGTAGTGTGATTGCTGCACCATAAAGTAGCTCTATTTTCAACTTTTTGAGGAAACTCCATACTGTTTTCCCAATCTTCCCTTCTTAAAAGGATACCGGTCTATTGGAGTAGGACCTGCCCTAAAGACCTCATTTACCATAATTACCTCTTCAGAGACACTCTCTCCAAACTCTCTCATGTTCTGAGATCCTGAGTGTTACGACTCCAACATGAATTACGGGGAGGGTCCACACTTCAGCCTATAACAGGGACAGTCTCTTCCCAGTGACTGTGGCCAGTATTTTGCAGAGCACAGAGCTTGAAGCTCGAGTGGGAGCAGGGATATTGATGGAGAAGACATTGTCCCTACCTTTAGGAGGTCCTCAGGGAGGCATGATGTAGACACTGAATGCAAGCCCCTCACTTCTCCAGCAAGATCCAGCAGCAATGGTTGGACCGTTCCTGGTTGTGTCCAACTAACACATATTGGCTGCTCAAGGTCAAGGCAAAAGAAAGAGTTGAACATACAAAAAGATAAATTTATTAGGAAACTTTTAAGCACATCTACCATAATGAGAATCAACAAGTGAGCTATGAACAATCAAATCAGTCAAATGGACTTCTGGACACTAAATCTCAAAGTTTAAAAATAATTTTTCTAAGAATCAACTCAAAGATGAAACTGATTTATCAAATCAATGGTGGAGAAAAGGAATAGGTAAGCAAGTTGGGTGTGGAAGGTTGTGGGTGTTGAGTTTAGTAGACACAATGATTATTAGGTTGGAGAGTAGTGTGAGAGCTGGGGAGAGGCTGAGGTAGGCATCCAATGGCAGGCACCTTAGATTTAAGTGGAAGGTAGTAGGGAGCTACAGCAGGCTCTGGAGCAAAGGTGGAGCAGAATGAGAACAGAAGTTAAGAGAGACTGCAACAGAAAATCTAGTTAGGCAGTCTTTGCTGAAGTGCTGGGATGAGGGTCTCAATGTAAGTTCTGGAAGCAGAGCTGCAGAGGAGGACTTGGGAAGATGTTTGTACTACTTCATTTTTCTGGGCTTTTTTCCATGCCCTTCTCTCTGTTTCATCTCCAGCATGGCAAGCTCTTAAGCACTGCATTCATGGAACCTCTCTACTCTGAAGCTTATATTAACCTCCAAACAGAGACTTCTTCTTGGGCTCAGCTGCCCATTAGAGCACTGACGTAGTCTGTCATGGGGATCTGACCTCTCCCTGTTCACTGCCAAGCTTCACTGGGTTAAGAATTGGGTGCTCAGCAAGTGTGGGCGGGGTAAGATTGATGACAGAGTCAATGACTGGATGTAAGCTGCATAAGTAGTTGGAGCTTAAGAGATTCAAAAATAATTCCAAGGTGAGTCTGTAAAATTTTACAAATTATCAAGTTCCTATCATGAGTGTGACACTGGTGAGAGAGGAGTGACTTGGTCCCCACCCTCATGGAGCTTACAGCCTAAAGTGGGTAACAAAATAGTAATGAAAACATGATGAATACTGTGAAGTCCCCAGTCTGCTAGGAGAGCCTGAGGGTGGGGGAGGGGTGGCAGAATCGAGGTGGGCTTCCTGGAGGAGGTGCTTATTTGATGTGAAAATTGGAGGATTTATGAGGATGCAAATGTCTGAGCAGGTCATAGAAGTTACATGATGGACCAAGATGAAGGTGAGGTAAAGGGAAGCCCAAATAAAGAGAAAAGAGATTCCTGCAAAGGCATCATCTATGCAGAGATCCTGCCAGTGAGGGAGAAGCTTTAGAAATGCAGAAGCTGAGCATGCCTAGAACATAGAGACCAAGGGGGCTACTGGTGAGATGAGAGGTGAAGGTCAGAGGACAGCATCATAAGGCCACCATTGTCAAAGAGATTTTGGACTATAGTCTAAGAACATCAGGAATTCACCAGAGGCTTTTAGTCAGGGAGCAATGTGAACTTATCTGTGTTTTTAAAAGACTGCTCTGGCTGGAGCTATGCTGAGTGTGGATGGCTGGGAGCAGGAGGGGGATCAGCGGGAGGCTGATGCAGCTGTCCAGGCAAGAATCAGTGGTCACTTTGCCTCGATGGTGGCTGTGAATGATGAGTAGATAGAAGAGAATGACTCTCAAGATGTGGACAAGAAGAGAGAGCAAGGATGACTCCAGGCGTGGATTTAAACAAGGGCAGAGAGGACATTTGCAGAGATATTTGGGGGTGCTTTTGCCACACTGTCACCCCACACTGAGCTCCAGCAGTCCAACCACCAGTCCTTCAATGGGGTTGTCACTCACAGTGACACCAGCATATAGGCCAGCAGTGATGGCAGGACCTCAAAGACCAGAGAGGAGAAGGGGCTGCCTGCCCTAGGCCCAGAGGCCAAACTGGGACCTAGGACTATGCCCAGCATCCTAGAGTTATTGGGGGAGATTGGTTAAGAAAATCTGACCCACAAAGCAGAAAAACTGGGTTTAGCATTTTCCTCTGACTCAGCAAAATCTCTTCTCTCAGCACCTTTCGTAGAAGACTGAAAATCCACAATTATTCCTAAATATCCCCTCAGTACTGATTATTCCTTGTCCAAAAGTCCTGGGACTTCCTTCCATGATTGATGTTAACACTGGAGTAAAACTAACTTACATTGGAGCAGCCTTCTCCCATCTGCCTCTCAGGGGACCCTCATGGTGATGCTGGAACACAGGCCAGGAGGTATTAGTATTCTTCCTATTCCACAGATAACAAAACGGAGGCTCAGGGAGAGGATGCCACTTGCCCAAAGTCACACAACTCAGAAATGGGAGAGACAGAACCAAAACCCAAATTAGGAGAGTCTGCCTTCAGTGCATTTTTCTCAATTGTGTTTTTTGTCTTCAGTCTCATGGTAACTTTTGAAATAAATGACCTGGCACATTTTGCTTTTAGAGCATCTGTTTGTTGCCTGCTAATAAAACCTTCATTTTTTCCTTTTGCTCAAACTGTTTGAACTGTACAACCCTGTTGTAATTCCTTCCACATCTATGTAAATAAATCCTTGTAAGAGCCAGCTGCAAAGCAAAAGATTTGGAGACAGCAGATTATCAGTGTGAGAACTTTTCCAGCAGCTGGCCAGCAAGCAGTGGGCGGTGAGGTCCGGGAGGCTGCTGAGGGGCTAGATCATGAGAACTTTGCCTTAATTCCAGGTGGGATGGGGCATGTGAGATTTTGAGGAGGGGAGACAGGGGAGGGGCACTGACTTGCATATGAACAGAAAGCCCTTGGCTGCTTTGCAGAGGGGAGACTGCATGGCATAGGGGTGGAACCGAGAGACTGGAGTATTTCAGGTGAGAGATGGTGGTGGCCGTGGAAGTGGGGAGAAGTGGCCCCATTCTGAATGGATGCTTCCTGGAGTGTGTTTTGACATCAGTTTTGGTGCTGAAATTTAACTCTGATCCTAACCACCCAGAGTTAGCACAGACCCCACAAGTTAAAGGACACAGTTCCCAACAAGATTGCCCCAGCTTCGGATGCCAACCACAAGTGGGGTCCTCAAGCTAACACACTTCCGATGGGCTGGCTATAAATTTGGGTATTCCTGTAGCCCTCTCTGGCTGGAAAATTCACTAGAATGACTCACAGAACTCAGGAAAGCACTCTACTTGCATTTACAGTTTTATTATAAAGGCTATAGATCAGGACCACCCAAATAAAGGGACATAGAGGCGAGGTCTCACAGAGTCCCACCAAAGACCTGTCTGCTCTCCTGGCACATTGATTGTTGACTGACCAGGAAGCCTCACTGAGCTCCAGTGTTCAGAGCTTTTATTGGGATTTCATTATGTTGGCATAATTGGTTGATTGCTTAGCCACATGACTAAAGTCAGTCTCCATCCTCCCTCCCCTGGCTCAGAGCCCCAATCCTCTAATGACTGCTAATGATCTTTCTGGTGACTAGCACCCATCCTGATTCAGCCTATTAGCATAAACTCAGATGTAGTCCCAGGGGCTCATGAACAACAAAAGACACCCCCATCACTAGGGAAATTTTAAGGATTTACAGTCTCCCTTCTAGGAACCAGAGACAAAATTCAGTCGTAGTCTTTATTATAAACAGGGTAGATGCTATTGCCCTTTACTGAGACTCGCAGAAGACTAGAGGCCAGGGGTGTGGGCTGGGCTACTAGGTCTGGTTGGGGAAATGAAGGGTAATGTTTTGGACATATTGACTTTGAGATGTTCATTAGACATCCAAGTGTGGAGTTGGCAGTTGGATCTGAGTTTGGAGCTGAGGGAAAGATCAGTATGTAAATCATATTTGAAGCCTCAGGATTAAATGAGATAAATCAAGGAGTGAGTATAGTTGGAGAGAAAAGAGCAGAGCTCTGTGTTTGGAACAATTACGGCTGGGGGCATGGTGGGGCGGGATGTGGGGGGGTGATGCTAACAAAGGAGGCAAAGGATGAGTGGTCTGAGAGATAGGGGAGCCCTGGGTTCCCAGGTAGGTGTTTCACAAGGAGGGGAGAAAAAGTCAGTGCTAAACACAGCAAGTCAAGGCAGAGGAGGACCAAGAAAAGGCCATGGACTTGGCAAGATGGGGGCTGCAATGACCTTGAGCTGAGTGGCTTCAGAGGAGAGGAGGTGACAGTAGCTGCCTGGCGGGGCGTGGTGGGGGGAAGTAAGGTGGGAATGGTTAGTGAGGAAGTGCAGACAGAGGGCAGCCCCCCCGCAACCACCCAGGGACTGCAGGGCCTGTAGGGGTTATGATAGGAGCTGTCACCGCACAGCTGGCAGCCAGAGGGAGTGGTCCAGTGCCAACTATGTCCCTACTTCAGGATTATCTGGCAACTCAGAGTGTGGGTGGAGAGAAGACACAGGAGTGACTACCCACACTGTACAACAGAGAAAGAAAAGTGGAATGTGGCATGACAGAGGTGTAGAGCCAGGAGAAATCACTGCTGATCGGGGGTGATCAGGACAGGTAAGCATAACACCAACAAGGCATTTTTGTGAGGGGTCTGCCTTCATGTGCCTGGGGACCTGCTGACCCCTTGAATTGCGTTCTTGAATTTAATTCTCACAGTACTGGTATTGTCCTCGTTTTGTAGACAAGGAAACTGAGGCATATAGGGGATGAGTCACTTATCCAAGGTCACAGTCTTGGAAATTGCCAGAGATAGAAGTTAAGGCAGACTGTAGAAGATTTTTACAGGTAAAGGTAAAAAGGGAACAGGGGGATTGGTTTAAATGAGAACACAGAGACAAAAAAAGTCTATTTGAGTTGGGGGTGGGGGGTACTGGCAGACTCATTTAGAACAAGAATGGGTCAGGTCCTAAGTCACTCAAGAAAGGGACCCAGCCCTCTTGAATGCCATTCTGCTCAGGTCACTGGCAGTGTGGCCTCCAACAGGCTCCTAACCCCTCAGACTGTCTTCCTCCATAAGAGGAGGGTAACACGTCTCCACTGGGGTCCGAACACGGATGTGAGGGCTGGCAGGCTGAGGCAGGAAGAGCCTGGGAGGATAAGGGGGTGGGGGCTGGCCTCTGGTGGTGTGTGGGGAGGGCCTGCGGGCCAGGAGACAGGTGTGGATCCCACACTCCCTGGCCTGCCCCTCAGCCACCCTTCTCCACCCCCTACCGTCCCCTCACCCAGGGCAGAAGCATGCCTCCACTGGCTGTTCTTATCACCCCTGGTCTGTAGAACAGGAGCAGCGGTGGAGCAGGACCCTGCCCACCCCTGCCAGAGCACACAGTCATGACGTAAAGTAGCATCCGGGGAGAAAGCACTTAGCAGAAATGCCCAGCAGAAAGTAGCATCATTCAGGAGTAGACAGGAACCACCAATTCTAACAGAAAGGCAGATAAAATAAGGAGAATGCTTTCTGAGGTGGGATTTGGCAGCTGTTTAATTCTGAAAGGTCTCTGCTCTGTTGAGGTAAGCCTGTGAGCCCATGGGTACTCCTTTCCTACCTGTGAAATGGGCACATCCTGGCTGATTTGGACTGCATGCCACCTGCTGAGGACAGCACTGGGAGGCCAGCCCGGTGGGATGCGCTTCCAAAACATTTTGTGATCGCTGAGAGAGCTTTCCACCTAGTCCGCCCAGCAGTGTGCATGGCTCTGCCAGGCCTAACATAGACACTTGGCAGGGCCTCCCTGTGCCTCCCATGTCACAGAGGAATAGACTGAAACCCAGAGAGATCGGGCCAAGTTTCCCTCCAACCATTGTTGATATCTTCTCTCTAAATCTTTTTATACACCATGGAAGTAGAGAGGGGAGGGAAAAAAGAGGGAGGGGGGAAGAAATAAGAAAAAAGAGCAGATGGGGAAGGAATAAGACCCATGGCATTACGTGGCTTTAGGAGGATGGACGCTCACATTTGTGTTCAAGAAAAATATTAAGAATCCCAGTTCATTAGACACTTTGGAGCAGGAGAGAGGCCTAGAACATTCTTAATTTGGAACCTGTCAAGCCAGTCACTTTATCTGGACATCCATGACCCACTAACTATGTCACTTTCCTTGTATAGCCAATGTGTCGGTGGTTTAGTCTCAGGTTGCATGGGGGAGAAGCATCTAGAAGGAAAAAAGCCCTTAATGATATGCCCTAGAGAATGTAATGTGCTGCCACACCCATACACACATGATTTTGGAAGGGACTCATAAATGTGGGCCAGGGGTCTGGATTTGGAAATGCCTGGGACCTAGGGGCAGGCAGTGAGTGAGGCTAGGGCATGCCTGGCCCCCTCCAGCTTCTACCATCCCCACTGGGCAAGCTCGGGGCCAGTTCTTGAAGAGTGCCTGTTCCACTCTCCCAGGGGGCTCCATGCTAACTTCCAGAAACCCTGGCTGTGTGCCTTCTGGGCTGGTTCCTGGCTGTGGGTCATATTTTACAGTGTTCTGGAACTTCTTTACCTCATTCTTGGTATCTTCTATGAGTCCTCTAGCAGGTTTGAAGGAGGGGACAATTAGAGAGCAAACATCCCATCCTGAGCAGCCACCGGTAACAGAATACTATGCCAGGAGCCTTGTGCACATTATTTAACCTGAGACTTGTACCACTTCTGGAAGGTGTGAGCATAAGTCTCTGTTTCATGTGCAGGCAAACTGAGGCTCAGAGAGGTTCAGTAGTTTTCCCTGGATGCCCCAGCCCATAAGTGGAGGGAGCAGAGTGGGAAGCTAGGTCCACAGGCCCCCAGGCGTCCTGCTGCCCCTTGTGCATCCCCACCCTCCCCTCCAGCCTGAGTCCCTGAGGATGGTGCTGACATTGATCCTGCCCTTGTCTCTGGACTGGTTTGGCTATTCTTTTCTCCTCCCTCTGCGCAATCATCTTTGCAAGTCCCAAAGGCCCACTCTCTTCAAATGCAGTTCATGTCAGACCCCACTTTGAGAACCCCTTGACTCAAATCCTGGAAAAGTCCCCGAGGTCCTGGAAATGCTCCTAAATTGGACCCCTCTGAGAATAAGCAAAAGGGGATGAGAAGCCCTAGGAGTCCAGAGGACAAAACTGATTGGTTAGGGCTTGAAGGAAGACTCATGCCCTTTGGTTTTGGAGAATGTGGTCATCAGACCTCCAATGCCAGAGCTTGGAATAGTGGGTCAGGAAAGTTTTTAAAAAAGGGGGGGGGGGTTAAGAGAGACATAAGAAGGAAAGAGGGGGATGGGGAGAAGTAAAGGAACCAAGAATAGCTAGGGAGAGTAGACAGAGTCACAGGTTCTTCTGAACTGTCATGAGCCCAGTGGGAATATGAGGTGACTTCCCAAGCACTGTGGTAGGGGTTGAACAAGAGGGAGCTTGGGTCGTTGAGGAGTGACGCAGTGGCACCGGCCCCTTGGTGTCAGGTCACACGGCCACTTCCCCAGTGACTGAAGGCACTGCAGTGCCCCAGTGAGGTTCACCTCACCAGCCCCATGTCCTCCAAAGATGCTGAAATCACCAATGAGGTCCACTGCACGCTGTGAGTTTTGAACCCATTCCCATTAAAATAAAACCAGAAACGTGCCAGGGAAGAGAGTTCGCTCTCACAGGGTTAACCTTCAGTTATTCGGAACCCACTGGGCGCCCCCTTCCCTCACACAGACCATCAGAGGGCCTTCCTCCACCCCGTCCACTGGCATTTCTGTAGTGGCAAGTGGTTTGCTCTCTGGCCCACACCAAGGGCCTTTTGTTAGAGGTTGTTCTTTAATTTTCCATTCCTTTTTATGCATACTTGCAAAGCTCCCAGCTCCAGCCAGGCAAGGAGGAGACTTGTAGTAGCAGGACTGATGATGTTGGGAGGCTCCTTGCAGCTGCCAGAGCCGCAGTCCTGGGTGGGGGCAGCCTCAGGCTCTGCAGCAGCAGCTCTGTCCGCCTCTCCTGCTGGCAGCCAGAGCTCTCTGTAGGGCTCCTCACCCTACAGCTCTGGGGCACAGGAAAGGCCTGCTCCTCTTGCATAACTGGCCAGGGACAGATCTGGAAGAGTAAGTGAGGGTCTGCAAGTACCATGCACCCACGGAGGCCGGGAAGGAGTCGTAGGCTCTGAGACTTCCAGAAAAACAAAGCTGATAAAGCTGTTGCTTCTGAGATTGAAGGAGGAAATAGCTCGAGAGCCTGTTCTGGGGATTCTATGAAGCCATAGCAGGACTTGGCTCTGCTCACGCTTGAGGTGGCCTAGAATTCTGAGGAAGGAAGGTGGCTATTGGCTCACATCCAAAACAAGGAGGATATAAGACTTCCCTGAAGGACCTTAGCTCCTTCCTTCATTCTTTGCCAGATGTTTTCTGAAGGCCAAATATATGCCAGGCTCCCTGCTGAGCACCAGGGGCTTGAAGGAGAGCTAGAATTAGGCCTCTACCTAGAAGTACCCCTCGTCTTACCAGGAGGTTGGTTGCTTAAATACCTGTAATGTCACAAGGTGTACGATATCAGAGAGTCTGCTAGAGGCAGGGAGAGGCCAGCTAGGCCTCAGGATACTGGAGAAGAATTTACAGAGGGGCTATTTGGGTTGGGTCTTGAAGGATGTATAGGAGTTCTTCAGAGGACAAAAGGCAGCCAAGATGTTTTGAGTGACTGCAAAGAGATTTGGACATACAGAAATGTAATAGAGTGTAGTGACCAGCTCGGCAGGCCTGAACAGAGGCTGCAGAAGATGGGAAGAAAAGACTGATCGAGCCACATCATGAAAGGCCTCAAATGCCAGGTAAAGGAGTTTTAACTTGATGGTACAGGATGATGAGAGGCACCAAAGATTTTAAAAAGAGTGGTGTGATGTGGTCATTTTGCATCTTAGAAAACTCAGTCTGACTACCATGTGGATGGGGTGAAGAGGGACACTGGGAGACCCTCTCCCCCCAAAAACTGTGTCCTTATACTTGTGCATACCAGTGCTTTAGACCAACGCAGTGGGGTTGGAAGGTGGAGAACCAGCTCTGTTCTCTTCTGAGTTTGGGAGGCCAGGCTGGGTGGAGCACCAACTATGAGGGAAAAGGAAGAGTCTGGGATGGTTTTGGATTGGAGTGGGCTATGGAGACTGGATGGGTGAAGAGGGCCTCTTGATGGGAGCAGGAAGGAGAGAAGAGTTGCAGGTGGAGTTGGGAAGAGAGGAGAAGCAATGAGCTTGAATGTGGCCATAGGGAGCTAGAGATGCTAGAGGGATATCACTTCAAGACAGTGTCACCTGCAGGCACCCTCCATCCCTCACGCCAGCAGGCTCCATGGTACAGCCTCTGGAGCTGCTGAGATGAAGCCAGATTTCTCATGCCCATACCCTCCAGATTGCTAGCACTCTGACAGTAAGGTCTTACCTTGTACCTACTAAGTGCTTCATTGGCTCTTCTCAGCCTGGGCCTAAGTATTCCTGGGTGCAGATATGAAAAAGGGGTGCCATGTCTCTGCTAAAGGCAGGTTCACCGACTATTGAATGGGAATGCTGCTGGGCAGGTTGGAGGTGCAGAGTCTCAACTTGAAATTGGACATACAGAATGATTTTGTGTCCTGGCTAGGTGCCAGAAGACCCTAGATAATGGTACCCAGGGATAGAGCAAGGGGAGACTGCAGGCTGGCTCACTGAGCATTGCCTTGGCACACCACTGACCCTTCTCCTAAGAGACCAGGAATTCTGCTTGGTTTGGGGTGGGGGGGACCTTGCAGTTAGGAGAAAGAAAAACTTGGGAAAGAAATTATTTCTAAGGTGGCAGGCCCCAGTGCTAGAGTCTAGGTGTGCCCAACCTTGGGGGGTGGGGGGGGGGATCTCCAGGTAAGAGTTACCAGGAGAGACAACTGAATTGTGTGGGACTTTGTGCTGGGCTTTCCCCTACCCAGACATATTTGATCCTCACACGTGGCGGGATCAGAGAGGTAAAGCAACTGGCCAAAGTCACACAGCTAGCACAAGGCAGAACTGGCTTTCTACCAAGCTTGGCCGACTCAGGTGTAGGCTTTCCTTCCCCCACCACCAACCACCATGCTAGTGGTGCACCTTTGCCTCTGGGTGAGGCTGAAAAACACAGAACACTTGAAAACAGTATGAGATTCATCACAGGATTACCAAATTCTTTTTTAAAAACATACAGTGAGGGGTGCCTCGGTGGCTCAGTGGGTTAAATTAAAGCCTCTGCCTTCAGCTCAGGTCATGATTCCAGGGTCCTGGGATTGAGACCCGCATCGGGCTTCCTGCTCATCAGGGAGCCTGTTTCCCTTCCTCTCTCTCTGCCTGCCTCTTTGCCTACTTGTGATCTCTGTCAAATATATAAATAAAATCTTAAAAAAAAAAAATACAGTGATTGGGAACAGCAAAGGGATGTGTGTGTGTGTGTGTGTTAGTGTAGACTTGTTCATCACATGTAGATTTATTGAGCACCTGTGATGTGCCAGAGCCTGGGGATACAGCAAAGACCAGGGCAGACACTGTCCAGGCTCTCAGGGAGTCATGAGTAGGCATGTGAGGGAGGATCTTACACATAAGCAGGTATGTACAAATATACACATATGCTCACTTCAGTGATCTAAACCAGTGTTGTAAAGATGGATGCATTTGCTTCAACAAACACACACACAGATACACACCCCCAGTGCTCACACTCGTGCATAGCACACCCACGCACACATGTTCACCAATAGGCATTAACTAGGAAGAAGGAACAGGGCCTGCAGCCCAATACAATAGCCCAGGAGAAGGTGAAGTGCAGCCTGTCGTATTTCACCATAGAGGCCAGCCCAGGACTACAGTCCAGACTCCTGTCTGCACCCCTTCTGCCAGCCAGGGACCGGGCTTCCGGAACTGGACAGTGCACACTGCAACTTTGCCCAAGGAACTCTGCTGAGAGTTGCAGCCACCATCTGTCAAAATGGCCTGGGCACTTGGCACGCACTGTCTCTTTGCGCATTTCCTCCAGCTCTAGATGTGGGCACAGTTATTACCCCCATTTACAGGGAGGAAGTGAGGCTCAGCGAGATGGGACTCTTGCCTCAGGTCTCGTGCAGCTCACGCGTGACAGAGTCCAGACTTGAACCCTGAGCACCTCCTTTGAAAACAGCGGCCCTGCTGCTTAGGAGGATCCTGATGCCCTGGGCCAGCTTGAATGGTGGAGTCCTCGGTTCTTCCTGATATTCCTGACAAGCTGAGGCCTCCTGGGACATGGAGCGCCTCTTTCCTAATGCCCCAGGCCTCGTTCTTGAAGCCATTGTCCAGGTTCCCCCCAGTGTGGCTCCTCTGGGTAGTGACTCGTCAGGTGGGAAGGACACTGAGCCTAGCAGGGACAAGGAGACAACTGCTCAGGGATGGTAAACAGGCCAAATTTGCAATTCATCCCTGCACCCCACTACAGGCTTAATCTCTCCATTCATCTAATGGGGATAAGGATAGTCTCCCATGTTGGGTTCTGCTGAGCATTAAGTGGGATAACACATGGAAAATGTTTAGTCCAAAGCCTAGCATATAGACTCGTTCTGTGGTTTTGTTATTCTTAGCATTTGTCCATGAACCATCAATAATCTTTACAGGCCTATTTAGTGAGAGAGTAAGTGTGCTACACTCTAGATTTAGGGGGCAGACTCACATTCTAGTGGGAGAGACACAAGTATTAATAAGGGTGCTTTGGTGCAAGAAATGCTGGGAAGGAGATCCATACCGGGTAGAGTGGGGGCACAGAAGGCTGAGGTGCATTCTGTCTGGAAGCAAGGGGAGTGCTAGAGTTGCAAAAGAGGGGGTGTTTTTCTGTCAGAGTGAGAAAGGGCATTCCTGGAAGAGGGACTAGCAGGCCAAAACTGAGGACGAGAATAGTCAGATGCACTGGAGAAACTGTACACGGTCCAGGAGGAGCTGGTTCTACTATCCACAGAGCCCAGGCACATGGTCTAAGTGAGAGAAACAGGCTGGGATAAGACAATATGGAGCAGCAGGGACTGTGGCCAACTGGAAGGTGTTTGACGGCTCAAAAGGGGACGTAGGACCCAGCTTCGAGCAATTGTTGCTGTGAAGGAAAGCTGGCCCAGTGTTGCCAGGTCTCCTAAGTTTTTAAGAGGAGCCGGAAACCCACGTTTTTATGTGAAATCTCCTGACTTTGAAACATTGGTCTAACACTGGGAAAGCCAAACAAAATATCCCAGAAGGCTGCCAGTTCGCAGCCTCTGGTTTAGACTCTAACAGTGGGGTGGCATAAGAGGGGATGAAGCTTTGTGCTGGCAGGCCTGTGTCTGACCATGGGGCAAGGGTCCACACACATGTAGGACCCAGTCAATCAATGCTGGCTCTGCAGCTGAGTCAAGGAATGTGAACTTTACCTGAAAAGTTAGGGCTGACTGGCGTTCATGTCGGAGGACTGAAAGTGAGGGCGAGTGTGTTTTGCAGCCATCACTCCATCTGCCACGTGGAAGCAGTGAGGTAGGACAGGATGATTCACAGGGCTTCAGACAGGAGGTCCTGGTGGTGAGAGCCAAGACTAGGGGGAGAAGGAGAGGAGGGATTCAAGAGGAACCCCATCTCCACAGACTGGAGAGGACAGGAGAGGGGAGACTCCTGGCCCACAGGGCTGACTCAGTGCTGCTTCTCCCCAAAGTGGGGGATCTGTGAGAAGTGTGTTGGGGCAGAGGGAAGAGGACCAAGGAGTCTGGTTTAGGCCATGTTAAGTTTAGATGCCCATGGGACACCCAAGGGAAGATATGCCATTTGGCCAAACGTGCAGCTCTCCAGAGAAGGAGGGGTGAGGACTCAGAACTGCACCTCCACCCAGCTCTTGCCCACTTTCCAAGGGCCTCTAAGATCTCTGTTCTCTTTGGGTTGCTCTTTGAGAGTTGCGAAGTTTATTTCTCGGGTGTCAATTTGTGTTTTGTTTCTGGAAAGGCTGAAGAAGGAGAAGGTGGATCGGTACATATGAAGTAGAAATCTGGGCATACATCAGCTCTGATCCTTCTCCCCACCTCCGCCCCATGCCTTGGCAGCTGGCGGTGGGGAAGGGCTGGGCAGAGAACACGGAAGACACAGGCCCCATAGGTACTGCCTAATAAAAATCTCTTTCCCCTGTAGCCAGTCTCTGAGCTCTGCTCTTCTCAGCTCTTGCAATGGGATTTTACCTGCACTCAAGAGGAGCAAAGGATTTGCTAAGCAGACTGAGGGTTGAACAAGCCCACTTATGAGAGCAGACTTTTAGCAGCATCATTTGCATTCCAACAATGAGTGTACAAATTATAAATGACTTCTAATCTATTTTTAAAGCGGTTTTAAGACTTCTCATCTGCTGTCAAGAGTGTCACTGAATATACCGAGGACATCCACAGCAACATTGCAGTCCTTTTGAAAAGAAACTATGCTAGTAGAGAACTCACCTTCATCAAGCTTCTGCCAGATACAAACCCCAGGCTCCATGCTAGGCATTTCAGGGGCACTGGATCATTAAGGCCTCCCTGTGGTCCCCAGAGGCGTGACACCATTATAATTTCTTGCAGAGGAAAAGAGGCCAGGCTCAGAGAAGGTGAGCCCCTGGTGCTGACCCGCTCATTGTGTGAGTGCGGAGTTGCCCAGGACTGCGATCAGCTCTGGGTTCTTTCTAATACACCTCACAGTGAATACTCACTAATTCCTACTTCTGTTCCTCAACCAGAGCAAGGAGGGGGAGAAAGGAGCTTCACAGGGTTTGGAGAGAGGAAGCTGAGAAGTCAGAGCAAAGAGAAAAGATACAGCCCCCAAAAAGGCAGGAGGAGGGGTCTCCCAGGGCTGGTTGTGGGTATGGCCTGAGAGCTCCCCCTGGGCAGGTTATTTCCCCTCTCCAGGCCTCAGTCTGGAAAGGGTGGCATTTGTCCTCCACAGCAATGTTCCCAACTGCAGTTGCTGGTGTTCCAAGTCTTTCACCGTATTGGAAAACCCCCTACACTCTCAGCCACTTACGCTTGCTTTTGTCAGTTCACCATTGTACTCCAGGACATTATTTTAAAGGTAAACTTTATTATGCACTTAAACGGAATAGAATATCACTTGTCACACATAGAAGCTAACCACCCAAATAAACAAAAAGAAAAAGTAAAAATGTGATTAAATTCTACTAAGCTGTTGTGGCCTGAGGTCTGCATATGTTCTCTCTCCCCTCCTCTCACTCCTTCTGCCTCCCTCCCTTCCTCCCTCTCTGTCTGTCTTGGTTAGAAGGGAACAGGGTCTGCAAGTGCCAGAGGGGTGGGTGTTGAAGACACACTGGCCCCCAGCTGAGTCTCTCATCCTCCAGAGAACCAGCAGCCATAAAAGTGGCTGGAGCCAGAACCCCTTTCCCAACACTAAGGCAGCATTACCTAGTGCCTCCTGAAAAGGTTTCCCCAGTCCCTGGAGTCTGGGGTGGTGCTCTGCAGAAAGCCAGGCCAGAATTCCTGTTGTCATCCTCCCAGAACTGTCACAGTCTGGCCTTGAAATCTCCCAGAGGACAGAGAAAGAGGGAGTGGGTGCAATTCCAGAATGGCCACCCTTTTGGTGACAAGGAGGTGGGCATGCCTCCTCCCCATGCTGTCTCCCTTTTGATGTAGGAGGGAGGGGCAAAGGGGGCTCTAAGGGGGCTTCAACCCAGCATTCCTTCTGCCCTCTGGAGAGAGTGCTTGAGCCTTGGTTTCTTTCCTTGCATGGTGAGACCCCTCAAATGTGCCCTCAGTCACCTTCAGGGTGCGGCAGCCTGTAATCCCTATAATCCCTTATTAATGAATCCCATATTAATGAATTTGCATGCCCCGGAGCAGTCTTACTTGGGGGTGGGCGGGGGGATGGAGAAAATGAAGCAAACTCTTCTCCCTCTTTGGCAGGCTGGAGGAGAACTGAGGGCTTGCCCCTAAAAGGGGCAGAAGGGGGTTAAATTGCACATCAACCCTGAGCTCCAGTCAGTCTTCATTTGGGCACTGCCTATGTTGTCAGTGTGTGGGTCCCCACTGGGGCCCTCTCTGCTGTTCTGTGCAAGTTTCTGGGGTATGTGCATGCTCATGACCATCCCCTTCTTGTCTCCAAGGGGGCTCCCCTCCTTGGCTTTGCATAGCTACTGGCCTTAACAGGTGGGGGTGGGAGTCGGGAGGGGGGAAGGACAGAGAATGTTAGCCTGAAAAGATCAGAGACCTTCTAGTTCATGGTTATTCTAGAACCAGGGGGGAAACTGAGGCCCCAAGAGGGGAGGTCTGACCACCTCTCCAGGCTTTCTAACTCCGGGTCCACTCCTCTCTCCCCACATTAATCTTCCTCTCAGGGGGTTGAGGCTTCGTATATTGTGAGTGGCTTCCGAGCCTGCCCCGGGGACCAGCCAGGTGGACATTTCCATTTTATGGGCCTTGGACTCAGGGTCCAAGCTAACTAGACTCATATCTTTGCCAGTTCTGTGTTCCAGGAGTGTCTTTGCTCACACTGGGCTCCAATCATGGCCCCTAGGGATATACTTTCCCCTTTCTGCCTAGAGAGTCTGCCTACATCCCCTGCCCTTTGCTAGGCTTGACACAATGTCTCCTCCCTCTTTGGAGATTCTGAAACAGTCTCATGTGGGCAAGCCAGCAAGGCTGTGCAAGCTCCCAAGGCTGCCCCTGGGGGTGCCCTCACTGTATCAGGTCCTCTTTCAGCACAGCTGGATTTTGTATGAGCAGACCATGTGCGGGTCTTGGAATATGGGTATACTCCTTGACAACAAGATGGGGGCCTTGCTGTATGATGAGCCACACCTGGAGACCCAGCCTCTCTGCCAGGGACTTCTCCCTCTTGCCTTGTTCCTATACTTCATCTGGTCTTCTGCCTGACCTCTTACCTGTTTTATATGCCCCCCCTCCCTACCCATCCTTGTTCCACTCTCCATCATCCCAGGCCCTCCCCAACTTTGCAGGGAGGAAAAGGTTGATTTTCTAGTTAGCAAGGTGAGCAGTCCCCAGATCCTCCCAGGACAGTGGCAGGCAGGCACTTGGAGACCCGGTCCATGCTGGAGTCAGAGTTGGTGTGGGCTAGGCCAGGGGCAGGGAGAGGGCTACAGATCCTGCTGATTGAAGAGCTAAAGCACCAACTTGTCTGCAGTTTGAAACCAGAGGCATGTGAGTAAAGCCGTAGCTGACGCCACTGATGCCACCAAGCCTGTTCCCACCGTGAAAGGGCCTTTTGTTTTACCCCTTGATTCCTGGGTGAGCAGTGATTCCATTTTAATTAAATACACAGCGTTTAGGGTTGAGCAAGCTGCCAGAGCCCTCTGTTCCAGGGTCCAGGGGGAGCAGGATGGGGAGGCTAGGGGTGCTCACCTTGCCAGAAAATGGTAAGCGGGAGGGAGCTGAGAGCCTGGGGCAGGTAGTTGTGTGCCTGTCAATAACCAGTTAATATTCAGTGCAGAGGAATTCACCCTGCAGGACGCCAGACCCCCTTGGGCATCTGGCACCTTCAAGGACACACTTAGGGAAAAAAACCCAAGGGCAGGAGAAAGATATTTCTGATTTTACACAGGCCTGGCAGTGGCTCAGGGAGGAGCTGGTGGAGGGCTATGCTGGGTGACAGCCTTTCCACCCCCACTGGCCCCAGCCTCTCTGCTCTCTGATACCATCTTCTATGCCTGCTACAGGCTGGTTTCCTGCCCAGAAACAGTCCAAAGATCAACAAAGCAGCACAGACAAAACTCTGAATTGAGAAGCCTGCAGGAAACTGAGCCCAAGTTATCCATCCCACTTTTCCTTTGATCCATCATCATGGCCAGATGTGTCCTCCTCCAAGAAGCTCTCCAGAATCCAGATTATCCCTTATCACCACACACTCCATGTTGCCCATCACTCTAAAATCCTCCTGTTTGTTTATTTGAATTCTTGCATAATGGCTATCTCTTCCATGTAGAACATAGACTCCATGAGGACAGGAACTTTTTCTTATTCAGTCAGTGCCTGACACAAATCATGTACTCATTAGTGGTTGAATGAATACACTTAGGTAAAACTTAGGGGCAAAGACTTCACCTAAAAACACAATGTAATTTTAATAATGTAAAAGTCCATTGTGAATATTTTGTTTCTGGAGATCATCCAATCAAAAGAGGTTTCCTGAGTCCCTGTCCCACTCTGTGCCAGTCCCCAGGCTGGGTAGTGCTGGGGTATAGCAGTGAAGCCAGCATCATGCCACTTTCAAGGGACCCTAAATCTAGAGGAAGACAGACACAAAATCACAATTCAGTGGGACAAGGCTATAGTGGAGGGCCAGAGGGAGTTCAGGCAAGGGAATGATAAGCTTCCTGAAGAAGGGAAGCATGAGCAAAGGTGTACCTGGGAGAGAAGAGCCCACAGTCAAAGACTGCCCAGAGGGTGAGGCCAAGAGGGTGAGAACCAGTGGTGAGAATGGCAGAATCTGGGGTAAAGAAAAGGTGAAGATATGTTTCAAAGAGGCTTCAAATGCCGGACCCAAGATCAGACCTTGCCTGGAAGGCATTAGGGAGCCGTTGAAGGTTATTCAGTAGGGGCAGGATGCCAGCAGAGCTATGCTTTAAGAAGATTCCTCCAACAGAAACTCAGAGTATAGACCAGGGCCCCAGAGGATTTGGGACCTGCCTTTGCTTCCCTTGGAGAAATGAAATATGATCCCAGGCACTGGGCCCTTCTCTGAGGACAATTGTTAGTGCAGGCCTCTGCAGAGAGCCCAACAGTAACACAGGGGCAGGTGGGATCACTTACCTGATATAAGATATGCTTTCCTCTGAAGGGGATAAATGTTGTCCTGGATTAGTAGCTGAGAGCACAGGTCCCATATCAGTGTACCTTGGGTATGATCTCCAGACTTGGGACTATAGGTCATTACCCTGCTTGTTCTCCTAAAAAAACAAAACAAAACAAAACAAAACAAAACCACCTAGGAAGTGCTATCCTCTTGTTTAAGTGCATGTTGTGCATTCAATCAACAAACACTCATGTAATGCAATCCCATGTTTTTTGTTTGCTTACATCTTTGCATTCAACCACAGATCCTTCCAGAGTATGGGCTGATGGAGGGAACTGAATGGGCAAAGGCTCAGAGGTAAAAATGAGTTTAGAATAAGTTGATGACAGGGAGGCTAAGGATCTTTTATTTTAAATTCATGTTACATCAGGGTAGAGTTCTTGTTTTCTTGGGAGTGTGGACAGTTGGGAAGTGTGGAAGCCACAATTCTTTGTGTTCACCCATTTTTGTCTTTTAATAACATAAAGTTTACGATATTAGGCTAAGTGCTTCACATATGTCCCTTCTTGATATTTATAATGACCCACAAAAATAAGGACTGTAATTACCTCCACTTCACAAGTGAGTAAGCTGCTACACAGAGAGGTTAAGTCACTTGCTCAGGGTCACACAGTTTGGGAGCAGAGTGACCAAGTTTTGAACCCAGGGACTCTGGCCCCATAAATCCCATTTTTCATCACCACAGTAGCACTCTATCCTTCACATACCTCTATAGCTAGCTTGGTTCACCCCAAATCATACTCAGTTCATGTCTTTGTGAGCTTTATCCAGAACATACATTTCAGGGGATCTTGTCCTTTCCCTGAATTCCAGGGAGGCCCATGCATTCTGAGGAGTCTCTCTGGACAGTGGCCTTAGCATTTACCTTCCCATTTACTTTACCACCCTCCAACAGAAGCTGCAGCCGCTTCCCTAGTAGCCCAGTCCAGAGTCTATTCCAAGGTCTTGTTCTAATTCTTCCTCTTCTAATTATGTGACATTTCCCTGTCTGCAAGTTATTTTCCTATTTAATCCTTGCCACAGCCTCTGAGGGTTGGTGGCTGAAGGGCCATTTGAGGGAAGAGATAACCAGAACTCCAAGACCTAAGAATTTTGGCAATAATAAAAATTGCAGGGGAACCCTCCTACACTGTTGGTGGGAATGCAAGCTGGTGCAACCACTCTGGAAAACAGCATGGAGGTTCTTCCTCAAAATGTTGAAAATAGAACTGCCCTATGACCCCGCAATTGCACTACTGGGTATTTACCCTAAAGATACAAACATAGTGATCCAAAGGGGCACGTGCACCCGAATGTTTATAGCAACAATGTCCACAATCGCCAAACTATGGAAAGAACCTAGATGTCCATCAACAATGGATCAAGAAGATGTGGTATATATACACAATGGAATACTATGCAGCCATCAAAAGAAATGAAATCTTGCCATTTGTGACAACATGGATGGAACTAGAGTGTATCATGCTTAGCGAAATAAGTCAAGCAGAGAAAGACAACTATCATATGATCTCCCTGATATGAGGAAGTGGTGATGCAACATGGGGGCTTAAGTGGGTAGGAGAAGAATCAATGAAACAAGATGGGATTGGGAGGGAGACAAACCATAAGTGACTCTTAATCTCACAAAACAAACTGAGGGTTGCTGGGGGGAGGGCGGTTGGGAGAAGGGGGGTGGGGTTATGGACATTGGGGAGGGTACGTGCTTTGGTGAGTGCTGTGAAGTGTGTAAACCTGGCGATTCACAGACCTGTACCCCTGGGGATAAAAATATATGTTTATAAAAAATAAAAAATTTTTTAAAAATTGCAGCAGCTAAATGTATATAGAGTAGATACTGGTATTGTTCTTCCCTTTTAGTAGATGGGGAAATTGAGGCACTGAGCTCTAGAGTAATACGGTCATAGATAGCAAGAAATGGAACAGAGATTCAAACCCAGGAAGTCTGGCTCTAGAACCCACACTCTGGGAAACATTTCATTTGGCTGCCACACATCTGTCTAGTGTGGAGGTCAGAAATGCTTGGTAAATATTTGGGGATGACTTGATTGATAATTACTGACCCTTTTAGCTCCACTGGTGGCTTCCTCTTTCTTTCCTTCACAGTCTAGGGTTTCTGACTGCCCTACCACAATAGAATGGAGGTTCTGCATGCCCAAGGGGGTGTCTTTAGTCCCCTGGGAGGAAATGCTTCTCTCTGTGTGTGAATGTGTGTGCCCTATGCCATTTTGCTGAGATGACTTTTGTGGAGCATGTCTGAAGGAAGCCAAGTGCAACAGAGCT
Source organism: Mustela lutreola (assembly GCF_030435805.1). Lineage (NCBI taxonomy): Eukaryota > Metazoa > Chordata > Mammalia > Carnivora > Mustelidae > Mustela > Mustela lutreola. Next base: position 52,621,975 of record NC_081291.1, on the reverse strand, counting down.
CTTGTTCCTTCAGCCTTCTTCCTTTGGGGAGGAAGGCTTTCTTGACTGCCTGTTTCTCCTGTCTCTGGGTTTCTGTTGCCAGCTGACTATAGAGTTTTCATCCTAATGGACAGAGAGAAGTGCCCCTTCAGAATTATCTGAGCCTTCTTCAGGATACTCCAGTATTCATTGGAAACTAAGCTATGGAAGATTGAAAGCCAAGGAATTCACAACCCTGCTTGGGATTGTTTTTTCCTCTTTGAAGAAATATGGGCTCATGTGACTGCTAAAGTGACTCTTAACATTCTAAAGTGACAACCTCTCCCTCTACAACTGTGATATGCAGCTTGCTCATTTAAAAAAAATAATAATTTTGGGGGGCGCCTGGGTGGCTCAGTGGGTTGGGCTGCTGCCTTCGGCTCGGGTCATGATCTCAGGGTCCTGGGATCGAGCCCCGCATCGGGCTCTCTGCTCCGCAGGGAGCCTGCTTCCCTCTCTCTCTCTCTCTCTCTCTGCCTGCCTCTCTGCCTACTTGTGATCTCTGTCTGTCAAATAAATAAATGAAATATTTAAAAAAAATAAAATAAAATAATTTTTTAAGAACTTGTTTTCAAAGCTTTGCCATCTCCCTTGAGGTAATTAGAAACACAGTGGAGACCTGAATAATCTAAATTTGTGGTCACTGCATGAAATCAATGAGGAAATCAATTCCTTCAGCAGACATTTATCAGATGTCTGTGTTATGCATGATCCTGGTGATAAGGTGACATTCTCTCACACAGAATCCCTGCCCTCATGGAACTTAGGTGCTATGCAAGAGAGAAAGATGGTGTACTAATAAACCAAGTCTGCCATTTCCAATGATGGTGACTGCCAGGAAGGATATGGCACAAGGTGATGTAAGGGAGTGATGAGAAGTCACCTAGCTCAAGTAATCAGAAAGGGCCTCTCTGAAGAGGGGGCCTTTGAACTGAGGGACAAGTGAACAGCTATGCAAATTTCTGAGGGGAGAGCTGAGGGACAAGTGAGCAGCTATGCAAAGTTCTGAGGGGAGAGAATCCCAGGCCCAGAAGTACAGTCAGTGCAAAGCACTAAGTTGGGAATGAGCTTTGTGAGTTCAGGGAACAGCAAGGACGAGGACAGCCCTAGGAGATGAGGTAAGAGAGTTGGGCAGAGGCCAGTTCATGTAGACACTTGTAGACCATGGAAAGAGTTTAGATTTTACCCTATTATGTAGACTGCATTTCTGTTGATTAACAAATCGATGTTTGAATCCAGGAAGGGTGATAGATTATGGCCATGTTAGTTGTTTTGTTCTGGAAACAAAATTTCCAAGCATCAGATAAACATAATTTTGATGAAGGTAATAATACACTTACTGGGAGTTGTTGGGGTCTCTTTAAAAGAGTCAGAGCAATTTGGTATAATGATCACAAGGTTCAAGTTTCAGCTCTGAGATTTCCCTGCTGTGTGACCTTGGGTACTCATCTACTATTTCTGAGTCTCTGTTTCCTTATCTGCACAGTGGGGTGATATTTGACTCACAGGGCGATTTTGAAGATGGAAAGAGATAATGCCACACACAAAAGAAGTATTTTATAAATTGTCAGTTGGTATGTCCTGTAAACATGTCTTATTCCATTGAGAACTCTCTATTTAGGCACCCCTTACTAATTAGGACCTTAGATGGGAAATGCCTACTAGAGACCTCTACTTGGGGGGCGGGGAGAGGAGGGAAGATATTTAAAAAGAGTAACAGCCGCATAATACCCTGAGGACATCTAGCAGCTCCCCTTCCAATGCCACCCTTCTCCCCCCTCCCCGACCCCACTCTGCACCTGATAACACCCTGTCTGTAAAGGACCACTTAAAGTAGAACATGCCTGCCTTGCAATGGCTTCCCGGTGAGAGTGGGAGGGACCTGTCTCGGGCGGGCCTATGAAAGCCTCGGAGTGCACTGAAGTCAGCAGTACTGGAGCCAATCAGTATGGAGGCGCATGGAGCTCTCCGAGGTCCTGACCAACAGGGGCTCCTAGAATACTGCAGTCTCTTTTAGTATAGCTCTTGCTCCAGTCGCTTTGTTTTAGAATTAGATTGTGGTTACTACATGTAGAATCCGGTAGATCAAGAACAAGTATCTGGAAAAATAACCACATTTGGAATCCGGTAGACTTGGGTTGAAACCTGCAGGTGACTTTAACTACTTAAACCTCCATTTTCCTCATCTGTAAAATGGGGATGGTGATACCTGTTTCGTACTGACCCTGGGTGTTAATGTGCTAAAACACTGAAAGAACCTAATGCAATGCCAGACTAATATAGATGTTTTTGTAAACACCCAGGGTGTTTCTCTGCTCAGCCAGTGAACTCTCAGAGAAGCCTATTACAGGTTGGAATTTTGGTTATGAGAGTACGGACACTAGAATCTCTCAGACCTAGTTCAAATTCCAGCTCTGTTTCTTCCTGGCTAGTGTGAATGACTAAACCACTCTAAATTCTAGTTTTCTCATCTGTAAAATGGGGCTAATCCTACCTACTTAATAGGGCCTAATATTTAGAATAATAGCTAGTAAACACTCAATAAAAACTTGGGGATTTAGATTGAATTTTTAGGGGACCTTCTTTTCCTTTTCTTTTTAAAATAGAATTGTATTTTAAATACATCTCTAACCTGAGAGCAGGTTTATGCTATTACCTGAACCCTATTAAAAGGGGGCAGGCAGTAAATAAAAGCAAATGGTTGTGTTCCAGTGTGACAGTGTGAAATGAAATGTGACCTGTGTTTAAGTTGATCATATATAACCACTGTGGAAACACCATAACTCTTAGAAGAGGTCTAAGGTACATCATCAATGTTTCATGGTTGTGATCCCAAGAGAAAGACCTGCTCTCAGAAGGGACAGAGCCCTTGAAGTGTAAGAAGGAAGATGTCTGTGAGGTTTGTTGTTAAAATTCTCATACTCATAGGGGAAGAAAAACAAAGCTGTGTGCCTTTGAGTACCTGAAAATTTTCCAACAGAAAAGAACAAAGTGGGGATGGACAGAGTCCCTGTGGGACAAAGAGGAAAGTACTTGGATATGAGAGTCACCCAAGCTTGATTTCCACTGCCTGTTCCACCCACTTAGCTGGGTGACTTTATTTATCTTTAAATTTTAATTATGGAGGAATTTCAAACATACCAAAAATAGTATGGTAAAGCCTTGTATACTCATTACCCAGCTTCAGTAATTATCACCCATTGGTTAATCTTGTCTCATCTCTTCCCAGTCCATTTCCCTCCCTTCTGTATTGTAGTGAAGCAAATCAGCTGGGTGGCAGTAAATATTCACCTCTCTGAGCCCAGTTTCTTCGTCTGTAAATTAGGGATGATGGTAGCATCAAAAGCACAGGGTGTCTGGGAAGATGAAGAAAGAGAAAGAAAAGCTTGACGGTGGTTGCTCTCAAGGTCTGGGTTCCCCATTCTTCCCAGCCTCCCACCTGGTTAAGGCTTGGATCAACATAGCCTTGGGCCTCAGATTCCCTTTTCCATTTTGGGGTTTTCTGATCTTCTTCCCACTCAAATTTGACCTCTGCATGCACTCACCTTCTGGAATTTGCCCCCCATTATTCTAGTAACTCCTCACTTTTGGGAGTTGAGATTGTTCCTCAAGTCCTTTGGTCTACCCAGATACAGAGCTGATAAAAATGCCATCAATTTGGAGGCCAGTAAAGGTGGGTTTCTAGCACAATAGTTAAATGGCCTTCACCAGTGCAGCCTTCAGCTTCTTCATCTGGAATAGTACCAAGTTCATGTCATGAAGCGCTTTGCAAAATTTAAACCGTAAGAACTGTTGCCATGACTGATGTTCTGCTATTCATTCTCTTTAGTGTGAGCATTGTAGAAGGAGATTGTAGCCGTCCAGGAAAACAGAACTGGATCAAGAGGAGAAGCCCGAGATCAAAAGAGCATATATTTTTAAGATGGCAGAACATGGCTTACTTGAAACAGATGGAAATGATTAGTAGAGAGGAAACAAAAGGGAAGATTGAGGGGGTCCTGGGTACTCACTGGAATAAATTCTCGTGTGAGGCTTCACTATCAATGGGACCCTGGACACAGAGGACTTAGGGACCAGCAGGCGTGTTTGAACCTTATCCTGGAATCAGTGGTGTCATTGGAGAACTTTGAGCAGGAGGTGACATGGTCATGCCTGCTGTGTGGAGAATTGATTGGTGAGGGCAAGTCAGCTTCAGGAGACCCACTGAGGAGGTTTGGGGAATAGTCAAGTGAAGGGCACTGTATCTACTCCTCACTGAATACCCTGTACCTGGCATACCCTGGGCATTCAATTAAGTATTCATGGAAGGATCATGTGCTCAGATAAAGAATACGTAGACCAAGATTTGTGAATTCACATGTCTATAGGAAATGAACAATTTATAAAATAAGGGAAGGGGGACAGATGTGATGTAACAGGGCAATCTAAAGGCACACATCCCCTCTAAAAATGGCAACAGCTATTCAATCCCAGCCCACTGCTGTCCTGAAGACCCAGTGTTGCCAGAATTTTTGAGAGGATCCAGAAGTGTCGATTCTTATGTGACTCACCCAAACTTTAAGCCAGAGTGATCCAAAAGAAATACAAATACATTCCCACAAAGGGAATTCTACATTTTCTAATAGCCACATTTAAAGAAATCAAATGAAACAGGCAAAATTGATTTTTAATTATCTATTTTAGTTAACCAAATATATCCAAAGTATTAGCGCAACATATAATTGATATGGAAAAAAAATGAGAAATTTTATATCTTCTTTTTTTTCATGGTGAGCCTTTGAAATTTGATGTGTGTTTTACACTTAGAGCACATCTGAGTTAGGACTAGTCACATTTCAGGTGCTCAGGTAGCTGTGTGTGCCTTACAGCTCCCTCCTTGGACAGCACAACTTTAACATTGGCTCTGATTTTTTAAAAATACAGTGAGGATTCTATTCCACTGATCTATATGTTTGTTGCTTTGACATAATCACTCTGTCTTCATTACTATAGCTTCATAGTAAGTTTTGAAATTGTGAAAAGTGAGTCCTCCAATTTTATTCTCATTCAAGATTTTTTTGGCTATTCTGTGTCCCTTGTATGTTCATATGAATTTTAGCATCAGCTTGTTAATGTGTGCTTTCCCCTCCTCCACCCACTCCCCCCCAAAAGCCCGCAAAGATTCAATAGGGATTGCTTTGGATCTGTATGCCAATTTGCCATCTTAACAATATTAAATCTTTCAATAAGTGAAAATAAAAAAATAAAATGTAGAGAGCCTAATTGCTGAAAATTATGAAGGATACTCATGGGAAAAATGGGGACTAGTTAAGTGTTAGTGAGCAAATCACGCAAGGGCTAAACAGTTGATAAAGCACACCTGAGACCACTATCCTCAGAAAGTCCTGCTTGTAAGATTGGACCTTCACCAGGATCTGGGAACCTCGATTTTGGGAGGGTTCCCTCCATTCCCTGATAAGAAGGGCTCCCTATGCCTAAACTGTGCTACAATATGGTTCATGCTGAGCACGTGCTTTCCTTCTAGGAGTCTGAAATTTGGGGATGAGCTACACAGAGGTGCCTATGTGACTTGCCGCTACTGAAAGCCCTGGGCACTGAATCTCTAAAGGCCTAGATGGTCAGGGTGCCTGGGTTGCTCAGTTGGCTGAGCATCTGGCTCTTGATTTCAGGTCATGATCTCCGGGTCATGGGATTGAGCCATGTGTGGGGTTCCAGACTGAATGGATTGTCTGCTTGAGATTTTCTCTCTCCCTCTCCCTCCACACTTCCCCCTGCTGGAGCACATATGTGCTCTCTCTCTCTCTCGCTCAAATAAATGAATAAATCTTTAAAAAGAAATAAATAAAGAACCTACCTGGTTGATAACCTTTAAAAATAATCAATCAATCAATCAATCCTAGTGAGGGTCAAAGAGAAGATGACTCCAGTGCCCAACTTGTGGGTCCTGGAGTAAAGTAACTTGGCTGAAGCCCAGTCAGGCCTCCTGGTTGTTATCTGTACTCAAACCATCCCCACTTCCCTCCTGTCTGAGCTGTCTGCCAAGGAGAACACTAAAGATGCTTTTGTGCTTCCAGTAGAAAGCCCTTCTTGCCTGGTCTCACTCCACAGCTTGTTAAGTGTGGGGGCCAGGAGGCAGGAGTCTAGGAGCTAAGCCTTCGTGTCAGCAGACATGGACAGCTGGTCACTGAAACCTGGTCCTCAGTCCCTGAGTCTAAGGCACCCATGTTTCAGACCTTCCTTGCTGGAGCCAAAGTTGTGAGCATAGCTGCCCCTCCCTCAGCTTTAGCTACTTCAGCTGGAGAGGAAGGACACATTGGTGGCTCTGGCAAGAGGACCCATTTCTCCCATGGCCGCTGGCAGTTGCTGAAGAAAGTCCCAGGCTAATAATGGACAGAGTGGATTCCAGAACAGCTCTGCCCTGCTTCTCCACCTTGGGGTACAAAAGGTTGGGCTGATAGGCAGGGAGAGGTGAGGATCCATCAGTCCTGGCCAATCCAGAGAAGGAAAGAATGGTCCAGGGGGCTCCTAGAGCCTTCAGCAGAACAAGAACATTCTAGAAGGGTTTGGGGGGGCCTTTTTAAAAATTAAGCTAAAATTTTTAAACAGTAAAACTTGTTCTTTTTAGTGCACAGTTCTATGAGTTTGGACTAATGCATACAGTTATATAACCATCACTCTAGTTAAAGTATAGAGAAGAGAAGTTTCATCACCCCTAAAATGTCCCCTCGTCACTTGGTAGTCAATCTCTTGCCCTCCCCCAAGTCACTGGCAACCACTCATCTCTAGATTTGCCGTTTGCCTCTCGCCGTCTGTATGGAATCATGTGGTGCATAATCTGTGTGTCTGGCTTCTTCCCCTGTGCATCACACACTCAAGATTCTACCACATGTATCCATAGTTCCTTCCTTTTCATTGCTGAGGAGTATTCCATGGTAAGGATGCTCCAGAGCTCACTTCTCCAGTTTTTTGGTCATTTCTTGAGAGGCATTAGGTTTGTTTTCAGTTTTTGGAGCTATGAATAAAGCCACCTTATTCTTGGGTGAACATGAGTTTTCATTTCCCCTGGGTAAATACACAAGAGTGGAATTGCTGGGGTGTGTGGTAGGTGTATGTCTAATTTTATAGGAAACTGCCCAATTCTTTTTCCGTGTGGGTGTCCTGGTTTGCATTCCCACCAGCAATGGATGGGAGCCCAGCTCTTCCACATCTTCAGCGGCACCTGATACGTTGTCACTGCACCGCTACCTCTACTCTAGCATGTCTCTCATGACCGTCACCTCTTAGCCCATCTGCCTCCTCTGATGGTCTGTAAGCCCCCAAGGCTTTGCCCTAGTCATTTCTGTATCTCCAGGCCTAGGACATACCCAGAAAGAGCAAGGCAATGAGTGTTTGAGCTTCTGCTACAAGGCTCACTTGCTTGCTGGCCCCTGAGGGACTTCTAGTCTTCCTTAGACTCCAGTGGCCTCTCTGGATCACTCTTCTCATCTCCCAGAGAGGGAGCTTCTTGCAAATGGGGATGGCCAGAAGTCAGAGGACTGGGCCAGACTTATACAGCTCTGCCAGCTGTACCTCCAAAGGGACCCATCCTGGCCATCCTAGCCCCCAGATCCTCCCAATGACTGATATGTCAAAGCCAGGTACAACTTATGCCCCGGTCTATAGGATTTGTTCCCTCCTTGCTGCCCCAACTCATGCCTAGAAGTCAGGGTCTGGGACATGCTACTGACTCCCAATTCTTTTAATATCAATATATGGGCTCATGAGGCATTCCTGGCCATGGATAACTCTTTGACAATCCATCTAGACTTAAATCTAACAGGAGAGGTTACTTCTAATTGGCTCTATTTCTATTCTCTTCTTTTCAGATTTTATTTATTTATTTGAGACAGAACAACAGAGAGCATGAGCAGGGGGAGAGGCAGATGGAGAGGGAGAGAAGATTCCCCCCTAAGCAGGGAGCTAATGTGGGGCTCAATCCCAGGACCCTAGGATCATGACCTGAGCCAAAGGCAGACGCTTCACTGACTAAACCACCCAGGCGCCCCTCTAGTTCTTTACTTCTTAACAATAATTTCCAACCCTTCTGAGCCTCACTTTGTAAAAATGAGCATAAAAAGTATCTCTATCTCTTCAGACTATGGTAGGGATATGGTGAACTACTGCTCGTGGCTCACTCAGGAGGGAAGCTTGTATGGAGGTGCCCAGGGAGTGCTGGGGAGAGCAGTCCTCATGAAGCACCTTTCTCCCTGGGGCCTCTATCTTGTTTGAATTTCACCATGGCCCTCAGCTAATGGTGCCACAATCCTCTCCGAACGTTCCTGCCAGATGGTTAGCATCCTCACCTTCTCCCAGCCAGAGTTTCCAAATTTGTGAAAAGGAATGCTGAACAGGATGGTCTCCACACCAGCCCCTGTACTCAAAAAATCTTTCCCTTCCAGGTTCCATTTGCCCTTTCCTTTTGGTAGCTCAGGGTATGAGCAGATGTAATGAGGAGGCTCAGGGAGAGGATTTGGGGGCTTGGTACCTGATGTAGCCAAGAGGTATGTGGCCCGAGATCTTTTCCTCCAGAAATCCATGGCAGTGCTGGTGGCCGTTAGCCTGGACGACACCAGCCAGAGTTAGGTAAAGTGGGCTCCCTCTGATTTTTGGCTCTGCTTTCAAATCAGAGTCAAACACACAACCTAAGTGCCCGGCAGTAGAGATGGCAGGTATAACTTGTGGAATAGGGAGTCATCAGAAATGTGTCCAGGGATATGGAAATGGATTCACAAACACTGGTGAGCAGCAATTCCTGGGCACCCGATGCAGGAAGCAGTGCAATCATCTGTACACATCTGGCTTTTCTAGACCAGCAGGTCTCAATGGAGTCATTTTTGCTCATCCAACTCCACAGCGCAGAGACACTTACCTATGTCTGGAAACATTTTTAATTGTCATGACTGGGGAAGAGCTGTTGGCATCCAGTGGACAGAGGCCAATGCACATGGCAATGTCCACAGCAAGGAATTATGCAGTCCAGATTGTGCAAAGTGTCATGATTGAGCGACATCCTGACTCGGGATTTCATAAGAGCCCAGTACCTATCAGAGTGCCTGGAATACAGTGAACATACATACTCATTTTAAATAAATGAGTTTGTGAAAAGATGTATTTGTACTATGGAAATGTATCAATGGCATGGTGGGATTACTGAAGATTCTTATTTTCCTCATTTATCTGTATTTTTAAAATTCTCTACTACAAATTTTTATTGCTTACTTAATGAAAAACTTTATTTAGAGAAGGAAAAAGAAAATTATATCAGGAAGGCATAAAATGCATACTGAATAAATATAGTAGTTAAATGCATTCATGCATTTCACCAGTATCTAGTGATCCCTTGATAAATACCAAGCATGGTTCTAGGCACTGGGTACGGAAGAGCAGGAAGGAAAAAAAGTTGCCCTCTTGGAGCTTACTTTCTAGCAGAAAGTAAAGACTAAACAAAGGACTAAACAAATAAATGTATAATATTTGTAATACAACAGAACAGTCAGTGGTTAGAAGAGCCATGAGGAAACTAAAGCAGGGTTACAGGGTCAGGGAGAGAGTGTGAGAGTGTGATGAAGAGTGGGTCAGAGGAGACTTCCTGACAAGTGACATCGGAGTAGAGACTTAAGGAGAGCCTGGGAGCAGGACATGACCAATGGAGCACCTGTGGGTGAAGAGTGTTTAAAGCAGAGAAATGCACTACCCTGCTCTAGAAGGTCTCTGTCAAGCTTTTGAGAAATGGCAAGAATGCTTATTTTAGAAGGGCAATCCATCATGATACTTTCTCTGACACCTCTGGGGAGAAGCCAATGGCAGGATTCTAAGCAGTGCCTGCCTCTGAGAAGGATGGGAAGGATGCATGGGCATTTCAAGACTGGACCTTCAAGATGAAGGAAAGGTTCTCTCCAGAAATACCACAGGTGCTCTTTCTGGGGAGGCAGCCTAGGGTTCAGTTCCTACCACATGCCAGCTCTGTGCACTTGAGAATGATGCTTAAACTCTATGAGCCTCAACTTGCTGTTCTACAAAATGGCAACACTAACATGTGTCCCACTGGGGTGCTGGAAACCCAGCTGAGATGATACTGTGAAAGCTCTGGCATAGATCCTGGTGCAGAGGTGCTGAAAGTGTGCCCTCCCTTCCTCCTCTTCTCTGTACCTGGCATCCTTCTCTTGGTCTTGCCAATAACTGAGCTCAGGGGCCCCAGGTTACAGGCATGAGGAAAACAAAGTCTCTAATATCACTTTTTGCAATGATGGCAGCGTAAGAACATAACTGGGCAAAAGCAATGACATTGTGGTTTTAATCAGATGCAAACAAATTTATCTTCTCTAAAGATGTCTTTGACTGATAAAAATGACCACTAAGGGGAAAGCACTACAGGATGAAGAAACAGCCTGAGCAAAAGTACTGAGTCAGTAAGTCAGCAGGTGTTTATTCAGTGCCGGCTATTTTCTGGGCATGGTTCTTTTTTTTTTTTTTTTTTTTAAGATTTTATTTATTTATTTGACAGAGAGAGATCACAAGTAGGCAGAGAGGCAGGCAGAGAGAGAGGAGGAAGCAGGCTCCCTGCTGAGCAGAGAGCCCGACGCGGGACTTGATCCCAGGACCCTGAGATCATGACCTGAGCTGGAGGCAGCGGCTTAACCCACTGAGCCACCCAGGTGCCCAGGGCACGGTTCTTTAATGTCAGGATAGTGCAGTAAACTGGAGAAGTGCAGTTCTTTAATGTCAGGATAGTGCAGTAAACTGGATGGAGAAGTAAGCCTCCTGAAGCTTATGCTCCTGTGGCAGGACAGAGATAGGCATTAAACACAGAGACAAAGAGGCTCTTGTTGAGGTAATTCGCATAGCAGTGATGTGATAAAAAGTGAAGAGGAAGGAAGCATTAGGTGAGGTATAAAGGAAGGCTTCCATGAGGAGGGAACACTGGAAGGTGCATGCCCAGGAAATCATGTTCTGGGCAAAGGGGACAGCGAGGACAAAGGCCTTGAGGCAGGAGAGGACTTGCATGTTGGTGAAACAGAAGGAAGACAGGTATATAGAGAGAGATTGAGGAGAGCGGACAGAGAAGCTGGAGAGGCCAGCAGAGCCAGATCACACAGCCACAGAAAGGAGCCTGAGCTGGATGCCGATTTCAGTGCACATGGTCGGAGGGATTTGAACAGGGAAGTGACCTGATCTGGTCTGTGCTTTGCAAACACCCATTCCGGCTGCTCCATGGGAGCTAAGCTACAGCCAGTGGGTGTACAAGGGAGAGAAAATTGCCAGAGACAGCGGTGGCTTGGACTTGAGTGAGGCAGGGGAGGAGGTGGGAAGGCTCAGATACGGGATAAATTTGGAGATCGCACCAGTAGGTCTTGCCAAAGGATTAGACGCAAGGACTGAGGGAATGAGAGGAATCAGTGTGGCTCCCTAATTTTTTTCCTGAGAAACTGGGAAGATGGTAGCCATTTGCCAAGGGGGAGAAGGATTGGTGGGGCGGAGTCATGCTGTGCTTCGGATGTCTGTTAGATACCGCAGCCATGACTCCGGGCAGGCAGGTGCGTGTGTGTGCCTGGAATCAGGGATGAGTGCTGAGAAGTGATGGGATGGAAACATAGAGGGGCGCCTGGGTGGCTCAGTGGGTTAAGCCGCTGCCTTCGGCTCAGGTCATGATCTCAGGGTCCTGGGATCGAGTCCCGCATCGGGCTCTCTGCTCAGCAGGGAGCCTGCTTCCCTCTCTCTCTCTCTGCCTGCCTCTCCATCTACTTGTGATTTCTCTCTGTCAAATAAATAAATAAAATCTTTAAAAAAAAAAAAAAAAAAAAAAAAAAAAGAAACATAGAGCTGAGGATTGCCCAGGATGAAAAATAATTAATAAGGAGTTAAGGCAGGACGTGCAGGGAGTATAGCCTCTGGGAGATATGGTTGTGAGGATATTATGTGAATATTAGCCATGAGCAGAGCATCCCTTTCTGCCTGGAGAGGATTCACTTGGCTCCATACAGTTTTTCGGGACTAGGACCGTGATTCTCTAGCACATTCAAGTTTCCACTGCGTACACAAGTGCCCTTGTGTGTCAGGAAGCCTAGAGAAATCCAGGATATCCCCTGGAGAGCCCCCAAAGTTGTGTTTGGATACCTGTGGGCTGTGTTGGCACCAGAAGAAGATGAACAAGAAAGGTCTTGAGGCAAAACTGTAAAGTCAAAACTCACAGCCCAAGAGATGAGCTGGACTCCATGACATGCTCCCCTGCTCTGTGAGGCCTCCCCCAGCCGTCAGACTCTGTGCTGGAAATGCGGCAGCAGCATCCAGCTGCCTATGGGCCCCCACTGTCCCCACCCCATCAAGCCAGCCTGTGCCTCTGTCCTTCTGGTGTCATGCCTCCTTCTGGGCCTTCCCACTGCCTCCTCTCACCTCTCTGCCCAGCTCCTGCCCTTCCCTCTAGACCAAGCTTAAAGTTCCCCTTCTAGCAAGACCGTGCCTTAAAGCTACGGTCTGGCCAGACTCTCTGCTGCAGGGAGGCAGCGGCTATGTCTGTCTCATTTGCTGTGATGTTCCCAGGGCCTGGCACGCAGCGGATGCTTGGCCAGTGATTGCTGTCATATTTCCTGCAGAGCTGTCCTCAGGGCCCTGGATACCACAGCTCTGTTTGGTGTCCAGTCTGGGCTGAGCTGTTGCTGGTGACTAAGGCTTGGTGACCTTCATGGCTCCACAACATGACACAGCTTGCACATTGGTACCAGCCTCTCATAGTTGAAGAAAGGACACTATTTGGAGGTAGAAGACCCAGGCAAATCTGTATACCACCAGATACAAATGTTGTTCATCTCGTAACTTCCTTGGGCCTTAGTTTCCCTTAGTTCTCTTCCCTGTAAGGGAGTCATTGATTCCCTTACAGGGAAGAGGAAAGGAGATCACTTTTACAAAGCTTCCTGATGTTGTTTGTGAAATATATTTAAAACAACTTGTATCTGACGTTGCCAGCCACCTGGAATAAGAAATGCCTGCATGCAATGTGGGGACAGGGCAGGGAGCCTGAGATCCCAGCACTCTCTCCCTGCAAAGGACCAAAATGTGCCCAGGTCGGAGGGACTTGTGAGTGACAGGACCGAGATCTTTAGCCTTCTCACAAGGGCTTTAAAGCACTGCATGGTCTGATCACACCACAAATTCCTTTTGCCTGACAGTCCAGCAGATCAAGGCAGTGGGAAGAAATGCACCAGAACCGTTTAAAAGAATGAAAATGCAGCAAGAATGAAAATGCATTTGCAGTTTTGCTGGATATTGAGGGACATTGAGGCAAAGCTGGTTTTTACGACCATTCGTTAAACCTTTAATACACACCTACTGTGTGCCAGGCTCGGTGCCAGCATTGAACTGCCAGACTGAACAATCCACGGAGCACCGTTCATATAAAAAGCAGTGTATAAATGGTGCTAACTGGGGTTATACAGGGCTTCCCCGCTGCTCCCTGAGCCATTGTCCCCATCCTAACCCCAGCTTCTCAGCACATCTCCCAGGAAGTCCCAGGGGTTGAGGGGCCTCCACATGGGTTTCTGTGTTGTGTGTGGTCCGCCCCTACCACTACATCTCAGCCACTCTCAACATATCCCATTCCACTCCAGCCTTCTGTCGGTCTAAAATCATGAGGCTCCACCCTCCGAGACTTTGCCCTTGGTATTCCTTTTGCCTCTAGCATTCTTCCCCAGATTGTACAGGATGGCCTCCCTTCATTCCATTCTCCTCTCAAAGGTCACCACCTCAGGGAGGCCCTTCCTGATTACCTGAGCATCCTCGTCCCGCACAGCACACATGGAGGTTGTGTTTCCTTGTTCTGTGTTCTCGAAAGCACATGTAAGTCTCTGGTATGATCTCGTTAGCTTGTTTGTTCATTCCCTTGTTCATTCTGACTCCACTGGAATGTGAGCCCTGGAACTGAGGCCTTATCCTCATGAACTTAGTATGGCCAGTGCTATACTGCATGTTGAATAAAAGGAGATGCAGAATCACTCTCTGAGGACCCCCAGTCCGAAAGGGAGCAGACAGACCATCGGTTACCAGCTTGAAGGCTGATCAACAACCTGCAGAATCCCCTTCCAACTTAGCCGCTCTAGACACCCACCACAGCCTCTGCAACAGCTCTAGGCAACACCCCTCCCTGAAGCCCAGGCCCCAAAGAAAACAGTGACCCCAAAACTAAGGATTTCTTCCTGGACCTGGTTGCCACACAATACTGCTTTGGAACAGGGAAGGTATTTTTAAATGTTCTTGCAAGTGCCAAAGTGTGTCTTGTTAAAAATAAGGTTTGTGTTCATTGAAATGCCGTTCAGGTTCGCCATTCTGTGGCAGTGTTTAAATTAACCACATTGTGCATCAAGTGAATTCCGAACAGCATGTGAATCATTCGGGGCGAAAAAGTTAGGAGTTGATATTTGCTGAAGTTGGATCTTATTTGTGTTCTGTATTTACCTAACCCTTCTATAGCACTTGCTCTGTGCCAGGCCCCGTTCGATGTGCTTGGCAAATATCAGTGCCTTTAACCCTCACACAAGCCCAAAATGTTCCCTATTTTACAGTTGAGGAGACCGAGGCATGGAGTTCAATCACTTGTGCAAGTTCATACAGCTTGTGCCCCGAAGGGAGTCTGCAAATGTTTGGACCACAGGGAACACCTTGCTGATAAGCCACCCTGACAAAAGCCACCCAACTTTCTCCTATGTCCTTTTTAGGAAATTAGGAATTCCTTGCAATGCCTAGGTAAGGAATTTCCTGCAGGACTACCCTTCCCCTGCCTGTGCACTTGGCAGCTTTTGGGGCCCTGCAGACAAATCACCCATCAGCCTCATTTTAAGAGTGCCCTTCTATGGTTCCCCATTACCCCAGCTTTAAGCCAGCCTTCCCCAGCTGGCTTGTGCCCCTGCGTTGTCCCAGTTATCTGGTCCACCCTTCCGGATTTCCTTCATGTGCTCTTCCAGATTTCTCACCTCCCCCCATCCGGCTAAATTCCTCTCCCTGAATGACTCAGCTCAGATTCCGCCTCTTCCAAGAGCCTTCTGGGCTCCTCTGGCCCCGTTTACCCTCATCTACAGAACTTCTCTTGTGCTTATAGAATCTACTTGCAACTTGAAATCCAGTCTTGTTGTGTTTATCTTGTGCTTGCAGTTAGGGTCTGTTTTGGAATATAGGACATACGTAGCTGGGTTCAGATTCCCTGCCTACTAGTTACATGACTTTGGGCAAGTCCCTTCACCTCTGGACCTTGCTTTCCACCTCCATAAAATGAGCATAACGGTAGTTGCCGAGTTTCTGTAGGGTTGTTTTGAAGACATAACAAAATAAAAAGTGTGAGATGTCTGAGTCTACACTTAACCGGTGGCATAGGTCAGCAAACTTCTTCTGTTAAAGAGCCTGATAGGTATTTTAGGCTTTTTGAGTCAGAGGATTTCTATTGCAGCTTTTCAGCTCTGCCCTTGTCATGTGTAAACAACCATAGACAATACATAAACAATGAGTATGGCTGTGCTCAAATAAAACTTTATTTACAAAAGCACTGATTCCCTTGTGTAACAGGTATTTACTGAGCATCTACTATGTACCACACTGTGCTGTGTGCTGAGGCCACAAGAAGAGCAAGACACACAGATAACCCTGCTCTTGTAAGAGCTTAGACTGTAGTGGAGGAGGGAAACAGAGGCCCAGTCACAAGGCTAGCAAGCTGCTGTCATTTTCAGTGCTGCAAAGGACCAAGCACAGGGTTTGTGCCACACAGACCTACACTTGAGTTACACTCCCTTGCTGACCAGCCCTTTCACCCTTGTGAGCCCCAGTTTCCCCAACTGTTAACACAAGGTCCATGATCCACACTCCACAGTGATCAAGATGGTTGGGACCTCGTCTATCCTAGCTGTTAGAGCTGGGTTGTATCTCCCTGAGCTCTGAGGGCCTCTCTGTGACTAGGGTTCCCAGAACTCCTGCCTGCCAGGGGATATTAGGGGATATTAGCAGCTTTCTCAAGCTAAATAGTGACTCCTGCTATGTTTATGAAAAGGGATGGGGAGGGAGAGCACTTTGGGGTAGACTTCCTGGGTCTCCTTCCGGGAGAGTATCTGAGTAAAGGGCAGCTTCACAGACCCCCTTTGGCCACTCAGAGGGCAGGACCCATTCTGGAGACTTTCTTTACTCCCATTTTACAGATCAAGAAACCAAGGCCTGAGAGAATGAGACACGCTTCCCCTCCTAGACTTTGACTAATCCTCAGCTGAAGGAGAATCCCCTAGGAGCTAGACACAGCCTCTTCTTTATTCTCAGAACACCCCTGTGAGGCAGGGATGACCCTTCCCATCTCTCACGTGTGCTCACTCTCCTTCTGCCTTTGAGAAATTGCACAGAAAAAGAAACACATCTCAAGTGTACAGCTGGATACATTTCTACTTTTGTTTATACCTGTGTGACTACCGCCCACATCCAGTTAGAGCACACTTCTCCAGCTTTTCTTGGGGGGGTGGGGAACTCCCTCAGGCTGCTTTCCAGAGGATCCCTCCTCACCCACCTGGAGGCAGCCACTGCTTTGATTTTTGTCACCATGAATTGGATCTACCTACTCTGGAACCTCATATCAGTAGAAATACATAGTATGTTCTTGCCTGAGTCTGGCTTCTTCCACTCAATGAGTCTATGCGATTTCTCTGTGGTGTTGTGCGCATCCGTGGGCTGCTCTTTTTCAGTGTTGTGTAGTATTCCATCATTGGAAACCACCCCAAGTTGTTCATCTGTTCTCCTGTGATGGCCTTTGGGAAGCTTTCCAGTTTTAAGCTATGATGAATTCAGTCTCTGAATATTCATGTCAGCCTTTAGGTGGACATACATTTTCGTTTCTCTTATTTGGAATGGGATTGCTGGGCTGTAGGGTATGTGGAAGTTTAGTTTTCCAAGAAACTGTCAAAGCATTGTCCAAAATGGCTATTTCACCTCACATTCCCACCAGCAATGTTTGAGAGTTCCTGTCTCTCTACATCCTTCTCATCTTTGGTATAGTTATTTTTATTTTAGCCACTCTGGTAGGTGTATAATCGCATCCATTTCATAGAAGTGGAAACTGAAGCTCAGAGATGCAGGGTGCTTTATCCCAGACCACAGAGCTTATTGATATTAGAGCAGAGACTCGGGCTCTGGGAGATTCTAGCACTAAGGAAGCCAGAGTTCAAGGCAGGGAACTCAGGACAGAATCAGAAGGGAAGAGGTGCTTTAAAATATTTTCTGAACATGAAGTGAGTGGTTGAAACCTGGAACACTCATCAGGGGCATTGAGGGGCCAAGCTAGTACTCACCCCACTGTGTCACAGTGCCTTGGGTCCCCTCCACCATCCCCAGGGAGAGCCCGGGCTCCCTGGTAACCCTGCTCTTCCCAGTCATACTGCCAGGAACACATCCCCAGGAGCTTGCCAGGAAAGACTGTTCTTTTGCGAGCTGGCAGGACACAGTCTACATTCTGCAGCCCAGGGCTCTCTCGGAGTCCCTGTCCCAGGGGCTCTGCTGTCCCCAAAGGCCCTGATTGTTCCTCTCACAAAAACAACCCATTCTGAGGTGGGGAGATTAATGAGAATGCCAGGGCCTCTGGAAATCCTGCTTGGCTCAGGCCCAGCCTTGGGTTTCTAGAGCCCTGTGTTCCCCTGGGTGTGCCTTGGGAATTAAGGCTGGAGCCTGAGACACCCAAACCCCAAAGTTCTGGACCAGCTTCATACTGTCTTGCTTGGTGACAGGAAAGCTGCCTTCCCTCTCTGAGCTCTTATCAATGTGCATGATGGAGAGGCTGGCTAAGGAGTTAGGGAAGCTGGGCTAAAGTGTCTGGGACTCCAAGTCTTCTCAGTATTTCCTAGAGTAACTTGGTGGATTTGTCACCAGGCCCAGTGCTTATCAAGTTCTAACATGCATTTGACTCTCCAGGGGGATCTTGTTAAATACTGACTCTGACTCAGTGAATCTGCCATCTTGGGTTTCTGTCAAGCTCCCAGGTGATGCTGATGTTGCTGGTCTGAGGACCACCTTGAGTAGAGAGAGCCTGGGCACCCCTCCGTGTTTTTTTAAGTAACATTTTTAAGAAACTTCCTTCTCTTCTAACCAGGAACATAAATGAACCACTGGTTTGAAGTACCATGCATATATTTTGCCAAACAAATAATAAAATGAAACAGTAGCTATTTTTTTTAAGTTTTATTTATTTATTTGAGAGAGAGAGCATCAATAGCAGGGAGGGGTAAAGGGAGAGGGAGAAGCAGACTCCCCACTGAGCAGGGAGCCTGATGTGGGACTCCATCCCAAGTTCCCAGGATCATGAATGAGCTGAAGGCAGAAGCTTAACTGACTGAACCACCCAGGCAGCCCAACACATTAGCTATAAACATGAAGGTGGCCTCCCAGGTTACACCAAACACATCTCACAAACCAGCTCTTCAACTAGACTCTTGCCCTTTAAATAAACATGTGGTTGAACTCTAATAAAAGCACTTTTGCCCATGAGGAGGATGACTGCAGGGCTGCAGCAAGAATCCCCAGGCCCTGCCTTTCCTCTGGTTCTGAGTCCGTGTCCTCAAGAAAGTCAGCACAGGATCTTAGGCATCTCTGGGGGCTGGGCACAGTCCTGAGACCAGTTTGAGACTTCACTCTGCCAGCTAGCTGGGGGGCTTTCTCATCTGTGAAATGAACACATTAGCAACACTCAGACTACAGAGCCCTTGTGCAAAGAAAAGTAGACAATCCATAGAAAGGGGTTATTAAGTGGTAACGTGTGCCTTATGAATAAGGGGTGATTTTAAATTTTCCTACTGTGTTTAGAGCCAAACACATGGGGTCCATGGGGCCCAGACTTTGGACTGTTTCCAGAGTGAGATTCTCTCTCAAATAATCAGCCCTCCTCTAGGTTATCCTAGAAGGCTATAGATTTGGGCAAAATTCCCTGCACATGAGCTGCAGAAAGCCAGAGCCTCCCACCCACTTCCTCCAGAGAAAATGGGAGTGTCATAGCTCAGCCAGCCAGTGGCCCAGGGGAAATTCTCCTCCTCAAATACAGCCCTAAGAACAAGGACCCTTTGTGTGCTTTTCCCGTCCCCCCGCTCCAGGCTGAACCTGGCCTGCATGTCTTCCTGAGTCAGCATCTGTGCATCACTGGCTTGCTTGAGAACTTGCCCAACTCTTGGGTTCTATAGAGATTCCTCACCACAGACAACACCCCATAATGCTTTCCTACTGCCCTGTACCTTCCACGTACTCCCATATCCTGATTTGAGAAATTTGCCCTCCCCGGAGCATTCCCTGAGCTTGCCTTTCTCTAGATCCACTCCCACTGGCCCCTCGTCCCTCCAGGTGGACTATGTCATTCTTCTCTCTGTTTCCACTAAAGCCTGCCTCTATCATGCCTGAAACCCCCATCTCCACCTCCCCTATAGTCACAGATGTATTGTCTTCTGTCTCTTTTATATACCTGTTTTCAGCTCTGATTGACACTTACCCCTTGTGTAGGGTGTGTGTGTGTGTGTGTGTGTGTGTGTGTGTGTGTGTGTGTGGAGTGGGCCCAGCTCCTGGCATTGGAATCATACTTAATGCTTTTCCCAATGACCTCCTACAGTCATTTTCTCATTTGAGCCTGTTTGCCCCAGTTTTTGCATCTGCACAATGGTTATAATAGCAGAACCCACAGGCTCAGTCCTCTCCCACTTTCCCTCAAATACACTCTCTGACCATTCTGGATTGTGGTTCAGATGGCTTTTTCTGGTGATGGAGCCTGAGTTGGATGGTGATGTGGAAACCTATCCCCTACTCCAGCCCTTTCCAGGGATTGCCCAGGAAGGACAGACTTTACTGTCACCCCTGGCACTGAGCGATCAGGAGAGGGTGGCTTCACCAAGGATTCAGAAGTGTCTTGTGGACAAGAGGTAGGCATTGGAGGCAGGTCAGCCAGTGCCCTCTGAGCTGGCATTAGGAGCTATTCCCAACCCACATTCCCACCCCACATCCTGTGGGTTCCCCCCCACCCCAGGTCTCCCACATTCACACATCCTCCCCAGCACTCCAAGTGTCCCACCCCTGAGTGATCTGCTCCCCCCACCCTACTGTGACCTGTTTATTCTTTGAAAAATTAATATTGCAAGCTTTGTCAGGTTCCTTATACGCATGACCTAATTTAATCTTAAAAAAACATCATGCAAAGTAGATATTATTTTTACATATCTTTTCTCCATGTTATGCAAGTAGTATGGGTACAGTGAAAACCAAAGAGCTGTTAGAAAGTGGAGAAAAGGAAAAATAAGGAAATAACCATCACCCAAAATATCATACTCATTTCTCAAATGAGAAACTGAGGCTCAGACACGCCAAATGACTCATTTAATGTCACGCAGCTGGCAAGTCCCAAAGCCGGGGTTTGGAACAGGTCTTTCTGATTATTTTCTATGATCCCACACTGCCCTAATTTCCAACTACTTTTCCAAAAGATTTAAAAAGTGATAAATCAACATTATAGAAAGTTTTTTCAATAGAAGGAAAAAATATGACCACATTCATATTTTGTATTCCCTTCTGACCTTTTTTTGGCATTCTGTTATTGTACAGACATAATTATGAAGTACAATCAATTTTACATGGTGCCTTTTTTTACTTTGATTCATTTCTCAATGTCGATCTGTAACACAGGGTTGATAATGCTTCCCAGCCCACAGGGTTGGTATGAGGAAGGATTGACCTTCTGCCTACAAAGCACAGGGCCCAGCACCCGCTAAGTGCTCAACTGAATAAACACTAATGTGCTGTTGACATTATAATTATAATTTTAAATGGCCATGCCCTAGAACATCCAGTGGATGTACCATAATTCACTGAACCATATCTGTGTTGTTAGACAATGAGGGGATCTGTAAATTTTTATTATAAATAACACTGTGATGACCTCGATGGCCTCACATCTACTTTACATGGCTGCTTCCAGCATCCCACAGAATGGTCAAGTCCTCCTCCTCAAGTGCACGCTTGAGGACTCTATACACATAGGATGAGGAAGAGAAGGGTGAACCTTTACTGATCACCCATGGTATACCTAGTATTAAGCCAGACACATGCACACTGGTCTCCCTTAATCTCATGAGGCTGTGAGAATATTCCCATTTTATAGGTGGGAAAACTGAAGCTCTGGCAGAAAAAAACTCACAAAGAAAATAACCTGCTCTCTATTAGCCAAGATTCTTAATTATGGTGTCATTTTTCTTAATATAGCACTTTTTTAATTAACATATAATGTATTATTTGCTCCAGGGGTACACAGGTGTGTGAATCATCAGACTTGCACTCACCATAACATATACCCTCCCTAATGTCCATAACCCAACCACCCCATCCCTACCCCCACCCCCACCCATAGCAACCCTCAGATTATTTCCTGAGATTAAGGGTCTCTTACGGTTTGTCTCCCTCCCGATCCCATCTTGTTTCATTTTTTCCCTCCCCATCCTTTACAACCCCCTGCCCTGCCTCTCAAATATTAATATGGCACTTTTTATAAGAAAGCAAACTAAACAAACAAACAAAACAAAACTCCTTTAAAGCTTTTAAAAGAAACCAACTCCACATGACCTGCTCAGTGATCCTAAGGGACTTCCAGCTCTGACATTTGGTGAAGTTTCTAACAATGAACTGAAACAAAGTGCTTTCAGTTATTTTCCTTAAAATTCTCAATTAATAAGAAAATAGAAGAGTGGGGTAAAGAGTCAGGGAGCTTTCACCTGTAGTCCATATATTTGTGCACAGTAGGATATATTCATGCACTGAGCCAGAAAAATTCCCTTCAAAGGAATGCAAGGAGTCTGGCTCCTGCTCAGTGCTTCTGAAGGTCCTTCTGAGGTCACCATGATCTCAGTGACTTCATGGTCCCCTCCTCTTTCATCCCAGAAGATGATCCCCCTTGATCCTGTCCCCACCCTCTACCTCTACCACTTACCCACACCATGAAACCCTCTTTTCCACCTAGGCCGTGGTTTGAATCAGAAGTGTGGTCAACTCTAAGTCAGAAATGGAATAACCGCCAGCAAGAATTCATGTTTACCAAGCATGTGTTCTGTGCCAGGCACTTTGCTAAGTTTTCCACACATTCTCTCCTCTCCTCCTCTCAGGAAGGTAGAACACTTCCCTTTCCCCTTTTACAGGAGCCAGCACTGGCCATACCCCAGGAGATCCTGAATTTGGGCAGTCTAACTCCAGAGCCTGCACCCTTGGCCACCTCACTGGGTGCGTGAGACTCAGAACTGAGACTATGGTGTTGCCCAGTGTGTTAGGAAGCGTGCCCAGAGACGGTACATGTAAGCTGGGCCCTCCAGGGGCATCCAACAGGGTAGAGGGGTGGAAGAGCTGGTGCTTAGGCGACTGGAGCCCACCCTCTCAGGGAATAGGTGTGGTCTGATGTGCTGGGTAGACAGTGTGTCATAGGCACAGCTGATGGTGGGGGTGTTGCTAGAGACCATGTTAGAAGGAGGAATGGAGGGCAAATCAACAGAAGGAAAGGTGGATGTAGGGAAAGCCTCTTGCCTGGTTTCCTCTGAGAATGCCCGCAGCCAGTCCAGTCCCCCATGTAGAGGACTGGATGATTTTTCTCTAGAGAATCTCACTGGCCTCCAAAGAAACACCCACAGACAGGACATTGCCACGTTGCTGCCTCCCAGTGCACAGCCCACTGCAACCACCTTCAGTGAAGCCCACCCTTCACTGATCACTGCCACAGAGCTCCTATTCAGCTATGTAGTGTTTCCCCCTAAATGGAAACAGAACTTCAGGCTCAGCAGGTGTCTGAAGGAAACAGAGACTGAAACAGGGGGAAAAAAAAAAAACTGGGAGGAAATAGAGATGATGCAGGAGGCAGAAGATAATATCCCAAAGTCACTATAATTAACATCTTAGAAAGAAAAGGGGCCAAACCCATGACACAGAGAGGCAGAAAGGACCATTGCGAGAATAAAAACAATTCTTGGAAACAGTGTTTTAAAGTTGCAGAAATGAATATTTCAGTAGAATTTGTAATGGGACAAACTGTAGGGTCTGGCTGCTAAACAGGTGTTGGGAAGGAATAGAAGAGGCTTCTGGGTTTGAGTAAGTAGGGCTGGGCGGAGTCCATATTTGCTGAGCTGGACGCTCATGGAGAAAAAACAGGTTAGGGGAGACCAGTAATGGGTTCACTTCGCATAAGTTGGGCTGGAGGGAAACCCACGAGCAAAGAAGAGGAGGGTTGCAATCCAGTGAGAAGAAGCAGTTGCTCTCAGAGTTTGGAGCCTGGCGTGCTCAGACAGCATTTTTCAAAGGGAAACCCCCAACCCAGCCACCAAGTACTTGTTAACAATACAGATTCCCAGGCCTGCCAAATCAAAGCCTGGGGGGTGGGGGGTAGGATTGTGCACTTCAGCAAGCTCCCCTGGAGTTTGATATAGACCAAAGTTTGAGACTCCATGATCTCAGGAATGGGTGGTAGACAGTGACCCAGGGAAGAAAGGGAGATGCCAGGGTAAAGGGATCCAAGATGAAATAGAGGTGGGTTTAAATCCAGGAGGACACTTACGTGGTACACTCTGCCATCTTGGAGCAGAGTGGTGAAATTATTACTAATTTCAAAATAGCAACAGCTCTTTGGTATTCAGCAGCAAAATCACTGATTCAGGAAGCAATTAACATAGACATTCAATCAATTATTCATTGCATTACTAATGTGTAGCAGTAATCAAATTGGCCTTTTAATATGTATTTTTTCTTTTAATTAACCCTGTCTAAAACTGAAGTAAAGATCTCATGCAGAAATGTATTCAGCTTAATTTAAAAAAAAAAAAAAGGAGGAGGGAGAACCATTTTATCTCATCACTGTGTCAGAAGAAATTGCAAGCAGGAATTGCTTTGTGTGTTGGTTGATGTCTTGCTCACATTGTTTGAGATACACCAGGAATCCCCAAATCCTGTCTGCAGGTGGCCTAAGATTCTACCTAATCTAATCACCTAAGTGGTTAGACAAAGCCTGTCTGTCACAGAATAGAAGGAGCACTGGACTAGGAGTCAAGAGACCTAGCTTCAGTTATGGATTTGCCACAAAGTTACTGAGTGACCTTGAGGTTCCCTCGGAGCCTCAATTTCTCCCAGTGAGGGGACCAAAATTAGACACTGCTTAACATTATTCTCCTTATGTCATAGCTGCAAATGTCATCCACCCAGTTAGTATGAATGAGTTCATGCCCCTTCTTTTAGGAAGTGAGCAGAGAGAGGCCAGGCATAGTCTCTCCCCACTATTTACCTGTGGGACTTCACTGACCACTTCTTGTAGTGTTGGAGAGCACAGTTTTACCACATACTTCCCCCTGCCTTCTAATAACTTGTTAACATCTCTCAGGCACTGCCTATGTACCAGGCACTAAGTGTTCTGTTTGCATGGTTTTCTTTTTTACTGTGGTAAAATATGCATATCCAATTTACCATTTTAACCATGTTTAAGTATAAAGTTCAGGGACATTAAGTATACCCCCACAGTTATACGACCACGACTATCATCCATCTCCAGAAATTTTTCATCTTCCCAAACTGAAATTCTTAGCTAGATTTTTACATGGATTATTTGCATTGAGTCCTCACTGCAACACTGTGACATTGTCTATTACCACCCTTGTGTATCCTTTAACTATGGCCATAATGATGCTGTGCAGCAAAAAAAAAAACCTACAACTTCTCAGCTGGATACAGTAACAAGCACTTCTTCAACTTATGAGTGTGCAGGTGATCCAGAGGTTGCTGATCCAGCCTGGCACGGTTTGTCTCTGAGCCTCTGCCTGAAGGCAGCAAACTCATTAAGGAGAATATTCTTCTCATGGAGATGGGAGAGGCCCAAGGCAACGTATGGAAACCTGCAGCACCTCTTAAGGCCTAGATTCCGAGTGGCACACCTTGTTCTTTTGGCCAAAGCAAGTTACACGGCCAAATGCAAAGCCAAGGGTAGGGAAACTGCCTGCACTCCTTGAATGAGAGTAACTGCAAAGTCACTGAGCAAAAATCCAGGGCAAGCTCAAGACTGAAGGCCAATTACATGATCTTCCATAACTCCACTGTAGGAATAACTAATTCTTACACCCCACAGGATTGTTTAAGAATTAGCTAGGAGACCATGGGAAGTCATACAGGACCCTGCTAGGTGCAGAGGTAGACCCCCACAATGCTCATTTCCTTTAAGTAAGTGTTAATCTAGGATTTAAATAAAGGTGCCCCACCACCATGAGAGTGATCTCAGCTTCTTCAACAGTTTGTAACTCCATCCAAAGCTTTTAATGTGGCATTCAGTGCTTCTGGGAGCTGAGCTTGAATGGCCTGGCCGAGCTTTCTGGCTCCCCTCCTTCCAGGCCCCCATCTCTTCCCAGTCTGTTGGCCACACACTCATGTCCATTCCTTTGCTTATGTGGACTTCATAGAAACCACCCACGCTTCTGCAACTATGTCAGAGCCCCTCCTCCATGCCATCTGCCATTAGAGACTCTAGGCAGAGAGCCTTGTGCAGCACAGCTGGCTCTCACAGCCCAAGGGGCCTGGAGCCACAGGTCACCTGCCCCTCTCCCTGGTATCCCTGCTGTAGGTCTTGTCCCTGTGGCCTGTGCCCAGTGGGCAAGGGCCTTCCCCAGCTTCTGCCCATCTCAGAGGGCCTGCCTAGAGAACCCTGGGATGATGGTATTGACTGTGGGAATAATCACTACCTTTTCACTTAAGATAACCACAACATGCAGAACTGCCCGAATGCCTTGCCCTCCACAACCCCAGAGTTTCAGACCGGGATCTTGGAACAACGGAAACATGGAGAAATTTCTCTCTTTTTCATTTAGGACCTGGGATAGATGAAAAGAATGAAGTAGGCCATCTCACTGACCCAGAATTTTATATTTAAACCCAGCTTTCTATATGTGCCTCAGTAATCACAGTGAAAATTTATCTTCACGAAGGACCCAGGGAGCAGGGTGGGCTCAGGTAGGCCCAGTGGGCCTCCCTCTCTGGCATGATGAAGGAGGGGACCTTTCAGGCCTGGGTCAAAACGGTGAGGTATTGAGGGTCTGAGAAGTCATGGGGAAAGCAGTGTGTCCTTGAAGGGGCAGGAAGCCCTTGACTCTCAGCCAATGAGGCACTGGGCTGGACTCCAGTGGGGGCCAACCAGTGCCAGTTCATTGTTCAATATGCCAGGGGGTTTCCACGTAATTCTCTCCACCAAGAAGCCAGTCTTTGTGTTCTCATTATTTTGGCCAGAGAATGTGCAGGATCTACCTTCTTAATCTTGCCTTAATTATGGGCGAAAATCAGTTGGGTAGTTGACAGCCATTTCATTGTTTTAGGTGGGACAACTAGGACCCACACAGCTCCAGCCCAGCCTACCAGGAATACACTGATTACTTAAAATCACAAACAATGGACCAAGTTGACCTCTTGGCTAGGCAGGGTGGGTGATCACCTTAACGATGGGACTTGAGCAGTGCCAGGAAGCTCCCCTTGCTGAAAATCTCTCCCACTCATCCAGTTGCTGCTGCCTTCAATTTCACCATTATAACCTTAATCATCAATTCTAAAAGGTCAGATTGTCATTAGCTTTGGAATCTGTCTAGTTCAGTGTCCTCGATGAAAATGCTCTTTGAGAATACCTGAACAGGCCCCTTATTTTAGAGTGAATTAGTGGCAAACAGGGTAGGAATCCGGGGGATGAGATTCTCAGTCCAACACCGAATTCCCAACATCAGCATATCTCTAACTTTCCAGTGTATCTCAATGCCCTAAGAATTAAAATGCATATTCTGGGTCAGTAGTTTGGGGCGTAACCTGCGTTTCTGACATTCATTCAATGCCAAATCCTCTCTCATTCAATCCTCATAACAATCCTGGGAGGAATGTCAATATCCGCATTTTATAGATGAGAAAATTGAGGCTCAGAGTTAGGTAATTGGCATACAGAACAGCAGCCCCCCAAAGATGTCAGCACGTAAATCCTTGGAACCTGTCAGTATGTTACTTTACATGGCCACAGACACTTTGCAGATGTGATTAAGGTTAAGGAATTTGAGATAGGATGATTGTCCTGGATTATCCAGGGGGGCCCAGTCTAATCACATGAGTCCTTAAAAGTAGAGAAATTTTCCTAGCTGTGGCCAGAGAAAGCTGTGATGGTGGAAAGAGGGTCAGAAAGATGGGACCCTTCCTGGCTTTGATGAAGATGGAGCAAGGGGGAATGATCCAAGGAATGTAGACTGCCTCTAGAAGCTGAAAGAGGCAAGAAAACTGATTCACCTCCAATGCCAGCAGAGAACAATGCAGTCCAGCCAACACCTTGATTTGAGCCCAGTGAGACCTGTATTGGAATTTGGCCTACAAAATTTTAATACCTTTATGTCATTTGAAGCCACTAAGCATGTGGCCCTTTGTTATAACATCAACAGAAAATATATAGAGAGAGAGATTTTGGTGCCTAGAGTGAGTCGTTGCTTTAACAAATAATGTGGAATGGCTTTGGAACTGAGCATTAGGCAGAGGCTGGAAGAATTTTGAGAAGTACATTAGAAAAACTCTAGGTCTCCTTGAATATGCTGTTAGTATAAGTGGTTATTAACAACTTGGTGAGTGATGACTCAGAAGGAAATGAGGAGCATCACCAACAAACTGTGGGTCGAGATAGGGGCGTTAAAGGCACTGCCAGTACAGGGCACATGGCTGGCTCAGTTGGAAGAGCATGCAACTCTTGATCCCAGGGTGCCTGGGTGGTTCAGTCAGTTAAGCAGCCGTCTCTTGGTTTCAGCTCAGGTAGTGATGGGGTCATGAAGTCAAGCCCCGCATAAGGCTCAGTGCTCAGTGAAGTCTGCTTCAGATTCTCTAAAATAAATAAATAAATCCTTAAAAATAAAATGAAAAGACACTGCTGGTGAGAGTGCAGGAGGAAATGAGGATCATATTATCGGAAGCTTGAAAGAATGGGATCTTTGTTATGTAGGAACAGATCATGACAGGATTGTGTCCTGCAGCTCTGTGGAAAGCAGAACTTATAAATGACAAATGTGGTTATTTAGCTGAGATTTCCAAACAACATGTTGAAGGTATGACCTGTAGGGATCTTCCTGCTACTTATGGAAAAATGTGAGCAGAAAGAGCTAAACTTGAAGGAAGAACTGTTACACAGAAAGGAAACAGGACCTGATAATTGGGCATTTCTCTACCTATCTCACTGGGAAAAGATGCTGAAATTAAGAAGTTTGCTGTCAGGAGATCATGCTCTAGAGAAAAGGCTGAGTGTGCAGCTCTACACCTTTTCGCCAATACCTTAGAAAGATCAAAAGTTCAAAGTATTCAGCCACACAAAAGGCTCTTTGTAGAGATGAAAGGTGTGAGTCACAGATGCCCTCAATCAAACCCCAGAGTATCTCAGAAGTTTAAGGCACGCTTGCTCAGCCACCTCAGCAACTGCCCAAAACTAAGGAATTATCTAGGAAAGATATGTGGATGAGGCCCTTATCTAATGAAGTGAGATCCCATGACGTAACCAGAGACCCACAGGGTTCTTTAGAATGTTATACTAGCAGAAACACTGCTAGCCTGGCCTGAAAGACACTATGAAATGAAAGTAGGCTGTCAGAGCCCCAAAATCCTACTGACAGCACACAAGCTGGTAAAACCACCCTTCCTCAAACACCTGCTACCTTTCACAAGGAAGGAAGGAAGACTAAGAAGGTGGAGTGGCAAACCCACAGGGCAAAGACCTGAGCCACAGAGGATTATTCCCAGACATTGAGACCTAATGGAATTTACCTGGCTGGATTTCAAAATTGCTTAGGACCAGTAACTCTTTTTTCCTTCCATTCCTCTTGCTTTGAACAGGAATGTCTATAACTGTTATCTGATGCCTCATCATCATATTTAAGGAACAGATAACATATCTCTTAAGAGGAATTGTCCCCCAGGATGGATTATACCCAGAGCCCCACCCCAATTTATGTGATTTAATAGATGACATTTGAGTCTTTGGACCTGATGAGCTTGAGTTGAGATTTTGAACTTTAAGTTGATGTTGTCCCAGGATAAGAATTTGAGGGACCATGGGATGGAGTGAATGTATTTTGCATGTGGGATGGACACAAAT
The DNA here is from genome assembly GCF_030435805.1 of Mustela lutreola. Lineage (NCBI taxonomy): Eukaryota > Metazoa > Chordata > Mammalia > Carnivora > Mustelidae > Mustela > Mustela lutreola. Next base: position 52,592,784 of record NC_081291.1, on the reverse strand, counting down.
CTCAGTGGGCCACAGGGCAACCTGTTGTACACAAAATAATTGTCTCCAAATCCACAACCTAGTCCCTGGAACTCCTAAAGCCACCTGGAACCTGACTGTATCATCTCACATGGCAAAAGGGACTTTACAAATGTGATTAAGGTTAGGGAATGTGAAGTGGGGAGATTATTCTGGATTGTCCAGGTGGCTCCAATCTAATCACATGAGTCCCTTAAAAGTAGATAACCTTTCCTGGCTATGTCAGAGAGAGCTGTAATGACAGGAGGGTCAGAGAGAAATGACCTTTGTTACATTTGAAGATGGAGAAAGAGGGCATTAGCCAAGGAATGCAGACTACCTCTAGAAGCTGGAAAAAGCAAAGAAACAGATTCTCCCCTAGAGGCTCCAGAGAAAGAACACAGTCCTGCCAACACCTTGCATTTAGCCCACTGAGACCCATGTTGGAATTCCAATTCACAGAACTATAAGATGATAAATGTGCATTGTTTTAAAGTTACTAAATTTGTGGTAGTTTGCTATGGCAGCAATAGAAAACATGCAACTTTCCCAAAGTGCACAATTTGCATAACAATGGTACCAAACTTGGGTCCCTTTGATCCCTGTGTTTCTGTTCTTTAGCTACCCCTTGGTGGAAGTTATCAGGAAGTCTTTCCATAGGGCCTCCTATTTTCATTGTAAATGCTCCTGGGCAGGTAACCCACAAAGTACAGGATCTGACTGGATTTTTAGACTGCAAACTACAGAGATTGAGTTTAGATGATTTAGGCAGGAAAATTAATTCAGAGTACACCGGCCTTCGTAGGAACTTTCAGCAAGGACGGGAGACCAGGCTCAGGGCTGCTTGACCAGAATGGAGGCCCTAGTCTCTTCTGTGGACCCAGCCTGGGGAAGACCCCATTCCTCAGGTCACTGCCTGTGTACTCACTAGCTCGTAATGTCAAGTCTGGGGTGCTGGTCGCATGTCTGAGCCAGCCCAGCAAAGGCAGTGGGCTAGCCAGTTGCACACATTTTCAGCTTCTTGAGTGGGAAGGGGTTCTCTGAGTACAGAAGGTGGGTTGCTACTCAAATAGTGGAAGGGGTTCAGACACCAGGCCAAAGTGAATGACAAGTATCCCAGGGACAAGGTGATGAACCAGGCTGGGTTTTAAACATTCTTCCTGTGATCCAGATAAGCCACACAGTAGCTCCCAATAGGCCACCACGTTAGCTTCCCAAATTCATTTCCTCTCTTCTCCTCCTGGAAATTCTCCAAAGTCCTTTGGCCAACCAAGTGCCCCAGCCTATGTTTGTAAAATAAAGTCAATAGATAAAGATAGCCCCAGGGGATATAAAGAGTAGTCTGTTCTCTCAACCCTACCAGCCTGGAGTTTTGCCTACCCTTGGCAGGACCCTTCTCTCCTTGAGCCTCACATAGTCCACTGTCACCGAAGGCCTGAGCCACTTACAGTTCAGACACTCCCCAAGGCTCCGAATGGCTCCGCTTAATAGCTTTCCTTTAATTCACTCATTTCCATCACTTAACTATCATCCTTAACTTTGTCATAAGGAATAATATCCAGGAGGCCAAGGTTTATTTTCTAGTTACTTATTTTTTTTTTCTGGTTTGTAAAAATAATTCGTGATTACTAAAATAAGAACAACTGTTTGGTTGCCCTCTAAAAGCATCTGTACCACTCTTTGAGAAAGGAAAGGAGTCAAGTCCTATTTCTATCACTTCCTCACAAGGGACCCAGGGCAAGCCACTTCCTCCTTTCAGGCATCAGTCTCTTGGCCTGCAAAATAGGGTGCATTCTTCCAAGTAGGATGTGAGTGAGGAATGGAAAAATGAAAATATATCCACCTGTGCAACTATGCTTTACGTATAGTAGGTGCTCAATAAAGAATAGCTTTTGTTTTCATAATTCGCACTTTTGTCACTATTAATATTGGGTGGGGTGTGGGTTTTGGAGCCTCATAAGGATTTGATCTCTGGCTCTGAAGTCCCCTGACTTCGAGCTCTGGTAACTCAGTCACCTCTCTGAGCTGGAATTTCTTCCTCTGAAGAAAGAGGACATGGATGCCTTGTCACAGGGGTAACCTGAGGCAACAAACAGGAGGCTCAGCAGAGAGGGGAAGGGCTCCGCAGATAGAGGCAGCCATGGTTATATTTGGCCTGATTGTTTTGTCCTGTTGTTGGTACATCTCTTCCCCCCCTACTCCGACACTGGTCAGCTGGTAGGTTTTTAGTTTGCTTGTCTATTGTTCAAACAAAAATGAGGCAGGGAAAATGAAAAATGGAAAACCAAGGCTATGTATCTGCATTCTGAACAGCAGGAACCACGCAAATGCAAAGAGATTGTTTTAGGGCTTGGAAAGAATGGCCAAGGCTGGGAATGTGTTCCGAGAATCATTTGAGCAGCTATTAGAGGATGTTGTCTGGTGTTATCGGGGACGTCATGCATGATTCTCAAACCAAACCGGAGGCAATGGTTCCCGGAGGCCTTGCTTCCAAAAGGATGTTTCTGAAGCAGTGGGAACCAAAAATAGCCAGGTGTAAACTGGTTGTTCAACCATCAGAACTGAGGTGTGAGAGGCAAACTTCCCCTTAGTTCCAGCCACCTGAACCTGTGTCTCTTTATATCTTAGAAATTTTAGGTTCTCTCTGAGCTTTTTCTTGCTTTGAATGTCAAGTGTGTGGATTTCGCCCCATAAGTCACCCTTACCTCCTGATTGTGCCAGAGGCCTGGAAAGTGCAGCCTGCTTTGAACATCTCCTGATATTCGTACTTTTGGAGTGTGGGCAGAGGAAAAGTGGGAACGGGCTGGCTTGGATCTGGTAGTGTGGTCCAGGCAAGCACCGGCCACCCTTCCCAGTCTCCCCTCTGTGGGCTGTGCAGAGGCAAGAAGGCTGCTTCTCATTTGGCCATAGCTCTGCACCTGTACTGTTGGGGCCATGGCCCAAGCCTTGGGCCCCAGTCCCCCATAAAGGGCCAAGCCCACCCTCCTTGGTTCTGCATGACCCCCTGAGGGGCAGAGTCCGGCTCCAGCAACAAAAGGCCTCTCCATCTAGCCTTCCATTCACCTGGGGAGCAGGGGTCATTTTTGGAGTTGGCCAAACAGGAGATAGTATTTTAGCCCTTCTCAGAAGCCAGTCAGTGCTCCCCCTTTCACACAATCCACCACCTCCTCACTGGTCCTACAGTTCAGTGATCCCTTCCAGGAACCACTAACCATTCATTCATTCCCTGAGCATCTACCAGGTGCCGGGGATGAAACACAGTCTGGGCCTGCAGGCAGGTGCAGTCTGGTTATTGTTTTCTATTACCAGGTCCCTTTTCCCCAAGCCCAGCACTTATTCTTTATACTCGTAATAATAATAATATAGCTAACATTTAAGGGGGGCTTGCCCAGGCTGAAGCATGTCTGCAAAGCATGTAGCCCGAGTTTTCTCAAGAAAAATCTCCCATCTATCTTGTAAAGGAACACTGTAGTCATCTGCATTTTACAGGTGAGGAAACAGACCGGAGAAATCAGGCATCTTGCCTGAGGCCACACAGCTGATAAGCAAGTCTATTGAATTGCAAAGCCAGGCTGGTGGGTTTCTGGGCCTTCTCCCACCACCCGTGCTTCCTAAATCCGCCTGAAAAAAAAAAATGGATTAGCAAATGCATATTTGATTTGACCTCCTCCTAGCACAGGAAATGTTATTATTTGGTTTGGTGATTCTAGAAACTCGGCCTCAGAGAAGTCAATAAAATTCCCTGAAGTCACCCAGCTGAGACTGGCATTGGGACTTCAATTGCAAGTCTCCTTTTGCTGCAACACCTAGCCCATGAATTCCAAAAGGTCAATTTGTACTTCAGTGGTCTTTCATCAGCTGTGGCTAAGATGAAGTCTCCTAAGCCACAGAATAAGCCTTGGATCCCTGGCCCTGTGAGACTCCAGCTGGGAGGAAGCAGCTGCGGAAAGAGGGGGCTTGGTCTGGCTGTGACGGAGGCAGTGGGTCTGGGTTGTCCCAAAGCCTGGGGGCTGCTGGCATTTGTGGGTGAAGATCAGCAGTGTTCTAGACAGTGCACAGCGAAGACCTATCCTGAGTCTGACATAACATTGAATGTCTTATTGGACATTCATGGTGGAGAAAATTCCATCTGTTTGTGTCTAAGCCAGAACCTCACTCTGGGTTACATATTGACATTTAATATATGCTGGAATTTCCAGCAATGAAACTACCAAGTAAATCAGGGGAAAACTGTACTTCATTTTGTTCATAACTTCAGAAGAACTGTCTCCTTTTTCAAACTCCAGGCCAGCAATATCACCCGTGGTATTTGTGTTATCGATACAGCAGCCCTGTCTTCCTCAGGCACTGTCACATTTTCAGTGAAGCAATGTCTATCTATGAGTATATTTATTTAGCCCTCACTTCAAAATGTAAAAAAAAGAAAAAGAGTTGACAGTTCTCAGTTGAACATTGTCTTCTCATCCAAATTTTTCATCACAAGTAGGACCTATCATCTGACTGCTTTATTATATCTTCTGATGTTACCGTGCCCAGGCAGGGCAACAAGAAAATGCCCACTGTGTTATTATAGGTGAATTTCCTTTCATTTCTCTTTTCTACCACAGTGGGAATATTATAGGCCTCTCTATAGTTATGTGTATTGGTAGGTTATGTTATCTGTGCATTTGCTTTCCAGATTGTAAAAGGGGTATTGGATAAGACAGGACCAAGAACCACTGGCATAGCAGACAGAAACGGGACTGTGGGCGCTGAACTGCCCCTCATCAGCTGGGATCTCAGACATAAGCATGAGCATGAGCTTTTACTCCAGGCCTCTGAAGTCATCTGTTTAACTTGTTTCTCTCACTGAACTAGCAGGTGAACAGTAGGTGTTGACAGATAACAGATAATGAATGATAGGCATTTGGGTGGACAGACAAGAGGGCAGATGGATGCATGGTCAGGTGCATGCATAGACGGAGAGGTGAGTAGGTGGATAGACATGATAAATGGACAGATGAGTGGGTGGGTAGGTGGATGGATGGATGGATGAGTGTAAGTAGACAAATGGGCAGATGAATGCGTGCATAGGTATACAGACACATGGTGAACTGATGAACTGACAGATGGACAGACACATTAAGAGGGTGGTCACAAATGAATGGGTGAATGAACAGAGGGGAGGGTGGGTGGTTAGGTGGAAGGATGGATGGATGAAATGAGGGAAGATGAAAGGTGAGGCACAGAGAGGTTTACTCATTTGGACAAGGTCACACAGCTACACTGTAGGACTGGAACACAAGCAATCTGACTCCAGAGCCCATTCTCTTAATCACTACATTATATCTGATTAACTAATTTGCACAGGTCACCAGCTAGGAATAGGTGAAGCCAAGATTTGAACCTAGGTCTGTCTAAATCACTCCTACTTTGCTGGGCTGGAACTGGAGAAGAATTTCAGGGACCAGTTGTGAATGCCACAGGAGCCTGGACCTCATCCTCAGGCAGCCAGAAAGATGGTGAAGGATATTGTTTAAGGCTGAAATTACACCACCAATTCTGAGTTTAGAAAGACAATTTACCCGGTAATGTAGTGGCCAGGTTTTGGGGAAGCCCACCCAACAGGAGGCTGGTGTATCAGTCAATAAGGAATTGTGACAGAGATGTAGCCGAGGAGGCAGAGAATCAAGAATGGATTCAGGAGATTTCCAGAATTTGAGTTGCCAGGTCCTAGTGACTAAGCCCATGTGACAGATGAGGAGTAGAAAAAAAAAATCACAGGTCTGTATGACGTTGAACATAGTCACTTCCTCTTCCTGAACCTTGCTGCCTGCATCAAATGTATTAGGACAATAAATGCTAGGCTGCTATAACAAAGAGAATCCCAAATACTGTGGCTTAATCAAGCTATCACATGTTCCTAGGGTAACTGTTGGCTGCTCTAGCCTGTCATAGATTCTCTATTTCTTGAGGTCCCTCACTGATCCAGGTTCCCTCTATTTTATTGTTCTGCCAGCACTTAGAATGTTGCTCTCAACTGCATGGGTGAAGCTGGGTCCCAGCTTCTGGCTCACAGGGAGCGGGACCAGGTAGAGGACACACACCCAAAGGTTTTAAGCAAGTCTAGACTACATTACTAGGATACTATTGAATACATTATTTTCACTCATATGCTACTCAATGAGGATGAGGTCACATGGCTACATCTTGCTGCAGGGGAAGCTGAGAAGTGTTGTCCTTCTCAGAAGCCATGTGTCCAGGCAACTCTCAATTACCTTGGGAGAAGAGGAAAATGACCTTGGGAAGACAACAGGAAATCTGTCACATCTGGGAATTGTTGAGATGCAGGGTCATCACTGAGACCAAATGAGATCATGCCCATAGAGCACCTGGTACATGCCTGGTGTGAGGTAGAGGCTTAGAAATGGTAGACATCATTACCATTGCTCTTAAAGGATGTACATGAAGTAACAGCAAGGCACTCCCAGAACAATGAGTGTCTGGCCAGGAAATCAGTGTATGACAAAAGAGATCAGAGACCTATAGAGGCAATTTCAAAATAGAAAGTCTTTCATGCCAGAATCTGGGTGCAGGAGGGAGGGAGAGGGAGGGAATGTTTTAGGAGAAGAGGGCAGTAAGTTCAGCCTGGACCCAAGGTTGAATGGAAGGCAGAAGGATGTTGGCAAGACATGCCCCCCGTTGTTGAGGAGAGAGGGAGAGGCTGTTGGGCTAACAGCCTACTAGTGGAGCCCACTTAGTGCCAGTGTGGACATGGAGGTGCAGGAGGCCAATAGGGACAACAGAAGCCACTGCAGGTACTTCAGACAGAGGGAACTTAATGCAGGGAGTTGGTTTCATGGTGATAGAAGAACTGAGGTCATTTAAAGAACAGAGAGGCAACTCAGGGATTAGTAATAGCAAAAAAGTTGCTGCCACCCCATGGGCCTTTTTAATCAGTCCTTAAGAGTTTGGTAAGCATGAGTCTGTTCCAAATGTACAAATCCATTTGGCTCTAGACAGCAGGGTCAACACTATAAGTCTCAGACCTAGGGCTGGATTTGAAATGGAGATCTGGCTATATCCTTGGCACTCCCATCTCCCAAGGTTCAGGGGAAGTTTCCAGAGTGGCAGCCCTGTGGAACCATATTCCCTATGGGGCTTGTGTGTCATTACCTATAACTGCTGCTTATCCCTGTATATCCATTCCTGATTTTCCATCTGTCCCTGCCTTACCATATCTCCCCTCTCCAAGAGATAGAACTGATTAACCTCCAAGTATCTGAAGGACCATCTTGGTCAGAAGCGTGGGCTTGTTTGCTGTGGCTTCCATGTGTGGAACTCGGCTTCACAGGTAGACGTCAAAGCATAAACACACCAATGGCAACTGGACTCATTATCAGGATCATTTCATAATACATAAAAATACCAAATCACTATGACCACACCTGAAATGAACAGGAAGTATATGTTAAGTATATTTCAGTTTAAAAAAATAAAAATAGTGACCTCTTATAGCCTACCCTCTCAATAAAATCTCTTCTGTATTCTTTTTTTAGGAAGCATAAGCAGACTTAGTTCAAAATTTGCCTCCACTACTTAGGAGTTGCATGTCCTTGAACAAGTTGCTTAGCCTCTCTGTACTCAGTTTTCTCGTTGGCAAAACAAGAATGCTAATACTACTCTTGGAGAATTGTTTGCAGGGATTAAGTGAGATAATCATACACACACAGAGGCCTGGCTTTTCTCGTTCATTGTTGTTATTAATGATGCTCTGGTTACAGGGAGGCAAATTTCAGTGTAAGGAAGAGATTTCCAAATAGTCTGAGCCAGCAGTGTAGAGAGGCTGCTCTCATAGGTGGTGAGCTCCCTTCTACAAAAGGTGTGCAAGTGAACGCCTGATAATCACTTGTCAAGGTCCAAAAACTCCCTGGAGATGGAGGGAGTTTGGCCTGGATGCCCTGTGAGGTCCCTACCACCCCTGTATTTCCTGCAGCCTATCACGACAAACTGGGGGCCCCCCAGATCCAAGGAGGCTTTAATTCTTGGACTTTGCATGGTCAACCCCAAACCAGCAATGCTTGGGCATCTTACCAATGAGAGCAGAAGCGGGAAGCCACATACGATGGCTACCCAAACAGTGAGGGTCAGAGTGGCTCCACCAGGGTGTGACTGGATTATCAGTTTATCAGGGTGTAGTGTGGAAGAGTGGTTAGGACTCCAGATCCTGGGGTCAGGCAAAACCAAGACTTGGCCCCGATGTAGCCACCCCTAAGCAGTTGACCTTGCAAAAATGACTTAACGTCTCTGGTTTCAGTGTCTCCCTGTGTGAAGTGGTGGATGACTGTCTCTTCCTCATGGGTTGATGTGAGATTTGGATGAACTTGGCTATGGTTTCATGCTGAGCCATAGCCAACCCTCAATATCAGGTGCTTGTACCTCTAACAATCAAAAGAAAAGAGAGAAATGATTTGCGCCAGCCTTTTGTACAGTGCAACAACATAGAAGAGGAATGAACAGGAGAATCAGAAAATAATGGTAGGAAGATAAGACGGAAGCCCTGGAAGCTTAGTTCCCAGCATGTATGCCTCAGATTTGGTTTTGATTTCCCAGAAGCCAAAGCAGAGGGAAACCAGATTTATTGTGCAAAATACATAATTGCAGCCCTACCTAATGCAAAAACAAGCATATTCACTATAGAATGTATGGACGGGTATTCCATAATTTATTTAATTAATCTGCAATGATGAGTATTTAGTTTTTTCCAATTTTCCTCTGTCGGAAACAGTGTTACAATGAATATCCCAGCACCTGCATGTTTGACTGATTCTTGAGTATCTGCCTAATGCTGGTACCAATTCAATGACCACACTGAAGCCCAGACCTTCCTACTCTTCCTGAAGGGAAAAGACAGATCAGATGGGATTCGGGGATCCTGAGAAGAGATTAGGGACTGGAGACTAAGAAGGCTGGTGCGGGGAGAGGGCAAGAGGTGATCCAGGGAATCAGATATCCAGCCATTGTTGCCTGCTGGGTCTTCCCTCCTTCCCCAAGGCCCAGCAGGAGAGTCTCTATGGACTGGAAGGGAAAATGGGGCAGCACCCCCACCACAGTGAGGGCAGTTTGTCATGAGATCACGTGAGCTAGGAGACTGAGAACAGCAACTCACTCTCCCACCCGCGCTCTGGCTCATGCCTAAGCTTTTAGCCATGCCAAACTAATCATCCCTGTCATACCACCAAGCCTCCACTCCTGCTGTCCCTCCAGCCTGGAACGCCCTCTCATGGGTGCTGGCCCATGGTAGACATCCCAAGATGTGGTCTTTCTTCCATGAAGACTTTTGTCCCTAGTCCTCAGCACTCAAAAATATTATAGCACCTCCCAGGATGTAGTGCTAGGACTGTTTACGTGTTGGTGAACCTCACATACCCACCCACCCCAGATTCTGAGTTTCTTAAGAGTGGGGATGTTGTTTTGTTGAGCCTCTCATGAAAACGTGTTCCAGAAATGCACAAGGGTGTGGCTGTTATGTGAGATGCTCCTGGAGATGCAGCATGGCTTGGTAGTTCAGTGCAGGAACTTTGCAGTCAAAAGGCTCAAATTGCAACTTGGCCACTCACTATCTATGTGACCTCAAGCAGGTCACTTCACCTCTGTGAGCCTCAGCTTCTTCATCTGTAAAATGGGGATAGTGATATTACCAGGGGACACGTTCTAATCCTGTGCCAGACACTGCAGATATTTGCTTATTTAAACATCAGGAGACTCCTGGGGAGTCAACCACTGTGATGTCGTACAACACTTAGCATGGAAGCCATGAAAGGCAGCCGTGGCCAAGCCCCACTCCAGCCAGGCTCTGTAGATCAGGTGACTTCTCCCTGTCACTCATTCCCGTTATCAGCTGAGCACCGACTGTATGCTGGGTGGAGCCTTAGGCTTGGAGGATATAGCTGTGTACACAGGACAAATGCTCTCTTCTCCCAGGAACTCTCAGCCTGGTGAGGAAGACAAAAATCCAACAAATCATCACACCAATAATGGCACAATTTCCATGTCAGGTAAAGACTATGGAAGATGTGTATAGACTGCTGTGTGAGCACAGTGGGTCCTGGATGATCAGACAGATCAGACAGATTCATCAGAATTTATCATGATCCCAGCATCCTGCATCCGGCTCCTTGCTCAGCGGGATGACTCTTCTCCCTCTGCCTGGTGCTCCCACTGCTTGTGCTCCCCCCCACACCTCTGGAAAATAAATAAATAAAATCTTTAAAAAAAAATTGTCAAGAAAAAAAGCAGGATGCAAGTGGTTCAGGCAGAGGGGGCAGTACATTCAAAGTCCTGAGGTAGGAGTTGTTCTTATGCACTGGGGACCCTGAAGAAAGACCAGTATAGTTAGAGCCTTGGGAGCAGGAAATGGTGTCATGAGGAGGAAAGGTAGGAACCTGCAGGACCTGTGTGGAGTTTGAACTTCACCCTACCTGCAGGAAAGCCAGAGAAGGATTGAAGCTTTGGGTGAAAGATCCAGCCTCTAGAAAACCCTTTTATTTCAGATTGGACCATAGAGGCAAGAGTAAAAGCTAAGAGACCAGGTGGAAGGTACTGCGTTTGTCCAGACACACAGTGTTGGGGGTGCAGATGAGGATGGTGACCGTGAGGGGACATAAAGGTAAGAGAGGTGGGGATCTGCAGGATTGGGCAGTGAGCTGACTGGGAGCGGGTGAGGGATGGCAGGCAGCGGCTGACTGGCTAGGGAAGCCATAACCTACACGGGGAAGACTGGAGGAGGAGCAGGCTGGAGAGAAGGACAGGACTCGGCCGGGGCCATGGGAAGTCTGAGGTGCTGGAATTTCAACTGGGAAGGCCTGGCACTCGGAAGGGCCTGACACTGGGAGGTTCCTTTGGTTTTCCAAATGCCTCAGAGAGCCTAGGTGAGATGCCACAGCTGGTCATCCCCTCTCGATCCCCTGCCACACCGCATTCCTCCGAGGAGGGCAAGTCCTTCCTGACTCTCCCAGAGCACCCACTCCTGAGGCTCCCCCATCCGGGTCTGCCCACAACACCTTGTTAATAAGGGCATCCACTGCACGGTGGTTTTCCCTGGTTTCTTCAGGAGCCTAGCTTCTGCCTTTGAGTTGTTCCCATCTCATTATCCCCGGAGTTTCTACTTCTTTTTGTGAAAATTTAATTGCGTGCTAGATTTGAAAGGGCCTAGACCAGCTGTTCAGGTGTGAGAAGTCAGAGCTAAATGCACCCTGATCAAAGGCTGCCAGACACCCGGGCTCTTGCCGGCAGCCCCTCAAAATCCAAGCAACTTGACTCCTCCCACAATGGGAACTTGAAAGGAAGAGTGTTCAGCGATTCCCAGCATTTGAACTGCCTACTGCATCTTTAAATCATTTTGCTTTGGAAATGGAATACCAGGGACTTGTCCCCTGAGCCCCTCAGGGGGAATCTGTGGGGAGATGTCTTTTGCAGGCCTGCTGCCTCCTTGAAGTTTCTTCCAAATCAAGCCCAGCATGAATCTTGAGAAGCTGGTGAGTTCTGCAGAATCTCTGCAAGCTGCCACCCAGTCCCACCCCTGCACCAGATCTTCCTGGAGAGCAGGATTGGAAGTCTGAGAACCTGGGTGCAAGCCCCAGCTTCCCAGGCCGGGCAGCCTTGAGGGTGCCTGTCTGTGCCATGCTCATCTGTAAAATGGGCTGATAACTTTGCCATCTACCTCACTAGGATTTGATGCCAAGTGGAGAGGTGTTTGTAAACAAAAGCATCACACCCAACAATGGTTACTGTTGTTTGACTTCTCACTCTTCTCAGGGAAACTGGCATTCCCCCTCACCCCCCGCCAAAAAAATGAGCAACCTGGAGAAGCAGGGAAGAAAAGCATTTCTAAAATGTTGGAAAACAAATTAGTGTTTGAAGGGCAGGGATAACAGGTGTGAAGTTACCTTGAGAACCACACAGTGTAAAAATAGCTGAGTAGGTGACAGGAGCAGCTGGCCTCACTCCTGGAGGCCACAGGGCCACCTTCTGTTACTGTCCTCTCTCGTTCTTTCCTCTCATCCTCTCACCTCTCCCACCTTCCCCTCCTCCCTTTTCTGCTCTTCTACTGTCTCCTCTCACCCATCTTTTTTTTTTTTTTTTTGGTTTACCAGTTTAACCATTTTTATGAATACAGTTCAGTAGTGTTAAGTATACTTACATTGTTGGGCAACAGATCTCTAGAAACTTTCTCATCCTGCAAAATGGAAACTCTATACCCATGATACAGAAATTCTCTCTGTGTGCCCCTTATCCATCTTTTTCTTTTTTTTCTTTTTCTGAATTCCTTTCTCCCTTTTTTGTCCTAAGAAAGTTATGAACTACGTACATCAAGAGCCTTTCTGCTGGAAGTGACTCAGACTGTCTTAAGCCCCAAAAGGAATTTAATGGCTTGAGTAACTGAAAAGTCCTAGGGTAACAGGCTTCAGGTACGGCTGGATCCACAGGCTAGAACAGTATCATCAGAACTTATTCTTCTCTCTCTATCTTTCAGTTCTGCCTCCCCCCGTGCTAGCTTTCTCCTCAGGCATCCTCTCCTTGTGTGGTGGTAAAGGTAGACCCCCAGCAGCTTCAGGCTCATGTCCTGCCAGTTCAGCCACCCAGCAGAAAGAGAGCACTCCCTTCCCTAGAGTCTTAGCAAAAATCTTGAGGCTGACTCTTCACGGTACAAAGGTAACATGCGTATCCATGGACCAGTCACTGTGTGGGGACTGCAAATCCCCAATTCGGGCCAGCTCTATCAATCCCCCCTAGTCTGAGAGTAGGGGATAAGCAGTTCCCCAGAGGCCATGCAGGCTGCTCTGACGCAAAGTAGGAGGTGTGGATGCCTGTGGAAGCCCCATAGGCATCCCTGTGCCAGGCAGCACGCTGTCCTCTGTTGGCTAGCTGATTAGGATCTTGGCCCTCCTACTTCTGCACAGGAGAAGAATGTCCTCAGTCTACTCCATCACCATGTTGCCTCCGCAGTCCCATCTTCAGCCAGTATGTGGCCTGATAGCCACCAGCTTTGCAGCCTACCTCGTCCAGCAGCTGGACCTTCTTGTCCCAGCTCCTCCCCAACCACTCTTTCCTGTCGCCACAGGGACCCACCTCCCAGTTCTTAGCAGGCTGACGTAGGAACAGCGTAGGCCTCACACCGATCTGGGCTTGAACCCCTGCTCTGCCACAGAGATAAATGATGGCAGGAGGAAGGGTAAGAACAGAATCATGGAATAAAATGTCATCCTCTGGGATGACACTTCTGACTGATCTCCCTACCTGAACATAGCCCCCAATGACCAAGGCCCCGTGGTACCATCTCAGCATCCAGTTTGTCTCCGCCCTCCCCATGAGGCTAGCTCCAGTGCCCTATTCCCTGGGAAGGCTGCCTCCCACTTCCCCTCCTGCCCCACATCTCCCTCCAGCCTGGTCTCTCCTGGGCTTGCTCTGCCACCCCCCCACCACCACTGTCAGCTCTCCTGCTAGAAGTTCTCCTGTCTCCTTCCCTGTGCTGTCAAGGCACAACCTCCCTGGGAAGCCAGCCTTGTCCAGCAGCCCAGATGCTGCACAAGTGGTGAGAGACCTGGCAGATCCAGCAGAATGGTTCGACTTTTCTGACATGTTTTTTATAAATCTTCAAAAGCTCTCATTCCTGAGCATCTGCCTGCTCTCCAGCATCTTCCTTTACCTCCTCTGCTGGTAACAGTGCTGGGCCCCTGGAACTGGAACTGTGTTCCAGAGCCCCCAGGGCCCACCCCAGGACCTGTGCCCCATGCCCCAGGCTCACCTCTATGTCTCAGTACAGAGGCCCAGGCTGGGAGGCCACCCACACTGTTTTAGGGAACAAAGGAGGGAAGTCAACCCCCCAACACTCACACCACCCCCCAGGGGCTGGGGCTGACTCAGAGTAGAAGGGCAGGAATTTGGGGAGCCTGAGTACCACATCTAGCCAGGCAATCCCGGGAGAAAAAGTAGGAACTGAAACATCACACAGTCCTGGGATCAAGTCCTAACTCAGCCACCCGCCCACTCTGTGATCATGGGGAAAGTGCTTCCCCTCTCTGAGCCTTAGTTGTGTGCATCTGCAAAATGGAGACAAGCGTGTCCACCCTGGAAGGTCGCTGTGAGCATTCACTGACAGTAAGTGGAAGAGGCTCAGAGCACAGGAGTTTCCTAGTAATAAAATAAGAATAAATAAATAAGCATAAATAAATATTTTTTTATCAAATAGTATAGATAGCATAACATTTCAATTCTGTATTTGTTTTCTGACATATGCTATGTGACCTTCCTATTTCTCAGACACACTGGGCACACTCCCCTCTAAAGGGATTTGCCCTGTCTGTTCCCTCCCCAGGACTGCTCTTTACCACACATCCACCTAGCTCACTCCATTTCCTCCTTCCCGTGGGGGTTGAAATTTCCCTGGCTCCCTTGTCCAGAATAGAGTCTCTCCCGTCACTCCTGCCATCACTCCCTCCCTGCTCCTTGCTCTGCCTTTCTGGGCTTCATCACAGCCATCTCCTTCATTACATACTATTTTAATTTGTGTGGATGGTTCAACATCTGTCTCCTCAGCCACTAGATAGTCAGCTCATGGGGGCAAGGGCCTGGTTCACCTCTGTTCTCTCAGAACTAGAGGGGGAGCCTGGCATGTCCTAGGTGCTCGGTAAAGATCTAAGGTCTGTCAGAGAGATGAATCAGATATGTCCCTGCCCTCGGGACCTCTGTTTTGCCATCTGACAAAATAGCAACCATTTTAATGTGAATAGCTGTCATTGGTTGCATGCCTACCCTGTACCATCACGGCCCTAGTCCTATCCCACACAGCTTCTCCCAGCAACCCCAGAATGGTGGTGCTGTGGTTATGCCCACTGAACAGAGGAGATGAAGGGAAGGGAAGAGAAGAGAAGAGGTGTAACTGGCCCAGAATTATGCAGGCTGGGCCAGGACTGGAACCCAGTTGTGTCTGTTGCCATGGCTTAGGCCATAAACAAAAACCCAGGTACCACAGGGTAGCTGGAAGCCTAGCACAAAGAGCAGAATGTGAACTTGCAAACTGGGGTCAGGGAGACTGCCTGGAAAAGGGGGCCCTTAAGCTGGACCTTGATGGATGTGTAGGAGCCTTCTGAGCAAAAAGGAGAGAGAGAAGCATTCAGGCATGGAGCCTAGGGTCCATTTCAAAAGCATTCATCAAACTCCTTCTGTGTGCCAGGCAAAGATAAGACACTTCTGGAAATGAGGCTCTTGAATTCGGAAGGATGAGGTATCAGAGCCTTGGGAGACCTAGGGCAGGGCCTGGGTCTGACTGAGAGGCCGGGAAGAATAGGCTTTAAGTACCTACTCTGTGCCAGGCCTGGTGCCACAGCCTTCTCCTTCCACATTGTATTCCCACCATTTGATGAAGAGGGTGCTGTGCCCATTTTCAAGAAAGTAAACTGAGGGGCGCCTGGGTGACTCAGTGGTTTAAGCCTCTGCCTTCAGCTCGGGTCATGATCTCGGGGTCCTGGGATCAAGCCCCACATGGGGCTCTCTGCTCAGCGGGGAGCCTGCTTCCCCCTCTCTCTCTGCTGCCTCTCTGCCTACTTGTGATCTCTGTCTGTCAAATAAATAAATAAAATCTTTAAAAAAAAAAAAAAAAAAAGGTAAACTGAGGCTCCAAAGCCATGAGCTGAGTTCCAGTTCCACCTTGTTTGGTGGTGGGACATAGAAAGATGACCCCTTCCCTATCATATAATGGGCCACTGGCCTGCCTCTGGCCAAGAAAGACAGAGGGCCTGGTTTGGGGCCCAGGATCCTGACTAGGCTAGCTGGTGCAAAATCAGCAGAGAACTACCCCAGAAGAGTCCACCCCTTGGCAGACAGTCTCAGTGGTCACAGGGAAGTCTGACCCACACCCAGAGGTCTCTGTTGCTGTCTCTGTCACTTGCTTTGTGACCCTGAGCGAATTGCTTCATTTCTCTGAGCCTCTTGTTTCCTAAACTCCCAGGAGCTAAACGATCCCCAGGTGCCCCCCTTTTGGCTCAAACCTTTCAGATTTCTAACTCTGGTGCTCCAACCCCCCCATTACTGTATAACAAATTACCACAAACCAAGTAGCTTAAAATTTACCAGCTCGCAGTTCTCTTGGTCAGAAGTCAATGTTGGTTGACCGAACTAACATCAAGGCAGGCCTGTGTTCCGTTCTGGAGACTCTCAGGGAGAATATAATTCCTTCTCATTTCCAGCTTCTCAAGGCCGCCGTGTTCTTCGTGGACCCTTCGTCTATATTCCAGCAGGCACTGACTTTCTCACATCATATCACTGGCATACTGACCCTTCTGCTTCCCTCCCTACTTGTAAGGACCCTTGTGATGACATGCCCCCTCCCCCACCAGATCATCCAGGATCCTCTCCCATCTCATGGTCCGTGGATGGAAACCTTCACATTCCCCTTTCCGTGTAGCCTGACAGTCACAGGCTCCACAGATGTCTGTAGGTGGCCTATGTTCTGCCCACCCTCTGGAAAAATAAGATGTTTTACGGAGGTTTTGAGCAAGTTCTTTCTTCTTCTTGGACCTCAGCTTTCTGTATTTTGAAATGGGGGTAATCATGACCACCCCTCCCCCTGCTCCCCCACCTCCCCCCGCTGGACAGCTGCTTTGAAGACAAACCAGAAGATGTATATTCAAGTGGATTACAGAGGGTCAGGCACTGTACATGAGGTTAATGCTTTATTCCTGGGGTGTTTCTGTCAGCTGACAGCTTTCCCTGGGTGTTCAGGCCTTCTTGTGCTTTGCTCTGAAAGGCTGCAGCCCCCCCCCCCATGTCCTATCCCAAGAAAACAAACGTGGGTCTGTCAACTGCTCCTGCATTAAAATCTCTGGCTTCTTTTCACAGAACCCCAGGGGCCCCTGGGATTTGGGAGTTGGGCAGTGTCACTCAAGGATGCCTATTGAGTTCTGAACAATAGCCCCTCATGAGGTCATACGGCCGCTTAGCAACTGCTCAGGCCCTTAGTAACCAGCCCAGAAGTGTTGATATTTACCCAACAGAAACTTTATATCGATAACGCCCAATTCCTTCCAGAGAGCTGCAGCTTCACCCACTTGGAGCTGCTTTTCTGGCTCTTATAAAAGCAGGCCTGTGGGAAGCCAGGAGCCCTGGGCTCTGCCCATGCCAGCAACATGCCTCTCTCTGGGACTCAGTTTCCCTCACAATATGGATGTCAGACTAGATGATCACCAAATAGAGTGACCCTATGCCCTGGTTGGCCCAGAACAGTCCTGGCTCTCTTGGCCATGATATTTAATATCATGACTATTAAAAGTGACCCTTTCCATTCTCAAAATTGTCCCCATTTGGAAGGTCAATTTTCTGATCTCCCTAAAGCCACTTCTCGCCCTCAATTCTACTTCTCTTCCACTCCATCTTCTTCCCCTGTCCCTAATTAATCCTGCAAGTTTAGCCAAGATCTTCAAGGACTCTCTGTGCCAAGCCTGGAGCTGGGGAAACCGAGGCAAACCAACCATGATCCCTGCCCTGTCCAAGGAAGAATGCTGCCTAAGCACTCAACTGATCTAGGATTGAATCCAGAACCTTGTACTTCACAGCCTCATTTGGACTCTCCCCACGAAGCTATTTTCATAAATAATAATACTCCTTAGTATTCATGTGGCATCTTGCAGCTTCTAAAGCATTTCCCTTCTGTTACCTCACTTAACCCTGCTGTCATTGGAAAGGGTGATTCTCATATCTCCCCATTGCGCAGATGTGGAGCTGGAGGCCAGAAGTCATAGAGGGCGGGGGTTAGGACAGTGGCCAGCCAGACGCCCTTGGGCAGCAGCTCGGCCTCTGCCTCCGCACCTGCGAAATAGAAATATTAGCTCCTGCTTCACAGAACCATTGTGAAAAGTAAATGAGACAGCACATAGAAAAATGGCAGCTGTCAAGAATGAGCGCCTCTGCCCTGATCTGTCCAGCCTCCAGCAACCACATTTCTGGAACATTTCTCTGCATCTTACATGCCCAAAGACAACAGTTTGGGGGGTCTCCTGACACATTTCAGGGCACTAAAAACAGATTTTGTTGGAATCCCCACTCGGCCTTGGGCAGCTTACAACCTGTCTCCAGCCTGTTTCTTCATCTGTAGAATGGGCCTAAGAGCTGAGAGTTCTGAAGATGGAATGAAGCACAGCACATGAAAGGTTTGGTAGAAGGCCTAGCACTTAGACAGCCTCAAAAATGAGAAGTTTGGTATTGCTTGTCCAGTGTTAAGTATTTGAAGAGTCTTTGAACCTGCTGGTGAGGGGCAGCACCCACAAGGTGGGGTTTGCCCCCCACCAAACCCCAAGAGCCTGGGCCAGGTCAGGCATTAGGCTTTCTGCTTCAAGCCACATTGACAGTCAGAGGATTCAGCTGATGAAGTCTGTTCCCGCCACACATCGCTCACCTTGCAGGAGGAGAAGGGGCCCCTTCTTCCCCTTTCTTTACAGAGCAGCTCTCGGGGGCAAATCTGTCAGATTCCATGGTGATGCCTAAGTGGTTTCCCGCCCACGTTCCTTGCCAGCGCCTGAGTCACCACCCGGCACTGAGGTGGCGGCCCGTGGGAAGGGTGTTCCCTCTCCGGCTGCTAAAATGCTACTGCAGGATTGCTCCAGAAAGCCAAAATGAGGCCCTGTGATAAGCACGCTACCCTCCTTATGCAACATTTGACATTGTTCAAAAGCAACGTTAATGTTTCTTTTGCTGAGGGCCCTGGAGAGCTGGCCCAGCCTGGACCTCCTGTCCTGCTTCCAGCAGCCCAGGCAGAGGCTAGCATCCCCATTTTACAGGTGGGGAAACTAAGACATGCCTGAGGCCACATGGCCAGAGCACTCCCAGCCCCAGCTCTCTGCACCAGCCCTCAAACTTCTGCCTCCAACTCCTCCCACATGCACACACCGGCCATCCTAGTTAGCTTTTGGAACCAGAGACAGAGCAAAATGGGTAAATAGAATACCTCTTTTTTTTTTTTCCCCCAAATGAAATGTAATTGTGGGCAATATGTCCCATTGATGATGGGCTAGAACGTTGGACTCTGATTTCTGACAGGAAGAAAGAAAAATCTATTTTTAAATACCAGTTCATTTAAGACAGAAGTGTATTTATGGGGAAATATTTCTTTATACAAAATTTCGTATTGCCAAAACTGGGCCCGTGAGGATGCACGTTGAGTCTGAGTATTAAAGACAAAGGTGTTGTATTGAGGATTGTGCCTTCCAAGGAACAGTGTCGGTGATTCCAGATCCTCCTCTGAGCTGTTGAATTCAGCACTTTTGTCCCATTTGCACTGTGTGGAAAAACCATTCCCCTCTTTCTTGCCTGGTACTAAAACCCTACTACCTGGATCACCGTGGGCTGTGTCCTCCGTTTTCCTTATCAAATTCACTAATGTGCTTCCATCAGGTACTCAACTAATTAGGATTAGAGCTCAGCTCCAGGAGGCCTTTGTGTTGGGCAGAGGAAGAGTAAAAATATTTGCATAGTCATCTGGGTGATTTTTGGTCTCACTGCCTCTGGCTGGGGTCTTTTCAATGGACCCTTTTGCTGTGTTACCCAGACCAGAAAGAAATAGGCATAAAAGAAAGCATCCATGTGCATTCCCACCTACCTCAGCCCTGTCTGAGCCTTAAACTTGCTCAGCCAAAGTCTAGAAAAGCCAGACGGCCCCTTTCAGCCAAAGGACCAGCAGGGTGAGCCATATCCTGCCAATAGTCTGGCCCAGATTGGGGTTATGCTCTGCTCTGCAGAAGACTTTAGCCACTGGGCATAATAGCTTCCTTCTCTCTCACAGCAACTGTGAATGTTTCCCCTCCATCTGTAGCATGACCACACCCAACATGGATTTCCTACTATTTAAAACTCTTCTGCCACTCATTCGTAGACTTTGGGGTGACATTGATACTTGCCATAATCAGAATAGTGTGCAATGTTGACCAGGCAGCCTGGGTTCCTGGAATAGAGACCTTAAGTCTCGACAGAGTTCCTATAAAATGAGTTTCAGTGTATCAGAACTTGTGTCCAGGCTGACTTTCATTGGAACGCTGAGAATGTGTCCTTCTGGAAGGGAGAAGTTTTTAACCCCAGAAAATAAAAGATCTATACCTCAGATTATACAAGATCCTTAAAAAAAAAAAAAAAAAAAAAAAGTCACAGAGAATGGTGGGCTTTCTGAAAACAAACAAACAAAAATCTGATCTGTAAAATTAGGATCCAGTGTCTCTCTTTGTTAACAGAAAAAAACACACAGGAAAAAAATATATTGTTACATACTTGATCTTGAGGTGACTGAAAAGAAGAACAGTGGTCTACAGCAAGGAAAATGCTCTAAGCACAACTTTTTCTTCAGTGTTCTTATTCTTCAGTAAAGTGTCTTGTCACTTTTGCTCAGCTTCTAATTCTCAGAGAAAGTTAATATGTCTTATCTGCTTTCCTTGCTTCCCTGTGAAATAAATATTGGTGGCTTTCATATTGTTTTCCACTTTTTAGTTGCTCCTTCTACTGAGACTTTAGAGACCCTGGAGTTTTTTGTGGCTACCCAGCCACAAAAGGCTCCCTTGGGCTGAGTCCCCAAGACCTATCTTGGCAATAGAAGTCATTGTTATTATGGATTCCATGGGGCTCTTAAAAGGGTGCGATCAGGGGCACCTGGGTGGCTCAGTTGGTTGGACGACTGCCTTCGGCTCAGGTCATGATCCTGGAGTCTCGGGATCGAGTCCCACATCGGGCTCCCAGCTCCATGGGGAGTCTGCTTCTTCCTCTGACCTTCTCCCCTCTCATGCGCTCTCTCTCACTGTCTCTCAAATAAATAAATATAATCTTAAAAAAAAAAAAAAGGGTGCGATCACATAGCAGGATATTTACAATCCCATGGGATTTGGAGCCTGAGGTACATTTATTTGCTGTGGGAGCCTTGAGCAGGTGACTTAACCTCTTTGTGAGCCATATGGCTTACTCTCTTCCACTCTAGTATCACCAGGCAGGGTCCAGTGCCCCTCTTTATGCTCCTCTGTCCTGTGCTTATGCTGGCCTTTGTTCACCATACTGAGCTAGACTGTCTCCTTGTCTATCTCCCCAACTTCCCTGGGCCCCGGGAACTCCCTGGGTTCAGTCTTGTCATCTCTGTGTCCCAGTGCCCAACACAAAGCCCAGCAAGGAGCAGGGGGCATGGAACTTGGGAGGGTGGAAAGAAGGAAGAGAGGGAAAGAGGAAGGAAAATAGGGAGAAATGCAAGCCTTAAACTTCTCCACCCCTCATTCATTTTAACCCCTGGCAGGCCTAAGTGATATGACATGCTAAAATTGACAGTATAGCTGCCACATATCACTTCCCAGTTTTCAGCTCTGATTTCACCATCACGTTAGAACTAACGTGTAGTGAGCACTTACCTATATGTGTGAGCCTGTGCAATAGGCACCATTTGACATACAACAATGCAGAGTGCAGGAGAGATTGAATTATTCGCCTACATCACACAGCTGACACATCATTAAAGCCTGGATTTGAGCCCAGGTCCCCAAGATTCCAGAGAGAGTGCATTTAACCAGTCTATCCTAAGCACCCAGTTCAGGACTTGAGAAGTAATGATTTCAATAAGAAGTCTTTGAATGAATGAATGAGTGAGTGAGTGAATGTTCTTCCATAGCCATTCTCTCATTAGACCCTCGATCTCACTGAGTTCTTTCTTCCTGGCATATGTAATGATCGAAACAAACCATCAGAGGTTAAACAGTCCTGGGTTCAGATCTAGACTTTCTGTGTCACCCTGGGAAAGTTACTCCTCTCTGGGCACTGGCTTACCCTCCATCAAAGTGGAAATATTAGTGCCTTTTGTTTCAGACTAGTTTCTTCCAGAAGCAGACCATAAGACAATGATTCAAATACGAACAATTTCTTTGGAAGGCAAGGAATGCTAGTAAGAGAGTGGAGAAATACAACAGGAAAGGGAAGGGGGTATTTTCAAGCAAGTTAATTATCACTATTGGCGACTGAAGTTCAATCACACTGAGCATTCTAAGAGCCAGAATAGAGCCCACAGCTCATAGTTTTCCTGCCCTAGGAACAGGGGAGCTGGAGTATTTATACATCAGCTTCCAACTCCCAATACTTATTGGCTGAGAGCTGCTAGAGTTGGGGGAGTGGTGTTACTTCTTTAGAACTTGTAGATGTTCTGCTCACCAGAGGAGACCCTCAGGCAAAGAGATACAGATGTTGTGGGGGAAATTGCAGCACAGTAGATAGATCTGGGGATTAGGGGCAGGACAACAGCAACATCTCTGCTCTCTTAGTGCCATTATGAGGATTAAGTGGGATTATGTAGGGTTTGGAGTACAGACCATACTAAGCATTTGATGTGTGGCAGCCTCAAGAGACTTTTTCCCAGCATCCTGTGTGTGATACAAAACAGATGCCTATGGGATCTGCTCCTTAAAACCTCACCACCAATCTACAAGTCGTAACATGGTCCTAATTAGTGCCAAGCATTGGGGTATATCAGTGAGCCTAGCCAGCAGTGTCCTGGCCATCCAACACCCATGGCCTCTCCTGCCTAACAGAAGATGAATGAGAAATGACAGATGTACTTCCAGTAGTAACCAGGGTAGTGCCTGGAATAGTGAGGACCCTGCAAACTGCCTCATCCAACCCCCTCCCCTCACATCACACAGCTAAGGGGGGGGGTGCAATGCCAAGACTAGATTCCTCATCCAGTTCTCCTCCCAACTGCCTTTGGATTGAGTGCCACATATGTGGAAGGTGCTGGGCAAACCCTCTGACTGGGATGCTCTGTGACTATTCTTATAGCATAGGACACATATTTGTCAAATGTCTAAACTGAAAATTTCCTGGGTTGAGTGTCTCTCCCACCTTTGGCACAGGATGATTTTGCCTTCGAAGGAGGAAAGTCAATAAGGGCAGCTTCTCTGGAGACTAAACTTTAGGAGTTCCATGGACCAGATGCATGGGAATGTGGATCTGTCCTCCCTGACACAAACCAGCTTTGTGGTCTTAGGTGACTCTCTCTCCCTCTCTCATTCTGTTTCCTCCTTTGTAAAATGGAGACTGTGAATGAAATAATGGGCATGAGAGTGCTTTGGGAAGGTGCATTATAGGTAGGGGAGTATTGTTATCATTGTGTTGATGTTGTTGTCAGGAATGATGTGACCTTGGGCCAGTCAATTCCACTCTCTAGGAATCCCTCGCTTTCTCCCCATGGACGGTTGTCAACCCCAAAGGACCAGGAATGTGGAGGCACCCCCATCCCTGAGACCTAGAGCCATAGGATGTAACCTTGTTGGGTTTAGGAAGAATCATATGTTCCAATTCCTTTTGGTGAAGAAACTGAGGCTCAAGGAGAGGAGAAGACTTGTCCATGGCCACCCACTTCAGTGGCTGTCAGCTTTGGTCCAGGCATGCTGACGCAGAACCCACAGCTCTCCCCAGCCATCTCCTGAGACCTGTGTCTGCTGCAGCCCATCTTGTCTTCCCATGCCTATATGATCCACCAGCCCCCAGCCAGGGAAACCCAGGAGGTCTGGGGCCTCTCACTGCTCAGTTCCCTGCTGTAGGAGCATTCCCTCACTACAGTAAGTCAACATTTCTGCCTCTGAATTAGTGTGGCAGATGGCACAGCAGAATTGAGCCTCAATTTATTTTTGACTCAAAGAGGACATTGCTCAAGTGCAGAGCGCTTACTGATGGGAGCAGCGGGCCTGGAGCATGAGGCAGCAAAACCTACTAGATTTGGGAACCACACAACCTAGGCTCGAATCCTGAGTTAAACTCCTTTAGCTGTGTGCTCTAGGATATATGGCCTTACCTCTGAGTGCCTCAGTCTTCCCATTTATAAAATGGAGCAATGAGGTCAATAAGCCACTCCTCATCAATTTGACAGGCAAGTGGCTTCATAGCAGGAGAAGATAAAGATGTGGTAGTGACACTTAGGGGCTGGTTTCTATCTCTGGAGAGGGGAAGTGGGGAAAAGGAGGAGTCCCTGGTAGGTCCCAAGTCAGGGTCTGGAGAAGAGTCATCCAAGAGGCTATCCCTTCATGCTACCATGTAGGGGCTGGTGACCTCAGCTGTGTGGAGAGGTTGGCTAGGCCAGAGCCATGCAAAGATCAGAGAACTGGCTACTTCCTCTTTCCTAGTAGGTGGCCCTGGAAAGAGGGGCCAGGTAGAATGGGCCCAGGGGAAGAAGGATTGGGCTGAGGTGGGCAAGGGGACACACCGAGGGGGAACTTCAGTCTGGAGGCTGCAAGCGGGAAGGGACAGGTGTGGAGAGGGGTGTCTGAGGCTTTCTTTCCTTCCCCTCTTGCTTCCTGGTGGAGGGGCGACAGGGGCTGACAAGGGCTTATCAGACATTAAACTCCAGCCTCAGGAGGCAGCTGGATAATCATTTGAGGGGAGGGGGCAGTGAGGTGCTGGGAGATGAGCAAGCTGGTCTTTCTGTATTAATGTACTACGTGCTAGCGTGTTTCCCTGCAAATATGTTTACTATAGACAACAGGGCAATATAGACATTATATAGAAGAACCAAAGACCTTAAGCCCACCAATGTTGACATTTGGGGAACATTCTATCTTTTATGATTATAATTTTCAATATTATATCTTTTTTCTATACTATAAACATAATACATTCCTTATTGGGGTCATGAAAATTGAGATTCTATTTTATTGCAGCTCTCTACAGTTTTCATTTAAGGTTATTAAGAAATTTTCTTCGGTCATTAAAAATTATTTGAAAACATGATATTCTATCCTGTGACCACTCAGTAATTTATGTAAAGAATCCCCTACAGTTGGACATTTAGATTGTGTCCAAGTTATTGCTATGATTTAAAAAGGAAAACACTGTAATGAACATCTTTATGACTGAAATGTTGTTTGCATTTCCAGTTATTTCCATTAGAATAGACTCCTAAGAAGCAAAATTGCCAGTTCAGAGACTATATTTTTTTCCTTTTTTCTGGCTTCTAATATTATATTTGATACATACAAAAGAAATTATGTAGCATATGTTAGTTTAATAATGCAATGTATAGCATGGACCTACCATTCAACCCACAAACTAGAATGTCACCAATAATTTGCCTATTCCTGTGTGAGTATCCCCATCCCACGCCCCTGCCTCCCCAGAGGAAATGATCATCCTGTGTTTATCATTTCCTTGTGTTTTTTCTGTAGACTGTATTTTTTAGAGCAGTTTTAGGTCCACAGAAAAACTGAGCAGAAAGTACAAAGAATTTCCATATGCTTTTTCTTTTTAAACATTCTTATCTCATATATGTATGCTTACAACACCTATTGTTTAGTTTTACTTTTGTTTTAGTTCTTTTAAATGGTATCATACAGTATATAACATTATGAGACTTTCTTCTTTCTGGCAACATTAGATATCTCAGACTCATCAATGTGCAGCTGAGTTCATGCATTCTTATTGCTGTATAATATTCCGTGGCTTGAAGAGATCACCATCTGTTGATTCATTCTCTTGCTGGTGGAAGTGTGGGTTGTTTCTCTGATTCAGCTCTTACAAACAATATTGCTGGGAACATTCTTGGCCATGGTGCTATTCACCTAGAGAAGGAACATAGTGGAAAAACAGATTTGGGAGGGGGATGAAATCAAGAGTGGAGCATGCACAAGCTGGAGTTGAGGTGTCTGCAGGCCACCACTGATGTGTTGTTGAAGGGGGCTGCAAAGAAAAACATATCATGTGTTTGCCTGAGCTAGAATGCACCATTTCCATGAGCTTAGTTGCTGAGGTCAGTGTTCTTGGACTCATGAGTACAAGCAGGACCCTCTCCCATGTCTGCCTTCAAGGAGGCAGAAGCACCATTTGTGAAGATAGAAGTGCTCTGGGTGCCATTAAATCTGAGCCTCCCTAAGTGCCAGACATGTTCCTCTGATGGTACCTAAGAGGGCATTAGGTGAATGAAATAAACAGCCCATCACCTGACAGGAAAATTCAGTTCTCTTTCAGTCTTACAAGCCACATCGAGACAAAAGATTCTGTCTAAAACTAGTGTATGTTTAATTATGACCTCCACCCCACACACACACCCCATATAAACATTGGCTAAACTCTGAGCAGAGAGACTTGGGCTCATGGTCTTAGGGGGACAATTGGATCCACCAAACATAAGGACATCCTGTTGCTCTGGTCAATTTTTATTTGTGGTAGGTGGCCCTGGTTTTCTACTGATGGTAGTGACAAAAGTTTCTTTGTAGGGGCACCTGGGTGGCTCAGTCAGTTGGGCATCAGACTCTTGATTTTAGCTCGGGTCAGGATCTCAGGGTCAAGCCCCACTCAGGTTCCATGCTGAGTGTGGAGTTTGCTTAGGAAACTAAGCAAACCCTCCTCTTCTGCCCCTCCCCACCCCCTGCATACATGTCTTCTCTCACTTAAAAAAAAAAAAAAAAATTCCTTTTAAAATAAATGTGTTTAAGAAGTTTTAATCAAGCAAGTTATTAAGAAAAAAAAAAAACCCATAAGATTAATCAAAGGACACATAGGAACTATCTTGACCATCACATTCGATTGACTCAGGTTTTGGAAATGCTCAGTTGGCCACTCTCAACTTTTTGTCTCAGGACCTTTACACCCTTAAAAATGATTGAGATGGTGAGGAGAAAAAAAAATGATTGAGATCCCCAATGAGTTTTGCTTATGTGAATACTGTCTTCTGCATTTACCAAGTCAGAAGTGAAAACTGACATTTTGATGCTTATTTATTAACTCATTTTAAAAGAACAATAATAAACTCATTATGGTAACACATTCAACATATTTTATGAAAAATAGCTATATTTTCCAAAACAAAAAAAAATTAGTGAGAAGAGTGATGTTGTTTTATATTTTTGAAAATGTCTTTAATGACTTAATTGAAGACAGCTGGATTCTCATTTGCTTCTGCGTTCAGTCTGTTGCCATGTGATGTTACAGTTAATGTATATGAAGAAATTCTAGCCTCACCGAGATATGCTGTCAGAAAAGAGAAGAGCATTTTAATAGCCTTTTCAGACAATTGTAGATATTTTACTTTGATACTACACCCAAACTTAACAAGTGATAGTGTATTAGTTTGCTAGGGCGGCTATAACAAAATACGACAGACTGGGGGACTTAAACAACAGGAATGTATTTTCTCACCATTCTGGAGGCCAGAAGTCCAAGATCAAGGCATCAGCAGGTTGGGTATCTTCTGAGGACTTTTGCTTTGGACTCTTTTCCCTGTGTCCTCACATGGTCCTTCTTCCATGCACACACATCCCTGGTGCTTCTTTGTGTGTCCACGTTTCCTCTAATTGTAAGAATATCTGTCATATGCCATTAGGGCCCATCCTCATGGCCTCATTTTAATTTAACCACCTCTTTAAAGGCCCTATCTCCAAATACAGTCACATCCTGAGTACTGGGGACTAGGATAGCAACATATGAATTTTAAAGAGGACACAATTAGGTCATAAGAGATAGCATCTTAAAAATCAGTTGCAATGAAGAATCTGAAGCCATTTTAATGAACTTTTCTTCTTTCACATTGAAATCCTTTTTTTTTTTTTCTCTCTCTCTCATACTGTGATTCATCTTTACCTATCCTTGCTTTTGGAACATCATGCACTGAGCACTTAGAAAATACTGGCTCATTGGGACGCCTGGGTGGCTCAGTTGGTTAAGCAGCTGCCTTGGGCTCAGGTCATGATCCCAGCGTCCTGGGATCGAGTCCCACATGGGGCCCCTTGCTCAGCAGGGAGCCTGCTTCTCCCTCTGCCTCTGTCTGCCACTCTGTCTGCCTGTGCTCGCTCTCTCTCTCTCTCTCTCTCTGATAAATAAATAAAATCTTTAAAAAAAAAAAAATACTGGCTCATTGAGTTATGCAGATATCTTTCAAATATTTGCACATTTTGTTACACAGTATTTTTAAAAATCATATTTGTTATCACACCAGTGACCTCATCATAAACATCTTTATTAGTATTAGGAAGCTGTCAGATTCATGATGGCAGATACAAGTTTTCAAAATTCTAATTTTCACTTTAAAAGTCCAAACTGTGTCTTTGGCAACAAGTACTGTCAGTTGTTTTCCTTAAGGTGATACGGGCACTTTGTTCATTTTTGAGAAAATGTCTGCCAAATACTGCCAAATACTAAAGTCTGAATAACCAGCCTTTGTCTGTCAGTTCTTCTTTTATGTAAAAATGGCATTTCGAGAAAATGGAGGCTCATTCAGTTTGCAACTCAAACGATCACACAAGAGCTTTACCTCTAACACTTGTCACGTTTCACTGTGCCACAGTAGTGCTCTGCACATGCTTCCCATTTCCTGTTCCTAATGATTAATAAAGTGAATCATGCTGGCACCAGGGGTGCCTGGGTGGCTTGGTTGGTTTAAGCATCAGCTTTCAGCTCAAGTCACGATCCCGGAGTCCTGGGATCAAGCCCCACATCAGGCTCCTGGCTCAGTGGGGACCCCGCTTCTCCCTCTCCCTCTGCAGGCCATTCCCCCGGCTTGTGCTCTCTCTCTCTCTGTGTCAAATAAATAAATAAATAAAATCTGTAAAAAAAAACAAAACAAAAACAAAAACGAAAGCGAATCATTCTTACTGCTTTGTCTAGGACATTCCCAAGTGAGGCTGGCCTTTTTTACCGTAACTGTGCAGTGATGAAGAATACAGTGACTGCTAGGACAATCTGGTGCCTCTCCTTTGATTTGTGCTAGGTCACCAGCAGGCGTACCTGCCATTGCTTTTGTACCAGCAGTGCAAATATCAGCACAGTGAAGGTGGCAGTAACATCTTACTGTTGTTTGGGAAATAGTTTTGACCTCTCAGATCCCCTACAAGGGTCTCAGGAACCCACAGAAGCATATGGACCACACTTTGAGAACTGCTGACCTACTGAACAATACAGAGAAGATATGGGGCCAAACAGTACGAAGCCACAGAAATTACATAGGTGCCAAAGTTATAAAAACTGGGTATGAAATGGCCCTGGATATGTCACTGCCTTCTGGAAGCTGGACACTTCACACATAAGGGGTGGTAGCTGATCCTGCCGCCCAGAGCTGGGGAGGGGGACAAATAAGGCCCAGATGTGAAAGTCCCTTAGAAATGGTAATGCACAGTCCAGGCAGGAGGAACCAGCCACCATGGGGAATAAGGCAACATTATGAAATTTCACACCCTGCTTAAGCCATTTGTGATTGGCAACACTGCCTGGATACCTGTATTCTCCTAAAGAGACCTAGAAAGACTAGGCCTGGTGACCCTTAAAGAGATGCCCTGCTGGATCAGTGTCTTTGGGGCTCTGTTCTAAGTTACTCACCACCACCTATAGCTTTGAAAGGAAAAGGCTTCCTGAAAACCCAAAGTTCCTTTTGTCTCCTACCAGACAGGTAGACACTCACCTGAGTCCAGTAGAAAACTAAAAGCCCATAAGAAATGACAAGCATTAGTGAAATAAGTCAATCAGAGAAAGACAACTATCATATGATCTCCCTGATATGAGGAAGTGGAGATGCAACATGGGGGATTAAGGGGGTAGGAGAAGAATGAATGAAACAAGATGGGATTGGGAGGGAGACAAACCACAAGTGACTCTTAATCTCACAAAACAAACTGAGGGTTGCTGGGGGGAGGGGGGGTCAGGAGAGGGGGGTGGGGTTATGGACATTGGAGAGGGTATATGCTATGATGAGTACTGTGAAGTGTGTAAACCTGGGGATTCACAGACCTGTACCCCTGGGGATAAAAATATATGTTTATAAAAAATAAAAAATTAAAAAAAAAAGTATAGCACTAACAAAAAAAAGAAAGAAAGAAATGACAAGCATGTCAGGAAATCTGATTTGATCTCCTTAGCAGTGTTAAGAAGGTAGAGGGAACTCTAAAAAAAAACTCCAGGGAACAGGGAAACACTTGTTAAGCGGGTTTCAGGTGGGCTTCTGCTTCCAGGAACATAGAACAGAAGTGGTTTTTCCTATTCCTCTCATTAAGTACAACTAAAACCCCTCTACATTATATATAAAACAAAATTAGAAAACTCTGAATGGCAAAGAACAAACCCACTAGGGACCTGGGGACCCAAGAAACAACATGGTAGCGATTTCCTGGTGGCAGTAGTTTTGCCTCATGTCTCCTGGTGTTGGAGTTGAAGAAGCCAGAGATGAGGAAATGCCAATGGGGGTGGGGAGCCTGCTCTCTTTAGCTGAAGAACAAGGAAGAGGGCAACCTAGCAAAACAGACACTTTTTTAGACAAAACTATTCCAGCCAAACACCATAGAAAACATTATGGCCTTACCCCACCAACAATGATCCTGTGGGGAGACTGGATTTCTACCTTCATCAGACTGTGAGGCACCCTAGCACACACACCCCCGGTCCAAAATAGGTGGTATCAGAGAAGACCAAGTAGAGAGCCAGGACTTTCATTCCCCACCGGGTGGTAATAAGACCTCACCTCCAGTGCTCATGGTGCCAGTGGAGACTATGTTGGGAACAGTAATAAGTTGTTCCAATCCTCCAAGTCAGGGAGGTGTCAGTGGAGGTCTAATGGGGAGCTGGCATTCCCCAGTCCCCTTCCTCTATTAGTGCAATATGAGAGGAAGCCAACTGAAATAGAAGATTTAAAAAAAGATCTGGAGGCTCATAACATAATTTCCCAGATCCTCAAATTTCAATTAAAATTCACTTTTATTAAGAACTAGAAAGATATTAAACTGAATGAAAAAAAGGAATCAATAGATGCCAACACTGAGATGCCAGAGATGTTAGAATTGTCTGACAAAGATTTTGAAGTAGCCATCATAAAAATACTTCAAGGAGCAGTTATGAACACACTTGAAAGAGATGAGAAAAAAGAAAGAAAAGAAAAGAAAATCCCAGCAAAGCAGTGGAAGACATAGAGAAGAACCAAATGGAAATTTTGGAACTGAAAAATATGATAACTGAAATTAAAAAGAAAAAAAAACTCAGTGGATGTGCTTAACAGCAGACTTAACAACAAAGGAAGGAATATTTGAACCGGAATATAAGACAAAAAATTTATCTAATCAGGTTATCTAATCTGAATAACAAAAAATAAAAGAAAAAACCTTCAGTGGGGTGCCTAGGTGGCTCAGTGGGTTAAAGCCTGTCCCTTCAGCTTAGGTTATGATCCTAAGTTCCTGGGATCAAGCCGGCATCAGGCTCTCTGCTCAGCAGGGAGCCTGCTTCCCTTCTTCTCTCTCTCTCTCTCTCTCTCTCTCTGCCTGCCTGCCTCTCTGCCTACTTGTGATCTCTGTCAAATAAATAAATAAAAATCTTAAAAAAAAAAAAGAAAGAATAAACCTTCAGAGAACTGTGGGACTTTAGCAAAAGATCTAATATTTATGTCATTGAACTCCTAGAAAAAGATGAGAAAGGGAGTGGGGGCTGAAAAAGTACCCGAAGAAACAGTGGCGGAAAACTCCCCAAATCTGGCCCCCCAAAAACCAAAACCAAACAAACAAAAAACCCAGCCAACACCACTAACAACAAAAACAACAAACAACAAACCCTTATAAACATAAGACAAAATATGACATAAGGAGACAAAAAGATTCATGAGGCTGAGAAAACTCCAAAGAAGATAAACACTTTCAGTACAATTTATGAAGCCAGTATTACCCCAGTATGAAAACCACACAATAGCACAACCAATAAAATCTATGAGCCAGCATCCCTCATGAATACATATGTGAAAATCCTTCACAAAACATTATCAAATAGAATTCAGCAATATATAAAAACAATTATGCCTCAGAACCCAAGAGGGTTTACTCTAGGAATGTAAGGTTGGTTCAGCATTTAAAAATCAATTAATATAATCCACCATGTTAATGGGCTAAAGAAGAAAAGTCACATGATCATATCCATCAATGCAGGAAGCATTTGATGAAATTCAATACCCATTCATAATACAATGCTCAGAAAAATAGGAATAGGGAATTTCCTCAACTTGATGAAGAACATCTAATTTAAAAACTACAGCTAACATGATACTTAATTATTAAAAACCAAAGGCTTTCCACTAAAACTGGAAACAAAGCAAGGCAATCAGCTCTGACCACTTACATCCAAACAGTGCTAGGCAATCTCACCAGGGCATTAAAACAAGAAAAGGCACCCAGATTGAAAAGAAGAAATTAAACTGTCCCTATGTGCAGATAACTTCATTGTGTTAAAAAAAAAAAAAAAAAAAATCCCAGTGAATCTACAGAACAAACAAAACAAAACCGTCCCAGAACTAGTAACCGAGTTCAGTAAGGTCGCAGAAAACAAAATATAAACATGCAAAACAAACAAACAAACAAACAAACCATTGTATCTGTATAGTAGCAAAGAATATGTGGACACCAGAATTAAAAATACAGTGCCATATACAATCACACAAAAAATATATAGGGTAAATTTAAGACACATGCATAAGATTTTTATGCCAAAAACTACAAAATACTGATGAGGAAGATCTAAATGAATGAAGTGGCCATAGTGTGTTCATGGATCCAAAGACTCAAGTTAGTAAAGATGTCAGTTCTGTGCAGTTGCTACCAAAATCCCAGCAAAATTTTTGTAAATGTGGAAAAGATTATTCTAAAAATTATGTGGAAAGGCAAAGAGGCTAGAAGAGCTGAAACAGTTTTGACAAAGAAGAATAAAATGAGAATAATTCTACTTCACTTCAAGACTTATCTAGAAACCAAGTCTGTGTGGTATTGTCAGTGATGATGCATAGATTAATGGAATGGAATAGAGGATCCAGAAATAGATGCATACAATGGACCAATATTTGGCAAAGGTTCAAAGCAATTCAGTGGAAGAAAGGTAATAACCTTTTCAAAAAGTAATGTTGAAGTGGTGCACCTGGGTGGGGCAGTCAGTTAAATGATTTGGCTCAGGTCATGATCCCAGGGTCTTGGGTTCTAGTCCCATACCAGGCTCTTTGCTCAGCAGGGTGCCTGCTTCTCCCTCTCCCTCTGCCTCCCTCCCTCTCTCTCTTTCTGTCTCTCATGAATAAATAAATAAAATGTTAAAAAAAAACAAATAAAATGAAAATTCTCATTTATAAAAAATAATAACAATAATAATGTTGAAGCAAAGTGGGTATCTCTGGGCAAACACCACCACCAACAAAAAATCTACCCAAGCCTCACACCTTACACAAAAATTGGCTCAAACGGATCATAGACTTGAATATAGAATATAAACTACAAAACTTTTAAGAAAAATATTTAAAAGAAAATCTTCAGCTCAGACTTGGTCCCAAAATCATGATCCATTAAAAATAAAAAATAAAGAGATAAAGTGGACTTCACCAAAATTAAAAGCTTGTGTGCTACAAAACATTCTTTCAAGAGAACAAAAAGACAAGCTACAGGCTGGGAGAAAATATTTGCAAATTACTAAATCTGACAAAGTACCAGTATCTGACCAAAAACAAAAAAAACTCAAAACTCAACTGTTAAAAAAAAAATTAACAATCTAATTGGAAAATGGGCAAAAGTCACAAAGAGACATTTCTCCAAAGAGGATGTGCAGGTGACAAATAAGCACATGACAAGATGTTCAACATCATTAGCCAATAAAGAAGGCAAGTTAAAGCCACAATGAGATATTACACACCTGTCAGAATGGCAAAAATACAAAATCAAATGCTGACCAGGAGGCAGAAATATTGGATCATTCATATGCTGCTTGTGGGAATATAAATTGGCACACAGCCCCTCTGGAAAACAGTTTGGATATTTCTTTTAAACACACACACACACAACTACATATGCAACTACCATGCAGCCCAACAATTGTACTCTCAGACATTTATCCCAAATAAATGAAAATTTACATTCACACAAACACCCTGTACAGAAATATTTATAGTAGTTTTAGTCATCATAGCCAAAAACTGGAAATAACCCAGATGTCCTTTACCAGATAAATGGATAAACAAGCTGTGGTCCCTTCATATCATTGAGTGAACTATTGATACACACAGAACCTGATGAATCTCCAGAGAACTGGGCTGAGTGAAGAAAGCCAGTCCCCAAAGGTTACATATTGTATGGTTCCATTTATAGAACACCGTTGAAATATCAATATTATAGAGATGGAGAACAGAATCATGATTTCCAGGAGTCAGGGATGAAGTCAGGGAGGGAGGAGATATGACTATGAAGGAGTGGCCCAAGGAAGTTGTGCTGGTGAACAGATCTATATCTTGAGTGTGATGCTTAGAGAAAACTGCAAAGTGATCATATTGCATAGATCCACACACACAAGTACATGTAACTTGGTGAAATCTGAATTATCTCCATGGATTGTACTAATGTCACATGCCTGGTTTTGAGAGTGCACTCTAGTGCGAGATGTGAACTCTCCCAGGTCAGCTGGGAGAAGGTACCCAGGACATCCCTGAACACTGGCATAACTGGGGGAAAGTGCATGAGACGTCCCTATACATTCCTTTACAACTTGCTTTGAATGAATAATTATTTCAAAATAGAAGGGACCCCTGGGTGGCTCAGTCATTAAATGTCTGACTTAGGCTCAGGTCATGATCCTGGGGACCTGGGATCAAGCGGGAAGCCTACTTCTCCCTCTCCCACTCCCCCTGGTTCTGTTCCCTCTCTCGCGGTGTCTCTCTCTGCCAAATAAATAAACAAAATCTTTTTTTAAAAAAATAGGAAGTTTAAAAAAAATTTTAAAAACAATAAAAAAAATAGAAAGTTACAAATGAGTATAGGGATAGTTACAAATGAGTATAGGTAAAGAAATGGAACCTGACATTGGAGAGCCATTTAGCATCCATTCTCTTCTGCTGCTATTTAAGAAACACTTCTAGAAGCTAAGGCCTTTACACACATTATACTTTGGTTACTCCTCTCAAAAATCCTGAATAATAGGTATTATTATCTCTATCCTGCAGATGGAGAAGCAGACTCAGAAACAAAGCCACTTGCCCAAGGGCCTCTGTCTGTCCAGAGCACACACTTGTGCCCACTCTGCACCACTCCTACCCTTGAAGGTCACACCAGCCAGCTGATGGATTACCCCATCTGACACCCTGCTAGGGCTGGACTTGCTCCCCTCAGAGGGCCTGGAGCCTGGGAGGCCCGGTGGGGGTGGGGCGGGATACCCACAGGAAGGTCTTGATGAGGAACCTGGAGGGCAAATCAGCTCCTGGGAGGTACTTGGGGAACTGGGCCACTCCTGCTTCTCTTCGGTCTGCACCCACCCCTGATGCTGGCCCTGGCCCACGCCCAGTGCAGGTACACAGGGGACACTCCCCAGCACGAGTCCCTCTTTATTCTTTCCTGACTGGCTCCCTATCAGATCACCCAACCCTAACCAATGCCATCTCCCCTTTTCCAGAGCTGAACTTCATCACCCAGTCCCCAGAGCCAGCAAGACATGGGCCCCATTTTCCAAATCCTGACACTTCTCATTTAACCTGAAGACTTGGAGGGGTGAGTTGGAAATGGGTTGGGCTGGGGCTGGGGGGTGGGATAGATATGGAAGAAAGCAGTGTTTGGGGGCTGCTGATGGAGGGTCAGCTGAGCAGGGAAGCAGAGTTTGACAGCAGCTCCCTTCCCTGTTGCAACCTCAGAGAAGGCACATGAATTATTTATACACCATTGTTTTGATTTGGGAAAACTGCCCCACATCCCTTTTGCATTTAAATAGGGATTATGGCCTAAAATTCAGAGAAGGAAGGCAGCACCTCACCTGGTGAGCTGAGTCTCAGTTCCCATATGTAAAACAGGGATAATGGCAGCATCTCTGTCTTATGAAGTCCAAGCAAAGATGATCCATGTAAAGTCCTTAGCACAGTAGCTAAAACCTAGTAGGGGCTCAATAAATGCTTGTTGACTGAACAGACATACTGGATGCCTAATGCATGTTAGCTAAATGGGGCAGCTCTCTCTCTGGGGTCACAGCGCCACCCTGCCTTCCAGAGCCAGCCCATGTGGCAGTTCTGTAAGATTTCTCCAGCTCCTTCCTGGGAAGCATGTCTTCCTCTGTCTTCTTGAAGCTCTTCTTTGGGTCTCTATTACTGTCTGGCTCAGTCCACTTTGCATTATATACCCATGAACCTCAAAGTCCAGGGATGCACCCCTAATCTCACCCCTGTTAGGGACCAGAACTGGCACAGCTCATCTTTCAGCATCAGACCCAACTTACCTTCAGAAAGAACATCCTCTGAGCCAGAGCTCAGAGACATCATCTCATCTGACCTTACCAGGGGGCCTCCTTACCCTTTCTCAGATGCAAAGACAGTAACTGCCCAGACAGGAGCAGGGAGAACCAGGTGATGCCTCCAAGATTCTCAGCTCACTTCCTACTACCCCACCCTGCGTATGCCAAGGAAGATGAGTAACTCTGGACAGAACTGGGGAGGGCCAGACAGGCCACACATCTGTGTCCCCACCTCCCAGATCACCCAGACTTCTGACTTTGCTCAAGTTTTACTTCTCGCCCCAGCACTTTGTGGCTAACCAGATTGTTTCCAAACATGTTACATAATTGCTCACATATTTATTTATGCCATCTCTTGAATATTAAACGATTGATAATATGGAACAGAAACATGGGCGTTTAAACCCAGCAGCTTTGACAGGCGTGGGTGGGGAAGGAGGTTGAGGAGAGCCATCTCTGAGCCATTTACGGGAGGAGAAGGTGACATCTCCCCTCTTTTCCCCGAGATGGGTTGAAAGCCTTCCCAGGCCCATGGTTGGCAGCCACAATGTAGTGGAATTTTCACTATGCGGTTGGGCCTCTTTTATTACATAATGAAAAAGATGCATTATCATTTCCCTAAAGGATGCCTGAAGCCAGAACCTGGCCACCTGTTTGCTTATTCATTTATTGAGCACCCTCTGTTTGCAGTCCCTGTTAGGCTTTTATTCACCCAGAAGCATCCTTATGAATGAAATGATTGAGACTTCTGTCCTCATGGTACTGCCACTCCAGTGGACAGCTAAACAAATCAATAGACACCTTCCGAGCATCACAAGCAGTGTGAACAGAACAAAATAGGTGGCAGGGTAGGACTGGTCAGCAGTCCCCTGAGGAGGGACGTTTGACTGGAGGTCCCTGTGGTAGAAGCAGCCAGTCATGCAGAGGTCCAGGTTTGGGACGAACGTTCCTGTCTGCCGGAACAAGGAGCCCATGGGAGGGGGCAGTTGGGGAATAGTGAGGGGGACAGTGGGTTGGGAGGGGTGAGGTGGAGCCCAACATCAGTGATGTAGGCAAGGAGTGCCTACCAAAGGTCAATTAGGCCAGGCCTGTGGGGCCTCCTGTGAGGAGTTTAAATTGTAGTCTACATTAGTGGCAAAGCTGTTGGAGGGTTCTGGTGACCTGGTGGATGTTTGGAAACCATTTCTCTGCAGTTGAGAGAGGGCTTGGCGGTGTGGGCCGGGCCAGGAAGGGCTGGGTCTGAAGTGCTGGTAGATGGGGCTCCCCCAGCCCCAAACCTGACCTCCCAGCCTCTGGAGGGAATCTGCCCAGGGTGATGGTGAGTTTCTCCCACGGTGGCTGTGGAGGTCTGGCCTGACCCAACAGGAGTCACAGTAACTCTGATATCAGTCATGAAGGTACCTGGATTTACTCAGCACCTAGACTGAGCCAGGCACTGGAACAAGCCCCCGCGCTCACCATCACCCTGGGACACATATAGTTTTACTGTCCCCATTTTACAGAAAAGCAAACCAAGGCCCAGAATGGTTAAGTAAAATGCTCACAGCCATCCAGGAAGTGCATAGCAAAGTGGGGATATGAACCTAGTCAGTCTTTCTCCACAAATGTGAACCTCAATCCATGTTGGCTAAATGAATTAATAACAATAATAGTAAACACTTACTACAGTGCTGGCGAAGAGCCAGGTCCGGTTTTAAGTGCTTGAAAACATTCATCCCTTAGTCTTCACAACAGTTCCAGTAAGTAGGTGTGACCAGTAGCCCCACTTTACAAAATGAGAAACTGAAGGACAGAGGGTTGTATCACTTACCCTAGCGGGGATTCGAACCTGGAAGGTCTGGCCGAATTTGCATGTTGGAGCAACGTGTTAGGCTGTTGTCAGAACACCCATTTACAAAGCAGCTTGGGCCTCCTTCAGATGTGGACAGTAGTACCCACAGCTGGGCAGTGCTGGGAATGGGAGATACATGGGAACGTGCTCTGTAGAAGGTAAAAACTTGCACAAATGAGCTTGAAAGTATTTGAGGATTCTTTTAAGATTATTTATTTATTTGAGAGAGAGAACACAAGCAGGAAGCAGAGGGAGAGGCAGAGGGAGAAGCAGGCTCTCCACTGAGTAAGGAGCCTGATGTGGGGCCCAATCCCAGAACTCCAGAATTACAACCTGAGCCAAAGGAAGACACTTAACAGACTGAGCCACCCAGAGCCACCAGGACTAGAGGATTCTTAAACACCTTATCCTTTTAAGGAGTTGGACTGTTTCCCTCCATCCTGTTTTCCCCAATGAGAGAATGGAGAAAAATGTGGGCCTTGCCCTGGCCAGACAGCCCCAGAGCCTGAGATACAGGAGACAGAGCTGGGGTCATGCACTCAGACCCCTGGTATCAGCTTGTTAACTCAGGTAAGCTCTTTGCACATGCGACCGGTCTAGGGAGGTAGCACAGTGTTGACAGCCCAGCTGCCCGGCCCACCTCTGCTAGCATCAGGTCCTAGCAATGCGAGCCCGGGCCAGTTATTTAGACACTCTCCCACCTCAGCTTTATATTCTTTAAAAAGGGAGTGGGAAGCCCTCGATTTTGAGGCTACTGGAAAGAGTACATGGGAGAGAAAAGCAGATGTGCCGAGCAGAGCCCAGGATGTCAACGGCACACAGCAGGTTTCTGTTCTCCTAGTGTCTCCTGTGAGAATAGTTGCCTCAGAGGGTGAGGCCCCCAGGCCCCTTTCTGCTGGGACCATTTCAGACTCTCCACTGCACAAGCACTGGAAACAGATAGTTCGCCATCCGTATCAGTGTGCAGTGGCTACTGTAACAAAGCATCAGCTGCATGGCTGGAAGACACAGATACTTGTTGTCACCAAGTGTCATCTGGGATGTTTCCTAACAAGCCCCGAGAAGGAGGATCTGTTCCCAGCTCTGGTCCTTCCTTCAGGGGTAATCTTCAGCATTCCTTGGCTTGTGCGTACATTACCCTGACCCCCCACCTTTGATGTCATCGTCCATGCATGTGTGTGCCTCCAGATATCCCCTTTTCATAATGACACCAGTCCCATTGGATCAGAGCCCACCCTGACAACCTCGTCTTAACTAGCGTGCCTCTGTAAAGATCCTGTCTACAAATAAGGTCACGTCCACAGTTCCTGAGGGTTAGAACTCCAAAGTACCTTTCAGAGGAAAAGTCTAATTCAACCCCTAATGCTATCATAATTGTTTGAAGTGGATTCTGGAAGGGCCATCAGTGCATTCGTGACATTTCTTAAATAGCCTGAAAGAATATTTTACATCATTTTCCAAAAGGGCAACATCCTTCTCAAAATCACTCCTTAGCTTCCAGGAGCTTCCCATTAACTCTTGGCCTTAACAAACTCCAGCGTGGGTCTCTGGGGCCATCATCTTCCATGAAGAGC
This sequence comes from Mustela lutreola, assembly GCF_030435805.1. Classification (NCBI taxonomy): domain Eukaryota; kingdom Metazoa; phylum Chordata; class Mammalia; order Carnivora; family Mustelidae; genus Mustela; species Mustela lutreola. The sequence goes on along the minus strand of NC_081291.1, from coordinate 52,553,151 downwards.
AAGCAACTTTGAATCCAAGCTCTTAGCCCCGACTGTGCACCAAACTCGGCAAACACAGGAAGCTAGAGGCCTAGCCTTTGAGGCAGTCATAGGCGAGGGCCCCAAGGACAGGCTGGCAGGGAGCTTGGCTATTATTACTGGACAGGTGGGTGCTGAGGCCACAGGGCCCTTCCCAGCAGTGAGCCTCAGCATGAAGGAAAAGCCTTCTTTGCTACACTGCTTCTTGTCTTTGTCTCCTTGAAGGGGAAAATGCCCTTTCTGAGTGCTCTGAGAGCACAGGAGAAATACCACTGGCTCTTTGTGTAGTCAAATAACTCTTCAGTCACTCACCTTTCATTCTGGGATGAGACCTACTCCAGAATCTGTCTCATAGCAAGTCCCAAGTGCAGAGGAACCCAAACCTGCTCCACCCCCAGCTGGCATCCCCAGCTTGGCCAGGATCCCTGGAGAGGTCAGGAGTCAGTGATAGATGCGCCCTTCTTGACACATCCTTATATTTAAAATAAGCTTTCCTACCCCAAATGTTGAATGTTCTCATGTTGCTTGAGCCGAGAGCAAACAACCTGCATTTCCAATGCCTCAGTGACCAGGGAGGACAGTGCACGGTGGCATTGCACTGATTAGAGCACCGAGACTGGGCACAAGCTTACTGAGGCGCTGGGTTTGAATCCCAGTTCTGCCAGTCTGAGCTCTGTGATCTGAGGTGAATCTTGTCACTTTTCCAGTCTCCATCTCCTCAGGTGCAATGTAGGGAGAGTTCCTACCACACAAGTGAGGGGTGCCTGTAGAGGACTTCGCATGGTGCTCGGTAACCAACCTGAATTGTCTGGCTTCTCTCTTTGGGCCTCAGCCTCCTACCCTGCAGACAAGAGTATGGGACTGGGTGGGTTCTGGCCAGTTCTGTGTGACTGTTGGGAGCAGTCTCCAGGGAGTCTAACATCTGGCTGGGCAGAGGGAGCATATCCTGCCCGCCAGCCTGCCCGTCAGGAGCTTGCTGTGTGACCCGGGGTGGCGGCCCTCTGTCCTGCATTGGCCTTGTGGCTCCAAAATATCTTCACGGGGACAACCCTTGGCCCCTCACATAGACCATGTCTCCTAGTTGGCCCCAACCAATGCTTGTCAAACTGACTGCAATGCTGACTCAACTCACCCAAACTCCAGAGGGCAGAATGTTTTACCCCTTCCAGGAGCTGGAGGCAGCAGAAGGAGGTCAGTGTCCCCAGGACACTATTTCCAAAGAGGAGTTGAGTAGAAGGTGTGTCTCAGTGAAAACCCCAGTGCACTGGTGGTGGGCTGTGCCCCCCCCCCCAGGGTCAGGAAGCCTGGGGTGGGCCACACTCCAATCTGTCTCCCTCTACACTTGCTGTCACAGGGGAAGATCTGAGCCCAGGCCTTGACATGATGCCGGGGCTGTTCACAGTGTCCCTGGGGGTATTCTGCTTATTGAACCACACCCAGAGGAGGATGAAACAAAAAATTATGTAGCAAGTAGAGTGGGCTCATGGAATGGTGCAGGGAGCAGGAACTTTGAGTTCAAACTGGGACCTGGTTGTCCCTTCTCCGGTCCTCGGTTGGCTCATTTGGAAATAGAACAGCAACCACATTGCAGGGTGGTTTTGCCACTGGAGGTCTCTGGTAGGCCATGTGCCTGCCCCACCAGCTGGTCGTGAGGCAGGATGTGCCCCCTCTTTCTGGGCCCCGTGTAGCATGCAGCCCCTCAGATGCCAAGAGTGGAAGCCTCTGGGCCCCAACTCTACATGCCCTGCCTTCTGGGTCTTTCCCTTCACTCGGTCTGACTTCAGTGGACGCTGGTAGCTGTGGGGGCAGAAGCCCTGTGTTCAGACGTGGAGGGATCAGACAGGGCCCTTCACTGATGGGTTGGCCTCAGTGTGCCCATCTGTAGGTTGGGCACAACATCCCTTGCCTTGGGGGCTTCCATGAGAGTTACTGAGATAACCTATATGTGCGGGCCTGGTAAGTCATTGCTCAACACTATTTCTGAGTCCACTGGGGTCAAAGGCTACTGGGCTCCCAGGTGTCACGGAGCTCCCTCAGGCCTGGCTCTCAGCCTTGGCCTGCCTGGATCGGTGGGGAAAGTAAGGTGTCTGCCTTCCCCTTGCTAGGCCAAGTGTAAATAAAATGTGTAGGATCTTATTGTTAGAACCACAGAATTCCTGAACAACCTCACCCAATGATAGAAGCTTTCCCCCAGCTCCTTCACCGTTAACTTTTTAATATTTTTCTGGTTACTTCCAGGGACGGGAACCTGACTGTCTGTCATGTGGCAGAGACCAGAGACAGCACACAGTTCATGCACTTCATGCCCAGGCATTTTATACATTAAAACCCCACACTCCTCGCTCAGGGCATTGTGACTCTTACTTTAGAAACAGTTTTAACAATGAGAATGACCTGATTCCTTAAGCCAGAGGTGGGAGATCCTGCTCAGGGTTCACCTCCCCCGTAACCATCCCCAACATTACTTCACCTCCATGAATATGAATCACTCATTCTTCCCTGTCCCTGCTGCTCCTCTGATATGCCTCTGTCGTCAAATGCATCATGGGTGTTTCATTTTGTTTTCGGGGTTTTGTTGTTGTTGTTGTTACCTCTCTCTGTCTAGACCCTAAACTCCCCACAGAGGGAGTGGGGCAGTGGAAAGAGCTTTCTTGGGACTTAGAATCAAAAAGGTCTGACCTGCAGGCCTTATTTCCTTCTAGCCACATGACCCAGAGGAGGTGATCTGGCCTCTCTGAGCCCATGGATCAGGGCCAGTGTCTTCCTGATCCTCTCCTTCCCTGTGCATAGAGCTGAAGTCCTGCTTCTCTCTGTATCCCTAATCCCTGACACACAGTAGGTGCTCAGAACTGGCTGAATAAAGGAGGTGCAAGGAAGCCACGGGCGGGGTACGTTATCAGAGTGCAGGGGAGGGAGCTTGCTCTTGGAGGGGAACACACCGCAGTCATGGAGAGCTTACGACACTGAAGCCAAAAGCAGAGATAACCAGTCGGAAAATAAGACCCATGGGTCTTATTTTGCAAACTGATAGTGGTGCAGGGCTACTTAGGGAAGGGGCAGAGGGAAACACACTGACAAGAGCCTCGTTCACCACCCAGGGGCCGCCCCCTAAACACTGCCATCCCCACGGACCCCGCATGAGCTTTGTTCAACAGAAAAGTATTCACCTGGTGCCGGCATGACTAAAACCGTATTTGAAATATTTCAAAGTCTGGGAAGGGAAGGAAGATGCTAGGTTGACTAAGTAACATGTTTGCAGCATAGATGTTCTACTATTGTCGAATAGGAACTGTTGTGATTAGCACACTATCAATTCACTTAAAAGTGAAAAAAACATAGTCAGGGGTGAGTTCCTCACACCTGAAATGTTTAAAAATAAAACAGACGTCAGCACACAAAGGGAGAAGTTTGCAAAAGCCAGGAAACCACTCTGTGGACACGCTTTCCCTCCAGTCAGGTGGGAGAGAGGACCCAGTGCTCTACATGATGGGGAACAACACATGTTTCCTTCCTGCGCTCTGGAAACAGAGAGAAGGGGATGGGGTGTATGGGAACAAGCAAGGCTGAAGAGGCTTCCTGGAGGAGGTGAGAGCCAGGTTGTTTGGCCTAGGCCCTCCCCACCTTCCTCTGGCTGGCCTGTCCCCAGTATTCACATTCACATGACCCCACTTTGTTGGAAGCCTCCGTTCTTAGGTTTGGCCAGGTGCACCCATGGTGGCTGCCCTCTCCTCATGGTCCCAGGGCCACTTGATACCAGCCAGCCGTACAGGGAGTCCTTGGAACAAAAGGACTTCCAGGTAACCAGGACTGGAGCCAGAGTGCTGCTGATAGGATCAGAAGCCTTAAGTGAACAGGGACCCAGAAGGAAGGCAGGGGCTCAGAGAAACACCCCGCCACCCATACTGCCTCAGGCAGAGGCTACTGTTTTGCCAAGCACGGTGGAGGCCAGCCATGCTTCCCTGCCCCTCCCTACCCCACCTCCCCTCTCACTGACCCCAAGGCCAGAAAGGGAGGCAAGCCTGCTGGCAGCGGGACTGGGTGCGGTGGCCGCCTCACAGGGTGTAGACTCTCCAGTGGCTGTCAGCGCTGAAGACAAGAGGTCAGAGTAAGGGTTTGTGTCCGTGGCCTGGGACTCATCAGGGACAGCAGGGGATTCACCAGGATCTCCAGCCCAGGTAGGATAGGGTAGCTGGGCCCCTTAAGGGTCTGGGTCTCAGGTAAGAGGGGGGACCTGCAAACCTTGGAGTCTGGGGCTGGGAGGGAGACAGGAGGGTGAGGCCTGGTCTGGACAAGCCCTGCAGACACTGACAAGCAGCCCCCTGGTGGGGACGGTCTCTGGCCTCCCTCAGCTCTACACGCACCCTTCCTCCAGAGAGTTGCTAGAACATGGGAGAGCCTGAACTCTGGAGTTAGATGGCCCAGGTTCAAACCCGGACACCAGTGTGACCTTGCACACTCACCTCTGCCTCTCTGTGCCTCAGTTTCCCACCCTGTAAAACGGAGGTGGTGCCAACAGCCCTTATTCCCCTAAGGCCTTTGTTAAGACCTGATGAGACAGTGGGGACCTTAATATAGATCCATGCTCTGGAGCTCAGAGCATCACCCCTGCTCCCTGTCACTCCCTGACCCTGACACCATCTTTCAGAGTCGTAGTCAGTGCCTGCTGCCCTTTTCACAGGTGCAGCCGGATGGAGATGACCTGGATCCAGGGTTTGGATACTGTGTCTCCAGACTTTATAGCTAGGGAGGTTTAGACAAGTTCTCGGCCCTCTGACCCCTATTTTGTTTCATAGAGGACACGGGAGCAATTATGGGACCTACTCCACAGGACATTCATCAGCATGAAATTACACTGCACACAACAAGGGCTTATCCTCTACCCCATACTTATATTGAGAACCATTTTCACTGCCATCACCACCACCGTCATCACTATTGTTGTTGTTGTTGTTGTTGTTGTTGTTGTTGTTGAAAAGGAAGGCTCAGAGAGGGAAGAAGACTTGTGGCCACATAGCAAGGCAGAGGGCAAGACAAGACACTGCCCTGGTCTCCCAACCCCCCATCCCTGCTTTCTGCTCACCTCACCATCTCACTGGCCTTCTTTGTCATTTCTGAGGCACATCTTGCCAAGAGCTTGGTTTCTCCTTGCAAGAGGTCACCCTAAAGTGTCTGAGAACTGGCCTTCCCTGACCTCACTGCTCCCAGGCACAGATTTGGGGACCCCCAAAGGAAAGCCAGCATCCCCCAAGAGGTCAGGTCAGCAGAGAGCCAGGGCAGAGGATTACTTTCTCCCCATGATTTCCACAGCACCCCTCTAAAAGCTCCTTCCCCACTGTCCTCAGGAGCCTTAGCCAGGGGAATGCCTGACAGGGATAGGGTGCAGCTTTGGATAACACACGTCTGAAAACTGCAGAACTTCTTATAGCCCAAGGGGCTCCATTAGAGAGGGAAGAATTAGGACTCCAACTTCCAGCAAAGTTGCCTGGGACCCGGGGGACAGGTCTGGGGCATCATCCTCAGTCATCTCTTGGTTCCATTAGCAGATGGACCACCTCTGCAGGCTTGTCTCTGTCTCTTTCACCTTCTGCCCATCAGAGTTTGGGCCTTCCCTGGCAGGGAGGGATAGAGACACAAGAGGAGGCAGGGGGTGCAGAGGATGGAAAGGGTGGAGTTTACTTTAAAGGAAAAGATGAGTTATGTACCTGTTTTAATAATATAAATAGTACTTGAGCAATAATAATAGTAATTGTTCCTATTTCTTGAATACTTACTATGCACCAGGCACAGCACTAAGAACTTCAAATACGTCACCTCAGTTAATCTTCACTACAGCCTGATCAGGTAGAAAATATCATTGTACCCGTTTTACAGATGACTACACCAGAAGAGGCTTATTTATATACCCTGTGGTTGACTACAGATGCCAAGTAGATGATATAAGGGAATCATAGATTCTGCTTGGAGTGTAATCGGGAGCTCTGGGGACTGTGGCGAGTTGCAAAAAGTCACTGGTATTATTTTGTTTTGTTTCGTTTTGACGTGCGATATACGTACATTAAAGTGGTAAAGTATGCTAACCTTAAATGTACCACTTGATGATCTTTGCATATACTTATACTTGTGCTACCAGCACCCAAATCAACATATAGAATATTTCTAGTATGCTGAAACATTCCTTCTGAGGTGCTCTAATTTAATTATAATTCTGCAAAACTTTCAAAGTCAAGAAGAGCCCAGGGACACACAACGACTAAATATAATGTGATATCCTGTATGGGATCCTGGAACAAAAAAAGACTTTAGGTAGAAATGAAGGAAATGTGAATCAAGCATGAACTTTAGTTAATAGTAACATATCAATATTAATTCATTAATTATGAAAAATGTACCATGCTAGTATAAGCTATTAATACTAGGGGGACTAGCTGTGGGGGAGATGAGAGTTATTCTTAGCAATGTTTATTTGTAAATAGAAAAGTGTTCTAAAACATAAGGTTTATTAAGAGAGAAAAAGCACTCTGCAATTCCTCCAGCAAAATAGGTCGGTAGGCCTTTAAGGATCTGGCCTCTGAGCTGCCAGTTTGTGACGTCCAGGGCTATAATGCCCTCATTGTACAGATGGGGAAATTGAGACCCAGAAAGTGGAAGCCCCCTCCAGCAGGTCAGTGACAGAGCCAGAACCAAAAGACCAGTCAAGGCTCCAGCTGCAGAATGGGGCATGGGGTGGGAGTGTGCATGTGGGGTTGCCAGTGTCTCCCCAGATCTCTGAGTCCTTCACTGAGGACGTGCCCTCCACAAAGCTGCCAGGGGCCAACCAGCTTCCCTTGACTGCTTCCTCCTGAGTTCTCCAGGGCTGTCAATTGGAAACTAGTTCTCCCACTGTCCTCAGCCCGAGGGAGTGGTCATGGGCAGTTCCTGTTCTGGGAGCAGGATGTCACCTTCCCATCCCAGCCAGCCCTGATACACATTTTGGGTGTCCCCATGCCCAGCATAGGATCTGAGTTGAGTGCTGGATGGATGGGTGAGTGAAGAATTGAAGGAGGGATGAAATAAATGGCAAGGGTGGATAGGTAGGGGTGTGTGGAGGGAGATAAAGGGGGCCAGGAGCACAGATTCTGCAGCCAGATGGACTGGGTTGAACCCTGACTCTGCAGCTTCCAGACACATGACCTTGGGCAAGTCACTTAACCTCTCTGTGCCTCAATTTCTTCAATTTAAAATAGGGATATTAGCAGTATCTGTGAGGAAGGGAAGTAATAAGTATAGGAAAGGAGGGAAAAGAAATAGAGGAGGGGCGATGATTTCATATTCATATCAGGACATGGAAACTCACACAAAGCCATACGACTGGCCACTGACCCAGAAAAGGTGGGTCAGTAGCATCCTACAGTGGTTAGAAGACAGGTCTGGGAACCAGGCTGCTGGGGTTCAAATCCCAAGGCTATCTTTTATTGGCCACGTGGCCTCAGACAAGTGAGTTAACATCTTTGTGGCTCAGTGTCCTCACCTGTAAAATGGGTGTGGTAACATCTGTATTTACTTCATGAGATTTCATGAGGACTAAGTAATTGATTGGTATGTGTATAGTGCTTAGGACTATTGCTGGCACATTTTAAATAGCCCCTGGCATATAAGGAGTGTTTATTAAATGGAGGAAAAGTCTTATGCCAGAAGCCCACTCTCTTCCCTGAAGGGGCACCAACTTCAAGGAGAGATTGAGGTCCAGGCACTGTAAACTCACCCGCTGAACCCAGGTGAGAACCTGCCTTAATGAAGTCACATGGGGAGAGGGTAGAACTGGTGACCAGCTCCCATCTCTTTGGCCTCACCCACTCCAGCCAACCCCAAGATAGGCAGCACTTCTAGTAGTTTAAGAGTAGCCAGAAATCTGGATTCTTATCCACAATTTCTCAATTTTTAAACATTGGCACTTAGTTCAATTTTATTTTAAGCTCTTAGCAAAACAAACAAATTTATTTTAAGCTGGCTGCTTTCCCAAGTGGCTGGTTTGCAGCCTCTACCCCAGTCCAGTCCTGCAAGTTTGCTTTCTTTAACTTTTCTCCTGCATATTAGAGGAAAGGAAACCGAGGCCAGAGAGAAATGTTTGAATCCGTTATGTCTGACCACTTAGTGGAGTCAACAGGCAGTCTGCTAGTTCTCCTCTCTTGGCTGCAGCCCACAGGTTTCCCCAGGTAATCAGACTTTGGACCAGGTAAGGGATGAGAACTCGAAAGGGAATTTTCCCTTCAGCCCAAGGTTCTTGCAGTAGCATATTTGAAATATGATGTTTGTTAACTAAGTATCATTTGCACAGTGAGTCCCGGCTACAGCTGAGTGTGAAGCAGGAATTACCCCTGCTTCCAAAGCCATAACAGAGATTTGCAGTGTATGATGCTCCAACTTTACTCCTAGCCCTGGCTCAGCAGGTAGGGGGCCAGGATTCCAGGACGTTCATTCCTAAATCTCACCATTTGCCACTCCGTTGTGATTAAAGGAGCAGCCAGCGGTAAGCTCTGTTGTAAAGGAGGTCACTAAGCGGGAGCTAGAGGGGTTTAGAAAAAAGGGGAGGATTGTTCTGGAGACAAGTTTTAGAGGAATATTGTTGGGAAAGAGAGTTAATTTATAGGCTTGTCATGCTCCGTACTTGAGTTGTTTTCTCTTTCTTGTTGAAAAAGTGCCCTTTGGTTCTCACTTATTTTACCAGACTGTGCCGCCATTGCCAGATGAGGCAATTTTACAGATGAGTAAAATGGGGTAAATACTGTACTCGCTTCCCGCCACTGGCGATGAGGGGGAAATGAGATGGTGTGTGCAGAGGATTAAACAATACAAAACAGCCTTGGTTCTCATTGTCAGCAGCAGCCAGCCTGCCTGCATGCACAAGTGACAGCTGGAGAACCTTCCACTCTTGGCCTTTCTCTACTCTGTCTATGTGATGGTGACCTTCACTTTGTCTGGAGAGTCAGGACATCGGCTAGCTGTGGAGCACTTCTTGTGGGTCAGGTTCTGTGCTAGACCCTTCTGTCTATTTTCTTTTCTTTAACCCTCAGAGCAACCCTGGGAAACCAATGCTATCATCATCTTTTCAGATGAATTACCTGAAGCTCTGGGAGGAATGTGACTTATCCAAAGTCACCCCCAGGTGGGGACAAAACCTTGAGCAAGTCCCATTACCATCCTAAGCTTCCAGCCTCCTCATTTGTAAAAGAAGGTTCTGGACACCCATCCCAGGGCTGCTGTGGGGATCTAGGAGGTAATGACTTGGAAAGTGCACCATCAGCTGTAAATCCCAACCAAACGGACAGCATCAGTGTGAGTTTTGCAGAGACCTGTTCCCCTTTGGTGCTCAGTGCATTTTAGCAGCAAAAGTTATAGAGAAAAGTTATTTTGAGTGTCTGTTTCTTGGGTGGTTTCCAAAATGTGTCTCCTCCCTCCAGCTAACAAGTGTAAAGCTGGCTTCAGCAGAGGCTCTGCTCAGAGCAAGTCACTTCCAGTGGAATGATCTGGGAGGTAGAAAGGAAATAGGCAGGATGGTCACAGGGGAGACGGGATCACAGAGAGGGCCTCAGGCTATGGAGTCAGAGAGATATGAAATCAAATTCTGGCTCTTCCACCTACTAGTTCTGTGACCCTAAGCCAGCTAGTTGACTTCTCTGATCCTCACACAGAGAATTGTTATGAAGGGGATGAGCAAGGCAGCTGAGAAGCAAAGCATGGGCACCCACATACATCCAGTGAGACCAGTTCCAAGTCCAAGACTGGAGCTGCAGACATTGCTGGGGGTGAGGAATAGGACAGAAACCAGTCCAGAGTCTGGAGAGAAGGGGCCCAGGGGAGAAGGGCCAGCTGCTAAGGCAGGGAAGACTGGTCAAGTAGGGCTTAGCAATACACATACACTGGAAAAGAAGACTGATCAAGTGGGGCTTAGCAGTACACATACACTGGAAAGGAAGTCTGGTCAACTAGGACTTAGCTGTGCACGTACACTGGACCACAAGCAGCTGGAGGACAGGCATTCCATCCTCTTCATCTCAGTTGCCTGGTTCACAGAAGGTGCACAGAATACATGTAAAACCCTGAACTTAATATCCACTTTCCTTTCTGCCCCATGCTCACCCATTTAGTCCTCTATATCCCTTGATCTCCAGCCCTACCACCCCATCTCTGTGCAGTGTGGAAAAACACAGGCTGTGGTATCTGACAGACTCAGATTCAAGTCCAAACTCTGCCCTTTCTAGCTGGGTAGCATTGAGCAGATTACCTCCCCTCCACAACCCTCTTTTCTTTTCTGTAAATGGGCTGATCCTGCCTCCCTAGTGGAGTTATTGTAGGACTTAGAGAAGATACATGTGAAAACACCTAGCATGGGCCCTGACACGTAGGAGGCATTCTGAAGATGGCATCAGAAAGTGAGGCTGTTCCTTACCAGAGTAGCCCGTGGCCACCTCCGACTTCCGCACATACCCACAGACCGAATTCCCGAAGGCACTCAGTGTGTTTTTATATCTTAGGGGACACAAGCACCTGGGTTGAGGACATAGGTGCACTGCTTTCCTGTCCCCATAGTCTCTTTACACAGTTTCCACGCTGGTCCTATATTGACTGGCCACAGTGGGGCTAATGATGTCCACAGAACACCTCAAAAATGAGCATCAGCAGGCAGATCACTGATCAGGATTAAAGCACCTGTCCATATTCACTAAGCCATCCTCTGGCTGTGAGTATGGTAGTGTCTGTGAAAGTTCTCAAGTGGTAAGTGTATGAATGAAGGGCTTCCTGGTCCCAGATCCCATGTCTTATTCTTGAGAGTGGCCTGTGAGCTCTGTGCCATTGCTGGACTGATGATTTATGGGTCCTTCTCTGGTACCTTGAGGTCAGGCTGAATTCCTGAAAGATAGGACTGGCTCTGCTTCCCTACAAGGACCTCTGGGTACAGGTGCAGCACTTGGAAGGAAACCCACGATGCTGTGGCCTGTAGGGCTGGAGGCCCATAGAGGGGTAACCTGCCCATTTGGGATGTGTGTGCCCTTGAAGTTTAGCTGACAAGGGTCTCAGGACAGAGCTTGCCTATGTCTGGCTATCATACCCTGACCCTACATGCAGTGCAGGCCCTGTTCAAGATCTGAGAGCCAGGTTTGCCCTGCTATTAACTGGGAAAATGCTGCTTTAATGCCTGGCGCCATTGGAGGCACTCCACAGCCATCCGCGAGGGACTTGGAGAGCTTATCTGCAGCAATTTAGCCTCCATGCCCCTCTCTGAACCCATGGTGATAGATCATCTACAGAAGTCACATATTTGGTCCAATACAAGTCAAAATGTCAAGGCACAATCTCTAAGCTCACTCTTGCCCCCACCCCCTGAACCCAGCCTCCTTCCCTTGCTATGCATTTATTTAGGATACCTCTCTTCCCACCCGCCCTGGGCAGCAGAGGGTTGGCCTATCCTCCATTACCTGCTAAGACTAGGAGTCTGAGCTTAAAACTAGCCCCCACCCCACCCCCACCCCTTACCACCTGCTCCTGTGCTGACTTCCACACCCAGCCTCTCCCTCCGGGCCCCCGAGCTAATTACAGGCTTCCCTAAATCATTGGAAGGAAAAGCTAATTAAATCAGGGTCGGCCATCCATTTTCTGGCTAAGGACAGGCAGCTCGACACCTTTCTTCCAGTCCAGGATCCTGAAACCATGGCTTGCTTCTTCATTTGAGTTGAGAACAGGTTTTTAATCTCTTAGGGCTGATTTTAGGAAGAGCAGCAAGATGGGATGTTTCCTCAACTGCTCCTTTGACCATGTCAGAGTGACCATATGGGATCAGGTTGAGGGCCTGGAAAACTGAGGTGTGCCCAGATCTGCAGAGCTGGGCAAGAATGCATGAGGAGCCAAAGTAGGTGACAGTTTGACCTTGGAAATCCCGCAGTGCGCTGATGCCCCACACCCACTGTTTCAGATGGTGTGGAGTGAAGGGCCTTGCCTTCAGTCCCAGGCCTGCTGCTTGCTGGACCAGTGTCCCCCGCTGGCATTCTCCCCCTCTCTGAGCCTGAGTAATAACAGCGCCTACCTCACAGAGTTGCTGAGAATTAAATGAGATGACATATCAATCAGCCAGTGTGAAGCAGGTGCTGGGCCCATGTTTGTGGAATGAACGAGTGACTACAAAGTGCCACACCCAGAATGAACACGGAAGCAATGTTAGTTCTCTTGTCCACCTTGGAATCCCCATGTGTTTCTTACTATAAATACTTATGGGACTCATTCACACAAAACCTGTAGGTAAATAAGTTTATTGCATGTTTTCCCCCTTTGAGATGTCAGAGCCAAAGGACTCACAGGGGGAGCATATGGGGTGTGGAAATTGAGGGCTCCCTTCCCACGGCCCACCCTCCCATTTACCCCTAGATGCCAGCCTGCTTTTCCTTTTTTCTGGGCCTCAGAACCCCTCGATATAAAGAGCGGTGCCTTGACGGAAGTCCCAGCTCTGATTCTCAGCCCCTTCCTGCTCTGTTCCCTCATGAGCCATGTCCTCACCAACTTCCTCAAAGGGGGCAATGCCTGAGGCCAGCATGTGGTTGTCCCAGCCACTTTTTTACAGAGAAGGGGTGACAAGCTCAACTAAGTAAGGAGATCCCCAAAGCAGGGAATCAATGGGGGAGAGTCCTCTGTAGGGATGAGGACCAACTCTGTGAGACAAGTCTGCAGTCCACGTTGAATTCCAGCTATCTGTGTGGCCTCCAAAAAATCACCCAGCTTTTCTGTGCCTCAGTTTCCTCCTTTGCAAAATTGGCATAAGAATAATAGTATATCCCTCTAGGGTTGTTACAAGAGTTAAATTAATTCCTAGGGGCCAGGAGCTTGGGAAATGGCCTGGTCTGTAGTTAGCACTCCACAAGCTTTAATCGTTCCTGGTATTTCTGAACCAGACTCTGAGACCCCTCATCACAGCTGGCCCAGCCCGCTGTCCTGATGCCTTCCCTCTTATGGATGGAGTCTGGGGAGGAGAAGCCACTGGGCCACCTTCACTCAGAATGAACCTCCTGCTCCACTCCTCTCTCAAAGAGAAGAGTCTGCCAGTGCCTGTCAGGACAAGAAGGGCTCAGGGCAGGGCGGGGGAAGATACAAAGGCCCAGGCCTCCCTCAGAGGCTCTAGAGGAGTTGGGAGGTGGCTATAAATATGAGAGGCGAGGGGCTTTCTAACTAGGCCAGGAATGTGTGTTAGTCATTGAGGTCAGAGCAGGCCGCAGAAGCTCTTGGCTGGGAAAAGAGCATATCCAGGAGTGAGCTCTTCCGGGCTCAGGGGAAGCCAGAGAGCTGAGGCGCAGAAGGAGGGTGACGAGCAGAGCTTAGCTCGGGCCATGCTGCCACCCCAGAACCTTGGTCAGAGGGGCCCAGGAAGGTCCCTCCTGCCTCTTCTAATCTCTGAGAAGTCCTACCTCAACCCCAATCAATCAGCTACCTACAACCACCCGCAGGCTGAGGCCATGCTGTGGCTCCCAAAGGGCACTCAGGTCACCATTCTGCAGAGTGAACAAGTGCATCCTTTCTATTTTAATAGCTGTGCGCTTATTTTAATGTGTTGGGAGAAAAATACAACTGGCAAAGCAAATCCATGATCTCATGGCTATAAATGCTTAAGATAATACCAGGTAGGTGTACACATTTTTTTAAAGAGGGAGTTGATTTTTTTTTTTTTTTTTAATATATTCTCATGGAACTGAACCACCATTACTTAGGTTTGGGGGATTCTGGACTACAGGCAAAATGCTAATTTCCTTGCTGTGGAGCTCCAGCTATCTTCTGTGCCTCCAGTCCCACATCCCACCCCTGCCTTTCCCCAACATCCCTGCCCTTGCTCCTGACCCCTGCTCTACTCTCAGGGTGCTCACTGCCTGGAATGCTTTTCCCCTCCAGTTTTCTACTGTGAGCACCAGGTGAAATAACTATTCACAGGTGCCTCTATGGGCCCATCCAGAGGCCTCCTCCACCTCCTCCAGGCTGCCCCGGGCCCTTGTCCCTCTGCCACCACTCCCCACACTGTGTGAGAGTCTCCATAACTCAGACCACTGCTCCCTTGGTGATGGGGAAAGCTCTGGCTGGTTGCCTTTCTTCCTGCTATTCCCAGTGCTGTACTGGGGGCTGAGTACATGCCCAGGAGGCAGACCCAGTCACTTTCTGGAGCCATCCTTGCCTGGCGTTGGCTGGCACACATGCAGCCTCGCCCTCAGGGCTCTGCCCCCTCCCTCATCTGTCAGATGGGGATGCTAAGTTTCCTCTCCCCGGGTGGGTGTGTGGGGTCAGTGAGCTTACTTCACCTAAAGCTGTCTAAAGGCATGTGCCTCACATGTTATCAGGACTCCGTAAATCCTGGTTCTGCTCATTTGAATCATCAAGGGTATTATCATTATCAGGGACCAATGGATATTCAGTAAGTCTACAGTGGGGCAGAGTGGAGGGGAGGGAATGAGACTTGAGCACCTTTGCATTTAGGATCAGGAGAAAGTTCTCAGTGCCTATTTACTCCACCCTTCTCCTTTTGAATATGGGGAAACTGAGGCCCACACTGCACCCCTAGAACCGGGGCCTGGGACTCCTGTCCTTCAATCTATCATTGTCCCACCACCTCCGTCCTCCCTAGACTGGGGGAAGAGGACTCCAGGACTCACCTGCCCAGAGAGACAGGCAGACCTACCGGAGCTTCTCTACCAACCCCCTCGCCCCGGTCTTTGGAATGGGCCAGAGAGACCTGGGGAGGAATTCCAGAGGCTGTGGCCAGCAGGAGAGCTCTCACTTCCCCAAGTCAGTGAATCAAAAGCTTCATTCTTTGTAGATTCCTCCGATAGGTAGGAGCAGACATGACCTTTGTCATTTGTTATTTTTAGCCGAGCAGGCAAGGAATAATAAAAACCTGTATGGGAGCTGACTATAAATAACGTAGCTGTGGCATTAAACACACACACACACACAAACACACACGCCCCTAAAACCTGTCGATCTAAAGCAGCATTGCCCTTCCAAATGGAATAAGAGCATTAGCATGGGACTCTACCATCAGTGAGCCCATCTCACAAAAGCTTTTGCTTGCAATCACCACGCAGTTCCCTGAGGGGAGATGCTTTTATTGTCCCCATTCTTCAGATGAGGAAATGAGGAATGAGATTGGCCAGTGAGGCCACGGGCTCTGAGCCTGACATCTACCACTGTCCTTGTTGTAGAATGTCCGAGAGGGAGTGCCACTGAGGGAGGGAGAGAGAGGGAGAGAGAAGCAGGACCAGAACCGCCTCAGGTCACCTGTCTCCAAATGCAGTAGTCTGCCAGTTGCTAGCGGCCTTGCAGGGCTGGAAGAAGGAGAGGTGGACATGGACAGGGGAGAGGAGTGGCCACAGGCATTGTGGACCCCTCAGGACGGAAGTTGGAGTAAGAAGGTAGTGGCTGGGGTGCTAGAGGTGGAGAGGAGGCAGTCTGGGAAGGGCTCAGCACTGAGAGCGGCAAGGGGGACAGGGCAAGAGAAGGGAATTGGCCGATCGTATTCCACGGCGGGGCCACACCAGGCTCACCCGGTCTGACATTGAAATCCCTTTGGGCAGGGTGGCCATGCTGGCCAGCCCACGGCAGGAGAATAGGAGCAAAGTCCCCAGAGCAGGTTATCAGGGCTGGGATAGACAAAGACAGTCAGAGGAGCAGGCCTAAGGACACCAGAGCAGAAATGCATCCCCAGGACTTAAAGGAAACAGACTCCAGAGAGTAGTGTTGAGCACTTGCCCCTGGCCCAGATGTGTGCTGGTGAGCATTTCATGACCAGCTCTCAGGCAGATAGGTGCCCGGCTTTGTAGTGTCCGCCAGATCATAGCTACCAGCATACTATCCCTTGTGTGCACCATTGGCTCTCAGGACACCACTACACCAAGCCACCCAGGGGGCGATACCTGTGTCCTGCTTGCTTCAAAGGAAGAGAGGAGGGGCTTGCAGGCCATTTTAAGCTATTATTAATTGTGCATGTAACACACAAGAGGCAGAATCTCAATTAATTCTCAGTACCATCCTCTGAGGTAGACATTATCGCTAGCTTCCTGATGAGGAAATGGAGGCTCCAAGAGTTAAAGTGACTTGCCCAAGGTAGCATACCTTGTGGCAGCACCAGAATCTGAAGCCAGGTGTGTTTGAGTTCAGAGTCCCCACCCCAGCCGTATACCACCCAGCCTCTAGCCAGGGTAGTTCTGGGACCGGAGCCGGGGCTGGATCTTCAGGCAGGGGTGCATGGGTGGGTTCCTCTGTGGGGCTGGAGCTAAAAGGCCTGACCAAGTCCCAGAGGAAATGGTCACCACCCTTGAGAGAAGCCCTGAGAGGTTTGAGACAACCCCCACATGGGGAGGGCATGGAGCAAGAGTACCACCTTCCCCTCCCACCAGGGCAGAGGCACTGCATGGCACCCCACAGGGCTCTCCCAATCTTCCTCCACTCCTTCCCTTGTTCACAACTGAGTCTCCTCCTCCAAAGCCCAGTTCCAGGAAGCAGTGCCCTCACTGCCAGACACATAGTAGGTGCTCAATTAATGCAGAAGAAATGAACCAATCACACCTTCCTATTCTCTCTCATTTTGTTGTAAATCAAAGACCAGATCAATTATATTATTATTATTCCCAGTTCACAGATAGAGACACTGAGGTAGATTGCAACTGGTGAAATGACTAGCTCAAGGCCACACAATAGTAAATGACAGAGCCGGGGTTCAATCCCCTACCTCTGTGACCCCCTCAGCGCCCTATCTTCTCTACTGTGCTGTGTGCCCCCGGAAAGAAATTAGCACCTTGTATCTGAGAAGCTCCTTATGCTTTGTCAAGACAACTTGCATTTCCTTCTTGTGCTTCACTCTTGCATGTTGGTCTCAGAGTGCCGGTGTAGGGAGGCTGGAGGACAGCAAGGAGGACTTGAGAGAGCAGGTGGCCTTGTAGTGAGAGAGTTGGCCCAGCCTGAAGGGCAGCCCCATCCACAGAAGCCCTGGAAATCCCCATTGATGCAGGATCTCCTTGGAGGGTGGCATGGCCCCTGTGTCGGGACTCTTTGGAGCCATATCTTACAGACAGGTTCAGGGTAAGGTGGCCCCACAGTGTGACGGGAGCAAGGGGTTCTGATGGGGTGAAGGGGCTGCCATGGAGCCACCCCTGGCCTCCCATCCCCAGCGGACCATGATTCCATATAAACCAGCTTCATGGGAAGATCCCAAAGGGAATTTCCTCTGGGGAGAAAGTGGGACACCCCCACAGGGATGCCCTTGAAGGCCGCTGAGGCGGCATCAGTCCCGCCTGTATTCCAAGGGCAGAAAGCTCATCTGCTCATCTTCCCTCCTCAGGCCCAGCTCCAGCTCCACATCCCACTTCTACCCTGCTCCCTTTGGCCACTTGTTGGACACCCTGGTGCGGCCCAGACATTCCCCATACTTACAGCAGGGTAGGAAAGAAAGTGTGTGTCTGAATCCCAACACCCCTGCCAAAGGGACAGTTTTGTTCCAGGTATGTGGCCTCTCTGGGCCTCCATTTCACCGTCTGTAAAATGGGGATGGTAAGAACTCCTTAGGAATTAACTGAACCACAACATGAAAAGTTCTTAGAACAAACAGTATCTGGTATGTGGTAATTGTCCAGGCCATGCCACCTCTCAGTGCTACTATTGGTAACGCAGACCAATCCCATCTCTTCTGCCCAGCAGCTCTCAAGGGGAGCTACTCCTATGGCAGTCTAGGGTCTGGAAGGGAGCACTGGATTTAGAGTCCTGAACCCACAGCTATCTCTTAATCACCCCTGACCCTCAGAGGCAGGGACCCTTCACCTCTCCTGGCCTCCATGTTCCCTTCTGTCAGGTGGCCCCCCTCGGTTCCCAGCACATTTGAGACTCTGTAAATGTCCACTGGGTGTTTTTCTGCCTGCAGCCATGACCCAGTGCCAGCAGGCCCCTTTCCTCCTTGCCAATATGTCCCTGACTCAGGGTCTGCCCCAGTCATGGTTTGCTGAGCGAATATGTTACCTGTGGCATGTGCACAGGTTACATGTGTGATGTTACTGTGGTATGGTGGTCTAACAACATGGAATTCTGTCATGTGGTGGGCACCTCACCAAGGGTTTCATCATCCTCATTCTGTTTAATTCTTAAAATCCTCCTAAGATTCCACCTGCTCCTGGATAAGGACAGAAATCTGGAGGGTGGCCTCTAAGACCCCACTCCTTTTCTGCCCCTAGCGCATACTCTTCCCCTCTAGGCATTCAGACCCCCTTTCAGTTCCAGAAAAATTGCTGAGCTCTTTTTAGCCTCAGGGCTTTGCCAGGAACACCACCTCTCCTACCTGGTGAGCCCGCTCAGACTTCTGAGCCCAGCTCAGCAACCAGCCCCCTTGGAGAAACCTTCTGCAACTCCCCACTGTGCTCCTACAGGGAATGGCCGGGTCCTCCTGCTGAAGGTGCTCATGGCCTCTGCCCCTTCATCTTATACCCCTTTCTCCATGTACATGGGTCCATGCATATATTTCACTTCTGTCTCTGAATCCTCTCAAGAGTGGACACCATGAGTTTTCCTGCCGTATCCTCAGCACCTAGCATGGAACCTGGGAATTGGCAGATGTCAGTGGGTACTTGGTGAACAAATGACCAGACAGAGAAGCAGGAAGCAGTTGTTGCCATGCATGTTGCACAGATGAGAAGCCTGAGGCCTGAGAGATAGAGAGACTTGCCCAAAATCACACAGCCCATCAGGGTGGAGCAGGATTTGAGTTAGTCCAAGGGGCTCCAGCTCCCAAGCTCTTCGGACCCACCCCACCCCCTTGCCACCTTTGGGTACAGTGGAGGACTGAGCCAGAGAAGCTCCCAGAGGAAGAGGGCTTGCGTGACAGGGCAAGGGCTGCGGTCCCTCTCAGAGGCCTGGCTGCTTGGAAACCTTATCAGAGGTGAGCCCACAACTTGCTGCTCCTCTGTGAGCCTTCCAGGAAAGATCTGCATTCTAATTCTGCCTCTAGTTATATAGAGGGCTTGTCCCCTCTACTCTGCAGATCTCAGTTTCCTCGTCAGTAAAATGGGAGTGAGACCATCCACAAAGCCGGTTAATTGTGTGCATTAGCACACAAAGAATGCTCCCAGCAGAGACAGCTGATGTGGCCCCTGCAGCCTCCAACCCATTTTAAGGATACAGTGGCAGTGGGATGGCCACGTTTCAGTCCCTGAGTCCTTATTGCTTCCAAAATCCCAGCAGCGTCCAGCCATCCGGTCAGCAGGTGTGTCTCTCGGCTTGCAGTATTCTCAATTGTCACACCTCAGCTCCTATCCTCTCTGGAACCTTCTCCCCCTGCTGGGCCCTACAGCCTCCTCAGCAGGAGGACTTCCAGAGAAATGGCAGGCTGTGGTGCAGACTGTGCTAGGTTTGAATGTTCACTCCTATACCACAGAGCTGTGTTCCCCTAAGCAAGCTACTCCCCCTCTCTGAGCTTGTTCTTCACCTCTAAATTGAGGGTTGATAACACTGAACTTGGAGACCATGAGGAGGAGTAAATACTACTAAGTGCCTGGCACAGAGTAGGCACTCAGCAAGTGACAAATTCCCTTCTCTCTTCTTCTGACAGTCCTGAGTACATTGTCCCTATTCCTTCTGTTTTCTCCTTCCTTCTCCTCTTCTCTCTCCAGGGAATCAGCCTTCCATCAAGAGTGAAAACACACACATACATATACACAAATGTTCACTAGGAACCCCAGCACAGTACCTCACATTCAGTGAAAGCTAAGTAAATATTTGTAGACTGAATAATCCAAAGAAATGAATTACTAATGGTAAAAGTTCAGGCTATAGGTAGCTGGCAGGGAGAATTTAGGGTTAGGGGCTCCTCCCTGGGTGTTCAACTCACCTTGCATTCAGCCCTGGTCTCAAGCATTCTGTCCCAGTTGAGACATCACTGAGGGACATCGGAGTGGAGTTCAGGTCTTCCTTTTCCCTTCACAAAGTGGGCTTGCGGAGAGAGCCCCATTCACTGACAGGCTCAGGAAATAGCAGCTCTTGAAACAGGACCTCCAGTAAGTGCAAAGAATATTTCCAGAGCCACAGAGGGATGCAAATACCAGTTCAAAACCACCAGGGAATTGCTTTTCCATTCAACAAACCTGTACTCATCGGGTCAATCAATATTTGTTGAGGTTCTATGCTTAGTGCTGAGGATATAATAAGCAAATGAGACCCATTCCCTATCCCCAGGGATTCCCCCAGCCTGAAGGACATGACAGAGATGCACATAAAGAGGTTAATAGCAACAAATTCTTCTTGGGGGTTGGAGATGATGGAGGGGGAAATCAGGGAAGGTTTCAGAGAGGTAGTGTTGCTGGACCTGAGATTTGAAGGGTAAGTAGGACTTCTCCAGGCAGAAGAG
Source organism: Mustela lutreola (assembly GCF_030435805.1). Lineage (NCBI taxonomy): Eukaryota > Metazoa > Chordata > Mammalia > Carnivora > Mustelidae > Mustela > Mustela lutreola. Next base: position 52,532,744 of record NC_081291.1, on the reverse strand, counting down.
TGGGAAGGGAAGTCATCCCAGGCAGAGTGGATGGTGCATGCAAAAACACAGAAGCATGGAAATGCAATAGTGTATGTGAGGAGCAGGAAAGGCTTAGTGTGGGGAAAGTAGATGGAGGATAATGGGAGGGGTATGGAATAGTCATCTGGCTCTCATGAGCCCTGGAAGGAGTTTGGGTTTTATGCTGAGAGCACAGGGAAGCCAAAAAAGGTTTAGAGGAGTTGAGAAAGCTCTCTAAGGTGCAGGGGATGGGCAAACAGGGGGAGGATAGCAGGAGAAGAAGCAAGGAGACCAAGGGGAGGAGGTAGGATTGACAGATGGGTGTGGGCAGTGTGTTTGCATGTGCATTAACCAAAGGGATAGCGTGGATGAAACCATGTTTCCCAGGCCTGGAAAAGGCAACCTCCCCCAGGGAGTCCTCCCAGAATAGTTCTTGATTCCCCAGGCTCTGTGTTCTTCCAGGAGAGAAAGTATCTGCTTCCTAATTGGCCCCTAACCTCTGGCCTCACATACAGGGGGCAGCAGAGTCAGCCATCACCACATACTGGCCCTGCCCCACTAGAAAGCTGGGCTAGGCCTTCTGCACCCAGGTTTTCTGACCTATGGGAAAATAAGTTCCATGGCTCCCTAGACCTAGGTTCACACCCATCTCCGTTGGAGTCCCTGGGCCCAGTGTGGGGCCTCATGTAGTCCTGGTTTCAAGCCCCAGTTCCCCTACTCACTGTATGACCTTGGGCAACATCATTTCCCCTCTCTGTACTTCACTTTCCTCATTAGTAAAATAAGAATGAAAAACGGGACCTCCCTCCCAGAATGTTATGAAGCTCATATGGTGAAACGCACAGTAGGATGTTGATAGGAATGGCGGCGGAAGTTAGACGTCAGCCTGAACCCCTTCTTACTGGGGGAGCAAGAACTGGTGGAAGTAGCCAGGAATGGGGGACTGGGTTTGCATGTCAGCAGGTTGCCTTGGACTATCAGGATCTTAAAGGCCAGCCCTGCCCAAGCCCCATAGGGGCGGGGGTCTGAGAGCCATCATCCAGCAGGATAAGGGGCTGGAAGAGACCCACCACCCTGTTCTCCAGGGCCCTTCTGGAGAATCTCAGCCTCTGTGTTTATCCTATTAATACCAACTGCCATTCTCCATCAGCCTGTGACTCTGCCAAATAGGTATTATTGTCCCCAGTTTGCAGATGAGAATACTCAGGGAAGTTGAGTCATTTGCCCAAGTATTGCCAGGAAATGAAAGAGGACCCCAGGTCTGTCTGACTGGCCACAAAACCTCAGCCCAAGGTTAGGTGGGTTGAGGATGTTTGGGACCTTGGTAGGAATGGGTGTAGTGCCCCAAGGTAGCTGTGAGACTTGGTACAAGCTGGACCACCTGGTCCCCAGACACCATTCTATGGCCCCTCAAGGTCATAGTCCTAGAGGAGCCTAGCCATGTGCCTCAAATTTGAGGATCTTTAGGCAGGGACAGAGGGAAAAGTCTAAAGTTCAAGTGGGTCAGATCTGGGCTCAGATCTCGACCTTGGGCCTCACTGGCTCTGTGCCTCCAAAGCACGTCACCAAGGCCTCTGTCATTTTCTCTTCTATAAAATGGGAAGAAGCCCAATCTCTCCAAGGGTGATTTGTGAAGGTCAGACAAGGCAGGGAGGGGAGGGGCCTTTGGAAATATCTTCTCAGCCTCGGAGGGGTCCAGCCAACAGCATTTTGTGACAGCAGTTAACCTGCTTAGATGTGAGAAGACCCTAAGCTGGGCAAGGCAAGGGCAGAGGTAGCCCTCATTCCTCCTTCCCTTCAGGAGGGGGAGCAAAAGAGAACCTATGTCTCCTGGAGAGGACACAGCTAGTCTCTGATTGCATTTGATTCTGCCTCCCTCAGACCTGTCTGGACCTACTTCATCTGTCTCCCTTATGCAAATTGCCTTCATCAGAACGACCTCATCCCCACCCTCATACCTAGCTACTAACCCTCTATTCCCATTCCTCTCTGGTCCTGGGATTTGTTCCCCCAACCATGGTCTGGACAACTGAAGATTGTGTGAAAATTGGACTGGGCTGGCTCTCCCCTCACCCCTGCCCTATTTCTCATACCTTCCAACCCTGACCCTCAATCCATGTTCACCATAAGCCAAATCATGCTGGAGGCAGAAGCTATCAGTAATCCTCCTGGCCTGCCTCCTGCCTCTCCCCCACTCTTCCCCGTGGGTCACCCTGACTTGTCATTTCCAGCCTTCCCAGAGTTTCAACACTAGCACCATTGTTCGTCAGATTTTGCAACACCTCTGCCTGTCCAGTACCCCCTGCCCCACAACATATCCTGGAAAGACAGGCCAGATGCCCTAGGTATGTCAGCTGCAGGAAGGGGAGGTATAGGGGGCAGGGCAGGGGATGAATGTCTGTGGCCAGATGACTTATATCCTTTCTTGAGGCCTTAGTTTGCTCAACTATAAGATGGGAGAATTGGATTGGAGTCCTTCAAGTCCTTCAAATCTTCAACTCCTCTGATTCTGACATTTGATAAATCCAAATCACAGAGCAGCAGATATATTCAGGCCTTTATTGGGGCACCTACCACATGCTGGGAGCTGGGGCTCTAGAAACAGAGCTGATGTGGTCACAGCTCAGTGAGGGAGACAGATGTGTAGACCATCACCATACCGTGTGGTCAGAGCCAGGCTGGACCCAGGAATTGATTCTCTCAGTGGAATCAGGAAGAACTGTTTGAGAAAGCAGCGGTTGAGCTGGACTTTGAAGGATGAAGAGGAGTTCACGGGCCAAACATAATGAAAAACTTTCAGACTCTACTGGTCAGCATTTGGGCTGCCTCAGAAGTTAGGGGATATCCTATCATTGGGTTGTGGATGTGGATGCTGAAATATAACAGGGTCTAAAATGCCGAGGAGATGGGAACTTAGCCAGGTGTCAGTTCTAGTCTTAGATTCTGGGAACCCAAATTCCATGAGTTCCTAAAAATTTAGTGTTTGCAGGTAACAGCGCAGCCCACCCCAGACAGGGGCCAGTGAGCAGCTAGGACTCTGAACTTTCAGCAGATGAGTGTTGGGGCTCCCAACCAGCCCACACCATCCTGGCCTTCACAGGGAGGAAGCCATGGGCTTGGAGTCCTCAAGCTGAGATCACGGGTTTGACTGACCCCCTCCTGGCTTGAAACACTGTGTCCTGGTCACCATACACAAATTCCTCACTGTCATTCAGGTGCTCACAGAAGTCATTCTAGTGGTAGGATCAAACAACTCGCTGTTTTGCAGTGGCCTTTGCAAACTATCAAGTGTGCTGGACACAGAAAGTATTATTACTGTGGAAATGGTGGCTCATAACAGGCCCCTTCTGGGGCTGTTTGTTCTGTAATCAGGAAAATCAGTTTGCTACCCTCCCCAAAGCCCCTGTTGTCACAGAAATGACGGTGGGATTCCTGGCACAGACATGTCTGCCCCAACCACATGTGAGCTGCAATAGGCCTTTTACCCTCTGCCCTTTTGTGCCAACCCTCACCCTGGCCATCTCAGAGTGCTTTTCTGTGACCCTGTGTTGGGGGACAGGGGCTGCCTCTAGGCCCTGGGGAAGGGATGAGGGACTCCTGGCTTGGCCCCTCCTGTGGTAGGGTCTAACTTAAAACTCTGCCTGGAAGGGGACCAGTGGAGCCCCTCATCTGTACCCCCAAGAAGGTGCCAACGTGGCAGCTCCCTGTCCCGGGCTTTTGGGGTAGGAGGTAAGAGCCTCTCTGAGCTGTGTCCTGGCTGCTCTGTTGGAACCCCAGCCGGGAGTTTTCCCTGCCTGGCACCGTGGAGGCCAGGGCCGCCCAGCACTCAGCATCCTTAGCGTCTCAGCATCCTCTGCACATCTCATTCTGCCTGGCCAGGAGCAGAAGGGGACCCCTTGGTGGGTATAAGGGCTAAAAAGCAAGGGGGAGCAATATGGCCCACAGACAGAGGCCCGGCCGCTAGTGCTCACTCCCAGCTCTCCGCCTCCCGTGGCCCCTCTGCCCAGCCAGGTTCTGATTTTGGTGCAGTGCAGACTTTCAGCTTCACGAGACAAATTGATATTCTGTGCCAGCCCAGGGATGGAGAGGCAGCTCGGGACGCTCAGGCTCAGGCAGGCAGCTCAGAACCGGGCAGGGGGTAGGGACAGGGGAAAGGAGGCAGCTTCCATCTGGAGTTGCCTTCTGGGGCCACCCCCAACCCTGTTCTCCCCCAACATGTGCCCCCAGCACACTGACAGCTACCCTGAGACAGCAGTCCTGAAGGTCCTTCCACCTTCGATGCCTTCCTCCTAACCAGGGCACTGCTCCTGGGGGGGACAGAGCAGTGGAGAGCGAGGCCTCAGAACCCAAGAAAAGCCCCTTCACCTACTGTGCCCTCCTAACCTTGCTCCCAGGTCTGTCCTCCCATCAGTCTGGATTTAAAGGGGCAGCAGGTCTGGACTTAAACGGGTAGCAGTCAAGGCAGAAAGAAATGGGTAAATTGGCTGGGAGGATTGCATTCCTGCAGACTCTTCCCCAGGGGTCCCTGGAGTCTCTGGACATGGTCAGCGCCCCCAATGTGATCAGCCCCCCAACTCCTCATAGTTGTCCCTGTAGATGATGTGGAGACATATGGAGACACCCCTGCCAGTGGGCACCCGTGAGCAGATAAGCAGCCCCTTGAGGGGGTTTTCTGACAGAACAGTAGCCCCCAGGCAGGTGGGGGTACCCCTGGGTGGGGCTGCTGGACCACAGGGGTAGTGTATAGATGGCAGTAAGGAGAGTAGGGCAGTAGGAGCAGAAGGGAGCTTAGTGCGGTCTCTGTCATATTGGACCTGCAACCACTAATGTGTTTAGTCTGTGTTGAGTCCATTGCTACCCCTATGTGACCTTTGCCCCACCCAGGTCGGGGGGGGGGGGGGGAGGGTGTCCTGACCAAAAGGAGAAGGAAACCAGAGCCCACTCACTGCACAGCCAAAGGAGTCCCCCAGAAAGTGGGGGATGACTTGGGGCCATTTGAGCAAAATCTTTCCCTCTCCCCAATTACTCTCCCCCCACCACCATCAGTCGCAGGATGCCCTCCAATCGGACTCAGCCCCAACCCTACCCTCACCATGCCCTTGACATTCCCTCCTACTTCAGGGGAGCGGGCATATTCCTGGGACTCTGCCAGCTTCAGTTCCTCATGATCCCACGGGAGGAATTAAAACCGCAAACAACACCGTGGTGGTTCGGTCCACACACCCCTGCCCCCACTCTCCTCCCCCAGCCCCCCCCCCCACCAGAACAAGCCCTCCCCGCGTCCCTCCCTCGTCCTCGGTCCTCCGCCCCCTCCCCCAGCCTCCGGCAGCGCAGCGGCTGGGGCGGCCTCTGCCTCCCCCGAGATTGCATTTTGCCAACGAGATGCTCTCCTAGAAGCCGGCGCCGGCGCCTCCGCCCCCCCCCCCCGCCCCCCCACCTGCTCGGGCAGGATGGTACAGTCTGCAGAGGGACCCGGGCACGCTGGCTGGGCTCAGCCGCGGCACCAGCTGCCGCACCGCGATTACGGGGCTGCCCGCCTGGAAACCGTGCCGGATTTGTGGTGATTTTCGTAGCCAAGTAAGTACCGGCATCCCCCAGCATGAGAAAATAAAAAATAAAAAGCGCCCCAATCCATTCTCCCCTTCCTCCCTCACCCATTTTATTTTGTTTCATTTCATTTGATTTTTTTCAGTGCTGATGGTGGTGGCGGCAGCGTGGGGTGGGGGGGGGAGCAGGGCTTGTTTATCTGGCAGCAGCTGAGGCTGCATTGGGAGCCGCTGCCGAAGGAGACACTAGTATGAGGGTCCGTGTGCTGGGGGATAGGACTGGGGTGCTGTGGACTTGAGCAAGGGGGTCTCGGACAAGCGGATGCCCAGGGTCTCAGGTAGATGCAGGCATCCTCTGCTCATTAGATGCCCCTGGATGGATGTTATGCAAGGACCCGCAAGCCGGTAGCAGGGGGCAAGGTCCTCTTCCCTCTGAGCTTGGTCCCAGGGAGACGCAGAGGACTAGAGGGTGCCTCCTGCCTGGCCCCCACTGGGTTCCAGGACAGAAGCAGAGGGAGGCTCCCACAGGGGGTCCCTCTGGCAGGTGGGCTGCTGCATGCCAGGACCACCAGGTCAGGCCAGCCAAGGCATGTGGTGGCAGGGATGAGTCCTCAGGTCCCCAAGATGGCCAGAAGGGGGGCAGGAGTGGGATGGCCAGGCCATTTTGCAGCAGTCATGCTGGGTGGTGGAGTTGGCACTTTTAGCCTGGAAGCCCAGTTCTTCCGCTGGTTGGGGTGGCCTCTGGCTGACAGCTAGGTAGCTGGGGCTCCTCCCTGCCCCCTGCAGGGTCAGGATTGGGAAACCCACCAGCAGGTCTCTGTACTCCCCATGGGTGGGCTGCAGCGGGCAGCCATCCTTTCTAATCAAGAGGCCATTCCGTGGCTGTCCTCTGTTCACCTCGGTTGTATGGGGAGGGATCTCTGTGGCTGGACTGCCCCAGTCAGGGAAGCACCCCCAGGGGTCTCAGGGCCCCCACGCAGAGGCCCAGCCAGCCTCGACCTTCAGAAGGGTAAGCTAAGTAGGCGAGCTCAGCCCCAGAGGGTCTGGGTGTGACGCTGAGTGCCCCTCGCCCAGCACAGAGTGGGCTCCCCTCCTTGCCTGCATTGCTCTCCAAATCACTGGGAAGAGGCAGAGCTGACGTTTGGGGCATTTCCAGGAGCTGCAGGCGCCATCCGGAGAAATTCTCCTTTGACGTGTGCAGTAGGAGGGGGCTTGGAGCGCAGGCCAACTTCGCTGAAGGGGCAGTGGCAGGGAGGGGCTGCCACAGCTCTGGGGGAGCCCTGTAGGGAGAGTCCAGGAGAGATGCAAATGGCCCGTGCTATTTAGCTACCTTTGTACCCCCAGTCCCATTCTCAACAGGGCATACACACAACCACAGATCTGCACAGATGCACACACACAAATATAGTATACGTAGTAGTGTATTGTATATGTTCATAGATCATATGCACATAGACTTCCTGTGCCCATAGACACACCTCAGCACATGGGACTACAACTCCTATCCCTGAACACCACCCGCTCACCTGCATGCTAAAGCAGGCACGCGATTGCCTCATGCACAAACGCACACACATACCTGTGAACGTGGCATACCCACACATGCCTGCAGCTCTAACAGGAATGCAGTAGGCTGCATAGGGGCTAACCGGCCTGCACACAGTGCCGGGCAGCAGCCACAAATGTGGCATGTGGTCTCATGCGGGCTGGCCCCCGTGTGAAAATGACAAGCACACATATGTGGTGTCCCGAATGCCATCTGCACGCCTGTCCGTGAATTAGTGGGCATCCGGTATGCTGGAACGTGGCCACAGGTGAACGAATGCAGGTTGCCTATGCACAGAAATGGCCCAGGCACACAGATGCAGCTCCTCTGTGGTTGCCGCAGGCTCCATACACCCCTAAGCTTCCAGGCATCTTCTGTGGCAGTGAAGGTGCCTCTGTGGGCACTGGGGAGAGGCTGGCCCTTGGGGCTACCTGTGAGGACAGAGGGACACTGGCCAGGCAAGAGCCAGCCCAGATTCCCAGGGAACTGTGATTGGGCACAGCAAAAGCCATCTTGGATTCTTGATGTGTGGCAGAGAAGATTGCCTAGAGTTAGAAAGGGGACAGAGGAGGGGGCAGGAGGAGCTGCTGCCCATGGCCCAGACTCCCGGGAGTCTGGACTGGCCCCACCACCCCTGTTCTCTGACCTGAGGAAATCAGCACTTTGATATGGAGTCTTGGGAGCTGGGGTCCAGGGCACTGCCAGCAGCCCTCAGAGTCCTCTCCAGACCACAGATCAGAAAAGCTGCCTGTGGCTTATGCTGTAAAGAGACTCAAATGTGGGGCCCCTCATTCTCTTCTCTCCCCACCTAGTACAGGCATGGGTCAGGAGACTTGGGTAAATAATAATATGCCAGCTAGCACTTACCAAGCTTACTGTTCTGCATCCATCCCTTCGCCAGGGCCTCCCATAGCCATGTTATTCCCATGCCATAGATGAGGAAGCTGTGCAGAGAAGTGGAGATGCTTATCCAAGGTCACACAGCTGGAACATGGCAGAGACAGGGTAGAAGCTAGACCATTAGCTTCCCTGCCTGCCCTCTTAGACCCTCCCCTTCCTGCCTCTATGAGGTCAGCTCCAGTTTGGGGTACCAACATCTTGAGAAGCAACAGTCCAAGAACTTGGAATTTGGGGGTGATGCTCCAAGAAAGGGTCCAGAGAGTCTCCTGAGGGTAAGAGCAGAGTCCTTCCCAGACACGTGTGCCCCTGTCCTACACAGCTGTATCACCCTTTTACCTGGTGGAATTGAAGGCACATAGAAAGCCAGAGCAAATGTGTGCCTTCTAAAAAGTTACCTGGCAGACCCATTCATAACAGGGAAACTGAGGCCCAGCCAGGAGCAGGGATTTGTCCAAGGTCATGCTGTGCTTGCTGGAGAGTAGAGTACCTTACCATCTCACCCGGGTCCCAGGTATGAAACAGTGGGGGCCTGTTTGACCCCTGGTTTTCCCCAGATGTTTGATTTCAAGGTAAAATGATGAGCGCATCAGGTTCAGTCTCTACTTCTGACCAGCTGTATGACCTTGGGCAAGTTGCTTTGTCCCCTCTGCACCTCAGTCTCCTCCTCTGTGCCCAGGACATGCCTATTCCTGCCCTGCCTTACCCCACTGCTGTCCGAGAGCCTAGAGCACTGTAGAGGGCTGTGCAGAGACGTATGATTGGCACCAGGGGCTGGAGTCCAAGCAGGGGAGCACCTTGCTGCTACAGTTGACCAAGGTCAGGAGGGGAAGCAAGAAGGGAAATCTCTAGGCTGGTAGGACTCAAGCATTAGTGGACCTAAAAAATCACCTGGTAGAGGACAAATTTCTGGATCCCCCTACCCAATGATTCACGAGGTCCTGAGAGCTGCATTTTCACAGGTGTCTCAGGGCTCTCATCTCTATAGCTTTGTACCTGGGGGAGACAAGGCCATTGAGAATAGGTTTGGGGGAGCTCAGAGGCTCTCAGAGCTGGGGGTAACCTGGGCACTATGCTATTGGCCGGCTTCTGCCACATCTGGGGAAACTGAGGTCCCCTGGCAATCAGAAGGCAGAGTGAGACTGACCCTCACGTCTCCAGCCCCCAGTTCCCATCCCACTGCCAGGCTCTGGTGGAGCTAAATCTGGCCCTTCTGTGGGCCAGTCAACCTTCATATGGCAAACAAGGCCATCTTTCTCAGCAGTGTGGCTGGAAGGTGCTCCTCAGAGACTCACCGAGCCTTGGGGTTGAGTCGTGGCAATGGGTATCCCCAGCTCTGTGACAGTGAGGGAAATGGCTTATCTTCTGTAAACCTCAATCTTCTCCTCTCTAGAAGGGGAACAGATTTAAAGCAGGGCTGTGGGGAAGATTCTAAGTAATGTGTGTGAGGCAATTGGCACATTTTAGGTGTAGGGTGAAGGTGTAGGCCGCGGGGGACCCTGAGGTGCAGGGCATGGTTCCCTCAATCCCTCTTAGTTTCCAGGGTCTGCAGCAGAGTGGTCTGGGGTGCAAGTGCCGGATGCCACAGGCATACACACTTTGTGGAGGGTGAGCAGTCTCCCTCCCCAGCCCTTCCTAGATCACACAGAGCAGTGTGGGAGGCAGCGGTGGGTCTCCTGCCTAGAATCTGGTCCATCTGGCCCACTCTGCTCTCTCTAAGGCCAGAGCACTGAACATCCAGTAATCATTTCTCCCTTCCAGTGGGAGCCTCAAACAAGAAAATATTCAGGGAGAATATGCCTCTGGACCGGGACAGTCAGTGGTGGTAGTAGATGGGGAAGATGACTCTGGAGTTCAAGGCAGGAAGTAGGGTGGAGCCTCAGTCCCCGCGTCTGGGGAACGGTTGGTAAGAGTATGCACCTTTCAGGCCATTGCACGGGGCAAGTGAGGAAAGTGGTGGACATAGAGGGCTGGGCTCGGGGTGGGATCCACAGGGGCAGCTCAGTGAACAGATGTCATGGTGTTCGAGAATCAGCCTGGACTGAGAATCAGAAGGTGTGAGTTTGAAACCTCGGCCGTTTAAGAGTTTGACCTTTGAATCAGTCACTTTGCCTCTTCCAGCCCTGGTGTTTGATCTGTAGAATGGGAATCAGTGCCCACTTCAGCAGGCAGCTGTAGGATGACCATACAGAAGAGGTGATGCTTGCAGCAAGCCCTGGGAACCTGCTGGACACCAAGGGATATGCTGAGGGCTTCACCTTGGTCTGCCATAGAGAGCCCTGTGTGGACAGAGGGCTGTTTTCAAGGCCTGAGACACCTCCTGTGCAATCCAGCAAAGGCCTACAGGGTCCAAGGAGTGGAGGGCAAGGTGGCCCAGCCTGCTAGAGGCAAGGGAAGGTGTCCAGGGCTGTGGTCTCCAAGACTCCGGAGGTTCCCAGGTCTGGGAGAGGAGGCCTGGGTCCGAGGGGCAGGAGAGCCAGGTTCTAGGCCCAGGTCAGTCAGGGACAGGTGACTTTGAGCAAGTCCTGTCAGCCCCCTGGCCTCATGCTTTCCCCTAGAAAGAGGGGGTGCTAATCCTGCCTGCCTTGTGTCCTCAGTGAGGGCAGATTCTCCTGCCAGCTGGCCCGCGGGGGAAGGGTTTAGATCTGCAAGGCTGAGGTATGAGCTGCCATCGCAGTTTGTTTCCTGTAGCTGCCTGAGCAAATGACCACAACCCAGGTGGCTTAAAACTCCAGAAATGTAGTTTCTCACAGTTCTGAAGGCTGGACGTCTGACCAAGGGAGACTGCACACACCCTGCCTCAACCCCACCTTCCCGTGCTCGCCAGTGGTCCCTGGCCTTCTATGGCTCGTGGCTGTGTCTCTACGAGTCCGTCTCTATCTTCATCCTCCCATCCCCTTCTTCTCTTTGTATCTCCCTGTCCTCTATTTTGTTTATAAGGATACCAGTCACTGGACATAGGGCCCATCTCTCCAGGATGATTTTGTCTTAAGATCTTTAAATACATCTGCAAAGACCCATTTTCAAATAGGGCCACATTTCGAAGTTACAGGTGGACATGAATTTGGGGAGAGACACTTGGGCCCACTACAATCCCTGATATTCTACTAGTTTACTGCTAGGAAGTCCTTTGTACAGTGTTTCATTTCTTCCTCACAAACATCCATTCTACAGATAAAGAAGCTAAGCCCTAGGGATTAAGAACATGCTGGAGTTACATAGCAAGTGAGAGGCACAGCTGTGATTTAAACCCAGGTCTCTGGTGCTCTTTCTCCTTTCCATCATTTTAGAGCTGGCTGGGGACTGTCCATAGCCAAAACCCATGGGGCAGGAATTCCAGACAGTCCTGGGCAGACCCAATGCTCATGAGCTCCAGAAAGGAGAGTTGGAAGTAGACAGGGGAGTTTGGAGGGGGCTATGCTAGGCCCAGGAGACCCGCATGGCAGAGGGTTGAGAGCCCACAGTGCCTTCTTATCTCTGCCACTCATGCTCTGGGAACCTTTTGGTTCTCATCTGGAGAATGGGGTAATCACCCGACGGGGTAATTACCAAGTTCTGAAATGCTAATATAATAGTCATTACTAATAGCTAAAATGTATCCTCGACCACTTAACAAATGTTCATTTGTTCATTTCAGGTGTGAGAGGATAGTTGCTTATTCCAAGCCTCATCCAAGTGGCTCTACCGTTAGATAGCCATAGGTGGTCGAACTAATAACTTAACCTCAGTTTTATTCTCCATAAAAGCACCCACCTTCCCAGATGTCATGGGAGGCAAGTGGGATTCTGCTGAAGTGCCTGGCCTGGGTTATGGGCCGTTGAAGTCTCAGAGGATGTTTCTTCATCTGTAAAATGGGAATGACAATAGTGTTATTATCATCGCAGTGTTATTTGTTGTGTAAGGATTGAGTAAAGTAATGCAAAGGGAGCACTTGGCTCAGGTCCTGTCCAGAGATGGATATTAAAACGGCCTCCTCCTGGCCATCGGAAAGAGTTGCATTTAAATCCTAACGCCCGTGTTTACTGCTGTGACCTTGAGCCAGTAGCTTTGCCCTGCTGAGGTTGGTGCTCTGACATGTAAAGTGAGGTTGAAGTGACCTGCCTAACAAGACAGTGTGTAACATGATGGAGAGAAAGCTGCCCCATATGCAGCCCCGGTCATGCCAGACATTCAGAAACGTTGAGCTTCTGTCCTGCTTCTGGAAGAGGGTCCCCAGATGGCTTCCTCAAAAGATGGCCTCAGAAGGGGAAAGTCTGAGTCCTAGGGGAGACAGGCAGGTGGGTTTAATTTTTGCAAAGGCCGAGGGACATTGTGCTACGGTGGAGTATGGGGTTGGAAGAGCCTGTGGGGAGAAGCTAGACATGAATGACCCTGTTTGGGGTCCAGGAGCCATATATCTTCGAAGAAAGGAAGCAGGTCTCTCTGGGGCTCCTATTCCCACCCTGAGAGCAGTTTTCTGTAAAGCGGTGGCATTCCCCGCATTGGCTTGGGCTGCTCCACTTGGCTATGTCTGGCCACCCCAGGGACTGCTTTGCATGGGGACATGGGGAATGTCATCTAGAGAAGCTCATTCCAGCCTCGCTCCCTGAAACCCCTGCCTCGCTGGGCTGGAGCAAGAGCTCAAGGGTGGTATGGGAGGCTGGACCATCACATTTTCCCATCAAGGTTGTGGAGCAGTGGGAGATCCATTTTGGGGTATCCCCCAGTCTGGCTGAGGCCTCTGCCCTGGGTGAAAGCCAAAACCTCATCCGGAGCAAAGGGTGCTGGGCTTCCACTGCCTGAGTCTTCTCAGCGTTCTCACCTGTGCCCGAGGGCGGGGTGCGTATCCCACGTGGGCCCAGGGCCCAGTTAGCAGCGTTGTAGCAGGTGGTTCAGGACCAGGTCTGGGCTGAGCCTGCTTAGCATCAAATCCAAAACCTGGGCGCTGAGCCTTGGTTTCCTCAGTTGTAAAATGGGGACAGTAGTGCCCACCTTATAGGGTTGTTGTGAATACAGCTGATTCCCACATGCACGTTTTGACATCTCTGAAAGAGGGGTGCCTGTTACAAGTGGTGGCATGTCACAGGAGAACAAGTCATGCCCTTTTCTTTCATAAGTGTATATAAAGCAGCCTCGCATCTTACAATGGACGTACCTTAGAGTCAGTGAAATACAGTAAATAAGATAAAACCTATAAAGGACCTGCCTCCCCAGCTCGGTTACTGTGGGACCTTGGACATTTTGATGCACCACACAGGAGCCTTTGTTTCCTCTCCCACCCAGGGCTATTGTGAGAAGTCCACAAGGGGTCAACAATCACATACCCAGCATAGTGCCCATATACAGTAGGTGCTCAGTAATTGGCAGCTCAAAACAAACAACAAAGACTGTAGTACAGGGAGGAGTTTAAAATACAGATTCTGAGATTCCAGTTCCTGCTCTACCATTTCCTTGCTGTGTGACCGAGTGCAAGTTTCTTAACTTCTCTGTGCTTTAGTACCACCATCTATAAAATGGAATAACGAAAGTCTCCAGTTCATAGGATTGATAAAGAATTAAGTAAAATTAAAGTGCTTAGGGCAATGCTTGGCAGAAGTGAAGGCAATTGTTTTTTGATAAACTTCTAATGAGTCTCTTTTAGTTCAATAAGTGGCAGCTGAAATAGACACTGGGCTCAATAAAATAATAATAACAATACAGACAGCACTTGTTTCACAGATGGGGCACCTGAGGCCAAGAGGCATGTGGGTATGCCCAAGGTCAAACAGCTGCCTCTTCTCTAGTGTCTAGGCTGCAGCTCAGTATTGCTGTCTTTCCCCAGGACTCGGATTCTTATGGAGGAGGGGTGGGCAGGGGGTGGTCCTTGCCCAAGGAGGGCAGTTTCTAGAAGTAGCAGCCAGATACAGCATCCTCTGGGCTGTATCCCATTTCTGCTTGTTCACCACAGCACAGGGGAAGGGGCTGAACTGAGCCACGTCCAAGGTCAGCAGAACCTCCCAGCCAACCTGCCTGCCTACTGGCCAGCACTTCCCAAAATTCTTGGTGGCTACTGCAGAGTTGACACAGCAGAACTCCCTCCTGGAGAGAGCAAAAGTCCTGGCTAGCCAACTGGCCTAGCCCCCGGGGCAGAACCAGGGCCACAGAATGGATTTGAGTGGGAGTGGGGAAGGAGATACCTGGGTGCAGCCTAGCCAGACAAACACCCTGAGTGACCTTGGACTCATCACAGTCCCTCCCTGGGTACCAATTTCCATCTTTAAAACAGGGATTTTCGGGCCAGATGTGCCCACTAGGACTTTAAATGTCTAAGATGCAAGATTGCTCAGGCATTGCTGCTACTCAAGGTCATGGGCAAGGGACAGAGCTGGAGGGAAGGAGCTCATGGCTGTGCATGCACACACCCATGTGGATCTGGTTCTCAGGAGCAAGCCTGAGAGAGCAGCAGCCCCTGTTCTGCACAGAGAAATTCTGTAGAAAAGGTTCCCTTAGTAGGGTCTAGCAGACTCATGAGGGGGACCCAGGCGGGGCACAGTCCCGGGGACAGTGTCCATGCTGACACATGTGCATTTGTAATGCAAAGATTGTAAAGAACCAGTCTCTTCTAGCAACTATCTGAAGGCAGGAGATCAAGAGCTCTTTAGGCCACTTCTAAATTTGTCAACTTACATGACTCACTTCAGATTAAAATGAGGCCTTTCTCCCCATCCACCTCCAGCCAATTTCAAGTTTCCAAGTTCAGAGGATCTTGAAGAAAGGAGAGAGTGTAAATCAATATAACCAATATTGGCTGAGTAGCTGGTCTGTGCCAGGCCGTGTGCCAAGCTCCTGGCCAAACCCGGAGATGAATCAGCCCCAGAGATAGCTGTCACTGGGGAGCCAGGCAGCCCAGGTGCAAGGTGGCAGCTGAGAGCTAATGCCCAGCTTGGGGACTGGACCATGAGTAATCTCTGTATCCAAGACTTTGCACCACCATCCACAGTCCTTGGATCTCACAGGGCCTCAGTTTCCTCATCTATAAAATGGGGGCCAATAGAGGAAGAAGTCTGGGGCCTCTTCCACCCCTTTCCCATGCCCGATGTGGCTGAGCTTTCAGCTCCAAGGCTGTGGAGTCTACCTTGGGGTCCCAGTCTGCTCATAAGCCCTCAAGAGAAGGGAATTCCAACAGCTTCCTTTGCCCTGGGACCTCCAAAACCTTCTCCAGGGAATCTCTCTGAACTCCAGGGTCAAACCTCTATAATGGGACCACAGCAGCTAAAAATGAACACAAACACCAGTGGCTGACCAGCCTTCACACGGTGAGCTCCCCTGAGCCCCACTGCAGCCTTGGGGGATGCCTGGAGTAATAACAGCCACTGTCATTAAGTGAGACCTTGTTGTGCTAGGTACTCCAAGCATGCCTTCCTTTACCTCTCCTAAGTGCCACTGGTCCCATTTAGAGAAGAGGAGAGCCAGTCTTGGAGACGTGCTGTGGTTTGGACAGACTCTCAGAGCTGGGAGGAAAGCCCAGCTCCTTAACCTCCTGCTGTGCCCTTTGGATTCAAGGGGAAACTGAGGCCCGGAGCAGTGTTGCCTGAGGTGGCAGAGAGCCCAGAAGCCCGGGACTCCATCATGATATCAGCTGCCACCCCTCAAAGTTTACATACCCCCCACAACCCTCCAGGAGAAAGGGCAAGGTCTTGGGCCAGACCCCAAGCCGGTAACAGGGCTGTTCATACCCACCCCATGTCCCCAACACAGCTGCACACAGGAGGAAGTTCAGGATACCTTTGAGGCTGACCCCTTGGCAGAGACAGAGCTGGGCCCCAGGAATCAGCCACATCCTTGCTCTTCATCCTCACTCCCCGAAAGATACCCCAGTAACCCCTCAGAGGGTTGGAGTCACACCAGGTCCAAATTTGAGGAGAAAAGTCTTCAGTGCCTTAAGGTCTCCTAGACCCTACTGAGGGAGCTGTAATTCTGATCCCAGCTCTGCCAAATTTTGTTTCTGTGGGTGTTATTGCTCCTTTCTGAGCCTCAGTGTTTTCACCTGTGTGTGGGGGGGTGGGGAGTAGCGGTCGCCCTTGTGGAGATGATGCAAGTTGGGAGTCAAGGACCCTGCCCAGCCCCTGCTCCATGCCTGGTGGCTACAGTGATGACCATGCCAGTGGCTGCCACACAGTTCTCATGTCCATCCCATGAGGATAGCATTCTATCCTCACTCTGCAGCTCCCTCACAGAGGATCAGGGACTTGCCCCTGGTCAGCTGGTTAGCAACTGTGCTGTGAGGGGGAGGTGGCCAATTTGTGTCTGTGGAAGGACCTATTGCTGAATTCTTAGGGCTTCAGAGGACAGCCAAAGGCCCTGTTGGGGGGTGGTTCTTTCTGTCAAGTAGACAAAATCCCAGGATGCAGAATTGTGGGGTCTAAAATGGAGAAGACAGCACTGGGAAGATGTTAAGAGCAGATACTGGAGGCTGGAAGCTTGGGCTTGATTCCCAGCCCCAGTGCTTCCTCGCTGTGTGACCTTAAGCAAGTGATCTATTCTGTCTGTGCCTCAGTTACCTTGCCTGTAAATGGGAATACGTGACAGTACCTATTCCATAGGGTTCTCGTGCAGATTAAATAATTTATTAGGTGTAAGGATCTTAGAACAGTGCTTGTTGCTCTTCACAGGAAGTTCTATGAAGTATCTGTTGTTAGTATGACTAGTATTATTATTCATAGAATCAGAATGGGAAGACCAGCCTGCTCTCACCTTCATCCTCTCTGCCTGTATCTTGCCTTAGCCCCCTTCATGGCTACCAGGGACGCCCTCAGAATGCCCATTTGTCGTGCCACTCTCTGGTCAGGGTCTTCAGTGTTCCCCACTGCCAAACTCCTCAACCCCCATAATTTTTCCCCCACCGACCCTTCCAGCATCTTCCATGCTTGACCTTCATACCACTTTTTGTCAGTGAATTACTTCATGCCCTAAGTTGGTCAGGAATTTAGCCATTTATATAGATTGGAGCACAGCCCCCACTCACAGTGACCTTTTCCCTCACCTCTGAGGCTTTGCCCAAGCCATTTCCACCCCTGGAACACCCCATAGCCATCCTTTAAGACCCCACTGTAATGTCTCCTTGTTTAGGAAGACCTTCCTGCCTCTCCTGTTATTGCCAGTGCCCAGGCAGCAGACCTTGGACCTCTGGAGACAGGCTCTAGCTGATGAGTTTTGTTTGTTTTTATTTTTGTGTTTTTCAGAAATTTCATTAAAACATTGTTGAATAAACACATGTTGAATAAATGAAAGGGTGACCTCCCTCACTGGTTCCCCCATCTTCTCTTGTACCCTTCCTCCCATCATCTGTTCTCCCTAAGTGGCCAGATGGACTCCTATAACAATATGAATCAGACTGTGGTGTCCCCTGCTTCAAACTCTGCAGTCTTCCCCATGAGGCACGGGTAAAACCCAGCCTCTCTAGCTGGTCATCCCACCCCTCTCTCCTCCCTCGCTCTTCTCTAGCTTACGGGCTTCCTTTCCATTCCTCAAACTCATCAGCCCCTTTCCTATCTCCAGGCCTTTGCATATGCTGTTTCACCATCTAGAATGCTTTTTCTCCTTCTTTCTATAGGATAGGTTCCTTCTCATCAAGCTAAGTGGCAATTCCCCACTGAGGCCATCCCTCATCTAGAAAGAGCATCCCCCATCACGGCACTTGTGTTTTAACAGCATTTATCACATTAACATTCCTTTCTGTATTTATTCCCTTATTTGTTGTCTGTCTCCCCTCTAGACGATCAGCTCCTTGAGGATAGGAAGCTTGTCTAGTCTGGTTGACTGTTGCATTCAAGGGCCTAGCCCTGGGGGAGACCGTCTGTTTCATACAGCCTCATTCTTGACCTAGTATCTACAGGAGGGTCTGGAAGTGACTGTGGGCAGTTACCCAGGAACCCCACAGTCAAACTCCCTGACATCTTTGTGCAGCGATATCATCTGTGGTCTTCCACCCTTTATAGTCTAGCTGGACAGATGGACAGATGAGTCTAGAGGTCCTAAAGCATGTTGTGAGGCAGAATAAAGCATAGAAAGGTCTAGGGGGAAGAGCTCTCAGCTGTCCTGTTCCCTGGGAAATTGGGCTTTGTCACATTGTTTGTGGTTGATCCACCGTAGACTTTAAGCTTGAAGAGTCCTTAATGATGGGTTTGGGGGCCAGGCCTTAATAAAGGGAAATTTCTGCTGATTAGATCCACACAGACTGAGCTCTGGAAAGAGTGTGCCTGGCGCTTACCTGCCCTCCCCCCACACAGGTCCCCAGCGGGGCACCCAAAGCTGCCAATTACTGTGTCCCCAGGCCAGGAGGTGGCCAGAAAGGAAACCAGGCAGCTACTGCTTGGAAAACCCTGTTCTCCTTTTTTAAACTGCAGTCATTTGAATTACAAAACTAAGGGCCTGCTTCTTGGAACAAATGGCCTGATACAGAAGGGTCCATTGCAACAGGACTTCTCTTCCTCTCCCCACATCCCCCAGCGACCTGATGTAACCACTGTCAGTACCCTGTTTTGTCCATATGGGGATGCACATTTTTTCCACACGGTCATGTTCCCGTGTCCAGGGTACATCTTACAGCTGGCGGCACCTCCTGGTTTTATTGGAAGTGCTTTTTCTTTCTTAGTGGTATGTAAAATCTGGTGCCTCTCACAATTCAACTTAGAGTCATCCAAACCTGGCAATTTGCTGTTTCCTTCTTCTGTTTGTTCTTTCACTCACAGGCAGATAGAAATTCTGAGGGGTTTTGTTTCTTCTCTGTGGGGTCTTTGTACTCACACAAGCAACTTTACTCTGTCCTAGTACTTTGGCCAGCCTGGTGGCTCAGTAGTCTTTGAATGAGAGGCCGTGGAGGCTAGTGCAGAGGGCATGGGCCTGGGAGCCGTGGGCTCTGCTATCTCTGGGCTGGGGTGTGCCCTCTCCGTGCCCTCATTACCACAACCAGGCGCCAGCGCACACACAGTGCCTGGTGCAGTCTGGCCCTGGGGGTGCATGGGGAGGGGGCAGGCACTCGGATGGCAGTAGGCGTAGTATAGCAGGGTACGTCATCACGCTCTCCCCAACCAAGTAGCCCTGAGACCCAGAGGAGGGGAAGGGAGTCTGGCTCCAGGAAAAAGGTTGGATGCAAAAGGTCGACTAAAAAAAGCCATGCGCAAACCAGGCCAGGAGGTAAAGTCAGAGAACAGGCTCAAAGGTCAGAAAAGAAAACAAAAGGGCAGAAAACATGAACCTGAAAAGATGCTTCCTTTGCCCCCAAAACAAAGATGTATTTTAGGGGCGCCTGGGTGGCTCAGTGGATTGGGCCGCTGCCTTCGGCTCAGGTCATGGTCTCGGTGTCCTGGGATCGAGCCCCGCATCGGGCTCTTTGCTCAGCGGGAGCCTGCTTCTCTCTCTCTCTCTCTGCCTGCCTTGTGATTTCTCTCTCTGTCAAATAAATAATAAATAAAATCTTTAAAAAAAAAAAAAAAAAAAAAAAAAAAAAAAAAAAAAAAAAAAAAAAAAAAAAAAAAAAAGATGTATTTTAAAATATCAACTGAAGCAAACTGACGCTTCTTAGGAAGGAGAAAATCACAGGGAAGACAAGGTAATGAGCTGTCCCTCTGACCCAGCCCAGCACACAGGCCCAGCACACAGGAGGAAGCCCCAGGGGTGGAGGGGGGGTGGGGGGGGCGGCTGGCCGGGCAGCCAGTTGCACCTACAGGGCAGAGCACCCCCCCACCCAGGGCTCCTTCCCTGGGCCAGTTTCTGAATCACAATGCGGGTGAGAAAGGTGTACACAGGTGCTATTTCACAGCCCTGCAAAATTCACGGAACACAACATGCCTCTGGCCAGTCTTATCCCTATTTTACGCATGAGAAAACTGAGGCTCTGAGACAGTGAGCTGCCCAAGGGCACCCAGCCAGCAGCCTGACTCCAAAGCCTGACCATGATGACAGTCGCTTCACAGTCCCAGAGTCCCAGGTCTGGCAGGGAGACAAGTCATTGCAAATTGCAAACCAGTGTGCTATCAGCCAGGCTGGGGGAAGCTGGGGGGCGGGCAGAGCCCAGAGGAGGCATCACCCGCCAGCCCTTTGCTGGGCTTTTAGGAAACCACCTGAAGGGGTCCTCACAGGGCAGCAGAATGAAGGATAAATAAGAGCTAGCCAACTGGAAGGAAGGTAGGATGTGGAAAGGGTGCTCCAGGCAAAGCGCAGCTTGAGCGGGGGAGGAAGCCACCACCAGCCGCCCAGAGCAGAAGGCGCCAGGCAGGGGCTGGGAGTGCTGCGCCGGGGAGCTAGCCAGGCCAAGCCAAGGGCAGTGGGCTGAATGGTTCTAAGCTGGGCACTGATGTGACCAGGCTGGCTCGTCTGGAAGATCCCGTGGCCCCAGTGGGGCTAATGGGTTGGAAGGATGAGGCTGGAAGCTCATGAGGAAGCTGGTCAGGTCTCCAGGTGAGGAGCAGGTGACACAAGATGGGCGACGGGCAAGCTGACAGGGCATTGGGACTGATGGGGGACAGCAAGGGAGAGGCCATGTGAAATCCCAGCAGGTGTGCAGGCCCTTTAGAAAGGGCCAGAGATGGTGAGAGGGGAAGCAGGTTGGGGCGAGCCTATGAATCTGATGCTGGGGAAGGGTCTGCAAATCTGTTTAATGAGAGACCAAAGGGATGATTACAAACAGACCCTTGGGAACCACTGACTGAAGGAATGTGAAAGTCCTTCAGAGGAAGAAAATAATCACCATAGCTAAGGAATGGAGCGGTGATGGGGGGTGGGGAGGGGGGTTCGTTCATTCCAGGAACAGTCCCCTGCTGAGGGCCTACTGTGCTCCAGGCACTAAGGACATCACAGTAAGTGCAGCGAGCCAGTTCACTGCCTCACGGCTTCACAGTCAAGGAGCTGGAGATCGACAACATGTAAAGTCATAAGTGGTGGCATGTCAAGGGGTATGGAGAAAAATAAGGCAGAGGAAGGAAGATAAAAAGAGTTGTTTCAAAGGGAGGGTCAGATATGGCCTCCCTGGGAAGGGGTCATTTGGGCAGAGACCTGAGGGAGCCACATAGCTGTCTTGAGAAGAGGGTTCCTTGTAGAAGGAGCAGCCAGTACAAAGGCCCAGAGGCAGATGCATTTTCACTGGATTCAAGGAATGGTGAGGAGGCAAGTGTGGTGGAGGGAGTGAGTGAGGGGGAGGTTAGGAGAGTTCAGAGAGGTATCAGGGTGGGGAGCGCAAAGTATGCTTGACTTCCTGGGCCACTGTAGGGACTTTGGCTTCTCCTGGAGAATGACAAGGATTCTGAACAGAAGAGGGACTTGATTTGCCTCTGGCTGTGTGTGGAGAACAGATGGAAGGGGGGGGGGGGGTGACAGTCAGAGAGCCCAGGGAGGAGGCTTTTGCAGTAAGCCTGGTGAGAAGCTGGTGGCTTGGGCCAGGGCAGAGACTGTGGAGGTGGTAAGAAATAACCACATTGTTTGTATGTTTGTAGGTAGAGCTGACAGGATTTGCAGATGGATATTTTGTGAGATAATTTATTATAGAAGTGAAGAGCTGAGTTGATCCCAGCACCTAGCACATTGTCTAGAACCTGGTGAGGACTGAGTGAATATTGCATGAAAAAATGGGTGGGTGGGGGCGCCTGGGTGGCTCAGTGGGTTAAAGCCTCTGCCTCCTGTTCAGGTCATGATCCCAGGGTCCTGGGATCGAGCCCCGCATCGGGCTCTCTGCTCAGTGGAGAGCCTGCTTTCTCCTCTCCGCCTACTTGTGATCTCTGTCTGTCAAGTGAATAAATAAAATCTTAAAAAAAAAAAATAAAGAATGGGTGGGTGGATGGATGGAGGGATGGAGGGACGGATGAATGGATAAAAGCAAAGTTGCAGGGAGGCAGGGAGAGAGGAAAGTAGGCAGGCCGTGAATGCCAGACAACAGAATCCAAACTTTTTCTCAGAGGCAGTGGGAGCCATTACAGGTTATTGAGTGGGAGCATGACAGGATGTATTATTGGAGGTACTCTTGGTTGGTGGCATTGAGCAGTACCTGGCACCGTGTCCCAAGCTGGTGACTCCCATGGACACTAGTGGCCAGTCCCCTCTGCTTTTGCTATCCACCCCAACCCTCATTCATTTATTCATTAACAAGCATTCAGTGAGCACTTACTCTGAGCTGAAGGCATCGGATATGGTGTGAATGAAGCAAACCAGTCCTTACCCTCAGGACATGTTCCTCACCATCTCCCACCCATAAGGCTGCAGAAGCAGAGACAGAATCTAGGTTCTTCCCAGGGCTCAGTGGCCCACCAGCCTCATGCTGAGAAGTGAGGGATTGCCCTGCGCCCCTTCCAGTGACCTGGACTTGTTATAGCCTCAAGTAAGCCAGGCGGAGCCTTACAACTGGTTTTGGACCCAGTGACCAGTGAACTGGTCTTGTGAACCTAGTGACCCCTAGCATCCCCTTCCTAGCACAGGGCTTTCTTGTTTGGGGTTTGGTCTTTGGTTTCATTTGGGGATTTATTTTGGTCGTGTGTGTTTGTGTGCATGGATGTATGTGTGCGTGCCCGTGCGTGAGCATACCCACCCATGTGCTGGTGGGGGCGGCCAAAAAGGAAGCTGCACTGGGAATGGATAATAAAAGACGGACCCACATGCATTTAAAGCCCACTATGTTTCAGATTCATTACATATTTATTTACTCATTTAACAAATATTTCTTGAACTCTTGCTACTCAGGCGCCATGTGAGGCAGTGGGGACTCATAAGACAGAGGAGGTCTCACTAATAAATAAAATAAGTAATTCCAGGCAATAGTGATTGTTACAAGGAAGAAAATTGAACAGGAGGGCCAGAGGGGCTTCCCAGGACAGTCTGAGTAGGGATAGGATAGTCAAGGAGAGGAGGAGATGGCATTTGGGTGATGAGAATACCTGACTATGTCACCTTCTGGGGGGAGAACGATCCCAGCAAAGGGGTCAACATGTGCAAAGGCCCTGAGAGGAAAAGAGCAAGGCTTGTTCAAAGGTCAGAGGCCAGTGTGTCTGGGGTACAAGAGGCAAAAGTGGTGAGGGGCCGCATCACGTGGGGCTTTGTAGGTCACATATGGTGTTTGGATTTGATCCTGACATTGAAGGGTCCTAAGTAGGGGTGAGACATCCACAGAGCCCTCTGGCTGCTGTGTGGAAAGGGAATGTCATCTCATCCCATCCCTGCACAATTCTGGCCAATTGGTGGTAAAAATCCCATTTTGCAAGTAAAGAAACTGAGTGGTGTAGCTAATAAGTGGCTGAGTGGGGTTTTAATTCACTTTGTGTGATGAGATCCTATCCTACATGTGCTCAATGGGTACCTATGGAAGATACCTTGGACTAGAAGATGATGTGATGCTCATGGGGTTGCATGTTGACATGGCTGTAAGGTTTGGCTCCTGCCTGGAGCACCTCCATACCCTGAGGCCAGACGGTCCCTCATCTCACTCACCACCCCTCAGCTGTAGGTTCCAGATGCGCTGGCTTATTCCATGATGCCCTGGACCTGTGCCCACTCGGGGTCATTTTGAGGTGGGTACTGGGAGCATGGATTTCGCCAGAAGCTTCTACAAAAGCTTTTTCCTGCCATTAACACACAGAGTGACCCTCCCTGACTCCCAGGCCCTAGGGGCTGAGTCCCGGCCAGGGGGCCAGCCAGGGCAGGCAAGCCCCTGCCAAGCCACACAAAAGGCCAGGACAGCTAGCGCTCAGTGGCCTTCGTGATTCTCTGTGGAGGCGAGCGGTAGGGATGGACATGGTTCTCCCCAACGCCATTCTACCCCCACCACCTGCCCTCGTCTCTGGAGAAAATTTGGACACAGATAAAGTAATCACCCCCATCACCTCCTCTTCCAGTTTTTCTTGCCACTCCCCTGCTCCCCTCCTGTGCCCTCACCCAGGGCAAAGCTCAGGGGAACGGTCCTTAGCGGAGTTCCTCATCAGCCAAGGGACCTCACCCCTCTGAACCTTAGTTTCAACAGTTGTAAAATAAGGTAATAAACATTCCCAGGCAGCTCCTCAATGAGGAAGCCACAAGAAGTCTTTACCTTGGGGCCTGACATGCCGTCAGTGCTCAGCTAGAAAAGCAGATGCTGGGACGCCTGGGTGGCTCAGTTGGTTAAGCAGCTGCCTTCGGCTCAGGTCATGATCCCAGCGTCCTGGGATCGAGTCCCACATCGGGCTCCTTGCTCCACAGGGAGTCTGCTTCTCCCTCTGACTCTTCCTTCCACTCTGTCTACCTGTGCTCGCTCTCACTCACTCTCTCTCTGACAAATAAATAAATAAAATCTTTAAAAAAAAAAAAAAAGAAAAGAAAAGCAGATGCTGCTTTTACAATGACAGTGGTGACAGTGGCTCCCTAGCCTTCGAAATCCTCCTTCCCCTCTAGCCCCGCCCTGCCTCCCTCCTCCCACGCCTTCCCACCCATTAAACTGAAGCCTCACCCACTCCCTTTCACAGAGGGGGTCCAACTCACGTCAGGCCTACCCAGGGTCTGCTTCTGAAAGGACTCTGTGCCCAGGACTTCTCCCTCCTCCTATTACCCTCGTGACAATAGTGTACGTGATAGGGCCTCATCCCCATTTCATGGCTGAGGAAACTGAGGCTTAGAGCTGTGAAGGAGTCTGCACAGAACATGAGGAGCTGGGGCTCCAACCCAGGTCTACATAGGCAGTCACCTCTTTTCCTGACCTGCAGGGCATTCTTCTTGGGCTCTTGGGTGCGGCCATACTCTGGTGGGCCTCTGATGTGTAAGGGGGTTTTCCTGCATTGGGAGGAGAGGTGTTAGGTGAAGGGAGAGGTGTGGTACTGGGTCAAGGCCCTGGTTTTGGCTCTGCCGTAGCTGGGGAGTGAGGGGCCTCGGGCCCCTGCAGGGCATTCCACAGGACAGTGTCCAAGCTGGGATGGGCAGAGACCAGCCTGGCTCAGGAGTGAAGGAGCCTGGGCTATGGCAGGCTGGGGACAGATGGTGAGGAAGCAACGGAGGCAGGAGCACTGGTGGACATTAGAGAGTTCAGAATGCCAGAGAGACCCCCAGAGCTAGGAGAAGTGGGATGGCTGTGGGAGTAAAGAGGGGGCTGTGGGGGCATCCCAGGACCCTAACCTGTGCCTCCCTCCCCCCCATGGAGAGGCTTCTGGGGGCACCACATGCCCATGGGAGAGGCAGCTAGAGGCCAGGCAGTGAGGAGGCTGTTTGTCCCACCCCCGGCTAGCACCTTCCAGGACCTGAAGGGTGTTCAGGTCACTTTCTCCCTCCCAGGAAGCCTCTGGTCCCTCCAACTGCCTCCAGAGTTCCTAGGAACTCCATTTCTCTGCACCTTCTCTGGCTTTAGTCTCTGGAACTGAGGAGACTGAAAGTCAGAGCCAGCACTCATCACTGATGCTTCAGACCTTCAGATTAGCATCCTGGCCAACTACCTTCTTTCAGAAGGGAGCAGCTGAGCTCAGAGAAGTCTAGGCACTACTGAAGGTCACACAGTGAGCAAATGGCAGAGAAATGGACACCAAACTGGAACTCCCTCCCAGAAGAGCACCTTCCTTGTTCTTTCACACTTCCCTCCAGGAGAGAGAGGGGTTCCTATTTTCCTTTATCCATGGGCCTCTGGGTGCCCAGCTCTGTGGCAGGAGGCTGATGCCAGTGCGTAGACCACAGAACCCTGCTGTAGGCCACTCCAGCATCCTTCTGGGCTGCAGGGGGAAATTCCTTTTCAAAGTCTTTCCAGGACAGCATTTGGAGGTCAGCCAGCAGGTCTTTAACACCTCTGTGGAAATTTCCGACAACAGTATTATTTAAACCTCCTATGGCCCTTTTCCCACTCCACTTCATTATGAAAAACAGCCAGCCCCTTGGTGGCCAGGCAGGGGACTTAGCAGCTGTGATCCCAGAATGAAACTTGCAGAGAAGAATTCCCCAGTGAGAAGTTCCCAAGGGGATTGCTAAGGGGACCCAGGAGATCCTGGTGTGGAATCCAAGAGGCCTCTCAGGAAAGGATTTCCAGCTGCCCCAGGCCAGGAGCCAGGGCTGCCTTAGGAGCCCAGGATTTCCTTCTGCCACCAGTGCTCCCAGTGGCATTGGCAATGTGGGTGAGGCCTCACACCTCCATGCCGCTCAGTAAATGCTGATTGATTGTTAGGCAGGTACACAGGTAGGTTCATTGGAAGGAGGGAGGGTGGGGATGAGTCTCATCTTAGCCCCATGCATGACCTTGGCCAGGTCACTGTGAGTGGGTCCCCACTCCCGTGCCATCCAGCTTTCTTATCTATAAATTGGAGATGAGTACACCTACCACACAATGTGTTTTGAAACAAGAACGAATGCAGAACTAGCTCCATGAACAGTAGCTACTTTGGTCATCTCCATCATCACCCTTGCCAGCAAGATGAGGGAAAATAGAGAACATGTGAGCTTGAGAGATGGCCCTGAACCATCTGTGGGACCACCCCCCCCCACCTTAGAAGCAGTGTCACCTTAGCCAAGTGACTACACCTCTCCAGGCCTCAGTTTCCCCAGAGAGCCCTTTCCCTGGACTGAAGAGGGAAGAGTGTTTTCCTTTAGGCCCTGTAGGTGGGCGGAATGCAGGCTTTCTCTAGTTCAGTCACAGGAGTTAGGGTGGGCTGAAAAGGCGGCTGTGACTGATAAGACCTCAGGGAGACCTGGAGCTGGTGGAGCCCCAGGTCTGCACTTCTCAGGGGATGTAGCCTCCATACTCTGGGGTTCCAACTTTTGTGCTACTTGGCTCCAGCCCTGGACTGCCCTCTCTTCTTCTCCCTTCACTACCAGCCTGGCCAGAAACGGGCTGCCCACAAGCTGGTTTTGACCCACCCGGGTGGACAAAATTGAGAGGTGAGCTTCTCTCAGCCCAGTTGTTGCTGTTGAGTTGACAGGGGTTGGTGGTTACTTGGCATGAGCAAAGCAGGTGCAACTGGGAGGTATACACTGTGGATTGTTAAGAATTTGACTTCTGTGGCTGGCAGAGCTGGGATTTAGTCCTTCTTCCCCAGCCATGGTTAGGGGTATCAGGATGGAGGAGGGAAGCTGCCACATCCCAGGCTCCTATCTGTAAAGTGGGTATAACCATAGGGCTCACCTCCCAGGCCAGTTGACAGGGTGGAACGAAACAGAAATAGTGAATGGCACCCCTGGGCTAGGGCCTGCATTCATTTATACTCTCAGCTATATAGCAAACATCTGCCATGTGCTAGCACTGGCCTGGGCAGTGAGATTCTCTGGTAGACAAATAAAGCAGTCTAGGGTGATAAACTTATCCTGGTTTGCTGGGACATTCCTGGTTTTAGCCCCTAAAGTCCCACATCCCAGAAAACCCCTCAGTCTGAGACAAACCAGGACAGTGGGTCATCCTCACACAATCCCTGCCTTCATGGAGTTTAAAGTTTAGTGGAGGGAGACAGAAATAAGTAAATGTATAATATATGTGTTTAAAGTATTATTTTAAAAATAATGCAGAATTAGGTGGTAGAAGGTGAGGAAGCTTGTTATTTTCAAGGGGGTGGTCAGGGCAGGCCTCCCTGAGGAAGTGACATTTGAGTAGGGACTTCACAAGGTTAGAGAATGAGACATATAGATATATGGGGAAAGAGTATTGCCAGTCAAGGGAACAGCATGGACAAAGGCCCTAAAGTGGGAACTGGCATGCTGGAGGAAGAGAAAAAGGGATGGTGTGGGTGAGGGAGGGTTTGCCGGTTGAATTAATTGGAAGCAAGTACTAACTGCCAACTCAAGTTTGCTTACAAAAAAGAAAAAAAGATGCAGGGGTGCCTGGGTGGCTCAGTTAGTTGAGTGTCCAACTCTTGGTTTTGGCTCAGGTCACCCACGGTCATGGGATTGAGCCCTGTATCTTAAGTAAATAAGTAAGTAAGTAAATAAATAAACATTTGTGCTAGGCCTTAGCAGTACAATAGTAACTAAAATCCTGACACAGTCCTACCCTCAGTGATCTAGTGTCGAACATGAATCCATCAGTCCCACAAATACATGTAAAATACAACCATGGTGAGTGTGACAATAGGGAGTACAGGGTAGTGAATCAGGGAAGGCCTCCCTGAGGATTTGGGCCTAAGTTGAGAATAAGGGAAGCTGAGGAGGACATTACTAGGTGAGGATGGGGAGGGAACAGCATTAGCATTCCAGGAAGAGGGAATAGAACAGATGAAGGCCTAGTGGGGAAAGTGAGCAGTGTGGCTAGACCAGAAAGAATGACGAGGATGGGGTGTTGGGTGGTGCTGGTGGAGCCTGGGCAGGCCACCCAGGGCTTAGAAGATCACATAATGGAATTTTATCTTTATCGCAAGAGCATGACTAATCAGGGGAGATTGTGAGATGATTGAAATTGCTTTCCCCAGTAGCAGCAAGGAAGCCAGTTAGGTCGTTACTACCATCATCTAGGCGAGAGATGAGAAAAATAGGGAGAGGGGCTACAAAGATACTGGGAGATGAGCAATTTTAAGGGATGCAGAAAGAGCACAATCAATAGGACATGGATGTTGAAGAGGAAAGTGACAGTGGTGACTTGTTTTCTGAGCTGTCCACCTAGAGAGAAGATAAGGTCTTTTAAATGATAGTGAACCCCAGGGAAAAATGAAGTGGGGTGGGAAAACTCAAGGGTTAGATTTCAGACGGGGTAAATTTGAACACTTACCTCACACCATACACAAATCAAATCGAGGTAGAAGAAAACAAAGGGAGAAAGCTTCATGGCGTTGGATTTGGCATTGATTTCTTACATATGACAACAAAAGCACAAGCAACAAAGGAAAGAATAGATAAATTGGACTTCTTCAAACTTGAAAACTTTTTACATCACGGGATACTATCAACAGAAGCCCATAGAATGGGAGAAAATACCTGCAAATCATATATCCAATAAGGGATTAGTATCCAAAATATAAAAAGAACTCTTACAATTCAAGAACAAAAACGACATACCATCCAATTCAAAACATGGGCAAAGGAATTGAAAAGTCATCTCTCCAAAAAAGATATATGAATGACCAATAAGCACATGAAAATATGTTTAACATAACTAATCATCAGGGAAAAGCAAATCAAAACCACAATGAAATTTCACTTCACACCCATTAGGATAGCTACTGCAGAAAACAACAACAGCAACAACAAAAACAGAAAATAACAAGTATTGGCGAGGGTATGGAGGAATTGGGATCCTTATGTGCTGTTGGTGGGGATGTAAAATGGTGCAGCTGCT
Source organism: Mustela lutreola (assembly GCF_030435805.1). Taxonomy (NCBI): domain Eukaryota; kingdom Metazoa; phylum Chordata; class Mammalia; order Carnivora; family Mustelidae; genus Mustela; species Mustela lutreola. The sequence continues at coordinate 52,503,556 of NC_081291.1, read as the reverse complement.
GTGGGAAATTGTGTGGTGGTCCCCCCACCCCAAAAAAATTAAACATAGAATTACTATAAGATCCAGCAATTCTGTGTCTGGGCATATAACCAAAAGAACTTAAAATGGGGACTCAAACAGATATTTGTACACCCAAGTGCATAGCAGCATTATCCCAGTAGCCAAATGTCTATCAACAGATGAATGGATAAACCAAATGTGGTCTATACGTACAATGGAATATTATTCGGCTTTAAAAAGGAAGGAAGTTCTGACATGTTACATGGATGAACCTTGAAGAGGCTAAGGTGTGATAAACCAGTCACAAAAGGACAATACATACTGTAGGATTCCACTTATGTGAGGTCCCTAGAGTAGTCAGACTCACAGAGACAAGTAGGATGGTGGCTGCCAGGCTCCCACTGTGGGGAGGGGAATGGGGAGTTTGTGTTCAATGGGGACAGAGTTTCAGTCTGAGAAGATGGAAGAGTTCTAGAGACGGATGGTGCAGACGGTCGCACAACAGTATGAATATGCTTCATGCTACTGGATTGTACACTTAAAAATGGTTTTAAAAAATGGTCAATTTTAGGTTACATAGATTTGACCACAAAAAAGAAGTAGATGAAAAAAATTAAATTGGGATAACTCGTAGATCTGAATGTAAAAGCTACAAGTATAAAGCTTCTAGAAGAAAATATAGAACATCTTTACAACTAGAAGAAATTATTTTTTCAGAGAAAATATAAAAGACCCTTAACATTTTAAAGAAAAACCTGTCAAGTTAACTTGTGATCTGTTGAGTGTGAGGTGTAGGGATATTCAGGTAGAGAGGCCAGGTAGGACGCTGGTGTCTGTTGCTCATGGTGTGAGGTCTGGGCTGGAGGAACCACACTTGAGACTCCCATAGTCAGCTGATATGTCAGGCTACAATCTGTGCCTTTAGGGCCCACAGTGGCGCCACCTGCCTTATGACCCACCCAACTAGACTAAGAGACTTTGAGCCACTTCTGGAATGAGTTTAGTTGGGGATGTCTGAGCAGATGAGCCCTGAGTGTTTTCCCAAGCTACTTGCTCTAGTTAACCTCTCACTGGGGTGTGACTTAGACCATCTGTCTATTTCTCTGGCCAGACTTGGGGTGCACTATGATAACTGCTCTCTGCCCAGCTCTGTCGCCTTCACTCCTGTCCCCAGGACTAATGGAGAGTCAGGTGAAATCTAATTTACTCTGAACTGGGGGCTGATCAGTTACAGTTATAGGAACTTGCCTTCTGAAGAAAAACATCTTGCATGGGAGGGCACAGCACCCAAGTTCTTTCTTCTTGGCCATGCTGGCATGGAGGGAAGTTGAATTCGGAGCCACTGGACCACAGGAAAGCTGTGGTGTGAGGGGTGATTTGCGAGTGACCTTGCTTGCTTTACTGAGGGTCTCCAGGCAAGTGGTTCCAGCCTTGAACCTTGCTCTCTCTAACTGTCTGCAGGCCCCTCCATTTCCTGGCTCTACCACCTCAGTGCATTATACAGCATTCATTGGAAAGCAGGGAGTTGGCTTGGTCCTACTCCACAGTAATGTTTAGTCTTTGTGGAGTGAGGGTCAGAGACTGCTTGGAGCAGCTGGTGAAAGTCACAGACTTCCTTTGCAGAAAAATATAAATCTACACAAACCGCTACAATGGGCCTTTCCATGGGCCTCAGCTAGACAGAGTGGTTGGGGCTACCCATAATAGCACTCCCCATAATAGCAGGACACCCAAAGTGCTTTCCTGCTTTGTCTCTGGTATCTTCTGGGCAAGATAGGATTATGCCAGTTTTGCAGATGGAAAAACTGAGGCTCAGAGGGGTAACCCAACCTGCCTGCCTTGTCCTGAAAGAAGTAACTGGACCTGTGAGCTTGGGATTCCCAAACACTTAACTTCTCTGAGTGGGAGAAGGGGTCATGAAGCAGTCAATGGTGGGACGCCCTGGCCCTCAGAGGGTACAACTTTAGTCTGAACCATCTTTGAATACCCATGTGGAAGCTCCTACCTAAGGCCCTAGGATCAACCATATGAATGACAAGTAAGAATGTGTGCATGAGGTGGGGGGTCGGGTACGGGCGCCTGGGTGACTCAGCTGGTTAAGCATTGGACTCTGGATTTCAGTTCAGGTCCTGATCTCAGGGTTGTGAAATCGGGCCCCTCATCAGGCTTCACGCTGCGCACAGGTTCTGCTTAAGATTCTCTCTCTGCCCCTCGCCCCCCTCCCTTTCTAAAGAAAAAAAAAAAGGGTGTATGCATGGGGGATTGCAGACTGGAAGGGCCTTTGGCTTCAGAGGAAGAAATGCTCTAAGATATCAGCTCTGTTCATCTTAGCACTGGTCTGGGCCTCTCTGAGCCTCAGTTTCCTTGTCTGTAAAGTGGCACCATGCTCTGTGTTTCACAGGCACTGGTCGCACTTCCACAATTCCTAGAAGTCATGTGTGGTAGCCCCATCTCAGAGATTAAGAAATTGAGACCCAGAGCAAGCAGTGACCTTCCCAAGGCCATGTGGCCAGTAACAGAGCTGGAATCAGGATGCAGGGCTGCCTACCCTCAGTCTGTACCCTTGACCAAATGCAGGGAGTCCAACACCTAGTAGGTGATTCTAGTAGATGGACAAGGTGCCCCTCTCCAGTCCCCCCAGCCAGAGGGGCTTCCTGCAGGAGGCTGCAGCTGGTGCCATCAATCATAAGACCAAGTAAAAGTAATTGGGGAGGATGCAGGAGCTTTGACATGACCCCCTCAGGCCAGGTCCCCTGCTCCCCAGTGAGCTCGTTGATTTCCCACACAATGAAGACTCTTGTCCTGAGCATGGGACAGGAGTGAGGGACGGTGAACTTGGTGGCTCTTTTTTCTCTGCTTTTGTCTTTTTTACTTTTTTCTCCTCTTGCTGCAGTGGCAGGTGGGAGGCCCAGCAAACGCCCAGTGTGGCCAGCCCTCATTCTCATGCCCACGCTTCTCCTCCCTCCGTTAACTTCCCTCTCTGAGTCTGTTCAGAGTAGCAGCCCAGGCTCAAACCAGGAGGGGTGAAGTCTGCATCCGCAGCCCACCCCAGATTTGATGATGCATTTCAGTCTAGTGGGTGACATGGGGACAGACACTGCGTGCATGAGGGCTCCACCGTGAGCCACAGGTGTGCTGGGCCCAGGATGCACATGTGATTCAGGCGCCCCTCCTGAGGAGCTCCCAGGAAGACAGTGACAGTGTGGTATATCCAGAAGGCCATAGAAGCAGAGATGGGTGCGGCAAACCTGCCGAGGAGGTTGGAGAAAGCTTCAGAAGAGGAGGAATTGGAAGTAGCCTTTTCCTATGAGGGGGCACTTCGGGCAGGGGGAACTTCCTGGGCAGATACCTGGAGGTGTGGAAGCTCACAACGGGGTTGAGCTTGATTGTAAAGAAGGACACAAGGAAGGGGGGGGAGGACATGAGACTGGAGAAGAAGGCAGGGCCAGTGCATGAGGCTCTGGATTTTGAACCCCGTCCTGAGATCAGCAGGAAGCCACCTAATCAGGCCTTGTCAGTGTGGCTGCTTCTCTCTCTCTGCCTGACCTCAACTCTGAGCCTCTTCCCTTCCCTTTCTTCTCTCTCTCTTTCGATGATCTCACCCTATCCTATGGCTTTAAATACCATCCTTAAGCTGCTGATTCCCATATTTATATCTTTAGCCAGAGCCTCTCTTCTGCACCTCCAACTCGGCATCCAACTGGCCACTTGGCATCTCTACTTGGATTTCTCACAAGCATCTCAAAGTTAACAAGTCCAAAACGGGATTCTTGATCATGTCCACCCACCCCCAAAACCCGCTCCCTCCCTAACTTCCCATCCCAGGAAGTGGCGCCACCATCATCCACCCTGCTGCTGAAGGCAGAGCCTTCCCCGCCCCCACGCCCAGCCCCGCCCGCCCACCCTCTTCATTCTACTTCCTAACTCCCACCCGCCCACACCTCCTCAACACCACAGCCACCCTGTCCACACTCTCCTCTGTGACGCAGTAGCTGCCTTTCTCCCACTCTCCCTCTCACCCCCGGACAGTCCATTCTCCAGTGGATGATGATCATTAAACAAAGAGCGCTGTGCAAGTTTGCCACCTAAAGCTCTTTAGAGACCTCCCTCTGTACTTGGAGTCAAATCCAGATTTCCTCACTGTGGTGTGAAGGTTTTCACAGTCTGGCCACTGCCCACCCCCGAGTTCGCCTCTGCTCACTGCCCCTCACTTACAAGCCCCAGCCACACTAGCCCTCTTTGGATCATTAAAACCACCCCCAGCTCCTTCCCACCACCGGGCCTTTGCCCTTGCTGTTCCTTTGACCTGAAACACACTGGCCTCAGCTCTCTGCACATCCACCTGGCAAAAGAGGTCCCCAAGCAGCTGGTCATAATGTCTTATTCTCTTCACAGTGCTTTGCACAATCCATCTTTCCTAGCAGAGCAAGCACAGTGCGCCTGTCACGCAGTAAGGGCTTACTAAATAGCCACGGAGTGGATAAACCTGGGAACAGCAGAAGGGGCCCTAGAAGCAGGAGATCATGGAAGGGAGAAGGACACCTGACCGGCCAGCAGACAGGCACATTAGAGGACCAGGAGTGGTGGTCACAGGACTGGATTCTGGAATCCGACTGCCTTGGGTCAGGTCTTGCTTCAACACCTCCCCAGCAGAGACCGTGGCCAAACCATGTAGCCTGTCTGAGCCTCAGTGTTGTCCTTTGTAAAATGGGATTTTACATCCCACATCCCCACCTACTGCTTAGATCCCCGGGGAATCACCAGCTCACCAAGCCTACACATAGGGTTATTGAGATGGTTAAGGAGGAGAGAGGGTGCATGGAGAGTTCTCAGGACCTTGTCAGTGCTCAATAAAAGGTGACCAATACAGCTACTTCAGGGGTCTTGGTGCTGCTCAGTAAGACTGTGAGTGGCAGACTTCACACGTGATGCCAGGGAAACAGCCCTCCCAGTACTTTAGCTCAGAGTCTGATGGGGGAGATGGGCACATGGCTCTGTCAGTGGTTCCTTGGGACAAGGACTGAGCCGAAGGTCTAAGCCAGGCCCTGTGTGAGCAGAACAGTAAGTCTGGGGAGACTCTGGGAAGGCCTCTTAGAAGAAGTGACATTGGATTTGGGGGAGACAGTTTCCTTGAGAGAATATTTTGAGTCAGCAGCCACTGGCCCAGGAACAAGAGAGGAGGGAGGTGTGTTCTGGCTGCTCAGCTCCCAAAATAACCCAGATCCGAGGGCGGACAGCCCAGCAAGCCCCAGGAGCTGCCACGGTGCCTTTCCTGGCCAGGTTCCAGTGACCTTGGAGCAGTCCTTGCCCTGCCCTGTGCCCCTAGGTGGCAAGAGGGACTGAAGGCGGAAGGCCCTGGACCAGAGCTCCAAGCCCTGGCCAAGGGGGCTGGGTGACCAGCAGAGGCACCAGGCATAGCCCCTTCTCTCCTCCTGCTCACAGGCCCCTGAGCTACCGTGTGACCAAGTCATGCTTACATTTTGGCTTCTGGACCAGTGGCTTGACCTCCAGGGCCAAAGAGCTCCATCCCTCCCTCTTCCTCTCCCTGTGTGTCTGTTTCAGTCTCCATGCCTTTCCTCCTGTTTCTCTGGCTCTTTGTCCCTATATCCCTCTCCTTCATTTCTTCTCTCTCCCTCTCTCCATCACTCTCTTCCCTCTTGCTATCTACCTTTCTCTCCCTCTTCTCTCTCTCCCTCCTCCACCTATTTTCCTCCCCTTCTCCCTCCCACCCCTGGCTCTCAAGTTCCCTCTGTCTTACAGCTTCTCTTTCTCCCCTTTCTCTTGCCCTCCCCCTACTCTCCCTCCCATGAGAGGCGCCCCAGAACAGCCTGTTTCGGACCCTTTAAGACCAGATCACTGGCTCCAGCACCACCAGCCCCCCACCCAACACATATATTCCGGCCCAGCCTGGCCCGGATCCAGGATGAGGACAGGACCGGCCAGAGAGGTGGATGCTGACAATAATGCAGATTGTGGGGACTGAGGGAAGGGTCCTGTGCTCCCTGCCACCCTACCCCCACCTTCCTTCACCCCCATGTCAGAGCTGGGGGCCAGAAGGAAGTCCCTGTTCCTTTTCCTCCCCTCTGTGCAGCTGCTGGGCTCCCCGGGCAGGCAGACAGCGGGTCGGGTCACTGGGCCCATTCAGCAGAATTATAAATAGCAGCTTGTGCCCAGCCTGGCCCACAGAACAGCCACGGCCGCCGCCGCAGGGCACCCCAGGCCCCCTGTTCTCCACCCCTCCAGCCATCCCTCTGAGGCAAGTCCTGCCCCTCCCCTGTGCTGCCAGCAGGCCCCCAGGTCAGTATCTGATGTGCTGTCGCCATGGCAACCTGCATGTCCCCAGCAGGTTCAGGTTGCGGGGAGGTGGGGGGTGTGGGCAACCCAGTAAGAGGTCCAGTGGCCTGGAATCAAAGGTCACTGCTCTATGCTGGGGCTTGCTGGCTCTCTTGGGGACTGGGGAGTGGGGCCCTATCCCCCAGAAATCTTACCCTGCTAAGGGACATGGGGCAGAGTTGTCTGACCCTGGGAGGCCTAGCAAAGGGGCACTGCCCCAGGCCTCTGCCAGTGAACTGGGCACAGTGGATCAGCCCAGGACTTAATTTCAGAGAGATGTGGGTTCAAATCCTACATCCCCACCTACTGCTTAGTTCCCTTGGGACCACCACTTAACCCTCTGAGGGCAGCATCCTCAGTGTTGAGACAGGAAGCATAATACCCTCCCCTCGCTGAAAAGATCAAAGACAAACCAGCTATGCAGTCCTTCAGTGCTCAACTCATACACTTTTTGTCCCTGGGGCCACTGCAGGGCCAGGGTGGATCTTACAGACTTAAGAGTCACACTGACCTTGGTTCCTGTCCAGTCTCTGCCGTTCCCCAGTTAGATGATCTGAAACAGGTTGCACAATCTCTCTGAGCCTCAGTTTCTCCATCTATAAAATGGGCATAAAGTCAGCATCTACACCTCACTGCATTGTTCTGAAGATGAGTTGGGCTTCGGAGGGAGGAGTTGTTGGCACAGTGTTGGGCACAAAGCCAGTGTCCTGCATGTGGCGGCTACACTTGCCATCATTTTCTGGACTTCTCTTCCAACCTTCCCAGCAGAGATGCCCCTGCTTCTTTGCTAACACTGGTCACATCATGCCACTCCCCTTCCCTCCCAGGTCTGTCTCCCCATCTGCGAAATGACAGCAGGACCACTCAGGCCCTGCCTGTGTCTGAGATTGGTGTATATCGAGCAGCCCTGCTGGGCTGGGCTGTATCTATTATTATTTACTGACACCCTCACCGAGTCCTGTCCTTGACACCCGAAACTGGAGCTGTCTAGTTGCCTGGGAACCAAGGTGCAAGCTTGGGAGGCTTGGGTGTCAGGGTGTCCAGCTGCAGCCCCCTCCCCGAAGGCTGGAGGTCCATCCATGGGCAGCCAGGGAGTGGGAGAGCTCTGGGCAGGTGCCCTTCCCTGAGCTAGCCCACAGGGGACCTCCTCTTCCCCTCCTCCCTGCCCAGGTCCAGCCTGTCTCTGAGCCTACTCTTTCAGAGTAAAGGGGGCCATTGGCCTGGGATATTTTTATAGGTGGGGCACGTGGTCAGGCTCAGAGACAGAGAAATTGGAGCCTACTCACTCTGCGAACTGATATGGGCAGCTGTCACTGTCACCCTCTTCCTGGAAGCCAGCAGCCCAAGTTTGCCCCAAAGCATGAAGAATTCCCTGACCCGCTCCTAGCACTATCCCCAGGAAGCCTGATGCTACATCCTGGCCTCTAAGTGTGGCCTCTTTTCATGGCCACACTTAACAAATCCTGTCACCTTCATGTTTACTTGGATGATAACCTGTTTGCCCTCTTCTATTTTCATTCATTCATTTTACTGAGCGTTCATCCCAGCTCTATAGTGTCCTGCTTGAGTGACCTGGGGCAGCTTCACCTCTCTGCCTCAGTTTTCTTTTCTGCAAAATGGGGGTAACCAGAATACCTGCCTCAAAGTGTTGTGGTGTGGATCCAGCAAGATGAAATATACAAATGTGATGTGCCAATGCTTAGCATGAGCTTGGCACATAGAAAACGCTCTGTGAATGTTAGCTTATCGTGATCATTTTTATTGAATTGTTATAAAGCATAGGCACTGTTCCACACATGGAGGGAACAAGGCAAAGCTTTTTGAGAGCAGGGCTGGGTCTGGTTCCCCTCTGCCCACATTGCATCTCACAGGACCTAGCACAGCAGACCCTCAGCAAAAGTTTGCCAAATGAGTGAAGGTGAGAAATGAACTCTTTCCCTTGGAATCCTCTGCTGCCCAGGGCTCTAAGAGCAGAGACATCAACTTTAAATACCTTTTACAACTCCAGGTATTTCTTAGGATCTGTTGTGGGTGTTTCATCCACATTATTACCAGAATGGGTTTGGAATCTCTTTGTAGCTTTTCAGTGTCTGCCCCATGTTTGGGGTAGGACTGGGGAAGGCAGGTATAGGGATAATCGTGGTGGGCTTAAATAACAGGGCAGACAACTGGCGGTGGGGTGGGGATTCGGCATCTATAGGAACCTGAGAGTCAGTGTCTCCTTGCATTGTGCACCCTGGGTGCCCCACATGCCTCACTGTAACCTCAGTCTCCTTGACTTTAAAATGAGCCACCTGGGTGGCTCAGTCAGCTAAGTGTCTGACCCTTGATTTTAGCTAAGGTCATGATCTCAGGGTTGTGAGATTGAGCCCCATATCAGACTCTGTGCTCAGCGGGGAGTCTGCTTGAGATTCTCTCTCTCCCTCCCCCTCTGCCCCTCCCCCCACTCCATTGCTGAAATAATAAAGAAAATAAATAACATAAAATGGGTACCCTGCTCCCTCTGCCCCAGGGTCACAGGTGAGATAAAAAGGGCCAAACTGTGAAGAACACTTTCTGATAGCCATCCTTAATTACAACAGCATACATCCTATCCATAGAAAGGAGCTGGGCTGATGGTCCTGTCTCCCCAGGCCTACCACTCATCAGCAAAACCATGCTGGATGGCTGCCAGCCCTCTGAAATGGGGGCCATTTCTAACAGCAGGTGATGCAGCAGGCTGATGGCTCCAGGATTTCACTCTTGACTTCTTCCAAACACAGGAAGGGGCTGCCATCTGCTTCCCACCCCTCATACCCAGGCTGCCAGGGTAGCCAAAGCCCCCGCCTCACACCTGTCAGCAGTGTAGGAGAGGAGAATCCCACTGGGGGTTTCCTTAGTGGATGCTAAAGATGGCAAAATCCTGGGAACCTCCTCCAGCCCCCAGCCTCCTTGGATGTCTGTCACTATCCCTCCACCTTGGATAGGAGGACTACAGGGGCTTTCTCAGTACCCCCAGAACATGATATTTCACTCTTGTGGTGTCCCCACCACAGGGCAGCTCTTGGTTTAGAAATCTGTTGAGTGCCAACATCAAGAGCACAGCCTTGGGACTCTGACCTTTATGTGACCTTGGACAGTCACCCCACCTTGCAAGCCTGTTTCTACATCTGTAAAATGAAGAAAATTAGAGCATCTACCTCAACAGCTGTTAGGGGTATAAGCAAGATCATGGATGGAGAATCTGCATGTAAGGAGTGACACTTGGTAGTAATAAAACTTAGCTGCTCTTTTCATTATTTTTATTACTGTTACTGCTCCTCACTTATAGTTACTACCATGACCACATCCCTGCTGGAAATGTTATCATGTTTCCTAGCTTGCTCATAACTTCCTTCCCTCCTGGAGGCCAGTGCTGAGTACACAGTAGGTAGTCAATGCATGCTCTCTGCTCTCATATTCAAACCAAGAACTTGTTGAAGTATTTAAGTCCATGAGCCATGCAATTTTACTCTCTCTCGGCTCCTGAAGTCAAACTATGTGTTTCTAGAACCACTCGACAAATTTCTGTTAGGCACCAACTGTGCCCCCTTCTCTCTAAGGCATGAACAGTCAAGCCTCATGGAGGGATCAGTTGTCTCTCTGGAGAGTGGGGCCAGCATAGGATTCATGAAGGAGCAGCCCTCTGAGCTGGCTCCTGCTCAGAATGAATAAAGGTGAATAAGAGTCCGCCAGGCAAAGAATCAAGAAGAAAGGGAACAGTTTGTGCTAAGGCATGACTGGTGGTCCACAAGGCAGCTCTGAATTGCTTTTTTATTATTAAAACAGGAAAACTTCCCCTCATAGATGTCTCAGGACCCAGAAGGTGACTGTGGCTGATCCAAGGGCAAACCCATGCCCATCAGGGTCGGGAGTGTTAGGAGCCAGAGACCCCTCTTCCCTGGGCCTGATCCAGCATCCAGGACTTATCAAAAGTCAACAAATGAAGGTCTCTTAGAAACCATCTAGTCTGACCTCCTCATTTTACAGATGGAGAAAGTGAGACCCAAAGAAGACAGTTGAGCAGGGCAGATAATGGCAGACCTTATGCAGGCTTGCCCAAGACCTATCCACCCATGGCTGGGGGTGACCAGCCCTGGAGTTACATGTTCTTACAAGATACCCAACTCACAGATTGCCCTCTAGAGATATTTTCTGTAGGACCTACCACAGGCCCCTGAATCTGTAATCTTAGTTTCCTACTTAGGAAATGGAAGTAATCAATGGGTTCTTTATGAACTTTTAACTAAAGAGCATTTTATGTACGTTCATAAAATGCCACTTTGTCATTGCCATCATTTTGTTCAGGATGAAACCTAATGGCAGAGTTACCTGAGAGCTGAAATCATCTGTGGCATGATTTGGGAGTTCAAATTTCAGAGCTACCCTGTAGACAGCCTCAGAGACAGTGACAAGGCATCTGCTACAGGTTGGCTTTCTATTGTGTTCTAGAGGCTCTGTGGGTACCCTCTCTTGCTACCCACCCACCCCCCAAACTGGGAGACCAAGATAGTCTCAAGAAAGTAATAAAACTCTTTGCCATGACCTGTGGCTTCACAAAACCTGCCTACACACACATGGTCTAGAGTCTTATTTCTGAAATACATACACTTTTTGCACACCTCAACACATACCCTGCTCAGATATGCTCAAGGAGACTTATACACATGCCCTATGCAGCCACAGGCATGCTCCACCCTGCTCTGACACATACAGACACACATCTGTACATGCATGCCTGATTGCACAGCCAGGTACACACATACACAAACACACACACACACACTTACATACATGCACCTATGCAGTCATGGTCATGAACTTCCAGTAACAAAGAGGGAACAGGAAATGTCCATTAACTATAAAACTAAAATAGTTGGCACGAAGAAAATTGGACGTCAACCTAAAGAACTTTGTAACCACCAACATTGGCACAGATTATCATAGAATAAGGGAGTAAGCTCCCTGTCAAGAGAGGCATGCAAGAACAGGAAGGACTTGGCACAGGTATTATAAAGGGGCTTGGGCATCAGGTTTTTTGACTTCTTAAGTCCCTTCTAGTCTCTGGATTCAAGTGAGCTCAGGGAATCTGAGCCTCTTCTCATTTTTCTGTCAAGTTTTGCAAATAATGGTGCCCCTTTGGTGGTCTCTGCTCTGGGTATGGTCTTCCTGGGGTATCCCTACAGTAGAGTACAGCATAACTAGGGACCAGCTCCAGGTAGACCTGATGTCATGGGGTATCAGCCTCTAGAGATGAGCACACCAGAGACCCCAAAACCTGGCATCCATTTCATGCCAGGTCTGACCCTACAGAGGGGAAGGTGGCAGCTCTGGCCTTGTCGGTCCCTTGTAACAAGGAGGCCAGGGTAGCAGAAGCCCTCCTCATTTGGGCATTGCAAAGCAGAGGTGTCTGAGACTGAAATATCTAGAGAAGCTGGGAATGAGTAGGGTGGGCTGGAGAAAGACCTCTTAACTTGGAATTGTGTAAGACTTGAACCTAGCTTCTGACTGCATCTGAAACCCAAACCCAACTCCCTTGGATTACACCACTACACAGAGGCCTCAGAGACTGTACATGAGGCATAGAATACAGGCCTAGATCCCTCTCCTCTTCAGGAAGCTCCTCAGAGCCATTAGAAACCCCAGGAGGAGGGACGCCTGGGTGGCTCAGTGGGTTAAGCCGCTGCCTTCAGCTCAGGTCATGATCTCAGAGTCCTGGGATCGAGTCCCACATCAGGCTCTCTGCTCAGCAGGGAGCCTGCTTCCTCCTCTCTCTCTGCCTAACTTGTGATCTCTCTCTCTGTCAAATAAATAAATAAATAAATCTTTAAAAAAAAAAAAAAAAAAAAAAAAAGAAACCCCAGGAGGGAAAGAAAGAGCAGAAGGGGCTGGAGAAGGACCTTTGAAAGGCAGATTAAGATGATAGAAGGGCTGGCCCATGCCTCACTGGAGGATAGGGCAACAGGCCCCCAGCCCCTACAAGTTGCCCCAACACCAGACCTGGAAGGAGGAGAGCAGAAGGCAAGTCTAGAAAGGCAGAGGGAGGAGAGTCTTTGCAGGCCAATGTGGGAGGTCTCTTGGCTGTGGATACCTTCAGGGTCTCCCGGGGCCTTGGAAGCACTTTGGCTTTTGAGCTCTTTAACTTTCTGATAGGACTTGAACTTTCTTGAGAAACTGGAGGACATAGGCTAGAGCTCAGGAAAGAGGTGGCCCAGGACAAAAATGGGGAGGCTTCAGGGGTCCTTTAGGCCTCCCAGCCCAGCTCTTGGGACTGGAGAAGGGAATGGCACTCAGGGAACATCCTTCCCAAGGATTTAGGTGAGATTCATCCCTGGAGCATCCTTGGATCAAAGGGCTGGCTCAAGTGGGTAGGGCCTGAACCCAGATCAGCCAGCACTCATTCTATGGCCTTGCATGGTACCTTGCACCTCAGAGCCTCCATTCCCCCATGTGGAAGTCATTATCACTCTAATTGATTCTGTGTCCTTCACTGGCCAGGCTCTGGGCTGAGTCCTGTGCAACCTTGTAAGTTGGGGGTGATTATCATCCCCATTTTAAAGATGCAGCAACTGAGGCCAAGAGCTGCTTTGGTTTACCTACAGTCACTCAGTGATGGCAGAATGAGGGTTCTAACCCAGATGTCCCTGACTCTAAGCTCCAGAGGGGTTCTAACCCTAATAAGTATGAGACAAATGAAAAGTGACTTAAGAATCCATAGAATGGGGCACCTGGGTGGCTCAGTTGATTAGGCATCTGTCTTCAGCTCGTCATGATCTCAGGGTCCTGGGATCGAGCCCCATATCAGGCTCTCTGCTCAGCGGGGAGACTCCTTCTCCCTCTCCTTCCTGCTGATACTTTCTCTTGCTCTCTCTCTCTCAAATGAATAAATAAAATCTTAAGAAAAAGAATCCATAGAAGGAAGGAGATTTGGGGGATAGGAGGAAACTCACAGGAGGAGATGACCCTAGAGATTGTGGGTCTAGGGACCCAAACATGGGGTAGGATACAACAGGCAAGGAAGAGAGGACATTCCAGGTAGGGATTCCAGCCATGCGACATGTGCAGATAGGACTGCTGGGGCAATTGCAATGATTGGGGGTAAAGGAAAGCCAAGCTATACACACCTGCCATGGCCTTGCTTAATTTCATTTCAGGGCTCGGAGCATCGGCAATAGGCCTGTGGCCCTACACAGCTTCAGTGAGGCTGGGGTCCCCTGGGCCTCTGTGCCCCGGGAGGCTGCATTTGCATCTGTCCAAGTGCAGATGGTTGGTGAGTGCAGCTAGCAGCCCCCACCCCCACCAGCACCCCCTTCTGTCACTGGGACTAGGCTGCTCAGGGAGTGTGGTGCAGCGTTATTTTTAGAAGTGGCACCATCTGTTCAAGGTGCCGGGCAGATTCTGTTCATCTTTGCAGTGGCCAGGACAGCCATGCCAAGTCAGGGGAAGAGCTGCAGAGCTGGCCAGCTGGGATGGTCACTAATCAGCATGCTGGCCTGCTTGGATGTAGGAGCCAAAGAGATTCTGCAGGCCCTTGGGGTGTGGGATTCTGGGATCTGGGGTCTGGGTTGCCAGTGTGGGTGTTCTGGAGCCAGAGCAGCCAACACAGAGGAAAAGCTCAGCATAGAGGGGTTTCCAGTATCCCCATGTACCCGACATGATCCCCAGGCCAACCTCCTGGCAAATTCTGGATGCCCTACCCCGACCTCCTCCCTGACCTCCCGCTTTGTGTGGAGAACAGCCAGATGACAGGGACCCTCTGGGAGACCTAACACTGGTGTGGGAGAGAACACAGGCTTGACCAGTGTAATCCAGAACCCAGACACTTCAAGGTATCCCACTGCCTGAGCCACCCCTACCCAGAGCTTCTGAGTCATTGCAGAAAGGAGTTAGGCTATTGATTGTGAGAAGGGATTCTGATGACAGACTTCCTGAGTTTAGATCCAACAGTTATGTGACCCTGGGCAACCTCCTTAACCTGGCACAACCTCTGTTTGCTCATCTGTAAAATGGGATGCTAGTAACAGCTGTTTCATAGGGTTTGCTGCAGACATGTCAATTTGATGCCTGTAAGCCTGTGGCATGCTGTCTGGATGCATTCAGCATCAGTTCTCCCTACCATCTAGCTGACAAGTTTCTACTTCTCAAATGCAGCCTGCATTCTAACATTCATTGTCCCCAGTGTCTTTCCATAGTTAGATTGATTTCTCAGTAGTGGAGCCAACATTCATGGAGATTGGTCCTATGCTGGGGGTTGGAGAGGCCCCATTCTCAGGGAGTTCATGGTCTAGCAAGCGAGGCAAGCTGGCAAAACCATCCCAAGATAGGAGATGGAGAGTACGAAGGATAGAGAACAAAGTCAAGGAACAAAATGCAAGTGATGGGCTGGCAGCAGTATGGGGACTGAAATTTGAAGCAGAAGATTTGGAGAGAACTTCATGAAGAAGTTGGCATAGGGTTGTGCCCTTAAGAGGAAGGTTTGGATTAGTGGAAAAGCAGATGCAAACAATGCAAGATAGAGGGTAGTGTTTGCACAAGGTGGGAGGTAGGTGCATATATTAGTTGTTCAGGAAATGCAGGGTCCACTTAGACCAGAAGCCAGGGAAGCTGGCTCCAAGCCAATCAGGCAGGATCCTGGATGCCATGGTCATGAATATGTTTTTTCAAATAAGTACCAGGAGAGTCGCCTGGGTGGCTCTGTCAGTTGAGCACCTGACTCTTAATTTCAGCTCAGGTCATGATCTTGGGGCTGTGAGATCAAGCCCTGCATAGGGCTCCGGGCTCAGCAAGAAGTTTGCTTCCCAATCTCTGCCCTTCTTGCTCTGCCCTTCCCCTTGTTCATGCCCGTCTCTCTAAAATAGATAAATAAATCTTAAAAAAAAAAAATAGGTGCGAGGACCCAGCAACGGTTTTTAGTCCAGAGCGTGGTATACTCAAATCTGAGAGGCAACATCTTGTGGTAGTTTTAGAAACAGGTCCCAATTCTACTCCTTGTTCTGCCACTCAGCTTTGTGACCCTGGGTATGATTTTGTTTTACCTCTCTGAGCCTTAGTTTCCCATCTGTAAAATAGGAATAATTATGCCTACCTCTGGGGTTATTTGGGTTTTATACATTCAGAGCCAGCACAACTCCTGGCATATGGAAGCTGCTCAGTAAATGAGAGTCATCACCAGCATCATTTGGGGGAGACTGAAGGACAGGGAGTGAGAGGCCAGGTGGAAGGCTGTGGATGAGGACCTTGAACCAGAGTCAGGAACCCTGGTGGCATGGAAGAGGAGGGAGCCAGGACCCTGGCCCCACTGCTCCCTGGGTCTAGGTACCTGCTTGGTCAAGAGTCAAGGGTGACCCTGATAGTTAGTTCTGGGACCTAGGAAGGTGCTTATATGTCACAAGTGACTCAGGGTTCACAAAAGGATGAAAACATTAGGAGAAGACCTGAAGGACCTTCAGAGGATACATTTGGCAGTCAGAGAAGGTTTGTTCTAGAGCTTGAGAGAAAGGGAAGAGTGGAAATGTAGGTTTGGGAACTACTTATGTAAGGATGAAAGTTGATACCAGGTGGGTGGCATTGCCCAGGGAGAGTGGTTCACTAAAGAAGGTCAGAGCAGGACCATAGGAAAAGGTTACAGTCTATAGTTGGCCCAAAATAGAGAAGTCATGCAGACCCCTGGGCAGAATTGGTCACAGAAACCATAGGAGTTTAGGAGGAAGGGGTGAGGGCCATAAACATGGCAAGGGTTTGAAGACTGAAAAGGGCACTGGAACTGACTGGTTGGAGTTGTCCCCAGAAACCACCTAGAAGGAAATGGCATTTGGAAGGGCAGAGACAAGGAACCAGGGGTGATTTTGAGCCAGAGCCTGGGCGACAAGAACAGGGTAGGGTTCTAGAACCCAGACCTGGAGGAGTATTGATTATAAAAGGAAGAGAACTGAAAGAGAGGCTGGTATGAGAACCCCAAAGTGCTAGGGCAGTGTGATTCCACCACCAGGCTAACTCATCTTTGCAGGCTTAGACCTAGGGATCTGTGCCCCAGAGTGATACCAACACAGGTGGCTCTGAGGGAACCACACATGGAGCAGCCCTCTTCTGGGGTCCCCCAAGATCCACCCAGAGAAACCTTTATCAAAAGAGGAAGGAGGGAGGGGAAACCTTGGCCACAGGGGAGGCAGCTCCTTCTTTCAACCACTCCTCTGGCTTCCTGGCCTTTTTATTCACCCCCTTCAGTTCTGGGGCCAAATCAGAGGCCTGACAGAGATTTCTAGCTCTCTACCAGGGAGACTCCAAGGGAGATAACCTGGGCTAAGACAAGGAAGCCAGTGAGTGTGCAGTCACCATACTGGAGCAGTTCTGCTTCAGCCTAGAAGACTGGCCATGGTACTAAGACACAAAATCTTAAAAACACCCCCCACACACACACACACATATACCACTCCCTGCCGGTGACTGCATCATTCTGATTCCCCTCCTCCTTTGAATTCAGAAGTCTTTCTTTCTGATTTTTTTTCACCCCTCTCTATTAGTTCTGTCTCCTGGTCTCTGCATTCTCAGGCCACACAGAATGACTTTCTTGCTAGCTTTAGTTTTCTTATTCTCTGATCTAGACCCCAAAGGACTCATGAGACTATTCCATAATCTCCCAACTTAGACTCATCCCCTGGAAGGTCTGTGAATGAATACCGCATTCTGCAGAAGGGAGAAATTTAACAGAGTCAGACTGAGATGCCACCCCTTAAATATGGTCACAGAAGGAACCAGAACTAGAAGACCATGCACAATGCAAACAAATGAGCCACTAATGCTGAGATTTCTGCCATCAGTGACAGATGGCACTGATGAGCCAAGGTGGATCTTCTGCATGTGCACATAAATGGCCCCCAAGTGGCCCTTTGCACAGTATCATTTAAGAGAAAACACTGGTCCAAGGCCATACTGTGAATTTGGTGAAAGGTAATGGGACACAGCGAAAAAAAAAACAAAGGCTTTGGACTTGAACAAACAAATTTAAACTATGCCAGATGCTATCCAGACCTGTCTCAGGACACCCCATTGCCTGAGAACCTGGCTTTATATATCAGCACCAAATCACTGGGGTTACCTCCTCATGCTTGCTCACAGAGCTCATGTGAAAAGCCCTGTGCCCTCCCTACTCCACCCACACCCAGAACCTCCCCAATCCTGCACTCCATTGGTCAGCACTAGAGTCCTGGAGAGCTCCTAAGGACACATATAACCCTTTGCTCTGTGTCAGCACCATAATGTATGGACAGCTCCTTGGCACATGGTCCTAAAAGCCCACCCCAAATACTCAGTCAGCACCATTGCCTCGGGGACAGCTCCCGGTGTAGACAGTTCCTCTGTGCCTGCCTTTTTGTCAGCCCCTGGTATGGGGGTGGGGGAGGTGCTCTCAGCACCATGACCACATAGACAGCACTCACCCCTGGTCAGCCTGCAGGAGAGGGGGGCCTGGGGTTCTCAAGTTTCCTGACCTCACCCACTCAGTCCCTCCCAGGCACCTACCTCTGTCCAACCATCAATACTTCATCCCCAAAGACAGCTCCCTGGGCCCCATTACTCCGCAGCCAGAGCACTGAACAAGCAAAACCTTGTGCTTCACTATAGGAAGCCAAAGAAAAGGGCAGGAGCCTGGTCTGGTGGAGAGAAGGGTGTTAGTGAGGGGGGCAGGCTTAAGAGGGTCTGCATGTATATGTTTGAGATCTGGCCCTGCCACCCCAACCAACGACCTTACACCAGTAACTGTAGTCTCTTTCTCTGTTTTCTCCCCTATAAAATGGGAGTGCCAGCAGCCCCTGTGTCATATGGTTGTTGTGAAGGACTAAATGAGATACCAAACATTAAGTGCATAGAAGAGCTTGTCATGTAGTAGGTATGACCCAATTGTTGGCATGTAGTAGGTATGACCGAACTGTTGCTGTTATCATGATTTTTTTTTTTTTGTCCTTCCTTCAGGCCTCTGCTTATAATGCATGGGAACAGAGCAGGGTGTGAGAGGGAACAAGGCAGATAAAAACAGGAGAGGACACTGTCACTATAGCTAGTTAGGACCTAGAGAGTAGGCAGTCAGGGCTGCAAAAAGGGCCTTAAGGAGTTCAGTGTAACTGTAGGGAGAATTGTACACGGTGAGAGGTGAGGCTGGGGAGGTGGCCAAAGCATTTTGCTAAAACCAGAGAATGCAGCTGATCTGTCTGACCCCAGGAAGAGCCTCCATCCCCAGCCTTCTCACTGCATGTCCCCTCTTGCAGCCCAAATCTCACCTAACACTTTTTTGCCTCTTCTAGGCTTTCTTGCCTCCATCTGCTAGTGACTTTACTGTTTTAGCTTCATCAGAAAACTCTCAAAGATTTTTTTTTTAAGGAAATAATTCTAAACAAGGAGGACATAAAGGCTATAAATCTTAAAAGGCAGACACTGCCATGCAGAGGTCCAGGGTGGGACAGGAGATGTCAAAGGTAGCAGATGAATTCTGATCAGCTTGTGATTCCCAGGTTCCAGAGCATTTCTCTTTCCTTTTGTCTCCACCCAAGCAGGACTTGGCCTACAACTGGGTGATGCTAAAATGGTCTTCTGAGACTGAGCATCTATCCAACCTACCCACTTACTTTATAGAAAAGGAAACTGAGGCACAGAAGAGAAAACACTGGTCCAAGGCCATACTGTGAATTTGGTGAAAGGTAATGGGACACAGCGAAAAAAAAACAAAGGCTTTGGACTTGAACAAACAAATTTAAACTATGCCAGATGCTATCCAGATAGCTTTGGCCATCTAAAACATCTTTGAGCCCCAGTTTTCTTACCTGTGAGGTAGGAACAGTGACACCGCAGAGCCCAGGGAAACCGCAAAGCCCTAGTGATTTGCTAGAAATCACTATTTTTTTTAAGATTTTATTTATTTGAGAGAGTGTGTGCACAGAGATAGAGGGAGAAACAGACTTCCTGCTGAGATGAGAGCTCGATGGGGCTCAAACCCAGGACCCCGAGATCATGACCGGAACTGAAGGCAGATGCTTAAATGACCAAGCCACCCAGGTGCCCCACAATCACTGTTAATAGTAATAGTCAAGCCAAGATTGGGATCCAGAAGATCTGGCAAGAGTCATTTGGGTTACATCATCCCAAAATCAGAAGCAAAGTTGTAAGGATCATTTGACTCAGGCTGCAGATTCTGATCACGAGGTTACTGGGGCTTTTTGTGGCAGAGCAAGCAGATCTCAAATGTCAGGAAGAAGGGTCAGAGCACCTCTCTTGCTCTCCTCAGAATCCTAGTGTCCAGGACAGGCCCTGAGATGCACCTCTTCAGGTTTATTCAGTGGGTAGAAGGATGGAAAGATGGAAGGTTGGAGAAGTAGACAGGTAGACAGATGGATGGACAGCTGAAGAATGAATGGCTTGATGGATGGACGGATGGAAGGGTGGATGGGTGGGAGGGTAGATGAGAGAGTACCTGAGGAGCCTATAGGACCAGAAATGGGGTTTTTCCTACCATCTACCATTGACAGCTCCTCTGGAGAGTGGGGGATAGTGCAGGGAATTGACCCTGGTGGGCAGCTAAGAGCTGAACTGACCCTCACTCAGGCCAGACAGGGGGGTGAGAAGCTATGCCAGAAACCCTAGATCTCTCACAGCCCACCCCCTGGCCCTGATTCTGCCATCTGTGCCTTCAAGGCTGATGCGTGGTTGTTTCTGTGGGATTTTTTTTTTTTTTTTAGATTTTCCTTTTCTGGTGAACAGGATAGGAGTTTTCTAAAAATAGCACTAAATTCGCTTCTGAGGTATTCATTTTCAATTCCCTTCCTCTTTCTTCATTCTCTCTCCCCAACTGTGAGAATTCCAAACCGAAATTGTCATTGTCAACTTTGATGCACACCCATGAGTGTGTGCACACACACATATACTGTGGGGCTTGCACACTAACAGACATGGATGCAAACATCTCTGCCTCACTCACACTCACAACCACACACTCATGCTGACTCCAGTAGACCTGTAGAGCAAGCCATGTCTTTCAGGGTTACTTACACCAAGCACATACGTGCTGACACTTCACAGGGACCCCCTAACACACCCATGGACATAAAGTCTCTTGTGGGCCCAACCCAGCGCTGGCATTTTCACATTTCTTTTGACTCAGGTGTGACCCAGACTACATACTGGCTGTGCTGAATGTCCACCATAACACACTCAAACAGACCCTGCATACCCACACTGACATGCATACCCACACTCCCATAGTCAGTCCAGATCCACCAGGCTCTCTCTTTCTCACACATGCACACACCTAAAGAACATTCCTTCTCGGGGAGGGACCATGATTTTGCAGGTGAGGCTGAAGGAGAAGCAGCTGTCGCTCTGCCCCCAGCTGCCTGGCCGAGTTTACCCATTTCCCTGGATCAGCACCAAGGAGGAAGGTTCCCATCACCAGGACAGGAAGGCCCTACTGAAAAAGAAAGGCCAGAATTTACATCCAGGAGACAAAAGGAAATGTCCTGCCCCAAGGAAACTAGTTAGTTGGGACCAGAACAGAGGGAGATTTCCTTGTATGTTGTGTCACACAAGCTAGGACCTTCCCCAGCCTTCAGACAGGTACCAGTGGCATTGTGACTATGGTACAGTTGGCCTGAGTTCTGAGCTAAGGACAGCAGTGTGGGGGTGAGCAGAGGACAGAGGCAGGAATTAAGTTAAGTTAGCAGTGTAAGAACAGCCACCATTTACCAAGTTCTTCCTCTGTGCCAGGAATTGGGCTAAGCTCTATCTTGGTTAGTCCTCCCAAAACCCTATGAAGTAGGCTGTCCAGTTGGCTCTGTTCAGGAGGAGGAAATTGAGGCACAGGGAGGTGTTAAGAGCCTTGCCTAAGCCACAAAACTATCAAATAGCAGCACCAGGCATCACCCAATATCTCCAGATGGGACCTGTGTCCCTCACATCTGTCATTGGTACTACTGACAATTCAGAGGAAAGAGAACTTTAAAAATACATATTAAGGTGGCATTTAAATTCAGCACATCTTAAAACAGAAGGGTTCTGCATCCGAAAGTTATTTTTAGCACATATTTCATTTGTAATTGTCCCAGCTCCCATCCTTCAGTTAGGATTGAAAAAGCTGTTGGTTTGGAGTTTTGGTGGGTTTTTTTTAATGCTTCCTTCAAAAGACAAATTCCTTCTTTGTTAAATTAACTCCAAAAAAACATTGCTCCTTCCTCTGCCAGCATCCCTCCTGGCAAAGACTTTTTATTAAGGCGTCCCTAACCTATTCTCGAGTCATTGAAATGTAACAATACAATCATTTAAATGCTAATAAGATGAAATGAAATGCATAAATCTAATATTATCAGAACCTTCTCCTGGATTCTGAAGGGCCTTGCCACATCACAGCCTAAAGGGACCCCAGAGAACACATCCAATTCCTTCACTTTCCACATGGGGAAACTGAGGCCCAGGAAGAAAAGGGCCTTGGTCAAGGTGATGCAGCTGGGGCTTAGAAAACAAAGAGGGACTTTTCAGTGGGCTTCAACCCCAGTTGGCTGTGTGACCCCTGATATGTTGCTTAACCTCTCTGGACCCTGGACCCTGCTCTACATAGGCTGATGTCTCAGTTAGCTCAGGCTGTTATAATAGAATACCATTGAACTGAGTGGCTTAAAGGACAGAAAATTGTTCCTCACGTGTCTGGAGGCCGGGAAATCCAAGACTGAGATACTGGCAGATTCAGTTCCTAATGAGAGCCCTCTTCCTGGCTTGCAGATGGCTGTCTTCTCACTGTGTCCTCAAGAGGCTTAAGAAAGATGATTTCTCTCCTGTCTCCTCAGAAGAACACTAATCCCATTCAGGAGGGCTCCACCCTTATGACCTAAACCCCTCCCAAAGGCCCCACCTCTTAATACCGTCACACTGGGAATGAGGGCTTCTACCTATGAATTTGAGGGGACACATTCAGTTCCTACCAATGTACCACCTGTGTGCCCATTGTATTGGGCAGAGGTAACCATGTCAACTTGAGTGCTGGCTGCAAATGAAGCTCATCATGATCATGAGATGAGAGGTACACTTGCTAATATTGGGGTAGGAGGGGGGTCAGGCAGAGGCATAGAAGTCAGTGATGCAGAATGTCCCTTCCAGGCCCAGAGCCTCCCCAGAGACCTCACACAGAGGTATCCATGAGGCCTCACAGCAACCTATAATACAGGTAGGTCAATTCCATTTGCAGACAAGGCCCAGAAAGGCTAGATGACTTCTCCAAGGTCACACAGCTCATTTAATCTCTTAGCCATAGAGCAGTGGCTTGTGTGGTATTTCAGTGTGGCAGCAAGAAAATCAGAGTCCGGTGGGCTTTGGCAAAGGAGACAGCTGTCTGCTCCATCTTTAGCCTCACACCCACGTACACAAAGAGAAACTAGGAGTGGAGGGTGGGGGGGTGGGTATCTCAAAGAAAAAACATATAACTACTAAAAAAAAAAAAAACAAAAAAACATATAACTACTGATTCTGCTATCTTTCCAGACCCCAGCAGACCTATAACATCAATGGGTTAGGAATCAACTACTCCATTTGATAGATGGGGAAACTAAGATTCAATGATCTATCTAAAGTCATAACTTCCAGGGACAGATGGCCCAAGGACTGAGGCATTCATTCACCAAGTAATTATCACGTACTTTCTGAGGGCCGGGCCCCATACTAGGTACAAAATAGACATGGCTACTGCCCACACAGAGCCCTATGGCTCCCAAGGAAGGGAGACAGAGAAGTAGGTCCAAGCAATAGAGTGTGAAGTGCAGGATGATACAAGAGGCATCCAGAGTTGGGAGCATTTACACAGTCCTGGGTGGTCACGGAAGGCTTCCAAGGAAAGCACGCTGTGCTGAACAGGACAGACCATTGTTAGGGTGGGAAAGTCACAGGTAGTGGAGAGCACTCTATGACAGATACTGAAAACTATGGAGTTTTCAGTCAGCTGCAGTCAGCTGATGAACTCTGTACAAGCTAGCAGGTCTTCTGTTCTCCTTACCTGGAAATCATTTGTGTGGCGTCCCATAGGTTCTTCTGTGCCAGTGGATTCATACTCTCAAATCAAGCAAATCTGACCAAGTCAAATCAAGTACCAATGTGAACTCTGCACATTAGGACCACTCAAGATGACTAGAACAGGGGTGGTCTGCATGAAAGGCAAAGCAGGGGATGAGGGGGTGGGGCAAGGGCTGCATCAGAAGAGGTAGCTGTGATGGGAAATCTCAAAGAAGGAAGTTTGATTTTGTTTTTGTTTCTTTTCAAAAAAGGAAGTTAAAGATCAATCGCTACAGAGGCAGACTTCTGATTTTTAACTAATTTTGTTGTCCCAGAATTGCTTCCCTTCTTACACACATGTCCCTTCCTGCACCTTTTCCTATGCCCATCTCAACCTTTTCGTAACAGACAGTTGCATATTTGAGTTTCTTTTCTGTTCATCTTTTGGCTTAAGTCCTGCTTAACCTACATGGGAAAGAAATACTCCCTACTCGCGCTGAGAAAAAAGATCTTTCCTGATACCCTGGGCAAGATCAGATCTTCCTGCTCTGGACAGCTGTAATAGCTATCACTCCCCATTATGGCAAACTCTTCATGTTATAGAAGTCACTCATTTAATTGTCCCTCCTCCACACCATCAGCTTTTGGAGGGTAGGAACTATATCTGGATCATCAAGTGCTGGGCACAGAGTAGGCGTCTGAAACACAATTATTGAATGGATGATTGGATGGATGGATGGATGGATGGATAGATGGATGGATGGCTGAAGATCATTGTTGGTCTTAACATAATAGTTAAAATCACCAGTAGCCCATTAACTCATGCCTACTATTGTTATCATAAATATAATT
Source organism: Mustela lutreola (assembly GCF_030435805.1). Lineage (NCBI taxonomy): Eukaryota > Metazoa > Chordata > Mammalia > Carnivora > Mustelidae > Mustela > Mustela lutreola. Next base: position 52,479,337 of record NC_081291.1, on the reverse strand, counting down.
ACTCCTAACAATTCTCACAGCTCATGCTGCCAGAGATGTAATTATCAGTGACTTTGAGACACACCACAGGTAGCATGGGGACAGATCAAACAGCACCTTGGGTTTAGAAAATCCCTTGTGGTTTGCAAAGCACTTTTGTTCACATATGGCACTTCATTTACCCATCCTAAGAACCCCATGAGAGCGATTCACAAGTGGAGGCAGCAAAGTGTCCTGGTTATGGGTATGGCTCTAAATGCAGACTGCCTGAGTTCAAATCCCAGGTCTGGCACTCACTAGCTATGTGAACTTGGGATTTATCTCACCTCTCTTGGCCTCGGCTTCCTCGTGTTGCTCTACGGGAATAACCAGACTACCTACCTCATAAAGTGCTTATATGGATTGGTAATAATCACAATAATTATTGAGTGTTTCTAATGTGCTTGATTTGGTTCTAAATATTTTACATCAAATAACTCATTTAAGTCTCATAATACCTATGAAGTAGATATTATTATTCTCCCTCCCTTTTTTTATAAGATGAAACTAAAATTGCATGCTTCCTGTTCTACTGGGAGGTGGAGGGGCTAGAATTTGAATCCAGAGACTAGTTTCTAGAGCCCTTGCAATTAACCTCTGTGACACCTCTACATAGGCATCCTTGGTCCCCCTCCTTGGTCCCCTTGCTTCTCCTAGGGATGTACTGTTTGGGTCAAAACTCTGGGGGTGGTACATGCTAAGATGGCCAAGGACCATGCATGCTGCTACAGGACTGGGGGTGGGGCCCCCAAACACACTCTGTCTCTGTGTCTTGTGTTTCTGCTTGCAGCATCAGGACCACTCTATAAGATAGTCATTGCTCCCAGTGTAAGAATAAAGCCTCCTGCATCCTTGAGTAAAGGTGCCATCGTGGAAGTCATGACAGGTTTCCCCTGAGGCTCCAGCAGCCCCTGACCCATGGCTGGAAAGCCCCATAACCCAGGTGGAAACACAGTGAATTTGAACATGGTTTATAATTATTTCCCAATAAATTGAGAGGTAGCAAATGGACAGGGGACAGTGATTATTATTTTACAGATGAGGAAACAAAGCCTTGGGAAAATGAAGGGAGGAGCTTGCCCAGGGTCCCAGAGCCAGGATTTGGGAGGACTTGGATTGAACCCAGTCCTTTTGAACCCATTTTCAAGAGCCTGTCTTGTTTACTGCCTTCAGGCACCCCTCACCCAACCTCTGCTCTTCGGAGTGTAAGTAGGGAGCGCCCCCTAGAGGAAGGGGAAAAAGCACCAGGCTGGGAGTCCAGAGATCAGCTCACCTCTGGACTCCTCCACTCTAGCTAGCTCTGTGTGGCTCTGAACAAGTTCCTTTCCCTCTCTGAGCTTCTGGTTCCTTACTAGAAAAATGAAATTGACTCTAAAATGCCTCCAGCACTTTTTTGCAAAAGGAAAAGTTGGTGAAGCAAGGAGATGGGGAAGGGGACAAGGGGAAGGAGTTGGGGCTAGGTTGGGAGCTCAGTCCTATCTTCCTTCCCCCACACCTTCCCCCTTACTGTCCCAGACCTAAGATAGCCAGCTGTCTGTGCCTTCTGGGTGGGGCCAGTCCCCATGCCAGGCCCAGCCAAGTTTAGCAGAGGCCCTTTGTCACCCAACGCTTGCCGGGGACCTTGGCCATCGGTGTTGGGTGTCAGGGCGGATTGGATTCTCTCCTGGCAGCCCCACAGATGCCACACTTCTACAAGGGTGGCCGGGCTGGCCGGCAGGGAAAAACCGGTGCTCTCTCCTCCTCCTCTTCCTCCTCGGCTCCCTGAGGGATGTCCTAGCCGCTATCTGTGGTGCTGAACTGTGGGGGCCCACAGGTGAGGGCTCCATGGACCCCAGCTCATGCTGGGGCCAAGTGTGGGGAGTGGGGGGCTGCTCAGTGATGTCCTGGTGAATATGCATGAGCTGATTCCTCTAGCCAGGCCAAGGGCCTTGATTAATGTTGTTGGGGACTGTGGGTGAGGGTGGGCGGATTTTTCCCATTCTCTTGCCTCTGAAACTAGAGTGGGAACCACAGTCTATCGGCAGATGTAGGTGGCATGAATGGAGGAAGCATATATGCTGGGGAGCCTGGGGGGGCGTTACTTAGGAGGTGGGGCTGTGCTCCAGACTGTGAGAGCACAGTGTGCGTGTAAACAAGACTGTGAGCACAGGTATTTTTGAGGAGAGGGGGTGGGAATGTGAAGATTTATTCCTAGAAGTGCACTTACGTGGGTAGTGTTTATGGCAGGAAGGGGGGTGTCCACATGTGTGAAGTGGGATTCACGTATTAGTGTGTATGTATGGCAGTGAGGTGGGCCCTAAAAGTAGGCAGGTCAGGTGTTGCAGAACACTCCAAGTTGTGTATGTCAGAGGGTGTGTGTACCAGGATGCGTGTCATGAAGTCATTGTGTTAAATAGCACAGTGGACAAATAGAGTATGTTTTGAGGGTACATCAGTCTGTCCCTCGGGGGTGGCATATTGTAGAGTGTCCAGGTGGGCTCCAGTATGTTTAGATTTACAATGTGAGCTGGTGTGTTATGGGGTATTGTAGGAAACACCCATGTAGGAAACACCAATGTATGTATGTAGGGGGTGTTAGTTGGGGCTGTGTGTGTGTGTATGTGTGTGTGTTTGTGTAAGCACACACAACCTGGGTCTTCCTGAGCACCTGTCCCATGAAGCTTCCATGCCTGACCCTTGTCACAACTCTGTGCTTGTCCCCACAGGAGCCACCACCCCTGACCATGTAGATGCCAGCTCCAGGGAACAGCATGGACCCCACTGAATGGAGACTCCTGGGTCTACAGCCCTGAGCCCCTCCGGCCCCTGGACATTGCCCCGTGCCCAGGGACACCCTTTGGAGCTCACCACCGCTGTCACCAGCCCACCTCGGCCGCCCCCGCCCCCTGGGACCCAGAGTCGGCCACCAGGAGCCACAGTCATCCAGTGAGGTTGTGCTAAGGACAGCCACGCGGATCCATCACCCAGCAACCTTTTGTCTAGTGCTGACCCTTGGGCCCACCCCAAGCAGGGACTGGAGCAAACATGGGTGACATGACCAACAGCGATTTTTACTCCAAAAACCAAAGAAATGAGTCGAGCCATGGGGGCGAGTTCGGGTGCACAATGGAGGAGCTCCGCTCCCTCATGGAGCTACGGGGCACCGAGGCTGTGGTCAAGATCAAAGAGACTTACGGGGACACTGAAGCCATCTGCCGGCGCCTCAAAACCTCACCTGTCGAAGGTAAGTGTGGAAGATTTGAACACAGTGCTTGGATCTGGGATCCCACCACCCAGCCCCTGACCTCCCTTCCCCAGGCCCCAGGAACCCCCTCATTGGGCTTAGACATGGGACCACAACATTGCCACCACGCATTCAAATCCAACTCCACAACCCATGTCACTGGCCTGGGTTGTGTCCAATTGTCCCAAATCCAAATTCTGATGGTGTGGCTCCCTAGGTCTCTGGGGCAGCCATGGGCCATGGAGCTGCTGGAAGACAGGGCAGGCAAGCAGATGGGCCATTAGGGAAAGTTGAAAGATGCCTATGTGTGCCTTGCCCTAGGGATGGGAGAGGAGCTCTTTTGTAACTGCCAAAATGAGCAGACCTAGCATCTCAGGAGAAAAAGGGTTTCAGCTTCTGGGGGCCTGGCTGAAGGAGACCAGACCCAGGTCATCAGCTGTTGGACAGAAGGAAGAGAAACCAACCCAGCTTGAGCACCAGAGGGTAGAGTTTGGGTCTACATCCCCCCAGTTACTTTCCACTTGCCATTAGGGAGAATTCCCTGCATAAACCCCAATGGTGTGGGTGTGAGGCTTTTCCCCAGCACCCCCCAGTCCTACAGCTTTGTGCAAAGAGGTGTGCAGAGCCTCAGTTTCTTCCTGTGGAAGATGGAACCAATGGCTACCTCATAGCACCTACTAAAAACCTGAGCATACAACAGGTACTCAGTAAGTGGCAGCCATTATTATTCTAAGCAAAGGATGACAATCCCTCCCCTCAAGTTATCTGTATCACAAGGTAGGAGGCAGACAGTATCTGAATTCTTACTCCCATGTGACAGATGAGAAATCCGAGGCTAAAAGGCCCTCCTGTCCTGTCTCCTGACTCTAGTCCCCATGATCTGGGCACTGCTGGGCACCAACCTCAAAGCATTTCCTACAGAAGCTGCCTGGGGACTCTGGCCACTCAGCTAGGCAGTTTAGAAACATCTTCCTTTCTTGGTGGTGTTTGGTTTTGTTTGGGGCAAGAAGTAGAGTGAGAATAGAGGAAACATCCTTTCTTGACTGCATGATTCTAACTTGGAGCTTCGGAACAGCCACATGTGCCCTGGGAGGGGAACGAGCTCTACCTGGGGGCTTCTGGGCCTCTTGTGAACACAAGTCTGCAGAATGGTCCATGCTCACCTCTGCCATCAGGTTGGTGCCCCTAGTATGCTAGGAGGCAGGGTCACCCCAGTATCTTTTCAATGGGACAAGGAGATTCTCTTGAGTCAGGAAGTCTTAAGTATCTGGGTCTCAGGCTCTGCAGAGAGCCTGCTGGAAGCTGTGGTCCTTTTCCCCAGGAAAACAAAACAAAACAACAATAACACAAAAAAATATAAACTATAGATGTGGCTCACACTTCAGCACATTTACAGAGCCCCTCAAAGCCATGCCATGGACCTTGGCATATGGACCATGGTATGAAGAAACCCGCCTCCCCTGCCCCTCTGCCAGGCTCTTAGACCCTGGGAAACTGAGCAGCCAATGGCCAAGCTCCAGCTCTGTGCACGGCCATCACCATTTGGTTCACTGTTTCCCTCCACTGTGTACTATTGGAAAAGCACGAACACACCAAAGGGCAGGAATCCTGTCCTGCTCCTCCCATACATCTAGTGCCCAGTCTAGTACCTGGCACAGAAGAGGGTGGATAGCTGCCTAGTAAAGCCCTGAGATGTGGCCACTGAGTCACTGGCCCACAGGGAGCTGCTGAGTAGCCAAAACAGCATATAATCCAGCCCAGGTGTAGCATGGACCTCAAAGCTCAGAGGAGAGGTGAGGTGGGTGGACAGGGAAGGTCTGGGAAGGCTTCCTGGAGAAGGAGATACTTGAACTTGGCTATGGAGGAAGGAGAAGGAAAATCATGTAGCATGGCACAGAGCAGCATTTTTTAGATGGAATTCCACAGAACGCCAGGGCACTGCAAAAAGGTAGGCATTGTGTGGAAAATAAAGGAAACCCAGCTTCCTCTTCTTTACAATGGAAGGAATAATGAGATTTCTGAATATCACTTCGCTTCCTGTGAGCCGTGTGTGCTTTGGGGTCTTTGGTTTTACCTCTCTGGGCCTTGGTTTCCTAATTTCCTAATTTCCTTTCATGAGGACCAAATAAGATCTCTGATGGGAAAGATCTCTGAGAGAGAGGAGAAAGTCCATAGCAGGATTAACCAGAACCCCTGCTGTGTTGGTACCCAGAAGGATCTCCCAGGGTGCAGGTAGAGCTGGAAGAGGTTTGGGGAAAGGCAGAAGAACATAATGCTACAGACCTCAGGCTTGGATGACCTGGTTTCAAATCCCAGCCCTACCATTTACCAGTTGTGGGATTCTGGGCAAGGTATCAACCAATCCATGCCTTGATTTCCTCATTTATAAATTGGGACAATAATAGTGACTGTCTCATAGGGTGGTGAGGACACAGTGAAGTAGCTTAGAACAATGCCTAGCCCATGGATAGTGCTATGTGTTAGGATTCAGGTCCAGAGACTAAATACCTCCATTTCCCCATCAGTAAAATAGGCTGTAAACACTGAATGAGACTAGGCCAAGTGTTCAGTCTCTAAGTCTCAATAAGTGTCAGCTCTTGTCGCTGTTATTTTCATTATGGTTATCATAACCCTGGAAGAAACCAGCATATTCTCTGGAAAGGGTGGAATTTGACCCTTCTGGAATGCTGGCCAATGCCTGTGAATGGTACAACACTTTTTACCAGGCTGTGCTGTGTTCTTATTACACATGTTCCTAGAAGCGGGTGTTGCTACCCCATTTCACAGATAAGAAATATGAGGGCTCAAGGTCACCACCACTGTCCACATCAGAGCAGACTTTGAACAATTCCCAGATATGTCCTCATCCCTGAGCCAAGCATGTGCACCTGAGAACTATCCTCTCAAGGGGCCTTCTGTCTGATGAGGGCCTCAGTACATTGGGGCCACCAAGGAACTTTTCTTTAGTCAGCATTCATGCCCTATTTGGCCCTCTTCTGACTTCAAGAAATGCTGGGTCCTCCAGCCCCAGCCCCCAGCTGCAAAGCCACATGGTCTGGGGCTGTGCCAGCTGCAGACAGGGCCTCAGGTTGCCCGTTCCCAACACCCTGTGCCCTTCGTCTGCTGACGTGAGCAAGGAGCCGGCCTCTGAGTCACACTACAGGAAACTGCTCCAGGCCACGCAGAAATTAGCCTTATCCTTCACATCCAGCTAATTTTAGGCAAAAAGATCTCTGCAAGTGGGGGCTGACACCGTGAGAAACCCCCTCCCATCCAGGGCACCACCTGCTGCTGGCACAGACCAGGGGCTCAGCTCCCACGGCCTGGCAGTGTCGGAATTTCCCCCTGAAGGCCTGACTCTGGTGACAAATCAAGGGTAAACCTGGCTCCCTGTGAGGCCAGGGTTGGCCTCTGTCTCTGACCTGAGCTCCGTTCCTTCCCTCCTCCACTGTTGGTTCCATTCCACTCTGGCAATGCCCTTCCCTCCTTGCCCTCCACTGCTTCCTTTCCTTGAACACCCTCCCAGGATAGGACAGGAGAGCCCAAGACCTAGGTTTAAATCCTGACAGGCTTACTCTTCAAGAGACATTTACTCTTCAAGGGACACACGCAGAGAATTCGGTTAACTTCTTCGAGCCTCAGTTGCCTTATCTGTGAAATGGGAGTAATAACACTAGCCACCTTACAAGATGTTGTGAATATTAAGTTAGATAATCCACATGAAGGGCTTAGTGTGGTATATGGCATACCCTAGACACTGCCAAAATGATGTTCATTATCACTGTTATTATTATAGCCAAATATTTCTTATAAAAAACAACATGCATCAGCTCTATCCCCATGAAAGAAATCAGCAGTTAAATAAGATGGTACCAGGACCCCTCAGTGGCATGGTCGGCTGGGCATCTGACTCTTGGTTTCAGCTCAGGTTTGATCTTTGGGTCCTGAGATCTAGCCCCACGTCATTGGGTTCTGCATTCGGCATGGGGGGATGGTCTGCTTGAGTTTCTCTCCCTCTATCCCTCCCTCCCCTGCGCTAGTGCTCTCTTTTTCCCTCTCTCTCCCTTTCTTTCTCATTCTCTAAAATAAATAAATAAGTCTAATGAATAAATGAGATGGTACCAAACAAAGAGTTAATATGCTACCAGAGAAGGCTTCCCAGAGTAGGCTGCTTTGTGGTGAATCTGGAAAGCTGGGTGATAGGTATTGGAGTGGCCCGCGAGGCCCCAGAGGCAGGAGCTGTTTGTCACTCTTCACTGTGTCTCCTGCATCTGGTCCAATGCCTGGGGGCTCAAACAAATATTCACAGAAATAAGGGAGGAAGACAGAGAGGTGGGGGATACCCCTGGGGCCCCTCTTTGTATGGGCTAGAAGGCTGTAGCAGGGGTACAGGACACGGGAGAGCCTGCATCACCCATGGAACAACTGGCTTCAATTCCCCAAGCTCTGAGAGGCCCTACCCTGAGCTGCTTGGCGTGCACACCCCTTGTCCTTCACCTCCAGGCCCCAATACCTCAGGCTGTCAAAGGGGGCAGCTCAGGTCCCTCTGGGTGCTTCCTGAATTGGGCTTTGCCTGGTGGGGGAGACAGGGGAACAAAGAAGGGGGCCAATGGGCGGGGGAGGGAGGTGGTAGGAACTGGATACTGGAGTGTTGTGAAACGGAACCTCCGGTTAATTTTGTATGAATCCTATGGCCGGCCCAGGTGGAGGAGAGAGTGGGGCTGAGGGAGGAGAGGAGAGTGGATCACGGGGACCGTGCCTTGTGTTGCATAAACACAATGTTAAACCAGAACGCCCCTCAGACCAGCAGGGCCTGTGTCGTCATCCACAGAGCCGCCGCCAGCTGGGCACGGGGGAGGGTGTGAAGGCAGCGTGTGTTTTAAGTGTCTCTGGGCCCCAGGGGGTCGTCTGTCTGTCGTTGTGGTGCTCTATTTCTCCATGTGTTCCATTTCCCCGAGCATCACTGGGGCCCAGAGAGGTTGATGGGGGAACCAAGGTAGCCACAGACTCAGCAGTGTCCCAGGCAGGTGAGGCTGGGAACCCCTCAGACACAGGGTCCACATGGGGAATTCACGGCCTGACCAGAGACACACAAGAACACCTCTTACTGGGGTCTTCCCGTGAAGTGATCCATGCCTGCTCTTAGAACCCAGGACTCTCAGGTGTCAAGTCTGGAGGAGAAAAGTTCATCAAAATACTTAAGAGGCTGAGGAGATGTAGCTGCCTTCTCAGAGACATGCAAGGGTGGCAGAGGGGAGGGCATGTAGGCTGGAGAGGCGTTTTGGCCTCACCTCTGACACCAAACAGGCTCCTGAGCTCTGTGGACCAGGACCTATATTCTCCTCTGTGAAATGGGAATGGTCTACTCCACCCTCCGCCATTTGGAGACCGTGGGCTGAAAATCCTTTGAAAGTTTTCTACAAAAGAATCATCTTCAGTGTTCACTGAGGATTTCTATCCACCAGTATTCTCTATGATAGAAACCCATCTCAAACTGGCTTATGCAAAAGAGGGATTTTCTGGCTTGTGCAACTGAAAGGCTCAGGGACGGTTCTAGCCTCTGTCCATCCCTCTCCTGCTACCTCTCACCTCCACTGTCTTCCCCGTTGGCCTCATTCTCAGGCTGGCCCTCCTGTGAGCTTCAGGCTAACACCTTCCCGTCCTCGCCCCCAGCCGCCAAAGGCACCTCTTTCCCCACGGTCCCCTCCCCTAAGTCCCAAAACAAACTCTCATTGGACCACCTGGGATCACGTGGCCATTCTTGGCCCAATCCCTGTGGCCACAAGATAGAGAAAGCTGATAGGGCAGACCGCGGCCACGTGCTCACCGCGGAGTGGTGCGGGTCAGTGCACCCAGACTGCGTGGAGTTTGTGAGGTCGGAGAGGAGGATGGACGCTCCAGCGGCGTGTGCCTGTGGGCCTGCTGTGTGGAAGGCCCGTCCATGTGTTGGGGAAGGTGCGCACAAAGAGCGGGCGTGCTCTGTGCCTTTGAGGAGAGCCTAGAGGGGTAGAAAGGGTAGCTGAGAAGCGAAGGCGGGTTCAGGAGCACCAAATACGCAGTGGTCATAGCCAAACCCCAGCACTGTTACCATTCACACCCGTGTAGCAGGCCTAGCTGGGACCGTCCATGGGAAGTAGTGGTAGGACTAGTGTCCCCTTGGTGAAGTGGCCAACTCAGTTTCATGGTCAAATCCTGGCTGCATTTCTTATCCCTCTGTGAAACACTAGACCCTTCTGTGCCTCGGTTTCCTCATCTGTAACATGGGACAATAACAGTTGCATAAACTCTCTTGGGGTTCCTGTGAGGATCCAAGTAACGTATGTGAAGTGCTTAGTGGCTGGCGGGTGGCAGGTGCTGCATCTATATGAGCTGTTACTATTCTATGCTGAGGAGTCTCTGTGTGACTTTAGGGACAAGTTGGTTTAAATTAACAGAGAAGTGAAAGGCCGGCTTATCTGGGCAGATCAGTGGGCTTGAGCAACACATGTGAGGCTGTGGGTTTAAAAAAAAAAAAAAAAGCCCCAAATCTGATTTGCAAAGTTTATACACCCCCCACCACCATCACCAGGAAAAATAAATCCCTTAAAAGCACTAGCTTTCTGTGAAAGTCTGATGAATCACGTGTGGATGCTTTCCAGAATGCCACCCTCACATCTTTCTGAATCATCAATAAAATAAACCCACATGTTGATTGATACGTGCTATCCATTTTCCCAGGCTGGGTCAGCAGAATGTGTGTGAGGCAGACAGTTCCACAGGCTTGGGGGTGGCCAGAAGGTACAGCACAGTTAGCAGAAGCACCCGACCCACCACTGACCAAAGGGCTTCTGGGTGTATTCCAGCAAGTCTAGACGGACTTCTTGTTCCATGAACAATGCTATTTGGCTTTGTGGGTGCATGCAGTCAGGCATCCAGGGAAGGAATGGAGGCTGCAAGTACTTGTGGGGAACATTTACAGGTGGGCCTCACACTATGCAGAAAGCCCGCATCCCCGAGCTACTGGGCAGCGGTAATTTACTGCGTGCAAACTCATCAGGGCCAGGCCCTTGCACTGGCTTGCCTCATGTCCTCACAGCAGCCCCTTGAGTGGGAAACAACAGCTTGGAGAAAAAGGGGGTCTTGATTTTTGCTCTGAAAACATCTTTGCTCTGCAGAATAAATATGCACTAAACACTAAGTGCCTACTATGTGCTTGGGACCATAAAGAACAAGGACTTCGAGTCCCAACTCCACCATTGAAGATTTTGAGCAAATCATTCCATCCCTCTGAGCCTCAGCGTCCCTTTTTGTAAAGGGCATGCCCACCTACCAGAACCATGGACACAGGTGTTCAGTGAATGTCCCATTGCTTCCCCTGCTTCAGTCATGCCAATCGGAGGTGTAGGCCAGCAAGGCTGACACACATGCTCTTGTTGAATGCATATGTACTGTGTGCTTACAATGTGCAGCTTGAGCCACTTTGCTCTTCTGGGAAGAGATGCCTGCCTGCTGCTCAGAAGCAGTGTTTGTGTGTTGTGGCTGTATGCAGGACAGGTGGGAAGGCCAAGACAGGGAGAGACAGCCTTCTAGGACATTCCCTCTCCATCTTAGGATCAGGGGCAAAGAGAGGGGCATGTCAGACAGGAGACAACTCCAAGGTCACAGAAGAAGGCAAGAACCAGTAGAAAAGGGCAGCCAGTGGCAGGGGCCAGAGCCTCCTTCCAGCGAGAGGGGGGATCCCCTCTTGTAACCCCTCCCCATCCAGAGCTCCCTAAACACTTCCAGGAAAGAGGGGTGCAGAGCTGGGTTGTAAATTTCCGTGTCCTGAAAACTCTCCCAGTCTAGCTACAATACCAGTTACATCTGTGATCCTAGAGGTTCCTTAACACATCTTGAGTGCTTGCAGACCAGGCTTGCTGCAGAGTGTCTGTGCTACTACCTCATTTCATCTTCGCAAACAGGAATTGTTTCTATCCACAGCTCAGAGCACCACTACTAATAAGGGGCACGGCCAGAATGGGTACCCAGGCAGGTTGACTCCTGAACATGTGCACATAATCCCCTTACTCTACTGACTCCTGCTGACAAAAATAACTCTTCAGCCAGAGGGGGTGTGCTGAAGGTCGTAGGAGGAGGCAATCCCATCCGTGCCCGCTGAAGACAAATACAGGAGAGGCTTTCTTTGAGCTAGGTCGCAAAGGCTGGGGAGGAGTTGAATATGCAGAGATGGGAAGGAAATCACACTTTTAGAGAAGGAAACAGCATGAGCAAAGGCCCTGAGGTGAGACCTAGAATGTCATGCAAAGAAATGAGGAATTCTTGTGCTTGGAGCCTAGGATGTATCTCAAAGGGCAGAGAACCTCAGCCCACAGACTAGGGATTGGTTTTTGTAGACTAGGACTTCTAGTTGGTTTGTTCATGCTGTGGGCAGGCTCTGCTTTGGTAATAGGTGTTTATATTTGTCTGTGCTGTCCACGAGAGTGTGAAATGGGCATGAGGTAGGATGGTGTGGGGGGTGGGGAGAGAGAGTACAGCCCCTTTGCATGGGCCAGAAGAGCCAAAGAACTTGCTGAATGTAGGGAAATTGAGGGTTTGGAAAGGTGGTTCTTATACTGGGTTCCCTGGCATTCCACAGTGGTGCCCCAGGGGACAGGGAGATAAGTAGGTGAAGTTTTGAGCTTCCTGCCCCACCATGTACCAAAGCAGCTCCTTTTTTTTATCTGTTTTGCATGGTGAAGCATCTGGCAAGATTTTTTTTTAAAAAAGAGTTGTTTTAAAAAATAAAAGAAAAAAAATTGAAAACCCTTGATGAAATTGGTGAAAGGCAGTAAACTAGAGTATGTAAAAGCCTGGGTTGGCACCCAGGTTATGTAAGTTCTCAGTGCCTCAGTTTTTACATCGGTAGAATGGAGCAGGTGGTATCCAGCTCCCAGGGCCCATACTAGTCTATGGACTTAATAAGAAAACACACAGAGGGCCCTGCCTCAGAGGGCCCTGCCTCAGGAGAGGATTGTCTGTCCTCATGTATTGTTCCCCCAGGGGGTACAGGAAAAGAACACTGAGCCCACCGACCTGTGTTAGCAGACACTGAGCTAGGAAGACTCGGGTGGGGACCATCCTGACTTTGACGCTTATTAACTGAGACCTTCTCACGCCCGCCCACCTCCACCCTGCAATTCTGCCCCTCATGCTCCCCATCTGGAAAATAAGAGTATGGGTTCTGTTGTCTCTGAGACTCCTCCAGACTCAGACATTCTAGAATTCTAAACACACTGCCTCAATACCCCTAGCAGTACAGACATCAAACTGGCCAAAGGATGGCTGACTCAGAGCCAGTGACTATGGCCTTGAATCTTGGGAGTGTAGCTGAGACTCGACCCTAACATATCCACAACCATGCCTGCAGCCCCTCAAACCAGCTCCAGCCCACCCCTTCCCTACCAGGCAGCTTCCAAATCCTACACACACTGACCTCCAAAGGCCCAGGGGTATTCCCTGGCAAAAATTTTCTGGCCCCCAGAAGCCCAAGGGTCTGGACACCTGTTTCTGATTATTTTGCCTCCCTGGGTCTCGATATCCTCATCTACCAAATGGGCCAAGGAGTGAGAGATGTTGTTCAGTAAATGCAGGCTGGACTGTCAGTGGTAAGTCAACCTCAGGGGTCTGCCCAGCCTGGCTCCCACAAAGCTTGAGAGAGCTGAAGCAGGCTCTCCCTGCAGACCTGCCTGTCACACGAGAGGCCCTGACAGGGCAGGTAAGTTATCTCCACAGGCCCCCCTCACCACAAAATGATTATCTTACTCCTCCTGGCAAAACCCAGGCCCCTGCTGTAGTTTCAGACCTAGAGCTATTTATAGGCAGTGGAAATTAGCATCTCGGCTCCTGGTTCCCTAGGACCCCCCGACAGCCTCAGCCTCTACCCCAGAGGGAGACCCCCCCCCTTGGAAGTTTTCGTGGTTCCAGCAAATGATCCCAGGGACTACTTAGGAGCAGAAAAGACTCTGCTCTCTCTGTGTAATAGATGCCGACAAGATGCCGTGGAGTTGAGAGGCAGAAGTGAGCCCTTCTAGCTGAAGAATCTGGGAAGGTTTCATGGAGGAGGCAGTATGTGAGCACGATGTTGAAGGATAGGCAGGGTTTGCAATGAGGAAGGGCACTCTAGGGAGAGGGAACAGTGGGGACAAAAGCACAGAGTCAGAGAAGAGTGTGTAAAAGGAAGAGCCTTTCCTTCTGTTTGGCTGGAGCTTGGGCGAGGGAGTGACTAGAAGAAGTGATAATAATTAGGGTTAACAGGGTGCCTGGGTGGCTCAGTGGGTTAAGCCTCCGCCTTCAGCTCAGGTCGTGATCTCAGGGTCCTGGGATTGAGCCCTGCATTGAGCTCTCTGCTCAGCAGGGAGCCTGCTTCCCCTCTCTGTCTGCCTCTCTGCCTGCTTGTGATCTCTCTGTCAAATAAATAAATAAAATCTTTAAAAAAATAATTAGGGGTAACTGAGCATTATAGATCTTCCAGATCTATATCCTTAAGAGACAGGAGAGAGCCCTAAGGGTTCTCGAGCAGAGGAGCAGTGTGGTCAAAGCAGCTGGTCTGGATTGGAATAGGGAAACAGCCCAGGGAATAAGGCAATGCAGAGGGAGAGGACAGTCATTGAGAGAGAGGTGACAGAGTTAGACCTGGCCAGGGTGGTGGTAATGGAGAGGAGGGAGCACTGAGCAGCAGGACCCTGCCTGTGATAGGTGATCAAGGAAGGCTCCATTTTTAAGATAGCAGCTGACTGCTCATGGAGGAGACTAGGAGAGAACAGCGACTCCGAACCCAGCAGAGAGGCTAGACCTAGAAGTGAAACACCTAGATGACAGAGAAGTCATCTCATAAGTGTGCTCATAAGTCCCACACCTGCACAGGGGAAGGTGAGCCACAGGAGGGCAGAGATGTGGGCCTGTGCTGTTCACTGCTATATCCTAGCACCTAGAATAGTGCCTAGCACAGAATACACTCAATAAACATGAATGAGTTCACCTGGAGCACTTGTCAAGCACAGGTCCTTAGGAAATGCCAGCTACTAAGGGAGTAGGCAGCAGGCAGAGCAGGAGATGTTAGAGAGGCATAAGGAGAGGGTCACCTGCAGGTAGGGTGTGATCAGGGTGTTTGACACTGGATAGGCAGTCAGTTAGACATAGAGATTGTCGGGAGAGGTTCAAGGAGGACAATAAAAGAACAACAGCATTGGGGACAAACTGCTGGATGAGGTCTTGGGAAACATCTGCTGAACAGAAGAGCAAAATCAAGCATTCTCTAGAACTATCTCCCATCACCCACAACAACTCAACTGGGTGAGAGCAGATGTAACAAAGGCCTGAGTGACTCACAGGTGCATAGGACCACAGGTCTGGAACAGTGCTCAGGGACCATCCAGCAATCCCCGGGTACACATTGGAACAGAGAGGCCCAGGAGGGAAGGGCCCTGCCCAAGCATAAAGCTCCGACAACCAGGGAGCTCTTAGTAATCCCTACACGTGGAAAAGGGGGCAGAGTCCATCCTCCCTGCCCCCAAAGCATCCATCCTTCTCTCCCCAGGCCCCCCAGTTTTCTCATCCATCCTTGTACAGCCTCTGTGCTCCTTCTCAGGGGCCACCATAACAAATGACCCAGACCAGAGGACTTAAACTATGGAAATGTGTTGTCCCACAGTTCTGGAGGCTGGAGGTCTAAGATCAAGGTGTTGGTCAGCAGGGTTGACTCCTTTCTAGAGCCATGAGGGAAGCCCCTGTTCAGGGCCTCTCTCCTTGCTTGTGGATGTCCATCCTCTCCCTGTGTCTTAACATTGTCTTCCATGCATCTCTGTGCCCACATTTAAGACACCGGTCATAGATGATTAGGCCCACCCTGACAACCTCATCTTAACTTAGTAACTAGTCACCTCTGCAATGACCTGGCCTCCAAATACAGTCACATTTGAGGCGCTGGAGTTGATGGTTGTGGAGGGACTCAGTTCAATCCAAAACATTGTCACTTGAGACAATCACTTCTGCTCTTGAAAACAGTTTCTCTCCTCTAAAAGCAGGGACATAAATGGGAACAGATGAGGCCTCTGGGGGCTGGGGGGCAGATGAGCTCACTGCCGAATGGACATGTATGCCTCAGAGAGCCTATGGCACGCTGGGCATTAGGAAGTAACGATACGGCCTAAGTGTTAAATAGCAGACGCCCCCAGGTCTGAATCCCTGCCACTTCTGTACTTGCTGTGCTATGCCAAGAAAATGACTTCACCTCTCAGAACCTGTTTACTCATCTGTGAATTAGTGCTTATTCATGGGCCCCTGTGAGGCCTACATGAGCAGGTGTGTGTAAGAACACACGGCAGATGTAACAAAGAGTACGGAGCCTGCAGGGAATGCAGACCATTATTATTATTCTCATTACCATCATCATCATTCAATAGGTTTTTGAAGGTGAAGCCCAGAGAGGGAAAAATCCTGCCCAATCTCACACAGCCATCTGGCATGAAACCAAATGAGAACCCAGGTCTTCCCATCAACACACTCAGCTTTTTCTTTCATTTTCTTTTCTTTTATTTTACTTATTTTAGAGAGAGAGTATGTGTGGAGGGAGAGGGAGAAAGAGAATCTTTAGAAGAAACCCCACTGAGCACTAAGCTCAATGCAGGGTTCAATCTGACCACCCTGATATCATGCATGACCTGAGCGGACATCAAAACCAAACACTTAACCAACTGAACCACCCTGGCACCCCCAGTCTCAACTTTTTAAACCACATCTCTGTGTGATAATTTAAAAAAAAAAAAAAAAGTAATTTCTAAATGCCCAGTATTAGGAGAGCAATGAAGCCTATTTTCAGCTTCTCCGTATGCCACATGGAACACTGTGGAAAATGGTAGTCACCGAGAACACAAAGTAGTATGAATGAGGTCTTGAAATAGGTGATATGAAAACAGGGAGGTTTACCAGTGACCATGGCAACAGCCTCACAAAAACAGATGCAAGGGAAGAGAAGCGTAAAGGAAGCATCCCGAAGGGGCCGGTGCTGGGGCTAAGGGGTGAGACTTAGGGGTGATGGTTTTTCTCTGTGTCTCCTTCTGCATTTGTGGGGATGTGATTCCGAGATGGGTCATCTGAGGACCAGTGGCCCCCCAAGCAGCGTGAGGAAGATCCCCGGTCAGAATGCTCCACGTTGGAGCAAGGGCTGGAAAACCGAGCTCAGTTTTCGGGAAGGAAATTGGGACATGCAGGGGTCAATGGCAGGACAGACAGACCCAGAAGCTTGAGAGTTTCCCTTTGCTCCAAAACACACTGGAGCTCAGGCCCAAATAAGAGAGAGTGGGGCCAGGGTGGGGCCAGGTAGACCCATCCTTTTCCAATGACCTTGATTCTGGTTTCTTGGTCCCACTCACCTGCCTCTTTCTAGGCCGCAACATTCTCAAGGGCCTCCAGGTCTGGGCATTGTGGACTATGAAAGTGGGGCCTGAATCCCAGACCCGGGGGTTGGAGGCTGTTTGGCAGGGCCTTGACATGGTGCACCAACTGAGGATCCAATGTCAGCAGCTCAACTCACTCACTGTGTAACCTCAGATGAATTATAGTCCCCCTCTGAGCCTCAGTTTCCTCATCTGAAAAGTGGGCTTAGATAACGCCTACCTACAGGGTTACCAGAAAAATTAAATGAGAATAATG
Source organism: Mustela lutreola (assembly GCF_030435805.1). Taxonomy (NCBI): domain Eukaryota; kingdom Metazoa; phylum Chordata; class Mammalia; order Carnivora; family Mustelidae; genus Mustela; species Mustela lutreola. Next base: position 52,462,428 of record NC_081291.1, on the reverse strand, counting down.
TGTATATCAGCCTTTCCCTTTTATATCCTCTCTCCCTCCATATATTCTCCCTATCATGGCCTGAATAAACTTAAATATGAATCTGCTTGTGCCACCATTTACTCAAAACCCAGTGGTACCCACTGCTCTTAGAACAAAATTAAAATCCTTCACTGTGATCTTCAGTCCTGGTGTGATCCAGCTGTCACCCATTGCAGAGTCTTCAAGGACAGGTTTCTAGGCCCACAGGAGATGAGAGTCCCTGGAGCTTCCTTTAAAACCACAGAACTTGCCTTTCCATTGATGTCTTATTGGGATTCCAGAATAAATTAAAGATAACTGAAAATAAATAGTAATAATTATAATGTTGAGACTATAGATACCCTACCCCTTACTAATCCCCACCAAATTTCACACATCCTCTGGTGGAGTATGCCCCATCCTCTGGCTGAGAATCATTGCATTCATTTAATTCTTCTATCTTTTAAAAAAACATTTATTGAGTGCTTATTATGTGATGCTAGATGTAGTCCTAAGTGCTGGGGATATAGCAGTGAACACAGATACCTCCCCTCACAAAATTTATAGGGATCCAACAAAAAAATACAGAAACAAATAAATGAACAAGAAAATGTATCAGGTGGATAGGACTTTGAGGGCACACAGGGGAAGAGGCGATTGAGATGGGCTGTCAAAGAGGGCTTCCCTGTGGAGGTGTTATCTAACCTTAGCCTCAAATAACATGCTGCATCCCCACATTTGACTGAGGGTGAGTTCTGGTCAGGCTCTAGCTGTTCAGTGTTTTCAGATCTCCTGTGTCCTTTTCCTGGGCTCTGCCAGGCACTCTGTTAGGCACTATAACATTTCATGATCTCTTTTTATATCATGGCTGGCCTGGGTGATAAGCATGTTCAGCCTCCCATTTTATAGTATAGAAACTGAGGCTCAGAGAGGACTTGCATAGAGTCACACAGTGATGGGTCACAGAGATGGGACTTGTCTTTGAGTCTTCTAGCTTTCTCAATCTTGTGCCTCTTCCTCCATCTCTTTTCTCGCCAGGATGTTATTTGGAAAAGTTACAGTGTCAGAAAACGAGTCCCCTAGTCTGTTAGAGCCTGGAGCTACCAGCTGGGAGAGAACCAAGTCTCAGGAGGCCACTGAGTGTTCAGTAAGGTAAAGGGGTTACAAAACTGGCCCAATCCCAGAGGAATAAGCATGCAGGAAAAGTCCTAGGCAAGCCGCATTGCGGGGGGGTAGAATCCCTGCAGAGGCAAACTGTAGAACACAGAGATTAGCTTTGTAAATTACCATACTTTGGTTTACTCCTAAAAGAAGAAAGCATTTCTCTTCCATAGAGTATCTGGTGGGTAGGCAGGAACCACCCTAGACTTTTCGATTTTATGCTTCCTGAGGGCAGGGGCAGTTTCATTTGCTTCTGAAACCCCAAGCACCTCGTGGGATTCTGAGTAAGTGAAAACATGAGTGAGGATTGTATACACATGTGCATATGTGTGGCCTGCAGGCTCCTCAGCCTGCCTCCCCACAACCAGAACCACCGCCCAGCTCTGTATGGGGACCACGGAAATATCGGAGACTAGCCCTAGCCAAAGCCCCCAGTAAGCCACATGCTCCCAGCCCGTACCCTGGCCCCAGACTGCATTCCCACTCTCTCTGATGTGGAAAGGTATGTGCCTTTCATCCCCACCCAGAAGTCGGGTCTGGGGGAAGGTACCAGCCAGGGAGAGGCTGGAATCTGACTCAGAGAGATGTGCCTCCTGCTGCCCCCTTGCTGGCCTCAAGGACGTAGGAGCTGGCACGAAGCCGCCAGCATCCTCTTGAAGTCCTGGGAGATCTAATTACCCAGACAAGGAGAAAGTGGTGAGCAAGCGAGCTCCGGGGTTTGGAATGATCAAGTTTTTGACAGTCAGCGCGGGGCCAGACTGCAAAACTGTCCCTCTGATGTTCTACAGATAGGCCTGTGAAACAGCAGACTGTTTGATCAGGAACTGCCAGCTTTTCTGTCACCCCCAAAGGCTTTCCTAAATCGTCCTAACAATTACCATTTCAGGGAGCCAGCCATGCTTCAGGCCTCAGCATGTTAATGAGAAAAGTGCAGCCACAAGATAGGAGGCTAATGGAGACCCCACTTGAGGCTGGGGTGAGTCCCCACCCTGGGGTTTAATACTGAGCATGGGGTGTGGCCTGGATTACTTGGTCTTTAAATACCACATCGTCATTCCAGTATGAACACCATTTTATAGATGAGGAAACTGAGGCATGGTGTGCCCGAGGTTGCTGAACAACAAGTTGCCAGGGGGGAAATCTGAACCCAGGCCTGCCTGGCCCTAACCCCTGCTCTTTCAATGTGTTCCAGATGCCCTCATATCATAGATATGCTTTCCCCTATCCCTATTTTGTGTGTTAGAATTTCAGAGACTCTTGGGATGCATGATACCAGCTCTGTCCAAAAGTTTTTACCCTGAAAAGTACTAAGAATGATGACTTTCTGCGTGTTGTTTAGTTTATGGACATTTTTATTTTTGCCATACATCTCTGAGAAGGAATTTCCTCCAGTAAGTGTGGGACAAAGCAGTAGGGGTTTAAGGGTATCAGCTCACCTTCCTTTGCAGAGTAGAAAAGCCTGGAGTGAGACAAGGGTCAGAAAGGCTCACTAAGCACCAGGCACAGGAAGAGACCTTCATCTGGTTTTCGATTGGTTCACCAGATGTTTCTTGAGCACTTACTATGTGCTAGATGTAGTGTAGGCCCTGGAGACAGACACAGCAATGAACAAAATAATATCACTGCTTTGGTAGGTCCTGCATTCCAGTGTGGGGGACAAGCAAAATAATGAAGAAAAGAGCAAAATCATTGAGGCTATCCATCATAATAAATGATCTAGAGGAAATAAGCAAAGGGTTGAGGTTGGGGATAACAGAGTGGATCCTCTGAGACCTTGGAATCAGGAGGCAGAGAAGACCTGGAAAATGAGAGGAGGCTGCATGTGTGTTGGAGGGCAGAGAGTGGGGAGTGGCCCCAGCATAGGCTGGGAGGTGGGACCTGAGTGGTGAAGCTAAAGGAGAAAGCAGGAACTGTACCACCGAGCCTGCTTGTGGGAGGTACACATGGTTTCTTCTAAGGCAGGCAGCTGCTGGGGCTGGAAACAGGCTGAGAATAGGCTTCCTGGAGAGGAAGAGGCAAGGCCACTTTTTGAACCCCTACCTGGTCGAGGGCCTCTGCATCTGTCCTACCCGCTGGGGGAACCCCAGCCCCAGTCTCTAAATACAGGGCCCTGCCCACCCCACCTGCCTTGGTGCTTTGTTCTGTTCATTTTGGTTATGTGCCTCAGGCCAACTTGAACTCAATAGAATGTGACTTGAGGATTCATTGGGAACATTTTGTTTCCCCACAAAATTAAAAGCTGCTACAAGGATGTATGTTTCTTGTTGCTAGGCAATCAGGTGTGACCTGTGAGCAGTGGGGGCTTTTTCTGGACAGAGTGACTGTTCCATCCACCCTTCTCTTTCCACAACTTTTCAAGGCCCATACCCTCCCAGGCAGAACCCCAGGGACTCACAGTGAGGGGGACAAAATACAAGGTAGACAGAAGCAGAAGAGGGTGATTATTTTAAACAAACACCTAATGGGTTCAGCCCAAAGGAAAAATAAAGAGAAGGGCCTTTTGCCAAAATTTAGGGAAAGTCCTTTGTGACCATTGTAGAGGTCCGCACTTTTACCAGATGCTAAATTAAACCCTATTCTGAGCACATTAACCTACATAATGAAGGTTCTTGCATAACCCCCATTTTAAAGATAGGAAAACTGAGGCACCTGGGGGTTAACATGCCCAACCTGTAAGCGGCAGGGCCATGCAGTCTGGCCCCAACCCAGCACCAAAGCAAAGGGGTGAATGACCCAACTGAGAGATCAGATTGGAGTTGAAGAGGACAAATAGAACACATGAGAGAGAGGTTTACTCAAAAACTGGAATGAATCAATTCAACTCTTAGTGGGGTCTTACTGTGTGCTGGACGATTTTCCTTATACAAAAATGACACAAAGACCTCCTGTCTGTAGAAAGGGAGTAGAAGCAGATGGACCCAAACAGGCCATCATACTCTTTACTGGAGGGTGGCAGGTGCCATGAGAGAGAAGAAAAACATGCTGGGAAGGATGGCATTGAGGGCAGACCCCAAAGGAAAGGTGAAGGACCCAGCCTGGAAAAGCAACCAAAGGTGGAAAAAGAGGCATTTCAAGTGTCGTTTTGTTATATTGGATTGGAGTTAATTTTTTAGGTGTCTGTCTCCACCCCAGATGGGAGCACCTCAAAGCAGAGGTCATGTATCATTTATTTTTGTGTCCTTAGGAGACAACACATATCTGACTTTTTCCATCACAGCAATCACAAAATGTTTATTTAAAAACACATGAACAAAGCAGAAAGAAATGGAGAATGAATGTGATTGGTCTTAACTCTCAAACAGATGTTAGACTCTGTTCAGCATTTAGAGCCATTAAAAGTTCTAGCATGGAGACTGGACACTTATTGGAGGTCAGAACTGCATATATGGTGGGTCAGAGGCAGTGGGGCAGGGAGGACAGAGACTCATGAAGGCACCATTGTAGAGTAGCCAAGTGAGAGATACTGGCAGCCCAAACTCAGATGATGATCTCAAGAGTGAAAAAGAAAAGGCCAAATCTAGAAATACCAAGGAGGCTGGTCAGTATGACCAGAAAGAGGAACAGATTTGAAGGACTCAATGATCTGTGTCTTAGACTTGCTGAGTTGGAAACCTGGCCAAAACAACCAAGTGGGGCTACATTGTGAGCTCCATGAAATCCTGGCCCAAAGATCAAAAGGGAGAAGACAAGATGAGAGGCGCAGCAAATACCTTAAACACAATTCTCCACTTCCAGAACCCACGTGTGTAGGTTCATCAATCCCACTACTCAACTTGAGGTAGACTCTGCTAATCAATCATGGTTGACTTGCAAGATGAAACTTACTTGTTGCCCCTGTTGGAGAAGCAGCAGCCCAGTGGTGGTGAGGGAAGCCTTCAGAGAGTCCCTCTCTGACAGTCAGAATAAAGAGAGAAGGGGGCAACGAAGGAGCAGAGGTGGGAGCAGTGAACCTTGGAAGTTAAGGTCAGGGTTTAAACCATTTGAGGTCAAGGTCAGAACCATGACCTTTCCCTTCTGTATGCCTTAAACTCTTTTTTAAAAAAAGACTTTAAAGACTTAGAGAGTTTAAACACTTAAACTCCTTAAGAGTTTATTTTTTTAAAAAACAACTCTTTATAAGTGAAAGCACCGAGCTATAATTATTCATTCATTCCAATTAGTGACAAAGCATTCATTCTTATGAATAATAATATTCTGAGGGCACATTCAGTAACTTTCTGGGTAAGCTTAACTATTCTAAACTGATTTCAGTTTTATTGTTGGTGAAGACTTTAAGGAGAGTGCTTTTCTTCTGCTTTGAGATCTGCAGCCTACCAGCCACCCATTCTGCCCATACCTGTTTGTTATGAACCTACTATGTGCTGGACTGTGTTACAGGTAACGGAACAATCTCCACCAACCTCGTCAGGGAGTTCACAAGTCTGGCAAACTAGGGTAACAGCCGGCCTCAGAGCTGTCCATGGTTCCAGCAGTGGGCAGGCTCCACAACCTTCCTTCCTCTCCAGACTGTCAGCTTAAAAATTAGAGAGAGAGAATGTTCTCAGTCTCCTTCCAGTTTTCAAGAAAGCATCACAGCTGACCTTCCAGCATCCCTGCCTTCAACCTGGCAAGAGCAGGGACATGGCCAGTTAGCTGAGTAACTATCTCTTCTCTCCCAGAGGAGGATGGACCTGCCTCCTAACAGAAATGTCCCCAAGGGGTAGACTAGAAACTCAGGCATCCCAGGAACTGAATTCTTAAGGCCAGACACATGAATCTTGTCTAATGCTTGGATTTAGCAAAACTTCAGAAACAGTTTGCTGAAGGAACCCTCTCTCCCAAAGCAACAGCCTTCTAAGTAACATTCAAAGGGAAAATGTGACCAGTTTTTAGGTAGGAAAGGGAGTAGCCAGCTCCCTGCCAGACAGGAAGAATCTAGCATATGAAATGAAAGAGGCTTTTCTGTCCCATGGGCAGCAACGGGGAGTGCGGGGAGGGGGTGCGGTCTTTGTCAAATTATTGAAGAGATACACGGAGCATCGAAGTTACAAAAGAACATCCAACAGTGTTAAGCATCAATGTGAATGACAGACACAGAATGCAAATGCCTACTGTTCCCAAAAGAGACACCCACACATGCCAGCAGCAAGGAGCAGCAGGGGCAGGGGACTCGATGTCAAGACTTGGGTTCTAGTCCTGGCTATGTCACTGAAAGCTCAGGCTCCTCCTCCACAGAGTACAGACAAGGCTATTGGCCTCACGTAGTTTAATTCATTCAGCTGGTGACTTCAGGTAATACTTACCAAATGTCCGCTCTATGCCAAATACTGTGTGCCATGCATTGCCTCACATAATCCTCCCATCAGCCTCTAGGGTCTGCAGGAGCTCCTATTTTATTACCCAAGAGGCCCAGAGAAGGTGAGTTACTTGCCTCAGGCCACACAACTTAAAAGTGGTCCAGCTGGAATCACAGTTAATCACAGGACACAATAACCACACACTTCAAATCCCAGAAGATCAAAATTAACTGCATGTCCTACTTGCTTCCAAAAGACTTGGAGACAGCATATGGTAACAGCAACACGCAGTTAGACCTCCAGGTGGATGGAAAAGCTCCAGGGAGGGTGGGAACAGCCATTTCTGCTTAGCAGTATACGTCCACCGCTTGAGGGAGTGCCGTGCCAGCACAGGGGGGCTCATGGCTGCAAGTCACTGAATGAATGAATGACCGAATGAATGAACCCAAACACTGTAGCAATTCAGAAGAGAATGTATGCCCGCTTCCATGGATTCAAGTCCAACTCTACCACTTCCTAGCTGTGTGTAAAATGGGGTGACAGTAGTTCCCCATACAAGGAGTCAGTTGGAGGATGAAATGGGCTTACACAAGGCAGAGCAGTTAGGCATAACTTATGCAGAGCATAAGGCATAGAGCCTGGCCCACGCAAAATACTGAGTGTTGTCCGTGGCGATTCTGAGGACGAGTGGTTTGACCAGAGGGTTTCATACGTATGCTGTGACTGAGCACGGCGACAACCCTTCCTCCCTCCACGAGCACAGGGTGTGTACCCTATCCATCTCTAACAAAGGACACAAAATGAATGACACGGGCCTTGCCTTTCGGGAGCTCAAAATTAAGTAACCAGAAGGGTCAGCTAAAATACCACGTAATAACCTCTATAGAGATAGGAGGCAGGAGCAAGGTGCCGTTGGGTCAAAGTGGGGCTGGTCAAGGTTGGCTCCCTGCACCTTTTCCAGGAAGGCTGAGAGCCAGAAGGGCAGCCAGACAGAGAGAGAATGGCATGCTTTAGGCAGGGCCGGGGGTAAGAAGTTTGCCATCATCGACATCCCTGCTCCCTGGTGGGTCCCTCTCTGTGTGTGCCACACATACAATGCACGTTCATCCCTGGGCAGCACCCTCCAGGAGGCGAGGGGCCCCAGGGCTGACCCAGCAGCCTTAGAAGGCCCCTCATAAAAGATTAACAGCTTCATGAATCAGTGATACGGTTACTAGAGAAGAGTGCAGGAGGATCTGGGAATGGGCGAGCAACAAGGGCCCTTCCAGAGCCAATCCAAGCCCCCCAGTGGAAAGGAAGCAGGGGCGCGGCCGCTAATTGGTGGAAGCCAGACCCCAGGGCTGTCTCACGCACTCGTCAAATAGGTCTCACTGACCTGTCTTCTTTTTTGGGGTTCCCCCAGGACAGAGTGTGAGTTGAGGATGGGGTGCCGATGGTATATTTGGGAGCGATCCCAGGAGTGAGAGAAGGAGGGAGACACCAGGGAAGAGAGGAATGCTCACATGAGATCTGCTAGGGACTGCTTACAGCTTTCACGGGGAGTTACCCTCAGCTTTCTGGGGTCTTTGTGCGTTCTCTGCTTGGCTTTATAGCTGTCGCACTACCATCATTCTCCTCACCTCCCCCACTCCATTCCCCACCCCCTCCCAGAATTCTTTCATCCTGAGGGAGAATCTATTTCTAGGGGATGCCTCCTAGTCCTCAAAGAAGCTGCCGTTTTTAACAACAGAGAGAAGCTGCTGTCAGAGAGAAGAAGGCCTCTACCTTCCTGGTTCTGTCTGATGTGAAATCTCACCCATGGTTTCCCCAGCCGTTACTTCAGACCCCTGAAGTGGCAAGTGTGAGGGACGCCTCAGAGTGACGCTGGACATGGGTGTTTCCCGCAAGTCCTTTGTGAGGCTGGCTGGGGCCTTCTCCATCCCTCCCATCAGCAACAAAGAGGAGGTCACAGAGGTGATTACAATGCGGCTTTGGCCATGGTGGGGGTGACTTGAGGAGACCCCAGGTAGCTCCCAGGCCTCTCAATCCTCAGCCTGCAAGTGTCTAAGAGCAGGTGTTGTCTTGGAATTACACAGTGCCCCATCTTTACCTCCTTTCTCCCCATGCAAGTGTCTAGGAGAGGCCCCATATTTATTAGATATCTATCAACTGAGTATCAGACCAAGACAGATGCACTTGCTGCCTCCATAGAGCTTAGAGTCAGCAGGGACTCACACATTAAGAAAAACTAATTACATTATTAATTATTGAAATCATAATAAAAATGAAAGGGATTTTCAGAGAGTTGTGAGAACTTTCAAAATGAGTTCCCACCTAGGGGCAGGGAGAGGGATAGATTTGGCCAAAGGAAGTGCTCAGTTAGGTGCAAAGAGGGAAAGGGCATTCCAGACGGAAGGAACAGCATGTGCAAAGGCCCTGTGGCAGTAGAGCACTTCTGCTGAAATCACAGAGAAGAGGCTAGTATCACTGAAGCATAGCAGTCGGAGGAAAAAATGAGTCTTCAGAAGAAAGTGAAGGCCATACTGTACAGGACCTTTCAGAATTGGCAAGGAGCATAGATTTTCCCTGTATGCTGTGGAAGCCACTGGAGCATTTTAAGCAAGGGCCTGACATTAACACTATGGTTTATACTTTTGAAACATACCTCTGGCTGCTGGGTGAAGAATATTGAGAGTGGGAGTGGGGAGGCTGGGAAGACCAAAGCTAGCGAGGACAGCAGTGATGGTGGCCTAGACCAATATGCAGGCTGTGGAGGGGAGTGAGCAGAGCTGAGACAATCATCTCTTTGGGTGTAGGAGGTCCACTGCATGGACAAATAGGGTTGGGGCAGGAGAGGACCCTGATGGGAGATGAGGACAGGACTCAGGGGAAAGAGGAAATGATGGGCATTGCGCGTATAACACCTACTATGTATCTGGCATGTCACTCTCGCTACCTTCTTTTAATCTGCACAACCAGGCGCTGGGCTAGACACCACAGCCCATGCACAGACGACGTGAAATGACTTGCTCAACAACACACAGGTAGTAAGTAGAGAAGCCAAGGTTTTACTCCAGAATATCAGTCCCCAAGTCCACTCCTCCCAAAGGTTATGTGGAGACAAACCTTTATTTTCTTATAGTACATATTGATTTCCCCTTTATTTTTTTTTAAAGATTTATTTATTTGAGAGAGAGAGAGCAGGGTGGGGGTGGGTAGAGGGAGAAGAGAATCTTAAGCAGCCTCCATGCTGAGTGTGGACCCCAACACGGGGCTCAATCTCATGACCCTAAGATCATAGCCTGAGCTGAAACCAAGAGTCAGACATTTAACCAACTGTGCCACCCAAGGACCCCTGATTTCCCCTTTAAATCAAAATTTGAATTCTTCAAATAAAACATGAGCACACTCTCCTACTTAAAATTAAAATATTTCACTCAAAAAGAGGGTCCCCTTGACCAACAGAACCTGCCATAGTATCTTATTCCCTCCCCAGAGGTTCCACCTTCATGAATTTGGAGCAGATCCTTGCAGATCTTCTGCTACATGGTTACCTATATATGTACCCACAGGAAATATAAGCTATTGTTTTGTTGAGTTTTCTGTTTTACATGTATGGAATCAGACTATACATGTTGCCCTACAACTTGGTTTTTCCTCGCTCAACAGTTTGTCTTGGAGAGCCTTCTGTATGAGTACTTATGAATGCATCTTATTTTTTTAACTGTTGCATAGTATTTTATGGACTGGATGTACCACAGTTTATTTAACCCGTTTGCTTTCCAAAGACAGAAATGCATTTTTCTATAAATGTTGTAGCTTTTGAGGGGCTGGTATATCCTTTTTTCCTTTCAAAATATGAGACTTTTATTTATGTTAATGGAGGAATCCAGACCACAGTGACAACACAAATATTTAGTAACACCAAGCCTGGTGAGTAAGTTTTCCCATTTTCCTTCAGGTGCTTGGCATCCCTGGAAGCTATCCCTTGTCCATTGCCAAGTCTCTGTTTATAGCAAAAGGCTGTCTCGAGAGCAACAGGAGAATGGTAGTATCGTTGGCTTTGATTTCAGTGCTGTGTCCGGAAGCAGGCAGCCTGGCAGAGCAGGGAAAGGGTACAGCTGTCGACCCTCGAAGATCAGGATTCAAATCCTAGCTTTAGCTCTGTGACCCTGGACAAGTTACTTTACCTCTCTGAGCCTTGATTTGTCCAACCATAAAATGGATAAAACCCATAAAATGGCCAGAAGAAGTAAATGCAAGGCACATATACAAAGGAATGATCATATAAGAATACATACTTGGGGGCACCTGGGTGGCTCAGTTGTTTGAGCGACTGCCTTCAGCTCAGGTCATGATCCTGGAGTACCAGGATCAAGTCCTGCTTTAGGCTCCCAGCTCCATGGGGAGTCTGCTTCTCCCTCTGACCTTCCCCCCTCTCATGCTCTCTCTCACTGTCTCTCTCTCAAATAAATAAATAAAATCTTTTTAAAAAAGAATACATACTTGGACTCTTGTCGGCAGTATCAGTATAGTGGGTGTAATGGGGTACAGGGAGTCCCCTCTGGGACTAAAGGGGTTACATGTGATCACAGAACAATGAGAAGGTATAAATACTCTGTGCCACTCTGGTGTGTCATATGGGGGTGGGGTTTGAGTTCAAAGGGAAGAAAGGGGTATTCTGGCCAGATTCTTGGCATCGGCTGTGTGCCAGGCACTTCCCACATAGCTCCTCCTTTTAACTTCACCCCAGCGGACAGAGCTAGGTTATCCCTCTGCACCAGTTTGTGGAAGAGAAAACTGAGGCTCAGAGAGGGGGTGCCATTTATCCAGGGTCTCAGTAAGTGGTCAAGACTGCACTCTGTGCCTTCCTCCTCCGGACCTAAGAAACTTTGGCAGCGGCTGTGCAGAGCGCCCCCTCCTGGAGAGATAGAGAAGCTCCTCTCATGAAAAGCTCTCCCATATCCAGGTTCAACTAAGACTGTCAAAGAAGAGAAAAATGGATTTTCTGGCGTCCATTTTTCCAAGGGGATGAGATAAAAGCTTCTCAAAGGTCACCTCAGGACAGTCTGAATCACATCTCTTAAGTGAGATTGACACAGAGCGAGAATATGAAATGGCCACCATTTTGGTGTGTGCAATAAAGCTCAATTCTTTGAAGTTCGGCATTCCTTTGAGCAAGATAAGCATCCCCTCCCTTGGTGAAAAGGGCCTGCCCCAGGAATCAGGAGTCCAGCGCAGTGCTGCTGCTGAATCACCCTGTATCTGGGCCACGGCGCTTTCCCGTCTCTGGGCCTTAGCTTCCCTCCTCCTCGAACGGGAGGGTGAGACTGGCCAGCCACAGACTTGTCCCATTCCAACAGCAGGAGAAGCCAGAGGAGGGGACTGGCGGAGTCTGAGGGGTAGGGTTGCCAGAATTAACAAAGAAAACTACAGGATGTCTAGTTACATTTGAATTGCAGATAAACAAAAAATAATTAATGCTTTTATTAGTAGCGTGTCCCAAATATTATACAGGATAGTACTTACCTTTAAAAAATATTTGCTGTTTATCTGAAATTCACATTTAATTGGGTGTCCTGTATTTTATCTGACAACCCTACTCAGGGTTTATAGCTTCAAGGTGAGCCCCTGGCCACTTACCTCCCAACCAGATCCCCACCACCCACTCCCACACCATACCCCCAACATCCCCACTGTCTTATCCAGATAGAGATTCTGGAGCCATGAGCAGAGAGGTGTTACAGGTATAAGATTCCTACAGTGGAGTAGAGGGGTGGAAACATGGCCCGATGGGGGAAAAGACAGCCAGTGAATTTAAATCAGCGGAGAAGTTCGTGTCCGCATGCGTGTCAAGGTGGTTAGAGGGACACAACGTATAGGTTGCTCACAAGCTCCGGTTCCCTTCCATGTCGTGTCCACGTGTGTACACACAAGCTAGTGGCCATCGCATCTGTGTGTTCTGGAGAAAGAGGCCAATGCTAAGGCCATGCGCATTCACACTGTGTCTGTGTGCCTGTGTGTGGCTAGAGGCCAGCTCTGTGTGGGATCCCATGAACTGGTAAACGGCCGCCTCCACATCACCACCCATAATCATTAGAGGCCCTGTATCCGGAGAAGACCCCAGCTGGGGCCATGACATGCACCCGTCCATCAGAAACCCAGACATCATGCATGTGCTGGCCATGGACATGGTCAAAGAGCCATCAGATCTGTTCAAAGCCTATAGCGGCTTACAGACAGAAGCAAGTACAGACTGTGGGGCTCCCCACGGCATGGGCTGTTGTTCTGCAGAGGGGTTGTTGAGCCCAGGTTTGTTAAGTGGCTCTTACAGGTGGCCTGTGGCCACTTGTGTGTGCAGAGCCCTCTAGGCAGCCTCAGCACCCACATCCCCACGTCAGGGCCCCAGAGAGGCAGGAGAGGGAGGGAAGTTTCAGAAAGGCCTACTATGCCAGACATGACGGTCCTCCTCCAGGGGGCGCTGGAATCAGAATCTAGAAGACAGTGGCAGCAAGGGGTGGGTCTCAGTTGGCCTTGGACCTCAGGGCCAAAACCTGGCACAGAAGAGATGTCCAGTAAGTGTGTTAGTGAGTGACCTGGGTGACAAACGCTTTCAGGGAAGGACAAGAAGGATGGATTGCTCTTGGTAGGCAAATCAAGGAAGGCTTTCAAGAGGTAGTAGTAAACTTTCATCTGGGTCTCAGAAGACTAAGTAGCTCAACAGAGGGGAGGGGTGGGCCTTCTGGGCTAGGAATCAGATGAGCCGAGACACAGCAGATAAACGCCAGCAAATGCCAGACCTGTTTCAGAGCTTGGCAACACAGTGGGATAAACATAGGACTGAGAGTAAGGCAGGACGAGTCCTTTGGGACAATTTCAAAGAAGCCACCATGAGCATAAGAGTTGGTCACAGTCGTGAATGGGGAGCCATGGAAGGTTGTAGAGCAGGGCAGGGCAACCTTCAGCATGAACTCCTGGTCTAATCTCCTTTTCTGGTCTCTTTCTCTCCTCACCTTGTTTCTAGTTTTTCTCTGGGCTCCTTCAGCCACCAGTGGGAGGCAGAGGGTCTGACTATGGCCTCCACGTCCCCCTTGGCTTCAAGTCTGGCTCTCAGCCTCTCAAACCACAACACTCCTTCCCGCCTCTGCTGCCTCAAGGCAGATCGTGAGTCTAACATGCATGTGCAGCTTTCAGGGAGAGAGACCAGCCCTGAGGGAGCTGGCACTGTGCTGAAGAAGGCGAAAGATAGACAAGGCAGGCCCAGGCTCTGTCCCCTACCTGTCGTGGGACCTAGACAAGCCGCTGCCCTCTCAGAGCCTCAGCAGAAACCCCCTCGGGCCAAGGTTGCTCGTGAGGCTCAAGGGCAGCGCCGTGCCTAAAGCCCCTAGCTTGTTAGTTACATCCCCCCCCAACTCCCCCACTCCACCCTGTCCCCAGAAGAGGGCTGTCACAATGCACATGCCTGAGCCCCACTCCCAGAGTAACTGAGTCAGTAGGTCTGAGTGGGCCTCAGAATTCGCATTTCTCACATGCTCGAAGGTGAGGCCGAAGCTGCTGGTCTGGAAACCACCAAGTCATCCACCAGCACTCCCAAGGCCCAGGGCCTCGTGCCAGCCCATTTCAGTCAGAATCTCTAGGTTTGGGGCCTAGACATTAATGTTTTTTAAGCTCTTTGGTGATGCCAATGTACCACCAAGTTAGGAGCTGGTTAGGAGATAGTTAGGACTGGTTAGGAGCTAGGGGCTTGCAGCAACAGTAGCAGGTACTACTTATCAAGCCTTTACCCCAAGCCAGGCGCCTGTCCAACCAAGCACATTCTTTCAGTGCACTCTGTCCCCGCAGTGGCTGCATGAGGTGGTGCTAGCCTCATCCCCAAGTTGTGTGCCAGGAACTTGCTGCTGAGAACCATAGAGGTCACTGCCCAAGGTCACAGAACTGGAAGGTAGTCTTGGGCAAGGCTCAAAGTTAGGTCTTTCCTGCCATTTCACCATTTTGTTTTGAACATTGTGAATTCCCAAACATCCCAGCAGGGATTCCTTTGTAAGCAGCCTGCTCTCCCTGGCCTCTGACAGATGGGAAGCACATGATCTCCCCCTACTGTGTGAAACCCAGGCCACTCATCTGCACACAGACACACAGCCATACCCTTGAGTGGGCACGCACCTGCACGGACTGCCTCTCTCACCTACTAAGTCACACACCTGTCTTCTGAGTGCATCCCCTTGTCTGAGCCCTTTCTGGTTTTTAAATGCACATAAGGACCATGAAGCCACCTTTGGCCTTCCTAGGAGAGCACTCACCATTTGTTTCATCTGAAATTTCCTAAGCACCCCAGAGCCGACAGGATCAGGCTTGTGCAAGCCGATGACTTATGTTGGCTTAATCAGGTAAGGTCACTGTGGGGCACTTGTTCTGTGTCTACAGCCCACCCCCAACTAGATCAGGCTGGAGCAGGGCATGTGTGACCCCTAGGCTCTGTGGCAAGGGGCCTGACTCAGTTGCCTTCCCAGCAAAAGGACTCTGTGCCTCAATGTACATAAGTATGTTATGGGGCGATCGCAATAGAGGAAGAAGAACTTCACAGTTCACAGAGCATTGTCAGAGTCTTGTTTGATCCTCAAGCAAAATAACCTGAGGGTCCCCCAGAGAGGGAGAGTGATCTATTCATGGTCACACAGCAAGTAAAGACCCATCCAAACCAAGTCTCGGGACAGAGGTAGGAGTGTGGTGTGGCGGCCTTAGTGGGTCCAGACACAGTCTCACATAGTAGCAATGCTGACAGAAATACTCAGGAAGCACATTCCAGCCCCAGAGGAATAGTAGTGGTGGGAGCATGATAGTGGTAGCGTGGTTGTTAGTAGTAGTGTGGTAGTTAGTGGTAGAGTGGTGTTAGTTAGTAGTAAGTAGCATGGTAGTTAGTAGTAGTGTGGTGGTTAGTTAGTTGTAGCATGGTAGGTAGTGGTAACAGCTGCATCTATGGTTTATGGGGGCCAGTAAGGGCCATGTACCAGCATCTGGGGGAGCACTTTGTTTTGGTACCAGCACCCAACAGCAGATGGAAAGTTACTTTTTACTTGTGATCATGTGCGCAGATAGCAGGCAGGTTCACTCAGCCAGACAATGTCCCCCCTCCCACAAATATCAGCCAGATTCAATGGGCAGGTTTCGTTACAGCACCAAAACTCCTCTGGTACCCCTTTGCTGGGAACAGGGATGCTCAGCCTTGTGGAGGTCTCAGAACAGGAAAGAAGAACTGAGACATCATCTGGATGGCTCAGAACACTCCCTCTGAGCCCCTCCTGACGGCCAAAGGTCCCTACTTTTGACAGAGCCCAGCCTGTTGGCATGGAGTGCCTTGTTTCAATGCCCCACACCCAGGAAGAGCAGAGCCCTGCCCCCAATTACCTAGCCCCAAAGTCAGTCAGATTTTATACGCCCCATTTCATCATCTTGCTCCTTCATTCTGACCTCTGAGTGTCTGCAACTTTACTTGCTTCAATTCTCCTTTTTTATCCTAATGAATTATGCATGTCGTACCTCCAAAGTAGCTTATAAAAGTTTGTCTCATACAAAAAGATTTTAAGAGACTGAAGTAAGGAAATTCAAAGGGAAGAAAGGAGGAACAAGATTATGATTTACAGGCACAACACATGGCCCTCAGCCCTCCATGCAGCTCCAAGAGGTGAACTGCAAATTCACTGCTGGGATACCAGGCAGGCCAGGGCAAGAAGGCAACAAGAGGAGTGCCGTGATCCAAAGTCTTCATTTGATAACCCGCACATCACATGATGACCCGTGTGGCACCAAACAGATGTGTCCTCTCCGTGGAGACCATCTGCCCCCTCTCTGGAGGGACACACCAGGGATGCTCCAGCCACATCAGCCTTTTCCAAGCCCTTTGGGGTTTCTTCTGCTTCTTGTCAACCCCTCTTCCCCCACCCCAACCCATTTACCTGATTAACCCTCACTCCTTCTGAGCTCACCCAATTACACTTCCTCCAGGAAACCCTTCCTGGCATGGTGGTCTTACTCAGTGCAGTGTCTCCACCATGCAGTGCGATGTTTGGCTTATAGTAGGTGCTCAATAAGTATTTGTTGATTGACTAAATAAGCAAGTGGATGATTGGATGCACACTATCTAATAGGATCCTAACTACTTTCTCTATCTTGAGAAGGGTTGAGAAGGGGTGGGGGAACTTAAGCCTCTTTAGATAGAAGGAACCAGAGTCCCTGAGGCCCTGGCATCTAGGGACAGGACACCATGGCAGGTTGGCCAGCCTCTGAGTGTGCTCTCCCTTCTCCCCTCCCTAGACATCCTTGCACTTCAGCCCACTGGTGAGAAAGTGCTGCCCTCCAAGAAAGCCAGGACACCTCCCTGCACTTTCTCTTCCTGGTCCCTGGGTCTGCACTCGTCCAAAAATGCCAAGGCTCCCTCTACTCCTGAAAGAATTTCAGCTGGTACTCACTGTCCCCCTGAGCTTTCCTTAACAGCAAACATGTCCCCAGAGCCACCATGAGGTCAGTGTTTGGGTCAGAGAGCTCTTAGTCACAAGTTCCATCTCCCTGGGGTCCGTACACAGATCCTTGCCTGAGCCACACATTGAGATTTTTATGTGGTATCACCTGAGTTTTTAATGTCTATGACAAATTATCATTCTGTTAACAGGTGCAGGTGCACAACTGACCAAACAAGGACTCTCTGATGGCCTGAGGCTGCCATTTGTGGCACTCAGGGCTGGGTCCAAAAGAGCTAGGAAGGAAACTGCATTCCAGGCAAAGGAATGAGGACTAACAGGGGCAAGTCTCAGAGGCTGGGAGGGTGGGGCGAAAAACCAGTTGTGTCCAGGACAGCTGGATACAGAGGAAGTATGGGGTGAAGGTTCTTCCAATTGCCAATGATAACAAATAGCCATTACAACAAATAATTCCTGTACAACCAAATTTCCCATGCTCTGCACTTGGCTTTCTCCTATCGTGCCTAATAGAACACACAAATTTCGATTCTGGTAGAAGGATTTGCACAAGTGCTGGAGGTTTTTCACCATGAAGGCACAATGACTGTGCCTGTAAATTTACAGAGAGCTTTTGCACACGTTCCTCTGTGTATGGCTCACCACCATCTAGGGGTTATTTTGCTCTCATTTTATTGATGAGGAAATTGAGTCTCCTAGGGTTGAAATTACTGGCCAAGTTCATCCACAAACCTGACTCCTCACTCAGTACTCTGTCCTCTGCCTCTTGTGCAAAAAGACATTCACACTGGAAAACCCCAGCCCCACACAGCTTCTGATATCAATTCGCCAGCACTGTGTTTCTGAATTTTCACGGCCTTGATGGTTTTGTCTGGCAATATTTGACACGGAATGTTAACTTTTAATATGCTAAGTGGTGAGATGATCTTTAATCTAAATTGAATCTCCAACACCATTCATCTCTCACATCACCTTCTGTTGTTTCTGCTCCCCAAAATAGTCATGTTAATTTTCAGTCAGATGTTCCCCACCCCATAGCCTTGAGGGTTTTGCACCAGCAACCCCAGGGCTGAATCTAGCTCTCAGTTATGTTGTATTTGGTCCCGAACTGTTCCTAATGGGGAAATTTTACATGAAATTCCAAGTGTCCAGCTTCTCTTGGAAGACTGACAGATCTGCCACTCTGGGTGCACATTCTCCCACAGGAACTTAGCCCCAGTCGCCACTACTCCCTGTTGCCTCCTACCCATCTACTTCGTGCAAAACCTGCTTGGTCCTCCAGCTATGCAGATTTGCCACCCCTGCACTGTGCTCTGACCCAGGACCCAGAATCTCAGTGCCAGCTTGTGAATCCCTAGACAACAGAACCCCTGAACCATGAGCAAACTCCCAGAACTCGAGAACACCCACATTTTCAACTGGTCACCCTGTAGACTCCAGAACACTTGAATCACAGACCCTCAGAAGGCTCACCTCTCTCTGAATCAATCAAGATAGGCCCAGGAGATAGGCTGGCCCCAACATTGCCAAGCTGCTTCTACAGGAAGCCCTTGTTTACCAAACCTATGAAGAGCCCCCAGATATGAACAGACCACAGCAGGACCACTTCAGGACCTGTAGACCTTAGAACCCCTGGGATCCTCAGGGCCCACTCATCCTATTGAACTCCTGTACTATCAAGATGGGGAAACGGAAGCTCAGAGAAAGGAACTGACTAGTCAAAGCCCAGCAAACTGTCATCACAGGCCAGTGTTGACTGGTCATAACCCCTTTCTTCAGAGGCCCACCACTCTCCCCATTTCTCCCTTCTTCCCTTTATCAAAACCCACTGCCAGGAAAAAAAACCTAAACTCATTTATACTGTGGTGGCCAGAACTGATGATGGTTTCCCTTTCCAGGGACTCTAAAGGAATCAGAGCTTTTATTTAAAGGATTAGGCCTAAGTAGAATAATTTCAAATGTTGACTATAGGTAGAATTGAACAAAGGCGGGAAGACAAGGAAACTTCCTAAAGTTCCTAGAGTCATACTGTGTCATGCCTGCTTGCTCTCTATGTGGATAGCCTAGATGGCCACTCCAGCATGGAAGGGTAGAGGCAACACTGCCATGGGCTTAGGCAGGGCTGACTTGAGTTCTCAGGGCCTGGAAGCCGCTCCAACACAGCAGACTGGTCTCATGAGGGCCTCAGTTTTCCCATCTATAAAATGGGTATAACGTAGCTCTGGAAGCCCTCATCCTTATTGCACAGGCAGAACATTGGATCTCCAGAGCTTACCTGTACTGCTAGGCTGGTGTGGGATCTCCCCCAGAGCAAGCCCCTCTGTTTCCAGGCTTTCCCCACAGGGTCTCATTCAGCCTGGCTCTTGGAAGCTGGCCATGGAGGTCTCACTATCAGCATCAGAGGAGGCTCAGTGCCTAGAATCCAGACAGGGGACATGTCTGCCTCCCTGTACCCCTGACCATAGGTTGTTGGACTCCCAGGACCACTGAACTCGTATGTCCATGGGCTTCTGGGCTGTTTGCTTCATATCACTCTTCCCAGCATGCAGCACCCAGCACCAAGCTGGGCTCACAGGTGGAGGCCTGAGAAACACAGGTTGAATGAGTGAATGAATGGATAAGTTAAGGAATGACTGTTAGAACCCTAAAACCATCTGATATTGAACCCTCGGGGCACCTGGATGGCTCAGTTGGTTATGTGTCTGCCTTCAGCTCAGGTCATGATCCCAGGATCCTGGGTTGAGCCCCAGCTTCGGGCTCCCTGCTTAGCAGGGAGTCTGCTTCTCCCTCTGCCCCTCCCCTGCTCACACTCATTCCCTCTCTTTCTCTCTAATAAATAAATAAAAATAAAATAAAATAAACCACTAAACCCTCATAATGGTAGCAGCAGAATATTCCAGGACTCTGACCCCAGCAGGTTAGTGGTACTGTTCTGCGGATCCCTCCAGATTCCCCCTTCTCTGGAATAGACTGAGGCTAGAAGTCTGATGGGGGTATGCCTCCCCCCAACCCCTCCATGCCCACCCTCCAGGTATCCTCATTAAGCTGCAGGTGATCTGGGGTTAGGCTGGTCTCAGAGATAGGACAGACACTGCCCACCTGTGGGGGACTGCTTGTGCTGTATTCCTCGTGATGACACCCCCTGCCAGACTCAGAACACTTGGGCATGTCACCTGCATTTGGTGGGTAAGGAGGATTCTAATGTGCTTGGTGGCCTCAGGGCCAGGACCTGAGGGACAGGAAGCAGACCAGTCCTTGCACCCAGGACACCACGGCCCAGATGGGACACAGATCTAGTGACCAGGTCCGCCTTGCTGCTGAAGGCCACCTAGGGGTGAGGGCAGGGGGCTGCTGTCCGCTTGGGGTGGAGGGGAGCTCTTGTCAGCAGAGGCACCCAGAGAAGATGGACAGCAGGCCACTTTGTGGGGTTGTGAACAGTGAGTAAGGCAGGAAGTATGCCGGGGCACTTGTTGTGGAAAAAGTAAAGGTACACCAGTGACTTGGGGTGATACAGAGTGGCATCGAAGGAAGGAGAGAAGCAAGGAGAAGTGCTGACGTCCGAGGGCACCCAGGAGCCCGTGAGCCTGTCCTCTATCACACACCCGAATTCCATCATGACGGCTGGTATTTCAGGCTCCTCTTCAAAGGCACAAAGGCTGCAGGGTGATTTGCCAAGGTTTTGGTCATTCACCCCTTGGCGCCAGTGAGTGTGGGAGAGGACTTATGGACAGGCACATCGAGCGGGGCAGAGGGCAGGGGAAGGCCACACTGACAACATGAGCTACACCGACAGAGGGACTGGCCTGGTGTGGCCGGGGGTGGGTCAAGGGGTGGAAATACGCCTACACGCGAGGCTCGGGGTCGGACAAAGGGGCCAGAGCACCAGGCTGGGAGAGGTGGACTTCATTCTGGAGGCCATGAGGAGCCTCCCAGTGTCGCTGAGCAGGGACTAAGGATCAGACTGGTGAGTCAGAGAGAATTATCTGGAAGTGAAGAAATGGTGGGTTGGAAGCAGACCACTGTGTCCCGGCCCTGCGTGATGAGGATTGTGTTGCAGCAGCCTACTGGTCCACAGGATAGACCAGGACCACTGGCCTCCACTGAGTGTCTGCCACCCCCCCCCCCCAGATGCCACCTGAGCATGTCACGTGTGTCCTCTGTGCGGCCAGCTGCTCCAGGAGGGCGCTCTGCCTGTCTCCCTCACTGTTCTTGCCCAGTCTCTGGAACAGGGTTGGGCACAGAGTAGGTGCTCAACAAACACTGATCTTGTGGGTTATCTCATGAGATGCTCACAGCCACTCATGGGCTAGCAACAGTCCCCACAGCCATCGCAGAGGAGGACACCAAGGCTCAGAGAGCTGGAGGCACAGCCTGGGTTTTGAACCCAGGCAGAGGTTTCCAAGACTGTGCTCAGCGGGAAGGGCAGGGGGAAATGCAGAGCAGGAGCAAGGGTGCAGTGCAAGGTGGGCCTGGTGCTGTGTATGTGCTTCCTGTGGCCACCGTAACAAGTGACCACAAACTGGGTGGCTTTGAACAAGGGCACTTTATTCCCTCACAGCTCCAGAGACCAGAGAAGTCTGGAGGTGAGGTGTCAGCAGGGCCGTGCTGCCTCTAGAACTCTAGAGCCCCTTCCCTTCCTAGCTTCTTTGGGCTTCTTCGTGGCTCTGGCATTGCTTGGCTCCTGGCTGCCTCTTACCATCTCTACCTCTGTCTTCACAGAGCCTGTGCCCTCTGGGTCTAGGTCTTCTCCCTCTGTCTCTTGAAATGACATTTGTCCTTAGTTTCAGGGCTCACCTGTATAATCAGGGCGATCTCATCCCCAGATCCTTAACTTAATGACGTCAGCAAAGACCACTTTCCTAACAAAGTTCTCATTCACAGTTTCCAGGGATGAGGATGTGGACATATCATTTGGGGATGGGGGTTACTATTCACCCCACTGCGTGGTGTCTCTGGCATTTCCCAGATGCACACTGCGGGCCGGAAGTGAGTGTTGGGCGCCGGGCTCCCGACTGGTGCCTGCAAGTTTCCTGCTTTGTGTTCCTCCTTTCTCTGTGCTTCGCCACGGGGGAGGGCCGTCCCCACTTGGGACAATTCCCTGAAACCTGAGCATCTCTCCCAGGCCTCCCAAGCCAACCTTTCTGCATTCTGTCCCCAGGTTTGCCGGGCACCGCTCCAGATCTGGAAAAGAGAAAGCAGATTTTCGGGCAAAACTTTATACCTCCAAAGAAGCCAAAAACCTTCCTGCAGCTGGTGTGGGAGGCACTACAAGATGTGACGCTGATCATCCTGGAAATCGCGGCCATCATCTCCCTGGGGCTGTCCTTTTACCACCCACCTGGCGAGAGCAATGAAGGTAAGACCCTGTTCCCCACCCAGCAACAAGCAGCCTGGCCACATCCCAGGGCACCCAAGTGAGGGAACATAGGCCCAGGAGGCAGGGCCTCTCCCAGAGTCCCTGGCCCCCAGTTTTCCCTCATGTGAGACGTAAGGATTGCACTGACAGTGAGAATAACCACAGTGAGCATTTATTGAGCACTTACAGCCCATCGAGCTCTGGGCTGAGATGTCATCTTCCTAAGACACCATGAGGCAAAGGCCATGATTATGCCCATTTTAAAGTTGAGGAAAACAAGGTATAAGGCACTAACTCACTCAAGGTCACTGAGTAGGTGCTGGATCAGCTACCACCTTGCATGTGGCTGCCCCAGGCTTCCTCCTCCCAGTCTCCTCTTGGATTGCATCTTTTGCACAGTGCATGAGAAGGACTCAACATCCGTGCCGCTCCTCCTGTTTCACGGTCCTGTCCCAGGGTTGGTTCAGAGTATCGTGCACACACTCATGGGGCTGATGCTGAATATGTTTCCCAAGTGAGGAGGCCCGATCTTAAGAGGGCCTCCCAAAATGTGTCCCTGCATTCTGAATGGGGACACTGCTCTGTGGACCGAGGAAGCACTGTCCCATTCACACAGAGAGGGTCCTGCAGGAGACCCACTCTTCTCAAAGTCAGAACTCAGACTCCTAATGGGAAATTTCAACTTTCCCTCATCCTTTCATTCCAGAAACCGAGCACCTGCTCTGGGCAAGGACTTTATCAACTTGATGACTCTTTCCTTTACGATGGCAAAGTCGTTCAAACCTGTCACACAACAGAGGAAGAGAGACAGACAGACACACACACACACATACTATGGGATAAAGGGGCTCCCATAAGATATATTGTTTTGTTCAATTTTTATAATCTGATTTTTCATTAGTAGGATATTATAAACACTTGTTATTAATTATGATTTGGCATTTTCCTAATTAATGCACTGCCTAAAGAGATAATCCTACTATGTTCATTACTTCAATCAAGCAAATAAAAAGTGAATAGCTTATAAGAAATAACCACCATGGGCCTCATTTCCCCAGACAAGGAGGTGGTCTCCGAAATTCCTTGAACATGTGTCCTCTCACCCTCTCCCAAGCCTGAGTTGCTCAAGAAATGAGATTAACAAGTCTATTAGGCCAACTACCTTAATTTTATAAGTAGTATTACTAAGTTGCTTTTTATCCTGCATGACCTCTTTCCAGAGAACATTTCAAGACACAAGAAAGATTTCACAAGACAAAGTCAAATAGGAAATGAGACAGGAAAGGAATGGAAGCGAATAAACCAACTATATTTGCTACTGTGTTTGAGATTTAAATTTGACTTTGAGCTTCCTGGCAGCCAGGGCAGGAAGGGAATTAGGATCACTCGCATAGCACCAGCTTCCACAAGGAGGGAAAACAGTGCTTTAGAAAGACAGCATGTCCCCTGATGGTGAATTCTTTTTTTTTTTTTTTTTAAGATTTTACTTATTTATTTGACAGAGAGAGATCACAAGTAGGCAGAGAGGCAGGCAGAGAGAGAAAGGAGAAAGCAGGCTCCCTGCCAAGCAGAGAGCCCGATGCGGTACCTGATCCAAGGGACCCTGAGATCATGAGCCGAGCCGAAGGCAGAAGCTTAACCCACTGAGCCACCCAGGTGCCCCTGATGGTGAATTCTGGGATGAACTTTCAATTAGGACATTATAAGAGCTGCATATTAGGAAGCAATCTTTGCTGCTTTTCATAGAACATGTAGAAGAAGATTGTACATGGTTATTTGAATAAGCCTGGAACTAAGCTAAGGGTGCAACACACAGCATAACACTAATGATAATTCTTCTTACTATTAAACTTCTTACTATTATAGCCACCACTAGTGGGAGCGTTTATAGTAGAGATTCATTTGATCTTCCCAACAACCCTGTGGGTAGCTGCTATTATCCAGGAGCCAAAGTCCTGAGACAGTAAATGACTTGCTAGGTCACACTCTAGGAAGCAGCAGAACCATGACTCAGACCCAGACATTCTAGCTTCTGAGCCCACACTCCCATCCTCAGCTGCGTTTCCTCAGGAAGGGATGGGACTGACTCAGTGCCACCCAAGTAAGTGTTTTCCTGAGACCCAGTTGAGATTGGAAGTCAGAGGGCAGATGGTGGAGGGGGTGTGGTGGGAGCAGGAATCAAGGTCCTAGTGTGCTCCAGAAGGAGCCACCCCACAGATAGGCCTCCTAACAGATGGCTACAACCTCTTCCATTCTAGAGAGGTGGGAACCCAGGACCCGAACGGGGAAGGACTTGCCCAAGGTCACACAGCTTGTTAGGCAGTGGGACTAGATAAACCCATGTCTTCTGGTGCTTTCCACGGCCCCTCCCTGCCTCCAGCTGAGACACTAGCTCAGGCCAGGATCTAGGTAGATGAGGGTAGCTGCATATATTCCAGCCCCACAGAGTAAACTTCCTGTACTCTCCAGTGCCCAGACCCGCACATGAGCTCTGAGTTCTGGACCTTCCATGTTGCCAGGACCGCCGCCCTGCCAAGTCAGACTCAAACTTCATCAGTTATATCCAAATGAGGCTAGTGATGGACTTGGAAGATGTAGAAACTTGAAGCAGCCACAGCCCTTCCCTGTTTGCTTTCTTGGCTCAGAGACCTCCAGATATTTGTCAGAGGTACACCCATGTACATGCTAATCCCACACCTGGGATTAGCACACTCAATGCTCCTAACTCCCTACCTGTGACAGCTGCCCTAGTGTCAGAGTTCTAGCCAAGTGACAGGCACATAGTAGGTGCTTAGAAAATATTTGTGTCTCTCCAGTTTCAAGGACTCTTCTTTGATGCCAGGGCCCAGTCACCATCTAGGAAGCAGCTTCCCCATTTTATTGATGGACAAGTAGAGATAGACCCAGAGAGGTCAAACAGTTTCCCTGAGCTCAGATGGACAAAAACCAAACCCTATAAATCCCCAGGTCCAGAGAGAGCAGCCACAGGCTCCCAGACCCTGTGGCTACAATCTTTAGATCCAGTCTGAAGAATCCCCCCCCAGAAGAGACCTCAGCAGGCCTGCTCAGAGTCCCCTTCCTTCCCTTTCCTTATCTCTTCCCCCCAGCTGCACCAGGGGCAGTGGGCTTGTTCCCAGGGTCCAGCAGCTCCTGGAAGCTGAAGGCCTAAGCCAGCAATCCACAGCCCCACTTTCTGGCCATTCCAAGGCACTGTATGACCATCAGACAGTTCTCAGAAGGAAGCAAAAATTGATGGGCTTTTGCTGACAGAGTGCCCTCAGGACCCAAAGGCTCCTTGGTATTGAATAGGCAAAGGCAATAGGCAGGGTTGGGAGTCAAGGAAACAGAGTGAATCCTACTCAAACACCATACCCTTGGCTTCCAGAAGCCATTCCAAGGAGAGTAGCTCATGAAAGTGGAGAGAAGACCCACATTTATCGTGTATTCAATATAGGCCAGCTCCTTACTGGGCTCTGGGCTCACAAAGTCATCCCACGTTACAGCTGTCCAAACTGAGACTCAGAGAGGCCAAGTCACTTATCCAAGGTCACACAGTAGAGCCTTGATTTGAAGTTAGGTCTTAATAGCTCCAGAATCCAAATTTCCATGGCCTTGAGTTATCTGTGAGTATCCTAAATGCTCCAGTAACTGCTGAGATATGTAATGGGGAGGGCCATCAATGAAGCACACAAGAGTCTTCCCACTTATAAAGCAAGTAGCAGAGGCAGAGGGTAACAAAAGTCCTGTAAAGCAAAGCACCGAGGCTCTACATCTCAAGTCACTACTCAAAGCCCAAAAGAGCACATTTCCATGGACTGGGTTTCTGTTTAGCAAGGTTCATCCGAGTTCCCCAGTCTCTGGGGCTTCCACTGGTGTCAGTTACGATGGAGAAAGGGCACCCTGGTTCCCCTCTCCCGGTCATCACTTGGTGCTGGGCTGGATGTCCAAGGTTCTCTTCCAGCCTGGCTGTGGAGCTCAAATGCATTTACACATCCCATTCACCAGGCAACAAGGAACAGCAGCTTTCACTTCGTGTGCTCAGTGAGGTGAGGGCTTTATGGAAACACTCTCTCCCTCTGTCTTCTCAGCCACCTACGATGGAATGCCTGTCCTCACCCCCATTTCCAGATGAAAAAAACTGAGGCACGGTGGCAAAAATAGCTAGGTCAGAGGCATGCAGCAGTGCAGTAGCGGAGCTGGAATTCAAAGCCAAGGCTGGCCCGACGTCAGTTAGCATAAGCACAACTATAATGATCATTAGCACTAAAGGCTGGTTCAGCTAAACAATTTAAAATTATTGAAGAAGGCTGAAATTCCAAAAGAAAGAGTGACATCGAAGACCTTGTGCAATGAGATGGTTATTTACTAACCTGCAAGGAGTGATTGGTTCAGTAAAAGCCATAGAATTTTCCAATGACCTATTGCTGAGCCTCATGATTCTGGACCATCCCAAGCTTAGACCCACCAGCTAGCCTTGACCTCCACCTCTCTGAGTGCTGGAAAACATTCTCTGATACCACTTGGCCTTTTTGCCTTTGACCCCTGGCTTCCCAGAAGCTCCTGCCAGGATCTCTTGAAACTGTTCTCTCTTCCTTGGGACTGAATCGGGCTTCCAGTCAGCCATGGGTCTTTGGCAACGTGAGGCCAGCACATGGCAGAGGAGGCCACTGGGCTCAGGGACAGTGGGAAGGCTAAGTCCAGTGTCCTATTTCAGGCCTGGATTCAAACCCCAGATCTGCTATCTGACCCCAGGTAAGTAGCCACCCCTCTCTGAACCACTTCTCTTGGCCGGCTTGAGAATTAAAATGAACACTGCGTACAAGTGATTTGTGAATGGCCCAGTCCTCTGCCCAGCCACCTTGAAAGGGAACCTCTCGAGTTTTCCAGGGATGGATAGTCAGAGGATGCTGCTCGGGGTCACTTTCCATGGAGGAGGCTGTTCATCTCCTGGTGGGAAAAAGGGCCTGGGCTAGTCCTGGCTGCAGCACCCACCTTGGCTGTCCCCTCCCTTCTCTGAGCCTCAGTTTCCTCACCTGTAAGTGGAGGTAATAATTTTCCCTCCCTGGATCCTTGTGGAGATGTGGGAGGCAGGGTGTGTGGAGAAGTTTTGGAGAGGCCCTAGGACTCAGCACCCCATGGGCAGGATGTGAGGCCTTTGTATCAGATGTGTCTGCTCTTTTCTGTTCACAAGGTGAGACTGTCAAGTCTCAAGCAGTCTGGGGAACTGGAATGAGGGGTTCAGTGGTGTGAGAGTGTGGGATACAGTGTCACTGTAGGACAGATAAGCAGCCCACAGCCTGGACTGTGGGTGTCCTTTCTGTGTAGTGGGAGGGCATAAATGTCATACCCTGAGTTCTGGCTTGGGCTTTCACTATCCTCTCCTAGAACCTGGAAGGAGGTCTCAGTGACTCCCATTTTGCAAAGAACACTGCAGTTCAGGGAGGACAGTGAGTTACCTAGGATCGTACAGGGGCAGTAGCAGAATTCTTACCAGCCCATTGGACATGGCTAGAGCTGTGGTTCCTGCCCCCCACCCCCTCCCCACTCCCAGGCCTGCTATCTGGAGACCAGTCTCACAGTTGCTGGAAGCACGGAAGGAAAGTGCATCATCAAAACTGCCCTCTAGGCCCTAAAGCACGTGCAGAACTGATCATCTTCATTCTGTTACATCCTCATTCCTCTTTTCTCATGAATCAGGCCTCTCCCCTGTGCTGGGTCTATGCTAGAGCCACCAGGGACCTCACCTTGACATTCAACCCTCACAATAGGTCCCAGACAAAGAATATTCATCCCTTTTTACAGAGGTGAAAACTGAGGTTCCAAAGGAGAAGTCATTTGCCCAAGATCTCACACCTAGAATGAAAGCAGGAACCTGAAGGGGTTGCCACCCAGACACACTGAATAAATTTAATAATGCTCATCTAATTACCACCTTTTTTTTACCTCAGCCAAGCTGGGATTTAATTCCAGACCTGTAGGCTCCTCCTGCTTGGCTGACCCCATCCTGCCAGCTTCCCTCTGCTTTCTGCAGGATGTGCGACGGCCCAGGGCGGGGCAGAGGATGAAGGGGAGGCAGAGGCCGGCTGGATCGAGGGGGCAGCCATCCTCCTCTCAGTCATCTGTGTGGTCCTGGTCACGGCCTTCAATGACTGGAGCAAAGAGAAGCAGTTCCGGGGCCTGCAGAGCCGCATCGAGCAAGAGCAGAAGTTCACCGTGGTTCGGGCTGGCCAGGTGGTCCAGATCCCTGTGGCCGAAATTGTTGTTGGGGACATCGCCCAGGTCAAATATGGTAAGTGTCCTAGCCACAGGGCCAGGTGTTAGAGCTTGAATCTGGGCAGAGGTGGGACAGGAAAGGCAGGCCCAGAGAGGCTGGCCCAGGGAAGGGGGTCAGTCCCTGAAGGCTAATCCTGAGCCAGGATGTCTTCTGAGATCCTTTGGGAAATAGAAGGCTACATCCTAGAGGAGGTAGGATTCCAGAATCTATGTAAAGTCAGAAATGGCAAATACAGGGCACGTGTGCTACTTTTCTCCCAATCTACACCTGTAGCAGACATTATTAATCAATCACAGCTCAGAGTTTAGACACAAAAGTCTTCCCAACCCAATACTCCAGGGACCACTAACACTCAGAATGGGTTTATGAGACAATATCCATTTCTTATATCTGATTGAGTTATTCTTGGTTGTCTTGGAGGTTTGAGAAGGTGTTGTAGGGAATGGATGTAAATGAGCAAACATTCTAGGCCTATAATACTGCCATAGAGAAAGTGATCAGGCTGGCTGGCACCAAAGGAGGTTTAGGCAAGATGTGTCCTAGGTAAGTCGAGGCAGAAGATGGGGGAGAGATTGCCATGCCCTCTTCACTCTGCCTGAGGGAACTTGGTTTCCTCTGATAATGTGCCTGTCTTAGGGTCCCTCAGCATAGTCAGGACAGACCTGTCCCACCCAAAACAATTTCCCAAACTATAGTTGAGACAGAGAAGTATGAATCATTGAGGAAACTCGACCCCAAATCCACACCAGGCCAAGAGAAGCACTTTATAAACCAAAGTACATGCCCACTCAAGCTAGGGCGTGTACTTGTTCTTGGCCCAGCCTCTGCCTCTAGGCCTTGTGCCATCCACCTTGGCTCCATGTTTCAGTTGCCTATTGCCTGTGATGGGCACCATCTTAGTTCCACACCCTGGGACCTCAAGGCAACAGGTCCCGAATGGTGAACTTGACCTTGCAATCACACCTTTAAGGGAATGTTCCAAGACCCTCCAGCCACCTGAGATCCTGCTGAGTCTGTTGCCCTTCCCCCTCACCAGGTGACCTCCTCCCTGCTGACGGCCTCTTCATCCAGGGAAATGACCTCAAGATTGATGAAAGCTCCCTGACCGGGGAGTCTGACCAGGTGCGCAAGTCCGTGGACAAGGACCCCATGCTGCTGTCAGGTGAGATGTGGCCCAACGGCAGGCTCACTCCCATTGCCAGTTCCCGCCTCAATGCTGCAGGGCCATCTGTGTCCCTGTCATGAGGCTGGAAGTTCTCAGAGATTTGTTCCTTGGCTCCAGACCTTTTCCCCCAACAAATGTACTTTGAGCCTACTCTGCACTTGGCACTGCTCCAGGCCCTGGGGATAGTACAGTAAATAACATCAACAGAGAATCCCTGCCCTCACAGAACTTACTTTCTAGTGACATGGCCTTCTGGAAAGTCAGACACCAAAGCCTGTTCTTGTCAAGGATAAGTAAGATTCCCTCAGGTAACAGTTATTTGGGGCACCTACCATGGGCCAGGCACTGGGCTTGGTGCTAGGGAGTGAGGCTGATGAAACCACTACCTAGAGAAGCTTGTGGTGTAGTGAGAGGAGATGGGCATTGCAAAGCCCCCAGATGGTGGTAGGTATATGATGGAAATAAAGCAGAACAATGGGAGGCAGGTGGCCGAGGCGTCAGGGAAGGCCACGTTTGAGTTGTGTTGTGAATAAGGAGAGAGAGCTGGCTTTGTAACTTTGGGGGTGAAATGTATACCAGACGGAGGGAACAGCAAGTACAAAGACACTAAAGCAGGAAGATGGTGAGCAAAATGGAGATGGTGGAGGGCCCAGATGTCGTGGGCCATGGTCAGAAGCTTGGAAATTTTCTAAGTGTGATGAGAATCATCTAAAATAGTTTTCAGGGGCGCCTGGGTGGCTCAGTGGGTTAAAGCCTCTGCCTTCGGCTCAGGTCATGATCCCAGGGTCCTGGGATCGAGCCCCACATCGGGCTCTCTGCTCAGCGGGGAGCCTGCTTCCTCCTCTCTCTCTGCCTGCCTCTCTGCCTACTTGTGATCTCTGTCTGTCAAATAAATAAATAAAATATTAAAAATAAATAAATAAATAAATAAATAAAATAAAATAGTTTTCAGCAGTGAACTGGTCACACGTACATGTTTTAAATCTGCTTCTGGCTGCTGTAGGGGGAAAGAGAGGAGGCAGAGAGACCTTGCAGAGGTGAGTCCCCAGCTGGATGAGACAACCCCCTAACAGGGATACACGAAGGGTCTCCTTGTCCAGCACTGCTCAGCAAACATCCTCTGAGCAGCAGCTGTGCTGGGCCAGGCCCTGTGTTGAGCACTGGACCCAGGATGACTCAGAGCCTCCCCTGGCCTTGAGAGCCCCCAGCTCACAGAGGCTAGGGGAAGCAGACGTGCAAACAGATCATCCACAGTAGAAGAGTGAGAAAGAGGTGAGAAAGCCAAAAAACAGAGCAGAACTACCCAAAGTGGAATTGCCCAGGGTTCTAAAGAGTAGGAACTCACCCAAAGTGAGAAGAAAGGGCCTCTTAGTGGAGACAAATGTGTGCAAAGACACAGAGGCCTGAAGGAATATGGGATGTCCTTGCAATACAAAGAGAAAGATTAACAGGTCTGCAGGGTAGGATGGTAAAAAGAAAAGAGAATCAGAGCTGGGGCATTTATTTATTCAGAATTTATTGGACGAACATTTATTTAGTAGCTACTGTGTGCCAGTGGTTGGTGGGACAAATAATGTCCATGCCATCCTGAAGATTAGAATCTAGACAATAAAGAAACAAGCAAGCAAATATATAAGGTAATTTCAAATACTAAGATGAAGACATTAATTATAATGAAATAGAAACTCTGAGGAAAGGGACAGGAACCCTGTTGGTCAGGGAAGGCCTGTCTGAGGAGGTTGCTTTAGAGCTGAAACCAGCTCTAATGAGAAGAAAGAACATTCCAGGTGGAGGGACAGCAAGTGCAAAGGCCCTGGAGTCTAAGAAATCATAGAAAGCCTGAATGCCTTCTTGGAATTTAGGGCCACATGAGGGTTGTGTAAATTGTCATGGCCCTGTGGCCCTGGTTCTGACCCCCAAGCTGAAGTGGTTAGCAGAGAGGCAGTCATCCCTGGGAGAAGTGGCCCGGTGGTCATCTGAATCAGTAGAAGTTAGGTGGAGCCCCTGAGCATGAATGGATGGGTGACAAATGTTCCAGACAGTTTGGAGAAGGGAAAGGAGGGTACCTTGCAGGAGGCTGAGGAGAGAAAATGTTCAGAATCAGTGACTTGATATACCCCAGACCAGCCAAGGAGATGGGCACTGTTGCAAGGAAACTCTGGAAGAGACTTGGACGGGGCAGAGATAGATGGGAAGTCAGCTAGCCAGCCCAAGCCAAACCAACTTTTTTACTTCTAGCTTACTAGTCTTTACTTCTAGCTGGAAGCCCAGGCAAATAGTGTGGACTCCAGGCCTCTGGATGTCAGGAGACAGCAGCCAAGATCCCTTGCGAAGCCCTTGTGCGCAAGAGAAAGCAGGATGTGCTAGAGCCTGGGAGATTCTGGTGGGTTTGTACTGATTCTTGGATTGCTGGTAATCCAGTGGTCTTCACTGGAGCTCTATCCTGTTTCAGTATGGAAAGTATACCCGCCAACTTTGCAGAGACCATGGGTGCAGGGAGGATGACAAAACGAAACCAAGAGGCAGGACCCACCAAGATTGCCAGAGTGCAGGGTGAGCTAGACTGAAGAAAGTGACCCTTGGCCGTGAACTGCAACACTGGTGTTCAGGAGCACAATTGCATGGGGCTGGGAGGGGCAAGCGGCTTAGCCCAGGCTCATGGAGAGATGTGGGGGAAGGGGAAGGGAGTAGAGTCAGCCCAATAGAAGGCAGTCTAATTAGAAATGGAAGAATTCTGTAATAGTTTGAACCATTCTGGACGAAAGAGGCTGCCAAAAGATAGTGAGTTCCTGGTCACTGATTGTGTGTGAGCAGAACCTTGACAGGCTGTGGAGTGCTGGGAGTTTTGTAGGGTAGACCCAAGCCCTGGATGGCCAGTGCATTCAGTGCCCTCCCAGGCATACACATCACAGATTCATCACACCCACCGTTGCCCTGCACCTCTGCTGGAGATGCACCTTAATTTGTTCCCTCCGCCCTGCCCCAGCTGAGGCTGCCCCCTCCTCCTAGATGGCCCTCTCCCTTCCTTGTTACACATTTAACTCAGGTGCATTTGCTCAGCCCCCACCTCCTCCAAAAAGCCTTCTTTGCCCACCACTGCCCTTGGACAGTCACCCCTAGACGGCTTGGGACTCCCATTGCATCCCATGTCATCCACGCTGTGCTTGGTCCATTCGAGCTGAGTTTGGCTAAGTACAGACTGTCTCAGATAAAGTGAAAAGAAGAATGCATCCAGTCCCACCACCCAAAGAGATCTACTGGTCTCACTTGTATGGGTCCCATCCAGCCTTGGCCATATGCAGATGGACAGACACCATCATTGTTGCAATGCACCTGTAACTCCTCCTCTCACCCAGAGCCGTCCAGCAGCTGGAAGCCCTGAGCATGAAGTTACCAGGAGCTCCGTCCCTGGGCCCCGCACAGCACAGCAGCTCAAGCACCATCTGCCAGAGAGAGGAGGGAGGCTGAGGCTGTTGTAGAAAAGGCCAGGTTGGGCTAGACTGAGGCAGATCCGGGCTTGGGAATGAACTCACTGTGTGGCCTTGGGCATGCTGCACCCCTTCTCTTGACCTGTGAGGACCATGGGGAGGCCCCGGTGTATGATGTAGGGGAAGCCCCTCCCTAGCCCTGTGAGAGCTGACAGATGCCCATGACAGATTGGTTCCCTCCCCGTTCCTTAGATGGAGCCTGGACTTGGGTGGTGAAACAGGTCTGGGTTCAAACCCCTACTGTCTTGTTTGATGGGAGACCCTGGACAAGCTTCTTATTCTGTCTGAGCTTCTAGTTCCTCGCTTATAAAATGAGATGACCCCCCAGCTGATGAGGTTGTATCAAAGTGTCCATTTCCCTCTCTCTTCTCTCATCCTGAATATCTCCCCTTTCCCCCTCTCTGAGCTTCCCCCATCCAGCTCCTCCCCTCCTTCAGCCTGCATGAGCCTGCCTCCTCCAGGGGGTTTTCCTTGATTGTTCTCTTCCCCAGAGCTCTGAACTCTGGATAACTGCCATCTGGATGCTCGTTTTTGTGCATGACAGACATGTTGGACCTTTCCCTGGGCGGGGAGGCCTTGCTGGTCCTTCCAGTTGAATGCCCCCTGGGGAAGAGAGAGAGACCAGGCTAGGGGCACCTGCAGGGTCCTCATGATTGTGCAGAAACCCCCTTGGGGTGTCTGGCACACTGGTGCACCCTACAGGAAGGCCAAGAATACTCTGGCACTGGGGGCAGTCAGCCCAAGCATGCCTAGCCTGTGACCCTGGACAGGTCCATTCACCTCCCTGAGCCCCCATGTTGGTGTCTGTGCAGTGGAGGAGTTGCTGGAGGGCCCTTCCCTCCTGCCTACCCCACAGGGCTGTTGTGGGGACCCCATGCATGGATGGATGTCACTGTCCTTTGTAAATGGTACTGCCATGAGGGGCTGTGTGGTGTGGAGCAAGCACAGCATTTGGAGGCAGAACACCCAGGTCCCAAACCTCTGTCAGCTCCAGCTGTGACCTCTGCCCCTCAGGTCCTCAGTCTCCCCATCTGACAAACAGGCACAGACCAGCCTTCAGAAAGACTTGGATATGCCCGGGGACCGGGGCACAAAGAAAATCCCAAAGGCCTGGAGCTCATCTCCCAGGATGGACAGGCAGACACAGGCCAGGCAGAGTAGAATGTTCAGGAGTCACAAGGTCACCCCTGCATGGGGTCAGCAGGGAGAGCACAGCACCAAACCAAGAACATGACTGCTTCTCACTGCTGCCCACAGAAGCCCCGGCCCCAGTGTGGCCGCAGCGTTCACAGTGCAAGGGGAGCCAGAATCCACATTTCATGCACACTCTCCCAGTGTTTAACTGTTGGGGAGAAATCCCCATTTGTTTAAAAGGCAAATGGATCAAGCAGCATGTAGGTGAGCCCTGGAGGGTAATCTCTGACCTGGGCATGTTTTGTTTTTGGTTTTTTTTTTTTTTTTTTTTTTTTCCAGTTTTCTATTTTAAG
Source organism: Mustela lutreola (assembly GCF_030435805.1). Classification (NCBI taxonomy): domain Eukaryota; kingdom Metazoa; phylum Chordata; class Mammalia; order Carnivora; family Mustelidae; genus Mustela; species Mustela lutreola. Next base: position 52,427,770 of record NC_081291.1, on the reverse strand, counting down.
ACCATTTCAAACTTTCAGGAGAGTTGCAAGGCGAGTGCAAAGAACACCTGAATGTCCTTCCTTCTGATTCAGCCGTTACTACCATTTTGCCCCATTTGTTCCCAGGAGCCTCGCTGTGTCATGCAGTCATGATGGCCCTTTGCCCCCTGACGCTTCAGGTGTATCTCTTAAGAAATGTGTGACCACAGCACAGCTAGCCACTTAGGAAGCTCAGCATTGATGCAATACCGTTACCAGAAGGTTCTATATGAATTCACATCCATCGACTGTCCCACAGCATCCTCTAGGCCAGGACCCACTGCAGGACCTGTATAGCCTGCCCTTAACCCTCTTTTCATGGAAGGCCAGTAGTTTCTGATACCCTGGGGTCCTGAAGCCCCTGAGAGTCCTATGGAAGTAGTGGTCTCTCTTGTGAGAAAGAAATGTTCCAACTTGTGACTTGGCAGCCTTCCAGGACATTTGTAGTTCCCTAGAGAACCCTGGTCTGGTCTCAATTTGCAGCTGGGGAAACTGAGGCCCAGAGCAGGAGTGTAAAGCACCCCAGAAGGCAGGGCCAGAGCAAGACCCCAGCCCTCCAACCCCCCAGCCCCGAGCTCTCCCTGCAGCCTCCGTGTGCAGGCTCACCTCTGAGGACCCCTGGGACTTTATGACCCAGCAGCAAGGCCCGTTTGGAGCATTTATACTAAATTCCATTGGGAAACCAATGACTAGGTGACCTCTGTGTGGCCAGGGAAAGGAGAGGGGCCAGGGGGCCGGGGTGGGGGGTGTCCCCAAAAGCAGCAGGGCCTAGCTCCAGCAGACCCATTGGCTCCACCCCCGGCAGGACCCCCACCCACCTCCACCACCCCTGGAGCCAGAGCGTTAACAGCAGGAAGTTGCACAGGACATCGGCAGACCCTCTCAGGCCTGCTGCCCACCTTACCCAAGCGGAAGGCCAGGCATGGAGAGCCGGACCTGCCACCACTGCCACCGCCTCCAGGGAGCCTGGGACGACACCGTGACTGCAGGAAGGCCCAGTCTGCCGCTCGGCCCGCGCTCTCTCCATTACACTACCCTGCCTCTTCTCCATGAGAGGCAGCGGGGTGTAGTGGATAGAGCACGGGTTCAAGTCCCGGCTCCACCACTCACAGCTGTGTGACCCTGAGCCATCACTCGACCTCTCTGAGCCAGAGAGGCCACGGGGAGGGGAGGGGCTTGGGGTTGTACTTGCACCAAACCTACCTCACAGGGCTGTTGTGAGGAGGACAGGCTTTTGGGCGCTGAAATGCTTTACCAACTGTCTGGTGCTCTGCAAGCATGTGTTATTACTATTATTAACTGTGTTGATAACAATAATGATGAAGGAACCACTCCGGGCTGGGAACTGCATTGGCTTTCCTTGGTGCTTGGGCCTGGAGGCAGATGAGAATTCCTACAAATGGCCTTTATCCCTTCTTCACATCTCTGCCCCCAGAAAGAGGCCTCTCCCTTCTCCCGTCCAGAAAGAGGCCTGGGAATTCAAAACCAGGAGAGCCCTAGGTTCAAGCCCCAATCTGTGCCTCATGTGCTGTGCAACCTCAGTCAGCCATTTGCCCTCTCTGGGCTCCGAAGCTTCCTTCTGTAAAGCTAGCTACCCCCCCCAACTCTGCCACTGGCGGCTCACACTACCCCACTTGCCACTGTGTGGGGCTTTGGGTCCGAGACTGCTGGCATCTGGACCAGGTGGGGGCTGTCTCCTGCTGCTTGGAGCCAGTCTAAGGCAGAGTTGGCCTTTGAGCCAGCCTTCGAGAAGGTTCTGGCCCAACCTCTGCTGCCAGATAAAAATCCAGATGACTCCCCTGTCGGGGGAAGAGAGGAAGGTTCAGGTGGGACAGGTCAGCTGGTTGGTGGGAGCCACAGTGTTCCCTGGGCCCGAGCTCCTCTCTCTATCATGCATGGATGGCTGTTGGGTGGCTGACATAGCTCCCCCTTTGTTCCCTGCTTCCATCTCACTCCTCAGAGTGGTCCCAGACAGCTCTGCCTCCAGCTTCTCCACAAGCCTTCCCAACAAGATGGAAAGAGCTGGTGCCACATCCCTGGTCCATGCCTGTGCCACCCTCCCATGACGGATACAGTGTCTGAAATGGGAGTGACAGGGGTCGCTCACATGGTGATTATGACAGCCCCATGGAGAAAGTAGCTCAGACAATACTTAGCACATAGGGACCACTCACTAAATGTTCCTGCTCTCCCTCCTTGACCCAGAAATACTCCCAGTCGCTCCCAACTGAACATCAAGAAGACCCCCAGCTCTGCAGCCTTCCACTCCAATCTTGCCACAATGCAGCGTCTCTCCTGCTCTGCCCTCACTGCCCTGAGCCTCAGCCCAGTGTATCTGCTGCCATCACACTGGTCCACCTCTCTGCCCTTGCCTGGGCTGTGCACCCCCATCAGTCCACTGGGCCCAGGCTCTCTGCCATCTTGTATTGCGGTTGATTTGTGTTCTGGTCTGCACCCTTTGACCTTAGCTACACTGTGAGCTCCTGGAGGGCAGGGACGTCCCTTCGGGCCCCAGGATCTGGCACAGAGTTGGCATTCTACCGCATCTGTCCATCAAGTGAAGAATTGTGACCCTGGGCAGGTAATGCCACACACAGTCTGTCCACACAGGGCTCTACTGGCTCCATCCGAACCAAGATCCAAACTCCTGAGATGCAGCATTTTCAAGGAGACTACCCTATGCCCCCAGGAGTGGCCCTATCTCTCTGGGACCCTTGGTGCCCAGACTTCATCGCTGAGAGGTGGTGGCATAAGTTATCCTCAGGAGAGGGCTGGCCTCAGATCACACAGCAAATCAGAAGCAGACAGCAGACTGGTTCCCGGGTCCCACACGCCCCTCGGCCCAGAGTGCTCTCTATCTACCCACCCCCTGTGCTTGCATATTCTGAGGGGTTCCATGAGACTAGAGGAAGTGGAGGCTACAGGATGGTGCCAGGGGACCATGGACATGAAGGTCCTGGTGCAAAGCCCTGCCAGCTGCCCCCCCACCAATCCGAAGTGTTCTCACCTCTGCCGCTACCCAGAGACCTTGCAAGGTTCCTTTGGGAGATCTAGTCAACCGAACTTGACTTGACTTCCACCATTAGAGCTGCAGCCCTTGGAGTCAAATATTGCCCTTTAAGGAGTATTCTGGAGGTGGGGTGCAATTGCCAGAGGGGGTGACCTGCTCCATTCAGTTCTTCCTTTGCTAGGAGGGGCAGCAGGCTCTGAGGTCCTGGTAGGGGGAAGGGCATGGCCCAGTGAGGGGTAAGGAAGAGTGCGAGGCTGGAATCTATCTGACCCTTTGTAAAACCATAAGGATGGCTTCTGAAGGGTATGGAGATTCTCCATCCTAAATGCAATATATAGCCACCAGGGTAAATACCAAAAAAGGAGGCAGCAGTTAAAAAAAAAAAAAAAAAGTGCTGGAGTCCCAGCTACAAGCTGGTCTCTGCTAAGGGGAGACTCCCCCTCAGAACCACCCTCAGGGAGCTCACAGTCTGGGGTGGGGGGAGCCAGTACTGGAAGCGTCCCCAGGGGAGACTGCGGGGGAGGGCAGTTCAGAGGAGAAGGATGAAGTGGAGGTCAGGGAAGGCCACCTAAGATGGGCCTTCATCCTGAGCCTCGAGGAGGAGGTTTGGGGCCAGAGGAGGGAGAAGGGCACTCTGACGGGGTAACTGAGCCAAGCTGAGGGACTGAACACTAATCCCTAGTGACTTGCACGCTCCCAGGGCAGAGGCCACAGGGCAGGAATTGGTGGTTAAGGGTCAAAAGCAGACTGGGGTCTCACCCAGTGCACGCTGAGATACTACTGAGGGTGTCTGGGCTCGGGGACAGTGGTGAGAGCCATGGCGGGGGCAGGGAATGCGACTGGAACACAGCTCCCTGGCCCGTTTAATGCTGGGTCTGGAGTACCGCCCTGAGGCTCATCTGAGACTGAGCAGGACATGTGCTGCACCTTCACCCTGTGTCCCCTGGTCCCTGTGTCCCACGCTGTGGCCACAGGCTGTCTCCTTCCTCCTCCCTTCTCCCGGCCTCCCCGTGGCAGAGCTGCCGGCTCCCTGCTGTGATGGGACTGATTAGATTAGAAGGTGATTTGGGTCTGATTATCTAAGGTGGAAATTGGCCCCCTGTGTATTTTTCCATCCTGCCTAGGGCCGGGGAGGTGGGGACTGGCCCCCCCATTACCCCCCGGGCAGAGCAAACATTTTCCGAATGTGTTTGAGACAAGGGTGCAAGGGCCTGGCTTCCTGAAGTGGGGACTGCTATGAGACAAAGACAGTCCACTCAAGAGAGAAGGGGTGTTCAAATCCTGGCTCTGCCCCCACCAGCCAGTGATCCTGGGCAAGCCCCTTCTCCCTGACCCTCAGTTTCTCCTCTGTAATCGCAGGGTCAGGGTGAGGACTGATGAGATGAGGGCCTGTGAAGGGGTTAACTTGATGCCTGCTGCACAGGAGGTGGCCTGTGGAGGTCAGGGCTGGCCATGGCCACAGCCATCTGCAGTCTGAGTCAGTGCAGTGTGTTCCTCCCTTGAAAGACCTGGAGATGTCCCCTGCCACGTGACCTCCCTGGACCCCCTCCCCCAGCTCCTTATCTGTCTAATACTGCCAGTATTTCACGGTGCCCGCCCACTGCACACTAGGTGAGCCAGCGCACAGAAATCTTGTCAGCAAGTTAAAATTACCGAGTCCTGTCAGTGTGCCTTGGTTCTCCCTGTTGGTGCCCCTTGGGCGAGTAGACAGGCTCCGAGGTCTGCCTGGGCTGCTCAGCCTGCCACCAGTGTCCGAAGTCATCCTGTGGTCCCTTCTATTCCCTGCTCAGAAACACAAGATTACTGTCCTTCTGTCCTGGGAATGAACAAGGAGTCAGCTGAAGAGCTCACCATCTGAACATCTGGGCTCCGTTTCAGCTCATTTGGCTTCGTGCCCCGTCTGGGAGCCTGCATGACTTGGTTTACCCATGCACAGATAGATAGACTGACCTTTACCCGCCATGAAGGAACTCACTGGAGATGTCCATCTATCTGTGTGTAAAGCATTTTTGAGATCATGAGATGTTAGAGGACAAGGGGCTAGAACACACACATACACCCCCGTGCACACATGTCTGCCTTCGGCTCAGGTCATGATCCCAGGATTCTGGGATCAAGCCCCGCATCAGGCTTCCTGCTCAGTGGGGAGTCTGCTTCTCCCTCTCCCACTCCCCCTGCTTGTGTTCTCTGTCTCTCTCAAATAAATAAATAAGACCTTTATTTAAAAAAAAAAAAAATCATCAGGGCCTTTTAGCCCTCAACCCCAGTCTGCTGCTTCCTGAGCAGCCTGACGGTGGCCTGAGACACTCCCCTCTCTGCTGGGAAAGGAAACACGCACTGCATTGAAGAGAGCTTTCTACCCAGGGGAGTAAAAGTTTAAATTTAAAATAAGAAATGGTGGGGCACCTGGGTGGCTCAGTGGGTTAAGCCGCTGCCTTTGGCTCAGGTCATGATCTCAGGGTCCTGGGATCGAGTCCCGCATCGGGCTCTGCTCAGCAGGGAGCCTGCTTCCTCCTCTCTCTCTCTGCCTGCCTCTCTGCCTACTTGTGATCTCTCTCTGTCAAATAAATAAATAAAATCTTTTTTAAAAATAAATAAATAAATAAATAAATAAAATAAGAAATGGGGTGCCTGAAGGTGCAAACTGCACTTACACAGGTTCTTGACTAAACAGTGGGGCCACTGGCAGGCCGAGGGGCCCTCCCCAGGGGTGCCCGGAGCCTGCTGCAGGGACAGCATGCAGGCCGAACCTGTGAGTAGCCTGTGGGTCTGTGAGAGCTCGTAGGACACAGTGACACGTCCCCTGCACCAGCCTGAGGACAGAGGGCCAGCTCTGCCTGCATCTCCTCTGTTGGGACCAGGCCACAGTAGCAGGCAGCCATGTCCTGGGCTGGGTCCCAGCCACCCCCCACCCCACCCCACCCCAACCTCACCTGTTTCCCAATTAAGGACACAGCTTCAGCGGGTTTGCTTTTTTTTTTTTTTCCCCAACTCTTTTATCATGGTAAAATACATATAAAATGTCCCGTGTTGAGTATCATTAAGGGTACAGGTCTGTGGCATTGTGGACCTTCATGCCATTGTGCCACCGTCACCACTGTCCACCTCTGGCACTCTCATATTGCAAAACCGAACCTCCAGCGCCACTGAACAGCAACCCCCTGAAAGCCCCTCTCCCCAGCCCCTGACAACCACCACTCCATTCTCTGTCCCTGCAACTTTGACTGCTCCACGGAGCTCCTGTGGCAGAATCCACAGCAGCTGGCCTTCTGTATGCGGTATCTTGCATGGAGCCTAATGTCCTCGAGGCTGATCGTGTGGTAGCCTGTGTCATAATTTCCTTCCCTTGGAAGGCCAAATAGTATTCCACTCCGTGTATATAGCATAGTTTTCGGCAGCTTTACCATTCGTTTTATCCTCACTCCAGCATCAACCCCCCAAGTGAACCTTGGACCAGCTGCCCTCTGCACCTGCAGGTCGGGGGGGGGGGGTCTCTATCACACAGCAGCTGACACAGAAACCCCAGGGATGAATAAAAGTGGAGCCACTCTAACCAGAGGACCCCTTTGCCCCTCTGTGGCTGACCCTCCCGCCCCTCAAAAGAATTCCAGGGCCCTTTAAAGCCCAGTTTGAAAATCCTAATAATCTACAAAAGAGGTTTTCTTGGAGCCTGGGGAGGTCTAGTGTCATCACATGCCATCCTTACTCAGAATAAAGCTTTAAAAATCCACAAAATAGGGGCACCCTTGTGGCTCACTCAGTTAAGCGTCTGCCTTCAGGTCAGGTCATGATCTCAGGGTCTTGGGATTGAGCCCCGCATCAGGCTCCTTGCTCAGTGGAGAGCCTACTTCTCCCTCTCCCTCTGCCAGCCACTCCCCCTGTTTGTGCGCTCTCTCTCTCTCTCTCTCTCTTTCTGTGCCAAAGAAATTAATCAAATCTTTAAAAAATAAAAAAATTTTAAAAACCACATAAAACAGAATGCACTGGATCACAGAGGAAGTCCATTATACTGAAATAGTTCACAGAATAAACAACACATGATAGAGTAACAAGTGTGCTTCTTTGTCAGCACCCTAATAACAAAGTCCAGCAGGTAGTCCAATAACCTCTGTACTTGTAAAATCATACTTGTAAAATAAATGATTGCAACAACTACAGAGTCATAGGACAGAGAACCTGTGCTCTTCGTAACACAGGTAATGGCATTGTGAGCCACTAGCACTCCAGAGGTTGGTTGCCTATGTTCATGGCTGGTGGAAATGCTGAATTTCAGTTAGACATTTGTGGAAAGAAAGATACCATTATCTTCCCTTCCAAGTTCCGCGTGCCCTGAGTTCTTCCCCAGATCTTTAGAAGGGCTTTTTTAAGAGGTCCTGTCCAGGACAGGGTAGGGAGGTAACTCTCCGGGAGAAGGTAGTAGGTGGTAGGCCTGAGAAGTAAGGGATGGCAATATTTCAGTCCCAGGCCTGTTGCAGCTCTGTCCCGAAGTGAAATTCTCTTCAGAGGACCCGCCATACGTACATAGTTTGAACCTGAACCATGGGTGGCACCCCAGGGCTTCGGCAGGCAAAGAGCCAGGAGCTTTCCGGGACTCATTTCCTTCCACTCCTTTGGGGAGGGGGCTTGGGCCCATGCAACGGTAACTTGGCTTTTGTCTCCTTCCCCAGGGACCCATGTGATGGAGGGCTCTGGACGGATGGTAGTGACTGCCGTGGGTGTGAATTCTCAGACAGGCATCATCTTCACCCTGCTGGGGGCTGGTGGTGAGGAAGAAGAGAAGAAAGACAAGAAAGGTAAGCACGACCCCTTTACGGACCAGGAAAGGAGCTCTTCAGATCACTTTTTTTGTTTATTCATTCACTCAACAAAATGGTTATTGAGTGCCTTCTATGTCCACGCCCTGTGCCAACAGCTGCCTCCTGCATCCCTGAGGCCCTGCTTGGGCCATGATGGTCTGTCTGTTCCATCTCCAGGTTCTTGTCCCAGTCTCTGTCTGTCCGGTCATGTCATGGAGGACCCTCCCCCCACAGGCCAGGCTCAGGGTGCTGAGCACTTGGCTGATTCTCCAGCCTCTAGTGTGACCTGGTCCCTTCATCAGCCCCGGTAGGGAGTAGAAAGCCCCACCTGCGCTCACTCCTACCACTATTCTCAACTCCACAGAGCAGAGCTGCAAACCACCCCCAGCATAGACTCAGCCTAGATGGGGGCAAAGGAGATTCTAGGGAAGGAGGCCAAACTTTTGGTTCCCTTTCTCACTCCCCAACACCCCGTCCCCAGAGCTGCCACCTTGCCTGGGCCCTGGCTCCTCCTCCACCTTCGAAACAAGCTTCCTACTCCCTGGGCTCCCTCTCAGCACAGCAGGCTGGTAGCCTGGGCCTCTCAGAGAAGAGGGAGGGATGCCCATCTGGCCAGGTCCCAATCCAAAGGCCCAGGCCTCTGGCTCTAGCACAGCTGGCTCTTTTCCTAACACCTACACTCAATCTCAGGGACAGACCCCTCTCACATCTTCAGTCTTTTGTCATGTCTCCTTCCCCAAGCTCCAAAAGGAGGTCTCCAACAGCCAGACCATCTGGGGTCCAGGAGAAGGAGATGAGAAAGTCGATGGCCCCTCTTTGGGGTACGGGGAAGCCTTGCTATCTCTTGCTCTCTGCAGCCAGCCAGGCACAGAGCCTGGGTCATAACCAAAGGTTACTGGCTCCCAAGGGCAATACCCCATTTTCTAGAGGGGTCCCCCTAAGATTATGGCAGCCCCGCCAGCAGGAACAGTGGAGCTGAGCTGTCCTCAGGAAAGTCCAGAAGCTGGAGAGAACCAGGAGACAGCTGAGGTTGAAAATACTAAGGAGATAGTCCTGGTCAAAAAGCCCGGAGGGTATCAGGACAGCGTCCACACAGTGAGATAGAGGTTGTGGCCAGCTCTGACCCCAGGGTGCAGACAGTCGGGCAGATAGGGGCAGTAGGCAGGGTATGGCAGGTACCCCTTTTCTTGGCCTCACTGGGGCCTGAGTGAGGGAAGCCGGATCTATGTTCCTATGTACCTGTGTACCTATGTTCCTATGTTCCTGAAGATTTCGGCAGGAAGACAGGCCTCTCTTGCCCTGAAGCATAGGTCAGAGTCCTTCACTGAACACACACCTGCACCCCTGTGAGGTGGGGGTCTGTGTAGAGAAGAAGTGGGATGTTGGGGGGCCACAGCAGAGGAAGATAGGGAGCAGCCCAGCCTCTCAGGCGCCTGTGAGCGACATGGACGGGGACTGGGCCCCTCTGCACTCCCATCCCTTCACCTCCACCTCCATCGCGGCCCCATGTCAGGATGAGCACCGGTGTGCAGCCGTGTGTGCGTGTGTGTGTGTGCACGCATGCGTGTGTGTGTGCACGTGCAGGTGAGGCTGTATGTGCTTCTCCTTCATTAACATGTCTCAAAAATCATCACACAGGTGTGAAGAAGGGGGATGGCCTTCAGCTACCAGGTACAGTAAGACCCCCCTCAGGGTAGATGGGGCTTTTAGAAATAGCAGCAGCCTTTGACCCCCAGGCCGTGGCCCTAGACCCCCAACACACCGTTGGAGGAGGCCTCCTAACCCTGGGACCCTCCACTGGGCCCCCACGTGATGCCGGCCCCACTGGAGGAACCAGCCCCTCACTCTACCTATTTGCCCCTCAGTGCTTTTCCCTGCCCTCCGATGCACACGGCGCCACTGCCATCTCCACGCCAACCCCACACAGCCCTCCACCCCCAGGCCAATGTGTGGTGCCCCGCTCATCATCACACGACCCCACAGCCCTGCTCTCATGGGCACACCCCGCAGAGCCCAGCCCGGCTGCCCCTCACTGCACAGCATGGGCATCTAACCCACCTTACCTTACCCTCTCCTTCCCACACAATCCATCTCCCCCCGCCCCAAGAAAGAACGACCAGAGTGCATCTGACCATCTCACGTCATTTTTAATTGCTAAACTAAGGAAAGCTGGCTAGTACCTTTCTCTGTTTCATGCACAAAGTACAACATGCTGGATGTCACCTCTTCAATGTATGGGGGTAACCAAGGCGATCTTTAGAGTGCTGGTTAGGAAAGAGGAGGTGGCTGTGGGCAGTGGCCTGAGTCAAGGGCTCAAATCCTGAGTCCCTGCCACCGCTGGACAGTCCCTCTGGGACACAGAGATGGTGGTTACAGCAAGTACCTGATCAGAATGGCGGGTACCTGCACCGTGCCGATTGCTGAATGTTTTGAAATGACTCCTGGCCATGGGTCCTTCTGGCCCTGATGGGCAGCCAGATGCCTTCTCCTAGAAACTTCTCTGATAGGGACCTGCCTGATTGGTATGGCCAGAGCGGTACATCGGTTCAGACCTTAGTACAGAACGGTGCCATGCTACCTAACCACATTTATCATCTGCCATGTTTTATTTCAAAGACCCTCCATGTCTGAGTTTTTTTCCCCTGATTTTTATGACATTTCTATGGGAACGTTCCACCCCCACCCTCCTAAATTTGAGTTTCCTGATTTCCAACAGAGATTTTTTTTTTTTTTAAGAATGTAGTCATGTTATTTCCCACAAGTTGGTTCATGTCTATTGTTGTTGCTGTTCTGCATTGTTGCTTTTCTCCATTGTGACACACTGCATTTTCCATCCCTCCCACCCCCGCAGCGGCCGATGGTGCAGCAGGTTCAAATGCTGCCGATAGTGCAAATACCAGCCTAGTCAATGGTACGTCTCCGATGGCGAGCTCTCGGTCTCGGTTGGATGGGCATCTCTCTCCCCCACCCCCAACTCTGGGCTTGCCTCTCCCTGTTCTGGACTGCACAGATCTTGGATGTGCATGGGCAGCTCTGGGACATTCATCCTCCCACGTGGGGCAGGCGCTTAAGAGAGAAGCCACCAACGGGGAATCAGCTCCGCGCCCGCTTACGGCGACCAAAATGGTACTGGCTCCTATGGGACCTTAACCCCCAGTGGAGCCCAGAAGAGGGACATACCCTGGGCTTCAGATTTGGCTCCCAAGAAGCAGCATCCCACCCGTCGTGGCCCTCTCCTAAGCACACTCCTGGCCCCCGCTTGGGGAAGAAGGCCTGGGGTCAGGACCTGGGCTGAAGCTGGCATCTGGGTCCCTAGTGAAGTCTCCAGTCCTCGACTTGAAAATTTCCTCGAGGCAGGGGGACCCAGGCCGGGATTCAGCTCTTTGGCCCCACCCCACAGCATGGCTGAGCCACTGATAAACATTTCTTCCTCTTCTTTTTCTCGGAGTGAACGGGCAGGGGGCTCGCTTGGGCGCGGGCCTGGTTCTGTCCCTCGGAAGTGGACTGGTGTTTCCTGCTGTTGCCTGTGCTAGAGCATTTGTCCTGAGTCTCTGCATTCTTACGGGCCCCCTGGGGGCTGAGGGGTGGTGGGGGGGGGGGCAACCACAGTACCTTGGGATCTGCATTTTAACCTCCTTACCCACAGGCAAGAAGGAATTCCATTCACTTGCCTCCAAACCTTTAGAGGATTTCTTATTTCTGTACCCTCCTATCTTCAGAGTGATGAGGCTTCTGTGTACTCAGATCGGTCCCCTGTCCCCAGATTAGGTAGCATGATAGTCACCCAAGCTATAGGGCTTGATCATAAAACAGTTGCCCCGGGGAACTGAGGGAAGGAAAAAGCCTTTCTTGCGGCATTGCTACATGCAAGGCACTGGGCTGCGGGTTTCTCGTCCATTATATCATTTCCTCCTCACCACTCCTGGAAGATGTGGAGGTCTTGTCCTACCTCATACTCCCATCCCCTGCCCCAGACCTCTGGCTGGGCCACCTGCATTCAAAGTGACCAATGATGGAAGCCCCTTGTAGATGTCAGGGGCCAAGAAAGACACTTCTGTGAGCTGCGCCTTGCTAATTTGGGTGTGGGTCTATTTCAGGCACCGGAGGAGAAAGGAGAACAGCTTGGGGTGTGGGAGGTGTCATGCGTCAGGGAGGGGTGGCGAGGGATGACAGGGAGAACCAATATAGGCAAACCCAGGCAGGGGGAGAAGGAAACAGGAGCTGGCATCCTGCTTCCCACAGAGCAGTGAGCCCACTGGGCTCAGTGAACATACAGACTGCATCCAGGCTGGTCCATCCTAAAAAAAGTCTGCTTCACTTCCAAACTGTAGCAGAAAACTCCTGGTATCCTGAGAAAAACTGCAGGAAATATGGGGAACTTGACTACCTACTGTATGCCAGACATTTTGCAAACATTTCCTGCTCATGGCCTCATTTGATCCTCATGACAACCTTGTGATACAGAGTTTATTGTCCCCACTTTAAAGATTGGGAGACAGGCTCAGAGAGATCAAGCCACTAGCCTAATATCACAGAACAAGAAAGAAGCAGACTTAGGATTCAAACCCAGGCCTGCTGGCTCTAAAGTACTTATTCCACTTCCTGATCCAGAGTTTCCTGAAAGAGTGTGTCTTGTAAACATCACAGGAATATCAATAGGTCCTGCCCCCAAGAAAAGGATCCTGTGGTCAGAAATGTTTAAGAACCATGGGACAGAATTGGTCTCCTCCTTATTGCAGAACTTCTCAGAGCCTTGAATATGCTGGTATATAGTGGAAAGTTAGCCATGGAGGGCTTCCCAGGCTGATTTGGCTGCAGGACATTTTCTGGCTGAATCTTGTGGGATTGGTTTGTTTCTCTAATATACTTAGGGAAATAGTGCTCTAAGCCATTGCTTCTCAAAAAGTAACCAGAGGACCAGAAGCCTGGACATCTCCTAGGAGCCTGTTGGAAATGCAGAATTTCAGGCCCAACCCCAGACCCACTGAACTAAAATCTGCATTCATATAAGCTCTCCAGTCTAGGGCCATACCACACTGAATGTGCCTGATCTCATCTAATGAGCTCTCCAGGCTCCAGGCCAGAGTGTATTAAAGGTTGAGAGGTGCCTGGCTGAGCCTTGGTCAATGAGAGAATTAACCATTCCTTTTCTTCCTTCCTCTGAGCCAAATCAGGATGATTGGCTATAGAAAACACACTTAGCTGGCAGTAGTCCCTCTGGACCCACCCTCACCAAGCCCCCTCCCAGCTGAAAGCGGGTGTGTTCCATTCATCTTGGAGCCATTATGACTGCCATTATCATTTTATTATTTCATTTATACTGATTAACATACCATTGTTCAATACATTGCTTATAATCACGGTTAGTAAATACACCACTCTGAACTCCAGACATTAACAGGGCACTTTGTGATGCTTTTCCTAAGCATCACCTTGGTCGACATTGTCACATGTCACAGAGGAAGAGATGGAAGCACAGGCAAGAGAAGTAACATCTCCCAGTTCATCTCTTTAGTGCTCCCCAAAGCTTGTTTATCAGGTCACCTCACCATCGAACCTCCACACACACACTTTTCACACTCATGGCTCATAACAGACCCATTTGTCAAAGCTGTGTCTGCATCTGATGTGGGGTGGGGGGTCTCCAAGTCTCCGCCCAAGTTCCCCATCCCAGCTTCCCTGCAAGAGCCCCCTTTCCTGGGTCATGCACAGACCCAGGTCTGGCTGTCCCCCCCATAGTTACAGGGCCCAGGCAAGTTCCACTTTGGCTGAGAAAAGCCCCTGGCTTCTGAGAAACCAGGCCATGTGCGCAGAAGCACCCCCACAACACTGCTCCCTCCCTTGAACATATGCACTGGTGATTATCTTTCTGGCCACGTGATCACTATGGAAATAAAAGAGGAAATTGCTAGCTTGGTTAATGGGCGCACACATGGGCTATTGCATTTGATAATATGCAATGCAAATAAGGCCCCTTTGTGTCTTCTAGAACCAAGTATGGAAGAGGAGTCCTCCCATGCCCTTTAGCCCAGTTAGTAAAATTATTTTTAAAAATAAAGATAATTATTGTAGTTCATTCCTGTTGGCTCTAAAAAGGCTTTTTCTGTTTTGTTTTTAATCCAGCAAAAAGAACTTTGCAATAGAGCAATGGGGGCCTTCTCTTTCCGCCCCCAGGGTGGGTCCCTGACCATTTGCCGTGAGAGGCGGGGGAACAGCCCAACATTTCCCCTGGAGAGGTAGCACGGGGCTGGGATCCAGGAAAGCCACTTCTCCCCTCCGAGTCACTTACAGCGTGATCTGGTGTGGGTGCCTTACTGGTTATGGAACCAGTAAGGCAGCCACGGGGTTATCATCAGGACGCTCCAGAAATGAGAGCTGTCTCTGAACCTCTCTTGGCCTCAGTTTTCTCATCTGTAAAATGGGAGTGCTTAGACTTGCTCCCATCTCACCCACAGGGTATTGGGGAGGTGGGCAAGAGAGGAACCCACAAAATGTAGAATGCTAAATGGGCAAGTGGTTATGACTAAGGCCACTGTCAGGTGCTCAAGAAGCTGAATGTTGCTTCCCTATTTTACAGAGGTGGACACTGAGACTGGGAGAGGTAAAGCCACACAGCTAGTTCATGTCCAAACAGGGGCACACAACCACCTTGATGACCCTCCTCTGTGCTCAGAGGAGCTTAGGGCTAGCTGCCTTCTCCTCAACTGGGGTGGAAACATAGATGGGGCCAGCTCTGCGTTAACCCCGGGGACCCAGGCAGGTCATCTGTCTCTCTGAGCCTCAGTTTCTGATCTGGAAGTGGGAGCAGGGCAGGAGTGCCCTTATGGGGATGTGATGTGGGTTAGCTGAAATCATGGATGTTCTATATGCACCTGGCACGTGGTGGTTTCTCACAGAACATGAGCTGTGATTCTCATTCTTCACAGCAAATGGCCAAGGGCGGCTGACCTCCGCAGGCTCCTCCCAAGGTAGCAAGGCCTGTGGGCAGAGCTCTGAGTGAGCTCAGAGGACAGGCCAAAGGGACAGGAGGAAACCTCCTCTCTGTAGTGCCAACAGGTAAAGACAGGTGTCTCAGCTGCCAACGAGGGGCTACCAGTACGGCCCATGCTGCAAACCCAGCCCACAAGCCTCTGGCCAAGACTGGAGCAGGCTGGGGGGACTCCCAGGCAGCCCTGATTAGGAGGTGAGCAGCCCCAGACTCAGCCCTTTCCCCAGCACTGGCATGCAGGGCCAGGGCAGGGGGGCACCCAGGGGAGACCACCAGCCCTACTTCCCTGTTTGCTAGGGCCCAGGCTGGTCAGCCTCAGAATAAAGAGCATACACCCAAGTGGAGGGAGGGATCGGCAACTTCCCAGCGGGAGCAGTGCTTGGGGCCCCTCAAAGCCCACCATTAAGGAGCTCTTGCTCACCCTTGGCATGGGTCACTCTCAGTGGAGCTGGGCGGGGGGTTGTCCTTGCTGTGGTTTCACACTCCTCCAGATGGACAAGGAGAAAGCAAAATTCTACATACATCACTCCTGGAGCCAGGAACTAAGGAACACATTGACCAAAGTCCTCCCCTTTCTAGAATGTGTGTGTGTGTGTGTGTGTGTGTGTGTGTGTGTGTGTGTGTGTCTTTCATTTCCTTTGCCTCCTCTCAGCCCACCAAAGCACTGACCAAATTAATCACTGGGGACCTGAGGACCTCTCTGCTTCCTGCCAGTCAGCTCTGGTCCCTTTTACCCTCAAAAGCAGTCATTTACTCAGTACTCTCAGGTCTGAAATAACTCCCACTGAAGCTCTCTCTCCAAGCCCCCCCAGAGAATCAGGACAGAGCCTGCAGCCAGTGCAGTGGCCAGGTTTCTTCTTGTCTCAGGCCACCTTAGCGTCCCCGTGTGGAGGGACGGAGTCGGCCCGGCCCTTCCTCCATCTGTGACATGAATGTCGGTGGCCCTGTTGCGTCTCTGATGATCGACGTGTGTTGTCTGTTCTCTGTTGTCTGTTAAAATTCTTTGTCGTGTAGGTAAAATGCAGGATGGCAATGTGGACGCCAGCCAGAGCAAAGGTAACCCTTTTGTATTCACCGGCTTCTGGGGTCCCTGCTGCCCCTCCCCCCACTGGCTCTGAGAGCCAGGCTAGAAGCAGACAGGTCTGTGCCTGCAGGTGCCTGGCATTTGGGGGGGGGGGGTGGCTGTGATTCACATGGTGGCAGGCCCAATGGAGACATCACCCATGAGGACAGGGGCCAGCTGTGAGCCAGCTCTTCCCCAGCCTTTGTGCTAGGCTACCCATTTTGCTGAAGACTTAAAGCTGGTTCTTTGGAATCTTGAGGGGCTAAGGGGTAGGCCCCAGACCCACCAGTCAGTCCTTCACCGAAGAAAGAGGAGGCTTGGCACCCAAGGATAAGGACACTCTCTTATCTTTTAAGCCCTCTTTGTGTCCCTCTTCTCTGGCGACTATTAATATCCCAACAACATACTCAAGAACCCCCTGGGGAAGGCCAAGGCTATCTGTCTTGTCTAAATGTGGCGAAACTGAGGGGCCATTTGGGGAAGGATCTCTGGGCTTCTTCAGGCCCAGAGGGGACCCCAGCTACACCTGCTGGGAACCCAAGAACTGTGTCACTCCCTATTCACACTTGGATTCCAGGTCCAAGGCAGTCCCTGGCCCTGGGACTAGGGTCTCCAGCTGGAAGAAGCAGATCCCGTATCACAGGGTGTCTGTGCCAGCCATGCAGGGGTCCAGACAAGGGAGTGAATGTCTCAGCACACTCCCCTGGGCAGGCAGGGTGGGTGCCAGTATGCCCACCCTGCAGGCTGACCTGGCTGTGTGCGCGTGTGCGTGTGTGCGTGCATGTGTGTGCGTGTGTGCGTGCATGTGCATACTCTGTCCCCTACAGCCAAACAGCAGGATGGGGCCGCCGCCATGGAGATGCAGCCCCTCAAGAGTGCTGAGGGCGGCGATGCTGATGACAAAAAAAAGGCCAACATGCACAAGAAGGAGAAATCCGTGCTGCAGGGCAAGCTCACCAAGCTGGCTGTGCAGATCGGCAAGGCAGGTAAGCGTGCGGCCGCCGTGGACGGTGCACAGGGGACATGGGGTACACAGAGGGACCCCAGCTAGGGCCCCGCCCCGAGCTGGCTCTCAGTTGCCTCATCTGCAGAGTGGGGTCTGGATTAGGACTCTTGACTGGCCCCCCGACCCCAGCTGCCATGCAAAGGAAAGATTGAAGAGGTTGAGGGCCATGCTAGGAGCCCAGTGAGAAGCCTCCTATCTGAGCCTCAACACAAGCCTGATCCCCACTGAGCTGGGAGCTCCAGGTGATGGCTGGTGGTGGCCCCTCCAGCCCAGGAAGCTGAGCTCAGCTGCAAGGCCAGCCCTGCCCGTCTGACATGGCCTTGGCCTCTCATCCCACATGAGGACACGCAAACACCAAGGCCTCCCCACCTGGCTGTCTCCCGGCTCTAATTATAGGCACCACAGCGTGGAGAAGGGAGGCAAATTACAGGCTTGGCTGTCTATATTTAAACTAAGGGCCTGGTGATAGCTCCCGGCTGCTGGGAGCTTGGCTTCCCGCCCCTGCGACTGTCAGATGGGGATAGAGCCCGCTCTGAAGTCCCACAGCTGGAGATGGGGGCGGGGGAGCGATGGGCCCAGGGATTTCCTCCAGCCTTGGCATACAGCAGACTCTGCAGAGCCACAGTACCGCCACTGGCCGGGGCGGGGGGGGGGGGGGGGGGGCGGGGGTGTTGGTGTGTGTGGAAGGAGCGATGAGATCCACCCACAGCCTTCAAAGCCCTTGCTCACCCCCCTCTCCCCCCTCAGCCTTGCCAAGAATGGAGTTTGGGGTCCAACACTTCTAGGTTCACATCCCACCCCTGCTTCCCTCTTGGGCTGAATTCCCTGAAGCAGAGTCTGAGGTGGATGGGTGCAGGATTTTTAGGGGCAAGGGTGCTCTCCGGTGAGACCTGTAAAGGGTAAAAGACTCAGTAGGGCCACAGAAAAAGCCAGATACTTCCTGGAGAAATCCCCGTCTCTGTCTACCTCTGCAGGGTCTGTCTGGTCTTGCAGCAAGGGGTCTGGGCTTTTGGACCCTCCACCTGAGCCGTTGAATACTGGCCATCAGATTGGGGTGGGGTGCCGTCCCAGATACGTCCTGACAGGAGAAAGTGCTCTCTGAAGTGTGGACTTCCTCTGGCAGAGTCCGCAGCTGTGCACAGTCTCTGCAGCACCTGCACAGTGCCTACAGCTCCCCGAACGGGCCAGGGGATCTCAGGGGATCCGGGCAGATAGCCATTCACATCTCCTAACTCTGTAATGTTCTCGGGCCTGTGGCCTTGGACAGGTCCCTTCCCTCACTGACTTCAGTGTCCTCAGCTGAAAGAGGGCTCCCTGCTCTTTCCTCCATCCAAAACACTTTCTACATGTCACCCTCTGGCTGATCCTTCTCATCATTCCCCATCTACTCAAGTATCACCTCCTCCAGGAAGTCTTCCCTGAACACCCTTGCTAAAACAGTCCCTCCCCACCAGCCCGTGTTGTTCTGTTTTCTTTTTTGAAGCTTGATTGAAGTACAATCAATATGCAAAAAATTACACACATGTAATGTACATCTTGATGAATTTGGACATGGGCGTACACCCATGATGCCATCACCACAAGCAAGGTATGAAACATATTCCCCAACTCCCAAAATTCCTGTGTTCTTTCCTGGGTTTTTCTGTTTTCCTTTGTTTGGGGCCAGAACACTGAAGAGGAAATCTAGCCTCTTACCCAGTTTTGAAGTTCACAATACCATATTGTTCACTGTTGGCCCCATGGTGTCAAGCAGAGCTCTAGAACTTCTTTATCTTGCATAACTGAAACTCTATATCCACTGAAAAACAACCTTCTCTCTCCCCCTCCCCACAGCCCCTGGCAACCAACCTTCCACTCTCTGCTTCTATGAGTTTGACTATTTCTATTCCTCATGTAAGCCCTTCTGTGTCTGCCTTCTCTCATCTAGCATCATGTCCTCCAGGCCCATCCATGGGGTTGCAAATGGCAGGACTTCCTTCTTTTTTAAGGCTGAGTCATACTCTGCTGTGTGTCTGTGCCATGTTTTCTTGATCCCTCGGTCTGCTGATGGACACGTGGGTCATTTTCTTACCGGCAGCCTGTGTGGTTCTCTGTCACGTCGCCCTGCAGTTCTACACACCATTATCCCTACGTGGACGATCTTGTTCATGAGTTTTTTCCTTCTTGTCTGCCTCCCCCTCTGAAGTCTCAGCTTCTCAAGGGGAGGGACTCTGTCCTCTCTAGGGCTGTGTCCCTTGTTCCTGAATTAGGAGCCACTAGGTACCTGGGCGGGTGAGTTGATAAATGGTACTAACCACACATGAACGTGTGTGAGAACTATGCAGGGAGTTCGAACTGATTCCCATGGTCTCAGCACACATTTCTTGAGCACCCACAAGGTGTCAGGCACTGTGCAAGGGGCTTTACATGCATCCATCACTTTTGATCTTTGCAAAACCGCGTGAAATAAACATGCATCCCCATTGCACAGAAGAGGAGACTGAGGCTCTGTAAGGCTCAAGGACATGCCCCAGGCCATAAAGCTATGAGATGTGGGTTAGGGTCCGCCTAGCCAAGTGTTTGGTCCCCATCTCACTTCCCAGGGCCCCCACCCTCAGAAGAACCCCTGAGCAGATCTGTCCCCCAACCCATGTTACAGGTTTGGTGATGTCGGCCATCACAGTCATCATCCTGGTGCTCTACTTCACCGTGGACACCTTCGTGGTCAATAAGAAGCCGTGGCTACCCGAGTGCACGCCTGTCTACGTGCAGTACTTTGTCAAGTTCTTCATCATCGGTGTGACAGTGCTGGTGGTCGCCGTGCCAGAGGGGCTCCCTCTGGCCGTCACCATCTCACTGGCCTACTCCGTGAAGGTGAGAAGGAGAGGACTGGCCGGCACAGCTCGGATCAGCTGCCCCCAGCCAGGGCTCTGGGGGTGGCCTGTGGGGCAGGCGCTGGGCCGTGAGTAGAGCTAAGAAGAAGGAAGGGGGCACCCTGGAAGTTGGGAGACGAGACATATGTGGGAACCCAGAACTCACGTGTCCTCAGGGAGGCCTATAGCAGCTCAGAGGGCCACACCCTGGCTCCAGGGATAGCCATCATTCACCCCAGCCAAGTGTTGCCTTGCAGATGCAGCCCCCTTGCATTGCCCACTCTTCACATTTTTCCCAGAGAAGCCAGAATCCTGGACTGATTTTTGAACATTGATCATCAACTCCACTTTAATTTACTTTTTTTTTTTTTTTTTTTTTTTTTTTTAAGATTTTATTTATTTATTTGACAGAGAGAAATCACAAATAGGCAGAGAGGCAGGCAGAGAGAGAGAGAGGAGGAAGCAGGCTCCCTGCTGAGCAGAGAGCCCGATGTGGGACTTGATCCCAGGACCCTGAGATCATGACCTGAGCCAAAGGCAGCAGCTTAACCACTGAGCCACCCAGGCGCCCAGATCATCAACTCCACTTTAAAAAAGAAAAAAAAAAAACCACCATAAAAAGCAGACCTTACAATGCAGGCCCAAACCCAACCCCATCTCACCAAATGTAAGGAGAAGTCTGAGGTCAAAGTCCCATGGAAGCTGTGATATTTCTGCAACTCATCTCAGAGGTTGCTCCCTGAAGTTGGGAAGAGATAAACCTAAAGCCAAAAGAAATCTGATTTAAGGAAACCCCTACCACTCGAGGGATGGGCTGAAAAGGGAAGAGGTTTTAAAAGCAGTTTCATGAAGGGTGGTAAGTCCATGAAAGCTGACTGTGGATACTTGGGTCTGGGGGTGGGGTGGGTGTTTCTAGTGCTCCCCAGATGGCAGAGCCCTGCCGCCCCCTGCTCCCAGGCCAAGGCCGACCATGGAGTCCAAACCCTGGGCTGAGCATCTCGGTGGGTGCCTCAAGCTTGGGGCCTCATTCTCTGCTGTTGGCCGCATGGTTTTCCCACCTTAGAGGGCAGAGCTCTGCACTCCTGGTCCCCAGTGCCCCAAGGCCAGGATGTCCCTACAAGGATGGAGCCCTGGGCATGTTTATAAACAAGGCATTGGCTCTGAGACATTGGCAGAGCTGCTGGAGGGCACGGCGGGCGTCAGTTTCCAACTTGGAATTTGGACTGGGCTTGCCGATGTAATTTCATACAGAAAAGAGATCTCTAGGCAGATGCCAGAAAGTGGCAGCTCTGGGTAAAGGATATGGCCCTTATCGCCTCCTTGTTTTAGGGTTCTTGAAGAAACTCCATCTCACAGACCAAAGACCAAACGGGTCACAACACGATGCTGCTTGGGAGTTTGGAGCCCAAAGATGGTGATTTTCATTAAGCCATGAGAGGGGACCCCCACGGCCACCCAGCTGAGCTCAGGGTGTCTTGAAAGTCACACAGAGGTAGTTTGGGGTGACCATATACAGACCTTTTTAGGTCTCTGCACCTTCTGCCATTCACATCTCTGGCATCTGGTACCTTCAGCTGTCTTAGGTCATGTTACTTTTATAGTCACTTGATAAACTGAGTACAGCCCCAACCCAGGAGAGGCAAACTCTCCCCTCTCTGAGCCTGGCATACCCACCCTGGGAGCTGCCATCGAAAGAACAGAGATGACTCAGAGGAGCAACGTGAGCTGTATGTGTGATTTTAAATTCCCTTGCGGCCATGTTCAAAGGAAAGAGTAAAAAGAAAGAGGTGACGTTAATTTTAATAATATAATTTACTTCACCTTTAGTAATATAATTTAGTTCACCTTTATGTCCAAACATATTATGTTAGCAATCCAACATATAATAGCATACAAATAGCTAGTGAGATGTCTTTCATTGCCTTTTTCCTAATAAGTCTTCAAAAACCAACACATATTTTTACACGTACAGCACGTTTCATGTCAGACCAGCCACACTTCCAGGACAGAGCAGCCACCTATGTATTTATTCTTAAGCCCAACAGACGAACCCTGCCCCAGATGGGCAGGGGCCCGATGGAATGACCCAGCCTGTGAAGTTAAATAGAGCTAGGTTTCAGTCTGAGCATTAACCCATATTAGGTGTGTGATCCTGGTCAAATCACTTGGCTGTGGCTTTTCCATTGGCCAACGTGGAGGATCGCCATCCCCAAAGGTTTCACAGGCCTCCTGTACCATCAGACTAGAAAATGAACCAGGAAGAACTTCGCCAGCCATAAAGCGTGTTGCAAATTCCTATTGCTACTGCTCCTGCATTCAACATACATGAGGTGTCACTATTATCGCAGGTTATAATAAGATTGCAATAGCATATAATTCTACCAATACTCATTTCTTCGTAACATGAACTGCTATTAAAACTATTCTAATGGCGCTCTTTTTTTACCCTTTTTATGAAGAGTTAGGATGGGGAGCAAGAACAAAGGAAACCAGATTACTAGGAACAGACGAGAACTTTGTCTGATTCAGCCTCTAGCAGCTTCTCTTGCCCCCTCTTGCCAGATAGGGTAACTGGGTCTGCAGGGTCTATCTTAAGCATGACGCTTGCTTGAGAATTACTTCATTTGCATGAGTTTGCTTGAGAACCTCAAAGAAGCTAGGAGTGAAGCTGGGAAGACAGAGAGTACGTGAATACCAGAAAATTCAGAAATACCAGAAAGTGGCAGAAAGATGGTGATTTTCATTAAGCCATGAGAGGGGTACTATGTACATAGTACATAGTACTATGTATGGTGGGATATCATTTTTGCTATAAATTTAAGAAGATGTCTATACATAAGATGTATCCTTTCTGGGTGATGGATAAAGATGGATTTGTTTTCTTTTGTGTGTTTGTATATTGAAAAGAAATTTGTGACTTTTGTTATACGAGGCATAATATATATGTGATGCAGAAAAAAATCTGTAGATTTTTTTTTTTAGAATCTATAGATTTTTTTAAAAGAAGGCAGTAAAAATCTCCTGTCATTCTACCATGCAGAAATAATAACCCTAACATTTTGAAATTTTTCCAGATACTGTCCTATGTCTACAAACACATACATGTATCCTAAATTTATTTATTTTTGGTGGGACCAAAAATGACAATGAAAACCAGGAACCAGCAAAATATTTGAAAAACAAAAACAAAAACATAAAACCATTAACCAAATAAAGGATGGCTACTTCTGTTAGGGTATAAGAGAAAAATATTTGAGGTCATTGTAGAAGACCCAACATTAATTTATCATCCTTTTCCCTATCTTTTCCATAAGGAATACAGATTCTTAAAAAAAAAAAAAAGGTCAATTAATCAGATCTTTTAAGTGGTTCAATTAAAAGGCTGCACATACACAGATCTCCAATTCCACATCTTTGCACATGTGGGAAACACGGGGCACATGGCAGCAGCTCTGCACCTCTTACTGCATGCTTTCCCAGTGTCTCCAACCCCACTCCCTGCCCCCCCCCAGCTCCCTCTCCTCACTGTCACCCTCTCACCTGCCCCTGCCCCCAGAAAATGATGAAAGACAACAATCTGGTACGCCACCTGGATGCCTGTGAGACCATGGGCAATGCCACCGCCATCTGCTCGGACAAGACGGGCACGCTGACCACCAATCGCATGACAGTTGTGCAGGCCTACATCGGCGATGTCCACTACAAGGAGATCCCTGACCCCAGTTCCATCAATGCCAAGACCTTGGAGCTGCTCGTCAATGCCATTGCCATCAACAGCGCCTACACCACCAAGATTCTGGTGAGTGGTGTAGCCTCCACTGGAGGAACCAAGGTCCGCGGGGTGATGCAGAGACACCAGGCAGATTGAATGATGTGATTCCTATTTTTGAATACTGCTGATATATTTTGGGTGGTCATATAGCAAGCAACTTGTTTCTTTTTGATTTAGCAATGATATTTATATGAGCCCCCAAAAATGTTAATTGCGTTTTTTAGATCCTGTCATTGTCCTCCTTGCAAAAACAAAACACTTACTATTAGTTGGCTTTTGCCACATAACTACAGTAGTTCCCCTTTCAGTTATGGGTGGTCAGCCTCAGCCCTTAACAGCTGACCCTCCTTCTGATATATTGTCCGAAGGTCAAGAGTGGCCTCGTGATTTACAGCACAGGCTGTACCCTTCTCCACTTCAGCTCAGCACATAGGCACTTTATCATCTCACAGCAGCACGAGAAGGGTGAGTACAATACAGTAAGATACCTAGAGAGCGACCACATTCACGTAACTTTTACTACAGTATATTGTAATAATTGTTCTATTTTAGTATCAGTTCTTAATCAGTTGTTAATCTCTTACTGTGCCTAATTTATAAATTAAACTTTTATCACAAAGATACATGTCTTGGACAAAACATAGTATATATAGGGTTCGGTATGATCCACAGATTTGGGCGTCCCCTGGGGGTCTTGGAACATATCCCCCCAAAATAAGCAGGGACTACTGGACTCCAAAACTTTGTGGCTCCAAAACCAAACTGTATTTAGTGCACAATTCTGTGGGTGGGCTCTTCCACTGTCCATGGGGCTCCCTCTCACATCTGCATCTGTGGTGGCTCAGGTGGACAGCTCTGCTGATCTCAGCAGCACGGTAGGCTGGGCTGGGATGGCCTCAGCTGGGATGGTTCATCTTGGCTCCGTGTGGTCCCAGCTCTTCCAGAAGGCTGGTCTGGGCTGGTTCACAGTGTCATCTTGGTGCATGATGTTGGCCAAGGCAAGCCAAGAGGCCAGTGCAGATTCAGGGAATGGGGAAATAGATGCCATCTCTTAATGGAAGGAACTATAAGATCACACTGCAAAGGGCATGGATTTAGAGAGGGAACTAATTTGGCCATTTTCAGAAAGGATCTACCACCAATGACATTTTGTTGTTAGTAATAGTAGCAGTATCACAAATTCCGATAAGAATTCTCATATTCCTCTCTCAGCTAAGCTGTGTAGACTCATCATGCTGTGATCCCCATTTGGTTTAGAAGCACAGATGGCCTTTTTGTAGTTAACCAATATTTGGATGAAGAGAAACACGGAATTGTCCATCCAGAGGTCAGTCGGCAGCCAGATACAGGACATCTGTAGTGGGAGCATCTAGGTGAGCGGCTGGGCTTTTTGCCTTGCCTCCCAAATGTGCCCTAGCCCCAACCTCTGCCTTCTGTCCCAGAGCCAGCTTGAAGCATCATGGTCAGGCTGGGTTGTGGGAGCCGCCAGGAGTTCATCCAAATGGGGAGGAGAGTGTGACTCAGCAGCGAGGAGCTGAGGGCTGGTAGGAGAAAGGGGAGGAGGCAGCTTCTGCCTCCAGACACTGGGACTGCAAGGTCTGCACTGTCCAGGGCTGAACAGCCACCCACATCACCCCGGAGCTGCAGGCTGAGGGAGGCCCCCAGAGAAGAGGAGAAAGTAGGTCGGGAGGACGCATACAGAGGGGTGACCAAGAGCCCCTGGGGCGATGCCAGAAATGATGACGTTTGTCTTCTTCCCACCCCACCCCCGCCCCAATTTGGGAATCAAGGGAACTCAGCAGTGTTTTATTCTGTTCCCCAGGCCTTCCTAAAATAACCAAGTTGCTGTTAATGATCTTGTCCTGCAGATGTGGCAGAGAAGGGAGCAGGGCAATTCCCAGAGCAGGCTTCCGAGGATGGGGTGGCTGCAGGGGCACAGCCCTGCCAGGTGGGCTTGGATTGAGATGTAGGTTATGTAATCACATTTAAAAAAAAAAAAAAAAAGCTGTTCTGGGGTCTGCCAGGAGAGCTGAGGAGACATCTCAATTAGGGGTGTCGCATGGCACTGGCGGCAAAGCTAGAATCTCATTTCCAGATGTTCCACCTGATTCCTCCTCTGTGAGAGCACTGACTCTCCCATGTCTTCTTATTCTCTGACATAGACAACGTGGGCTCGTTGAGAGGGAGAAAAACATTTGAGTCATCTCTGTTCCCCCAGGCATAGTTCCTGGGAAGTACAGGTTGGGTGGGTGAGGTAAGTGAATTGATCAGTGAATAAATGTATAGATATATAATCAATGAGATGAGGATTAGGTAGGGAGACAGACGGATGGATGGGCGATGGATGGGTAGATGGATGGATGGGTGGATGGTTGAATGGATGAGTGGATGAGTAGGAGGGCAGTGGATGGGTGAATATGAATTAATAAGATCCTCAGGACAGGACTATCCCTATGTTCTACTTTCCTGTTTTTGTGGCAGCAAGAGGTAGTAGTTGGCCCCCTCTCTGTCCCATGGCCAACACCACTGCTCTGCCACTTCCTCCAGCATACTGAGCTTCTTCTGCAGCTGCCTCCAGCCCTCTAGTCTACACTAATCTAGAGACCTCCCAATTAGCTAGCACCTTTCATTCTTAAAAAGCAAAAACAGAAAAACAACCTACTTGAGTATTTCTAGTATAGTTTGTATGGGCATCATCTCCATGGACTCACAGGTCTTAGAGACCCTCTGGTCCAGCCCCCTCACTTTACTCTGAGACCCAGAATTAGGAAGGGACTTGCTCCAAATTTCCCCGTGGGCAACTGAAGCTGGAATGCAGATGTCCTGACACCTAGTCCAAGAAGCAGTAAGTTTTGGCTCTGAAGTCCAGCAAAACAAGGTTCAAACTTCATCTCCAGCACTTACCACCTGTGTGACCCCAAGCAAGTTACTTATCTCCTTTGAGCTTATGCTTCCCAATCTGAAAATCTGTAAAGTGAATATATAATTAATCCTAGTTGCTAACATTCACTTAGCCAGGCTCAATGCTAAGAACTTACCCCCATGTAGCCCTTGTACAATGATCCCATGAAGTAGGTGACATCACATGTCTAATTCATAGATCAGACCCTGAAGCTGGAAGAAGTGAAAAGCCATGCTTGGAGTTCCAGAGCAGATAAGAGGCTGAGCCAGGATTAGAACCCAGATCTGTCCAACCCAGATCTGTCCGTGCATGAGCCCATGCAGCTCACCAGCCTTTCCTACCCAACTCATGTGGCTTCACCTTTGCCTGGAGACAGCTTCAGAGCCACTGTGAAGGTCGGATGAGAAAATATGTATGTCCCCGCACAGTGCCTAACAGGTAGCAAGCACTCAGGCCACATTAGTTATTTCTCTTATAACTTCTATTATTATTCCGAAGCCATATCCTCTGTTGTTTATTTTGCCAGTCCCTGTCTTGCCTGACCCTCCACCTCCCTTCCAGGGAATCAGGGTAAATAGGACAATTCCCATCTTGCAGCTAAAAACACTGAGTGTAGAAATATCAAGAAAGCTGCCCAGGATTGCGCCTGACCACCAAGAGGCTGATTTGGACCCAGAGAATTCCAGAGGAGTTTACCAAGCAGGCAAGGGCATTCCAGGCAGGGGCACATTGCTGCCAAGGCCTGGAGACCTGACGATGTCTGGCTCATTCAGGTAATCTGTGGCCTGAGCACTTCTCTGGGGCTGGAATAATGAAAGCCAGGACTGGGAGGCATGGGGGACAAGGTGGCATCTGATAAGCCCTTAAAAGGATTCTGCTCATGGCCCTCAGGAAAAGCAGCCCAGGCAGGTGTGGAGAGTGGTGTGAGGCTGAGGCTGCTGGCCAGGAGGCCTGGTAAAGTGGCCCAGGAACCCCATGCTCCCTCCTTTCTGAGGATGACAAAGCTTTCTTCCCTGTCTTATTTCAAATCATTAGGAACTAAACTTGCCCTCTGAGAAGTTATGTGAATCATCCTTGAGTCAGAAATTGTTCCCCTGCCTCAGAAATCCTGGCACACCCTCAGATTTGCTCTGTTGTCTCTGACCCTTTGAACATCAGGACTTCTGCTATCTCCTTCCCGTCGCCCTGCTGCTTCTCAGAACCACAGCTGCGCTTTAAGGTGGAAGGACCTCCTTCCTCACTTATGAGGCCTAGTGCTTTCTCGGGAAAGCGTTCTCCTTTCCCAACCGTGTATGTTCTGCATGCTGAACCCACCCAAGCAGACCTTAAGTTCATGTTTTGTGAGACCTCTTTCGAGGTAGGTTGACACTGCAGTTAACATCTGAATTATGAAACCGAGGATGGGGACTTGTGGAGCAGAATTGTTGGAAGTTCATGGCATATTTCTGAACACATACACTGTCGAGAGAAAAACAAGTCTCCCTAGAGCCTCTGGAGTGGTTCAGGAGGAAGGAGCAAAAAGGGGTTTCCTGGCAGGATGGTCTTCCTGAATAAATCAGCCACACTTCACTTAATTAGAAGCTCCAGGCCCTCAGGGCACCCCATTTCTAAGCTGAGGTGGCCGTGGTGCCGCCTTACCCCAGGGAGCCCCAGTACTCCTCAAAGGCAGGAAGGAGCTGCTTAATTGTATTCCCATACCTTAGAACTTGGGCACTTAGAGAAGGACTCCAGGAAGCAGAGACCAACCTTAAACCCAGATCTCCCGGCTCCAAACCAGGGCTCCATTGAATATCCCAATGAGCCTCAGAGTCCCCAAGTCAAACCACACTCTAGAGCGGGCTCTGGCCAAGCCAGGGCAGCCAAAAGATGCGGAAAACTCAAAGGTGACTTTACGGGGCGCTGAGATGGGAAGGTGGGGTGGGCTATGGTTCTGGTAGGTAAAACGGCAGGGGCCTGTGTGTTGAACTCAACAATTGTTTCAGTTGTTTTGGTTTGTATTTTGTTGTTTACAAACACCGTCTCTGGGAGAAGAGTTTAAAGCAAATAGACCCAAATGGGGAATTTGGATTTTTAACAGAGCTGTTAATCCCTACATCACACCCTGTCACCCTGCATGTGTGCAGGCACACACACACTGCACACACCACACACACACACACCATCACACATGTCATGCATATACACACACACCTGCACACACACCATTCATCCAATTACACACACCACACATACCATGCATATACACCTACCACACCATGCACACCACACACATGCACTGAACATACCACACACACACCACATACATGCCACACACCACCACACACACCATGCACATACACACATATGTGTGCACACAACATGCATAAAATTACATACACACATCATACAACTGTAGTCACACACCATACACAAACACACATACCACACACACAACTGCATATATATGCACACCACACACATACAACTGCACACATACCACACATATAATTACGCATACCACACACATATAAAGTTACATACACACACCATATATAAACACACACACACACAACTGCATATATATACATACCATACGCATACAACTGGACACACTATGCACATACACACCACATGTGTTTATAGCTGTACACATACACAGCCACACTCATACATATCACACACATACAGTTACACACACACTACACATACAATTACACATACATCTGCACACACCACACACACACAGAGCTGCACTGCTAAGCCTGGGAAGGTCCCCAAGGAGTCTGCTTTCTGGGAGTAGGTCTCCCCAGGGCGTCTCAGCCAGTCCCACTGTCCTGGTCACTCACACTGATCTGCCTTCCCAGCCTCTGGGAAAGAACCCAGGGCTCTGCTGCCTCATGTACCTTGGGAGGCCTAGCACTGAGAAGCTCCTGCGGAGACAGGCCTTTAGAAGAGAATTCTGGAAGCCAAAGTTCCACCCCATCTGGCCTTCCACGGGCAGCCCCCGACAGGGACAAGCACAGAATTACTCGTGTATTATTTCCACAAATATTCACTGGTTACTCCATAGTGGGAGACAGACACATTTCCCCCGATCCTCTTGGACTCTAAATCAATCATCAACCAGTTCACTAGTTAACCAGAGATCTCTAGGGCTAGTGGAGACAGGAAGGACTCTGAGGAGAGCATGTGCTGTGGGCTCAGAGCCGAGAACACTGAGGTCCAACCCTAGCGGGGTCACTGACTAGCGATGTGAGTTCATCTCTCTGGGCCTCCCCGCACACAGCTGTGAAGTGGGAGCACTCTCGCTGGCCTCCCCAGGCACTGAGGGGCCACACCCCGACCACGCATGTGACAAGCCCGATAAAGGACAGGGCCGATCGACATTCAAACAGTGGCCACCGCTGCTGCTGCGGTTAAGCTGGTTGGTGATTCATCCAGGCACGGGGGGTGGGGGCAGTGCCTGTTGAGGGGTGAGGAGGAGCGGGCTAGGCCACCAGAGAGGGCCACTCAGCAGAGAGTTGTTTTCTATCTGCTCCTAGAAGCATCATCATATGGCATGTGCTACAGTTTACTATGCTGGGTTGTTTGGAGGGACTTTCTGGAGGTTTCTTAGCAGTAAAACACCTGTAACATCAAATGAACCATCTAAACTGTTTTTAAGTGGCATTAAGTACATTCCAGTTGTGCGACCATCCCCGCCATCCATCCCAGAACTTTTCATCATTCCAAACAGAAACTCTGTCCCATCAAAAACTAACTCCCCATCCCACCCCCATCAACAACCAGCTCCTGGTCTCCACCATCGTACTTTCTGTTTCTGTGAGTCTGACTCTTCTAGGCACATAGTACAGGTAGAATTCTACAGTGTCTGTCCTTCTGTGACTGGCTTATTTCACTTGTAATGTCCTCAGGGTTTATCCATGTGGTCACATGTGTTAGAATTTCCTTCCGTTTTAAGGCTGGTTAATACTCCCTTGTATGTCTGGACCATTCTTTATTTATCCATTCATTTGTCTACGGACACATGGATTGCCCCCACCTCTTGGCTTTTGTGAGTAATGACGTCATGAACATGGGTATACAAATGTCTTTTGAAGTTCCTGCTGCCAATTCTTTCAGGGTATGTATATATATATATATATACACTCATAACCAGAAGTGGAATGCTGGATTATATGGGAATTCCATGTTTAATCTTTTGAGGAACTACCATCCTGTTTTCCACAGCAGCTGCACCTTGTCACCTTCCCACCAACAGCACACAGAGCTGCGATTTCTTCGCACGCTCACCAACGCTTGTTTTCTGCTTTGGCTTTTTCTAGTAGCCATCCAAATGAATGTGAGGTGGTACAGGCTAGTTATGCTTCTTTTTTTTTTTTTTTTAACTAGACTTCCCACCAGCATTGAGCCCAATGTGGGGTTTGAACTCATGACCCTGAGAGCAAGATCTGAGCTGAGATCAAGAGTTGGAGGCTTAACCGACTGAGCCACCCAGGCATCCCTAGCTGCACTTTTTTTCATCTCATTTTTGCAGATGTTATTTATAACTTGTAGTTCTTCTAGTCATCATTCCTTCCTCTTGGCTCTATTTATCCCCCAGGACCCCAAACACGAACATGAATTTTCCTCTCGAGATTATGCCTAGTGGCAGCATCCAGCATTCCCAAAGGGCTCCATACAACAGGGAAATGTGTTGAATGAAGCTCTGTGCTAGGAGCCAGGGGCCTGGGGACAGCCCCAGGTCTGCCGCTTTGTAGGTCTGTGACCATGAGCAAGTCACTTCCCTGCCGGGCCTGCTTCCTGGCCATGAAAATGGAAACAATACCAACACCTCAACTCCCTTACAGAATCAGAGCCCTAGAGATAAAAAGGCTCACGGAAAGTCTACAGCAATAGAAAAACCTCCGGGTTTGTCAAGATCTAGGAAAAAAAAAAATCAAAAGACAAAAGAGGTGGGGCCCTGCTTCATAGTACACACGTAGGCGATCTCGGAGCTCAAGTTCATGGAAACAGATTGAATTAACGTAGGAAGCAGCTCTGCCCCTTGCAACCATAGATTGTTTGAAATCCTTTTAGAGGAAAATTAAAATATTTCACAGAGGGTAATAAAATGCCAGGTATTTTGAAGGCATAATTGCTCAGCTCTCTTGGCCTAATAAGTAATTAGGCATTTTTATTTAAGTACTCCATGTTGTCATTTTCTTTCGTTAGTAGAGAGGGGACAAAAACTGTTGTGGAAAAGACATAAAATTCTGGAAATCACCAGAAGGTTAATTATAAAAATGTAGAAAAAGTTCAAAGTAAGTAAAGAGGGGATGCTGGGTGGCTCAGTCGGTTGAGCGTCCAGTTCTCATTTCAGCTCAGGTCATGCCCTCAGGTGGTGGGATCGAGCCCCACGATAGGCTGATCACTGGGCGTGGAACCTGCTTAAGATTCATTCTCTCCCTCTCCCTCTGCCCCTCACCACTGCTCTCTTTCTCTGAAGTAAAAAAATAACAAATAAATCTTTAAAAATTAAAAAACAAACACATAGGATAATAATTCATGCCCCCTTTTAAGACAGAGATTCTTTCTGGGACAAGGGATGGATTCTGCAGACAAGGAGGGATACACAGGGGGACTCACTTTTATCTGTCATGTTTCCCTTCTCCAGAAAGAAAAATCTGAAGGAAATAGGGCATACTGTTCAGGTCCTACAAAGCTGAATGGAGGGTACACAAGTGTTTATTTTCTTATTTTCTATCTACCTTGTAGGTGTTGAAAGAGTTCATAATTTTTAAAAAGCTGATCTTGCTTAACTGCTTTCATTCAGAGCCAGGACTGGGTCTGGGATGGAGAGGGCTGAGGGTGCGGGTAGCGGGAAAGGGGGCTGGCTGGCCCCGGGGTCTGAGAGGCAACCCCATGTGAGCCTCCGTGGCCTCTCTCCCCGCAGCCCCCAGAGAAGGAAGGAGCCCTGCCTCGGCAGGTGGGCAACAAAACAGAGTGTGGTCTGCTGGGCTTCGTGCTGGACCTGAAGCAGGACTACGAGCCTGTGCGCATCCAGATGCCAGAGGAGAAGCTGTACAAGGTGTACACCTTCAACTCCGTGCGCAAGTCCATGAGCACGGTCATCAAGCTGCCCGACGAGAGCTTCCGCATGTACAGCAAGGGCGCTTCCGAGATCGTGCTCAAGAAGTAAGTTCCACATGGCAGGGCTGGGCAAGGGGGGACGGGACAGGGAGCTGGGGATCACCAGGTCGTGCTGTGCAGGCTGTCCTTCGGGCTGGGCTGGAGGGCCATCTGGCACCCAGAGGTGCCCTTCCCAATGTCCCACAGCAGGACCATCTCCCGGAGCTTCCTTCCTCCACTATTTTCTCTTGAAACTCTACAGAGAGCCCTCCCCTTCTCGTCCCTACATCACAGGATCACCAGGAAGTTCCACCTGCTGTCACTGTTAAATCTCCCTCATTCCCTCAGCACAGAGATGGTTAACGATAGTGATGTTCATTGTTAGCCAGTCAACTCCAGCTCCAGGTGCCAGAGAGAAGCCTGGAGAGCTAAGCTAGTCACTCCTGGTCCCTGGACCTCAGTTTCCCCACTCAAACCTTGATGGGATTGGTCTAGCCCAGTGGTTCTCAATCCTGGATACACATTGGAATCATCCCAGGGAACTTTTAAGAAACCACTGATACAGGGGGCCTGGGTGGCTCAGTCACTTAAGTGTCCAACTCTTGATTTCCACTCAGGTCATGATCTCAGGGTTGTGAGATCAAGCCCTGCGTTGGGCTCTGTACTGGGTGTGGAACCTGTTAAAGATTCTCTCTCTCCCTCAGCCCCTCTCCCCCAAAATAATAAAAATAAATTGGAACCTTTGGGGTAGGGCTCATACATGGGTCTTTATTTATTCGGTGTTCCACCTAAGCCATTCTAATGTGTGAACAAGGTCCAGAACGACTAGCCTAGGCTTCATGCCCTCTGAAAACCATTTTAGCTGTGGAACTATTTTTTCAGATGAAATCTCATGAATATAAGACAGATCAAAGTAGATGTGCTCTTGCTGAATGGACAAACTGGGGCAGATATGGCAAGAAGGCGGCCTGATTTCTTTTTGGCTGGTCCTGATTTCATCCCTGCATGGGGCCCAGGGGCCTGGACCAGCCCTGAAGCATTATGGAAGATGAAGTGGATGGATGCTGGATGACCAACCACAGCCAGCTGGGCATCACTGGGGATGGGGAGGGGAGCGCGAGCTGGTCAGACGGAGGACCCTTGGGCCCTTGGCTGAACCTTACCCAGCTCCCCCCTCATCTGCCCCCAGATGCTGCAAAATTCTCAACAGGGCAGGGGAGCCCCGGGTCTTCCGGCCCCGCGACCGGGACGAGATGGTGAAGAAAGTGATTGAGCCCATGGCCTGCGATGGGCTGCGCACCATCTGTGTGGCCTACCGAGACTTCCCCAGCAGCCCCGAGCCCGACTGGGACAATGAGAACGACATCCTCAATGACCTAACCTGCATCTGCGTGGTGGGCATCGAGGACCCTGTGCGGCCCGAGGTAAGCCCCCTACCAGCAGGCTTGGAGGGGCTGGGAGTCCAGCCTGCTGGTAAGCTAGTATAAGTTGCCTCACCTCCCTGAGCCTCAGTTTCCCTGTAGCATCCACAAGACTTTCTCTTTACCTACTCCTAAACACGCAGACTCCTGAGACCAGCGTAGGTCACGCTTGGCATCCGTCTGCTCAGGACATCAGGCAGCCAGCAGGCAGGCGCTGCTTTGCCACGGGAGCAGCCCGAGAGCTATCGCCCAACCAGAAACCTCCCCTTGATCCCAAGGGACAAACATGCGGGCGGCCCTGCCTTAGAAGCCTCTTGCCCCACAGGAGCCAGGATCTCCTATAGCACAACCATAGGCCTAGGTTCCAGGGTCCCCATAAAGGAGATACCCAGAAACTAAGTCACTGGTGTTCAAGAAAACCCCCAGTGTGATGTCACACCAGCAGGTAGAGTTCTGTCCATTCGGATCCAGTTTCCCAATCAATGTAGCCTAGCGGGCTTGCACAGTGACACAGCCCACAGTCTCCCATTCTCAGATCTCCAGGGGCACAGGGCCATGAAGTTATCCAAAGGTCAGACTCCCAGGCGGAAGAGAAGAGGGATGATAGCAAACCCCCCCCCCCCGCCCCAAGAAGGACCCAGGAAGAAGATATAGAAAGTGCACCTAAAGGAGTGCTCAGATCACACAGGTGTTCAGTCTCCTTTAGCTGCATCTGCCCCGGGCGGGAAGACAGAATTCAGTGCTGGGGTTCATAGAGTTGGGCGAGGATGGACATGGGTGCTCAGTCAGACTGCCCAGGCTGGAAAGGTTGTGGGAAGAAGAGAGGGCAGCCTCGAATCTCCAAAACGTTGCTGTGGGCAGGCAGAGTGAGTCCTCACTCTGGGGATCCCCAGAGGGTAGAGCCAAGGGCAGGCTGGCCTCCACATCACTGGAGGACTAACACAGCTTCTGGGTCCAGGGCTGATTCCCAGGCCGGTGGGGACTGGGCCCACCTTGGTCTCGGCTGTGGAATTCGGTGATGGGGCCTCTCAGGGCCACCTTCCTCCACTGGAGGCAATTTTGCTGTCCCCACTTGTCCTGATACCATTCTCTAGGGGCCTCTCGGTGTTCCCTGCCCCTTATGGAGCCTCCACTTCCACTTCTTTCCATGAAAAGGGGTAGACAAGTGTTTTCCAAATTCCTAGTCCTGATGCTGTAAGAGTCTCTGTTCCAAAGACCAAATGAAACTAGAATGTCACAGATGTGGACTTAAACGTTTTTGTAGCAACAAGAGGTGTCGTCGAAATGTGAGCTCAGGTCTCAAACAGACCTGGGATCCCAAGTCTCAGCATTACTGGCTGTGTGACCTTGGGCCAGTTACATAACCTCTCTGAGGCTCTGTTTCCTCATCTGTAGACTGGAGATAATAATAGTATTCTCCACACATACACTTCCCAGGATACTATGAGGTATCAGATCATGCACATACCACAAACAGTCAGTATCTGGCATGAGGTACATGGCCCTTAAATGGGGTTCCCTTCCTCTGTGCCCCTCCCCAGTAGTTCAGAACTCTGGACCCAGTGACAGGTAACAGCCCCTAACACAGAGCCCGGCTTATGGATTCATTCATTCCACACAATTAAGTGTGGAATGATGAATGAGAATGAACGGGACTTGAATACCAGTCTTCCAATACTATGCCTGGTACTCATCTCACATGCTCACATCCTCCATAGACCTCCACAGACCTCTTCACTCCCACCCAGAGCCTAAAGCATCAAAGGTGATTTGTTGCCCAGGTGCTTGGCCCTGGAACCACATGTGTTTTCCTGCAGACTGTGTCTTTCCGTGGACAGACAGGCCATTTAGCAACCTCCCCACAGGATGCCCACTCATGACCTGCCACAAGTGGGTTCAGGCTCCCCATGACAGGCCATCCCCTTACAGGCACCAGGGACTAGTCTCCACGTAGCAGACGGGGCCAGCCTGCAGCTCCCCTGTCCTTCTCATCCCCAGAGCTCCTTGCCCATCACTGTGCCTCAGAACCATCCCCAAAGTGGGGTGGAAAGCAGCATCAGACACATACCTTTTTTTGGTCATGACCTGTACTAATAAGAAACATATTTTATATCATGATTCAGTAAGCACATACACTTAACCAAAATAAGAATGTCACAAAGTAACATGATGCCCTTGTATTTTCTATTCTCTTCTATTTCTCTCTTTTTTAATGCTAGTCACCACCTCCTAAACTAATTTGACAATGCACTAAAGGGGTTGAGCTGCTGCTGACCTAGACCAAATGCCTCCCCCGGGCCCAGGGTGCAGGTGAGAACACTGAGGGTAAGCAGGGACAGTGAGTTTCCGGAAGTCTCGCTGTAAGTGGCTGAGCTAACCCAGAGTAGAACAGGTTTTCTGCATTCCTGCCCCAGGCCTTGCTCCTAGGTGCCACAGAAATGAAAGGGCAAGGGGTTCTAAGTCTGGAGGGTAAGGACAGGGAGGGCAGGGCCTGAGAAGGGCTGAGCTGGGTCCTGGAATATTCCACTAATAGCATGATCATCCAGAGAAGCAGGCTTCAGGCACAGACTCCCAGCAGGGCTGGGAGCACTTTCATTCTGGAGAGCCCTGCCTTGGAGAAAGGGGGCCTGGACACAAGCCCAGCTGTGCCACTCACAAGCCACATCCTCCTCTCTGTGCCTTGGTCTTCTCATCTGTAAAATGGGAGGTTGACCCAGATGTTCTTCAAATCCCTGCCAAGCTCCAACATTCTGAGCTGGCTGACGGGGAAATCTTACCCTGACACCTTTCTTTGCTTCCGTCAAGTAAGTGCATCCTTGTTGGTGACCTCCTCTCTGCCCTGGGCTCTCTCCCAGGATGTAGATTTCGATGTCATAAGTTGTGTTGGGGAGCATACTTACTAGGCTGACACAGCAGGGTCAAGAGACATGGGTTCTAATCCCGCCCCGGCCACCCCCTCACAGAAGGCTTCAGGCGCATCTCCTCCCTGGGTCTCAGTTTCCCCATCCGAACAATGAAAGAGTTGGACATTCCAAATGAGAGACACCAGCACGGTTGCTAGGGATGCAACTCGAAAGTATAAAAGCTCTGAGCTGTCGATTCACCATTTCCTAGTTGGGGGGGGTGGCTTTTGATTTATTTGGGTTTTATTTTGATTTATTTGGGTTTTATTTTGATTTATTTGGATTTATACACATGGAGCCAAATTCCAACGGTTCAACAGACAAGGTGAAGTAACCTCCCATGCTCCCCTCCCCAGGGTCTCTGACTCCCGCCTCACAGGCAGCCACCGTCTCTAGCTTTTGGGATGACCTTAGGGCAGTGTCTGTGCCTGCGGTTCGGGGCAGGCTCTTCCAGGCAACCCTGAGACTAGCCAGAGCACAAAGGTCAGCCTGGGCCACTTCTGGGGTCCTACAAACATTTGCAGCAACTGCTGGAACACACACTACCCCCTCAATTTCCCCATCTGTCGAGGATGAATAAATGACGTTGCCTTCCTCCCTTGAGAAGACAGAACAGATCAAAACAGGCTTGCTGATCACCCCCCAGACACATACACGTTTCTCGGTGGGTACGTTTTCCGACACCGCCTGAAGCCACCGCGGATGAAGCCATGAGAAGAGCAGCAGCCCGGGATTCACCGGGTTATCCGGGGGTGTTTGGAGCCCTTGGAGTCACAGACAACGGGTGTCACCAGAAACAACAGATGTTTAAAAGCCTTTATTTAATGAAAACAGGAAGCGCCCATTTTCTGGCTGGTTTTCCTCCGTGAGAAATATCTTGGATAATTTTAGCGAAAGAAGGAATTTTTTTTTTTCATTTTACAGCAACTTTGTCTATGTGGAAAGTATATTTCAGCCAGATCGGTGCCTCGGTGGCTTGGGTCTTAATCATCCCTGGCTCCTCAGTGCCCAGACCAGGGAGATGTTCAGTAGCTGTTTGTCAAATGAATGACCGAGTGAGCAGTACAAGGAGAGCCTGAGTGCAGATTAAGGAAGCACTCCATTGGGCTGGAGGAATCCAGAATGGTTTTATGAGTAGGGGCATTTCACCTGAAAGGGGGAGAGACTCCCAAATTAAGGGAGAGAGGGCATTCTAGGCGGAGGGAATAGCTCTGGCAAACGCAGACAGGTGAGAATCTAGTGAATACCGTGGACTTACGAGAGAAATGGGAAGGAGGGGAGCCTGGAGCTAAATTGGGAAGAGTAGGCATGCCCCCACCCAAATCCATTCACCAGGCCAGGCTTTGAGGGATTTCAGCAGAGACATGTTTCATGATGACCCGTGTGCCCTGTGCCAGGCCCCTGGATGTGTCCTGAGCAGTCAGCGGTCCCTGCCTTCCAGAGCCCACAGCCTAGTGAAATGCCCAGTAAAAGGGGACGAGTAAGTAGACCCCTAGCATGTGAGAGTGTAAAGCCATTCTGAAGTACAACAAAGACGTCTGGTTATAGGGTCCACTGCCCAATAAGGGAGGTGGCTGAGGAGGCCCTCAGGGGTGTCCAAGTCCATCTGGAATCCCCCCCTACAGGCAGGTCACAGGCCTCTAAGGTACCTGACCCAGGAATCGTGGTGGCATGGTCACACCATTCCTCCAAACAAATGGCTGCCCCTCCCTGTCCCCAGATGCCAGGTGTGCCCCACCCCCCACTACATCTGTATCCACACCCTCGTCATCCCTCCCCATCTCCTGGAGCAGAAAGAACAAGGAAGAAAGACCATGGTTAGGTGCATTGCCAGCCATCCTACCCCCACCACCAGCATCTACTGTCCCCAGGCTTGATACCATTTGCCCCTGCCACAGCATCACCTAGCTTCATCCCCACTTTATAAGTCAACACTCAGGTGGATCCCCAGGGCAAAGCCCAACCGAGCCTTTCGGCCCCTAAGCCCTCTCTCCCAGGGGCAAAGAAACCTCCACCACACAGAGGAGAGGGTGGGAGCCAGAAAAATTAGCTGCCTGTTTTTTCTCCCTGAGTCAGCTTGTTTCGGGGAGACCTAGAGGGTGGGGATTCCAAGCAGGCAGATTTCAGCTCCCTGAGACAGCCTTGAAAGCTTTAGTCTTTCTAGAACAGGGTTCCAGTCACCTCATTCCCAGCTCAGAACTTATCATGGCTCCCAGGCCTAGTACTGAGTCCCTGATTCCAGCACCTTCTGACTGCAGGTCCTTCTCCAGCTTCATGCTTCCTGGCTCCTGCCCCACATCCTCCTCAGCCTCACCCCCTCCAGATCACCTTTCATGTCCTTTCTATAGCACCCTTCCCAACTTCTCTGCCAGTGCCTCTCATGGGGCACTTCTCTGTGGCCCAGGCCACAGTGAAGCAGTCATCTGTGTAGCTCCAGCCTGGGCAGAGTGCCAGGCACCAGAGCCTCAGTTAGTGCTGACAGACCAGAAGAAACTCAAACATCCCCCTCTCCAGGAAGCTTTCCCATATTTCTCCTCTCCCTCTACTTCCTTCTGAAGGAATGGCACCCTCCTCTGTGCTCCCAGAGCCCTTTGTACAGAGATCTTTACCAAAGACCCTGCCTCCTACAAGAGTATAGGCCAGACCCAGAGCACCTGTTCTCATCTGAAAGAAGAATGATTATGTGAAAAGATATGATAGACTTGTTCCCCTATGGAGTGGTCAGCCTTGGAAGGAGTGAGTACCCCAGGCTCAGAAGCCTGCAAGCAAAGGCTGGCTGGCCATTGTGGGATGCCTAGCCGGAGATCTGGGCAATGAGAAGAGAGTCAGAGTTATGACCTCAAGTCCCTTCCAACTCTAAGAGCCCAAGTATCTTTGAATAAAACATAGCCTGAATTATTCCTTTGAAGGCAGGAGCCAGATAAGGTGTATGTCCCCAAAAGAGCAGTAACTCTTTCCTTTCCTCTGGAACAGAAGACAGCAGGGGGCTGCAGTCTGGGTTACAGACACTGTGAGGACATTGATAAATTACGTAAGCAGGATGTTGGACATTCCACATCCCCACTCCCTCTGGGTCTGTAAAAAGAGGTCA
Source organism: Mustela lutreola (assembly GCF_030435805.1). Taxonomy (NCBI): domain Eukaryota; kingdom Metazoa; phylum Chordata; class Mammalia; order Carnivora; family Mustelidae; genus Mustela; species Mustela lutreola. The sequence goes on along the minus strand of NC_081291.1, from coordinate 52,387,858 downwards.
CGTTTGCCTGTGTGAGCCGCCGCTGTGGCATGAAGCAGAGGCCTTGGTCACGTGGCCCCCAAGTCCCAAGTGGGCACCAGAAGCCTCTTCCCCGGGCCCCAGAAGTGCACCCAGAGGAGACCTGCGGCCAGCTTACCCTGCTCCAGCCCTCGTAACACAGAGACCCTTCACTACCTGTCACCACAGCTGGTCTCTGATACTATTCTGGGAGCCAGAGGGGCCTCCTGGCCTTACTTAGTCTGGAGCCGGCCTCTTCATGGTATTTGTTTCTTGCTCTGCCACAAGATGGCCATGCTCAGGAGTCTTGATTTTCTCTACAAGCAGCAGGGGGCAGCCCCTGAAGGAGAGTGACACCCAGGCTGAACTTTAGGCAGGTTGCCCACTGGTGGTCAGGTAGGGGAATGATGGAAGAGGGGCAAGGCCAGAGGCAGAGAGCCTGAGGAGGGCCTGGGCGCTGACCCCACGTTGGAATGGTGGTTCTCTGTGCTCACAGAACAGCAGAGTGTGGGAGGGGGCGGGAAGAGGCTAGAGATTTTCAAGATCAATCCTTGTTTTTAAAATTCCCAAGGGCAGGAAGGGGACCAGTGGGCAGGTGTTGTCCACAATCAGGTTATGAACCAATGTTCTAATTCTTTATTTGAGTTTGCTGGGCTGCCATGATGAAGTAGTAGCACAGATTAGGGGCCTCCAACAACAGAACTGGACTGCCTCACAGTTCTGGAGGCTGGAAGTCCAAGATCAGGGTGTTGGCAGAGTTGGTTTCTTCTGAGGGTCGTGAGGAAGAATCGGCTTCAGACATTTTCCTCTCCCCCAGTGCCCCCCCCCAAGCTTACAGGGGTTTGTTGGGAATCTTCAGCATTTCTTGACTTGTGGCAGCAACACCTAATCTCTGCCTTCATCCTCATGTAGCATTCTCCCTGTATGTGTGTCTGGGTCCAAATACCCTTCTTCATAAAAACCCCAGTCACATTGGTCTAGGGCTACTCTACCGACCTCATCTTGATTACCTTTATAAACACTCTATCTCCCAGTAAGGTCACATTCACCAGCACTAGGGGCTTAAGACTTAAATATATTTGGGGGGCCACAGAGGGGTTGGGCATGGCCATAGTTGAGCCTATAAGAGTCTTCAGACCCTCTCAGCAGTGGCGTGGCAGAGTAGGAATGGGAGTGAGCTCCCCAGACACTGTGATATGCAAGAGGAGTGGTAGTCAGACTCCACCTTTCCAAGCCTGAGATTCTAAGGTACTTTGGTCTTCTTGTACAACTAGATTTTCTGCCCTTCATATGTCTTCTTCCACTCAAAGACATTTTGCAGCAAATAGCAAATATTACCTTATTATTTTATCATTGGTCACTGCCCATGGGTCAGAAACCCTTGTTCAGTTGGTCTGTGTTGTGTGTGAAGACCTGCAGCAGCTCCAGGCTGGTTTCTGCATCTTAATCACTGGGCAAATAAGTCCACAGCTCTGCATAGGAGCAGGGGGATGGGGGGTGCCGTGTGGGGCTTACTCTCTCCTGACTGGCTGCATCCACTCTGGCCTGATTGGCCCAGGCATCAGTCTATCATTCGTTACAGGCAGAGAGGGCAGGAGGCAGTCCTTACTCTCTCATGGCAAGGTCCTATTTTACATGAAGTATAATCATTTGTATTTATTCAAAGTCAGTGTCACATTTTGTAAATGAAATGCTCCCAAATGCAGTGCCCCCACGCCCCCAGCCAAAAAAAAAAAAAAAAAAAAAAAAAACAAGCAAACAAAAAAACCCTGAAAATGTGTGAACATATTTCTCACTGAGTTCACAGGAACTGTGCATATGAATAAAGTAGGGACACATGTCTCTTTATAACAGAGTGTTCTAACCCCACCTGGGGTGTTACTGAGGACTTTCTCAAAGTCCTTGCCCCTAAGTCAGGATAGCCCGTGGTTTCATCTCAGAAGAGACCATCATAGTGTTAGGTGGTAGCTGCCTGGGACTCTGTTGAGAATTCTGAGACCACATCGGGGTTTAATCAGCAGATTCTGTGATTGATTAACGATGCCTGCCATGGACACAGGATGGAAGGAGAGGGTCTATGTGCCATATGTGCTGTCAGCATCTCACAGTCATCAAGGCCCCTTCCACTAGAACTTCCCATGAACAGGCCTCACTCTGGAATCCATAACGGCAGTGATGGCCTGCCCCAAGGGTGCTCACCCCCACTGCTCCTGCCCCCCTCAACTGCTAGGTCCCAGAAGCCATCCGCAAGTGCCAGCGGGCAGGCATCACCGTCCGTATGGTCACTGGTGACAATATCAACACGGCCCGGGCCATCGCCATCAAGTGTGGCATCATCCATCCTGGGGAGGACTTTCTGTGCCTGGAGGGCAAGGAGTTCAACCGGAGAATCCGCAACGAGAAGGGAGAGGTACTTGCCCAGCACATCTGTCAGAGGGATGAACTGGGGGGTAGAGGGTGCTGCCTGGGAGGCATGGGGGCTGCATGACTGTACGGAGGTCAGCCAATGTACCACTCAGGGCCCCGTGACTTTGAGTGAGCCCCCTCCCTTCTCCAGACCTCAGTTTCTCTCTCTGAGCCTTTCCCCATCCCTCTCCAGATTGAACAGGAGCGAATTGACAAGATCTGGCCAAAGCTCCGGGTGCTGGCTCGCTCCTCCCCGACAGATAAGCATACCCTCGTCAAAGGTAAGACTGAGGGGGCAGTTCTGAGGCCAGGACCCCCTCCTCTCCTGGTGCCTGCAGCTTCTTTCCAGGACAGAGGGCTTTTGCATGGGGCTTCCCACACCTGGCAACACCCTTGTCTCCCCCTCACTGCAGTCCTGGGAGGCCCTCTAAGAGCCCTAGTGATCTGGAGAGGTTGTGAGTCTTCTCTCTGCTTTCCACTTCTAGGAAGCAATGGGACTGGGTCTGTCTATGTCCAAAACTCTTAGCCTAAGGGTCGGATAGGGCCCACAGACATGTTGTGGTTGGTTGGTATAGTACCTTTTTTATGTTGAATTTGGATGACTTCGAACGACTCTCCCCTCACATTCAAATCAGTCTTCCCTGCTCCTCATTGTCTGCTATCCAGGAGACTTCACTTCTTTATGTTCTCAGTCTGCCCCCCGAGCTTGTGAGTTTGAGAGACCCTTGGTCTGCCTGGTGTCTGAGGACCCCAACCAGCATCTGTAATGGGGACCCGCAAGAAGGGCTATCCTGGGAATAGCAGCCTGAGAGATGAGGCCAAAAGCTAGCATCCTTCTCCTTCCTTGTCTTCCTCCAGAGAGAAGGCGTACCACCTATTGAGCCCATGTAGGTGGCCAGGTGCTGGGCATTTTTAGAGTCATACAGCCCTGGCTTCAAGTCCTGGCTTGGCTGCTAAACTGTTCTATAGCCTTCGGCAAGTCTCTCCTCTTCTGGGACTCAATTTCTCCATCTTTAAAATGGCCACTGAAGGTCAGGTTTCTCGCTGAGGTCATCCCTGGGGCATCTTGATTCCTCTCCCAAAATGCTGCCCAGGACATTAGTGGAGGCAGATCCGGCTTGGTGACAGAAACACAGCACCCCAGAATCACAGATATCAGAGCAGGAGGCACCCCCAACCCACCTCCATTTCTTCTTCAATGACTCATTCATTCAATTACTCATTCTCTTGATACGTGTTTTTGAAGTACCTAAGTGCCAGGCCCTGCTCTTGGCAAACATGGTCCTTCCCTCTTGGAATTCATGGTCCGATTCCACCCAGCAGACATTAAATAGATTTCCTTGTACAGACCTAGAGGTTGTATTGATGGAAGAGAAGGTTGGGGCCCTCTGTTGGCCTCTTATTCAGGCTAGGGATGGGTGTCACATCATAGGCCATCGAAGGTGGGTTGAGGGTCCAGGAGAAAGGGCCTGTGTTTCAGGTGGGGCAGAGAACTGCACTGTGAAAGACCCGAAGCAAAGATTTCCAGACACCTTCAAGAAGTAGAAAGAAGCTCACTTGGCCAGGCAGGAGGAAAACTCAGCGCCTTCCCTGCTCTGGAGAAGCACATAGGAAAGCTGAGGGAACCAGGGGGAACAAAGGCATCAAATGCCCAGTAGACAGAGACTGGAGGCTGAGTGTTGGCCAGGTACTCGGACTGCTGCCAGCCAGGGGAGCAGCCCAGGATGATTCCTGGAGCGCATGGCCTTGAAGAGGGTGAAACTTGGACACATGCAAAGGGCTAGGGGAATGGTTGGTGGCTACAAAGGCTTCTCCATTCGGGGACCCTTTCCCTCATCCCACAGATGCTGCTTGCCAGGCACAGAATAGGGAGAGACACATACCGGAGCTACAGTGATCTGATTAGGGCAGGTGAGGGTCCTCAGGGAGTCACAAAGACTTCCCCAGGAGAAGTGGCATCTAAGCTGAGACTACAGTTGTGGGGCAGGCACAGCTAGCCGAGGGAAGAGCCCGGGCAGACAGGTGAGGGAGCCGGCTTTGCAGATAGTCATTCCTGTGACTGGAGCACAGATTGAGCGCGGCCAGAGACGAGAGAAAATCAGAGAATGGGTGAAGCCTGACCACCAGGGATTTCGAACTTTCTGATTAGAGCTAAGAACATGGATGTCACCCTGAGGCCAGTGTGGGTAGTGATAGAATGACTCTCAGCTGGGGTGGAAGGGACAGTTCAGTCCTGGGGGCGGGGGTGGGGCAGGGGTCGAGAGAAATCCCAGCACTGCTGTGCAGAATGGACGGGCAGCCTGGGGTTGGTGGGGACCAGGGGGGATGCTGCTGGCACAGGGGGTCGGGACAGAGAAAAAATGAAATTGTTCCTGTGGGATCTTGGAGCGGAATCTGCAGACGTCAATGACAGATGTGAGGTGTGGGGTAAGAGAGGCTCATGCCAAGAGTGACATTCAAATCTCTGTCCTGTCCATTAATGTATCTTCTCAAACTCTACATGTGCCCAATGATGACACACTTCACCCATTCTTTTCCACTGGCCCCAGCTCAGTGACTGGGCCACGTGCCATCTGTTTATTCTATTTGTTGAATATTTTCTTTTTATTTATTTTTTCTTTTTTTAAAGATTTTATTTATTTGATAGAGAGAATGAGAGACAGAGAATGGGGTGGGAGTGGAGAGGAGCAGAGGGAGAGGGAGAAGCAGGCTCGCCACTGAGCAGGGAGCCCTATGCGGGACTCGGTCCCAGGACCCCAGGGTCATGACCTGAGCTGAAGGCAGGTGCTTAATCGACTGAGCCACCCAGGCTCTCCTGAATATTTTATTGAGAGTGAATGTTTGGAGAGAGGTCAAGGCCAGATGGTGGATCAGGGGCCATTGGCAAATGGTCTCCTCAGGAGTGCCTGAACCCCCAGGTAGAAGGTGCTGAAGGAGCAGATGGTGGGAGAAGGGAGGAGCTCCTGGAACCCAGGCAGAGGGAGATGCTTTTCCAGCTGGGGTGGCCACCCGTGTGGCCAAAGGCTGCAGAGAATGAAGAGGGTGCTGGAGAGACCGTCAGGGCCCAGACCACAGAGGACCACCAGCCAGCACAGGGCTCAGGTGCCCAACATCCCCAGCAGGTGCTGGCAGCTGTGGGCAAGCCTGGAGTTGGGAAGAGCCACAACTAGAGCGGGGAGGTAGGGCAGGGGCCATAGAGGAGGCTGGGCCCGGCCTGGGGTCCTCCCAACAATCAGGGCCAGCCCCAGGCTGCCTCTGGCCCACAGAGTGTCCCAGGGCCCTGACACACTCCTGCCCTGCCCCACAGGCATCATCGATAGCACGCACACCGAGCAGCGGCAGGTGGTGGCCGTGACCGGGGACGGCACCAATGACGGGCCTGCGCTCAAGAAGGCTGATGTGGGCTTCGCCATGGTAGGGGCAGCTGGCAGCGGGCCCCGGGGTGGGGACTGGCAGGAGCTCCCAGGCAGGGGGTATGGGCAACACAACCTCAGACTGGCTGTGCGGGACCCCCAGTTCACACTCAGCTCACCCACCATCTACCTCACATGCCCAATGCTCTCAAGGCTCAGCCCGGCCCCCAGGGTCTTCCTGGAAGGGTGGAAGAGGGCTCCCTGCCATGATGGCTGTGGGAGAGGACGGGCCAGGGAAAGGCTTCCTGAAGGCAGAGTTGTCCTCAGGGCGCTGGGGCTAGGAGGAGAACATGCACACACACCCCGTGTGGTCTGGTCGCTCTGGGCAGCTGGGCCTATGCATATGCCTATAGGACTGGGGGTGTGCAGGGCATGAGAACAGCATTGCTTGAGCTGTGCACCACCACCCAGCCGCCGCACACAGGCTCCTGTCCCCACAGGGCATTGCAGGCACGGACGTGGCCAAGGAGGCCTCAGACATCATCCTAACAGATGACAACTTCAGCAGCATTGTCAAGGCAGTGATGTGGGGCCGCAATGTCTATGACAGCATCTCCAAATTCCTGCAGTTCCAGCTGACGGTCAACGTGGTGGCTGTGATCGTGGCCTTCACGGGTGCCTGCATCACGCAGGTGGGTCCTCCGGTGGGGGGCGGGCGCGGGGGTAGGCGGGCAGGATGGGGCATGCCAAAGCCTGGGGGAGCCCCTACCAAGGACCAAGAGTTGCATCACAGACCTCAGGCACAAGCACCAGCCCAAGGAAATGAAGCTCAGCTAGGCGAGGGGCTGGCCCAAGGTCATCTGGCAAATAGGAGTCGTCAATCCTCACCTACATGGCTGCCTGACCCAGTCACAGACCTGGTCCTCTCTCCAGGAGGAAGAAGAGGTCATCCTCAAAGAAAGGCAGAGCCCCCAAAGGGAGGCAGGGGCCAGGCAGGGCCCATGAGGGGATCAGGCTACCAGCTGGGGGCAAGGGGCCAGCAGGGGGACTAAGACTTCGGGGGCTTAGTTCCGTCAGGAGTGTGGCAGAAGACGCCTGTTTCCCTGGGGCTCTGAGGCCAGGTTGGGGCTCTTTGTCACTGGGAGAGGTAGTTGTCTGTCAAGATCACCATCTGGGGCCCCATCCCAAGCTCAGGGGAAGCCAGCCAGCAGGCCTGAATGTCTTCAGCCTCACTGCTTCCTCGCCCAGCCCCATGAGGCAGAAACTATGATAATCCCCATTTTACAGAAGCAGAAACTGAGGCTCAGAGACTGGATGAACCAGGGACCTGCCATTGTTCCTGCAGCCTCCTGCTTTCCCCTCGGGGCTGACCGGCCTGGCCTGGGGAGGAAAGGGCCAGTATTCTAAGGCCTCCTGGCAATCACATGGGTAGACAAGCTCCTATGCAGAGAGGAGCCCCAGAAGCCCAGAAGGCAGCACTTCCCCAGAGAGCTTTGTGGCCTTGGGAATGCTGCTCCCCTCTGCTGCATTCTGAGCCACTGGCACTGCATGTGGCAGCACCCCAGTACCATATTCTGAGTCAGAGCTGTGACGTGGCTGGTGGGTTCCTCTGCTGAAAGGACCCACTCCTGGTCTGTGGATGACTGACTCCCTCTAGTGGTGGCTCAGGGAACACTCCCACAGCACAGCCGCTCCTGCAAGGCTCCTTGGGGGACCCCCACTGATGCCAGATGGGGAAACAGGTTCAAAGAAGACTACCAGTTTGCCTAAGGCTTTAGATTGAGTTGGTAGCAGGGCCATGCAGGACTTGATGGGGAGATGGGGGGCCCTGACCCCAAGGCACATGTCAACAGAGAAGGCTGATGAGCAGGGAAGAGGTACAGGACACGGGGAAGGTGGCTGCTCTGGGGCACAGGTGGGAGAGGCGGCCTGGAGGAAGGGGCTCTGATGAATCCAGGAGTGAGTGTATGGGGAGCAGGCAGAGTGGGCCTCGGGGGCTGCACTAAGAAATGATAGAGGGGTAAAGAACTGCTTAGTTTAGGCTACTAGGCTTACAGGGTCAGTGGGCTTCCTGAAGGAGGTGGATGAAGCTAACACTAGAGGGGGAGGCCTGGGCTGGAGAGAGGGTGACACTAGGGAGAGGTGGGCAATGCAAGCCAGGGGGACAGGTGTGGAGAGGAAAGCAGGGCTAAGGAAGGGGCCGTGGGGGGCACAGAGTTAAAAGACTGGGGAAGAGGAGCCCTGAGGGAGAGGGAAATTGAATGTTCAAGGAGGAGGGGGGTCAGGAGAGTGGGGTCAGGGGCCAAGGAGGAAACTATGGCCAAGAGAGGCAGGGAGGTCAGTGAGAGGAGGCTGGAAAATGCATCTCCTGACTGTGACAGGAAAGGTGCTGGTGACCTTGGAGAAGGGGATTCGGGGGACATGGACAGGCCAAAGTCGGGCTGCCAAGGACACGATACTTGGGGGTACAAGGGGACAGTTGATCAGCTCCTCGAGGCAGTGTGCCCCACATGATATGACTGTGCACTGAATGGTATGACCATATGATCCCAGTCTCAGCCAGAGAGAGACATGGAAGGATCCACACCAGAATGTGGATGGTGGTCTCCTGTAAGTCAAAAGATCACTGACGAGTTTCAGCTTCCTCTGTTACTCCCTACTCACCTGAAATTTCTACCATGGATGTATGTTATTTCTGGAATCATAGATACACACAATAATTGCTTAAGGTAAAGTGGGATGATGGGGTAAGAAGGAACTGGGCGGTAGTAACAAGGGGACAGGGGTCATAGGCACTGTTGGTGGGACAGCAGAGACCAGAGCCACAGATAGTGGAGGGGAAAGCAGCAGTGGGAGGCTGAGAAGACAGGATGTGTGCTGAAGACAGGAGAGAGCTTGACCTTAGCCAGGAGAGATGTGTCCATGGGGGCTGAAGGGATGGACAGCACATGGTGGGGAAGTGGGTGAATTTACCAGAAGGCAAGTTGCTGCTGACCATCAGGCCTGGAAGACTCAATTTTCTCCTTGGGGGAGAATGGTGGTCAGGTCTAGGCTGTTCTTCAGGGAAGGGAAGGCCCAGCAAACCTGTGGGGTGCCTGTTCAGGAGCCCAGCGGACAGGCAAGCTGAAGGCAGACCCACTGGGCAGAGCCAGCTCAAGACACCAGCAAGAAGCTGCTGAGGCCCACACCCGGCCCTTGGTAGCAGCAGGTGTGGCCAGCCTCCCCCGTGACAGCCTCCCCCACCACTGCTGTTCCCAGGACTCCCCTCTGAAGGCCGTGCAGATGCTCTGGGTAAACCTCATCATGGACACGTTCGCCTCACTGGCACTGGCCACGGAGCCACCTACCGAGACGCTGCTTCTGCGGAAGCCATATGGCCGCAACAAGCCCCTCATCTCACGGACCATGATGAAGAACATCCTGGGCCACGCCGTCTACCAGCTCACCCTCATCTTCACCCTGCTCTTTGTTGGTGAGTCCTCCACCAGCCCACCTGGGATGCCCCAGCCTGGACCCGGCATTCTGGAGTCACACCCGCCCTCTTGTCTGCCAGTGAAGTCATGGGGCCTGGGGCCATGCAGTGAGTTGCTCAAGGTCACATAGCAAGTCTTGCGCAGAACTGGGCCCTGTCTCAGATCTGGCCAACCCCAAAGCCAGGGCTCTTCCACCAATGACGGCTCCAGGCACGGAGTACACACTAGGCAAGATGGCACCCAGGTTCAGCTCTCTGCCCCTCACAACTGCTCTGGAGGGGCCTGAGACTCTGGCCCCTTCCCTGACTCATTCCTGCACCTCTCTGGGCCCTGTGCAGGCACCCTCACTGACCCCTCCTCAGGGAGGGAACAAACACCTGCAGAGCCTCCCATGATCCTCCCAGCATTTTCCTTTAGGCTGCTTGCTTCGTTTAGGTCTTCCCCGAACTCAGCCAGGCAGGCGCCTGTCCACATCATGCGTTACAGGGAGTGCCCGGCGGCACACAGGGGTGAGGGGACCTGCCACCGGCTAAAGACTGGGCCTGGATCCCTCAGGTGTTTCAGAGAGGACGCAGGCAAAGCCTACCCCTGGGTCACAGAGAGGCCCAGAGAGGGAAGGGGCTGGCTCACAGTCACACAGGGAGTCGGGGCCAGCCAGGAGTCCCCAGCCTGGGTAGGGCCCCTCCGCATGAAAAGCTGGGCTTTCAATGCCAATGGGCACTTGTCCTCAAGGTCTAGGGTACAGATGTGGATTGGACATGGATCCTATTGCTTAAAAGGCAGTCCTCTTACATAAACTTGGAAGGTGATACATTGGCAGGACTATTGTCAAGGTTATCTTTAGAGTCTTCAAAGAAGCCATGTGAATGCAAAACTAGGAGAGAAGGCTGCCGGGTCGGGGAGGAGAGGGGGCAAGTTCCTGGTTTATTTTCTGGCTTCCCCCTTGAGCACCTACTCTCAGCGGTCTTGAATTCAGCTAGACACCTCACACTCAGAAAACCCCAGAAGCCCTCCTGGCACCTGCTGAGACAGCTTTGCCAAGAGACATAGGATAGCCTCGGGCCTGTCATCAGTGCGTGTCCACACAGCAACCTAGGGGCTACTCTCTACCCATCCTGTGATAACTCAAATACAAGAGATTGAGGCCACGGGACTGGAGCCAGCCTGGTCTAGAAGCCCCAGCCTCCACATAGCAACCAATATATCCTAGAAGAGCTCCAGAAGCTTCCAGGGGTTGCAGCAAGGGCCATCACTTACAGGGAAGCCCAAGGCCTCCCACCAGGGATTCTGGTTCACAACCCATTCTCCCAGTCTTCCCAGTCCAGAAGAGTTTGCCAGCTGGAGGTCACTTTCATAAATAGAGTCACCTGACAGGACAGGTTAAGGCATTCCACCTTTAACAGGTTTCCACAGAAAAGCAGAATAAAGTTCACCCAACCTCTCTCCCTAGAGAAAAAAGGGCTTCATCATCCCTCCACGCACACTCGGGACCACCCAACAGTGCAGCCCCCCACCCCGGTATCCAGAGCGCCGCCTCTGTCTCCGCCTGACCCACCAGGCTGTGCAGAGGAGGCCCCCACTCAGGGCCCAGCGTCTCCCCCAGCGAGGCCCTCAGCCCCGCTCCCGCCCTCTCGGCTTGGCAGGTGAGAAGATGTTCCAGATCGACAGCGGGAGGAATGCACCCCTGCACTCACCACCCTCGGAGCACTACACCATCATCTTCAACACCTTCGTCATGATGCAGCTCTTCAATGAGATCAATGCCCGCAAGATCCATGGCGAGCGGAATGTCTTCGATGGAATCTTCCGGAACCCTATTTTCTGCACCATTGTGCTGGGCACTTTTGCCATCCAGGTAGCCAGGCCCTCACCCAACCTGAGCCGGGGTGGGCAGTGAGCAGCCGGCGCCCCTTGGCTGTGCCCTGCGAGTTCAGACTCCTGAGTTGGCCCCTGACTCACTCTCTGTGTCTCTCCCCCTCTCTCTCTGTCCCTGTGCGCCCCTTTGACCTCCAGATAGTGATTGTGCAGTTTGGGGGGAAGCCGTTCAGCTGCTCTCCCCTGCAGCTGGACCAGTGGATGTGGTGCATATTCATCGGACTGGGAGAGCTTGTCTGGGGCCAGGTAAGCTCCAGGGGGGGGTTGGAGGAGCTGGACCAGGAATCCTCCAGTCCCAAGAATGGGTCCTGACTCTGCCATGGACTCAGTGTCTGATCCTAAACAAGGCCCTCCCCATCTCTGGGCATCTGAGTAATGGGGGTTGGCCCAGGTCCCACATACTGGTCTTTAGGGTACCACCACTGTGATTTTTGCCTTATGTCTACATACCTCTGAAAATATTATTTGTTTGATAGTTTCTTTCAATCAAACCAGTTTTTTTATTGAAATTTGTTTCAAAAGGTAGCTTTATATTAACATGATTAGAAAATCAGTATCATATATCATAAAGAGACACTAACAAAATAAAATAATAACATAATGAGAGAAATGTTATTAAACTCAAACTCGATGTCATGGCCTGCAAAGGCTCAGCGCCTGAAGCCAGCTAGTTGTTTAAGAGGATAATTAATAAGTGGTATGACACCAAGCAGATTCCTTAAGAGAGCTCCGAGGAAATGTAGGAGGAGTGAGCTCTGCCTTGGCTCTGAGTGACGCAGTGCTGGGTCTGACATCCTCTCCCACTTGGGGGAACTGTGGGCTAGATGCTCTGTGGGGGCCCTTCCAGCTGTGACACAGAACATTCTCCCACCAGTTCCCTTCCCTACTTTTGTCCAAATCCTAGGCATGTGCGCGCACACGTGCATGTACACACACACACACACACACACACACCCCTTGCCAGCACTCACTACTTGCAGGCTGACCAGCTTGTTAGAAGTACCTGGAGCCGGATCTGTTAAAGCGTCTCTATTCCCAAGATGCTCCATCTTCCATCTAGTGGGAGCCCCAAATGGCCTGAGACATTGTCCTTGTCTTCAAGCTGTTCCAGGCTTGAGTGGAAAGTTACAGTAGCAGAAATTAACTAAAAGATAGGAAGAAATTTTAGTTTCATCCAAAAGGTCCTTCTTGAAACTTTGGAGCTTCTTCGGAAAGTTGATAAACTAGATTTGACTTAGAGAGCCCATTCCCTGGGCACCCTCAGAGCCAGGCCATCTTTATCCGCCTGGCACCCACACCTTCAAGGAGCTCTTGGCATCCGGAAGAGCAGACTCCTAATGCCTGAGGATGATGCCAGGGGGCAATGCTGAAACCTCCAGGGAACCCATGAGTCTGTATGCAGGCCAGCCCTCATCTGTCCCTATAGGATATGAAAGGAGTCTCTGATCTCTGCCACCTCAACCTCCCCATAGGGCCTCGCTTTCGCACCTCGGGCCCATGAACAAGCCCTTTGGAGGGCAATTAAGGATAAAAGCATATCCCCTACTCAAACTTCCTCCCATTTCTGGGAGGGCAACCATTCCCAGAGTCCCAGGACTGGCTGCCCCCATGGGATCCAGGCCCTGCACCTCTGTTGCCCACACTCAGCTATCACAGGACCCAGTGATCAGCAGGAAGGAGCCCAGGGACCTGAGGGCCAGCTATGGGCCAGGTTCATGTGCAACAACTTAGACACACCATCTTGCTTAATCCTCAAACTCTGAGAATCACCCCCAGCTTTACAGATGGGAAGACCAGAGCTCAGAGAAGTTAAATGACTTACCCAAAGTCACATGACCTAGAAGGTCTGGGGTATTCAAGGTCACACCTGTCCAGCTCCTAAACGCCAAGATTTTCCGCTGTGCCCCCCAACCCTGGATGACTGAGTGAATTACAAAGCAAATCAATAAGAATTATAAAAGATGGAATTGAGAAACAGGTAGGATGAGTTAAGGCTCGAGCTGAGCATAACTAAGTGGGGAGGGGTGGCAGGTTAGGGAGGAGGCCACCTGAGGGACAGCCCCCATCACCCTGATGCTGGACCCCCTGCAGGTCATCGCTACCATCCCGACCAGCAGGCTCAAGTTCCTAAAGGAGGCGGGCAGGCTCACGCAGAAGGAGGAGATCCCGGAGGAGGAGCTCAATGAGGATGTGGAAGAGATAGACCACGCTGAGAGGGAGCTGCGGCGAGGCCAGATCCTGTGGTTCCGAGGCCTTAATCGGATCCAGACCCAGGTACAGGAGGCTCCTGGGGCTGGGTCACACCTAGCCAGGGCGGGTGGGGGATGGAGGTGGGCGTGCTCCGTGCCACCCCACAGGCCTGCAGAGACAGGGCTCCGGCTCTGCTCTCTCACCTCGCCAGCCTTCGGTACACCATTGCTCCCCACATGCACGCTCCCGTGACTGCTAAAGAAGCTGCAGCCTCCTCAGGAAACTTCCATCTCACCCCCCAGACCAGCGAGGGCTCAGCCCAGGGGTAACACCTGCCATGGGTTTCCGGGGGAATGCCCCTCAGTGGGGAGGGGGCCTGAGTGCTGAGGTGAGTGCGGGGCTCTGGTCAGGGGTGTGGGGCAGCCACCAGGAGGGGCGGTGCAGGGCTGGACATGAGTCCGTGTGAGGCCAAGGCCAACCCGTCTCCCGGGCCCAGGCATCAGCCTGAGAGATCCGGGCATCTCTGCACATGTGGACATATTCCCCACCAGGGCCTTCAGACACTGCCCTCCAAGCCTCCACCACAGTGTCACAGCCACGTACGTGCGTGGCAAGAACACACATGCAAAGCACATGTGGGATGAGTTTCTTCCCAGCCCCCCCACACACAGGCCACATGCTGTCACATAGCCCTCTGCCCGGGCTGGAGTTCTAATCCAGGCTGTGTGTTCATAGCCCTGTGGGATGAGGGACACAGGGGACCAGGAAAGTAAGAGAGGGTGGGCCTCTTGCCCAGACCACACCTAGGCAACCAAGAGTAGATCACCTGGGCTGCTTCACACCCACAGGGCACTCCTGAACATTTCCTCATTGGCATTCACAGCACCCCCCCCCCCAGTTTTAGGGGTGACCGAGGTTCAGGAGACAGTCCTCTCGGAGAGCTGGGGTGGGGTGCGGGGCAGGTGTCCCACCCAGAGCCTCCCGACACAGCCAGGCTTTTCCTCCCGCAATGAAAACCCCAGTGCGCAGCCCTCATGGCCAGCCCTCCCTGGCACTCTGGGGCCTACAGAGGGGCCTGGCACTGAGCAGATATCTTTCAGAGCCTTTGAGTGTGTCTGGTAGTCTTTGTTTGATTTAAGTCACGTTGTCGTTGTCACCGTGGCTGCGGCTGTGCTCGTGCCGTTGCGCCTGTCAGTCGTGTAGCTGTGTGTCCGTTCTTCTCGCAACTTGTCTCGTTCTCTCCTCCGTTGCAGATTGAAGTAGTCAATACTTTCAAGAGCGGGGCCTCCTTTCAGGGGGCCCTGCGGAGACAGTCCTCCGTCACCAGCCAGAGCCAGGACGTAGCCAATCTCTCTAGCCCTAGTCGCGTGTCGTTGTCCAATGCTCTTTCCTCTCCGACCAGCCTTCCTCCTGCTGCAGCTGGGCGTGAGTGTGAATCCTTACTGCCTCGGGTGCCACCGACGCCAGTGCTGGGCGGGCAGGGGCCGGGGCACCAAGGACATGGGGGGCAGTCAGTCATGGTGAGGCCCAGGGGGCTGAGGGGACACCATCATCGAGGAGGGTCCCCGTTGGTCAGGAGAGCATAGCCAGTCATGGGGTGGCCGTCTCTTGGTGGGCCAGGGTTGGCTGGGGTCAGGGTCAGGGGCTTAACCATTCAGTTAGGGGGTCGTGAAGGTCAAAAGTGGCCAAAAAGGTCTGGGTCAGTCAAGGATTGGCATCTGGTGGGGAGTTTACAGTGATCAAATGCTCTAGCCCACCAGAGGGTCACAGTGGCCAAGGGGGGGCAGTCAGCCAGGACAGCAAAGAGTATGCCAATTGGTCTAGTGCCATACTCAGACAGGAAAAGCCTGGCCTACACGGCCAAAGTCAGAGTTGGCCAGGAGATCAGAGTCTCACAGTTAGTTAGGCGTAGGGTTACCGCAGGTCAAGACCATCAGGGATCCCAGTCCGTCATAGTGGGGTCCAGCCAGGTGAGGGGTCACTATTGATCAGAGGTCCTAGTCGGGGAGGAGTCCCAGGCCACCAAGGAGATCACAGCCTGAAGGCCCCAGTCACGGTAGTTCAGAACCCTGTGCCTTCTTCCCTTATACATCCAATGGCATTAGCTGCCCTACCCACTACTACCCTGCCCGATGAAGGTCTGACCCCTTCCTAGAGAGGACAGTGCTTCTTACCCATTCAGCTTGACCTCAGGCAGAAAACAGTGAACAGACTTCACTTCTTGGCTGGGTGTCAGCAATCCCTGAGGGATTTGGTCTAACCCATGGTTTCCTGCCCTTCCTCAACTGAGGGGTAGCGGGGACTCTGGCCCCCTCCATCTTCTCCCTCCTGCCAAGCTCACCTTCTCATGCCACCACTTCTGACCTGGATCTCTCATCTCTGGCCTATCTAGATCTTTCTGAACCCCTCCATAGCTTCTGGCCCCAGAGGGAATAAGAAGTCTCTATTTACCGCCTACCTTCCTTACCTTGTCTCCAGTCAGCCCCTCCCAAACAGCGGGGGAGCCCCTAGTCCAGGTCTTCTCAGATTGCCACAATGTATATGCCCCAGCCCTCAAGCTTTTGATGAGGAACGGGCTCTGGGTTTCATCTCTCCATACCCCTATTCAAACACAGTACACCCACTGCACACACCCCTCCCACTGAGCAGGAGAGGACCTAAATGCCAGGTGGGAACTGGGCCACCTGAGCCCTCTGACGGGAAACATGAGCCACAGAGAGCCTGTTGCTGATCTATGCTCATGTCCCGTGATTGTTCAGGGGGTGCAGCCCTGCCAGGTAGGCAGGGTAACAGGGACATGGCAGAAAAGGGAAGAAATGCCCTTCTGGGTTCATTCATAGCACAAAAACCCAGGGATGGGGAGACCAGGCAACCCAAGGTGAAATGGAGATCTGTTTGAGCAGACAGGGTCCAAGTCACGTTTCCGTGACAGTCACTAGGAAGCACTGCCAGGTTTTCTCAGGGCAGGAAACACTTTGGTCCCATCCTGCCCCTACCCGCTGCAGCAGAGAGGCTCCCTGAGCTAACCTCCTCCTGCATCCACTTAGCCCTGGCTTTGCTCAGCACCATCAACTGTCTTGAAGTCCAAAGACCAAGTGTTCCAGTCTGGAGGTGCCTGGCTGGCTCAGCTGGTAGAGCATATAACACGATCCCGGTTTAAGTATAGAGATCACTTTAAAAAGGGGGCGGGGGGTTCCAGTCTGGAGAGCCTCTGGGGAAAGAAACCGTTTCTTTGGGTTCCTGCCATCCCTCCTGGTGACTCCCACATCCCTCTAGCTGGATCTGACCTCTTTGAGGCACGGTGCTTCACACTGGCCACAGCTAGAGCCTGTCTGGCATTTCTGGGCACGCAGGCAGACTTTGGAAGTCTTCCCGTGGCTTAGCCCCATACCTTAGTTCTCACAGTCCAGAGAAGGAGCTCGGTCACCTCAAACCTGGGCAACATCATTCTCACCTTTTCTTCTGTCCTTTACAAAACCATTCAGTAAGGCCAGTCAAGTGACACCCAGTTCTCAACACTCTTCAGAGACTACATCCATATCTGCTCACCCTCCACCCTCCATTCTCTCTGAGGCCCCAAAGCGGCTGGCCAGGCATGACCTCCTCATCCAGCTGCCACGCTTGAGTATCTTGTATTCCTACCCTCTACTGGAGAATCTAGACTGTAATTTGGGGTGTATTGTGGGAGCCTGACCATCCCCGTAGCCAAGAGTACTGGTTCCAAAGGGGAATCCCCCCAAATAGCTTCAACACACACATTTTGATCAAGATGGTCACAGTGTAAAAAAAAAAAATAAATAAAATAAAAAAAAAAAAAAAAAAAAAAGGGTGCCTGGGTGGCTCAGTGGGTTAAGCCGCTGCCTTCGGCTCAGGTCATGATCTCAGGGTCCTGGGATCGAGTCCCGCATCGGGCTCTCTGCTCAGCAGGGAGCCTGCTTCCTCCTCTCTCTCTCTGCCTGCCTCTCTGCCTACTTGTAATCTCTCTCTGTCAAATAAATAAATAAAATCTTAAAAAAAAAAAAAAAAAAAAAAAAAAAAAAGATGGTCACAGTGTGAACTCTCAATAAAAACTCCCAGTTCCTCCCTCACCTGAATATTTGCTATAACAACAGCATCTCCTCTGTTCTCCAAGGATTCTGAAGGCCCTCTAGTTACCAGGCAGGGTCTCTTCAGGAGTCAAAGGCTTTTTTTCCCACAAGGAGGTGTGACACCAGTAGTCGGGAGTCAGAGAAGGGGTTCTGGATTGGGTGGGCTGGAGAGGTGGGCTACCTCCCACCTCCTCTGAGCAGGCAGAGGCTTCTTCCTAGGGATTCTCCAGCAGAGGAGGGTGGCCCTGTGCATGCTGAACCCAAATGCCTGGGATCTTGTACCCTAGAAGGAGTTAGACCACCGTCCCCTGGGTTGCCAAGAGTTGACCACCAAGGCCTGTGGTGGGACACTGTCTGCTTGGGGCGGACTTCTGACCCATGACCTTGGGGTGAGGAGCCCCCAACCATCCCTCCCCTGGTACCACTGTGAGGTGGAGGGCCCCAGGTGGACAGGTGCATGCGGTGATGTGACAGGCAGGTCAGACTTGCATCCAGAATGTTTGGGAGGGAACTCTGCTCCACACTCTTGCTTTCTTCTTCTGACTGACGCAAAAGTGAGTTTGTTTTTTCCCCCCAAAACTTAAAGGCACACGCCTGAGGCTTTATACTTGAGCCCCACTCAACATTTTCCAAAGTAGTTCCCCCATCCTTCACTTCGCATATGCCTCACCAGGGAAACAGGAGGGAGGCTCTGCCAATACTCCCATTTCACTGAGAAAGGCCCTGAGGCTCAGAGGACTGGACGGACGTGGCCACGATCACACAAGTGAGTGGCAAGGGGTCTGACTCCGAGGTGCCTCATTTTCCCTACCATCCCACACCACTATCCAGACAAGCCTATAGCCTTGGAGCTTCCAGGGGTTGAATTTCCATTCCAGAACCAGTGCCCATGCCTACAGCCTCACAAAATGGAAAGGGGTCCATCCTCTGGGCTCTAGAAGGCCAAGAAAGCTGTTTCTCTGCTGGAGTCTCTGCCAGCCTGGCTGGGACTGGGGAGAAGGGCACCTTCGGGCTCTGTAACCCGAAGCCAAGCCCCCTGCCGCTCCTGCTTATATCCCTCAAGCAACTAACGCCTCTCAAACCACTTTTGTATTTAAGCAAGTTCATAGCAGGCTGTGTTGGTCAGCGAAGGTCCTCCTCCTTTGAACCAACCAGGCCAAGCAAGCACAAGAGACTCCTAACTCAGAACCGGCCACTTCCTGGCCACTACCACCCAGGGGGCATCTCCGGCTGCCATGCCCCCTTTCCCCTCCTGATTCCAAGGACTGCTAGGGCAAGGAGTGCGCATCTCTTAAGGGGAGAGATGAAGAAGGAGAGAAAAGAAAGCTGTGCCTCTCGTTAGCGTTTTGGTAACAAACTTAGTGCAATCTTGGGTTGGCGAGAAAATGGCTTGCTTCTGGGGTGGGGCCTAGACCTCTCCACTGTCTGAATATTCCATGTGTTTGTTTCCCTAGAGGGCTAGAGAACCCTGGAGACAGAGTTCAGCAAGAGAGAGTGAAATTAAAAGAGGTTGTGAGTCTTTAACCTTGAGCCTGAAATGAATGTGAATCAATCCCAGACTCTTGGCTTCCCTGAAGCCGGGTAAACATTCGAGTATGTCGAACCGTCCCAGCCTGTCCCAGCCCAGGGCCGACGCGTTCCCTCAGAGCCCTCCAAGAGGGGCGTGGGTCTCCTGCTCCCTTTGTGCTGATGAAACCACAAAGTCGGAACTCCCAGAGGCCGGGTCCTTTCCCCTCTCTCATCCCCCCATACCCAAGTGCAGCTTCTGCCCCAAAATCTCACTTTAGGGTAGGCAGGGATGGGAGGCGGAAGAGCTTTTTTTTCTTCCCGTATTTTTTTCATTTCAGCCGCGGAGAGAACCGAAGTGGACACTTGAGATGACCGTGGCGGGGTGTCCCGAAAAGTCTTGTCCCCACAGTCTTGTCCAGAGTAGTTCATTCTTTCTGTTGTCTCCATGCCAGGGGGAGGGCAAGGGGCCTGCATCTCATTGTGTGTCGTCCCCTCTGCATTTTCAGTCACATGATAGGGTCCCACCACCATCCCTCCTCCTCCTCCCGCCTTACTGCAATTCAGCCTCAGAACACACTGGACACTAGGCTGGACAGTTACAGTGGCGATGCTTCCCATTTGACAGATAAGAAAGATGAGGCCCAGGACACCTTTTTTGTTGGTTTCACTTAATCAAGGGTGTAATGGCCTGCTCTTCAGGAGATCAGAATATTTAATCATCTCTACAGAGCCACGAACAGGGAATCCAGGGAGAACGAGACCTCCGAGCAGTCAAATGGCTATCACGGTAGTCTGCTGGCTCTTGCTTGGCGCCTGATGCCTCTTATTTAAAGCATGATTCCAACAAGCAGGGTCCCCTGGAGTCCCCATGCCACAGCACATAAGAGGGAAAAGGGACAGAGGTGCTTTTGAGCAAACAAGGAAAAGTCACAACGAGTAATGATGGCTGACAAAGAGAGAAACTTTTATATATATATCTCAAAACTCTGGGGTCTTCCAGAAGACCAAAAGGATTACTGACCAACTTAAAGTTAAATTCTTCTCTGTGTACACTAAATCAAAAGGCACTCCTGTGCTGCAGAAACACTTCCCATGGAAAGAGTACAATAAACCCCATGCCAGGACACTTAAGACCACCAGCCACAGCCATCTAGAAAATTCACTTCCATGGACAGGGCTTTCCCCACTGCGCCCCACCAACAAGACACCCCTGGGTTTAGCTGAGAGGTCCACAGATCCTGGTACCACAAGGGCATCCCCACAAGAACCCCACTAGTTCTCTGCCCCGCCCATCCCAACCCACCCCACCCCTGCCTCAGGCCTGTGGTGTGGAGGTTCCCACTGCTCTACAGGGAGGGCCGTGAGCACACCCTCCAATCCACGGCCAACTTGGCTGAGGCTCTGCTCCTTGGAGGCACTGATGCTGCCTCGTATCCCCCCCGCCACCGCCTCCTCTCTGAGTTGGGGCTAGGAAGAGAGGAGGAAATACCTTTGTCCCAAATCCCATCTGCCTCTTGATGACCGGCATGGCTTCCCCCTCCCAGGAGTCTGAAGAAAGGGACCCGTCTCTCCAACATGAGGGTCCTGCTCCTCTGCACTCCATGAGGCAGGGCAGAGGACAACCAGTGAGGCAGTGTGTCTTGCCCGTGGTTAAAGCATCAAAAGTGGCAGAGCCAGGACTCAGACTCAGGTCTCCCTGACTATGAGTCCAGTGCTCTTTCCGCTAGTCTGGAAGACCTGATGTCCAACCTCCCTTTTGCTCTTCAGAAAACCATGGGTTCCAACTAAGACACAGAAAATGAAAGAATATACTTTTTTGTGCCTCGGGTCCACAGACTTTAGAATCCCACCCAGGGCTGGGTTTGGCCATCTGATTCTGGCCTCCTTTGGGGGGGTTTGTGTTTTCAAAGCACAAACAAAGAAATAAAATGCTTCAGGAAATAAGAGACCCCCAAAGTCAACTCCAATGACTGGCCAGGGCTTTGAGTCTATACTCGAGTGTTTACCTCCCAAATGCATGAAGGAAAGAAACGTTGGGTACAAAGACCTCCGTTCACATTGTCCAGGCTTCCAAGTGTAGCTGTGTGTCTGTCTGTGTGTGCCGTGTGGTTCCCGACCCCTCACCGTGGCATGCTCCCGCCCCTGAATGTCATCAGTCTGCCGGCTCCTCCGTGCTTTCTGGCTGCCTCTGCTCTGCACCCCAGAAAGCCCTGAGTTGGCTTTGGTTTGCTTTGCTGCCTTTGGTTTGATGTTCCTGTTCTCTGGCCCTCGTGTGTCTTCTCCCATCCGAGCTCATCCCACTGTCTCTCCTTTCCGTTCCTCTTCTGTTCGTGACATGTTATCTGTTCCATGTTGTATGGTTTCTTAACTGCGTGTGGTTTTCTTAAGATTAATGTTCTAAAACGAGCTTCTCCTCCTTCCTCCTTTATTCCCACCTGGTCCCGCTCCCCTTCTGCATGGTTGAACTTCTGCTTTAAAGTTAACAAGGCTCAGTCTCTCACTAGGTCTGGGTGCCCGCCGGAGTGGACTATGCTTCCTCTAACCACTGTTTCCCACTATCTCTGTGATGGGGCTTGATTCCTCCTGTCCTAATATTGGAGTTCTGACCAAAGCCAAAGCAGTTTTTAAAACCTCATGGATGCATATAACCTGAGCCCCCTCTCCCATTCTTCCCCCTCCTGCCCGTGCTCATAACACCCAGCGACTGTGGATTCCAGCCGCCTGCTGTGCCCTAACCTCTCCCCATAACCCCTCCTCCAAGCCCCCCCCCAGCTTGGCTGCTGCCCCCAACTCCAGGACAGTGCTTCTCACCCCTGTGCTTCCCTTGCAGATTCGCGTCGTGAAGGCGTTCCGTAGCTCTCTCTATGAAGGTCTAGAAAAGCCTGAGTCTCGAACCTCCATCCATAATTTCATGGCTCACCCCGAATTCCGGATCGAAGATTCACAACCCCATATCCCCCTCATTGATGACACCGACCTGGAAGAAGATGCCGCGCTCAAGCAGAACTCGAGCCCGCCGTCATCGCTCAACAAGAACAACAGCGCCATCGACAGCGGGATCAACCTGACGACTGACACAAGCAAATCAGCTACCTCTTCAAGTCCAGGGAGCCCCATCCACAGCCTGGAGACGTCGCTTTAGCTGAGGACCCCGCTGCCACCCACCCCCCTCCCCGGGCCCATCCATCCAGGCACCCAGCTCACCCAAACAGCAACGAGCAACAACAGGAAACCAAATACTGGCGAGAAAACCAACATTTCCACCCAACAGACCCTTTTTCTGGCTGCGATGCTGTTTGAACTCTTTTTCACTTTGAGGCAAGGGGTGGGATCTGCTCGGGGAGGGGGGCTTATGGAAGTGAGCGATTTTCCGAGAACCAGCCCTTCCCGGCTCCCACCCAAACACGGACCAGCCATGCACCCGCCAGGCCACCATGTCCCCTGCATGAATGTACTGGACACTTCCAGTCCTCCCCTTGTTTGGTTTTGGGGGGGTCGGGGAGGGTTATTTGTTTGTTTTCTTAGGCGGGAACTGCAAACAGACTCTTTTCTGAGACTATTTATCCAATCCACTGGTCTGTGAGTTTTTGAAATGCTTGTGCAGCATGGTCTCAGTTGTATAGGTTAATTTAACAACTTTTTGAAACTGCAAAGCTTAACTCGCCTAGTAAATTTGCACCAACGGAACCGAAGAACTTCATAGACATTCATGAGGTTATATCCATTTCTTTGTATCTATATCAACGTATACTTTTCCAAGACTGTATACGTCCATATAGATATGTGTGTATATATATATGTGTGTGTATATATATATATATACACATACGCGCGCACACACACACACACACACGGATATATAAAGTTTTTTTGCCGGCATGTTGCCTTGTTTCCGCTTAAATTGCTCTATTTTAACTTATTTATGTCCTAAAACAAGAATGTAATTTGTTTACAATCCTGTAGATAACGTCCTTGGCTATTTGTATGGTTTAAGAACACTGGCGGCTGAGATGCTATAGAAAACAGCTCAGCCCAACAGACACTTCCCTGGATTGCAACCTCGATGTTTTACAATAGCCATGCTCTGATTTTTGCCTGCTGTTTCCGTTCAATCATGTCACTACCACGGGAGGCTCAGGCAGAAGCCAAACGGGACAGAAGAGGAGTCTCCATCTGGAAGGGGGTTAACACCGTGCTCCGTGCTCCGTAGACACAGGGAGAGGAGGAGAGAAGGCTTCCTAGGTTCGCAGCACTAATGGCGGGCCCGGCCCGAGGATGACAGGGTCCACCCAGCTCTGGTGGAAGACTTTTCTCTCGATGAAACTCACTTGAGTTTACTAAGAGCATTTCAAAAGGAGGTTCTCTTTGGCACTGTCTGGACAAGTTTGAGGTAGTGTTGCAATATTATAAATGCTACTGTGTTGATTTTTTTTTAAGTAATTTAGAGGTTTATTTACTTATAAATTGCAGCATATGAGCTGTTGGCATACTGGATGAGGATCATGATGGCTTGCTGCTTTTATTTTTATTTTTGAAGAAGAATAGCCTTTTTCTCTGCACTATTTAGATCCGAACGAACCTTATGATGTGTATATTGAGATGTATTCAGTGTGATTTTTAAACCAAATTGTCTTCCTGTAGTCGCAATATATACTGTAGCCTTTTGACAGCAAGTCTTGCTTTCCCAGACAGAAAGCCATTCTGAAACCCTACAGTATCACAGGTGAGGAAAGGTGGTTATTTTTCCCCCAAGACAATAACAGCACTAGTAATCCCACTTAATGAAAGCTTATTTAATTGTACGTCAGCCTCTTAACTGCTAAGCACTTTGTGGGTATCAGCTTTTTTCATAAAAGAACTTTTGTATTTAATACAAAGTTTGCTTTGAGACTTTTCAGCATACGATCTTTTTCCATAAACTTGTACAGTGCAAAAGACATTTTGAATACCATGATCGATGACGTCCCATGCTTCGAGGAAAACCAAACACTTTCCACCTCGCTTGCGAAATTCATTCCTCATACTGACCCCTTCCCACGGTTGCTCTGTGTCAGCTCGGCCCTTCCCTTCTCCAGGCCCAGAGAATTCTTCCACAAACAAGATGAGAGCCACTCGGGAAAAGAGCCATAGTCAGCTGGGAGGGCCTACGGCTAGGTGGCTGTTGAAGGAACCTGAGGCTTTGGGATTCCAAGTCAGCCCATCCCACCTGGCAAAACCATCCCGGAAGGAGGACTTTCTGTGTGTGAGAGCATCACCTGAACGTCGTGAGGGAATCTCTCTGAATGTACCCAGCAGAGAAAACAGCATCCCCAAGGGGGTGACCAGCCCTCAGATGTGCTTATTGGATTCCAATACAAACACCGCCAAAAGCCAGCCTGCTGTTCTCCTGCCGAGAAAGTGAAGACCTCCACGTGTGACAAAACCTGGAGCAGCTTTGGAACATGGTGTTTTTTTGTAGTTTCCTTTCTCAAGGTTTTCCATCACCCCACCTTCTTCTTGGTTCCAATCCTGTGTCCATGACCTCATTCCCCGATAGCAGGAAAGCCGCACTTGCCCCCCATGCTCCCTGTTCGTTTGGATCAGGGACACTGGGAAGACAGGAGGGCTTTCTCTGAGCGAAGCCTAGCTTGGGGAACAGGGAGCCATGAAAGTGACCGAGGACACCCGACATCAGTGTTGGTCTTTTCTTGTCAGGGATGATGGATGCACACACACACACACGCATACACACAGAGGAAATGATTGGTTTGTCAAAACTCACTGTAGTACATAAAGCTTGCACTCTGCGTCCTATATCTAGCAGCATGGGGTACGTTTGGCAGTTCACCCCATTAGGGGGTCAATAATTTATGACCATTCATCTGTTTTTATGAATTTTTTTATCTAGACAATAATTGTAAATAAAGAACTCACCGTCTCTGTTCATTTAATACTATGCAATGGTTATGCTTTCAATTGCTGACTCTTCTTACTCCCGCAGTGTGGTTCTGAAATGTCTGTGGTTTTAAAAAAAAAAAAAAAAAAAGGCAAAAAACTAACATCAAACAGAACACAGTAAATATATACTCTGTAATGTACAATTTTTTTTCCAGTTTGGGACTGCACCATCCACTTAGCTGCTTCTCTGTCCTCTGGACAAGGGCTCCAGGAGAAGATAGCCAATTTCTTCTTAGGTCTAAGCTCAGCAAGTTTGTCTCCCCTCAACAGATGAGAGAAGAGCAGGGAGCCCATTTAGTGACCCCTGGGGCTGGAGAACCACCCACCTTTGGAGGTGGGCGGGGAGGAAATGTTTCCTCCCTGCGACTCGGGCCAGAGCTTTGCCTAACTCTGAAGCAGCCTCCACTGCTCCCACCAACCCCTCACCATGGCCCCTTGCCCCTTATCCCCACCAGAACACAGAGTAGACGAGAGAGAGGGTGTCCCACTTTTGAGACCAGACCAATGTTAATGACGGTACTGGGCCAAGGATTCTGGACCGGTCTCAGCCTGGGTAGCCTACTTATTGAATAGCTACTCTTTTCCCAACCATGCTGAAATGCCACCTGTACCACATACTGATAACTTGTATAGATTTGGGTCTATTTCTGGAATCTCTTTTCTGTTCCCTTATCTGCGTGGCTCATCGGGCACCAGCCATACAGCTCTAATTACTGTTGCTTCAGATAATGTTTTACCATGCAGAAGAAGTTTTTTTTCTTTTTCAACAAAATGTCCTGGGCATTGTCTCACAGCTATTCTTTTAAGTAAGCTTTCAAATATTGCCAAGTCTTCCATCCCGAGCACTTCCCCCACCCAAGGGCCCTGCCATTCGATGTGCAAAGGCCTGCCTTCCTGCCATGGTAAATACTGTTCACTCAGGGTCACTAGATAGAGTGTCCCGTGAGGAGAAGCAAAAAGAGCATCCTAAATTTGGGGGAAAGTCATATGTTCCTCCCACCATCTCACCTGTATCCTAAGTCAGGGTGTCACCAGAAGAGGCCACCAAGCCCCCCACCCCAACCTCAGTTTGGGACCCAAAGTCACCCACCTTGATTGTCCTAGGGGTGGACCCTGCATCTGCCCCAGGCCAGAGGAGGAAGAGGGCTCTCTTCCACACCTGGAACTACCAGAATTCATGGCCCAGCTGCTTTTATTTCCAACTCTCCTCATGAAGAAACGTTTATTCCCATCTCCCTTTCCTGAACTTTTTTTTTTTGGCCAGGGGTGGGAGGGGTCACTTCTTGTTCTTTATTCAAAGCTTTTTCGGTGGTTGTGTGATAGGTCCTTTGGGATGCAGCAATTTCTTTCCTGGACCTTCACACCACCCAGACCCCCCTACGCATTCATGCTCCTCTTAAGGGAGGCTGTCAGCTGGGTGTACCGTGACATGCCTTCCACCCTAAACTCTCTCCATAGTGTCTGAAATCCCATTAGAAGATGGTTGGGGTGCGTTTCTTGAAGGCTTTGGGTCTTCCAAAGCCAAGTCCTATCAAACAATAGCAGAAAACCCCCAGGTCTTTTCCAAGTTCCAAGGCAAGCTCTCCTGATTGTGATATAGAGATCCTACTCAACCAAGTAGAGGGAAGGGGATCCCAGGCCCTGGGCATCAGCAATCACCCCCTCCACCAAAAACAAGACCTTTGAGGCTGCCCCGGGACCTTCTCAGCCCCCTAAGTCTGTTTTGTAATGCCTGTGGTGCTCTCCCTCCGGACCTTTCCTCTTGGGGGTCGCCACACTTTGCTAACTCTTGTGTGCACATATTTTATAACAGAGTAGCGAGGAAATGGTGCCGCTCCAGCTTCCACAAGCTGCCCGGGCTCTGGGGGGCTCTGGGACAATCGGGGCTGGGAAGTGACTGTGCTCTTATTGTACACTCTTTATTTCTCTGTATCTCTGGCTTGTGCTCTTTGTAATTAATGGGATTTGTCTGCCTTTTCAACACTATCCTGAGCAATAACAATAAATGCACACGTGGAAACGCAGACACGGTACACATCACAAGGCCTTTTTCCGCAGGACAGCTGGGGTCCCTGCCCTCCGTGGATTTGGACTCGGGGGGAAATGGAGTCCCTGGGAGGGAAAGTCACTTTGTCCAAGGGTGCACAACTCGGTGGGCGGTCTCTCTCCTTCCACCACATCACACTTTTCAAACTTCCACCATTTAAGGAGCAAGTTTAACCTGCCATTAAGTCATTAACCTTCCATGAGCAACAGTGGACAGTCCCAATGAGCAAGACTTTGGGGGAAGAGGTCTTGGAAGAAGAAAGAAATTTGGAGACAGGGGGTCTGGGAGGTAGGGGCACATACTGGGTTAAGAATGGCCTGATTTGGGGTCTAGGATCAAATGCAGGGAGGTGATGGGACAAAAGATGTGGGTGGCACCCCTCACTGGGGAGAGGGGAAGCAGAGGGAGCCTGGCGCCCCAAGAATTTGAACTTTGCAAACCTCTGCTGAGCATCGGCAGAAAACAAGAATGTGGCCAGACCAAGAGATGATCTCAATGTTGGCTCAAATGTTGAGGGTTGCACATGTGCACTTACACACACACACACACACACACACACACACACACATACACTACTAAAGACCAGCCCTTGTCAGGGAAAACTGATCTTCAGATCAAGCACCGTAGAGGCCCATCCAAGTTCTAAACAATTTCACCTCCCAGGGTCAAATTACTCCCAACATCAATGATCCTTCAGCGTAGGTATTTTAATTTCCACTTAACAGAAGAGGAAATAGCGGCTCAGAGAGAAGAAGAGTAGGCCCAGCTAGAAAGGATAAGATAAAATAGTGCTCCTAGCAGTCTTGATGCCAGAATTGGCCCCTGAAACCTCTATATTACAGTGCCTTTCAGTCTGACTAGTAAGTAGCTTAATGAATAAGATATAGTTGCATTGCTTGTCCCAAATCCCCAATTCTCCAATGTCAGTGCCTATACCAGGGAATTCCTTGAATTACAACTATGCCCCATGCATTATATTTGCATTATGCCTTAAATGTTTCTGTCTCTGTTTTCCACTTGAGAAAAGCAAGGCTCAGAGAAAAGCAAGGTTCAGATGCACCAGAGAATCAATGGTGCAGCTAGAGATGGAAGGCCAGGGCTTGTCCCTTGAAGAACAGGAGACCCAAGAGCCCCACCCACTTTGTCCCCAGCTCCACCTTAAGTGCTGCTTCCCCCCTCCATCCTTGCAATATTTCTCCAATATTTCTCCATTCTGAGAGGAATAATTTTGAAAGCTGGGGTGGGGCTGGAAGAGTGGGCTGTTGTCTGGAGACCCAGCCCTTAACTCTATAAGAACCCACACCCTTACTCCCTCTCCTAAGCTCCTTGATGGCCTAGGTCTATCACACTCTCTGAACCTTAACATCATCTCTTCAGCAGTGACCATCTCCAGCTAGGGATCTTCCGTCCAATGTTAAGAGAGAAACTGAGTGACTGTGACTTACTCATGGAGAGCCTAGGCTCCACCCTAGATCCCTGAACTCCTTAACACCAGGAGGGGTCTAGGTCTGCCAGACCATGCATGTATGGCTGAGGGGAGCTCCCAGGCCCCACCCAGCAGCACAGCATTCTCCAAGTACTTGCGGGAAGCCGGGGACCTAGGGGCTGAGGCCACTGGGGTTTGGGGTCTCCGTTCTAGTTGCAGGAGTCTACTAAGATCCCACCCTATCTGGGGTTTCTACCTCGCAGGACCCCAGGACTGTGGGGAAAGGGCAGTTTGAAGACATTGGTTTCCACGGCTTGGAAAGGGCAGAGTGAGAGGGCTTAGCCTCTGGTAGCTGGCATTCCCTGGCCTTCTCTGCCCCTAGTTCCTGCTTTGGGTGCTGAGGAGGGACTAACAACAAGGAAGCAGTAGATCCAGTCAGTCTACCCACTACCCCAAAAATTACTCATCCGACAATGCTCATCCTAAGGCCGGTCGCACCCAGAACCGCAGGGAGGCGGGTGAAGCTATAGCTATGAATCCTTCCTTTCGTGTATAGATCTCAGCAAAAAGGAAGGGCTGGTCCGGACAGAAGATGGGCGAGGCCCAGGATCAGTGTTGCCGCGGAAACGAGAGCCCCGCCCCTTTGGTCTCACGTGTACGGCGCACAGAAGGGGAGGGGCATCGGGAGGGCTGGGGCACCGCCCCGGGAGGGCGGGGCGCTGTCACGGAAAGGCTCGGAACGTTTGTGCGAACGGACCGCGTTGCCACCCGGCGGCTCCAGCGCCCCGGCCGGACCGCCCACCAGCCCGGCGCCGGAAGTGAGTTGTTCGGGGGCGCCGCTGGGAGCTGCCACGTCCGAGAGCGGGAGCTGCTGTGTTCGCAGCCATGGTGAGTGTGAGGACCGGGGACGCGGCCCTCTCCCGGGTTCCTTGACCGTGCTGAGGTTCAAGCCCGGGGCTGGGACCATTCAGGTTCCCTCTGCCGATTTGGGTGTTGCGGGGTTCTGGCCTTGCCCCTCGGAACCTTTCAGAATAGGAGGCCGGAGGCAGGAACCTCTTGGAACTCTGCGGGCCACGCCGCTGCCGCGTCTCTCGCTCCTTTTCTTCCTCTTCCCCCAACAGTTGAAAACAAAACCCAGAACATCGTACGAGCTAGTGTATCCCGAGCCCTTAGTAAGTTCTAGACGTTGTTCATAATCTCAGTCTGCTAACAGCCCCGCAAAATAGGTGCTTCTGTTATCGACACTTTACAGATGAGGAAGCTTGAGCTTCGGAGAGGTGAAGTCTCTTACACCACTAGTTAAGTGGCAGAGCTGAGATTCGAACCCACGTAACCACTCCCTCCTACCACCTACCACCTCTCCCACCGGAGATACATGTGGACATAGATGCTGGGCTCCGAAGTTGATGGGCAGTTCTAGACACTGATGTAAGGATGAGCTAAATTACTCTCTGAAGGTAGGGACTCGGGTTTTAAATCTCTGTAGTATGCAGTGTACAGTCATTCCACATTTACTCATTGAATGAATGCCTGAATGGTAACGAATGAATAAAAGTGCGTCGCTGGAGCCTGGCACAGAGTGGGGAGTTCAGGTATCCAGTGCGCTCAGGAAAATGGGTGTGCCTGGGGTTCTGAGGGAACTTGGGTGAACCAGAAGTCAGGACACTGGGTTTAGTTCTTGCCCTACAGGGTTTGAGATTACTAATCTCTTGAGGCCCCTGATTCTTCAGCTTCTGAGTAGAATCTCTTGTGCTCTGATGATACTCAGCTCTCTCCCTAAATGAAATTTTAACTCTTCAACGAATTCTGCAGAGCTGAATTGTTTTAAGGGATGGCTCTTACTATTTAACAAGGACCAGACCAGCTAAGGTGCTTAGGAGGGAGGATTTTTTTAGAAAGGAGCTTTAAAAAAAAAACACTTGTTCAGAATTATGTTCACCATCCTGGCTGGTGCGTGAGAGTGGCTAAAAATACATGCTTGTTATGTGTAAGGCCCTTTAGTGACCTCCTGAAACTACTAGGAAACTTCTCTTCCTGACTGTCCTTAGCCCTCAGCCTTTGATTTAGGGAATTGAGTGTAACAGCTACTTTATGTTCCAGATAGGCAGCCGAGTTGAGTGGAAAGCTTTGTGAGCTGGGAATTAACAGGTGGGGGCTCTTTTTCCAGCTCCACCTGTAACCACCTCTATGATTTCAAGTGCTTCCTCCTTTCTGGACTCCTTCAGTTCCTTAACTATCAGACTGCTCCAATTAATTCTGCCCTTTGCCCTTCCCAGTGCACATGCGAAAGCACTTTGTAACCCATACAGCTTGGCAAGAGTAGGAGACGCTTCTCTTTCTTACTTGCCTCTGCAGATGTTGAAGGTCCGCTCATTAGGGAATCTCGAATTTAATGAAAGAACCTGTGCTTACTTGATAAATATCTTTGAACTGCTTTGCACCTGTCCAGCTCCAGTGTCCACCTTTCTGAAAAGTCAAGTCAGACTTTATACCTGCAGGGCTTGTGCTGGAAAAAGATGAAATGGGGAAAGTGATAAAAAAAATACCAGTTCCAAACTGAAACCTCCCTTTCAACCTCTTTCTATCCCTGGAAGCAAAGTAAAACTATTTTTATTAGTTTACTTATTCATTCAGGAAGCTGTCACTGGGTTCCTTTTGGTTGCAAAGCACAGTGCAGGGTGATTTGAAAAGTTTCAGTACTGGGGATGATACAGACCCTGGGTCCAAGGAGCTCCCCTCTGGTTGTGAGAACAAAGGGTATAAAGTGTTGTACACCTTCAGTGCTTCAGATATTCAGAGGAGTCCAGTTGGTTGGGGAATCTAGGAATCTTCAAGAAGGGGGGTATAATTTGAGCTGGACCTCAAAGAATGAATGGGAGAGTGATGACATCTGTGTTCCAGCCCCATGAGCTGCTCAATCCTGGATCCCTGTAGATGACAGCCTAGGATCTGTCATAGGTGGTGGACCAGAAAGCAGTCTACCAGGTGTTGGGTATTAACTTTCTCCAGGTGTTGGGTATTAACTCTCATATGCCCCAAATTGCCAGTGAGATCAGAAGCTCTGTGATCCAGGAAGGGAACAACAGCCATAGATCCCCCAGTGTCCCTCTTCACCCTCAGAGTGGTGAAGACTGGTTGCCATTCTCCCCTCTTTGCTCACGTTAGCCCCTCTGCTTGGACTGTAATTTTTTTCCCCTGCGCCACCTGGCAAATTCCTCCTCATCTAAGCCCCAGTTCATGTCTACCACCATCAGCTCCTCAAGCCGCTATAGTACATGTAAACTGCTGTTAAAGTACTTACCTTTCCATGGTAGA
Source organism: Mustela lutreola (assembly GCF_030435805.1). Taxonomy (NCBI): domain Eukaryota; kingdom Metazoa; phylum Chordata; class Mammalia; order Carnivora; family Mustelidae; genus Mustela; species Mustela lutreola. The sequence continues at coordinate 52,356,242 of NC_081291.1, read as the reverse complement.
GTTACTTATGTACAAGATTTTCGGGGGGGGGGGTGGTGTGGTAAGAACACTTATTTGTGTCTATATCTCTAGTCTCTGGCACGGTGCTTAGCAAAAAGAAGGTACTTAAAGTAAATGTTTTAATGAGTGAACAAACAAATGCAGTCAAGAACCTTGATAATGAACGGTCGTTTTAATAAGATGATTGCATTCTAACTGCCATCTGTTCATTCACCAACCGCATCTTTGGTTCTAGGTGTCAGTAATTAACACTGTGGACACCTCCCATGAGGACATGATTGTAAGTATTCCTTTTTTTTTTTAATTTAATTTTTTTAAGTGTTCCAAGATTCATTGTTTATGCACCACACCCAGTGCTCCATGCAATATGTGCCCTCCTTAAGACCCACCACCAGCCTCACCCATCCCCTTACCCATCACCCAACCCCCTCCCCTCCAAAACCCTCAATTTGTTTCTCAGAGTCCACAGTCTCTCATGCTTTGTCTCACCCTCCGCTTTACCCCAATTCACTTTTCCTTTCCTTCTCCTAATGTCCTCCATGTTATTCCTTATGCCCCACAAGTAAGTGAAACCATATAATAATTGACTCTCTCTGCTTGACTTATTTCACTCAGCATAATCTCCTCCAGTCCCATCCATGTTGATACAGAAGTTGGGTATTCATCCTTTCTGATGGCTGCTTAATATTCCATTGCATGTATGGACCATATCTTCTTTATCCATTCATCTGTTGAAGGACATCTTGGCCCTTTTCCACAGTTTGGTGATTGTGGCCATTGCTGCTATGAACATTGGAGTACATATGACCCTTCTCTTCACTACATCTGTATCTTCGGGTAAATACCCAGTAGCGCAATTGCAGGGCCATAGGGTAGCTCTATTTTTAATTTTTTGAGGAATCTCCATACTGTTTTCCAAAGTGACTGTACCAACTTGTATCACCATGTAAGAGGGTTCCCCTTTCTCCACATCCTCTCCAACACTTGTTTCCTGTCCTGTTCATTTTCGCCATTCTAACTGGTGTAAGGTGGTATCTCCATTCAAATTTTGATTTGAATCTCCCTGATGGCTAATGATGATGAACATTTTTTCGTGTGTCTGTTAGCCATTTGTATCTCTTTTTTGGAGAGTGTCTGTTCATGTCTTCTTCCTATTTTTTGACATGATTATCTGTTTTTTGGGTGTTGAGTTTAAGGAGTTCTTTATAGATCTTGGGTATCAGCCCTTTGTAGTGTCATTTGCAAATATCTTTTCCCATTCTGTGGGTTGCCTCTTTGTTTTGTTGACTGTTTCTTTTGTTGTGCAGATGCTTTTTATCTTGATGAAGTCCCAAAAGTTCATTTTCGCTTTTGTTTCCTTGCCTTTGGAGACATATCTTGAAAGAAGTTGCAGTGGTCAGTGTCGAAGAAGTTGCCTATGTTCTCCTCTAGGATTTTGATAGATTCCTGCCTCACATTGAGGTCTTTCAACCATTTTGAGTTTATCTTGTATGGTGTAAGAGAATGTAAGAGAATGGTCGAGTTTCAATGGTCCGATTTTCCCAGCACCATTTATTGAAGAGACTTGTCTTTTTTCCATTGGATATTTTTTCCTGCTTTGTCGAAGATTATTTGACCTTAGAGTTGAGGGTCCATATCTGGGCTCTCTACTCTGTTCCATTGGTCTATGTGTCTGTTTTTGTGCCAGTACCATGCTGTCTTGGTGATCACAGCTTTGTAGTAAAGCTTGAAATCAGACAACATGATGCCCCCAGCTTTTTCTTTTTCAACATTTCCTTAGCGATTCAGGGTCTTTTCTAGTTCCATACAAATTTTAGGATTATTTGTTCTACCACTTTGAAAAATGTCAGTGGTTTTGATCAGGATGGCATTGAAAGTATAGATTGCTCTGGGCAGTATAGACATTTTAACAATGTTTATTCTTCCAATCCATGAGTCTGGAATACTTTTCCATCTTTTTGTGTCTTCAGTTTCTTTAATGAGTGTTCTGTAGTTCCTCGAGTACAGATCCTTTACCTCTTTGGTTAGGTTTATTCCGTGGTATTTTATGGTTCTTGGTGCTATAGTAAATGGAATCGATTCTCTAATTTCCCTTTCTGTATTTTCATTGTTAGTGTATAAGAAAGCAACTAATTTCTGTGCATTGATTTTGCATCCTGCCCCATTACTGAATTGCTGTATGAGTTCTGGTGAGTTTGGGGGTAGAGTCTTTTGGGTTTTCCATATAAAGTATCATGTCATCTGTGATTAGAGAGTTTGACTTCTTTGCCAATTTGAATACCTTTCTTTGCCAATTTGAATACCTTTATTTCCTGTTTCTCAATAGGAAGGCTGTCAGTTTTTCCCCATTGAGAATGATACTCACTTTGGGTTTTTCATAGATAGATTTTATGAAGTTGGAAGAATGTTCCCTCTATCCCTATACTTTGAAGAGTTTTAATGAGGAACAGATGCTGTATTTTGTCAAAAGCTGTTTCTGCATCAATTGAGAGGACCATGTGGTTCTTCTCTTACTGATTTGTTCTGTCACATTGATTGATTTTCAAATGTTGAACCATCCTTGCATCCCAGGGATAAATCCCACCTGGTAATGGTGGATAATCTTTTTAATGTATTTTGGATCCTATTAACTAAGATCTTGTTGAGAATCTTGGCATCCATATTCATCAAGGATATTGGTCTGAAATTCTCCTTTTTTTTTTTTTAAGATTTTATTTATTTATTTGACAGAGATCACAAGTAGGCAGAGAGGCAGGCGGGGGTGGGGGGAAGCAGGCTCCCCACTGAGCAGAGAGCCCGATGTGGGGCTCGATCCCAGAACCCTGGGATCATGACCCGAGCGGAAGGCAGAGGCTTTAAACCACTGAGCCACCCAGGCGCCCCTGAAATTCTCCTTTTTGATGGGATATTTCCCTGGTTTGGGGATCAAGGCAAGGTTGCCTTCATAGAAAGAATATGGAAGTTCAACTTCTGATTCTAAATTTTGAAACAGCTTCAGGAAGATAGGTACTATTTCTTCTTTGAATGTTTGGTAGAATTCCCCAGGGAATCCTTCAGGTCCTGGACTCTTTTTTTCTTTTTTTGGAGGTTTTTGATCACTGCTTTAATCTCGTTACTAGATACTGGTCTATTCAGGTTGTCAGTTTCTTCCTGTTTCAGTCTTGGAAGTTTATAGGTTTCTAGGAATGCAGCCATTTCTTCTAGGTTCCTTAACTTACTGGCATATAACTGTTGATGATAATTTCTGATAATTGTTTCTATTTCCTTGGGGTTAGTTGTGATCTCTCCCCTTTCATTCATAATTTTATTAATTTGGTCCTCTCTCTTTTTTCTTTTGGATTAGTTTGGCCAGCGATTTATTGATCTTATTGATTCTTTCTTTTTTTTTTTTTTTTTTTTTTTTTTTTTAAAGATTTTATTTATTTATTTGACAGAGAGAAATCACAAGTAGATGGAGAGGCAGGCAGAGAGAGAGGGAAGTAGGCTCCCTGCTGAGCAGAGAGCCCAATGCGGGACTCGATCCCAGGACCCTGAGATCATGACCTGAGCCGAAGGCAGCGGCTTAAACCACTGAGCCACCCAGGCGCCCTGATCTTATTGATTCTTTCAAAGAACCAGCTTCTAGTTTCGTTGATGTGTTCTATTGTATCTTTAGTTTCTAACTCATTGATCTCTGCTCTGAATTATTTCCCTTCTTGTTCATGGGGTTGGCTTAATTTGTTGTAAAGTGTAAAGAGAGCTGGTGTATGTAGGATTTTTCAGTTTTTTTGAGTGAGGCTTGGATGGCTATGTATTCTCCCCTTAGGACCACCTTTGCTGTATCCGATAGGTTTTGGATGGAAGTGTCTTCATTCTCATTGGTTTCCATGAATTGTTTAAGTTCTTCTTTAATTTCCTGGTTAATCCAAATATTCTTAAACAGGGTGGTCTTTAGCTTCCAAGTGTTTGAATTCCTTCCAAACTTTTTCTTGTGCTTGAGTTCCAGTTTCAGAGCGTGATCTGAGAATATGCAGGGAATAATCTCAGTCTTTTGGTGTGGGTTGAGCGCTGATTTGTGACCCAGTATGTGGTCTGTTCTGGAGAAAGTTCCATGTGCACTTGAGAAGAATGAGTATTCTGTTTTAGGGTTGAATGTTCTGTATATATCTATGAGGTCCATCTGGTTCAATGTGTCATTCAAAGCTCTTGTTTCTTTATTGATTTTCTGCTTAGATGATCTGTCTCTTGCTGAGAGTGGTGTGTTAAGATCCCCTACAATTAATGTATTTATATCAATATGACTATTTATTTATTTTTTTTTAATATTTTATTTATTTATTTGTCAGAGAGAGAGAGAGTGAGAGCGAGCACAGACAGACAGAGTGGAAGGCAGAGGCAGAGGGAGAAGCAGGCTCCCTGCGGAGCAAGGAGCCCGATGTGGGACTCGATCCCAGGACGCTGGGATCATGACCTGAGCCGAAGGCAGCTGCTTAACCAACTGAGCCACCCAGGCGTCCCTGACTCTTTATTTTTGATTAACAGTTTGCTTATGTAGTTGGCTGCTCCCATGTTGGGGGCATAAATATTTACAATTATAAATTTGTAATTCTTGATGGATAGACCCTTTAAGAATGATGTAGTGTCCTTCTGTATCTTACTACAGTCTTTAGCTTAAAATCTAATTATCTGGTATGAGAATCACTACTCCAGCTTTCTTTTGAGTCCCATTGGCATGAAAGATGGTTCTCTATTCCTTCACTTTCAGTCTGGAAGTATCTTTAAATTCAAAATGTGTCTCTTGTAGACAGCATATGGACGGGTCCTGTCTTTTTATCAAGTCTGCAACCCTGTGCGTTTAATGGGAGCATTTAGGGCGTTCACATTGAGAGTGATTATTGAAAGATAAGTTTTTATTGCTATCATGTTGCCTGTGAAGTCTTTGTTTCTATAGATTGTCTCTGAAAATTTCTGTTCTACGTCACTCATGGATTCTTCTTTTATAGAAGAACTAAACCCAGTGTCCTGACTTCTGGTTCACCCAAGTTCCCTCAGAACCCCAGGCACACCCATTTTCCTGAGCGCACTGGATACCTGAACCCCCCACTCTGTGCCAGGCTCCAGCGACGCACTTTTATTCATTCGTTACCATTCAGGCATTCATTCAATGAGTAAATGTGGAATGACTGTACACTGCATACTACAGAGATTTAAAACCCGAGTCCCTACCTTCAGAGAGTAATTTAGCTCATCCTTACATCAGTGTCTAGAACTGCCCATCAACTTCGGAGCCCAGCATCTATGTCCACATGTATCTCCGGTGGGAGAGGTGGTAGGTGGTAGGAGGGAGTGGTTACGTGGGTTCGAATCTCAGCTCTGCCACTTAACTAGTGGTGTAAGAGACTTCACCTCTCCGAAGCTCAAGCTTCCTCATCTGTAAAGTGTCGATAACAGAAGCACCTATTTTGCGGGGCTGTTAGCAGACTGAGATTATGAACAACGTCTAGAACTTACTAAGGGCTCGGGATACACTAGCTCGTACGATGTTCTGGGTTTTGTTTTCAACTGTTGGGGGAAGAGGAAGAAAAGGAGCGAGAGACGCGGCAGCGGCGTGGCCCGCAGAGTTCCAAGAGGTTCCTGCCTCCGGCCTCCTATTCTGAAAGGTTCCGAGGGGCAAGGCCAGAACCCCGCAACACCCAAATCGGCAGAGGGAACCTGAATGGCCCCAGCCCAGGGCTTGGATCTTGGCACAGTCAGTATTTCTTGTAGTCCCACCTTGGTGGTCACATAATCTTTTAAACCTTGCCGGTCTTGGAAGCTCTCTATCTTTTCATCCATTCTGAATTTCAGCCTTGCTGGATAAAGTATTCTTGGCTGCATGTTCTTCTCATTTAGTGTCCTGAATATGTCTTGCCAGGTTTCTGTGGACAGGTCTGACGTTATTCTGATGGTCCTTCCTCTGCACTAAGGAATCTTCCCCCTAGCTGCCCTTAAAACATCCTCTCTGAATTAATATCTCATGAATTTTACAATTATGTCTCTTTCTAGACTCATTGATCTTGGAGGGTGTCCTCTTTGCCTCTAGGACACAAAGACTTATTCCATTCCCCAGGTTAGGGAAATTTTCATCTAATATTTGTTCAGCTATATCTTCTAGTCTTCTTTCTTTCTCCTCCACCTCAGGGATCCCAATAATTCTGATATTGGAACAGTTTTTGGCGTCCTTTATTTCCCTAATTCTGTTTTCATGTTATCTAAGCTGTTTGTTCCAAACCTCCTCCTAATCCTTCTTTTCTATCAGTTAGTATTCTAGGTCGCTAATTTGAAATTCTGGATCTTCTGCCTCATTTACCCTAGCTGTTAGAGTATTTAGATTAGATTGGATCTCATTGATAGCATTTTTAAGTTCTGCCAGATCAGATCTCATTTCTGCCCTTAGAGATTCTCTGTTACCACTAATGGTCTTCTCCAACCTAGCCATTGGCTGGATAATTGTTACCCTGAATTCCATTTCTGACATTTATTTATGTCTATATACAGTAGTTCTGTAGCAGAGGGCACAGTCTCTGAATTTTTCCTCTCTTGGGTGTTCCTCCTCCTAGTCATTTTGGTGAGAGGTGGTTGAGGGATGTATAGCTGAATATATCCACCATGACCCAGTCAAAGTGTACCTCTCCACTGATGATCTGCCACCATAGACATCCAGAAGTGTGTAATCTTACATCTTAGGCTGATCTTATGGGCGTTCAGAGTGTTCTGGTATATATTTAGCTCAATTCAGGGGACCAGTTGAAACAGGGCCTTGTACTTCTCTGCCATCTTGCCTCTTCTTCTGATTGTAAATATTCCTTTAGCCTTCCCTTACAGACTATGGATGTGTGCATTTCAGTGCAGGGCGAGCATTTCTGTTGATCATTCCTGAATCCAGTGTGGCTTTGCACCCTTGAGTCAGGCTGTAGCCTCGGCATGTGGTCAGTCTCCCAGCAGTGCCTGCCATGTTGGCAGGGCTATGGCATTCTGGTCACTCTCTGGTGGAAGGAACCTAGGAATAGTTTTTAGCTCAAGGCCCTCAGTTTTCAGGCCAACAAAGTAAGCCTGTGTGAAAGTTTGACAATAGTCTTTCCACCTGCCTTCCCCATGCTGCCACTGCTTAACCCCTTCAGAAAGGGGGCTAAAGGAAGAAAGAATGGGAAAACAACTCAGTACAAGGCCAGAGAGCAAGCACAGTGAAAGCCCAAAACAGAGCCAGATAGGACCACCACAGATAGTGGGCCAGGCAAAGCCCTTTGAACCAGAAGTCATTAACTCAGGGTGTTTCCCGAAAGACAAACATGAGGCAGTATCAGAGGACAGGGCTGTGGGAGAAGGTCCACAGGTTAAAGTCTCCAACAGCAAAGATGCAGACTCTGCTTCATGCAGGGCCAGGCAATCTAGGCAGACTTTAAGCAAGACTCTCTGGTCAGTCAGCTTACAGTATTTCATCTCAGAGCTCCTGCCTGCCATCAGATGCTTTTCATCTTCTGATAGGTTGCCTGGTCTCACAGTTGTATATGTTTCCTGAATGCAGTCATTTAAACACATCTTCTTGGAGACACTGTGGTACCTTGGGTATGAAAATCCAATCTGAGACTCCCTAGCCCATTTCTTAACTCTCTGAGCTAGCCTTGATTTCCTCACAGCTAAAATGGGAAAAATAACATATATGCTACCTACTTGTGTAGTTTGGGTTTGAGAAACAGATGAGGCAAAAATAGCAATGGATAGTGCCTGCATGTTCACTAAGTGTCAGACCCCATGCCCTGCACTTTTCATTCAGTGTCTCATTGAACCTTCATGGCAAGCCCTAAAGCGGATACCACCATTGGCTATGGTGATAGCCATAGTGGTAGCCATAATGATGCCACCATTAGCCCCATTTAAAGAGAAGGAAACTGAGGTTCAAGGAAATAAATGTAATTTTTTCTGAACAACATGTAAGGTCAGAAGATGTATTTAAATCTTTTAAGGACTATCCCCTTCTTCCTCTCGAAGTGTGTGATAGCACTCTGCAGAAGTACCTGAGAAGTCTAAACACTTGCAATGCCTGTCTTCCAAAAAGCCAAGACCTAGAGTAGTGGAAGGGGTTGGCTTCTGAAGAATAATCAGAATGTTTTTCTCAGGGAGATGAGGAAGGAATGTTAAAGCAAACAGAAGGACCACTTTTGATGAAAGGATATTAATTGTTCCTGAATACAGTAAGAGTGATGGCTAATAGTTCCTAAAACCCCTAGCATGAGACAGCTGAAGAAGGTGCTCTCTGTTGGAATAGGCAGCAAACAGGAAGGGCCAGGACAGTTCAGTGGGACAGCAGGCATTGCAGCTCAGAGGAAAAAGACAAGAGCCGTAGGCAGGGACCAGCCTTAGGATTGCATGGCCAGTCAGAATTGAGAAGGTCGGTTCATCAGTGGTGGAATTATTGACATTTAAGGCATGGGTGGAGAGTCTGGGGTTCTAGGTATACTACTAGGAAAAAGGTCTAGTAAAAATCCAGAAACAAAGGTCCACAAAGGATCTAGGGCCATGGGTAGGAGCAGGAGCACAAATGTCTGAATAAAACCTTGTATCCAGGCCAGATGTGCATTATGGAGGATCTCACTAGGGCCCTACAGGCACTCAGAGGCTACTCCTTGTGTCACCATCAGCCTTGGGTTCTGGGGCTGAGCTGAAACTCCAGGCATCTTCCACAGTAGCCTACAGAGCATCAGAATATGGTGGGGCCTGAGGATGGAAGAAGAAAAGGGAGGCTAGCTAGCCATTGTTTTGTCTCCTATACCCACCCTACAGAATAGGATAGGAAATGGCTTCCCCTCTCTATGTAGAGGGTCTGAAAGCAGCTAGGATGGGGGGTTTTTTTGGTCCCTTTCAGAATGACATTCCTGTCAGAGAAATGGAATTTGGAGATGCTAGCTTGTTGCCTGAAAATGATGCTGCTTGGAGGTTAGATTATTATCAGGTAAACTCTGGTCCATACTAGATTCTGTCCTGGTGACTGTGCCACCCCACCTCACCCACCTCCCAGCCTGCAGGCTTCTCAACTGTCCTCCCTTTGCAGCACGACGCCCAGATGGACTACTATGGCACCCGCCTAGCAACCTGCTCATCAGACAGGTCTGTCAAAATCTTCGATGTGCGAAATGGAGGACAGATCCTCATTGCCGACCTCAGGGGGTGAGTCCAGCCAAGTCTGGGTGAGGTCTCAGAATGATTGGGCTTCTCAGACCCAGATCAGAGGAGCTCCACAGTGCATTTAGCAGAGAGGACCACCCCTCCCTCCCCCGCCAGTCCCAGCCAGGCAGCTGTCCTCAGCATACATTCCAGGCTGATGGATCCAGGAATGAATCCTAACTTTGCTTCCCAAAAACCCATCAGAAGACCCTGGTTAAGAGTCAGTCTACGTAGCTCTCAAAGGCTTTATCTGCTAACCCTCAAAATAGGCAGTTGCTGCCTCCTCCCAGGTAGAGTCTATTCACAGCATGCTTTTGGTAGCTATTGCTACTTTTAAAAGTGGGAAAGAACTTTTTCGTTATTGTTGTTTTTAAAGATTTTATTTTTTTTATTCGACAGACAGAGATCACAAGTAGGCAGAGAGGCAGTCGGCAGGGGGTGGGAGTAGGCTCCCCGCTGAGCAGAGAGCCCAATGCGGGGCTCAATCCCAGGACCCTGGGATCATGCCCTGAGCTGGAGGCAGAGGCTTTAACCCACTGAGCCACCCAGGCACCTGTTGTCTTTTTTTTTTTTTTTTAAGTTTAGCCAACCTGATCTAAAGTGTTACTAAAGGCAGTAATGTAAGAATGATGTTCATGTAATCAAAGAAAGAATAATATTAATATAAGAATGCATTAGTAATTACATAAGTCCTATAATTTTGCCTATTTGCGTGCCCACCGCAGATACTCAGTGAATATTTACAAATGTTTTATTTCCCCTCTCCCTACCAAGATTCTTGAAATCCTGGCTCATTTTTATGGCTACACCTGTACTGTTTTCCCTCAGTCCACTGCCTTCCAGATAAATAGGAGTTCTTAATCTGGAATCCACAGATTTCCAACAGTTCTGTGGTTAGAATTCAGGGGCTGGTGAACTAGGACTGAGGAAAAAAAATCACTTCTTTATTATCAGTGACTCAGATATTTAGCATTTCTTTCAATGATGGATGTAGGCTAGAAGCCACAGTAGTATTCAGAGCATCTGTAACTTTGTTACCAGTAGAAGACACAGCTATCTTCATATCACATTCCAGTTCTAGCTGTCTCAAAATAGCACTTAGGCTTATCATTACTTTGAAATGAGAGTGGTTATTGGACCTGCCACTAGAGTTTGTTAGTTAATGTGCTAACAGAAGTACATGTGTCCCTATATAATAAATCCATCTTTAACATTTTACTTAGTGTATTTTATTATAATTGGGTTTTCTTTATAATCCTAGCTGTGTATGTTGTATCCATTATTCTGGGTAGGGACCAAAGCCTTTAGCAGACTGCACAGGAGAAATTATGAACCCTGATGAGTAGGAGCTCAGTACAAATTAACCGAATTAAGGCATAACTAAGTAGCCACTTAGGGAAAGGGGTATAGAAGTTCCCGTCTTCCTGAATGTCAAAAATAGAGTGACTAAAGGGTCAGTACTGCTTTCCCTGGCTGTGCAGAGAGCTGCCTGCTGCTGGCACTGGCAGAGGTGGTCACATCCGCTGTCACTCAGTGCTTTCAGTCCTGTTTTTCTTACACTGAAAAGATGTGCAATATTAGAGGGATAAAATTCACACCCCGTTCTTTCTTTTTCTTTTTTTTTTTTTTTTTTTGGCCTCAATTAAAACTACGCTAGTTAAAGGACATTTTCATCTCCTCACAGTTTCCTTTGTGAGGCCTAGGAATTGTCCCAGCCAGAGGGAGACAGACACTTTGAGTGTCTGCAGCCCTGGGTTGGAGGAGTGAACAGGGAACAGCAATACCAGTTGACAGGTATGAATGGTTTTTTCTTTTCTTGTGCCCAGCACTGTTCCAGGCTTTTTACCTGAGTTATCACCTATATTTCCCCTCCTGAGCATACCAAGAAAGAAGTCTTGCTGATATTTCCAATAGGAAACTAAGCCATAGGAAGGACATGGCCCTTGCCTAAAGTCAAATAGCTAGAGTGAATGGGGAGTGAGGGTGAATGAGCCTGGGCTGTCACCCCTCTGCCGTGTCACTTCTTGTGTACTTGGTGCCCAACCCTTGCCTGGACCTGAGAGGTGGCCCCAGTACTGAGACCAGCACCAGGTACGTGCTCAAATAAAACTCCAGGTGAATGCATAAAGATGAGAAGAGCAGAGGAGAGGCATGCCCTTGAACAAATTAAAAGAATAGTGACAAATATGAAACAGATAGTGCCTACTCAAAAAGTTAACCATCTGGAAGGATAAGTAGCAATTTACTCTACAAATACTTCCTGAGCACTTGTAGGGGCAAACCCTGAATTGATCAGTGCACAGATGAATGAATAGGTTGAGAGACTTTTCCTGAGGATGGCCGATGTAGGTTGTTCTGGCTGCAGTGTAGGTTGAGGTGGAGAGGGTTCTGTCTGGTCAGGACAGAGAGGCTGACTTAGAGTCCTGAATTGTTTTCAAAGCCTCTGGGACCTCTGAACCTCAGGATCTTCAGTGCCCAACAAAGGTCCCTTTTGGCAGTGACTTCCTATAGCTCTCCCTTAAGAAATCCTCAGGCAGCTCTGTCCCGAGATACTGTATTTGCCTACCAAGAAAGCCATTCACTTCGGTGCAACGTAGTGGGTGGCAGAGCACTATAGGTTCCTGTGACCCATCTGACCAGCCTCTGACCCTCTCCCCTTGTAGTCACGAGGGTCCTGTGTGGCAAGTGGCCTGGGCCCACCCCATGTATGGCAACATCCTGGCATCCTGCTCCTATGACCGGAAAGTCATTATCTGGAAGGAGGAGAATGGCACCTGGGAGAAGACACATGAGCACACAGGACACGACTCCTCAGGTACAGTGAATGTGGTAGGGGCAGTTGGATGGGGCTTTGTACCCTGGCTGATGCTCCCATGCCATTTCCCTTGTGATGCTCCTTGTTTGTCCCTTGGGTTTGGTTGGCTTTTCTGCTGTCTGTCCACAGCAGACATAAGGCCCTAAGACCTAAAGCAAGTCTAAAGCAAAATAAGAAAAGGAAAAAAACAATGCAGTGAGGGGTTTTGTGTGGTTTTTTTTTTTTTTTAATTTTATTTAAGTACTGGCCTTTATTCTTAGATTATTGTCTACTCTACTTTTTCCCCTAGTTTTAGTAATTTATTTTTATTAACATATGATGTAATACTGGTTTCAGGTGTGTATTATGATTCACTATTTCTATCCATTACTCCATGCTCATCACAGTAAGCATACTATCAGTCCCCTTTATCTGTTTCAGCTCACTCTACTTTTTGTTAAGGTAGATTGTAGTTTACGAAATTATGATACTTGTAGGTGATGGGTTTTTAGAATCTTCTTATCTTCCTCCTAGTGGTCCCTGCAATTTTACTTTAAAAATATAGTAAAACGGTAAACCTGGGAAATCAGTCTGCTAACTATGCCTGCCTCCTTCCTGCAGTAAACTCCGTGTGCTGGGCCCCCCATGACTATGGCCTAATACTGGCCTGCGGGAGCTCAGATGGGGCCATCTCCCTGCTGACATACACCGGGGAGGGCCAGTGGGAAGTGAAGAAGATCAACAACGCTCACACAGTAAGTCCAGACCTTGCCTGTGTGTGGAGGGTAGCTCTGCTGCCTTGCTTTGTGTCTCCTGGAGACTCCCTAGAGAGGTGGCAGGAGTAGCATCACTGCTTTGCAGGGGACTGGGGAGGGACTGATGCTCAGACATGCTTGGAGGGTCAGTTTCAAGCCTCTTTAGCTCTGAAGCCAGACAGACACTGCATTCAGGGAGACCTCCTCATTCAGCCCAGGGCAGGGAATTGGCACAGGTTCCTCCTTGAAGGCACCCAAGTTGAAGAGGGTCAGGGCCTTAGCAAGGTGGCGGCAGCAGCCTGTCTCCCTGCTACGTTTGCTATGGGCATCTCAAGTTGACATGCTTGCAGTGGTCATTGGGCCCCCCAGAACTTAGTGGTGTTATAAAGGGCATCATAGGAATATAGTCCCTTGCACTTACAGTCATTAGATGTTGAAATAGTCAACAAAGCACCGTGGATGGTGCGGGAATATCTCACAGTACTTGAGCCCCCACTGTGTGTCATGTAATCCTCACAAATGTCTACAAATGAAAGAAGAAACTATGAAATGTTCAGACTTGCAAGGTAAGTAGTCCTGTTTCTGTTTTATGATGAGACAGATGAGGTTCAGAAAAAGTAAATGAATTAGATAAGGTCCTGTACCAGCGTTAGAATTCAGAATCTGTGTGCTTTCTCACTGGACAACACTTCCAGCTTTGGTGGCCCCAAATACTTCTGAAACCTACCCATATGGAAACTTAGTAGCTCCCAAGCTTGACACTATACTTGTGAATTTCTCAAATTTAGGGGATCCACTCAGATTCCCATCTGCTGACTAACTTGCAAAAGTGAATAGGCTGAGAGCTTCTGGGAAGATTTTGGGGAATGACATCACAGCTTTTCAGTCTTTCCTCATCTCCATAAAAACCAGCAGAGCGGGGCGCCTGGATGGCTCAGTGGGTTAAGCCGCTGCCTTCGGCTCAGGTCATGATCTCAGGGTCCTGGGATCGAGTCCCGCATCGGGCTCTCTGCTCAGCAGGGAGCCTGCTTCCCTCTCTCTCTCTCTCTGCCTGCCTCTCCATCTACTTGTGATTTCTCTCTGTCAAATAAATAAATCTTTAAAAAAAAAAAAAAAAAAAAAAAAAAAAAAACCAGCAGAGCAGCTGGATAGCACAACCAAAACCTCAGAAACATTTACAGCAAAACTAGGTAACAAGATATCTCCACAAACTCTGAAATAGAAGCAGAGAGGAATAAACCTGCAACAACCACAAGATTGCATTGTAATGGTATCTGAGCAGGAGGGAGCAACGGGGTGCCTTCTAACAGACTTGAGAAGGGGAGTACTGCCAAAATAGCCAGCGAGGCGTCACTGGAAAGCATAGCTAGCTAGCCAGTGTTTCATTTTGTTAGGTTTTTACTTATCTATCAGGGAGAGAGAGAGAGAGGCAGGCAGAGCGAGAAGCAGACTCCCTGCTGAGCAAGGGGCCCAATGCAGGACTCAATCCCAGGACCCTGAGATCATGACTGAGCTGAAAGCCGATGCTTAACCAGCCAAGCCACCCAGGTGTCCCATAGCTGGCCAGTTTAAGAACAGCAGCTGAAACTAGGAAAAGTTTGGGGGTTTCTTTTGTTTTTAACCTTTTTTTTTGTTTTTTTTGATACGTAAAATTCATGCTTTTTAAAGTATACAATTCTGTAGGGTTTAGTATATTCCCAAAGTTATGCAACTATCAACTGCTCATTTTCAGAACTTTGCAGTGTCTTTGCAGTCTTTGCAGCATCTTTAGTAGGAGTAGATTGCATCTCAAGAAACCACTTTCTTTGCTCATCTATAAGAAGCAGTTGCTCATCTTGTCACAGTTTGATCATAAAATCACAGCAGTTCAGGCATGTCTTCAGGCTCCACTTCTAATTCCGGTTCCTTTTGCACCCCATCCATAGTTATTTATTTCCTCCCTTGAAGTCTTGAACCCCTTGGGAGTAATCCATGAGGGTGTATTCTTAATGGCATCTGGAATGGTGAATCCTTTCCAGAAGGTTTCACTTTACTTTGCCCAGATCCATCAGAGGAATCACTATGGCAGTTGTAACCATATTATAATAACAAATAATAAGACTTAAGAGTAGAAATTACTCCTTAATCCATGGAAGTTGCTGAGTGCATGTCATGTTAGCTGGCATAAAAATGACATTAATCTCATACATCTCCATCAGAGCCCTTGGGTGACCAAGAGGTGCATTGTCCATGAGCAGTAACAGTTTAAAAGAATCTTTGAGCAGCAGGTCTCAACAGTGGGCTTAAAATATTCAGTAAACCACATTGTAAACAGATGTGCCGCCATTTGAGGTTTTGTTGTTCCATTTATAGAGCACACACAGGCAGATAAGATATAGCATAATTCTTTTTTTTTTTTTAAGATTTATTTATTTGACAGAGATCACAAGTAGGCAGGTGGCAGGGGTGGGGGGTGGGGAAGGCTCCCTGCTGAGCAGAGAGCCCAATGTGGGGCTCAGTGCCAGGAGTCTGGGATCATGACCTGAACTGAAGGCAGAGGCTTAACCCACTGAGCCACCCAGGCGCCCCGATATAGCATAATTCTTAAGGACTCTAGGATTTTATGCATGGTAAATGAGCACTGGCCTCAACTTCATGTCGCCAGCTGCATTAGTCCCTAACAAGAGAGTCATTCTGTCCTTTGAAGCTTTAAAGTCAGGCAAGTTGTAGATGGCATCTTCCATTAGAAGTCTGTTTCATCTGGGGCGCCTGGGTGGCTCAGTGGTTTGGGCTGCTGCCTTCGGCTCGGGTCATGATCTCAGGGTCCTGGGATCGAGCCCCGCATCGGGCTCTCTGCTCCGCAGGAAGCCTGCTTCCCTCTCTCTCTCTCTCTCTCTCTCTCTCTCTGCCTGCCTCTCTGCCTACTTGTGATCTCTGTCAAATAAATAAATAAAATCTTTAAAAAAAAAAAAGAAGTCTGTTTCATCTATGTTGAAAATCTGTTGTTTAGTGCAGCCACCTTCATTCATGATCTCACCAGATCTCCTGGAACACTTGCTGCAGCTTCTGCACCAGCACTGGCTGCTTCACTTGCTCTTTTATGTCATGAAGATGGCTTTTCTCCTTCACCCTTGTGAAGCACCTCTGCCAGTTTCACACTTCTCTTCTGCAGCTTCCGCACCTCTCTTTGCCTTCACAGAATGACAGAGTTAGGACCTTGCTCTCCTTAGCTCTAAGAGAATGTTGTGGCTGGTAGTATCTTCTCTCCAGACCTCTAAAAAACTCCATATCAGCATTCAGGTTGTTAGAACTGTTTTATCATTTGTGTGTTCACTGTAATAGTGCTTTTCATTTCCCTCAAGAACTTTTCTTTTGCCTTCACAACTTGGCTGTTCGATGCAAGAGGCCTAGCTTTTTTGGTCTGTCTCAGCTTATGACCTATCTTTCTTGCTAAGCTAAATCATTTCTAGCTTTTGATTTAAAGTGAGAGATGTGGTACTCTTCTTTTACTTGAACACTTAGAGCCCACTGTAGGGTTATTAATTGACCTAATTTCAATATTGTGTTTTAGGGAATAGGGAGACTGAAGGAGAGGGCAAGAGATGGTGGGACAGTCAGTCAGTGGAGCAGTCAGAACACACACATTTATCAAATAAGCTTGCCATTTTATTTTATTTTTATTTTATTTTTTTTATTTTTTTAAAGATTTTATTTATTTACTTGAGAGAGAGACAGTGAGAGAGAGCATTAACGAGGAGAAGGTCAGAGAGAGAAGCAGACTCCCCATGGAGCTGGGAGCCTGATGCGGGACTCGATCCCAGGACTCCAGGATCATGACCTGAGCTGAAGGCAGTCGTCCAACCAACTGAGCCACCCAGGCGTCCCAAGCTTGCCATTTTATATGGGCATAATTTATGGCAGCCCAAAACAATTGCACTAGTAACATCAAAGATTGCTGATCACCATATAATGAATATAATCATGAAAAAACTTGAAATACTGTGAGAATTAACAAAATGTGGCAGAGTCAAAGTAAGCAAAATGCTGTTGGGAAAATGGCATCAATAGACATGTTTGACACAATGTTGCCACACACCTTTAGTCTGTAAAAGAGTAACTGAAGTTTGATGAAGTGAAGCACACTTGAATGAAGTATGCCTGTATATGGCCTTTTGTGACTGGCTTCTTTCACTTAACATGTTTTCAGGCTTCATGTCGTAGTATGTATTAGTACTTTATACATTTTTATGGCTGTATGATAGTCTAGCATGTGAATTTACATACCTTGTTGAGCCATTTATAAGTTAATGGACATCTTCAGCCATTATGAATAATGCTGCTATGAAGATTCATGTCTTTTTCTGAGTATATGTTTGTTTGTTTTTTAAGATTTTATTCATTTGTTTGTTTGACAGAGAGAGACAGCAAGAGAGGGAACACAAGCAGGGGGAAGGGAACACAAACAGGGGAAGTGGGAGAGGGAGAAGCAGACTACCGCAGAGCAGGGAGCCTGATGTGGGGCTCGATCCTGGGACCCTGGGATCTTGACCTGAGCCAAAGGCAGATGCTTAACAACTGAGCCACCCCGGTGCGCCTGTGAACATAATGTTTTTCATTTTCTTGGGTAATGCCTTGGAGTGGAATTACTAAGTCAGGGACGCCTGGGTGGTTCATTCGGTTAAGCATCTGCCTTGGGCTCAGATAATGATCTCAAGGTCCTGGGATCAAGCCCCACATTAGGGTCCCCACTGAGCAGAGGATCTGCTTCTCCCTCTCCTTCTGCCTCCTCCCCCCTGCTCATGCTCTCTCTCTCTCAAATAAATAAAAAAAATCTTTTTTTAAAAATTACTAAGTCAGATGGAAAGTCTCTAACTTTTTGAGGTACTACTAAACTTTTCCAAGTTAACTGTACCATTTCACATGGCTTCCAGCAATGTATAAGGGTTTCAGTTTCTCCACATCCTTGCCAACTCCTAACATCTTTTTTTGTTGCCGTTCTAGCCATTCAGGTATTTGTGAAGTGGTACTTCATTGTGGCTTCAATTTTTATGTTTCTTTAATAACTAATGTTGGGCACATTTTCACATGCTTACTGGCTATCTATATTATATTTGGAGAACTCACCAGGAGGGGTTTTGTACTATATTATACCAGGTGAATGCAAGCTGCCCAGCCTAAGAAGGATTAAAGGGTCTTGTAGAGATCTGACCCTCATAACCCGCTAAGTCTCACTTCCACGACAGGGCCTCTTGTGAAGAAAAACTGGGAGTGAAGTCAACAGGGAGTAGGAAGGAGACACAGAAAAAGGAAAGAGAACATAGACCAAGACCAGCTCCATGGTAGTTTCACAGGGTATACCTAGGTGTGTCAGAGCCCATCAGATTTTGTAGTTTATGAGCAGTGAATGTTAGTAATGCCTCAGAGCTGTTCTTAGAAATTTAATTGTGGAGTAGAAAGAACATAAGACTATTACTGCTCTGCAGGAACTCAAGGACTGTTGTTTCCATTAGCCATTCCTGAGGTATCTGCTAGAGAATAAGCTTCAGACAACAAAATGACTAGGAAGATATCAAATGCAGTTAACTGTAGAGAACTAAGACTAAATGAGGGTTATAAGGCAGAGGATAGGATATACTGGCCATATGCTCTGTTAAGGTAGCAGACCACTGATCAAAAAGTGGGCACAGCGCACCGGGTGGCCCAGTTGGTTAGCATCAAGAGTCTTGATTTCAGTTCAGGTCATGATCTCAGAGTAGTGAGATTGAGCCCTACATCGGGCTCTGTGCTCTGCAGAGTCTGCTTGAGATTCTCTCTCTCTCTCGCTGTTGCCCCACTTGCATGTGCTAAATAAATAAATTAAATAAATGTGTGTGTGTGTAGCACCCTCAAGATACCCTATTTCTTGAGGAAGTGGCTAATCTTAGGTCTGAGGCCGAATACATACAAGATGAGCCTGAAACATTTTGTCATATCCAGCAGAAATGATCGAAGACCTACTTTGACATACCAGCGTTATTGAAGGAGCCAATTTGAACACACACTGCAGTTTAGGTGTCAGAAATTTCTAATGAAAATAATTGCAGTGAACTGAAATCCAACAAATAACTTAAATCCATGAGTTCATGGTGATACGTAAGAGAGTGGATCAGGGGCACCTGGGTGGCTCAGTCAGTGAAGCATCCGCCGTCAGCTCAGGTCATGTTCCCAGGGTCTTGGGATCAAGTCCCTCGTTGGGCTCTCTGCTCAGTGGGGTGTCTGCTTCTTCCTCTCCCCTGCTTGTGTTCTCTCTCACTTTCTCTCTCTCTCTCAAATAAAATCTTTTAAAAAATAAAAGAATCAGTCACCCTTAAAGAATGGCAAGGAACCAGTTAATAAAGTGTAAAGCATTTATCCTGCCTTTCCTTCCTGACCTGTACCTATGGGGAGCCAAATATTAATGAGGGGAATTTCTCTGTCTAGATTATTATATATAATAACAAAGAAATGAATGCAGTATCACCATTTTGTAATGTCCAGTGACTTAAAAGAGGTGTAAATTGTTGACAGGTGCTATCAATATAAAAAGACAACTTGACGTTATTGTCTCCCAGTGAAAAAATACTTTACTGCCTGTAATCTTAACAAAGGGGTCAGACTTGAGTCTGATCCAGTCTGGGATCCAGCTGACAATTTTCAGGAACTCAAAGGAATTCAGAGGTCTGAGTATGAAATAGCAAATCAGCCTGAGAGTGTGTAGGTCAGAGACTAGTCTTTCTTCAACAAAAAGATTTTAAGGGGGGAAAAAAAAACCCAGAGGGGGAATCTATAAATAATGAGATGTAAAAAGACTTAAAACAGTTGAAATGGCAAGACTAAATTGTAGTACCTAAGGATGCATATTTGGGTGACAAAACTATAGAGAAAAAGGAAGGAATCAGAAGTTAGGAAAATAGTACCAAGGAGGAAGGGCTATGATTCAGGTGGGACATGATGAGAGGCCTTCTTAGGTAAGTAGCAACTTGATAATCTTGAACTGGTAGTGGTTACAGGAGTGCTTTAGAGTAATTCATTAAACTTTGCCTCCCTTCATGTTTTTGAAAATGTTCTGTTTCTTAAATTCCTGGGAGTCCCTAACTCCTACTTTAAACATATATTGCTGAAAAATACAGGCACTGGTAGGACTCCTTGAAAAGCTAAGCCTTAATTCATCAAAATAGCTGTCCTACATAATCCTGTCCCAGGACTTGAAGGGGAAATACACTGCAGCTTTGGGTCTGCAGAAGCAGTGTTCTGTCACAAGGCAAAGGGCAGTTACCCCAACCCCCCTCTTTACAGATTGGCTGCAATGCTGTCAGTTGGGCCCCTGCTGTTGTACCTGGAAGCCTAATAGACCAGCCATCAGGGCAAAAGCCCAACTACATCAAGAAGTTTGCATCAGGCGGCTGTGACAACCTCATCAAACTGTGGAAGTAAGTGGGGTTGCTGGACTTATGCCCAAGGGGACACTTCTTACCTACTACCTACCCTACTACCTACTGTGACTCAGCCACTGTTCCCAAGAAACAGGATCACCTTTTCCCAGCCTGCCCGTAGAATACTGTTTTTAGTATGTCAGAGGACACCCTTGAAAAACAACTTGGCCTTGCTCAAACACTTTAATTCTTCACCTAATTCCCAGCTGCCAGAGCCATTGGCTGTGGGGGAACAGAGCATTTCTTGGAAGAGTCTTTTATAGCTGGGGAACTGAGTAAAAATCTGCACGGTTAATGAATGAAATCAGAAAGATGGAATAGCTTTTTGGCCCCTGCAGAGCCCACAGGGTGGGGGTACAGTGGAGTGTGGGAAACACAGCAGGGTTGCTACCTACTGCTGCATTCTCCCTTTTGTCTCTCCTGTTAGGGAGGAGGAGGACGGCCAGTGGAAGGAGGAACAGAAGCTAGAAGCGCACAGTGACTGGGTTCGAGATGTGGCCTGGGCCCCCTCCATTGGCCTGCCCACCAGCACCATCGCCAGTTGCTCCCAGGTCAGCTCAGATCCATGAGAGCCTCCCGTGTTGTATAATCTCTGAGTAAGTCCCATCAAACCTTACAGTCCCCTTAAGGTAAAGTCTAAAAAGGTAAGAGCAGGGCAACAGGCACCTTGGGACCAATGCAAGTAGGAGAGTGCTTTGGAGGTAGGAGGTAGGTCATCCTATGCCGAAGGCTTGATCAGAAGGCACAAGGGGGTTGCCTCGACTGAGCCATGAGGTAGGCCAAACTCAGGACCAATTTCTCAGCATTATGCACCTGGGAATTAGAGCTACCCAGGTGCATTCTGAGAGTGTTCCCAAGCAGAGACCAGGAGCAGTCAGAAGTTCTAGGATCTTGGGTTTACCTACTTATTCAGTCTTCACAGACAGATCACAAAGGAAAGACCAAGGACAAGCCTTTACTTCTGTGCAAACCCCACCATAGACAAAGGTTAGCCAGGCTTCATTTGAACCTGTTAAGTTTGGTTCTAAATTTGAGAAAGACTTTTTCAACTTGTCTCCTCTCATTCTCTATCTTTGGTTTATAGACAGCTATTATACCTATTTGGTTGAGAAAATCAGAGCCAGAGGGAGCCCAAAACAAGGAGGTAACTTGGCAGACATGAGGCAGACCCAGAGAGAATTTTAGAGTTAGCAATACGAGCACGAGAACCCGAGAGACTCGATCCATGTGAAATGTGCTTCTGGGGTAAAGGGATAATGCTGGGCTAGAAATTGTCTATCAGAGCTATCCACACCTAAGAGTGCTTTGGCTGCGCATTGGGCTGAATCCCTCACCCCAATCCTGTATAAGTCCAGTATGGCTTTAGATGGAAAGGATATCCCCAGTTCAAGATCCCTGCTTTACCTTCCCTTATTCTAGCCTGTCTTTTCCCAGGATGGTCGTGTGTTCATCTGGACTTGTGATGACACCTCAGGCAATACATGGTCACCCAAACTGTTGCACAAGTTCAATGATGTCGTGTGGCATGTGAGCTGGTCCATCACAGCCAACATCCTGGCTGTCTCGGGCGGAGACAATAAGGTACACTCCATTTCCATGATGTGGTGGACAGGGCCCTGTTTGTGTTTACTGTGCCCACTTCTAGTGCAGTTGGATTCTCCACGTAATGACAGGCTTGGAAGGAGCCTTAGTGAGGACAGTGTTTTGAACACATCCCATAATTACATCATTAAATCTTAATCCCCCACCCCTAGCCCCAAGGTTGTCTGTCGCCCTTTTACAAATAGAAAGAAGCTGACAGTGGTAGGTAGACTTGGATAGGGGTCACAAAGCTCTTAGGTGACAGAGTCCATAATCAGGCCTGAGTTAAATCCAAAGCCACTGTCCTGGTCGTCCATCGCCTTAACCATCTGACCACCTTGTTTGCATGTGACATTCAGTTAGCACTGCTCTGAAGTTAATAGATTAAAAAAAAAAAAAATCAAATAAAGAAAAAGATTGGAAGGTTTTTGTCAGACACCTAAGAGGCATATTTCTAAAAATCAGTATAATTCATGGGCATTATTATTCACCCACTCTACCTCTTCCTACTGTGCTACGAGCCATACAAAGGAAGGGATGAGGAGACAACAAGTAGCTCAGAACAATATAGCAACAAAGCAGATGCACTTGAAAAATCCTGACTCCTGCATCGAAACCTACTGTATGAAGTTACAGATTCTCTGCCTGAGAGGAGAGGTCAGCTAGGGAGATGGCACTAGCTTGTTACTACTTTTCTGAAGGCAGCTTTTTTTTCTTTTTAATTGTGGCAAAATACATAGAAAGTTCCCCATCTTAAGTATTTTTAAGTGTACAGCTTTGTAGTACCTTCACGTTATTGGGCACCCATCACGCCCATGCACCTCTGGAACTGTTTGCATCTTTCCTAGCTGAAACTCTGTCCTCACTGAACACTACCGCCTACCACCCCACCACAGCCCCTGGTAAGCAGCATCCTACTTCCTGTCTCTGTGAATTTGACTGCTCTAGGGACCACATATAAGTGGAATCCTATAGTGTCTTCACCTGTGTTATACCATGTGTCTATTTCTTGCCTTTTTAAGACTGCATATTGTATTGTACCACATTTTATCTACCCACACATATACTGAAGGACACTGAGGTGCTTCCACCTTTGGCTCTTGTCAGTAATGCTGTGCACATGGGTGTACAAATAATACCCCTTTTGAGACCCTCTGTAGGCAGTTTCTATCCAGCCTGCGTTCCTGTTCATGTGTAGCAGTCCCAGAAAGATCTAGCAGGCCCCATCTCAAAGCCATAGAGTTTTAGAGCCGGAGTGACCCTCAAAGAAAACTAATCTAACCCTCTTTATTTCTAGTAAGTGGCAGAGACAGGACTAGACCCCAGGTTTGGTAGCACTCAGGACAGGCCAACAGACCCTGACTTCACTGAGGAGCCCTACCATAGGGCTTACAAGGCAGTAAGAAGCAAGTAGGCAAGTGCCTGGTTGGACGTTCCACATTTGTTGTCTGTTGTCATTAATCTTTTATGCTTCTTACTCTTCTTTATCAGCTTGTTTCCTACAAAAAGCTCAGCTCTATTGCTCTCCGCACAGTATTTCTTCACTAAAGGACTCAGTATGTTTTCAGTCTAGAGCATTCTGCACAGTGCATGTGTAGTAAATAGTTGGTCTCTAAAGCAGGAATTCTTAAGATTTTTTTTTTTAATTGAATACATGTACATAGCTTAAGGTAGTTTTTATTAGGTTATGATTTTTTAATGCAGACTCCTAATTTTCATTCTCTAGGAACAAACCTTTTCAATGCTTAGCTGTTCTTCTGCCATTTACTTCAGTGTAAAAATAACATACTTACTCATCTGTCATCTTCCTCTAGCACACTTCTCAGACTTTTTAGTATTAAACTTGTTAACACATGGATTGCCAAGCCCACCCCCAGAGCTTTTGAACCAGTGGCTCTGGGCGAATTTTTAGTTTTCACAATCTCCTGGTCACTGCAGATGGCCTGGTCTGGAGACCACACTTTGAGAACCACAATTCTCTTCCCCCTATCCTCTCACAGAAGCTACAGCAGCTTGGTCAAAACAGTATCTATGTTCACATTATTATTATTACTACTGTCTTTTCATGTTGTAACATTATTACAGCACTGCTCCCTCTGTTTTTCTTACTTTCTAAGGTGTTCTTTTTCCAGTTTTATTGAAGTATAATAGACGCACATCGTAAGTTGAAAGTGTATAGCATAATGGTTTGACTTAGATACACTGTGAAATGATCAGCACAGTAAGTTTAGCATCCATCATTTCATATAGATACAATAAAAGAGAAAGCAAAAAAAAAGGTTTTTCCTTTTTTGATAAGAACACTCAGGATTAGTCTCTCACAGTTTTCACGTAGACCATACAGCAGTGTGAGCTATATCATCCTTACATCCCTAGTACCTCTGTATCTTAAAACTACAGTGTGTACCTTTCGACCCTCCACTCACAAGTTCAGTAACAACAAACTGAATTCTTTTGTGACTGGTTTGGGGTCTTTTGTGGGTGTTTTTTGTTTTTAGATTCTCCATATAACTGAGATCATATAGTATTGGTCTTTCTTTCACTTAGCATAATGCCTTCAAAGTCCACCCACAGTGTCACAAATAACAGAATTTCCTTACTTTTACATGGTTGAATAACATTCCATTGTATGTATGTACTGTGGCTTCTTTATCCATTCTTCTGTCATTAGACAGGTTGTTTCCATGTCTTGGCTGTTGTAAATAATGCTACAGCAAAATGAGGTGTAGATATTTTTCAAGATAGTGTTTTCGTTTTCTTCAGATAAATACCCAGAAGTCAAATTACTGGATCATATAGTTCTGTGTTTGATTCTGTGGAGGATCCTCCATACTGTTTTCCATAGCAGCTGAACCAATTCACAGTCCCACCATCCATGTGCAAGGGTTCCATTTTCCCCACATACTTGCTAGCACTTGTGTTTTTGTCTTTTTTGATGGCCATTCTAACATGTATGAGGTGATATCTTACTGTGGTTTTGATTTGCATTTCCCCAGTGATGAGTTATGTTGGGCATCTTCTCACGTATCTTTTGGCCTTTGTAGATCTTTTTTGGAGAAATGTTCTAGTGCAGTCTTTTGCCCGTTTTTTCATCCAATTAGTTAGTTTTCTGGTATTGATTTTTAGGAGTTCTTTGGATATTTTGGATATTAACTCCTTATCTGATGTATGATCTACAAATATTTTTCCCAGTCTGTAGGTTGTCTTTTCACGATGTTGTTCTGATGTGCAGAAGCTTTTTAGTTTAAAGCTGTCCCACTTGTTTATATTTTGTTGTTTATGCTTTAGGTGTCACATCCAAAAAATCAAGACCCATGCCAAAGAGCTTGTTTTTTGTATTTTCTTCTAGGAGTATCATGGTTTAATTCACTTCAAGTTAATTTTTGTGAGTGGTATAAGATAAGGGTCTAAGTTTTATTCTTTTACATGCTAATACCCAGTTTCTCCACCACCATTTATTAGAGAGACTGTCCTTTCTCCACTGAGTATTCTTGGATCCCCTGCCAATTATTAGTTAACCATATATGCTTGGTCTTATTTCTGGGCTTATGATTCTGTCCCATTGATCTGTCTTTTTATGCCCTACCATACCATTTTGATTACTATCACTTTGTAGCTTAAAAAAGTATAATGCCGGGACGCCTGGGTGGCTCAGTTGGTTAAGCAGCTGCCTTCGGCTCGGGTCATGATCCCAGCGTCCTGGGATCGAGTCCCACATCGGGCTCCTTGCTCAGCAGGGAGCCTGCTTCTCCCTCTGCCTGCCATTCTGTCTGCCTGTGCTTGCTCTCTCCCCCTCTCTCTCTCTGATAAATAAATAAAATCTTTAAAAAAAAAAAAAAAAAGTATAATGCCTCCCACTTTGTTCTTTCTCAAGGTTGCTTTGGACATTTGGGGTCTTTTGTTGTTCCATATAAATTTTAGGACTTTTTTTTCTACTTTTGTAAAAACTGCCATTGGAATCCTGATAGGAATTACATTGAATCTATATATGGCTTTTGGTAGTATTGACATTTTAACAATGTTAATTCTTCTAATCTATGAATAAGATACCTTTTCATTTATTTGTGCCTTCAGTTTCTTTCATCACTGAGTTTTCAGAGTAGAGATCTTCACCTCCTTGGTTAAGTTCATTCATAAGTATTTTATTGTTTTTGATGCTATTATAAGGATCATTTTCTTTTTTAGATGATTCATTCTGGGTGTATAGAAATGCTACTGATTTTTGTATGTTAATTTTGTATCCTGAAGCTTTATTTCAATCTAAGCTTTTTGATGAAATCTTTAGGATTTTCTGTATATAAAATCGTGTCATTTATAGAGACAGTTTCAGTTTTTCCTTACCAGTTTTGATGCCTTTTTTTTCTTCTTGCCTGACTGCTCTGGCAAGGACTTCCAATACTGTGTTGAAAAGAATTAAGTTAGCTGTGGGCTTAGCATATATAGCCTTTAAGAGTTATCACGAACAAATGTTGAGTGTTGTAAAATGCTTTCTCTGCATCTACTGAGATGAAGGATTCTTCACTGTTGTGAGACATCACATTGATTGATTTGCATATGTTGAATCATCCTTGCATTCCAGGTATGAATCCTGCTTGATCATGCCCAATGATCCTTTTAACACACTGCCAAATTCAGGTTACATCTATATTCATCACGGTTATTTGTCCATAGTTTTCTGTTATGGTAGTATCCTTTTCTGGCTTTGGTATCGGGGCAATGTTAGCCCAATAAAGTGTGTGTGTTTCCATTTTTTTTTTTTTTTTTTTTTTGAGGATTGATATTAATTCCTTAAATGTTTGGTTAAATTCACTGTGAAGCCATCTGGTCCTGGGCTTTTTCATACTAGGAGATTTTTTGATTATTGGTTCATTCTCCTTACTATTTCAGAAACTAATTTTTACAAAAGTAAAATTTTTTTTTTTTTTTTAAAGATTTATTTATTTGACAGACAGATCACAAATAGCCAGAGAGATAGAGAGAGAGGAGGAAGCAGGCTCCCCGCTGAGCAGAGAACCCGATGTGGGGCTCGATCCCAGGACCCTGGGATCATGACCCGAGCCGTAAGCAGAGGCCTTAACCCACTGAGCCACCCAGGCGCCCCACAAAAGTAAAATTTTTTATTCAGATTTTATTTCTTCCTGATTCAGTCCTTGATGTTCCAGGTTTCTAAGAGTTTTTCCATTTTGTTTCTAGGTCCAAATGGTTGACATAATTGTATCATAGTAATACCTTAACTTTTCTTTATAGTGCTGTAATAATTATAATATTGTTTCCTTTTTATAATTTTATTTTGGGGTTTTGTTTTATTTTTTTTTTAAGATTGATTTTATTTGAGGGGGAGAGAGCACAAGCACAAGTTGAGGGCGGGGCAAAGGGAGATACAGGCTCCCCGCTGAGCAGGGAGCCTGATGTGGGGCTTGATCCTGGGAATTGGGTCCAGAGCTGAAGGCAGATGCTTAACTGACTGAGCCACCCAGGCACCCCTGGGTCCATTTTTTTTTCTTCTTTGGTTAGTTTAGCCAAAGTTGTATCAGTTTTATCTTGTCAAATAACCAACTCCTTTGGTTAATATTTTCTGTTTTCCTGTTCTGTTTAATTTATTTCTGTTCTGATATTTATTTCCTTCCTTCTGCTTGGGTGAAGTTTATCCTTTTTCTTATTCCCCAAGGCAGAGAGTTAGGTTATTTATTTGGTATAGATCTTGCTTCTTCTTTTTTTTTTTTTTAAGATTTTATTTATTTGACAGAGATCACAAGTAGGCAGAGGCGGGGAAGCAGGCTCCGCACTGAGCAGAGAGCCCGATGTGGGGCTTGAGTCCAGGACCCTGGGATCATGACCTGAGCCGGAGGCAGAGGTTTAACCCACTGAGCCACCCAGGTGCCCCTAGATCTTGCTTCTTAATGTAGGCATTTACTGCTGTAAACTTCTAAGAACTGTTTTTGCTTTATCCTATAAGTTTTGGTATATTGGGTTTCTATTTTCATTTCAAACCATTTCATTTCTTCTTTGTTTTGGTTTAAGAGAGTATTTGATTTGCATGTATTTGTGAATTTCTCAGTCCTCTTGATTTCTAGTTTCATATGGTTATGGTTAGAGAAGATACTTAGTTCGATTTTAGTTTTTAATTTGCTAAGACTTGTTTTGTGGTGTAAATACAGAAAATGTTCCACATGCACTTCTGATTCTGCTATCAGAAGGTTCTATATATGTTGGGCCCGTTTGGTCTATACTGTTGTTCAGGTCCACTCTACTTTTTATTATTGTCTGGATGATCTGTCCATTGTTGAGAGTATTAAAGTCCCCAACTAATTTTTTTATTACTCTGTTTAGTTGTTAGAATTGTTACATTTTCTTGATGTGTTTGACCTCTGTCTCTTTTTGCTATTTTTAGCCTATTTTGTGTGATAGAAGTATAGCCACCCCTGCTTTCTTTGTGATTACCATTTGCTTGAAATGTCTTTCTCCATGCCTTCTTAGTTTCTGTTTGTCTTGAAGACCTGAGGAATCTCTTGTATGAAGCATATTGTTGGATCTTGTTTTGTTTTGTTTTTTAAAGATTTTATTTATTTGACAGAGATCACAAGTAGGCAGAGAGGCAGTCAGAGGGAGAGAAAGAAGCAGGCTTCCTGCTGAGCGGAGATTCCCAATGCAGGGCTCGATCCCAGGACCCTGGGATCATGACCTGAGCCAAAGGCAGAGGCTTTAACCCACTCAGCCACCCAGGCGCCCCTGGATCTTGGTTTTTGTATTCATTCAGGCATTTGTTTTCTTGAGTGGAGAGTTTTGCATTTGAAAAGTAAGTAAGGCCTTACACATTTGCTATATTATCATTGTTTTCTGGTTGTTTTTTTGATCCATTGTTAATTGTTTCTTATCCTGTCTTTTTTTGTGTTTGATAACGTATGCTTTGACTTGTCATGTTCTTTTGTCTAATTGCTACAGGTTTTTCCTTTATGGCTGTAGGACTAACACAAAACATCTTAACTTCAATAGAATTCCTCATCTTTACTTTTACTTCTCCTCCCCCTTACATGTTAGGTTAGTGATGTTACAATGTATATATTTTATCATGTGTAACTAAGGTATGGTTATTTTTTACTACATATTTTAACTTGTAAAGGAGTTGTAAGTGAATTACATACCACAGTCACCATATTACAGAATCCAGCCTTATGTATTTATCATTACCAGTGAGTTTTTTACAACCCACTTGTACAATGTTAAATTTCTACTCAAAGAACTCCCAGTAGCATTTCTCTTATGGCAGGTGAAATCTGTGATGGAGTTCTCTCAGGTTTTGTTTAAGAACGTCCATCTCGTCTTCATTTCTGAAGGACACTTGCCTGGTGTAGTAGTCATGGTTGATGGGAGTTTTTTCTTCCAGTATTTTGAACATGTCATCCCTTTTTTTTTTTCCTGGACTGAAAAGCTTGTATTGAGAAATCTGTTCATAGTCTTATCTGGGGGTTCCCTTGTATGTAACTTTTTTCTGTAGCTGCATTTAAAATTCTTTGCTTTTGACAAAATATCGTGTGTTCATAACCCTGTTCAGTTCAGTCTTTTTAGGGCCTCCTGGATCTAGAGGTCTGTTTCTCTCCCCATGTTTGGGAAGTTTGCAGGCCTCATTGCTTGAAATATATTTTATGTCTCTTTCTCATCTTTTGGAATTCTCCTAATGCAAAATATTGCTTCTTCTGATTATATCCCATTTCAGTCTTTACGATTTTTCTTCCTCTGGGCAATTTCCAATGTCCTGTCCTCCAGGTTGCTCTGATTTCTTCTGCATGGTCCATTCTGCTTTTGAAGCTCTGCTACATTTTTCAGTTACTATGTTTTTCAGTTCTAGGGTTTCTGGTGTTTGTTTTTTTGTTGTTATTTTATTTGACAGAGAGAGATCACAAGCAGGCGGAAATGCAGGCAGAGAAAGAAGGGGAAGCAGAGAGCCCAATGTGGGTCTCAATCCCAGGACCCTGAGATCATGACTTGAGCCAAAGGCAGAGGCTTAACCCACTGAGCCATCCAGGGGCCCGTTTTATTGTTTTTTAATGGTGTCTATTTTTGTTGAACCTAATTTCATTTAGTTATCTTACATGTGCTTGTAGTTCACTAAACTGGAAGATTATTCTGAATACTTTGTCCCACAGTTTACAGATCTTTATTTCTTTAGTCAGAGTTTTATTAGTTTCCTTTGGGGTTACATATTTCCATGGTTTTCTGTGATCTTCACCTGAGGCTGGAGGATGGGCTTCACTGTTGCCTGGATTCTCTGGCTAGGCTTCCTATACAGCCAGGACTAGACTCTCTACTCAGCAACAGGTGAGTCTCTGAGTCTTCACAGTCTTGGTGGGGCAGCAGGACAGGACCCAGAGCCTGCACAGCTTGTCCTTTAGAGACCCAAATTAGGCACGAGTGAAGACTGAATATCCTAGTTAGGTGAGGCCATCCGTTTTGCTCTGTAGACAGAAAGCCAACTGCTCTGCACTCTATTCTAGTGCCACAGGAAGCTGTTCTAGTGCCATGGGAAGGAGGGCTGTTGGGTGGGCTCTGCAGCTTCCTACATGCTCTGCTTCGATAGATTTCCTGCCCTGGCACAGTGGGAGTCACTTACATTTTTTTCTGTGCTCTTGACTCAAGCCTGTTTCCTGGTGAAATAAGGCCATTGGCTTTTGCTGTGAGGATCACCAGCTCTGCCCACCCCCCATCTACCTCCTCTGCCTGCTAGAGTTGCAGGGTCCTGCAATTTCCAGGTGTTGTAGCCCTTGCTGTCAGGTGGGTCTGGGGGGGCCACTCTTCACCTAGCTAGACTATGACTCAACTCTGCTACCTGGGCAGCCCAACTTTAGGGACCTCTCAGATTTACCTGAACAAGTTTTCTGGATGTGAGGCACCAAAGGCAGGTAGGGGGGGCGTGACTTGGCTTTTCTGCCTTGTCTGCTAATATCCCAGTGCCAGTTCCTGGAAACTCTCCCCACTTAGTCACACTCAGATTCCCAAATATGCCCCCACAAATGTGCCTGTAGTCCCCATGGGGCGAACCCAGAGTCTGGGCTCCCACAAAGTAACAAAACGCTGGATAACTGGATGTCACCTCCGTGCTCTTTACCTTCTGAAGGAACCACAGGTTGGACATGGTGCTATGCTGGCTTGGGTGGCGGGCCATGCAATCGGCATGTAGACTTCCCACACAAGCTTCTGGGACAGTGTCTTGGTCTTGATGGCGGAGGGTGGTGCTTCAGCCTCACTCTGTCTTTAGGATTCCCTCAGTAGTTTCCTGTTCATGAATAGTTGTTCTTCCTGTAAGGAGGGTCTAAGTCAGGAACACCCTTTGTCACTGTTGGTGAGGTCACTCTCCCTACTCTTTCAATCTGTGGGGACTTTTGTTGACTCACAAGCTTGAGTCATGGCCTTTGATGCGGGACCTGGGAAGGTGAGGACAGCAGAAGGAGGGGTGCAGACTTGTAACAGGCTCCATGTGCTGGCTTGCAGGTGACCCTGTGGAAGGAGTCCGTTGACGGGCAGTGGGTGTGCATCAGTGATGTCAACAAGGGCCAGGGTTCCGTGTCGGCTTCCGTCACAGAGGGCCAGCAGAATGAGCAGTGACAGGCAAGGCCAAGCTCCCCACCTGCTGACTCCAGGAGGCCCTTTCTTGGACCAACTGACCAAATAGCTGGGAAGAACAGCTTCTACACAATTACTTTCCCAGGAGTAGTTACAAATGCAACCAGATTGATCATCTGCCTTAACATGATTTGAAATGGTTTGTAATTTACTGTCCTGCTGAAAGCATTCATGTTATGAGGAAAAAGCTACAAATGATCTTTACATCTATTATTTTAAAATATTTTTGGCCATTTTTACATACCTTTTAGGTTCAGGCATTATTTGGGGGGTTTTATTTCCAAAATAGTTAAATAAATTAATATTGCTTATAATTCTTCCTGCATCACCCTAACCCTTCCCTAAAAAGCTTATATTCATTCGTGTGGCAACATCAGTCTACTAGAACAACGTTCACCAAGCCCGCAGTCCCTGTAAGCGTTGCACGCCCCCATCCCCCAGCACCCACACACAGCTGGTCTGTCCCTGTAACATGTCCATGATTCCAGCTACATTGAAGGTACCACACAGAGTGACATGAAAGGAATGCCAGACGTGGACTTCGGTGACAGGGAATGTATCCTCTGAGCACACATCCTCTTCCGGAGAATGGAATAAGTCTGCCTTACAGAGAAGACGCAGATGAACTACTGCACATGGGTGACTGAGAAAATGCCATGCCAGTGGAGGGCAGTATTAACCACATACTAGTAGTTAAGAGACTGGCTCAGAAAGTGGGCACACTTCATTCATGTTATGGACCCTTGTCTGTGAGGGCGGGGCCTGTGCTGGAGACCATGATTCTGGTCCTGATCAAGTATCACCTCTTAGCAGAAGCCCTGGGACCTTCATCTGACTCAGCAGTCACAATAGCAGCTACCATTTACTGAGACCTACTACAAGCCAGCACTCCGCTGGAGATCCCCCACACTTGGCAACACAACAGGTGCAGGTGTATGTTGCCAACTCACCAATAAGGAAACTCACAGAAGATAGGAGACCTGCCCAGGGTGGTCCACTGCCAAGCAGTAAAGCCACTGAGTTCTGATCTGGCTCAGCTCCAGAGTGGGTGCTGTCAAAGGCAGAACTGAGGTGGGGGTGCTCCTCAGCTGTAATCTGGGGTGATGCTCAGAGCAGACCTTTATGTGAGTGTACCTAGCTTTGCAGAAGTTCAGGCCACTCACCTCAGGAGGCTGTGTGCAGAAGGAAATGTGGACCCCAATGCTTCTACCTGCTCCTCATAACTTTTCAGCAGTAAAACCCATGTTTTGAAATGAATATTAGATCATAATGCATAAAATGGGAAAATGTGGAACGACTGCTTGAAGTAAGGCTATAGAGGTCAGAATCCTTCCCCTTGGCCTCCCACATCATTCTGCACAATCCAGGCCTTTAGAGAACAGTATGGAAACTAAGCTTCTGTCCATTTATTCAGTAAGAAAACACCCACAGACGTAACTTTGCATATACTTCTTTGGACAAAAACTACCCTTAATTCTAGTTAGTCCCTCACATGTCTACCTTTCCTAACAAGCTTTGTGCCCCACCCCCAAGGACAGGCCTGGTCTTCCTTATGGTGCCTACTACCCTCAACAAATACTGAGAAGCAACTGTGTCACACAGTTGGTTGATGATAGGTTAGTGGGCCATATGTTGTTTGCAGTTCACACCACCAAGGATCAGTCAGGGTATTCTGGAGATAAATGAAATGACCACCCTTCATAGTTTATACTTACAGTGATAATACATTAACCATTCCTGGCTTGAGAGCCCTCAAATTTGTTACCACAAAAATAGGCTAATCAAGTGGAAATACCATGTTGTGTCAAACTTCAAGGGCATTTGCCAAGCCCAAATGATACAAATGTAAAGGTAATTTAAAAGGTATAGAGAGTTAGGGTAAAGAGAGCAGTAGCAACCACAATATTTTTAATCCTTTCACAAAAACAAAGCAACTGGGATAGGAAATGAAACCCCCAGACATTGGACGCCTGGGTAGCTCAGTGGGTTAAGCCACTGCCTTCGGCTCCGGTCATGATCTCAGGGTCCTGGGATCGAGTCCTGCATCGGGCTCTCTGCTCAGCGGGGAGCCTGCTTCCTTCCCTCTCTCTCTCTGCCTGCCTCTCTGTCTGCTTGTGATCTCTGTCTGTCAAATCAACAAATAAAATCTTTAAAAAAAAAAAAGAAAGAAAGAAACCCCTAGACATTAAGGTAGTCCCTCAAACCCTAGAACGTGGAGGATTAGGACCAAACCACTCATGTCTATAATACCGGTGTGGGAGCAGCACAGGCAAGAAAGAGTGGAGTTTTTGTGGTCCTATGGGCAGGTAACCCAAGAATGACCAAGTGTTCATCCACTTGGAACAGAAAACTCAGCAAGCCAATATGAGACCTGTCAAAACTAGGAGAAGATTCACAGGTCTCACAAATGAGTTCAAAAAGACAGATTTCCACTGCCACACATGAAGGAGTACTAACTAGAAGTTTCTCTTCTACCACAAACAACTAGAAAACCACACAATATACCTGAAACAAATACTTAGGGGCTTAGGACAACAGGCAGTGTTTGTTTAAGGGAGACAAGTGAGGGGAGTACCAGTTGTCCCAGCTTACTGCCTAGGAGCAGCTTCCAGACTAAAGGGCAGGGAGACCATCAAGAGTCTAGTGGTCAACTTGAAGAGAACAGAGGTCAGAGTCCAGAAAGACTAAGCTAGAACCTACTGGGCAGATCCTGGAGAAGGAGGAGCTGCTCAGAGCAAGCTACTTAGGTCTGCAAAAGCATTTCCTATACTCTGACCAAATCCTTACTTGCATACATGACCAGAAACCAACAGACCACACAATTCTTGAGCTTACAGAGGAGTAGGAAGAGTTCATGTGCCCAAGATCCAAAATGTGACAACTTCAGAATACACAGGGCACAGGGTACAGTCCTAAGAGCGAGCATGTCTTAATAACACATCTTAAATTGGGTCTAGAGTAGAGGCTCCTCTGACCATAAAACCAAACCTTGAGGTCCACTTATTTTGCTTTGTGTCAGGTCATAGCCCACCACTTTTTAAAGGAAAAAAACTAAGTACTTGAAAACATAAAATTCACATGATGTCTAGCTTCCAAACCAAAACTACCAGGTGTGCAAAAAAGCAGGAAGACAGGACTATAACCAGAAGAGGATAAAAAATTGGTAGAGAGGAGGTGCCTGGGTGGCTCAGTGGGTTGAGCCACTGCCTTCGGCTCAGGTCATGATCTCAGGGTCCTGGGATCGAGTCCTGCATTGGCCTCTCTGCTCAGCAGGGAGCCTGCTTCCCTTCCTCTCTCTCTGCCTGCCTCTCTGCCTACTTGTGATCTCTCTCTGTCAAATAAATAAATAAAATCTTTAATTAAAAAAAAGGGAAAGAAAATCTGGATCTATATCAAGGAATAAGGAGCACCAGGAATAGAAAAAATCTGGGTAACTATTACACTTCTCCCATTTCTTTTATCTCTCAAAAACTACTATTTTAAGTGCATTATGGGCTTACAACTTAGGTAGAAATAAAATCAGTAGTAACAATAGCACAAATATTGGAAATGGGGAAATTGGAAGTATTATGTTGTAAAGATCTTATAGTGTCTATGAAGTGGTATCATATCTGTTGAAGATATACTTTACTATGTTGAAATTCTATTTTTAAATCCTAGACCACTTAAAGAATAAAGCAGAGAATATAGCTGACAAGCCAGTAGTGAAGATAGCAGGAATTCCTAAAATACTTTTAATCCAAAAGTGATTATGAAAAGAAAAAGAAGGAAGGAACAGATGAGGGGAGAAAAGAGAGAACAGATGGGACAAATTGAAGGCCAATAATCAGAGATTGTAGATTTAAACCAAACTTTATAGGTCATTGTAATAAATATAAAAGGTCTAACTAAACATTCCAAATGAAAGACCCCTGATAAGAGATTCTCAGAATGGACTTAAAAAAAACCAGACCCAGCTATATGCTATTTATATGCAACCTACTTTAAACTTAAACACAGAAACAGATTATAACAAAGGACATTATATGAAAAAAAAAAAAAAGATTATATAAACATTAATCAAAAGAAAACTCAATTTCTATATTAATATCAGATAAAGTAGACTTTTTTAAAAATATTTTATTTATTTGACAGAGAGTAGGCAGAGAGGGAGGGGGAAGAGGCTCCCTGCTGAGCAGAAAGCTTGATGTGGGGCTTGATCCCAGGACCCTGGGATCACGACCTGAGCTGAAGGCAGAGGCTTTAACCCACTGAGTCACCCAGGTGCCCCTCAGATAAAGTAGACTTTAAAGATAAAATAGACTTCAGAATAAGAAATGTATTAAGACTAGAGACGGTCAGAATAATAAAAGGTTCAACTCATCAGGAAGACATAACAGTCCTAAATATATATGCACCTAAAGTAGAGCTTCAAAATAGGCAAAACAAAATGGACAGAACTGAACGGAAGTAATCTACAATTATAGTTTGAGTTCTCAACATTTCTATCTCAGTAACAAAACAAGTAGACCCCAAAACTCAGTCAAGTTATAAAATACATTGTCCAGCCAATCATCACTTAATTTGACCTAACAGAGATTCTACCCAACAAAATTTAAACTCATTCTGAGGTACTTTGGGAGCACTCATCAAGATGAGACCCAATTTCTGAACCCAAAACAAATTTTAACAAATCTTTTAGAATTGAAATCATAAAAAATACATCCTTTGACTATAAAGAAAGTAAACTAGAAATGAGTAATAGGTATCTGGAAAAATCCTCAAATGTTTGGAAATTTAAGCAATCTACTTCTAAAAAACTAATGGGCCAAAAAAAAGCACAATGAAAATAGTTATCTATAGAGGAAAAGAAGAAAAGAGTGGATGGGACAGGGATGGAAGATGTAGTCTCTGCATACATCTTGTTTTATACCATTGACTTTGGAGCCATGTAATATTTAATAATTAACTCCAAAAATACAATGTCATAAAAGAAAAAAATCCCTAAATTTGGAAAAAAAATTTAAAAGTCCATGCCATAGCCACACAGAGAAAATATTCAAGTGACTTTATTTTTTAAAATTTATTTATTTATTTTTAAAGCACCACATAGTACTTTTGTCCTTTTTTTTTTTTTTTGAAAATTTTATTTATTTGACAGAGATCACAAGTAGGCAGAGAGGCAGGCAGAGAGAGGAGGAAGCAGGCTCCCCGCTGAGTAGAGAAGCCCAATGTGGGACTCAATCCCAGGACCTGGAATCATGACCGGAGCCACCCAGGCGCCCCTCAAGTGACTTTAAAAGCATTTTGAATGTATACCCCTAATAGGCTGCATTTAGTAGTTTTATGGTTAATTGTAGTATTCTTATTTTGAGATTATGTTGATATTGTAAGATGAAGTAAGATAATGGTAATTTTACTAAAATAATTAGAAAATAGGATTATCAGGATAAAGAAAAGAAATTCAAGTATAAAACCCAGGAAATGAAAACACTGGCCTTAAATTTTATTTGCAAATAAGAGTATGAACTCAGGACTTATTTTTCTCCTTCTAAAAAGTATGTATTTCTAATCTTATGCACAGGATGAGCCCAGGATTTCTCTTTGGGAGAAAATAAGGAAGCTAAAAACTATAGAGTCATGTCTAAAGTACATGGGAATCAATACATCAAATATGGAAACATCTAAAAGAATAATGACTATAATTGATTGAATCAGTTATATTAAAAAAAATCCATCCATGCGTTTATGATAGGAAGAAAACTTTGGAGGTTGCTAAGACACCAACTTTAGTTTGAAAATGAGTAAACAATTTTTTAAAAATCCTGCATTTATCTTGCCTTTTCCATACAAACTGTTTATCAAAGTAACAAAATAATTGAAGGAAAAATGCTAATAAATGTCGAAAGCAATAATAGAAGAGAAAATCACCATTGTGATTTCCAGGAAAAAATGAGTGTAGACAATAATAATTAATAGTCCATAAGTCCACTAAGTGAAAAGTTCATAAGGCACTATGTGTTGAGGTGTAACTACCAGTTTAGAGAAGCAGACAGGAGAGTAACATGTCAGACAATGCCACCAGGAAGTGTTCAGCTAAGTCCAGAATGTGGGAAACTGCCGGAAAAATAGCC
Organism: Mustela lutreola; assembly: GCF_030435805.1. Taxonomy (NCBI): domain Eukaryota; kingdom Metazoa; phylum Chordata; class Mammalia; order Carnivora; family Mustelidae; genus Mustela; species Mustela lutreola. The sequence continues at coordinate 52,318,771 of NC_081291.1, read as the reverse complement.
TGTTGTATAAATGAATGATGGGATGGAAGAGATGAGAAGGTAGGGGACTGTTGTATACTGAGAGACTTACAGGACTGGTCAACCAAACATGGGCTCTGGGTCTTCTGAAAAGAACAAGGCCAGAGATCTAACCAAAACAGATAGAAGTAACATGCCTGAAGGAGAATTTAAAGTGACAATCATAAGGAAACTCATTGGGTTTGAGAAAAGAAGACATTAGTGAGACCCTTACCACAGAGATAAGAGTAGAGAAAGGGGGGCTGAAAATTTATTTGAAGAAATAATAGCTAAAAATCTTCCCAAATCTGGGGAAGGAAACAGACCTCCAAATCCAGGAGGCACAGAGAACTCCCATCAAAATCAACAAAAGCAGGCCCATACCAGGACATATGGAAATCAAATTTGTAAACAATAATGATTAAAAAAAAACATTAAAAGCATCAAGACAGCCTTTTGGCCGGAACTGCCATCTTCCAGTAATTTGCCAAAATGACCAACACAAAGGGAAAGAGTAGAGGTACCTGTTATATATTCTCTAGGCCTTTTAGAAAACATGGAGTTGTTCCTTTGGCCATATACATGCGAATCTACAAGAAAGGTGATATTGGGGACATCAAAGGATGGGTACTGTTCAAAAGGAATGCCCCACAAATGTTACCATGGCAAAACTGGAAGAGTCTACAGTCTTACTCAGCATGCTGCTGGCATTGTTGTAAACAAACAAATTAAGGGGAAAGATTCTTGCCAAGAGAATTAATGTGCACATTGAGCATATTAAACATTCAAAGAGCCGAGATAGTCCTGAAGTGTGTGAAGGGAAATGATCAGAAAAAGAAGGAAGCCAAAGAGAAAGGTAGCTGGGTTCAACTGAAACGTCAGCCTACTCCACCCAGAGAAGCACACTTCGTGAAAACCAACAGAAAGGAGCCCAAACTGCTAGAACCCATTCCCTATGAATTCATGGCATGATAAATGTAAAGAAAATAAAAAACCTCAAGACTATTAAAAAAAAAGGCACAAGTCATTAATTTGATCAAGTCATTAACTAGCATAGGGGCTAGCTGAAGGTTTTTCCACAAACTTGGCAAACCAAAAGGGAGTGGCATGATCTATTCAAAGTGTTGAATGGGGAAAATCTGTGTTCAAGGATACTCTATCCAGCAACACTATTATTCAGAATGGAGAGAGAAAAGTTTCCCAGACAGACAAAAACTAAAGGAGTTCATGACCGCTAAACCAGCCCTGCAAGAAATATTAAAGGGGACTCTCTTGAGTGGAAAGAAGAGACTAAAAGTGGCAGTATAAAGGCAGGAAACACAAAAGCAGTAAAAATGACTATTTCTCTAAAATTCAATCAAGGAACTCACACATACACACACACAAGGATATAAAATATAGTTATATCCAAAACATGGGGAGGAGAAAAGACTGGGTTCAAACAAACAATCAACAGACTGCTATTTGCAAAAGAGGTTATATATAAACCTACTGGTGACTAACATCAAAAACCACTAATAGGGGCACCTGGGTGGCTCAGTGGGTTAAAGCCTCTGCCTTCGGCTCAGGTCATGGTCCCAGGGTTCTGGAATCAAGCCCCAAATCTGGCTCTCTGCTCAGCAGAGAAAACTCCCTCTCTGCCTGCCTCTCTGCCTACTTGTGATCTCTGTCAAATAAATAAATAAATAAATAAAATCTTAAAACACACACACTAATAAACAGGCAAAGAATAAAAAGAAATCCAAATACATCACTAAAGAAAAATCAGCAAAACATGAGGGATAAAGACAAGAAAGGGATCAGAGAAAATCTCCAGAAACCATAAAATAAGTACTTAAATGGCAAAAAATATGTATCAATAATTAATTTGAATGTAAATGGAATAAACACCCCAATCAAAAGGCATAGGGTGTCAGACTAATCAAAAAAACAAGACCCTACAAGAGACTCATTTAAGACCTAAAGCACCTGCAGATTGAAAGTGAGGGGATGGAGAAACATTTATCTTGCAAATGGATATCAAAAGAAAGCCAGAGTAGGAATACAGACAACTTATACCTTAAAACAAAGACTATAACAACAAAGAAGGGTACTACTTCTAATAAAGGGGTCAATCCAACAAGAATATATAACAATGGTAAATATTTATATACCAAACATGGGAGCACCCAAATATATAAAACAAGGATAAACAAATTAATTGATAACATGATAATAGTAGGAGACTTCAATACCTTATTTACCAATGGACAGATAACCTAAACAAAATAAACAAGGAAACAAGGGGCAACACACTAGACCAGATGGACTTAGCAGATATACTCAGAACATTCCATCCTAAAACAGCAGAATATACATTCTTCAGGTACACGTGGATCATTCTTCAGACTAGATCACATCCTAGGTCACAAAACAGGCCTTAACAACAACAACAAAAAAGACTGAAGTCATACAATGCATGCACCTTTTCTGACCACAACTCTATGAAACCAGAAGTCAACCACAAGGAAAAATCTGGAAAGATCACAAATACTTGGAGGTTAAATAATAAGCTACTAAAAATAAATGGGTCAACCAGGAAATCAAAGAGGAAATTAAATACATGAAAACAAATGAAAATGAAAATGCAGTGGTTCAGAACCTTTGGGATGCAGCAAAAGCAGTCCTAAGAGGGAAAACTATAGCAGTACAAGCCTACCTCAAGAAGTGAGAAAAATCTCAAACAACCTAAACTTATACCTAAAGGAGCTAGAAAAAGAACAACTAATGATGCCTAAAGCCAGCAGAAGGAAGAAAATAAGAAAGATTAGAGCAGAAATAAATGATAAAGAAACAACAACAACAACAAAAAATGAGATCAGTGAAACCAGGAGGTTGGTCTTTAAAAAAAAAAAATGACAGAATTGATAAACCTCTAGCCAGACTTACCACCCCCCAAAAAAGAGAAAGGACACAAATAATATCACAAATGAGAGAGGAGAAATAACCAACACCAAAGAAATACAAACATTAGAATACTATAAAAAACTATATGCCAACAAATTGGACAAAAAGTGGAGAAATTCCTAGATAAATTTCTACCAAAACCCGAAACAGGAACAAATAGAAATCGAACAAACTGATAATCAGCAAAGAACTTGAATCAGTAATTCAGTAGCTCCCAACAAACAAAAGTACAGACCAGATGATTTCACAGGCAAATCCCACCACACAATTAAAGAAGAGTTGGTACCTATTCTTCTCAAACTATTCCAAAATATAGAAAAGGAAGGAAAATTTCCAAATTCATTCTCTGAGGCCAGCATTACCCTGATAGAAAATCAAAGACGCCACAAAAAAAAAGTACTATAGGCCAGTTTCCCTAATAAAACTAGATGCAAAAATTCTCAATAAAATACTAGCAAACCAAATTGAACAATACATTAAAATAATTACTCACCACAATCAAGCAGGATTTATCCCTGGGCTGCAAGGATGGTTCAATATTTGCAAATCAATCAATGCGATACATCACATTACTAAAGGATAAGAATCATATGATCATTTCAACAGATGCAGAAAAGGCATATGACAAAGTACAACACCCATTCATGATAAAAACCACCAACAAAGTATATTTAGAGAGAACATATCTCAACATAATAAAAGTCTTTTTTTTTTTTTATAAAACCAGAGCTGGTATCAACCTAAAAGGGGAAAACCTGAAAGCTTTTCCTCTACTGTCAGGAATAAGACAGGGATATCCACTCTTACCATCTTATTCAACACAATAATGGAGTCCTCACCACAACAGGATAAAAGGCATTGAAATAAGCAAGGAAGAAGTCAAACTTTAACTATGTGCAGAAGACATGATACTCAGAAAACTCACCAAAGACTCCACTAAAATTAACTGCTAAAACTGATAAGTGAATTCAGTAAAGTCACCGGATACAAAATCAATGTACAGAAACCTAATGCGTTTCTATATACCAATAATGAAGCAGCAGAAAGAGAAGTTAAGGAATCAGTCCTATGTACAACTGCACTAAAATAATAAGATATTTAGGAATAAACCTAACCAAAGAGGTGAGAGACCTGTACGTTGAAAACTATACCACACTGATGAGAGAAATTTATGACATAAAGAAATGTAAAGAGGGACGCCTGGGTGGCTCAGTTGGTTGGACGACTGCCTTCCACTCAGGTCATGATCCTGGAGTCCCGGGATCGAGTCCCGCATCGGACTCCCAGCTCCATGGGGAGTCCGCTTCTCTCTCTGACCTTCTCCTCGTTCATGCTCTCTCTCACTGTCTCTCTCTCAAGTAAATAAATAAAAAATCTTAAAAAAAAAAAAAAAAAAAGTAAAGACATGGGACGCCTGGGTGGCTCAGTTGGTTAAGCAGCTGCCTTCGGCTCAGGTCATGATCCCAGCATCCTGGGATCGAGTCCCACATCAGGCTCCTTGCTCTGCAGGGAGTCTGCTTCTCCCTCTGACTCTGCCTTCCACTCTGTCTGCCTGTGCTCGCTCTCGCTCTCTGACAAATAAATAAATAAAATCTTAAAAAAAAAAAAAAAAAAAGAAATGTAAAGACATTCCACACTCATGGACCGAAAGAACAAATATTATAATGTGTATACTGCCCAAAGTACATATTCAGTGCAATCCCTATCGAAGTATCAACAGCATTTGTCACAGAGCTAGAACAAACAATTCTAAAATTTGTACTGGAATCACAAAAGACCCCAGATAGCCAAAGCAACGTTGAAAAATAAAATGTTGGAGGCATCACAATTCCAGACTTCAAGTTATATTACAAAGCTGAAATGTTCGAAATGGTATGGTACTGGCACAAAAGAAAAAAAAGACATGTACATCGATGAAACAACAGAAAACCCAGGAATGAACCCACAATTATATGGTCAGTTAATCTTCAACAAAGCAGGAAAGAATATCCAGAGTGGAAAGGAATGACTCTTCTACAGAAGGTGTTGGGAAAACTTAACAACAAGCAAAATAATGAACCTGGACCACTTTCTTACACCATACTTTACATGCCAAAAGTAAATGCAGAATGGATGAAATGTGAGACCTGAAACCATAAACATTCTAGAGGAGAACACAGGCAGTAATTTCTCTGACATTGGCCAAAGCAACTTCTTTCTAGGTATGTCTCCTTAGGCAAGGGAAACAAAATTAAAAACTATTGGTATTACATCAAAATAAAGTTTCTGCACTGTGAAGGAACTAAAAGGCAACCTACAGAATGGGAGAAGGTATCTAAATGACATAACTGATAAAGGATCAGTATCCAAAATATATTAAGAACTTATTTTTAAGATTGATTTATTTAGAGAGAACGAGTAGTGGGGGTAGGGGGTGCAGAGGGAGAGAAAGAATCAAAGCAGACTCCCCTCTGAGCTTAGAGCCCAATGCAGGGCATGATCCCAGGGTCCTGGGAACAAGCCCAGCAATGGGCTCTCTGCTCTATGGGGAGCCTGCTTCTCCCTCTCCCTCTGCCTGCCACTCCCCCAACTATGATAGCGTGTGCGCACTCTCTCTGTCAAATTAATTAAAAGAACTTATAAACTCAATACCCCCAAAAAAACAAAGGAAAATGGGCACAAGACATGAACAGACATTTTTCCAAAGAAGACATACAGATGGTCACCAGATACCGAAGATACTCATTATCACTTTCCATCAGGGAAATGTGAATCAAAACTACAGTGAGTCATCACCTCACACCAGTCAGAATAGCTAAAATCACCAACAAAGGAAACAACAGGTGTTGGTGAGGGTGGGGAGAAAAGGGAACCCTCTTACATTGTTGGTGGGAATGCAACTGGTACAGCCACTCTGGAAAACAGTATAGAGCTTCCTCAAAAGTTAAAAATAAAAATACCCCATGACCCAGCAATAGCACTTCTGCATATTTACCCAAAGAATACAAAAATACTAATTGATAGAGATATGTGCACCCTTATGTAGCATTATCTACAATAGCCAAATTATGCAGACAGCCCAAGTATCCACTAATGAGTGAATAAAGATGTGGTATATGTGTTTGTAACAGAATATTACTCAGTCATAAAAAAAAAGAATGAAATCTTGCCATTTGCCAGGACATGGATGGAACTCAAGAGTATAATGTTAAGCAAAATAAGTCCAAGAAGGACAAATACCAAGTATTTTCACTCATCTGTGGAATTTAAGAAACAAATGAGCAAAGGAAGAAAAAGAGTGACAAAGCAAGAAACAGATTCTTAACTATAGAGAACAACTGATGGTGAACAAAGGGAAGGTGCGGGTGGGGAATGGGGGAAATAGGTGATGGGGATTAAGGAGGACACTTGTGATGAGCACCGGGGGACATATGGAAGTACTGAATCACTATATTGTACAAATGAAATGAATATTACTCTGTAAATTAACTAACGAATTTAAATTAAAACTTATAAAAATTCAGATTCTGGGGCCCCACTCAGTTCTACAATCTATTACATCAGATTTAGAGGATCAGGCATTTGGAAAAAACAAAAACCAAAAAAAAAAAAACCAGCATTCTTAATAAACTTCCCCACAATTTCAGTGCAGCCCAACACAGACCCGCACCCAGATGACATCAGAAGATCTTATAAAGTCCTCAGCCCGAGATCCCCTGCCTCTCAGTGGTCCCTGAACTAGAGCTACACTGCCCGCAATGTGGGGGAAACAGTTTGAGCACTGTGGAGATGGGCGTGTACTCGAGTTTTGAGGGCCCAGAACACAGTAAGGACGGGATACAAGAAAAGGGAAAGAAGTTATGCCTAGAGGTTACATAGGGTGAGGGGAAGAGGGACCAGTGCCAAACAGGCCTTTCCAGGATTAGAAACCAAGGCATATTTTTAGGCTGAGAGCAGAAGTTGTTGGGAAGTAAGACTGAAGATAGGGGAAAAGACTCCATGATGGCAGGAGAACAGGAAGACTCAGTGGGAAAGACCCTGCTTGGATGGCAGGAGGCATGAAAGAGCATGGCTCAGGCCATACAAGCTGCAAAAATGACACTTGTGATTATCTACAGCTGGCTGTCCAGTGCAATGGCCACAAGCCACATGCAGCTACTGAAGCATGTATGTGGCTACTGGGACTGGAGTTGTGCTGGAAAATGTAAGGTGCCCTGAATTTTGAAGATTTAGTAAAAAGAAAAACAGTGTCTAATATCCCACTAATCACTTTTCTATTGATTACATGTCAAACTGGTATTTTGGATATATTAAATAAAGTATATTAAAATTGATTTCACTTTTTTTTAAGTAGAGCAGCAGGCAGAGAGAGGGAGAAGCAGGCTCCCTGCTGAGCAGAGAGCCCAATGAGGGGCTCAATCCCAGGACCCTGGGATCATGACCTGAGCCGAAGGCAGAGAGCTACCCAGGCACCCTGATTTTACATTTTTTTTAATGTGACTCCTAGGAAATTTAAAATTACTTACGAGGCTCCATGAGGCTGACTTGGTATTTTCCATTGAACAATGCTGATCCAAAAGTTACAGAAGCCAGAACAAAAAAGAAACCCCACCAAAAACAAAACAAAACAAAACCCTATCTGCAACCCCATCACCAAAAAGCAAAAACCTTTCTACAACTCCAAAAATGTAAGGTTGGCCAAATTGCTGAAATCAGTGCTACCGAAGCCCATCTCATTGTCAGTAGAAATGAAAGTATAGTAGAAAGTGTATAAAGATAACTGGTTCTCAGATACCATTTACATACAGCAATTAATTCAAAGATAGTAAGTGCTTCTCACCCATTCTTAAGGCAGGCCCTCAAGGCCCCACAATGGAAAGGAAATCACCAACCAGCAAGCAGCCCAGAGGAAGCAATGTACACTGAGTACCTGTGCAATTCTGAGAAAGACACAGGACAAGGAGGGGCCAAACCAGCCTTGGTGTTATCCACACTTGAAAGGAATAAGGAGGAAAATGAGCCTGGGAAAAGTTAGTCCTTCCCTACCCCTAGGGTCACACGGTCTTCCTCCAAACTCCTCTTGATTCCGATATGCATGCGTTCCCCACCCCACACCTGCCCCCGCTCCCACGACTGTGAGTGGGCAGTGAGGAAAGTTCTGGGTGCCACCTGGCTCCTTCCTCAACAGTTCTGGCATCCATCAGATGTTCCTTCCTCCCCCAACCAACCTCGACTCCATGGTATGTGGTGTCAGTAATTTCCAACACACAGGCCACCTCTCTGTTCCCTAAAGATAACAAAGCGAGCAGGGGTGTTTGCTGGCTGGCAGACTTATCTAAGATCAACACTGGCAGATCCTGTGTTCAGATGCCTCCAGGGTCAGGATTAAGTGAAGGCTTCATGACTCAGCAGGTGCCTGATCACCATAGTTGGCTTGGGGGGTTGGGGGTTAGGATTTGTTTGGTTTTGCTTTGGGAGTAGGGGCTCTGAAAAAGCTGCAAGTTTCTCTAAGAACTCTATTTCTCCACACCCTTGAGCCAAGAGGTCTAAGCTCAGGTGGCCAGCAAGGGTAAAGGTCTCCTGGTGACACCGTTGCATTCTGCTGGGGCTAAAGGAGGAATTCCAGCCCCCGCAGCAGGCTGGTGAGATGGTTTCCAGCAAGAGGTACTTCTAAGGGGCTTCGTCCAGCCCCTCCCACTGTCCCTTGTCTCAGCAAGGGCCCAGTGCCCCCCTTTAAGTCGCGTGTCTGGTCATTTGCTGGTCAGCTGTCTACTGCCTCGATATCCTAACTGGCTCCTCTGACCCCACCCACCCCACTCAGAACAGACGGATTTCCCTAGAACAGCATGTTTGCTGTGGAATCCGGATGGCCTATCAGGGAAGGCACCAGCCAGCAGCCAGGAAACTGGGAAGCCGGCACTGCCACTGAAGGTGTGTGGCTTTGAGGAGAGTGGGGCCTTTCTGGTGTTCAGGGCTCCTTCAGTGGATTCAATAGTCAGCCTCCCAGCTCTTCAAGGTCTTTCCAACTCTTGTATTCTACAGTTCTGTCACTCCTCTGTTCAAGAACCTTCAGGGGCCTGCCTCCTGCAGATAAAGCCCGAACTCCTTGGGCTAGCAGCAGCCTTTAAGGCCATGCAGAACCTGACCCTGAACCACCTTCTAGGCCCTTCCTGATGACCTCCCCCAATGATATCCTCGCCCAAGGCAGCCAGCTTTCGTATCATTGCCCCAAATGCTCTACACCCATGCCTTCTGTTCACCTTAGCTCCCACCGCTCTGCCTGCGGGGGTGCGCTTGCTCCATCTCCATTGTGTGCCTCTTTCATGGAGCCCTTCCTAACCTCTCAGCTCCCAGCCCCAGCTTGAAGTGAGTTCCTCCTCAGGAATGCTAAATCTCTGGGTAGACAATTCATTCAGCCCTTAGGAGTCACCGCCTGGGCATCCAATTAGAAGAAGCTCTCCAGAAGGGTAAGGAATGCCCCACACCATTAATGAACTTCCATCCGAAATGGGACCGTGACATATGCTTGCTTGCAAGCTCTGCGGGCCCAGAACACAAGGGGTTGTGTCACGTGTAGGATACGTCAGAGGTTATGAAGGATTTGCACACCATCACCTCAGGTCATCCTCAAAGCCACTCTGAGGAGCCACCCTGGCGCAAGGGGGATTCTGATGGCCTGCCTGAGGCCCATCAACTTAGCAGTAGTCACCTGTGCCAGTTCTGGGCCATAGCCCCTCTGCTGCCGGGTCCATTCTTTTCCCTCTGGGAGCATCCCTGGGGGAAGGAGAGGCAAGCCAACTCCCGAGTTAGGAACCTCAAGCCGGCTTAGCGAGTGCCACCCAGAAGAAATGACGGGCATAGCTGCTGCCAGAGATGATCCCTAGCCCTGCTCCCTGGAGAGGACAAGTCAGGAACCCAAGCTGTCACCCCTCCCGGCACACTTCTCATCTGTATCGTGGGAATGCCCTGGCTGGGGCAGCAGGAAAATTACAGGAGCCAGACCTCCTGTGAGCCCCAGAGGGCTGTGGGAGCCAGAGCAGCATCAATCACAGACAACAGCGTGTCGGGACTGGACAAGCACTTACAACTCAAGTAGCCATCCCCTCGTTCTACCCAGGAAGGAAGGAAATTTCAGAAGGGGGAGTAAGCAGCAAAGTAGAGAGGAGCAAAGTTAGCCTAGCACCTAGCACCGTGCACCCCCCCACCCCCAGCCACTAACATCCCTCCCACCTGAACCCAGGGAGGGCCCACCTGGGGACACTGGAGCAGGTGCACCAGCCCAAGCCAACCAGCGTTATCTCTGGGCCTCTGACCTCCACTGTTGATTTCCACCCACAGCACACAAGCATTTTTAGTTCCCGAGGAATGTAAAGCAGCCACGAGAAGTTAGGATGGAGTTGCTAGTTTAAAAAACAAACACAGGCCTTCCTACATAAGGACCAGGCAGCCACTGGCCACCACCCCACCAGAAGCCTCAGGTAGGCACTCTCTGTACTCTTGTGTGTGGGCTCATGAGCTTAACTTATTCTGACCGCGGGCCATTCACAGGCCCATCTGAACCAAGGGGTACGGGCACTGCAAAACTCGGGGCCACCCGGCTGCTCAGAGACAGCTGGATCCCCCCCAAATCCCCATGAGGTTCAGCCTCATGACATTTCATTAAGAAACCTGGCACAAGCTCCTGGGGGCCTGGGACAAATATGGGGAGTCCCACTGCCGCACAGCCTGGGAGTAGGAGGCTCATATCCACCTAGGTAGCTCAGTTCGCTACCTAGGGGAGGTGGGCACAAGGATCCCCTCTAGGAAGGGTGGAAAGAGCTTCTACTCAGCAGGGACATCCTGGGGCCAAGTCCCCTCATCCCATCTGCTGGGCCCCTACCCAGGTGAGGTCCGGGCCACAGGGAGAGACAGCAGGGCACGGGGCCTGAAGACCCTCTCTCCTCCAGGCCTGCCAGACACCATGCCCTCCCTGGGGACCCTTTGCAGCCTGCTGCTCTTCAGTGTGCTCTGGATGGACTTGGCCTTGGCGGGCTCCAGCTTCCTGAGTCCTGAACACCAGAAAGTCCAGGTAAAATGTCTCCCCACAAAGCCCCACATTCAGACTGGGGTCTCTTGTTCCCACCTTGCCATGTCACAGCCAACTGTGTGCTTTGTGACCTGGGCAGTGGCTCCAGGTCTCTGGGCTTTGGCTTTCTCCGAGAGTACCTGGGACACCTCTGGGTCTGACCAGAGCCTCACACCTTGCTCTGGCCCTGCAAGTCTAAGGGGGCTTAGGGCCCTAAGCAAATACCTCTTTCCAGCAGAGAAAGGAGTCCAAGAAGCCGCCAGCCAAACTGCAGCCTCGAGCTCTCGAAGGCTCACTCCGCCCAGAAGATACAAGTCAAGTGGAAGGGGCAGAGGATGAGCTGGAAATCCGGGTTGGTTCCCTTGCAGCTCTGTTTTTGTGGTCATAGAGGGGGTGGGGGAGGCAGGGGAAGCGGAGAGTAAGCTAGGAACAGGGAGCCACTCACTCACTACTTAAGAAATGTAAAATAGTATGAAGAGAGTTGACTCTGAACTGGGCTCTACCAGGTCTTTTCCCATTAAGAGGCAAGTGTCTAAGAGCAGTAACTTTGCTACAATGGAATGGGAAAAGGACTGGGAGCTAAGAGCAGGGGAGAAGAGGGCTGCTAGCCGACACCGGGTGATTTCAAAAGAGAGTCAGCAAACGTGGTGCCAAGAGACAGACAGCAGAGGAATAATCAACTGATCACAGATTGAAGACGTTTCCCCACAGGAAACTGTCTGGTTGGCCCAGGGGCCTCTCTGACCTTCCCCGGGGCGGGAGCATACCCAGACAGCACCTCGGTCAGGCTAGCTACTGCTACCCTGTCTCTGGCAGCCACTCACTGTCCCCAGCTGTAGACAAAACAGGATTGGACTTGTTTGGGCTCCAACAAATCTTGCACGGGACAAGGAGAACGTCTGGAAGTAAAGGGGGGAGATTAGGGCAGAGAGGCAGTGAAGGGATTTCCTGGAAGGCTGGCTGTGGTTCAGGAAATGGCTCTGCCAAGCTTTCAGGTGGCAACAGATGTCTCCATGCAGTGACACCAGAATTCCCATGGGCAGTACTGAATAATGGTGATCGCTATACTGCTTGTGCCCACTGACCAAGACTGCATTTACAGACTATCTTACCCTTATTATACACCATTCCGTCTCCACAACAGCCTGTGAGGTAAGGAGGTCTGACATTGTTGCCCTCACTGTACAGACGAGGATCGGAAGTTCAGACAGGTGGGCCTGAGGGGCCACAGCCAGTGTGTGGCAGAGGTGGGGCCCAAAGCTGGGGCTGACCCCAGCTTCTAAGCCCCCCTTCCCCTCTGGTCTGGCCAACGGAGCCTGCTTGGCGGCCCGAGAGCACCCCCATTTGGCTCTTCGAGCCTGAGAAGCTGAAGCGCATCCTGCCTGGCCTCCCTCCCCACCCACCAGCCTCTTCTATCGAGGACAAACTCCCAACACATGCTCTGACGCTCACCAGAACCTAGGGATGTCCTCAGGTGCCTCCTCCATGCCACGTGTAAGATCCCCAACCCACCACATTCCCATTCTGAGTCCTGCAAATTCTCACACTAAAACCAGGGAATTGCCTGGTGAGACTGCCAGTCCCGGGTGGCTGGCACTCACCCCACTTGGCCTAGCTCTTGGTCTGCCCAGACAGACCGAGGGGAGGGGTGTTGCCAGTTTGGTGACACAAGGTAGGGATGGGACAACCGGAAGTTCCCAATTCCCAGAAAGGCTGGCCTTGGAGGAGATGGCCCCCACCACCTCCACTAGAACCCGAAGTCTGAGCTGTCTGGGAGGCGCACTGGGGCTGCCAGAGGTGGAGGCCTGCCCCCTTGGCTGTGAGGCTCAGGACACACTCCCTAAGCCCCTTCTGGCGCTGCGGTTCCATCTCCCCCACCTTGGGCCCTCTACCTTCCCCCAAACGTGGTCCCCCTGAAATGGACTTTCAGAGCTGGAAGACTTCTGAGATTAAGTCTTATCCCTTCTCCTGCCCCTCATCCCCGAAAGAACAGATGAGGCGCTGGGGCCAAATGGGCCTTCCCCCAGAAGTTGCCAGGCTGCCTCTTCCGTGCCCCTGCCACCCAGTCCTAGGGTGCTGCAGCAGCCAGCAGGCCCTCAGATAGGGGCTCACGTGGTTCCCAAGAAGTCTGCGTGGGCCTCTACCAGCCGCAGGGAGGAAGAAAAAGGAGTACTGGCTGATGGGAGGGAACTTAAGGGCCGGAGTTCCCTCAAAACCCAACTAGGTCATTCCCCACTCCCTCCACCTTCCCCATGGAGACAAGGAAGAAGGTAAACATTTGCAAGGGAACAAGAAGCTAGCTATTTGTTTTCTTCATAACCTCTCGGAGCACTTTTGCTCACATGTGAAACGGGAATGACAACACTACCTGCCAGGTGGGGAGCCCCAAGGACTGTCCCCAGCGTGGAGGCAAGGCCTTCGCCAGGCCCAGTGGTCAGAGGGCCTCCAGGCCGGTTGTTGCCATGGACCAGGACCAGAAGAGGTTCCCAGTCTCATCCCCAGCCACCAGCCCCCTGCAGCCTCGGGCAAGTCCTCAACCTCTCCAGGCCTCCTGTCTGAGGGCAGGGGGCAAAAGGAACAATGACCGAAGGCTCCCTCCCAGCACTAAGATTCCTCAGTGACTCATTCAGACATCAGAGTGACCAGCACACAGGTGCCAGGCACCAAGGCAGCCACTCATCCCCGAAAGAACAGATGAGCCTGAGGGGCCACTGTCTGCTGTCTGCCCTCCTGAGGCAAAAACCTTGACGTGGCTGCAAAGAGAGCGCTTTCCCATTTTCCCAAAGCTTTGAGCATCATTAAGCCATCTCCAAGAGTAATGAGAAAGTAAGGAAAATGGGGTGCTCTCCATGTAGGAGGGAAGACACAGAGGCACAGAGAGAAGAAAGCACTTGGCTCAAAGCATCTTTCCACAGAAAGTTCAGCTTCTTATCTGACTTTCCACGGAACAAGGAAAGGCCTGTGCCCCTGACAGGAAGAACAGCTGCAGGGGATGGGGGCAGGAAAGGCAGTGGAGGGCCAGAGACCACCACCCAGGCTAGTGCTACAACACTGGGGAGACCCACTGTCCTCCCAGTCTCCCTACCGGACCCTGAAATTCTGCCATTGGTGACTACCTTATGTCTTCCAAAATTACAAGGCGGAGTGGGAGTAACTTAGGGAGCCCCGCAGCTTCTGTGAGCAACCTCACTAGAGGTAAGGAAAGGATGCAAGCTAAGTCTCCTGAAGATGGCAGGGGCAGGAAGAACTGACCTAACATGGCAGGGTAGGCTGGCTGAGCTGTCCCGCAGTGGTGCTCACTGGGCCACAGGCCCTGTGCCCTCCCTGCCCCATGCTGAGACCCTCAGAGCCACTGCCCTTAGGAGGGCAGTGAATTTGGGAGCATGTGATCTCTGACACCTCCTGGGTCTTCCTTGCCCCTCCTCCTAGTTCAACACTCCCTTTGATGTCGGAATCAAGCTCTCTGGGGCTCAGTACCACCAGCATGGCCAGGCGCTGGGGAAGTTTCTTCAAGACATCCTCTGGGAAGAGGCCAACGGTAAGTCCCTGCCCCAGTCAGGTCATTTCAGTTTCCCTGGAGTCCCAAATGTGAGCCCAGCCTATGGGTGACACAAGAGAGGTTTTCTTCCCTTACCAGTCTTAAAAAGCTGCTAATTCCTCTTTCCCAAATGTTTGCCGGAGAGTGGCTGGGCTGGGATTTGTGAGTGGCTAGGAAGTGGGGTGAGCACAGCCTTTGTATTCCAGGAACACACTATTTCAAGAAGTAGCACATCAACTACCTCTGGGGCCCCAGGGAACCCCAATTTCCTAACCATAAAATGGAGCTAACACCCACTCTGAGAGCATAAAATTATTTGATGTTAAGTACTTTCACTAGATAACTTTACTTCATAAACAAAAGGAATTAGTGCTACAATCAGAATTAACCCAAGGTTTCTAGGTTTTGTTGTGAATCCCTTCTTGGCATGTAGAAAGAAACCACCCAATCTGATGCTGATCGCGGGGCGGGGGTGCGGGGGGCAAAGGAAGCACAGGACCACCTGCAAATCATGTCCCTAACCAGTCTCCACTCCCCACCAACCACGTGAGGGAGGCAGAAGCAGGGCTTTCAAGCCGAGATGCAGATAAGGAAACCAAGACTCAGCTTTCAGGTGACAAGCCCAAGCCACACACCGCACACTCCAAGGCCAATATCCGGCCCTCCCCCTGCACTACAACGTACCACTTCTGACATCAAAACTGAAAGAAAAGCCATCTTCAATGGCACTGGGAGGATGGCGAATGTGGAATTTTGACTTGATTTCTTGCTTTTCAGAGGCCCTGGAAGATAAGTGATCAGCCACAAGACCAGCCCCACCTGTGTGTCCC
Organism: Mustela lutreola; assembly: GCF_030435805.1. Classification (NCBI taxonomy): domain Eukaryota; kingdom Metazoa; phylum Chordata; class Mammalia; order Carnivora; family Mustelidae; genus Mustela; species Mustela lutreola. Next base: position 52,303,416 of record NC_081291.1, on the reverse strand, counting down.
GCAGCCTTGGCAGCACTCACCTGCTTTTACACTGTTTCTGCAACAGCTCCCAGCTCTTGAGTGGTAGACTAGCTTCAGAGGTGAATAAACATTCAAATCATATGCTGAACATCCAAAGCAGAAATTTATTTCACCAAAGATGATAACTTCACGTTTCACTGGAAAAAAATCTTTTCTAAACTACAGTCAAGGGAAGAGAAAAGAAGGCTATGTAGTATAAGGCAGGTATGAATGCTTAGGAAACCAAGAAAGGAAGTGGGGGTAGTGGGAGAAGACAGTTCTTGTAAATATCACAGCTTCCCGAACACAGTAGAGTTACTATGAGAGATTAGTAACCATCACCAAGGACTGTGGACAAAAAAACTTCAGGGGACATCATCAGGGCCCACACCCACGAACTGACATTCACGATCACAGCAGGATCCTGGGAATGCCAAAGTGTGAGTCTGAGGTTATAAGTAAGTGGGGTGCTTACAATGGCTACCAGCCACTGCTAGACAGGGCTGAAATAACTACTTCTCCCTCCTCCTTGTCCACTACTGATAAGACTTGGCAAAACAGGTGCATGTGGGCAAGGCTGGGTGACAGCGAGATCAGGCAGGTGTTCCTGAAGATTGCCAACTCCAGCGCACAGCTGAATTGAGCCTTGAGCCTAATATTCCACAGCTTAGTTCCACTGAGGACACCAGCTTTCCCGGAGGAAGGTCAGTTACGAGTGATTTACACTTGAGCAAATGTGTGAACTGGTTGCTAAGAACTGGTGATGACAGATGATGGGTGAATCACTAAAGAGAAAAAAAAAGACTAAGGAGGCTCCAAATAGAAGCTCTGCCAATTCAGACACATGAATACCTTTTAGAAATACGTAGGCCAGCCCTCAGCAGGATGGGGTAACATGCATACTCTGGAAAAGCCTTGGTCAGAGGGCTGTAAGAGCCACATCTCTTCTCAGGTAAAATTCTGGCCACCTGGCCCTCGAGGCACAGCCCTACTGGCACTAACCACAATCACACTCGGCAGGCACACCGACACTCAGCTGCCAGCCCACGGCAAGGAACGCCATGTGGACCGTGGAACTCACCAGCCTCCGAGGATGTCTTAGAGATTCAGAATCTTGGGGCATCTGGGGGGCTCAGTCGGTTCAGTAGCCAACTCTTGGTTTTAGCTCAGGTTGTGGTGCAGGGGTCGGGGGATGGAGGCCAGGGTGGGGCTCCGCACTCAGCCAGGAATCGGCTTCAGGATTCTCCCTCCACTTCTGCCCTTCCCCCCACGCCAAGGTTCTCGCTCTCAAAAAAAGAAATGCAGAATCTTGGGCCCCATCCTGGCCCTACTCTATCAGGATCTGCATTTAGCAAGATCCACAGGCTATTAAGTGGCTGAGAGCCAACCAGATCCTACTCAATTTGGGGCAGCTCCATAAAGAGCGGAGCACAATTCCCTGCCTGGCCTGGAACCGATGTCGGTCCCCACATGAAACAGAAACATCGGGCCTGGCCAGGTGATAGTCTCAAAACTGAGAAAACACCACTCTCACTCACCTCCTGCCATTTCTCTAGCCCCAGCCTGCTGTCAACACCACATCCACCCCGTGTCTGCCCCCCCCCACACCCCTGTATCTCAGATGTCCAGACACTGCCTATATGATCACACATGGACTTTGTTCACCAAGTCCTCACTTCTGAAATCAGCTACCTCTCTAAGACTCAGTAGTAAGACTGAAAGGTATTAACCCTTTAGAAAAGCTAAGGTACTGGAGGACAGATGAACTGGGTAGGGCAAGGTAGGGAAGAGGGAGATAGGCAGTAGAAGGGGAGGGAAAGGAACTTCCTCAGCCCCCGGACAGCCAGCACCCAGCACTGATGCAGAGACCAGCCCGCCATCCTGCAGTTTAGTCAGAGCTCGGTCGCTTAGTAGGGCCACAACTCCGATCATCACTAACCAGGCCCACAGCCCTCTTCTCAACAGCCAGAGAAGGATCCAAGGCCCACAGGTGGTCAAAGTGACCTGGGGAGGCAGCTCATGGCCCAGTGAAGCAGCAGGCACAGACAGGGCTCTGGGCTGGATGCGTGCCAGGCCCTGAGAGGAATGCTGGTCACCTGATTTCCCCCCAGCGAAGACAAGGGCTTACTTCTCTCCCAGGATTCACCAGCACTCTGCCCCTCTTGCCTCAGTCATTCCTCTAAGAAATAAGATGCTGGGGGCGCCTGGGTGGCTCAGTGGGTTAAGCCTCTGCCTTAGGCTCAGGTCATGATCTCAGGGTTCTGGGATCAAGCCCCACATCAGGCTCTCTGCTTAGCTGGGAGCCTGCTTCCCTCCTCTCTGCCTGCTGCTCTGCCTACTTGTTATCTAAGACCTTAGAAAAAAAAGATCCCAGCCAAGACGTTGAATTCCTCAGGCTCCTCACACATCAAACACCTCCTTCCCTGGGTTACTGTCAAAACCGAGCACAGTATCCCCCACACACAGACACCAGGCACGTAGGAGGCCCTCCATTCTCACCACTGCATTCCTGCTGTGCAGCGGACACTGGTCTACATACGGACATAGAACATGTACTCTGTGTAGTTTCAGGTAACTGTCACAAGCCCACTGAAGAGGGAGGAAAGCGAAGTTTGGAGGAATTAAGTAACTTTCCAAAGTCACACAACAAATATGCTGTGGACTCCTATCCAGAACTACAGTATTTGAGTCTGGGCCTCGTCACCGCTTCCCTTGCCCTGTGATCCAAGGGCTTCTTTTCTCATTTTCCTTCTTAATACACTGGGTCACCCTGGAGTGCAGCGACTTAAGAGAAAGAAAATTTAGCAAAGGAAACACTTGACCAAACATAGCATTTCAAACATGGTACTACTGTCAGTTTATTTTTTTATTTTTAAAGTAGTTTTGCCCAGCATGGAGCCCAGTGTGGGGTTTGAACTCACAACCCTGAGATCAAGACTTGAGCTGAGATCAAGAGCCAGACACTTTTTTTTTTTAATATGTTTTTTTAAAGATTTTATTTATTTGACAGACAGAGATCACAAGTAGGCAGAGGGGCAGGCAGATAGAGAGTGAGAGAAGGAAGCAGGCTCCCTGCTCAGCAGAGAGCCCGATGTGGGACTCAATCCCAGGACCCTGAGATCATGACCTGAGCCGAAGGCAGCGGCTTAACCCACTGAGCCACCCAGGCGCCCCAAGAGCCAGACACTTAACCGACTGAGCCACACAGGGCTCAGCTTTCTTAAACCTCCATGCATCATTTAATGATGCCACTAACTTAAGTCTCTCTGAAACAGGGTGTATTTACCCCCAGGGGAGTGAGCTACTTGCTGTAAAAAAAATTCTCCTTATAAGAAACTCTGGTGTTTCATAATATCCCTGGTACACTGTACAGCAGCATATGTATTTATCTGATTATACACTTACAGCTTTGTGCTCAGAAATTCTTGTGACAGTGGGCAAATCGAACAATGGAGACCCATTCCCAGGTACCTTCCTAATCTGAATATACCCCGGTCATCACTGACAAACAAGCACTCACTGTGACCTGAGGCGTGGGGGGGCACCAATGAACACCTGCACCATCTCTGTCAGGGGCACTCTGTTCCATCACCGTGTACCTCAGTGGCCCTATGCTCTGATTTTTATACAACTGAGTGACATAAACATCAAAGTGCTGACAATAAACAATTAGTGACTGGTCCCAAGCTTAATACAGAGAGAAAGACAGAAGCACCTAAAAAGTCAAGAGCAGCAGATTTCTAGCCACAAATAAGACCCCCACCGAGCGGATGCCATCAACTGCGTATTCACCTGGGAAGGCATGGATGTGACACAGTGATGGGATTTTGCTGAAAATATATCATCAATGACAGGGTCTCAATGACTCATCGACTCCAGTTTCAGATTTCTTTAGCATTCTTGGAACACAGCCTTCCTTTTCCCAGTTTACTTTTAGCCTGTGCACCACTGTTCATTAATACCTTAGCACAAAATCAGAGGACCGACCACAAATAGTGACACAGGGCTTCCTCCGAAGTTTGCCCAGAGCTCGCGGTCCAAAGTGCCCCCTTCAGTACAATGGATTTAGACATCACCACCCTTGGGTTCTCCATTTTTCCCAGAGCACTGTGGAAGAGGAAAGAAAAAATCCATGCACTCACTTCCGAGCTACCTGGCAATAAAACGGTCAAAGCTCAAGAGCAGCCGAACTCGTAAGAAGGTACCAATGTATTCTTACTACCACTTTACTTATTTTTTTAGTATTTATTTATTTGACAGAGAGAGGGAGAGAGAGAAGCAGGCTCCCCGCCAAGCAGAGAGCCCAATGTGGGGCTCAGTCCCAAGACTCTGGGATCATGACCTGTGCCGAAGGCAGACGCTCAACCAAGTCACCCAGGTGCCCCAATTCTTACTACCACTTTAATTTTGCAGAGACACACATGTACACTCAAAAATTTCTCCAGACCTTTGGATTCTAGGGTTACAAGGATTCTCAGGTTACAACAACTTAACTGTTGTCGTCACTCTGAGAAATCTGACCAAACAAGGAGAGCACAGGAGCTGGCTGAAGACCAATCACTTTATTTACAGAAAGAGATGGCCAAAAGGGGCAGGGGGTGGGGGGAGATACAGATGCATTCCAGCAGCACAGCAAACACAATCACGTCAGCCAGCCAAAAATTGAATCAAATACAGTGCCCACCGGCTTTTGCACCTACACCAGTCGTGTTTCACTGGTGACACTCAGAAATGACCATCTTAAATCCTAGAGGTGAAAGTATATAGCACCTTGTGCTTTACCTTGGCAGGAGGCCACAAAGGCTTGGGGACATCCACTCTGTCCTCCCCTAGAACCCTCCAGAGCAGGGCCCATCCGTTGCCAGCATGGGCAGTACTGACGTACAGGGCTTGTGGTGAAGGGGCTGGACAGGCTGCAGTTCGTTGGGGCGACAGTAAAGCACTCTGAAATACTCAGTCCTCTGATTCCTCCAAGCAGGAGGACAAGTCCCCACTGGCAAACAAGAAGCCCAGAAAACCCACGGCTGACCTGTGGAAGGTGGACCGTGAATCAAGGCCTACCTCCCAGGCCAGTGACAGGCGTACCAGGCCAAACAGAAACACCAGACAGGAAATGTTGAGTCTGTTCCCTTTTTGCTTGCGAGGCTCAGATGCACCTTCTGAAAACACCTAGAGAAATCCAGCATTAAGGGATAGGTTTTATGATTTAAGCCTCTCGCCTCCAGGAAACAGAGAAGGGGCTCAGGGTGTCCTGTCTCGCAGTGGGAGATCAGAGTAAAGGATCCTTTTAGACAAAGTGCAGAGCGTCCTCAAACGTAACCCCTGACCATTACAACCTTCCAGGGCCTGTAACAGATACACCAGCAGGGAACAGAACAGAGCTGAAAACTTGATGACCAGACAGCTCCAAAGTCAAAGGAGAGGCTCTCACTTCCAATATGGAGAAAGGACACAGAGAGGCAAAGGCCAGGGAGAGCCCCGGGAGGGGAGTGGAAGGCAGACCCAGGCCTGCTTGTTCTGCACAGGCTGGAGACTGGGGCTGAGTGGCCCTGCAGAGTTTTGAAGAATTAAATTGGTTTACCTCTCAACCTGGGTGGGGCACACAGGGGGCTGTCCCATGGGGTCAAACAGGAGTATTCTTGGTCCAGTGTTCCAGGAGAATGGGGCAAAAATTGAGGAATGGGCAGCAGGGGCCCCTGACAGCAGAGTGGGAGGTCGCATCCACCGCAAACTGGACCAATCTCAGTCAAACACAAGCGAGCTGCGGCCCCAGGGGCTCCAGCAAACAGAAACCCCTTCTCTGGGGTGCTCTCCCATAAGAAGACCTCTTTCTTGAGGCACCCAGCCCCTCCCGATCCCTGTCGGCCAGGACATCCCTGGATACTGAGCGACCCCAACCCCTCTACGCCGCCGGCAGCGGAGCTGGTGAGGCCAACAGCCGAGGTCTTCCACCCACGCCGACATGGAACAGACCGGCGATGGGACAGCCAAACTGAAGACTCATCCTGGGAAGGGATGGGGAGGACTTCGCGGTGGCGGTACTGTAAACCTCTGAGACGGCGCTCCAGCCAATGTGCTCCAGAGGAGGTTTCCTACTTGGGAGTTCATATTCAGAACCGAGAACCACCAGGAGCCGAAGGTCACAGAGCACAGGGATCAGGATTGGCAGATGCGCCACGCCCTCCTTTTGACCTCTTCCTTCTCCACTGACCGCCCTGGGGTCACCCCTCACTGGCATCCCGCTCCGCTGCACGCCCGCCCCAGCCCCAAGTGGAGCCTTAAGAACATCCTGTCCTGCTTTTCTCTGTTCCAGTAGGCTCTCCAGACACCTCCTTGACCTGGGACCCTCTTCTGCCAGGCCACTGGGTCATCCTGGAGGGGTGGGAAGAGAAAAGGAAGAAGGTCCCAAACCAAGTTCACTCGAGATAGATCAGGCTTAATGCTCTCTATGTTCACATTCTCTACATTAAGAAAATGCAGAGAAACCTATTCTTGTCCTGATTTTTTAAAAACCTATAATGTAATCTTTATGACCTTTTCTAGTCTGACCTTTCTCTCCTGACCGCACTCTCTCTGCTTAAAGATTGTAGAGGCGGCTGGTGTTCTCACGCAGGGTGGCCAAGGTGTGGGAGAGCGGCTGATCCTTGACCCTCGCAATCTCTCGAACCGTATGCAAGGCCAGGCCTGGGTGGGCATACTGGCAGAGGCTCTTGGGAACCTGGAAGACATCAAGCATTCAGAACATTACTGTGCCTTCTTTTCACAGCCATGACACAGACCCCCCTCCCTGCCCTTCCCCAGCAAGGACCTCTTTGGGGCTGCCCTGTAGAGACCCCTTTACCTGCAGGTGCAGGGAGAGTCCTAGTCATGGGGGGCTCTGGGTGAGCAGGGTCCCACGCTTCCTTGGACTACCCTCTACAGGGTAGGGCTTTGCACTGCCTGGAAGAGAGTGGTTACCCTTCAGCTTCTCAGCCCCCTAGACTTTTGGTTCTGCAGAGCCACAACAAGGAGACATCTACACAGCCAAGGAGACCTGGAAGTCACTGGGGCTCTGGCCCTGCCAACCTTGCAAAGGTGACCGGCCCCCTACCACCCACCCTCACCTCAGCTCAGCCTGATCACACCCCTACCTGTCGGGGCAGGAAGTAGGGAGCGTCCGTTTCCACAATGATTCTCTCCAGTGGGATTTGCTTCAGAGCGTCCCGGGCCTCCCAGGCCGAGGAGTAAGTCAGGACAGCAGTGAAGCCCACAGACATGTTGGGGAAGTGCTTCAGCAGGGGCTCGATGACCGGGTAGCTGCCAGTGAAGCAGTGCCTGGGGAGGGGAGGGGAGGGTTTCCAAGTCAGGGTCCCTCTCACAGCGCCCTCTGCAACAGCCCCCAACTCCCCTCTCAGTCTCTTCTGGGGACAGAGTCCCAGAAACACAAAGACTGCATCCAAGGGAAGGACTCCACAGTAGCCAGACAAGAGCTGGTTCCAAGTAAGACAAGGAGACTCTTGGTGACTAAAGTTCTCAGCAGTCACCCCATCAGAGCGCCCACTCCTCCACAGTCGCTTCAAGTGACCCCCACAGAGAAGAGGGAATGATCAGGGACAGGGTACGCTTACAGCACAAGGAGAGAAGCAGAATTAAAGCCTATGGCCCCGCTAAGATCACAATGACAATAGGTAAAAATTATGTTTGGCAGTCAAATGGACTGGAAGGAAACAAAAAAGGGAAGATATTAGGGAATGGCACTACAGGGCAATCTTTTCTGAATTTGTTAACTATTCATGTTCTTAGTACACAAAATACTGTTAACCAATATGAAAATTCACGGCTTCCTCCAGCCACAACACTTCCATTGAGCCATCTTAGCCCTGGTTTACCTGCCCTGCTGTAAGACTTCCTTCAAAGCCATCCCAAAACAAAGCCATGAGAAACCAACCCACCCATCCAGAAGAGCCAAGGGATTGTACCTCATCTCTGGCCTGTGCTACCACAGTCAAGAGAGGTCGCACTCTCTGCTTGGGACACCTGAAAGGCAGCAGTCTGGCCTGATAGCCCACCACCTTCCGCTGCCTGTCAACAACTGGTTTGGGTTCTAGACTCTGCTTTTTCACCCATCTTGAAAGAGCCAGCCCAGCCATCACCTCCTAGCCGCTCCCCAGCAAAGCTAAGCTAATGGCCCCTCTTTCGCCTCCCACAGCACCTTATGCCCCCCTCAGCCCTGGGATCCGCTAAAGTCACCAGATGACTTGTCTGCCTCCCACGGCTGCTCCCAGGGGCCATGAGCCAACACCCGCAAGAGGCACACAGTAGATCAAGTTCACCACACCAAACTTAAGAGCCCCTACATACAATTAAGATTAAATACATACTGACTTTAATGGGGGGGGGGATGAACTTTCAAATTCAAAAAAGCAAAGAATTTCTTTGGGGGTGCCCTGGAATATTCTCTGTGTGCTAAGTCACTAGACAACACAGTGGTCTCTCCCCAGATCAAGAGACCTCCTTTCTGAGTGCACAGACTCCATTTGTGCCTGCCACCAGGGATATGGGAGTCATGAAAGTCCCCTTCTTGCTCACCAGTGATTGTGGCTATTAGCTCAAACCCTATGAAATTACCATTTTGTAAGTAAAAAATGGTCAAAATCAGAAATTTCATATGGTTCAATCTAATACTTAAGCTTTAGAGAAGATAGTACATTACAAAGACCTAATACTATCATCTTCTCCTGAGTTTTCCTTGTTCCAACTCATGTCCTGCACAGAAAGAAGTGTGCGTTCCATCTGCCCACTGAAGCTCCAGCCTTCTAACCTATGGATCTTGTAGTCTGAGGGCACAAATTTTTTCATGATGTTCAGCAGATCTTCATCAGCTTCTCGGCAGTGGATCACCAAGGGCTTCTTCAGAGATACGGCCAGCTGCAGCTGCCTCTCAAACACCTAGGAGAAGGCAAAGGGACACCCGTCAGAACCATGTCAGGAGTCTGTTACATCCCCACAACATCCAGGCCAATGGGCAACCTCCCCACCAGTCTCCAATTCTGTAGACTACGGAATTATAAGAACGGCCCACACTTACGGGGTGCTTACCATAGGAGGTGCTCAGAGCATTTAAGGTGTATTATTAACGTAGCCCTCATAAGCACCCCAAGGTAAATGACTGCTGTTAGCTTACCATGCAGTCAAGAAAAGGAGGCTCCAAGAGAGATCAAGTCATCTGCCATGGGTAAGCTGGAGCCCCACAATTCAAACACGAACCCAGTTGCTCCACATGGCAACCATTATGCCAGGCTTACGTGGGGCTGCAGGGCAGGGCTCAGGTTAAGTTATGTGTTCTTCCCCTCACTGTCCCCACCCTCTACCCCCACTCTCAAGAAGTAATCGCCTTCCACACATTTTCTAAAAAGTTGTACACACACACACACACACCTCTGCAAAATACCTCGTCTCAGAAGGTGCTCAAATACTTGAAAGAATGGAAATTATGTATTTTCTCCAACTTACTTTCTTTACTCAACCAAAGTCAGATATCCTAGGTGAATATGTACTAATTACTACCTTCATTTTTTAAACTTTCTTTACTTCTTGTATTTCTTTATTTCTTCTTAATTTTACTTTTGGGACCCTGGGTGGCTCAGTACATTAAACATCTGCCTCCAGCTCAGATCATGATCTTAGGGTCCTAGAATTGAGCCCCCGCATCAGGGTCCCTGCTCAGAGGGAAGCCTGCTTCTCCCTTTCTCTCTAACCCACCCTGCTCATGCTCTCTTTCTCAAATAAAAATAAAATCATTTCAAAAATAAATAAATGAGATCCTTCCGATGTATTTGAACACCTGAAATTGTTTCATATTTAAATTAACTGTTAAGTCTTGCATGCCTATTGTTGCCACAGACAACTCTATTCAAATTGGAATCTCTGTCTCCCAAAGGTGTATTAAGATCTGGAGTCTTCTGCTTTGTCAGAAGAGTACCATACCTTCTCTGAATTTTCTCTTTGGTGAAGGGAAAATTAAGAAACCTTTGCATCAGGGTGCCTGGGTGGCTTAGTGGGTTAAAGCCTCAGCCTTCGGCTCAGGTCATGATCTCAGGGTCCTGGGATTGAGCCCTGCATCGGGCTCTCTGCTCAGCAGGGAGCCTGCTTTCTCCTCTCTCTCTCTGCCTCTCTGCCTGCTTGTGATCTCTGTCTGTCAAATAAATAAATAAAGTCTTTAAAAAAAAGAAAAAAAAGAAACCTCTGCCTCTAGAAGATTCCCTCTCTTCATTCACAATTAACCACAGATGCCAGTAGCAATGGGCAGGCACAGTATTAGTGTACAGCAGAGGCTGGCCCAGCGCCAAAGGGAAAGCCAGCTTGCTAGATTCTGACCAGGCTGGAATTCATGCACCTGCTCACCAGGGCCTGGAGCACACTGGGCATGCAGACCCAGCCTATCATGCAGCAGCAGGAAAACTGCACACAATAAACTCTACAACAAAGGCAACCTGGCAGTCTGAGAAGTGACAAGGTAGGAGGGTCTTTCTCCTTCTCCTGCTCCTTCCCAACTCAGAAACTTATACTGAAATGCTGGAACCACCCTTCCCCTGCCAAATGTCTATGCTCAAAAAATACAGAGTAAGATGGCAGTAGCTGTCATTTCTGGTGGGATGGGAAATTCTCTTCCTTTCAGTTTTGTATTTTCCAAATATTTTCTAGGGACACACTTAACTTTAAAAACAGAATAAAAATACAGTTTAATTAAACAAACGTAAAACTGATTGTTTCCCAAGAAGAAAGCAAACAAATGTCTTGCCATATACATCATTAGCCATAAGATGTCACAGAGTAACTATCCCCCTCTCCTACCTAATAAAGAGTAAAGAAATAGTTGGTGAAGCATTTGGCAAGTGACATCTTGATGGTCTGGACAAAAGCAATTTTTTTTTTTTTAATTTTACTTATTCATTTGACAGATCACAAGTAGGCAGAGAGGCAGGCAGAGAGAGAGGAAGGGAAGCAGGCTCCCCGCTGAGCAGAGAGCCCAATGTGGGGGTCGATCCCAGGACCCTGGGATCGTGACCCGAGCTGAAGGCAGAGGCCCTAACCCACTGAGCCACCCAGGCGCCCCAGCAATTTTATTTTTAAGGGTTCTAAATTCTCTAGATCCCAAAGCACAGAAACTTTTATTGTTAGGCTCAGCAATTGAATGAGGAATTGAAACCATGTGCAAACCAAGGAGGGCCTCATTACCTTGTGCTGTTCTGGGACAGGCGTGGTGCACTTATACGAGTAATCCAAGCCCATTTCCCCAAATGCCACAGCCTTGGGGTGCCTCAGTGCTTGCAAAAGATTTCTCTCTTGACTCTCACTGTAGTAACGTGCAAAATGAGGATGACAGCCAAAGGCTCCCCAAACCAGATCCTCTTTCAATAGCTCCTCCCACAGGCAATCTGTCAGTGTCCGAGGATCACAGAAGTCAGAGATGCAGCCCTGAAATTCCTTAGGGAAGGAGCTGCTATAAATTTTTCTGAACTTGGTAAAGGACCCTTTGAAAGACAACTTGGAATACAGCATGTCCAGGTGACAGTGGGTATCAATGAAACCCCCCTCTAGGCCTGACTCCCGATGGTTCCTTGGCAGGGAGCTAGACGCATGTCCTCCACAGGGACGAGGGGGTGCCTCCTCCTGGAGTGCTCTTTTCTCCTCCACCTCTTCTTCTGAGCTTCTGGAGAAACGAAATGAACGAGAGTTCTGGGATCTGCCCTCGGTCAGCTCCTGGTCTCTGGAGGTGTTCTGGGAGCTCACTGTAGAGTGAGGAGAATAATCACTCAGGAGGCCCCGGATGCTCCTCCCGACCTGCAGTGGGTCGCCACCGCTGCTGCCCACAGACGGGTAACCAGAAGGCTTGGGGCTGCTGGTCCAATAGCTGGCGTAGTCACACCACGGACTACTGTACAGATGAGGCGGGTACATGACATAGTCTGTGGGGAAGGCAGAAGGCTCCGGAACTGTGGAGACTTTCAGCGAGCTGGGCTCCTCCTGAGAGAATCTGACTGTGGAGACCTCATCCACATCAGACCAGTCACTTCCTGAAGAGGTGTGCTCTATCACCACCTCCCTCTCTTTAGGCTGCAGAAAACAAAACCAATGGGTGAGCCGTCCAGTGTGAAGATAGCCTTTCATACACGGTCATCAGCGGAACATAAACTCTGCCTTGTTTTTCTGGCCACAGTGAAGGCTTTGCATTAGCTCCTTATCTTACTCTGTTGCCTGGTTTCCTTGTTAATTTCTACAATGTGAGCCAGACTACAACTTGCAACCAAACCAAATAGCTAAACTTGCAACCAAAGTCTTAGAATACCATCCTTAGGGGCAGTTGGGTGGCTCAGGCAGTCAAGCACCCAACTCTTGGTTTCTGCTCAGGTCATGATCTCAGGGTCATGGGATCAAGCCCTGTGCGGCACTCTGTGCTCAGCAGGGAGTCTGCTGGAGAGTCTCTCTCTCTCTGACTCTCCCCACCACTCGCATGCCCTTTTCTCACTCTAAGATAAATGAATAAATCTTAAAAAAAAAAAAAAAAAAAAAAAAGTATCATCCTCAAAGGGGATACTAAACCTGTACTCCCTTTCTGAATGATCCCTTTGGAGAAAAACTGTTCTCTAGAACACAATGTATACTGGGGATTTTAGAGAAAAGCAGTGCCCAGCACATCTCATCTCTAATATGTCTCTACTCTAACATTTCAAATGCAAAACCATACAGTCATGGTAGGTTTAAGATATGTCTGCAAATTCTCTTTACATTACTCCACACTGAGAGGTGGGGTTTGTGAGCCCTCCCCTCCCCTTGAACCTGGGCCAATCCCATGAATCACTTGTAGCCAACAGAACACAGCAGCAGTCAGACCGGCCAAGGGGCTTCCTCCTGGTTCTGTCAGCTTGCTCCTCACAGGGAAGCCAACCACCAGGAAGACACCAGACCTCCCTGACACCCACCATATTCTAGAGAGGTCACCTGTAGGTGCCAGCTTCAACTGTCGGCCACATGAGTGAGCATCTTGCCCGTGCAGCCCTGCCAGGTTTTTGGAGTGTCAGAAGCACCTGGGAGAATACCACCTTCACCCTTGAGCAAGACCTGCCCTTTCTAGACCTTTCTGAATTCCTCACTCACAAAATTGAGAGCAAAATAAAACATTTAGTTTAAGCCACTGCTGGCAATGATAGATGGATCAACCAGCTATACATTACATTAAATCAATTTAGCCCTGCTAGAACAGAAATTTTCAAGGTCAGGAATTTTCATTTTCTTCACTCATGTCTCCCAGGCACCTACAACAGTGCCTAGCATACTGCAGTCACAAATATTTGATGACTTAATTTGTAGAATAAATGGGGCAATGGCTCCTGAATTTAGTTTCACATCAGAACCAGCTGGGGGCTTTTGAAGGCTACCCCACACTCTTCTGTGATACTGTGATTCAACAGGTCCCCAAGGACTCAGTATTTAAGTCTCCATGTTGCTTGGATACAAATCAAGTCTGAGAAATACAGTAAAAACATGGGTCTCAACTCTCGTTTCTTTTGGTTAACAAAACCATCTATGCCCACAGGGACCAGATGGCTAGAGCAACAACTTACAAAACCCTTTTCCTAAAAATATTTGTATATGCAAATATAATTCACATAACAAAAAATTCACTACAAAGAAGCATGATGGATAAACTGATTACCTCTTTAAAATGGGAACAAAATTTTTTGTTTCTACTGTCTGTATTAACCTTCCATACCACTACTTACACTCCAAAAGGAAACAAATACTGGTAACAAAAATGTTAATGAATTATAAACCTCCCATATGATATTTCCCAATTTTAGATTTTCTTCCTGCTACCCCTTTCCTAAACAACAAAAATATCCAAACAAGAATCTTTCCCAGGATGCAACATAACTTAAACTGCAGCACATTTAAAACTTAATCTGAACCCCTGAAGCTGGGTGACGGGCACCTGGGGGATTTTTTAACACTAGTCTGTTTACTTTGAGTGTGTTTGAAATTTCTGATAAAAAGTTTTTGTTTTTGTTTTTGTTTTTAAGATTTTTATTTATTTGACAGACAGATCACAAGAAGGCAGAGAGGCAGGCAGAGAGAGAGGAGGAAGCAGGCTCCCTCCTGAGCAGAGAGCCCGATGCAGTGCTTGATCCCAGAACCCTGGGATCATGACCTGAGCTGAAGGCAGAGGCTTAACCCACTAAGCCACCCAGGCACCCCCGATAAAAAGTTTTTTAGGGGTGCTTGTTTGCAACTCTTGATTTTCAGGTTGCAATTTTAAACCTCACGCTGGACAGAGAGCTTACTTTAAACAAAAAAAAGTTTTGGGGAGCCTGGGTGTCTCAGTCAGTTAAGCAACCAATTCAATGTCAACTCAGGTCATGATTTCAGGGTCCTGGGATGGAGCCCTGCATCAGGTTCAACACTCAGTGGGGTTTCTACTTCTCTCCCTCTTCTACCACCCCCTCCCACCCCACATGTGTATGCACTCTCTAAAATAAATAAGTTTTTAAAAAGTTAATCTTTAAGGGAGAATAATCCTTCAAAATACTATCTTAATTATGGTGGAAATTTCTACCAACCCAGAAAATTTTAAAAATGCAGTATTGCCAGGACTTAACAAGATTTTTTCCCTTTTTTCAGTAAGACATACTAGAATCATTACTTTTGTATATGTATACCTCAAAGCTGAAACGATTATCACATTCAGTAACATGCAACTACCATTTTTGCAATCCAGCTCTTGAAAATTCTATCATTTTTTAAAATAACAAGTTGATCTGATTAAAATTACAAAAGGTACCCAAACAGAGAGTAAGGTTTTGTCCCCAAAAATAATCCCCCAGAAAGGAGGCATTTTTTTTTTTTTTTAAGATTTATTTATTTTAGACAGAGAGAAAGTTGGAGCAGGGGAAAGAGGCAGAGGGAGAGGGGGAGAGAATATCAAGCAGACTCCCTGCTGAGCACAGAAACCGTGGCTTCATACCAGGACCTGGAGATCAAGACCTGAACCAAAAACTGAGAGTCCGATGCTCAACCAACTGAGCCAACCAGGTGCCCAGGAGGCATCATTTTATATTCCAATTCTTACAAAGTCTCCTGTTTTAGACAATATAGGTTCTTTTATGTGAGGACAAATGACCCCAAACAGAATTCAACCAAGCTAATGTTGGATGCTTACAGGAAGATTTCCTACTTCCCCTTTTCCCTTTTCTATGTTTTAAAGAAGGGACAGGGTTAGACAAAGAGATGTACCAGATTTACATCTGGGGGATAAGATCTCACAGTTCCACTGGACAAACCTTTTTTTTTTAAGATTTTATTGATTTGACTTTTCACTAAATAAATTTTATTTTTCATTTTTGAACAATAAAAGTATTACTTATTCAGAAAGTAACCTGAAAAATAATTGGAATTTGCTTCATGGTAGCAATCCCAAAATACACTTCCAGAAAAAATAAACCACAAGCTGCCTGAGTGTAATAGGAACAGCTACTGGCAACTGGGGATAAACTTCCAGGGACAGAATTAAACACGGATTCAAAAAGTACTACATCTCATCAGCACAATCTAGGCTACAGAAATCTACAAAACAAATGTCCTATTTTTTATGACAAAAAATTATATCACAATGGAAGGAGACAGAATCTACAGGGACTAAGAGACTTAGGATATTTAGAAATTGCTACATATGGCTCTTATTTGGATACTGTTTTAAACAAATTAAAAATATCATAAATCCAACAGGATTATTAAATCAATGACTGGACCACTGATGTTATTACGGATTCTGTGTGTGTGTGTGTGTGTGTGTGTGTGTGTATGATCTAATAAAATTGTAATTATGTTTGTTTTTTTCTAAGGATCACTATATCTTAGAGATTCACAATGAAATATTTATGGATGAAATGATAGAGTAATTGGGATTTGCTTCAAAATAATCTGTGGAAAGGGGAACCTGACTGGCTCAGTCATAGAACATGTGATTTATCATCTCAGGGTGGTGAGTTCAAGCCCCAGGTCGGATATGGAGCCTGTTTTGTTTTGTTTTTTTTAAAAAAAAAAAAAAAAAAAAAAAAGTCATAGAGAAAAAAGACAAGATTAGCAGTGAATTCATTGCTGAAGACAAGTGACAGGTATATAGATAATTCTCTCTTTTTTTTTTTTAAGACTTTACTTATTTATTTGACAGAGAGAGACACAGCAAGAGAGGGAACACAGAAGGGGGAGTGGGAGAGAGAGAAGCAGGCTTCCCACTGAGCAGGGAGCCCAATGTGGGGCTCGATCCCAGGACCCTGGGATCATGAACTGAGCCAAAGGCAGACACTTAATGACTGAGCCACCCAGGCACCCCTAGATAATTTTCATAAGTGTTTTAAATTTTCCATAATAAAAAGTTAAAATAAAAATAAGTTAAAATTCCAAATCAGAAGGAAGGGTAAATGACATCCTCTAGTTGCTTCCCAAACCTATCTTCCAGGGGTATTTGTTTAAAAACACCAATTCCCACATCCCATCTCAGACCTGGGTCAGATTCTCTCATTCTTATGATCAGGGAAGTTCCATAAAACACACTACATGACTCGAAAAGGAACTCTAGGGACAACAAAAACCATGTCAAAGATATGTGAAGTTTCCACAAAATTATTTAATGATATGTGAGAGTGGGAAAAAAGGCAGAGTGGCGAAAAAATATGAAATTAAAAATGCACATGTAACTAAAAATACATACCATAAAAAGACTGATAATTATGTCATCTAAGTCCTTGAAAGGCTTATATGGTCTAATTGGCCAAGAAAAGGTTTTTGGATTTTTTTTCTTTTCTTTTTTTTTTTTTTAAGATTTTATTTATTTATTTGCCAGAGAGAGAGAGAGTGCACGAGTGGGAGTAAATGGCAGGCAGAGGGAGAAGCAGACTCCCTGCTGAGCAAAGAGCCCAATGTGGGACTTGATCCCAGGACCCTGGGATTACAACCTGAGCCAAAGCCAGACGCTTAACCGAGACACTCAGGAGCCTTGGATTTTCTTTTTGAGAAAACAGGACATTACCTATGTTCATGACTGCCTTACAATCTCAGCAACATGGTAAAATTTAAAGTTACATTTACTGAGGTCTTACTTTACACTTAAGAACTGAGCAAAGCATTTCCATGCATCAGTTCAGGGTTCGGCAAACTGGCCTGCAGGCTAAATCCAATGCACGGTCTACTGGTGTAAACCAAGTCTCACTGGAACACAGTCAGGCCCATTCACTGAAATGCTGTCCCTGGCTGTTTTCACATTACTACAGCAGAGCTGAATAGTTACAACAGAGGCCATACAGCCCACATAGCCAAAAATATTATCTGACCCTTTACAGAGTAAGTTTGCTGACCTCTGTTTAACCATAACAATATTTCAAGAACTGTGACGTTTTACACAGAATAAACTAGGGCTCAAAGAGATTAAGTGGCTTTCTCATGATCACAGTTCAGGTGGCCAGAATTTCAACCCAAACTATTTGATCCCAACATCTAGTGCTTACCTACCATATTATGCTGCCTCCCAATATATACTTAACAAAGACATTCTAAATGTCCAGCCTGACAAACGGGAGTTCAGGTGTGTAGATTTGGAAGGTTCATCCATACAAGGGGAATTCTAGGCAGCCCAACAAGATCATGATCAACATCAAACAGGAAACGCACCCATCACAGAGTTACCAGAAAAAGGTTACAAAACCTATGGTTCTTGGGATTTCCAGTTAAATATAACCCATGTAGTTTTTGTCCTTCCTGTCCAAAAAAAAAAAAAAAAACCCTTTGAAAATTATGGGAAATGGGGGCAGCTCAGTTAAGCACCCAACTCTTGATTTCGACTCAGGTCACAATCTCAGGGTCATGACACTGAGCCCACACCAGGCACGACTTAAGATTCTCTCTCTCCCTCTGCCCTGTTCCTTCACCTGCTGTGTGCATGGTCTCAAAAAGTGTGTGTGTGTGTGTGTGTGTGTGTGTGTGTGTGTGTGTGGTGTGTGTATGAACCAACTTGAAAAGGCAAAAGGCATAAACTTACAAAGAGAAAGCATAAAGAAAAAAACAGAAAAGCAAATTAGGTAAAAATCAGCTGCTAGAGATAGAGAGTAGACAGATGAACAGTTACTGGATAAGCAGATCACAGATGGCCAAAAGCTAAGTCTGCAGTGAGAAAAACCCAGAAACATGTTGAGTCACCGTACAAGACCCCCCAAAAGGCTCAGGAATTGGAGGTAGCAGACCTCTGAAAAGAAGGTGAAACTGGAGATGAAAACAGGAGAATGAGCTGGAAACCTGTGAAGTTAAATCCCGAGATCCCTGCTCCCATCCTCTATAGATGGGTCTGCCTTTTCTCCATTCAGCAAAAGACTACCGCTCACACTTGATAAAGATGAGCCAAGGAGCTTATGGAATAATTAAGAACAATGGACATACAATCAAGGTTGAGGGACCATCGCATGTTGGACAGTGAGAACCCAGGTACTCCTCTCAACCTGACTCTCAGAAAAGCACCAGCCAGATGGTGCCTCCTAGGTGAGGGAGTTGAGCATTTCGCCCAGGGACACTGAGCAGGCTCTGATAATGAAGCCACCAGTCCAGTTGGGGCCCCCATAAAACTACCCAGTGTCATCATCCTCTGTTCAAGCCAGCATTGATCAGCCCATCCACACACTTAGAACTTCCAATCATCTTTTGAAAGTTCCATCTTTAAATATGAATGGACAACCAACACATCCCAGGAAAGCCCTACCATAAGACAGAAACCAAAATACTTAGTAAAAAGAAAAAAACAAAACAAAACAAAACAAAGACAAAAATCAGAAGGAAACTCAGAGAAAAAGTAGTGCAGAAAGTAAAAGAAAACTTCAAAACAAACCTGTAATATTCTCGAAGAGACCAGAGAAGGCACAATAACCTCAAAACAAGAACAGGATACTCTTAAAAAAGGAATACTCAAAACATCAGTGTTCTTAGAAATTAAGTGTGTCAAAAATGAAAAAAAGGGGGGCGCCTGAGTGGCTCGGTGGGTTGGGCCACTGCCTTCGGCTCAGGTCATGATCTCAGGGTCCTGGGATCGAGTCCCGCATTGGGCTCTCTGCTCAGCGGGGAGCCTGCTTCCCTTCCTCTCTCTCTGCCTGCCTCTCTGCCTACTTGTGATCTCTCTCTCTGTCAAATAAATAAATAAAATCTTTAAAAAAAAAAAAATGAAAAAAAAGGGGGGGCGCCTGGGTGTCTCAGTCATTAAACATCTGCCTTCGGCTGGGGTCATGATCCCAGTGTCCAGGGATTGAGCCCCACAACTGGCTCCCTGCTCGGTGGGAGGCCTGCTTTTCCCTCTCCCACTCCCCCAGATTGTGTTCCCTGTCTCGTTGTGTTTCTCTCTGTCAAAAAAATAAAATGTTTAAAAAAAAGAAAAAAATAGTATGTATTATTATATACACTCACCTTAATTACTCACAAACCAAAAACCAAACCAAAAATGAAAGGAAACAGGAAAAATGGGAATACTAAGGAAACAATCCAGAGAAGTATACCTCCAAGAAGAAAAATGGGACTACTTATTTTGACAACCTTGAGGAGAATTTTATGGCACAAGCAGTTTGGGGATGAATCAGTGATAGGTACAGAGAAAACTAAAGGAAAAAACATGGCAATGATGATCTCCAAGAAGATAAACTTTGTACGAGAGGAAATGTGCTCAGAGTATACTAGATGATTCTGCTATGAACGTGGGGAAAATCAACTTTCAACAGATTTAGCCAGAAACTATAGGACAACAACATGGGGAGCTGCTAGAAACAGAGGTGACAGGTTCAGGGGTATGGTGCTGCCAAAGTTAGTGTGGAGAACTAAATTCTCCTCTTCTAAGTAGGCAGTCCACAGATTTCTGCAACTAGAAAATCAATACACAGTGCAAGATTATTTAGAAATATGAAGGTAAATGCTGGAAGAAAGAGCTAACGAGATTCAAGGAGATGTAAATAAAGATAAGCAGAGATGGGTAAAACAGCCTTTTCGCCCAGGCATAAACTATGTTTAAAATTGCTAGTTTCCGGGGCACCTGGGTGGCTCAGTGGGTTAAGCCTCTGCCTTCAGCTCAGGTCATGATCTCAGGGCCCTGGGATCGAGCCCCGAATCGGGCTCTCTGCTCAGTGGGGAGCCTGCTTCCCTCCCTCTCTCTGCCTATCTCTCTGCCTACTTGTGATCTCTCTCTCTGTCAAATAAATAAATAAAATCTTTTTTTAAAAAAATTGCTAGTTTCCCTCCAATACCATTCTTTCCTTCAAGAGCAATAAAAGTGACTTGGGGATAAGTCTCCCACATGAAAGTTTATGTTCCAGACTCCCTTGCAGCTAGGTGTTGGCCAGGTTTCTAGATTCCCGTCACTAGCTAAAAGCAAAAGTGATGTGGACTTCTGAGTCGAACTCTTAAATGGGAGGAAGCATACTTTCCTCTTCTCTTTTCCCCTTTCTACTGCTTGGAATGTCAAAGTAATGTCCTCAGGGTCCCATCAGAGCAGCGACTCAGACCACAGACGGAGACTGGGTTGAGAGACTGGGTTGATGTAGCAGAGCAGCAAGACAGATGACACCAGAGTCCCTCCTCTTTAAGCCAAACTTCTATTGTCTTTAAGTCACTGTTATTTTGGCCTTTGTTAGGGTAGGCAAATGTATATCCTAACAACATATAAATTCTAAGTTTAAAAAAAGGAAAAAAAAAAAAAGCACTGAATTGAGATTTCTTAGTAACTCTGAAAGGTATTTTAGAAAAGAAGCATCAGGGCATCTGGGTGGCTCAGTTGGTTAAGTGACAGCCTTTGGCTCAGATCATGATCCTGGAGTCCCAGGACTGAGTCCCACATCAGGCTCCCTGCTCAGTGGGGAGTGTGCTTCTCCCTCTGACCCTCCCTCCTCTGGTGCTCGCTCTCCCTCTCATTCTCTCTCTCTCTCAAATAAATAAAATCTTTGGGAAAAAAAAGAGAGAGAGAGAAGAAAAGGACCATCAGTTTGTCCTGGAGTCCTTGGTAAGTAAAGTGCTGCTTTTAACGAGTAACACTCAGGATCAAATGAGAAAGACAACAAATACGTATCATCAACAGAACTAAAAACCCCCATGCTTGGTATAAGCTCAGCTCACCTTCTGGCTTTCTAAATTAGAGTCAGAGTCATCCAAAAACTCAAGGGCTGGAGAGTGCTTGTCAAGGACTGTCCTTCGGGCACCAGCTGTCTCCTCGCTGGGTTTCTCCTGAGGGTCTATCACCACTCTCCTGTCACAGAAGCTGCTCCTCTCCAGCTCAGCCTTTTCGTCGTCCTCTGCTCTCACCTCCGGGGCTGACTCTTTCCCTTTTGGAGGAGGAGACACAGTGACACTCCTGACTGGCTCTTCTCCACGGCTGGGACGCTCTCCTTTGCTCAGCACTGGCCTCGTGGTAGCCTCTCCCTTCCTTTTTGGCATCGACTTTCCCAGGATGCCCTGGATAGCCTTCAGGTAGATCACTGTAGAGCCCTGATCTCGAAATCGATCCCTCTTCCTTTTCTGCACCTTGTTTGGTTCCTCATTTGTATCATTCTGACCCTCCGCTTCAGCTGCAAATTCAGAGTTCGTGGAGTTACGAGAACTATCTTTTGAATCAACCTGGAAGTGGGGGGGGTTAGAAATCACAGTTCGTGAAATGGTTACCCACAGGGTAATTATGTATAGGAATCAATCAATGGCGGCTATACCAATCAAAGGGAAGGTGACAGTAGCTAAAATTAAGATTCTCTCCCCGAGGTTTCCATCCCAACCCACTGAGAAGTGTCACTGTAAAAGGGCCTGAACTGCTGCCATTTCCTGTTATTCACTTTCTCATGCTCACCAGGTACTACCCTCGCACTGCATCAGGCAGGAATGAGCGGAGATGAGCAGTCTCGTAACACAAGACTCTAAGCTCCCTGAAGCCAAGGACAACCGCACATTTGAGAACACACACAGGCAAAAGAGCAGCTCAAAATTTCAGCACCAGAAGAGTCTCTAGACACCAGCTAACCCAATGCCACATCTACGAGTCGAGGAGACCCAAGGGCCAAGGAAGGAGTGGACTCCAGTTCCCAAGTCCTAAGGGCAGAGTGCAGGCCTTATTGAAGTTCCCTTCAAACTCCTTCCCCCAAATCAAAACCTCGGTGACAGGTGTCTGGTCTCCCAGAGAATGCACCAGGGTCAGTCCAGAGACTGGAACTATGCCCTGACTCTTACTCATCTCCTCAGAAACACAGGTGAAGTCTCAGCCCCTTCCTCACTTCCCCTGAGCACTTACTCATTCCAGGAGCTAGACTATTTATTTTCAATGTTAATTTACTATGAAACTCAGGTCCAATCCAATGCCAGCCTGGGGTAAGAACACTCCACAGATCTATCACTAGAACATCTCAAAAGCAGTGAAGTCCAAATCTCCCCAGCAATGACCTAGATTGACCATTATCCCAAGGCCTTCTACAGTCCCTGCAACTCACACTGCTAATCCATTTGTATTAAATCCCTCCCAATTATACAGAGAAATAACTCCACACTAAGCTTGCTGATCCTTTTTTCTCTCAGTCTATGCCAAGAGATGTCCAGCAATAAGAAAGTGGTTACACAAAAAAGCTTACGCTCTTATTTTATAGACTTCTCATATTATTTGAATTTTTTCCAAGAAATACATATTATCTTTTTACAAAAGCCTTTTGACATATGGAAATCTAGACAGTAGTGTGGCACAGTATTTTTTTACTACAAGTACTCAAACTGTTGGCAGCTACTCACTTCGATGAGATGGACAGGAAAGGTGTCTTTGACCTTCATTTTAAAACACTGAGTCTCAATATTTTTTTTTAAGATTTTATTTATTTATTTGACAGACAGAGATCACAAGTAGGCCGAGAGGCAGGCAGAGAGAGAGAGAGAGAGAGAGACGAGGAAGCAGGCTCCCTGCTGAGCAGAGAGCCCGATGTGGGACTCGATCCCGGGACCCCGAGATCATGACCTGAGCCGAAGGCAGCGGCTTTACCCACTGAGCCACCCTGGCGCCCCTCAATTTTTTTTTTTAAGATTTTTATTTATTTATTTGACAGAAAGAGAGAGAGCACAAGGGGAGTGAGAAGCAGGGAGTGGGATGTGGGATCTGATCCCAGGACCCTGGGATCATGACCTGAGCCAGAGGCAGATGCTTAACCATCTCAGCCACCGAGATGCCCGAGTCTCAATTTTCTAACGTGGTGGACATTTTTTAAAAATGTCTATAGGGATTATCTGGGAAAGATGATAAGCCTTTTTTTATACCTTTCCATATGACGAAATTCTAATAAACGTTAAAAACAAGCTTGAAGGCTCCCTGGGCATGCCCTACGGGATACAGTCAAAACTTCCCAGCCTGCTTCTCTCACTACTGCCAACCACCTGCCATCCTCGGGCATGGCCATGGTACTGTCACAGGCAAACCTAACTTCCTTTGCTTGTGATGCCCTCACCTCAGTCTCATTTTACACTTGATAAAACTCCTACTCATCCTTGAAGGCCCCAAATCCCTTCTTTGACATCTCCACCTCTGCCTGTGCTACCAGTTACCCCTGTCCTTGCCCTCCCACCCCCGCCCCAGGGCAGGCAGAGCACTACATGGGAAGACAAAGTCCACAACAAACCGAGGAGGCCCTGCGCCTTGATCAGGGTCACAGCTCCTCACTTCAAACCAAATGCTGCCACTTGCAAGTACAGACCCAGAGTCGTGGATTCCAGTTTTCCATATAAAACATGAGATCTCAAATTGAATTGTTTTCCATCTCAACAGCAGTTTTTGTGGCACACTTGCTTAGCATCCATGTGAGCTTAGCATCCAACGAAACCTAAAAAAACACCTGCTTACTGAACTTTCTACTCTAGGTGACGAGGGAAAGGAAAACCAGAAGAAAGGCAATATATGTTATGTTAAAGAGTGAGAAGTGCCAGAGAGGGAAAGAACACAGGAAAAGGGAATAAAAGTGCAGAAGCGGAAGTGGGTCACTCGAGTCTCCGGTTCAAGGTAGAGGTGTGGGCTGGAGGCATATATATATATTTTTTTTAAAGATTTTATTTATTTATTTGACAGACAGAGATCTACAAGTAGGCAGAGAGGCAGGGAGAGAGAGAGGAGGAAGCAGACTCCCCGCTGAGCAGAGAGCCCGATGCGGGGCTCGATCCCAGAACCCTGGGATCATGACCTGAGCAGAAGGCAGAGGCTCTAACCCACTGAGCCACCCAGGCGCCCCTGGAGGCATATATTTTTAATGTGAAATCTCCAAAATACTGAATACTTTTGAGGACCTAGTAGGCCACGTTCAGACTATGGACCATCAGTTTGCCAACCCTGGTAGTGAAGGCCAGGTGGTAGTGAACTGTGGGGAGAGAAGGGTTAGAATTAGAACAACTTATCCTGTGTTTTCCTTTTTTTTTTTTAAGATTTTATTTTTTTGACAGAGAGAAAGAAAGAGAGAGAGAGGAAGGGAGGGAAAAGCAGACTCCCCACTGAGCAGGAACCCAGATGCAGCACTCCATCTCAGGATCCTGGGATCATGACCCTGAGCCAAGGGCAGATGCTTAACCAACTGAGCCACCCAGGTGCCCCCATACCTTATGTTTTCATGTGGCCTTACAATTCCCAGAGCTGCCATGGCTGTCATCCCTCCCATACAGAGAGGGAAGCTGCCACACGGCGCGTTTAAGTGGCAGAAACGGGGCAAGCTCAAGCTCCCCCTAAAATCCTGGAAACCAAGGGAGAATAGAGAAAATACGAAAATTGAGCAACAGTAGCAAAAGCTGTGATGTCAAAGACCACAAGGACCTGAACTGGATCCAGGTCACTCAAGATTTTCAGAAGTGGAGAGGAGGCTATAAAGGCAAAGATGAGGCCTTCAGTTCAAGAGCAGAGACAAACCACCTGGCTTCAAACAGGAGAGATTTTATCTTTCCTGGCACTACTGCTTAGTGAATTATGCATCTCTGAAGGAAGGAGGGAAAGATTCAGTGGAGATGCTGTTCCTGCCCTCACCACTGACAGCCTACATGGTTTCAACGGTTCGTACCCAGCTCCCTGCCTACTCCCTCCATCCTTTCTCCACAGTGTGTGAGAGGAGTTCTAAAATCTGCCAACATCACACCTCTGCTTAAAACCCTTTAGTGCTGGGGTGCCTGGGTGGCTCAGTGGATTAAGTTTCTGCCTTCGGCTCGGGTCATGATCTCAGGGTCCTGGGATAGAACCCCTCATCAGGCTCTCTGCTCAGCGAGGAGCCTGCTTCCGCCTCTATCTCTGCCTGCCTGTCTACTTGTGATTTCTCTGTCAAATAAATAAATAAGTACATCTTAAAAATAAAAAATAAATTAAAAAAATAAAAACCCTTCAGTGCTTCTCCATTTGCCCACAGGAAACATCCCCAACATCTGAGCCTAACATCAGAAGCCGTTCACAGGCTGGACCCCAGACTTCTTCTCCAGCATCATCTCCCACCTTTATCCATACACCAAGGTGCCCGGGAATGAGAAAGTGTGCTGGAGAAAAGGAAAGTGACGACCTTCAGGAATCAGTCATATCCCAACCACTTCAGACCAGCATTTCCTGACATATTTTGGACACACATTGTTCTGTTGCCTGAAATGTCCTCTCCTCCTCCTCCTCCTCGTCTGTCAGGAGAATTATAATGGCACCTCTTCTGTGAGGACTTTCTCAACATTAGTCACTCATTCCTCTGGTACTTCAAATGCCCCTGTTACAACAGTGCACACAGTGCTCAGTGATGAAGGACTATTCAGGCCTCAACCACTGCCTTCCTGTTCGCAGCTACAACCCCTAGCATGGATTTCCACCCAAGCACCAGACATCTGCTGGGTGAAGAGGCAGAAGCCAGGATCACAGAGGAAAGCTATTATTCGAAAGCCAAGATATACAATGGCTTCTTGTGTCCGGGCTGTGCCACCCTGCAGAGACTCCTCAAGGGAAGGATCTTGCCCTCTTAGTCTCTCCTTCGCTCAGCTAACACTGGGCTAGGACAGAGCAGAGACTCAGAGGGCCGCAGAGGTAAGAATGCAGGCTTTGAAGTCCCATTGATCTGGGATAGCACAGCTTGGCCACATACCAGCTGGATGGCCTTGGTCAAGTTACTTAACATCTCTGAGTCTCCTTTCCCTGCACCTACATATACTAGGTGTTCAAATATTTGTTAACCAATATATAAATATTTGTTAACTGACATGTAAAGATAATACTGCCTATTTCACAAGACTCTCGGGATTATGGGAGAGCTTATGGGTCAAACACTGAGAATCCTATTTGATCAAAGTCTATCACATCATAAATGCTCCAGTTTTCCCTTCCTGTCTTTCTTCCCTGAAGTGAAGCGGAAATGAAGGTCATACTAAAGACTAATAATGTAAGGTAGGTGAAGGTGCTCACAACAGACAAATTTAATCTTTCTCTACAGAAGAAACAAAGATCATCAGCTACCATGAGAACCTAAGAAAACCTTTCAAACAATTGTCCTAGAGGAAATAAGGAACAAACAGCAAGAGGCTGGCCAGCAGCAATCTCTAGGGAATCCAAATTGCTCAGTCTAGCTATGGTCTGAATGGGTCCCCCCAAGTTCGTACATTGAAATGTAACCCCAAGAGGATGGTATTAGGCCCTTTGAGAAGTGATTAGGTCATGAACGTGAAGCCATCATGAACATGATTAGTGCTCTTATCTGAAAGTCCCCAAGAGAGCTCCCCTGTCCCCCCTGCCATGTGAGGACAGAAAGAGAAATCTACAAACCAAAAAAGAGCCCTCAATTGACCTTGCTGGCCCACTGATCCCAAACTTCCACCCTTCAAAACTATAAGAAATACATTTCATAAGTTATATATAATATATAATATATAATATACAATATACATATAGTATAGTATATAAGTATATAATATATATTATATGTATAATATATGTGTATAATATAATAAGTATATAATATATAAGTATATAATATACATAACATACATTTATAAGCTACCCAGACTGTGGCCTTGTTACCAAAGCCAAAACATTCCCCTCTGAATATTCTGCGACCTAGCCGAGACCTCTGCACTAAAGCTGGGGAGCAGAAAGATAATGGGGGACCCACAAACAAAGCCAAGCATTTACCCTTCAAAATTTAGAGAGCAAATGCTGAAGAACAGGTGGATAGGTGGGTAAAAAGTAGTAATGAGGGGACCTTAGAAGGACCAAGAACATGCTGTTTTTGTGAGCGCCACTGGGCTGTGCTTGCTGACAAGACTTAGGATTTACTAGAAAAACGAGTTGGACATAATTCAGAGTATGAGAAAAAGATGTACAGACGGAAAGATAAGAAAGGCATTTTGTAATTAATCAAGATAAACCAAGTACTGTACCTTGTCTTCAAACTAACAAACATCATAGGCAGAGCCCTTCGCAGTGCTAGAGAGGGCCAGTTAGGATTAATAATATCAACATCCCCATATTTTACTCAACATGTGTGATCTTTCAAAAATGCATACCTGCCTTCCCTGTGTATAGAACTCTACATAACTCTCTAATGGTTTAGAATAAAATGCAAATTCCCTTAGCTACTGAAGCCTTGTTGCAATCGGCCCTTTACCTAGCTCTCCATTCTGGGCTCTCATGCTGCACACAGCACATCATGAGGCCATCTTGGGACTTCTCAAGCCCTCCCACCAGGATGTGTGCTCCTTAAAAGCCATCTCACGGCTCCACAACCCAACAGAGTCCTTGGCACCCAGCAACCCTCTAGAGCTTACTAACTAAAAAGCAAGGCACTAGCCCCACAACTTTTTTTTTTTTTTTTTTAAGATTTTCATTTATTTATTTGACAGAGCACAAGTAGGCAGAGAGGCAGGCAGAGAGAGAGAGGAGGAAGCAGGCTCCCCACTGAGCAGAGAGCCCGATGCAGGGTGGATCCCAGGACCCTGGGATCATGACCTGAGCCGAAGGCAGAGGCTTTAACCCACTGACCCACCCAGGTGCCCCTAACCCCACAACTTCTGAGGCAGGACTGGACTACTCACTGCTCCATGCTTAACCATTAAATTGATTTTGGCAAAAAACACCCCGCAGGCCTAATAAATAAGATAAAGATGGGTCCATGACAGAATTAGACCCACCTGGATTAAAGGCTATACCTTTAAATCTTGGTTCCTGGTCTGCAGGTCAGCCTGAGCCTGGGATGCAGCACACCTGAAAGGTTAGGCAGATTCCTGCCCTTCCCGAAAGGCTTCATTCTATCTCTATTTGTCACTGAAGTCAACTGTAATCAACTGAGATTATTTCATGCTTTGCCCTAAATCAAGTGAAAAACTTTATCAAGGATTAACTACAAGATTAAATTATATGGCAAAGTCCCCTATTTACTTATCTTTGAGTCATATTCAAAATGTATTTTTATGCTAAAGACAAAGATTTTGAAATCACTGTATAAAAAAAAAATCCAGGGGTGCCTGGGTGGCTCAGTGGGTTAAGCATCTGCCTTTAGCTCAGGTCATGATCCTGGGGTCCGGGGATCCCATGCTGAGCTCCCTGCTCAGCAGGGAGTCTGCTTCTTCCTCTGCCCCTCCCCATCCTCATATACTCTCTCAAGTATATAAATAAAATCTTAAAAAAAAAAAAAAATCCATGTTCCATACCAAGAGTTCTGTGAGGTCCACAGTGAAAACACCTGGAGCACTTCATCTAAGAGTTCCCCAGGATAAACAGCCAACAACAGCCTAGTTTCTCAGCTGCACATAATCTAACCACTCAGTAGAAGTTTCAAGACACTTTCCTTAGGGCCTTTTTTTACTGCTTTTGTAAGATCACTTTATCTGAAGGCAGCCCATCTCACCCAACTAAGGCTTTTCCTCTACTCCTCCACATACAGAATTCCTCACCTTTTAAGGCCCAGAGCTCCAAATCCAGAATGCAAACTAATTAGGCCGTGATCTCTGTTTTGTTACTGGAGAATCCCACACAACTAGGACACTTGGGTGATGATCTAGGCCCTCAATGAATATTTGCTCAAAACCTGACTGAAAGAGTGGATGAAGCGCACACGTGCGCCAGCAACGTTAGCTAGTACTCATACCAGAGAAACAGCTGACTGAGAGATGAATTGCATTTGCTTCTCTTTCTCACAGACTCATGTTCAACCTTCCCTCACTGGAAAAAATGTCATCCTTTAAGTTCATATAAAATGAAACAGTGGACATAATGTACCTGCTCTGAGAAACCCTCCTGCATGTTCCCAATGGGGAACTAAATGTTTGAGCTGAACTCCAAAACACACTCTACCCTACCCACCAAGCAAAACCCCAGGGTGCCAGGAACCGTTAACTTTGGGAAAAAGCTGCACTAAGAACCAAATTCTCATTCTCAATTCTGTGACTCAGAGAAGTTCAAAGTACAAGGGCACAATGCCTTAAATTTACAACTGAAACAAATACGTCTGCGTCTCCTGAGGACCCACACCTTCTACTGCAGTGAACCTCCAACCTGGCTGCACCTTACAGTTCTAGAGGAGGATTTACAAATCTGGAGACCCAGACCATCCCCCAACCCCATTACATTGAAATGAGAAGCAGGCACAAGCATTTTAAAACCTTCCAAATAGTTTTCAAGTGCTGCCAAGTATGAAAATAACCTCTCCATGGCACCGTAGGCCACCCCTGACCAAGCCCTTGGTCTCCCCGGTTTGCATAAGCAGACCTGTGGGAAGACCCCAAAGATCTTGAAGGACATGACCCTTTTTAGTCTCCTTCCCCCAATAGCTCAAGCCACGTGGAAGGAGCTTCACCGATTCCAAGGCGTCGCAGCCACCTACCTTAAGGCTGCAGGCCTCCTCCTCTAGAGAAGCCATTTCTTCTGGAGAGGGGTTGACAGGGCGAAGAGGGGATCCCCCTGACGAAAGGAATCCCCGTGTGCTCCGAATCAGGCAGCCTTTGGCGGCAGCCCCGCCCACACCTGGGACAGAGGAATGAGAGGAGGAGGTATTTCTGCGGCAGGATGAGCCCCAGGGCAACCTCGGCGAGCAGACCACATCGTCCTCCTTCTGGACTTTCAGGCGCTTGGGGCTGCTGGTCCCTCCTGAACGCGACGCAGAGGTAGGAGCTGGCCGGCTGGAGGGGGCCACATCACTGGGCTCCCGGAGGCAGCTGCGCTTGCGGGGACACCCTTCCGAAGTGCTGCTCCAGTGGTACTTGACCTTGCGCCGCTCAGACGCCATGGGCACCTGCAAGGCAAAGAGGGGGCCTGGATTCCAATACCAGCCCTCTTCAGACTCCCGCCACCCTGGGTCCCCTGGGGGAGGGCAAGCCAGAAGGTCAGAGTCAGGGGCCTCACTGACCTTTCCCCCTTTTTTCCACTGCCCATCACAGTTCTCAGGGTTTCGGAGATGCCAACGCGCTTCGCCTTAGTCAAAACGATCCGAGATTTACTAAGGGCGTCGGTTTGGTTTCCAAACCCAAAACGTGCTTCCGCGATCACCAAGCGCTACAGTTTGCACAGCGCTACTAGGGAGATGTCAAAGCGCTTCCGGGATTACAAAGCGCTTCGATTTAGTTTGCAGTACGGAGCCCTTTGGGGATGTCAAAGCGCTTCAAAAGATTACAAGGCGCCTTAAAGTCCACACAGGGCGACTGGACCCGCAGCCTTCGGCGGGCGCTTGGCCCAGAGGCCCGGAATGCCGAGGGCGGGCCGCAGGGCAGGGCCGGACCCGGCGCGCAGCCCGCCCTGCTCCCGAGGCCCCGCGGACCAGCCCGGGGCCCGAGGGGCCGAGGCGCCCCTCAGGAGCCGGCGGTGCCGCGCTCGGCCACCGCCACAGGACACCCTCCGGCTCGCCCGGCCGCCCCTTCCGTCCCCGCCGCCGCAGCCCAGACGTCGACCTCGCCGCCCCCACGTCCCGAACGTCCCGAACGTCCCGCCTCGGCAGCGTCCTGGCCTCCCGCCCCACTCCTGCAGCCCCAGCTCGGCCGCCGCCCGAGCTCCGGCCACACCGGCCTCGGCTGCGCCCGCCTCCCGGAACGAGCCTTGCGGCCCGCAGCCAGGCGAGCGGCGGGGGCGGGCCTTGCGCAGAACGGAGGGCGCCCATTGCTCGAATCGGCAGGAGGCGGGACCCCGAGCAAGACGGAGCTCGCCTGTTGGCCAGGAGGCTTGGAGGCATTGGTCGGAAGCAAGGCGGGGCGGAGTCACTCACGTGGGCCCGAAGAGCGCGAAGCTAGGCAGGGCCGCGCTTCCCCCCGCCAGCCTTCATTGGGGTTCGGGGCGTTCGCGGACCCCTGTCTCTCAGTGCGGTTCCCCGCTGCTCAGCGCTTCGCCGCTTAGCCGGACGGTTCAGGTCCCGATCCCCTTCTCGAACCCGCACCAACATCGTGACCCCATTTGCAGAGCAGGAAACTGTGGCTCAGAGAGACCAAGTGACACACCCAGAAAGTGGCCGAGTCGGAAGTTAGGAGCATTAGGCAAAAAAAGGCTACACAAAAATGTAAAATGTAAAATTTTTGCCGGGCAAAAATATCAAAGTTAAAAGACAAGGTACAAACTTAATAAAATATTCGCAACACATGACAAAGGGCTGATATCCTTACTATGTAAAAACTTTTTAAAATATTTTATTAATACTTATTAATTTAACAGAGAGGGGGCGCGCGCGCGCGTGGGGTGGGGGATGGGGAAGGGGGCAACAAAGGGAAAGAGCGAAGGAGAGTACGGGCTGAGGAGGAAGCCTGATGCCGGACTTGATCCCAGCATTCGGGATCGTGACCTAAGCCAAAGGCACACACTCAACCTGCTGAGCCACCCAGGCACCTGATGGAAGTTTCTTAATGAGATACTTAAGTATTAAAACGTAAACATGTTTACTGGAATTAAAATAAAAACTTGAAAAAATAAAATGGAAACAGGAATGAACCAAGGAACAGACAAAAATTATGAAAGGCTCTTTAGTATGTGAAAAAAAATGTCTCCACCTCTGTCACTTAAAAATACAAGTAAAATTATAAACTTGCACCTATTTGTCAGTGATCAAAAAGCATGTAATATTTTTTGTAGCTGAGGATGTGGGGAAATGCATTCTCATACCTGATTCGATGTAAATTGATACAACCTCTTTGAAAGGCAGCACATTTTGAAGTTACAAGAATGAAAAATCACCTCAAAATCCAGCATTGGGATTATGAAATATTATGAATGACAAATTATGAAATATCCTTAGAAAGGAATACCAGGCAAAAAGACTAAAGTAATTCAAAAGTATTATTGAAGAAGAATGGCCAAAACAAGATGTGAACAAACATACCCACACTGAAGCCAGAAATTCCAACTGTCTTCAGCTCAATCTAACTCACAGTTTTGATTTTCCAATGAAAATCTAATGATTGATTAGTTAAGCAAAAAGATAAATTTTCATCACCTTTGGAAGAATACCCCAAACTAGGAGCAGTTGTTGCCTGTGGGCAGAAGAAGGGAGACACTAAAATCCCAGTGGGGAAAAAGGCTTTCTTTCCACCACATACTTGTTTGTACTATTGGATTTTTTTAGTCATATGCATTTTTTAAAAAACAAAAAGGTGGTGGTGGGGGGGAACGCCTGGATGGCTCAGTGGGTTAAGCCACTGTCTTCAGCTCGGGTCATGATCCCAGGCTCCTGGGATCAAGTCCCGCACTGGGCTCCTTGCTTAGCAAGGAGTTTGCTTCTCTCGG
The DNA here is from genome assembly GCF_030435805.1 of Mustela lutreola. Classification (NCBI taxonomy): domain Eukaryota; kingdom Metazoa; phylum Chordata; class Mammalia; order Carnivora; family Mustelidae; genus Mustela; species Mustela lutreola. The sequence continues at coordinate 52,270,658 of NC_081291.1, read as the reverse complement.
TCTCTGCCTGCCACTCTGCCCGCTTGTGAGCTCTCTCTTTCACTCTCTCTCTATGTCTTTCTCTGTCTCTCTCTCTCTGACAAATAAATAAATACAATCTTTAAAAGAAAAGAAAAGTCAGTGTCTTCCCTGTAAGGATTTATAGAAAGGCATCACAGTGCCCATGGGCCCCTGGAATTGATATACAGAAATGTATGTATATGTATGTATTGACAGCTTGCTGAGGGAAGAAGGTCTTTAGCTTGTCATAAGTAGTTCATTGACCTTTCTGCAAATTTATAAAGCTGTGGTCTGGAAATGCAGATATGTCTAGATGACCAGTACCCTATTGGCACTAGCCCTCTATTGCTCAAACAACCCTGAAACCACCCTACTTATAACTGTAAGGCTCTTACCACATGCCAGATCCTGTTGGGGCATATAACACACTCTAGTTGAATCCTCACAGCTACCAGAGCTTAATATAGGGGTGTCGGTACAGATCACTGTCCACTGGGACTGGAGTCCACACAACTTTGTTACATATCAGTACAAAGCTGACCTGGTTCCGGGACTATGGAATGTTTTCATGAAGCAAGATCTTCCCTGTGCCCTGGCAAATCCATGAGACAGGTACTTCTTTTTTTTTTTTTTTTTTTTAATCCCCATTGTATAGATGAAGAACCAGAGGCTCAGAGTAACTCCCTAACTTGACCCAAGATCACACAGCTACTAACACCAACATTTAAGCCAGCACCCAACTCTTAGGCGCTCCCTGATATCCCCTTATCATGGGCCCAGAGCCCCTTCTCCAAACAAATTCATCTGGACACAAAACTAATTGCAAGAGATCTGTTGACTTTACGGATGTATTTTTATTTATATTTTATATATATTTTATTTATACAAAAAGTCACTACAGTAGGATTATTTAAAATAGGACACACTGAATTTTAAATAACATCTGTTTCACAAAAAGATTTGCAACATGACTTTTCAGACGAATACCCACTGCATAAAACTTAGGTATGTGGCAGAAATATATGTTTAATGTTTTTTCATTTATTTTATAAAAAAGGACAAGTGCATTTTCAAAGTACTTCTGTAACCGTGTTTCACCTGTTCCTCCCAACAAGCCAGGGAAGGAAAATGTACCGGTGTTACTTACAAGGAAACCAAGGTTCCAGAAATTAAATAATTGATTTAAATAACAACAGAACTGGACATGAAACTAGCTCTCTTGATTCTTCATTCACCCATAAATAATACATACACTCAAAACAAAAGCTCCACTAAAAATATTAGCATTAGTGGGATGGGGGATAAAGGTGCTGAGTGGGCACTAAATAAATATCTGTGGCTACAAGATTACTGAGGGAGAACGTGGAAAACCTACAGAGAGCCCTTTGCCAGGTGTCTGGTATTTGTAAACTGCAGCTGAGAATCTTTCAGGCCATGGAAGTTTGAAGGTGGTTGTCGGCAAATATGACACAGAGATGTAACTTTGGAAAGTACAACTGATAGTCCTCCCTCAGTTCTCGAGGGCCATGAGCTGGGTAACAGTATTGCCACACACACCCCAAAACCACATAATCACCCATATCCTGGGCCCATGGACCAGGGTTTCCGCTTCGGTCCTCTGATCCCCAGCTCTGATTGACAAATCCCAGAAAGAACGATGACTTCATGGATTTTTGTGTATTGAAAAGCTGAGGTCCCTTCTTTCCTAACTCTGGCAAGATGGAAGCTTCTCTCCCTGGTCCAGGAAAGCTGATGTTTGGTGTTTCCTGGGAGATTATGATTCTGCCTCAGATCTTTTTCTTGATTAGGTGTTCATCTTTCCAATTGAGGACAAGCCGTGCTCTAGGCCTCAGGGGCCAAAAAGCTCAATGCTGTCCAGTTTCCCTTCTTTGTAGAACACGATATTCTCCATCAGTTTCTTTTTGGCCTCATTGATCTCGATTTTCCATGAAGTCTCTGTAGTTGATGTTCAACAAAAAGTTTATTTTTTTAAAGATTTTATTTATTTGACAAAGCAAAAGAGAGAGAGAGAGAGATCATAAGTAGGTAGAGAGGCAGGCAGAGAGAGAGGGGGAAGCAGATCCCCGCTGACCAGAGAGCCTGACACGGGGCTCAATCCCAGGACCCTGAGATCATGACCTGAGCAAATGGCAGAGGTTTAACCCACTGAACTACCCATGCCCCCCTCAACAAGAAATTTAAAGAAGGAACTTCAACAAAAGGCATTTGGAAATAGTTACTATTATTATAATTCTTAGAAAGCCAGACTTGTTCAGTTTCTCACTTAAGTCAGATTTCTGAATCAGGCCCTGAGTATAATGAGCATTTTCATTGTTTCTGCCTTTGCAGTGAAGTCCTACTACCGCCCCACTTTTCTGAAAGGAGGGGGCTTCCATGTTCCTCCCACGGATGGAAGAGGTTCGGATGAACATTTATACCCCCTCTCTGTTTTCCCTCCTCTCTCCTCCCAGTGGGAGGAGGAACAATAGGAGTGGTAGAGCCTGGGACATTCATTAAGCCATGTTTACTAGGGGAGGGGGACACTGCATTGAAAAAGCCTCCCAAATTTTTATTTCAGAAGGAAGACTGGGATATTTGGAAAGGAGAGACAGAGAAATTAGGAGTTTTGACTTGGTCCCTAAGTACGATGGGGACCCACATAAGAGCTTTAAACAAGAGGTGGCATGAGTTGTTTTTAAAAACCACTCTGAAAATAAAAAATTAAAATAAAATAACAAAATAAAATAAAATATTAAAACAAGGAAGAGAGGACACAGGAAGGGTGTGTGGTCATCCGGCAAGAGGACAGTAGCTTAGCCAAGGGGGGCATGGGAGGCAGTGCAAAGAATCAGATGGAACTGAGAGATATTTAGGCCAATGAATAGACTAGGTGAGGGACCGGACATAAGGAGCCAGAGACAGAGGGAGGTATCAAGGATGACCCCTATCCAAGGTTGCTTTTTGAGCAGTCTGCTTGTAGGTGAATGGCTGAATAATCAAGGAAGGCATGAATGAGAGCGACAGAAGGAATGGGCCGAGTTAGAGACACACGAAAGCGCTTGCACATGTACTCAGATCTCCACACACTTACCATCGTGGGGAGGCTCCAGACTGGCAGAGGCCGCTGAGGAGTCTGCCTGTGCTCCGCCACAGACCTGCAGCCTGCCTTCTCCATCCTCTGTTGAAGGGAGTGAGGCAGCAGCCCCAGCCCTGGGTGCTACCCTCATGGAGTAGGAGGCATCAAGGCTGGAATTGTCCACGTCATCTGTTTCTTCTGGAGTATTGGAGGAAGAGCCTGTGACCTCAGAAAGCCCACTCCAAGGAAGCAGCGTCTCTTGACCTCTGAGCCGCTCGTCCACAATGGCCACATAGCCACACACCTTGGGCAGAGGAGAGAAAAGAATTCCTTCTGAGACTGGGGCACCTGGATGGCTCAGTCAGTTAAGCATTGGACATCTGATCTCAACTCCGGTCTTGATCTCAGGGTTGTGAGTTCAAGCCTCATGTTGGACTCCATGCTGGGCATGGAGGCCTACTTCAGGAAAAAGAAAAAAAAGAGGGAAAAAAATGAAACAAGATGGGATCAGGAGGGAGAAAAACTGTAAGAGACTCTTAATCTCAGGAAACAAACTGATATTGCTGGGTGGGGGGGAGATAGGGTGGCTGGGTTATGGACCCCGGGGAGTATTTGTGCTATGGTGAGTGCTATGAAATGTGTAAGCCTGATGATTCACAAACCTGTACCCCTGGGGGCAAATAATACATTATATGTTAATTAAAAAAAAAAAAGTAAAACAAAACTCTTCCTGAAATCAAAATCTTACAGGTATCACAGGCCTCAGGAGAGATAATGAAGAATCAAATGTTGATTCTTTTTGCTTTGTCTGGAAGAACAGTGAAAGCCCTTTGAACAGAGCTGAACTTGCCCCATCTACCCTAGCCATAGATGAGAGCACATGACCAAGATGGACCAATCACTGTATCCTATTCTTCTGACCCAGTAATGATCCAGGTTTGGGCAAGAGCTTACTGAGGAAGGATTCCCAATTCCTTTCTAGTGGTTGACCCAGACTCCACCCACAAAGAAAACCCATTCACAGGAGGGAAAAATGAAGACCTCTGCAAAGAAAAAAGCAGAAGCGAGAAATGGAAAAGTGGGGCACAGGCATAGAGACACAGATAAATGCACCTTTGCTGGTGGAGACCCTGGGTCTAGCTGGCCTACCAATGCCTGTCCTGTCCACTGTTTGGTTACATGACCCAATAAATTCATTCATTCATTTATTCTTTCACTCATTTATATACTCCCTCCCAGTCTCCCTTGCTGTGTGAGTATGTATGTGAGACTAAGAGTTTGACCGAGTTCTATCACTTTGAACTGGAAATGCCCTAAGTAATATAGATATTACTTGCCTTTTTTTTTTTTTAAAGATTTTATTTATTTATTTGACAGAGAGAGATCACAAGTAGGCAGAGAGGCAAGCAGAGAGAGAGAGGAGGAAGCAGGCTCCCTGCTGAGCAGAGCCCGATGCGGGACTCGATCCCAGGACCCTGAGATCATGACCTGAGCCAAAGGCAGCGGCTTAACCCACTGAGCCACCCAGGCGCCCCGATATTACTTGCCTTTGAAGGAGTTTCTAATTAGGGAGGTTAGGAAATCAGAAGGAGGCAAGGAAGGAATATTTCTTCTTTACATACAAAGTATTAAACGGCATATAAGCATATCCTTAATAACAATGATACATCTCACTTGCTCAACGCCTTTGCAATTTACAAAGTACATTTGAAATATGATACACAATAAGTTTTTATAGGTAAAAAATTAAAAGATCAGAGAAGTTGAGCTCCTTGCCCAAGGCACTTAGCCAGTAGGTAGCAGAGCTGATTACTGACCAAGGCTTACTTGTCTTCATGTCCATGACCCAGATGACCTCTCATCTTCCTAGTCTGTTTGTGAAATACTGAAGGCAAGGACCATTTCTCATTCCTCTTTGTATACCTCAAATGCCCTATCCCCTTTACTTCACACAGCAAATACCTCCTCATCCTTCAAGGTCCACTTCAAATATCACCTCTTGAGACAAATCTTCACAGTATATGCCCAATAAGTATTTGTCAAGCTACATTCCCTTGTAGCTATGTGTGGCCATGTCACTAGATTATGGCCTGTGGAGTGTGAGAAAAAGTGATGTGTGCATTTCCAGGTCACACATTTAAAAGGCAGAGAGTGGGGACACCTAGGTGGCTCAGTTGGTTAATTGTCTGTCTTCAGCTCAGGTCATGATCCCAGGGTCCTTGCTCAGCAGGGAGACTGCTTCTCCCTCTGCCTACCACTTCCCCTGCTTGCCCTCTCTCTCTGACAAATAAACAAAATCTTAAAAAAAAAAAAAAAAAAAAAAAGGTAGGGAGTGTGTTCTCCTCTTAACACCCTTTCAGTGGCTGGAATGCAGATGTGATGGCCTGAGCTAGAGCAGCCATCCTGGACTCTGAATTGGAATCCACATAGTAAGGATAGCAGAGCAACAATACAAAGGGAGCCTGGCGTCCCCAATAAAGTGGCACTGTCACATCAACTCTAAACTGCCTACAGTCAAGTGTTTAAGCTAAAAAAGAATAAACTATCTCATTTAAAACACTGGATTCTGGTCTCCTCAATTATAGCAGCTTCTTCAAGTGATACAATGAAGAGAAGAATAAAATAAATGAAGAGATGAAAGCCTGAAAAAAGAAATAAGTGGTTCAGGGAGAGGGATCTTTTTAGAACACCAATCTGATTATGTACTGCCCCTGATTCAAACCCCTAGTGTTTTCGTCAAAATCCTACCTGAGCCTGCAAAGCCCTCAACTACTGGGCTCCTCCTTCCTCAGCAGCTCCACCATAAACCACTCTTCCCCAAGTACTACTTGTTCTAGCCACTCTGACCCTTCAGACCCTTGACCAAACCAGGCGTTCTCTCTCCTTAAGCCATTTGCATGAGCTGTTCCGTCTGCTTGGATTGCTCTTTGTCTGCTCACACATCACTTCCTTGGGGAAAGTCCCCCTGGGTGAGTCCCCATCACATACTATCCCAATGCTCCCCACCCAGATGATTCCTGTGCATTGTCTGAGAGCTCCAGGAAAGTAGAACTGGGCCTGCCTTCTTCACCGATTTATCCCCCAGGCCCCCGCACACAAGTGCTGACTGACTGAACACTGTCACCACTCAGGAACTTGGGGAACAGCCCAGGTGAAGACCATTGACTAGGGTCTTGAGTTGTGGGTCTCTAGCTCCTGCCACATCATGGTGAAAGACGGTGAACAAGGGAATGAATCAGGAGTCCAGAGAGCTCTGACAGAAGTTCACTCTGGCCTCCTCTTCTCCTCTCTAGACCTTTACTTCCTATAAAATGGCAGGCTTGGGCTACAGCAGTGGTGTTTGAAGACTTTTTTTTCAGCTGCTAAAACCTTCCCTCAGATAAATTACTTAGAATTCAATATGATTCTGTGAAGTGAACGGGGGTGTCTGGTGGTATTCACGGGTGGGGCCTGCAGCTCTCCATGCCCTCTTGCTGCTGAAAGCAATTCCCAAGGTAACTTCAAGGAGCCCCTCTCTGCCAGGCACCACTTGAAAATCACTCAGCTAGATGGTCTAGATGGTCTCAAAGAGCCCTCTCAGGCAGCTCTTTGGTCCTTAGAAATATCTAGCAGTGGTCCCCAAATTTACACCTGTTACCATGGAAACCACCACTATATATCACATCCATAGGAAAATATTTTGCTCCTAATGTGGTTGATTTCTGGCGTATCTGCCTAAGCCCAGCAGCTAAAGATGCTCCTTTCTTCTGGGATCAGCCTTTTTCACCTTTCTGGGGTAGGCCCCCTGACCACCACTCCCCTCACCTTACCAGATTGGCCAACAGGTACACTTCTGACTGTAGGGAAGCCAAACAGCTTCTCTCACTGAGAGACTGGAATTGGGACCTGGAGACTTGATCTCTCAGTGGTATAGAACTATAACATATAAACAAGACAGACAGCCATATCCCCTGGCCAAGAGGATAGAGGCAAGGAAAAGGGAGTCTATAGACCAGAGAGGAGGAATCAAGGAGATTCAAAGAAAGCAGTGTTCTGTTAACATCTGAGCCTGGGATCCTGCCCGCCCCCCGGCCTCCCAGCACACCACCCTCAGGCTCCTGAGCTACCCTTATCCATTTGATTCTCTCCTTTGCTTCTATGAGCTCCAATACGATCTTTGCAATCACATACAGCACTGGCTTATGAAATGACATCTAAGTAAAGGCCTCAATCCCAAGCCATGCCCCAGTTCCTGGTAAAGCAGAACCGTGAGGCCACCCAGGTCAGGGGCCCATGGCCACGGGGGAAAAGGCTGAGAGTGAGGCTCACCTCAGCCAAGCTGGCATTCCGCCTCCTCAGGCAGAGGCAGGTGGCCATGGCCAAGGCCTCAGCACAGTCCTCTGGCAGCCTCCCAGCTCTCTTCTCCAGGTACCTCTGGCAGATCTCCATAGCCATCACCTTTTCCATGTCTGTCTTTCTGCAGCACAGTGAGGTGGTGCTGCTTGGGATTTCACTGAGGAGTAAATCCTTCTGTGGGAAGAACAAGATAAACACGCCCGTGTGAGCTGCAGGGATATGGGATTCCACCACATGGGCCCCAGCTGCTCCGGCAACCGCACCAGACCTGCAAAACTTCAAAGAAAACAGGATTTTAAAAAATAAATGCAAAGATCCAAGAAACAAGTGAAAAAGCCAGAACTGGAGAATTGCTAAATTCCCTACACATACCGGGCATTCCATAGTACAGTCCACAAAGGCAGGGGCTTATCCTAGGCCTCAGTTGCTTCATTAGGAAAGTGGGGATAATAAGACTAACACAAAGATTAAAAGATATAATGCATCTAGGGGCACCCAGGTGGCTCAGTCAGTTAAGTGTCTGCCTTTGGGCTCAGGTCATGATCTCAGGGTCTTGGGATCCAGCCCCAGGTAGGGTTCCCTCTGCCCCTCCTCCCCCCACAACCCACAGCAGGTGCTCACGGGCTCTCTTTCTGAAATAAATTTTTTTTAAAAAAGATACTATACATCTGAAGCATAAAGTATGATACTCAACACAGAATAAAGATTCAATAGTCTCTTAATTATAAAAATTAATAATAATAATTAATAGCCACCATTTCTATACTACTACATGTTGGGCACTTTACCTATATTAATAACTTAATCTTAGTAGCAATTACAGGTGAGCTCTTTTATGATATGAAATACACATTTTAGGATGCAGTTTCTGACCCATACATATTTATTTATTTATCAAAGTTTGAGAAATATCATTTTTTTTAAGTTTTATGTATTTAAGTAATTTCTATACAAGGTGGGTCTGGAACTCACGGCACTGAAATCAAGAGCTGCATGCTCTTCCAAATGAGCCAGCTGGGCACCCCTAACCCCTGTTTATTTAATAGGAGGTCTACTATATAAACATTATATACACTTATATATTTTATAAACTTTGTATTTACATATAAGTTTTATAACATTTTATACTATATAGAAAGCAGGAATCTGAACTATGCATATAACAGAAGATATGCTATATATTTTTGCAAAAATACATAACACATTTATATAGTATAAATTGATCATATTTCATAAGTATATATTTACATATTTGCAAATATATATAGTTACAATATTAAATACATTGATTAAATATAAGAAAATATGTAATTATGTATAATATTGATTGGTATAATATATAGTGCATTAATCTATTGCATTTACATTAACATGAAACATTTATATTTATGTATTTATATTTGTGATATATTTATTGTATAAATAATAAAACATCTATATATAAATTTTCCATGTATATTCTGTGTTATATATAAGCTTTGTTTTTTGTCTTTTTTTTTTTTTTTTTTTGAGAGTGAGAGAGCATAAGCGAGAGCACTAATGAGACAGCACAAGCAAGGGGAGAGAGGCAGAGGGAGAGGGAGAATCAGACCCTCCACTGAGCTTGGAGCCTGACATGGGGCTCGATCCCAGGACTCCAGGATTGTGACCTGACCTGAAAGCAGACCCCCAACCAAGTCACTGAGGTGCCCAAGGTCCTGTACTTACTAAATGTTCTAACAAGCCTTTCTTGCATTTATAATTAGAAATATTAAAATTAAGAGTTTTTGTTTGTGTCATTTTTAATGTCAAGAGTTCCCACTTTCCCATCTGTAAATATGGCCATCAGAAACCCCAGATTTTGTGACAGTCTGGCACCTGCTGTCCTTTCCTATCTTGTCTCCTCCCCCTGTGACTCACTGTACTCAGTCACTCTGGCTTCTAGCTATTTTTGGAAGCACCTAAACTCATCCTGCCCCAGGGCCTTTGCATTGCTGCTCCCTCTGCCTAGAATGCTCCTCCTCTAAGTCTCACCACGTCCTAGTACCTGACGTCCTAGTACATCTCTGCCCAGATGCCACCTTCTCCAAGCCTTCCCTGACCTAAAATATCCCTTTCCCTGCTCCTCCACTCTATCCTCTAACCTTATTTCACATTTCTTTTTAATTTTTTTTTTAGGATTTTATTTATTTATCTTTGAGAGAGAGATCGCACAAGGCAGAAGCCTGACGTGGGACTTGATCCCAGAACTCCAGGACCATGACCGGAGCTAATGGCAGACACCCAGTTGACTGAGCCATCCAGGCACCTTTTATTTCACATTTCCTAATAGCACATATCACTGGCCTGGAATTACATACGTTTTCATTTACTTGAATATGGTGTGCTCTCCTCCATGAGAATGAAAGTTCCAGGACGGAACTCCTGCTCACCTTTGTATCCTCAACCCCAAGAACAGTGTCTGGCACATAGTAAGTACCTCACAAATGTTTTCACAAGTTGTACATACTAACTTATTTTTTGGCTAAGTTTATTCTCTTCTTTTTTATGTAATTTTATTATTTTTAACAGGGGTCACTCGTTAAATGTAAAACTAAATTTATTTTTATTACTTTATGCAGATTTTCATAAAAATACACTTACAAATCTGGGAAAAAAAAGATTAACAGATATTATCAGGCATGGGCTGTGATATTTGTTTCAAAAACAAAGGAAGACAGTCCCCACTATGCCTCAGTTTCCCCAGACAGAAAATGGGTCATCTGAGGATTCAGCAATACCTAATTGGCTAACACCATGAGGACTTCATTACCTGGAAACTAAAAACCTCCAGCTGGCAAGGGCTGCCTTTATGAATGCCCTTTTGCACAATTCTCTCTTGTGAGCTCTGCCTTTTAAATATGTTTTTCTACAGAGTATCATGTGTTTAAAGTCCCAAACAGAGTCTGCACTGAATATGGATCCCAACATGGGGCAAGATCCCGACCTGAGCTGAAACCAAGAGTCATATGCTTAACTGACTCTGCCACCCAGGCACTCCTTTTTCATTTTTTGAACATATTTATTAGAAATATAATTAATGGTAACATGTGGACTTTGTGTTAGTTTCAAACAAACCAAATTTAAAAAGCAATTTTTGAGACAACTTGGGAAATTTAAACATGGAATGGGCCTTAAATGATATTAAGGAATTAAGAAAATTATTTTATGGGTAGAATAACATAATATCTGTCACATGCTTTAAAACACACACACACACACACACACACACACACACACAGAGGTTTTTTGGTTCCAGAAGAAATAAGAATAATGTTGATAACTATTGGGATGCATGTATGGAGATTCCTTATAATCTTCTCTTTACTTTTGTGCATATTTGAAATTGTCCATAACAAAAATGGTTTTCAAAAAACTGGCTATGCCTGAGGCCAGGAAAGGGGAGGAGAGAGCATGGTACCACTACCGTGTGTAGGTGGGTTTTCAGAACCAAGTACACAGATTATCTCCTTATTTTCACTCACCAAAGGTAATACCCGCTAATGGTTCGCATTATGTTACCCAAGACCTTCTGCTAAGAAGTCTATAGCTATAATCACTTTGGTTACATATATATATAATTATTACAGTAGCAAGAAACTGCTTAAGGGGTATTAAAATAACAGTAATAGGGGCACCTGGGTGGCTCAGTCAGTTAAGCGTCTGCCTTTGGCTCAGGTCATGATCCCAGGGTCTTGGAATCAAGTTCATCAGGCTCCTTGCTCAGCAGGGAGCCTACTTCTTCCTCTGCCTGCTGCTCCCCCTGCTTGTGTTCTCTCTCCGACAAATAAATAAATAAAACCTTTAAAAAAAAATAACAGTGCTCACTTTGGCAGCACATATACTAAAACTGGAAGGATACAGAGAAGATTAGCATGGGCCCTGCACAAGGATGACACGCAAATTTGTGAAGTGTTCCATATTTTTATCTCACAAAACAAACTGAGGGTGGCTGGGGGGTGGGGAGGTAAGGATAGGGTGACTGGGTTATGGACATTGGGGAGAGTATGTGCTATGGTGAGAGCTGTGAATTGTTTAAGACTGATGATTCACAGACATGTACCCCTAAGGTAAATAATACATTATATGTTAATAAACAACAGAAATTTATATCCCCCAAAAAACAAACAAATAACAGTAATAATAGTAATAGCTAACACATATAAGTTCTACTATGTTCTAGTCACTGTTTTTGGTCCTGTTTTGTTTGGGGGTTTTTTTAGATTTTTTTTTTTTTTTTTTTTTTTTTTTTTGACAGACAGAGATCACAAGTAGGCAGAGAGGCAGAGAGAGGAGGAAGCAGGCTCCCCACTGAGCAGAGAGCCTGATGCGGGACTCTATCCCAGGACCCTGAGATCATGACCTGAACCAAAGGCAGGGGCTTTAAACCATTGAGCCACCCAGGCACCCCTGGTCCTGTTTTAGGTTAGTACTCCTTAATGTTCACTAAATCCTCTTGGGTACTATCATTATCCCCAATTTAAAAACAAGAAAATATAGGACACAACTTTTTTCATTTGTCCATCTATTTATTACCAAAGATGGGATTAAACTATATACTGTTCTGAACTTGCTTTTTTCACTTAGAAATAGTTCCCTGTCAGAACATACATGTTTTTCTCATTTTTTAAAATAAGAACATTTATGTTAGCTTTATTCAGAAAGACCAAAACCTGGAAGCATCCCAAATGTCCAACAACTGATGGATAAACAAATGGTCATACATCCATACAGTGAAATACTCCTCAACAATAAAAAGAATGATGACTGGAATGCACAGTAACAAGGATGAATCTCAAAACACAACACAAAGTGAAAGAAGCCTGATAAAACAGGTATATACTCTAAGATTCCATCTACCTGGTACTCCAAAAAAGAACTATATGGACAGAAATTAGATCAGGAGGAGAGCCTGGGTGGCTGAGTCAATTAAGCATCTGCCTTCAGCTCCAGTCATGATCCCGGGGTCCTAGGATGGACCCCCACATCAGGCTTCCCTGCTCAGCGGGGAACCTTCTCCTTCTCCCTCTGCCTGCTGCTCCCCCTGCTTGTGTGCACTCACTCTCTGCCAAATAAATAAATAATTTTTTTTTAAATAAATTAGATCAGGAAGCAGGGAGAAGGGATAAATTTGCCCAAGGGAATTTTCTGGAATGATGAAAAATACTCCATATCTTGATTATAGTGGTCTTGGTTACATAACTGTCCACACTTTCCAAACTGTGTACCATTCTGTACACCTCACAAGTGTGACTTACACCTAGCAGATATAGGGGTATACTGGAGACACACCAAATGTCCATCAACAGGTGAGTGGACACACAGTGGCACAGCCCTGCCTTGGAAAACTACTCAGCAAAAAGAAATGAACTATGGACTCATGCAAAGAGCATGGGACATATCTCAGAATAACCATGCTGAGTGGAAAAATCCGGACACCAAAAGAGCCAGCTCTCTCTGATTTCATTTATTATGAAAGTCCAGAGAGTGGAATTTTGTGCAGTGACAGAAAGCAGATCAGTGGCCAGGGGGGACGGGGAGGCATCGGAGGGGTGGGAGGGGAGGATTACCAAGGAGAAGAGATAACTTCCCGGGTAGGAGGCAGGTCATGAACGTGTCCTGGTGACAATTTCACAGATATATACATGTGTCAAAATTAATCACATTATACACTTCATTCTTATTATTTATAAACATCATAAATTTACTTACAAATAATTCATGGAATTATCATGATATGTAATTATACTGTAATTTCCTTCACCATCTCCCAACTGACAGATATTTTACTTGTTTGCAGCTATTTACTAACATAAATAACACTATAATGAGTAGGCCGTGTCCACCTGTCTTTTCTCCCTTGTATGTATCCCACTGTACAAGTGAAATTACTGCATCAGAAGGTGCACCCATGTAGAATTTTGATGGAAACCCCCCAATGACCTTTGGAAAACACTGTGGCCACAAACGCTCCCCCGAGGGTGGAAGAGAGGCCTACTTCCTCCTACCATGGACCACATTAGGTGCTATTAGGTTTCACCTCTGATTTGAATCTTAAAAGCATGCTCAATATTAATTTTTTTAATTAAGATTTTTTAAAAAATTATATATTTTTTAAAGTAAACTCTACGCCCAACCTGGGGCTTGAACTCACGACCCAGGATCAAGAGTCACATGCTCCACAGACTGAGCCAGCCAGGTGTCCCTTCCTCCACATTTTTAGAAAACATTAACAAAAACATCTTCTAGAAAATTTCACGTAAGTATCTCAAAAGACTTCTTCTCATGCAACATTCATCCAGGGAGACCCAGAGAACTGTTAGGAAATTCATCTCAAGAAAACTGTCAGAAGGGGCGCCTGGGTGGCTCAGTGGGTTAAGGCCTCTGCCTTCGGCTCAGGTCACGATCCCAGTGACCTGAGATGGAGCCCCGCATCAGGCTCTCTGCTCAGCGGGGAGCCTGCTTCCTCCTCTCTCTGCCTCTCTGCCTACTTGTGATCTCTGTCTGTCAAATAAATAAATTAAATCTTAAAAAAAAAAAAAAAAAAAAAAAAAAGAAAGAAAGAAAAAGAAAAGAAAAATGTCAGAATATTGAGAAACCACCTCACACTGCCCGGAACCACATCTGAGGTGCTGAAACCCACCTCTTGGTAATAACTGGGGCCCCAGTCCCCAAAAGTGGAATGGCTTTCTGTGGGTAAGTAGGCCTTCAGCTCCCGACCCCAGGGCCCAGGGAATGTTTTGGGGGCCCAGTCACCAAAAAAAACAACTGTTCTAATGGCCTCAACATCAAGTCAGGAAAGGTGCTTCTTCTCAAACTAAGGAAGAGGAGTGGAGCTTTCACAGGATTTGGAACTCTGCAGAAGACATGGGTTCAAATCCCAGTTCACCACTGATCTCACTGTGGGACATAAGTGTCTTTACCTTGGCCTTAGTTTTCTCATCTGCAACATGGGGGTGATGATAATCCTGAATTCATGGTTGAATTCAGGTTGGACTGTCATGAGAATTAAACAGTCAGCAGAGTGCCAGGGTTAAGAACTCAGGATCTGCCGTCCAGAAGACCTGATGTGGAACTTCGGCTCTGACACTAAGTAAAGCCGAAATCTCGGGGGAACCTCAGAGACTGCTTTTCTCAAGGGCAGGTGAACGTCATGACCCAATCAATCTCAGTGGGATTTTGTGATGACTGAGAAAGATAATATATGTAAAGTGACAAACAGAGTCTGGCTCCACTGTTACATTTTTGAAATGACCCCGTATGTGTACATATGTGAAAGATAAACCTTTGAACCTACAAAATGAAAACTACTGCTTTTATTACAGGAACCTGCTTAAGAGGACTGACTTTTTCCAAATTCAAGACAAATCCTACATCATTGCCAGATGCGTAGAGTGAAGAAATGGGTTTCCTCTAAACATTCTAAGTTCTCTTACCATGAAAAAGTGACCATGGGCTGGTTGGTAAGGGAGGGGAGAGGTTAAGATTACTTTGCAAATCAAGCTGTAGACTGAGACCTCATAACCATCTGTAAAATGGTTACTGTGGAGGTTCTTGCCCTCCTGAGCAACCCCCCACCCCCACAACCCCCAGTAGCTGTGAGCCAGAAGTGACTGGTTCCCTTACCAGGTAAACGGGGCTTCGGTTGTTATCCATTGCAGGGATGCCGGTGAGGACCTCAGCTAGCACCTGGAGAGAATATGCAGTTAGCATGGTTCAGACACTCAAGCAAAAGTTCAGGCTAGAGACAGAGGCCAAGAGCAATGACTCTTCTTACTAACAAAGACGGGGAGCTCCAGGCCCTACTCTGCCATTTGCCAGTATAAACACTTGCCCAAAGTCAGGAACATGGGAATATTACTCAATACCTCCTCCAACTAAACATATCACCCAGCTGCTAATAGAAGCTTTGAATGAACAGCAAGTCAGGGAGGATGGAAACCAATGTGCATATTTTTTTTTTTAAAGATTTTATTTATTTATTTGACAGAGAGAAACCACAAGTAGTTGGAGAGGCAGGCAGAGAGAGAGAGGAGGAAGCAGGCTCCCTGCCAAGCAGAGAGCCCCATGCGGGACTCGATCCCAGGACCCTGAGCTCATGACCTGAGCCGAAGGCAGCGGCTTAACCCACTGAGCCACCCAGGCGCCCCCCAATGTGCATATTACCATCAGTTTTATATGTATATGTGTAGCCATATAAATACATAATGTATATGTTTATATATGTATACTGTATATTTATATTAAAATATGTATGTATATATAAATAATGCATGTGTAAATATGTATATTTACATGCATATACTATATACTTATATATAAATGTATACTATACACACACATTTTTGCATATATACATGTATCTACACACACATACTATATTTTAAAGATCATTTCATTTAAAAACCCATCAAAAACGGTAAGCAAGCATTGCTATGTCAGTTGCAGGAAAGGAGGAATCCATGTACATAAGTCTATTCTACACAGAAAGTCTCACTGACATTTAGATGTTTAAACATAACTTTAGAGCATGTTTCATCCTAGGCCTTTATTAACATGACCTGTTCATTAATTCACCCACTCACAGAAGGAGCAGAGCTCTACACCAGTGTGAGACACCACAACACTGACAAACCATGATGTGTGTCTTCATAAAGGGGAAAGCTGCTTTGAACAGAAATTCTCAACAGACCATAGTGGTTAAGGGCTCTCTACAGTCAGGCCTTCCTGGGCTCAAATTCTGACTCTCTTCCCTAATCACTAAAGGGCTAAAATCTGAGCCTGCATTCCTACCTGGTAAATGGTGATCTGCTGGTTGTGAATATAAGGAAGTGAGTACTCCACCCTGAATTTCAAATCTCTCTCCCACAACCTCCCTCCAAGCAAGTCGGAATAGTCACGTTTGCTGCCAAGAAATCCTCTGTCCTCAAAGGAACGACCTGATGGGTTAGTTAGACCGGCAGTGGCCAGCAGGGGGCAGCAGAGGGCACCCTGCAGCGCGTGAATGGGAGCAAGCTGAAAAGGGATTCCCCAACCAGCTCCTGGCCGGAAGGGAGGAAGAACAGGGGTAATGAATACACAGACATTCCCTTCTGCCTCTTCCACAGGCAGGCTCTGTGCTGAACCTTTTAGAGAGGCCATTTAATGCTCACAAAACAACAACAACAAGACGAACACTGAGAAATGCAGTGTTCCCAACCGGAAGGATCAGAGTTCAGAATCATACTGTCAGTTAGTGGCAGAGCTGGGAAAAAAAAGGTGAAGGGAGCCAGTGGGCACAGAATGCATAAACTAATTTTAAAAATTGTTGCATCAACAGCTGAATTAAAAAGTCAAGGGTTGAGGCGCCTGGATGGCTCAGCTGGTTGAGCGTCTGACTCTTGATTTCAGCTCGGGTCATGATTTCAGGGGTGTGTAATGGAGCCCACATTGGGCTCAGGGCTCAGCACTCAGTACAGAATCTTCTTGGGATTCTCTCTCTCCTCTCCCTCTGCCCACTCACACTCTCTCTCTTAAAAAAAAAAAAAAAAAGGAGGGGTAAACAAAGATCAGAAATGAGGGTGTGAAAGTAGGAATACCAACTACCACCACAATAATAAAGTGCAGGGTACCTGCTAACTATTTGCATTATCGTATTAGTCTCCATATTTGTCACTAACCCCTTTCACAGAGGACAAAACAGGCCCAGAGTTACAGGTCAGGTACCCAGGGTCACAGAGTTGAAAGTAACTAAGCTGGGACTCAAACCCACACTCTCACACTCTACCCTGGATTGCCTGGCAGCCTCAGGGGTCAGTCCTGCTGGTTTTTAGAGGAGCAAGAGCCTTGGCTGGCCCCACTGAGCTCCACTGAGCCACTCACAGTGGAGTTGATGGGGGCAAGGAAACCGGAAGAGCCCACGGGAGATAGGAGGAAGCAGAATCTGGCATCTAGAGGTCAGGATCAGAGCAGAAGGTGGCTCAGGGAGGCCACGAGTGGGAGAGGTGGATAGACAAGAGATGGGACAGAGAAGGAGGATGCACAGAGTTGGAGGCTAGAGAGGAGAGAGAAGTCACAGTCTAAGAGGCAGCTGTTTGCTCCTGACAAAAGCCAACCAGAGACTATCACTTTCTTCAGCCAGCATTTCCCAGACTTGGTTCCATGGGATACTGGTATGGAGAGAGACTGAGGAAACAAGGTTCCACAGTCAAATGATTTTGGGAAATGCTGCATACCATTTGCCCAGCTATGGTGAATTCACAACTAAATTAGATTAAAGGCTCACTACCATATTAAAGTCTCTGATTAATTTTATGGTAAAGAAATCTGCATGACTCTGCTTAACCCAGCATTGATCATACCTCTTTGGCCATGAAACCCTTTAAATACATCAAACCTACAGAGACCTCAAGGGTGTTCCACAGAAATATACTTTGGAGACTGCTATATTCAGACCATGAACTCCTGAGGGAAGGGCTGTGTTTGAGTTACGTTTTTATTCCCAGTGCCTGGCACACAGTGATGACAGACAGGATGGTGGTGTGAGGAGGGAGGAAGGATGCACAAGTGGATACTAAACGGACAGGTGACTGTTGAATGGATGGATATTGGAGGGACAGTTGAATGGATGACTGGACAGATGGATGGACAATGTGAGCCAACAGGATAGACCGTTAGATAGCTGGCTGGCTGGGAAAGAGAGAAGGAAAGAGCCTCACAGAAGCTGGACATTCATGAGTAACAATACTTCAAGGGCTGGCAAATTTTTTCTGTAACAGGGCTAGACTGTAAGTATTTTAGGCTTTGTGGGCCACAAACCAAATTTCTGTCATATGCTGTTTTTTTTTTAAAGATTTCATTTATTTATTTGAGAGAGAGCACAAGCAGGGGGCAGGGGCAGAGGGAGAGGGAGAAGCAGACTCCCCAATGAGCAGGGAGCCCCATATGGGGCTCAATCCCAGGACCCCAAGATCATGACCTGAGCTGACACCAGATACTTAACTGACTGCGCCACCCAGGCTGGCATCTTTTATTAGCATCTTTTATAAATGTACTATTCTTAGCTACAGGCTGCACAAAATACGCCCCAGGCCATAGTTTGCCAGCCCTTACTTTACTTCGATGGACTATATCTAGGGAGCTCTATTATATCTTCTGCTTACAAAGACGCTGTGGGAAGGACAAATGAGGACAGGCCCAAGGCCAGGCAGAGAAGGGAGCTCTTACAATTCCACAGCTGAAGATGTCTACTCGTTTTGTCAGCTGCCCCACCCTGATGAAATCTTCCGGCAGATACGCAGCTGAGGCCTGGAAAAGATGAGTCTTCATCATGGTGTATCTTGACCTTTTGTTGTCAGGACACAGGTGAGCCATTGGATGAGCCAGCTTGGGGGTGAAGGTTTGGTCTAGCAAAACATTGGAGCTGTGGAAAAGAAAGCAGAGAGAACTTTCTCACTTGGAGCTGGACAGGAAGAGATTGCCATGGAGACCCTTTCAGACAACAACTTCACAATAAGCAGCAGTGGCCCTGGCAAGTTAAGAGTCACTTTAGACCCTCTGCCTGGATTTTCTGAGCTGGTCCCGGTGAGGGAAGGGGGTGGAAACGCACTTCCACCAGCAAAGGAGGACAGAGCTGAGATTAGTTGTGCTGTCCCAGGAATGGCCTTTGGGGTGGTCAGCAAGGTACGGCCCCCCTGATCCCCACAGATGTCAAACCCTCATCAAACTCAGCTTGCCTAGACCGTGGGCTATGGAGGCTTGAGCCCCTCTAACACTGTTGTGAGCTCTGGCTCTGGCCTGACAGACTCGAGTCTAAATGCTACGATCCCTTGTGATTGGTCCTGCCCAGATCATGGGACTATGAAGAACAATAAAAACATTATTGGACCTGGGCATCTGACCTGTGGGAGTCAACACTCTCAGAAGCTACTTCAAAGGGAAAAACAAACAAACAAGAAAACAAATTACATGGATAAAAATAATCAAACTAACCCTAAACAGTTGTTTAAAAAAATAGACATCAGGGGTGCCTGGGTGGCACAGTCGGTTTAGAGTCCGACTCTTGGTTTCAGCTCAGGTCATGATCTCAGGGTTGTGGGATTGAGCCCCCCACTGGGCTCCACGCTCTTGGGATTCTCTCTCCCTCTCCCTCTTCCCCTCCCCCTCACCTGAAATAAATAAATCTTAAAAAAAAAAAAAAAAAAAAAACAGGCATCAATTCCAATATCCACTATTAGGGGTAGTTAAGTAAATTATGGGCCAATCCCTTCAACAGAAAACTAAGAAGTCACTAAAAATGATGTCATGCCACATGAGGAAAGGTTTGCCTTGTTTAAATAAAAGGGTAAGAAAGAAAACGTGAATTGGTAAGCAGACACAGTGCCCCCTTAGGGTTAGGACTTCGTGTGGGCAATGGTTGAAGAAGTCAGGGCACCAGGGCCAGAATGACCTCTCACCCTCTCACCCTTTCATTTCCTTTCTTGCTATTACAATTGTCTGTGTGATCAAGCAAGAATCAGGGAGGAAAAAAGAGGACAAGGCTTCTACTAGCCAAATGGAAAACTTGGAGGAAGTATGAGTTCTATGGTTTCAAGGTCAGTTGTGCCAGATTTTCTGGTATTTTCTGGAGTCTCTCCATGCTGCCAGTCTCCAGACAGGACTCTTGTTGTCCTCATGTCCCAGGGAGCATGGTGCTAAGATACTGGGTTGCACACCTACCCTGCAGGAAGCTTCCCTGACATGAATTGCTTTTACCAACAGATACATAAGCAGGGGGTGCGCGTCCAGGAAGATGCTGAGTGAGGAGCTCAAAATCCTAGGGGCCTTGGCCCAAAGCTCCAGGATCAGGTCCAGACCAGCTGCTGGGTTGGAAGTAAAAGGCATCAGGGATGTGGGGTATGCGCTGGGAAAACACCAGCTCAAAAAGACAAGCACGGTGACAGGGAGGCAGTGTGTGGGGACAGCAGAAACCCTGAGTTTTGAGGGAATAACAAAGAAAGATAGAAGAGACCCAGGAGAGGTGGGTGGGAGGAGCCATCCAAGGGCAAAAGAGACCGAGGGAGAGGAAGGGGCGCAGGATGTGTGTGGCTGGACCCCTGCAGTGCAGGCCCTCGAGACCCCCTCCCTCACCTCTTGACATTGCCATGGATGATCTCCAAGCTGTGCAGGTGCCCCACAGCACGAAGCAGCCCAGAGCAGATGCTGGCGCGCTGGGGCCAGAGGAGGGCGTCTGTGCCTCCCTAAATTAAAGAAAAAGGGAGAGAATCAGTCACACCTCTGCCTTTTCCAAGTCCCAATGAGCTCCCAGCTCCCGTCTCTCCTCCAGACCATCCCATCCTCTGTGAGGGGGCTCAACCAGCATGGTGTACTGGCAGGGTACCATTCTGACATCAGCAGACCTCGATATAAATCCCAGCTCAGACACGCACTAGCTGTGTGACTCTGGGAAAGACGCTCAATGTCCCTGAGCCTTGATTTCTGCTTTAGCTATAAAATGAAAGTGTTAACCCCATGCCTCTCTAGGGTTGCTCTAAGGACTCAGAGGACAATATGGTAGGGGGTATATGGTATATGAGTATACGGTACACACCTAGTATGGTGCCCGCCACACAGTGGGTGCTCAGTAACCTGCAGCTGTTTTTATCACGACTATACAGTGGCAGGTCTGGAATTTTCCTTTAGGAGAGGGCTCCTGGGAGAGGGGATGAGGAGCTTGTGTTAGCACACTAAGCACATGGGCCTAATGGCAATTTTATGTGTATTTGGGGAGACCTCATGGGGGCTGGTGGGGATTACAGGGTGAGCTAAAACCCTCACCATCCCCCAGGCACTGTTGTTCTAGGACTGAAACTCCAGGCTCAATCACTACTTATTTTTTAAGCCCCATCATAGGTCCCACATCCTCTGAGAGCTGGCCTTGCTTGTAGATTCCTTCTCAAAAACTCTGGAATTGGGGCACCTGGGTGGCTCAGTGGGTTGGGCCGCTGCCTTCAGCTCAGGTCATGATCTCAGGGTCCTGGGATCGAGTCCCACATCAGGCTCTCTGCTCAGCAGGGAGCCTGCTTCCCTTCCCCTCTCTCTCTGTCAAATAAATAAATAAATAAATCTTAAAAAAAAAAACTCTGGAATTTACAGCCACATGAACCCTGTTTAAATTCCAGCCCTGACACCTGTCAGCTGTGTTCCTTTGGGCAGGTTGCTTTGCCTCTCTGCGCCAGAAACTCCTTTTTTTGGAAAACAGCGGGGAGAGGGGGGATACCTCTTGAGTTGTAGCTAGGCCTGAAGGGGACAAGTGTAAAACCTTTATCGTGGTGTTTTGCACACAGCAAGAGTGTAGCAAACCTAAAAATCATTATTATACCATGAATAACCGTTTTGTCTGGTCTCTGTTAAGGGAAGCAGTAATTCTCTTGCAGAATAAATCTTCCTCCTATTTGAGGATTTTATGGGAGGGAGATTGTTTTTAAAATTGTAGTTTTAGGGGCTCCTGGGTGGCTCAGTGGGTTAAAGCTCTGCCTTCAGCTCAGGTCATGATCTCAGGGTCCTGGGATCAAGGCAGGGAGCCTGCTTTCCCTACCCCACCCCCCACTCCACACCCTGCCTCCTTGTGATCTCTCTGTCAAATAAATAAATAAAATCTTTTTAAAAATTGGGAGTTTTAATTGGTATTATGCTCACATGCTGTAACATGCAAAAGGTACTAAAGGGCATAGAGTAAAAATTCCTCTCCTTTCCCACGCCCTAGCTACCTAGGTCACTTCCTCAGAGGCAGCCAAGATACCAGTTTTTTTTATCTTTCCAGAGATAGCCCATAAGGACACAAGCAAATAGCTATATAATAGAATAGCATTTTTAGCAAATAAAAATTTGCTTCTACTTCTCCATACTCTGTATCTCTTAATTACTTTTCTTGTCCTATTGCCTTGACTATCACCCCCAGAACAATGTTAAATAAAATTAGTACTATGGGATACCTTTGTCTTGCTCTCGTCAAATAATTTTTTCGTAGGTTTTTACGTGAAGATGTGTAGCCAGATCTTATCTATTCCAGCCTAACTTCTCTCCTGATGTCCCCTCTCCCCTCCAGAAGTCCCTAACTGGATGCTATCTGGTTCTGTTCTCTGACCATGACCCAGCCCCTTACCTGACCCTGGAGTCTGTCCTGTAAAGAGCCATTTGCCATGTACGGGTAGATCAGGCTGCAAAGCTGATTTCCAGTGCAGAAGCCCAGCAAAGGTAAGACGTTGGGGTGGCAACATCTGAAATCACATATTAGTGCAGAGGTGAGGAGTCAGACAGAAAGAATAAACAGACTGCTCTAATTCCTCACCTCCCACCCCTCTTCTGCCCCCTCTACCCATGAGGTCACCAGTGAATTCCCAGATACCAAATGCTCTGATCCCTGAAGACCCAGTACCAGGGTAGAGAGATGAAAGCTGCCTGCCTTCAACAAGCATGAAGTCAAGGAGCTCAGACCTACCCTACCTCACTGCTCTGCTGCACAGAACACCCAAACCAGCCCATCTTCTAGAAACAGAGGCTTAGAGGTTAAGGAACTTGCTCACGATCATGACCAGCATGCAGGGAAGGCAGGATCAGATTGCAGGGCTGCTGGGACTCCCAGGACTGGGTTCTTCCCTGAAATCCTCTTCTCCTAGGTTCTGAGTCACTGTTCCCTCCTGACTCTCTTCCTACCTCTCTGACTGCTTTCCCCTGGCTTTTTTCACCAAGACTCTCCTCCTTTGCCTTCCTCTGAAAGCTCAATACCTCCGGCTCAGCTCATCATCTTGTTTGATCAGCTATGTCTCCAGGTATGCTCCCCCAAAATCTCTCATTGCAGCCCCTTCCTAAGCTCTAGAACTGAATGTCTGTTTGCATTCTGATGCTCAGGTGAAAAACTTCGACTCAACAGGTCCCAAACCCACTCGGTGCCCAGTTGTTTGGGATAACAAATCCCCAAAAGGCACCTATGCAGTCTCTATGCAGTTTCCTGGAAACCTCCTTACCTCCCCACCTAAATGGTCAGCATTCATGGTCATAAACAGTTTTCCAACTGTCCCTTTCATTCACCCCTCCTCCACCCTGAATCAGACCCTGATGGATGCTCCACAGGACTATTATAATGGACTCCTGGCCAATCCCTCCTGTCCTCCTCCACTCCCTGCAGGCCATAATACTGCACTTTTCATACTCAAGAGAGTCATTTACACTCAATCCCTTCTGGACCATAAACATTCCCAAGGCAGGGGCTGTGTATCTTCCCTAAGACCAAAAAAGGCCTTGGCAACCCACAGCTGCCCAGTCAATGAATGGGATGTCTGTCAACTCGGGGAAGTACTTTGCAAAAATGGAAAGGGGAATTATACTTTCATTTTTTGATTAAATATGTGTGTGCTTATTCATACACAGGTACAAATAGAGAAAAGATTAAAGAAAATATATTGAAATACTAACACAGAAGTAGTCATTTATAGGTACTACGGAAAACAGGTGACTTTTTTTTTCTTATTTATTATTTTCTTGAACTCTTAAGACACTCTACACTAATCACACATTCCTCGCCCAAGGCTGCGTGTTGGTAGAGAGCAACTTGCCAAGGTTGAATGACAGTGGATGTCCAGCGCCTGACAGGTGCCAGACAGGCCTTTGTTAAATTCATCAGTCAGTGATGGCAGAGCCAGAACAAGTCTCCCCACGTCCTTCCCGTTCTTTTTGCCAGTCCCCTGCCAGCTCCGGGACAGGCAGGCTCACTTCCCTTCTCAGCCTCAGTTTCCCCATCTGTAAAATGAGCAGGTTTGAGGAGGGCTTTTGAAGGTCTTTATTGCTCAGGACTTTATGGCTCAAAATTTCTCTGTTGGGGTGCCTAGGTGGCACAGCCGGTTGAATATCAGACTCTAGTTTCCCCTTCGGTAATGATCTCGCTCCACGCAGAGTCTGCTGGAGACTCTCTCTCCCTTTCTCTCTTCCCCTCCCTGCTCTCTCTCAAAATAAAGAAATAAATCTTTTTTAAAAAAAAAGTCTCTGCCAAAGGCTAGACAGTAAATATCTTAGACTTTGTAGGTCAATATGGTCTCTGCGGCAACCACTCAACAGTGCACTATCCCACACAAACAGCCAGAGAGAAGACAGAGATAAGTGTAACTGTTCCAATAAAACTTTATCATGGACATGGAAATCTGAATTTCATATACTTTTCATGTATCATGAAATCTTCTTCTCATAATTATAATGGAGAACCCATTCTTAGCAATCAGACTACACACACACAGGCATGGCCTGATCTGGCCCACTGGGCATCATTTGCTAAGTCCTACTCTGGGGCAACACCGTTTTGAGATGGATTTGCCATTGGAGTTGGAAACAGTAAATCTCTGACCATCTCAAAAAAACAGGATAGAAACAGATTTCTTCCACCATGGAAGGAAAGAGCTGGGCCAAGCGAGCCAAGAGAATTTGATAATTCTAATCCATGCATATAGGTGCTTCAGAGAAAAAGCATGGACTACGAAGCCAGACCAACCTAGGTTCAAATTCTAGCTCTGCTACTTACCAGCTGTGCGATCTTGGACAAGACACTTAACCTCTCTGGGCCTCAATTTGCACATGTACAAAACAATGCTGATAGGAGCAGCAATGTTACAAGGTTCTTATGAGGATTCAGTGAATTTTTACATGTGGAATTTTAAGACATGCCTGGCATACAGGAAGCACTATCTCAAGGTTAGCCGTCATCATTAAGTAAAGTATTTTCCAGGGACGCCTGGGTGGCTCAGTTGGTTAAGCAGCTGCCTTCGGCTCAGGTCATGATCCCAGGGTTCTGGGATCGAGTCCCGCATCGGGCTCCTTGATCGGCATGGAGCCTGCTTCTCCCTCTGCCTCTGCCTGCCTCTCTGTCTGCCTGTGCTCACTCGCTCTCTCTCCCTCTGTCTGTCTGACAAATAAATAAATAAAATCTTTAAAAAAAAAAAAAAAAAAAAGTAAAGTATTTTCCAAAGGGGAGGCTTACCTGCGACAAATTTGTACCTCTGCCTGGAAGAATTTTTCGACTGATCCTGGACCTGAGTAGGCCACCTGTGGGAAAAGACAATGAAACATGAAAATCCAGGCTCACCAGTAGAACTTCCACCCCTTACTTGAAACCAAGAAGTGCTCGCCTCTCTGAGCTTCTTGAAGACAAATGGTGTGCCATGCCTTTGCCCTTTGTAGATGTCAGCAAAGGTCCCCTCACTGATTTTGTGGTTTTGGTTGAAGTTTTCAGTTGCCTGGACCACATCTGCCTCACTCCAGAAAAGGCTGTCTTCAGCTTGGCTCACAAGTGTTTCCTGCTTAGGAATGGAGGTACTAAAGCCCTGGGAATGCAGACAGAAGAGATGGAGATTAGTATGGGATTAAAATGGAAACTATTTTTTCCCTACTACCTCAGGGAATCTTAGCTCATCAAAGCTGAAGAGGTGGGGGAATTCATCTTGTCCAGTGAGGAGAAATGGTCCTTTATAGGACATGGATAGGGCCCGGTCAAATCCCAGCTCTGCCTCTAACTGGCTCCGTGACCTTGGGGAAGCAGCTTAACCTCTCTGAACCTTAGTTTCCAGAGCAGCAAAAATGAAGATAACCATAGTACTCCGGAGCTTAATCCTGCAGACCAATTAAAATGTGAATATTCCTGGCACGTGGCTACGGTTTTTGCTTTGTCTTTTTCCCCAGTTTACAAAAGTGAGAACCAAGGGGGTCAGAGAGCTAAGGTGAGGTCACACAGCTGGTCAGCAGCTGAACTGATGCCCCAGGTCCTACACATGGTATACATGCTGGGAAGCAGGATCTAGGTTCACACAAACAAATGCAATTCTGTGTGAGTCTCTGAAAAGCAGCTCTCCCTCAGTCACGTACCTTCTTAAAAATAGGTGTACAGAGGTTTAACTTTTTTTAAGTTATCTATGCTCTTACAGTTTTTGAAAATTAGAGGGTGAATACCATCCACGATCCCATTATCCACTGAACTGCTATGAGAGTTTAAAGTATTTCTTATAAATTAGATACACGGGATTTCTTTTCCTTTTTTTTTTTTTTTTTTTTAAGATTTTATTTATTTATTTGACAGAGAGAGAGAGAGAGATCACAAACAGGCAGAGAGAGAGAGGGAAGCAGGCTCCCTGCTAAAGAGACAGAGAGGGAAGCAGGCTCCCTGCTAAACAGAAAGCCTAATGCGGGGCTTGATCCCAGGACTCTGAGACCATGACCTGAGCCAAAGGCAGAGGCTTAACCCACTGAGCCACCCAGGCACCCCAGGATTTCTTTTTAAAATCAGGATCATGCCATACACATAGTTTTGTCTTCTGGTGATTTCACTTAACACTATACCATGATCAGTCCACCAATTAGTAAATGATCTTTGAAGATTAGTAATTATGTATTAAAAAACAAAACAAAAACATGCTTAAGTGCTCGTCTCCTTTATGGAAGAGTCTCATTAACCAGACCCATGTAGCATTGGCTTTTCTGCTAGGCACCCTGCCCAGGATACTTTTAGAGGCCCACAAAAATATTTTGATTTCTTTTAAAGCCAGAAGAATAAGAGTGAACTTTTAGAGTCAAAGAAATTGTTTTAATTTTTTAATACAGGTTGGATTGGGTTCATCTTTGTGCAGTGCAATTGTAAAATATATTCCCAGATTTACCTCTTTTTTTTTTTTTTTTTTTCATGAAGGAGAGAAAAGGCCCACAAAGGCAAAAGTGTCTAAGACCCTAAAGGTCACATGTGGTCCTGGACCCAAGTCACTGCAAATTCGGGATAATTCAGACATGTATGGGGTGGGAAAGGGTTAGAAGAGAGGTGGTTTGTAAGCAAATGACTTAGTATACATGTAACCAATATATTTTGTGGGGAGAAAGATACCATGTATCAGTTCCCATCAAACACAAAGAATGGAAAAGCACATTTAAAAACATGTATTTGTGTAAAGGGCACCCCCAATGCCAGGGCCCCAGGCCCTAGCTGCATTGATAGCCTGCATTTAGTCTTGGAAGCTTGGAGTAATTCCTTTCTCCCTATCCCCTTAACCCCTAGCCCGCATTTTGGTCTTTTTTTTTTCTTCCCATTTTATTCATTTATGTCATCTCTATACCCAACATAGGGCTCGAACTCATGATCCCAAGATCAAGAGCTGTAAGCTCTCCTGACTGAGCCAGCCAGGAGCCCCAGCACATTGCATTTTTGAGTGGGAGCCACAGCTGGGGGTTGGGGGAGGAAGGTGGTATTCCCAGATTTACCTTTGAATCGGATGAAACAGGAAAGTCAGTTTTTAAGGAATGAGGGTCATCTGCAGAAGGAGGCGGGAGGTTGGCTCTGGCTGGAGCACGCCCTGAAAGGGAGGGACCATGGGTCTGGCCGTGCCCTAGAAAAGAGGAAGACAGGAGGGGTTGGCAACCAGTTCCCACACCAATTTCTCCTTCATTCCACAAACACTTTTTGTCACCAATGACACCTGCTATTTCCTGACACCCCCACGGGCCAGCCTATACGCTCCTCACGAGCCACCTTAGTGACACTCTGTGACAGCCCCCAAGTTTGGTTCCATATATGATTCCCACTGGGCCAGGGGAGAAGTAGAGGCACTGGAGGTGGCTACTGGCTCAGGGCCACTCAGCCAGTAAGTGGCAGGGCCAGGCTTCGGATGGACATCCATGTGACTTCCAAGCCCTACTCTGGCCCACCTCCCGCACAAAGAGCAATGAAGGACATAGAGGTGATTAACGGCGGAGCCCGCCTTCCGGAAAACTCCATTGCAGCAGCAATGGCCATAACCAGCCTCCAAGGGCAGAGGCAGCAGAGAGGCCACCCAAGCAGGTTGGGAGGCCAAGGAGGGTTTCACAGAGGATTTCAAAAAAGTGGATAGCGGGCACTGAAGGAGTAGGACTGACTGTGGGGAGGTATGAGAGCAGGCAAGCCCAGGCATGCAGAAATTACTCAGGCATGCCTAGCTAGCAAACACCACTGTCACACAAGGCCCTGCTCTAAATGAGTCAATGTGTTAAGTCTCTTAATCATGATGACAATCCTAGGAGACAGGTACTATTACCATGTTCTCTTTATAGATGGTGAAACTGAGGCAGAGAGAGGTAAAGAAACCTTTCTAAGGGCACACAGTCAGTGGCTCTAGAGTCCATGGTTTTGTTTTTTTGTTTTGTTTTGTTTTTAGGCAGGCTCCATGCAGGGCACCCAGTGCAGGGCAGGGAGCCCAAGGCAGGGCTTGAACTCACAGCCCTGAGATCAAGACCTGAGCTCAAATCAAGAGTTGGCAGCTCAGCTGACTGAGTCAATCCAGCATCCCCAGAATCCGTGCTCTAAACCCTTAGAGAATGAAGAAGATTCGGGAGAGAGAGGGCTTGAAGAGTAGTTTGGGGTCACGTAAAAGCCAGGTTAAAGAAGTGACATTTCTTCGAGGGGCACCAGAAAAGGATTAACCTGAACACTAACAAGGCAGTCTGGAGTCTGATGAATTAGAGTGGGTGCAAGCCAGGGTGGAGATGGCATGAGGGACGAGCTGTGGTGGCCGATCCACGCAGGAACAGGCCTTGGCCAGAAGCCAGAAGCTTCAGATGTCATCATCTGGGATGGCCTCTGAGTAACTGGGCACCAGCCCTCCAAGGGAACCTGGCCTTGACCCTAGGGTGGCTGGCCCAAGCCTCCTATTTCAGGTATTTCTGGTTTATAACATCAGGAAATGAGGGATTAATCTGGAACTTTGGCCATAAAAAAGAAAATTAATTCGGAAGACTGAAAATAGCACCCTGATGAAGCTAGAATCAGGCTTACTAAACTATCAGCCGAGGCAACTGATAAAACAAAGCTCACCTAACGCTGGCTAAGCCTCTTTCATCCTCACAGAGCCCAAGAGGAGGGGCAGCCTAAACCTCTCTCTGAGTCCACGGTTCTAGACCTCTAGACAGCTAAGAGCCCCACCACACTCTCAAATCCATGCCCACATCCACCCAAGCTTCCCAGGGGCTGCTCCCCTGTGACTAAGTGTGGAGGGGACAAGAAGGGGAGATCCAGGGCCCTGTTCTCCCTAAAGACACCAGGGGAGCCTGCCTTAGACACTCCCACTCAACCTGCCCACCTTCTCTCCTTCACCCAGACCCCAAGCCTCCTCCAGCTTCACCCAGCTCCTTCCCTATTTTCTCTCAGGCCTTTGTCCTGTAAAAATCCTCCTGCTTCTCAGGTGATCTTGTCCAATACAGGCCTCTGTTGGCCAGACCAGAGACCTCTGCTGACACACCACTGCTGCCTCTAACCACACCCTTCCTTCTCTCAGCCTTGGCTCAATACCCCTGGCTTGGGTCCCCAAACTGTGGTCATGTTTATCTCTCTCCTAATTGTTAGCTGTGTCTCTGTGCCGCCTCACTGTGAGTGACTTGAAGTTTTTCTTTCAATCGGCTTTAATTCACACATGATGTATTTACCCTTGAAATCCCCAGAGTTTTTTACGCGTGAGATATACATCTTTTCTAACATCCGAGCTCTCTTGAATCACGGGGATCCAGGGTCCATGCCCTGGGGACCGCTGCTCTAGACTACTCCATTTCCCTCCTGCTTCTCCTCTCAAGTTCTGCCCTATGCTGGCCCCACCCAGAGTTGGCCTCAGGATGGGGTTCTCACTGTGTGGATGGTCCCTCTCCCTTTGCCCATTGACCGGCAGGCCAACACTGGCTTCACATAAATCATGACTTTCTGGCTGGCTTGACGCCTGGGATTCTCCTGAGATTGGGAGGGTGTCACCGAGGTCTGCTCTTGTGACATATGAGGGCTACTAGTTGAAGGAGGAGCTCTTTATCCCTGTGGTTTTGGGGAGAAATTGAATGGGATTGGAGCCAGTGCCGCAAAACTGACAAATCAGATAAGAACTAGACTTGCTTTGTAAACGTTTGGTGGAAGCCCTGGGTCAGGGAAGACACTCAGCTTCACACATGTCCTTTCCAAAGCAATCACCCTCCATGTGCCAAAACTTTCACTAGGATAAACATTTCCTGCGGAAGTCTTTCTGGAATGTCAGCTTTCCCAAGCAGAATACACCAACTCTTGTTCTGCTGGGCTGGGTCACTACAGGCATGAGTCAAGAACACTGGGGAGGGAGGTTGCTGCATCCTGCCCTGGAGCTCCCCACCCGCTTTGTCCACATCAGTGCAAAGGCCTCTCCAGATGAGGCTGGTTTCTGCAGTAGCCCTACACAAGGAACACCAGAGTTGGTAACCCCTATCCCCTCCTCCATCTGGGCCAGCATTCCCCTAGAATTTCCCTGCTTTACTGTAATGTTTCTCTTTGGCCATCAACCAGTATCACCTTTGCTTGAGGACCACTTTCCTTTATTTTTAACTGCTGATCACAGCTCTGCCCTGGTTTTTGTTTTTTATCTTTAGCTACAGTTAACAGTTCAGACTTCCTGGCCTAGAATTATTTTCCCAGCTTCAGCCTATCTGGGGTGTCCAGAACACTGCTAATATTAACTAACAGTTGATGGGCACCTAATGGTAGCAACACTGACATGTTGCCATAGCAACTATGACATGTTGACATAGTCTCTCGTTACTGTGCCTGATTTTTTTAAGATTTTACTTATTCATTTAGAGAGAGACAGCACACGTGAGTGGGGAGAGGGGCAGAGGGAGAGAGAAAATCTCAAACAGACTTTGCACTGAGCGAAGAGCTCAATGTGGGATTCAATCTCACAACCCCAAGATCACGACTCCCCGAAATCAAGAGTCGGTCGCCCAACCAACTGAGCTACCCAGGCACCCTTTTATCTTTTTAGATAAAGAAACCGAGGTATAGAGAAGCTAAGTAATTCTCCTGCCAGGAACTGAGAGGTGGGATTCAAATACAGGTTTGTCTAATGCACACACCCAGGTGCGCTCCTCTAGGCCACTGCTGACCCCGGCTTCAGGAACAGCATCAATGAACTGAGATTTCTTGGATTTGGGAGCTTCAGCACACCACTCGGAGCCTACAGCAGAGCAGAAGGGAGGCCAGGCACCCGGGGAGAGGTGGTGAGAAGGGACACACGGGTGTAAACAGTGTGAATAATGGTACCTCTCCCCCGAGCCCCGCCCCCCCATCGCCCGACACTGCCCCAGGGAAGACATCTGCAGGCTGAGTCCTTCCATCATTTGACAAACTGTCCCCAAACCCTTCCCTGGGCACAAGGGGGTGGGAGCCCAATCTGAAGTGGTCTGAAAGGCTCTGGGACAGCAGTGTGGTTGGTGTTAAGGACAGAGGCATTTAAACCACACTACTCAGATGTGACTTCCTACTTTCGTGACCTTGAGCAAATCACCTCAGGTGCTGTGGAACAAAGCAGCAAATGTGTGAGGGGCAGAGGAGAGGAAGGTGAGGAGGTGGGCAGGCAGCACCAGTCACCACCCCACACACACAGCTGCCATGGGCAGTACGGAGTGGAGAGGTCATCAGGTTCTCAGCTGGAACCAGCAGTAGGACCCACCTGTGCTCGGGACTCAGGAAACCACAGGGAAAATACCTGGGTCCCACAGCATGTGACCTTAGCGGGCTGTGTAACTTCTCTATGCCTCAATTGCCTCATCTGTAAAATGGAATCACCATACCTAACTTGTACAGCTAACTGATTTAAAATATTTAAAAAACAAAAAAACAGTAATAAGCAGTTTATATTCTGTTGGTATCTGACTTTTTTTACTTTTTTTTTTTTAAAGATTTTATTTATTTATTTGACAGAGAGAGAAATCACAAGTAGGCAGAGAGGCAGGCAGAGAGAGGGGGAAGCAGGCTCCCCACTGAGCAGAGAGCCAGATGGAGGGCTCGATCCCAGAACGTTGGGATCATGGCCTGAGCCGAAGGCAGATGCTTTAACCCACTGAGCCACCCAGGCGCCCATTTTTTTTTACTTTTTAAATTCAATATATTGTGAGCATGTCTCCATGTATGTATATACATCCACAACATTTTTAACAGTGTTGTATTGTTCTGTCATTAACTTTACCATCCTCCTTGTTTTTTTTCAAATTTTTGCTATTATATGCTGAGCTGAATATCCTGATAGATAAAACATTTCCTTAAATACATTTTCTTTAAATTAAAAAATTAATTTAATTTAAAATACCTGGGCCTGGAAAGGAGACTGGCCCCACAGACGGCCCCTTTTCCTGTTCTTCTTCAGTGTTTCTTACAGAAGCTGCCAACGGCCCTCCTGGCTTCACAGCGTCTGGGAGGTCTAGGAAAGAAGACTTGATTTCAGGAACTGGTTTCCATGAAGCAAGGTAGAAAGACAAAAAGCAGCTAATACTCAGTGAAGTGGGAAAGCCATCAAGAGGTGAGGTCTACAAATCAGAGATCCGGGCTCTGTTCCTGGCTCCATCTTGAATTCACTGTGGCCGGTTAAGTTCTTCCCCTCCCGGCCTCAGCCTCCCCATGTATGTACTGGGGACACATGACAATTTCCTGTGATGGGTCCGGCTCTGACACTGAGTCACCCAAAACTAGCTTCCAATCCTACCAGCGCTGTGACCTTAGACAAGACTCTCCTCTGAGCCTGTTTCCTCAGCTATAAAGTAGAGAGGGTTAGGATGCCTGTGTAGGTCAGTGGGTTAAGTAAGCATCTGCCTTCGGCTCAGGTCATTATCCCAGGGTTCTGGGATTGAGCCTCGCATCAGGCTCCCTGTTCAGTGGGGTGTCTGCTTCTTCCTCTAACCCTTCCCCCCACCATGCTTTTTCTTGCTCACTCGCTTGCTCACTTGCTCTAGCTCTATCTCAAATAAATAAGTAAATAATCTGGAGAGGGTGCCTATCTAAAAGGGTTGTTAAGAGGAAGGTAATGGGAACATAGACTTGGAAGAGCTTTTCATCGACTATACATTTCCCCAAACATGGGAGGAAGTTATACATCTTCACCCCACCAAGTCCCTAGGGGAGCCTCTACATAAGAAAGCCTGGTTGGGGGCGCCTGGGTGGCTCAGTGGGTTAAGCCGCTGCCTTCGGCTCAGGTCATGATCTCAGGGTCCTGGGATCGAGTCCCGCATCAGGCTCTCTGCTCAGCAGGGAGCCTGCTTCCTCCTCTCTCTCTGCCTGCCTCTCTGTCTACTTGTAATCTCTCTCTGTCAAATAAATAAATAAATCTTTAAAAAAAAAGAAAAGAAAAGAAAAGAAAGCCTGGTGGTCCTATAGCTTCCCCTTCCACAAGCATGGAATCATGTCTTACAGATGGGGATCCTGCAAAGAGCCCCAAAGAGCACTAAGCATGCCACACCCAGCTGCGCAGCCTTCAAATCCTCATAAGCTGTTTGCATTTCATCCCCACTAGAAATGAGGAAACTGAGGCCTGAGCAGGTTAAGTGGCCGGCCAAAGATCACAAAGATCACACAGCCTGGACAGGCAGGACTGGCCAAAGAAGTCTGGCTGGAGGTTCCCTGGTTCTTGACAAGAATCTCTTCCCCTTTGCACCAAGGTGAGAAACCCCAAAGGTGGTGTGAGGGCGTATCTACACCGGCTCCCGACCAGCTCCTCAGAGCCTGCATGTAGTCTGTGACACAGCTTCCTCTCGCCTCCCCCACCACTGTCCTGGCATCGTCTTCAAGGGCCAGCAGCCGCCTCCATCTGGGGCAGCCTCCAGACCCCTGCCCAGGCCACATCTTGCTAAAATACAACTCTTGTCTCTTCACTTCCCTGTTTAAAGCCTTTATGAACTCCCACAGTCCAGATGAAGCGCACACTCCTCTCCCAGATCCTTATATCTCCCCATTAACTTCCAGACCAAACCCAAAGTCCCAAACCCTGCATTCAAAGCCCTTCACCATCGGGTGGTCTGGGGCGGACCCATATTTGAGAACCACAGAAACAGCGGTCCTGGAATTCTAGGGCCAGCCTCCATCTTGCTCGCACATGCACCAGGTGGGGCTAGGATGAAACATCTCCAGCCTTTGAGTCTCCCTCTGGTAGCAATTCCTCTAACAGGTAAACTGTGTCTCTCTTGAAACAAAACCCATTGTTACCAAGAGGCCAAGCTTTTCAAACCCAAGCTTTAGGACTAGAATAATAATGCCTAAGAATACATGGCACTACGCTTGTAAGGAACCACAGAGACTGATTTTCACGATAATTTCTGGTGGCTGACAGAATTGTCCGCATTTTATTTTTAAGCACATTGAGGTTCAGATAGGTGAAATGATTTGTCTCCAATCAAACAACTGGTAAGATTCAAAGCTAGGGCTGGTTTCACTGCCCCCGCTGGACTGGCTCAGCAGAAGTACTGGGACACCAGTGTTGTGCGCCCCTGAAGCCCCCGAGGCCCCTCTGCAGGTGGCACTACACCGGGGGCTGCCTGCACAAGTAGAAGAGGGTGGAAACATGGGAAGAAAGGCTACAGGGAATGCACAAAAGTAGTGAGGAGGCTGAGTGGTGGATGATGGGTGACTTTCTCCTTCCCTGACAATGACTTACTATGATCTCTTAAATGACTGAGCCACCCAGTCATCCAGGCACCCCTTATTATCTCTTAAATAAAATCGGGGTGCCTGTGTGGCTCAAAGGATTAAGCCTCTGCCTTCAGCCCAAATCATGATCTCAGGGTAGGGACTGAGCCCCATGTGGGGCTCTCTGCTCAGCAGGGAGCCTGCTTCCCCCTCTCCCTCCTCCTGCCTCTCTGTCTACTTGTGCTCTCTCTCTCTTTCTCTCTCTCTGTCAAATAAATAAATAAGATCTTTTAAATAAGTATAAAAATAAAATTATCTTATGAATGAAGTAGTAGGGCCACCTGACTGGCTCAGCTGGTGGAGCGTGGACCTCTTGATCTTGGGGTGAGCTCTGAGACCCAGGGTGGGTATAGAGTTTCCTTAAAAATAAAATCTTTTTTTTTTTAAGATCTTATTCATTTATTTTAGAGAAAGAGTGAACGAGAAAGAGTGAATGCCCAAGTCGGGGTGGTGGGGGGCTGCATGGAGGGAGAGACAGGCTCCCTACTGAGCAGAGAGCCCGATGTAGGGCTCAATCCCAGGTCTCCAGGATCATGACCAGAGCCAAGGGCAGACACCCAACTAACTGACTGAGCTACCCAGGTGCCCTAAAAATAAAATCTTAAAAAACAGAAGTAGTGGCGCGTCTGGGTGGCTCAGTGGGTTAAGCTTCTGCCTTCAGCTCGAGTCATGGTCTCAAGGTCCTGGGATCCAGCCCCGTATCGGGCTCTCTGCTCAGCGGGAGCCTTCTTCCTCCTTTCTCTGCCTGCCTCTCTGCCTACTTGTGATCTCTCTCTGTCAAATAAATAAATAAAATCTTAAAAAAAAAAAAAAAAAGAAGTAGCAGAGCTGAGCTGTTTAGAGTTCAGGTTCCGGAATGGAAACCAGCTCTGTTGATCTCATACCTCTTTCCCAAGGATTAAATGACACAGTGTGTATGACCTGCTCAGCTCTAACACAGAAACATCATGGTTGTTGCTATTATATTTTTAAAGTATCAGCTATCTCTTCAACAGCCCACATATTGAGTGTGAGGAGGGTAGGACGGGAGTCTTTCAGTTTTCATTTAACAAAACTTTGAATTATTCACACTGTTTTTAAATAATTTATTTTATATATTTTTTTATTGTGGTAAAATACTCATGACATGAAATTTACCACCTATGCCATTTTTTTTTTAAAGATTTTATTTATTTATTTGACAGAGAGAGATGACAAGCAGGCAGAGAGGCAGGCAGAGAGAGAGAGGAAGCAGGCTCCCTGCTGAGCAGAGAGCCCGATGTGGGGCTTGATCCCAGGACCCTGGGATCATGACCTGAGCCGAAGGCAGAGGCTTTAACCCACTGAGCCACCTATGCCATTTTTAAGCCCACAGTTCAGTGGCCATTACATCCATTCAGACTGTTGTTCAACCATCACTGCCACCGACCTCCAGAACCTTTCCGCTTTCCCAAACTGAACTCTGTCCCCATTAAAAACCAACTTCCCGGGATATCTGGGTGGCTCAGTCAGTTCAGTGTCCGCCTTCGGCTCAGGTCATGATCCCAGAGTTCTGGATTGAGTCTCACATTGGACTCCCTGCTCAGCGGGGAGCCTTCTTCTCCCTCTGCCTCTTCCTGTGCTCCCCCTGCTTGTGCTCACTCATGTGCTCTCTCTCTCTGACATATAAATAAATAAAATCTTAAAAAAAAAAAAAATGAAAAAGAATACTTCCCATCCCTTCCCCCACAACCCCTGGCACCTACCATTCTTTCTGTCTCTAGAAATGTG
The DNA here is from genome assembly GCF_030435805.1 of Mustela lutreola. NCBI lineage: Eukaryota > Metazoa > Chordata > Mammalia > Carnivora > Mustelidae > Mustela > Mustela lutreola. The sequence goes on along the minus strand of NC_081291.1, from coordinate 52,234,008 downwards.
ACTGCTCGCTTAAGTTTTTTAACTTGTGTGGGTGTTTTGTTTTGTTTTGTTTTCACTGTAACAGCAACTAAAAAAATATCTGCGTCTACCCTACCATTGACATGGAAAGGTATTACTACACCATTGAGTGACAACAGAGCTTACAGACCACGTAGCCAGTTTTTGGTAAAATATGTGTAACAGTATAGAAGACATCTGTGTATGAAGAGAAAAAGAAGATGAAGAACATACAAAAACTGTGAACAGTGATTATTTCTGGGTAACGTGATTATCAGTGATTTTATACTAAGGGGTGGGTTGGTGGGTGGATTGGCTTTCTGTTTATTCACACGGTAGAATTTTTCAACAAAGACCATGCATTGGGGGCGTCTGTGTGGCTCAGTGGGTTAAGCCGCTGCCTTCGGCTCAGGTCATGATCTCAGGGTCCTGGGATGGAGTCCCGCATCGGGCTCTCTGCTCAGCAGGGAGCCTGCTTCCTCCTCTCTCTCTCTCTGCCTGCCTCTCTGCCTACTTGTGATCTCTCTCTGTCAAATAAATAAATAAAATCTTTAAAAAAAAAAAAAAAAGACCATGCATTGGTTACAAAGTAAAGTACGTTTTCTAAGAACAAAAAAATCAGGAAGCAAGCTAGCTCGCTACAGTAATGACCAGCACTGGGTCTTCCGAGCTAGAGTGAGTAGCTGTTTGCTCTGGGGAATCCATCTGACCCAGATTAGCAAGCAGGCGATCTCTACATTCATATCTGACTCACTTCTGTTTCTTGCCACCCACTGTTAACGATATGTTCTTGATATTTTCACTACAAGTATTCTCACCACAACCCTGGAAAGTAGCAAGGAAGGGACCCGCCCGAGGAAGAAGGTAGAAGAAAGGAGCACTGGGGCAGGAAGGTCAGGGAGGCCAGGGCTGTGGGCAGGACTCCACCCACAGAGGGGACCCCCAGGAGAACACACACTTCATTCCCTCCCATCTGGGGTCCCCAGACCCTCAGAAGGTTCCGTGGGCCAAGCTGCTCTCATCCCACCCCCCAGGCCAAGGTCCTTTTGGCCAAAACTAAGAGCCTGTGGGGGGTGGGGGAGTCCTCCCCAGCAGCAGCCATGCAGGTGGGACCCATGGAGTCACACACCTTTGCCTTTTGTGGTATCATTCCATTTGTTTCACAGGCCCTTGTGCCAAATGACATGGTAAGCGAGCCCCGGCTGTGAAAGTGAATTGTTCAGCAGAGTGGGGACAGAGCGACCTACTCCCAGATGGTATGACATGAACCCTGTGTCCCTGCCCCCAAGAGGAAGGGACCACCCCATGCCACTCAGAGTCTCCTCTCTCTGGCCTGGGCCCTCTCCCAACACCCTCCATCCACAAACCACCCTGGGGTGAGAGGACAATCCTGTGTTCCTCAAAGAGCCACCTCAGTGGTGTCCCAAGATATCTGTGTATGGAGCAGAAGGGCCAAGGAGGCTCCTCCATGCAAGGCCAGTGACAGTGACAGCCCCAGCTCCCCTCGCACTGGGTAGGCCAGGCCTGATGCTGAAGGGGTCCTCAGACTGCAACTTCCCACAGAGGCCAGGCCCCAACTGAAGGAATGCTCCCAGCTGCACCACTTCCTGGAGGTCCCACCTGCACCCTGACCTATCTGTGAGCCCAGAAGCACCAGCACCTTCCCCCTGAGGCCTGGCTGAGACCTGGTTTCCTCATTGAGGGGACAGAGGGGGGCGGAGGGTGAACATCCTGGCCTGACCTCACCACAGCAGAGACCGACTACTGCTAGGGACTTTTTTTTACTTCTCTTTCTGCGCAAATCTTCGCCTGTCAGGACGTATGTGGCAGGAACACTGAGGCCACCAGCCCACCTGTGGCTGATCTCTAGGGCCTCCACCCATGTGGGACATAAAAGACCTCATTATGTTTTCATCCTAAGGAAGAGTTCAGCTTTTCTCTTCGCTTTTGTTGTTCTTTCACAGTGACACACAGTGGCCTACAGCTGGCATGGTGGGTCATGTGCCAGCACTCAGGGGTGAGGGACCCCACATGGGAAGGGGAGAGCTGTCCTGTGGCCTCACAGCACATTCCAGACTGACACCTACCCTCCACCTAGTCAACCTCTCAGGGTCACATGCGCCACAGAGGTCAGCTGACAGAACCCCATGTCAGGCTTACGGTGACAATCCGATGACAAATTTCAGTTTCCTGTGAAACCCCTGTCTCAGCATACTTTCAGATGTATTTGAGGTATTGACAATAAATAAGAGGTACAGGGATGCGTGGGGGTGCTCAGTCAGTTGAGTGACTGCCTTCGGCTCAGGTCATGATCCCAGGTTCCTGGGATAAAGCCCCCTGTGGTGAGCTCCCTGCTCAGCAGAGAGCCTGCTTCTCCTTCTATCCCTCCCCCTTCTAGTGTTCTCTGATTTGCTCACTATCTCAGATAAATAGATAAAAGTCTCTAATTAATAAATAAATAAATAAATAAATAAATAAATAAGAGGCAAAACATCTCCACTTCTCTTCTTGTGTTGCTGATGCCGCATCCAAGTCAGAAGGTGGGCAGTGGGCCTGGGTGGGCCTCCCTTCCCACCATCAAAACCCAGAGAGGGAGACAACATAGCTTTTCTACGTTTCATGCCTGGCGACCTGATCTCTCATGGCTGGCCAGATATGATGCCCCCTCTTCAGGCTGCCACATCCGCATGCTTATTGAAGTAAAAATAGAATATCGATGACAGGATGGGGCAAAACGTTAGTGAGAAAGGGCTGTCACAAACATTAAATCTCCCCGCAGGTTTCCTGTCTGCCAAGGGGAGGCTGGCACCATGCTGGGTGATGTCCCTCCTACGACTGAGCTCTAAGTGCAGCTTTGTGCTTTTTTCCCCTGAGATTATATTCTCAAAAAGTGATTCTACACACATCACGATTCCACAGCATCATGAAGTCCAAAAATATAAATTGTAATCATAGAGTAGAACCGAGCATAAGGGTGGGGAAGCTCCCCTCCGTTTCCAGGTCCAGCCACTACTGCTCCCACCTTGTGCCGAGGGCTAGTTTCTTAACCCTGAGAATCATTTGCATCTATCTGTGGAGTCCTGTCCCAGGACTGCCTCGGACTCAGTGGGATAAGAGAGGTAAAGCCTCCAGCCTGGGGACGGAGACAGGGCATAGACTATGCAAACAGTCAACCTCTGCCCTCTGTCCCTGCCCAAAACATGCAGAGAAAGAACCTCTGACTCCCAATTTAGGGGCTGTGAAGGAAGTATTTGGAGTGAATGGCTATGGTCAGCATTTTTTTTTTTTAGATTTTATTTATTTATTTGACAGACAGAGATCACAAGTAGGCAGAGAGGCAGGCAGAGAGAGAGGGGGAAGCAGGCTCCCTGCTGAGCAGAGAGCCCAATGCAGGGCTCCATCCCAGGACCCTGGGATCATGACCTGAGCCGAAGGCAGAGGCTTTAACCCACTGAGCCACCCAGGTGCCCTGGTCAGCATTTTAAACGCTTGAATGGAAACTGTGACTGTCAGCAGGCAATGGCACAGTCTCGGAAGGCACCATGGCTGTGGGGCAAAGTAATAGGGAACCTAGCAGGAAGAGAGGTGCAACCTGCTTCTGCCTGCCTGTGCCATCAGCAACCAACCTTGTCACACACGGGAAGACAGGTAGCTTGGGGTGCCCTCTGCCAAGACTCCCAGGGATGGGGAGGGGTTGCCAGGGTCTGAAGTTTCAGTGGCTGTGAGCAATGAGGGATGGACATATATGTTCTCAGAAAAATTAAATCAGAGTCTGGATGTTTTCGAAAGTTCCCTGGAGGAACTTTACAGAGGGATATGAGTTGGGTTTCAGGCTTAAGTGTTTGGTTTCTGGCTTTGTCACAGCATTTCCCATGCTTCCCATCAGTCGGGGTTGGGCTCCCTGGCCAGGTAACCATTCTGCCTCATGTGACAAGTGAGATGAGGACCGATACCCCAACTCCCATAGAGCAGCCATGAGGATGAAATGAGCAAGCACGAGACAGTGAAAAGCTATTATTCTTATTTCCTGTGGCTATCATCACCTTCCGCAACCACAGGTCAGGCTCTGTCCTAAGTGCTTTCTCATATGCATGACCTGTTTTTTTCTAAAGATTTTATTTTCAGGTAATCTCTGCATGTAACACAAGGCTCAAATTTATAAGAGTCACATGTTCTAAGGACTGAGCCAGCCAGGCACCTCTATGCATGGCATATTTAATTCAGGAAACACTTGAGCAAAGGGGACTCTAACTGTCAATGAGCTCTTTCCTCAGTGAGTACAACCTGGAAATCCCTCCCTCCCTTCACAGCCCTCACGATAAATAGTGATGTAATAATTATATGTGCATTCTTACTCTTCAGCTGACTCATGAGGCTGAAATGGATCCTTCTAGAACAAATAAAAGTGACTCAGCCATAACTAAAGAACCCTGGTGCCAGCTGGCATATCAGTGACAAACAGCTTTCTGGGCCCTCTTTTTTCCTTCCCCTTTTAATCTCTGGGCTGGCCCCTCCTGGATATCCAAAGTCCAACACCGATATACACACACACACACACACACACACACACAACACAGAGCACTCAAAACTCCCAACTCAAGCTAGATAAAAATTAAGTAACTCTGAGGGAATAACCTCCTAATGGACCTTCCTAATTACTCTATCTCTGGTTCTCCATTGGACCTGTACTCTATCAGCTGCTAAAATGATTTACCCTTCCTCATTCATTCATTTATTCATTCAGTCATTGTATTAGCCTCTGAGGATGCCATCCATTAACAAAACTGACATGATGTCAACATTAAACTAGTTAAATAAGAGATTTCTAATTATCAACTGGGAGAAGTTCTCTGGTGAAAACTAACACGCACACAGGGAGGGGTACCCGACAGACTGATTCCCTGGCTTAGCCAGGGAAGGCTTCTGAGGGCAGATACCATTTCAGCAGAGACTCAAATGATGGAACGAATTAGCCATGGGAAGATACAAGGGAGTCAGGGAGGAATGAGCCTTCTAAGGAGAATGTATGCAAAGGTCCTGGGGCAGAAAACAGCTTGGTATATCTCCTCAGATGAAGAATGACTCTAGTGGCTGAGCTGAATGAATGAAGGGAAAGTGGCACAGATGAGATGAAAGTGCTGGGCAAGGCTATGTGAGACCCCGCAGGCCATGATTAGATAGAACCTCATCATCAACTCCCGTGAACTGAAGTAACCTATAGGTGAGACATTGCTTACCAAACAGTCCTTTTCTCCCTCTCATACCCAGTCTCCCTTGCAAGTAAGCTGGGTCCACATGACTAGTTCTGGCCAATGGGTTTTAAGCGGAATTGCTACCATTACTTTCTGGAGGAAGCAATGAAGAGCCAGTGAGTCTCCTTTCAGGCCTCTCTTCCCCAGTCACACTGACCCTGGAAGCCGTGTGTTCAAGAAGACAGAGCCAGCTCCAAGAACGCAGGAGGCAGCACTGTACTTTCAGAAATTAGTCTGTGTAGGGGGCACCTGGGTGGCTCAGTGGTTTAAGCCTCTGCCTTCAGCTCAGGTCATGATCTCAGGGTCCTGGGATCGAGCCCCACATCGGGCTCTCTGCTCAGCAGGGAGCCTGCTTCCCCTCCCCCCCCCCCCGCCTGCCTCTCTGCCTACTTATGATCTCTCTCAGTCAAATTAATTAATTAATTAATTTTTAAAAAAAGAAATTAGTCTGTGTTGTGTTGAATAACAGAGATTTCAGACTTTATCTGTTACTGCAACATAACCTAGCCTATCCTGGGTAATGGATGATCTCAATGAGTGTTCAAAACTTGCAACCCACAGGAGCCTAATTACACTAGTTTAGCACCAAGCAGGGGTTCAGCCAAAGGGCAGCTCCTTTCATTCCAGCTCTCACCTCTCCTCTCTAAAAAATTGGGGACTAATTTAGATGCATTGCACATATGTTCTATTCATTTTCACACAACCCCCCAAAATCCCCACAGTGATTAAAGCCTAGCTGTGTTCCAGTGGAGTAACTAATGTGTGGAAAGAAAGTCAGGTGACCTGTCCTGAGCCACCAGCACTAACTTTTTTTTTTTTTAAGATTTTATTTAGTTATTTGACAGAGAGAGCACAAGTAGGCAGAGTGGCAGGCAAAGGGGAGGGAAAAGCTCAGCTCCCCACTGAGCAGAGCCCAACATGGGGCTTGATCCCAGAATCCTGGGATCATGACCTGAGCCAAAGGCAGCCACTTAACTGACTGAGCCACCTGGGTGCCCCATCAGCACTAACTTTTTTTTTTTTTTTTAAGATTTTATTTATTTATTTGACAGACAGAGATCACAAGTAGGCAGAGAGGCAGGCAGAGAGAGAGAGAAGGAAGCAGGCTCCCCATGGAGCAGAGAGCCCAATGTGGGGCTTGATCCCAAGTCACAAGGCAGAGGCTTTAACCCACTGAGCCACCCAGGCGCCCCCGCCCTAACTTAAAATCCTCACAACCTCTTATGTTTTGCAGCTTCCCGGTTTATAAGAATAGACAGGGCAATATGTGTACCTATTTTACAGAGGGGAAAAGTGAGACCTGATGCCATCCAGTGACCTACCCCAGTAGGTTTTCAGGTCAATTAGACCTAGGTCCCCACCCCAGCCCATTACTTACTAACAAGGAGGCTTTCAGCATGTTAGTTAATCTCTGAGCCTCTGTTTCCACATCTATAAAAGGGGAATAATAAGATTTATGAGGTAAGATTTCTACCTGGCACATGTTTAGCATATATTAAGTGCTAAATACAAGTTATAACTAGAACCAAATAGACAGACTCCTGGCCTGGGGGGTCTTGGCCAAACATACTGCCACCTCCGGGGCAATTCTCCAGTGGCCCTGAATTCTAGCCATGCATTGTCATTCTCTTGCTTGAAAAGGGGCAGATATTGGGAAGCCTTCCAAGAGAGCAAAAGTACCAGCCCCATCTGGCCCTTGCAACAGCTCAGGCTCTTTGGGAAAGAGAAAAATTATTTTGTTTCCCTTTAGGCAACAGCCAAAAATTCCCCATTCAGTGACAACCCAGCTCCAGGAAGGAAATGACTCTGGCTGAGACACCAAACCAAACATTAGAAAACATCAAGGTTGCACAACCAAATGAGATTGTGTGAAAACTGCGAAAGTCAAAAGAAAACTCTCAGGAAGATGGTAGCAGCAGGAGCAAAGATAAAACCCTGGTCACCTCCCAATCCCTTCACAGATTCCAGAAGCTTCCTGTACTCCTACTCAGAACCTCACAGGCCCCTATTCCACACAGTGGCCAGAACAATGGGCATACTTCAGGCACAAGCCCTCCAAGATCTTCCCTTTCCTCCCTGAGAAAGCAGCCCCTTGACTGCGGCCTGCGAGAACTCAGGTGGCCTGACTCTGCACCATGTCCCCTCCCCAGGTTCAGGCTGCTGCACTGTCCTCCTGCTGAGGCCCCCATGGCCTCCATCTGGGTCCTCAAACATCACCCCTTCCCACCTCTGGGCCTTCGCATGTGCTGTGCCCTCTGCCTAGAAATGATCAGTGGTCCCTCACTCTCTAGAATCATTTGTCCTTCCACCAGAGGCTCAGGTTTTTTTCCTCAGGGAAACTTCCCCAATAAAATCAAATCCTGCCCTCTTCCAGCTCACCACAGCCCTCACCCAGCCCTGTGGGTGGTTGCAGTCTCCGTGTCACCCTCCTGTCAGGATGTGTCTCCCACAGTATACTGCAGGCTCCCTGAGATCCAGGAGCTCGTCTATATATTTTCACTGCCCTGTCCCTAGTACCTAGCAAGTAGGCACTTGAAAAATATTTCTTTAGTTCATCATTGACTCTCTGGCCCAGCTCCCATGTATTTAACACGCTGTGGGGAGGAAGTGAGCAGAATTTTATCTCACAGGTTAGGCACAGCTGGTTCCCAGTCTTCCACAGCTAGAGCCATCTGATCCTCACCATCAGCAGGCTCAGTTCCTAGAACTGCCTTTGGTGTCATTTCATGAGCTCTACAGCTCAGCAGTGATGATAGCTGACCTGCTTCTGGCTGGGAGCCACAGTTCTGATACTATGACTTCTGCCTTGATCCCTGCTCCTGCGCATACAAGATCCTAAAACTTAGGCTCTGGAGCCTGGCACATAGTCCCCTCCTAAGCCAGGTAGTCTGGAAAAGTCCCTTTCAGGAGTAGGACCTTCATGTTTTAAGCCCCAGGGTGATGGTTAGTCCTGGTCCCCTGCGTTAGACTCATCTGATGCTGAATGCTGGCCGGACCCTAAAAATCTGTCCCCGATCCCCCAATCTCTCCATCATGAAGCTCCCTTGAAATGCCCAGCAATGTCACCATGGTCACCATTTCACTAGAGCAGTGATGCCCAGAGTGTGTTGGTTGGTTCTGTGGGACTATTTATAAGCATCAAATGAAAAGGGGTTCCACAATCAAATGGAATCAAATGGAAAACACTGGCCCAAATAGATCTCTTTGCTGCAGGACTTAACAGAGCCTTAATACAATGGTTTGCATTATGAATCTCCAAGGGTAGGGGGCACTGATAGAGCATACAGGATCCCCCAAGTTTAGTTATTCATGAACCCTTGGTTTGTAGGGGGTATATCTTGCTGGAGCACTCTTCTGAGGCACATGGTTTGGGAAATGCTCCTATAGACTATGATTCGCCATGCAGATGCCTTAAACACACATTACTTTCCCCATCGCAAGACATCTGTCAACCAGGACACAGAGACAGCATTCCCCTTCCTGTCCTGATCCAGAAATTAGGGTTTCATCCAAGACCCAGTTCTTCCCTGTGGGTTTAGCATAGCCTAGAGCTGTGACAACATTCACGGAGGACTACTTTACACCTGGTCTTCGCCCAAAGCTGGAGGATGAAAGTAGAGAGAATGGGGTACAAAAGGGCCAGAGAAAGGACAATATCATCTTACAAAGGGGAGAATCAACAGGCATTGCCTAGAGCTGAATGGAAAAAGAATCAGAAATGTAAGGATGTTAGTTCAATATTGCAAAAGCAATCTACAGAGGAACTAAAAATTGTGATACAAATGTACTAGAAAGGGGGAGGAACTGTGTATAAGCCAAGTCTTCTTCTTCTAGGAAATTAGTGGTTAATATTCAAATTAATAAATATGAAAAGGACAGTATAAGCACCTTATTTAGAGGTAGTACTAGTATGGCAGAAAATACCCATTGTCCCCATCTTCCTACATTCTAGAAGTTTTAGCTAGACATATGGCTGCCTGACTAAAAAACTGTATTTTCCAGACCAGCAGGAAGTGGACTGTGAAAGCCCAGGCGCCCTCTGTAAGGAAAGCCTCTCTTCAGTTCCCACTTCAGATGAGGCCACAGAGAATAATGAACAGGAAAGCTCCCCCTGCCTCAAAACCTGCCCCCACTCCTCACCAGACTTAGGGCCCCACCACCCCTGGAGTTTCTGAATCAACAAATGAGGCGAGACCCAAGAATTTGCATCTCTAACAAGCTCAAGATGATGCTGATGCTTAGAAGTCTGGGGACCGCACTTTGAGAATCCTTGATCTACTGAGAACAAGGGGATGCAGACAGATGGAGCAAACAACTTACTCCCCTGGCCGGGAGGGACCTTGACAACTGCTACCCAGCCAGATCTGTCAACTGTCAACATGAGTGACTACAGCATGTTTCTCATTTCAAATGGGAGAGTTCTGATTGCGGCTTCCTGTTCAGATACCAGCACAAGGTTCTGGGTGTGCTGGGGGAAGGGTAGTAGATAAGTTCTCTTTGGTAGAGAGCTACTGGACCATAGGGGGCTGATCCTGAAGACAACATGTCACCCCAGATCCTGGGCCTTTACCTAAAGGAAGAAACTGATTAGGACCTCTGGCCTGCCTCCCTTGGGGAAAGGGTGAGAATGTTTTAGGCGTGAGAAGACAGCTGTATGTGGATATTTGGGTGCCCAAAGGGAGAATTATAAGACTCTTGTCCCTCCAATATTTATTCCTTCCTCCTCTAGTGTAATAGAAGCTTTTGTTGTGCACATAATACCCCAGCTACAGATTACATTTCCCAGCCTCCCCTGCAACTAGGTGCCATCACGTGACTAGGTCCTGGCCAATGGCTTGGAAGGCAAGTTAGGCGTGCAACTTGCCTTCCAAGCCTTCTGTGCCAGCTGGAGATGCATGTGAGGCTCAGAGTAGTCCTGTCAGGTGGGAGGGGCAGCCAGCGGTCCAAGACAGCAGAGCATTACAAAAAACAAAACAAAACACAACCCAAAAAATCTGATCCTTGATACCATGATGCTGCCCATTCAGTCTTGGGCAGTTTGGACTGTCAGGAGAGGGAAATAAAGGTCTGTCTTATCTAAAATGTCACTGCCATCTTCCCTTAGTAACAGTAGTGAAACAAAAATGTTAATATAGACAAGTGCCAAGAAATGGCTCAAAGAATAAAAAGGGGTTTACCCTGGCACACAGATATGCCAGAGGAATGGGTGTTTGGGTAGTAAGTCTTTCTGTGCTAATTTATTCTAATTCCTGTAACATTTCATGTTAGGAGTGTGACAAAGAGAGTAACAGTGGTCTTGGCAATGAGGCCCAAGAAAATAGGAACAGACACCCACAGACCCGACTTTTTACACAACCGTACCAGTAGCCAGCCCCAAGACTTGATTTCAAGAGACCAGATACAGTGTGGTTCCCAGCAGATCCCACTCCCCACCTTTCAGCTCAGGCACTGTCTTCAGATGGCCTCTGTCAAATGCAAATATATTATCCTGAGATGCAAGTCTCCAAGGAAGCCAGTTTATATCTAGGACCTCTGATGTGTGTGGTTTTCAAGCACAGTTTTATCCAATCTCTTCTTTGTTTTTTTTTTAATTATTAAAGTCAATTAATTAACATCTAGTGTATTATCAGCTTCAGAGGTAGAGTTCAGTGAGTCATCAGCTATATATAATACCCAGTGCTCATTCCATCCCGTGTCCTCCTTAATGCCCACCCACCTTCTCCATCAAATCTATCCTTAAAGCTCTTTAAAAAGTGGTAGGCAGGGGCACCTGGATGGCTCAGTCAGTGGGGCGTCTGCCTTCGGCTCACACCATAATCCCAGGGTCCTGGGATCAAACTCCAAGTCGGGCCCCCTGCTTGGGGGGAAGCCTACTTCTCCCTCTCCCACTCCCCCAGCCTGTGTTCCCTCTCTCACTGTCTCTCTGCCAAATAAATAGAATCTTTAACAAAAAAAAAAGAAGAAGAAGAAGAAGAAGAAGAAGAAAAAAAAGAAGAAGCAGTAGGCAGAAGTCGGGTTCTCAAACTGGAAGCAGCTGAGCGAGTTCGTAAACTATCTCCTACAAGTTAATGAAAAATAAGGTTTAAGTAATGTTATAATGAAGGAAGGGGAAACAGCTTTGAGTAGTTGAACTTCAGAAACTGAAAATGCTTCCACAAAGGGGCAGAGATATATGGTATTTTTTTTTAAACTAAGGAAAATAACAAGCTACAGAAAGGGGAAGTATCCTGCATGGGGACAGAAAGCAATAGTAAGAACACAACCAGGCTCTCAGAAGAACAGCCAGGGGATTTGTGGATGTGGGAACAAGCCTCAGTCTCTCTTCCTCAGGCAAATTTAATCAGTGAGGGGTGGGGGGAAGTTGGGGGGGTGGAGAGGTTTGGGGAACAAAGGTAGACTCGCATAGGCCTGACCAGTTGGAGGCTGCTGGACCAGGACAGCAGGGATCTAAAATGAGAAGCTGACAGAAAAACTATCACTGTTGTCTGGAAGCCCAAAGAGGTTTCTGTGAGAAAGGTTAAGAACGAGGGTGCTGGATCCAGACACACCTGGAAGCACCCTCCATCTCTACACGTGACCAGACTTGCACCCTTGGGGGAGTCACGGAGCCATTCTCGGCCTCCATCTCCTCCTTAAAACGCCCACCTCAAGCGCTGTTGGGAGAAGACTGGCACATTGAAAGTGCTCAGTCACTGCGAGCTTAAAACCAAGTGTCACGCTGCCATGAGTGTGTCTCTTTGAAGTTGGCACTATACTGTTTGTTGACCTCAAATCATTAAAAATATGTTCCAGATTAGTCAACTGCCAGGTTTTGACATCAATGGCAAGTTGCTATGTCCAACCAGAGGCCTTTCCCAATCCCTGGTACTTATCTGTTTTTGGGGCTTGGGACATCCCTTAGCATTCCATCCCAGCCACCCAGGAAGAGACCAAACCAGGGTGTGCTGTAGACGCTGACCCGCCTGCCCAGTCCCCCAAACAGATCGGGCTGGAAACCTGGGCCCCTGGATCCTACTACACTTGTCCCTGTGGCATTACTCCTCCCCCTCCAGCAGCCCCCTCCCTCCTTGCCTCTTTTCCAGCCCATTAGGAGTCTATCATTAATTCTCAAAATGTGAAAAATATTTGGGGTTCGATGCTAATTGTCTCTCCCCATCTTCCAGTGCCAGGCTCTGGGGAGACAGAGACACCAGGGGTCTGCACACGGCTAAACAGTGCGGCTGCCGGTCACACCAGCCGACAAGGTACAAGGGATGATGGGGGGGCCACAGCACCATGAGTGTCCAGAGGGGGCTCTGACGTCAGCCTGCCCACCTCTAGTGGACAAGGAGGGGAGACGGAAGTCCAGGGAAAGGGAGGGACCTTCCAGGTAACAGCAGAGGGCTGAGCCGTGCCACCTCACCATGTTCTGGAAAAACCACAGGTGCCCCTAGCTGCCCCGGGCACCCCCAGCTGACCAGGATGAGGACCTGGCCTCAGGGGGAGATGTGACGGGAGGGATGCTGTCTGACAGGACTGCAGGGAACCCTCTCGGGACAGAAGGGCTGGTGGGGTAGAGAGGGGTTTCAGGAAGTTCCAGCATGGTGGGGGGGTTGGGGGCTGAGCAGATCATCCCTCCCCCGTCTGAGAATACAGTGAGCTTGGGGAGACAGCCAGGCAGGAACAGAGGCTGCAGAAGTTTAAGGGTGGTCTTGTCTGGAGATGTGCCCACTCCTGACTTAGAGATTATACTGCTGGGGTTGCAGGGGTTAGCCTGAGTCTCACACCAATGCGTCAGTCCCCTCCGTGTGAACAGGATCCTCCTTCCCCATAACCTGCCCCCAGACACAGACTCTTGCCACCAGAGGAACTGTCCTTCATCTAATGAGATGGTAGCATGTGGGGGAAAGCCTGGCGTCCCCGGATACCCTAAATCCCAGACAGTAGCTAAGTGGCTAAGGGCAAGAGGCAGTCCTGCTCCTGCATTGGCCTTCTATGCCCAATGTGATCTACCCTATGGTGCCCCTGAAAGCCTGGTTTGGGTTTCATCTCTAGATCCCCCCACCTGCAGAGCCACCCCAATGTCCCCTGTTCTCCTGACATCTCTGAGAGGGGAGCCCTCTAAGCCCCCATCTCTCAGTTCCTTGTTTTAGATACTACCTCCCCTCCTCCTGGAAGCCCTCCATGATTCCAAAAGGCCTGAGGTACAATCAGGAAAATGCTCAATCTGGGTCTATTGATTCAGCCACATTATTCCCAGCTCAGGAATCTCAGACAAAACAACATCAGGGCCCACACTGGATCTTCTTCAGGTCTGCAGGGCTCAGAATGTACTGCTCTCTACCTCCCACACTAGCTCTATGCTGATTCCATAAGTCCCAAGCTTCCCTGGGCTCTCTTACCTCAACTCTTCACATGGCTGTCTTCTTTCCATTCCTCCGATTTTACCTCCTCAAACTGCCCTTCTGTAGCTAACTCCTACCTGGTTCCTCCAACCCATTATTTTTATTTATTTTCTGGCCTATTGACGATACCTTCACAAGACTATCTCCTCCATGAAGGCAAAGGACCTTTTGCTTTATCCATCACTGTATTCTAGAAACAAGGACCGCACCAGACACTGGGCAAGTGTTCAGAAAGTACCTAAGAAAAGACACGCTTGCCGCCCCGCTACTGAAGGGGGATTTTTGCGGGAAGGGAGGCCTACGTGGGAGTAACCCTAACCCACCCTACCTTCTGCTGAGCACTGGATGAACACCAAGTACTTGACATAACTCTACTTCTGCAGCTTTACAGCCTCTCCTAATGGTAGCGAGCAATTACTACCTGCTAGATATGTTCCCATCATTGTTGTAAAAGTGATAGGAGCGTAACTTAGTAATAGTGATACTGATATTAGTCAAAATTTCAAAAACACAAACTTTCAACCCAGCTATTCCAATGCTAAAAAAAATTATTGTCCAGCTAGACTTACATTGTGCAAAGAGGGTGCATACGTCTAAGGGTACAATACTGTGTCCACGAGAAAACTAAGAAGCAAGCTGAACACCTACCAGCAGCACTGAGGTAAATAAATCAGGGCATGTCTGTCAAAGGAACACAATGCAGTTGTTAAAGAAAGTTCTAATGAGGCACCTGGGTGGCTCAGTCAGTTAAGCATCCAACTCTTGGTTTCAGCTCAGGTCATGTTCTCAGGGTCCTGAGATCTAGCCCCACAACAGGCTACACACTGGGCACGTAGCCTGCTTATAATTCTCTCTCTTTCTCTGTCCTTCTGCCCCTCTCCCTCTCTAAACAATAAATAAATAAATAAATAAATGATCATTTTTATCATAGAGTTTTTGGGATTTTTTTATGTAGAGCTTTTTTTCATCATTATTTCTTTCTTTATTTTTGGAAGAGAGAAGCAGAATCAAAAATGTACGAGAGAATTCAGAGTCAAGTCTGTCACCAACAGCTTGATCTGTGGCCACAAAGCCCCTCTCCCACAGGGAACCACCGTTACAGATTTCTTAGTTAGATAGTAAATTCTTTCATTTAAATTTTTTTCTAAGATGAAGATAAGTTTCGAGGAGCCAGAACAGCTCAGGCTGAAACTGGCTCCTGGGCGGCTGCCCGGGGCCACCGTAGTTACTCACAGTTCAGAACGATCTGGGCGGCACGGTAGAGCTGCAGGCGGCACAGGAGATCCACCAGCTGCTGGACGGTGGCCTGCCGCATGCCCCACCACCACAGCAGCTCCCGAGTGATGCTCACACCCTGCACCCGCTCCATTGACTTGATCTTCCGCAGCTGCGTCAGGTCTGTGATCACGTAGGAGGCTGGAAGGCAATTCAGAGCTCTGCTTAGCATCAGGAAGGCAATGCCTCCACCAGAGGGTCCCCAGGCTGGCTGGCTTCCTCTGCAGTACTTTCTCGCTCACCCCCTCATCATACCTGAAATTCCTTCCACCTTTAGCAGTCCAAAGTAGTGTGCTGATTCCACCTGATACCGTGGGACTGGCACATCAGCTACACTTACTTCACGGCCACATGAAACAGGAGAAAGCCCACTGGACCACAGGGTCAGTGCCTGGCAGCTTTAATTGCTTATTTGCTATGGGTAAGGCATTTCACCCGTGGGAGCTTCAGTTTCCTTGACTGTAGGTGGGGAGGGAATGGAACTTCTCTTCCCTCCCCTCTGAGACTAGAAGCTCCATGTGAACAGGGAGTTTTATCTGTCTGTCCACTGGTAGGTCCCCAGAACAGGGATCAGCACCTGGCACAGAGTGGGGGCAAGACCAGGCCCAGGGTGAAGTAAAGGAGGCACTTAAGAGGCAAAATTTAACGAGGGTCTCACTCTCAGGACTGATCCTGCACTCTCAGAAGCTGGAGCGTAGGTGCCTCCTTAAATTCTGCCCTGGGCATCTCATTCTCCCCACCCCTAGGTCCTAGTCCTTGCTGGGAGAAATGAATGAATGAATGAACAAATGAAGGAACTAATGAACGAACGTAGGAACCTACAGCATCCTCACAGAACTGTCACAGGGATCAAGAGAGCCCATGCATCTAAAAGCGCTTTGCCAAATCTGAAACACTATGAGATTTGCAGAGGGCTTCCGCTGGCAATACTAAATACAATACATTCGTCCTTTACATTTTTCATTATAAAATGAATGGTTGTTCACTAAAGAAAACTTGGGAAAATGAAGGGGAGAAAGCCTGTTAGGAATGGAAAGTTCTCAGTTACAACTTTAGTCACTGGAAACCCCAGGCCAGAGTCCTGGTCAGTGGGAAGTGATGTCAGCAGGGTCAGGGGCTGCTTCCAGCAGCTTAGAGAAAAGAGTGGAAGGAAGAGGAAGGAACACCTCCCCCGCACCCTCTCCCTACACCCCCTCTCTGCACGCCAGGCGGTTCACTGGCACACCTCCCACACTTCAGAGGCAGAGTGAGGTAATGGGAAAAACAGAAGCCCCCGTATGATGTTCCACCCACCCTGTTGTGGGAATGCGCTCTCCTTACAGGCAACAGGACAGGAGAGAAGTAGGAACTAAGCCCTGAGGTGCCTCGTGGTTCATGCACTCCCATGACAGTGATGGAACTTAAGGCAGCAACCCACCAACATTTAACCAGACCCTTAAAACAGGGTCAAGACAAGATAGAGATCTGGAAGGAATGAGTCACTGCCACGGACACTGCGAAGTTCCTAGTTCTTTTCTCAACACACACAAGAAATACCTGATGATCACAGAAGATCTGTCTAACAGGACAAAAATCAAAGTCCCCATGATCATCCCACTTGAAGGAACCCAAGACAAGCACTGGCCATACTTTTTCTTCTATTCTTTCAGGCTTTTCTACAGATGTAAAAATACATACTTATGGGATGCCTGGGTGGGTCAGTTGGTTAAGCATCTGCCTTTGGCTCAGGTCACGATTCCAGGGTCCTGGAATCGAGTACCACATTGAGCTCCTTTCTCACTGGGGAGCCTGCTTCTCACTCTAACCTGCTTTGCCTGCTGCTTCCCATGCTTGTGCTCTCTCACTCTCTAACAAATAAATAAAATCTTTAAAAAAAAAAATCCTTCTATCAGCAGGACAGCATAATGGTGGTTCGTGACCCAGATTTTGGATTCTGAGGCCTGGAATCCTATTCTGCTACTTACTTGCTGTGTACTGGGGGAGGGCCCTTCACCATTCCCTATGCCTCATTGTCCTTATCTGCCAATGAGGATAACAACTGAACCTCAGAAGTTGTTGTGAGGATCCGACTGGTTACATATACAGGTGTACTTGGAATAGTGCTTCATACATAGAAAGTGTCACATAGTCATTAGCTGTAATTATTAAGCCAACTTCACTCTATGAAAACACTGTTTTTGTTCCTTGTTGTTGCCACGACGTGGGACCATCCCTCCAGGTCTGAGTCCCTGAATCCTGCATGAGCTCACCTGAAAGTAGAAAATCTTGCCCATGTTCAAAGCCTTCTGGAACAGACACAGCCTCCTGAAATAACCCACCCTATGGCCAAATGACCCTTGTCAGGACTAATGGGTCTCCTCCCTGGCTAAGAGAAAGAGAAAACACTAAGGAACTTCCACACATCATGTCCCCTAAGCCTCTCAGCAACTCACCCCTGTTTTATAGATGAGGACATGAAAGGCTCAGAGAGAGGCAGTCACTTGCCCAAAATCACACAGCCTGACAGGGACAAAGCAGGGCTATGCACAAAGGCTAGCACAATAAAGGAACACCTACCTCTTCGTCCCCTGGAATACATCTGGGAGGTGGAAGCTGTAGGGAGCCCGTTTTCCCCCAGGGGCAAAATGGATGCAGCCGTGATCAGAAGGAAATGAATGGGAAGCAGCCATAGTATCCACCAACAGCTGTCAGATCCAAAGAGCACATGTATGTGTAGCCATGTGATTTTTTTTTTTTTTAAAGATTTTATTTATTTATTTGACAGAGAGAAATCACAAGTAGATGGAGAGGCAGGCAGAGAGAGAGAGAGAGGGAAGCAGGCTCCCTGCTGAGCAGAGAGCCCGATGCGGGACTCGATCCCAGGACCCTGAGATCATGACCTGAGCCAAAGGCAGGGGCTTAACCCACTGAGCCACCCAGGCGCCCAACCATGTGATTTTCTAAAACACTTGAAGAAGGATCTTCCCATCCCAAAAATAACTCACAGAAGCAAAGACTCTTTAGACGGACAATGGCAATCACCAATTCTGATGGAGAGGAAGCCAGACAGTGCTGTGGCTTGGCAAGAAGCAGCTGAATGGGGTCATGGCTGACTCCCAGCCCAGCAAGCCCCAACTCATCATGAAGAGTGGACTGACCATGGGCTCAAAGCCATCTCGATGGGGGAGAAGGGCACATGTCTCAAGCCCTTACCACTCCTACAGCCTTTAGCTCACCATTTATTCAATCACTTACTGAGGGTCTGCACTCTGGCCAGGTGCTATGGTAGGCTCTGGGAACACAGGCATGAACTAGATGGGTGGGTGTTCCCTGCCCTCACAGTGCTTACATTCCCCAGGGAAGGAGAGACATAAATAAATAAATAAGGAACAAGGTAATATCAAAGTTTGTTAGGTGGAACAGCGGAAATAAAACAGTGGTGGTACAGACAGAAACAGGGGGACAGGGGAGGCCTCTAGAATAGGGGAAGTATGAACCGAGACCTGAAGAACTATGGACCTCCAAAGATGTCAGTGTCCCCAAAACCCGAAAACCCATGACTATGGGACCTTACATGACAAAAAGGACCTTGGAGATGGGCTTACATTAAGGGTCCAGAGATATGATTATCCTGAATTACCTGAGTGGGCCTATGTAATTCCAAGGGTCCTTAAAAAAGGGAGGCAACAGTATCAGATTCAAAGTTATTATAACAGAAGCAGAGGTCAGAGAGAGATTTGAGGATCTTATGCGGTTGGCTTTGAAGGTGGAGGAAGGTGCTATGAGCCAAGGGATGTAGGCAGCCTGTAAAATCTGAAAAATTTAGGCAAGAAAATGGACTCTACCCTAGAGCATACAGAAGGAATGCAACCCTGCTGACACCTTGATTTTAGGACTTCTGACCTCCAGAATTGTAACATGATAAGTGTGTGCTGATTTTAAGCCATTAAATTTGTGGTAATTTGTTACAGCAGCAAGAGGAATCTAATGCAAACTAGAAAGCCAGCTATGGTGAGCACTGGGAAAAGAATGCCCCAGGCAGGTGGGATAGCAAGGCCAGTGTGGCTGGAGCAGGGTGAGCAAGAGTAGGTATGGAAGAAGAGGTCAGAAGTCAGTGAAGTGAGATTGTGACAGACTGGGAAGACCTGGTGGAATGTGGATTCTATCCTAAATAACCCCTGGAAGTCTTTGAAGAGTTTGAGAAATTGTGGTGTCTCCAGGGCTTAAAAAGTCAGAGGTATTCCCCCAAAGAGGATGTACATGGTGCCAATAAGCACATAAAAAGATACTCAACACCATGAGTCATTAGGAAAATGCAAATCACAATTACAGAGAGATACCACTTCACGCATGCTCAGATGGCTAGAATTGAAAAGGCAGACAATAACAAGGGTCGGGGAGGATGTAGAGAAATTGGAACCCTCCTGTACTGCTGGAGGGAATGTAAAGAAGTGCAGCCAACATGAAGAACAATCTGGCACTTCCTCAAAATGTTAACTATAGCGTGACCATATGACTCAGTAATTCCACTCCTAGGTGTCTACACAAGGGAAATGAAACATTGCATCTGCATAAAAACTTAGACACAAATGCGCATAGAAGCATTATTCATAATAGCTAAAAATGGAAAGAACCCAAATGTTCATCAACTCTTAAGTGCATACATAAAATGTGGCCCACCCATAGAGTGCAATATTATTTGGTAATAAAGAGAAATTAAGTACTGATACATGGTACTATATGGGTGAAATCTGAAAACTAAGGAAAGAAGGAAAGAAGCCAATCACAAAGGACTCCATATGATAGGATTCCATTTATAGGAAATGTCCAGAACAGGCAATGCCTAAAGAGGAGGAAAATGGGAGGCATGTGTTGGAATGTTGGGAGTGAAGTGAAGGGGTACAGGTTTCTTCTAGGGCAGTGATGAATGTGTTCCAAGTTTGACTGTGGAGATACTCTGCATATACCAAAAGCCATTGAATTGTACACTTTAAATGGATTAATTATATGGTAAGGAGATTATCTCTTAATAAAGCTTCTTTTACAAAGTCACAGGTGTGCCTTCTAAATATGTTAGGAACAGAAGTTGCTCTGGTGTTTACAGTCAAGACCAACTTTAAAAAAAAAAACAACCTAGAGGGGGTCTCTTCTACAAAATTTGTCAACTGCTCAGGAAACATTCAAAGTAGAGAAGACACAAGTCATCGGAAAAAAGGAACACAGTGCAGTGTAGAAATCCAGGTGGTAACAGACATTCTCAGAGATGCCCTGACATCTTACCAGTGACTGCCTCTGGGGAGAGGACCAGGGAGTCTAAAGACCAGGAAGAGGAAAGACATTTACCCTCCTCTCTACTCCTGGTATATTATTTACATTTGTAAATGCATGTGTTCCTTTTCTCCATTAAAAATCATTAACAAGGGCACCTGGGTGGCTCAGTGGGTTAAGCCGCTGCCTTCGTCTCAGGTCATGGTCTCAGGGTCCTGGGATCGAGTCCCGCATCGGGCTCTCTGCTCAGCAGGGAGCCTGCTTCCCTCTCTCTCTCTCTCTGCCTGCCTCTCTGCCTACTTGTGATCTCTCTGTGTCAAATAAATAAATAAAATCTTTAAAAAAAATTTTTTTAAATCCTTAACAAAAATACACAGTAAAAATAAAAACCTAAACCCATGTTGCTAAAGAACACTGTTTGGCAAGGAGAAAACATTGTGAAAATTTTAAATGAAAAAAAAGCAAGCTATTAGAATGTACTGATGTGGTTTGTGAAAAATGCATGCACATAAATGTTTATTATTATGTACTAGAAGGTATAAACTACAGAGGTGTCTGCTAGCACTTAGTAAGGAGACAGTAACTGTTAGCTGCTGTTGTTGTTGTTCATTATTATTACTGGCATTCAAATAAGAATGGTTATCCCTAGGGGTGCCTGGGTGGCTCAGTGGGTTAAGCCTCTACCTTCAGCTGAGGTCATGGTCTCAGGGTCCTGGTATTGAGCCCCTTGGCCTCTCTACTCAGCAGGGAGCCTGCTTCCTCCTCTCTCCTTGCCTTCCTCTCTGCCTACTTGTGATCTCTCTCTTTGTCAAATAAATAAAATCTTTTTTAAAAAGTAATGTTTATCCATGTGTAGTGGATTTTGAGCTAGTCTTTGTTTCCCATAGTGTTTTGCAATAAGCATGTATTGTTTTGTTACTGGTCTAAAGCAGGATTTCTGAGTCTGAGCACTACTGACACTTTGGACCAGATAATTCTATGTGGAGGGGGCTGTCCTGTGTATCTTTGGGCATTTAGCAGCATCTCTAGCTTTTACTTGAGTCTCTGCATGCTCCAAGTAGTGACAACCCAAATGTCTCCAGACATTTGCTCCCTAGGGGGCAAAATCGCCCCTGGTTGAGAATCACTAGGTTAAAATGTGTATTATTTGCTCAAACTGGATGGATAATCCATACATGTTCATTTTATTATTTTTTCAACTGTACATATATATCACATACTATACATATATATCATATACTCCTATATATACAGGAGTACATATATATGCATATCATAATCTAAATTCTCAAGAACATATAGAGGTTATTTTTTTAAATAAAGTGGCACTACACTGAACTCGAACATAAAAATAATAATCGTCACTATTCTCTTATTACTTAATAGAACCTGACAGTTACGCGTCAGGTGCCTCTTATACAACTGTCATTACTCACAAGAACCTCCAGTTCATATTAAGCTAAGGCTCAGAGAGGTTAAGCAACCTGTCCAAAGTCACCAGCTGGGAGATCTGGAATGCAGACCTCTGCTTGGGAACCCTAGGACCATATGCGCAGCGGCCCCCAGATGCCGGGCCTTCACAGCAGATAGTCAGGCGCGAACAAACAAAACACACCAAGGACTTACGACGTCCCGTTGGAGTCAGACACCAAGTTCAAATTCCACTTGGCAATGCCATGCTCTCAGGCAAGTTACTCTACGTCTCCCAGTCCATTTCCCCGTCTGTACAACGGGGGAAGAGAAACACGCGCTTCACAGGCCCTTGTGGGAACGCGGGAGATAATCCGTGTCAAGTGCCTCCATCAGGACCCGAAGCACAGGAACGGCTCAGCAGCTGCTGAGAGTTTATTATGATGAGCTTTAGTGTAAACAGTAAAGTCGAAAGTCGAACCGTTCACTACCTAGAAACAGACTAACATAAAGAATCTTCAAAGATCACCTAATACTTGGGGCGCCTGGGTGGCTCAGTGGGTTAAGCCGCTGCCTTTGGCTCGGGTCATGATCTCAGGGTCCTCGGATCGAGTCCCGCATCGGGCTCTCTGCTCAGCAGGGAGCCTGCTTCCCTCTCTCTCTCTCTCGGCCTGCCTCTCCATCTACTTGTGATTTCTCTCTGTCAAATAAATAAATAAAGTTTAAAAAAAAAAAAATCACCTAACACCTTTCAGACCATCCCCCTGGAGGGAGCAGGAGGGCTCCAAACGGGGGGGTCGGTTGACGCCCTGAGGACACACGGCGAGCCCGCGGTCCGGAATGGCAGCACAAAGAGCCCCTTGGTTCGGGACCCACTTAAACAGAAGTAAGACGGGGGCTTAGCGGCGGGGTCGCCGAGGGGCACCGCTCACCGAACTGCATCCAGTCCCACTCGCTGAGCGTGTCCATGTTGCGGCACAGGTCGTCCAGCACCCAGGCGGGCAGTTGGTAGATGTAGCAGGACATGGCTGGATTCGGCAGGCGCGCGGACAACTGGGGCAACTGCGCCTGGGACAAGCTCCTGTACTCGGTGAGCGGGCGGGTCCCACCCGGCCGCCGCCTCTGGGGGAAGTGGGCGGGGCGGGACGCTGGACGACACCGCCCCCCAGCGGCCACGTGTGGCGAGAGCAGGGTCCGAGCCGGGAGGGGAAACTGAGACCTGACCTGCGGAGAGAACGCGTTTAGGGACACACGAAAGAGTTCAGTGGCAGTCCCAGGTCATCTGACTCCACATCCAGCGCTTTTGACGCTCCGCCACATAAAATCCATTCAACAAATATTCTATTAACCACCTACTATACGCCAGGCAAAGTGTTCAAGGTGTTGGAGATACATGAGTGGGAAAAAAACCTACAAACCTTGCTTTCATGGGATTTACAATCTAGATGGTGGAGGAAGAAAACTCATTATAAGTAATAAAAGTACTTAATAAAAGGGGCGCCTGGGTGGCTCAGTCGTTAAGCGACTGCCTTTGGCTCAGGTCATGATCCCAGAGTCCTAGGCTCAAGCCACACATTGGGCTCCTTGCTCAGTGGGGAATCTGCTTCTCCCTCTCCTCCTCCTTTTGCTTCTGTTCCCTCTCTCATTGTGTCTGTCTCTGTCAAATACATAAATATTTTTTAAAGTACTTAATAAATAAGTTAGGTGGTGTGTTAAAAGGTGGTCAATGCTATTGCACAAAAGAAAAAGGAAAGATGGGTAAGGGAAATTAGGAATTCAGAGCAAGCATCAGGAGGACTCTTAAATAGAGGAATCAAGATATTTTATCATAATAATGGCAACATTTATTGAGCAGCTACTTCGTGCCAGGCACTATTCTAAATGATCCAAATATCTCTGAAGGAAAAAAGACAAAATCCATGCCCTGCAGGGAGACAGATAAGCAGTAAATAACTTAGCACTACAGAAGATGATAGGTAACATTCCAGAATAAAAGCGGAGTGTGAGAGGGGTGCCTGGGTGGCACAGTTGGTGAAGCTTCCAACTCTTGCTTTTGGATACGGTAGTGATTTCACTGTTATGAGATAGAGCCCCAATTCTGGCTCCCACTCCGTGCTGCATTAGCCTCAGATTTTTTCTCTCCCTCTCCCTCTGCCCCTCCCGCTCATATGGGAAAATAAAAAATAATAAAAATAAAAAATCATATAAAAATAAAAATAAATAAATCTTAAAAAAAATAAGCAGACCCTATTAGGTCTACAGATGAGGAAACCAAAGCACAGAGAGGTTGAATAATTTGCCTCATAACATCATACAGGTACAAGTGACAGAGCTGGGATTTGAACCCAGTCTGACCACTGGCTACAAACTGCCTCTTTATTATAATAACTGGGATTTACCTATACCTACAATGTGCTTTGCATAAATTATTTGCTGTGATTCTCATAAGCCTTAGCTATATATAGTATTATCTCTTTTTTTATACATTAATAGAGGAGTTCCAAGAAATTAGGCATCGTCACTGAGGGTAGATGAACTGGAGTTCCACTTTGTGGCCATAAACAGCTAAGGAGTATGGCTACAGAAGAAGGAAATGGAAATGAAAGTGGGAAGTCCTGGGGGCAAGTCCTGGTTCTGCCACCAACAGGCTTTGTGACCCTGGACAACCCATTTCACTTCTCAAACCTTGTTTTCCACATCTGTAAAAAGACACTAATTATTTCTACTGCCTAGAGTCAAGAGCTTGGGAAGTGGATTAAATCAACTTATACAACCCATATAAAATGCCTACTACAGGGTCTTTCTTGTACAGAGAAGAGGCTTAAAGAATGGTAGCTGCCATACTGAAAAAAGCTCCAGGCAAAGTGCTCCCCTAATCCTTCAAAGGACAGGGGCGCCTGAGTGGTTCAGTGGTTAAAGCCTCTGCCTTCAGCCCACGGTCCTGGGATCGAGCCCCAAGTTGGGCTCTCTGCTCAGCAGGGAGCCTGTTTCCCTTCCCCTCTCTCTGACTGCCTCTCTGCCTACTTGTGATCTCTGTCTGTCAAATAAATAAATTTAAAAAAATTTTTTTAATCCTTCAAAGGACAAAGGATCAAAGGACATCAAAATCATTTTTTTAAAGATTTTATTTATTTGACAGAGAGAGATCACAAGTAGGCAGAGAGGCAGGCAGAGAGAGGAGGAAGCAGGCTCCCTGCTGAGCTGAGAGCCCAATGTGGGGCTCGATCCCAGGACACTGGGATCATGACCTGAGCCGAAGGCAGCGGCTTTAACCCACTGAGCCACCCAGGCGCCGCCCATCAAAATCATTTTTTAAAGAAAAGAAAAAAGGGGCACCTGGGTGGCTCAGTCATTGGGTTGTCTGCCTTTGGCTCAGGTCATGATCCCAGGGTTCTGGGATCAAGGCCCACATCATCGGGAAGCCTGCTTCTCCCACTGCTTGTGTTCCCTCTCTTGCTGTCTCTCTTTGTCAAATAAATAAATAAAATCCTTGGGATGTCTGGGTGGCTCAGTTGGTTAAGCTGCTGTCTTCGGCTCGGGTCATGATCCCAGGGTCTTGGGATGGAGTCCCGCATCGGGTTCCTTGCTCAGCAGGGAGCCTGCTTCTCTCGATGCCTCTGCCTGCCTCTCTGCCTGCTTGTGTGTACTTTCTCTCTCTGGCAAATAAATAAAATCTTAAATAAATAAATAAAATCCTTAAGAGAAAGAAAGAAAAGAAAAAGTCACCCACCTTAGAATTCTATAGGGATACAGGCCCTACTTCAGTCACTGTCTGGCTCTTCATCCTGGAGCAAATTTTCAGTTTTCTCTTTTGTAAACTGAATATCTTACCTCAGCCACTTTGAAGGATTGGGGTGAAGCTGACATGGATAAACGGTAGAGTTCTTAGCCCAATAAAGTGTTGCTTATATGCAAGCCCACACCTTTTATGTTGGAAAAGGGGTCTATTTCAGTGTTCTGTGACTGTTTCAGAGGAAGTCTTGTGTTTCAGCAGTGGTTGAAGGTGGAATTGAAGGAGAAAGCACCTACATCTCAGGACAAACATCCTCTTCTTTCACTTTTTTCTACTTACAGAGTCCTCTGCCTGCATCTCTCTCTCTTCTGCAAGTACAGAGCAGCTGTCTTTGTGGGATTATTCCTTTAGTGGCATGGGACCTCTTCCCCTTGATGGGGCTTGGAGACCACAGGAGATTTGCATTCAACCTTGGCCAGGCCAGTACTGACAAGTCGCAACAACTCCTCTCTCTGCTATCTCCTTGCGCTCTTGGCAAGTTTCCTTTTCACCCGATCCTCGGGGCTTGGAATCTAAGTCCCAAGATTTTCTCCTCTGGGGAGACCTAAGTAGTTCAGGGCCTAAGCAGGTCATTTTAGGGGCACATTTTGGTCCAAATTTTTAGAATAAACTCTTCAAAGTTATCTCATGGTTATTACGAGTTAATAGTGCTGCCACTCACCTACCCAGGACCAAGCATTCAGCATACATTATCTGGGATCCTCACAACAACCCTACGAGGTAGGTTTATTGTTGCCATCCTACAGATGAGAAAAGTGAGGCATAAGTCCAAACTGGCCAAGTTACAGGATTCAACCCAAACCTGACCCCAAAGGAAGTGCTCTTTCTACTTGATTATACTGCCTCACCACAAAGAGAAATTTCCTTTGATCCTGCACAGTTCATTTTTCCCCTAATTGGCTGCTTTCCATGGCTAACACCCTACCTACCACAATCAACTAGAAACAATTATTGAGCTTGAATGTAACTAGTTATACAGTTGTATCATTTTGACCTATTCACATTTAATTACCTTGAAATTATAGTCAGTGGCTTGCACTCCAGCTGCACTTGAGCAAGTTTTAACAAACTATACATGACCAGCCTGACCTCCACAGATCCAGACTCAGTTGTAGGTACGTTTAGGGTGGGGCTCAGGCCCTGGCATTTTAATTTTTTTCAGAGCCTCTCCTCTTTTCTTTAAAGTTTTTATTTATTTATTTTTGTTATTTTTAGAGAGAGTGGGGGAAAGGGTGGAAGGGGAGAGAGAATCTTTTTTTCTTTTTTTAAGATTTTATTTATTTATTTGACAGACAGAGAGAGACCCACAGTAGGCAGAGAGGCAGGCAGAGAGAGAGAGGAGGAAGCAGGCTCCCCGCTGAGTGGAGAGCACAATTCGGGGCTCGATCCCAGGACCCCGGGGTCATGACCTGAGCTGAAGGCAGAGGCTTAACCCATTGAGCCACCCAGGTGCCCTGGGGGAGAGAGAATCTTAACCAGGCTCCACGCCCAGTGCAAAGCCCAGTGTGGGGCTTGATCTGACAACTCTGAGGTCATGACCTGAGCTGAAATCAAGAGTCAGATGCTTAAACAACTGAGCCACTCACATGTTCCTTGAGTTTTTAAACACCCAGTGTTCATAACAACAAGGCACTGACATTTTAAAAAGCTTCCTGCATTTGGGGCACCTGGATGGCTCAGTTAAGTGTCTGCCTTCTGCTCAGGTCATGATGCCAGGGTCCTAGAATCAAGTCCAGCATGGGGCTCCTTTCTCAGCATGGAGCCTGCTTCTCCTTCTGCCTGTTGCTCCCCCAGCTTGTGCGCTCTCTCTCTCTCTCTCTCTGACAAGTAAATAAATAAAATCTTTTTTAAAAATAATAAATTAAAAATTTTAAAATATCTTCATTGGTTTTTTTTTTTTTTTTGAGTACATGATGGTAGTAAGAAAAAAAAAAAGTGGTTAACCTTAAAAATAAAACTTACCAGCAAAAATTGGTTTATTCAGGAATAGCACAGAATTATGAATCAAGACACGAGATTCTACAAAACCATAGGCAAGTCACAGAACAAAAAACAGGAAGGCTACTTTACAGAGGAAAGAGCTGAGGTGGGAGCGCTGTCAAAAACAAAGTCCATTAGAACAAACTGGGAGTTCAAAGTATGGTAGCTTTTCATTGGCTGAGTTGTCTCATTGGCTAGGCTGTTGCTGGGAGAAGAGGAAAACCTTTTTTCCTCCCACTGGGATAACAGTGTCTACCTACAATGTTCTTCTCTTCCTGTTGGGTTCTACAACTGATAAGGAGGGGTAGGCCGCGAGAGCTCCCCCTGCTGGCCTCCTGACTCCACTTCAGTGAGTTTTCCTTTCGCTAATTTTCAGAGTGAATTAAGAAAAAACTCAGTCCTACTCTTTCCTCCTCCTGTGTAGGATAAAATCCAGTTTTACCTTCTCCTGTATTTTTCTCCTTGACCCTACACAGAACACAACTTTTGACAGTTCTGGTCACCCGATGTTGGTGGGGGGAGCTATTTATTCCCCACAACAAGCAATTTTCTGCAACACCAGTTGGTATCCCACAGCTTCACTTACTGCTAACACTGGCTATCTGGAAAATAGTGTCAGATTCCACAGATCCCATCTCCCACAGAAAATTCTATCTCCCAGTCCCAATCTATGGTGAGGGGAAGCCCCAGTGAAATGTTTGGTTGGGGCAGGGAGTTCAGGTGTGCCAACAAAAAAAGGGAAATACTGCAGGGGTATCAGGCAGCTCAGTGACTGGCATACAGTAGGAGTGAGGTGATAAGAATGGGATACAGAAACCTCGTGTGAAATTATCTGAAAGTTCACACTGGTGCTCACATGTCAAGAGTACAAAATACTGTGCGCCTGGGTGGCTCGGTGGGTTAGGCCTCTGCCTTCAGCTCATGTCATGATCTCAGGGTCCTAGGATCGAGTCCCGCATTGGGCTCTCTGCTTGGCAGGGAGCCTGCTTCCTCCTCTCGCTCTCTGCCTACTTGTGATCTCTCTCTGTCAAATAAATAAATAAAATCTTAAAAAAAAAAAAGTACAAAACACTGACACCTATTTCATACCCTCAGTGTGCTGATTTCTGGGACAGTGCCTGTCCTTTTATCATCTTCTCAGTGTATAAGTGCTGATAAAATGGCAACAACTTACCTTCTTTTTTTTTTAATAGACTTTAAGATCACAGCATAAGTGAGGAAGGTACAGGTATTTCCCATATACCTCCTGCCCCACACATGCAAAGCTTCCCCCATGATCAACATCCCCATTCAAATGGTACATTTGTTACAACTGATGAACCTTCACTGACACACCATTATCACCCCAAGACAATAGTTTACTTTAGGGTTCATTCTTGGTGTTGTGTATTTTATGTTTTACAAACTCACATATCTACCATTATAGTATCATACAGAAGAGCTTCATTGCCCTAAAATAATCCCATGCTCTGCTTATTCATCCCACCCTCCCTTCCATATCCTGGCAACCATGATCTTTTTACGCCATAGTTTGGCCTTTTCCAGAAATGTCATACAGCTGAAATCATACACTATGTGACCTTTATAGATTGGCTTCTTTCACTTAATAATATGCATTAAAGTTTCCTTCATGTCTTTTCATGGTTGACAGCTCATTTCTGCTTAGTGCTGAATAGTATTCTGTGTCTGGAACTGTTTATACATTCACCTACTAAAGGACACCCTGATTCCTTCTAAGTTTTGCCAATTATAAATGAGGCTGCTATAAATATCCAAGTTTTTAACTCCTTTGGGTAAACATCAAGGAGCATGATTACTGATATATATGATAAGAGAATATTTACTTTGTAAGAAACTGCCAAATTGGGGGCACCTGGGTGGCTCAGTGGGTTAAGCCTTGTCTTCAGCTCAGGTCATGATCTCTGGGGCCTGGGATCCAGCCCCGCATTGGGCTCTCTGCTCAGTGGGGAGCCTGCTTCCCCCTCTCTCTCTGCCTGCCTCTCTGCCTACTTGTGATCTCTCTCTGTCAAATAAATAAAATCTTAAAAAAAAATAACAAAAAAACATGGGCACCTGGGTGGCTCAGTGGGTTATGCCTCTGCCTTCAGCTCAGGTCATGATCTCAGGGTCCTGGGATCGAGCGACGCATCGGGCTCTCTGCTCAGCAGGGAGCCTGCTTCCTCCTCTCTCTCTGCCTGCCTCTCTGCCTGCTTGTGATCTCTGTCTGTCAAATAAATAAATAAAATCTTTAAAAAAAAATTAAAAAAAAAACAGGATGAGGAGGGGCCCTTTAGTGGCTCAGTTGGTTAAACGTCCCACGCTTGGGGTGCCTGGGTGGCTCGGTTGGTTAAGCAACTGCCTTTGGTCAAGCAACTGCCTTTGGTCATAATCCCGGAGTCTCTGGATCAAGTCTCGCATCTGGCTCTCTGCTCAGCAGGGAGTCTGCTTCTCCCTCTGACCTTCTCCCCTCTCAATCTCTCTCTTACTTGCTCACTCAAATAAATAAATAAAATCTTTTAAAAAAAAAAAAGTGTCCCAAGCTTGGTTTTAGCTCAGGTCCTTTCTCAGGGTCATGTGACAGAGACCTGCACTGGGCTCCAGGCTAAGCACAGTCTGCTTGAGATCCTCTCTCTCCCTTTATCCCTCCCCTCACTTTTGTTCTCTCTAAATAAATAAAAAATAAATAAATAAAATCTTAAAAAAAAAAAAACACAAGGTGAAAAAGAAAAAAAAGTTTAAATAAATACATACACACATATATACATACATAAAACCAGGGTGGGGTGCCTGGCTGGCTCAGTAGAGCACACAACTCTTTTATCTTGGGGTTGTGAGTTTTCACCCCATGTTAGGTATAGAGATTCCTTAAGGAAATAAAAAAGTAAAAAACAAAAAATAAAAGAAACCCGGGTTGGAAAGAAAAGGGCCTTTGAGTCTGCAATGTCCCTTCCCACTTAAGCCTTTACAGAAACACAGGTGTCTCAGAACAGAGCCACACGGAGACATACCAAACTTATTTCTTTAGCTCAGCACCATTTAACGTATTCAAGAACAGCTTTTCGGTTTTATTTTGTTTTGTTTTTTAACTCAAAATAGGAAACATCACAGTCTCTTAGGAGCAATACATTTAATACAGTCATAAGATCTCAAATGAAAAACATATATTATCCATGCTACAGGTTTTCAATCCTCCTTGAACAACACAAAAAAACACAGTACTCAAACTGCAGTTTTCACAGGATGAACACGAATCTCATTTGGACACAAAGACAGGTTAAAAAAAAATTTAAACCAATGTTGAACAAATCCAACTACAGCAGACTTCCTGACATCCCCCATCTCATCCCACCCTCGAATACATACTGCTGCCTGCTCCCCAGCATTTCTTCCTTCCCACCTAGCAGCTCAGTAACACGTCAGACACAGAGACGTGTGTCACTGATTACTACAGCATGCCTAAAAAACAAAGGCCAATTTATTAACTGAATGTTGAAAGAGGGGATTAAGACGAGGTGAAACAAAATCTAGGGGAAACTGTGGGGCACTGTCTTACTTCACGCTGATTTCAGAGCACAGGAATTGTGCTCAAAGATTAATATAGGAACTAAAGATACCAAGAAATATCCCATTGTTCATAAAAGGAAGACTGCACTAATGTCTACAAAGAGCTTATAATACCATGGGAAGATATTTAAATTATAAAATTATAACTAAGAAGGTAGAATACAAAACTGTATATTCAGTACGATCTCAACTATGTAAAACCAAACCAACCACAGCATGCCCTAAAAAGGCCAAAAGTTCAAAATGTTTTGGGACTCTATTCAGGTAGTGAGGCTACAGTGATCTTTTTTTCCTTTTACTTTATTGTCTTTACCAAAATTTTCTTTACTGGGGGATTTTTTTTTTTTTTTAACTATCAGTTACCAAAAAAGAAAGCCTGATAGAAGTATTGAATTTGAGTTAAACAATTTAAGTCCAGCCTATAAGAAAGGATTTGTACATTTATAAAATTATAAAACATTTCAGGCTACTCCCTGAATCCACTGTGTGTTATGAGTAACTTCCAAGAGGTGGAGGGCTTCTGCCTCTTCTCCAGCCAGGTGCAAAGTGTCACCAGATCCTGCCTGATGAAAAATGCTGAAATAGGACCTTTGAAAGTCCAGATGAGCCCATAAGTGACTTTCCTTAGTGGTCCCCACTGCTCCAACACCACTGGCCCATGGTTAAAACACCAGCAGCATTTTAAAAAAAAAGCTAAGCCAAACAGAAATGTAGTGGATTTACCAAAAAGTAACAGAAATACCCACACTTAGCAAAAATCTATTTACAATACAGTAGCAGCTCCTTAATACTAGAACTAAACAAAAGGATAGCTATTCTCTCCTGTTTTCTGTGCAGATGTCAAGTTTCAGAAAGCAATCATCACAATAACTGTAGAAAGCTATTCCTGGTTTAGAAAGAAATAAAATAGAACTACAATAACAGTGGACAGAGAAAAGCACAAAATTTAGAAAGTTATAAAAAGTGCTTTCTATAAAAGTGATTCCCTTTAAAACATTTGTTTACTGTATATAATGTAAGGTCCCCACTTCCCCACCTCCCAAGAAAGGGCAAAACCTCCAAACACTTTCTACCAAAGTATCGACTGGTTTGTTCATTCAACAAACAGTGACTGAAGGCTCATAATGTGTGAGGCACTAGGGTCTCAAAGAGGAGACAGACTTGTCCTTGCCTCAAGGACATCTCTGTCTTCTCAAAGTGGGAGGTGGACACATCACCAACCACAACACAGCAATTAAAAGCAGATGCCACTGCTTTCTTACAATTAAAGAATATGTTGCAATTCTTATTGAATTACTTACACAAAAGTCCTTATACAGAAACTTTCCTGACTTACTAGGAGGCAAAAATGCAACTACTTGATGAATACTTCTAGAAGGGGCAGGCCTTAAATTACATTTTGTGATATTTGCCCCTAAACATCACAATGCCTACTGAAGTCAGTTAACTTTCCTATAAGCAATGGAGGATTTTTTACTCTGAGAATGAGACACTTTGAATCTGAGAATAAGTGACCAGTCCTAAATGTAGATCAAGACTAGTTAGTACCATCAAAGGCTGAAACTCAGGAGTTCAAATTTCACTTAAAATCCTCAGTCTCCCCTTCCAGCCGTTGATTTTCAAAATGCTCTTGTGTCAGCCGCTCCAGGTCTTTCCTTACATTCGGGTGGTCCTCCAGATCTTCATAGAGTGATCTCACGATGTCCAGTCTCCTGTAATTCTCGGGCTTGACTAGGCTTCGGACAACCTGGAGGCACCGTTCTTTCAGCGTATACACTGTAAATGCAGAAAACCAAATCCTCAGCAGCAGACTCAAGCCTTGGGACAAGGGAGGAGCAAGAGGCTTTGTTAACCACAGCAATTCCACTTACTATATACAGACCTCACTTTGGGCTAAAAAAGTGAGGGCCTGTGTGTGGCAGAGTGTAACATGATGGCCCTAATGCACATTTCCGTGGTATGCAGGACTTCGTGTAGTAACTTCCCCTTACAAGTGTGTTGTTTCTGATGTGCTTTAACTAAATGAATGTGGGTGACGTAACA
Organism: Mustela lutreola; assembly: GCF_030435805.1. Taxonomy (NCBI): domain Eukaryota; kingdom Metazoa; phylum Chordata; class Mammalia; order Carnivora; family Mustelidae; genus Mustela; species Mustela lutreola. The sequence continues at coordinate 52,201,063 of NC_081291.1, read as the reverse complement.
GACACTGTGCCAATTCTGAACCTAACATTTAAGAAGCCCTGGCAACTTCCACTTTTACGCTCTCAGGAGCCCTGAGATACCCTACACAAGAGGAACAAGCGCTGAGAATGCACAGGAGAGAGGCCCAGACCAGCCAACCTGCCAGCAGTCAGCCACACCAACGACCACCAATGAGCAGAATAACCACCTGCCTGAGCCAGCCTAAACTGCAGAATTATGAATAAGAAAGAAGTTGTTAGTTTGGGGGTAGCTGTCACAAAGCAATAGATAACCAAAACAGTTTGTAACTGGATTTTGAGGAACTCCAGTTCTATTTTATTTTATTTTATTTTTTAAAGATTTTATTTATTTATTTGACAGAGATCACAAGCAGGCACAGAGGCAGGCGGAGAGAGAGGAAGGGAAGCAGGCTCCCTGCTGAGCAGAGCCTGATGTGGGCCTTGATCCCAGGACCTTGGGATCATGACCTGAGCCAAAGGCAGAGGCTTAACCCACTGAGCCACCCAGGCGCCCTTCAGTTCTATTTTAAACTCACTGGGGAATTTACTCTTTAAGGGCATCCTTCAGCCAAAAGTTACATTTATCAATTTAACTTATCAACTCATCAATTTTTGTACACCTGCTTCCTTAAAACAGGATCCTCATATATGTATCAGTTTGAACCTTATGAAGCTACAGGCATTTGGGTTCGTTTTGTTTGTTTTTAAGATTTTATTTTTAAGTAATCTCTATACCCAAGCTGGGGCTCAAACTCACAAGCCTGAGATCAATAGCTACATGCTCCCAGGTACCCTTGTATTTGGGGTTTTTTTAATCCACAAGAACATGAGTTTCTTTAGGTTCAAACTAATAAAATCAACTGAGTTTTAAACAAATGGTAAACTATGATGTTAATGTTCAATTCAGTGATTTTTTTTAACCTGTTTGGCACTCAGCTTGAGTGGGTTAAATAACATTAAAAGATACAACACTAGGGGGACGCCTGGGTGGCTCAGTTGGTTGGACGACTGCCTTTGGCTCAGATCATGATCCCGGAGTCCTGGGATCGAGTCCCGCATCAGGCTCCCAGCTCCACGGGGAGTCTGCTTCTCCCTCTGACCTTCTCCTCGCTCATACTCTCTCTCACTGTCTCTCTCTCAAATAAATAAATAAAATCTTTAAAAAAAAAAAAAGATACAACACTAGGGACATCTGGGTGGCTCAGTCTGTTAAGCATCTGCTTTCAGCTCAGGTCATGGTTCTAGGGTCCTGGGATCTCTGCTCTGCAAGGAGACTGCTTCTCCCTCTCCCTCAACCTGCTATTCTGCTTGCTTGTTCTCTCTCTCTCTCTCTGTGTCAAATAAATAAATAAGTAAATCTTTATTTATTTATTTTTAACGATTTTATTTATTTATTTGACAGAGATCACAAGTAGGCAGAGAGTCAGGCAGAGAGAGGAGGAAGCAGGTCCCCTGATGCACAGAGAGCCCGATGCGGAGCTCTATCCCAGGACCCTGAGACCATGACCTGAGCTGAAACCAGAGGCCTTAACCCACTGAGCCACCCAGGCACCCCAAAAAATAAATATTTAAAAAAAAAAAAAAAAAGGAAAAGAAAAAAAAGAAGATACAACACAAGAAGCTGTGGTATCTCATCTTCTATACCCTATTCTTCTCCTAAGACTCCAGGGCATAATTCTGTTCTAAGGCCTGGTAAACAAAATGTATTCATAATTCTACAATCAAGTATTTTATTCACTTATTTATTTTTTAAATTTTTTAAAGTAACCTTTACTCCCAATGTGGGGCTCGAACTCACAACCCTGAGATCAAGAGTCGCATATTCTACCAATTGAGCCAGCTAGGGAGCCCTACAATCAGATATCTTAATTTACCCCATCTCTGACAGCCCAAGAGCTTCTGAGAAACCACAATATAAAGCATACAAATATAAACAAATATGAACAAATATATTTGTTCAATATAAAGCATACAAATAGGGCACCTGGGTGGCTCAGTGGGTTAAAGCCTCTGTCTTCAGCTCAGGTCATGATCCCAGGGTCCTAGGATAGAGCTCCACATCGGGCTCTCTGCTCAACGGGGAGCCTGCTTCCTCCTCTCTCTCTGCCTGCTTGTGATCTCTGTCAAATAAGTAAATTAAATCTTTAAAAAAAATTTTTAGGGGCGCCTGGGTGGCTCAGTGGGTTGAGCCACTGCCTTCGGCTCAGGTCATGATCTCAGGGTCCTGGGATCGAGTCCCGCATAGGGCTCTCTGCACGGCAGGGAGCCTTCTTCCACTCCCCTCTGCCTGCCTTTCTGACTACTTGTGGTCTCTCTCTGTTAAAAAAATAAAATAAAATCTTTAAAAAAAAATTTTTTTTTGTAAAAGCATACAAATAAATTTGTTCCATTTTATTTGTGGTGGAGAACAAGACACAGAAAGTTGGATAACTCGGCTAGAATCCAGTAAAAGCCAATAAACGTTTGGCTCCTTCAAATGGCTTATTCTCTACTTACTACAACAGCCTTATCTTTTTATTTACTCTTTTTACTTATTTATATTAATTTTTTAAGTAATCTCTATACCTAACATGGGGCTTGAACTCATGACCCTGAGATCAAGAGTCACATGTTCTACTGACTGCCTTTGGCTTGGGTCATGATCCCAGGGTCCTAGGAGCCTGCTCTTTGCTCAGCAGGGAGCCTGCTTCTCCCTCTGCCACTCCCCATGCCTGTGCTCTTTATCTCTGACAAATAAGTAAAATCTTAAAAAAAAAAAAAAAAAGGTAAAATGGAACATCAGTACCTGGCAGTGTGATGTTGGCAAAAATAGGCTGTCCATCAACATTGAGAGATGGCACAAAGAGCTCAGTCTGGTTAACCAGAAGGCCATCATATGTCCCTGCATCTCTGAAGAGCCAAAGGTGACCTGTTAAAACAAGCAGAGGCTGTTATGTAGCCACACACCCACTTCCTTCATCTTCCTGGATTGGCACTTTAGTACTTGACTCTCATTCTGCTTAAATATCAGACAAAGCCCTTCTAATAATATTATCTTACTCAATCCTCACAAAAAAGGCCAAGCAACTTGCTCAAGGAAACAGCGACAGTAAGGGGGAAAAAAGCATGTACTTGAGGCTCCAAATACCATGCCTTTCCTGCTACCCCATGGTCAAAAAGCCAAGTTCATGAATTGCAAATCACACCAAACATGGCAAACTATAAGAAAGAACTTCACCAACTCCTTACATCTGTGCTTCTCAAGAACAAGAAGGTGCAAAAACATCATGTTAACAAAAAGAAATCAGACAGAAAAGAGTACATTCTGTAGGAAAAGACACAGCTAATCTATGGTGTGAAAAATCAAAAGAATGGTTGCCTCTGGAAGAGAGGGGATTGAGTGAAAAGGGGCAGGACGGAACTTTCTAAAGTGATAAAAATGTTCTAATCCAGAATTCGATCTAGGTGTGCTATATTTGTCAAAAATACATCAAACTCTAAGATCTGTGCATTTAACTGCATGTGTATTATACCTGAATTTAAGAAACAAATACATCGTATTGGGCGGGGAAAAAAAAAAAGAGGGCAGGGAAGAAGGGAGCCCCCCTTCCCCCACCTAACTTTCTATTAAGGGAGGTAGAGACTGAATAAACACATCATTAAAAATAAATTAATTAGCTAATTAATTAAATAATCATGTGTTCCCGGGGCACAAACTTACTTGATTTGCTGGGAAAACTTAAGAAATGTAAAGTGGTAAATATTTTTTTTATTATGGTAAAACATACATTTTTACAGTTTACATACAGTTCAGTGACATTAAGTAGATTCAAAGAGGAATTTTTAAAGAAATTTTATATTAAACCAGGCACAGTTAAGTTTTGGAGAATACAAAATTCACAATTTCTTGGATAAAATAGGACACTACAGAAATGTTAGCCCCCGGAAGAATTGTGTTCTCCCTCTTTTAATATCAAGGTAAGTCTGGTGTAAAAATTTGAAGATTTCTGCGTAGGCTCCTCTCAAGGCAAAAGGATCTACTGGGATCCTGCCAGGATGGCTGTGAAAATTAACCAAGTATGATTTCTCTTTTTTGAAAGCTATGGGAAGATTACTGCCTCCTTAGGTTTAAGGCCCCGGTAGCCCTCATTATTACAACAGCATCCTAACTGGCTCCTCGGCAGCAGTCTTCCCTCTCCAAACCACTGTGCAACTCGGGGGAGCTTTTCGGTATTAAAATCTGTCACTGTCATTTCCCTGCTTAAAAATTCCATAGCTCCTCTCTCCCCAGAGGAAAAACCATCTTTCAGGCTTCCCCTCCCGAGACTGCAGGTGTTGTTAGCCCCCGCGATTCCCTCTGGCTACAACTCTCAACTCCTCTGTCTTGACTTGGGTCGATCAGCCCCTCTGCACCCGGCGGGCCCCCCTTTCTTCTGCTCTGGGGTGCTCGAAGTGGAACGACACACCCCGTCCCTTCACCGGGCAGGAGCCTGCTCCAAGCCCCCACCTTCCGCCGTGCTCCGTCCCTCTAGCAGCCGCTGGGACACTGGCTAGTTAGCTGTGTGTGCACTCGCCCGTCCCCGCCCCCGGACTGTGCTCTCTCTGAAGGAAGGGACCCTACGCGGAACTGGCCCACTGGGGACATTAGAGAACCTGAGACTCTCCCACTCACGGACTGAACTAATGGGCATTAGATAGGGAGCATTTTTAGTGGCAAATACGCGTATAAGGGGGGAAAGTCACCTCAGGAAAATTACTCAGTACTACAGAGAATAAGGTGCCACTCTCACTAGCAGCGTCAACCTGGATCTGTCACAGCCTGTCAGGGGCACGAGCAGGCGCTCGCTGCGCCCTGGGACAAAGCGGGAGGCGCGGTCCGCCTGGGCCCGCCCGGACAAGGCGACCCGAGTCCGCCTACCTCGGTAGCTGTGGATGCGGCGGCCCGTGCCCGGCGGCAGCGTCGGGTAGGGCTGCGGCTCGCCGTCGAAGTTGAGCCACACCGGCAGCACGACGCGCGGGCTACGGTTGCAGAAGATGACCTGCGACGGCTCGCAGGAGTTCACCGAGCGCAGCACCGGACGCGGCTGCACGGCCTCCATCTCCTCCTGGGCGCCCGGCTCCTCCAGATCAGACTCTTCCGGCCCGGACTCCTCCGCGCCCGACTCCTCCCCGCCGTCCTCTTCAGGACCCACCTCCTCGGCGCCCACCTCCTCCGCACCCGCCTCGGCCTCTTCCACGTTCCCTGCCTTCCGGGGCATTACCTACCGGAGCTTAGGCAACCCCAGCCTCGCCGACTCCGGATTTGCGGGCCTCACGGGGCGGAGCTGGGCGGGCGGGCGTGCGCGTCCCCGTACGCGTCCCCGTACGCGTGCGTGCGCGTCCCCGCAAGAGCGCGAGATATTTTCGCGCGCTCTCGGTCAGGGACAGAATACTGTGGCCGAAATGGCAGGCTTGAAATCTTGGGGCAGTGCGTGTGGGATCTCCAGCCTTTGGAACCGAGCATCCAGGAGGTGGAGGCTGGTGTCAGGCCATTTCATCGGCGTGTTTCCTCTATAAAATGGATTTGTTCCCCCCCCCCGCACTAATAAGATTTTTATTTTATTTTATTTATTTATTTGACAGAGAAATCACAAGTAAACAGAGAGGCAGGCAGAGAGAGGGAAGCAAGCTCCCCGCTGAGCAGAGAGCCCGATGTGGGTTTCGATTCCCAGGACCCTGAGACCATGACCCCAACAGAAGGCAGAGGCTCAACCCACTGAACCAACCAGTTGCCCCACTAATAAGTTTTTGATGCAGCATTTCCTTAACTTCATTTGGTCTCTCTCTTTTTTTTTAAGATTTTATTTATTTATTTGACAGAGATCACAAGTAGGCAGAGAGGCAGGCAGAAAGAGGGGGAAGCAGGCTCCCCACTTGAGCAGGAGCCGGATGCCGGGCTCTATTCCAGGACCCTGGAATCATGACCTGAGCCCAAGGCAGAGGCTTTAACCCACTGAGCCACCCAGGCGCCCCATGTTTAAGAAATTTTATATTACTACCATCAGTGGAAATGCACTTTCATTTTTCACAGAAGAGTACAGTGGAACTTTAAAAGGAAACAAAACAAGTTATTAAATTTAATCTATAGTCTATTAAAAGCCCTGAGACTGCACTTCTTTGGTTCTACCGGTTTAGCCAAGTGTTAGATATTAAATGCCAAGTATTAGTTCTCACACCAAGTTTTTCTGGACATAGAGGATTAAAGGAAATTGAAAGGGGACTAACACATGACACTGCAGTGGGGATGCCCTCTGAAATTCACACCCACCTGGGTTCTCATTCTGCTTGTAGCTTCAGATATGTATTACTGGGCAAAATTCTTTAAATTCTCTGAGACGTTGCTCATTTTTAGGAATTAGGTGACAAAACTGTGGACAAGTGTTAAGTGGAAAGTGGGAAGTGACTAGCACATAGTAAGCACTCAACATATAGCAGCGGTTAATATTATCAAGATAAATTAAACACACTGTCTCTGTCCTGAAAACTCTCACAGACTACTGGGAAAGCATACAAGACATATTGTTACAGTATGATATTGGTTGTAAAAGAGAAAGGTGTAAAGTGGTTTGTTGGGCTAGGCTTCCCGGAAGAGTTATATTTGGTATGAACTATGAAGAATGGATCTAAGAGTTTTCCTTTCCCATGTCCCATCAGACAAATATCCACGTTGGATGTCAAATAAGGGCTCATAGACAGATTTCCCAATCCAGTTTGCTTCTCATTGACTTTATACCCACTGCCTCCAAGCCCATGACTCCTATAGGCCTACCACTTCCTGAAAATCCACCAGGAGCCCCAAGCCAAAGAGGGACTTACATTTGAGCTTAGAGCCCAGCACTATGGCCCCAACATTTAAAAGAAATGCCAGAGGGAGAATGGACAAGTAAACTTTTTTGTATCGTGTTTGGGTATACTCCTGGGGCAGCTGTTCTCAATCAAATCTGCAAAAACAGAAGAGGTTTAGATTTATGATTTTAGATGTACAGTGACCCATCTGAGCAACCTCATTTGGGTTTCTTTGATTGCCTGACCGGAAAGACTGATGCAAACTGCTTCACAAAACATCTTGGAAAATGCCAATCCCCTAAAAGTGAGGGAAAGCTTATTTAGAATACAGAAATGAATAAAAATATAGGGGGGAAAAACCTATAAAATTGCATGTGTAGTGTGATAACCTTTATGCAAAATACATGTAATTACTTCCCCACCTCCATCTTCTAGATGTAGTTTTATTACCTTTGTAGTGAAAACAACTAACTCAGTTCTTCCTTGCCCCCAGGCTTATTGAGATATAATTTACCTAAGTTAATTCTCTTTTTTAAATATTTTTAAGTTTATTTATTTATTTTAAAGATTTGACAGAGAGAGTGCGACTGAGCGTGTGCACAAGCAGAATTACATTTTAATCTACATTTACTAAATCATTCTATTTTCTTTTTTTAAAACCATAATGTTTAATCCTTATAACAAAACCAAAGTGTTGGGGCACCTGGGTGGCTCAGTGAGTTAAAGCCTCTGCCTTCGGCTCAGGTCATGATCCCAGCGTCCTGGGATCGAGCCCCGCATCGGGCTCTCTGCTCCTCAGAAAGCCTGCTTCCTCCTCTCTCTTCCTGCCTGCTTCTTTGCCTACTTGTGATCTGTCAAATAAATAAAATCTTTAAAAACAAAACAAAACAAAACTGAGGTGTTGATAGGTTACTTATTTGGACTCAAACTGTAAGAAGACTGAGTTTCAGAGGGGTTAAATATGCTCAGATTTGCTAAATTCAAGTTGTTCTCAGTCATCTTGTCATAATAAAAAATTAGATGGAGTTCGTTTTCTTCTTCTGAGGTTAGACATAGGGAAGCTATCCACTGGTGCCTCTCTTCCTTTCCGATGACCAAGAAAGAATTCTTGAGACGTCTTTGGTGGAAAACGGTGGTTTATTAAACATGGGGACAGGACCCCTGGGCAGGAAGAGCTATTGCCCTGGGGTCTTGACAAGTGGCTGATTATATACTCAGGAGTTGGGGAGGTGAGGACAAAGGGTGTGTTCAGAAGGACTACCATATGCTAACGAAGACTCTCAGGATCCTGGAGTCCTGGTTATTGTCAAGCCAAGGCTGTTTATCCCTCTAATGAGGCACTAACATGAAGACAGTTGGGAGCTTCCTGGAGGAATGTTCCATTCTTCCTATCCTACATCCTTGTCAATGGGCTGCATGTTCAAAAGATATTCAATTTTATATACATTTCCTTCTGCCTCAGCCTCCCTCAATGTTATGGAGGGGAGGGAGATGTTAGGGCTTCAGGAAACTGAGTTATCAGTGTCTGGAAGTTAGGCTATTGATAAGCAAACTTCCTTCTAAATCATAGCACATTTGTAAACTGATTGTGATCTCTACAAGTTAACTATTTGTTTTTCTTTTAGGGCAGCCAGGAGTGCCTGAGAAGTCCGCCACGGTCAGGGACATTTCTAAAGCGAGTGTCTTCAACGCCTATGTGCTTCCCAAGCTCTATGTGAAACTACATTATTGCAGGAGTTGTGCCATTCACAGCAAGGTAGTCAGGAATCACTCTCATGAAGCACCAAAGAATCCAGCCTGTCAGGATGCCACCCCGATTTAGACCCATGAGTACTGCCCCCCAACTTCTACCAAAGCCCATGTAAGGAGCTAAGTCCTTAAGAACTAAAGAAAAGCTGTTCTCCGGGGCCGGAGGGGGTGGGGGGATGGCGATTATACTTCATACAGCAAAAAAAGAAAACATTTGTTGAAACTTGGCTTTGGAGAATGTGAGTTGGGACTTAAGTTGGCAGTTTGCAGACAGCTGGTACCATCAGTAACTGTACAAAAATACAGCTGCTTTCTAAAGGCAGGTGTGGATGTCAACTAGATCATACAATAAGAAAATCAGATTAATTTAGGACTTTCAGGTTTATTTTCTGAAGAAAAGCTAACCTGTACATGAAGTTGTCCAAAGATTAGGGTTAACTAGAAATAAGACAACTTTAAAATAAGAAAGAATTTTAGGCAGTAATCTAGTTTACTGTTGCTGTTTTAGAAATTAATAAACAAGCCTGGACAGGTTGTGTGACATTCCCACCCTCTTAGCTGGTGGCCAAGCCCAAATTAAAACCTGAGTCTCCTTAGTCCTAATCAATGCAGAGCTATTCAAGGACTCCCACATCAGTTTTCTGTTTTGTGTGCAGTGCTGGTCTTTTATCAGCCTCTCCTCGGATCTCACTGACAAACCTGACAGAGCAAAAGGGCAACTGTCACATTTAGCTAAGTGTTACACATTGGCATCAATGTTTGCATTGAAAAACTCTGGGTCAGGGTTTCCTTTGGTTCTTTTGGTGCCTTTGGGTTTGTTGAGACTATCAAGTATGAGTCTGGTTTTGTGCTGTAATCTGCATCCCCACCCATAACATATTTGAAAAATAATTTCATTGTGAAACAAGTTTTCAGGTTTGTAGAAATATTTTAAGAATAGTACCAAGAATGTATATATTCATATAATTTTGAATTGAGATTATTTTATCCCCCAATTTGAATTCATTTAATATGATCATCCCATTATGACTTTAAGGGTACACATGGACACATGCATGCCTGGTTGGCTCAGTTGGTGGAGCATGTGACTCTTAGATCTCAGGGTTATGAGTTTGAGTCCCATGTTGGATATAGAGATTACTTAAAAATAAAATCTTTTTTTTTTTTTTTAAAGATTTTATTTATTTATTTGACAGAGAGAAATCACAAGTAGATGGAGAGGCAGGCAGAGAGAGAGAGAGAGGGAAACAGGCTCCCTGCTGAGCAGAGAGCCCGATGTGGGACTCGATCCCAGGACCCTGAGATCATGACCTGAGCCGAAGGCAGCGGCTTAACCCACTGAGCCACCCAGGCGCCCTTAAAAATAAAATCTTAAAAAAAAAAAAAAGAGTACAGATGGACAATAAATACATTATAAGGGGAAACATTAATATGCCTTAAGGTAAGATATCAAATTCAATAAATAATTCATTTTGACATTGACAAACATTTTGCCTCAGAAGACCAATCATTAGCATTAAATACATTATATGTCTACTGTGCAGGAGGCAGTGGAGATATAGTGGTGAGAAACAGACACATAACTTCTACTCTAAAGCATATAACATAGTCATTAATCACTGTATCTTCCCATGCAACCCAAAGGACACCAAAATGACATTCGCATGACAACTTCAGGGAAAAAAAGAACATAAAGGAACAATGCAGTATCAACTTACTAAATAGGAAAGATATCATAGCCCCAAATTTTATTTTATTTTATTTAAAGATTTTATTTATTTGACAGGAAGAGAGAGCGGCCATGAGCCAGGCAGAGAGGCAGAGGGAGAGGGAGAAGCAGGGAGTCCAACATGGAGCCTGATCCAGGAACCCTGTAATCATGGCCTGAGCTGAAGGCAGACACGTAACCAACTGAGCCACCAAAGTGCCCCTCATAGGCCAAAATTTTATTGTTTGGGGAATCAAGTTGTTTCATTTTTTAGTTATTTTAAAGAATTTTTAACCATTGTACAAGTAATATGATACCATATATAGATTACAGGTACATACAAGTATATGAGAAACACTAAAAATTGGCCTGGATAAAAGAACTATCAAGGGGCGCCTGGGTGGCTCAGTTGGTTAAGCAGCTGCCTTCGGCTCAGGTCATGATCCCAGCGTCCTGGGATCGAGTCCCACATCGGGCTCCTTGCCCTCCGCAGGGAGCCTGCTTCTCCCTCTGACTCTGCCTTCCACTCTGTCTGCCTGTGCTCGCTCTCGCTCGCTCTCTCTCTGACAAATAAATAAATAAAATCTTTAAAAAAAAAAAAAAAGAACTATCAAAATTCAACACCTAATAAATCAACAAAGGCCTCAAAGAGGATGGCAAACAAGCCCATGAAAAGGTACTCAACATTGTTGTCACTGGGGAAATACAAATCAAAACCTTAGTGAGTTACCACTGTCTAATCTATTAGAATAGCTAAAACAACTTTTTAAAAGAACAGAAAACCTACTAAGTGCAGGCAGGGATATGGAGCAGCTGGAGCACTCTTGCATTGCTGGTGAGAATAGAAAATGTTAATAGCCACCATGATAAAGCAGTTCAGCAATGTCTCAAGAAGTTGAACATACACTTACCATATGACCCCACAATCTCACTCCTAGATGATTCTCACTTAGGAGAAATGAAAACTTATGTTCACACACACATACACAACACAACCTACATGCAAATGTTTATAGCAGCTTTAGTGATTGCTAAAAACTGGAAATAACTGCAATGTCCTTCAGTTGGTGAGTGGATAGTGGATTACCATTTCGCGATGACAAAGAATAAGCTCTTGATACATACAACAGCATGGATGGATCGCAAACTGATTATGCTAAGTGAAAAGCCAGACTCAAAAAGGCTATGCACTGTTTGATTCCGTTATATGACATTCTGGAACGGGTGAAACAGGGACAGAAGGCAGATCGGTGGTTGCTGAGGCTTAGGCCTGAAGGAAGGGTCTGGTCACAGTGTATTTTGGGGTTGATGGGATATTCTGTAACTTAATAGTGGTGATAGTTACATGGCTCTTTTGTCAAAACTCAGATCCATACATCAAAATGTGAATTCCTTATGTAAATTTAAAATACATTTAGAGGAAAAAATAGAATGGCTAGAGATACACCTCCAACCCGTGATAGTCCTTGCTCCTGGGGATGAAGGAGAGAAATGGGACCTGTGTGGAAGTTAAAGGGGATTTTAGACTCATCATGTATTTTCTTTTAAAAAAAGAAAAAAAAAGTAGGGGTGCCTGGGTGGCTCAGTGGGTTAAAGCCTCTGCCTTTGGCTCAGGTCATGATCCCAGGGTCCTGGGATAGAGACCCGCATCGGGCTTTCTGCTCAGAAGGGAGCCTGCTTCCCTTCTCTCTGCCTGCCTCTCTGCCTACTTGTGATCTCTATCAAATAAATAAAATCTTAAAAAAAAAAAAAACTTAAAAAAAAGTAAATATGACAGCATATTACTATATTCATATGCTAAAATTATTAATGTTTGGGGTGCCTGGGTTAAGGCCTATGCCTCCAGCTCAGGTCACGATTCCAGGGTCCTGGGATCGAGCCCCGCATCGGGCTCTCTGCTCAGTAGGGAGCCTGCTTCCCTCTCTCTCTCTGCCTACTTGTGATTTCTGTCAGATAAATAAAATCTTTTAAAAAATTATGTTTGCGGGGCGCCTGGGTGGCTCAGTGGGTTAGGCTGCTGCCTTCGGCTCAGGTCATGATCTCGGGGTCCTGGGCTCGAGTCCCGCATCGGGCTCTCTGTTCAGCAGGGAGCCTGCTTCCCTCTCTCTCTCTGCCTGCCTCTCTGTCTACTTGTGATCTCTCTGTCAAATAAATAAATAAAAATTTTTTAAAAAAATTGTTTGCTTTATTATACTTCTTTGTATTTTTAATTGGCCAAAATATAAACAAGGCAAAATAGATCCACCTAAAGGAAATTTTAAAAAAGACATGAAAGTATAAGGGGAAAGAAATCACCAGTTGTATTAAAATATTTGGGTGCATTTTCTTCTCTCCATGTTTGTTTTTGCATAGTGGAAAGTGTAACATAAGAACAATACAGCCTGTAGTTTTCCTTTTACTTGGTATATCCTGAATGTTTCCTTCCTCTTAAATGATCTTGGTGAATACTATCTGCAATGATGTAATACCCATCTTAAGGCCTGCATTTAAACAGCTGCTCTCACTTTACAGATGTAGGCATTTTTCTAACACTAAACTGGAAGCACATATGTATGTCTGCATGTGTCCTGTAAATTATGGTGTCTCCGAGTCATTATAATTTAACAGGAAGTCCTGTCTTTCCTTGGGGTTTTCCTCAAATGTTTCCATGTTTTTGATGTTCAGTACAGCAGGGGGTCTGTATCTCTGCTGGTCCCTATCCTGCTGGAGGCCATCAGGATCACCACCTCTTTGTATAATGTACTTTCAAGGAGAGCCCATGGCAAAATCACCCAGGTTCTGGTGTTCCTTTACAGACGTCTGACTCAGATGAACTCATGCCATTTCCATGCCAAGACAGGAAATGATGAACCTCTCTAATCCAGCACTCCCCTCTGACCACCCTTTTCACTACGCTTCAGTTTAATTTCAAAATGAAGATAATGACATAGCTTTAATGCATGTGGAATGCTTAGTGCAGTGCCTGGCACTTAATAGATTTGATAGATTATTTTTCTTTCTTCCTGAAGTTCATCTTTGACTAAAGAGAAACCCTCTGAACCCTGCTATTTCTGCACTGCTTCTGCCTTTAGAATTTACTCCACAAGACTGAAAGGCCTAGTTAGAACTGCAAACCATCTTCTTTGTTCACATCATCTCCAGCCTTCCACAGCACCATGTGTAATTTTTTTGTGTGCGTGATTATCGTATGACTCTTACTCAAGTGCTGTCAAGGCGAGATCATGACTTCTCTACAATATTCTCAATGCTCAGCACAATATCTGGCACACAGTAATCCCTTAACAAGTATTTATGGAATGAATGAATGTTTATACTTTATAGTTTTAATCTCCCAGAAATAAACCTCTGATTTCCCATATTTTCACGTTAGTGCTTTTCATACAGTAGGTCTGATGGTTTTTCTCTTTTCAACAGGTATCCTTGGCTTTTAAGAATTCACTTCCAGGGGCACCTGGGTGGCTCAGTGGGTTAAAGCCTCTGCCTTCAGCTCAGGTCATGATCCCAGGGCCCGGGGATAGAGTCCTGCATCAGGCTCTCTGCTCATCGGGGAGCCTGCTTCCTCCTCTCTCTCTGCCTGCCTCTCTGCCTACTTGTGATCTGTCTGGCAAATAAATAAATAAAAATCTTTAAAATAAAAAAAAATTTAAAAAATAAAGGCTAAAGTCTAACATAAAAAAAAAAAAATTGACTTCCATCAAGGGCATCTGACTATCTCAGTTGGAAGAGCAAGCCCCTCTTGATCTTAGGGTCATGAGTTCAAGCCCCACGTTCGATGTAGAGATCGCTTAAAAATAAATGAGTAAGGGGGCACCTGGGTGGCTCAGGGGGTTAACGCCTCTGCCTTCGGCTCAGGTCATGATCCCGGGGTTCTGGGATCGAGCCCCGCATCGGGGTTTCTGCTCAGCAGGGAGCCTGCTTCCTCCTCTCTCTCTGCCTGCCTCTCTGCCTACTTGTGATCTCTGTCTGTCAAATAAATAAATAAAATCTTCAAAAAAAAATTAAATAAATAAAAAAATAAATAAATGAGTAAGAGCACCTGGGTGGCTCAGTTGGTTAAGTGTCTCCCTTTGGTTCAGATCATGATCCCAGAACCCTGAGATCAAGTTCCACATTGGGCTCCCTGCTTGGCAGGGAGTCTGTTTCTCCCTCTGCTGCTCTCCCTGCTCATGTTCTCTCAAACAAATAAATGAAATCTTTTAAAAAATAATTGTATTCCCGGAGGTTCCATGGTGTAATGGTGAGCACTCTGGACTCTAAAAAAAAAACTGTATTAAAAAATAAAATGTAAAATATAACTTTATCATCCTCAATAAGGACAAACTGTATTTCAGAACTATTACTCTGTAAGTTGAAGAACTGACACCTGGGACAAAATAAATGGTTGTTTAGCCTAACACTATGGACCGCAATGACCTGTGAGCAAAGATGTGTATGATTTAAGAGTAAAATTCCAGTTTCTGGAGCCTGACCAGGTAAGGCCTTTCAGAGAGGGGATGTAGCTGCTTTCTTTGGCTCAACTCAAAGATAGCTAGGGAAGTACTAGAGTGGATTAAATTCCTTAGGCAAGGCTTCCAGAAAATACAGCATAAAATTAAACCTTCAGACAAAGGAAGCTGTTAGAAGTGAAACTAGACAACATACACATGAATGCAAACAGCGTTTGCCAGAAGTGAAACTAGACAACATACACATGAATGCAAACAGCGTTTGCCAGACACAGCAAGAACCATCTATGAAGCCTTCTTCACAAAAGGAAGGGTGGAAACGTGTAAGACTAACAGAGCTGTGTAATTGCTTCAAGTGTCTCAGGTGAGGACAGTGAAAAGGCACTGGACTAGGAATGAAATAAATTTTAGATCTTGCTCTACTACATTCAGAATAGAAGAATGGTTAGAACCATCTAAGTCATGTAGATCTAAGTTCAAATTCCTTATCTTCATTTACTTCCTAGGACTTTGGACAAGTTTTAGCCTACACTAGTTCCTCACCTATTACAGGGAGATAAGAATGCCTGCTCCCTAGAGTCTGAGGATTAAATGAAATAAAATAAAGCAACTACGACATCTACCACATGGTAACACTCAATGAAGTAGACAACACCAGCTTCATATCCTTGTGCAAACCAGGGCCTCATTCTGTAAAGGGTGTGATAACACAGAAAAGCACTCTGACACTTTAAAGTGCCAGGTGTAATGAAGGGATTACTACCAGCAGGCAGCTGAGTTCACTTGTGGCTTACATTCAATGTTAACCAGTAGTTTTCTTTACAACCATCAGGTTACTATTAGCAACGCAGAATTGGTTAGGAGACCTTTTTTTTGAAATGTTATTTTGGTATCAGTAAATTAACTGACATCTATGCAACCACAAGTAATTTACTGAACACTTCCACGTGACTTCATTAAAGGCAGGCTTTTTCCTGCTTATATTAGTTACCATCACTTTTGCCCCCATGACAATCTCATGGTATAGTCCTTGCATGTAGCAGGAACTCAATAAATGTGCTAAATTAACTGCAAAGGGTCAGAAGATCTAAAACTTGAACTTTAGAAGTACTTAACTTTATCCTGGAAAGGACTGAGCTGTTATGAATGATGAACTCAAGTGTTTGAGTACATGAATAATGAACTCAAGAGACTTGTTAGAAGCACTCTACCACTGACAAGCTCGATAATGTTCAAATACAATACTTCCCAAAGGAAAGGACGTCAGGTTTGTCTCCACCATAAAACCCATTTTTAAATGAAGGTTCTACTTAAAATGGTCTTCCAAAGGTCTAAGCAAAGGTTTTAAAAAGATCTGACAGTGGGAAGGAGCTAGGACTCTAAGGTCAATTGAATTGGTGTTTACTGACCACCTGCCTTCTGGCTGGGCAGTGCAGAAAAGGTGCTCATGTGTATATACTATATACTGTACTATACCATGTGGTACCAGGTACTACATCAGAGAATGGCTCGTAACAAGATCCAGTCCAGAGCAGAAGTGTAGGGTCAGCATGGCGAGATGGGAGGGACTGAGAAAAGGAAAAGGGTAGTACTGAATGAAATAGTCAAGTCCAGGGGATCTTTCTGGAAGAGGCCTGACTTGGGCTAGCCTTGAAATAGCAAATACGATTTGAATAGGGGGAAATTTGTTTGCATGGAGTGTGACGATTTCTGTATGACTAAAACAGAGATTCTATATAAGAAATAAGCCTTTAACAGTAGGGTAGCATAAGTTTATAGCAAGCTTTTGATGCTAGAATGCAGTTTTAGACTTCCATTTAAACTCTTTGCTTTTCAAAAGACAGCTTTTACTGTTTTATCAGTTTTACTGATAAAACTCAGTCTGCCCTGGGTTGCAGTTAAACTGTGTGGATGCTGGATTTCAACAGGCTATAAACATCATGCCTGACTCAATGCTTATCTTCTACTGGAGCATAATGCGCCTATATAGTAAGTACTAGATAAATGTCTGCTGAATGACCAAATGATTCCCAGGATGAATTAGCTCGAAGTCCAAACATGGGGGTGGGGGATCCCTCCAGCTGGTAAGCCACCTAGGCTTTGATCAAAGAGATATATCTCAAAGTTTTACATTAGAATAATAATCACACATGTCCAATTTCTAGCTCTTCTCCTCATCAAAATCACAGCAGTCAAATAAAGTTGAGGAGTTTATTAGGGAAATATGAGAGGCAAAGATACCCCAAGTGACAGAAAGAAAATTCTGAACATGTCCCTTCAAGCCAAGTGGGGGCCTGGAAGGACAAGAAACTGGTGGGTTAGCAACAACATTCTCTGGCGGCCACCTTGCCAGGGCATAAGGGTCTCGACCAGGACTGCCTCCCAAACCCCACCAAAGGTGAAAAGGAGACAAAGACTGTTTCCAGAATCAATGCAGAGGCAATGAGAGCTGTAAGAAAAGTCTGAGAGAAAGAGAGGTGGGGAGGACCTTAACAGAGTCCCAGGCGTCTGGCTCTGAGCGCCTCATACATTGACAGATAGTTCTACAAAATGTTACTTCAAAGATAAAATGTCTAATGTTGGTTCCAAGAGCTTCCCTGGATGTCTTCCCACATGCCACATCACACACCGACGTACATGGCAGAACCCAAAGGCCACACTTTTGAAAAAAAATAAAATAAAAACCAAAAACAAGAATAAGCCCTGTTGCTCTTTAAGGAGAGAGGAAGGAGCTGAGGCTGCTGGGGCCTTTCCCACGTCGGCCTGCGTTCCATGAAGCAACTTCCCAGCAGCAGCATGGCATAGCTCTAGGTGAGGGTCTCACCTTTTGTCACCTGTCAAAGGAAACTGACAATTAGATAAATTCACAAGTATTAAAAAAAATCTTTTTAAAGATCCTAGATAGGTGCGTGTGGGTGGCTCAGTGGGTTAAGGCCCAGAGTCCGGGGATGGAGCCCTGCATCCGGCTCTCTGCTCAGCAGGGAGCCTGCTTCCTCCTCTCTCTCTGCCTACTTGTGATCTCTGTCAAATAAATAAATAAAATCTTAAAAAAAAAAAAAAAAGATCATAGATAGTAGGGAGTAGTAGAAAAGACAACAGCTTTGGAGCCCCAGAAACCTGGTTCAAATCCAGGGAAGTTCATTAACTTCTAAGCCTGTTACTACTTCCAGGTTTGTTCCAGCAACAAGGGGAAATTTGCATTTTCTCTGCACAGCCCTTGCCTAGCCTCATGAGCAAATACCTTCTCTAACATACTCACCCGCGCTTCAATGTACTCTATTCTCCGTTCAAGGGCTGTCAATTTCTCGTTTAGTGTTGCAAGTCTTGAACGACAAGACATATCTGGTAAAAGGAGACTGATGTTCAGAATTAATGTCATTCCAAATACAGACACAGACACACACAGACACACACACACACAGCCCCTAGCTAAAGAAGAGGGATGATACATCAGGGAGAGCACAAACAGAAGCAGGTGAGCAAAGCAAGGAAATGGAAAAGAAGTGAGTATTAGGAGCACAGCTGCTTAGAATGAATCTGCTCAACTTCCTACCAGGGTGGCAGGCATAGAGTAATGATGACCAAAGATGTCCATACCCTAATCCCTGATCCTGTAGGTATTTACCCTACATGACAAAAGGGACTTTGCAGATGTGATTAAGGTTAAGGACCATGAGATCCTGAATTATCCAGATCGCACGCTCTAATAACAAATCCATAAATACAGGAAGAGAAAGACCAAGGAAAGGTGTAAGAAGAAGAGATTCAAAGTGTGTGAGGCGGACTCAACCTGCAATTGCTGGCTTTGAAGATGGAGGAAGGAGGCCATGAGCCAAAGGACACCAGAGACATTGAGAAGCTGGAAACGGACCTTAGCTGACAGCCAACAAGGAAACAGATTTCAGTCCTGCAGCCACAAGAAACTGAATTCTACCAACAATCCAATGAGCAAGGAAACATCCTCTCCTAGAGTCTCCAGAAAGGGAGGCAGCCCTGCCAACACCTTGACTTTAGCCCAGTGAAGTGATGCTGGACTTCCAAACTACACTACTATAATATAAGAACCTATGTGACAAAAGCGGCACATTTATGGTAATTTGTTATGGCAGCAATAGAAAACTAACACACTGAAACTCTACGGGCGGATATTTAGTAACAGACAAACCAAGAGATTAAAGAGAGAGGAAGTGACAAGAGGAAGAAAATAATCTCAAGAAGGAAGAAAAATAGAGGCCATGAAAGCAGCAGACACTATGGAGAGGAGGGAAGGCATCCGTGTTTCTTTCTTTCTTTTTTTTTTTTTTTTTTTTTTTAAAGATTTTATTTATTTATTTGACAGAGAGAGATCACAAGTAGGCAGAGAGGCAGGCAGAGAGAGAGGAGGAAGCAGGCACCCTGCTGAGCAGAGAGCCCGATGTGGGACTCGATCCCAGGACTCTGAGATCATGACCTGAGCCGAAGGCAGCGGCTTAACCCACTGAGCCACCCAGGCGCCCGGCATCCGTGTTTCTAAGCTCATGGAAACCTCATCATTGTTTTTGCTGCAGGAAGGCACTTAATGTGTCATCAGTATCTGTGCAGGCATGTCAGCAGGAGAGAAAACTTGGGAGAACATCAAATACTCTTTGCAGCCCACATTCCATCTGTGGAAAACAGCAAAATTTCTTTTCTTCCCTTTTCCAATCTTCTTTCATCATCTCACCCAAAATGAAACCTAGATTTCCCCAAAATACCTTTTCCTTTGGAAACTTCTCTAAGAGAACCACTTGCCTACGCTTTCCCTAACCATTCTCAACAGGAGAAAAAGGTTTCTGGGCACGCTCATGATTTCTTATTACTTCCTCCAACATCATTGTTTGATCATCCTCAATAACCTTCACTTTCTATGTCTAAAATATCCTCTCTCCGAGACACTCTCCCACTCACAATGATTTAACACTTAGCTCACAAATTCCTTTTCATCTCTATGCTGTTATGCAAAAGGATGTCCACATCCATTTTGACAAATCCTCCTACACCAGGTTCTTGCTTCAACTTTCACTTCTCTACATCTGCATCTTGCTTATCTTGCCTGTCTAACCATTCTCCTTCAAGGCTCCATTCAAATTGGACCTCTGAAAGGTCTCTGCTAGAGGCATATAATTCTCCTTCTGCTGTATGTTTAAGGTTGAATTTCTGGTTTATAAATTACTTATCTGCTTGGTCTTCGGTTTTTGGATACAGATTTAACAAACAAGAACGTTCACCACTATTACTTAGGAATGGTTTCATGAAGCATGGTGCACTTACTAAAGACTATTAAAATGGCCATTTAAAATTACAAGTTTGTGGGGCGTGTGGGTGGCTCAGTGTGTTAAGGCCTCTGCTTTCGGCTCGGGTCGTGATCCCAGGGTCCTGGGATCGAGTCCGGCTCTCTGCTCAGCAGGGAGCCTGCTTCATCCTCTCTTTCTCTGCCTGCCTCTCTGCCTACTTGTGATCTCTGTCAAATAAATAAATAAAATCTTAAAAAAAAAAACAAAATTACAAGTTTGTATCTTTTTAACAAGTCACTAAAAAACAAACAAAAAGTAAAGTATCTTTTGGGGCGCCTGGGTGGCTCAGTGGGTTAAAGCCTCTGCCTTCTGCTCAGGTCATGATCTCGGGGTCCTGGGATCGAGCCCCGCATCGGGCTCTCTGCTCAGCAGGGAGCCTGCTTCCCTTCCTCTTTCTCTCTCTGCCTGCCTCTCTGCTTACTTGTGATCTCTCTCTCTGTGTCAAATAAATAAATAAAATACTAAAAAAAAAAAATAAAGTATCTTTTTAACAACTCATCAAAAAAAACAGATTATGGGGCGCCTGGGTGGCTCAGTGGGTTAAAGCCTCTGCCTTCGGCTCGGGTCATGATCCCAGGGTCCTGGGATCGAGCCCCGCATCGGGCTCTCTGCTCGGCAGGGAGCCTGCTTCCTCCTTCTCTCTCTCTGCCTGCCTCTCAGCCTACTTGTAATCTCTGCCTGTCAAATAAATAAATAAAATCTTAAAAAAAAAACAACAACAAAAAAAAAAACCAGATTATGAGTTTGAATATTTAACATGGGAATAGACAAATGATATTTATGTACTTATAATTTATCATTTTTTTACATGTTATCTCACTAGAATGAATTAATCAAAGCCCACTTCACTGGGCTAAAATCAATTAATCAAATACTGCCTCTAATTAATTTTTACAACAAGTATCTCGCCTGGCAAAGAGAGCTTTTTGAGAAAAAAATTATGAACTTGGTATGTTAATAAAACAAAAGACTGGCTCTGGTGTGACTCCAATATTTCTTCAAGTGGGGAAACCAAGGCTCATATTGTTGAACTGACTGGACAAAACAACAGCACAGCTGAGCCTGAAGCCCAGTTCCCTTACTGCTCAGGACAGTACTCTTCCATGACAACGTCCCACCACACAACCCCACTATCTACCATCTTTACGAACCTCTAGGGTTATAATTTATTCCCCATGTCTCTTAAAATCTGCTTCTAGTTCAACTCTTCCGCTTTCTGGTTCCTTTTTTTCCTTTTGTCATTCTAGATTCTTTCCTACCCATCTTCACTGCTACTCTTCAGTATTTTTTAAAAATCGCTTTATTGATATAATACTTTATATGCCATGAAGTTCACTTAATTGAAGTATACAATTCTATGGTTTTTAGAATATAGTTGTGCAACCATCACCATAATCTAATTTTAGAACATCCCCAAAACCCCAAATGAAACCTTGTACCAATTAGCAGTCATTTCCTGTTCAGCCTTGTCCCAACCCCTGGCAACCATTAACCTTCTCTATGGATCTACCTATTCTGGACATTCTTTGTTTTTTCTTCTTCTTCTTCTTCTTGACATTCTTTGTTTCTCCTTCTTCTTTTTTTTTTTTTTTTTTTTAAGATTTTGTTTATTTATTTGACAGAGAGAGACATAGGGAGAGAGGGAACACAAGCAGGGGGAGTGGGAGAGGGAGAAGCAGGTTTCCCGCCAAGCAGGGAGCCAGATGCAAGGCTCAATCCCAGGACCCTGGGATCATGACCTGAGTTGAAGGCAGACATTTAACGACTGAGCCACCAAGATGGCCCCCACCCGCCTTTAAAAAAAAAAGATTTTATTTATTTATTTGACAGAAAGAGAGAGATCTCAAGTAGGCAGAGAAGCAGGCTCCCCCCTGAGCAGACAGCCCAATGCAGGGCTCCATCCCAGGACCCTGAGATCATGACCTGAGCTGAAGGCAGAGGCTTAATGCACTGAGCTACCCAGGTGCCTCTATTTTTCTTTTATTTATTTATTTTCTTAAATCTAAGGCAAAGAACTGACCCGATCTGACCTGTATTTTTTTTTAAAGATTTATTTATTTATTTTACAGAGAGAGAGAGAGATCATAAGTAGGCAGAGAGGCAGAGAGAGAGAGGGAAGCAGGCTCCCTGCTGATCAGAAAGCCTGATGTGGGGCTTGATTCCCAGGACCCTCAGACCATGACCTGAGCCGAAGGCAGAGGCTTAACCCACTGAGCCACCCAGGCACCCCTCATTTTTCTTTTAAATCAGGTTATTTATCTGCTAGTGCTGCTGCTTTTAATTCCTAGATCTAGCTTGAGTAGAAGGTACTCAGCCCCCTCCTTTTCCTAGATACACTTCCACCACCAGGACTGCCCAACAAGACCATGTCTCTTTCCATCTGGTTTTTAGAAGCTCAAAGGCACATCACGTACACTATTTAGTAAGAGCATGAATGTTATCACTAACAACCTGTCATTTCCCATAAAAAGACATGCCAAAATTATCTGCAGGGGTGGGGTAGTGAGAGAAAGGGTTCCTTCCTGGATGGCTGTTCTGTTCTATCTCTGTCAATCTGGTAATGAATCAGAATCCAAGAACAACAGTACACCACTGGCCTAAATGGATAAGCCCTTTTGAGAATATAAAATGTTGAATTCCAGAAACTTTGACCATATTTCAGATCCCAAGAAAAACACTGATTCAAGCAAAACACTGGATAAGCATTCAGCAGCTGAATAAATCTGAAATCAGAGTGC
The DNA here is from genome assembly GCF_030435805.1 of Mustela lutreola. Taxonomy (NCBI): domain Eukaryota; kingdom Metazoa; phylum Chordata; class Mammalia; order Carnivora; family Mustelidae; genus Mustela; species Mustela lutreola. The sequence goes on along the minus strand of NC_081291.1, from coordinate 52,178,308 downwards.
ATTTAAGAGTATATTATCACCAGGGGCACCTGGGTGGCTCAGTGGGTTAAAGCCTCTGCTTTCGGCTCGGGTCATGATCCTGGAGTCCTGGGCTCAAGCCCAACATCGGGCTCTCTGCTCCGTGGAGAGCCTGCTTCCTCCTCTCTCTCCCTGCCTGCCTCTCTGCCTACTTGAGACCTTTGTCTGTCAAATAAATAAATAAAATCTTAAAAAAAAAAAAAAAAAAAAAAGAGTATATTATCACCAGACTTCTTTTTAAATATTTTATTTATTTATTTATTTATTTGAGAGAAAGAGAGAGTACATGCAAGCATGAGCAGGGGCCAGGGAGAGGGAGAAGCAGGCTTCCCACTGAACAAGGAGCCTAATGCAGGGCTCCATCCCAGATTCCTGGGGTCATGACCAGAGTAGATGCTTAACCAACTGAGCCACCCAGGCTCCCCCATCACCAGACTCTAAGACACTAACCATCTTTGTCAGGGTGCTTGATGATGTGGACCCATCACCACTGCTGACAAATGCCAGTTATCAGCTCCTCTGAACTCTTAATGCCCATAACCTTAGCCTATAAAAATCAACACTCATTCTTTTGAATCGTTGCCATTAAGGCTTACTTCTTTACAGAACTCTAAACTTCTCAGGAGTGGCTACCATGTCCATTTATTCTTATTTATTCCTTTCTCAGAGGATGTGACACATAGCTGGGATCAAAACAGACATGCTATACTTGTTGGCTAAGTATCAACACTGACATTTAAAAATAACCACCACATTTATTATTTTTGTTACACTTCTCTGCACATATTAGCTTTAGAATCAGATAAAATGGTATAAAAATAGGGCGCCTGGGTGGCTCAGTGGGTTAAGCTGCTGCCTTCGGCTCGGGTCATGATCTCAGGGTCCTGGGATCGAGTCCCGCATCGGGCTCTCTGCTCAGCAGGGAGCCTGCTTCCCTCTCTCTCTCTCTCTCTCTCTCTCTGCCTGCCTCTCCATCTACTTGTGATTTCTGTCAAGTAAATAAATAAAATCTTTAAAAAAAAAAAAAAAAAATGGTATAAAAATAAAAGCTACCATCTGTGACAATCTATTTTTAGAAACTTCACCAGTTCAAGGTACAGAACAGGCCAGTGTTAGGATGTTATCACTGCCTTATGATTTGTGGGACCTCAGGTTCAGGTGGCCCAGGAATATCATCACTCTCACCAGCTGGAACGAATCAGAGGGTAAAAGCTCTTCAGAAAGTCACTAACTATCTTGGAAAGCCAGTTCCCTCTCCAAAGCACATGGCCTACCCAGACTCTGTGGTCAGGGTAAGGACTCTAGGATTGCTGCCATTTTCAAAGAGCTCCTAGGGGCACCTGGGTGGCTTAGTTGTTAAGCATCTGCCTTCAGTCAAGTCATGATTTTGGGGTTCCAGGATCAAGCCCCACTTCAGGCTCCTTATTCAGCAGGGAGCCTGCTTCTCCCTCTGCCTGTCCCCCTGCTCGTGTTTCTCTCTCCCTCTCTTAAATAAATAAATAAATAAAGTCTTAAAAAAAAAAAAAAAGGGCGGGGGGGGAGAGCAAGTGATTGAGCCCTGGTTACCTTCTCAAAGTAAATTCTTATTAAATCTCTGTACCACCAAATCATATTATCATAAACTCAGTATAAGTCATACACATCAGAATTGAGAAGTCACATTAAGGGCTTAGAGTGGGAAAATGTATCCCCCACATGCTCATCCTGAGTCATCCAATGCCAAGACAAAGTCTCAAATGTTTTATGATTGATCTAGTTTCTCAGCCTGTTGGTCTTTGTCTAAACTCACAGCAGCGATACTGTCAATCTTCAAGAACTGCTAAGCTTTTAAGTTTGCCTCATAATTCCATTCTTTTTTTTTTTTTTTTTTAAAGATTTTATTTATTTTATTTGACAGACAGAGATTACACGTAGGCAGAGAGGCGGGCAGAGAGAGAGAGAGAGAGAGAGAGAGAGAGAGAGAGAGAGGAGGAAGCAGGCTCCCTGCTTAGCAGAGAGCCCGATGCGGGACTCGATCCCAGGACCCTGAGATCATGACCTGAGCTGAAGGCAGCGGCTTAACCCACTGAGCCACCCAGGCGCCCTTTTTTTTTTTTTTTTTAAGATTTAATTTATTTATTTGACAGACAGAGATCACAAGTAGGCAGAGAGGCAGGCAAAGAGAGAGAGAGAGAGGAGGAAGCAGGCTCCCCGCTGAGCAGAGCCCCCGATGCGGGACTCGATCCCCAGACCCTGGGATCATGACCTGAGCCAAAGGCAGAGGCTTTAACCCAATGAGCCACCCAGGCGCCCCATAATTCCATTCTTAATTGTGATTACTGTCCTTTTCTTTAAAAGGGCTAAATTAACTTCTGCAGAAACCATCTAGTAATTACTCCAAACATCAGGCTATTAGCATCACATTAAGGGAGAACAATGGCCTAAGCTAAGGAATGCCCTTTCTTCTGGCTTCTTAAGATTGGAATTCTGTGTGCCTATTTTCTCAGTCTAGGGCATATTGGAAATCTCCCAAAAGAAAAATCTTTATTCTCTATTTGTTCATATAATGTGACTTACACATTTGATAAAATTTCAGTGCTGGTATTTCCTTGCTTACAAAGCAAGAAAAGAGACACTTGTCCTCTGCAAATCCTAAGCTCAAACTCTTCAATTTTTGGTCAGTTCCAAGACTCAAATGCCATAAATCTGGTGACTATAATATGCCAAGATTTATGTCAAAGATAAATGTATGCAAATTAAAAGTTTATTAATACTGGGGCACCTGGGTTGTGCACATCCTGATTTAGGGTCAGGTCTTGATCTCAGGGTCCTCGGACAGAGCCCCATGTCAGGCTCTGGGCTCAGCAGAGTCTGCTTAAGGCTCTCTCTCCCTCTCTCTATGCTCCATCCCTTCTCAATCTTGCTTGCTCCCACACACGCGCTCGCGCTCTCTCTCTCTCAAATCTTTAAAAAAAAAAAAAAAAGTTTATTAATACAATTCAGTGCTCAGAAATGAAGTTATTACATTACCTAGATCCAAATGTGGGGGGCAGAGATGCTAGATCACTTTTTTTTTTTTTTAGATTTTATTTATTTATTTGAAAGAGAGAGACACAGCAAGAGAGAGAACATACAAGCAGGGGGAGTGAAGAGGGAGAAGCAGGCTTCTGGACAAGCAAGGAGCCTGATGTGGGGCTCGATCCCAGGACCCTGGGATCATAACCTGAGCTGAAGGCAGACACTTAATGACTGAGCTACCCAGGGCCCCCACTAGATCACTTTTAAATTTTGAAAAACAGCCCCAGCTTAACTTGTTATTTTATTTTTGAAAGATTTATTCGTTTATTTGAGAGAGAGAAGGCAGGAATGGGACTGGCAGAGGATACAAGAATCTCAAGTGGATTCCACACTGAGGGGGAGCCCAAATCAGGGCTCCATCTCAGAACACTGAGTTCACTACTGGCGGTGGAGCCGAAACCAAGAGTCACAAGCTTAATCGAATGACCCAGGTGCCCCCTGGCTTGTTATTTTAGATGGCTTACTGATTTAACTGATGTTCTTAATACTGTACTTGGATAGTCTATGTATTTCAGATCCTACCAGAAAATGAAGTCTTTTAATTCTGCTTTTTAATGTTAAAACTCTCTATGTTGGTGATTTTTCCAACTACTTTCCACTACCTCTCCTGACTAAGCCAAATCTCAAAGCTGTGATCTTCTTATCATGACATCCTTCCCTTAGTATGCAATATTTTGGTTTCTCTTCTCTGACCCTTCCTCTGAAGGAATGTTACAAGCAAAGAATGCTGTGAAAAACCTTCAGTAACAGTTCAGCTGTCCAGGAAAGTAGGAAAAACATTCTGAGAACTAACATCAAAAGAGTTTGCACAGAAGTTAGAAAAAGAAAAACCCTCTGATGAAACCCAGACTATCTGAATAGCAGGGTAAATAGCTTCAGTATTTAATGTTTTCAGTTCACTGAAATCAATTAATCTAGTCTCAACTTCAGACTCCTGTCTCTAAATCCATCCTTCTTTTTCACTAAACCATACTCTTTCACTCATAGTCCTTATACTATTTCAGGATACTATGAGATCTATGTTTGTTGACTACCATTCCCTATTACAACCTCTAAAAGAAATTATGTGTGTGACTACGTATCAACGACATAAATATTTATACTATTCTCTCATTAATACTACCCTCACCCTCATTCCCTGGTGAGAAAATCCATCGCAGTAAGATTACAGTCTTATACACTTTATAAGAAAATAGATTAATACAAACTGATATTCTGAAACTGTCATTATTTAATCTTCAAGACAGAAATTCTTTGAAAGCAGGAAATGAATCTTATTCTGTGTTCTCCAGAGTGCCTGAAAGCCCTGTACTGAGATCTGGTCTCTCTTGCTGACGCTAAGAAAATTCACCTTCTGTTACCTTTTTCCTTGGGATGCATCAGTCCTTTGGCTGGAAAATAACTAATTCATTTTAAATCTTTTTTTAATACATCAGTTTCCCCTACTTAATCTTAATTGCTTGTTGCTGAATTAGTGGAAAAGAACCATACTAGTTGAAAAAAGATCACTAGATGTCATCCTTACACCTTGTGATTACTTAAGTATGTCTACCCGTGCCAAGTTGTTAAAAAAACACTTGGAGAAGATGGGATGGGAATCTTTGTTACATGCTTGCTTTCCAGAAGGATACGGAACAAAGCAGAAAGAACTGAAGACTATCACAAGCAGGCCATGCCTAGGAAAGACTTTGCTAGAAGCAGAAATAACACCTACTGTTGGCTAGATACCAGCAACACAGGGGTCTCCGTAGCCTTACATAATCTGGACCTTACTTCTGACCTCCTCTCCTACCACTCTCATGGCAGCAAAAACGGGAGACAGAAAAGGGCGACTAAAAGATACGCCGCTAAAAGATTCTGAGAATGAAGAGAACCGTCAAGAAACTTACACAAGGGCAGTGACACAGCTGTGGCTGCATGAAAGGCGCACTCTGAGTGCAAAGTGGAAACTGGAATGGAGGCGGGTCACAAAGGAAGCAGGGAGGCTACCGCAGAGCAGAAAAGACGCGGATGGAGGTGCCCGAAGAGTCTGGAAAAAGGAAGGACCTGTTAATGGATCTGGGGCGATGGCAACGAAGCCGATGAACTCACAATGGCACAGGAGAACCGCACAGGGACTGCCCAGTGGAGCCTGAGGGTCAGGGAAAGAGGGGAAAGGCGGGCTCCGGGGGACGCGAAAACCAGTAGGGGCTAAAGGCTCCCGGAGAAAGCCCCTTCAAAGCTTTTCAGCACCTTCGCCAAACTGAGTGGCCTCCCACCCACCCACACGCCCCCTGCTCGCCCGCTGACCGAATGAGTTGAGAAAGTCCGCGATTTTCTTGATGCTGCTGGTGATGACCTCAATGTATTCTCGGTTCGCCCAGTCCTGGTGAATCTCCCGCTGCACCGGATCCTCTTGACCCGCCATGGTTGCCGCCGGACGACAAACCACTGCGCAGGCGCCCCGACCCTCCAGACGGCCAGTGCGCCTGCGCCGCGAAGCCCACACCCATTCCTAGCACCCACGAATCCACGGGCATTGTGATGCGCCTGCGCGATATCAAGTCCTCCCCTTAGTTTTTGCTCTGCTTCCACGCCCCAACGGGGGAAATGGAGTGCGCACGCGCCGAGGCACCCTTACCCACTACATACCCCAACGCGGGCGTTTTTGGTCGTTAGGGGGCGCTTGACCACGAAATGCTCGTTGCGTTAGCTGCTCCAAACAGGTTGTAGTCTGTGTCAGTAGTTGGGCGTAGCCAATTAAGCCACATTAAATATAACTCATTTTGAAAACGGCTTTCAACAACACAACATGATTCCCCACCTTCCACTAATCAAACAAAACGGTATTATTATTTTTTAACAATAATACCAGTGATGGAGAGGCTCGGGAAATTGATAGGCCCCTAAAAAGCTGGTCACTCTGTAAACTGGCAAGTTCAAATGGTAGAATCATAGATATAAAATTTTTTAAATTTGTAAATTGCCTGCAAGAACGGTTAATCAATTCAAACTTTTTTTTACCTAATTTCATTGAGAAAGTCGGTGAAAAAGGGGTGGGGGGAGACACTTCAAGCACAAAGGTGCTCTTTGTAACATTATCTATTTAAAAACCCAAAACTATATCTCAACAGTTGGGGATGGCTAAACAATGGTATAGCCAGCTACTGGAATATCATGCTGTCATTTAAATAGTTATTATGAACACTATGGCAACATACATAATAAAGTGAAGGGGAAAAGAAAATACAAAATTTTCTTTAATTGCAACTATATGAAAATTATGTCTGCTTGAGGACAAGGATATATGAAAGATGCCAATGTCTGGTTTGTTAAGGTAGTGGAATTATGGACATTTTATTTTTGTTTAAGGGAATTTTTTCAATCTGCTTTGTGCAATACATGCCTGTCATTTAAAAAAAAATGTTCAACAGATAGGTTCTAGCAGTAGCTGGGAAGAAATCTTTACTAACAGTCTTTTACTCAGGTCGGAGACAAGCAATAAAGCACTGGACCCTCACAAACTCTGTGGAAAGGAAATCAGGAAGATGCTTTTCATTTTACAGATGAGAAAACTGAAGTTCAAGGTCACACAGTCAATTAAATGATGGACCTTTACCAGTTGATTGCAGACTCCCGTATTTTTTCACTGTACCAATCTGAAAACAGATTAAGGCCTCTGAACTCTCCTACGTATTGATAGAAATGGTAACTAAAATAATATCAACCCTAAATATCAAGCCCCAGGTATCCAGAGGACTAACTGCCACTTCCTAAGTGGTGCTGTTGTAGTATCTTGCTCACACATCACAGAGAAGTCAGATAAATCTTTTCCTTTAAAGGCAGGGCATCTGAGTTTCAAATCACAAATCTACCAGAGAGGAGTCATTTCACCCCTCTGAGCTTTTTTTCTTCATGTGTAATACAGGGACAACAACATGGATGGATTAGGATTGTTGGGGGAATTCTGTAAGAGAGAATAGATAAAACACTAAGCACAGTGCCGGACTCTTCACAAAGCAGACACTCATGATCAGTTTACATTTTATTTCTATGCTGAAAGCAGAAAATTAAGTACACATATCTATCCAACATTTTTTTTTCTTTTTCTTTCAAAGCCAGAGAGATCACAGAGAGGGAGAAGCCGACTCGCTGCTGAGCAGAAAGCCTGATGTGGGGCTCTATCTCAGGACCCTGGGATCATGATCTCAGCCAAAAGCAGCTGCTTAACTGATTGAGCCACCCAGTTGCCCCAACATTTTTGTTTTTTTTGGGGGGGGTTTGTTTGTGTTTTAAAGATTTTTTAAAAGATTTATTTGACAGAGATCACAAGTAGACAGAGAGGCAGGCGGAGAGAGAGAGGGGGAAGCAGGCTCTCCGCTGAGCAAAGAGCCTGATGTGGGGCTCGATCCCAGGACCCTGAGATCATGACCTGAGCCGAAGGCAGAGGCTCAACCCACTGAGCCACTCAGGAGCCCCAACATTTTGTTTTTTATGATTAATGGTCTTCCACAAGATAAGTCAGGCTCAGCTCTTTTCCTTTTGCTGGACTTCTTATACCTCTGTTCTAGGATCTCCTCTGCAATTCCAAACAACTCAAGGATATGGAGCTGTCCCAGAATGAAGACTATTCCTCTGGACTTCTGGCACTTTCTCCTACATGCTTCAGGAAGCTTGCTGTCAAGCAGACCTTCAGTATGGGTTTGCCAGCATAGTAGTTCTTCACTGCAGAAATTGTTTATGATGGGTACAAAGGCAAGCTCTTTGGGAATGTTGCTGGTGCAACAAAGAGTGTTTCTGGGTGGCAGATTGCTTCAGCATAAGAAAACAAGATCCTTGACTTTAGATCTACCATGTGCTTCACAGAACTTGGGGAATCTTGTCAATGGCTCCCCACGTAATAATCAGTGTGGGATCAAATTCTTTATTTCTTTCTTTAAGATTTTTTTTTTTTTTTTAATTTAACAGAGATCACAGGCAGGCAGAGAGAGAGAGAGGAGGAAGCAGACTCCCCGCGGAGCAAAGCCCGATGCGGGGCTTGATCCCAGGACCCTGAGATCATGACCTGAGCCAAAAGCAGAGGCTTTAACCCACTGAGACACCCAGGCGCCCCGGGAACAAATTCTTGAAGAAATGTGTCAATTGCATTAACAGTGGTCATGTGAATCTTTTTTGCAATCATGTGCACTTGGACCATCATTTATGCAGCTAAGGATATAGCATGTGCACCATGACAATGTTGCTAGCTGCTCTGAAAGAACTGAATCATCTTTTGGCAGAGCAAACATGACACGACAGACAGTCGTGGCAATCCCTGAGGAAAGTGCACACAGAATGTTGAGCACTGCATGATACAAACAAAGTTGATGTTGTAGGTCATCAGTAATGGGTAGTATGGGAGATTCTGGTTTTCCATATCTGTGTGGTAGCCATTGAACTGCAGTATCAGAGCCAGGGGTAATAGCAAATGGTATCTCCAAAAATAGCTCCCTTAAAGCTGGCAGATGGCACAGAGGACTGTGGTACAGATTGTCATAGCAGCACTAAGCCCTCTCTATCCAACCACTTTTAATTATACAATTTTGCTTTTGGGACTTTCATTTAAAAAAAAAACACAACTGTGCAATAAAAACTGTTTGTTTGCTTTTAAAATAACAGTGTCTCTTTTACTCGAGATGAAAATAAAAATAAACTCACTGGAAAACAAAGTTTTGCAATTCAAATCATTTCAGCATCTTCTAAGACTCATCACTCTGCCCCTTTCCATTTTCTGACTTCGCTTCCAAACTCTCCCCTTCTCCTTCCATAGGGTGCAACACACACACACAGGCACACAGCATCTGACAATTCTCCACAAGTGCCTCAAGACCATCTGGTCTTCCAAATCGGGATCTTTAGCCTGACTCCACCCCCGCGGCCCCAATCTCTCCTGTTCAGCTTCTCCCAAGGAGCCAGACAAACGGTAACAGCTCTTATTTGTTCTGTGCTCTACAGCTGGCAAAGTGCAAGGGCAATTTCTGGGTGTACAAGGTAAGGGTAGGTGAGGCCATTAGTTAATCCTTGCCACAAATACTTCACACTGCCAGGCTGTGGGATAGCCAGGCACAGAGGATGATGAGGGAGCAGAAGTCTGGCTGAAAACAAAGCAAAAGCTGGCACCTTGCACTCCCTCTCCACCCACTCCCCTTGGTAGTATGTGTGACATTCCTCAGGCACCTCTGGCTGCCCTAAAAGAAAAACAAATAGTTAACTTGCAGAGATCACAATCCTGCAAGGCAGGAGTCTCCCTTGGTTTACAAATGTCCTTGAGATTTACAACAAAGAAGTTACCTTATCAATAGCCCAATTTCCAGAGGCACATAACTCAGTTCCTCAAGCCCTAATGTCACCGTCCCCTCCATAAACAAAACTGAAGGAGGCGGAGGTAGAAGGAAAAGTAAATAAAGTTAAATTTCTTCTAAACCCAAATCTCACTAACAAGGACGCTTGATAGCAGGAATGTAACATTCCACCAGGAGACTCCCAATTGTCTTTATGTTAGTGCCTCATTAGAGGGAAAGCGGCCTTGGCTTGATAGTAACCAGGCCTTCAATATCCTGACAGTCTTCTTTACCCCAATAGCTCTTCTGAATACCCCTTTGTCCTCATATACCCAACTCCTATGTATATAACCAGCCATTCCTCACACCCCTGGGGGCAGCAGTCCCGGTTCTCTAATAAACCACCTTTTTGCACCAAAGACGTCTTAAGAATTCTTTCTTAGCCGTTGGCTCCGAACCTCACCCCAATGAACCTACCTAGGTTCAAGAACTTCATGGAGACATACGAAGTCAGTTGGGTAGAGACTCCTCCCTCAGCCTTCCAAGGAAATTGTTTGCAGTGACGCTTAGGAAGTTCTCAAATCACTCACTATGGTGAAATGGTCAGGCCTTCAGCTTTGTGAGAAGAGGACGGCATTGTCTTTTTTGAGGTTTAACAGGAGGCAGGAAAAGATCTTTGGTTAGTCAAGGGAAGACAGGTGCTTTTCTTCTTGCTCTTGAGAAGCCAGCATTTATAAATTGTCTTCTTTCGCTGGGATCATTCCAATGCAGCAATGAAACCTTTGAGCCTGAATAATCCCCTGAGCATTGTTTAGAGTCAAGACTAACTAAAAGTCTGGGTACTTTCAAAAGCACACAGGTGTAGCGGGGCGAGGAGGGGGCGGCGGAACGAAGAGGAAGGGATTTCAATCCGCACGCCTGAAGGTGTAGGCCTGGACCCGGTGTTGCAAGGAGTTGGGGGTGGGGAATTCGGCCCGGAAGCCTGTCAGCGGGGCGCATCGAGCCTCCACCCCCGCGGCGGCCCGGGCTCCTCCCGCGGACCTGGGTCACAAAGGCGGTTGCCAGGCGCCGGGTGGAGAGAAAGATGCGGCTGGGAAACAGCGGCCGCCACTCTGGAGCGTGCGGCCCACCGAGTTCAGCAGGTGAGCCCCCGGCCCGGATGGTGGGACCGGGCCCGGGCTCCCACCGCCACCTCCGCCTCGGGCCAGAGCTGTCTGGCCCCCACCCCCGGTTAGGGACCCCCGGGGGACAAGCCCCTTCTTCCCGCTGGGAGGGGGAGTCTCCCCACTCCAGGCAGCTCCAGCCTCTCTGGATCAGGATCGCAGTTCACAATTCACGAGGACCTCAGCTGCATTTGGACGCTTACGTCCCCTTTCCCAGGTGGGGAAATCGAGGGACTCGGTTTCTTGGAACGGGAGGACCGTATGAAAGGGAAGACTTTTTGGCCAGGAGTACAAGGTGTTCCCTATTTGGGAACTATTAAAGCAGCCTGAAGACTTCCAAGGTTCAAACCCTCTTGGAGTAGAGGACAGTGATTTCCGAGTAGTGGGAGAAGAGGGGCGAATCGTCTTTATTTAAACTTTAGGTGGAAGTGGCTTAAAGGTCTGGGGTCAGAAGCCCTCTCATCCCCAGGTTGGCTCTGTCCAGTAGTTAAGGCGGGATCTTTGATAAAAAGCCTTTTGCCTCTGGCCCTATTTGCTCTTAGGAGGGGAGTCAGGAAAAGGATCCTGGGATTAAATAATCTTTTTGGTCATATACTGAGAAATTAACACCCTTCACTTCACACACCACCTTGCTGAGGTGCTGTACCAGAGGAGCCCTGATCTTGGAAGTATTCTCAGGGTGATAATATCAAGCATCAGAAGACTTTCATAGTCTGCTTGTAATAGATAACCATCCCCTCATTGTCAGTTTCTCATCCTAAAGCAGTCCAGATATTTGAACACAGTAAGTGAAGGAGTGTAGAGATAAGGAGAGACATAACAGTTGAAAGAAAACAATAAATCTCCTTTATACTAACCACTGTCAGGGACAAGTCTTCTGGTTTGATATGACATCAACTCTTTTAAAAATGAACTTTACTGTTTTACTGTGGTGGAGGAGTCAACTTTTCACAGCATTTCCTGGGCAATTACTGGATGGGATGGGATCAGATCTGCTGCTGTTAACCTTTTGTGGGAGAAGAGAGAAGGGGCAGAGAAATATACTTGGCTGGAAAGAAAAGGGAACTGTTATGCCCCTTAACATAATAGGTAGGTGTTCAAAAAACGTTAGCTTCTTCTGAATTCAGTAAAACCTTTTATCTATTGGCAATTTTAAAGTAGAATGATGGAAAATCCAAATTCTACTTAAATAAATTTTTAGTTAGAAACATCATCCCAGCCTTTTGCTTTTTCTTCAAAGGGGGTAAGAACCAGGATCTTAACCACTAGTTCTCCCATAACAAATGAAAAACAAGACAAAACACACCTAGGAGAAGTAGGAAAATCTTTAAGACCATCCTTTGGAAACTTTTCTTCCTCCTAGTCTGGTGTAATTCCTCTGAGGTAGTACATAAGTAGTTCAGGGCCCTGAGAGAGCTGTTGCCCCTATGTCAGACAACGGGTTTTTAGGGCCAAGAGGCGACTGTCTCCATAATTAATAACGAAACCTAAGTTCCTTAAAAGGAATGGCATAAGTTCTCAAACTGTGAGTGCATCAGAATCCCCTGGAGGGTTTGTTCAAATGCAGATTGCAAGCTCTACCCCCAGTTTCTGATTCTGTAGGTCTGAGGTAGGGCCCAAGAACATGCATTTCTACATTTCCATATGATACTGAAGCTGCTAGTGCCAGGATCACATTTTGAGGACCACTGGTATAAAGTACCAGGAATTAGAGTCACAATATTTGGCAAGACATGGCTTTTCTGAGCTTCTAGCCACAAATAATGTCTCATCATGAAGTGCTAGCAGCCTCTGCCACCTCAGAGGTGTAGATTCTATCTTTAGTAGTTATCAACACAGCATATGTCCTATTAGTGAACTGGGATATTCCGCTTGGGACAAATCCATTTCCTCACCTGTAAAATAGGTTAAAACCTAACTTCAGAGGCTTGTGATTAGATTCAATAAAGTTTCAGTACACATAGCAGTTGCCAGATTCAATACTTGTTACCAACCACTAATGCCCTTTATCGAATTACTAGTGCCCTTAACATCTATTGGAATCTGTTAATGAGAACTACAAAGTAAGTTAAAGTCAATAATGAAACAAATGAGAATTTAAATGGCCGTGCCCTCACCAAAACCATGCTAGGGAAATTCCATGTTCTGATTCCTCTTCTTTAGGACTGTCAATGGCAGGATACCAGCTCTGGTCACCATGGACCCCACTGGATGAGAGCTTCCAATGGCTGCGGCACACAACACCTACACCTTCTTCAAAGCATCCCTTTAGGGCTTCCCCCTGCTTCCCACATACCCCTTCTGACCTTGAAGTGCAGTTGTGCTTTCAAGAGGTCACTCTAGTTCTAGACAGCCCATTTCTGGAGCCTGGAGTAAGTCCCAAGTTGCCCTGCCACACATCAGAGCTCCGAACCATGAACAACAAGAAAGGGCTGGTCAGAAAGCCCCAGCCTGTCCGTCTCAGTGGAGTGGATTCCGTGTTCGGCAGGGTCATCACAGCTCAGCCACCAAAATGGACTGGGACCTTCAGAGTTTCAGATAAATCAGCCTTTTGCAAAATCATCAGCCGGGAGAACCAGTGGCCTACTGGACTTAAGGAACCTCAGATTCAGATGACAGTGACCATGTGCAAACAGATGCTGCGCTCTATCCTCTTACTGTATGCAACATACAAGAAGTGCACCTTTGCCTTGCAACACTCCAAGTAAAGGGTTCCAATCTGATTCCTCTTCCTCATATCATGTCCTATGCTACGTGCCTGAAGCTTACAGAAACCTGTCCATGTAAAGGAAACTGACATCACTAGAGCCATCTTGCTTTTCTGTCAAGCAGTGACAATTCAGGAACTCCTATGCCACCCCCCCCCCGCCCCGCCCAAAGGCCAGTGACAGAGCAAAGGAGAACATTTCCACTGTAAAGCTGAACAACATTTAAAAGAGAGTCAAACTAGTATTGACATGTACATGTGAGAAAGAACCATTAAACCATATAAACCAATGAGCCTAGTGTGAACTCACTTAAACATCGAAGACCACAATGAGATGGGGAAACAAAGGGTGTCAAGGAAGGAGATTATGGCTTTCCATGTACATGAGGATGAAGGGGTCAAAAATATACAGACAGGTCAAGGATTAAAAAAATAATAAAAAACAAAGCAAATGATCTCCCCCACCAAATCAACAACCAAAACCCCTAACCAACCACATCCTAGTAACACTGGAGTACAAAAGTGGGTAGTAATATTAGCAAATATTAAAGAATATTTATAGCCTGGTAAGAAAGAACTTGGAAGCAGCAATGAAACTGGGCTTTCTGGCAGAACACAAGAGAGCTCCGCATTTTAGCACTGTTCTAACAAATCTATAGGTGTAACTCAGAATAATGTGGAAATAAACATATATACAAAGTCAACACAAGTTTGATGGTGACTTTTCCCTTTTTATCTTACATCTACATGACCAAAAAAATTTTTTAAAGCAGCCAGAATTATCCTTTTGGACTTTCTTTGGGCATTGACCAGAAATTTGTCATTCCTTCAAAAATATCACAAAGATCTTATCTCAAATAAAGATGATCTTTAGAACAGGAAACATGATTTTAATTGGTAGAACTGATGTGTTGGCACCAGGTCCCATTACTTCTCTGCACAAATCCTAGCTGAATTCCATGTAATTCCTGATTGATGAAGAAAATTCAGAAAGAGGAATGAGGTAGTTGAGGCAGAACTTAAAACAGAATTTATTTGTAAAACTGGTACAATCCTAAATTCTAAGTTTCAAAACTAGCTCTCAAAGACCAGAATCGTGAGTATTCCACAGCAAAGCACCACCACATTTGCCCAGACAGGTAAGTAATGCTACAGTGGAATCCTGAGCCAGGGTCTCTGATGATGTTAGATGACCTATGAAATTCACAATTAAGGTGATTCAGTAAAGCCCACTCTTGTAATGACAGAACAGGATGCTTCCAGTAAGGAAGATAGATACCAGATTTCAAACCCTGAACACAAAAGAGTCTAGCAGAGATGGAGAACAGGCATCCATCTCTCTGCGGTCTAATCGGAGTCACCATCACTCTCCTCACTGTCTTGCTCCTTTTCTCCATCACTTACTTCATCTTCACCATCCTAAGGGGCAAAGGATAATTAGATATTTTAGGTCATCTAGGTGTCCCCATATATTACAATACTGCTCCCACAGGATTTATAACTGTACTGTATCACTGTTAAAACCAAAGATAGCTGTTAAGCCACTCATTTTTTCTAAAAAGAACTGAAACGCGCCCATTTTTCTTGTATCATGACCATGGAGGGAGGTCACTGTGATACTGACCTATAACATTCTGCAACTGAACCAAATTCACATGATTTTTAAATAAGCCATTGTCTTCCACTCAATACAGAATGAAATGTTTGCTAAATTAAGAATTCTGGTATATCTCAATAAGGAATTTAGCATAAAATCCTTTGGTTTGCAACTCTAATCTGGGAGGTTTGCTTACCAGAGTACCATCTGCTTCAAAAATTTTTAATGAGAACAAGGTAGAGGTATATACTATATAAATAATAAAAGTATTTTTCATGCTAAATGATCTTTCTGCATTAGCCTCAAACTGCATTATAGAGAGGCTTCACAGCAGGGGTTCTTAAATCTGAGCTTCTTGGTGTCCAAAACCCATGTAAATTTAAAGAGAATTTTTAAAACATAATACATTTTCCTACAGCTTTCTTCAAAGTCTTGAAAGTGGCCCAGAAAAGAACAAGGACCCTTACTCTATACTCTAGTATAGTCCCTAGTGAATGCAGCTTTTGATTCTATGCTTTCACCAAATGCATTTATATTTCTATTTTATGTATTCAAACCACATATTTAAATGTTTTAACTTATTCTCAGTACTCAGAGAACATTCAACCTTTTCTCCCCTCTAAAATTATTTCAGATATGAATTTAATATGAATAACGAAAGGGAATTTTTAACTCTGTAACATATGCCACAACTTGAGATACTCTTCTGGCCCCCAAAGAATTCATATAAAAACAGAAGTTTTTCTGGAGAGAATGGAGATGGGCACAGATTATAAATAAACATAAGTAGGGAGGGGTGCCTGGCTGGCTCAGCTGGAAGGACAGGTAACTTTTGATCTCAGTTCAAGCCCCAGGTACAGTGTAGAGATAACTAAAATAAATAAGTAAACTTAAATAAAAAATTAGCAGTAAAAGTTCTATACTTTCTACTGACTTAGAATAAGTAACAAAATGCAACAAGCCATTGCACACTTATGCAGAGATACCTCCGTTGCTTTGCTCTTGGAGACCTGGGATGCTGTATCATCCTCACTTTCCTCGGAGTTCTGGGACATAATCTCTTCACCCTAAATGTGAATGGGCCAAGACAAATGGTGGGTTATAATTATCATATTTGGGGTCTCAAGAGGAGAAAGGCTTAGTTTACAGGCAATGGGAAAGATAATATTCTAGGCATTCTACATGGTCAAACACAGACATCAACCTGTGATCTAGCACCTAGAGAAGTGATAATCAACCCAAGGTTTCTGAGATATGTGTGGGACTAATATAATATGTAGTTTTGCAACTAGTCCACTGTTGTATTCTAGTATCATACTACATGTTACAAGGCCAGGGTATATTGGTGACTCTTTCAGTAAATGTTGAGTACTGTTGAGATTTCCCAAAGACCTTAAAGTACATGACCACCAATACACCAACTACAAATGGCCATGTTGAGGCTGAAAGATAGTATACAAAGTGGTTTAAGAACATCAGCTTTGTATCATTTCAGTTTGGACTCAAACCCTGGCACTTCTCACTTATTGCTGAATGACTTTAGGTAAGTTACTTAACACCTTTAAGGTTTAGTTTTCTCATGGAAACAACAGTATTGTTTTATTACAGTACTTTGTTTAATAGTATTGTGGAAATAATATCTCATAGAGCAAATGTGAAGAAAGGAAACTAAGTCTCCAGGGTGCTATTCCTTTCATATATGAGATTATAAGCCCCTCAGCTATTATAAACATGAATGAGAAGGGCTTGGATTCTATATGAAAATTGCTAAAACTCAGGGCGCCTGGGTGGCTCAGTCGTTAAGCGTCTGCCTTCAGCTCAGGTCACAATCTCAGGGTCCTGGGATTGAGCCCCACATCAGACTCCCTACTCACTGGGAAGTCTGCTTCTCCTTCTCCCTCTCTCTGCCTGCTACTCCCCCTGCTTGTGTGCTTTCTATCTCTTTAAAATAAATTTAAAAATAAAATATTTTTAAAAAAGAAAAGAAAAGAAAATTGCTAAAACTCCAAAGCAGTATTCTAAGCCATAGAAGATTTTAGCCAGACAGTTCAAGGACCTTAGAAATGTTTATTTGTTAAAATTAGGCAGAGAATAATTTCAGAAATAAGACAGAGTGTTTCAGAAAAAGACCCAAAATAATTTTTTAAAAAGTCTGTCCACATAAACAAATGTTATTATGAATCTACCCTCAGTAGTACTTACAGCAGGAGCCCACTCTGGCCAAGGAGAGAGGTTTTATTGATCTGCCTCTTCTATCTCTGAGGCCTTGTTGTTATAGTGGTATGGCTAGGAGGAGGGGTAGAACCCATGACTAAGACCAGAAGCATGACTAAGACCCATGACTAAGACCTAATTTTAAGAGCTAAATGGCCACAGCCTTAAGAGAAAGGCAGTCTTTTAGAGAGAACAAGGCTTAGCTGACCTCCTTGACATACTTCTGATGCTCTCACAGAGAGTGGGAATAGATTATCTTGGGCTGGGCCCTAGGCTTACCTGCAAGTCCCGATTTTTGAGGTTGCCCAGCCAGAAAGCCTCCCTGCAATTGTTGAAGATAAGCATGGCTTTCACTCTGCAAACTAAAAGCTCCAGGGTCTTTTTGAGCAAGGGCACATGTTTGGTGAGTTTCGTGTCCTGGTGAATCTAAATGGAAACAAATGCACCAACTCATCTGGATTTATCATTATGCTTTCACATTCCTATATAGAAACTTCTGAGTTCCCTGATATCCTGAACACTGAATAAGAGCATAAGTCCTCCCAGTATAGGCCTGAGACATGTTCCATTAAATAGTAGTTTGGCAGAATACTCTGAAGAGAATGGAAGCTCTCCTTCAAGATAAAAGAGTCTAGAGAACATATGACCAACACCTTAGGTCCTTCATAACCTCTTCTTGACCAATTATCAATGAATTTACCTGAAATATTCTTGAAAATGTATTATACTGATATTAAACAACAGAGTATCCCTATTTAGCTAGGGGTTCTTAAAATTCCCCTGTTTAGCAACTTCTAAAGTTAGGACTGGGGAGGAAGAGAGCAATAGAAACTGGACTGAGAAAGAATTTGGTTTGCCCATGACTACAGAGCTCTATGGTTCTGTGTTTCTTCAGACAAAAAGTGACAACGGTTCAACTGTAGGCTTTAAGTGGAAAAATCCTCTAATGGTAAAATGTTCTCACAAGAGACAGATGTGTTCCTTGACAAGTAAATAGTACAGCTGAAAAGCTTTGAATATGGCTGGTTTTAGAACCACCTCTTGTCTCTAGCAGAGATTCATCACTTACATAATATTCCTCCCACCCAGAGTACTTTATAGAAGCAACACGTCCACCAACATTCTCTCTCTCTCTCACCAAAGAGAAGCTTTAGAGGAAAGAGTGGTACGGAGTTTGAGTCAAACTTTAGATGCAGAAACTGCCCTCTACATGACTGCCCAATTTCAACTAGCAACTAAGGATCTGACCACTCTGAATTAAACTGCCTTTAGACAGATGGTCTCAAAAACAAAGACTAAAGAAGGGTTAAAAAGGAGAAGGAACTGGAGCCTGTAGATCTCCTAATCACACAGCAGATTAAGCCAACAGGTGGGCTGGTGCCATGACCTACTTTCCTTCTTACCTTGGAATGCCCACACAGGTGATGAAGCAGCCTCGTATCCAGCTGGAAGGTTTCCAGTAAGCTCAGAACATCCTCCTACAACCAACCATATTACAAATGCCATATTAAATGCTCTCATTTCATTTTAGATGCAACCAAGCGCTCCAAAGAGGATAAACTCCATAAGTTCCAACTGTGTATTAGCAATCATCTCAATTTGGCCCTCGAAGCTAGGGCTAACTAGTTATCCCCCCCTTTCTCTTTCTAGATTATGAGGAACCAGCACCAACAAACACTGTGAGACTGTCTTGCAAACTTGCTAAATATGTGTAAGAAATCATCACCTTTGTTTCTATCTTTATTTTACTACTATAACCCTGGATCTCACTTGGCCAAAAAAACCTCTCTAGACTACCTATTACAGGAGCACCTGGTGGCTCAGTCAGTTAAGCATCTGACTTTGGCTCAAGTCATGATCTCAGAGTCCTGGGATCAAGCCCTGCATCAGGCTCCCTGCTCAGTGGGGAGTCTGCTTCTCCCTCTTCATCTCTCCCTGCCACTCCCCCTGCTTGTGCTCTCTCTAATGAATAAATAAAATCTTTAGGGGCACCTGGGTGGCTCATTGGGTTAAGCCTCTGCCTTCAGCTCAGGTCATGATCTCAGGGTCCTGGGATCAAGCCCTGCATCGGGCTTTCTGCTCAGCAGGGAGACTGCCTCCCTCTCTCTCTCTGCCTGCCTCTCTTGCCTACTTGTGATCTCTCTGTCAAATAAATAAAATCTTTATAAAAAAAAAATCTTAAAAAAAAAATTCTGCATGTTAAAAAAGACTACCCATTAAAATAGCAAAGAGTTTATGACACAAATGGGATGATTATTATTATTGTTGTTATTATTCCTGAGGGTAGACCTAGATAAGTGCAAAGGAATAAGCAAATGACATGCTGATATGTGAGGTCCTGGGAGTGTAACAAGACAACAAAATCCAGCTAAAAGGAGTGACAACCCTCAGATCCCATATAGAAGTAGAAGGGTGGGTTTAATCAGAGTGTATCTGAAGTTTAGCCTACTTTGGAATATTCAGTCCACTATGGGCATCTCTGGTGATAGGGGAAGTGGACCAAAGGAGCCAGAGTAGAATTGTGGCCCAGAACCTGGGCAAGGGAATTGCCCACACTCCTAGCCTATAAGCCACTATGGATAGATCTTCTAAGTAACTGTACAGAGCACATCTTTCTTCTATGAGCTCATTTCTTACCCGGTGTTTTCTAAAACTGAAGTCGAGGAGCGGCATACACTGCTTCAGAAATGCTTCCACAAAGAGGCGCCCATACTGAAGAAGAGGAGAGACAACTGGTGATGACCTCTACTGAGGTCTTTCACATGAAGGGCTCCTACCTCAGGAAGCAGAGCATCACCCAGCCCCGGGGTTTTCTTTTCTTATTTATATATATAAGAAATAAATTGGGAAGAGTCCAAAAGGTTAATTTGGAGAACGTAAGCTTAATGCAAAAACTAAATGGGCCTGTTAACTAAACCTCAGAGTTAGGCAGACTTTTCTACCCTAGACAGAGCCAATGGGCAGAGACCTTGCTCACTATAAGAAAGGGGGCATAGAAAACAGGTGGACCAGCTGTCAGAGAACCACTTACTTCCCAAAGGAAAAACTGTGTAGAGCTGAGGAAGCATATAACCAACTGCCAAATTTACTAATCAGGTAAATCACTACCCCTACTCACTCATCTTCCAGGGTGGAGTAAAGAAGAGAGGAGCCAGGGGTAACAAGACGGGGAGCCATCTACTTGAAGGAACCATAAGGAGATCGAAAGACACATTCTCCTCACAACATACCCTAACTCCTAACCCAACATCAAATCTAGGCCTAATCTGGACTCTCTCTTTGGGAGAGAAGTTGGGAGATTATCGGGATACCAGCTTCCACATTCATGAGGCCAGCCATGGGCTTTAAAAAGAGGAATCAGGGGTGCCCGGGTAGCACAGTCAGGTAAGCATCCAAATCTCAAATCTTGATTTCAGTTCAGCTCATGATCTCAGGGTCATGAGCTCGAACCCTGCATCAGGCCCCACACTCAGAGTGGGGTCTAGTTAAAACTCTCTCCCTTTCCCTCTGCCCTTCCGCCCTGCGTGTGTGCATGCTCTTTCTCGCTCTCAAATATCTTTAAAAATAAATAAAATAGGGGTGCCTGGGTGGCTCAGTGGGTTAAGCCTCTGCCTTCAGCTCAGGTCATGATCTCAGGGTCCTGGGATGGAGCCCTGCATTGGGCTCTCTGCTCGGCGGGGAGCCTGCTTCCCCTGCCCCCGTCTGCCTCTCTTCCTACTTGTGATCTCTCTCTGTCCAATAAATAAATCTTAAAAAAAAAATTTAAAAAGTAAACATTTTAAAAATATATAAATAAATAAAATAAAGTAAAATAATAAAAAGAGGAATCACCTACCACTCCTTCCTCCCTCTTGCCTGGGAAGGAATGGCAACGAGTGACTACTGCTCCTGAAGTCAGCTGTCCCGAAGCAACTCCCCATAGTTCTCAGACTCAGACCAAAAGTTTTCAGACTCAGAGGAAAAGTTTTCCCACACTAGTCATCCCACCAGTGTGGGAAAAAAACATATCCACTGTCTTTTTTAAACGACCACCTGTTAACACAGATTCTGAAAACTCTGGCTTGTAGGGCAAAGTATTAAGCAACCCCTTTCAGCTGAGGCCATTTGTAGAAAGATCCACAGAAGAATAGATACTAAAGAGGACCAGGTCAACCTCTCACCTTCAAACATACATGTAGAACAGGACGGCTATCAAATACCTGGAGACACAAAAGATAAGAAACCAAAGCTGAGGTCTGCTCCTTTCAGCACCCCCAGCCTCTTCCCCATTGTGCACAGTACAGCTCTTGGTGTCATAGAGAATTCTAAAATGAAGCAGGCATGTCAACAAATAAATTAATTATGAAACAAAATAAAGTAATCACTATCACTGAGGTTCATAAAAAAGGAATTAGGGAAGCAAAGAAGAGTAAGAAATTGATTCTAACAGGATATTAAGAAGATGGCATTATAGGGTGCCTGGGTGGCTCAGTTGGTTAAGTCATGATCCTGGGGTCCTGGATCAAGTCCCACATAGGGCTCCCAGCTTAGCGAGGAGTCTGCTTCTCTCTGTGACCTCCTCCCTTCTCATGCTCTCTCTCACTCTCTCAAATAAATAAATGAGAGGTGGAAAGGAAAGAGAATGATATTCTGAGCTGGGAGAATAGCCTAGCAAAATCATGGATTGGGTTAGAGTACAGTGTGTGTTTGAGGGATAAAGAAGGCATTCAGGGTTGGAAGAAAGAGTGGGAATGTGCTTGGGTCACAGAGGACCCAAGACAAGGTGAGAGCCATTAAATAGTATTGTGGCACAGACACGGATGGAGAAAGGAAGAGAAGGAAAAAGATACCACCTAGGGATAGAAGGGGTTATCCAGGATGGGCTGAGGGTCAAGGAAAGAAGACAAGTGAGAACAGGTCCCCCAAGGAAGGGAGGGGAAACGAGCAGGGAGAGTCCATTTTGGAAGCCAGGACCCTTCTCGGTTTCTGTATTTAGCTGGCGAGGTGGGTCAAGGAGGCTACACACTCACTCACCTTTATTAGGTTGATGAGGATACTGAAGTCTCGAACAGCCATATTCCAGTAGAGGAGCTTCTCCTCATGAATCTGGGGGCAACCAAATATACAGGTACTTCTGAACCAGCCAAGTACTTCTCTTACTGTATTTCCACTAATATATGGGTCCTAGATTACATAGCTATTCAAAGATTAATTTAAGCCAATTATTCTCTCAATGAGATGCTACCAGTGTAACCCACAAGATGGTTCTAAGGCCTGCACAGGGTACCTTATAGAGAGTTTCTAAAGAGGACTCCTCGTCAGTAACTGACAAGTAGGAAAAAGCCTCTGCAACATACCTGCTGGTGATTGGATCCCTGTGGCCTCTCTGATCCCTATGCTCTCAGCAGTCTAGCTCAGTCCTGGTTAGCAGGCAGTAGCACAGCATCTTAAATAAGCCTGCTCCCCTCATGCCAGCTCACAAGCAGAAAACTGCTGGGCATGGGAGGCTGCAACCAAAGACATTTTTTCCAGAGCTAGGACTTATGGAGCAGTCTGAGCCTTCCCCTGGGCAGTAGCCAGGAAATATAGAGTCCAATCCTCCCTCAAACTGGAACAAAAAGAAATTAAACCAGGAACTCTTTGAAAAAGAATTCTCAATCTCTCTAACTCAAAGGAAGTAGCTTAGAAGAAACTCTGACCCAAGAAATAAAAGATGCAGTGGCTTCCTAGTAACCAGGTCTACCTCTTGTGGTGGGAGTATCTGACCCACCTGTTGTGAGTCTGCTGCGGTACCAGCCTGAAGACCCTTTACTGTCTTTTCTAGTTCAGCCATCATCACACGGAAGAAAATGACAAAGGTGTGCCTAGAAGACATACACGTTTATACAATGATGACTGGTTAGAAAGAACTTCCAAGAAAGTCAAGAAACTAGAAGTCATTTCCTTCTCCACCTCTCAGAATTCCCTTTCACTAGGGTCCACTGTTAAAGGGTGGGGGAGTGGAAAGGATTCATAAAGGAGCCCAAGAAAATGACCTGTCAAACAATGGAATTAACTTTATGAGGGGAGACCATGTAGTGGCATGGGAGAGCTGTGAGGTGGCAGTAAGAAGATCCAAGTTCAAGTTCCTAATTCCATACGTACTGTCTGTGTAAGTCTGAGTAAGTTCCCCTCTAATGCTCATTTTCCTCATGAGTACAACAGAGATAATGACACCCACCTCACAGAATCACTCAAAGGGTTCAATAACATGGGGAATGTTGAAGGTACTTTATAGACTTTGTATGAGACAAAACCCACTGAGATGTGCGTGACCAGATACAACCATTACTTTATCCCAAGACGGTTACAATAATAGTCTCACTTCGAAAGGATGAAAATACTAACATGAAATGTTTGGTGACTAAATCTTCTTTGTCTTTGAAGACTCTACTGAAAATTCAAGCCTCACTAAGGTCCTTTCACATGGGATGGCTGAGAGCCCCTTAAAAAGAATGCACAGAAGACATTCTATGTGTTGAAGGAATGACTGTCTCTAACCATCTGCATCAGAATTCGATGAAGGGTGAGGTAGTTATTTGGAAACTACATATATTGGACAATGTGATTCTATTCTAATTAGGGGAAAAACTGGAGGAGAGAACTCCCTTACCTGTTCAGGGTAGGGAATGTGGAAGAAGATGCATCTTTAGGAGAATTGATCAGTTCTGGGACACCAATTCCAGCAATCTCCTCTATGGCCTTCAGAACACTGTTTGTATGCTGCAGGTAAATGCTGCATTGAGAGCCACAGGAATATAAATACATGTTACAGAATTCCAAAATCAAGAATTCTTTCTTGACATATTACCAAGTACTTTGCTTTATCTATCTATTTATTATTTTAAAGATTTTATTTATTTAGAGAGAGCATGTGTAGGTGTGCCCATGCAAGCAGGAGGAACAGCAGGAGAGAGAGAAGAGAATCCCAAGCAGACTCTGCACTGAGCATGGAGCCTGACACGGGACTCAGTCTCATTACCCTGAGATCACGACCTGAGCTGAAATAATGAGTTGGTCGCTTAACCACCTGAGCCACCCAGTTTCCTTAGGCTTTAGCTTTAAAAAAACTACTAGTGTTTATTTTAAAAATTTTTAAAAAAGATTTTATATATTTGAGAGAGACAGAGAGAGAGAGAGCATGAGCAGGGGAAGGGGCAGAGGGAGAGGAGAAGGAGACTGCCAGCTAAGCAGGGAGCCCCATGAGGGGCTTGACCCCAGGACCCTGGGATCATGATCTGAGCCTAAGGCAGACGTTTGACTAACTGAGCCACCCAGGTGCCCCTATTGCAATTTACTTTTAATAAAATGAAGATTCCAGGTAATTATCAGGAGGTAAAGGAAATGATGTTTCAATTGAATATATAGTTTGACACTTTGGAAGTGATGGATGAGTCTTGGATATATAGTAGGTAACAAATAATTACATAACTCTAACAAGGCAAAACACAACAGCAGACTCCTCCACTTCCTCCAGCTAGTCAGGAACTAACTGACAGTATAAAATAAAACCAGTGGGGCTCCTGGGTGGTTCAGGTGGTCAAGCGTCTGCCTTCGGCTCCAGTCATAATCCTGGGGTCCTGGGATCAAGTCCCACATCAGGCTCCCTACTCAGTGGGAAGTCTGCTTCTCCCTCTCCCTCTGTTTTTCCCCCTTCTTGTGTTCTGTCAAATAAGTAAAATTTTAAAAAATAAAATAGAACCAGAGGGTCTATGATCCACATATTACAAATTCTGTTAATTTATTAATTTATTCCGGGGCACCTGGGTGGCTCAGTGGGTTAAAGCCTCTGCCTTCGGCTCAGGTCATGATCCCAGTGTCCTGGGATTGAGCCCTGCGTCAGGCTCTCTGCTCAGCCTGCTTCCCTTCCTCTCTCTGCCTGCCTCTCTGCCTACTTGTGATCTCTCTCTGTCAAATAAATAAATAAAATCTTTAAAAAAATTTTTATTTATTCCATTTTTCTACTCAAGTATAATTAACATACCACATTATATTAGTTTCAGGTGTATAGCATGATACAACTTTTGTTTATTTCAAACCTACTTCTTTGTTTCCAAGTTCCCCTTAACCATAGCAATTTCTCAGTCTTTGACCATGTGAGAGATCCCAACAGTGGCAAAATGGACTATTTGGTTCATGGAAAGAAACTGAGCCTCTCACCTGAGCAAAGTATGGAGCTGTTCAGTAGGGATGCTATTCTTCTCTTTCTCCCCACTTGGCCACACCCGACAGAGGAACTGTTTGGCCAATGAAGCTGTTGAGAAATAAGACAAATACCTCTCATGCATGGAAAATTGACTATACTCTTGTTTTTCAGGTTCTCGGGGGATGATTAATGAGCAAAAGGATTTTTTTTTTATATTTACTCTGAAGTTCCTAGTCTGACAATTTGAAAAAACCTATCACGGGTTCCTGCTCTACTGGTTACCTCTACCAGAAATAAACGCGTTTGTCTAGGACACAATGCATCCTACAATCTCACCCTGCCCTAACAAACACATAAACATGAACTGAACAGACACACACTGCTGGGCATTAGGAAAACCAATCTTGTTCCTCCTGGGCAGATCAATAAGCCATGCTCATCTTAAAGAGTCATACCAAATTCTCCCCTTTTAATCAACAGGAAATAATAAAAGGTTTGTTTTACATTTTCTTCTTGCTTTCTGTGTGTGCTGTCAATTAGGATATATAATTAGTCAGTTGCATTCAAAGAGCTATGACAAAAAGTAGTTAAAGAAAAAGATCAGAAGGGGTGCGTAGGTGGCTCAGTCGGTTAAGCATCTGCCTTCAGCTCAGGTAGTGATCCCAGGGTCCTGGGATTGAGCCCTGCATTGGGCTCTCCTTCTCCTCCAAGTTCACACTCTATCCCCCATCTCTGTCTCTCTCTCAAATAAATAAAATCCTTTAAGAAAAAAGAAAAAGATCAGGAACTGGGCCCAACCTTTCTTTATACTTAATCAAATCTTGATTTCTCCTTTCTCCCATTTTACTAACCTAGCAGTTTGTGTCTCTTTTTGACAAATGTCTCAGATAATTTATGAAAAAGGACATGAATTAACAGAAGCCAAACAGAAAATTAGCTAGACAAGTGAACTAACCAAACTCAGACTAAGCAGTATCAGCAGAGATCAGTCATAGCTCCTTTTTGGGAAAATGTCCTTTTGATATGGCAAAAGGGCACATCCACAGTTATGGGGGGTTTTACATATAAAATATACAAGGTCCTAGGAAGCCCTAATTTTATAAGCTTGAGTTAGTTATTAATCCTATTCATGAAGAAAAAATTAAAAAGAGGATCTGGGCCCATCACCAATTTTTTCTTTGTTCTGAGCAGGAGCTGTAGATTTCTCCAAAATGACCATCAGAAGTCTGATGAGATAAAGAGCACACTGGAAACTTGGAATGCTGTGAGAGAAATTCTGCAAGTAATTGAAGCTCTGTCTGTAAAGGAGACAAGAAGAGAAAAAAATAAAGATATGACAAGTATTATAGATATGTGTAAATACATGAGTTGTCTAAGTTCACTTGTGTATTTATTGGTCTAACCAGAATTCTCCACATTTTCAGGTGTTTTTGTGGCCACCTTCTATCAAGACCATGATAGACACTGTAGCCTTGTATGACGAAAGCCAGGGCAGAACAGAGCCCAGGGTCTGGAATGCTGGCCTGAAAGGGGTCATGAACACCAAGATACCCAAAGAAGAGTTTACACCATGCTTACACAAGCAACCCTGGACAAATTATTTGCTCTTAAAGCCTAAGGCAACACAATGAGAATAAAGTTTAAATTCTAGGTTTATAGGGACAAGTGAAAGGAAACTATAAGACAGAGAAAGCAGAGTTTTTAATAAGTGTACCACATATGGTCAGCTTTCAATGCACTGAAATAATGGGAGATAGGGAGTCAAAATTAATCCAGAATTGTAGCTAAAATAAAACTAGAGTGTACCCCCCTGATTGACTGTGGGAAGGAGGTCAAACAAATTTAAAAGCACTTTATCTAAAAAGAAATAAGGTCCTGCCCTATAGGCAGGGATGATAAGCATTAACTGCAGACCCAGAGATAGTGACGAGAAGGAGAAAGAAAGATGAAATTACTCTGGTTGAAGCTGGGACAGGAGGCTGGAAGCTATGCCTCTTAGATTTCCTTCTCACCTCCCTCTTCCACTGCCTTGCCCTCAGCCTAGGCTCCTCTTCTTTTAAGATGGGGAGAAAATCAGTGGTAACTACTGCTACCTAATTACCTGATTTTATTGAGAGACAGTAGGTTTCCAGATAATCAGGAGTCAACTACAGGTCATTAGTGTTTTTGACATCATTACCCGAAAAAGGCCAACTTTATAGGAGGCAGAATGCCAAAGATTTAGTAGGATTTATTCAACAGTTTCTAATGTCTCAGGATTTATTGGAATACATAGATGAAAAAGCTCATATGATTGAGGAAAAGGAGCTGAAAACATCAATTTCCCTCACTACTACTGAGAGACACCCAAGTGATTTCCAAGAAATTTTGCTAATCTTGTTTCAGTTTTTTGGGACAACACTCTGGAATATGTAGTCTGACCTACCTGAGCAATTCCTCCAAGGACTGGTCAGGCTCTCCTTGCTTCAATCGGTTTGTAAGGACCTCAAGAGCTGAGTACAGTAAATTATGATTTTCAGGCTGAAAAAATCCACTCCTAAGGGAAAGTCAAGGTAAAATGGTTGAGCTTAGTTTTAGAAAGATTGCTAGACAGCATGTGAGGATCCCTGCCTCCTTATAAGTCAATGGAGGCAAAAGGAGAACTACAGCACTGGAAGTGCCCAGGTAACTAACTCAGTAACACACTGCAAGGTGAAGGGCACCTGAAACAGTCTTTCCTTAAGGGCCTAACAGTCCTCCCTAGGTTTATTTTCAGGGAATAAAAACTCTCCTTCATTTGCAACATTTTAGAGACATCTCAGCCTTCCTCCCCAGAAAAACCAGAAGTAACTTCATCAATTGTTAAATCAGTACTGATTCCATAGAAGGTGCTCAATAAAACACTTACTCCTTCTTCCTTAAGTCTTGGCGATTCTATCTTCAGATCTCTTTCCCACTGTCCCTTCCTTCCCAAGCTCAGGCAGTCACTCTAACCCAGGCCCTTAGCATCATCACACATATATGGATCACTGAGACACCTTTTGACTTGTCTTTCTGCATCCCTTTCCAATCTGTCCAGCACACTGCTGCCGAAAGGATTTTCCTAAAACACTGATTTCATTAAACCTTGCCTCTGATTATAACACTCTAGAATTGTTTTTCTGTACAACATTCAAACTCTTTGAGCCCCTAGATTTTCTACTCCTGTAGAAACATCTCCACATCACCAGTGGTAGTCCTTCTGCCTTTCAACAAATGTATTCTGAGGTGTATGATAGGTCAGGATTTTGGGGGGTGTGATGGGGGAACAGCTTTATTTATTTTTTTAAAGATTTTATTTAGGGACACCTGGGTGGCTCAGTGGGTTGGGGCCTCTGCCTTTGGCTCAGGTCATGATCCCGGGGTCCTGGGATCAAGTCCCAAGTCAGGCTCTCTGCTCAGCGGGGAGCCTGCTTCCTTCTCTCTCTGCCCGCTTGTAATCTCTGTCAAATAAATAAATAAAATATTCAAAAAAAATAAATATTTTATTTATTTATTTGACAGAGAGAGAGAGAGAGATCACAAGTAGGCAGAGAGGCAGGCAGAGAGAGATGGGGGAAGCAGGCTCCCCGCTGAGCAGAGCCCGACGTGTGCTCAATCCCAGGACCCTGAGATCATGACCCGAGCTGAAGGCAGAGGCCCCAACCCACTGAGCCACCCAGGCGTCCCGGGGAACAGCTTTATTGAGACAGAATTGATATACAATGAACTGCACATATTAAAAAGTTGATCAGTTTGATCAGGTTACATATATAAACCCATGAAATCATCACTGTGAAGAAAATAATGAACATACCTATTATCCCCAGGAATTTCCTTATATTCCTCTGAAATCCATCCTTCACTCCATCCTCCTACTCAGTGAGAGGCAATCACTGATCTGTTTTCATTGTCAGTAATAGATTATATGCTTTTTCCTAGGATTCTATATAAATGGAATCAAATGCTACGACCTCTTATGGTCTTGCTTTCTATTCAGTGTAATTCTTTTCTTCATCCATGTTGTTGTGTGTAGTATTCCACCATATGAAAATTTGTTTATCCATTTACTAGTTGATGGACATTTGTTTCTAGTTTGGGGCTATTACAAATAAAGCTGTTATTAACATTTGTGCACAAATTTTGTATAGACATATGCTTTCATTTCTGTTGAGTAAATACATAGGAGTAGAATGGCTGTGTTGTATGTTAGGTGTATGTCTCACTTTTTAAGGAACTGCTAAACTGTTTCAAAAGTAGGTGTACCATTTTACATGTCCATCAGCAGCACGTGACAGTTTCAGGTGTTCCATGTTCTCACCAATATGGTAAGGTAAGTCTTCATAATTTAGCCATGCTGTAATTTTAACTTGGGAATTCCTTAATAACTAACACTACTGAACATCTTTACATGCCATCCATATATCTCCTTGATGAGGCATCTGATCAAATCTCTTGTCAGGCACTGTTTTTAAGTCCTGGGGATAGAATAATGATTGGTTTCAGCTCACATGGAGCTCATGGTCCAGCAAGGAAGATAGATGAACAAATAATTATAATAAAATATGGTAAATGCTTATTGTAAGAGGATACCAGAGTATTAGGAGAAAACTGGGAATTAGAGAGGTAGGAAGGAGGATTACTGCTCCGGAGGAACTAAAGTTTAAATCCAGATCTCAGAGATGAGTTAGAAAGACTGGTGATCAAGGAGGGTGGGGATCCAGGTAGAAGAATGAGTACGTGTGAAATCTTCCAGATGAAAGCAATATAGGGTACTGAAATTAATTCAGTATAGCTGGAGGGCAGAACATAAGATAAGTGAAAGAGCAGGAGCCAGATAATAAAAGGTGTTAGAAACTAGGGGAAAGAGTCTGAACGCAAGAAAAACACAAGGACAACAAGGACCAAAGTTGGGATAGGATTTGCATTGGGAAGACCACTGACTACATGTGAAGAAAGGACTGAGGGACAGCAACTGGAGGCAGAGAACCAATTGTGAAACTAATCTCGTCCAGGTGAGAGATGATGGGAGTCTCAAAGCACTGCAGTAGGAGAGCAACAGATGGTTATTTAGATGTTATTTAAAAAATAAAATTAGGGGCACCTGGGTGGCTCAGTGGGTTAAAGCCTCTGCCTTTGGCTCAGGTCATGATCCCAGAGTCCTGGGATCGAGCCCCACATCGGGCTCTCTGCTCGGCAGGGAGCCTGCTTCCCTTCCTCTCTCTGCCTGCCTCTCTGCCTACTTGTGATCTCTGTCAAATAAATACATAAAATCTTTAAAAATAAAATAAAATTAACAGGATTTGGTGATCCGATGTGGGACAGAGAAAAGGTAGTGGGTAGAGAAAGGGACAAAGAACAACTGCTGGTTTCTGGCTCAGACATTGGTGGTACCATTTATGTAGCCCGGCAAAGCTGAAGGTGTTATGGTAAGGATGATATCACATTTTCGATGTGATGTGTCTGAGGTGTCAATGACACATCTACGAAGTGTTGAGTAGGCAGCTGGATATAAATGCCTTTAACCAGAAGATAAATTTCAGCACAAATTAAAGCTTGGGTGAGATTACCCAGAAAGCCTGTACAGAAGAGAAGAGCCAGGGCCTACCCTTGAGGAACAAAAGCATTTAAGGGACACAACTCCCTCATTTCTACTTTCATGCCTTCACCATACATTCATTCACCCATGCCATGCCTTCCCAACCATTTCCTTTACCGCCCAAAAGGTCATCTATACTTCAGGACCCCATGAAATTCCATTGCTTCCACAAAGTATTTCTAAATACCCTAGTTCAAAATGTATTCATCTCTTTAACATATAATATGGAATTTGTCTACAAGTTGTTAATGACTTTTTAAAAAAGATTTTATTTTTAAGTAATCTCTATATCCAGTGTGGGGCTCCAACTCACAACCCTGAGATCAACAGTCTCCTGGTCCACTGACTGAGCCAGGCAGGTGCCCCAGTAACAATTTCTTAAGTAACACTTTCTCTAGTGTTATTAATGGAAAGAAAGGCTGCCACAACAAACCTGGCTAAGAATCAGATGGCCCAGTCTGTTACAGGTTAGCCATTATCAAGTCACCTAATTTTCAAATGAGTTAATAACCATGGCCATGGTTACACAGAGGGTACAAGATCAAATGAAATGATGCAGGAACACCCCAAAAAGAACAAGCACATGTTTACATAAGACTTTGTGAGGCTTTTCTTTCTTTTCTCTACTTCAATGCCTTGGGGCCTGTCAGATAAAAGCAAGTGCATACTTGATTATTTCTACCTACCACATCTTCCAAAATACTCACCAAGCAAAAAGCCCATGAAATATCTGCAGTAGCCTCTGATAGCATGAAGACATTACGTGGTACTCCTGAACTTTCATTCTTGGGCCGTCAACTACACCTTGGTTCTCAGCAGCTAAGCACTGAAAAGGAAAAATGCTTTTAGGACCGTTGTCTTGGCAATTGCCCTAATTTTTCCTTAAATATTTTTCAGCCAAAAATGAAATCTCTTATTCACTTAGTAATTTCTGAATTTCTTTCCTTTTTTTAAAAAATATTTATTTACCCATTTGAGAGAGAGCACATGTACGCATACGAGTTGGGGAAGACAGAGGGAGAGAACCTTCAAGCATATTCCCTACCAAGTGCAGAACCCTATGCAGGCCAATCCCAGGACCCATGAGATTATGACCTGAGCTGAAACCAAGAGTCAGACACTCAATCAACTGAGCCACCTAGGCATCCCAGTAATATCTAAATTTCTATAATGTTAAGATAGGCTGCTGACCTGAAAATAGTTGTGAATGTTCTCTAGATGGTTACACATTGGAGCCAGCAGTTGAACAATATTATGAGCAACTTCTTGAGCAGATCTTTGATGGAGATGTGAGAATCCAATATTCCGGTTTCCTTTACTCTATAAGAAATTCAGAATTACTGGGGAAGAAAAGTGCTGGATAGCTTCTCTGAAATAGAGTTTGTTAAGGAGCTTTGTCAGACCTGGGTCACAAGGCAGAAGTAGAAGAAATTGGTTACTTGCCTAAAACTCTATTCTGAGCAAGGGATCTTGCTCATCTTCAAATTACCAAGAGGCTGCCTTTTATAATGTATTTAATTGAGAAGTACAGACCCATAATTACTAATTAAATAAAGCTCACACAAAAATAGAAATCATTTAGGCTGATAAAAACATCGAGCAAGTAGTGAATACAAAAAAAATCAAACAACTAGATATATTAATGTTTAAATGTTTACACCTAAAACTTTCGTGTTCTGTTGTCAGCATCATCCCACTGCTTCAACAGATGCTACATGCACATTTGTACATTTATACACATATGAGATTCTGGCCTTCTCTAGATAGCCAATTACTACTACTCTGAGTCCTGGGTACAGGCTCAAGGGAGGGTTTTAAAAGCAAAACCCCAGTAGAGAACAGGATTCAGAACAGGATTCAGAAATGCTCAGGAAACTTGGAAATATGTATCCTGTTTGAGATGGTTTTGATTTCTCTGTTCCAGAGTTTCTTTCTAAAGCAAGGTGATTGGGCTCTGGAAATGAGGCTGGCACCATCATTGTGATCCAACATGATGCCAGAGAAAGTGACAAACTTGTTCATTAGACTTCCTTGTTTCCAAATTCATCAAGGCCAGGACTTGTGCTTCTGCCTACACTAACCTTGAGGAAGGGGATTCTCCTGGCAACAGAGGGTGTCAGCATATTCTCCAGTTTTTGGGAGAGATCTTCCAGCAAGAAAAGCAGCTCAGGGGGCTGAAGTTGCACAATTTCTGTAGCCTGTCACAAGGAGGAAAGAAAGGATAATTCCAAGCATATCCTCACCATCTTTTTGAAGGAGCACATTTCAGGTTTACTCTTCCCAATGGGTGAAGAATCTAACCATTCCCCAAAAAGAGGGAAATTTCCCCACCTCATATAAATAGTTGTTGTGCTCTGTCAACAAATCAAAAAGTCAAGTACTACCGAAGTACAACAAATTTTATTAAAACAGAAATCCAAGTGAGTATAGTTTTAGAAAACATACTTTCTTTTTTAAAGATTATTTATTTATTTATTTTACAGAGAGAGAGAGAGAGAGAGAGAGAGATCACAAGTAGGCAGAGAGGCAGGCAGAGAGAAAGAGGGGGAAGCAGGCTCCCCACCGCAGGACCCTGAAATCATGACCTGAGCCAAAGGCAGACACTTAACTCACCGAGCCACCCAGGCACCCCAAATATACTTTTTTTAAAAAAAAGATTTCATTTGTCAGAGAGACAGAGAGAGAGAGAGAGAGAGCACGTGCACACAAGCAGGAGGAGGGGCAGAGGGAGAAGCAAGCCTCCTGCTAAGCAAGGAGCTGGAAGCTGGACTCAATCACAGGACCCTGGGAACATGATCTGAGCTGAAGGCAGCTGCTTAACTGACTGAGCCATCCAGGTGTCCCAAGTATATGACTCTTGATCTCAAGGTCACAAGTTTAAACCCTATGCTGGGCCTAGTTTACTTTAAAAATAAAAATAAATAAATAAATAATGTTGTTTACCTTAAAAAAAAAAGATGATGAGGATGATTATTCATCATTACTGTCACTATATATGAAAGCTCTGGAAGCCAGAGTCCACCTTCTCTCAATGCTTTGGTGCTCCTTTTACAATAAGAATAGAGCTGAGAAATTTTTTTTTAAAGATTTACTTGTTTATTTGAGAACAAGAACAAGAGTGCGCATGCATGAGAGAGCAAGTGAGCGTGCAAGCATGAGTAGGAAGGAGTGAGAGGGAGAGCAAATCCCAAGCAGATTCTGTGCTGAGCCAGATTCAGGGCTGGATTTTATGACCCTGAGATTACAACCCAAACTGAAACCAAGAGTCAGATGCTTAACTAACTGCACCACCCAGGCATCTTGGGCTGAGAAATTTTCTGAAACAAGATTAAATTCTAGGATCTCAGCTCTGTGACTTACTGCAGTGTGCATTTCAGTATCTAAGATGAACTTGGTCACAAGCCCACAATGCAGAATAGAGAAGACCTCAATGTCCAGTTCTCGGAAAAAAGCATGGTAACTCTGTAGTGACACTGATGTCTTTTCTTCTTTCCCTTTGAACTCCTGGGAAGAAAGCAACAGTATAAACAAAGATTCTATAATAACCTGGTTTTTAAGAAAGACCTCAAAGTATAATTATGCATTCATTTTATGAAGATATTACTTTTTTTTAGCAAATTACCACCTTCCTTTCACCAAAGTCTCTTAATATTCCTGACACAAAAGCACCTAATTTAAAATTGAGATATGGGTCACATATCAAAACCCTTGGCTGATTTCTCTTAAGTATGAACTACTAGACAAACCAAGATGTTATGGCATGGTAGAGAAAACAATGAGTTGTGGCACCAGACCAGTCTGGCTTCAAACCTTGCTCAAGCCTTATTAATTGTGTGACTGTGGGCAAGTCACTTACCATTTCTGGGTTTTAGTTTCCTTACCTATTAAACATAGATATTACTACCAATCTTGGGTTTTAGATTACAGGAACTATACAAATACACAATATTAGCCAAAAACCAGAAATAATTGGGATCCACGTGGTTTAGGCAATTTCACAAACATATAACTTACTCTATGATTGGGAGACCTACAGGAAAAAGGAACTACTATTTATTGATTATCAGAAACTGTCCTAAGCATTTCATGTTATCTTAATTGATTGGGAAGTTGATAATCTGGGATTAGAGGGGGAAAGAGGATAAAAGCAGTATATCTAAAACTAGGTCTTAAAACAAAATTTGATACTATGGTGAGTGCTGTGAAGTGTGTAAACCTGGTGATTCACATAGCTGTACCCCGGGGGATAAAAATATATATATTTCTAAAAAATTAAAAAAAAAAAAGAAAGAAAAAAAATTTGATAAATGCTACGAGAAAGAATTCAAAGTACTGCTGGGGCGTAAAAATGGAGTGACACATTTAAGAAAATGACTAGCAAAATCAGTGTGTTGTAGTAATAAGGACTAAGAGTCTAACCCTAACTCAGCTACTGGGAGAATCACCCCAAAGCTGAGGAGAGTTCGTCTGCCTCTCTTTTCTCTAATTTCTCTATGTAAAATGCAGAGTATGATGCTGGTCCCTGTTAATCTTTTTTTTTTTTTTTTTTAAAGATTTAAAAAAAAATTTTTTTTCTTATTTATTTGACAGAGAGAGAAGAGCAAGAGAGGGAACACAAGCAAGGGGAGTGGGAAAGAGAAGCAGGCTCCCCACTGAGCGGGAAGCCCTGGGATCACGACCTGAGCGGAAGGCAGAGGCTTAACGACTGAGCCATCTAGGGGCCATCTAGGTGCCCCTCTCCTGTTAATCTTACTGTATTATTACACGACCTTCATGGAAACCCATTATTTCAGTACCTTTTCCAGCTGGCTTCTATTAGATGGTGTAGGGTCACATTCTGAACTGTCCTCCTTTGGAAGTGTGTCAGGAGAGGATGTTTTGCTGCCATCTGCTTTCCGTTTTCCTCCTTTTGTTTCAAAAACAGAAAAGTGACTCCAGTAATCAATTATCATATTTGTTAACTATCACTGCCTTTAGGAAACAACCTGCTGAAGAGTACCTAGGGTAGAGGAGGTAATTTTAT
The DNA here is from genome assembly GCF_030435805.1 of Mustela lutreola. Classification (NCBI taxonomy): domain Eukaryota; kingdom Metazoa; phylum Chordata; class Mammalia; order Carnivora; family Mustelidae; genus Mustela; species Mustela lutreola. The sequence goes on along the minus strand of NC_081291.1, from coordinate 52,142,470 downwards.
AATGCTGCATTATAGTTCATTTTATAATCATGCCAAAGAAAGAGTTCAATGACATTATCTCTCCAGTTACTGAAGCCTTGGTGCATATGACTTCTTATGTTAATTCAGTGATCTGACCCTCCTATGGAGACTCAGAAGAAGAAAACATACCTATCTTTCCTTGTTTTCTGATTTTTGCTGAAATAGCAGCAGCAGTAGGAGGTGTTACATCTAAAGTTTCCAAGTCAAAGTTTGCAAGGGGAGGAACATAGTCTGGGGTGACTGGAAAAGAGAGGAGACAGAAGCTCAATGTATACCAACCACATTATCACTGTTAGAATATCACCTGATTGGTTAAAAATTAATTTTCAGAACTACCAAGTATGGCTGAATGCCTGCAAGATACATTCAAGTTACCTGACATTAATTGTTTTGGCATAGCAAAATGATCAGAGATCACTTATAAGAATATCATATTAAATGATTATGACAAAATAAGATAAAATCATTCTAAATAATGACACAAAAAATATCCAAGCAAGTAAGGACTAAAAATAAACTAATCCTTATTACAAATCTGAAGATATTAATATTTGATCACACAGAAGTTTATATTATACACAATTACATAGATGAGGGCCTGGGGGGTGGGTTCCTATGTTTCCCCCAGAAAATCTACCTAGCACTTTAAAACAACAAGTTTATTTAATAGTCAGAGGTATTAAGAGATCTGTCAGCTTTACTCCTGGTTCATAACTATGTTCAGGAAAGCAAAGGGCACTGAAAGTTTGACTTTTAAAGACAAAAAGTTACTTTACAAAAGCCCAACCAATGCTTTCCATTTTTTATTTTCTTAAGTAGCAAGATTTCTTGAAAGTAACAATGGGATGAAAATGGATGTATTCTTCCTTGTTATTGTTGTCGAGCAAATATTTTCTTGTCTTAGATGAGTAGGGGATGGCTATCAGTGAGCTTGGGTTAAAAGTAAATTCTTTATCTCCTCACTGCTTTCCTAGCAAAGGTACTATAATAGGACACTTTCCTTACCTGCCAAGTACTTTTCCAGGATTCTCTGAAGCTCCACAATATGTTTTAACCGGGTGAGCACCTTCCCCTTCATCTCAGGTGATGTTTGCTGGCAGAAGGCATTTACAACCTGGAAAAGTACAAATTATATTCTCGTACATGAATGGTTCCAATTTTGACCTCGTTTACATTATTTCATCCAGAGCTTAAAAAAAGCCATTTAGTGGCCAGATCTGAGTTTAGTCTGTAATTTGAAAGGTGTTCTCAGGGGCACCTGGGTAGTTCAGTGGGTTAAGCCACTGCCTTAGGCTCAGTCATGATCTCAGGGTCCTGGGATCGAGCCCCATGTTGGCTCTCTGCTAAGCCTGCTTCCCCCTCTCTCTCTGCCTGCCTCTCTACCTACTTGTGATCTGTCAAATAAATAAATAAAATAAAATAAAATAAATAAATAAATGGTGTTCTCAGCAAGGTGCTATAGAGGAAAAAAAAACCCCTGGGCCAATATAGGAGACCTGACTTTTAATCCTAGTTTAATCCTAGTTCTACTGATTTCTAGTTAAATAACAAGTTGAATAGCACAGTGACTAGAGAGCATACACTTTGATTAAACAAATCCTATTCTGCTACTTACTAGCTGTGTGACCCTGGCCAAGTCATTATTAGCCTTTCTGAGTTTTTACTTCTTCAACTACAAAATGAGACAGCTATAAAACAAGAATGTAGCTGTTATATGGATTAAATATTATAAATAAAGAAATAAGCCCAGCATTTGGCACAATTTAAGTGCTTGATTTTTAAAAAAATTTTATTTATTTATTTGAGAGAGAGGGAGAAAGAGCAGGAGAGCACAAGCAGGGTGAGACAGAGAAAGGAGCAGGCTACCTGATGAGCAGGGAGCCGGAAGCCCTGGGATCACGATCCGAGCAAAAGGCAGACATTCAACCGACTGAGCCACCCAGGTGCCCCTATTCTTAACTGACTTGGTACTCTATGTATCTGCAACTGCATAGGTGTAAAACAAGGATAATACCTGTCCTATCTACATTAGAATATAATTGTGAAGATAAGAAGAGATCATTTAAGTGAACAGTCTCAGAAATAATATGCATGATAAAGGAAATGAGACATAAATGTAAGATGGTACTGTCATTTTCATCATATTCCATTATTGTGCATTTCATTGAGCACAATATATTCCAAAGGAATGGGAAAACCATCATTGACTTGATCTCACCAAATCAAAACATTAAGTGGATACCTATGCAAGGGTGAACAGTATTTTCACAGTAGAGAAGGTAGTTTATTCCTGGCAAAAGGAAGAATACAACAAAAATGCTTAAAATAGTAAAGCATGAACAATATTAAGTGAATTCTAAGTGTTTTGATTTGTTTACATCAAAGGGTACATAAAACTGGGGAGAAATGGGACATAACAGCTGGAGAAGCTTAGCGGAGACTTTTTAGAGAATCCCATGAGTCCATGAGTACCAGGAAAGAGTTTCCTTCCAACAAGAACTATAGACAACAGGTAAAATGTCCTAATAACTCTGCTTACCTCTCGGAACCAGTTAAGAGTAAGAAATATGAGTGAACACATGAACGAATGCTGTTTAACAGACATGGATTCCAACCTATCTTCAGGATCCAAGTCAGTAAGGAATATAGGACAATCTGAAAGAGAAGAACAAACATTTCTAACTCCCTTTATTTCAGGTCAACAGAACCTGGGTGCTACCCTTAGAGTCACCTATCTCTCCTAACTTGCTTTCCCTTTAACTTGTATTTGAAGGTCATGCTTTGATTAGTCTCAAAATTACTGCCATATCATGTAGCAATAATTACATATAATTAAGAAGTCCTTGCAACATTAGAGGTGAAGACCAGACAGCAACTAGAAACTATGATGATGACTGATTTGTCAACATGACAGAAATCTGTATGTATTATTTTGTCTTTGGAATTCCATTATTACTGCTATTCTACTCTATGAAGTTAGAAAATTTCTTCCCACACACATGGGGTACTTGTTTGTTCCTTCCCTAAGATTATCAAAGAAAGGTTACAAAGAAGAAAGGATCTGGTAACTTCATCCTATACCTAATAAACCATCAATCTCCTCCAAGTTTCCATTATGTTGTTTCTCCACACAAAGTCTCAGTAACCGGAAATAGGGAGCCAGGCACAATGGAGACACCAATCTAGAAAGAAAAAATCCATTTCTAAACAGTACTTTATAGGCATATTAGTCCATGTTTATAAGGAACCCAACCTTATAATTAAAGAGTTTTGCCCAAAACCAATGTCTACTTTTAAGAATACAAGACAAGGAACTTAATGGATGCTCAGCAAATAAAGAATGAACTAATCTGGAGGAAGGCAGAGGCTGAGTAGAATGAATATCCATGAGTTAGGAGAAGCAGAGGTAAGATGGAAGGAAGGAGAGAGAGTGGCAGAGGCAGACAAGTATGCTCAAGCGAGAGAGAAAGGAACAGAAATGAAAACAGCCTCACAGAGCACTTGTGGGCTGTCCTTAAGCAATGTAAACCCCAACCACAGGGTCCAAGAAAAAACAAGGAATCTGACCCATTCTAGCTAACCCCTCCAGATACCATCTGTCTTAGGAGAAAATCACCCCTCCTTTTAAAAAGATATTATTTATTGACTTGAGAGAGAAAGAATGAGCTGGCAAGGGACAAAGGGAGAAGGAGAAGCAGGCACCCCATCAAGCAGTAAGCCCAATGCAGGACTTAATCCCAGGACCCTGGGATCATGACCTGAGTCAAGGCAGATGATTAACCAAATGAACCACCCAGGCGCCCCAGAAACCTTATCCATCAAGCTCTCAATAGACTGCAACAAGTGTGGAATACCCCCATGAACACTCAAAACAGCAAAAGAAGTTTTAGAAAAGAAGAAGTACACTGACTTTTGGTCTGATTCTTTTGAAGTCATTCTATCCCCATCTTCTGCAAAGTCTTGAGAGAACAACAGTGGCAGGAGGTTGATGACAATCCCCTCATGACTACTATATTCTTCTAGTCCATAGAGAGCTTTCACAGGAAATGGATAGTCGCTGTGGAGAGAACCCAGAATTTGATGTCCCAAGGGTATACACATCTACTTGGGAAACTGCTAGAACAAACCAATCTTCCTTCTTATGAGAAGAAATGAGAAAGAGAAAGAATAAGTTGAAGCTTTTAGGAATTCTGGAACTGGGGTGTTAGGGTGTTGGGAGGAAAGAAACTGCGGGACTGGGCCATATTTAGCTAAGGTCACAAGCATTCTGATGTCTATACCAACTACTGACATAATTTCTTCACCAATAAAATCAAGTTAGTGGTATCTAGTACTTACCCTACTGGAAAAACACAGAAATCCACCACAAAGGCATCTTGGAAATCATTGAAGATGGTCTGCCCAACACATTCCTTCAGGAAGCAAGCAAACAAACGAGACATAGGTAAGGGTGTACTGGCTGTAGTGTCCTAGACAAACTATTATGCTCTAAGTCTTAGTTTCCTCATTTTTTTTTCTTAAGATTTTACTTATTTACTTAAGAGAGAGCATAAGCAGAGAGAGGAGCAAAGGGAGATGGAGAAGCGGACTCCCCCCGAGCAGGATCATGACCTGAGGTGAAGACAGCCGCTAAACCGACTAAGACACCAGGTGACCCCGTTTCCTCATTTCTATGTTGTTGTTTTTTTCAAGATTTTATTTATTTATTTGTGTGAGAGAGAGCATGAATACACATGCACACAAGTTAGGGGTGGGGGGCAGCAGGCAGTGGGAGAAGTAGACTCCACCATGAGCAAAGAGCCTGATGTGGGACTTGATCCCAGAACCCTGGGACCATGACCTGAACCAAAGACAGACACTTAACAGACCAAGTCACCCACACACACGCCCCCACCCCCGTTTCCTCATTTCTAATAAGATAATAACAATCTTATGAATATTATGTGCCCCATTATTATGAAGTAGAAAACACATAATACATAAAAAATGCTTAACACAGTGCCTGGCACAGAATACATAGTGGCTCTCAACATCATCAACAATAGTATCATCATCCTCATCATTACTATTATTGTTATTATATAAAGGAGGTCCCAGAGGTGAGGTCTGGGGTAGGGCAAGTCAGAACAGTCTTCCCAACTAGAAGATGGGAAAGCTCACAGAGTGATCTACTTTTGCACTGCAACAGACAGAAGGGCTTGAAGAATACGGAATAAAAAGCAGATCTCATGCTTTGCTGCTTTAAGAAAAGATACTGGACCTTACCAGAGCTTTTGGAGCCAACTTTCCTCCTTGGATCAGATTAGCAAATTCGTCATAATAAAGTGCAGAAGCCTGGGGAGACTGCTCACTGCAGGAATGAACCAACTGCAGCAAGGAGGTCACCTGGAACACCCAAAGAGGAAAAGTGGTTCAGCCACTGGGCTGCCAATGTTTTCTAAACACCACTCACCTCATTCATTAGTAAATTTTTCCTCCAATTTCACTGGCAAAGCTCTTATTATCACTCACCTGTTTTCTTGAGTTTCCTGACAAGCCCATCTCTAATATCTCTTCTCCAAGCCATCAGACACACACAACTGGATTAAATTTTTTTTTTTTTTTAACAAACATGCTCTTTCTTTTCATAAATACTTGTATTTTATTTTATTTTGAGAGAAGGATAGAGAGAGAAGGAGTGCACATGAGTAGGGTGAGTAGTAGAGGGAGAAGGAGAGAGAGAAAGAGAGTCTTAAACAGGCTCCATACCAAGCGCAGAGCCCAATGCGGGGCTTGATCTCAAGCACTGAGATAATGACCTCAGCCAAAATCAAGAGTCAGATGCTTAATCAACTGAGCCAACCAGGCACCCTGTATTAATTTTTCTAAAGCAAAGCTTTGATTTTGTCGTATCTATGCTAAGAAACCCTTGAAGACTACCATGATGTAAAAAATTAAATTGAAATGTCTTGATTCACATTCAAGGCCCTCCCTTTTCTACCTCTGGACTAGCTTTATCTCCAACTCTCCAATTATATGCTAACTTGCGCTTATTCTCCAGTCAACCTCTTATTCTACAAACATGGCTCACTTCTCTTGCTCTCTAGGAATTCACAATTTAATTAAGGAGATTAGACAAATACAGAAATAAATGTAACTCAGGACAGCCAGGAAAACATACATTGAAAAAAAAAAAAAACAACACACTTTTTCCGGTAAACCAACAGTAACCAGAAGCAATTCCTCAGTTATTCATAAACATATCCAACTACATTACAAGAACTAACCTGTGTGCACTGTTCGTTGCTCAAGTCTGTTCTCCCTTGGGTCAAATTTGAAGATCTACTTCTAAAAACAAGGAATTTTAGCTTCATTTTTATATTTTGTAAGAACTAGCAATAAGTGTATGAATCCTGCCATCCCTGGGATGTGGGTAGAGATAAAAGTACATAAAGGCACAGAGGACTATTTCAAACTGTGGATTAGAGCAAACAATGGCTATCTTTGATTTTTTTTGAAGGGCACACTAAATTAGTAATAATCGTAAGAGCAAGCACTGGGCATTGTTCTAAGCATTTAATGCCCACAAGTGGTATAGCTCCAAAGAATGTAGCCTGCATGAATTATTAATGCCGATTCTAAGAATGTCTCCTGAGGTTCCAGGAATTCCTAACAAATTATCTCTTAAGGAGCATAAACTGAACACCAGTGTCATTTTGCAATGGCAACATCTTAACAAGACCCAACTCTGATGCTCCTGTCACTGGGTGGCTTATTTTTATCAAACATGATGTTCCAGACAATACCACAGCAATGGAGAATCTGTAATGTCTAGTGCCTGGGAGAGGTGCAAATGTAGAAAAATACATCCAGGATGTTCAGGGTTCCTCTTTTGTGGAAACATTTCTATTACTTTATTTATTAGCAATCCCTAGTTTTAAACCACCAAACTGTAATGATTACAATCACATTCTGTAAAAATTATATGTGGTATATACAGTCAAGATTAGAAGGGAAAATGGAAAAGTCGTAACAAACGTTTGTTTACTTCTCTTATTATGGGCTTAATGTTTACCATTATAACACAGTCAACACAATGTAACACTTAATTTGTAAGGTGGCAACTTGATTAACTGATCTTGAGCCACAGAAGCCAGAATTTCCGTACATACCTGTCAGCTGCCATGATGCCAGCCATGGTGACAGCACCAATAATACCAATGAGTTTGTATTTGAATATGGTGCTAGAGAGCTGCTTTCGTATCACCAGATGCATGTCATCCTGCAAGGAAGACATGGTAGAAAAAGCTGAAGATGCTGGAACAGTCAACAAAAGAGCCTGTAGATACTGGAGCCAAAACACACAGGAGCCAAAATACCAAGGGTTCTTTCATTTACTATGTGGCTTTTGGCAAGTCATTTCATCTCTGAGTCTCAATTTTTTTCATTTATAAAATGGGGAAGGCTTTTGTAAGCATGAGAGACAAATTAAAAGATGTCCTATTGTTGTGATACTTGCTTGATAAGGATATGTGAATTATTGTAATGTTGTTGGATACTCAACAAAATAATGAAACAGAAAAAAATATCTAGGTAAATTAACCAAGGAGGCAAAAGACTTGTACATTAAAACTATAAAGCAATGCTGAAAAATATTAAAGAAGACCTAAATAAATGGAAAGATATCCCATGTTTGTGAATTGGAAGGCTTAATATTGTTAAGATGATGATAATACTCAAAGTGACAGGCACATTCTTCGTAATTCTTACTAAAATCACAACAGAATTTTTTATAGATGGAGAAAAACTCATGCTAAAATTCCTATGGAATTTCAAGGGACCCCAAATAGCCAAAACAACCTTGCAAAAGAATAAATATGCTCTTTCAAATTTTAATATTTAAATTATTATACTCTTTCAATTTAAAAATTACTACAAAAGCTACAGTAATTAAAATAGTAATTAAAATTAAAATAGCATAGGAAGCATATACACACCAAGTCCATAAATAAACCCTCACATACATGGTCAAGTGATCATAGATGCTAAGATAATTCAAAGCGGAAAGTATAGTCTTTTCAATAAAAGTGCTGAAAAAATTGGATACCCACACATACATGAAATGAAATCGAACCCTTACCTTTAGCAGTATATAAAAATTAACTCAAAGTGAATCAACAACTAAATTTAAGAGCTAAACCTATGAGACTCTTAGAAGAAAACGAAGGGAAAAATCTTCATGACTTTGAATTGGAGAAAGGTTTTACCTAAGTATGACACCAAAAGAGCAGGTAAAAACAAAACAAAACAAAACAAAAACAGATAAACTGGGGCTTCATCAAAACTCCAGGAGTAGGGACGCCTGGGTGGCTCAGTGGGTTGGGCTGCTGCCTTCGGCTCAGGTCATGATCTCGGGGTCCTGGGATCGAGTCCTGCATCGGGCTCTCTGCTCAGCAGGGAGCCTGCTTCCTCCTCTCTCTCTCTCTGCCTGCCTCACTGCCTACTTGTGATCTCGTTCTGTCAAATAAATAAATAAAATCTTAAAAACAAAACAAAACAAAACTCCAGGAGTAAAAAGACAATGCATAGAATGGGAGAAAATATTTGCCCATCATGCATCTGATAAGGGACAATACCCAGGAAGTATAAAGGATCCCTATACATCAACAACAAAACCACAACTGATTAAAAAAAAAAAAAGAACAAAGGACATGAATAGACATTTTCCCAGATAAGATATTCAAATGACTAATGAGCAAAGAGTAAGATGTTCAACATCATTAGTCTTTAGGGAACTACAAATCAAAACCACAGTGAGACAGCACTTCACACCCAGTAGGACGGTTACAGCTAAGAAATGGAAAATAACTGTTGGTGAGGTTGTAAAACTATGGAGCCCTCAATTGTTTGTGGACCCATAGAATGGTGCAGCTGCTGCAGAAAATGGTTTGGTGGTTCCTCAAAATATTAAACACAGAATCAACATATGACTTAGCAATTCCACTCCTAGACATAGACCCCAAGGAATTGAAAATAGGGACTCAAACAGATCCTTGCATACCGGTGGTCATAGCAGCACAATTCACAATAGACAAAAGATAAAAAAAGGCCACTGTCCAACAATAAGTGAATGTACAAATTAAATGTGGTATATACATGCAATGGAATGCTAGTTAGGCTTTATAAAAAGGAATGAAGTTTGATATATCTTACACCATGGATGAACCCTGAACAGATAATGCTAAGTGACATAAACCAAACAGAAAAGGATAAATATAGTATGACTATTTTTTTTAAGATTTTTTTTTTTAAAGATTTTATTTATTTATTTGATAGGCAGAGATCACAAGTAAGCAGAGAGGCAGACAGAGAGAGAGAGGGGAAGCAGGCTCCATGCTGAGCAGAGTCCAATGCACGGCTCAATCCCAGGACCCCGAGATCATGATCTGAGCTGAAGGCAGAGGCTTAACCCACTGAGCCACCCAGCCACCCTTTGTATGACTATTTTTGAAATTTAAATTCTATTATTATTGTTTTTTTTTTAGAGAGGGAGAGAGAGAATTTTAAGCAGATTCCACGCCCAGCAGGGAGCCCAATGCAGTGCTCAATCTTATAACCCTGAGATCGTGACCGGAGCTGAAATCAAGGGGAGGATGCTTAACTGAGCCACCAAGGTGCCCCTCATATGACTATTTAAATGAGGTACCCAGAACAGGCAAATTCAGAGACAGGAAATAGACTGGAGGTAACTAGTGTCTGGGGGAAGGAAAATGGGGAGTTATTGCTAAATGGGTAGAGTTTCTGTTTAGGATGACAAAAAGTTCTGGATATAAACAATGGTAAGATTTGCACAACATTTTTTTTTTTTTTTTTAAGATTTATTTATTTATTTGACAGAGAGAGATTACAAGTAGGCAGAGAGGCAGGCAGAGAGAGAGGAGGAAGCAGGCTCCCCGCTGAGCAGAGAGCCCGATGCGGGACTCGATCCCAGGACCCTGAGATCATGACCTGAGCCGAAGGCAGCGGCCCAACCCACTGAGCCACCCAGGCGCCCTGCACAACATTCTTAATGAACTTAATGCCACATAAAAATGGTTAATGGAGGGACACCTGGGTGGCTCAGTTGGTTAAGTGACTGCCTTTGGCTCAGGTCATGATCCCAGTGTCCTGGGATCGAGTCTCACATCTGGCTCCTTGCTCAGCGGGGAGCCTGCTTCTTCCTCTGCCTCTGCCTGCCACTCTGTCTGCCTGTGCTCACACTCTCTGACAAATAAATAAATAAAATCTTAAAAACAAAATGGTTAACGTAGTAAAATTTGTTATGCATATTTTATAATAATTAAATAATATTAAATATATTTAATTAATCAATATAAATTATATAATTAATATAAATTAAATAATTAAATAAAATAAAAAAATAATGATGTAGCTCTATATTACTGATGTGAAGCCATCTCCAAAATATACTGCTAAATGAAAGATAGATGCAGAACAAAAGGAGAAGGAGTGGGGACGCCTGGGTGGCTCAGTTGGTTGGACAACTGCCTTTGGCTCAGGTCATGATCCCGGAGTCCTGGGATCGAGTCCTGCATCCGGCTCCCAGCTCCACGGGGAGTCTGCTTCTCCCTCTGACCTTCTCCTCGCTCATGCTCTCTCTCACTGTCTCTCTCTCAAATAAATAAATAAAATCTTTTTAAAAAAATAATTTTTAAAAAAAAGGAGAAGGAGTGGAATATAGGTAAATACAAATTTGCTAAATGCTCAGAACATCTCAGAAAGCTATAAGGTAGAAAGCAGAAAGGTATAAACAAACTCGTAAATGCTCAGGACATCTCAGGAGGATAGAAATATCTCATGACAAACTCAGAAAGTTATTGCCTTTAGAGAACCAGATGCCTAGAGGACTGAGAGGGGGAAGGCTCATTTTTCACCATGTCTTATACCTTTTGAATTTTGTGCTGTATATTACCTAGCCCCCCTCCCTTTTTTTTTTTTTTAATTAACAAAAGGTGTTGGTTGTTCAAAGTTACAGTCCAGTATGGATTACTGCCACAGGGTGGCACTAAAGATACAAAAGAGCAACAAGTTCTGATTGCAATGCAATCTCTTGTTTTAGTCCCTTTGCCTGACTTTCTCAGCAAACAAAGACCACCAATGAAAGCAAGCCCAGATAAGTTCACATTAGATGTAGAGGTTCCCTAGAAAACAAGGCAACGCTCTGTGTCCCCACAGCACTCAGTATAGAACCTGAATAGCTTTTCTTTTCTTTTTTAAAGATTTTATTTATTTATTTGATACAGAGACAGACAGTGAGAGAGGGACCACAAGCAGGGGGAGTGGGAGAGGAGATGCAGGCTTCCGGCTGAGCAGGAAGCCTGATGTAGGGCTCGATTCCAGGATCCTAGAATCATGACCTGAGCTGAAGGCAGATGCTTAACCGTCTGAGCCACCAAGGGGCCCCCTGATCAGCTTTTCTTACTCAGTTCCCTAGTCAGCTGATTACAGACCCATTTCTACCCTAATAGACTAAGCTATTTGAGGGTAGAAGGTCTAATATACCTACTTTCTCAATGTTTGGTACACAACAGACACTTAATGTCTGAACATAATTACTCTAGCCTGTGTACTAATAGAAATCAAGTACACAGCCATGGTCTGAGCTATAATTATGTTCAATGAATTTCAATTAAAGAAGTTTAAAGTTTTAAAGGTTTCTCAACACACTGCCTGTTACCTGGATGTGACTGCTGGCTTCATGCTGTTTGCTAAATGCCAGTGTGCTGAGAATATAGAAGAGTTTTCGTATCTGCTGAGGAGACATATTATCCAGATAATCTAAAATGCCCTATGGAAAAAAAAATACCAACAATAAGGTTAGCCACTGATATTTTCCTCCATCAAATAAAAAAATTAAAATCCTTGTAAGAGGTATAAGAAGCATGTGGATAGCCACAAAAGCTCATGTTCTCTCAAGCTGTGCCCAGCTGTACCTCCTAGTTCTTCCTATTCTTCTTCATCCTTCCCTTCTTAGTGAAAACAGTGCTCTGCCAAAAGTTACATCTCTGACCTTACTGCTTATCATAACATCCCTTTCAGCTTCCATGCCATGAATTACTTATTCTTTTTATACAGATGTGGAAGCAGTCACAAGGGAAAAACTTACTTTTTAACATTGGGCAAAACCTCAGCTTTCTCATCCCTAATATGGGGATAACATGACCTACAACTACCTTTCAAAGCCCAGACCTGATTCTGTCAACCCCCTGTGAAAAGTCTGTGATAGCTCTCTACGGTCTATAAAATCAAGTTGAAACTCTTGAGTGTGATATTTGAGACCCTTCATAATCTAACATTGTCCTATGTCTTTCCAGCCTCACCTCCCACCACTTCTCACCATATGTCCCATTTGCCAACCATGCTAGTCTACTTCCTTCAGGTATACTATGGACCCAGATGCCAATTTGCTTCTGTTTAAACTGTCCTCTGCCTAGATGCACTTCCTGTATTTTCTCTTATTGAACCATGCTCAAACTTCAAGAATTACTCAAATCTACTCTTTGAAGAAGTAGTAGTACTTGAAGAATGCAGTTTCCTAGGCCAAATTATTCTTGCGCTGGTGCATCTACAGCACTTAATCTTTCTAGGGATTTCTCATGTTGTAGCTACAGAGACTTGTTTATGTGTTTTACTAACACCAAAGGCAAGAACTAAGTCTTATATACAGAGCACCCAGAATAGAGCCTGCATATAGGTACAAAGAAGTATTTGCTGAATGCATTAATACAAACATAAATGAGTTATCTTTTTTCCTATTATTTGCCCATTACCCCACCTCCTTCCCACCCCCTCCAACCAATTGTAGTGCTCAATATCTAGAACACAAATTAAATTGCTGCTAATTAACAGATGCCAGATATCTCTCAAATACATGCAAGAAAGAAAAATGACTCAAAATATGTCACTGGAGGGACACATACCTTCACAAACACAGCATTCAGCCTCATAGCAGAAAGGTTTAGAACTACCAACTCCCGGAGGACATCCAATGCAGTATCAACTTCAGCTTCATTCCCGCTGCAGATATGAGTCACTAGGGCACCAACTACTTCCTACACAGTAAAGCGTCAACAGGATAGTGTGAATGAAAATATGACATGGCCATCTTGAAAGGGTTAATGCTTGAGACCATTCTAATCTCAACCTACCCTATCTCATTGTCTAATTCTATTACGTACTTTTCATTAATGTTGTTTTCAGGAGGTTGAGGATTATGTCAATCTAATTACACAACCATCTACTCCTGACTTATTTCCTAATATTTATCAGGGAACACTATGTAAGCCCTCCTGGTTTTGCTCCCTGGCATAGTCTCTTTTTTCATATGGGTAAAATACTACCCTTTAAGCTATGGTTGTACTTAATCTATTAAAATTTACTAAAAAGATGAACTCAGGGAGCCTGGCTGGCAGCATGTGACTCTTGATCTCTCAGTTGTGGGTTTAAGCCCCATATTGGGTGCAGAGATACTTAAAAATAAAATTCTTTTTTTTTTTTTTCAAAGATTGTATTTATTTACTTGACAGAGAAAGACACAGTGAGAGAGGAAACACAGGCAGGGGGAGCAGGAAAGGGAGAAGAAGCAGGCTTCCTGCTGAGCAGGGAGCCTGATGGGGGGCTTGATGCCAGGACCCTAGGATCATGACCTGAGCCGAAGGTAGATGCTTAATGACTGAGCCAGCCAGGTGTCCCTTAAAAATAAAATCTTAAAAAAAAAAAAAAAAAAAAAGAAACTCAAGAAGTTCAAGGTTTTAAAGGTTTTTACAGGTTAGACTGGCATGTTTCAAGCAAACATGAGCCATGATAGTATCTCCAGGACATTAAGATGGTTCCAGAAAAATATCTTGTATGCCATTCTCCCTTTCCTTTATACTGCTGCTCCATACTGAATCATATTGTTTTCTCAAATGCAGCAGCTAGCTCATGCCCTGCTTTAAATTTTTAAAATTTTGTCTTTATTTTTACAAGTTCCATGAAAATGTTTTGACATTGTTAATAGTATGTTTAGCATGTACAAAAAAATACAAAGTAAGACACTCTGTTGATTTCATAATCACTTTCCACAAGTAGAGCCTCCCCTCTCTGGATATGCACTATTAAATTTTATGTTTCATGTTCATGGGAATAGAGTTACACCCTCAGGCATTTCCCCTTCATTTGTTTTTCCCCAATTTTTTCTAGAGAACAACGCCAGGATCAACTGGCAGCTGATCATTTGCAGCTAAATTTTAAAATTGCTCTTTTTATATACTATGAAAGCTGCCCGATAACCCCAGCTATTTTAATCATGGTTTATTTAAAAGACTAGATGTGGGGGCACCTGGGTGGCTCAGTGGGTTAAGCCTCTGCCTTCAGCTCAGGTCATGATCTCAGGGTCCTAGGATCGAGCCCTTCATTGGGCTCTCTGCTCAGCAGGGAGCCTGCTTCCCCCTCTCTCTGCTGGCTTCTGCCTACTTGTGATCTCTCTGTCAAATAAATAAGTAAAGTCTTTTTCTTTTTTTTTTTAAAGATTTTATTCATTTATTCATTTGACAGACAGAGATCACAGGTAAGCAGAGAGGCAGGCAGAGAGAGAGAAGCAGGCTCCTCACCGAGCAGAGAACCCGATGCGGGGCTCGATCCCAGGACCCTGAGACCACGACCCGAGCCGAAGGCAGAGACTCAATCCACTGAGCCACCCAGGCGCCCCAATAAGTAAAGTCTTAAAAAAAAAATAGACTGGGGGCGCCTGGGTGGCTCAGTGGGTTAAGGCCTCTGCCTTCGGCTTGGGTCATGATCCCGGGGTCCTGGGATTGAGCCCCACATTGGGCTGTCTGCTCTGCGGAGAGCCTGCTTCCTCCTCTCTCTCTCTATGCCTGCCTCTCTGCCTACTTGTGATCTCTGTTTGTCAAATAAATAAATAAAATCTTAAAAAAAAAAATAGACTGGATGTGGACCTTCATTTTCAAGTCAGAGAATTTTAGACCTCAAAATGCAAAGTTAGAAGTCCAGTGTCCCTTATTTTATTAAGACTAGGACTAAAACTAAGTTTTCCCAACTCCCAGTTCTGAGTTCTTTTTCCTTCAATGTCTTCCAACGAACAAGAAATAAACATCATATTACATGCAAGTGACTTGGAATTGTATTTCTTCCTGTTCCCTCCTTTCCAAAATAAATATTTCGACATACCTGCTGACAGTAAGTGTCAAAAAACTTAAATGCGTATTTGTATAGGAGACTGCCAAACAAAATGATACTCTGGTCGAGGGAGTGCAACAAACACTGCGCCAATGACAGAATAGATGGGCAAATATCCTTAAGGACCTTGAGGGGGTGAAGAGGAGACAAAAAAAAGAAGCTGTGGGAGAAATTTAGTTATTGCAGAACCAAGACTTCCTGACCCTTATAGGATTTCAGAGTTCTCCTCACCAACTCTCATTTTAACTTAAGGTAACATAATCTTTGTTTTACTCAAAATTATCTTTCATCATTCTGAGTTTTTGCTTAGGATCAATGGGATTCAATGTATGGATAAGAAGTGACCTGGAAGCTGAAGAAGTTAAATTATAAGCCTAATAGCATTGTTCCTATCTGCCTAATTTGGGACTAGAATCCAGATCTTTTTTTTTTTTTTGAGAGAGAGTGAGGGATAGAGCACAAGTGGAGGAGGAGTATAGGAAGAGGGAGAAGCAGATCCCCTGCTGAGCAGGGAGCCTGAGGCAGGGCTCAATACCAGAACTCAAGGATCACAACCCGAGCCAAAGGCAGACGCTTAACCAACTGAGCTACCCAGGTGCCCCTTAAATCCAGATCTTCTGAATCCCAATATCCTCACTCAATCATACTACCTCTCTGGGGATATACTGGGTCTGCTCTTCCTTGGTTATGATTTGAAATCAATCTTTAAGGTTCAATACCAATTAAATTGATTTCTTCTGAGATCAAAAAGAGAACTGATCATGTCTTAGCAATGGGCAGAAGATGGACATTAAAGGACCCAAAGTAAATAACCAGTTTAAGTCCAGTTTCTTTATTGATACCATCACAATAGATAAAAAATCTTAAATTAAGCCCTGAATTGGGTATAATGCTTTGCTGAGGAAAATGCAATAAAAAAATTATATATGGGGCACCTGGGTGGCACAGTCGGTTAGGTATCCAACTCTTGGTTTTGGCTCTGGTCATGATCTCGAGGTCGTGAGACTGAGCCCTACACTGGGCCCGACATTTAGCACAGTCTGCTTGGGCATCTCCCTCTTCCTCTGCCCCCACTCCCTAAGATAAATAAATAAATCTTTAAAAAATTATATATGATTTCTGCCTTCTGGAAAATTATAGCCCAAAACACATATTATTGCCAGAAATAAGCACAGAAAGGACTGTAAGATAAAATAATAGAAACATTAAATCCATTTCTAGATATAAAATCTTAAGACCCAACCATATATTCTCATTAGTACCTAAGTCAAGCCCCAAACTATTGGTTATCTAGCTTTTTAAGAAGGTATACGCTATTAATATCCTGAAAATTCACCAGAAAATACTGTTCTTAACTTATAAAATTCTAATCAAATGGTTTATATTTCAACAGGAAAAAACCACCCAAGAGTCACATGGCCAAATAGGGATGGTTCAAAAGATGCATAATTATGTCTCTATTAGCATTCTTCTGGTCCTGTTTTGCTCAGGGTTTTTAAAAACTGCTTAGAACAGGATATAGAAGCAAGTTTGTCAAAGCTATGGACCACACAGGGCTAGGTAATTAAAATGATTAATGCAAAGTTAAGATTTGAAAGTCTCAATGAGCTTGGAACAACGGGCTGAAACTAACATGAAGAAACTTTTATATGGGAGCTACAAAGCCTTTCATTTTAAGTTAAAAATCAAGTTATACAAGAATGTAAAATTAGAAAACCTGAACTAAAACATTTCCTGTAAAAAAAAAAAAAATTGGGGGCTTGAGTTTAATCAGTTCAACATAAATCAATTTTGTCACCATTTTTCTAAAAAGATGAGACACCAGTCTTGGGTTGGTTTTATTAACAGTATAACATCTCGATCAAGGTAAGTAAGAATCCTATTACATTTTGAAAACATACTGAGCTGTCAAAAGTCAACACCTAGCAAAGGCGTATTGTCAAGATTTCCACACTGAGTAAGAAAGATTAAAAATGACTTCTCTATAACTTTCAGACTAATGTTGCTAATTCTCTGCCACTTACCAAGTCATGAATATAGAATGTACTCTGCAGCAGCTGTTCTTGAAAGCAGCCTGATCGAATCTTATTTCTTAGCACCCTCTCAATGTACTTCTTTGTCTGAGTGTTGGTGCTATAGATGATGAGAAGCATTGCCAAGTCGAAAGTCTATTGTCAACAAAAATGACAAGAGAAAAAGAATTTAATAAATCAGTACATTTATTGTCGTGAAATAGCAGCTCACAACTTTTTCCCATGAAAACATAGAAAGGGTGATACTTGTTTGTTCAACACACTCTCATGGGAGTATCTACATTTTTTTGGTCACAAAACCCACAAATTTTTTCAGAGAAATGAAGTGCTATAACTATTCACCACTATTATCTTTATGAAAACAATGGAATATAAACTGAAGTAATATTATTACAGAATAAACTCTGAAGACCTATATATTTATTAAAGAAAAATCACTTGCCAACCTCAGGATTTATTTCATTATTATTAGGAAAACTACTTTCTGAAAAGTTGGAAAGACTGTAAATGCTTCTCAATATGAAAAAAATAAAATTCTGACAGTCATTTTTAGAATATTATACAACCATTAAAATGAATGAGCTAGGGGTGCCTGGGTGGCTCAGTGGGTTAAGCCTTTGCCTTAGGCTCCAGTCATGATCTCAGGGTCCTGAGATAGAGCCCTGCATCAGGCTCTCTGTTCAGCAGGGAGCCTGCTTCCCCCTTTTCTCTCTCTGCCTGCCTCTCTGCCTACTTGTGATCTCTCTGTCAAATAAATAAATAAAATCTTTAAAATGAATGAACTAGACTACATTTTTTGACAGACACTCACAACATTGTGAAGTTTAAAAAAAAGCAACCTACAAGACAATAATAATAGTAAGATTTATTTTTGTAAACACAATATACATAAATATGTTTAAACATAAGAGTTAGAATGCTTGCACTTACATACACATACAGCTTGTATATGAATAGGAAAAAAGTCTGGAAGAATTATCCATGAAGAATGGAACAGAGAGTGAAGAAAACCTTTTTAACATTTTTAACATATTAACATTTTTTAGATTCCTTGTGGGGTTTTATCTCCACAATTAGCTTGTATTAAATTTGTTTAAAAAAGAAGAAGGTTATAGAGCAACATCATCTGTCACAATAACTCAGTATTTATTCACTGTAATTAGTTGATTGTATATGTTTGTTTATATTTGAAATTTGTTTCTTTCATGTATTATCAGCATAAAGAATTTTACGTAGTTTAAAAAAGAAAAAGGTTAAAGAAAGTCAAGCAGCACAAAAAATAAAAACAACTATTCAGAACTCATACAACATAGCAAAACACTAAACATTCCAAGAATGGATCAATAATTCCTTTTTTTTAATAGATTTTTATTTATTTGAGAGAGAGAGGGTGCATACACAAGCAGGGGGAGCAGCAAGCAGAGGGAGAGGTAGGCTCGCCACAGAGCAGGGAGCCTGACATGGGACTCGATCCCAAGACCCTGGGATCATGACCTGAGCTGAAGGCAGATGCTTAACTGACTGAGCCACCAAGGTGCCCCACCAAGGATTTTTTTTTTTTAAGATTTTTTTTTTTGACAGACGGAGATCACAAGTAGTAGGCAGAGAGGCTGACAGAGAGAGAGAGGAGGAAGCAGGCTCCCCGTGGAGCAGAGAGCCTGATGTGGGGCTCGATCCCAGGACCGTGGGATCCTGACCCAAGCTGAAGGCAGAGGTTTTACCCCACTGAGCCACCCAGGTGCCCTGGGATTTTTTTTTTTTAATGTTTCTTTTTCTTTTTTTTTTTTCTTTTAAGATTTATTTATTTATTTATTTGACAGACAGAGATCACAAGTAGGCAGAGAGGCAGACAGAGAGAGAGGAGGAAGCAGGCTTCCTGCTGAGCAGAGCCAATGTGGGGCTCGATCCCAGGACCCTGGGATCATGACCTGAGCCGAAAGCAGAGGCTTTAACCCTCTGAGCCACCCAGGCGCCCCTTATTTTTCATTTTTAAAGACTTTAATTTTATTTGTTTGACAGAGAGAGAGGGTACACAAGCAAGGGGAGTGGGAGAGGGAGAAGTGGGCTCCCTGCAGAATCCTGATGGAGGGTTTGAGCACAGGACCTGAGCCGAAGACAGATGCCTAATGACTGAGCCACCCAGGTGCCCCTGCCCACCAACGATCTTTTAAAAATTTTTTCATTTTAGAGAGAGCAACCACAAATGGTGGGTTGGGGGAAGGGTAGAGGGAGAGAGAGCCTGACATGGGCCTCCATCTCTGAGATCATGCCTGAGATGAAATTAAGAGTGGACACTTAAGCACTGAGTTAAGCTCAGACTGAGCCACCCAGGTACCCCTGGGCCTAGATCTGAACAGACATTTTCTCAAAGACCTATGAACAGCCAAAAGACACATGAAAAGATGTTCAACATCACTAATCATCAGGAATGTAAATCACAATGAGACATCACCTCATACATGTCAAAATGGCTATCATTAAAAAAAGACAAGAGACAACAAGTGATGTTGAAGATGTAGAGAAAGGGAACCCTTGTGCACTGCTGGTGGAATGTAAATTGGTGTAGCCCCTATGGAAAACAGTATGGAGGTTCCTCAAAAAATTAAAAGTAGAAATATCATGTAATCCAGAAATTCTACTTCTGGGTATTTTTTCAAAATAACTAAAAATTAATTCAACAAAATATCTGCATTCCTATGATCCCTGTACATTATTTACAATAGCAAAGACATGGAAACAACCTAAGTGAAAAGCAAATGTGGTAAGTACACAGACCACAAACACACACCTACCTAGACACACACAGACACACACTGGAATATTATTCAGCCAGAAAAAGAATGAAATCTTGCCATTCGTAACAATATGGACAGATTATGAAGGTATTATGCTAAGTGAACTAAGTCAGACAAAGACAAATACCTTATGATCTTGCTTATATATGGAACTCAAAAAATAAAGAAACAACAAAACAAAACACACAAAAAACTGAATTCGTTGACACAACAGATTAGTAGTTACCAGAGTTACCAGAGGCAGGGGGGTTTAGTCAGTAGAGCATACAACTCTTGATCTTGGTTGTAATTTCAAGCCTCACATTGGGTAGAGGGATTATTTAAAAATAAAATCTTAAAAAAAAAAAAAAAAAAAGGATTTTTCCTGTTATAAAATAAATAATGGGGCACCTGGGTAGCTTAGTCAGCTAAGTGTCTGACTCCTGATTTGGGCTTAGGTCATGATCTCAGGAATGTGAATTCAAGCCCCTCATTGGGTTCCACTCTAGGTGTAGAGATTATTTTAAAAATATACATATATATAAAGACATTGTAGAAGCATATAAAATGTTTATGATACAATGTCGAGAAAAAAAATCAGAATGCAAAAATTACATAATAATTAGAAATCTGCAAAAACAGATAAAATAGATATACAGGTGGCCAACCGTTATGCAAAAATGAAAAAAAAGAAAGAGTTGTATTAGGGTATTTTGATCCTTCCCAAAAAACTGAGTTTTTCATTGTTTAATTCACTATTGTAAAAGCTTTTAAAATAGTCACCCAACAACTGGATAATCTGACAGAACCTCACAAAATAAAACAGATTCCAACTAATGAAAAATCCTTAATGGGAACCAAGTAGTACATAAGAAACATAATCATCTGGCTTCTCACAGAAGAAAAAATGTCCATAATTAAAACAGCTTCAGTACTGCTGCCTTGACAGTAAATGGATGGACTATTTGACTTACTCTGGTCAGGCTGACACCGGCAAAGGTAAGTAAAACATGGAATGCCATTATTTTGACAATTACATTTGCCAGAAGGAAGGGTAATCAGATAGACACAGGGACCCAACCCATGCCCCAGTGACTCCTGTCTTCACTTCATCTGTGGGGACTTGGTTCTTTGGGACTGCAACTCACTGTGCTTGTTTGGAATGTTAATATTTCCCCTTATGGATAGCCTGGGTTTATTTCATTGCCAAAATGAGTAGGAAACACTATCCAGCAAGTCATCCCCTCCAGATTATCTTCTCCAGACAGCTAATGTTTATTACACAGCTACAGAAGGCACAGAAGGGATGACTGGAGAGAGTGACAGAAAAGGAAAACTAGCCATATAATTAATTTTAAGTCCACAGTACTTAAAATTCATAGTATTATGAGTTTACCTTGTGTTCAGACACTGAGGCAGTGTTTTCAATCGCCTAGAAAAAAAAGGGTCACGAAAGTATCATAACACAAAAGTAGAACATGTTTCACCTTACTATTTTTTTTTTTTAAAGATTTTATTTATTTGACAGAGAGAGATATCACAAGTAGACAGAGAGAGAGAGAAGGAAGCAGGCTCCCTTCCGAGCAGAGAGCCTAATGCGGGACTCGATCCCAGGACTCTGAGATCATGACCTGAGCCAAAGGCAGAGGCTTAACCCACTGAACCACCCATGCGCCCCATGTTTCACCTTACTGAGCATGCCCCATTCTCCTGAGAAGCAATCTGTCCATGTGGGAACCATCATCTGTCACTTCTACTTGACTGATTTTCAACACTTTTATTTCCACCTACCTTTACTTACATATCCATCACTGATTACCACCTACTCCCTCCTTATGTTCAAAGTCATGAAGATCTCACTCACCTTAATCCAGGCTTCTGAAATGATCTTCTCATATCTAACAGCTGACTTTATTACATCAAAGAGGAGAATAACACAGTCCTGACTGTTGTTTTCTTGATTTCCTGAAGAACTACAAGCAGCAGAGGGGGAAAAAAATAATTCTTCCACTTACCAGAGAGGAACCTATAAAACCTGGGTTCCTGTTACTAGCCAAGTGCCTGTTCCAGCTTCATGTGTAAAATGGTTAATAAACTTGTACTGTAGTCTATCTAAGACTGATCTGAATTGCCAGGAGAATACACCCCACCCACCCACATACACATGTACACATACATTACATGTACTACATACATATAATTTGAAGCACTGTATAGAGATACATACAAACAATATTATTACCACTATTTTTAGTTGCAAGTATTAAGATCTACTGTCCTGGCTTCAGAATAAATGTCAGAAAACTTGCCTTGCCTATGTGAGAAAAAGGGTAGTAACTGGCAACGACATTATACCTTTGTTGTCCTTTATTTTTCAACTTGCTTTGGGAAGCCTGAAACCGTGACGGCAAAATACAATGCTGCAGATCCAACTTCTCCCGGAGCTCAGAAATTACCTGTGGAAAATAAATATTAAGTTATGTATTCTGCTCATTCATAGGCACACTTCGTTCTTTCAGTAGAACCATAACAATCCCCTGAAAGACTGAGTAAGAAGAATCAAGAGTTTTTATTTTTTAAGATTTTATTTTTTTTTTAAAAAGATTTTATTTATTGATTTGACAGAGAGAGATAACAAGCAGGCAGAGAGAGAGAGGAGGAAGCAGGCTCCCTGCTGAGCAGAGAGCCGGATGCGCGGCTTGATCCCAGGACCCTGAGATCATGACCTGAGCCGAAGGCAGCGGCTTAACCAACTGAGCCACCCAGGCACCCCAAGATTTTATTTTTAAGTAATCTCTATATACAACGTGGGGCTCAAACTCACAACTCCAAGATCAAGGGTCACATGCTCTACTGATTGACCTATGGAGTGCCCCTAGACAAGGCATTTTAAAAAGGAGAGTTGATGAAAATAGTTAATGCAAGGATAGTATGTCATGCCCTTCAAAATTCCAGAATTCCTTGAGGTATTACAATGAAATAGCAAATTAAACTGTGTAATGGCTTATATGCAACAATAAATCTGGCTAGTTCCATTCCATTGCCTGAATACTATCTGGATTAAGCAACATCATCAGTAGGTTTGGGAACAGGGAAGAATTAGAAGCTATAGTTTTAATAATGTATCTTAATGTATCTTCATCTAGGTACATCTCTTTTCCAATACTGACTTTTACAAGGGCACCACTGCTATACTCTGTACTCTCAGAGATGTAGCATGCGATTGGTGTTTGTTGGGAAATAATAGGGTACCTCAAGTGCATCTGCAGCTGTTACAGAATGAAGAATGAACTTGATTATCACAGGTAAATCGTCCAGTTTGACAGATAACAGCTTCCCCATCACCAACTGGCGGACCTAAACATAAAAAGCACAAAAATCTTAAATTTATGTTAATACCTCAACCTAGTACTGACCTGTTAGGTAAAATCAGAAAATCTACTTTTCTCATTCAGTTTTCTCACTTGTCATTTAGGAGGAAAACCACCTCATTTTATTTTCAATTTTATTCCAACTTACAAGATTTTTTTTTTTTTAAGATTTTATTTAATTTATTTTACAGAGAGAGAAAGAGAGATCACAAGTAGGCAGAGAGGCAGGCAGAGAGAGGGGGAAGCAGGCTCCTCACTGAGCAAAGAGCCCAATGCGGGGCTCGATCCCAGGACCCTGAGACCATGACCTAAGCTGAAGGCAGAGGCTTAACCCACTGAGCCACCCAGGAACCCCCAGCTTACAAGCTTTTAATTGTTAATACCACAGTTTCTTCAAAAACAGACAGGTTTTTGGGTGGCTGGGTCAGTTAAGCAGCTGCCTTTGGCTCAGGTCATGATCCCAAGTTCATGGGATAGAGCCCCACGATGGGCTCTCTGCTCAGTGGAGAGCCTGCTTCTCCTCTTCTTCTGCCTGCCACTCTGCCTACTTGTGTCCTCTCTCTCTCTCTGTGTCAAATTAATAAATAACATCTTGAAAAAAACAGACAGATGATAAACATAAAAGTGTTATTATCTTATAATTTAGAGCCTGAATTTTCCACTGGCTGAAGGAAGACATATAAAATTGTTATTCCTATGAGGAACAGTGTGTAAATATTATCCAAGATAGAGATTGCCACTAAAACTTACTGCTTTGAAACAGAGCAGCAAATCCATCATACTATGGCATATGAAGTTCATCAGAAAGAGATGAAATGTCATTCAATATGATTTCAAACATTTTTTAAAGATTTATTTATTTGAGAGAGAGAGAGAACATGAGCAGAGGGGAGGGGCAGAAGCCGACTCCCCGCTCAGCAGGAATCTGACATGCAGCTTGATCCTGGAACTTTGGGATCATGACCTGAGCCAAAGGCAGATGCTTAACCAACTGAGCCACGCAGAAACCCCTGCATCGTTTCAAAATTAAACTTTATACGCAACTGCTTCATAGCAATAAGTGACTGACATTTGTTCTGGGAGGTAACAAAGCTGGCTCTGTTTCTGGAGAGCGGAGTCCTTCCTACCTGAGACAGGAGCTTCAGGTCAAGTCGGAGGCTGGAAAGAACATCCAGGATAGGAACAGTGAGTGCAGTATTCTCCATTAAAATGTCACTGTGAATGGTACAAAAAGAGAAAAGCTGTGTAACTTTTAACAGAGCTGGGCAGATATTTACTCAGAAAAACCACTTAGAATATGGGAAGAGAGGACATACTCAGTTCTCACTAAACTTGTTAATAGTGTATTTCATTAAAAAAATTTTTTTTAAAGATTTTATCTATTTACTTGAAGAGAGAGAGTGAGCACATAGGCAAGTGGGGGGAGGGAGAGGCACAGGGAGAAGCAGACCCCCCATTGAGCAGGGAGCCCAACACAGGGCTCAATCCCAGGGTCCCAGGACTCTGGGATCATAACCTAAGCCAAAGGCAGGACACCTAACTGACTGAGCCTCTCAGGCATCCCTAAAAATTATTTTGATCTAAATAAAAATACATGCTTGGGCCATCTGGGTGGCTCAGTTGTTTAAGCATCTAACTTTGGCTCAGGTCATGACCTCAGGGTCCTGACAGTGAGCCCCACATCAGGTTCCCTGCTCAGCAAGGAGCCTGCTTTTCCCTCTCTCTTTGCCCTCCCCTCACTCATGCTTGCGCTCTCTCTCTCAAATAAAATCTTTAAAAAAACCCACATGTTCATTACAGAAAATTCAAATAGAATAGAAATGAGAAGCCCTTTCCTCACCATCTCCACTACCCACAGGCAACCACTATTGAGTTGGGCACATATCCTTCCTGAGAAAAGGAAAAAGAACACCTACAACAATTACAGGGAAGTATGAGAAGTATGACACATGTACATGCAAGGCATTACAGGAGAACAGAATAGAGAACAGTGATGGAGTCTAAGAAAAGGCTATGTAGGGGCGCCTGGGTGGCTCAGTGGGTTAAAGCCTCTGCCTTCAGCTCAGGTCATGATCCTGGGGTTCTGAGATCGAGCCCCGCATGGGGCTCTGCTCCGCAGGGAGCCTGCTTCCTCCTCTCTCTCTGCCTGCCTCTCTGCCTACTTGTGATCTCTGTCAAATAAATAAAATATTTTTTAAAAAAAAAAAAAGGCTTTGTAAAAAGACAAGCTAGAATTAAGCAGGCAAAGTGGGTGATATACTGCTACACCCAGAGGGAGCAACGTACCCAAAAGCACAAAGGGAAGAAATCAATGGACATTTCTGGAGGTAGTTTTGCAGACAACTAAAGGAAGTATTACAAACTGAATTTTTAAAAACTATTTTGAGGGTAAGCAGGAAATTGCATTAAAACAGAAATCCTACTACACAGGAATTTTGTTCTCCCTTCTTTAATTAACTGCCCTACCAAGTACTATTTTTCATGTAAATGATAGTAAGCAATGCTCTTAGCAATGGGTCCAATGTGATGTACACCAGAATGAATCATTTAGGGACCAAGGAATGCAGATATTTGGTAAGATCCACAAATAACTGGATATAGAGTCACAACTGAGGACTCCCTGGGTGGTGCTAATGAAACAGATGGATCATGTCTAGGTCTCCAAAGACCAATTTTATATGCCTAATCCTAAGGCAGACTTCATATTCACAACCACTATACTATTTTTAAAAAAGTAGATGGGTTACCCAAATATAACTTCATTATTACAAAAACAAGTCAAATCCCACACCTACTCATAGAAAGCAGATACCATCCTCTTTTATATAAATAGGAATACATTACTACTACTGTTTTTAGACAAGTCAGGCATGTTCAGGGTGGTATGGTCATAGACCTACTACTGTTTTCATTCTGCAGAGTTAAGGCTCCCACAGTGGGAACTTACCCACCTGAGTTCTTTCCCCACATCAGCATGCTGGGAATCGCCTAGGATCTCAGGAAGGCTGGTGACAAAGTCATGCTGCAGGTACAGCGGAGCAATACTGATCAGCTGCATGAGCTTGGTGGTGAGATCCTGCAGTGAAGGACACCATTAGAATTGTTGCACACTACCAGAACAGAGAAAGATGTCCTCCTCATGAATTGTAGAGATAGAATTATTTTTGTATAATATGGTACCTATACATACATTCAAACTCAAAGCCTAAATACAGAGGTCAATGACCCAGAAATTTTCACACATGGTATGGTACATCATTTAGTGGGTCTGTTGTATACTTTACTTCATTTAAGATTTTATTTATTTATTTGAGAGAAAAGGAATAGAGGGAGGGAGGGAGAGAGAGAGAGCGAGCATGAGCAGGTGGAGGGAGAAGCAGATTCCCCACTGAGCAGGGAGCAGGACATGGGGCTATATGTCAGGAAACTGGGATCATGACCTAAGCAGAAGGCAAATGCTTAACCGAATGAGCCACCTAGCCACTCCTACTTTATTTCATTTAACCTTCACAACTCTATGGAGTCTGTGTGACAATTCCTTTTTTTTTTTAACTTTTTGGGGTGTTTTTGAAGATTTTATTTGACAGAGAGATTGAGAGAGAGCACAAGTAGGCAGAGCAGCAGGCAGAGGAAGAGGGAGAGGGAGACGCACGCTTCCTCCTGAGCAGGGAGTGCGATGCGGGGACCAATCCCAGGACCCTGGGATCATGACCTGAGCTGAAGGTAGCCGCTTAACCAACTAAGCCACCCAGGCACCCCTATTTTTTTTTTTTAAGCAGACTTCACACCCAACATGGGGCTTAAACTCACAACCCAGAGATCAAGAGTCGCATGCTCCACTGATGGAGCCAGCGAGGCACCCCGACAATTCCCATATCCATGAGGATATGCATTGCCCAAAAACACACAGTAAGTACAAAACAATAAATACACAACAATACAGAATTTCAGTCCACATGGAATTCCAAACTCATGTTCTTCCAAATAAAGATTTAGCCTTGGAATGCCTGACAAAAATTAATAGAATGATTTAAAGAACTCTGGAAAAAAACAGGCCTTACACACTATGCTCAAAACAGATTCAATTTTACCACAGTGCTTAATAACAAATCACATAATTGTAAAAACTTACTAACACTTTCCTCATATGTAATCAGATTAAACATTTGCAGCACAGGCGGTTGGTCTGGGATCTCACTGATTTTGAGAAATAAAATATAGTCATCTGTGTACTTTGAAAGCTACTTAATTTCTTTCCAAATATTTGTTTAATAGATATCTAGTCATCATAATTAGAAAAACTTTTTTTCTGGAGAAATTTAAAGGGTGAAACATCCATGATTCTCAAATTATGAAAGATGAAAAAAGCTAATAAATAGAAAAATGTGAATTTTCAGTTTAGGAAAGAAAAAAAAAAAACCACTGCAAATTCCAAAAGTTTGATTAAGCATGGAAAACAGACTCTCTAAATCCAAGAGACAGAGCGAGTCCCAAAGCTTACCTTGCCATCCACAATTCTGTCAAGCCATTTCAGTTGACTGATGATGAGTCTAGGCATGTTAAGTCCATCACTGTTCACACTGAAATGTTAGGATAAGAAGATAGAAATTTAGCTTTTCTGATTTACACAATAGCAAACATTAATAGTGCACAAACCATTTCAGACATTCAATTAACACTGACTGAATGTTTACATATCGCAACCTGCTTTAGACACACAGGTGACATAGGAAAAGCATGACACATACATGTTAAGATGGAAGAAGACACACTAAACTATTAACAGTGGTTGCATCTGGGGAGGGTTTAGTAAGGTTAAGGAAGGTCTGGAGAGTATTTCTTAATAACAATGTAAACAAAAAAATAAAGGCAATAAACTTGAACAAACTAAACAAGAAAAATTTTTAAAGGTAGAAAAGTGTTAAGTATTGAAAAAAGCAAGCATATACTATTTTGGAAACATAAAAGGTCGAATTAGACTATGTCTGTGAAAGTACTAAACAACCATTTATAGATGAAGAAGTGCTGGGGGCAGCTGGATGGCTCAGTTGTTTGAGCACTCAACTCTTGGTTTTGGCTCCTGTCATGATCTCATGGGTCGTGACATCAAGCCCGGTAAGGAGCTCCATGCTCAATGGGGAGTCAGCTTGAAGATTCTCTTGCCCTTTGCCCCTCCCCACACTCATGTGCATGCTCACATGTGTGAAAGTGTGCCCTAATAAATAAATAATTCTTAAAAAAAAAAAAAAAAAAGGAATGTTGGCTTAGTTATTATTTCCCCCCAAATGAGAGCATCTGCTTTCTTCCTCCTATGTCTGAAGTTTTGGACTACCTCCAGTTTTTTTTCTTTTCTTTTTTTAAAATTATTTATTTATTTATTTTTATAAACATATAATATACTTTTATCCCCAGGGGTACAGGTCTGTGAATCGCCAGGTTTACACACTTCACAGCACTCACCATAGCACATACCCTTCCCAATGTCCATAACCCTACCCACCCCCCTTTTCCCAACCCCCCTCCCCACCTCCAGTTTTTTTTCTTGACAGTATTCTTAGTCTTTGTTTAGTACAGTCAAATTTAACTACTGAAAAAGACAAAAAACATCTACATGAGCAATTCAGGCAAAGCCATCTGTGAAGATCTATCTTCAAGTGTATTATTACTATATACAAAACCTAGAGGGGCGCCTGGGTGGCTCAGTGGGTTAAGCCTCTGCCTTCGGCTCAGGTCATGATCTCAGGGTCCTAGGATCGAGCCCCACTTCGGGCTCTCTGCTCAGCAGGGAGCCTGCTTCCCCCTCTCTCTCTGCCTGCCTCTGCCTACTTGTGATATCTGTCTGTTAAATAAATAAATAAAATCTTAAAAAAAAATTTGTATCTTCGATTATTAATGAGCATTTAGAAAAAAATGTTTGATGCTCTTGTTATTTCTTTGTGAATTGTCTGTTAGTGACCTTTTTCTACTTTTCTATTATTCTTTTTTTCCCAACTTAGTTATTTTTTAAAGCAAATTCTAAAAAATTTAGTATGCATACCCTATAATATTGAAAGGGTAAAGAACAGTATTCATAGAAGATCTGATTCCAGTCAGTTTATTGTGTATCCTTCTAAGAACATGCAGTCATATAAACAGACGAAATTTCAAAAAAAAAGACCCCACTGGAATTTTAGCAGTCAATTAAGAATCTGATGTCATGATCAACATGACTTTCAGAGAAACTGATGATGTTTCAGAGTAATCTTTTCAGAGAGAAACTTAAGCACACTAAGGCAATTTAAGCATTCCAGAATAATTCCACTTACTTTTCAAAAAGAAATTCTGGCAACTTTTCAAATAAAGTTTTGATAATGGCAGGCTAAAAAAGAAGACATAAGGAGTTAGGAGATGGTCTTTATTTTATTTTATTTGTTTTAAAGATTTTATTTATTTATTTGACAGACAGAGATCACAAGTAGGAAGAGAGGCAGGCAGAGATTGAGAGAGAAGGAAGCAGGCTCTCCGCAGAGCAGACAGCCCGATGCGGGGCTCGATCCCAGGACCCTGGGATCATGACCTGAGCCGAAGGCAGAGGCTTTAACCCACTGAGCCACCCAGGCGCCCCGAGATGGTCTTTAAATATACAACAGAAATATATAATTAACCACAATTTGCTCCAACAAGAGCTCTTGTTGTTTTCAGGAGGAAAACCCTGCTATACTGAAATCTTATTTTAAGAATGGCCAATTGAATGCTGCCTACATTTTGAACATAAGCTGTTGGGACACAGAGACTTGTCAATGATGTGTCTCCTAAAAAATTACCAAATGATTATAAAGGTAGCATTTAAATAATCAGATCATCAAAAATATTACTAAACATGACAACTGTTAACCTATGAAATGCAGACTTAAGATTATCAAATAGTTTGCAAGAAAAGAAGATTTCTCTCCAGAGGAGTAAGAGGGATCTTAAATGTAAGCTAACTAAATTATATTGAAGATTTCCAAAGTAAAGAAAGGGACAGGAGTATGGGAAGATTCACAGTGAAGATTCACAGAAGGAAAGAGAAAAAATGGAGGACAGGGTAAGGCAAGACTTTCCATTGTACGTTTTTATAATCTGAAACATTTACAACATGTTAAGGCATTGTCTATTCAAGATACTAAAAGAGAGAGGAGGAGGAAAGGGCAAAATCAAGTTAATCAGCAAGTAAAAATTGAAATGGGAGATGACCAGATGTGAATATAGCAGAGATATATAAGGTACTCAGAGCACAAGGGAGGAAAGTTTACAAATCAGGAAGGAGAGGCTGATGGAATAAGTGAGATTCCAAAGAAATGTAGTGGGCCAATCAGCTCAGTCCAAAGCCACAGCAATTGCCATACCAGATGCAGGTGAGCAATGAGGCTATGGTAAACTACTGCAAACCTAAATTCCCTGTTAACTCTACTAAACCCTGAGCTCAGGCATTATACTTGGGCATACACCACAAATCAAGTCCATTAAATGTACACAGAAAAAGTGACACAGTCTCACCTGTAATATGTCAATTCCCAGAAGCAATTTAATGAGGCTCTTAGAGTAAGATGTGCCTATGCTGTTAAAAAAAAAAAAGAAAAAAGAAAAGATTTGTTTTCCTTAATGTTTTTATCATTTCTTCATAAAATTGGTTAAATAAACAATTTTTAAATTTTTTTGAAAATTTAAAAAATTTTTAATTTATTGGTCAGAGAGAAAAAGCAAGCATGAGAGCCCACAAGCAGGGGAAGCAGCAGACAAAAAGAGAAGCAGGCTCTGCACTGAGCAAGGAGCTTGATGTGGGACTCGATCCCAGGACCCTAGGAACATGACCTGAGCCAAAGGCAGAAGCTTAATTGACTGAGCCACCAGGCATCCCAAATACACAATATTTAAAGAGAAACTATCCTGTTATAGCAGAAATACAGAACATGAAAAAATGGCTTTTTTTTTTTTTTAAAGATTTTATTTGAGAGAGAAAGAGGGAGAGCAAATGTGTGCACAAGCAGGGCGAGTGAGAGAGGGAGAAGCAGGCTGCCCACTGAGCAGGGAGCCTGGTGTGTGGCTTGATCATGACCTGAGCCAAAGGCAGACACTTAACTGTGCCACCCAGGCATCCCTGCTCTCTCTCTTTTTTTTTTTTAAGATTTTATTTCTTTATGGGGGCGGGGCACGGAAAAAGCGAGCATGAGCTAGGGGAGAAGCAGAGGGGGAGGAAGAGAGAATCTGAAGCAGACCCTGAGCTGAGCACAGAACCTGACTCAGGGCTCAATCTCACAACTCTGAGATCATGACCTGAGCCAACCCACTGAGTCACCCACGTGCCAAGAGAAGATGATTCTTACACACGGAGAAGTAGTTAAAATTCTATCAACACAGATGAGACACACTCTAGAAAACATTCTGGTTCTTAGTCTCATAACTATAAATTAATAATTTAAAGGTTAAAATTGAAGATAAAACAATTATAAATAAAAAGTGAAATTCAAAAAATTGCATTCTCCCCCCATTGCCATCCCCCAATCCAGTTAATATAACAGATTAAATGTCAGCAAGATTCCAAGCCTCCAGTCCATACCTGGCTTCCTCATCCTGCAGACGTTCACATGACAAAAGGCAGCTCCTGAAACTGTCTTGGTCCTCAATGTAAGATTCTAGGCCACTAACAAATTCTTCTATTATCTTAATGATATTGAAAAAACAAAGAGTAAGATTTTCAGTTTAACATTTGCTGTAGGTTAGCTAAAAATCATTCTAGTCCATTCAACTTTATGCCAGCATCTTAATATTCCCAATTCCAGAGTAGTGCTGGCATAAGCGAAAGTACCAGGAAGAAACTCATACTTTGGGATAAGAAGGATGTTTCCTCAGAGTCTGAAAGAGCTTCTTTTGGAAAACAACTTGATCCACAGCTAAGAGGAAAAAACAGTTGATCAGCAGAGTCTTTAATACCTCCCACCATAGTTTTACTTCCCTAAATATAAGTTTCGTTATCTTGTGAAACCAATAAGGATATTTTTAACCTAATTTCAGAGCCAAATTTTCTAAACCCATGGGAAAACAGATTTAGCTTTGACAGAGGATAACTGCTAAGTATTCTAAAAAGATATGAAATAATGGAGTAATCGATGCCCTAAAAGCAGGGCTTTAAATGGCTTTATAAATTTTCTTCTGAAATTACTCTGACACAGATCTAATTATTCTCTTGAGTATTAATTTATTTTTCCACAAGAAAACACAAAGTATTATTGGTATATGCCATTCTTTTCTTAAAAGTTTTAAAAAATTAATAAATAAAAAATTAGAATTACTTAACATGCATTAATCAGTACTAGAGACTATAGAAATACTCTCTCTAAAAACCAGTATCAGGGCACCTGGGTGGCTCAGTGGGTTAGAGCCCCTGCCTTTGGCTCAGGTCATGATCCCAGGGTCCTGGGATCAAGCCCCGAGTCGGGCTCTCTGTTCAGTGGGGAGCCTGCTTCCTCCTCTCTCTGCCTACGTGCGATCTCTGTCAAAAAAATAAAATCTTTTAAAAAAATAAATAAATAAATGAAAAGCAGTATCACTGTCATCTTTGTCTCAAGATGGCTGGTGCTCCCATTTTTAATTTTCACTGCCTATTTCAGAAATCCATGATTCAGTTCTGAGCCCTGCACTAAACCCAGAGAAAAGATTTAAATTAAAATATTACTTAGTTGATTCTGACTCTCTCCTGTTTTAAGAATAACTCCTGATGTTTTAAGAAGCTTTAAAAAAATACTGTCATTTTCTTCAACTTCATTGTGAACATGAGATTTCTTTGTCTTCTTGGAAAGTGGCTGCTTCCTGGCTTCTGAAAACAGACAAAATTTTCAAGAATGTGACAAATAGTAAAGATTAAAACTGTAAACCCTACAATAACCCTAAGAGGGAAATTGATGGGTTCTTGAAGAACTGTATTGGAATTGATGCTGTAGCAAAATTTTATCTCTAACAATGGTCAGCAACAGTGGCTTACAAACAAACAAATCAACAAACAATTATTTCTGCCTATTGCATTTTTTTAAAAGATTTTATTTATTTATTTGACAGAGAGAGTCACAGCAAGAGAGGGAACACAAGCAGGGGGATTGGGAGAGGGAGAAGCAGGCTTCTTGCCAAGCAAAGAGCCCAGTGCGGGGCTCAATCCTAGGACCTCGGGATCATGACCTGAGCAGAAGGCAAACACTTAACAACTGAGCCACCAGGCCCTCTCTATTGCATTTTTATTTGAAGAATTCAAAACATGCCACTTCTAACAAAAATAACCATGGAAATGTTTTCCACCCAAATTCTTTAAAACAGTTAGTGTGCCTCAAGCTGTTGTCTACAAACCAATACAATCAAATCACTGAGATGCTTATTAAAAGGACATTCTTAGGGGCCCCTAAGTGGCTCAGTTGGTTAAGTGTCTGCCTTTGGCTCAGGTCATGATTTCAGGGTCCTGGAATTGAACCCCACATCAGGCTCATTGCTCAGTGCAGAGCCTGCTTCTCCCTTGGGCTCCCTGCTCAATGGGAAGTTGCTTCTCTCTCCCTCTGCTCCTCCCCACCCAGTCTTGTGTTCTCTCTCTCTCTCTCTCTCAAATAAATAAAATCTTTAAAAAATAAAATAAAATAAAAGCACATTCTTAAATCACATCCCATAATTACTCAATTAAAATCTTGAGGATGAGGACCAGGCATTTGAATTTTTAAAGAGCTTTCCAGGTAATAATCTTGATGTACACCAAAGTGTGGGAACAAATGATCTTGATGCAGGAGTAAAAAGAATCAGGCAGGTTCTCTGGCATCAAGCCTTTGAGAACAAAGCCCAGGTTGGTTTTATCCCAAGGCTTTCAATGCAAGAGAAGTAATAAAACATAATAAACAAACAAAAACAAACAGTACTTGAAATTAAGTAGGATTATTTCCTCTTCTCCCTTAATGATGTAACAAGTTAGAACTCCCTTAACAGAGTAGATGAATATAATAAATGGGAAAAAAACCTATCAACCTCTTTCCATCAGAACTAAGTAAGGGCCTCTGTCAACCACAGTCTCAAATGGACAGTCCATACTGTTTCTTCACCCCTGGCATGGTTGTCTGATATAATGCCTTTCTTTTATACATCCCTATCACAGTTTTATCTGGATTGTAATTTTTTTTTAAGAATTTCAGTTTTAGGGGCGCCTGGGTGGCTCAGTGGGTTAAAGCCTCTGCCTTCGGCTCAGGTCATGATCCCAGGGTCCTGGGATCGAGCCCCACATCGGGCTCTCTGCTCGGCGGAGAGCCTGCTTCCTCCTCTCTCTCTGCCTGCCTCTCTGCCTACTTGTAATCTCTGTCTGTCAAATAAATAAATAAAATCTTTAAAAAAAAAAAAAAAAAAAAAAAAAAAAAAAAAAGAATTTCAGTTTTAAGCAATCTCTACATGCAACATGAACCTCGAATTCATAACCCTGAGATCAAGAGTCACAAGCTCCACTGACTGAACCAGGCACCCCCATACTATAATTCTTTTTAAGGGAGGAAAGAGGACCATAAACCTTTTTTAAAGGACAGATGACTATGTTGTACCTTCTGTCTCAGCACCTAGATGATGTAAGTGGATAAGCTCTATAATACTGTTTTCTATAATACTAATTTCTCTTATGGATGTGGAGACTAAGACTGTGGCCATGCCCAAAGTCATACATGGAATTAGAAGCAGAAACTCAATCCCAAATCCCCTGATAGTAGATTCTGTGTGCTCTAACCATTAAGACTTGATGACTCCCAGGACTTAAAAGGAGGAACTTTATCTCTCTTTAAGTGCCTCACACATTTGCTACTGGAAATAAAACAACAAATGACTAGATACTTACTGGAGACATCTTCTATCAGGCTCTCTTTATCTTCTGATTTTGACAGCCTTCTCTTGGAAACCATTTTGACTGGAAGTCTTCTGCAATTAAATTACTTTCTAGAGAAAAATCAGAGAATAGAAGTTACCCTCTAGAAGCTAGATAAGTTTTGAGAAGTTAAAGCTATAACTCAAAGAAAACTACCTTACCCAAAACCAAAGTAGTTCTAGTTTTTACACTAAAGTTGTCTAACTCCAGGTATTGAAAGAATTTCAACTCCTGTATCTGGTCAATACTCCCTTCCTTTCTAAACTTGATTACCTCGTTGCCTCTTTAGCAAGGCTACCTTCCTCTTGCTGAAGGATGAGATCCAGTTCTCTTTCTGATATCCCAGATCCTTCATAATCTGGCCCCAATCTACCACTCCTTTAACTCATTAATCCAATATTGAATGCTAGAGACTGCGCTAGGTGCTAGGGTTACAAGTATGAACTAGATATGATCACTGCCCTCAGGGAGTTTACACAGTAATGAGTAGTCTTTTTTTTTTTTTAAGATTTTATTTATTTATTTGACAGAGTGATAGAGAGAGAGAGAGCACAAGTAGGCAGAGCGACAGGCAGAAGGAGAGAGAGAGAAGCAGGCTCTCTGCAGAGCAGGGAGCCTGATGCAGGGCTCGATCTCAGGACCCTGGAATCATGACCTGAGATGAAGGCAGCCGCTTAACAAACTGAGCCACTCAGGTGCCCCTAGTAATGAGTATTCTTGAGGTAGTTATTTAGGTACAGTTATGTAAGTGCTATAAGAGAGAAGCACAGGGTGCTATGAGGGCTCACAACGAAATTTAATCTAGTTGGGGGTAGGGGAGATTAAGAAAAGCAGGGACAATTTCTCAGGGATAATTTCTGTGAGAAAAAGTTATTAAAGCAGGGACCTGAAGGCCAAAACAGGAATTAGCCCATAGAAGATGTATGAGAAGAGTAGTCTGGGCAGGAAAATATTCAACACAGAACCGGTAATGAGCCTGTAGAGTTAGAAATGAAACTGCAGAGGTAAGGGATGTCCTGAACCTGAACACTAAGGGCCTCTTACTCTATCTTGTAAACCAAAACATTCTTGGTCTCAGTGCTTTTGCATAAGGTGTTTTCACCTGAAATGCTCTTATCTGCCTGGAAACTACCACTCATCCTTAAAGACACAGTCAAATGTCATATTCCTTGAAAAATGTTCCTCCTATCCCCAAAGGAGCTTTCTACTCCAGCCTCCCTGTTCCATAGAGTGTATCTAGGATCCCCTACCACATCACACCAGACTGTGGGGCTCACTGAGAACAGGAACTCAGTCTCATTTATCTCTGTATCCCTAGTGCCCAGCACAGCACCTGGCATAAGATTTCTGAGCATATTCCCTAAATGAGAACGGCTGGCAGGCAGGTAAATACTAATAACTAACAAGAGCGATTCTAAGTGCTTCATAATTACTTACAAGCCTTTTTTGAGGTAGGTATCCTTATTATTCTCATTCAGTGGTGGAGTTGGGTTTCTAAGTCAGGCAGTCTGATTCCAGAATCTGCAATACCTACCAAATATACTTTTGACTATAGTGATGGCTTCCAACAATAGTTAACATTTACTATGTACCACGCACTATGCTAAGGGTTTTCTTTATCCACTGCCTCGTTAAATACTTATAACCATTATCGGCCATTTTTCGGACAAAAATTTAGTTAGGGTCGTCTGACTTCAGGGCACAAGCCCACAACACGGCTCCTTTCCAAAGAAGCCTGAAAGCCTGGTGGGTGGGGCCGACTGTCTGGACCAGGCCGTTCGGAAAGCAGTTGGGGGTAAAAGCCATCGTCATTTTAACGCGGAGGGAGGTACCTGGGGGGGATTATCCCACGACCGAGCAGAGGAGAAGGCCGAGGTTCGGGGCGCCGAGCCCCAGAAGGAAAAGCCGAGCTCCGCCGGGGCCCAGCGAGCAGGCCACAGTGACGCTGGGCCTCGAGAGACCGCGACCGCTGCTCCACTCACCCGCCAAGAACCCGTCGTCGCCCCTTGTTTTTGACTTTGCCGCCGGGCGAGACGCCACGCTGACGCCACGGAGGCGCGCCTCGCCCTGACGCTAAACTTCCGCGCCGGAAGTGGGCGGCCAGGCGGCAGGGCTTGGAGCAGTCTGCGAGGGCCAAAGCTGGAGTAGGGCTCCGGGCCCGGAAGGCTGAGAGGCGTGACAAGGCCCACAGGCGAAATCAAAGAGGGGCCTTCGCGCCCCGCGGGGAGAGAAACTCAGTTACACCGGGTGGGAGCCGGCTCTCTGTGAAGATGGCGGGGCCGGAGCTGCTCCTCGACTCCAACATCCGCCTTTGGGTGGTCCTACCCATCGTTATCATCACCTTCTTTGTGGGCATGATCCGCCACTACGTGTCCATCCTATTGCAGAGCGACAAGAAGCTCACCCAGGAACAAGTCTCCGACAGGTCAGCGCCTTCCCTCTCCGGCGGCCTCACTCCCCTGTGACCTTGGGGAAGAAAGTACAGGGGTTTTGTCAGTTTGTTCGGGTTGACATCGCGCCCCAAAGGCTGGGTCACCTTGCCTGTGTTACCTCTGTGTTTCACTTTAGTCATTTGTAAAATGAGGATACAGGAGATGCCTCATAGAGCAGGCTTGGGGATTAAATTCTAAATGAAGCCTACAAAGCCTTTGGCACAGGACTTGGGACCCATTAAGTGCTCAAAAATATTGTTGCTCTTAATTGTTAGGCCAATCGCCAACCCTCTTATCTATGAACTATGTATAAGGTGGGTGTGTTTACACTATTCCTTTTACCAAACTACTGTGGTGGTCAGCTGAGATACTAAGTAACCAAGTGCTGTGCAAATGTGGAATTGCCATAGAGATGTGGGGGATTGTAATTATCATTTCTCCTTCAGGATTTGAGGCAACTTCTTTCTCAAGTGCTTCATTACAGTATTTATCTGTGGAGAGAGGTAACTTGAGATGATTTTAGTTATCTAGATTTGTGCCCCCACCATATTAAAATCTTTTAAAAATTCCGATCATTGTGATTATTTTCAGAGATCATCTTAGGGAAATGTTGCTGTGTCTTTAACCACTTCGCTATCACTTACTTAACCCATTTTAAGAAATAGCAAGCCTCGGGCTCAGAACTGTCAACAAGCAACAGTATCTTACCAAGATTTAATTAATTTTGTTTTTATTGTGTTTATGTTAAGTGTGGCAACTAATACTGGTTTTCCATTGGCTGGCAACTTAAAGATTTATGTTAAAACTTACATAAGTAGAAAAAGTTGATATGTAAAAAATATTAAGCTTTTGGGACACCTGGATGGCTAAGTCGGTTAAGTGTCTGCCTTTGGCTCAGGTCATGATCCCGGTGCTGGGATGGAGTGAGAGTGAGTTAAGCATTGTGCTCCTTGCTCAGCGGGGAGCCTTCTTCTTCCTCTGCCTGATACTCCCATTTCTTGTGCTCTCTTCTGACAAATAAATAAAATCTTTTAAAAAATACTAAGTTTTTAATAGTACAAGTGCTAGTGAATAAAACAAAAGTCATAACCATGGAATGAGAATGACTGAAGTTTAGGAAGCACTGCTTTATCTCTCGGTTATGCTTCCCAGTTAGGCTGAGAATAATAATAATAAGCCGATATTTACTAAGCACTTACTCTATGCCAGGCACTAAGCTAAGCACTTACATTCATTAACTTATTTAAAATTCAAAGCAACTCTTATGAGATAGATGTTGCTGTCCCATTTCATAGAAACTGATGCTTAAGAGGTTTCATGGTCACACATGATGACATTCTGGACTTGAGGCCAGATTTTCTGGTTCCTAATTCAGGAGTTCTTTCCACTACACCGTAGAGGCCACTTCAATTAGTTTTCAGTAGCATCAGTTTCAGAACTGTTGAGAACCAACCTCCTGAGATAACCTGAAGTCAGTTCTCTACAGAAAGGAAGGCTATAAAAAGATGCAATGTGAAGAGAGCTCAAATGTTTAGCATTTATTAACACCAATAAATTGTTCTCATCTTATCCTCACAATCACACCAAGTTAGATAATCCTGAACCCATTTTTATAGTTGAAGAAAAGAAAGCCAGAGAAAATTAAGTAGCCTACCCCAAATAGCCAAAATTTTACAAATACTGTGCCTGTACTTAAACTCAGATCAGTTAAATTAAATTCAAGTTAAATTCTCTTGACCACAATTACTGTTGTCATAGATTCTCTGCCACAGTTTTCTGCTCTTGGTTGACTATGTGATTTCAGAGTGATGTTTCTGAATGATATCACACCCATAGCTCCTTTTTTGGGGGGGTGGATTTTATTTATTTATTTGTCAGAGAAAGAGAGCAAACACAAGCGGGGGATTGGCAGGCAGAGGGAGAAGCAGACTCCCCACTGAGCAATGAGCCTGATATAGGACTCTGTCCCAGGGTCCTGGCATCGTGACCTAAGCCAAAGGCAGACACTTAACCAACGGAGCCACCCAGGCGTCCCCAAAGCTCCTTTTTCTAACCCAAGATGAAATTCACACTTCCTGCACTCTATAAATAAAAATAATACTTAACAAACAAACAACATGATGTTTGCAACAACATAGATGGGCCTAGAAGCTACTATATGCTAAATGAAATAATAAGACAGAGAAAGGCAATTACCATATGATTTCACTTATATGTGGAATCTAAAAAAACAAAACAAACAAACAAAAGCAGAAACAGACCCATAAATACAGAGAACAAATTCATGGTTGCCAGAGGGGAGAGAGATAGAGGGATGGGTAAATGCGTGAAGGGGAGTGGGAGGTACAGGCTTCCAGTTACAGAATGAATCATGTGGATGAAAGGTATAGCATAGTCAATGAGATTGTAGTAGTGTTGTATGGTGGCATATGGTAGCTACATATATGAGCACACCATAATGTAAAGAGTTGTCAGATCACTATTTTGTATACCTGAAACTAATGTGACATTATGTGTCAACTATACTTCAATAAAAACGACAATGTAATGCCCTAGTTGTGACAAAGGAGAAATAAAAGAAAAATAATTTAATTTCTATTTCATAAGTACTTGTTCACAATGGTCCTCAAAAGTGTAATGCACAAGTCAAAGCATGTACCTCACTATAAAATCACCTTCTTTGGGACAGGTTCAACTGTAGGCTGATACAGTATTCACAATTTAGATATCACAGAAGGCAGTGCTGTTTTGGATTGATTTTACTAAATGAGGAACTACTCTTGATAAAGTCCTGAACAAAACAAAGTGCAGTTTTCCTTATACATACTTGGTGGTTGCATACCTGGAAGTTGAATATATATAAAAATCACTTCCAAAAAAAACCAAAAAACACTTCTTCCTTCTGTGTGGAGAAAAAGATGGAATTAGGTTTGAGGCTCATAATTAAAAGCAATTCAGTGAGATATTCAAAAGTAGTATGAAACATGAGATGGTTCTTTGAATTGCACAACTATCTCCAGCACTGAGGAATACTTAGCATCTCTTACCCCTAACAAATGACAGTTAATTTTACCCCATCATTTTGACAATCAAAAAAGTTCCACAGATTTCCAGAAGTCCCCCTAGGGGGCAGTCTCCATGGAAAACGACTGCCTTGGAGAAAACTCAAACCTCTCTGGTCATTATTGTTCCTTTATGTGAGATGTCTGGATCATGCCAGTTTCTACATGGTGTGACAGTACCCCACCAGGTCATCCTGTCAACTTGGATAGAATGCTGAGCATGTGGTTTTCAACCTGCCAAAACCAAGGCAAAATATGTTTTCTGGTTGTAAAACATTTCCTCTAAATATAGTATAAGTTTCCATTAGCCTAAATAAAAATGGAACCTTTGGTTTCATAAGTTATTAAGCTTTTGGTGCCTCTAAACTTAATAAATTTTAAAATATATTAAACCAAAACTGAAAGAAAAATGAACAAAATATAGTAAATCACAGTTGGGGATAGAATGTCTGGAAAAAATGGTACTCAAGCTCAAAGAATATACTGACTCTTAGGAAAGGAAAAAAACAAACTCAGGTCTTTAATATATGATTAAACTCCAATTTGAGAAATACCAGCTTTATTTATTTTTTTTTTTAAAGATTTTATTTATTTATTTGACAGAGAGAAATTACAAGTACACTGAGAGGCAGGCAGAGAGAGAGAGAAGGAAGCAGGCTCCCTGCTGAGCAGAGAGCCCGATGCGGGACTCG
This sequence comes from Mustela lutreola, assembly GCF_030435805.1. Lineage (NCBI taxonomy): Eukaryota > Metazoa > Chordata > Mammalia > Carnivora > Mustelidae > Mustela > Mustela lutreola. The sequence continues at coordinate 52,100,979 of NC_081291.1, read as the reverse complement.
ATCCCAGGACCCTGAGATCATGACCTGAGCCGAAGGCAGCGGCTTAACCCACTGAGCCACCCAGGCGCCCGAGAAATACCAGCTTTAAAAACTAAAGCTTTCAGGGCGCATGGGTGACTGGGTTGGTTAAGTGTCTGACTCTTGATCTCAGCTTAGGTCTTGATCTTAGGGTGAACATGGAGCCTACCTAAATTTAAAAAAAAAAGTATTAAGAAAATGTCTTTCAATTGCAAATTATCAGTGCAGAAGAGCTTTGTCTTTATAAGCAGCATAAGGACTTATTTTTCAAGAGTAACAGAAACGGAAATGCAAAATTAAAAATTTCTTATAGTATTCGCAGACCTCAGAGAAACTGAGTGTTTAGAATATACAGGACATTGGGGAGGGTATATGCTATGGTGAGTGCTGTTAATTGTGTAAGACTGATGAATCACAGACCTGTACCCCTGAAACAAATAATATATGTTAATTAAAAATAATTAATTTAAAAAACTTGATTAACTATGGTAGATGTCAGGGGAAAAAGTGATACGAAATTTTTATCATATAGAGATCAAAGCACTCAAGCAAGACATGTAGGGAAAAAAGAGGTGTGTCAGTTAATTATTAAGAATATTGTTATTTATCTGAAAAAAAATATAGGATAATTTAAGCTTGCCTTGATTTAGGGTTGAAATGCCTCAAGGTCATAGTTCTCAACCCCAGTTCTACAAAATTCCTCAGCAGTGAAAATACAGGAGATGTAGGGGAATTTCTGTTGATTACAGTGCCTGAAGAAGGCCTGAATTATCTATAGTGACCAAATTTTTATTGATGATCTACCATGTGCCCTGCTCTGTACCATATGCTATAGGATACAAGATATGACAAGGCCAAGAACCTACCCTCAGGGAGTTTCAGTCCAAGTGACAAAACATGCAAAAGAAAAATCATATATGCCACATGCAGTGGTAATCATTAAATGAAATTATATATATGAAGAGCTCAGCTTAAATCCTCAGTATTAAAAAATTTAAAAAATCTTTTAAAAAACCCTCAGTATTTCCCTTTTGCTTTTTTTTTTTTTTTTTTTTTTTTAGTACTCTCCACACCCAACATGGGGTTCGAACTCACAACCCTGAGGTCAAGAGTCACATGTTCCACCAATGAAGCCAGCCAGGCATGGGACTCTTTTTTTTTTTTTTTTTAACTATTTGTAAGTGTACAAGTCAGTGGCATTAAGTACATTCTCACTGTTGTGCAAACATCCCCATCATCCATTTCTGCAGTATTTTCATCATCCCAAACAAACTCTGAACATATTAAGTAATAACTCCCCATCTCTTTTCCACCCAGTTCCTGCAACCAGCATTCTACTTTTTGTTTCTATGAATTTGACTACTCTAGGTACCTTAATGTAAGTGGAATCATATAATATTTGTCCCTCTGTGCCTGTCTTATATTACTTAGCATAATGTTTTCAGGGTTCATCCATGTTGTAGCATGTGTCACATTTCAATACATTTTGTAACTAAATGAAATATACAATGTGATGATTTGACATACATATACTTTTCTGAATTGATTATCACAGTCCAGTTAATTAACATATACATCACCTCATACTTACCTTTTAAAAAAAAAAAATCAGTGTTAAAGAATGCTTAAGGTCTACTCTTTCAGTAAATTTCAAGTACATTACACAGTTCTATTGACTATAGTCACTAAACTATATGTTAAACCCCCAGAATTTATTCATCTTATAACTGCCTTTTGGCCGGCATCTCCCCATCTCCTTCATCCCCCAGTAACCACCATTTTAATTTCTGTTTCTATGAGTTTGATATTTTTTTAAGATTCCCAAATATAAATGAGATCATACAGTGTTTGTCTTTCTCTGGGCTAATTTTATTTAGCATAATGCCCTCAAGTTTCCACCATGTTGTTGCAGATGGCAGGATCTCCTTTCTGGTGGCTAATATTTCATTGTGTCTGTATATGTATATATACTACTGAATTGTGTGTTTAAATAGGATTACAGTGGTAAGTTTTATGTTACGTATTTTTTACCACAATTTAAAAAAATATACTGGGATGCATGTGGCCTTATATAGTATGTCTCTTGCACATCTCTCAAGTCTCATTTTCACTATGTTTTCTGTAGTTCTCTTTCTTCTAGCCATGTGGCCTTTTCTCAGGTCCTCAGAGACATAGTCTTTATGCCTGCTGCAGGGCTTTTGCCCATGCTGTTCCCTCCAGCACTTTGCCAAGGTAATCTCTAGTTGTCCTAAGATTCCAACGCAGTCATGCATCATCATCAAAGCTTTTTCCCAGACCTTAACTTCCTAGACTTGGTCAAATCCCCATATTATATACTCCCACCATACCATCCATCTCTCCTTCCTAGGACATAACAGGTGAATTTAACATTTATTCCTATGGTTATTTAATCAATGTCTTTATCTCCCACTAGACGTTAACTTTCATAAGATATTTGCCCCCGCTCCTTTTTGGTAAAATTTATTTATTTAAAGGGCACCTGGGTGGCTCAGTTGTTAGTCGTCTGCCTTTGGCTCAGATCATGATCCCAGGGTCCTGGGATTGAGCCCCTTATCAGGATCCCTGTTCAGCGGAAAGCCTGCTTTTTCTCTCCCATACCCCCTGCTTCTGTTCCCTCTTACACTGTCTCTCTCTCTTTCTGTCAAATAAATAAATAAAATCTTTAAAAAAATTATTTATTTGAGAGAGAGAGCGGGGGGAGGAAGAGAGGGAGAAGGAGAGAGAGACTCCTCAAGCAGACTGCCCTCAAATGCGGAGCATGACAAAGGACCTGATCCCAGGATCCTGAGATCATGACCTAAGCCGAAATCAGGAGTCGGCTGCTTAACTGACTGAGCCACCCAAGCGCCCTGAGATACTTGCTTTTTGATCAGTTGTTCATGTCACCTAATAGTACATGGCATTCAGAAGTTCAAGAAGTATTTGCCCAATGAGAATAAATCTGCTATTGTGCATAATATGAAAGGAGGCATGGGAAATTTAAATGACTTACCCACGATCACATAGCTAAGTGGCAGAGCCAGGATTTGAACCCATCTGTTCAACTCTAGAGAGTTTAAGTTTTTATCTGTTACTCTAGACCCAATGCTGCCTAAACCATCAGTGATGAAGGACCTGTTTTTTGTTTTGTTTTTTTAATTTCCAATCTATCATAGACCGATGCTTTTGTAAACTATTTTAGTACATATTTATTTGGATATTGTGGAAATACCAAATTATTATAAATGGTCCTAAACCCTTACTTTGAATGTCTACACTTAGCCTCATCACAGGCCAGCACTGGTACACAGGCCACACCTGGAGTAGCTTTAGACTAGCTCCCGGGGACAGAACATATTACATGTCACCTCTAAGTCTGTGTTGAGAGCAGTCAACTGTACAGTACAACGAGGTCAAGAGGAGGAAGACCAGAGAGAATTCCATGAGAGCACCAGGCAGAGTTTCTTAGAGAGGGTGGGGCTTGAAGAAGGTATTATGATATGATGGGGTAGAACTAGTGAAGAAGTGGGGTACTAGAGCATTCCCAGCACATGGAGAGTCTAGAATGTGTGTAAGGTGACAAGGAGACCCTGATTAGAGCAGGTGGTTTATACTGAGGAGTAGAGACAAAACCAAGCATAATTTGCATGTTGTTTATTTCTGTCTGTCCTTTTTTTTTTTTTTTTCACTTTCCAAGAAGGATTTCCATTAACTTAAGAGGGTTTTCCCCCATTAAAACAACTTTTGAAAACCTAGCAAACATTAGTATTTTGATCTCTGTCCTCTTTGGCATCTGTGTCTTTGCACCACCCACTTGTATCACACACTGTTTAATAATCAGTTATAGTCAGATATCACCAAATAATTTATTAACTCAGTAAATGTTTATTGAGAGTTTACTAACGGTCTGAATCCTGCTGGAATTTCTATTTGTTGTCTACTGGGGATCAATCCTGTCAAATCCTGTACTCATTTCTCTGTGGGGTTTTAAAAGTTTTCTTTTGTCCTCACCCTCCCTCCTCCCGCCCCCAGATCTCCTGAGGAGTATCCAGTGCTTAACTCTTTTCACTCAGAGAAAATTCCTTCTTAGCTTCTTATACAATAAGAAAAAGCTGAGTGTGATGTTCCAAATGTGCCTTCCTCAGAAATCTTTTGTTCATAAACACAGTGACTTCTGAAAAATACTTTTTTGAAGACCTGATTGTTGGGTTAAATATATTATATTGGTTTTAAGGACACTTGTATTTTGAAAAGTGTCCCCACAGGACTGTTGCCAAATAGGCTCTCTCTTGTGTTTAAATAGGTCTTCTACTCTTATTCTTCATTTTCTTCTAGTGTTTCGCTTTTAAAAATCTCATTATCTTGGTTGTATTTTTCAGTCAGGTCCTAATTCGGAGCAGAGTCCTCAGGGAAAATGGAAAATACATTCCCAAACAGGTACTCATTTCTCTTTTTTTTTAAAGTTCCATGATTCACTATTGAGGGCAGTAGATGTCTGAATGTTTAATAAGGGGACTCTTTGGGGAAAGCTGAAGTTTGGCAAATCTGTAATTAAGCTGTGGCCTAGTGGTGTCTGCTGTCATTGTGACCTCACCCTTCTTAGGAAATTATTTTTAAATGTGACTCAGCTAAAGTGTCAGGTTGGCTGCCAAGTAGGTGGCCAGCTCTGAGTGTAACAGCCTATTCCAAGGGCCTTCTGACTAAACCTCTGGGGAATAATTTGGCAGTTTCCTATGTCACAGTTTTAAGACTTAAAAAGCTCTCTTTTCTACTAGTCTTTCTTGACACGAAAATATTACTTCAACAACCCAGAGGATGGATTTTTCAAAAAAACTAAAAGGAAGGTAGTGCCTCCTTCTCCTATGACTGGTATGTTTACTCCCTTCTGTCCTCTTTAAATAAGATTCTTAACATGAGTTGGGGGAGGGCAGGAAGAGAATGTGATTTATTTAAATGTTAAATTGTATGGGATAGAAATCTAAGGGGCTTAGAGATCATCTAATACAGGGATCTACATAAGTGGAGCTCTCTCTCTCTCTCTCTTTTTTTTTTTTTTTCCTAAATAAATCACCTGGGAATGCCAATGTATAAGGTGGATTTAAAAAAAAAAAAAAAAAAGAGCCGCTGGCTGGGGAATGAGAAAACTAGAGCCATTATCCCTGAGTCTCTTCCCTTGCTGTTCCTCAGGACCCAGGGCTCTGCAGAGCACAGTTGGTAAAGCATCCTAGTCCCATCTCCCAGCCAGTGTCGGGATCCCCTTATTGACAGATGGCCACCCAGCTTCTGTCTGAAAGAGGAGGAGCTCTTAACCACTTCCCAGCCCAGCCATTTCTTTGTCAGTCATGATTGCTTGGCCCACCATACAATTTTTGCTGTAATGGATTTCTTACTTCTGCTGACCTTAGTCATGTGAAAAAACATAGCACTTTTAAAGTAAAACAAAATAATCTATTCTTCTGTGTTGGCTGTCCTCTCATTTTAATACCCATTTCTCTAAGTAAGAAACTCAGACAGAAGGTACTACAATTGATTTTAGTAAGTCTTTTAGAAAGCCCACAAGAAACAAAAGACCAATTTATGTATGAAGAGATACTTGACTTCACTAAATCCACAAAATGCAAATTAGAACAAGATGTCCTTTTTAGTTTTTCTAAAGATTTATTATTTATTTGAGAGAGATGTGTCTGCACCCAGTGGGGGTTGGGGGGTAGAAGCAGAGGGAGCCAGAGAGAGAGAATCTCAAGCTGACTTCCTGCAGAGCACAAAGCCTGTAGGGCACAAATACACGACCTGATTATGACCTGAGCCAAAATCTAGAGTTGGATGCCTGGATATTAGACCCAGGCGCCCCCAAGATGTCCTTTTTAGACCATTAAACTGATGAAGATTGAAAGCTTCACAAAGCTACTACTGTCAAAGTCATAGGAAGTTAGGCCCTCCTGCTACTGTTGAAGGACAATCTGATGGTATTTGTTCATTTTATTTATTTATTTTTAAAATATTATATTCATTTATTTGACAGAGAGAGAATCACAAGTAGGCAAGAGAGGCAGGCAGAGAGAGGGAGGAAGCAGGCTCCCTGTTGAGTAGAGAGCGAGATACGGGGCTCTATCCCAGGACCCTGAGATCATGACCTGAACTGAAGACTGAGGCTTAAACCACTGAGCCACCCAGGTGCCCCATGTTCATTTTAAATGTTCAAACCCCTTGACCTAGAAATTCTAAGAATTCTTCTAAGAATTTCTCTTACAGAAACACATCACATGCAGATTATATACTAGGTAGTTGTTGGCAGCAGTGTTTAATTGGCAAAAAAAAAAAAAAAAAAAAAATAGAAACAATCTATAGGTCCATCCAGAAGTAGTAAGTGTGACCACGTAGTAGACTCTTATGCACACACTGAAAATAGTGAGAGAGGGATATTAAACCAATGTGAAAATACCATCTACAATATATTTACTTTTTTAAAATTAAGAAGCAGATTAGTAAGCATAATATCTGTTTATTGTATACATATGGAAACTTGTATATATAAATGCATGTAAATACATACTTATGTGTGTAAATTTATATATGTATGTATAAAGATGGAAGAATATGCAACAAAGAATTAAAAGTATTCAGAGAGTGGGCTCAGAGAAGCTGTCTAATCCTATGTTTCCATGTCATTTGAATTTTTTACAGTGAACTTGTATTAGTTTAATTATCATATAAATTAAAAATTTACAGAAAATCAGGGAGAAGTCCCTGCCAACAGTGGTAAAATGCTGTCGTCTCTTGTTTTTGTCATAGATCCCACTATGCTCACAGACATGATGAAAGGCAATGTAACAAATGTGCTCCCTATGATTCTTATTGGTGGATGGATCAACATGACGTTCTCAGGCTTTGTCACAAGTAAGTTACAGACCCAGAAGACTTCAGGTTCATTTAGCGATGATCCTTTCCCATGTCCCTGTTCAGAGAAATCCAAGTGCTGCTTAGACACTAATATAATGAGTCCCATATTCTCTATTGGAAATTAGCCATATTCTTTTTTTTTTTTTAAAGTTTGTATTTATTTGAGGGAGGGAGAGCATGAGAAAGCAAGCATGAGCAGGGGAAAGGTCAGAGGGAGAGGGAGAAAGAGAAGCAGACTCACCACTGAGCAGGAAGACCAACTTGGGGCTCAGTTCCAGGACCCTGAGATCTTGACCTGACCAAAGGCAGATGCTTAACTGACTGAGCCACCCAGGTGTCCTGGAAACTAATCACATTCTTTGAAAAAAAATTTCATATGCTGTGACTTTATGGCTCTTATCCCAAACTCATCATTAGTTCATGATGTGGATGTTTTTTACCAATAGGAACTTAAGTGAATGGCTTGCTCATTCGTATCCAAAATTAATTCTTGTTAAGTAGGATGAAGGGAAGCATGTTTCTATTTTGACTTCATGTCCTAAGTATTGAAGTGAGTCGTTTATCTACTTATAATTTGTTTTAAATCAATTTCATTTCTCAGGAATGTAGTTCTCTATGTGTATATATTCTATTTTGGGTTTTAGGTCACAACTCAGAGTCCCTGCTTCTTTTTTTTTTTTAAGATTTCATTTATTTATTTGTCAGAGAGAAAGAAAGCACAAGCAGGCAGAGTGGCAGGCAGAGACTTAGTCCCAGGACCCTGGGATCATGACCTGAACTGAAGGCAGGGGCTTAACTAACTGAGCCACCCAGGCATCCCCAGAGTCCCTGCTTCTTAAGCAATAGAGAAGCTGTGTTGAAGGAACTATAAATAGAATGATATTTGCCTTATTTTTTTCAGAAATTGAAACAAATTTCCTGGTAGAAATCATTTCAAACTGTGTATGGTACAGAGTTTCCACCTCATGGAAGGATTACGTGCATTCATGCTTAAACTGTTCTAAAAACAGCAAGAAAAGATTGTGAACTTTCTCTCTCTTTTCTGTAGCCAAGGTCCCATTTCCACTGACTCTCCGTTTTAAGCCAATGCTGCAACAGGGAATTGAACTACTCACATTAGATGCATCCTGGTAAGAACTTTCTTTCCTTTATAAAAACACAAACCAAAAGCTAAAACCAATGTCCCTTAAAGAACAGAATATCTGATTTGCATTCTTCACTGGAATAGATTTTTGATTTTTCTCATTGAAACTCCACTCAAAATGCCATGGGTGGATTATGACAATTTTTAACCTTACCCCAAGTGATTCTTTTATATATTCTTTGGGTGATAGAAAATTATGAATTCTGTAAATTCTAAAATAACTACCTGTGTTGTTTCACTTTTGCTTTTCCTAGGGTGAGTTCTGCATCCTGGTACTTCCTCAATGTCTTTGGGCTTCGGAGCATTTACTCTCTGATTCTGGGCCAAGATAATGGTAAGAAGCATATTGGGTTTAATAAGCAAATACTTTGATAGACAGTCATCCATGCCAAGGCCAGAAAACTCATGCAGTCTGTTCTATTTGTTAGCATAGTCAAATACAATGCTTCACTCCTTAAACTTCATAAATTTTTGAGGTATTCTGCTAGACTCTTACAGATTCCAGGGTTAGAGCATATGACTGGTTCCGTTGATGGAGCATGCAACCCTTGATCTCAGGGTTGTAAGTTCAAGCCCCATGCTAGGTATGGAGATTACTTAAAATCTTAAAGAAAAAAATAAAATTCCAGGATCAACTGTAGATCTGAATTCTCCCTGGAAATCATGGGGACAATATTTAGTTCCCCAAGGTATGAAAGCCTCATGTGAGGAATCCAGTACCAGTAGTGTAAGCCTGTAAACTGAAGCTGAAAGAAGGCCTGGTTTGACCAGTCAGTTCATTGACTAGAGTTCTTGCCAGGACCAATCCTGGCTCTCTCATTTAATGGTTGGGACCTTGGGCAAGTGACTTAACCACTTTCATTGTATGCTCATTTGTAAAATAGAGACCTTAATAATTAAATTCAGAGTTTGTTGTAAGGAGTGAATGAGGCAGAATATGTAAAGCACTTCGTAAAGTGCCTGGCATAAAATAGTTGCTCCATAACCGGTGGCTGTAGTGATTGTTTACACATGAAATCAAGTTTAGCACTTCCTTCAGTTACTTTCTGTTATTATCAGGCCCATTTTTCAGGTGATGTAAAGTGACTTTCCCTAGGTCACATAGTCAGTGTGTGGGAGGGCCAGTCAGTGAATCTGTCCTACGGGGCTCTCATCCCTCCTGAGCACCTGTCAGTGTTGTGTGAGGACCGTTCTTCTGAGAAGGCGCTGGGTGCTTGCTGAGCCCTGGCACTCACATCCGTGTGCCTTACACTGCAGCCGCGGACCAGTCACGGATGATGCAGGAGCAGATGACGGGAGCAGCCATGGCCATGCCTGCAGACACCAACAAAGCTTTCAAGGTATGCTCACACCTTCCATAGCTTTGCTAATGCTCTGAAAGACATTAGTGGACAGTTACTTTAACATTGGGTTCCTTGAAGGGAGTGTCATTTGGTTGGTTCCATCATTTAAATTGAACACAAATGAATTTGTGTTTACATATTTCTTTCCTATTCCTGAGACAGAGTCAGCTGTAAATAAATTGGAGATTCTTGGTACTTTTACTAGCTTTTAAATGCTCACTCAAATTTAAGCCACACTGTAAATGAAGCTGTAAATTGAGTCCATTCAGAGACACCAAGTAAACATTTAGAATACTCTGAACTATTTAGGACCCTGTGGACATCAGATATAAATTTCATTTTTAAAAAATATCAATACTTAAAGGCTTTTCATGAAATGATCCTGCACTATGTAAAATCCAGCATAATTTTTGTACAGCAAAACCTCACTAATTTTTCATGATAAAACCTAGAAACAGAAGGGAATTTGCTCAGCTTGATGGAAAGCCTCTATGATAAACCTACAGCTAACATCATACTCAGTGGTGGAACACTAACAGCTTTCCCCCTAAGATTAGGAACAAGACAAGAATGTCCACCCTTGCCACTTCTGTTGAACCTTGTGCTGGATGATTAGCCGGGGCCATTAGGCAAGAAGAAATAAAAGGCATTTACATTAGAAAGGAAGAAGGAAATTATCTCTGTTTGCAAATGACATGGTCTTATATACAGAATATTGTAAGCAACCCACAAGGAAACAAGTCCAGCAAGGACTTTTTTTAGAACATCTTTTAGATGATGAATGGTAAAGATGCAAAATCAGTTGTATTTCTATACACTGGCAATAAAGAATCTGAAAATGAAATTAAGAAAAAAATTCCATTTAAAGTAGTATCAAGGGGCCCCTGGGTGGCTCAGTGGGTTAAAGCCTCTGCCTTTGGCTCAGGTCATGATCCCAGGGTCCTGGGATCGAACCCCACATCTGGCTCTCTGCTCAGCAGGGAGCCTGCTCCCTCCTCTCTGTCTGCCTCTCTGCCCACTTGTGATCTCTGTCTCTCAAATAAATAAATAAAATCTTAAAAAAAAGTATCAAAAAGAGTAAAATACTTGGAAATAAATTTAACAAAAGAAAGATGAGACTTTTACAAGGAAATTATAAAGCATTGCTGAAAGAAATTAAAGTAAGACCTGAATGAATGGAAAGACATCCATGTTCATCGATTAAAAGACTTAATATTGTCAAGATGGCAATACTCCCAAAATTCTGTACAGATTCAATACAGTCCCTTTCAAAATTCCACATACCTTTCTTATAGAAATTGACAGGCTGATCCTGAATATCATATGGAAATGCGAGAGACCCAGAATAGCCCAATTAGAGTTTAATATGAATAAAGTTGGAAGACTCACACTTCCGATTTAAAACCTACTTCAGAGCTACAGTGATCAAGACTGTGTGGTACTGGCGTAAGGACAGATCTACAGATCAATGCAATAGAATTGAGGAGGTCAGAATAAACCCATACATTTAAAAATTTATTTATCCATTTATTTATTTATTTATTTATTTTTATAAATTAATAAAATCTTTTAAAAAATGTACAAGCAACAAAAGGAAAAACAGATAAATGGAACTTTGTAAAAATGAAAACTTTTGGAGTGCCTGAGTGGTTCAGTTGTTAGGCATCTGCCTAACAACCCCTATGCTCGGGTCATAATCCTGGGTCCTGGGATTGAGCCCCACATCAGGCTCCCTGCTCAGCAGGAGGCCTACTCCCTCTCCCACTCTCCTTGCTTATATTCCCTGTCTCTCTGTCTCTCTCTCTCTCTGTGTCAAATAAATAAAATCTTAAAAAAAAAACTTTCATACTTCAAAGGACACCATCAAGAAAATGAAAAGACAGTATTAGAGAACATGTTTGCAAACGGTATCTTAATTTAAATAAATTATCCAGTGTCAAACATTTTACACCTATGTTTTCTTCTAAGGGTTTTATAGTTTTACCTGTTAAACCATTTAAAGTGTCTTTTTTTTAAATTATTTATTTATTTATTTATTTATTTGACAGACAGAGATCACAAGTAGGCAGAGAGAGAGGAAGGGAAGCAGGCTCCCCGCTGAGCAGAGAGCCCGATGCAGGGCTCGATCCCAGGACCCTGAGATCATGATGTGGGCTCGATCCCAGGACCCTGCGATCATGATCTGAGCTGAAGGCAGAGGCTTTAACCCTCTGAGCCAACCAGGCGCCCCTCTTCTTTTTCTTTATTGTGGTAAAATAGGTAACATAAAATTTGCCACTTTTAACCTTTGTAAATATACAATTCAATGGCATTAATTACATTCACAATGCTGTGCAACCATCAAGACTATGTATTTCCAAAATTTTTCATCCCTTGAAGAAGAAACTCTGTACCCAGTCAGTGGTAAGACTATTCTTTTCCCCAGTGAACTGTCTAGGCACCTGTGTTGAAAGTCAATTGATCTTAAATAAGGTTTATTATTTAATTATCTTAAGTAAGGGTCTAGTATTCAGAATAAAGAACTCTCAGAACTCAGCCATAGTAAGACATTCCAGTTAAAAGTGGGCAAAAGTTTTGAGTAAACATTTCTCCACAGAAGATATACAAATACCCAGTAAGTTCATGAAAGCATGCTCAGCATTGTTAGCCATGGGAGAAATGCAAATCAAAGCCACAGTGACTCACTCGATGACTATAATAAAAAAGATGGACACTAACAGTTGTAAACAAGGATGTGAAGAAATTGGAATTATCCTATTGCTGGTCATGGTGCAGCCACTTAGGAAAGCAGTTTTTAGCCAATCCTGAAAAAGTTAGACGTAATTACCATATGACCACCAATCTGCACTTAGGTAAATAGCCAAGGGAATTGGAAACCTATGTCCACACAAAAACTTACACAAGTATGTTCAGAGGGGCACCTGGGTGGCTCAGTTAGTTAAGCGTCTGCCTTTGGCTCAGGTCATGATCCCAGGGTCCTGGAATTGAGCCCCACACAGGCTCCTTGCTCAATGAGGAGTCTGATTCTTGCTCTTCCTCTTCCTCTGCCCCCCACCCCCCGCTCCTGTTCTCTCTCTGTCTCAAATAAATAAATAAAATCTTAAAAAAAAAAAAAAGAGATGAACAGATAAAGAAGATGTGTGTGTACCACACACTGGAATATTACTCAGCCATCAAATAATGAAATCTTGCCATTTGCCACAATGTGGGTGGAGCTAGAATGTATCATGCTACATGAAGTCGGTCAGAGAAAGATACCATATGATTGCACTCATGTAGAATTTAAGAAACAAAATAGATGAACATATGTGGGGTAAGAGAGAGAGGTATGCAAACCATGAGAGACTCTTAATGATAGAAAACAAACAGGGTTGATGGAGGGAGGTGAGTGAGGAAATGGGCTAGATAGGTGATGGTATTAAGGGGGACATGTGTCTTGGTGAGCACTGGGTAGTATGTAAGTGATGAATCACTGACTTTTCCTAAAACCAATATTGTACTGTATGTTAACTAGAATTTATTTTTTTTTTTTTAAAGATTTTATTTATTTATTTGAGAGAGAGAGACAGTGAGAGAGAGCATGAGCGCAGAGAAGGTCAGAGGGAGAAGCAGACTCCCCATGGAGCTGGGAGCCCGATGTGGGATTCGATCCTGGGACTCCGGGATCATGACCTGAGCCGAAAGCAGTCGTCCAACCAACTGAGCCACCCAGGCATCCCTTAACTAGAATTTAAATAAAAATCTTTTTTTAAAAAAAGCCATGAGCTAACATTTGTATTGCATATTATATTTCCTAAAGCATTTTTTTAAACCTGAAAATTAAAGGCAAAAGTAGTCAGCATTTATAGACTGTTTGAGAAATGTAATTGGTTACTAGCTCTAGTGACCTCAGACAGATTATTTTACCTTTTTTTTGTTTTTTTGTTTTGTTTTTTTAAAGATTTTATTTATTTAATTGACAGACAGAGATCACAAGTAGGCAAAGAGGCAGGCAGAGAGAGAGAGAGAGAGAGAGGGAAGCAGGCTTCCTGCGGAGCAGAAAGCCCGACGTGGGGCTCGATCCCAGGACCGTGAGATCATGACCCGAGCCGAAGGCAGCAGCCCAAACCACTGTGCCACCCAGGCGCCCCTATTTTACCTTTTTTAACCTTGATCTCTTTGCCTGCAGATCAAGCGTGGGGGTGTTCAGGGCAGGTGGCAGTACCTACCTCATAGGATGAAATGAGTTTATACATATAAATAGCTTAATCCAGCTGCTGGCTAGAATCAGTGTTCCCACAACAGCACTGCTCTTAGTAACAGCCCTCCTCTTCCCTGGTGTTCTCTTCCTTTGCAGACAGAGTGGGAAGCTTTGGAGCTGACGGATCACCAGTGGGCACTAGATGATGTCGAAGAGGAGCTCATGGCCAAAGACCTCCACTTTGAAGGCATGTTTAAGAAGGAATTACAGACCTCGATTTTTTGAAGACCACACAGGGATTTGCTGTGTCAGAACTCAGAGCAGTAGTTAACTTTATAACTTTGATTTGAGCTGGACCCTCTCAGAATAAAAAGAAGGATGCATGAGCTGGCAGGTGTTCAGCAAGAATTGTTCTTATCTGAGCCAGGTTCCCTTATATGTCTGAAACTAGAGAAGATCTGGGGAGTGTGTGCTAGATGACTTACCCAGAAGCAGCTATTTTTAAAATGTTTTACATTTTCCTTCTCGTGACTCTGATAATGAAAGTCAAAGAAAGGGGGAATACTCAAGCTAGTTATAATATATAAAACTTAGCAAAAATTCAGTCTTTGGAAAAAGCATTGTCAATTATACCTAATTATTAAGTGCAGTCAGCCTGACTTCTAACCACAGTGAACGCCTGTTTTCTTGGGATCCAAATACTTTGTGTTTCACCTTTAATTTTTTGTTAGTATTTGTACAACTTTCTTTAACAAATAATACATTTTCCTTACTGAAAATTTAGCAGTTACGGATGAGCAAAGTGAAAGCTCCCTGTGTTGTTCATTTTGAGCCTACAGAGTGACATAAAGAGCAAATGGGTCAAAATCTGATTCAAATCAGCTCTTTTCAGAGTGAATACCCAGGGCTAGGACAGACTTAGCCAGCCTTCTATCTCTTAACACTGTCCGGTGAAAATCGGCAACACTGAGACACTGCCGGATTCTCAAGTGCCTTTGGGATCATCAGAGATAGGTTACATAATCTGAGGTCTTGAGCTGGAGTTCAGGATGTATCAAATCCATTGACATCAATAGTGCTGTACCAAATATGGCTTCTCTGTTGAATGAAGGACCTCATTTCCCAATTTTTCTGGATAAGAGAGTTAGCATATTGCTGTAAGAAGGGAGAAGGTGCGATTGCTGGCAGACATGTAGTTAAGGTTGGCCCAGGAATCATTCTGTCTGGATTGATTGTCCCAGGGAAGTGTCAGGGTGCCATTTCTGTACCAAAAGGTGAATGTAATTTGCATGTTGAACACTGTAATCAAGAACAAACAACTCTTGACTCTACCAATTAAAACATCCTGTTTTCTCTGCCTATAAAATGTTGCCTCTGTGGGTCACTAACAGCCTTGTGCCACAGTTATAAGTGTCTTATGGATCAGTGCTCAAGAGTCAAAGATGAAAAAGATGTGGGGTGCCTAAGAGGCTCAGTTGGTTAAGCGTCTGCCTTGGGCTCAGGTCATGGTCCCAGGGTCCTTGGATGAAGTCCTGTGTCAGGCTCCCTGCTCATTGGGAAGTCTGCTTCTCCCTCCCTCTCTGCCCCTCCCCCGGTTCACGTGTGCACGCTCTCTTTCTCTCTCATAAATAAAATCTTAAAAAAAAAAAAAAAAAAAAGTGACCCTTGCCCTCAAGGAACTCATTAGAGAGACATAAAAAATTATGACATCCCTAGATGTCATTAGAAATTGGTGGTTCTGAACCCTTTTTTGGATCACGGAGCCTCATTGGGACTCCAGTGGAAGCTCTGACCTTTCCCTCCAGAGTACTGCACATGGGAATAGACACAAAAAGTTTCCATGTAACACAGGGGTGTCGATAGAACTCCAAAGCCTAGTCATAGTGACCTACAGACTCACACTAAGAAAGCCTGACCTTTAAAAATTTAGGGACATCTGGGTGGCTCAGGTGTTAGGAGTCTGCCTTCAGCTCAGGTCATGATCCCAGGATCCTGGGATCAAGCCCCGCATCAGGCTCCCTGCTCTGCAGGAGGCCTGTTTCTCCCTCTCCCATTCCCTCTGCTTGTGTTCCCTTTCTTGCTGTGAGATTCTGTATAAAAAATAAATAAAAATTTAAAAAAAGATATTTAAAATAGCTGCTTAAACAAAATATTAAAGAAGCAAGGTTTCACAGGGGAGCTAACCTTTGACCTGGGTCACCGAAGAGTTATGCAGTGTAGAAGGGCATTCCAAGCAGACAGACAGAACTAGCGAAGACCCACAGATTAAAATGTCCACAATTTGCTGGACCCTGACTTAAGTGGGGAGTGGTATGGTATATGCCAAAAAATATTGGTTGGATGGGCATACAAGCAGTAATTGATGATTGAGTGACGTCACCCTCCTTCCCATGAGGTGTCTCAGAGCATTTCATTTTGCCTCTTCACTCACACAAACTTTGTCTTTTTCCCTGTAGAAAAGTTGGGTGGATAAAACATGAGCTTTTTCTCAGCCATGATGTTGATGGTAAATGCACATGTCCTTGGCAGCAGCCAATCAAAGGGAAAATCCAAGTTTGTTTTATCAGGCTTTTCCCAGAATCAGTGCACAAGTTCAGCATACAGCACTTAAGTGTGTGTTTCCTGGAGTTCAACTTGGGCCAGGCGTCTTTAAGACAACCTGAAATGTCCATTTACTGTTCATGGTATGGAAGGTACCATGCATGGAAGTCTAAATATTGACAGTCAGATGTACGACACATCTCTGAAAAATAATGAAGACTTAGATTTGAGAAGAGTAGGTAAACTTGCACTTGGGGCAAAGTCTATGTGGTTCTTTGAATTTATTTTTTATTTTTTATTTATTTGACAGAGAGAGATCATAAGTAGGCAGAGAGGCAGGCAGAGAGAGAGAGAGGAAGCAGGCTCCCTGCCAAACACAGAGCCTAATGCGGGACTCGATCCCAGGATCCTGAGATCATGACCTGAGCCGAAGGCAGAGACTTAACCCACTGAGCCACCCAGACGTCCTATGTCATTCTTTTATTTGGTTGAAAGGACCAAATAAGACAGGCAGATGTATAAGTGAGCGACATGGAAGATTACAAACTGTAAGAAATACCGCAGTTGCAAATGACAGAAACTGAACCTGGCTTAAGCAGTATTTTTAAGAGGAATGTAAACAACTGAATAACCAAAATGGTCAGTTGGCTTCAAGTTTAGCTGGGTCCAGGTCCTCAATGATGTCATCAGGACTCAGTTGCTTTCTCAATTCCTTTTTTCCGCCCTTAAGATCCATTTTAGAGAGAGAGCATGAGTGAGCAGGGGAAGGAAAAAGGAGAGGCAGACAGTAGCCTCCCTGCTTAGCACAGAGCCCAATGCAAGGCTCAATCCTAGGACCCCAAAATCATGACCTGAGTCAGAATCAAGAGTTGGCTGCCTGAACTGAGCCACCCAGGCGCCCCTGAACCCTCCTATTCTCAGGCAGTCTGTCTTCCCAAGGAGACACTGGCTAGTGAAAAGAAAACACACCTTTCTGAAACTTTCCAGTAAGTCAGGTAATAGGCCTGATTTAGGTCACATGCAAATTCTATGAAGTGGTTAGCCCCGCTTAAACTGTAAGGACCAAAGGTGGGATGGAGGCAGTTCCTTTGAGGCAAACCCAGCTTTTGCTGCCAGAACAAAGTGGCAGGGGTACCAGTCAAGAAAACAATAATTTTTACCCATTAATCACCCAAACTGGAATGTTACCAAAGGGAGGTATTGCCCCTGTCCTAGTAGGCAATAAAGTCTGTAAACATTTACTGCATTTCTACAATATGCTTGGTGTCGTTTTAGATATTTTCAGATCTTTCTATTCACTCCTTTACTGTCCATCTGCCAGATACTGCAATCCCAGACCTTAAGACCTCAGACTGCTGTGTCACATGCCACGACAGGGTGACCCGGGAGAGGCTCTGGGAATGTCCTGCAGGTCATCTGACCAGCCTGGGTGGTCACGGAAGGCTTCCCAGCAGGAGTATCATCTCAAGATATGAAGGATCACAAGGACAGATATACAGAACCAAGGAAATATATAAGGAAAGATTATCCCAGGCAGAGAGGACTGTGTGCAAAGGCCCAAAATCAAAGATGATGGTATTTTCACAAAACCAGAACAAGGTCTACATGGACCTGAGGGTAGAGAACAAAAAGATGTGATGAGCAAGGGGCTCCTGGGCGGCTCAGTCTTTCAGCATCTGCCTTCGTCTCAGGTCATGATCCCAGGGTCCTGGGATAGAGCCCCACATTGGGCTCCCTGCTCAGTGGGAAGCCTGCTTCTCCTTCTGCCTGCTCCCTGCTTGTGTTCCCTCTCTCACCGTGTCTCTCTCTGTCAAATCAATAAATAAAATCTTTTTTTAAAAATGTGACGAATGTTGGGTTAGACATTTTGAATGGGAGACTGGTCTGGTATGTGAACTAGATTTCAGTAGAGTTGCTTAAAAAAACATGAGATGAGGCAGCATCAGGGCCAGATGGCAACTTGTAAGTCATCCCTCAGAGGTGAACCTGATCCTGACGTGGTAGCAGGGAGCCTTTGGGAGGGACTGGTGCGAAGGGATTTGCTGTTGGTGGGCAAGGAATGGAAAGGGTAAAGTGGGTGGGGCGCAGCAGGGTGAGAGTGGGGTGGGACTGTGGCCATTTACATGCTTGGCTCCTGCTCTCTTGCACTAACTCAGGGTTGTGTATAGCTTTCTCTGGGCCTTAGTCTCCCCATCTATCAAAGGACTCATAGTGGTTTAGCCCCTTGGGATAATAGTCTGGCAGTTCCTTCAAAGCTTAAACATAAGGATTCCATATGACTCGGGAATTCTACTCCTAAATACACCCAAGAGAAATGGGAACACATCCACATGAAAATTCATACCTGGGGGTACCTGAGTGGCTCAGTCATTAAGTTTCTGTCCTTGATTCAGGTCATGATCCCAGGGTCCTTGGAGCCTACTTCTCCCTCTCCCTCTGCCTCCTGCTTCCCCTACTTGTGCTCACTCTCTGTCAAATAAATAAATAAAATCTTAAAAAAAAAAAAAAAAGGAAAAAGAAAACTCACACATGAATGTTCATAGCCACATTATTCGTAATAGCTACAAAGTGGAAATGATCCCAATACCCCAAATAAATAGATCAATCAATAAATAAATGCAATATGGTACGAACACACAGTGGACTGTTTTACAGCAATAAAAAAGAATGAAGTACAGATACAGCCTACAACAGGGGTGACCCCTGAAACACAGGAAATGAAGGAAGGCAATCCCCAAAACCACATTTATGTTCCTGTGTTTTATGAAATGTCCAGAATAGGCAAACCCACAGAGACAGAACACAGATTAGTGGTTGCCAGGGCCTGGGGGCAAGGAATGGGGAGTGACTGCTAATTGATACAGGTTTCCTTTTGCCTGATGAAAATGTTCTAAGATTGGAAGTGGTTAGTTGTACAACTTTGTACATATTCTAAAAACCACTCAAATAGTACCCTTTAAATAGGTAAATTTTGTGTATGTGAATTCTATAGTATTAAAGCTGGGAGGTAGGGATCATAAGCCCTTGATCACAACTCTATCCCATTAAAGCTGGGGAGTAGGAGTCATAAGTCCTTGGAAACAGACATCAAGATTTCTCATGATCATGGCTATGAGAGGCTCCTGGAAGCTATTGTGATTGCAGATGGAGTCTGGCTGCAAAGGGCAGAGGTCAACCAGTGTGTTCCCCAGGCTCTTACCTGCTTTCACAATCCCCCCTCCTTCCTACTACCCCTCCTGCTGCTCCTGCTCTCACCCTGGTCCCACCCGCCCACCTTCCTTCCAGGTCTCTTAGCTCTACCTCCCTGGAAACATCCTGGAAGATAGGCAGGGTTCAGAAGCCTGGGTTCTGTATCCATGCTCCTCCAAGATGGGTTAGTACCCAGTAAGTAAAATATTTCATTTTTGTAATCAGCTCACAAAATGCACAGCCAGCCCTGTGCTATCTCCTCCTTTCTCCCATTTCTTTGTGAATTTTTTTTTCATTTTTTATTATGGAAAATTCTGAACTTATCAAGGAGTGGAAAGAATAATATAATAGTATACCCACCACACTGCTTTAATAATTATTAATATTTTGTCAATCTTTCTGTGTATCTCTCAAACCCACTTTTTTTTTTGAATGTTTTAAAAGTAAATCCCAGAAACACTATTATTCCACACATAAATATTTTAGTAAATTGGAGCACCTGGGTGGCTTAGTCAGCTAAGCATCTGACTCTTGATTTTGATTCAGGTCATGATCTCAGGGTCGTTAGATTGAGCCCCGCATCCAGTTCTGTGTTTGGTGGGGAGTCTCTTCTCCCTGTGCCCCTCCTCTACTCGAATCCGTGCCTCCCTCTCAAACAAAACAATATTTAAAAGATATTTTAGAGGCGCCTGCGTGGCTCAGTCAGTTGACCATCTACCTTCAGCTCAGGTCATGATCTCGGGGTCCCAGGATCGACGCCCACATCGGGCTCTCTGCTCACTGGGAAGTCTGCTTGTCCCTCTCCCTCTGCCCTAGCTTGTGCTCTCTCTCTCTCTGTCTCTCTCTCTCAAATAAATCAGTAAATTTTTAAAAAAATAATTAAATAAATAATATATTAGTACATGTGTCTGACAAATAAGGAATTTTTTTTTAAGATTTTATTTATTGGGGCTCGTGGGTGGCTCAGTGGGTGAAAGCCCCTGCCTTCGGCTCGGGTCATGATCCCAGGGTGCTGAGATCGAGCCCCGCATCGGCAGAGAGCCTGCTTCCTCCTCTCTCTCTGCCTGCCTCTCTGCCTACTTGTGATCTCTGTCTGTCAAATAAATAAATAAAATCTTTAAAAAAAAAGATTTTATTTATTTATTTGACAGAGAGAGATCACAAGTAGGCAGAGAGAAGAGAAAGAGAGAGAGAGAAGGAAGCAGGCTCCCCGCTGAGCAGAGAGCCCAATGTGGGACTTCATCTCAGGACCCTGAGATCACAACCTGAGCCTAAGGCAGAGGCTTAACCCACTGAGCCACCCAGGTGCCCTTTTTTTGTTGTTTTGTTTTAAGATTTTATTTATTTATTTGACAGAGAGAAAGATCACAAGTAGGCAGAGAGGCAGGCAGAAAGAGAGGGGGAGGCAGGCTCCCTGCTAAGCAGAGAGCCCGATGTGGGACTTGATCTCAGGACCCTTGATCTCAGGCACCCCAAATAAGGAATTTTTAAAACATAACCCATCATCCTACCTAATCAGTCATTCTTCAGTATGTTCTAAGGCCCAGTCATGTTCAAATTTCCTATTATCTTAAAATGTCTCTGGTTGGCTTGTTTGAATGAGGATCCCCAAAAGACACTGACACGACATTGGATTGCTACATCTCTTAAATCTCTTTTAAACAGGTTCCCTGCACTACCACCCATTTTTCAAGCCACTTATTCTCTGTGGAATTCTGTGAGTCTTTTTGAAAGTATTCTTATCTTGATGGGAAATCAAATCCTTAGATTGTTTTTCATTTCAAGAAAAGATTAAGGAGACTGAATTAGTGACAGATGAACAGAAAATTAAATGAATAAAAAACCAAGGATTACCCCAGGAGAAAAGAGAACCTCTAGCAAAGGAATTGTAATCACAGTACACATCTTGAGTCAGGCTGACTCACCGTTTCACGGTTCTAGTGTTGTAAATGCAGATTAATGATATACACCAAAGCAGTACAGAAAAATGTGGAAATGCAGAAAGCTGAATCTTCATATTTCTCGGTGGTGATCAATATGTAAAAATCTAAAACCGAAAAAAAAATTAACATGAGCCGTACAAGTCTGGCACTTAGATAATAGATATAAGAATCAGAAGAAATAATCAGAAGTACCAGAATGAGTTAAAAGGAATTGGAAGTGAGAGGGAAGTTGGTTTTAAAGTATGTACCAGATTATCAGATTTACTAACACAAAAAGTATCCTTTTAAAAGGTTCATTTAGGGGCACCTGAGTGGTTCAGGTGGCGAAACATCTGCCTTCAGCTCAGGTCATTATCCTAGGGTCCTGGGATCAAGCCCTGCATCAAGCCTGCTTCTCCCTCTCCCTCTGCCTGCTGCTCCCCCTGTGCTCTGTCTCTGTCAAATAAATAAACAAAATCTTAAAAATAAATAAATAAATAAAAAATAAATAAAAGGTGCATTCAGCCAATATCCATGCAGGTTAACATCTGAGAAAGAACGTGTTAAAATCCACTGAACGTGGCTCAGTGGATTAAGCCTCTGCCTTTGGCTCAGGTCATGATCTCAGGGTCCTGGAATAGAGCCCGTGTTAGGCTCTCTGCTCAGCAGGGACCCTGCTGCCCCTCTCTCTCTGCCTGCCTCTCTGCCTACTTGCGATCTCTCTCTGCCAAATAAATAAAATCTTAGGAAAAAATTCCAGGAACGCTTGAGACTTAATTGGGCAAGTTTAGTGAAAAAGTCTAATGCTCTACCCACCCCGTCCCAGTACGGGACAGCAGGCACAGAACAGAGAAGGTTCACCGGGCTGCACCCTCTCCCACCTGTTCTGTCTTTTGTTTCTTTGCTCGTGCCTGCCAGGGACCAGCCAGAATGAAAATGCCAGCCAGCTGTCCTGGGCATTGTCTAGATAGGAGGCTTCATCATTGCCAGCCACAGCGCCTTTGTCTTTTCCTTCTCTCTCCCCTTCCTTGGGTCCTCCCAATGTACTTTTGGGTGGGAGCTCTCGACAACTCCCAAACCCTGTTGAAGTCCTTTCAAAAGAGAATCCAAGTTGGAGGCCTATATTCATAGACTCAAACTCCTAACACAGTCCAGCTTTGTTCATCTCCCCATCTCCCCTCTCTGAGATACTTCCTCAGGGGCGGGATGGTGCCATCGGTATTAAGGGTGCTGGTTCTAAAGTCAGACTTAGAGCTTGGCCTCTTATTTGCTGTGTGACCTTGAAGAAATTACTTAAGCTCTCTGAGCTTCAGTTTGCCACCTGTAAAGTGGACAGCATAATAATACATAGGTTGTTGTGAGGACTTAAAAAGAATAATGCGTGTAATAAGGTGTGTAGCACAGCCCCTGACCAACTAAGTGCTTCGTAGATGGAGCCATTGATCATCGCCCTTGTGCTTAAATCATCCCCCACCCATCACTGGCCTCCCAGAGTCTCCAGACTTATGCTGGCAGCTCCTATTGGAGCTCCCCACCTATACCTGGCACTCCATGTTCCCCACTTATATTCACCTCCAACCCCAGCCAGTCTCCTCTTTCCAGAGGATCAGCTTTCATCTTGGCCTCTGGCCAAAGGGATCATAATCTCTCTTGCCTTTGTTTGAAATCTCAAAACCCCTACCAGTCCATGGTTGGGAAACACAATGGGATTGGGACTCCTGCGTCTAAAGACAGCAAGCAGGGAGCAGCCAGATGATCCTCTGGACTGGAGGGCTGGGCACTGTCAGGTCAGTAAGACTTTGCAGGGATGAATGGGCCAGCTCTGAGCCTGCTGAGGGAATCTCAGCATCTCCAACGAAGTCTCACCAGAGAGTTCACAGGAGGCAATAAGAGGAGGGACCTGGACCCCTCAGCTTCGGTAGTGGACCCCTAGAGCTACCCTCCCTACAAGACTACCCATGAGGGAGAAGACATCAGTTCCTCAAAGGAAATTAGGGTGCTACCAGGAAGAGAAATGGACCTTGGACAATGCTAAAAAAAAAAATGCCAGTTATCTATTATATATAGAACCAGGATCCAGATGACATCCCACAAGATCAGAATAACTGACTAGATCTAATAAGAGAAAAAAACAAGAAACAAATGTTGAGCCCTACACTGAGGGTCAAGAAACCAAATGCATACAAAGAGGTGAGGAAGACATAATAGATGGATATTGGGCAACACAGGGATGCAGCTGCCAGAATCATTAATTCAGTGTGAGGCCATATTAACGGAGGAGAATCTAAGAAGGGGAGGTGAAAGTCCAGCTTTGTTCCCAACTGGGTTCAGTTACAAGAATTATACTTTATCTTTTTAAATATCTACTTATTTATTTTAGAGAAAGAGAACATGAGCAGGAGGGACAGAGTGAGAGGCAGAGAGAGAGAGAGAGAAAATGAATCAGCCTCTATGCTGAGCCCAGGGGCCCAACATAGGGCTGAATCTCACCACCTTGAGATCACAACCCGAGTTGAAACCAGAAGTCAGACACCTAATGGACTGAGCCACCCAGGTCCCCCTTCAAGAGTTATGCTTTAAAGAGGATATTGTTGACCAGGTAAGAAGCCAACAGAGGAGAGATGTCACAATGGCGAGAGCGCAGAATCCTGTCCTTTAAGGAAAGGTTGAAAGAACCAGGAGGGTTTTGCCTGAAGGGAGAAGATTCTAGAGAAATGAGAAGTGCCTTTATAATTCTGAAGGGGTTCCCACAAAGAAAACAGTGGAGCTGGTCAGATGATTAGGTGAACTGGGAAAAGCCCCGTCCTTCTCCTAGAGTCAGAAAAGCTGGATTCAGGCCCTGAACACAATTCACACTGCAGCATGTCAGACACAGCTGAGGGCTGAGGGTTGCTCTTCTGTGAGACCCAGAGGTAGAGAGGGAGGGAAATCTCTGCTCAACCTTAGCAAGAATTTTCTTTCTTTTTAAAATGATATTTATCATTCCTGTCTCTGATCCTAAAAGAAATACATAGTTGTGTAGAATATTGGTAAACAGAAAAGCAAAATTAGATAAAAATCACATCAACCACTATTTACCTTTTAATAATTAGGAATAGGATGGATAGGTAGGAAGGTATATAGATGACAGGTAGATAGATAGATAGATATTAACAAAAATATGATCATACGAATAATTATCTGAGAGAATTTAGAGAATCACCATGTAAAGATGTATGTATCGGTATGTAGATATGTTTATTGCAATATTGTTTCTAGTAGGAACAAAAATAGCTGTCACCCCAGCTATACCCCCTTCAGTAGGAGAATCTGGGAACGTGAGTAAATGACAGTGCATCCACACCATGTGGCACTGTGCGGCTAGCTGGAGGAAAAGGCTGGAGCTTATATGTGTGTATACCCTTCAGAATGTTTCCAACATACATTGCTTAAGGCAAGAAAAAAAAAGTTATAGAAAAATATGCATAGTATGATCCCATTTTTGTGAAAAGAAAGACATGCACATGTATGTTTTTAAATAAAAGAAACAATATGCTAATGGTGGGCACACCTGGGGAGACCGACTTGAAGAAGAGTAAGAGAATGAATGTGTTCTTTGAACATTTCTGTGTTCCTTATCTTGGGACAACCAGCATACATCATTTTTATATCAAATAACTGAAATTTAAATAAATAAGCAACAATCAACCCTGGAAATTTCTCCATGGCATTAAAGATTTTACATCATATTAAGCGACCACATGTATTCCTTCTGTAGATTTCTCTTAATGTTTATTGAACCCAATGCTGGACATGAAGTATATATCAAGCTGTCCAAAGAGGGACCAGAGACATTTGAGTGTCTATCTGGCCTGAAAATGTGCAGACTCATGGGTCTAACCATACCTTAGGTAGGAAATTATCTGATAGGTACACTAGTGCTTGCGCATGAAGAGGTCTATGCAGGAATGGTCCCTGCCTTATTATTCCTGCTAGCAAGAGGCTAGTAACAATCTACATGTTCAACCTCAGGACTGGATCAATAAAAAATTATAGGCTGACTATATGCTTCAGTTCTCAACAGCATATATAAGAAACGAGATGGATCTGTAGAACTTTATATGGAAAATTTGCCAGGATATATTTCACAGTGAAGAGAAAAAAGGCAAGTTTCAGAACAGTATGTACAGTGTGATCTCATTTCTATTTAAAATGTATATGTGACTGTGCATTGAAAAAGATCTGAAGCTACCTCTGAAGCTAACAAAAAAAATTTTTTTAAAAAGGAAAAGAAAAAGATCTGAAGGATAAATAGCAAACTGTAGGAAGGATTTACCCATAGGTGTGTAAGTATCCCTGTAAGAATACAGGTATATAGATATAAAGGAAGTGAGCTCCACGTCCCACGGGGTGTGCAAAATGGGATTGGCTGTCCCTTATTCAGGGAGGCTGCGGAAGGGATTTCCAAAATGCTCGGTGGTACCTCAGTTTCCTCTTAGCCCTGAGAATCTCTGAGAGAGGGGAGGTCAGGACTGGGACAAGAATCCACCCCTAAGGGGAAAGGGTTAAGTGGGGATGGTGTTCCTGTGGGCGGGCTCCGCGATCGGCAGCGCCGAGCTCTGTTAGCCAAGTCTGAGCATCTCCGAGGATGCGGCGCAACGAGCGGCTGCAGGGACGCGCGCAAGGTGAACGCGGGGGCGGCCAGCGCGGCGCCCAGGTGAGGAGCTGGCCCAGGGAGGGGGCGATGGCAGGGCCCCGGCAGGGAGCGTGGCCTGCAGCCCCCTTTCTGGGCACGAGCGGCAGAGCCTGCACCATCGCCCACCCCCACCCGGGACACTGCGGGAAGGCGCGGAGCCAGGGGAGAGGAGCCGGAGGAGGAGAGGTAACCCGAGCTGGACCAGCTCCCGAGGCTGCCCTGCGGCGGCCCTCGCCCTGCCCCCAGGCCGGCCTCTCCCCAGTCCCTAGGGCAGGGAGATACCCCCTATCCCTCACCCCACAAAAATCTCAAAAAATGTCTCCTGTAGGAGGAACCTAGGTCTGGTCAGCCCCCTCCTTGTCCACAGATGCCTAAATTTCGTTTGAATTGCGGCTGGCGAGCAGATGGCATATGCTTATCATTGAAGGCCTAACTCAAGTGCCTCCTCTGAAAAGCTTTTGGACCCCCATGTTCAAAATGAGCCGTTGCCGGTTTCACAACCCCTGGTGTGGTCATTCGCTGGCTGTGTGACCTTGGGCGATTTGCTACACCCCTCTGAACCTCCCCTTCTTCCCCTCTGAAATGGTAATACCCACACCTGCTTGTGTTGGGAGGGTTGGACGAGATGGAGGACATGCAGCTAATCTTAGCGCAGGAGCCTCAGTGGGTGAGTGCTCAACACAGGAGCACTGTTCTTAACCGGGACATGGGTTAGTGGCCCTTCAGGCTTTCCTCCTGGGTTGGCCCCAACTCCTGACACCAACTGGGTCTTCTCTGTGGGTCCCCAGCACCTAGTTTGGGCTAGGAGTAGGGCATGGGGTTCAGCCAATGTTTGAGAAATGAAACTAACAAGACCTCAAGGCAGAATCTAAACTAAGTTTCTGAATGGGTTTAAGGAATCTTTGAACTCCCTGAAATTGTCCACAACCTTGGATGAACCAGGACATTTCCAGGAGAGAGCCCCTGGAGTTTCCACTGGATTCTCAAGGTGTAGGTGAGGCACCAAGGATGAGAAGCCAGGGAACTCTGGGCATACCTGCTTCCCAGAGAGGAAGGGAGCAGGGCCTCTGCCCCTAAACGCACCCAGGCCTCTCCTCTCTCACAGTTGATGTGCTCCTGCCCGCTGTCTCCTAGCTATCGGGTCCCTTCCTGCCTCCCTGGCTTAACTAGGAGCTCTCAGGAAGAGGAACCTTTAAGGGATATCTATGCAGGGCCAGGCATACGCAGGCGCTGAAGACAAGAAATAAATATGCTGCTGCAGCCTCTGAGATGCCCCAGGTCCGGGGAGGAGACAGGAGATTACATTCTGTGACCAGGATGATGGGAAAGGGTAGAGGGGGTGTCAGGGAAAGAAATGTCTAAGCTGTAAAGAGCCACCATCATATCTCACCCGGATTTTCTCTCCCCCTTTTACAAATTTTATTTATTTATTTTATTTGGAGGCGAGAGTGCATGTGCGCCAGTGGGGCAGAAGGAGAGGGAGAGAATCTCAAGCAGGTTCTAGTGTCAGGATGGGTCCCAACGTGGGGCTCGATCTCATGCCCTGTGATCATGACCTGAGCCAAAGCCAAGAGTTAGATGTGCTTAACCAGCTAAGCCACCCAGGCGCTCCTCACCCCTTTTAAAACAGCGGGCTTGATGCTTGTATTGGTTTCCTGTGATACTTGGGATAAAATCCAGGTGCCTCATTCTGGTTTACAAGACCCCTTGTGATCTAGCCCTACCTTTCTGAATTTATCTCCCTCTGCTATGTTCTCCTTCATTTGCTATACTCCAGCCACACTAGCCTTTTCATTTCTTGAGTTCACTCATACATTTTGCATCAGGGCCTTAGCACTTTCTGTTCCTTTGCCAAATACTTTCCCCCCATATCTTCAAATGGCTGGCACTTTCAGCATCTAGCTTAAATGTTACCCCAAAGGCCTCCTGCTACCCACTGTGTAAATTAGCCCCCCATCTGCCTATCTCTTAACCCTGTTTTATTTTCTTCACAGCTCACCTTATTTAAAACTATTCATTGTCTGTCTCTTACCCCAAAATGCCAGCTCCGTGAGGGCAGGCATCTCGTCGATCTGTTCACTGCTTTTAATCCCCCAGGCCGACCACTATGTGTTCAAATTATTTGTTGATGTAGTTAAGGGGGCTGGTGGGGAAAAAAAGCTTTCTGGACAAAGGGAAAAGGCGTTAATGCTTATTAAACTTATTAAACTCCTCTTATGGGCCTGGCCTATAATGTGTTTTGTTAGGTGAGTCTTGTAAGAGCTCCCTTGACTTAGGTACCCATTTTACTGGTAGAAAAACCACAATTTGGAGAGGTGAAGTTAAGTCACCCAGGAAATGGCAAAGCTGGGATTTAAACCCAGATCCCTCTGTCCCTCTCCCTCTCCACCTCTCTGATATTTGAGCCAGGCCTTCTAGAATAGGATTTCATAGGGCATCTGGGTGGTTCAGTCAGTTAAGCATCTGCCTTCAGCTCAGGTCATGATCCCAGGGTCCTGGGATTGAGCCCCACATCATGGTTCCTGCTCAGCGGGGAGTCTGCTTCTCCGTTTCCCTCTGCTCCACCCCCTGCCTGGGCTCTTTTGCACACACACTCTCTCTCTCTCTGTCAAATAAATAATAAAATAAAATCTTTGAAAGAAGTAGGATTTCAGGGGCGCCTGGGTGGCTCAGTGGGTTAAGCCTCTGCCTTCATCTCGGGTCATGATCTCAGGGTCCTGGGATCAAGTCCCACATCGGGATCTCTGCTTCAGCAGGAAGCCTGCTTCCCCCTCTCTCTCTGCCTACTTGTGATTTCTCTCTGTCAAACAAATAAATAAAATCTTTAAAAAAAAGAAGTAGGATTTCAGCAAGTGAAGGAGGAGAGGGCATTCCAGGCTTAAATAGCAGGAGCAAAGGACTGGGGCACTGAAGAGTCCAGTGGGATAGATAAGCAGCCTGCTGTGGCCTTGGAAGACTAGGAGAGGAACTTACATTCTTTCCTGAGGGTAGTGGAAGCCATTGAAGGTTTTGAAGTAGGGCAAGTGGCATGACCAGAGATGCAGTTTTAAAAGGTCACTCTGGGCAGCATGAATAGGTTGAACAGGAAGGGGCTGGAGAAGGGGGAGCTTTTCCATGTCTCTCTTCTTTCTTTCCCACCATCCATCTTGGGGCAGCTATGGGCACTCCCAGTGTTCATATGTCATCCCCCTTCTTTTTTTAGGGTCATCCAGGGAGGACTGGAAGTTGAGTGTTCTAGGCCCAGGCATCAGAGTGGACCATGGCTCCCAGCCCATGGGGCCGTGGATGTGGCCCCCTGCTGCTGTTGCTGCTGCTGTCCCTGGGGGCTGGCCCTGCCCTGGGCCGGGGCCTTCCCAAGCCACTTGAGGACTCGGAACCACATCTGATCCCGGGAAACCACCCCCAGGGCCCTACAGGCACAGAGCCCCAGGCCCTCGACTTCCTCTGGGGAAAGTCCAGAGATGAGGACCCCTGGAACTCCAATGTTCCCCATGCCCCTGCTGAGGAAGCACCCGAGAAGCCAGCAGACTCTCCCCTTGGCCCAGCCTTGCATGGACCTAAAGCATCCCACAGGGCTCAGAGAGAAGGACTCCCAGTAACTGATGACCTCCAGATGGCTCGAGGGTCAAGTTCTCATGGATGGACAGGACTGCCTGACTCACAGGAGCCTATAGAACAAGAAGCACCAGCTCCCCATCCAGTAGGCCTCCCCCATCTCACTTTCATTCCCATAACTCCCAGACTCCAACTTGGGATAGCCACAGTTCTTCCCTCCACAGAATCAGAGGAGCCTGGAGGCCAAGTGGAGCAACGACCACCTAGAGATGAGGGTCTGGTGGACAAAGCCAAGATCAGCATCTCAGAAATGCCCCCCTTAGACCACCAGGGCCCTCCGCACACTCTTGCTCCCCACTTGGGCACTACCAGGAGGCCAGTGCTAGAAGAACAGGGAAGAGGTGAGGACTTCCAGGAGGCAGCTCAAGGGCCCCTCTTCACCCAACAGGATCCTGAACTCCCTCATGTTGGCTTGGTATCCTCAGCTGAGGTGGTGTCCTCTCAGGAGCCTGGGTCCCAGCCAGACCTGGTATTGGCCAAAAGCCTTCCTCCTGCTGAGGGGCTGCCAGTGGAGCTCCCCAAGAAGACTGGAGGTGAAGAGACCTGGCAAGTCAGTCTTTCAAGTCCCTCGCCCAAACAGGCTGATCTTCCTGATGTTAGGGGCTCACCAAGACCCCAGCCCTCAGGTCCCCCTACCACAGAGACTCCTGATGGGCAGCCCAAGCCAGGTGGGTATCAAACTGAGGGTGATGAGCAGTGCTGGGAGGAGGCAGTGTTCCAGGGTAGCTGGATGGCCCAGTTTCTGTGTGACCTCTGGTCCCTCTTGGTAGCATTTTCCTCGTTCTGCCAAATGAGGGTGATTGTGCCTTCCTTTTGGGGGCTCAGACTTCGGGGACCGAAGGAAGGTCAGACAAAGTAATGACTGCTTTTGTTGTTTCAGAGATAGCGGCAATGAATGAAGCAGACCCCATCTCCCCCCAGCGGGTGAGAGGAGCATTGGAGACCCCAGGTACCCCCAAGTCCCTCATTCCTGGCCCCTTGGACCCCGGCCCAGCTACAAATCGAACAGAGAGCCCTGTGGGGGCGCTGCAGCCAGGTGAGGTCATGGCTAGACTCTGGTAGGGAGTGGGTACTCTGTCTAATAACTAAAAACCTGTGTGAGGTATTTGGGAGGAGTGAATGGGCATGAACACCTGCTTAAAGGAACTCACCAGGACCTCCTTCAAAAAACTCAGGATAATAAACTAATGCTCATTGGGTACTCTGGGACAAGTCATTTGTCCTTTGGGGGCTAGAATATTCTTAAATGTGACTTGGATATATTTAGTGCAGTTTCTCCAACTCCTGCAAATCAGTGGAGATTTTTAAAAATTCCAATACCCAGGCACCATCACAAGGAAATCTGATTCACTTGGTCTCCAGGTGATTCTAATGGGCAGCCAATGCTGAGAACTGCTGGTATTTTATTAGTAAAAGCGATAGGTCACATCATTTAACATTATTGGTGTTGGGCACTATGCTAAGGCCTTAATCCTGCCCACACCCCAATGAGGTAGGTGCTATTACCATCCCCATTTTATAGATGTGCTTAGAAAAGTTTAATAACTTGCCAACCACACTAGAGAATGTGGAAAATCAAAAAGCACTTTTCAAAGGGCTATTTTGATATTGTTATTTCAGATGAAGCCGAGGAGTGGCCGGGGCGCCCCCAAAGCCATCCCCCAGCACCCCCAGTCCAGGCCCCCTCAACGTCACGCCGGGGCCTCATTCGGGTTACCACGCAGCGCGCCCTGGGCCAGCCACCCCCTCCGGAGCCCTCAGCCAGCTCCGTACCATCAGCCCCAGCCACCAGCCCCCCCGCCAATGCTACCGCACCTCCTCTGCGCTGGGGTCCCCTCCGGCGGGTGCTGAGCTTTTCCTGGGAGCTGCACGTCTATGGGGTGGGGGTGCTCTTCCTCTTGCCCGCATTGTTGGCACTGGCCTCCCTGGCAGCCGCCCCTGCGGGGCCCCGGCTGGCTCTGGTGGCAGCGGTGCTGGTGCTCGTAGCATCCGGGCTTCGATCAGCCTACATGCTCGCCGACCCTTACGGCTCTCAGGCGCGGCTGGGCTTACGCGCCGGCCTGGTACTCTACAACCTGCCCTTCCCCTTGCTGCTCACTGCGCTGGCGGCCCTGACCCTGCTCGGTCTAGGCGTGGGGCTGCCCCAGCAGCTGCAGAACCCGCTCCTGCTGGGAGCGCTGGCGTTGGTGCACGGCGTGGGGTTGCTGACTACTGACTTGCTGTCGGTGCGGCCTGCGCTCAACCTCCTGGCTCAGGGCTTGTCGTGTGCCTGGGGCGCCACTGTGTCTCTGGGCACGCTCTGCCTTTGCCGTCGCCGCCTGCTGGACGGGCCTCGGGGCTGGGATGCCAGCCCGGGCCCGCGGCTGCTGGCCGTGGCTGGCGCGCTGGGGCTGCTGGCCAGTGGCTTGCAGCTGGCGGCCGCGCTCTGGCTATACCCAGGCCCAGGCCGGGTGGGTCGCTTTTCGTGGGCCTGGTGGGGTGTCCACTTCTGGCTGCGCCTGCTGGAGCTGACCTGGGCCCTGGCCCTGGCGCTGGCTGCTATGGCCGCCGCACGGCCCCGGCCGCCCACGGAGCACGCTTGCTGGGCTAAGTTGCTACGCCTGGCGTGCCCCACGCCCTCAGGCAAGAGCGAGGTGCCTGAGCGACCCAACAACTGCTATGCAGGGCCCAGTGGCCTCGGTGCAGGCAGCCTGGACATCAGCAAGAGTCTCATCCGCAACCCAGCGGAGGGCGGGCCGCCCGCCACGCCCAGTTCAGGCGCCTGGGGCTCGGCTGCGTCTTTGGGCCGAGGCCCCCAGGGTGGCCCGGGACTGTCCCGCAACAGCGTGGGGCCGGCGCCGTCGATGAGCGAGCTGGATCTGCGGCCGCCATCGCCCATCAACCTGAGCCGCAGCATCGACGCCGCGCTCTTTCGAGAGCACCTGGTGCGAGACAGCGTTTTCCGGCGCTGTGGCCTGCGCGGCCTGGCCTCCTCGCCGCCTGGCGGCGCGCTGCGGCCGCGGCGGGGCAGCCACCCCGACGCCGAGCTCGACGGCGCCGGCTCTTCCCTTATGCGGGGCCGCTGCCGGTCTCTCAGCGACGTGCGTGTGCGCGGCCCGGTCCCACCGCACGTCGCGGACGACCCTGAGGGGGCGCCCTCTCGCAGCTCCATGGACAGCTTTTCCCGGGGCTCGCTCAAGATCAGCTGGAACCCGTGGCGTCACGGGCTGTCATCGGTGGACAGTCTGCCCCTGGATGAGCTGCCCAGCACCGTGCAGCTGTTGCCTGCCCCAGCCCCAGCCCCACCCCCCGACCGGCCCGGGGAACCTCAGAGTGAGGTCCAGCCTCGCAGCAAGCCTGGGGACTCCCGCAGCGCCTCCAGTGACACCATTGAGCTCTGAGGGATCGAGGAATGCAGGATGAGGGCCCTACCCTCAATGGCCATAGGGCATGGCCCATTGGGACAGCTGAACATTTGAAAAACTGGCATTCCTGGGCTACCACCTGACAGTCACTTGAAAACAGTCGGGCATGAACCTACCCCCGTTTTTTTGTTTTTTTTTCCCAACGGGTATTTTGCACAGAGGCTGTGACTTACGCGGAATACAGGGTGGACATGCATGGATTTGGGTGTGGGATATGGGGTCCAGTTACCCCCAGACACCCCTCCAGACTCCCCAGTGTGGAGAGATGAGGCTTGCTTGTCCAGACTGACTGTCCTCTTTGTGCCAAAGAAATAAACCCTTAGGAGTTGGCTTATGCCTCCCTCTGGCCATGCCAGGATCCTGTTAAGAGAGGAGGTAGCAGTCCCCGCCCCCCAGCAGTCCCAAATCCTGTGTATGTTGGGGAGGAGAGGACTTAAAAAGGAAAGGGCACTTGATTCTTCCAACAGAGGCTTTAGGAATAATGGCTACCAATAATTTGTAGCATCTCTTGTCTGTTGTGCACGGTCTTCAGCTCTTCATAGCCATCATCTTACTTCTCATATTAAGCCCGAGTGAAAAGCACTATCATGCCCATTTTACAGATGGGAAGAGTGAAGTTCAGAGAAAAAGTCATTTGTCCAGAGTCTTTTGGCAAATGATAGCTGGCACTGAACCCAGGAAGTTCCACTCCAAAGCCTAGTTCCTCCACCCAACTCCTAACACTACTTAGGTCGAAGCCTCTTGATTCTCCCTCTACTGCTCCTCCATCAGGGTAACCCTCAATTTCCTAGGGTTTTAGAATATTTCCCCAAGGGCTGGGGGCTCTCAGTAGCTCAGGCCAACCCATGGGGAGTAGGAGGCAGGTGATGAGACTGAAGCTTCTCTACTTTCCAAGACCTTTATTTCCTGAGATGAATAAATAATCAGTGGCTGAGGGGCAGGGGCGTGAGTATGGAACAGGAACTGGCGGCATGCAGCTGGCAGGAGGGGGCTGTGATGGGCCCACCCCCGCAGAGAACCCCCCCTCATCCTGAGCGGGGGCTAAAGCCCATTAGCAGTTACCACAAGGAGATACTTTTTAAAAATTCACACACATTGTGAAGTCTGCCCAGCTCCCCCAGGCCAAGATCTCATGGCATCCATATTCAGAGCTACTTTTTCACTCCAAGAGCCTCACCTGCCCAGGCCTGGTGGATAGAGGGTGCTTACCCTACTCAAAAATAAAGCAAGCTGCCTCAAGTGTCCAGGCAGGAGAGAGGCTGACCTCTGGGGACAGTCTGGATAGGAAGAGATCCTGCAGGTGTGGCAGAGATTATCTGCCCTTGATGAAGCCCTCCAGCACTCGGTCACTGCGCTCTGACAACCAGTAGCCGGTCATGGCTGCCACAGCCCCAATGAAGATGGCGGTGAAGACCAAGTCGCCCTTGGCCGCCAGTGTAGCCAGCGCACAGATGATGACCCCAAAGAACATCTGCTGCAGCACCACCAGCTCATCCTCTGTCATCTCTGAGAAGAAGCCTGCTGACTCTGAAGAGCAAGAGACGCACCTGTTACTCCTCCCCTGTTCCTGGAGCTCCCCACGCCACATGCCTGCCTGCTGGCAAACAATGTCATTTGCCACTGA
This sequence comes from Mustela lutreola, assembly GCF_030435805.1. Classification (NCBI taxonomy): domain Eukaryota; kingdom Metazoa; phylum Chordata; class Mammalia; order Carnivora; family Mustelidae; genus Mustela; species Mustela lutreola. The sequence continues at coordinate 52,066,424 of NC_081291.1, read as the reverse complement.
GAACAACTCCAACAGGGCAGTCGTTGTCCCTATCTCACTGAGTGGGAAACTAAGGCTCAGAGAGTTAAAGAGCTTTGCCCAAGGCCATGTGGTGGACACATCAGGACACAGTGTGTGTACTAGCCCAGCTTCAGAGCCGGACTGCCTGGCTTTGACTCTTGTCTCTGTGATCTGCTTGTCACGTGGCCCTGGGCAAGTTATTTCATCTCTGCATCCTAGTTTCCACTGTGTAAAATGGGGATGAGAGTAATACCAAAGGCACTGGATTTGTTTTAGAAGCAAAAGAAATTAATACATGCCACATGCTCGGGAGAGCATCTGACACACGGCCAGAGCTGTGCATGTGGTCCCTATTGTCATCAGTGTGACTGTCCTTCACCTCATCACACCTACAGCCTGCGCAGCTCTCAGCAGCCCCAGGCAAGAATTGGTCCCATTGGACAGATGAGAATGGAGGCAGAGTGATTTGACACCAAGTGTGATTTTCTTTCTATCCTGGGAGGTGTGAGATGGCTAGAAGTCAGCCTGGAGATAAGATGTAGGGTTTGAGGCTTAGTGCAGCCTCATGCAGACAGTGCCCAGGGGCACGGGGAAGGGCCTGTGGGTGCCTGGAGAAGGGTCTTGCCTGTCCTCCCCCTGGATGAGCACCTCCCCTCCTCAGGTTTCTGGGGGCCACTAGGAGGCTCACCTGGGATCTGCTCCTTCACACAGATGCCCTCGATCTGTTTGTAGCCCTCGGCGCAGACACAGCGATAGCTTCCCTCGGTGTTCTCGCACTGCTGGTTCTCTCCTGGACACACCTCTGTCTCACATTCGTCTACATCTTAAGGGAGGGTGAGCCAGGGTCAGGCCCCCACTGCCAGAGTCCCACATACAGCAACCCTGATTCCCATCTCACTCACATCCAGACACTCCCCTCTGCCCTTGCCCAAACAACATTCCATCCTTCCTTCTCCTGCCCTGTCCATATGCCCCCAGCCGTTCTCAGTTCATGGTGGACAAAACACTCCACTGCGTCTATGCCCCAGTAGCAGGAGACTCACCGAGACACTTGGAGCCCACCTGCTGGTAGCCAGGGCTACATTTCTTACAGCGGCCCGGGCCCGCCCCCATGCAGCCCAGGCAGGCCTTGGCACAGTCTGGAGAAGTGAGAGGACAGATGAGTGAGAGCTGCCCTTAGGCCCAGGGTGGATTATGGAGGGGGGAAGCCCCACTTCTGAAGAAATTAGGGGGAAAGGCATGGAGCAGGTCCTCCTACCTTCTCCACTACCCTCCACTCTGGGACTGGCACTTACCTCGGCACTCATAGGAGCCTTCCGTGTTCACACAGAACTGGTTGGCTCCACAGCTGGCTCGCTCTGTGCCACACTCGTCAATGTCTGCAGAGAGGCCGGCAGGGCGGGAATTTCAGTCCCTACTGCACTAGCAGGGAAGCCGAGGCCAGTGTTGTTGGGAAACAGACCTGCCCCCACTCAGACAATGGGCCAGAGACCACAGGCCGTGTGCCAGAGGCACAGGTGCTGCAGGACTCAGGGCTGCCCAGCCAGAGACTGCGTTTTCCAATCTGCCTCAAAGGTAAGCATGACCTGAAACTGAGTTCTGGCCAACAGGATGTAAACAGGAGTGATGTGCCCCACTTTTAGCTTGGCCTTAAAATAGCAGAATTGGACTCCTCCATGCACTTTCTTCCCATTCTCACTTCCTGAGTGTCAGGTCATGGAACATGGAGGTACCTGTCACCCAACCTCAAACAACAGAACCGTCCCAAGGGGATGACCACACAGTAAGACAGGCAGTACTAGGTCCCAGAATGATTGTGACAGGCAGAACTTCCCTGCCTGGCTTGGACCAGTTGTTTTGAGACTGTGATACAGATAAAAATAAAACTCTATATTCTTTAAGCCACAGTCTTTGAAGATCTTTGTTATAGCAGCTTAGCCTTTACCCTCGTCTACATAAATAGCAGGACAGAGACCAAACCAAGTCTTGAACCCAGGCTTCCTGACCCCAAGTTAAGTATTTCATTTCCCTGGCTAATCCTTTCTCAATTTTCAAGACTTGGCCTAAGTGGTACCTCCTCCAAGAAGCCTTTCCTGATCCCCACCACCACCACCCGCTGCCCCAGAGCTGGCTCAGGGACATCTCTAACAGCACAGAGATCCATCTATACTCTAACTGCCTGGTTACTCTTCTGCCTTTCCAACCAGGTTGAGATCTCCATGAAGATGGAGACTGTACTGGTCTAGCCCAGAGGTGTGTGTGTTGATGGGGACCACCTTCCCACACCGAGGGCAGGCCTTACTCACCTACACACTTAAGGTGATGCAAGGCCCAGCCCTTCTTGCACTGGAGGCAGTTTGATTCCTCAGGGCCTGAGCAGCGGGCACAGGGGCCAAAACAAGCTGGGGGGAATGGAGAAAGTGTGAGGATGGGCAGGCAGGCACCCCATCGGTTCCTCCTAGCCCCATGCCTCTTGGCTACCTACCCGAACATACCAGATGGCTGGCGTTGCGGTCTGCCTCAAAATAGCCAAGGCCACACTGGCCACAGGCCTCGCCCCCGTAGCCGGTTTGGCAGTCACAGCGCCCGCTGCCCCCTCGAGTCCCTTCCCCTTCACACTGCCCGTAGCCACCGCAGGGCTTCTCTGTGCCCCCAGGACAGGCTGTGGGCAGACACCAAACCAGGTAAAATCACAAATACAATCGTGAACACAGAGAATATTCCCCCATATCATTAAACATTTTTGGGGAAGAAACTTAATTTTCAGGGCCACATAATACCTCATGGGACATGTACTTAACTGATACCCTCCTATAGAACAGATTACTTACAAATCTTTCCTTTTTATAAAGACTGAATTAATCATCTTTGTCACTAACTCCCCTTTTTGTTTTCAATTTATTTATTTTTTATTCTTCGAGTCAGTAAGTCTTTATCTGAAGCATCCAGAGAGATTTTTCTAAAAGGGGCTGGTGGTAGGTACAGCTCCTCCCTCAGGACTGTGTATAGAAAAAGGTGAAAATGGGGGCTTCAGTGCAGCACCTGCCTGTCCCTAGGTCACCTTAGTTCAGGGGATGGGTCTGATCTGATCCAGGCACAGGAAATGGGGGTGTGGGTGAGGGCACTTCTCATGCACATGAGAAAAACCACAGCCCCATCTGACTGTCTAGCCCTATTACCTTTTTCTCACAGCCATTCCCCACTGATCTGCTCATCTCAACAGCCCTGTGAGGCAGAGGAGAACCTAAGGTCCAGAGGAATTATCTGAGCAACCTGAGCTCACACAGCGAGCTGTGGGACAGAACCAGGACTGGATCCCTGGCTTTGGCAATGCCTGCTTATCCCCCGAGAAGAGCTTGAAAACTCACGAAGGCAGGAGGGCCCGAAGGTGCCTGATGGGCAGCAGAGCTTCAGGGAGTCTGAGCAGAGCCACTGGAAGAGGTCTGGGGCTTCCTGCTGCCTAAAGGGGTTGGGGTGGGGATGACAGTAAGGGGGGCTGAGACAGTGCCAGAGGTGCTGCCCACCCACCAGCCTCCCCAAATATCTGTGCTACTACCACCTTGGACATAAGACCCACAAGGCTACCTGACCAACACCCTCTCCCTATTTGGCAGAGGAGTAAACTGAAGCTCACAGTGAGAACTTGGGTCCCCCCAACCAAGTCCTTAGTAGATCTAGGTTTGGAAGAAAGAGCCAAACCAGGACACAGACCCAAGCATGCAACCCCCTCTTCTACCACCAGGCCCTGCCTGTGGCCCCCTCCCTGGGAAGGCCCCCAACAACTCACTTGTGAAACCACCAGCTCTCCACCAGTTCCTCACTCAGCTCCAGTAGGCGGTGGCACTCAAAGTCCGACTTGCTGCACACGCTCTCGAGCACCTCTACCAGGCGGGTCTCACTGCCCGGACAGGGTGGGGGTGGCAGGACTATGTTCTACCCCATCCACCACCCTCCTTAAGGTCTCCTTTCCCACCCAGCTTGTGCCATGACACCAAAGGAAAGGCCAGAGGGTGTAACGGAAAGGGTACTCAGTTGGGGAGTCAGATAGACCTGGGTTTGAATCTAGTTGAGTGACCTTGGGCAAGTCACTTAACCTCTCCCAAACCTCTGTTTTCTCATCTGTAAAATGGAGACAATAACCCATCCTGCAGATGTGTTGTAAGATGCCTCAGTTCCTGCATTTGCGCAATGAAATGTAATACCCTTACTGGGAATATGTGATTAAAAATACATCACATAATAAGTGTTGGCAAGGCTGTGGAGAAATTGGAAGCCTCCTACATTGAAGGTGGGAAAGAAAAATGGTGCAGTCACTGTGGAAAACAGTTTGGCAGTTCGGTTAAACATGGAATTACCCCAAGAATCAGTAATTCCACTCCTGGTCACATGCCCCAAAGAATGGAAAATAGCAATTCTATATACAATAGCCAAAAGGTAGAAACAATCCAGATGTTCATCAACTGAAGAATGGGTAAGCAAAATGTGGTAAAGCCATACAATGAAATATTATTAAGCTTTAAAAAGGAATGAACTACTGACATATATTAATGTTATATTATGAACAAACCTTGAAAACAATACACTAACTGAAAGAAGCCAGACACATATAGATTCCAGTAAAATCAGCAAATCCACACAGATAGCAGGGGCTGGGGAAAGGGGAGAATGGGGAGTGACTGCTTCATAGGTATGGAGTTCCATTGTGGGTTGATAAAAATGCTCTGGAACGAGATAGTGGTAAAGGTTGCAAAACACTGTAAATGTACTAAATGTCTCTAGTGACAAAGTTTACAGTATATATATGTTTATATATGTTATATTATATATAATATATAAAAATATATTATATAATTATATATTATATTATATATATATATTTTTTTTACCCCAATAATTTTTTTAAAATACATACATACACATACACACATATATTCTGTATTTAAAGGGTCTGGCATGTGCCTGGCATATAGAAGGAGAGGACTTAAAAAACAAAAACCAAACAAACAGAAAACAGGAGCTAGAAGTGTCCTTCAGGTTATCTTGGCCGATCCCCTCACTCCTAAATGAGGAAACTGAGGCCCATTAAGGGAAAGGAAAACAACCAATGTTACATAATAACAAAATCTTTTGTTTCTAGTGGGCATCACAGTTTAATCCTTACCATGATCCTATGAAATAGGCAAAGCAAGTATCAATGTCCCCATTTTACTGATGAAGAAACTGAGGCTCAGAGGGGTTAAGTGACCTTACCAAGGGTACACAGGGTCAGAACTGACACCCATATCTATCTAACTCCAAGTATTGCTGATTCCTTCTTAACTTGACTTTGAAAAGTGGGAGGGCTTAGCACTCAGGCCTTTTGTCTCATGGTCTCATGTCATCCCATGGCTTTATAATACTGACTATATGCTGATGACCCCCCAATTCAGGTTTCCAGCTCCTACTTTTCCCCTGAACCTCAGATGTCTCAATCTAACTCTATTTGGCTCTTTAAGGGACATCCCAGCCTAATATGTTCAAGGACACCTAATCCCACCCCTTCCCTATATTATATCCTCTCCTGCTTCACATTTACCCATACCAGAAAACATCCCCAGTTGCTCAGGCCCCAAACCTATAAGTACTTTTTATTCTTTTTCTCTCCTACCCCATAATGATTCTGTCATCAAGCCCTATCAGTCCATCTGCAAAATATACCCAGAACAGGACGACACCTGCTCATGCTGCTGTCGTACTTAGACTAGCCTCCCAAATGGTCTCCTTGCTTCCTCCACTCCAGTCCCTACAGTCGTTTTGCTACATCGCAGTGAGTGATCTTTTAAAGGTAAAAACAAGACATCACCTCTTAGCTCCAAACTTTCCAATGATTTCCCATTACACTCAGAATGAAATCTAAACACCATTCTGTGACCTTCAAGGCACCCTGGCTTCATGTTCGATCACTCTTGTCTGCTCACTCCCATCCAGCCTCTTCTCCAATACACCAAGCTCAGCCCCACTCTATCCAAATCCCTTCCCTGTCACATAGCTTGCTTCTTTGCTTCAGGTTTCGGTTCAAATGTTACACCTTGAACTCCATGCCTCCCACCCTTCCGTAGTCTATCCTGCTTTCCTGTTCTTCATTTGATGTGACATTATTTATTTACCTATTCACTGTCTCTTCAACTGGAATTTAAGCACCTTGCAGATGGGATTTTGCTTGCCTAATTTACTGCTGTACTAGAGATGGTCAGTGATATTTGAGTCTCAAGAGTTTCAAGGCCTCCAACAGTAGAGCCAAGACTGGGAGGTGAGGTATATAAACCCACCTCTCCAGCCCCTTACCTGTCTTTGTATTTGGACAATTTCTCTTCCTCCCAGGCAGTATTTCCACCTCCAAAGTTGTCCCGGATTGTTCTCTCCAGGCCCTGGAAACAGAGAACATTAGTAATAGCTAAGTACAGTGCCTGGCACATTCTAGCACTTCTGTGTTTCACTGCCCAGGGCACTGAGGCACAGAAAGGCAACCCGCCCAAGGTCATACAACTAGTAAGCAACCAAGCTGGTACTTGACTCATGCAGACTTGCATCCCAGAACTCTTCTTAACCCCTGTGCTATCATGGTTAGGCCATCTCCCACAAGGCTGCTCGGGCACCCACCTTGTTGAAGCTGTCGACCAGTCCCCGGCAGGTATGACATGGATGGAGCTCAGTTGGGGGAGAAGACTGGGGAGGTGGAGAAGGCTGGAGCCAGACGGGACCTGGGAGGCTAAGGAAGAGACTCAGGCCCCAGAGTAGAGGTGGGACCAGGCCCCTCTGGGGCAGTGAGGCCATCTTTTCCCAGGTCCGGAACCTGTAGATAAGAGGAAATGGGAATGACTCACTGGAGGAGTCAAGTGAGAAAAAAAAGGATTGGTTCGGAGGTGCCGCGAGTCTGGGAGCCCGGATCTGTGTTATTAATAGGAGGCTAGACTAGGGGGACGACCGGGGGAGGGGAAGTGGTGAGAAAGGAGCCTGTTCAGCAGTTCCAAGACGGGAGTAAGTTATCCTCATCACCGTGGGAGAGGTGGCCTGAATCCTTAGCAAGGGAGAAGTCAACTCATTGTTTTAAGGTCTGAATATGGATTGTTATTAGGGCCAGGATCAGCGGAATTTGGGAGAACCGGTCAGAGTCCAAGTATTAGGGTAGTAGAGGCCGGATGGGCGGTCTCGGGGGGGAGGAGTCTGGAACGGAACCCAGGTCTAGGGGGGTGGAGCCCATATCCGGATATGAAGAGAAGGGGGTCAGGTTTGCGCGCCCGCAGGCTACAAAGACGCGGCCTCTAGCAGGCAGGGGAGGATCCAGACCCGCGTAGGCTGCGTGGGAGGAAGAGCCGACCCACCCAGCCCGTTGGCGCCGACCGCTCAGCCTCCCCAACGCCGCAGCAGCGGCTGCCGGCGTAAGACGTGCGGCCTCCGCCGGCTCTGCAGCCTGGGGGGCGGAGCAGGGCCCACTCTCAGCCAATGGTGGCAGTCCATGTGCCATTGCGTCACCTTACGTCAGCCACCCGCCGGCGGTGCAAGGCTGCACCTGTCCGGGTGTTAAAGGGCCGCGGGCGTCGTGCTAGGCCAGCGAGGCGGTCACGGACACAGGCGGAGTCACCGGTAGAAAAATAGCATCTGCCTTTATTTGAGCCGTCGCCCGTGCCTCACGTGCCAACCCGCGTGCCGTCCTCGGGATCCCCAGGATCCCCGGGAGGCTGAAGCAGCTGGTCCAGGGCGGGCTGCAGGGCCCGGGACACTCGCTTCGCCCTCTCCCCGAGCCGCCCGGGACGGAGGGTGCCAGGCCCCTGCAGGGTCCTCAGGAAGTCGGGCAACTGGGAGGGCAGGGAGAAGACGGGTACGCTGCGGAAAAGGGCGGGCACGGCCTCCGAGTGGAGCAGTCCTTCGAAGTAGGCCCCCACGTAGCGGCCGGGCGCCCGGCCCTGCAGGAAGTCAGGCAGCACGCAGCTGAGCGAGGCGGCAAAGGCGTCGTGCGGGCCGTGCGGGGCGGACGCTGACGCCCCGTCCTGCAGCCACTCGTGGCATAGCGCCACGGCCCCCGGCGAGAAGAGCAGGACCACCACGCCCCCTTCCTGAAGGGTCTGACGCCGCTGCGCGTGGAACCAGGCCAGGGGGCCCTGCGCGCTCAGTTCACGACGGCTCCAGAGGTCCACGGCCACCCGCAGGGGCAGCTGACACAGCGCTGAGGCCAGGGCGCCCACTAGGCGCTCGAAACCGGAGTCCTCCGCTGAGTAGACGAGCAGAGTCGCGCGGCCCCTGGCGACAGCTGCGGGAGAGAATAGAGGGGAAAGGAAGACGTGAGAAGGCCCGAGGCCCGGCCCCCTGAGGGCGGCCCCCCGCCCGGCACTTGCTCACACTCACCCCCCGCGCGGAGGTCCTCCTTCAAGAGCCTCAGCCACCCTGTTAGGGGAGAGGGGCGGAGGCAGCCCATGAGCTCAGCCGCCACCCTCTCGAGGGGGAACTCCCAGCCCTGCCCTTGGGGAGTGGGGGGTCAGGAAGTGCTCACCTTTCACTTGGTTCTTTTTGACAAGGAAGAGAAGGAAAAGTGCAGAGGCCAAGAGTAGGCAGGCCAGCCACACCAGGGCCCAGCGCTGGTGAACGTCTAGGAGACCCAGGGGAGAGGACAGGCTAGTTAGATACCTAACACTTTCACCCTACTTCACGTAGGAGAAAAACTCGTTTAAAAGATCTCTGGGGCTGCCGTGTGGTGACTGAACTGGCTCAGGGGAATGGAAAGATCTAACGCAAATCCACCGCATATAGTGTCAGAGTCAACATATGGACATAGATCCATCTACTTGAGTGACCTCAGATAAGTCACTTAATCTTTTGCCTCAGTTTTCACTTTTGTAAAACTGGGTTCACAACAAGTACCTACTTACTAGGGTTGTTTGAAGATTACAAATATTAATACACACAAAGCACTTACACTGGGCCTAGCAAGTGCTCAAATGTCAGCTAATAATGTCTCCTAAGCATAGGGTTGCTGGGCCCTTGACCTCACTCTCTTGATGACTCCAAAAGCCTTCTAACTGGTGTCCCTAAACCTCTTTTTTGCTTCCAAGTCCTTCACTACATGGCAGTCCCAGAGATCTTTTTAAAATACAAATTTGAGGGACACCTGGGTGGCTCAGTTGGTTAAGCAGCTGCCTTCGGCTCAAGTCATGATCCCAGCATCCTGGGATCGAGTCCCACATGGGGCTCCTTGCTCAGCAGGGAGCCTGCTTCTCCCTCTGCCTCTGCCTGGCATTCTGTCTGCCTGTGCTTGCTTTCTCCCTCTCTCTCTGATAAATAAATACAAAATCTTAAAAAAAATAAAATAAAATACAAATTTGATTTTAGCCTTTCAGGAGGCTCCCATTGCTCTTAACATAAAATCCAGTTTCCTAGGGGGCACCTGGGTGACGCAGTTGGTTAAGGGTTTTATTACTCTTGGTTTTGGCTCAGGTCATGATGTCAGGGTTGTGAGATCAAGGTGTGGAGTCTGCTTAAGATGCTCTCTCTGCCCCTACCCACTCTTTAAAAAAAAAAAAAATCTAATTCCTTCCATCAAGGCCCTAGATGACCCTTGCATCCTTGTGATAGAGGCCTGCCTTCCAAGACCCTCCAGCCACACTGGCTACCTTGGAGTTCCTCAAAAAAGCATCTCTCCCCCCTTTAACTAGCTCAGCCTTCAGAACAGCCAGAACCTTTTCCTGGCCCCACCCCACCTAAGTCAGTTTCCCAATATATGCACTTTATAAGTGAATGCTTCAATAGCTCACATTTACTAAATGAAAGCAATTATTTAGCTAAGGTCTTTCTAGCCTTCTATGGCTGTGGAAGAGGCAGGGATTGTGTCTTTTTGGTGATCCCTGTAAGCTCTCTTTTTGGTTTTTGAATGAAGGGAGGAATGTCTGTCTGATCTGAGCCAGGGAAGGAAAGGCCATTGCATGAGCTCCCTAAAAATGTCTAGATTCCAGCCCTTGGTGGAGGGGAAGGGCAGATTTTTAATACTCACACTTATCCATGGGGCAGGCCCATAGTGCTCTCAGGTCATCTTCCCAGAGCTGTAAGACACAAACAAAGCCAAGGCCACAGCCCAGAACACCCACCAAGTTCTGGCCAGCCTGATCTCCAAATTCCCAGCCTCAGCTATGCATGCATACTTCACACACACACACACACACACACACACACACACACACACACACAGTAGGCCGCAAGCTGTTCTGCCTTTGTTCATGCTTTGCCTACTCCATGCCGGAACTGGCCCATGTGAAATCACCCTTTCTTGATGCTCTCCCTGGAACCCAGTGCTTAGTGCATATAAATTTGGTTATCTGTGTACTGTTTTCTAGCCAGCAGTGAGCAACTTGGGAACAGCAGCTATGCTTCTTCAATTCTTGGCTTCCCCAGGGCTGGACACAAAATAAGCAGAAATAGATGGTGAGTGGGTACTAGAGGTACAATGAAGAGGCCCCTGTCTAGGAGGAGTGAGAGTTTCCCTGATACCCTCTGCTAGGCACAGGAAGAGATGGCAGAAGTTAAATACAGAGTTTTAGACCTATTGGCCTTGGGCACTGGGGCAGGGCCCTCCTGCCAGCCACTCACCTGCAGACACTGGCCTGACTGCAGGTCCTGTAGTAACTGCTCTCCCAGGCGAGCTGCCCTCTGCCAAACCAAAGGGAGGTTGTCACCTAGGGGCATCATACTTAGGAGACCACCAAGCTTCAGCTTGCAGAATAGTTGGGGAAGGGAAGGGGAGTGGTTGGAGACTTCTAAGAGGTCACTAAGAACAGGGCCTAGGTCTGAGTAACCCCCACATTCCCAGAGAGCACTGCAGGGTCTAGCACAAAGGAGGGGAAATTGAATGCAGTGAAAATCTGAGGCCAGGCTTGAGATGGAACTGGAAAGGTACATGGAGGAGGACCCCCTTGTCCTCACCGTGGAGGCCTGGCTGAGTAGTGGGGTGCAGCCACTGGGTTCCAAGGCACAGAGTGATCTGTTGTCCTGGGGGCCACGTGTCTCTAGCAGCAGCATATCATCCTTGAGGGCCCCGAGGGAATCTGAAAGGGGTGAGAGCCCACTCTGAGCAAGACCCAAGCATGCTGGAGGCTGCCACTTGCCCCCACCCCTTCCCATGCCTGATCTTCACCCCCATGAGGTGGCACTTGCAGGGTTCACCTCTATTGCAATGGCCCTGCCCCAGCCTTTCCTAGGCTCCACTCACCAGCCCACAAGCACTCCTGTAGCTGCAGCTTCTCCCAGCTGCTCACCTGCTTAGAAGGAGCCAAGGTTAGGGCCACAAGGAAAAGCAAGAGGCAAGGCTGCAAAGAACTGAAGAGAAGGACAGTAAGGGGAGGTCTGTTTGGTTGGAGTAGGGGATCTGCATCCTGGACCTAATATTAAGCATATCAGGATTCAAGGCTAGATGATTAAGAGATACTTTATTTTTCTCAGCCACAGCCTTGCGAGGGCATCTGTGCTAAAGAGCCTTATGACCCTAAATTAGTTCTTTTCATGTCTGAGAAAGCACTTTCTATGTTCCCTTCTCATCTAACCACCTTCACCAAGAGGCCTCATCTGACCACCCCACTTGTATACTGTATTAATTCATTCAGTCTGTGTCTTCCTCCATTATTTTTTTTTTAAGATTTTATTTATTTGTCAGAGAGAGAGCAAGCACAAGCAGGGGGAGCAGGAGGCAGAGGGAGAAGCAGGCTCCCCGCTGAGCAAGGAGCCTGATGCAGGACTCATCCCAGAACCCTGGGATCATGACCTGAGCTGAAGGCAGACGCTCAACCAACTAAGCCACCCCTGCATCCCTCTCTTTCTCCATTAGAAAATAAAATCTATAGGGTGGGAACATTGATTGGTTTTATTCACTACTATGAAGTAGTTATTATCATCCCCATTAAACAGATTAGGAGACTGATGTTCAGAGTGGTGAAGTGACTTGCTCAGAGTCCCATAGTACTGCTAAATAAATAGTACAACTCCCAGAGGTAGCCCAAAACAACCTTGCTTCCATGACCCAAGGGATAAAGTGGGTCCAGAAGACAGTGAATTATCTGGTAGGATCCACTTGGGGTCCTCCCCTAGTCCAGAGCTCTTGTGCCCTTCTTACCTGAACACAGAGGTTGGGGTGGGCATTCAGCAATGGCAACTCAAGTGTCTTCTGTGGGAAAAGGGTAATGGGTGAGGTCAGGAAATAGGCCCCCCAAGCTCCCTGTCATTTCTTGATCCCAGGAGCCTCCCACGGCTTCACTTACATTTACAGTGACATTTTCTCGGGACAGCGGTGGGACCAGCGACAGGCAGGGACCCCCGCCTGGTGCCTGCCAACACAGAGTGGCCTCAGCAAGCAGCAAGCAGGGTGCATTTAGCTGCCAGCCCTGGGGGGACAGTAGCCGCAGCCGGGCTGCACGCCAGAGGTTCCGGTGTGCCCGGGGGTCTGCAAGAAGAGGGCTGCGTCACTGGGCACCCAGCATGCGTCCACCTGCACCCTTCCCACCCTGGCCCCAGCCCTGGTCTTCTCACCCTCCTTAAAGGGGCAGAGGCTCGTCCTGACAGAGTCGGGCTCTAGAGGCCACACCTGGAAAAGAAACAGGGTTCTATTAGTCCATTCAACCCAGCTGCCCTCTAAAAGTATGTGCCAGGCCCTCTGCCAAGCACTGGGATGCATTCATTCGACTAATATTTCATCAACACTTGCCCAGTCTTTTTGCTCTTTGTAAAGCCCTAGCATTGCATGCATTGATTCTTCCAGCAGACCCTATACCAGTATCTGGCAACACCTTCATTCAACAGATTTTTAATGAAGACCTACTCTGTATCTTAGCACCATGGTTGGCACTACAGACGTTGATAATGAAATCCAATCACTGTGTGTGAACCTACTATATGCCAGGTACTGTGCTAAGTGTTAACATACATTAATATATATAAATTTATCTGTCCTGTGTCATATATATTATATATAGTATGCATAATATATAGTATATTACACATATATTTTATATTATATAACAATATATAATATTATATATTGTCTTATATAATATAGACAGTATATATTTATATATTAAATATCATATATGATCATTATATTATATAATTATATATTATATATAATATAAATATATTCTATTATATATTTACATAATATATAATATAAATATATGAATATATAGATAAATATCCACATGTTTATATTCTATAATATATTTCTAAACATATAATATATAAAATATGTAATATATACTATATATAACAAATATATGTATATATTTTTTAAGATTTTAAAAAGGATTTTATTTATTTATTTGACAGAGATCACAAGCAGGCAGAGAGAGAGGAAGGGAAGCAGGCTCCCCACTGAGCGCTGAGCCCGATGTGGGGCTCGATTCCAGGACCCCAGGATCATGACCCGAGCCGAAGGCAGAGGCTTCAACCCACTGAGCCATCCAGGCGCCCCTATGTATATTGTTTTAAGTAAACTCTACGCAGTGTTGGGCTCAAACTCATGACCCTGAGATCAAGAGTCACATGCTCTATGAACTGAACCCGCCAGGCACCCCATTTCTTTCAAAAAGCTTTTAAAACACATCTATTCTGTGCTTAGCCCTATGGTAAGCAGTAGAGATAGTATATTAATTTATTCAGCAAACTTTTTTTTAAAAGATTTTATTTATTCATTTGACAGACAGAGATCACAAGTAGGCAGAGAGGCAGGCAGAGAGAGAGGAGGAAGCAGGCTCCCTGCCGAGCAGAGAGCCTGATGTGGGGCTTGATCCGAGGATCCTGGGATCATGACCTGAGCTGAGGGCAGAGGCTTTAACCCACTGAGCCACCCAGGTGCCCCAAAAATAGTATTCAGCAAACTTTTAATTAAGACCACCTACTATGTGGCAGGCATTGTGCTTGACAGTAAAGATGTTTATATCACGGCAAACATTTCATGAACATCTGTTATGTGTCTATCACAGTGCTAGCTAGTAGAGTTTCATTCATTCATTCATTCATTCATTCCTTTAACAGACTTAATTAGCACCCATTACATGCCAGGCATTGCACAAGGCTCTGGGGGAGTTACTAAATTTGAATTAGGTATTACTTCCTTGCCTTCAGGAAATTACAAAGTCACAGTTTTAGTAAAGATAAAACATGTGTATAAATTAATAAACTGGTGACTCATTTATTGAGCATCTGTTGTGTGCAAGAAAAAAGGAGACAGGTGCCCAAATAAGAAAGGAAGTGATAAATGAACAAGAAAAGACAGAAGTGTAAGAAGTTTGGAAGGCAGGAGAGGCCAGACAGTTGAGGAAAAGCTTTGGGAAAGAGGTAATACCAGAGCTGGAAGGATATGGCTATATAGAAAATAAATGAGGGTATTTCAGGCAGTGGAAATAACAGGCATTGACGTCAGAGATAAAATTGATGGGACCTGATCACCATTTAAATGTGCAATCAGAAGAGGAAAGATGGGTGTCTAGCTGGCTCAGTTGGTAGAACATGTGACTCTTGACCTCAAGGTTGTTAACTTTGAGCCCCACATTGGTTGTAGAGATTACTTAAAAATAAAATCTTAAAAAAAGAAGGGGTTCCTGGGTGGCTCAGTGGGTTAAAGCCTCTGCCTTTGGCTCAGGTCATGATCTCAGGGTCCTGGGATCAAACCCCACATCTGGCTCTCTGCTCATAGGAGAAACTGCTCCCTCCTCTCTATCTGCTTGCCTCTCTGCCTACTTGTGATTTCTGCCCACCAAATAAATAAATAAAATCTTAAAAAAAAGAGGAAAGAACCAACATATAGAAGCTTGGATACTTCCTTTTTTAACTGTTCTATGAGGCTGTTATTGTTATGCCCATTTTACAGATAAAAAACAGGCTCAGAGAGGTGAAATGACTTGTACAAGGTCACATAGCTAGCAAATGGCAAGAGTCAGTATTCAAACTGTCTGAGTTCACAGCATATACTCTACTTTCCAGAGGAGTACAAAGAGGCAATTGGAAGAGTAGGGAAAGGTTTCAAGGAGGAGTTGACATTTGAATGGGACTATGAAGAATGAGAAGGAGTCCTGTGGACAGAGGATCAGGAAAAGCATTCAGAGCCTGCAACAGGCAGAAGACAGGACAGCAAATGTCAGGAAAGGGCTAGTCACTTTAGGGAGCAATAGTTCCCACCCCAAAGAGGAATACAGTGGATGGCAAGACAACAAAGGTAAGGGCCACCCCCCTTCTCAATTCCTCAATCCCCTTGCCCTGGCAGCTAGCTAGACTTTTCTCTTACCTGAATACAAAGGCAGGGAAACAGGTCTGTGTGGTTCAAGGTAATGTTCCGTGGCCCAGTCTGTGGACAAGCAGAAGACGAGAAGTTGGAGAATATGAGGAGGAGGAAGACTGGAAGCCAAAGCTGAGGAAATCAGGCAGGCAGCAGTGACCCCACCAATGTTCCTTGCTTGGGGCATGGGTCGCTATATTCTCCTCAAGGGTCTCCTTTGATAATGCGCTTGCATCCTTAGCCTGGGCATCAGCCTAGAGTGGAAATGGACTTGGGGAAGGGGAGGCCTCACCAGGTTGCTATGCCACCAAGGTTTTGTAGGGCCCTGGACCTGGTTCCAGTACAGGGAGAGGCCAAAGTGCTGCTCCTCAGAGACGTCCAGCACCAGGTGCACATCATCGCCATCGGCAGACACACTGAGCCAGGGCAGGGCTGTGGGCAAGGTGAAGAGAGAGAGACTTCCTTCATCTCTTCTGCATACCCACCCCTGGCCATAGCCCTCCGACTGATCCTTTAGTTTCCTTCATATCCCTGAGACTGGAAGGCCCCTGGACGGCAGAGCCTGTGTCCTCATCGCTGACCAGACTTTGTCCCTAGCAGCCAGCCCAGTATCCTGACCCAGCTCTTCTCCCTCTGCAGCCAGGAGGATCCTATAACCACTGTAAGATAAACCATCTTCCTCTGCTCAGAACCTTCTGATAACCCCTCCCTGGTTACTCTCAGAGTAAAAGGCAGAGTCCTTATGATGGCTTGCAAGACCTTATCCACTTTATCCTCGTTTCTTAGCACTCTTGCCCTTAATTGTTGCGGACACACTGCCCTCTTTGCTAATACTTAAACACACCAGACACACTCCTGCCTCAGGCCCTTTGCACTGGCTGTTCCTTCTGCATATGGAACACTTTTCCCTCAGATACCCACAGGGCTCCTTCAGGTGTTTGCTCACCAGAGTGAAGCCATCCCTGACTTCTGCAAACTCCCAAATCCCTTCTCCTCCTTCCCCTTCCCCCAATTTTTTTCATAGCACTAATCACATTTTATTGCATAGTTCACATCTCCATGTGTTTATTGTGTCCTCCATCACCCCTATGCTGACCCTGACTCCCATCTAGAATATTAACTCTGTAAGGCAAGGATTTTTGTCAGTTGTTTGTTGACTAATCTCAAGTGCCTAGGACTATTTCTTGGGCAGAGTAGTTACTCAATAAATATCTGCTGAAAAAGTGGAACAGTGTCTACTGAATGAATGAAGACATGAAATGCATGATGTGTATCTGTGTCCTCAAAGCTCCGGTGCTGAGTAGTCTCTAATGAATTACCAAAGAGGCAGGCCCAAACTTAAGGAACCGAAAAGGAAATAAAATTTAAAAAATTGAAGAGTTCAGGGCATTTGGGTGGCTCAGTTGGTTGGGGATCTGCCTTGGGCTGAGGTCATGATCCTAGGGTCCTGGGATCGAGTCCCAGGTCAGGCTTCCTGCTCAGCCTACTTCTCCCTCTGCCTGCTGTTCCCTCTGCTTGAGTTCTTTCTCTCTCCGACAAATAAATAAAATATTTTTAAAAAAGAAAAAAGAAAAAATTTAAGGGTTCAAAAATATCACTGCTTATATCTTGATCTGGGTGACAGTTATGCAAGTGTATACATATGTAAAAATTAACTGAACTGGACCTTAAAATTAGTGCACTTTACACACTTTTCTATATGTGTGTTATACCACAGTAAAAAAAAAAGTACAATATGAAAAAATAAACAAAGTGAAAATAAAATTCAAACATTGCCTGGGAAAAATCATCAGAACCTTGACCTTCCTAGCCCTTATTTTATGGATTAATATTGTTTGTATTTTGGTATATGGTGGTAGTGGGGTGTACCAATATCTTGACAATGCTTTGGGCCTCTAGATGTCCTTGGTACTAATAAATAAATTTGTTATAAAGAGTGAGAGATTCACCTTCATATTCCCAATGCCTGGCACAGAGTAGGAGCTACTGCAGTTCATGTGTGATGAATGAATGAGCTACGAGCATCTGGATTGTGGCAAACCTAGACCTGAAGCCACCTCCAAGCATCCCTCATACTCCAGACCCTGCCCCTCCCTCCTTCCAGCCCTGCTGGCCATAGCCCGTACCCCAGCAGCTCTGGATGCTGTCCTGGACTTCAAGCCCCTTGCAGTCTGGGGAGAGATCACAGAAAAGCCTCCAGTGGGGCTGGGGGCCAAAGAAAAAAGGGGGGCAATCCAACCCATGGGGAGCACTGGGAAGGGCTCCTTGTCCCTTAAATACCATCCCATCTATCCAGTGCCCAAAGCACCCTTCTCAGGCACTGGGAAGCTATATCACCTGGGGAGAGGAGACAAGAGGGATAGATGCTAGGGAAGATGGGAGCTCAGCCCCCTGCCTGTGAGTGGATGGGACTAGGAAGGGAGTGAAAGCAGAATGGTAGTAGCCAGAGGGGAAAGAGACCAGGGGACAGGACTTGGGGCCCCTGAGGCTCTGGAGCCGCTTACCAGGCAACTGCTGTGTGAGATTGAGTTCCTTCTGGTACCTGGGCTGAGTGTAGGACCAGAGTCGCACCTCAGCCCCCAGAGCAGCCTCGAAGCAGTCAAATACTACAGAGCCCTGTGAGGAGAGGGGTGGTGCAAGGCTGGTAGTATAGGGCTCGGAATACAGGCCAAGGGCTCTGAGCTCCTCTGGGGACCACTCCACTTGCCTCCTCCCCCAACCAATGACTCTATACTGTAGGGCCCGAAATTCTCCCATTAGTGTTTCCTTTAAAGGCCCCCAGTTCTAAAGCACACACTCTCAGTAAGGGTGTCAGCAGGGCAGGGATAAGGGCTCTAGCTATTTGAGTCCCTGCTCCCACTCCTGCTGTCCCCCATCCCATGGCCAAAGCTAAAGTGATCAGATACGCCAACACAAATGTGAGATACCCCTTCCCACACCCAGTGCCTCAGTGGTCCTCACAACTGCCCACTGAGGTAGGCCAGCAGATTCTCTCCCATTCTACAAT
This sequence comes from Mustela lutreola, assembly GCF_030435805.1. NCBI lineage: Eukaryota > Metazoa > Chordata > Mammalia > Carnivora > Mustelidae > Mustela > Mustela lutreola. The sequence goes on along the minus strand of NC_081291.1, from coordinate 52,048,134 downwards.
TTTCCAGGCAAGAGGATATTGGCTGGGAGCTGCAGGCAGGAGGGGGAGTCAAAGGGTTTCAGTGATTTGGCCCAAGTGGAGCTACATCTTCCAAACACATGTGGCATCCTGAAGTGGGGAGAAGCCCCAACTCCCTGCACCATGGTCTACACACAGGGCAGACATGGTATAGAAAGTCCAGAGAAGTAGATCCAGAGCACAGACTTCCCCTCTCCAATCTCAGTTTCTCTCTGGAAAATGAGGGTAATAATAATGCCTAGTTCATGTGTACTTCTGAGAATTACAGAAGAAAGGGAGAATTAGGGGCACCTGGGTGGCTCAGTGGGTTAAAGCCTCTGCCTTCAGCTCAGGTCATGGTCTCAGGGTCCTGGGATCGAACCCCACATCGGGCTCTCTGCTCAGCAGGGAGCCTGCTTCCACCTCTCTATCTGCCTGCCTCTCTGCCTACTTGTGATCTCTGCCTGTCAAATAAATAAATAAAATCTTAAAAAGAAAGAAAGAAAGAAAGAGAATTAACTCTCTTGAGATCCTTCACTGCTGGGCATTACACGAGGTGTTTTACACATACTAACTCATCTTTTTCTCACAACAGCCACATGAGGTAGGACTATTCTTAGTCCCATTTTACAGACAGGAACACAGAGGCATAAAGGACTGGAAGGTCTTGTGCACAGCCCTGCCAGAGTCAGCGCACAGAGATAACACACACACAAGAGCACTTCAGAGACGCTATATTGAGAAGATGGCTACTGCTAGGATTAGGATTTTGCATACCACAGACTGACCAGGCTGCACGAGGGCAGCAGGCACTTGCACCTCCAGCAGGACACAGCGGGCGGTAGGGTAGGCCTGGAAGGAGAGCACCACCTGGGCCTGGAGAAAGGCTGTGAGCAATGGGGTGGGGCACTGGTCAGGCTCCAGGGCCTCCGGCCAGGCCCTGGCTAGGGGCGGTTGGGCCAGCCAGGTTCCCCTCACCGTTCCTAGGCTCCTCGAGCTCCAGATCAGCGGCTCTTCCAGACCTGTCCTCATCTTTAGGTTCTTCCCAGTGCCCTGGAATCACCCAAGAACAAGGCCTAGGTCAGGCCCAGGCTCTGGGCTGGCTTTGGGCTTGGCTTCCCTCCTGAAGGCTGAGAAGCAGGGGCCAGGCCTGGGGCCGGGGTTGGGGTGACGGAGACAGGGAGACCAGGCTGACCCGGAGGTCCTTTGGCCGGTGTTCTCCAGGTGAACACTAAGGATGCACAGGACTGCTTGGCGGACTCCCCAAGCCTTGTGCCCATCCCAGACATGCTGACATGTGCACATACAGCTAGGGGATGAAATGCTCACCATGCACAGCCAGATGGATGGCGACACGCACACAGAGGTCACAGTCAGTCTCCTGGTGGCACCTCAGCACCAGCTCTGTCTGCAGGCGTGTGGGCACCAGCACAGGGCCCGGGGCGGACACAATGCTCCCGGGCAGGCAGAGCACGTCACCATCTGTGCATCAAGGGTCAGGGGGAGCTAAAGCTGTTCATAATCCAGAGTTTAGTTGCACCTGACACCCCCAGAGGGCCAAGAAGCTTTGGGTTCTTCCTGGGCTAGGGGTGGGTGGTCAGGGCAGGGAATTGGAACATCTCCCCTCCCTTCTGCCAACCTGAGCAGTTCTTTTCTTTCTAAAAGTAGGGCTACTCACCCCAGAGATGGCAGGAAAGGCCCTAGAAAGGAGGGAAAGATGAATCAGAGTTTATGCCACCGAACCTAGCCATTTTTCCCCTGCCTGATAACCCTGGCCAACCTTCTGGGGCTCCCCATTCAAGCCCCTCCCAGGAGAAGACAAACCCAGCTCTTGCCCCCTCCCCGTTCTTCTCTTATCCCATCAGCACCAGACAAACCAGCCAGGGCAGTTCTGGTGACAGTGACAGGAGCCAGGCCAGGGCCTCCGATAGGCGGCAGACCGAATCCTGAGCTTGCCCCCAACCCTCCCATTACCCCAGACTTACCGGAGAGCAGCGGGCAGTGTCCTGAGGCCCCATAAGCTTCTCTAAAGAGAGGACCATGGGGCTTCGGCCCAGTGCCAAGGACAACAGGAACCAAGGCACAGGCATCTTCCATGTACCAGGAGGCACCAAGGCCCAAGGCCCTATCCTGCCCCCCCAAGGGGGGGGCAGACACCGTACCTCCGTTCCTAATCAGCCCCAAGCTTGTGGGCACTAGGCGCCAGAATCCCTCTTCAGCCTGGGGTCCCAAGTGCTGTCTTGAGCACTCCCTCTCCTGGGAGCCCTGAATCCTGTCCCAGGCCAGCCGGGAGTGCTTTCCTTTCGGTTTGGCTCCCGGCAGGCTGCTGACTGTTCCCGCCCCGCCCTGTCCCTCCCACCAACACCAGGCCTGGGAGCCAGCAGCCTTGGACTGGGGTGGTTGCCTCCTCTCTTCTCCCTCTCTCGTCCTCCTCCTTCTCTGCTGACACCTGGCTGGGAGGGGCCCCTGAAGAGGGTGGTGGCATCACCGCTGAGTAAGGGAGCGTTACTCACCCTGGGAGTCCCTAAGAAAGAGGGCCTGGGCAATACACGGGCATCTCCACTTCCCATGTGAATCTGGGATTTTGCTGCCCCTTACGTCCCCTCATACAGGGCACCCCTTGTCCCTTCACACATCTGCCTTGAGACTCAGTGACCCTTTGTGGGGCAGGAGCTCTAAAGGGAGGGACAAAGGGCATCAGAAAGTGGGCTTTTCACCCCTTCCTGGCCTCTGCTCAAGGGTGGGAAGGAACTCAGGACTCAGAGGCAGGAAGACAGGGGCCCCATTTGTGCTGTTGCCATGTTGCATGATAGATGGAGCTTTCTGAACCTGTTCACAGTAAGGATTAAGATTTCCAGGTCCTGGGGCACTTGGGTGGCTCAGTCATTAAGCATCTGGCTTCAGCTCAGGTCGTGATCCAGGGTCCTGGAATCAGGCCCCACATCAGGCTCCCTGCTCAGTGGGAAGCCTGCTTCTCCCTCTCCCACTTCCCCTGCTTGCGTTCCCTCTCTCACTGTGTGTGTGCGTGTGTGTCTCTCTCTGTCAAACAAATAAAATTAATAAAATTAAAACAAACAAAAAAAGATTTCCAGGTCCTCTTTTGGCTTTCAGAGGCTTTGCTTGTGAGAATGTGAAGGATATGGTTGTGGGTATGGACATGGAAGATCTGGGCCCACAAATGATGCATAACAACCCCCAGGCAGGGCTGTGTTGACCCCTCCTCCAACTCAGTATCCTGGGCACCCTAGAGAAGCACACCATGTCTCTTAGCTTATCCATTATGTTTGCCTTTATTAATCTTCTTTTGATCTTGGTTTCTACTGTCCCATCTTTGCCCTGGACACCCAAGGCCAAAACCTCTTTCCCTGGGTCAGGCGCCCTCCCTTCCTCCCTCCATCCTCTGGACAGGGCTCCCTTCTGGGAAAGCAGTATCCCTGCCTCAGAAAGGGTTTTTCTCCACTCCCCCCACCCCGCAAAAGAGTTACCCCTTGCTCAGAATTGGCATGGCTCCTGCCTCCTCTACCTCTGTCCCACACCTCTCCAGCCTGGACTGGAGCATGTGCAGACTGCTCTTTCTGCAATTTTGAAGAAAAGAAGTGTGAGGAGTTCCCCACCCCCAACAGAACTGGGGTACTGGAGCCCTCATTAAACAGCGACTCTCCCTGCTGGTTCCTAAAGGGTAAACACGAGGAAGAAGCCAGACGCTTAAGGAAGGGGCTGGGACAGAGAGGGAGGTGTCCTACTCCCAGGCCAGCAAACAAAGCAGTAAGAATTTTTGGCCAGTAGTCCTGAGGAAGCACCCCAAGGGTTCTAGGGTTGAAGGCTCATTCAGGGGTTCCAGCCAGTACCCCTATGCCTGTCTCTGCTCAGCCTCGGTGGGCAAAATTTGGCGGCCTCGAGTTCCAGCCGGTGGCACAGCTCCAGGCGACCCCGCAGGCACCGCCGATTCCCGAGGAGGCCTCCGCTGGCGGCTTCGGTGGAAGTCTGCGCGTCTAGAGCCCGCAGTAGGCGTGGCAGGTCGCGCAGGAGGCGGTAGCGTGGCAGGTCGCGCAGGGGTGGGGGAATGTCACCCTTGGCACAGAGGCGACTGAAGTAAGCAAGCAGCAGCAGCGGGCGCGGGGCGGCGCGGAGCAGGGCGCGCAGGGGTGCGGAGTGGGGATCCCGGCCTTGGGCTGGACTGGGGCCGGCACTGCTCCACAGAAGCAGCACGGTGCCCCGCTCCTGCGCGACGCGCGCCCGTGCAGCCCACAGCCACGGCAGCGGGCCCACGCGCGCCACGCGCGTCCCCTCCCACAGGTCCACGATCACGTCGCGCCCGCCGCCCAGCGATGCACGCAGCAGTTCAGCCAGCGCTCCCACCAGGCGCCGCTGCGCCTCCGAGTCGGCCACGTGCAGGAGCAACACCGGCCGCGCTCGGCCAGGGCCTGCGGAGGGGGCGGGAGGGAGTAGCAGGTGAAAGGGTGGGCCACTAACGGAGAGCCCAGCAACTTCCCCTCCCCTATTACACCCTGACTCTCCTTTTCCCTGCCTTGGGGCTAACTCATCGAGTGCCCCACCTGGTTCCTTATCTGCACTGGGGGTAAGTACTTAAGGCAACTTTAGCCTATAGGGTGTCATTGGGCTAATTAGATAAAAACACCCGGGAAGGGGTCAGGTCTAGGGCGCCAGGTTTGGCAGGTGCAGCGCAGGCTGGATTTCCGCCCCACCGGTCTCTTCCCAGAGACCACTAACAGTGAACCATCTGCACAGAGGGACCTTTGCTCTGCCTTAACCATTCCTGACCACTAGGGGGCCTGAGGCTCACCACTTTGGGTAGCAGAGAACTCCGCGCACCAAGAGGGCCATGGCTCTTCTGGAAGGGAGCCTAGGCAAGCGAAGGGTGGGGGGCAACTAGCTTAGGCTCTGTGCAGATGGTAATCTGAATCCTCAGGTTACCCCAGAGTGAGCTTACCTGACAGTGGACGCCGGCGGCGGATGAAGACCAGAACAATGCCCAATAGGGTGGTGAGCGCCAGCAGTGCCAGTATCAAGAGCCCCAGGTGTCTATGAGAGACTGAGTAAAGCAGAGTGAGGCCAAGCCAGGCTCCTCAGTGCCCAACCTTCTCCCAACCCCACCCCTTCTCTCCCAAGAACTCACCATCTGGACACAAGAGGTGCTTCCAGGAAAACTGAACATCTGACCTCCACACCTGAGGGCAGAGAGCACCCCACCCCTGTGAGCCAGGGTAGCCCCTTCTCCCAGGGGAAGCTGAATAGGGCAAGAGAAGGGTATAGGGAATTTCTGCAGCACAGGGTTTGTGTTTGCTCCAACTGTGGTTGGGCAGGCAATAGGTCAAGAGTGGCAACCCAAAAAATAAACTTGAAGCTGGCCAGAGCATCCAGGAGGACCAGGAGGGCAGAGGCCCTGAATGAAATAATCAGGTGCCATGGAGCTCAAGCCCACTGTCACCATGCCTGAATGATTCTTCCCAGGAGAAGGCAGAAATCAGCTTTTTAAAATATGACTTCTCCAGTATTTAAATGGTAGCAACTCATTCCAATTTCAAATACCAGGCTGCCCAAACCAAACATTTTTGCAGACTGCATTTGCCCCATGAGCTCCCTGTAGAGTAGATGCTAGGGGAGTATGTACAGAGTGAGGGCAGGACTCCTTACCAGGACACAGCTCCCTGGCTTCAGGAAGGGAATGATGAGCTCTAGTGTCACTGGGTTTGAGCCCTGAATCTGTGGGAACAAAGAGCAGAATGTCTCCATAGTGTCAAATCTGGCTCTGTCCAGTCTGAGTCTTTGCCCACACTCTTCTTCCTTTCTACCCCCCACCCCCACCCCACAGATATCCTACCCAGGATTAAGGCCACTACTGACAAAAAAAAAGTCTCCTGGGATGCCTGGGTGGCTTATTTGGTTAAGCGTCTGCCTTTCCCTCAGGTCATGATCCCAAAGTCCTAGGATCGAGTCCCGCATCAGGCTCCTTGCTCAGAGGGGAGTCTGTTTCTCTCTCTGTCCGCTGCTCCCCCTGCTTGTGCTCTCTTTCTCTCTCTCTCTGACAAATTTTAGAAATCTTAAAAAAAAAAAAAAAAAAAAAAAAAAGAAGTCTTCCTCCTGCTTCATTCTCAAGCATCCCACTGATTATTCCCAGAGCGGAACTGTTGCACAGATACACATTAATCAGGCAATCAGGCACTCATCAACAAACGTGCTCTGGGTGTCTACTTTGTGTCAAGCTCTGAGGAAAGAAGACACAGATGTTGTCTCTGTCCTCCAGAAGCTCATAAACCAAGGAACCTAACTATATAACCTGCCTCTCTTCTCTGTCTCACACATCCGAAGGGATGGCTTGTCCACTGGAAAGAACCCAAGTTGTGAAGTGACCACAGCTAAAACCAGGCTTAACTAGTGCCTTTGTGGTTCCTAGCTGTATGATCTTTGCATAGGGATAGGTTACCTCCCTTCCTGACTCTCAGTTTCTTCATTTGTACACGAGGACTAATAATCTTTCTTTTACTGGGTTATTGAGAGCATCCCATGGAAATATGCATGTTAACACCCCCTACAGTACATGGTGCCAGGTGAATTCCTTCAGTAGTAGTAGTTATTATTACACTGTGGACTCCTTAGGAGAAGACACTGTGTTATATACTTTTCTTGTATCTCCCAGGGCCCAGTACAGGGTAGGCACAGAGTAGGGATTCAAGAAATGCATGCTAAATTGGACAGAATTGATTGCCATCTGTATATAGGCAGAATACAGCTCCACCCTATGTTCTGGGTGTTGGTTAGGGAATTGACCAGCATCTCCATCCTTCTGGAACTCCCTCTATCTCCAACGCCCATACCACCCCTGTCCCAGACCCCATTCTTCAGCCAGCTGTCAGCACCCGCTGACACAGTGATGCTCAAATCATGGCTGAACTCAATGAAGGTGGTGTTTCCCCAGCTCACAGAAACAAATGAGTCCATGGATTTAGCTATCAATTTTAGGTTATCCCATGGGACTTGGTCTTAAATCTTAAGCATGGCTTGGTATTAAATTTTAAACATTTTCTTTTAAAGTGTAATGTTCCTCCAGGAAGCTCCCAGCTATCTTTTTTTTTTTTTCTTTTAAGATTTTATTAATTATTTGACAGAGAGAGAGGGAACACAAGCAGAGGGGTGGGAGAGGGAGAAGCAGGATTCCCGCTGAGCAGGGAGCCTGATGTGGGGCTCGATCCCAGGACCCTGGTAATATGACCTGAGCCGAAGGCAGACACCCAACGACTGAGCCACCCAGGTGCCCCAAATTTTAAACATTTGTTACCACCTCTATGCTTGCGAGCCCTCATAGAATGCAAGACAAATAAGCAAGCTACAAGTGAGTGTTTAAGAATTGGAAGGAGCTACTCATGCTTAGTCAGATTGGTGCTATGGTTTGATGGACATATATGATTGTGGTTTTTATATCAGATACACAGAAGAGAGTCTTCTTGTCAGACTGTTCCTAGTTCACATAATAAAGTTAAATCTGTCAGTAGTTCACAGTATTCTGTGAAGAGTTCCTCAGCTTCTAGGGGCTCTGCCTCCTAAGATAGGGAACGTCTGCCAAGTGCCTTGTGGAGACAAACAGGGGTAGAGAACAGCTGGGTCCGAGAGAGGGCCTTGGTATAAAATGTGGCAGCAGACCGAGTGGTCAGAGGACAGCTGGATGTGGGAACGCTGGTCTCTTGCCACTTTATCTGGGGTAAGCTCAGAAACTAAAAGGATTAGAAACTGCTCCATGAACCCTCCACTGACTGAAGAACCAGCTGAACAAAGACTGGTCAAGTAAATAAATAGCCAGATGATGTAAGTTAGAGATTTGTCTGCCTCCACTTGCTGTGCTCTGAGCAACAAGACGGTGGAGGTGGGGGGGAGAGGGTTGGAGCCCTGGCTGGGCCATACCTGGCTGATGCTGTACACAGGGGGCACCAAGCTGTCCTGCCCCAAGCTTGGGTGGCTCCAGGCAGCACTGAAGGTGGCGTGTATCCTGGAGGAGATGTGAAGGACCAGCTGCTGGCCCTGGGTATCCATGCTCACATTCCAGGATGGGGCTACCAGGGTGGGAAAGGGTATCATGGGAGACATTCTGTTTGCAGGAGGCGATAGGATTTGGGTTGTGGTTGTCAGAGAAGTCAGAACAGGGCTTGAGCCTGGTTTGGTCCCAGTTGGGTAAGGGTTCAGTGGTGGAAGGGCGTCCCAGCCAGGGTCACTTATCAGCTCACCCGTCTGGTGGGGGCATTCAACATGGCTGCTATTTCCAAATGAGAACTGAGAAATCCAAGAATGGTAAGTCAGCAAGCTCCAGGGACCATCCATACCCCTCCCCATCCACTGTCCCCCACGCTTGTACCTTGAAGCAAAGCTGGGGATGCAGGTCTATTCCCTCCAAGACATACCACTGTGGTAGGAGAAGAGAGTTAGTCAGGGAGCAGGGCTCTGGGCCCCAGCCCTGCCTGCTCAAGTCCAGGGGCGGGGGGTGGCGGGCTCACCCCCTCTGACTCTCGAGCCGTGGCATTGGGGAGGTCTTCACAGAGGGTATTCCAGCCCCACTTCTGGCAGAGGGAGGCCTCCAGCTTCAGTGGGCAGCGGAGGGTCAGGGCCATGATCATCTGACTGTGCTGGCTGTAGTCGGTAAAGTGCACTGACTTCCAGAAGTCTGAGCCATCTGGGCATGCGGCAGGCAGGGGCAGAGAATGAGGCCCGCTGAGGCCTGGGCCCTGCTTTGGCCTCAGCCTCGCTTTGTATCCCCATCCCTGGGGGCACCGGGGGATGACTTTATGAAGATACCCAGCACATTTGCTGGCGTGTCTAGGTGATCCTATAAATAAGCATGCCTTCTCCAGACCTTTTATGACCATTTCCACTTCGCTGTCTCATCTCCTGCCTGTGCCTCCATTCTGACCAGTTCTCTGCTGCTCCCCAAACTAAAAATCTGCAGATCTTTGCTTAGGTTCCTCTCAGAACCAGGGATGTTCCCCTCGCTACTCTCCTTTTGAAATACTGTCCCTTTTCTCAGCCCAGCTCAGGTGTCCCCTCCTGTAAGAGACCCTATGATCTGACAGACTTCATGGGCTTCTCCCTTTCCTGAGTTTATGGCCTATAGCCTAGCCCACCGTTCTAAAGGTGCCCTGGACTTTGGGCTGCTTTGCACTATCCATTTGCTGTGTTTCAGGGTCCTGTCTCTTTGATTTGGGGATGACAACATGCATACAGCATTTCAGACATCACCAGCCACTTTCACATATAATATTGAATGTAAGTCTCATCCACAGTTGGAAAGGAAGGCTGGGCAAGTATCACTACTTTGCTGATGAAGAAATTAAGGTTCAGAGAATAAAAAGTGAGATGGGACCTCAGGACTTCAGGCCCATCCTCTTAGGACACTACCTCTTGGGTCTCCCGCTTCTGAACCTCTCACAGTGCCTAGCACCATGTTTAATACTCTGATTTGTTGGGAGGTGAATGGTAGATACACTAACCCTTTCCCGCTACCAACTCCAGGGAAAGTGCCTGCATGCCTTCTGGGGTCTTCCTCCACAACATAGGTGTGAATTGTGTGTGTGTGTATGTGTGTGGTGTGTGTGTGTGTGTAAGACACTGAGGGCTATGAATGCACATATGCAGCACTCACAGGCTTCAGGCCAGTTCTGGAAGGGACATTTTTTGCGCCTCACGGTGTCCTCTTGCAGGTAGGATACCTGGGGGGAAAATCGAACAGTCAGGAAGGGTCATAGGAACGGCTTCTCCTCTATCACTCAGACATGGAACTCCTGGCTTGACCTTGCCCTGATGCCAGCTGCCCGAGCTGGGGCGGGGCATGGAGGAGAGGAATCAGTGAAGGGTATGGGCAAGGGTCGGTGGGGTATGACCAGAGTCTAGGAGCAAGGTCACACCCGGGGAAGCTGAGTCCTCTTCTCCCTGGAGAGGAGAACCTATGTTCCCCCCAGAAAAAGGGGAAGTTCACATTCCTCCACTTTTAACTTTCCTGACTTCCCAAAGAATGCCCTGCACAGACCCCTCCCTCTGGACCACCCAAATAGGGATTGTCCACCCCAGCAGCTGCTCCCTGCCCCACGTGTCCTTCTGTACCTCCCCTTTTGCCTCCTCCTGGTCGACAAGGTCCCCTGCATTTTCTGTCTAGTCCAAAGAAGTCTTAATGCTAGGCACCTCGGCTTTGTAAGGAGCAGAGAACTGCCAGGGCAGGTTCATGATGACAAGACTTTTGAAGCCATATGGAACCTGCCAGTGGCCCCACATGCCCTCGTCATGATTGCTCAGAACACACAGTAAAGGTAACTGTGTGTTCCGTTACTGTGCGCTAAGGCCAGTCTGAACCTAGAAAAGCTGGGTTTAGTTGGACTGAGGTGGGAATCACCCCTCCGCCCCCCAAAATACCTCCTGTTCGGCAGGACGCTTCCGTCTCTGGCCCAGCACGTGGCTCACAGTCAAGCTGGCAACCATCTTCCCAAGCATCTCGTCAACACTCAGTCTTTTTAAGACCTGGCTCACTAAAGATACACTTGACCAACTGTGCCTCTGGGAGGCCTATAAGTGGAGCCGGGGACAACCCAGACCTTTCCTCTGCTCACCTCTATGCACAGACAGGGCAGAAAGAATTCATAAGGCAGGTCTACAGTGTGGCCTCCAGACACAATTTTCTGTTGACAAAGCAGCAAAAGGAGAGAAAAAATGCCTGAGAAAGAGTTTAGGCACCCTGGACAAGGGCAGTAAAAAGTGGAAACCTTGGCCAACACACCCTGTTTTTCCTCTTATCTGAGACTTACTTCTTCCACTGCGAAATTTCCTTTTGGGGTGGTGGGTTGTCCCTGCTCTATAGTCTATTTGATCTAGGTGTCTCAATATATGAGGTGGGAACAGGGAGGAAATAAGGAGAGGATTAAACATTTTTGGAGCCTCTGCTGTATGCCAGGGAGGGTGCTAGGTGCTAGAAGCATTAACTCAATGAACTGAACACTAGCATCACAGTGATCTTCATTTGAGAAATGAAGAGAGCTGAGGCCCTCAGAGGTACAGCTTCAGTCCCATAAATGGTACCAACCGCACATCAGGGCATCGACAGCAACTGGAGGTTGAAGGAGGATATGAGGCCCGGCCTGAGGAAATGGGGAACATCTCATTCTCTGAGGGGCAGCAGCAAAAGGAGGGAGATGGAAGGGTACCAAGAAAGATGTAACCACTTCTTGGAGGGAACTGAAAAGCCTTCTTAATGCAACCTGAATCTCGCTGAGAGTCTTCTTGCTGGGGGTATATGCTGTATTCATTTCTCTGCTGGGCATTCATGGTTGCTCCAAGTCTCTATTTGTCCTTTGCCTTCCTCTCCGCCCAGCTGACAGGGACCCCTGCACTTTCTGTCTAATCCAAAGAAGGCTTAAATGCTTGGTACTTCAGACTTGTAGGGAGGTCCTAGACAATGACTATCCCTCTCCGGGCCTCAGTCTCCCCATGTATACAATGGGGCGATCTTTTTTGCTCCAGAACTATGTGATCTGGCTTTTTGAAGGGAGACAATATTCCATACCTGCGTGTCGAAGGGACTGCTCAGCTCCTCACATTCTAGTACCCACTGGTGACAAAGACGCACGCTGACCTCAGGTCCTGGAGGAATGGTCACTTGAATAGTCCGTGCCTCAGGCAGCAAATCAAAGGAGAACTCAGGCCCTGGGGAGAAGGGGGACCCCTTGTCTCTTGGCTTGGGCACATGCACCAATACTTGGCTGCACCCATCTCTGGTCACACCCCACGCTTACCTTCATGCCTTTGTGAGCTGGGTCTGGGGAGAACTTCCAATGCCTTCGGATCTGAAGGTTGGGCTCTTTTAGTGCGCAACCCCTTGTGAGAGATGTCTGGGGAGGGGACAGCGATGTGATGACCCTTCCCAGACAGGCAACAGCCACTCAGCAGCTTCCTCTGTAGGCAGAGAACATGGTTGGCCTTGGGCCAGGAATCAGGCTTTTGTTGCTGCTTCTGGAACCTGGGGCCCCACAGGCAAGTCATTCAATCTTTAAGCCTTGGTTTCCCTAAGTGTGTAATGGACAAAACAGTCCACTTCATCACCAGGCTTTCTATCTTTCGTTCACCACGTGACTAGAGTACAAAGGAGAGGAACAAAGGCTAGGAACAAAAGCGCTGTGGGGAGTAGGGCAGAGCTGGAAAAGGCAGGGGGAGTACCTGAGCAGATGCTGGCATCTTGTGTCTCCTACAGAACTGGAACTTACATGACTTTTTGTATTTCTGCACCAGGAGGTGGAACCAGCCCCCCTGGAGGCCTGTGCAGGAAAGGACATATTTACTATCCAACCCTTCACTGCCCCTCTGCTGCCTGGAAATGTGGCCTGATTTTAGATAGTAAGTCATTTCAAATCATGGAGGGTAATTGTATCAAGCTTTTTTAGTCCTGAAAGTTATGAAATAGTCAAAAAGGATTAATTTCTTAAGTAGATAAAAAGTCATACATACATATATATGTATATATATATATATATATATATATGCAAAAATATCCATTGTAGCATTATTTAAAACAGTGAAAAATTAGAAACTGAATTCTTAAGTAGTGTTTGGGCATTTAGTAAGTGCTGGGCACTGAACTAGCCAATGAAAATACAGAGAATAAGAAAGATCTTACTTTGCAAATAGAAGGTAGTACTAGTAAACTCGCAGAACTAGAACAATTTAATCTCAAGCATTGGTACCCGTGGAAAGGAGAAACACCTTCACAAAATGATACAACTGAGCCTTAAGCATCAGCTGTGGCATGCTATTTTAGGATGACCTATCTCTATGGAGGTTGACAATAGGAGAGACATGATTAGTCCCACCTTCCTCAGCCTGGGCACCCCCAAACACCCTAATTCACATCTCCACTGAGAACAGCCCAAAGGGCTCTCTCTCATACCTGGAGGATCGGACACCAGATGCAGGCACAAATCGCGGCAGAGCCAGAGCTGAGCACACTCAGGCCTTGGGGACACAGCAAGGGCCAGCTGGGTATGGCCAGGAATATGGGCAGAACTTCCTGGTAAAGATAAAAAGTTAATCACACGGTAGGGTCCCGAGCAGCCCCTCCTGCCTCAGACAAGGTGGACTGGAGGCTGAGATGTGCAGCTTTGGGCAATTTATGGACTTCTCTCTAAGCCTCAGCTTCCTCGTTCATAAAGTAGGACTGTTGTCAAGATCAGGTGAGATAACGTGTGGGAAAATGATCCATAAACCAGATACTATTAGATATGAAAGATCGTTGTTTTGGCACTGACAGGAGGGAGGGAATAGTTAAGGTGAGTGCCTAGAGGTTATCCTGCGTCTCTCCTTTAATCCTCCCACAGCTCAGGGGCAGCGGCTTTCATCCTACAATCATTTCTACCACCCTTCTCTAGCCCTTAGAAACTGCCCCTCAGAAACAGGGAGTCAGAGGGGCTAAAGGCACTGCCTGTGGCCACATGTGAAGTATGTGGTGGAATTGCAATGCAAATCCAGGCTTGCCTTGATTCTAAATCCTGTGTTTTCTCCTTGATACACTAACTTCCCAAGTTGGGAGACAAAAATTTGAATGGAAAGCTCCCTAGGGATCTGGAACAAAAGGGACACAGAAGAGAAGCAGGGCAGGGAATGAGACTCACCAGTGGGAGTGTCTTCCTGAAGACAAGTGCCCAGCAGGGGCAAGAAAGAAGAGAAGAATTATTAGTAGGGATTCCTATGGTGGGCCAGGGGAGCATTCTCCCTGGGGTCTTTGACTCAAATCACCTAATTCCAAGGCCCATATCCCAATAGCCCATCCATTCTGGCTCTTGTCTTCCCAGCTCAATCCTGCCCAGGTCCTCAGCACTCCAGAACCTTGGCTACCCCTGCAAGACATATAGAGGACACACTGGGGCTGCAAGCAAGGCCTAGGGACTTGGGAGACATGAGAGGACAGGCAGAAAAGTGGGGAACTTTACCAGCCTGTGGCAGGGAGAAGTCCCTACTGGGCAGCCGCAGCATTACCTTACCATGTGGGAGGCCAGCAGACAGTGCGTGCTCCAGCGGGGCAGGTAGGGGCAGCCAATCCTGGCGGAGGCAGAGAGCCCAATGAACAGCAGGAGGAGAAGCAGGAGTGGAGCTGCCAATCTGGGGCTCCCCATGGGCTTCCGTGGGGTCAGAGCACCCAGACCATGGCTGCACAGTCTGAAGGTGGGCAGCAGGCCCTTGCTGTGCAGCCCCAGGGAGTGCAGGGAGCCAGAGTCTTCGCCCCTGCCAGCCCCTGCCCCGCCCTGCCCCAAAGCTCCTCCTCGATCCTAGATCCTAACCAGCCAGCCAGACCACATTCCTTCTCCTAGCGGAGGGACAGAAGGACAGTTGCTGCAACCCCCCTGCCACCCCCTCGCCCCCAGAAAACCCTACTGCTCCCCTGGAGGGCAAGGGGCTCCTGCTCTGGCAGAGAAATAACAGGAAAGAGGCCAGCGCAGGGTTAAGGGGATGGAGGGCTGTCCCCACTTCTTAACCCCTCCTACTCCTGCAACACCCTGCAGATTTGACTCACCCACTAATGCTCTTGGACTTGGAGCTGACTTGGAGATGTGCTTTATCCCCTCACTTAGAGAATTAACAACTATTAAGCACTATTCTGCAATAGGGTCTGGAGACAGAGGTGACTGAGGCACCATTTAGAGTTGAACAGAACAACAGTCACTGTAGGATGCACGTGAACCTCACATGCCCCCATATACATACTACTCCCCACCTAGCTGACCCTCAACACTATATAGCCCAGCTTTCTCTCCCCAGCCAGCTCTTCTCGACAAAGGGCTCCATGCCAAAGGGGTCTCCAGTTTCAAGGATCCTCTAATCAGTACAGTCTGCTCAGGAAGCCCCAGAGCGCATAGCTGAGCCCTGGAGCCGAAGGAGCAGGCCCCACGCACTGACCTGGTTTCCTGTGGTTTCCGATGCTGACGAGGCTCCAGGCTTTGTGGGGACCCTGCCCATCATCCCACAGCTTCCTCCTGCTCATGGAGCATTTGAGCTGCTTCAGTCCTTAACTTGGTGACACACATAGAAAGCAAGTTTGGGGCACACCGAAGGGATCAAGTCATCTTGATATTGTTATTGTCCCTCTGCACCTTTCAGCAGCCTGATCCTAGCCTCCTTGCAGCCAATTCTAGGTCCACTGTCTGAAGACCCATCCGACCCATAATCCTAAAAATACGCTCAAGCTTTTGAGTTTTGCCTATACTTTACGTTCTCCAATGCCTAGCCATTGATTTTAAGAAATAGGTGGTTTTGTAATTGAATAACTAAATAATGATACATTTCATTTAAGCAGCAGTTTACCTGCTTCACATTTTACAAGCACTTCCGTATTTGATCTACCTAATCATCTCATGAGACAGGTAAGTGCGAATTATTTTCATTTCGTAAAGAGAGAAATAGGGAAAGAGAAAGAAGAGTGATTCCATCAAAGGGCTCTAGACCAGGGAGCTCCAATTTGCCACTTCTCATAATTCATTCCTCTTTCTACCAGCCTATGGTTTCTCTTCCCACTGCCTCATCTCCTTCTACTCTTGGAGACCCAAAAGGGTTTGCCTGGCACAGTCTTGGGTTTTGGCCTAGGAACCCATCACTGCAAAAACAGATCAGTAAGATACGAAGGAAGCCAAGGGTGGGGTGGCCATATTAAAGATAGGTTAGGGAGTTCTTCCCCCCAATTTTTACCTAGCTTACAGTGGTTTAGATCTATATAAATAATGCATTTTCCAATGCTGAGGGCATGAAGTGAGAAGCTTGGTTCCATTCTAAAATACTTCTATTTTTTCTTTTCTTTTTTTTAAAGATTTCATCCTTCTATTTGAGAGAGAGAGGGAGAGGGAAAGAGGGGAGAGAGCACAAGCAGGGGTGAAGGGGCAGAGGGAGAGGGACCAGGCTCCACACTGAGCAGGGAGCCAGCATGGGGCTCAATCCCAGGACCCTGGGATCATGACCCAAGCCAAAGGCAGATGCTTAACCAACTGCGCCACCCAGGCATCCCTAGAATACTTCTATTTCTTGACCTCTTATATTTTCTGATCTATCATAGTGAAAATATTTCCTTAATTGCTCCCTGACCCTGAGGCTAAGATATGGTAGGAGAAGAAGAAAAGAAGTAAAAGGACCCACATTCACACATACAAAAGAAAAAAAAATAGAAAGGGAAGAAAATGACAGCATAGAAAAAGAAAAAGAATTAAGGTGGGGAAGAAAGGGGGAAAGAACAGAGAAAAGAAGGTTGTGTTTTATTTATTGTCTTGCTGGTTTGCCTATTGATTGTGGAGCCTAAAAAAAGATTTAGGGTAGGGAGCACTGCAGGCAAACTCAAGCACATCTAGTGAAGAGTAGGGAATCAGTTCAAGATTTGCTAAACTCTTACTATCAGACTCGAGGCCATATGATTTGCCTACATTATCTCATTTTATTAGTACTACAACCCTTGAAGTCTTTTTAAACCATTTTATAGACTTGAACACACTAGGAAGATTAAGTAACTTGTCCAAGCACAAAAATGGAGATCTGGGTCTCACCACCATGTCTTTCTGCCAGAATATACTGCTTGGGAAGATCTGTGAGAAGTTAAGGTGTTTATGGGCTCTGGGATCCACAGAATTACTAGATTTAGCAGTGCAATGTAGTTGGTAGGGTTAACAGTATGAAGGAAGAATTTGGAATAGTTGGAAAGAACAAAGGGAAAGTAGGTCTTATGACAGTGAGTTAGTGGTTCAGACTTCCAGACTAGTAGGGATTGTTTGGCAAGAGTCAACAGGGGAGGAGTAACTGTGGCTGGAATTCAAGGTAGCCAACTGGAGTAAAAGCCAACTGCAGCACAGAGGCCCTGTCTTCTTAGAAGACAGCTGAAGCCTGTCTTACCTGTGGTTTGTGTCTAAATGAGCTAACCCAGACTTCATGCTCTAATAACCTTTACTTGGGGACTAACCCAGGAGCCAGGAAATTGTGGCAGGCCCCTGCACATGCTCAGATAGAGAGCACACTGTGGGGGCCTTGGACAGCTGTTTTTCTTGAGCCTTCCCCCTTACATGGACTCTGGTCAGACCACGCACCAGCATCTCCAGGCTCTTTCTATAATGGCTGATTCTGAAAGTCTCTTGGGGCCACAGCGCCTACTGTTAGGGCACCTTAGGCAGGAAGGGCCAACGCATTAGACCAGTGTAAACCAAGAATGGATGGGTGTTCCTTCCTTACTTCTGCTCTCCCAGAAGGGATCAACCTCCAGAATTCCAAGGCAAGAGATTATGCTTAAGAGATAGGGACTCCCAGGGGTGCCTGGGTGGCTCAGTGGGTTAAAGCCTCTGCCTTCGGCTCAGGTCATGATCCTAGGGTCCTGGGATTGAGCCCCACATCGGACTCTCTGCTCAGCGGGGAGACTGCTTCCCCCCCTCTCTCTCTGCCTGCCTCTCTACCTACTTGTGACCTCTGTCAAATAAATAAAATCTTAAAAAAAAATCAGAGATCTTGCTCAAGGCAAAAGGCAGAATTCCAACCTAAGTCAGTCTAGGATAAGAAGCTGTATTCATTCCACTATGCCACACTGTCTTTCTCATAGACTAGATGCTCTCTTAAGGGTCCCTCCAATGCCTATAGCCTAGATCTGCAAACATGAGGAAATAGCCATTTCTCCCATTTATATAGTGTTACATAATTCACAAAGCACCTTCGTAATTCTTCGCCTTATTTGATCTTCAAAACAGTCCTGTGAAATAGGCAGGGTTGATTTTAGCCATATGATTAGGTGTGCTGGTACTCGAACCCATCTTCTACCATCCAAATACAGTGCTCTTCCCACTAAATCAAGATTTCATTCAAAGGAGATCTTGTTTGCTACAACCATGAGGCAGGAGAAAAATGATTTGAAAAGCAGAACCCCAATAACCCAAAAAGTAGAAAATGAAAATAAACCAAATGGCTTTCTTTTTCATTGACAGTAATTTCCATAATGGGTCTTTTTTTTTTTAAGATTTTATTTATTTATTTGACAGAGATCACAAGTAGGCAGAGAAGCAGGCAGAGAGAGAGGAGGAAGCAGGCTCCCTGCTAGCTGAGAGCCCGATGCGGGGCTCAATCCCAGGACCCTGGGAACCGAAGGCAGAGGCTTTAACCCATTGAGCCACCCAGGTGCCCCCCATAATGGGTTTTTAAAAGCACTCTAAGTCTGTGAAGTATCATTCCAATTATCAAAGAAAAGTTTAACTTAAAATTTTTTTAATTTGCATCCCAATTCTTTAAAAATTAGCAATCTGTGCCTGGTGCACATAATTCCATTACTCACACATTTCCATCTCCTTTCCTTTGCTCTTCAAATTCTATGCCTGCCTCAGTCTAATTCTTTCCTCTGTGCAATATATATTGTCTTCAGTCTACAGTAGTACAAGTTATTTCATTCAGTAGAGCACACACTATGTTTAAGTACTGAGCAAGGGGTGAGGAAAAGACATATAGACAAATAACTCTGTCCATAAGAGGTAAAATAAAAATGCCACACAGATTCAAAGAAAGAACTTTTTTTTTTTAATATTTTATTTATTTACTTGACAGAGATCATAAGTAGGCAGAGAGAGAGGAAGGGAAGCATGCTCCCTGCTTCAAAGAGAGCCTGATGCAGGGCTCGATCCCAGGACCCCGGGATCATGACCTGAGCAGAAGGCAGAGGCTTTAACCCACTGAGCCACCCAGGCGCCCCCAAAGAAAGAACTCTTATTCTTTGAAGCAACCAGAAGGCTCCTAAATTACCATATAAACTGAATCCTGAACGATAAGTAATAAAGACATATTAAGGTCTAAAAGGGGAATTTTTCAACAGACTGGGAAAATATGAAAGCGATATGGGGATTCATGAGGTTCTACTGATGAGTCTGAGAGTATTGGGAGATAATGTAAGACTGGTGTACTGAAGTCACACCTCGAAAACACCTGAGAGAAAGGTATTTTGGCAGTTCAAAAAACAATAGCATATAGTAATTGACTTGTGCTATTTGTATCTCAATTCTATTTGTATCCCACAGATCTAGAACTGTGCTTTTGGTATACTCAATTGCAAACAGGGATACAGGAAGAGGTATGGGTAGGAGGTAGAAGACAAGGAGTTAAGTTTGGGACACAAGGAGCTTGAGAGGATAGTCAGGACACGTGGAGGAAGAGGTTTGGCAGTGTTAAATACGAACAGCATCTAAGAATGACTGAATATATACTTAATGTTTATAGAATAAAAGGACTAAAAAAAAAAATGACTAGAACTCTGGAGAGGGCAGAGGTCTACAAATAGAGATCTGGACAGCATCCAGAGACAATAAAGTCAAGCGGACAAGACCAAAGGGACATGCATCTTTCCTGCAGTACATATTTACTATGTCAGACTTTTAGGTATGAAAACGGCCTTTAGTTCACAGACGTCTTTCCCACTTCCATTTTTAATTCATCTGCTCCACACTATTAGATACTGAGTTTATAAGCTGTTTCACATGTATACCATCTTTTACCCAGACTACAGGCAGGGATACCTTAAAATTATTTGGATACCGTATTATTAGACACATAAAGGACGTGTTAACCCTGAATGATAAACATGAATATCCTACCAAAAGAAGAGGCCATAACCCAAGCAGGATAAGTGAGAATGGGCCATTTTACAGGTGGGGAGATTAAATGTTTGGCCAATGGTAGTTTCTGTCAATCAGATGCAGGGCTCCCACTATGACTTAAGTTTCCCTGCGGCCAGTTCACTTTTCTACTGCTACTTCCAGTTTTCGTGGGAAACTTCTAGCTACCTCCTGTGTCTGTCACAGTTTATCAAATTCCAACACAAGGCAGAGGGTGGACAAGACAGTTTTAACTTTATTGAAGCTCTTTTTAATTAAAATTCTTTGTAGTAGAGACCACAGCCTGCAGGGGGGAGCCTCCCAAATGTTTCCTGCCCCACCACCTACAGTCTGGAGTAGAATTTGATTTATTCCCTATCTCTTTCAGTCTTGATGGCTAAGGGGTAATGGATGCAAGCAGAAAGAATGACCAAGAGGAGGCAAGGATGAGGCTTTGTCTTGAAAAACCCTGAAGGGCCTCAACTTCAACCAGTTGAAGTCGGCTTTATAGTTGTTGATCATCCAGTTCCAGCCAACCAGGAATAAATTAAATATAGTTTTGTCCCCTCAGCTATAGCAACAGCAGGGGCTTTCCAGAACGTGGGCCTAGTTTGCACCAGCTGCCAAAATCACCAACAATTTCAGAACAGCTCCTCTACCTTCTCACTTGGCTCAATGGGAGGCCCAGGCTTCACCCCACAGGAACAGGCAGGCTTCATTTACGCTTCTTCTCCTGTGTGCTGGTGAACCAAGAGTCTAGGAGCTTCTTGCTGTAGTACAACTGCCAGGCATGTACTTGAACCGCCAGCACCAACACCAGATACATGACAGAGACAGCAGAAAAGCCAAAGAGAAAGCGGTAAGCTTTTCCATGGCGGTAGAGTTGCTGTGCAGCGGGGAACATCTCCATGCTGCCATAAATGAGAGGAGCTATGGAAAAGAGCCCCATGCTGATCATGGAGAGCACCAGGTAGCTAATGTTGTTGCGAGGGAAGGAGAGGAGGCCCAAAAGAGAGGGCACAATGCTCAGCAAATAGGGGTATTCCCACTGATAAGGCATGGCCACCTGATCATGTGACAATAGCCTAAGGTGTCCCACACTCATCTTGGCAACCAGCAGCAGCCATATGACCAGATGCACGTAGATCAGCTTCTTGATTTCATACTTGAGGGTCACACTGTGGGGCAGAGCAGAGGAAGAAGTACCTTTCATTCAAATTTTCTGACCAACTATATGCCAAGCAATTATACTGGACACTGGGATACAAACGTGAGTAAGATATAGTCCCTGCCTGGATTCTTGGGGACAAGGAACAAAAATAAAAAATAAAGGGTGTCTGAGTGACTCAGTCAGTTAAACATCTGACTCTTGATTTCAGCTCAGGTCTTGATCTCAGGGTTGTGAGCTTAAGCCCCACGCTGGGTCCATGCTAGGTGTGGTGTCTACTTTAAAAAAGAAAAAGAAAAAATAATTGGGAAAATGAACTGGAAGAACTCTAGTAAATATATGTTGCCAGATATATGAGATCCCAGGAAGGAGTAATCAATTCAGCTTAGGATGGGATGTCTGAGGTTATCTAGAGGACAGTGATATTTGAGATAGGCTCTGAAGGGTGGCTGCAGCAGGGATTCCCATCAGAGGTAATAGCATGCAGTCAAAAAGACATAAGCACTGTGTTCCAGGAAAGCAGATAGTGTGGCAGGAATATTTTGCAGTGGGAAGGGGAAGAGGAGTATATGAAGCTGCAAGGCGTGAGTCAGATTATAGGCAAAAGAGTAACTCAGAGCTGTGTTTAGAGAGTTGACTTTGACTGCACCATTAGAATATAGCCTAGAGAAAGGAGATACTGGCAGCAAGGAAATAAACTCAGGCTGCCCGTATTTCCCCAGCTAAAATAGATGTTACAGCCAAAGCAAGCACATATATTTCTCTTATTATTCTAATTCTCTCAGGTCCTCAATGTATTTTCCTCACCCCTGAGGGCAGTTTCTGCTCTGGACAGTTATCAAAACACTTGCTTGGACTGTCAAATCCTCTTAGTCTGGGGTCTAAGGATAAGAATGAGAAGAAGGTCCAAAGAGCTTGTCTTTCTTCAAAACTCTGGAAACATGTGGAAAACATTCTGGGAGAGTTTGATGGGTTTAGGAAAAGAAAATCTTTTTTTCCAAAAATTTTATTTTAAAAATATTCATTATAGAAAACGTGGAAAGGTAAGGGGGAAAAAGTCAGTCACCTGTAGACTTCATGATCCATGAAGGCAGGGACCAGCTTTTGTCTTTTTTAAAGAAACTTTTTTTTTTTTTTTAAGGTGTAACATGCATACAAAGACCAGGTCTGTTTTGCTTACTATTATATCCTCAGTGCCTAGCACAATGCCCGATGGGTAGAAACTCAATAAATACTTGTCGGACGAATAAACGAAGGTGGAAATAACCCTTACAAGGAAGTGTTCCTAAAAATTCCCCGTAGGCGAGGAAAGGATGGGCTTTATCGTCCACATTCTCCAAAGTGACCCGAAATACAAAGCTACCATGTATTGGGCAGGCTCTTTACACGAATTACTACCTCACTAATTCTTAACCAAAACCTAAATAATGGATTGTTTTTTCCCTTCACAGATGAGGAAAGTGGGTTTTAATTAAAAACTGGGTTTCCGAGGTCATAGCGAGGCCAGCATCGCTCCGGACTCTGGAGCCTAGAAGGCAGGGACTGGACCCTTCCAGGAACAGGGCGGATCACCGGGTGGCGAAGGGGCTTCCCAAAATTGGGGACAGGCCCTGGGCCGTCACGGGAGGAGATGCGTGAGGGCCGGCTGGGGTGGGTAAGCCCCTGAGGACCGGCCGGTGCCGCTTTCCAGGCCCTCCGGGCTCTGGCTGGGGAGAAGGCCTCCGTGCTCCTCGCCTCACTTCATACCTCATCTGGTAGTGCATGGCGACGCGTTCCCGGTGCTGAAAGTCGCTGCCGTCGGTACCGGCCGCTCGCGGGCCTGCCCGAGATGCCATTATCCCTGCCCAGAACCCCAGATCCCCGCACGCCGACCCACCACCGGGACTACCGGGCCAGCTGCCCGCACACCCGGTAGACGCCGCCTCAGCTTGCTACCCTAACAGTCGCGCGGTTCTGAGGACAACTTCCGGCCTCTCTGTCTCCGGAGGACCGACTCTGTGGTTACGCCCTCGCGCACGCGCACGCTCTCGCGGCCCCGCCGCGGCCTCCCTTTCCCGCTTGACTGCCCAAGGAATTAGTCCTCGTGGATGGCATCTTTTTGCCTTCTGCCTGGACCGTATCTCTTAGAGTGTTGAGTACTTTTACCTTCTTAAACTTTAAGAGTTTAAGACACCGCGGTCCCCACTTCACAGATGGGGAAGTGATACTTAAAAAGGGTTCTGTAACTCCCAATAGGACACCTGATTGACACAGTCTCAAAATATCTCCCCATGGATTACTTACTGAATCATTGCAAAGAGAAAATAGTAACTTTACAGTGAAGAAACCTGGGGAACACCCCCTTAACGAAGTAATCAAAGTTAACTTGATCAGTAATGAGACAAACTGACATCTCCCGTCTTCTGTTACACTGAGGACACAGCATCACTTCTGTGATATTTCTGCCAAAAACATTCAACCTGAATCTAATCATGAAGCAATGATAGATAAATTGAAGGACATTCTATAAGATAACTAGACTATATTTTTTAATATGTCAAGGCTATGGGGGTGCTGGGTGGCTCAGTTAGCAGTGTCTTGACTGTTCTTAGCCACTAAGATCTTGGTCTCAGGGTAGATAGGTCAAGCCCTGTGATGCCTCCAGGCTTGGTGTAGAGCCTATTTAAAAAATAAAAATGTCAAAGCTATGAAAGAAAAAAAAAATTATGGGGAACCTGGGTGGCTCAGTTAAGCATCTGCCTTTGGCTTGGTTATGATCCCGGAGTACAGGGATTGAGTCCTACTTAGCCGGGAGTCTGCTTCTCCCTCTCCCACCCCTCCCCGAATTTATGCGAAGGCTCTCACTCTCTCTCAAATAAATAAACAAAATCTTTTTTAAAAAGAAAAGAAAGTTGTATTTTTTTTAAAGATTTTATTTATTTATTTGACAGACAGAGATCACAAGTAGGCAGAGAGGCAGGCAAAGAGAGAGGGGGAAGCAGGCTCCCCGCTGAGCAGAGAACCTGATGTGGGGCTTGATCCCAGGATCCTGAGACCATGACCTGAGCTGAAGGCAGAGGCTTTAACCCACTGAGCCACCCAGGTGCCCCAAAAATTATATTTCTTAAATAATAAGACTTGAAAGTCAAAATGACCATTTGATCCAAGAGCTGCAGAATGAATGTTGTGTTAGTAGGCATGAAAACAACCTTATTCTCATTATACATCTCCAAGAGAGCTCTTGGGTGACCAGGTACATTGTCAATGAGCAGTAACATTTTGAAAGGAATCTTTTTTTTTTTTTTTTAAAGCGGTACTTCTCAACAGTGGGCTTAAAATATTCAGTAAACCACATTATAAACAGACATGCTGTCATCCAAGATTTACTGTTCCATGTATAGAGCATAGTCAGAGTAGATTTAGTATAACTTTTAAGGGCCCTGGGACTTTCCGAATGGCAAAAAAGCACTGGCTTCAACTGCAAGTCACCAGCTGCACTCTTCTCTAACAAGAGAGTCAGTCTGTCCTGTGAAGCTTTGAAGTCAGGCATTGACTTCTCTCTAGATCTGAAAGTCCTAGATGGTATCTTCTTCCAGTAGAAGACTGTTAAATCTACACTGAAAATCTGTTGTTTAGTGTAGCCACCTTCATTAATGATCTTAGCTAGATCTGGGTAACTTGCTGCAGCTTCTACTTGCTGCTTTATCTTGCACTTTGATGTTATAGATTCTTTAAGCCTCACAAACCACGTCTGCCAGCTTCACACTTCTCTTATGCAGCTTCCGCACCTCACTCAGCCTTCACAGAACTGAAAAGAGTTAGGGCCTTGCTCTCAATTAGTTTTTGGCTTAAGGGAATGTTGTGGCTGGTCTGATCTTTTATACAGACTACTAGAACTTTCCCTTTATCAGCAATAAGACTGTTTCACTTTCTTACCATTTGTTTATTCACTGAGGTAGCACTCTTACTTTCCTTTGCACCTTTTTCTTTGCACCCCAAATTTGGCTGTTTGGTGCAAGAGGCCTAGCTTTCGGCCTGTCTCAACTTTCAACACACCTTCCTCACTAAGCTGAACCATTTTTAGCTTTTGATTTAAAGTGGGAGACTTGTGGTTCTTCTTTTCACTTGAACACTTAGAGGCCATTTAGGATTATTAATTGGCCTAATTTCAATATTATTGTGTCTTGGGAAATATGGAGGCCTGAGGAGAAGGAGGGAGATGGCGAGAGAAATGGCCAAGTGGTGAGCAGTCACAACACACACATTTGTCAATGAAGTTCTCTGTCCTATTAAGGCATAGCTCATGGTGGTGCCAAGTAATTATAATAGTAATGTTAAAGATCACTGATCACAGATCACCACAATAAGTAAAGTAAAGTAAAGTAATAATGTATATTATATAATAATAATAAGTAAAGTAATAATGAAAAAATTTGTAAGTAATACAAATTTTTTAAAAAAATTTTTTACTTTAATTTGTAAAGTAATAGTGAAAAAAATTGAAATCACAAGAATTGCCAAAATGTGACACAGAGACATGAAGCGAACAAATGCTGTTGTAAAAATGGCACAGATAGACTTGCTCAATGTAGGGTTGCCACAAGCCTTCAATTTATGAAAAATGCACTGTCTGTGGATCTTAATAAAGTGAAGCACCATAAAGTGAAACACAGTGAAGTAAAATAAGCCTGTGTCTGTCTCCTCCCCCTACACTCTCCAGAACATCTTTTCTTGCCCTCTGCAAACTCTGCTGACTCTTTTGAATCCATCTTACTACTCCAGCAAAAATCACCTCTCCAACATCAGCTCCTATAGCTCTTGCTCAGTGAGTTGCAGTGTTTGTTTGTTTTTAAGATTTTACTTATTTATTTGACAGACAGAGATAACAAGTAGGCAGAGAGGCAGGCAGAGGGAGAGGGAGAAGCCGGCTCCCCGCTGAGCAGAGGGCCTGATGTGGGTCTCAATCCCAGGACCCTGAGATCATGACCTGAGCTGAAGGCGTAGGCTTAACGCACTGAGCTACCCAGGTGCCCCGCAGTGTTTGTTAAACCTGATTTAAAACCAGCTGTGCTAGAAGCGCCTGGGTGGCTCAGTCATTAAACATCTCCTTTTGGCTCAGGTCAGGATCCCAGTGTTCTGGGATCGAGTCCCACATCAGGGTCCCTGCTCAGGTGTTGGGGGGGTGGTGTCTGCTTCTCCCTCTCCCACTTCCCCTGCTTATGTTCCCTCTTTTGCTGTCTCTCTCTCTTTCTCTCTCTCTCTCTCTCTCTGTCAAATAAATAAATAATTTTTAAAAAGACCATCTGTGACAGAATCACCTAGGATTTTTTTTTTAATCAGACAGGATTCTTATTACAAGCATATATTTCAGTGGCAGCAGCTGAGGCCACTGTGGGCAAGGTAAGATGAAGCTGACCCAGGAGAGAAGCTGCTGCCAGAATCAGCTTCTTCTGAAGCTTCCCTGATACGGGGCTGGCAGCTGTGGTCAAGGAGATCCTGGGTGAAGAAGGCTGCACTTTGATGAGCTGGACAAGCTGCACGTGTGGGACCCTAAGGTCACCCAGCAGACCACAGAGTTCAAGGAAGAGTACAAGGACTCTGTGGACAAAATTGGCCAGTTTCATAAAATAGTCGGTGGTTTACTTGAGCTTGTTGACCAACTTGCAAAAGGAGCAAAAATGAGAAGATGAAGGCCACTGGTGCTCAGAACTTGTTCAAATCTATAGCAAAACCGAGAGAATTTCCACAGCAGCCACTGCAAGCACTGACAGCAGAACAGAAAATGCAGCTTGGAAGGTATCGGGTTGAATAGGAAGCTTTGTGTAAAACAGAAGCAGAACAAAATTAATTTATTGACCAATTTATTTTTCAGAAATGAACTGAAAATTTCATTTTATAGCTGGAGGGGCCAAAAAACAAAACCAAATCCCAAAACCCTCTGTTCCATCCCAGTGACTTGACTAGTGACCCACGTAGGTCCTGAGAGATGGTGGGTAAGGGACACAGCATCTCTAAAGGCAGAAAACTAATCTGAGGGGGCTTGTTGCAGAAGTATGTGCACATCTGTTGGTAAACACCCAGTGGCCATGGTGGTCCAGGCTCTCACCTCTCGGCATTCTTAACTGAGAGCAATCTGAAATTCTAATCCTTTTTTTTTCTTTGTAAATTCACAAAGCTTTGGAAAGAAAGAGCAATAAATTATTGTTTAAAAAATGAGTAAAAATAAAAGCATATATTTCTGGGGCACCTAGGTAATTCAGTCAGTTAAGTGGCCGGCTCTTGATTTTGGCTCAGGTCATGATCTCAGAGTCCTGGGATCAAGCCCCTCTGGGGCCCCGAATTCAGTTGGGAGTTGGCTTGAGGATTCTCTCTCCCTCTCCCTCCAGCCCTCCCCTCATTTGTGCATGCTCTTTCTCTCTCTCAAATAAATAAATCTTAAAAAAAAAAAAACACACATGCAAAGGGGCACCTGAGTGGTTCAGTCAGTTGAGCATTTTGCTTTTCACTCAGGGCTCAGGTCGTGATCCCAGGGTCCTGGGATAGAGCCCTGTGTCAGGCTCCCTGCTCCACAGAAAGTCTGCTTTTCCCTCTCCCTCTGCTTGTTGCTCCTCCTGCTTGTGATCTCTCTCTCTGTCAAATAAATAAAGAAAAAAATCTTTAAAAAAATAAAATAAAAACCCCATATATTTCTGGGTCTTACCCTCACCCAAAAAAATCATTCTTCTAAACTGGGCCCGAGACCTTTATTTTTAATCTAAAATGTTGACTAGGCAATGCATTTATGTGGTTTAGAAATCAAAAAATATAATAAATTTATGCACAATGAGTACATGAAAAGATGTTCAGCACTGTTAGTCATTAGGGAAATGCATTTTGAAATCTCTACGAGATACCACTTCACACCCAGTAGGATGGCTAAAATGAAAAAGACAGACCATAACAAGTGTTCCCATGGATATGGAGGAAATGAAACCCTCAAATATTGCTGGTAGGAATGTAAAATGGTGCAGCTACTTTGGAAAAATAGTTTGGCAGTACCTTAAAAAATTAGAGTTACTAATATGGCCCAGCAATTCCATTCCTAGATATATACCCAACAGAAGTGACAATATATATCCACACAAGGATATATGTCTTGTACACAGGGACGCCTGGGTGGCTCAGTCAGTTAAGTATCTGCCTTCAGCTCAGGTCATGATCCCAGGGTCCTGGGATCAACCCTTGCATTGGGTTCCCTACTTAGTGGGGAGCCTGGTTCTCCTTCTGCCTGCCACTCTCCCACTTGTGCTCTCTCCCACTCTGACAAATAAATGAATAAAATCGTTTAAAAAACTTGTACACATGGGGCGCCTGGGTGGCTCAGTGGGTTAAAGCTTCTGCCTTCAGCTCAGGTCATGACTCCAGGGTCCTGGGATCAAGCCCCGCATCCGGCTCTCTGCTCAGCAGGGAGCCTGCTTTCCTTCCTCCCTCTCTCCCTGCCTCTCTGCCTACTTGTGATCCCTGTCTGTCAAATAAATAAAAAAAATATTTTTAAAAAATTGTACACAAACATTCATAGCAGCATTACTCATAATAGTTAAAATGTAGAAACAACTCTATCTTCATCAGCTGATGAGTGGATAAAAAAAATGTGGCATCTCCATAAATGGAATATTATTTGGCAATGAAGAAGGAAACATACTACTGCATGTGTGATATTACGCCAAGTGAAAAGTTAGTATAAAAGGACCCCATATGGTATAATTCTATTTATATGAAATATTTGGAATTGACCAAGTCATAAAGACCAAAAGTAGAGTAATGGTTGACAGGAGTAAATACGGAGTAATTGTAATAGGTATGCAGTTTCTTTCTGAGGGCAATAAAAATATTTTATAATTACATAGTAATGATCATCGGACAACTTCGTGAATATATTAAAAACCACTGAATTGTACATCTCAAAAGGGTGAACTTAATCATATGGGCATTATATCTCAATAAAGCTGTTATTTTATTTTTAAAAATATTTTACTTATTCATTTGAGAAAGAGAGAGAGAGCAAGCATGACCTGGATGAGGAGCAGAGGGAGAAGCAGGCTCTCCACTGAGCAGGGAACCCGAATGGGGGCTCAACCCCATAACTCTGGGATCATGACCTGAGCCAAAAGCAGATGCCTAACAACTGAGCCACCCTAGTGGCCCAAAGCTGTTATTTTAAAATGCAAATGGTCATGAGGGAAGGGCAATAATGGGAAAGTGTGATCACTTACAGCAGTGAGTTTTTGTTTGTTTTAGTTTTTTTTACGTAGGCTTCCGTGCCCAACATGGGGCTTGAACTCATAACCCCAAGATCAATAGTCGCACACTATATGACTGAGCCAGCCAGGCCCCCCTAGAGCAGTGATTTGTAACTGCTTTTGTGCCATGGACATCTTTGGCAGCCTGGGGAACCCTTCTCAGAATAAAGTTTTTGGATGTACAAAATAAATTATATAAGATTACAGTGAAAGCAAATTGTATCAAAATAAAGTTCTCCAATTTTAAAAAATATATACGCACTGAACACTCCTCCTCTCAACTTCGCTCCCTATCCTCCTAGGTCTCAATCCAGTCTACCCAACTCCATCCAACTAAGGAAACACTTTGTGGTGGGTTTTTAAAATGTAATTGTATGTATTTCCAGAGTTTCTTTAAGTACATACAAACAAATGTAAAGTTACATTCTGGGACACCTGGGTGGCTCAGTCAGTTAAGCAGCTGCCTTCGGCTCAGGTCATGATCCCAGGACCCTGCTTCCCTGCTCAGCGGGAAGCCTGCTTCTCCCTCTCCCACTCCCCTGCTTGTGTTCCCTCTCTGTCAGATAAATAAATAAAATCTTAAAAAAAATAAAGTTATAAAAAATAAAAAAATAAAGTTATATTCTTATTTTACCCTTTCTTAAATACAGAGGGTACTGTATTATATACACTTAGTAAAGACCTTGCTTTTTGTTTCCATGTAACAATATATCTTGGAGATTTTCCCTAGATCAGTACATAAGGAATATCCTCTTTTTTTTTTTTTTTTTTTGTTTCTTAGGGTTATTCCATTGTATGAATATAAGATAATTTACTTAACCTGTCTCTCTTGTAGTACATTTGGATCATTTCCAATATTTTGCTATTACAAACATAGCTTCATTTCATTCGTGGACAAGTAGATCTATATTCTGGAATCCCAGAAGTGGTATTGCTGAGTCAAAGAATATACAGTGTCTGTAATTTTGATCGATCTGGACACATTGCCTTCCACAGAGGTTAGATCAATTACATTCTCACCAACAATGTGTGAGTGTGTCTGACTCTTTGCTTTCCCACAGCTTTGCCAACAA
Organism: Mustela lutreola; assembly: GCF_030435805.1. NCBI lineage: Eukaryota > Metazoa > Chordata > Mammalia > Carnivora > Mustelidae > Mustela > Mustela lutreola. The sequence continues at coordinate 52,018,010 of NC_081291.1, read as the reverse complement.
CATTTGCTAGTCTGATGGGTGAAGAATCACATCTCTGCATAGTTTTGTGTTTTATTTCTATTTCTTTTATTAATTTCTATAAGTGGGATTAAATGTCTTTTTACATACTTAAGGCTCATTTGTATTTCATTTACCTGAACTATGTTCATATTCTTTGCCCAATTTTCTACCATTTTGTTGGTCTCAGTTTATACAGAGAGGAGAGAGAACAGAATGAGAAAGAGGGAGAGAGAGACAGAGGCAGAGAGAGGGAGAGAAGGAGAGAGTTGGGGAAAGAGAAAGAGGAGGTAAGCATCTTGCCTACCTAGCTCCAATATAGCTTTCTTTCTGTATGTCATTTGACTCTGTTCAGGTATGACAAGCTGAATATGCAGAACACTTTTCTTTTTTTTTAAACTAGGCTCCATGCCCAGTGTGGAGCCCAATGCGGGGCTTGAACTCACAACCCTGAGATCAAGACCTGAGCATAGATCAAGAATGAGATGGTTAACCAACTGAGCCACCCAAGTGCCCCCAGAATACTTTTTAAAAAATATAGCTGAATACATAATCTTTTCTTTTATGGTTTCTCAATTTTGAGTCACACAGGTAGAGTCCTTCTCCACTCCAAATTATCTCAAATGATTTCTAGGCACTTCAGAGTTTGAGAACCATGCTCAGACATCTGCCTCTCCCACTAGAATGTAAGGTCCCCAGACTGGGGCAAGAACTAAGGCATCTATGTCCCTAGCAGTCCATAGTGCCTGGCATAGCATAAATGCTCAAGAAAATGCTTGTTGAATAAGGAAATCCCAGCGGTTCAACACCGTGCTCTCCTAAGGACTGTGAAGAATCCTCAGGCTCATGGAGCCATCCTCCACCCCAAGGCAGATGATCTTTGGTTTTAGCTTGCAGTTACTTTTTTTTTTTTCTTCTTCTTTTTTTAATCTGTGTCTGCTTCCCATGGTGCCCTGGGAGTTCGTCACCAGGGACAGATTGCCTCTGAGTCATCCACTGATGCACAATCACGTGTTAGATGTTCAATAAATGTTTAAGGCATGAATGTCCAAGGGAGGGGTCCAACCTGTTCCCCAGAACTTCTTCTCTAAAGTACTTGTTTGTACTTCTCTTCTGGCTCTTGGACTGCCTTCAAGTTTAATGACTTGTGTTCCTGTCTCCTCACCCTGCTCATTCCTATCCCAGATCCTTTGCACTGATATTTCCTTTGCTTTGAATGTTCCCCCAGGACTTCAAAAGATTGGTTTCTCAGCAGTAGGATTTAGCTCGAAGCTCACCGCCTTTGAGGCCTTGCCCAAACCTACACGCCAGTATAGCTCTTCAGCCATTTGTTATCATACCACTTTGGTTTTTACCCCCCCTCAAATGTCATTATCTGAAATCCTTTTGTTTATTTGCATATTTGAACAAGACCTGAGTTCCCCTCTGCCCTAGGAATGTCAGCTCCTTGAAGTGTGGGACAAGGCTGTCTTCTTTCCTGCTGTATTCTCAGCCCCTCTGAGGGCTGGCACATAGTAAGTGCCTAATAAATATTTGTTGAATGAATGAATGAGTAAATAAATGATGGCTGTCTGGGAGCTCTGCCAGGGAGGGATTTAGATATTAATAATAGGGGCACCTGGGTGGCTTGGTTGGGTGTCTGACTCTTGATTCTGCTTCAGGTCGTGATCTCCGGTTCCTGGGATCAGACTCCACACTCAGCGGGGAGTCTGCTTCTCTCCCTCTCCCTTTGCCTTTCCCCTTGCTTACTCGCTTGTGCACATGAGTCCTCACTCTCTCAAATAAATAAATTAATTAATCTTTAAAATAATAATAATAGCAATAGTGATTTACTGAGCCCCAAGGATGCACTAAATTCTGCAGCAGGCATTTCATGATTATCTCATTCAACCTTCATGACAACCCAATGGGGTAGGAGCTTTTTTTTTTAAAGATTTTATTTATTTATTTGACAGAGAGAGATCACAAGTAGGCAGAGAGGCAGGCAGAGAGAGAGGAAGGGAAGCAGGCTCCCCTGCTGAGCAGAGAGCCCGATGCAGTACTCGATCCTAGGACCCTGAGATCATGACCTGAGCCGAAGGCAGCGGCTTAACCCACTGAGCCACCCAGGCGCCCAGGAGCTATTTTTAATCTCTATTTGTCAGATCCAACTGAGGCTTAGAAGAGTTACATCACACAGCCAATGCTAGACCTCTAGCTCTCGAGTGGGGTTCCTGAGCAGTCACATCTTCAAGATCACCTAGGAAGCTCTTAGAAATGGTTCCTTAGAATCCACCCCAGTCAGACTGAGTCAGAAACTCTGGAATGGGGCCCAGCAATCTGAATTTTAACAAGCTTTCCAGGTGATAATACACAGTGTGAAACACCTTGAGCTGAAACAAGAGGACCTTGAACTCTCTCTTTTTTAAACAGCTTTATGAATCACTTGTAAAAGTAGAAATAAACAAATAACAGTCAATGTCTTTTAGCATATTTTAAGTGTTGTTCAACCATTGTCAAAATGGACTGTGATTAGAATAATTGATTAGAACATTTTTGTCTCTCCTAAAAGAAACCCCATCAGTCCCCATTAGAATCATTCCCCATGTCTTCTCCCTCCCTAGCTATAAGCAATCACTAATTTATTTTTTATTTTTATAGTTTTGCCTGTTCTGGACATTTCATACAAATATGTATGTGATCTTTTGTGACTGGCTTCTTTCACTTTGCATGTTTTCAAAGTTTATCCATGTAGTAGCATGTAATCCTTTTTAATTGACAAATAATATTCCATTTATGGATATGTCACATTTAAAGAATCCATTCATCAATTGATGAACATTCATTTCTGTCTTTTACCTATTGTGAACAACACTATGAAAACCATGGACATATGTTTTCATTTCTCTTGGATAATATATACAGGAGTAGGATTGCTGGGTCAAGGGTAAGACCTTACACTATTAACCACTACACATGTCAGCTAGTCTTAGTCTCTACTATTATTAATTATATTATAACACCCATATTCACTTCCATCTATGAGCTGTCTTTGTTGCAAAGTCCTTTATTTTCATTATCACAAATCCTCACCTCAATTCCCTAACACAGGAATTATTATTGCTGTTATACAGGTGAGAGAAACTGGGGCTCACAGAAGTGAGACAGCTTGTCTACACCCAGTGAACGTGAGTGGGGCTGGGACCACAACCTACATGTGCCTATTTTCTGTGCCCTCTGTGCCTGATATCACGTCCTGAGCCATACCCTGTCCCAAAGTTTTCGAAACTTGCCTCTTCCCCTCCTTTTGGGCCTTTTCTGAAAGTTTGGCTGGCCTGAAGTCCCAAGGGTGAAAGCTACACACTCACTCCCCATGCTCTTTTCCCCAGCTGGGGCTGAAGGCCAGGGGAGGGGCATCCCTGGGAGCTGGAAATAAAATGGAGGGAGGGCTGTGCTGTGCTGTGCTGAGCAGTTAGTTATCTTACCGGAGTTATCTTACTAGAGGCTGTAAGGGGGAGGTAAGTGTTTTCTTTTGGGATTTTGTGGGGGGAAGGGCTCCTGGAGAACAGGTGAGGTGGGCTCAGCATGGGGAGTGAGGAGTAAGGCTGGGACAGGTGGACTTGGGTAGTCCTAAGTGGGGGAGTTCACAGATAGGCTAGCCTAGGAAGTCCCCCTAATTGTTAAAAGGAAAGAGATACCCAACTGGGGAGGGGGTTCCTGATCCATGACCACCCCCTGGGCCCCCAGACTTGTGCCTCTGCACCGGAAATAGAGAGAACATCCGAGGGCGAGGAACCCAAGGATTGGTGGGGCTAAGGCAGACACAGACACTGAGGCACACTTGGCTTGGATGTAGGAAGGGCAAGATAAAGGGGGAACTGTGTGAGCCATCTAAAAAGGCTTTCCAGAGCCTCTGTTTCCCCCATTTATAATGTTCTTGTCCAGTCTGTGTTGTCCACATAAAACTTTTCTCATCAGTAAATAAAAAAATAAAATAAACAAAAAGGCTTTCCAAAGAGTGAAAAATAATGAAGTTGGGGCTTCAAAGCTGCATATGGTTAGCCCTGGGCTGGTAGGGGACACTGCAGGTGGTGGGACCTGTCAACGCAAAGGCTTGGAGCATGTAAGACCCAAGGCAGACAGGTTTAAGAAGAGAAAGTGGCAGGTGAGCCCAGGGCTATCAGCTAGATCTTTGGGTTCAGGATGGTTACTAGTAGCCATAAGCCAAAGTGGCTATTTCAATTCAAATTAGTTAACATTAAACAAAATTAAAAATCCAACTCCTCCGTTGTACTAGCCACATTTCAAGTGCTTGGTAGCCACATGAAGCTAGCAGTTGTGGTACTGGGGAGAAAGGATATAGAACATCTCCAACATCCTTCATCACAGAAAGTCCTTTTGGCCAGTGGGAAGCCTCAGAAGGGGTCTGGATTGTTCAAGGTGCAGGAGAGAGCCTTTGTGGACTGGGCTGCCTGGCCTGTGTGAGACTGGCCTGGGAGGTGTCTGGGCTATAGGTGAAGAAAGAGTCTCCAGAAGAGGGGGGTGGTGTGACTCACCTCCTGCCAGCATGAAATGGACTCTGCCCCCAGGGACAGGACCCAACTAGGCAGGGACTCTTCAGCCCCAGCTGGGGATCCCTGATCAGTGTGATCAGAACCAGAGTCAGAGAAACATGGAGTGAGTAGTCCTGGGGAGGGAGGGGAAGCTGCTGAGTGGGGTTAAGCTTGGGCCCTGAGGGGGTTTCCAGCTTGGTCCCAGTTGGCATGTGTAGGATGGGACAGGAGAAGGGCTAGAAAAGTGTGTGTGGGAGTTTCGAGGAGAGACCAGAGTGGAGGTTACCTGGATGAGGGTGGGATTGCACTGTGTCAAATGATGAGTGAGAGGGAGCCTTGTATTCTTACTCTAACTAACTTTCTGCTTCGTTCCCAGGTCCAAAACTATCCAGATAACAAGGATGGAATATGCCATGAAGTCCCTCAGCCTTCTCTACCCCAAGTCCTTGTCCAGGTGAGGAGAGCCAAGGGTGGAAGCACAGGGGATCCACTTGGGAGTGATACGGCAGACCTTTTCAAACTTCAAAGAGCTTATAAGTTCCCTGGGCATTTTGTTAAATGCAGATGCCGATTTAGTAGATCTGGAGTGGGGCCCAAGGTTTTGCACTTCTTTTTTCTTAATTAGAGAGAGAGAGTGGAGCTCTTGAGTAGGGGTGGGGGGCACAAGAGGGAGAGAGAATCTTAAGCAGGCTCCATACTCAATGCAGAGCCCAAAGCAAGGCTCAGTCTCAGGACCCTGAGATCATGAGCAGAGCTGAAATCAAGAGTTGGACATTTAACCAACTGAGCCACCAGGTGCCCCCATTCTGGATCTCATTTAAACCTGATCACAACTTTTAGAAGTGGGGATTAAGACACCAAATTAATAGATGGGGGCACTGAGGCACAGACTGGGTGCTCTCAGTCACCTGGCCAATAGGTAGTGGAGCCAGGATTCAGGCTTGGGTCTGACTCAAAAACCCAGGCCCCTTCACCACTTCATTTCACTTTACAGATGGGAAAAAAGAGAGGCCAAGAGAGGAAAGTGGAAGTGGGGGGATATGGGATGGGTCCCCTATCACCTTGCTACTCATTATGGTCAGCACCAATGAAAAGCACCAATGCCACTTGGAAATTTATTAGACATTTGGAATCCCAGACTCTGAATCAGATTGAGATCCCCAGAGGAAATACATGTTCGTTAATGTTTGAGATGTACTGATCTAACAAGGCCTTTGAGGCAACACTAGTAAGAGCAGGGCTGGTGGTAGTGGAGGAGAAAAAATATGAGATCAAACTACAGGGGAAGGGAAGCGAGTGTCTTGCAATGGGGTAAGGGCTGGGAGGCAGCAGACAACTCATTCTTTTTTTTTTTTTTTTTTTTTTTTTAATTTATTTATTTGACAGAGATCACAAGTAGGCAGAGAGGCAGACAGAGAGAGAGAGGAAGGGAAGCAGGCTCCCTGCATAAAAGAGAGCCCGATATGGGGCTCGATCCCAGGACCCCGGGATCATGACCTGAGCCGAAGGCAGAGGCTTAACCCACTGAGCCACCCAGGCGCCCCCAGACAACTCATTCTGATGCTCTAAATTGTCCCCAGGCATGTGGCCATGAGCACCTCGGTGGTGACCCAGCAGCTCTTGTCTGAGTCCAGCCAGGAGGCCCCCAAGGCCCGGCCCTGTAGAGTAAGCACTGCTGACCGGAGCGTACGGAAGGGGATCATGGCGCACAGTCTCAAGGACCTCCTGCACAAGGTGAGGGACAGGACTGCCCTCAGCACAGCCCAACCGCTGGGACTATGGCTGAGAGCTGACCATGCCAGCTGCCTCTGTCCTCCAGGTCATGAGCTGGGAGTTCAGCCAGGATGGACTTCATGAGTTAGATGGTGAAATAATTCCTTCCTGATGCCAGCTCTAATGAGTTGGTAGGGCCTGCCTGGAGTGCTGTCCACTGGGGAAAGGCAGAATATTGCCATCCTATACTAACAATAGGCCAGTGGTATTTTCAGAGTCTATTTTTCTTGTTAGAAGGACCCTTAGATTCCCTTTTCCATTGTACACACACCTGGAAGTTGGGGAAATAGGCAAGATTTTAGAGAGTCTCTTCCTCATCTCCTCCCTTTAGCCAGGGCAAGTCTTCAATCCATCTCCTACGCTGGCTTTCCAAGGAAGGGTTTGTTAATCACTGTGGAAGACGTTAATCACTGTGGAAGACTGTCGATCAGGTAAGCATCCAGAGCAGGAAACAAAAGACACATGGCTCTTGTGGATAGCAGTTAACAGCAGGCAAGAATGACACCCTTCCCCATTTCTTCTTCTTTCCCACTGCCTCTCCTACAGCCTCATCTAATTTGGCTCCATATTAATCTTGTGCTTCACTGCCCCATTAGCTTATCAGCTGAAGGTGACGGGACCCCTGCTGCTATCCAAGCCCAGTTGCCTGGCACAGATCATACATTTGGATTAGGCTTCTGATTACTACAGTCTACAGTTTAACATAGAGAAATCATAGCTGACCTAAGCCTCTATTCCAGAGTCCTTCCCCTGTTTCTGTGAATTAGGTCTGTTCTTCTTCATGGGAGCCCATTTCCCCTCTCTTATGAGGCTTGTGGCTGGGACACACCATTTCTTATCATCTGAATCAAAAGGTCTCTTTTACACTTGAGTCTAGACTTGCTAATGTTTTTCACCTCCTGTACCAAAATGGATTTGTTGCACATGACTTCCCAGACTGCAGTCCCTGGGATATGAGTGAGGCTCAGGGGTCGTCATTTTTATTTTTTTTTTAAGATTTTATTTATTTATTTGACAGAAAGAGATCACAAGTAGAGAGGCAGGCAGAGAGAGAGGGGGAAGCAGGTTCCCTGCTGAGCAGAGAGAACCCGATGCGGGGCTCGATCCCAGGACCCTGAGACCATGACCTGAGCTGAAGGCAGAGGCTTTAACCCACTGAGCCACCCAGGTGCCCCGGGTTGTCATTTTTAGAAGGTTCTTCAGGACATTCTTATCCACTGAGTTTGGGGACCCCAAGTTAGAGTCCTAACTCCAAAGGATGCAGGGAGGTACAATAGTGAGAAGTCATCTTTTCAGCATGGAACAAAGGTTAAAAATGAATCTTACTGATCAAGTGGAGGGGGACATCAACCTATGTGGACTGCTTTTCCAAGTTTGGCAATGTGAAGAAAGGAACAAAGAGAATGAGGGAAAAAGAGCAAAGTGATACAGTTGGCATTGACTAGATTATTAGTCCCTATTGGCCATGGCAAAGAACAGAGGGGTTTCATTTTAAAAGACCACAGTAAGCCTTTGGAGGATTTTTTTTTTTTAAGTAATTTTGAAAGAATCTCTAACAGAAGTTGCAAGAATAATACTAGGCTTCCTAAATCACTTGAGAGGAGGTTGCCAACCTGATGCTTCTTATTCTTGGATACTTCAGTGTATCTTTTCTACAAACAAGAATATTCTCCTATATAATTGAAATATACTGGGATTTAAACCCAGGCTGTCTTGTCATACACTTTTGCATTTAACCATTGTGAGGACTCTAAGACTATACTTGCCTCAACTATTTGGATGATGAAATGAGTTCAGATAAATGAGATAACTTTCCTACCATTCAGAATAATGTAAGGGAGCTAGAATTCAGATGCAGGTCTCTTTAACTCTAGAGCTACACTACCCAATGCAGTAGTTACTAGATCCATGTGGTTACTGAACTCTTGAAATGAGGCTAGTTGAAACTGAGATGAGCTTAAGTATAAGTAACACACAAGATTTTGAAGACTTAATATGAAAAAATGTAAAATCCTAAATTTTATCCCAATTTTATGTTGAAATCATATTTTAGATGGAATTAAATATATTACAAGTATCACGCAACTATTAGAAAATTTAAAATTACATATATGTGATACAGAGCATCTATGAAAAACTCACAGCTAACAACATGCTTAATGGGAAATTCTGAAAACTTTCCCCTTAAGATCAAGATTGAGATAAGGGTATCTATTCTTGCCATTTCTACACAACATGGTGCTGGAGGTTCTATCCAGGCTAATCAACAAGAAAATAAAATAAAAGGCACCCTGATTGGAAGGGAAGGGGTAAAACTATATCTATTTGCAGATATAAAACCCTACAGAACACACACACACACACACACACACAGCTCATAAATGGGTTCAGCAAGTTTGCATGATATAGGGTTGCAAGATATAAGATCAATATATAAAAATCAATTGTATTTCTATACACTGACAACAAATAATCTGAAAATAAAATTAAGAAAATGAAGGGGAAAAAATGAGGGGGCACCTGAGTGGCTCAATTGGTTAAGCATCCAACTCTTGATCTCAGCTCAGGTCTTGATCTCAGGGTCGTGAATTCAGGTCCTATGTTGAACTCCATGCTGGATGTGGAGCCTATCTTCAAAAAAAATGAGTTTATTCATAATTGCATCAATAAGAATAGAATGTTTAAGAATAACTTTAACAGGGGCCCCTGGGTGGCTCAGTGGGTTAAAGCCTCTGCCTTAGGCTTGGGTCATGATCTCAGGGTCCTGGGATTGAGCCCCGCTTCGGGCTCTCTGCTCAGCAGGGAGCCTGCTTCCTCCTCTCTCTGCCTGCTTCTTTGCCTACTTGCGATCTCTGACAAATAGATAAATAAAATCTTAAAAAAAATAAAAAGTGATATATTGAAGCACCTGGGTGGCTCAGTCAGTTCAGTGTCTTCCTTCTGGGGCACCTGGGTGGCTCAGTGGGTTAAGCCTCTGCCTTCAGCTCAGGTCATGATCTTAGGGTCCTGGGATTGAACCCCACATCGGGCTCTCTGCTCATCAGGGAGCCTGCTATCCACCCTCACCCCTCTTTACCTGCCTCTCTGCCTACTTGTGATCTCTGTCTGTCAAATAAATAAATAAAATCTTTTTTTTTTTTTAAAAAGTGTATTCCTTCTGCTCAGGTCATGATCCCAAGGTCCTGGGATCAAGCCCCACGTTGGGGGGGGGTGCCCAGCTCAGTGGGGAGTCTGCTTCTCCTTCTGCCTGCCACTCCTCCTGCTTGTGCTCTTTCACTCTCTTTCAAATAAATAAATCTTTTTAAAAATGTGAATATTATTCAGCCATAAAAAGAAATGAGTCATATTACAGCATAGACGAACAATGAAAACATACTGAGGGAAAGAAGTCAGTCTTAAAAACCCACATATGATTCCATTTATATGAAATGTCCAGAATGGGCAAATCCAAAAAGAGACAAACAGTAAAGGTTGCCATGGGTTGGGGCATGGGAAATGAGGGCTAATGGATAATGGGTTTCTTTTGGGATGATGAAAATGTTCTGAAATTGGATAGTTGTGATGGTTGTACAACTTTGTGAATGTACTAAAAAACACTGAATTATATATTTTAAAAGGATGAACTTTATGGCATGTGAATTGTATCTTAATAAAAAGGTATGTATGTGACTCCCACTAGATTTTAACTGAACAGCATTGTTCTAGAAAATAACCATGAATCCAGGTACCAAGAAAGACCATAATATAAAATCTTTGGGTGGTGATCCCATAGCAAGAGCCTGGGTTCCAGTCCCATTTCCCATAGATCGTTATCACTTGTTCTTTCCCTGACAGCTGAGATGATGCAATATGGGTCTTCCTCATGCTCTGTGGCTGCATGGGGATGGCAGAAGCTTCACTGACTTTATTTTCCAGGTCCGGGACACCCTGATGCTGGCAGACAAGCCCTTCCTTCTGGTGCTGGAGGAAGATGGTACAACTGTAGAGACAGAAGAGTATTTCCAAGCCCTGGCAGATGATACAGTGTTCATGGTTCTCCAGAAGGGGCAGAAATGGCAGCCCCCATCCAGACCGGTGAGTTTCCACGTGTGTAGGGGGGAGAACATTGGGGAATCTGGAAGAAGTCCTTGGGAGGGTGCCAACCACAGTCTTGTCTTGATACAGGGTACTAGGCACCAACTTTCCCTCTCCTGTAAGCCTGCCAAGAAGATTGATGTGGCTCGTGTAACCTTTGACCTGTATAAGATGAACCCACAGGACTTCATTGGTTGCCTGAATGTGAAGGCCACTCTGTATGGCACATACTCCCTTTCCTATAACCTGCACTGCTACCGGGCCAAGCACATCATGAAGTGAGTGAATTGGGATTTGCTGGGGATAGGGTGGGTATTCAGCAATGAGGGAACTCCTCTCTGCTCACGTGAGCCCGGGACTAGTGTTGACAAGGCATGAGAATTAGCATTTGTCTAGAATGTTATGGTTGAGTTAGTGCTTTAGAGTATTCCAAAGGGATACACATACTCCTCCAGGTGGAACTGGGATATATTATTTTTCTAATTACCTTCCACTCTAACAACTACTTTTTTTCCACCTAAAATAGTAAGTAGTTTTCTAATCAATTTTTAAAAAGTGAACATGTGTCAAAGATTTTACTGAACTTATTAATTAAGGAGAGAACCAGCAGGAAGTTACAATCAGTTCAGAGAATTAAAAAAAAACACCAATACATACAGGTGCATCAAGAATGCTGAGATAGGGGCACCTGGGTGGCTCAGTGGGTTGAATCCTCTGCCTTCAGCTCAGGTCATGATCCCAGGGTCCTGGGATCAAGCCCTGCATCAGGCTCCCTGCTCAGCGGGGAGCCTGCTTCCCCCCTCCCCCCTCTCTCTGCCTGCCTCTCTGCCTCCTTGTGATCTCTGTCAAAAAAAGAAAAAATGCTGAAATAACTGAGCGCCTGGGTAGCTCAGTCAGTTGAGTTGCCAACTCTTGGTTTCAGCTCAGGTCATGATCTCAGGGTGATGGGATCAAGCCCCATGTTGGGCTCTGCCCTCTACCTGGGGAGTCTGCTTGGGATTTTCTCTCTCCATCTGCTTCTGTCCCTCCCCTCTCCCTCATAAATAAATAAATCTTAAAAGAAAAAAGAATGAGGGCGCCTGGGTGGCTCAATGGGTTATAATCTCTGCCTTCAGCTCAGGTCATGATCCCAGGGTCCTGGGATCGAGCCCCACATCGGGCTCTCTGATCAGCAGGGAGCCTGCTTCCTCCTCTCTCTCTGCCTGCCTCTCTGCCTACTTGTGAACTCTGTCTGTCAAATGGATAAAATCTTAAAAAAAAAAAAAAAAAGAAATACATATTTAAAAAAAAAAAAGAAAGAAAAAAGAACGAGATAACTTCATAGATACAAAATTGGATTTCTCCCTGTGGGTGGGAGGGACAAAATGAATGTCCTTCCACAGATGGAAATAATTTGCACGTCTATGGACAATAGTCACTTGTATTATCTAATGAACTTCTTTTCAACATTTTACTTTATTTTTGAAAATTTAATCAAGTAACACAGGAAGCATGAGAACATGTTAAGTCGTAAGACAAGTACCATTATGGTGATGTCTCCCAATTTCAGCTGTTCCACTGGCATTCAAGTGAATTCTTAACCCTATCAGGTGGAGGCAGCCACTGAGGCAGAGACATCCACCTCTTCCAAAGCCACAAATCTAGGGAGTAGCAGAGCATGGCCTCTCGCCAGTTTCTTCTAACACATGTTATACTCCTTTCCAATTGCTTCACTTAGTGTCTACTGGGCACCCACTGGGTGCCTGGCCCTATGATGTAAGCTAAAGATCCAGAGATAAGATGTCAGAACAAGTTCCATGATGGCAAGACTTTTTATTGCCTCCAGTACCTTGGTGAATGCTGACACATAGCAGTAATTCAGATCACTGCAGAATGAATGAAGATGCATCTGATCCTTGTTCTTAGAGGCCTTCTGAGAAGTCCTGCTCAGGGTCCCCAGAGTTCTGCCAGAACATAGCTAGAGTAGACCAAACCTTCTTGACTTTTTTTTTTTTTTTAAATCAGTGTGTGTGTGTGTGTGTGTGTGTGTGTGTGTGTGTGTGTGTGTTTAAGATTTTATTTGTTGGGGGCACCTGGGTGGCTCAGTGGGTTAAGCCTCTGCCTTCAGCTCAGGTCATGATCTCAGGGTCCTGGGATCGAGTCCTCCTTGATCTCTCTCTGCTTCCTCCTCTCTCTCTCTGCTTGCCTCTCTGTCCACTTGTGATCTCTCTCTGTCAAATAAATAAAATCTTAAAAAAAAAAAAAGATTTTATTTGTTTATGTGAGAGAGAGCACAAGCAGGAGGAGCCACAGGCAGAGCAGGCAGAGGGAGAAGCAGGCTCTCCACTAAGCAAGGAGCCCCATGCGGTACCGATCCCAGGATCCTGGGATCATGATCCGAGCTGAAGGCAGATGTTTAACGGACTGAGCCACCCAGGCACCCCCTTCTTGGCTTTCTGAGCTTCTTCTGTGCATAGCCAGTCTGGAGATGAGGGACCTGAGGTGTGTGATTCTGTTTGCCAGAGATGACTCCCAATGTCAGGCTTGCACCTAGTTCTGTGGCTAAAAGTTCCATATTCCTCCTATACTATATCATGCCCCATGTTGATCTGGGATTGCTGCTGGTAGTTTGCAAATTTCAAAATCTAGAGCAAGAAGCTGTAGCTTTTAAACTCAGCACATTTAGGGGAAGTATGACTCTCAGACCTAAACACAGTAGATATGTTGGTATCAAGAAAACAGTAAGCTGGATTGGGTGTGGTGACTTAGTGGTGTCAGCTAGTTTTATTATTACTGTTGTAGTAAAACATACATAAAATTTACCACTTTAACCATTTTGAAGTGTACAGTTCAGTGGCATTAAGTACATTCACAATGTTGTATAAGAGTTACCACTATCAATTTCCAGAACCTTTTCATCATCTTAAACTGAAACTCTGTCCCCATTAAACACTAACTTTCCACTCCCTCTTCTTCCAGTCCCTGGTAACCTGTGTGTTACTTTCTTTCTCTGTTAATTTGCCTACTCTAGATATCTTACACAGTGTTTGTTCTTTTGTGACTGGTTTATATCACTGAGCATAATGTTACCAAGGTTCATCCATGTTGTAACAAGTTGTCAGAACTTCATTCCTATTTATGGCTGGACAGCTGGTTTTAAGCTTCTGTTCTGTAATTTGAGGTACAGCCTTGAAATTTTTAAAAATGGGGAGCCTGGGTGGCTCAGTTGGTTGAGCATCCAACTCTTGGTTTCAGCTCAGGTCATGATCTCACGGTCGTGAGATCAAGCCCCTTATTGGCTCGGGGGGTTGGGGAAGATCTGTGATGGGGCAGGGAGTCTGCTGGAGATTTTCTCCTCCTTCTGTCCTCTCCCCCATTTATTCTCTCTCATTCTCCCCCTTCCTCTTTCTCCTTAAAATAAAGAAATAAATCTTTAAAAAAATAAATATTTAGAGAATTTTCATGTGTAGATGTTTATAGTTCTAATTATCTTTCTGCCTCCCCATACCTCAACCATAAGTTCACTTATTGAATAAAGGTTAATACTTTGAAAGTTTTTTAAAAAAATATTTTATTTATTTATTTGACAGAGATCACAAGTAGGCAGAGAGGCAGGCAGAGAGAGAGAGAGGAGGAAGCAGGCTTCCTGCTAAGCAGAGAGCCTGATGCAGGGCTCAGTCCCAGGACCCTGGGATTATGACCTGAGCCGAAAGCAGAGGCTTTAACCCACTGAGCCACCCAGGTGCTCCTAGTTTGAGAGTTTTAATACCAGCCAGAAAGTCTTTATTTTCCTTTTCCCCCCACTCCCTAAAATCCCCACCCAGGACTAGTAATCTCTTTTAAACAGATCTGGATAAGAACATGGTTAAAGTGGTCAAACATTCTACCAGTTACTCTTGTTTTGCCCTACTCATCTACTTGTTAGGCTCCCAATGAAGTGATCTCATATTGTTTCAACCTCATAACCCTGTGAGGCATCGAAATGGTATGATCCTATTTGATGGATGAAAAAGCAGAAGCTCAGAACTCTAGTGGTTGGCCATGCTTCACATAGCTGAGAAGACTGGATTAGAATGCTGGCCTGACTCGAGTCCTGTTCTCAGTACATCACAACAGTAGGCATAGGGGACCTTCATGTCCAGTACCCTGAAAATTAGCTAGACCACACATGACTTGGAATCTAGAACAAAGGTCATGAAGGACAGCACCACGGTATGGAGATTTATGTGGCTGGCCCAAAGTAGTATTACAAAAAGTAAAGGTCTTATTAAATGAGCTTAAACTTTGCATGAGAAAATAGCGAGGTTTTGGACATCTCAATGAAAGTATGATGCCAGGCAATGCCTGTAGACCATCTCCCATTTGCTGAGGGAGGATAGCGTCCACTCCTGTTGACACACTGTGCTACGGTTTATGAAACTATGGAGGTAGCATGGAGGGGGAGACATTTAGAGGACGCAGAGAGAGGTTTTCTTTGTGGTTTGACTCCAGTGCCTTTTTCTTCCACCCAGGGAAGTTCTTCGTTGGGCCCTCCTCAGCATGCAGACCACAGGCCATGTGCTGCTCGGCACCTCCTGTTATATGCAGCAGCTCCTGGATGCCACAGAGGGAGGGCAACCCCCTGAGAGCAAGGCCCAATCTCTCATCCCAGCCTGTCTAAAGACACTGCAGTGACACCTCCAGTCCCTGGAGGCACTCCCCAAAGACCAGACTGTGGTCCCCATGCTCAGCTAGTAGCCACCACAGGCTGGCAGCTAGACACATCCTCCTCACCCACGCAGGACCTGAAGGAAGCAGCCTGCCCGGGGGAAAGGCTGGAAACCTGAGGGTTCTTACCCTGGCCCAGCTCCTTCCTGTCCAGGGTGGCTTAGCTGACCAAGAAAGGTCACCAGGAGGCTAGGCACAAAGTCTGCCCCTCACTTACTGTCTTCACACGCTCCCCACCTCCTGGCCTCCCAGCCCTAATACTCCTGAGTGAACCACCAAGTCTGCTAGTGTATGATATTAGAGAGCTCACATTATATTATTTATGCTGATACATCTTTGCTTGTGTTCTTTGGGGCTGAGGGTGGGGCTCTATCTGGAAGGTTGGAAAGGTCTGAGGGAGGAGAGGGATCTATTGTCAAACCGTTTTTCAAAATGTGGGGTTACAGGAAATGGGAATTCTTCTACCAACAAAAAACCATTTGATTCTGGAACTAATGTCTGCTTAATCAGAGACTTGAGCAGACCAGGTAATTGATATGATAAAGGAAAATTTCCAAAATAAATCTGTCTACCAGAAGGGCTTTGAATGGCAGGGTGGGACTAAGGCACTCTTCTAATTTCTCAGTGTTGCATTTTATTACAACATTTTAAGTGTTTAGTTGGGAAAGGACTCATCAGGGCGAAACACAACCCTCCGTCAATGCAAAGCTCTCCCTAGCTTGTCAGAAGCTTATCTTTCATGTTCAGCACTATCAGCTTCAGGATTTCAAAATGAGCTGTTACTTATCCACAAAGAATATTAGTTTCTCATCAGTGAGAGCTGGGATTTTTCAACCTAGAGCAACTCAAACAAGATAAGCATGAAAGGCCAAGTTTGTAGGTGACTGTGCTTTAGTGTGTGGCTCTCAGATCCAAAAATATGTCATTTCTGCCCCTGAATATAAAGCCTTTTTGGGTTTTAAATACAGACTCCTGCCTTACCAAACCTAGAGTCTGCAGTTTTTGCTGGCAGCCGATCCAAACCTGCAGCCATGTGTGGGAGGAGCTGCAGAGCTAGCAAAAACATACTATTCTGGGCTTTCTCCTGCTCCTACATTTAAGGCGGAGGCCTGGCTCAGTGTTATCCTGGCTGCATGGGGTAGGCCTTTCCCATGGAGGCATGATGTTTACATCAACACAGAAGATATTCCTGGTCAACACTTGCAGAGGCTGCAGCCTACCTGCCATCCCCCCCTTTTTTACATTTAAGTTTTTTTTTTTTTTAAGGTAAATGCTACACCCAGTGCTCAATGTGGGGCTCGCACTCACAACCCCAAGATCAAGAGTCACATGCTCTACCAATTGAGCCAGCAGCCCTTTTATTTAAAAAAAAAAAAAAATCCTTTTTAAAAATTTTTTAGATTTTATTTATTTATTTTAGAAAGAGAGAGAATGTACGAGAAGGAGGAGTGGCAGACAGACAGAAGCAGTTTCTCTGCTGAGCAGGAAGCCTGATACAGGACTCGATCCCAGGACCCCAGGATCATGACCTGAGCCAAAGGCAGACATTTAACCAACTGAGCCACCCAGGGGTCCCTTCAAAAAAATTTCTTTTAAGTAAGCTATCAGCCCCTCTTGTGAAGTCACGCATAAACTGAGTCGGGCTGGGGGTCCAGAAGTCTGGACTTTGTCCAAATGTCCCTCCTCCTATAATTGAGAGTGTCACAACTGAGTCTTGAGTGACTGACCATGATCTCTTGGCACCCAGCCCTCTTGGCCCAGGGAAAATTGCTTTTTTTTTTTTTCTTCCAGGAACTTGGAGACTGACCAGCTGTCAGCAGTGAACGGGAGAGGGCAGGCTTGAGTGAGGCTGGGATATATGAGAGGAAAATTCCAGAGAGCATAGGACCTCAGGAGAGCCAGAGACCAGTCCAAGTGCAGGGACGGCCCCGCTTGGGGCCGAGTGCCATATTGGAGGAAAGGTCTTTTGCAGTTAGGGCACACTGTGCTCCTGCCCCTAGGCCTTAGTCTTTCCACTTTTGCTCAAGCTGGTACTTACGAAAGCACAGGAGACCTTTCAGAAGAGGGGTACTAAAATGCCATGGGGCCTTATGACAAAGCACAGTACTGTCTGAGCCCAAAACAGGATAAAAACCACTTGCATTCTTGCCAAAAGTATTGCCAGTTCTGTCTCTATTTGTGTATATCTACTCGAAAATTGATTGTTTAAATCTTTGAATTAAAAAAATAAGTTCCTTGAGGTATAACTTACATACAATAAAATTTTCTCTTTTAAGGTATACATAATTAAGTTTGGGCAATGTTTTTTGCTTTTGTTTCTTTTTTTAGTTTTTGGCAATTTTTTAAAAGGATTTTATTTATTTATTTAGAGAGATTGAGAGAGTACACACGCGCACATGTACACACGCATGCAGGTGCTTGGGGAGAAGAGTAGAAGGAGAGGGAGAGAGACTCTCAAGCAAACTCTGCACTGAACACAAGCCAGAATCATGATCCCGAGATCATTATCTGAGCCAAAATCAAGAGTCAGACCCCCAACCAACTGAGCCACACAGGCGCCCAAGTTTTGGCAAATCTATAAAGTTATTTAACCACCATTCCCAGCATACAGAGAAGTTCCCTTATGCCCCTTCTAATCCCCATCACCACCCACCACAAGCTACAGCAACCTTTGACTCTTTTCTGCCAATATAGTTTGCCTTTTCTAAAATGTCATGTAAGTAGAATCATATAGTCTTTTTTTTTTTTTTTAAGATTTTATTTATTTATCAGAGAGAGCGGGGGAGAGAGCGAGCACAGGCAGACAGAATGGCAGGCAGAGGCAGAGGGAGAAGCAGGCTCCCTGCTGAGCAAGGAGCCCAATGTGGGACTCCATCCAGGACGCTGGGATCATGACCCGAGCCGAAGGCAGCCGCTCAACCAACTGAGCCACCCAGGCGTCCCTCAGATAGTCTTTTTAAAAAAATTATTTCTACTTATTTTTATATAAAATTTTTTATTATTGAAAACATTTGATGAACATACAGTCTTTCATATTTGCCTCAATTTTTAAACCAGATTTGCATGTGTGTATGTAGATGAAATATAGCAATGAAATAAAAAAAAGCAACTTACACAATTCCAGAGGGTGAAAATCACTATTCATCTTGTCACGTCTGATTCTTTCTCCAGAAGCAAACACATCTCATTTTTGTGTGTCCTTTAAGAAATGCAGAGACCCAGTGGGTTAAGCTGCTGCCTTAGGCTCAGGTCATGATCTCAGGGTCCTGGGACCCAGCCTCGCACCGGGCCCTCTGCTCTGCTTCCCCCTCTCCCTCTGCCTGCCTCTCTGCCTACTTGTGATCTTTCTCTGTCAAATAAATAAATAAAATCTTGGGGTGCCTGAGTGGCTCAGTGGGTTAAAGCCTCTGCCTTCGGCTCAGGTCGTGATCACAGGGTCCTGGGATAGAGCCCAGTGTTGGGCTCTCTGCTCAGCAGGGAGCCTGCTTCCTCCTCTCTCTCTGCCTGCCTCTCTGCCTACTTGTGATCTCTGTCTGTCAAATAAATAAAAAATAAGAAAATAAAAATAAAATATTTTTTAAAAAGATTAAAAAAAAAGAAATCAGAGACCTAAAATGCAATAAATATATGTAAATCTCACACACACACACACACACACACACACACACATATGCATCTTCAAGTCACACTGTCCTTTTCTTTCCTTTTTTGCTTTAATATCTATTTAGAGACTGAGTCATATTAGCACATACAGACATACACATTCCATAATTAATGGCTGGATGGTATGGATATGTTACAGTTGACTTAGCCACTCCTTTGTTGATGAATTTAGGTTAATTTCAGTCTTTTCCTAATGCAAACAGTGAATTGAAAGTTACAGTGCTCTTAGTAAATAAATAAAGTAATATGCAGGTTGCACGGTAACTTTTCTATAGTTGTGATTATAGGATAGAACCCATTTTGTTCCTTGCTATTTTTTTCACACAACACCTTGTTTTTCCTGTTGGTCCCTGCCTCTGCCTCCCTTCCTCCCAGTACCTTTTGCTCCCGGTGAATTTCTATTCGTTTTTCACAGCCCTTCCAATCACAACGCATGCTAGGACTAGCTTCTCTCCCTTCATTCACCCTCTCAATATATGCACAGGATTTAAGCAAGATGGGCTGTGACAAATGTGACCTGTGTGCACTCGGTGATCTTCTTGTGGGCAGGGCCTCAGTCTTGTTGATCTATATTTCTAGCTTAAAAATGCCAGGGTCCGGGGGCACCTGGGTGGCTCCGTGGGTTGAGCCACTGCCTTCAGCTCAGGTCATGATCCCAGGGTCGTGGGATCGAGTCCCACATTGGGCTCCTTGCTCAGCAGGGAGCCTGCTTCCTCCTCTCTCTGCCTGTCTCTCTGCCTACTTGTGATCTCTCTCTGTCAAATAAATAAATAAATTCTTAAAAAAAAAATGCCAGGGTCTGGCATACAGTTAACATTTTAAAAATGTCGAATCGGTGATGTATTAGATTTATTTCCCCTATAGTGCTAACCCGGGATGACAATACGTTTCCAGTTTTGAGATTTGTTTTGGTTTTGTTTTGATAAATTATGCTGTAGTGAATGTCATTCTCCCTCGGGCCTTCTCCTTTTGGATTGATTATGCACCTGTCTTGGGTGTTTTTGTTATTTCTTCTCAATTTGCCTTACAAAATTGGGCACAGTAGTGGTTTTTTGAAGTCAGAGGCTCCTACGAATTGGAATGGTTATCAGAGTACCTTTCGTTCCTGTTTTGCCTTAGGAGAGGTCCTATGATCCCGAGTAAATTCCTTCTCAGCTCCGTGCCTCAATTTTCCCAAAAGCACCGAGGTGAGGTGAAGCATTTTCTTTCTGGGCGAAGGCAAAGCTCCGCCTTTTCAGGGCCCTGAGTCCGCCTCCTCGCTATTCCGATTGACAGGCAATCTGACCAATCAGCGCACTGTAGCTGAGCGTGTCGGCCTTTCTGGACACATGCGCACTGTCGCCGCTGGGGAGATGGCTAGCTGTCGGGTTTTGCGCCAAGTCTGGTGTGGCTGCCGGCGGGGGCCGGGGGTCCGCCCAGGGTCCCAGGCCTCAAGCTTTGGCACCGAAGCCGGGTGATTAGGCCTCCCTCTGCCTCTTTGTGTGGGTGGGACGTTGGGGCCGGGGTAAGGTGTGTGTGGGATCTGGATTTAGGTGGGCATGGATTCTAATTCCGCTACTACTGTGTGACCCTGAACTACTCATTTGGTTTCTCTGAGCTTCACGTCCTTCCTGCAAAATGGGCGCCGTTGTTTATGAATTTTCGGGAGGCTCATCCAGGCATTTTCAGGCATTTGTAGGAGGTGGCAGGATTTAAGATGTGTGAAGATAAGAACGGACACACCTCAGGAAACAGTGATCTCCCTGTTGCTTACCCCACCTTTTCCAGACATCAGCTGCGCCGAGGAGGATCCAGCAAGCGGTCGGGGCAGTTGGGGGACCAGCCATTCGCGGGGGTGCTGCAGCTAGAGAATCTCACCCGGGAAGGGCTGGTTGATGTGCTGAGGGCAGCCGTAGTGGACCAGAGAGGTGAGGGCTGGGAGGGGCAGCTGCACAGAGATCTGGGAGGGCAGCCTGCGGCTCAGAGCCTTCTGCGGGCTGACTGGGCTCCCTAACAAAATCTTTGCGGGTCATATCCGGGTTCTGCCTCCCACTAGTGGTTTGACCTGGAACCAGCCACGTAATCTGCCCAAGCCTCAGCATCATGGGAATAGGGGTGTGAGGGTGCAAATAACTAGAGAGCCTTGAACATGGTAGGCACTTGGTAATAAGAATTGTCATAATAAATTATTTATGGACAAAACGTAGGCTTTGAAATCAGATCTAAGCTCTGTAATCACCTTACTGTGTGACTTTAGGAAAATAATTTCTGTGGACCCAAGTCGCCAGTGATTTAATTTTCTCAGCTATTTACTGAGCATAGGTTCTATTCCACTGTTCCAGACACAGTTATACCGTGCGGAACAAGATAAATATGGTTCCTACTCTGAGGGAGCCAATATTTGAGTGGGAGAAATGGGTTAACCAGAAATAAATGGACAAGGTACTTACTACTGATCAGGGTGTTATAACCGTGTGGCTGACATTAGATGGAGATTCAGGCCTCTCTGTGGTAGTGACATTTGAGCCAACATGATGTGAAAGAGCCAGACAGGTGAAAATCAGGGACTGAGGAGACAGCAGGTATAAAAGCCTAAAGTGGCAACAAGCTTAGCATATGCCAAGGACTGAAAGAACTTCTGTTTAGGGTGTGGTTGATAACTCATGTCTGAGAGTTGTAGTGGGGACACAAGAGAAGTTGAATTGAGAAAGTACTTTATAAACTCCAGTTGCTGCTTTTGTGTCACTGATGCTCACATACTGTATGTTCTAGGACCTCTTGTTACACTGAATAAGCCACCAGGTCTACCAGTGACAGGTATGGTCAGGGGGAGGGGAGGTAGTGGAATAGGGTTTGATGGCTCTGAGGGATTGGATAATGAAAAGAAGGAGATGGTGGCATGAAGCCAAAGGCCTCTGAGAGCAGCTTGTACTTTTCCTTCTTCCCCCCCCCACCCGCCCCAGGAAAACCAGGGGAGCTGACATTGTTCTCGGTGCTGCCAGAGCTGAGCCAGTCGCTGGGGCTTAAGGATCGGGAGCTCCAGGTTGTCCAGGCATCTGGGAAGTAAGTGGTGGGCGGTGATGGGAGAATAGCAGGACAGGCCTCCATCTTGGGTGAGGGAGCAGTTGCTTGGAAATAGGCTGAGACATGTTCCCTAGGCTGGTTTGGGATCACAGAGGAAGGATGCAAGGAAAAGGAGGGAGCGGACAGATCTGGGTTCATATCCGTGTGCACAAACTGTGATCTTAGGCAAAGCATGAAACTTCACTGAGCCTCAGTTCCCTTAATCATAAAGTAGAGCAGTGCTTTGTGTGCAGTCACTTCTTCAATCCCATAATCATGGCAGGCATTGCTGGTTGATCCACAATATTCTTTCTTCTAACTGCCATCAATTAGAGCTGGTACTTGAGATGAAATATGCTTTTGGGGAATTTAATTATTTACAAGCCAATATATACAAAATTCCTACTACAGTGCCCAGCACATTGTAGGCATTCAGCAGTGGATGGTAATTGTTACAACATTTGGCTGTGAGCTCCTTGGGAACCAGCGGAGAATGAGAAACTCATTAAATTATGTAGTCTTATTATTAAACATGAGGAAGTCAGGGTTATAGTACTGGTGTGACCTCTTGGCCTTAAGCAGGCCTGTGTTCCTTCCAAGGGGTCTCCCTTTTTTGTAGGTGAGCCCAGAAGACTTTAACTTCTGTGATTTATCCTCTTTCTCCAGAGACACCTCTGGGCTTGTACTCCTTTCCAGCTGTCCTCAGACAGCGAGCCGCCTGCAGAAGTTCTTCATCCACTCACGGAGAGCCCAGAGACCCACAGCCACCTACTGGTGAGAGGGGATGGGAGGCTCCCCGGGGCAATAGGAAAGTCCTGGCAAGCCGTCCTGTGACCTCTTCCTGCCTCTTTCTCAGTGCTGTCACTGATGGGATTCCAGCTACTTCTGAGGGGGATATCCAGGCAACTCTGAAACTGGAACACATTGATGGTGTTGATCTAGTAAGTCAGGTCTGGGAGGGAAGAGGAGGGGACTCTCCAAATATATGATCCCTAAAGAGGAGTCAAGTGTATAGACTTGGGGTGGCTGGCTCTCTTGTCCCCTAAAACAGGCAAGTGACCACTGCTTATACTCTGGCTCCATCTATTGGGAGCAGAGAGGGTCTGGGTGAGCTGCCAGATATGTGTGAAGCTTGTTCATTCTTGGGGGCTGACACCACAGGTAATTCCAGTGAAGTCCCCATCCCGGAAAGACTTCCAAGAAGGTGTCAAGAGGACCTTCAGCCACTTCCATGTGGTGGCCATGGGCTCTGGCTGTGCCCTGGTCCAGCTGCAGCCACTGACAGGTGGGTCTGGAACCTTGCCAGCCCTCACAACTGTATTTGGCTGGGGCGTGGGGAGGGGGAGTGGGAAGAAGGTGGTGGTGGTGGTAATGGCAGCTTGGGGAGCATTTGATGGTCTCTAAGAAGGAAGTAGTCAGACACAGCTGAAGGAGACAGCGCTTCTGCTGCCAGTCTGATGGTCATTCCTTTGTAGCCCATCTATTTTTTTTTTTCTCTAAGTTTTTGATCTCTAAGTTTTGTTCTGTGGTTTCACTGTGCCTAATCTAGGTGTGTGGGCTCAGTTTTATTTATCTTCCTTAGAATTCACTTTGTTTCCTCAGTCTGAAAATCTATGTCATCAATCCCAGAAAGTTCTCTTCAAATGTTGCACCTCTTGCATTTTCTCTGTTCTCTTCCTTCTGAATGCCTGAGAGAGGTGTCTGACCTTCTCATTCTACTTACTAGGTCTCTTTTCTTTCATATTTTTCATTTCTTCATCCCGGTAATTCTTCATCTGGGTAATTTCTTTAGATCTATTTTCCAGGTGAATAGTTTTCTTTTCAGTTGGATCTGCCAATTCAGCCCATCCATTGACTGTATTTTTCTTTCACTTCTAGGAGTCCTATTTGGTTGTTTTACAAATAAAAATGGCCCTGAAAAATATAGAGCATCTTTTTTTCTCATATTTGTTCAAGTTAAACATACTGATATTTCTATATTTCTATTCTATATATATTTCTGTATTTTCATTGTCTGAAGTTCTGGAGAGCCTAATCCTATGGTGTTTCATGCTGACTCTCATACTTGGTAGATTTTCATTGCTCTGTGATTCAGGAATGTGGATTCACGTTCAGCTGGGCCTCTATCTGTGGAAATCTTTTGTTACCTCACTGTAAGTAGGGCCCTCGGGAGTGGTTCTGCCATTGGTTCTGCCAAATGCCCCAGAGCTATCAGTTTCAAGTTCTCTTTGAATATTAATGTCTTGGTTGGAAGTTCACAGATTACGCTGGTATTGAGTCCCAAACCTGTGAGAGTGGGCTCATGGTTGTGAATTCTCAGGGGAAAACTTCACTCCCTTCACCCATACCTAAGGTGATGACCTGTCTTCATCGGTGGCTAGCTTTTTCTCCTGGTTCACCCCTTTACTGAAGATGTAGCTCCTCTAGGATTTCATTTGGGTACCAAGGCCTCAGCCCTGGCCCCTAGGTAGCTACTTAAACCCAAGACCCCTGGATACCAAGATTTGCAGCATCCCTGGAATAGATGAAACGTTGGCACTTGTGTACTGTGGATTTGTTTTCCACTGGCTTTGGTCTTGGGGACCTTAATTTCCTCTGCCCAGCTCTATATTTAAAAGGATGGTTCTTATATTTTTCTGGTATTTCTAGGTGGTTTAGAGCAAGAAATTTTTTAGATTATCCAGTCCACCATATTGCTAGACATGGAAGCAGAGTAGTAGCTCCTGGGTTTGAATCCCAGCTAATGGTAGTGGGCAAGTCACTTCTTTTTGAGCTTCAGTTTTCCTGTGTGAAGATGGGAATGATGATAGGACCCCCTTATCAGGCTGTCATGAGGATTAAATAAATTTACATATGTGAAGCACTTTGTACCATGCCTAGCACATAGCTCCCCATTTCTTTGTCAGGTTTCCCCAAAACCTGTTCAAATTGGGGTAAGCTAAAAACAGGGAAGGTATTGGCTCCCATAACTTAAAGTTTAGGCATAGCTAGATCTTGAGGCTCAGAGGATGTCCTCGGGATGTTCTTTCTGCATTTCTTTTTGCCTCCTGCATATTGGCTTCTCCCTCCCACAGGCTCTCCTCTGGGCACAGTAGAGATGGCCAGAGGCTCTGGCAGCTCCAGGCCTGCACCCACCAGTTTAGTACCCTAGCAGGAAAAAGCATTCCTTGTTTCCAGTAGCTTCAGCAGTAAATTCAGGGTTGTATCTCTTCATGAGCGAATCTTACAGGCTGGGTAGATTGATGGTTATGACGGTGCTGACCTGCTCTTGCGCCCTGCTCTGGAGTCGGGCGGTAGCATTGACCTCACTAAAACCACGTGATCTGTAAATGGGAGCAGAGTGGTGGTGTTTCCCCAGAGGAGAGGAGGGATGATGATCCTGGGTGGGACAGAAAGAGCAACTGCCTACCATCTGTCCTCTGTCTCCTGTCCCCCAGTGTTCCCCAGTCAACTCCAGGTACACATGGTACTACAGCTCTGCCCTGTGCTTGGGGATCACACATACTCTGCCCGTGTGGGCACTGTCCTGGGCCAGCGCTTTCTACTGCCAGCTGAGAGCACCAAGCCCCAAAGACAGGTACCCACACCCACCTACCTATTGTTTCGGGGGGTGGGCTGTGGGGTGAGGGTGGGCAGCACCTTCAGACATTAGCTATGAAGTCTAGGACTGAGTGGCCGCCCTCTTGGCTTCCAGAGCTATTTATAAGCCCTGTCTTACTGTGTGCCTTGAGCAAGTAACATCCCCTCTCTTAGGCCTTGTTCTGCCCATCTGTTCAATAAGGGACTTGAACCAGCTGATTTCTCAAGGCCCTTTTAAGTCCGTTGTTCTTTATGTCCCTGGTGTAAGGACTAAACATAATTGTGTGTGGGTTATGGTTACTCTATGTGCTCTAACAGAGTTACCCCAAAGTCCCAGAGTTTAACACAACAGTTTCCCTCCCATTAAATCTAATGAATGGGGTTGGGGTAG
Source organism: Mustela lutreola (assembly GCF_030435805.1). Lineage (NCBI taxonomy): Eukaryota > Metazoa > Chordata > Mammalia > Carnivora > Mustelidae > Mustela > Mustela lutreola. The sequence continues at coordinate 51,992,273 of NC_081291.1, read as the reverse complement.
GGATGGGCTTTACCCCAAGGTCACTCAGGGACCCAGGCATTGCCATGCAGCCAGCAGATGAAGGGAGACAGTACAGTGCAGGTCCATTTGGGAGGTTTTCATGAGTCAGGTCTGGCAGTGGCTTGCTTATACTTGCACTCCTGTTCCATTGGCTAAAACTATCACGTGGCATACAGTTAATAAAACTGCAAAAGGGACTCAAAAATGTTTAGCTGTGTGCCAGGTGGGAACTGATTTGATGAACGCTAGCCAGTCTCTGCCATAGTGTGATGGTATATGTGAGTGTGTGTTTGTGTAGAGAATACAAATAAGAAACTATGGACAGGGAGGGAGCAGGGGAGGGAAGACCTGCCTTACTTCCATTTTTGGTTAGAGCTGGTTGGAACTCAACCTGGCTGAATGCTGACATGCCTCTCCCACCCCAGGTCCTGGACGAAGCCCTCCTCAGACGCCTCTGCCTGACCCCGGCTCAGGCTGCCCAACTGCCCTTGCATCTCCACCTGCGCTGTCTCCATCTTCCAGGCATGAGGCCCAGGGAGGCCCCCATGAAGCTTCTGGCACCCCTACCCCCTTATTTCTCCAGGACCCTACAGTGCCTGGGGCTCCGCCAACAATAGTCCTCCTTCTGTTCCTTCTGTTTCCACTGGCAAACAGTGGGGATGGAGGTGAGGGGAGAGGAGGATGAACCTACCATCAGGCCTGAGGAGAATGAGGTCAGTGCTCAACATGCACTAAGGCCATGCTTTAAGATCCTGGGCTCTGCATTCGGACAAACCTAAGATCAGGGCCTGGCTAGGCCACTTGCTGTATGGTGTTAGGCAGATGACTTCACCTCTCTGCTGAGTTAATAAAAGTACCTACCTCATAGTATGGTTTTGACGATTTGCTGAGAAAGTAAACGTTTATCATGGAGCATACTTTCTGCTGAGTTCAGTATGCGATTTTATTTGGCTGTTTCTGTCCCAGTTCTAGCTGAGAGGAAATATCTAACTTTTTTGTCATTTAGTTGTGCTAAAATACATATAACAAAATTTACCATCTTAACCATTTGTTTTAAACATTTTTTTAAAGATTATTTATTTATATATTTGACAGACAGATCACAAGTAGGCAGAGAGGCAGGCAGAGAGAAAGGGGGAAGCAGGCTCGCTGCTGAGCAGAGAGCCTGATATGGGACTCAATCCCAGGACCCCGAGATCATGACCTGAGCCGAAGGCAGAGGCTTAACCCACTGACCCACCCAGGTGCCCCAGCCATCTTAACCATTTTTAAGTGAGCAGTTCAGTGGCATCAAGTATGTTCACATTGTAGTGCAACTGTCACATCCCATCAGCCTGAAGAACTGAAACTCTGCCCCATTAAACACTGACACCCCATCCTCCCACCTCCCAGTAGCCCCATTCTCCTCTGTGTCTATGAATCTGATTACTCCAGGGACTTCATATAAATCAAGACCTTAGACCTTTTATGTGAAAAAATTGTGAGATATATCAAACATATGAAGAGTACATAAATAGTTCTGTGATTTAAAGAGTAATTATAAGGCGACTCCCATATAAGCACCACTTGGCACGAAATAGAAACATACCTCTCCTTCCCTGTTAGGGTAGCAGTTCTCAACCCTGGCCCCACATTAGAACCCCCTCAGTGAAACTTTTAAAAAGCCCCTTCCTTCCCTGGGATTCTGCACCCTAAAGATACCAATTTAATCAGTCTGGGCTGGAGATTCCGGCATCGATCTTTTTTGAATCTCCCGGAGGGGTTCTACTGTTCAGTCTAGGTTGGAGGCCCCTCCCCTGACATGGGAGCTTTCCTTGTTTGTCTTAAGTTTTTCCACCAAATATACATCCCTAAACAACATATTTTGTTTAGCCCAATTCTAAAGTTTCCGTAAATGGAGTCGTGCTATCTATGTATATACTCTTCAGCGATTTGTTCTTGTTCCACACTGTGAAATGCATCTGTGTGGTGTGCTATGGGTTTGAATTCCAGTGCATGACTCTCCCAGTTGATCCATTCTACTGTTAACATCATCATTCAGCTCTTAGCACAACACTGGTGTGAAGCTGCTCATGTGCATTTCCTGGTTCAGTTATGTCAGAGATGCTGGCAGAGTGTATGTATCTTCACTTGACTAGCGTATTGGTTTCCTAGGACTGCTGTAACAAAATTACCACAATCTGAGTGGCTTAAGATAACAGAAACTGATTTTCTCAGAGATCTGTCTGGAGGCCAAAAGTCTGAGATGAAGGTGTCAACAGGGCTGTGCTCTCTGAAGTCTCTAGGGATGAATCCTTGCCTCTTCCAGCTCCTGGTGGCTGCAAGCCTTGACTTATGGCCACATCACATCAGTCTGCCCTCATCTTCACATGGTCTTCTCATGTCTGCGTCTTCTAAGGACACTTGTCATTGCATTTAGGGCTCACCTGGATAATCCAGAGTACTCTCATCTCAAGATCTTTAACTTAATCACATCTATGAAGACCATTTTTCCAAATTAACTTATTCACAGGTTCCAGGCAGATATATCTTTTGGGGGAAGGGAGGCTAACATTCAACTTACTACAACTAAGAAATACCAGTTTTTCAGATGGGTGTGGCTGGTCGGATATTTCTTTCTAGGAGACCATGGGCCCTTGCTGAGGAAGGAACAGACCAACTCGCTCTGGAGAAGGGCTGGTGTTTAGGTGAGGTCCATCCTTCCCCCATCTCGTGGTGTAAATCTGACGCCTGTTAGATGTTACTCTGCTGCTGGGCCAGGTTCTCCCCTGGACTTGGGCCTTGGGGATCTCCCAGTGGTGAGCAGTCTGGCAATACGTCCTAGCCTTCTCATTGCCACATGATCTTGGGCAAGCCATGTCTCCTCCTTCAGACTCCCGTTTCTTCATCTACAAAGTGAGGCTTATCCCCCAATCCAAGATCAGAGATGCCAGAGAGACACTGCATAGGAAACCCCATGCCTGTTGCTATGGGGTGGAATTCTGGCCCTTTGCTTTGTGGAAGGGTGTCTGACAGCCTCTAGCTCTCACTCTGGATGTTGGGGCACAGGGCCTCAGCCTACTCTCTCTTCACCATCCAACAGAAATGGAGCCAAGCCCAGGAAACTTCACTTGCTCCTTTTTATTTGGCGCTGCATCCAGGACAGGGGCAGTGAGGACCAAAGCAAGGGCTTCTCTGGCCTCACGTCCCCCATGCCCCCTAGTTCCTGGTATGCTTTGATAAAGGGCAGGGGTCCTGGAAGGCTCAGTGTTTTCATGAGGCATGCCTCAGCCTTGGGTTTGTCACAGAGTCTGGTCTTGAACTTGCCTTTGGCTTTGATCTTCCTGTAGGTGCTAGGAAGATTTCCAACTTCAAAAGGTAGAGGCCACAAGGTACTTCCAGAATGGGGACCACGAAGGCGCTGGGAAGCAACAGCCTCGGTGTGAAAGGGGGGAAGAGGTGGAAGAGATGATCAAGAAATCTGTTCAGGAAGGGGGTTCTGAGGGAAAAAAGCCCTTCCCTTCTGGCTCCAGCCTGCCTGAGACCTGCCCTTGCCTGTGCCCTCCAGCCCTGACCCTAGAGCCCTGTATTTAGCACTGCCCACCAGGGTGCAAGTCACAGTTCAAGGCCCACCTTTCTTGGTTTTAGGACGCTGGATGCCAGCTTGAGCTCAGAGTTAGGTGGGAAGGAAATCAAAACCTTGGCAGTAGGTAGAGTCATCAAGGCCTTGCCTGTGGTCGACAGGGCCTGAGAGCCCACCAGCTTGCTGTGTTGCAGTCTGAGGACCCGCCCCTGGGATCGGAGAACATGGGGAGAAGGCAGCCGGGCCTTGGTGTGGACACTGGGGAAGTGGGAAGGGACTGTGGGAGCAAAAGGGGCCATGAGGGCCTGGGGAAGGTCCAAGGCCGACAAGCTGCCCCTCAGGGAGAGCATGAAGGGTGGGGAGGTGGGGGAAGAGGAAGGCTTGGGGTTTGAGATGACAGATGGAGCCCTCCCAGTTCCTCCTCCAGAGGCCATGGGAAGAACACAGGATTTGGAGTCCAACAGACCTGGGTCTGCATCCCAGCTCTGCCCCTTCTGAGATGTGCAACCTCGGGCAACTTCCTTATACTTCCTGATACCTCGGCTGGAAAATGGGGATAATAGCACCTACCTTGCTAGGTTGTGAGGACTAAAGGAGCTGGTTAGGTAGCAGCACAGTGCAAACTGTTAAATGCTGTAATTAGCCCCTTTCCCCCAGAGGCAACTCTGCATGGAGGCAAAGGCAGAATACTGCAGCAGGCAAAGCTTGGGCTCTGGAGAGAGATGGACCCGGGATTGAGTCCTGGCATTTGAAATAAGTCCAGCTGCCTTGCAGGGTGGCTACTTTGGGAGAGAACAATACTCATTTGGACGTGCATTTAAAAAAAAAAATACTTTGGAAGTGATGGCTTTTCCTTGCTACTAGTGTCTTCTAGGTGGGGCAATGGTGGGGTTGCAAATCCAGGTGGTTAGGACGGGGGGGCTTGAAGAGCAGGAAGAAATTGCCTTGGGACCCCAGGGTGTTTTACGGGAATGATCTTACCCAGGGCCTGGGGGTTCTTCGGACTCAATGGCAATCTGTTCAAGGGGTGGGGTTGCCTGTCCCCACTAGCAAAGGTCATGGTGAAAATGCAGCCCATCCTGGTGCTGGGGGGCTCCCACTTCCGGAGGTTGGGGTAGACCAGGGCTGTGGCACTTTTCGCCTTGCCTTTCTTCCCCTTTCCGGGGGCCGAGGTGGTGGCAGTGAAGGTTGGCTTCTCAGTGTGCCCCAGACTCCTGGCCCCAGCAACTTTCCTAGGAGCTGACTTGTGGGTAAGGGTCCCCGAGTCCTTGCCTTCCCCAGAGCCTCTCTGGGTCAGCAGGTGAGGGAGTGCTGGGCGGACCCCCATCCGCCGGTGACACATTGCCAGGGGCTTCTTGATGGTGGAGCCCTCTACTAGGAGCCGGATACCCACATACTGAGGTACCTCCACGGCAGGCTGTGGAAAAGAAGAGGAGATGAGGACTGTTCAGACAGTGATGCTGGATGCTGGAATCCTAGGCCCAGAAGGAATCAGGACAGAGATGGATGAAATTAATCTCTGGGCTAAGAAACAGGAAGCCCACCTCTGTCCTCTAAGGAGTCTGGCTCCGGAGGCCTGAATCAAAAAAAAAAAAAAAAAAAAAAAAAAAAAAAAAAAAAAAAAACCAACCTAGAAAGTCACAGAGTCCCTGGGATTAGTAACTCAGTGGAGTCAGAGAGCCTTAACCATGCTACCACCAGCACTCCCTACCTTTTACCCTCCCCTAAGTTCTCCCAGCCCCTGCTGAAATGTGTATGGCTCTGCTCCACAGGCCACTGCTGACAGACAGCTTCCTGAGTTAAGCCAGAGTCTCTGCAGACAGAATTTGAGTTGTGTCACCCAGACAGATAAGAGGCTTGGAGCCTGTCTGGAGCCCTGCATGAACCCATTATGGGGAAGCAGAAATTAAGAGCTTTAATGAAGGCATTCTACTAAGAGACTGAAGTAGCAAATTTGCAGAAGGAGGCAGAGAAAAAGGTCCAAGAGAGGAGCTCCTGTACAATTTTCAGTTCCTATTAAGCCAGCTGTACACCCTGTAGCTAGGCTCCAGAAAAGCCCCCTGTGTCTTGCTAATGACCCCCCCCCTTTAACCTTGAGGTACTCTGAGGTATTTTCTGTGTCAGTAGAATAACCTGATTAGAATCTAAACATCAGAATCACTTGGATCTTGTTAAAAATAACCAAGCCCACAAAACCCAACTGATCAAAGGAGGCAAGAATCAAAACTGGGTATCAAAACAAGTTGGTGAAAAGGATGACAGGAAAATGTGTCATGTGCACACAGCCTCGGCATCACTTTACAGAGTAAGTGATCATTGCCAGAGGGAGGAGCCAAGTGACAATGGAGAGATCTGGTAGCCACTGCCCTAACCCTGTGGTCAGACTTAGCATCACTAATCAGGAGACAGTCCAACAGTGTGTGCCTTGTGATAGCATATAAGGCACTCAGTATCACCTCTCAAGTGTTCTTGCCAAAAATGTTTAACCTGAACCTCACCAAGCTGTTTGGCCTAACTTCTAGTTTACAGGACATTGAGATAACAGAAGAACAAGCTAAACAGCATCACGAAGAAACAATCAGATAAATCCAAAATGTGGGGCAGTTCTACAAAACAACCAGCCTGGTCCCTTCAAAAGTTCCAAACAAACTATGGAGGAAGAAAAAGCAGTGCTGCTGCTCTAGATTAAAAGAAATTAAAGATCACCCAAAGGAATAAAACCTGTGACAAATGGAATCAAGGAAGTGAAAGACCTATACATTGGAAACTAAGATACCAATGAAAAAAACCGAAGACACAAATAAATGGAAAGATATTCTTGGCTCATGGATTGGAAGAATTAATGTTATTAAAATGTCCACATGACCCAAAGCAATCTATAGATTCAATGCAATCTCTATCAAAATTCCAATGGCATTTTTCACAAAAATAGAAAAATTAATCCTATATCCTGTATGGAACCACAAAAGACGCTGCACAGTCCAAACAATCTTTTTTTTTTTTTTTAAGATTTTTAAGCCATCTTTATACCCAACATGGGGCTCAAAATAATGACCCTGAGATTAAGAGTCACATACTCCACCAACTGAGCCAGCTAGGAGCCCTCAAAACAATTCTGAGAAAGGAGAACAAAGCTGGAAGCATCACACTTACTGACTTCAAACTGTATTACAAAGCTGTAGCAATCAAACAGTATGGTACTGGCATAAAAGCAGACACCTAGATCAAATGAACAGAATATAGAACTGCCCAGAAATAAAGTCACACATACAAGGTGAATTAATTTATGACAAAGGGGATACAAAAAGTATCTCCTTCAGTCTCTTCAATAAATGGTACTAGGAAAACTAGAAGCCACATGCAAAAGAACGAACCCAGACTACAACTTATAGCACACATAAAAACCAACTCAAAATAGATTAAAGTGAATTTAAGACCTGAAACCATAAAACCCTTAGAAGAAAACACTGGCAGTACTAAGCTCCTTGCCATCAATCTTGGCAATGATTTTTTTTGGATTTGATACCAAAAGTAAAGGCAATAAAAGCAAAAATAAAAACATGGGACTATAACTAAAAAGCTTCTGCACAACAAAGGAAACCATCAACAAAGTGAAAAGGCAACTCACCAAATGGGAGAAAGTATTTGCAAATCATATATCTGATAAGGGGCTAATATCTAAAATATATTATAAAGAACTCCTACAAGTCAATGGCAAAAACACAAGTAATCTGATTTAAAAATGGGCAGAGGATCTGAACAGACATTTTTCCAAAGATGACAGACAGATGGCCAACAGGCACATGAAAAGGTGCTCAACGTCACACTAATCTTGGGGGAACTCCAAGTCAAAACCATATGGGATATCACCTCACACATGTAAAATGGCTATTTTCAAAAAGGTAAGAAACAAGTGTTGGTAAGGATGTAAAGAAAAGGGAACGCTTGTGAACTGTTAGTAAGAACTGGTGCAGCCACTGTGGGAAATAGCATGGAGCTTCCTCAAAAAATTAAAAATAGAATTATCATATGATCCAGCAATTCCACTTCTGAGTATTTATCTGAAGGGAAAGAAAGTATTCCTATCTTGAATATCTGTACCCCCATGTGCATGGCAGCCCATCAATGGATGAATGAATAAAGAAAATGTGACTGTCTGTTTAGCTAGCTAGCTAACTAGCAATCATGGAATATTATTTAGACATAAAAAAGAAGGAAATATTGCCTTTTGTGATAAAATGGTTGGGCTTTGAGAGCATCACACTAAGTGAAATAAGTCAGAAAGATCAATATTTCATGATGTAAATTATATGTGAAATCTAAAATAAAAATAAAAACATGGGACGCCTGGGTGGCTCAGTTGGTTAAGCAGCTGCCTTCGGCTCAGGTCATGATCCCAGCGTCCTGGGATCGAGTCCCACATCGGGCTCCTTGCTCCGCAGGGAGCCTGCTTCTCCCTCTGACTCTGCCTTCCACTCTATCTGCCTGTGCTTGCTCTCACTCTCTCTCTCTCTTACAAATAAATAAATAAAATCTTTAAAAAAAAAAAATAAAAAAAAAAATAAAAATAAAATAAAAATAAAAACAAAAATAAAACCTACAACTCTTAACTCATAGAGAGCCAATTAGCAGTTTGCCAGAGGCAGTGGTGAAATGGATGAAGGGGGTCAAAAGGTACAAACATCCAGTTATAAAATAAGCAAATCATGGGGGCGCCTGGGTGGCTCAGTCAGTTAAGTGGCCAACTCTTGATTTCAGCTCAAGTCATGAACCAAGGGTTATGAGATCAAGACCCTTCTCAGGCTATGGAACCTGCTTAAGATTCTATCTCTTCCTCTTCTTCTAGCCCTCCCCACCCTGCTCTCTCCCCATCTCTTAAAAAAGAAAAAAAAAAGTAAATCATGGATGTCATGTACACCATGGTAACTACAGTTGATACTGTATTTCATATTTGAAAGTTGCTAAGAAAGTAGATCTTAAAAGTTTTCATCAGAAGAAAATAAAATTATAACTATGTGTGGTAATGGATGTTAACTAGACTTATTGTGGTGATCATTTCACAACATATTTAAATATCAAATATAGGGGCGCCTGGATGGCTCAGTGGGTTAAAGCCTCTGCCTTCAGCTCAGGTCATGATCTCAGGGTCCGGGGATCGAGCCTGGTGTTGGGCTCTCTGCTTAGCAGGGAGCCTACTTCCTCCTTTCTCTCTGCCTGCCTCTCTGCCTACTTGTGATTTCTATCTGTCAAATAAATAAATAAATAAAATCTTTAAAAATAAATAAATAAAAACAAATATCAAATATATACATATACAAATATTGTATACTTTAAGTAAATATAATACTTACAAGTCAGTTATGTCTCAGTAAGAGAGATCTAAGACTGATCTAAGTCCTTCAAAGCAGCTACAGATCTTTTAAGCAGCCCAAGGTATATCCATAGGTCTTATGTTTAAATCTTCAAGACATTTTAAGTTAACAGAGAGGGTTATAGGCACGCTCTCTGTTAACAGCAGGGCTTTTTTGTGAGGACTATTGTCCTATGGCAGGGTCACAGAGAAAAGAGTTCTAAGGTTTGTAAATATGGCTATTGTGTAATAGAACAGATTATAAATTGATACATAAGAAACCCACAATGGTTTTTTTAAAATATCCACTTGGGGTGCCTGGGTGGCTTAGTGGGTGAAAGCCTTTGCCTTCAACTCAGGTCATGATCTCAGGGTCCTGGGATCAAGTCCTGCATCTGGCTCTCTGCTCTGCAGGGAGCCTGCTTCCTCCTCCTCTCTCTCTCTCTGCCTGCCTCTTTGCCTACTTGTGATCTTTGTCTGTTAAATAAATAAATAAAATCTTTTAAAAAAAAATCCACTTGGTCTAAAAGGGACAGATACAATATGAAATGAAAGAGGCTTCTGTACCCCCAAATTTCTATGAGTATGTAACAGACTAAGAACTATTGTGGATGTTCATGGAAAAGGAAGGATGATTCAGGGCTGAACTGAGATCCCAATGGATGGAACCAAGAGCCACAGAGAACTCCTAGGAAGTAACCCTTGAAATTGGTTTTCTGACTTCTAAAAATCTTATTCCATTCCAATAAGTAGACTCAAATCTCTTTCTGGAACAAGGGGAGTAAAATTATTACAAAGGAGTAAAATAATAATAATAATATTAACAGCAGTAGCAGCAGCAGCTTCTACTCACTCTTACCCCACATCCAGACCTTATATGTGACGCCATTGTGAAACACCCAACAATCTTATTAGGTAGTAACAGTAGCTAAAATCTGTAGCACTGACTATGTTCTAGCATTGTTTTAAAGGGCTTTACTTATGTCAACTCATTTAATTATCAAAACCTTATAAAGTAGGGACTATTTGCAGTCTTACTTTACAGATCAGGAGACTGAGTGCCACAGGGGTCAGGAAACTGTCCCAAGCCAAACAGCTCATAGTTACTGAGTAGGAATTTGAACCCAGGGAGGTTTTGCTTTTAACACTTTGCTATATGCCTCTCCAGAAATATGGCTCACGTGTATATTTTTGTTGTTGTTAGTGTTACAATTAATTTTCTTAAATTCCACCATAGTTAACATACCATGTTACATCAGTTTCAGGTCTTCGATATAGCAATTTAGTGATTCAGCCCTTCCATGCATCACCCCATGCTCATCACAACCCTCCTTAATCCCCATCACCTGTTTCACCCATCCACCACCTGCCTCCCCTCCCTAACCATCAATTTGTTCTCCATAGTTAAGCATCTGGTTTTGGGTTTATTTTTTTTTCTTCCCTTAGTTTTTGTTTCTTAAATTCCACATATGAGTGAAATCATATGGTATTTGCCTTTCTCTTACAGGCTTATTTTACTTAGCATTATACTCTCTAGCTTCATCCATGTTGTTATAAATGGCAAGATTTCATCTTTATGGCTGAATGATGTTTCACTGTATATACTACACTTTCTTTATCTATCGATGGACACTTAGGCTATATCCATAATTTGGCCATTGTAAATAATGCTGCAGTGAACAGAGGGTGCATATATATCCCCTCAAATTAGTGTTTTTGTATTCTTTGGGTAAACACCCAGTAGTGCAATGACCGGATCATAGGGATGATCCACACATATTAACTCATCTTCATCCTCCCAAACCCTATGAGAAAGATGGTAATGGCATCTCCATTTTACAGATGAGGAAACGGAGGCTCAAGGGTAGAAGTGGTGTTACTGAGACAGCGTAGCAGGACCAGAACTTGAACCAGTTCTGTCCAACTGCAATGCCCTATGTTTCACTTTAGGGACGCCTGGAAAGGGGTGCAGACTCCCCAGGGTCTTGTCTGGGCTCTACCTCACCTGCTTGTAGATGAGCTCAAAGGCTCCTGTGTCACAGTTTCGGTCTAGCCGCCAGTCGATGACCACGCGCAGGGTGTCAGCTTGCACACCTGCACACAGCCGGGCGGTGACAGCAGTGGAGGGGGCCATGGTGGGGCTGGCATTGATCTCGATCAGCCAGGGCTGGAAGTCCTCACCAAACACAAAGTCAGCACCGTAGAGCTCAAAGCTGGCCTTCCGACACTGCACGGTGTCCTGGGAGGTCTGCAGGGCATGGATCACAGCAGCCTTCATGCCGGGCACAATGACGGTGGACCAAGCGTCTGGGGCCCCCATCTCCTTCAGGTGGGCCTGGAACTTCTGGCTCGACCACATGTTGTCCGAGGGCAGGAGTGGGTGCCGATGGCATGAATTCTCCAGGTGCTTCTGAATGGAGTTGTTGCACAGGTGCACTGAGCTGGGGCAGAGAGCAGAAAGCTGGGGTCTGGCTCCCTGAGCCTTTCCCACCCAAATGTGGGGAGGGCAGGCAGACCCTGGAACCACCCGTGGGCCATCCCAGATCATTTACCTTGAGATGGGACTCTGTGAGGAAGGGCAAGAAGGACAAAGGCCTGGGCCCTGCTATATTCTTGCAGGGCCAGAACCAGTCTCATCCCTCTGAGGGCACTCCCTGTGGGGCCACAGAACTATGTGCTTTAGTCTCAGTTAGCCCTCCCAGCGCCTGGAAGGTATTAAGGTGGGTAGGAGTGTGGGCCCTGTAGTCAACAAGACTGCTCAACACAAAAACAAAAACAAAAACAAAAAAACAAGACTGCTCACGGTTTACCATCACCACTGACTAGTTGAGATCTTTTCACCCAAGTGCTCCTTCACATCTGTAAAATGGGGGTCGTACTAGAACCCACTTCACCGGGATTTCATGAATGAGTGAGACAAAATGCATGAAGTGCTTAGCACCTGTCACATACGAAGAATTCAGTAACCGATAGCTATGAGTTTCATAATAATGCCTCCATTCTTCAGATGTGAGAAGTGAAGCCTCAATAGGTTTCACGTGACCAGTCACCCAGCTTAGCAGCTACAGCAATGAAATTTGAACCCAGGACTCAACAAGGCTTTTTTCTCATCCCCCAAGTTAACACTACAACTTGCCTCTCTCTTTTTGTATGTCTCCTGAGCCCTCTTACCCTGCTCTATGTTCCTTTTTTTTAAATAACATGTACCATCTTTAAACCTATTAGATAATTTTACTTATGTTCATTGCTTATCTATAAGAAACAGCATTAAAATGATACCTTATAAGCATAAAGTATTTAACTTCACTCATTATAAAAGAGGTAAAATTAAAATAAGATAACCATTTTTGACTTAATGGCAAAAATAATCAACATTGTTGGGTAGGATGCAGGCAGATCATTTTATATATGCCCAGCTTATGTGCAGGAATTGTGAACTCTCGAGAACTGGGCTCTTATTTTGGTCATTGCTGTATCCCAAGTGCTTAGAACACCCTTGGTAGGTAGCTGTTGGATGGATGGAGGCCCTGACTGCCTGCAGTCTGTGTTTGGAGCCCAGTGTGGCATGGGGGATCCACCTCTTCCTTGCCAGCTCCCCAGCTAGACCAGCAGCTCAGAGAAGGTAAGGGAGAGGCTCACTTGTCAAGGTTCTTTAAAGAGAAGGGCTGTGTGGAGAAGCGGATGTAGCTGTCACGATAGAACCACACAGTAAGTGGGTTCCAGTCGGTCACCAGGAACCACTGTCTCAGGTCAAATTTGGTGCCAAAGATGAGCAGAGGCCGTTCAATATACTTCTGTACCACCCACTTGCCGTCCTTCATCATCATGGGATTGCCATCTACCAGCTTCAGCATCTCCTCCAGGTGGTCCATACACATGATGCCTACATGGAGAAACAGGGTAGTCAGAGATCAGGTCAGGCTTGGGTGAGGAGAAGGACCAGGGGACCACAAACAGCTCATTTTAAGCCCTCATTCCCATAGAACTGATAGGGCCAAGTAGGTAAGGGTAAGTGCTTCCCTCGGAACCCTGTTCCCTTTGGGAAAGCTGAGAATCTGCTGAAGATTAAAACATTTTTTTTTATTAACCACTTCTGTTTGACTGAAAAGTAATATATGCACAGAAAAAAAAATCAAACCATATTGGGCTTTTTATTTTATTTTTTAAAAAAGATTTTATTTATTTGACAGAGAGAGAGAGATCACAAGTAGGCAGAGCAGCAGGCGGGTGGGGGGCGGTAGCAGGCTCCCGCCTGAGCAGGGAGCCCAATGTGGGGCTTGATCCTGGCACCCTGAGATCATGACCTAAGTCGAAGGCAGAAGCTTAACCCACTGAGCCACCCAGGTGCCCCCATATTGGGCTTTTTAAAAAACCATGTGCATTTATGACTTTGATTAGTTTTTTCCCAATAATTAACAGAATATAAAATAACAAAAACAAAAAGCAGGCAGCCAACTGCTGCTTCTGGGTCCAGTGTATATCCTTCCAAGTTATGGGAGAGTTTATGTGCCTCCGTTTGTTAGGATTCTATATCTAAACATGTTAAAAATTTTAAATAGTTCTTGGCCCTTAGTGAGCATTCAGTAAACATTAATTCCTACCATTATTATTAGTTATCTGTAGAATAAATATCTAGCTATAGATTTCCTGGCTCCAGGGATATGTACATGCTTTCATTCTATACTACCCAAGATGTTCTACCAATTTGCACTCCCAGTAAAAGTGTAAGAGATTATGTATCTGCCCACATCCTACCCAACATTATTGATTATTTTGGCTATTCTTCTAAGTAGAAAATGGTTATCTTATTTTATCTCTTTTATAACAAGTGACATTAAGTATCTTATATATATAAAGCATCATTTTAATACTGATAATGATCAGTCATGTTGCAAACATACATATTCACAAATCAATCTCATTCCTTCATTCTTTGGTCCCCAAAGCAGCCCAATCACCTGCTAATGGCACAGAATAACCTGTGCCTTGTTCCCAAGCCAGATCCTTTCTCAAATGGCCAGAGTGATCACCAAGATTCCCAAGAATAGGATGCCCTGCATAACAAAAATTAAGGCTGTTCATATCCTTAGACACAGCAATTTTGTTTTTAGAAATATATCCTAAGGAAATGAAAGGCCACTAAGCTGTCTGCATAGGATGCTGATGATAGTTTTGCTTATTAACAGCAATTAGTCAGTAAACAAACAAACAGGGGAAAAAACTGGCTGCCATCTAAATATCCATCAGAAATGAATTAAGTGGGCGCCTGGGTGGCTCAGTGGGTTAAGCCGCTGCCTTCGGCTCAGGTCATGATCTCGGGGTCCTTGAATCGAGTCCCGCGTCGGGCTCTCTGCTCAGCAGGGAGCCTGCTTCCTTCTCTCTCTCTCTGCCTGCCTCTCAGTGTACTTGTGATTTCTCTCTGTCAAATAAATAAATAAAATCTTTAAAAAAAAAAAAAAGAAATGAATTAAGTAAATCCATGACAGTATATATAAATAAGAGTGGAGTATGCAGCTGTAGAACAGAATGAGATAAGACAGCACATACTGTTCTTTAATATAATATCCCAAACTAAACACCACTAATCTACTATATTATAAATTAGAATAGGGGTTACCATTGTGGGGGTACATAGAGATGGGAAGGGGCTTGGAAGGGTCCCTCTAAGGTATAGGTAATATTTTATTTCATGATCTGGTTCCTATTTTCACAAGTGTGTTCACTTTGTGATAATTTTTTGAGTTGTGTATTTACACATGTATATGCGCTTTTCAAAGGAGTATCACATACACATTTCAGCTTTTCTTAAGAACCAGAGATAGAATGTTGAAATTTGGTACAAGATACATGGGGATTCACTGTGTTACTCTCTCTAGTTTTGTGTATTTTGAAAATGTCCATGGGAAACCTGTGTGGCTCAGTTGGTTGAGCATCTGACTCTTGGTTTCAGCTCAGGTCATGATCTCAAGTGTTGTGTGATAGAGCCTGGTGTTGGCCCCACACTAAGCAGAGAGTCAGCCTGAAGATTCTCTCCCTCTGCCCTACCACTCCACTCGCAAGTGCACAGCTCGCTCTCTCTCTCTCAAATAAATCTTTTTTTTTTAAGAGTTATTTATTTATTTGACAGATAGACAGACAGGGAACACAGTGGGGGAGTGTGAGAGGGAGAAGCAGGCTTCCCGTTGAGCAGGGAGCCCAATGTGGGGCTCAATCCCAGGACCCTGGGATCATGACCTGAGCTGAAGGCAGACACTTAATGGCTGAGCCACCAAGGTGCCCCTCAAATAAATAATCTTAAAAAAAAAAAAAAAAAAGAAGAAGAGTACCCATAACAATAAGTTAAAAACAGGAAAAAAAAAAAAAAAGAAAGAAAAAGACAGATCTAGATGTACTGAAATGAACTGATCTCTAAGATCTATCGTTAAGAAAAAGAAAAGTGCAAAAAAGAAATGAGTAATACTAACTGATATGGAAAGATAGAAGTGAGAAAAGGCTACAGAATAATATATGTTGTTTAAAATAAAACACCCAGGGGGTGCCTGGGTGGCTCAGTTGGTTAAGCGTCTGCCTTCTGCTCAGGTCCTGATTTTAGGGTCCTGGGATCAAGTGCCGTGTTGGGTTCCCCGCTTGGCAGGGAGTCTGCTTCTCCCACTCCCCCTGTTTGTACTCTCTCTCATGCTCTCTCTTTCAAAGAAATAAAAATCTTAAAAATAAACTAAAACACACACATACACACAACCCTTTCCATCTCTCTCCTCAAATGCATAGAAGAAAGTAAAGAAACACACTCAACAGTTAATAGTAGTTATCTCAGTAAAACTAAGAGTGGCTTTTGCTTTTTTCTTTCTACTTTCCTGTATTTTCTGGTCTTTTTTTCTTTTCTTTTCTTTTGGAGAGCAAGCGAGTGCTCACATGCACATGCCAGAGGCCAGAGTGGGATGGGGAGATGGAGGTAGGGTAGAGGGAGAGGGAGACAGAGGATCTCAAGCAGGTTCCCTGTTAAGCACAGAGCCCAGTGCGGGGCCTGATCTTATGACTGAGCCACTCAGGCATCCCCAGTCTTTCTTTTTTTAAATTTTTTATTTTTTTAAAGATTTTATTTATTTGATAGAGAGAGATCACAAGTAGGCAGAGAGGCAGGCAGAGAGAGAGGGGGGAAAGCAGGCTCCCCACTGAGCAGGGAGCCCAATGTGGGGCTCAATCCCAGGACCCTGAGATCATGACCTGAGCCGAAGGCAGAGGCTTAACCCACTGAGCCACCCAGGTGCCCCCTTTCTTTTTTTTTTTTTAAATAATAAATGCATATTTTCATAACTGGAAGAAAACCACACAAATATTTTCAAGATAGGAAAAGAAAAGACCAACATGATGATTTTGAAGTGACATCCCCAAATGTCTCAGTGTCTGGACCTTTCACTTGGACATGAACCAAGTCATCCAAAAATAGTATTTGGAAGAATCTGGAACTCTCTTTTCCACATCTTGTGAGTCCTTAACCAGATTTTTCAGGCTGGGCTAGTGCAGCACCCCAGCTTGCTGGCTCTCCTGTTATAGCTCCTCCCATTGGGCTGAGCAGCCAGAATAATAGCTAAAAATAATAGCACTGACATAGCAGTTACTATGGAAAAGCACATATTATACTTACTTAAAACTAGGTAATACTAGTTCCATTTACCAAATGATGAAATGAGGTAGAGAAGAGGTTAACTATCCTGCCCAAAGTCTTACAGATAGTAGGAGGCAAAGTCTGGACTTGACCTGATGTAGTCTGGCTCTCAGCATCCACATCCTTAATACTATGCTACTTCACAAGGATGCACTGGTCAAATCAGAGAGCCCTTAGATGACAGGCTACAAGTATCACCAGACCCACTTAAAGCATTAACCCAACTCTGACAGCAGGACAGGAGACGACAATATCATCACAGCAGCCAACATTTATGGGGTGATTACTCTGTGTTAGGGACCATGCTGAGCTTTAGACACACCACCTCATTTAATCCTCAGCTCACAGGTTATGATCATCCCTCACAGGTGAAGGAACTGAGATTCAGAGAGGTGATGTAACTTGTTCAAGGTCACACAGCATGTTAGTAGCAAAGCTGGGATTCAAACCCATGCAGTTTGGCCCCAATACAGCTTGCACTATTAACCTCCCTGGCCTCTAGTTGGATAGGCAGGCTGTAGAGCACTGGTGTAGGAAGCAGGGGCTTACTCCCACCTCGTCCTCGGGACTTGGCTCCCGGCTTCACGATCCAGATGTTGCGATCTCCTTCCATGTCCATCTGGGGCACCACAGCCCGCAGCCGCTGCAGGATGTCCTCACAGCGCTGGACCTGAGCGTCAAGGTGCCTGAGTTCTGCCCCCTCGCTGTGGGGAGATGATGGGACATGGGCAGGGCTGAGTCTGGGGGCAGTCTGGTGGACAAGGCAAGAGGAGACAAGAACCCAACCCCCGGCCATGGTCCAAGCCAGGGTCACACCTTTCCCTAACAGATGCAGATAGGTCTCCTCTAAACCTTCATCCCACCCTCAAGCTGTCCCGCAAATTCTAACCAGCCCAGGGAGCCATCTGAGAGTGCTGAAATAGAAGAGACAGGGAACATTCCACATTTCACATGCTGTCCCACTCCACCATCTGTCACCTCCCTTCTATTACCATAAAACTGCCTTTTGGCAGAATTTAATCACACCAGCACCTGATCATGAGGCACCACTATCTGCCAGGCACGGTGCTAGGGGCTTCACATATATCATCACTAACCCTCCCTATGGCCCTGCCAAGGAGGCATTACTGGTCCCATTTTGGAGAAGTGTCAACTGAAGCTGGAAAGGTTCAGAGATTCGTTCAAGGCCACATACTGAGTTCAGTGGCTGAGGCAGGATGCAAACTCTGTCCTGCTTGATTCCTCCAACCATAGGTACTTTTTGGGGTTCATTTCCCCTCCAAATCTGGGCTGACAACTGGTTGATAGGTGGATCCTTTCCTGTTCTAATTCTTTCCCAGCACATCTGCATTACACAGCCCCTTGCCTTGTCTCTCTTCTCATCACTTACCACCCATACCTATGCTTATTTGGCTGCTGTCTGTCTCCCTTCACTAGAGTCTAAGCTCCAGAAGAGTAGGAACATTGGTAAGCGTTTCCCTTTTCCCAGCAGTATACTGTTACGTGTTCTCGATGAAGTCTGTTGGCTGAATGAATGGTTGCCTGCCTCAGCACTGGGCTGTCAGATAAAGGTTCATGGACAAAGAGGGACTCTGTTCCCTACAGGACACAAATGTCCTGACCTAACTAAGTCATGGAATACCCTAGAGGGCAGCCTCATCCACACCCTCCCATTCCTCTCCCTCTGACTGAATAGGCAGGAAGCTTCTACTAGATGCTAATCCCCCTTCACATCTTAGCCTTAAGAATGTTCCAGCACGAAGAACTTCCAGTTCTTATACTAAGGAGGCAGCAGCACCCAGTGGGGCAGCACCAGGAGCAGTGACAGCAGCCAGATGGAGGGGGACTTGTCAAGGGCTCTTAGGAATACTCGCACCTAAGCCCTGACCCTTCGATTTCCAGAGGGTATGCTGGAAACCTTTCTGTGGGCCATGACATAGAGAATCTACTCAGTAAACCTGTGATTTGGCCCAGGAAACTGTCATATGAGGATGGCAGGGGTATGTGCAATTTGAAAAAATACATAAGATATGACAATGTGATTTTTGTATTTAACAACAATGAAAACAAGCAATCAGTATGTTTGTGGGAAGTTAATCTTGATAAAAACCTGACTGGTGAGTCATGGATTTGTTTCAAAAGTGAAAACACAGCAGTAAATATTGAATGAATTAACAAAAACTAATCATCTATAACTTCTGTGAGTGAATCACTTAACACTATACATGTCATATGATGTAATTTAAAAATTTTTTTAAAGATTTTATTTACTTATTTGACAGAGAGAGTCTGAGAGAGCACAAGCAGAAAGAGCAGCAGAGGCAGAGGGGAAAGCAGACTCCCTGCTGAGCAGGGAGCCCAATGTGGGACTCTATCCCAGGACCTTAGGATCATGACCCAAGCTGAAGGCAGACGCTTAAACAACTGAGCCACCCAGGTGCCCCTAAAAACTATGTTTGACAAATGTTCCCAAAGCAAATTTTTTTTTTCAAGTAAGCTCTGTGCTCATCGTGGGGCTTGAACTCACAACCCCAAGACCAAGAGTCACATGCTCTAGCAACTGAGCCAGCCAGGCATCCTTATAAGATGTAGTATTTTATGTATCCCGACTTTTGAGAAGTGCCTATGGCCCTCTAGAACTTGGCCCCCCCATCTACAACTACAAAGGATTCATGTTCTTTACACCTAATGTTCTAACTCGGTCTTGTAATTCTTAGTTTAAGAAGGGTAGCTTTTCTGGTATTTTTCTGATAGTTAAGGGGAAAGTATAGGGTCATCTAGTTTTTAATTTGTAACATTTAAAAAGATACAAATGAATTATTTATCAATGATGCAGGTTTGCTCAGCATGTCATTCATTCAAAGTTCACTTATCAGTTCTTTAGTCTCTCCTATCAAAACCAGCAAGTCTGCCCATTCCTTCCTATTACTACTGCAGGCCCTTAGCACTCCCACCTGGCTTGCTGCAAGCCTCCCCACTTGGCTGTTTATCCCCTTGAAGACAGGGATTATACTTTATTTTTGGAGCCTGGCACCATGCTGGGCATATAGGAAGTGCTCAATAAATGCTGGATGTTCTCTTGCCTTCTGAGCACTTCTTCCCTTCTCTCTCCTGCACACCTCTGCTAAATGGAATCCCAGTCTCAATTCCCTTCCTCTGATCAAGAACCTTTTCCCAGAGTGTCTTCCGAAAATATAGTCCCTCAGGATGCCTGTGGAGGGGTGGAGGGGGTGGGGGGGTCACATGATAACAGGATATATATTGTACCCATATCTCTCTTGGAGGTTAACACCACACACAGGTTCTGGTAAGTCCTGCATCAAGGAATTAATTAACTTTGCTTAACCCAATGTGTTCCAAATGTAATGGACCACAAAAGTCTTTCTTTCATAAAATCGATTTCTGTCCTGCAGAACTAAGTATCCCATGCAACACACTTTGGGAAACACTGGCCTCCAGAATAAAACCCAAACAACTTAATAGATTCTCATTTTGTGAGTAAATACTGAGTCTATGCAGAGCACATAACACAGATTATCCTGTCTAATCCTACCTTTGAGTCAGACATTATTTTAAAATCTATTTTCCATGTGCAAAGTAAAGCTCAGAAAGATTAGTGATGTTGCCAAGGTCAAAGAGCTTGGAAGCTGCCAAGTCAGGACTATCTGATAGGGCTGGCCATGATCTTAGTCATTATGCTAAACTGAGATTCAGGAAGAATCTCAGAAGAATCTTAGAAGAATCTACCATGAAGGCAGTGGGATTCCCTGAGAATTCTTGAGCAGAAGCAGCAGGGCAAACAAAAGGGGTAGGTCTGTGGAAGAGAGAGGGGCTACACTACATATGCATCAGCTCAGAATGCAGGAGCCCTGAGAACAAGGGGAACCAGCCCACAGCCCACTGTCCTAGCGGCAGAGGAACTCACTGAACCACTTGGTAGTAGCGCTGGAGGAAGATGGACCAGCCCTCAGGGCTGAGGTACAGCGGCGCCCCCAGGTCCTTGTCGATGTCCATGTGAGCCAGGTTACTAAGGTGCTCTTCACAGGCACAGAGAGCCTCATCCACAAACTCCGGGGACACCGTCACTGGCTTTTTCTCCTGTTTCTTGGGCTGCTTGTCTCCTGAAGATAGGAAGGAACCTGTTACTAACCGACAGACAAGGCACAGAACATGACACATGCCACAGCCCCCACTGCTCCAAGGCCTGTCATTTACACGAGGCCTTACCTTGCATACACCTGAGGCTCAGCACACACCTGTATCTCCTACTGTCCTGGGACCTGTCACTTACCTGAGGGTTTGTTCTAAATTCCCCCGTGACCCTAGTACTCACCCTTGGCCCTCACTGTCCCAGGGCCTGTCATCCACTTGAGGTTCCACCCTAAATATCCCAGAGCTTCTCAGCCCCTGTAGCCCCAGCACACACCTGCAGCCTCTCTGTTCCTGGGACCTCTGACACACCTGAGGCACTTGTGTCCCTGATCCTGGCACACAACAATCTTCTTTGTACCTGACACACCCAGGAGATAGCAATGGAGAGGTCTCTCTCTGGAAGAGGCAGGATTTTCCTCCATCCAGTAGAGCTGTCCCTTATTTCCCCTGACACCATGGCCCTTAGATTATAGGATGAGAACTCTGAGGTAGGAGCTAAGTTCAGAGACAGAAAGGGAGAGCAAGCAATGGGTTGGGACAACATGCAGTAGGGGATTCTCTGTGTCCCCCTTCACAAGGCACAAGGGGTCCTCAGGCCACGTGAAACTACACGGTTCCACTACTTCTTCCTCCTCAGAGATGTGAGCTCCCCACAGGCAGGGATGGACCACGTCTTCTTAGTCTGTCCTCTCCATAGTGCTCGGCCACAACATGCCAGGCCCATGGAGGGCTGAATGATGCAAAGGATTGATTAACAAATGAATCAGAAGACAGGTGGGAGGGTGGCTGGGAGAAGAGATGAATGGGTGGGCTGGAAGATACATGGGCAGTGGATAGGAGAATCCCTAAAAGCAGCGGGACAGATGGGTAGGTGGATTTGTGGGAGGGTAGGTACAAAGATGGAGGAGTAGACAGATTCATGAGGAGTGTGGAGTGTGGAGCTGAGAGAAGGTATGTGAATGAAGAGATCAATAGTAGGGGGATAGGTGGGGTGATGGGTGACTGGATGGATGGATGGCAGGGGGTGAATGTGAGCCGAGTGGGTAGGAATAGGTGAATAGGAAGTTAGATGGATGAGAAGATGGATGGACGGACAATTGGAGGGAGGGGGTAGGTGTAGGGATGGGTGGGTGGGAAGGGGTGATGGAGGAGATCATTGTGGCTAATACAGAGATAGATGTATACATAAACAGGTGGATGGGTGAGAAGATAAAAATAATAGGCGGGGAGTGAGGGTAACTGTAGTACTTGCCTGGGGCCTCTTCCTCTTCTGCCTGGATAGAGTATGACTTCCATTCGGACTTTACCACCAGCTTGAGAACGTTGCGGGCAGCTGTCAGCCAGAAGTCCTCTGCTCCCAGGGCAGGGGATACCCTGCTCAGCCCCTAGGCTCGAAGCCTGTTCTGGTTCCGGAACCTGATCATAACCTGCCCCATTTTGGATCCGGAACCTAACTACCTTCTGACTCTACACTCTGGGGTTAGAACCTGGCTCCTGTTCAGTTGTAGAACCAGGCCTAGAATCTGACATGGCTCATATTCTGCCTTCAGAATCTTGCCTGAACCTGTTGTCTCATTTCCCCCTTCTGTTCCTGATCCACTTTTGGTAACTTATTCTAGCCTGAGAACCAGACCTGAGCATAAAAACTATGTCAGGTTTGGAGATGAATTTAGACCTAATATCTAATCTGTACACAAATTCTGACCTGAATTTTAGAATGGAAACTCTTCCACCTTTAGGAACCCAAAGTTTAGACCCTTTTCTAGATTTGGAACCCTGTCTAGCCAGTGGAATTTGACATAGGCCTGGAACATACTGTGGGCTCCAAACTCAATCCATTGACCAACTTTTAGAACGTGCTTTAGGATGCAGTCTAAGCTATCTAAGCTCTTCTGGAGGTCTGGATTGACCAAGCTAGATAGTTCATTAAGGGAGGCATATTAGGGTAGGGTAGGGGACGGAGGAGGAAATCTGCTGGGTTTGATGAGGGCATAAAGAGAGGCTCTCTGCTCTCTAACGTGAACACGTTTTAGCCCTCATGCTTCGGCCTGGGAGTCCAGGCATGGGGCTGGCTTCTCCTTACCTATGAAGGCCTTTTTGTCATCCTCAGCCCCCAGGCGGTAGCAGCGTGGAAAGAAGGAGTCAGCATCAGCCTCATCAAACCACGGCAAATTCCGGAGATTGAGACATAGACCCACCTATGGAGTTAGCTGCTGAGGGGGCATAGTGGGACTTGCCCAGACACCTCCAAGGGACTCCCCACATTCAGTACACACCCAGACAGCTCAGGGAGACTCTACTTGAGTGTTCTCAGAGCCTCTGCCACACTTGCTAGGCCTGACTCACTCATATCCGTCTCCATGTGTATGCCCACGCAGTTTGCCCTACCAAGAATGCCCCACACCCCTCCTATCCATCCTTTCACATTCTTAAAGAACTGCCTCCTCTGGGAAGCCTCCCCAGCCCACAACAATAACATAATAGCATGTTCCAATAATAAAGCCCTTCATTCTTGCCACAACCCTATAAGGTAAGTCCTACTGGTGTTCTCATTTAAAGACAAGGAAACTAAGGCCAGAAGTGAAGTCACTTGTTAATAAACCCAGATGGGACAGAATGGATCCAGCAGCCAGATATCCCTTGCTTAAGTGGTAAGGACTCTATTGTTTACGGTCATTAGACTTGGTGTTTTTCTGGCTCCAGATCCTATTTGGATCCTGGAGTCTATTTTAATCATTATGCATACATGAGCCAGACATGCTGCAGGGGCTGGATTCGAACTCAGGCTGCCTGATTCCAAATCCCACTGAATCATATACCTCTCTGCCTCCTGAGAAAACTCTTTTCCTGACAAGGAAAGCAGGCAGTGGAGTTGTCAGCCCAAGGGCTAATGGTTTAGAAGCTGCCATGCCCACTCCCTTGGGGAACCCACCTTTGTGGTAAAGGAGCCAGCCCGGGCATAGTGGTTTATCATTTGATCCTTGGAGAGGAAGCGACAGTCCAGCACATCCCGCCGAGTGGTCCAGATGAAATAGGGAACCTCATTCCGAACCATGCGGGACTAAGGAGAGCCAAGGAGACAGGGGAGGCTGGGGTGTGCAGCCCAGGGCCTGAGGAAACTTCTCCCCGGCCTGTTGAGTAGGGTGGGAGTATGGAAGGAGAAGATGCTTCCGAGGTGGCCTCTAGCCCCCACCCCATCTTTACATGTGTTAAGAAGACATCTCTTCCTCCAGAGCACACACTTGTGAGCAGAAAAGAGGCTGACTTACAGAACTCCTTTTGGTCAGGTGCCCCTACAGTGACTAAGCCACACAACTGAATGCCGCCCCTTTGTTTTGGCCCATGGCTATCAGTGACTTGCTCAGTGGCAGGACAGTGACTCCAGGCTGATGGGCACATGTGACAAAGGTTCTCTCAGGGTTCTTCCACCCCATCATTCCCACAGCTCTGGGAGGTAGGATTACTCACAGGCAATGACATTACATGCCAGGCCCTGTTCTAAGTGCTTTTCTTCCTTTCTTTTAAATGCTTTTTTTTTTTTAAGATTTTATTTATTTATTTGACAGACAGAGATCACAAGTAGGCAGAGAGGCAGGCAGAGAGCGGGTGGGGGAGGCAGGCTCCCTCCTGAGCAGAGAGACCGATGCAGGGCTCGATCCCAGGACCCTGGGATCATGACCTGAGATGAAGGCAGAGGCTTAACTCAAAGAGCCACCCAGGCAACCCTCCTTTTAAGTGCCTTTGACATCAATTCACTTAATCCTCAGCACGAAGTAGTTGCTACTATTATCCCCTTTCACAGATAAGGGAATTGAGGCACTGGGAGGGCAGGTGACTTGTCCAAGAGCCCACACAGTTGAGCCATATAAAATTGCCAGTGTACAGTCTTTTCTGACATACAAAAATGGCAATTTGGTATGTTCAGCTTAGTAAGTGGTGGTGCCAAGATCCAAAGCTAAGTGTCCTCACTTTGATACAGAGGTGTCCTCACCTCCACATCATCACATCAGCCCTTTCAGAGCTTTTTAAGCCCTTCCTTCCAGGCTTCACTTGCCAAGGGCAGAGGAAGGATGTGAAATATAGGGTTTTATTTAGAAGGGGGAATTACCAGGTGTGGAGGTTATGCTAGCTTCTGATATAACCTAGCAGGATTCTGATCCCAGGCCAGCCTTGTCTGAGCTCCTCTGTGCCCCTCACCACTCTCCTGGCCCATCCAGTCCTTATAGAAGCAATCCGTTTTTAGTGCGGATAGGGAAAATGAGGACCAGAGAACTCCTCACCCTCTCAGCCCCTCCCTACCAGCCCCCCGGGGGCCCTCACCATCAGAGCATGTGTCCCATCTAGGTCATCAAATTCCAGGAAATCATCAAAGTCAAACAGCTGTGGTGGCCGAAATGCCTCGTCCTCTTCTTCATCCTCTGTGGATGTAGAGCCCCGGCCTGGTGAGGCTCCTGTCCCTGCCCCATAGACCCATACCAAAGTCTCAACCCTGGGAGAGCAAGAACCAAAGGAAAGGGATTCAGGAGGGGCATCCTGTAGAAAGGGATGGAACGGCTTACCATCCTCAGTGGTGTCACTGTCACCGATTACCGAGCTATCCAGATCCTTCTGGGGTGGTGGCAGAACGGTGCCCGAGTGATGGACCATCTTCTTCTCCACCCAGCCTCTCCGGCGCAAGAGGCACCGTATCACTGGGTAGCGCCCTTGGATCATAAAGATCTTTTTCTGCTGTAAGGTGAGAGAAGGACACTTGGTTGGTATCATCCAAGCTCCAGACCATGGGATACAGTGGTGAACAAGTTCTGTTTCTGCCTTCAGGAAATTTTTACGTTCCAGCAGGGAAGATAGATTATAACCAAACAGGGAAAATAAACACGAATAGTTAATAGTTATAATGGTAAGAGCTAACAATTGTTGTGTACCTACTGTACACTGCTTAGTTTATATATACTACTAACAATGATATGTATTTTTTATTATTTTTAAGAAAGATTTTATTTATTTATTTGACAGCGAGAGAGGGAATACAAGCAGGGGGAGTGGGATAGGGATAAGCAGGCTTCTCACTGATCAAGGAGCCCAATGTGTGGCTCAATCCCACAACCCTGGGATCATGACCTGAGCCGAAGGCAGACGCTTAACGACTGAGCCACCCAGGCACTTCAATAATATGTATTTTTTTTTAAGATTTATTTATTTGAGGGGTGCCTGGGTGGCTCAGTGGGTTAAAGCCTCTGCCTTCAGCTCACGTCATGATCCCAGAGTCCTGGGATCGAGCCCCACGTTGGGTTCTCTGCTCAGCAGGGAGCCTGCTTCCTCTTCTCTCTCTGCCTGCTTCTCTGCCTATTTGTGATCTCCCTCTCTCTATCAAATAAATAAAATCTTTTTAAAATTTTATTTATTTGAGAGAGACAGAGACAGAGAAAGCATGAGCAGGGGTACAGAGGGAAAGGGAAAGAATCTCAAGCAGACTCTGCACTGAGTCGGAAGCCCAATGTGGGGTTCAGTCTCACGACACTGAGATCATATCCTGAGCTGAAACCAAGAGTTGGACACTTAACTGAATGCACCACCCAGGTGCCCCCATAGTATGTATTTTTTTTAAGGATTTTATTTATTTATTTGACAGACAGAGATCACAAGTAGGCAGAGAGGCAGGCAGAGAGGGGGAAGCAAGCTCCCTGCTGAGCAGAGAGCCCGATGCAGGGCTCGATCCCAGGACCCTGAGATCATGACCTGAGCTGAAGGCAGAGGCTTTAACCCACTGAGCCACCCAAGCGCCCCTAATATGTATTTTTAATAGGTGCTATCTCCCCATTTAACTTATTATGAAACAGAGGCATAGAGAGGTTGAGTAGTTTGGCTACACAGTGATTAAGTGAAAGAGCAAGGACTAAAATCCAGATTGGGTTGCTCCCACAACTGGATACTTAATGGGGACTCACAATAAAAGTACATACATGGGAAGGGTAAAAAGCAACCAGGAGTATACAGAGTTGG
The DNA here is from genome assembly GCF_030435805.1 of Mustela lutreola. Classification (NCBI taxonomy): domain Eukaryota; kingdom Metazoa; phylum Chordata; class Mammalia; order Carnivora; family Mustelidae; genus Mustela; species Mustela lutreola. Next base: position 51,965,543 of record NC_081291.1, on the reverse strand, counting down.
GCAAATGGCAGTTCCGGCAGAGGGAAAAGCATGTGCAAAGATCTTGAGTCTTTGAGGTCAGAAGAAATTGGAAGGAAGCCAGTGAGAATGGGGTGTGAAAAACAAGGGGACGACTGAGGAAGCTGGTAGCAGCTAGACTGTGGAAGGCCCTGCAGGCCTTGAACAGACTGGGATTTTATATTAAGAGCAGCATGAAGCAGGGAGAAGGGTTAGAAAGCTGTTACAAAATTAAATAAATAAAATAAAAATAAATAAATTAAATAAAATTAAATAAATAAGATAAAAATAAATAAAATTAAATAAAATAAAAGGCTGTTGTGATTTGTGCAGGAGAAAAACCTCAATAGCTAAAATGAGGGTAAAAATGTGGAGAATGTGACAGAGTAGAGACTTGTTTTGGAAATAGAGGTGACTGGTTTTGCTGATGGAATTAGATGTGTAGAATGTGAACAGAGCGCCTGGCTGGCTCAGTCAATATAGTATGTGACTCTCGATCTTGGGATTGTGAGTTCAAGCCCCATGTTGGGCATAGAGGTTACTTTAAAAAAAAAAAAAAATCATGACTGTCTAGATGTGTGGGTGAATGGACAGAAAGATCATATTTCCAACTTGAGCAACTGGTTATAAGGAAAATGGGAGATTAGGGAGAATGACAGATTTAGGCAGGAAAATCAAAAGTATGGTTTGAGGCATAGGTTTGAAATGGTTCTAAGTTCTCTCTGGGTGAAGATATCAAGTAGGGGGCTAGATCTAAGCAATGTGTAGTTAATGGAGAGACTGGGCTGGAAGGGGCACCTAGAGGGCACAGCACATTTACTGGACTCACAGTCAAGGAGACAGGTATGGGGAGGGATCCAGGAAAGCTCCAAGGATCCTTCAAAGGCAACTGTAAAGCAGCAGCCACGGAGTGAGAAAGGAAAACTAGGTGTATGCAGACAGCCAAGGGGTAAGGGTATGTAAAGCAATAGTGTAGAGTGACACGAGGTACCAGACCGAGATTAGGACAGAAAAGGGGCTGCTGGATTTGCCTCCTTGGAGGTCATGAGTGACCTTGACTAGAGTGGTTCCCCATGGTAATGGGAAAGGCTAGGAACCAGAGTGGTAAGAGCTGAAGGGGTGAATGCCAGGTAAAGAAGTTAGTTACACAATTCCGCCAGAAAGGGTACTGAAAACTTTGGAATATTTTAAAATGGGTGTGGAATCAAGGTTTTTGGTTTTCTCTGTTTTTAAAGGATGTAAGAAGACAGTTCAGGGAGGCAGGCTAAGCCACTCTGCGGGCCCTTTCAAGACACCCCCCAGCACCCTCCAACCTTGACAGCTCTCTCCACGTGGATTCTGGCGTTTCTGAGCCGGCCCATGTGGTGAGATGACTTGGAGAATCCTCGCCAGAGGACAAGGGAACCTGCAGAAAGATGCAGAGTAGGGATGGGGCAGGCTGGAGGCTCAGCCTAGAGTCTCTCCCGGCCTCCGATGACCACACTCCTTTCTCCGCTCTTCATCCGGAGCCCACACTCTCCCGACCTCTTATTCCCTCCAACCCAAGTCTTCTTTTTCTTGCAACCACCTCCGGCCACGATGGGCGGGCGGCAACGGGCCTCACCGTCCGGCGACTGGCCATAATCTGGGGCCGGGGTGTGCAGGGACCCCAGGGGGCAGAGATCCGCGGCGCTCTGGGCGTGGGTGCCTTGGGCCTGAGACTCGAAGGCGTGGCCTAGGCGGCGGGCAGAGGCTAGGCTGCGGGCCCGGCGTTTACCTCCTGCGCGAACCCCCTCGGGACAGGCAGAGGCGGGCCCCCGCCAAGGCAGCGGGTCGGCAGGCGGGAACTCGGAGTGGCACGCCCAGGGCCATGGGGCTGGGGAACTGGCGCGGCCGCCCTCTTGACGGTACCAGGCGGCGGAACCCTGATGTGCGACCCCTAGCTCCCCCGCGCTCAGGAGCAGCGGCGCGCCGGTGCCCTGCATGCGCCCCTCGCTGCGCGCGCCCCCGCCCCCAGCGCGTGAGAGCCCTCCTCCCCCTCTGCGCGCCGCCTCCTCTCAGGGTAGCAGGGCCCTCCGTTCCGAGGCCCCGCCTCCTGTTTGCTGTTGCCCAGGAAACCATTCCCTTGGCACAATCGGAGAGTGGGTTCGGGTACTCCCTCCAGCGGGCTTAAATCCGGACCGCTAAGCAAGGGTACCTAAGGTGGAAGCCTGGAGCACTGTGCTGCCAGTTAATTTCAGCATCATGGTTCCTGTGGCTTGAGTCATTCCATCGTATTTATGGAGAGCAACCGTGCTAGGCAGTGGCCTAGGGGCTGGAGACTAGAAGCTAGAAATGATCCCTGACCTCATGTTGCTTACAGCCCAGTGGAGGGGAGACAAAAAAGCAAGCAACAAAGGAATAAAAGAGCTGTAGGTAAGGGCAATGAACAAGCAGCAAACCAACCAGAAAAGGGACATACTTAAGAAAAAAATGACCTTTCTGAAGAGGTGACATTTAGGCTGAAGCCTATGCAAAGGAGCTCAGAAATTGGCTAGTGAAGAGGGGTAGGAATATCCAGACAGGAAAGTCTCAGCAACACCCCTGAGAAGGGAAAGAACCCTTCCCTGGAACTAAGATGTAGGCAGTGTGGCTGGAGCCTGGTGAGGGTGCGCTAGATCTGCAGGGCCTGGCGGATGGGCCTAGGGTAAGGTTCCTTGGGGCTGATCTGAAAACCAGGGCAGTGTATGGGGAAACAATGAGAAAGTAGAGTGCAGCACACTCCCCCTGCCCTCCATAACTAAAAATAGAAAAACAGATTGCTTGAGCCAATCGCAGAAAAATGTAACGGAACAGTTAGGTGCAGCCCTCAAGACTGTAAGTAAACTTTTTGGAGGCAGTAGCAAAGTATGATCTTCCAAAGTCATAAGTAACATAAAGCTCCAAAATGTTAATTCGCCTAAAATCACATAGCAGAGCCAGCACTGGAATTCAGTTCTGACCGCAAAATCCCACTCTTCAACATAAACATTATTTAACATAACTATATATTACCACTCAGGTAATGGGTCATAAAAGCACCCTAAGAACAATTTGAGGTGAAAATTCCAGCAGTGCTCATTCAGAGTGCAGGTAAGAAAGTACTCTGGTTGAGAACCCAGCTTTGTTATCAGGTAGATCTGCCAGTAGAGTGAGGGTGGGTCCTCAACCTCACTGTCCAGCCAGTCTCAATCTGAGATCGCTCTTCTCAACTCCTGACCACACCTTGTTGGAGACTGGGCTTCCCAAAAGACATGCCCCCAGAAGAGAGTAGGCTGATTGGCAACCATCCAGTCCTTCTCATCAGCCTGCAAATCTGGTTGTTAGGGGCTCTGGATCCTGGGAGATGGATCTGTGACAAACAGCTGGCTCACCCAGGCAATGCCGTCCTCTGTGGGTTGAGTGAACAGATGCCATACTCTTGAACCACCCAGCTTCACCGTGAGCACCTTTAACATTCACTGCAAAGTTAAAACATACCCGTGCCCCCAGAGGACACACCTAATTCTGTAAGGCAGGAGGAGGCCGTCACAGGTAGTGTCATAAAGGGGATGATAGCTGTCCAAGTTGCCCCCACCCCAACCCCTCCTCCCTTTAACATTACCTGTCCTCCACCTCAAGAGACTTCTTTGGTGGTCTGGAAAAACCTTTTGAAAAGCTCAGCTCAAAGGCTGAAACTTTTCCTGTCACCCACTTCCATAAATATACCACCTTCCCTCCTGGGTAGACTACCACAGAATCAATTTGCAAATATAAAACACTTCAGTGCACCTATTTACACATTCAGCTTTCACTATCCACCCCCCAAGTCTCTCCAAGACAGGGATAAGGTCACTCCACCAACCCCCAAACCTAGTGCAATGGAAATTTTCAGTTTGGATATTGCGCTGGTGGAAAAATCAGCTGCTGTTTATTCAGTACCTATAACACAGTACCATGTCAGCCTGTTCACAGTATCTCCACTTTATGGAATAAGAAACAAGTGCACAGAACATTAGGAACTCACACAAATTCAGCCTCAGGAGTCAGGACTTGAGCACCGTGTTTGTTCTGTTTTTTTTTTTTAACTTTAAGGAGTCTAGTGCTGTCCAACAGAACTTTCTCCAGTGATGGAAATGTTCTATTTATGTACTCTCTGACATGGTAGGAATTAGTCATTTGTATTTATTGAGCACCTGAAACACCTCTGGTGGGAATGAGGAAGTGAATTTTAAATGTTTAACTTTAATAATTTAAATAGCCACATGTGGCTAGGGATTATAGACAGAGCCAGAAGCCTTAGATTTGAAGCCAACTCTCTTGGTCACTAGCTGGGGGTTTTGAAGCAAGCTGCTACATCGCAAGGAATCAGTTTCCTTAGCCATGATAAGGAATCATCATTTCCTTTAGGTTACCTTTTAGCCCAAATGAGCTCTTTATGTGAGTAGGATCAAAGCTCCGTACAGGCACAGAGCAGCTTCAGAAACGAATGGTGCTTGGACTGTAATAGGGGTCCCTGGGTCGTGGCCCTTGGCACAGATAACATCAGAAACCAATCGGGAAGACGACTACTGATGGAACCGCCCAGGCCCCCCAAGTACCAACTACATTGTCTTGGGAAGAAAAAGCCCCACTGCACCCCCACCTTTCATATACACAGTGCACAGACCTCATGCAGCCCCAAAGGGGCAAGGAGAGACTTTAATCAGGAGAGGAGGCGGGATCCACCAGAATAAGAAAAGGTACAGCGAGCGTGGGAGCAGAGGAGCCAGAGCAGGCAGAAGAGACCCAGCTCAGGAAGCTCTGGAAGACTCACCCCTCCAACTCTAGCACAGGCACTGCACTGATAGACAAGGCAAATCAGTGGCCCCTCTCAGCTGGGAGGGCACAAAGAGGCCCTTGTGGCCAGAGGCACCTGGCTTTCAGTGCCCAGCTTCAAGGCATGGCCGGTGGCCACCAATTAAGCCCTTGTTTCCAACCAGTGCTGGGTGGCTTATCTTCAGGCAGAGCTCAGGAAGCTGGCAGAGAGTCCCAACAACTTCCACTGGGCCCAAGGAGGCTCAGGAGTAAGAGGACAAAGGAAAGGAACTGGAGTCTGAAACCTTCTTCCTTCCCTCCCTCTCTCCCAACCTGGGACTTCCTGGAGGTGGGGGGGGGGGGGGAGACACACACACAATAGTCGCCTTCTGGCTCCAGGCCCGCCCAGACCCACAGCGACCAATATGGTACAATCACTGGGACCAGTCACAGCCACTGGAGGTGGAGGTTGTTTCGTGTAAAAAAAAAAAAAAAAAAAAAGACAAAAAGGTTACAGTCTCCTACAAGCACAGAATTTAAGTTTCAAGACGTTAAAAAAAAATCTGTCCCAGCCCAGGGGACTGAACATCAGAAGCCAGCCTGACCAGGCACATGTGGCCTTGGGGCAGCATGTGCCTTGGGGCAGGTCCACTGCTGCTTTGTTGCCCAGCTAGCAAGCATACCACCCACCTCCCGCATCTAATACCCACCCCAACCCAGCTCCCCCACTCTGCCGCCGCTGTTGCTGCCGCCGCCGCTGCTGCTCTGGGGAGTAACTCCAGGATGCCTTCGCAGAGACACAGGGGAGTCTGAGGGGGAAGGCCTTGAGATCCAGCCAGATGGTTAAAACTGTCAAAAGAACCAAGAGGCAGTGAATGGCAGTTATTAGTGTATCCTGGTAGGCCTGCTCCGGGGAGGCAGGCTGATCTGAGAGCTGCTACTGTGCTCAGATTTCTGAGGGATAGGTTGGGTCCCAGCACACCTTGTAGGCACCCTCTTTCTAATTCAGCCTGCATTCAGCAGTGACCTTCAGGGCTAACTAGTTTAACTAGTGTTACTAACTAGTTTAACTATTGTTAAACCTAGCACTAGCCAAGACAGAAAAATTAAGGGTGAAGCAGGCTCTTCCAAAGCTCCCTTTAACCATGTCATGGTGACTGCTATACAGCTATCAGTGCCTTGCTTGAACTGAGATGGGAGCTTGCGTGCAAGGGCATGGGGATTAGGGGGCCAAGAGCAGCAGGACCCATGATCTGGTACTTTCTGTCAAGCTCTGGGTGGTTCTCCAGCCATAATATGCCCTTGGAAATATCTTCTGCCCTCAAGTATCCCCCATGGTGCCCAGAGGAGCTGCACACATCTTACAGATCAGCAACTGTGGCCCAGTGGCCCACAGACAGGACCCAGCCCAATAACGAACACTGTCGGGTCCACTAAGTCTTTAAAAAAATATGAATTCATTGCCAACCTTGAAAATATCAGAGATGTCGCATACAAATCCAGATTTGGGGCTTCTTTTGAAAAGCTGAACAATGAAACCGTCATGGGCAGGAGCTCTGTAGTAGTAGTCACCCTCTTCAGAAGAGCCATGTGCTTACCATATCCCCATGGCCCACTTCACTCCCATGCATTACCTGCCTACGCCCCTCATGCACCCGAGTATGTGACCCCTGCCAAACGCTATGATGCCATCTTGATCTTTGAATCTGAAAACCAAGCTCTAAGTCCCAGTTCCTCCTCTTGCAGGCTGAGGGCCCTTAGGCAGGTGACTTGACTTTCGGAGCCCAGTTCACTCACTCATAAAAGAGGGATAACCCATGACTCAAAGATTGTTTCAGGGATTGAATGAGATAGATAAATGTTCTTAGCTGTGTAATTATAGAAATATAGTTAGCATCTGAAACTAACAGTATACTATATGTTAGCTAACTGAATTTAAATTAAGAAAAAGAAAGAAATGCAATTACTATAATTAAATGGTTAATGAGCCAAATATTAAATTAGGACAAGAACTATTTTCCTTTGCAGGGGTGCCTGGGTGGCTCAGTGGGTTAAGCCTCTGCCTTCAGCTCAGGTCATGATCTCAGGGTCCTGGGACCAAGCCCCGCATTGGACTCCCTGCTCAGCAGGGAGCCTGCTTCCCCCCTCTCTCTCTCTGCCTACTTGTGATCTCTCTCTCTCTGTCAAATAAATACATAAAAATTGTTTAAAAAAAAACAGTTTTCCTTTGCAGTTAAATGTTAGGCCTTGTAGTGCCTTGGCCATAAAACTTTGGTGCTACAATACCTGGAAAACTTACTATGTACCAAATGATTTGCTTTGTATACCTCTCCTCATTTAATGCTCAATCATACTAGAAAGTACATATTAATGAATAGTCTCATTTCACAGCTGAGGAAACCGAGGCTTCGTATCAAGAGATTCAATGATTCAATAACATGCCCAAGTGGGCAGCAAAGCTGGATGCACACACAGGCAGTATGACCCCACAGCCTGTGTGATCTGAACAAGTATGCTACCCTGCGTGCACAGTACACTGTACACTGACTTTTGTACACTGACTGTGCTCAGTATAATTAAAGCCCAGGGGAAAAAGGGGTAATTTCTATTTTTAGGAATCTGAGCTCCTTCTGGACTGGATCTGTATGCACTGGTAGGAGTAAACACTAAATCTACCATCTAGGGATTATAGTTAATGCAAAGCAGAACATGTCAACAAACCAAAAACTGTTTGGAAGAAGAGGAGAAAAAAAGAAGGCCATGTCCTGAATATCTAAATAAGAACAACTGTGTCATCAGCTCATCAGTGTAAATAATTTCTCCTCTTCAGAGGGCTACAGTCCCTTCAGTTGGGAACACAAACAACTGAAGAGGGATCTGGAGGGACTGAAGCCATTAAAGTAATGAGAAACAGGTCGAAAACACCATGACTATAAGCCTGAGAAAGGGACACTGAAAACATTCAAATCTGTTTGAGAAGTAGAATTACATTGATTAACTGTCCTACATTCTTGGAATATTCCCGTGTACATTTAACTTGCCTCACCTGAGGTCTGAGCTAGATATAGGGAAGGACTAAGTACATTTTGAGATGTAGAAAGCAGTATCTAAGTCCCCATGAGAGACTAAGGGAGGTCCTTGAGTTACAGAAAATGCACTGTAGGTCCCAAAGATCACCCATGGGTCCCCCAGCCCCAAGTGGCTGACATGCCACCCACCAGCAGGTCCTATAGGCCTCAGGAAATATTCACACTGCTGGCACCACTTTGCCACCAGATGCTAAGTTCTGAACCCACAGCTCATCCTACCTCTGGAGGGACACCAAGAAGGCCGCCACTTACATTCTTGAGGAACTCCTCAGCCACGATGCGCGCACGAGCGTTAACCGACAGCTTCATTTCACTGATCTCCTTGTCAATCTCCTCCATGAAGTGGATCACAAAGTCCACCAACTTGTGTTTATACATCTGTTCTGTGTGGAAGTTGGTGATCAGAAAACTGATGTCATATCCCTGGGGAGGGAAGACAGCAGAAAAGAGAAAAAGAAGAAACAGGAGAGAATTAGCATCCAGGGCACTCAGTAGGCCATGTCCTCTATGGTCACTCAGCTACATGCTTCCTACTGGCCATGATCTTCTCCCAAGTCTCATGACCTTCAGGCAGCACTTGCCTGCTCTGGTAGGGTGTCTACGCTGGGTCCAAGTAACTGACCCAGGTGAGAATTTTGTGTCTGACAGGCATCTCTGGAAAACTACCTGTGATACACAGCTGCATTTAGGATGAGTCATGGGGAGAGTAAAGGAACTTGAAATCTTGTTCACAGAAGAATCTAATGAAACAGAGAGAAGAGATGCTTCGGGAGAAGGATGGGACTGAGCTGTGCATGTGTTGAAGAGTAATCTTATGTGTTCTGGGTGGCCCCGGAGGCTAGATCTAGGACCAGGAAAAATGATTTTAGCTCAGAATGAGGATGAGCTTGGCCAACACATCTGATGGTGCACGCTGCTCTGCACAGTACTTGCTTAGTCACTGGGATTATTTTAAGTTGATTTGGCAGGGAGTCTATGGAGAGGACTCGAGTACAAAATCAGACAACCATCGAGCCAATGTCAACTATGGCCCTGAGAGACAATGATTTAGTTGGTGACACAGCTTAGAAAGGATTTCTGATTCATTATATCCTTTGTGCCATTAGACTGTAGGCTCTAGGAAGATGAGCAACACATCTCATATTTTTTGCCTTTTCCATAGCTGAGGGAGACCCAACTTTTCCCAAGTTTCTGATCCCCCTTATTCTCACTCCAGCTGAAATGAAAGCCAACTCTCAACTCAGGCAGTGGGGGTCCTATGGCTGGAGGAGCAGCAATCCTGTTCTTCAAACAATCCCAGACCAGTGACAGTAGAATTGGTGGAAGAATCTTGAATATTATGAACATGTGGATCACACAGTCTCACCTCCACTGGTTTCCTTCGAAGAATAAAAAAGTTCTCTGCTCGCATCATCATGAAGCGCATGAACTTGTGGCATAAAATCTTCTCAATTTCATCAGCCTAGTAAGAGTGAAAGATAAACAGGGCTCCCTAAATCGGACATCACAGGCCAACAGAAACCTGTACCCTGGTCTTCTGACCTCAGTTTCCCCCAGACTCACTGTAGGTAGTGGGGTTTCACATCAGGCGCACTGCCTGAATCATGGGGCATCTGGTTGCCTACTGAATGTCTACTATATTAGAGCCTCTTCAACTCAGTAAGACATTATTATGATCTCATTTTCACCCATTCCAAAGATAATTCTGGCAAACGAACATCTTTTATCTGCTCCTTCCAGAGCCTGTATCTACATTCAAAGCTGTCTCTTCCTTTCCCATTTCACTAGTGCTGTATTTCTCAAAGTCTATGATATATATACCATCTGGAATTATCAGAGATAAACCTAGGTGGTCTCTGCTTTAGTAACAATGAACATTAAATAATCCCCAAACTTCAACCATGCTGAATTCTCATTATTTCTAATGAAAGAATTTTGCAGCCAGGTGCTGGTATATATGCCCTTAACACCTTCTAACACTTGTTAATCTCCCTTTTTAACAGAGCAGGGACCAAGGACAGAGCTTTCTGTAAGCAACAGGGCCTACACTAAATAACAGTTTTGTTTTCTTTCACTGCTTTAGAGTTCCCCCTATCTGCTTTCTTTCACTTCTTTAGAGTTCCCCCTATCTCACAAGTGATACTGTTTTCCACTACGGCATAAGGTTTCTGTTTCAAACAAATTTAAGTAAAAGAAAATAAGTTAAGGAAATCCATTAAACAAATAACTACCTAGGTGGTACATAAATATGGCAAAAATTATAAGAGTGATGGGAATATGAATGTCACCTAAGAAAACATAAGAAATTACATTTTTTTTACCCTAAATCTCTTTTTCAAGGTTTATGGTTGTCAAATTGGTATTGGTACTATTTATTTCTATGAACTGGCCTTATTCCCCCTTCCTTATAAATGATTCTTTGACCTGACACCAAAATGGTCATGGCCTTGGCTGCTACTTTTCCTAACTTCTAACCTAGAGCAAGGCTTACAAAACAGGGTTGCTCTCTCTACTTTGCTGACCTGGCAAATCATTCCTTGGGTACACCTGGGTTTCCTTGCACCTCGAATCTGGCACGACGTCTCTTGGATGGGGATCCCTGGCCTCCTGAGGAGGCAGGGGCTCAGTGGTGAGCTCACCTGTTTCACAGCAATGCTGACCCGGACAGAGTTGATGGAGCCCTCAATCAGAACCTTTTCCTTCTCATTCCTGCTGATGGTCACAGGTTGTAACAGGAGCTCTTTGCTACTCCTGAAAACACAATGTCACAGAGGCCTCTGTACTATAGAGGAACAGAATGCTCAGGGAGACCCCACAGCGGCCCTGGAATCTCTGAGACCAGAGTCCAAGGAACAGGAGACTCACAAGTAGGGGCGCTCCAAGATGGGGGCCAGCAAGTGTGTTCTCCAACAGAAGGAGCAAGCTCTGGAGTCAGGGCGATAAGGTTTTGAAATCCAGCCTCCTCTGTTACTTTCCTTGGACAAGTTACCCTGTCGGAATCTCAATTTCCTCATCTGTAAAATGACTGATTCCTATTTCACTGGCAAGGATTGAGAGAGATCAAAAAGGGTCAATTGTCTAATAGAGTGCCTGGCACATGGCAGGAGCTTTACAAACGAGAGCTCTTATTTTAATAACTACGGGCAAACCCATATACCATTTAGGGAATGAGAAGAGAGAGGCTGCCATAAGAATAAGGACAAGCTAAAATCAAACAGTTTGGCCTCCTTTAATTATCAATCCAGAATGATTCACTTATTCAGCATTAAGACTCTTCTCAGGTCAGCTCCCATTTTGATGCCTCTGAATCTCTAGGTATTTGTAATGGTAATTAAAATGCCCAGCAGAAATCATGTTATGTTAAGTACAGCAACACGAAACATGCTAACATTTTGTCAGTATTTTTAAATTCAAATCATTCCAACACGGTGTGGTAACAGTTTATCTCAGTTATAGGTGTCTCAAATTAAACTTTAGAGAACAGAAAAATTTAACAAAACATAAACTAGATAAGAGAAAATAACCCAAAGCATGGAAAATTTGGAGTAAGGAATGAGAGTACGAGTTGGTGGGGAAAAGAACATTCTTTGATCTTTAAATTACAAGAGGGCAGAGATGGCTTCTAACAAAATTCTCCACTCTCTCCTTAAACTGGGTTCAACAATGACACAGGAGATACTTACTGAACAGCCCTACTCTGAGACGTCACACCTGGTGTCAAGCAATCTTGGCTCCAGAGTTTAGCTTCTCCCCTGGGTTTTGTCCTGCCAACCCACTGACCCTATTTTTGGAACTGCAAATTGGGAACCATTGCTCATCGAGCAGTAAGACAAAGTATGTGAACTACAGTTGTCTTGACAACTCCAGGACGGAAATTCATGACAGCCTCCAGACAACTGCCATCTTTGGGGCTGAACCCATCACCCACCCTGATCTTTCTCTTCCCTACCTGACTTCTACTTCCGGCTTGTTGTGTCGTTCTACAACCTGGGAGGAGAAATTCTCCAGGCAGAGGGCAGCCTGCAGTGTGGCCCGCACGGCACTCAGGTAGGGACGGAGAGTGGCAGTCTATAGGAAAAAACACAAGGGAAAATCAGAATCTGTCTTAGCAAACCCATTAGCCCTCTACTCCAACTACATGGGAGCCAGGCGGTACTGAGAATATCTGGCTCTCACATACCACAATGAACAAAACAGTCTAGGCCTTCAAGGTGCCTTTCTCATTCTAAGTCTAGAGCAGTAGATCTCAACAGAAGACCATTCTTCCTGCCAGGAGACATTCAGCAATGTAGGGACATTTTTCATTGACAGGACTTGGAGTGGGGTAGGAGGGCTACTGGCATACTGCTAAACATCCTACAACTCACAAAAATGAATTATTCAGGGGCATGTGGGTGGCTCAGTCAGGCTTCTTGATTTTGAATTGGGTCATGATCTCAAGAGTTGTGAGATCTAGCCCCGCAAAGTGCTGCATGCTCAGCGCTGAGTCTGATTCTCTCCCCCTTCCTCTGCCCCTCCCTCTATCTGCGTGTGTTCTCTCTCTAAATAAATAGATAAAAAAAGAAAAAAGAAAGCAAGCCCCAAATAGTGCTGATGTTGAAAAATTCTGGTCTAAAGGCATACAGGTGACAATGACTATTCTCAAATCTGTCTTTTGAGCCAACAATGGGTAACAATAATGTGTTAGACGATGATCTAAATGTTAAGATTCTAAAGACAATCTCTACCTTTAAATAGCTCAACTGGTTACAGAAGACAAAAAACAACTATGATATTCTAAGGAAGAATGAAAAGGGATAGAATTTGATTCACAAGTTACATTTCCAAAAGAAACTAGTTTGGAAGTAAAGATGAAAACAGATTTTATAATTCATAAAAAGTAAACTAAGGACATTCCCATTAGAGGGATCAGCTTCTACCTACACTGGCTTATCTTCAGTTGTATTAACTAAGTCTTTCTTACCTCAGGGCTTTACACATGCTGATCCATCGATCTACAGGCTTTTCTTCCCTCGCTTGACCCAAGTCATCCCTCAGACCCTGACTTATTCAGGGAAGGCCCCTTCCTTCCTCAGAGAGACCATTCTTGACTTCCCCCTTCATAGTATTTATTATAAGTTACAATAACACAACCTTCATATTTCTTTAGTAAAGTGATTTCTTCTTCGCTAGACTGTAAGCTTCATGGTCAATAGACCATGTCTCTTTATTCAAATCTATATACCCTGCTCCTCACTCGGTACTTAACATATGAAATGTCATACTCTTTTTCTATACAACATTATGTATAATACCACAACCAAGATTAGAACAAAACCAAAAAGGGGCGCCTGGGTGGCTCAGTGGCTTAAGCCTCTGCCTTCAGTTCAGGTCATGATCTCAAGGTCCTGGGATGAGCCCCGCATCCAGCTCTCTGCTCAGAAGGGACCCTGCTTCTCCCTCTCTCTCTGCCTGCCTCTCTGCCCACTTGTGATCGCTGTCAAATAAATAAAATCTTTAAAAAAAAAAAAAAGAACAATGCAAAAAGGCATTTAAGAGTTCCAGAAGTAATGATGAGTACAGGGTTGCTGTATACAGAAAGCATTTTAGATTCAGTAGATAATGCTGCAATGGTAGTCTAAAGATTCACAGGTAATCTCAAATTCCAGGCTGTTAACTTTAGCTTTTCTTTTAAGGTAGTAAGGAACTGCTGGGATTTTCTGAGGAGGAAGTTGTATGACTTCACAAGTTGCGTGGTGGCTCTGCAGAGAATGGACTGGACAAGGAAGTGAGACAAAAGGCAGATAGGGTTATTCAAGAACACTGAGCCTGGGGCAGTGGAGAGAACAAGCAGAGGGAGGGTATCACAACAGTCAGACTGTCATATAAAATGTAGAGAATATGGAATCAAAAAACACCTCCCAACAAACTGTGGTTCACCCAGACGATGAAATACTACTCAACAATAAAAAGGAGTAACTAGGGCGCCTGGGTGGCTCAGTTGGTTGGACGACTGCCTTCGGCTCAGGTCATGATCCTGGAGTCCCGGGATCGAGTCCCACATCAGGCTCCCAGCTCCATGGGAAGTCTGCTTCTCCCTCTGACCTTCTCCTCACTCATGTTCTCTTTCACTGTCTCTCTTTCAAATAAATAAATAAAATCTTAAAAAAAAAAAAAAAAAAAAAAGGAGTAACTAGTGATACATGCAACATAGATTAATCTCAAATGCATTATGGTTAAAAAGCCACATTGGGACGACTGGCTAGTCCAGTCTGAAGAGTCTGTGACTCTTGATCTCAGAGTCGCGGGTTCAAGCCCCAAGATGAATGTAGAAAATACAAAAACAAGTAAGTAAATAAAGTTAAGTCGTTTTTTTTTTTTAAGATTTCACTTATTCATTTGACAGGCAAAGATCACAAGTAGGCAGAGAGGCAGGCAGAGAGAGAGGAAGGGAAACAGGCTCCCTGCTGAGCAGAGAGCCCAACATGGGGCTCAATCCCAGGACCCTGAGATCATGACCTGAGCCAAAGGCAGAGGCTTTAACACACTGGGCCACCCAGGCGCCCCTAAAGTTAAGTTTTTAAAAAGCCACATCCAAAGGCCTACATCCTGAAGAATTCTGTTTGTATGACAACACTGAAAAGGCAAAACTATAGGAGAAAAAAAAAATCTGGTTGCCTGGAATGGGGAGAAGACAGGACTGATAACAGAAGGATTTGAGGGCACTTTTTGAGGAAACATTCTGTTATTTTGGTTGTAGTAGTGATTACATTATTGTGTTTGTCAAAATCCACAGATGATAAACTTAAAAACGGTGATTTTTAGGTGACAAGCCCCTGACACCTGCCTTTTCACAAATAAAATGCATTCTCATGTAATACCTCAATAAAGTTGACTTTTAAAAAATACAGGTGATATAGCCTCAATTAGAAGAAAGAAAATCCAGGCTTCTACCTGAGGTAAGAAGACACAAAGCCAGGACAAGTAACATAAAAAGAAAAGCAAGTATAAGAGAGAAAATGATTTTTGACCCGGAGATCTAATTTGAAGGTGTCTTTAAGATTTCCAGGCAAACCTTAAAAAAGAACTAGGAAGACAGATTCAAAAGCCACCAGAACACACAAGGTCATCAAAGCCAGGACTCGACAGGTGCCACTAGGAAAAATGCAAAGAGGAAGGTGGTGAGCCCAAGCCTCAACTCCCAGGAACACCCACATCTATCAAATGGGAGTACTGCCAGGAAGGGAGGGATCAGTAGTAGCAGAGCTCACGGTTAACACGGCTGAATTCTGACCAGGAAGAGGTCTGGGTGGTGGCAGCATAAAAGCGATCCTTCTGTACGGTAGAAGCAAGGCAGGGAGTAAAGAGAAGAGTGGGATAAGGAAGTGTAGAAGCTTCCTCTGGGAAACCGGGGTCAAGCGGGCAGGAGAGGACAAGACCGTGTACTTAGGGAAGTTCTCACTCAAGTTCTCCTCTGAGTGAGAAGACCTTACTATGCGCCTCAGCGGTCCTACTACGGGCAATGAGGCCTACTAAGTGCCTTCACGGCGCTTCCACCAGCCTAGGAGGTCCCACTTCTGAAGTCCTCTACCCTCACAATTCCCCACCTGGACCGAAAGCTAAACCTTGAAGCTGCAAGTCCTGCTTCGTAAGAAGGCGTCCCCCGCTCGCCCCTTCCTCACTTCGGCTCCAGCCCCACCCTCTCTCCTCCAGTCCCCTCGTGTCCCAACACCCCGCAGTATCCCTCAGCCCCGGGCCTCTCCCCTGCTAAGCCGCATCTCCCCCAGACCCACAGCTTTGAGGCAAAACCGCGGGGGTCCCTGGCCCGGGGCCCGGCTCTCTCACCATCGCGGGCGCTGGCTGGGCCGGAAAGCGGAAGTGCGGAAGTGGCCAGCCCCGCGACGCCTGCCTTTTCGCGAGAAGCGCAGCCTCAGTCTCCGCCCGAACTTCCGGACGGTACCATCTATGATCCGAACGGAGAAGGGGGAGCCCAGGAACACTTGGTCCTTTGGAAGTTTCCCCGCTAGGACTTTCTTGACATTTTTAAGCTCCTTAAGTTTCAAATAGATACTCAAGATTATCCCGTTATCCATGCAGCTCTCCCTTGTGACTTTGGCCTTCTTGTCTTTGTCATAGTCTTTCCCCATAATCAGGCAATGGTGCAGCCCGGCCTCAGGTTGGGCACCATATTAGGACAAGGCGAGGCGGAGGAGTTCTTCGTTCCTTCCGGTTCTGCGCCCCTATCCTTTCTTTGGGCCCCTCCTACTTGCAGCCCCTTGGGCTCAGCGGGACTAACCGCCGGGCAGAGAACTAGGCTGTCGAGCCCCGCCCCCAGCCTCGGGCTGTTCCCCAGAGTAAGCCTGAGGCATACCCCTCCCCCCCGCCCACCTGCAGTGGGCTCGCTCGCGGCCTGTACAACCTTCCCCGCAAGCCATATTGGGCTCTCCCTCGCGTCTCCCACCCCCGCGTCCTCTGCAGGGAGCCCGCCCCTAGCCAGTTCCGGGGCGGTTGCTCCCACTAACCGGAACTCCCCGCCCCCTCCCGTGGCCTGGGGGCGGTAGGAGGCAGCAGGAGGCTGCAGTGAGGAGGTAGAGGGGGTGGGGGCCGCGTTAGGGGGTCCCTAGAGGACGAGGACCCTGAAGGCAAGTCACTGGGGCGACCCACGGGAGGGGCCAGCCATTACACAGGCGCACTTCTGTGCCAGGCACTGAACTGGGCTCTTGACGAGCATCCTCTCTTAATCCTCAGAACATCCCAGGGAGGTAGGTACTATTGTGATCCCCATTTTACAGATACAGACTTCTTATGGGGAAACAGATTCAAGATTTGTTTTGTCCCCATTTTGTAGATGGAAAAACCGAGACTCAGGAAGGTTAATTAGTATGTTCAGAGCTACATAAATAGAGAATGGTAAAGGCTGGACTTGAACCCAGGTATGTCTAGCCTACCAGCCCACATTTTTAACCACTGTCAGGGGCAAAGAGGTGGGACAAAGATGGGAGGGGGGTCAGACAAGGAGAAGCAGGGAAGCACGGAGAACATTAACATTGTAAGAATGGGATGTTTGGAGCTCAGGGGATTTGCAGAACTCGGGAGGAGTAGAATAGAAAAGCATCAGGAAGGTAGGGCATAGCATATCACAGAAATTAGTGGCACAGACTCACAACTACCTGGACTCAGATTGCATCTTAGTAACCTTGGGCAGGTACCCACCTTTACAGAGTCTGAGTTTCCTTGTCTGTAAAGTGTAGATCACCATTGTCCCTTCTTACGGGGTTGGGTGAGGAATTCAGTGAGAAGCCAGTAAAATATCTGTACTTAGCTTGACGTACAGTAAGTGCTCTGTGAGTGGGGCAGCGCCATCAACCTTGTCAACAAGGTACTGAAGCTGGGCTTTCTCCTTGATTCTGTTCCTGGATGAAGGGAGCTCTTGGACTTTTGTTGTGCCAGTTTATCTCCTATCAATGGCTCTCTCCTCTCCAGTTCCACAGGGTCCCGTATCCTGGGCCATGAGTGAACTGAAGGACTGCCCCTTGCAGTTCCATGACTTCAAGTCTGTGGACCACCTGAAGGTCTGTCCACGCTACACGGCCGTGCTAGCCCGCTCTGAGGATGATGGCATCGGCATCGAGGAGCTGGACACTCTGCAGCTGGAGCTTGAAACTCTGCTTTCCTCTGCCAGCCGGCGTCTGCGGGTTCTCGAGGCTGAAACCCAGGTGATACCCTATAGAGAGGATATCACCAGGGGTGGACTGTGATGAGTTATGGGATGGGTCATTGAGTTAGCCGCACCTGCTGAGGCTTGGGGTACAGGAGCTTAGCGGGGAAAGGAGAGTCCCAAGCTGGGCTCGTGTAACACATAGAATATGTAAGAATGTGCATGATCCTCATAAATGACAAGATTTCCAATTTACTGAGCATTTATTGACCCCAACCCCCATTTTGTTCTGAGTCCTGTGCTAGGCGTTAGAGAGAGGTAATTAGGATACTTCTGGCCTTCAGGGTGTTTGCCAACTAAAGGGAGGGGGAGGTCAGACAAATACCAGGTGATATTGTATTATGGTTAGACGTATAAGGGAACTGAATTGAGAAGACCTGGATTTGAATCCTGGCCTAAGTACTTGCTTAGTGCTGCTGTTTCCTATCTATGTGACTTTGGTAAAGTTGCCTCCTGTCACTGAGCGTCAGTTCCCTATACGCAAACTGGGATGAAAAATAGGAGCTACCTTTGAGCTTTTGTGAGATAAAAGAGAGGTTTTTTGTTTTGTTTTGTTTTGTTTTTTGCAAAGCCTCAGCCCAATATCTAATACTAAGT
This sequence comes from Mustela lutreola, assembly GCF_030435805.1. NCBI lineage: Eukaryota > Metazoa > Chordata > Mammalia > Carnivora > Mustelidae > Mustela > Mustela lutreola. The sequence continues at coordinate 51,947,390 of NC_081291.1, read as the reverse complement.
ATTTCAGATATTAATTATAGGTACTACTCTTGATTATTTCTGTTCACTATGTAAACATCCCCTGAGCAGTGTGTGTCAGATGCTATGCCAAATCCTGGCAAACGGATAGTTAAGATGAATTTCATGATCTCCAGTAGCTTATAGTCTAGTTGAAAAGACAGGTATACTATTCATTCAGGGATGATCAAACAACACATTTAGGCCTGCGATGGAGGTACAAAGTGTAAGAGACCCAGAAAGGACCAAGATACCATTTTAAGAAGATGAATGGTTAACCTGTGGTCCCTGTGCACTGAAGCTTTTTGAGCAGGGCTGTGGCATATTGTTTTATTTTAGCATGTAAGAAGCTGGGTAACTGATGTGGAAAAGGCTTCCCAGTTGTGGTGACATTTGAAGTGAAGGTTTGCTGGGAAGCTTGTTTGCATTCACCAAAAAGTTACCAGCAGCATATTCCAGTATTAATATGCACTGAGCATGAGCATTTGTTTGACCTAAATACTGTGTGACTGGGTTGAGTGAACAGAGGTGAATCAGTACAAATAAATAGAATGATGAGAAGTATATGAATAAAATCCTATGAGGTAGGAACAGAAAAGGAACTGAGTTTTGAAGGATGAGTAAGAGTTTACTAAATAAAAAGGGAATGGATAAATAGACTTTGGAGCCTTCTCAAGTCTAGATCCTAATTCTTCACTAGGAGAAAAACTTGTCCTTCTGACTTCCCTTCTCCCCCTCAGTGATAGTCTCTATAAATTTCAGATCCTCACTGACTGGCAGGATAAGAAAGGTGATCGACGATTCCTGAAGCTGGGTCGAGACCATGAGCTTGGAGCTCCCCCAAAACATGGAAAGCCGAAGAAACAGAAACTGGAAGGGAAGGCGGGACATGGGCCAGGCCCTGGGCCTGGCCGGCCCAAATCCAAAAACCTTCAGCCCAAGATCCAGGAATATGAATTCACTGATGACCCAATTGACGTGCCACGGATCCCCAAGAATGATGCCCCCAACAGGTTCTGGGCCAGAGAGTATAGAGGGGCCTTGGGATTTAGGCAGTAGAGGCTGGAGGGGCCTGGAGCTGAGGATGGTGGCATAGGAGGTGTCCATTCAGGATCTGCTTCTCTTTGCAGGTTCTGGGCTTCCGTAGAGCCCTACTGTGCTGATATTACCAGTGAGGAAGTGCGCACACTAGAGGAACTACTGAAACCCCCAGAAGATGAGGCTGAACATTATAAGGTAGAAACTCTGGGCCTTGGTTGACAGGGTGGTGAACAAGAGGGCTCAGAGGAAAATCATGTATCATCTTCCTTCCCCTACTCTGCCCGTACTCTACCCATCCAGATACACAGGCTTTAATTCTCAGCTCTCTTCTTCCATTGTCTCCTCTCTACCTCATCCAAATGATCACATACATCCTAAGGCATCTACTTCAATGACACTGTCCTTTGTCCCAACATCTCCATCACTTCTGCTTTGATTCTGGCCTTCATTGGATTTCACCCAAATGGTCTGTTAATACTTCCTTGCTTCCAGACAGACTTTTTGTTTTCCTTTTTTTTTTTTTTTTTTTAAAGATTTTATTTATTTATTTGATACACAGAGAAAGATCACAAGTAGGCAGAGAGGCAGGCAGAGAGAGAGGAGGAAGCAGGCTCCCTGCTGAGAAGAGGGCCCAATGGAGGACTCAATCCCAGGACCCTGAGATCATGACCTGAGCCAAAGGCAGAGGCCCTAACCCACTGAGCCACCCAGGCGCCCTGTTTTCCTTTTTTTTTTTTAATATATAAAACTTTAGTTATGATGTACATAAAACCGATTCCATTAAAGAAGTTGTAGAAAATACAGAATAGTGTCAGGGAGCACTCTCCTCTAGGTCGCTGTTGTGTTAGGAAGTGACAAAGCTCTGTTCCTAGGCCTCCCCTGACTCCTGCACAAGATGAAGTCCAAGCATCGTGGTCCTTGGTGACACAGCCCTACTGCCCCTCTCCAGTTTCCTCAGCCATGCCCCCTTGTCACTGCTGCATTTACCAGCCCTGCCAAGCAGTTTGCCCTCACCCCAGGCCCACGCAGACTCTTTGCTGGTCTCTGGGCTTCTGCACATGCTCTTTTTCCCTTAGTAAACTAACTTGTCCTTCAAAGCACTGATGCCTTGTTATCTCCACCAGAATGCCTTTGCACACTCCCCACAGTAAGTTTCTTTTTCATATACACAGTACCTAGACCTACCTCTAACACTTCAGTTCTTTGAATTTTTTAAAAAATTTATTGGGAAAAAAAATTATTTGAAGAGTTAATCCATATAGGCAGTAGTAAATTCAGGTAATACAAATGAGAATTTCCTCTCCTGACACTAAGGCTCCTAGATCTCTCTAGGGACCACACCTATGACCTGAGATGGTCCAGGTACATACATCTTTCTGCACCTCTATCTTGGAAATTGTTTCATACTGGCTCCCATGTGTGTCTTAGTTGGTTATGTACCTGTCTCCCTTACTAGACTGTGAGCATAGAGATTTTTATCTCCTTTATTTCTTCCTACCTATGCACGGCATGGGCCTTAGCCCTGGGGTGGGTACTTGGGAGACCCATAAGTGAAGGAGTGAATGATGAGCCTATTCGCAGTGTCCAAGTGCAGAGAGAGCCCCCACTCACCCCAGGCATGGCTTGCCAGTGTTTACCCCCTTTTGGCCGGGTGGCATCTCCCCACAGATCCCACCCTTGGGGAAGCACTACTCCCAGCGATGGGCACAAGAGGACCTGCTGGAGGAACAAAAGGACGGGGCCCGGGCAGCAGCTGTGGCTGACAAGAAGAAAGGTCTCATGGGACCACTGACTGAACTGGACACTAAAGGTAAGGTAGGCCCTGTCTCCTTGCCCACCACAGGCCAGGACTTGAGTTCCCAGCTCTCAGCCCACCTGTCTACCATTTCTCTGCCCACTTTAGATGTGGATGCCCTGCTGAAGAAGTCTGAGGCCCAGCATGAGCAGCCAGAAGATGGGTGCCCCTTTGGTGCTCTGACGCAGCGCCTCCTACAGGCCCTGGTGGAGGTGAGCACCCTAACTCAACAGGAAATACGCTTACTTTCTGTTCTGATGTTTTATTTTGTGTTGAGATATGTCATACATTTAGAAAGTTATACTGATCTTGGATGTATAGATTGATAAATTTTCACATCTGAGCACACTTGTATATTTGGCCTTATGATCTCAAAACAAAGTGTTGCCAGTGTCTTAAAGCCTTTCATGCCCCTCCCAGATTCTAACCTCCCCCCAAAGTGGCCACTACACACAGTTAATTTTGTTGAGTATTAGCTAAGAGCTGAGCTCTGTGCAAGGGCTTTCCACACATCCTCTTGTTGGAGGCAAGGGCAGTGGTTAGCCCCGTGTTGCATACTAGAAAATTGAAGCTCAGAAAAGAGAACCGTTTGCTTGAGGTTGTATAGCTAATAAATAGAAGCAGGACACAAACCCTAGGTACAGAGTCCCTTTTTTTAATGCCTACTATCTGGCCTTAGGCACATCTCTTCACTTCTCTGAGTCTTAGTTTTCTCCCTGACTCAAATACAGTAGTGTTTTTCTCTCATGTAATAATCTGGGGACTCGTGTTCCGAGTTGGCTGAGGTGGGAGTGAGGGGAGATCTCAGCCTCACACCATCAAACAAGGACCCCCAGCTGTGGTGGCTTTGCCACCCTAAACATGTACTCTGCACAGGGTCATTCTGGGTATGATTGCTACTCCAAGCCCACAGAGAAAGAGCAAGGGAAAATGTGTGAAGGAAGGTTTATGGGCTGTGACTGCCTGTGGCTCTTATCTCTTCTGATCACTTTTCACTGGAGAGAATTTGTCACATGACCACATATAACTACAAGGGAAGCTGGGAATTATAGAATAGCTGGGCAGCCATAAAGCCAGCTACAGAAAGGTGAGAATGGCTTTTGGACAGCCAGCTGCCCTTGCCACAACATGCTTAGCACAGTGCCCGGTACAATGCAAACGCTTAGCTCTTCTTTTTACTATTGTTGAGATTATCATTGCTCTTCTGTGCTCCCTTCTTTTGGTATCAGTACAAAAAAGGATTCCTAAAATGATCAGAGTTTTCTGGAATCAGTTTGGGAAGGCTTCCCAGAGGGATGGGAATAATAAAAGAGTATTTCTGGTCTGTGAAGACTGAAGATTCTGACTGAAGGTCAGAAAGGAGCAAGAAAATGGAAATACTATGGCTCTTACTCCTTCTATCCCATTCCTGTGATTTTCTAGGAAAATATTATTTCCCCTATGGAGGACTCTCCTATTCCTGACATGTCTGGGAAAGAATCAGGGGCCGATGGGGCAAGCACCTCTCCCCGCAACCAGAACAAGCCCTTCAGGTAAGTGACAACTCTGTTCATATCCTACTATCTGGCCCCTGCCTCTGTTGACTTCTTTCCATCCCAGCATGGGAGGTCTTCATTAAAAGAGAGATTGAGGGCATTTTGATGAAGCCCAGTGAAAATTTCAACCATGCATGCTCACCCAGCATTTCTACATGCACAGACTCAAGTACAAGGTTGTTCATCATAGCACTGTTCTTACTTTAAATGGTCTAAATGAGCAACTGAAGAGGACTGGTTGGCTAAACAGTTGTAATTCCACATGATGAAATAACCTGTAACTATTAATCATCTTAGGGAAACCTAGTTAATTGACACAAAAAGATGGAAACAGTAGAGTGTTAAATGGAGAAAATATCAGTTGAGCATGATACAAATGATCCTGGTTTTACTCAGTATATATTTAAATTTGTGCATGTAGGGGAAAAAACAAAATAATGTGTAATAAAAGATTGGAAATAACATGTAACAAAATCTGTAATGTGTATAGCATATAAGTAATATAAAATATTTATGCTTTTGTATGTGTAATGTCACTAACAGCAAAATAACAGTAGTATTTTTAGTAGTAACAGAAAATAATCATGGTTCTCTCCGAGTTGTTGGCATTACAGGTTTTTCTATATTTTTTGACAGTGGATATGTGTTGGCTTGTGTTTGAAATAAGACCAGATATGTCTGTCTCTGTATTTCCCAGCATATTGAGCAATAATTGACATATATTCCTGTATGAGTTTAAGGTGTATGTGTACAAAACATGTATGTGGTCTGATTTACATATGTTGTGAAATGATTACCACAATAGGTTCAGCTAACATCCATCTTCTCACATAGATTCAATAAAAAAAAAAGGAAAAATATTTCTCCTTGTGATGAAAACTCTTAGGATTTACACTTTGTATCATACAGTAGTGTTAGCTAAGGTCATTGTGTTGTATAGAACATCCTGGGACTTATCTTGTAAGTGGAAGTCTACCTTTTGATCACCTTCCTCCAGTTCTGCGCCCCCCTCCTCGTCCTTGATAATGGAAAGTCTGATCTCTTTTTCTATGAATTTGTGGGTTTTTTAGATTCCACATTTAAGTGAGATTATGTGTTATTTGTTTTTCTCTCTCTGACTTATGTCATTTAGCATAATGCATTCAGAGTCCATCCATGTTGTAACAAATGGTAGGATTTCCTTGGTTTTTTAAGGCTGAATAATAATCCATTGTATATATACCACAATTTTTTTTTAAGATTTTATTTATTTATTTGACAGACAGAGATTACAAGTAGGCAAGAGAGGCAGGCAGGGAGAGAGGAGGAAGCAGGCTCCCTGCTGAGCAGAGAGCCCGATGTGGGGCTCGATCCCAGGACCCTGGGATCATGACCTGAGCCGAAGGCAGAGGCTTAACCCACTGAGCCACCCAGGCACCCCTATACCACAATTTCTTTATTCCTTCCTCCATGGATGGACACCAAGGTTGCTTCTATATCTTGACTATTGTAAATAATGCTGCTGTGAACATGGGGGTACAGATGTGTTTTCAAGTTAGTATTTACATTTCCTTTGTGCATATTCCCAGAATTGGAGTAGCTGGATCGTATGGTAGCTGTTTTTAATTCCTTGAGGATCCTCCACACTGTGTTCCACGGTGGCTGCACTAACTTATGTTCCCACCAACAGTGCAAGAGGGTTCCCTTTTCTCCAGATCCTCGCCAACATTTGTTATCTCATCTTTGTGATGATAGCCATTCTAACAGGCCAGCGGTGATAATTCATTGTGGCTTTAATTTGCATTTCTGTAATAACTAGGGATGTTGAGCATCTTTTCATGTTCCTGTTGGCCTTTTATATATCTTCTTTGGAGAAATGTCTATTCAGGAACTTTGCCCTTTTTTTTAATTGGGTGGGTTTATTGCTTTTGAGTTATATGAGTTCTTTATATATGATGGGTATTAACTTCTCATCAGATAAATCATTTGTAGATACTTTTCCCATTCCATAAGTTATCTTTTCACTTTGTTGATAATTTCTTTTGCTATGCAGAAGTAATTTTTTGATGTTGTCCTGCTTGTTTAGGCTTTATTTTGTTGCTTGTGCTTTAGGTGTCAAAGCCAAAAAGTCATTGCCAAGACCCATGTCAAGGAGCTTAGCTTTTAACATTTTCTTTGTATTTTTATACCTAGATAGATAGGGGATGCCCAAAGAGAAAAGAATGTGTTCACTAGCCTCTAAGCTGGGCCTTGAGCAAATGACTCCCTTACTCTGTAGTGTGCCACATACCAAGTCCCTGGAGAGCCGCATCAAGGAGGAGCTGATTGCCCAGGGCCTGCTGGAGTCAGAGGACCGCCCTGCAGAGGACTCGGAGGATGAGGTCCTCGCAGAGCTGCGCAAACGGCAGGCCGAGCTGAAGGCGCTCAGTGCCCACAACCGCACCAAGAAGCATGACCTGCTGAGGTGAGTGTGGACAGGTGATGTGGGTCAGGGAGTGGCTGAGGAGGCCGAGGCCGCTGCTGGTTGCCTTCTGGGGGCTTTATAACAGTGTTCCCAAACCCTGTGGGGCCTCTAAATCACCTGGAGAGCCTTGGAAAAATTACCATTGCCAGGCACCACAGACTCTAGGGCTCAGGCACCTATGATTGATTTATTGACTTATTTGGAATTACGGTCAAAAAAACATATAAAATTGATTCTTTCAGTCATTTTTAAGTGTACAGTTCAGTGGTATTAACTATATTCACATTGTTGTGTGATTTATTTTTTTAAATGTTCATACTTACTTTCATTTTCCAATATGTTTTTACAACAAATTTCATAAACATAGAGTGTCTGAAAGAGTAGTATGATAAACACCAATACACTACCTAACTGGATTTATCAGCTATTAACAGTTTGGACATCTGTGGTTATTACTGGCCCTTCACTGGAAATTGCCCAGCATTTTAGTATCAGTTCTTTAAGGAACTGGTCACAAGATCTTTCCTTTTATATTTGCTCCCAACCATTTTGCCCTGAGTTGGTCATGACAAAAGTATATGTGACATCTAGAGGGAGATTATGTTGTTGCCATCTTCGGGGAAAAGTAGGGAAGCAGCCTCACTGACAGGTGTGTCTTCCCCTCACAGAGCCCCAACAGGGCTGGGTGTACTCATTCATTTGGCCAGCTCTGCCTATCTCTTACACGTTGTACTGGGGGCTAGCAAGAGAGGCAGAGCAAAAGGCTTGTGGTCTATAGGTGGATGATTGGTGCGCCATTAAAAGGAGAGGAAACTGCTGACAAGCTGCTAAGGGGGTGCTTAAGGATGAGGGTACATTGAGTGCCTACAGTGTACCAGGGGCTTTGTATACACTACGCTGTTTAATCTGGACTACATCCCAGGGGATAGTTGGTATTTTCCCTGTTTCCTAGATGAGGAAGTAAAGGGCCAGTGAAGTGAGTGCTCTCCTGAAGGTCATATAGCCAGTAAAGAGCCAAGGTGCAACTTGAGCCCAAGGCTAAATGCACAGCCTCTTTCTAGTTCCATTTCATGCAAGAACAAAAAGAGGAAAATAAAAGATGAAAGAGGCACTGAGTGAGTAGGGTAGAGGGGAGAGAGTGATAGGGAAAAGCAAGGATATGCAGATATAGAGGTAGTGGACAGTGAATGAACTAGCTTGGGTTGTCAGGAGACCAGAATCCAGCCTTCAGTCCTGCTGTGGACCAGCTACCGGGCCTTAAGTAAGGTATCTCCTGCCCCAAGCAGCAGCTTTCCCTTCTGGAAAATTAACAGGTTGGACTAGGTCAGATCTCTGAACCGCCTTCCAGCTCCACCAACAGTGGAATTTATAGGTCGGATTCCATTTACAGGGGTTGGTTCTGCCTCTGTGTTCTTCATGTAGACCTCAGGCTGCCTAGACCCTTAGGTTGCTTTGGAATTTGGATACGGAAATAAGGAGGTCTGCTGACACTAGAACACCTTTTAAAGAAGATTGGAGCCAACCTGCCTTAATTCAGGTCTCCTACTCACTACTTGTGGGATTTTGGGGTGTTTTTTACTCTTCTTGACTTCCATTTCATCACTGGTAACATCGCTGTTATGAGGCTTAATTCTGCTGACATGTTTGAAGAGCTTGAGATTGTACCGAGTGTATAGTACCATACAAATGTGGTTCAATAACTTTGCTTTTTGGTATGAAGCATCCACAGGAGTGCCAGCCTGGGGTGGTGTGTAGGTTCAGTCTGGAAGAGGGAGGGGGGCCCCACTGTGGAGGTGGGCTTCCCAGGGCACCTGGCTGGCTGGTCCCCACAGGCTGGCAAAGGAGGAGGTTAGCCGGCAAGAGCTGAGGCAGCGGGTCCGCATGGCAGACAATGAGGTCATGGATGCCTTCCGGAAGATCATGGCTGCCCGGCAAAAGAAGCGGACCCCCACCAAGAAGGAGAAGGACCAGGCCTGGAAGACTCTGAAGGAGCGTGAAAGCATCCTAAAGCTGCTGGATGGGTAGCCCTCACTCCTGCCTCAAGCTGCCTTCCTCTGGCCTGGGGGAAGGAGGGGTGGGAAGCCCACTTCCTTCTTTGGGCTACCCAAACCATAGGCCTGTGACTGCCTGAAAATGTCAAATTGTGACAGTCTCTAGAGGACTGTGGCCTTTCCCTGAATTCTTTTGGCCTAGCTCTGTAGAGCTAGGATATGGGAAGCTCTGTTGGGCTGGCCTGGGGCCTAGTCTGTGCTTCCCCCCTCTTTACTATCCCCCACTCCCACTCCCTCTCCCTCAAGGACTTCTCTCTTGTGGTTTTGTAAAGTGCAAACCTGAAAGTAAAGTGACTGCTGTGGTTTTTTAAAAAGTATCCAGAATCTTTGAATGTCTGTTATTGTGGGGTAGAAAAGAACTGGTGTGGGTGGCAAAGGAGGGTATGCTTGGGGGCTCTCAGCCTTTGGCCATTCACCCATGTCATTTATTCAGGAAGAACTCCCTGAGGATACTTGTGGATTCATAACAAGGAAATGTGTTGATTGGGGTCTTGGTGGTCCTGGGGCAGGGTGGCCTCCAGGGTTGGCCAAGCCAGCAACTCAACAGGACCATCAAGGGTCCAGCTACCTCTGTACTGTGTCAGGCCTGACACAGAAAGCTACCGTATCAGCTTTTGCCTGAAATAGGTTTTCCTCCAGCTGTGCAGCCAGTAGCAGCGGACAGAGGCAAAATTGATGTCTAGCACAGGAGAGAGCAGGAAGGAGCCAGCTGGCATTCCTGGCCCACCCACAAGAGCACAATGCCTTTCCCAAATACCATTATGTCTCACCTGGCCCACACTAAGGCCTGCATGTCCATTCTTGAACCAGTCACTGAAGCAAGGGATGCCTCTACTGTCATTTAACTGGTGCGAGTAGAGTCTGCTCCACCAAGCCCAAGGCAGTGGGGAGAAATGGGGGAACCCAACAAAAATCTGAGTAGGAAGGGGAAGTGGATGCTGGATAGGCCACCAGTAATAGCCCTTCCTCAACCCGAGCGAGAAACTAGGCCTAGGCGATACAGATGAGCAAATGTGCTCTTGTCCCTACCTCAAGTTGTTCCCACACTAGTCAGGGAGTCGGAAAATAATCTGCAATTTACTGTGGGAAGGTTGAAGTCCACATGGGAGAAGGGAAGAGAAGGTTCCCTGAGGAAGTGACCTGTGAACTGAGCCATAAAGATGACAAGTACAGCCAACATTCTTAAATGTGCAGCACTTGTGTTAAGAGAACTGCCCCTTCCCCATTCCATGTAGCTCTTAGTGGGGCTGTCATACTAGGATGGATACATGACCCCAGCTTGCCCAGTCACAGTACACTATTTTTTAGCCATGATAATTGGTCCAAAAAGTGGACATGTATTATGTGACTTAGGCTGGGTCAATCAGAGGCCTTCCATAAGCTTACTGTAGTGATGCTGACAGAGGAGGGTTTTTCTTTTGGATCAAAAGCCTGAGAATGTAATCATAATTAGACTACCTGCTGACCCACTCTCTTGCCATGTGGAAGAACCTGCCTCAGAACAAAGCCAACTCAGAAGAGCCGAGCCAGGAGACGGAAAAGGAGGCAAAGTCCTCGTGATGTAGCTGGAGCCTCATCCTCCACTGGACCTTCCAGTTATATCAGCCCACAAGTGCTGCTTTTGGCTTAATCTGGTTCCCTTTGGAGTTTCATCATTTGTCAACTAAAAAAAGGCTGACTGATGAAAGTGGACTTCGGCCAAAAGAAGGCTGGAGTGGAGTTGTGAGAGAAGACAGCAGAGGCCCTGCCTCCCACTAGGTGCAGAACCTAGTCATTGCAGTTCTCCAGTAACTCATACCTTCTCAGAAAAAACACCTACACCTAATTTCATTAGTGAATTAATGAAATTAAGTGCTTAGTAAGTGTTAGCTCTGTACCAGGTGCCATTCTAAACTCCTCAGTTTAACAAATCTCAGCTACCCCATGTGGTAGATACTAATAACATCCCATTCACAGATGAGGAAACTGACTCTTAGGTGATTACATACCTTGCTTGGTCAAACAATTGATAAGTGGCTGAGCCAAGATTCCAACTTAGTCTATTTCCTTTGCAGACAGAGCCCCTTCATTATGCAACTCATCGGGGACCCACTCCCTTGCAGTCTATATATGAAGGGTACTCCTACGTTTGGGCACTGTACAACCTGTGCAGCCATACATCACCACTCTGTTTGCAGACCCCTTGCTTTTGACTAGCCATTCACTTCCATGTTCATTATTAAGCCAGACCACAAGTAAGGTAGGCATCATTGGTAGCAAGTTCCAGGAGCAGAGACAGTTCTGTGGAGGAGGTAGGATGAGAGTTGAGATCCCCAAAGTAGGTAGAATTGTGAGGGGGGAAGGCAGGTATTATAAACAGAAGGACGAACCCTACAGGCACCTGGGTGTCTCCGTCAGTTAAGGGTCTGACTCTTGATCTCAGCTCAGTTCTTGGTCACAGGGTCGTAAGTTCCAGCCCCATGTTGGGCTCCATGCTGGGGGCAGAGCCTACTTTAAAAAAGAGGCAGGTTGGGGGAGGTTGTTGGGGGGAGGAGCAAGATGGTGGAGGAGTAGGAGACCTAAATATCATCCAGTCCCAGGAGTTCAGCTTGATAGTCATCAAACCATTCTGAACACCTACAAACCAACAGGAGATCAAAGAGAAGAGCAGCAATTTTAGGAACAGAAAAGCGACCACCTTCTGGAAGGTAGGGTGTGCGGAGAAGCGAATCTGAGGAGATACACAGGAAGATAGACCTAGGGGGAGAGGCCAGCTCCCAGCAAGCGGTAGAGCAGTGGAATGCAAAATCAGAACTTTTAGAAGTCTGCTCCACTGAGGGACGTCACTCTAGAGACTAAGCGGGGGGTGGAGACCTCACAGGGACAGTGTGATCTCAGGACCCACGGGGTCACACAAAGACCCAGGGTGCGTAAGTGTGGCAGAATCCCCAGGTAACAGAGTAGGGAAGCTGGCTGCAGAGATGGAGCCGAGGAGGGGGGCTCTCAGGTCGGGGTTACCTTAAACCATGATCTGAGGCACAGTCAGGCCACTGTTCTTGGAGCAGCGACCCCACAAGTGGCAGATCTGGGGAGACTCCCCTTCCTCCTCCAGGAGAAGCAGCACAGGAGTGCAGTGCAGGTCCCTGCAAACGGGGCAGTGCGCCAGAGATAGAAATGCTTGGTCACAGGCTGAGTGAGCTCAGAGCACAGCGGGAGACCAGGGAGACAGGAGGGATTGACTGCTTTTCTCTAAGGGTGCACTGAGGAGTGGGGCCCCAAGCTCTCAGCTGCTCTGGGCCGGAGATTGGGAGGCCGCCATCTTCATTCCCATCCTCCAAAGCTGTACGGAAAGCATCCAAGGAACAAAAGCTCTGAGAGCGAACCAGAGCACATTACTTAGCCTGCTGCCCTGGCAAGGGCAGTGCAATCCACCTTGTGCAAAGGCATTTGAAAATCACAGGCAACAGGCTCCTCCCCCAGAAGATCAGCAAGAACATCCTTGTTCTTGAACAACCAAGACCAAGTTCACCGATCAATGAGAACTGCAAAACTTCAGAGCTACAGGAATACAGCACATAGAATTGATGGCTTTTTTCCCAAGATTCTTTAGTCTTTCAAAGTTAAATTTTTTAAATTTTTTTTCTTATTCTATTTTTAAAATTTTTCCTCTTTCCTATTTTAATGTTTTTGAACATTTTATCAATACCTTTTTAAAAAATCTTTTTAAAATTTTCATTGTTATAGTCATATTCTATCCCTTGATTGTATTTAATCTTATTTTTTGTACACATATGGGTTTTTCTTTCTTTAAAATTTTGGGATACAGTTTCTTGTAACATCAAAATATACCCTAAATCTAGTGCACGGCTTTTTTCTAGTCTCCAGCCTGATCACATTCTTTGCTCTTTTTTTTTTTTCCTTTTCCAACCAACTTCTTATCTTATCAATTCCTTTTTTAGAATCTTTTTAAATTTTCAACTTTATAGTCATATTCCATCCCTTCATCATGTTTACCCTTATTTTTTGTATATATATATGTTTTTCTTTCTTTAAACATTTTGGAGGCAGTTTCTTCTAGCGGACCAAAAATATACCGAAAATCAAGAGTGTGCTTTGTTCTATTCACCAGTCATTCATATATATATATATCCCCCCACCGTTTCTTCTCCTCCCCAGTTTTGGGTCTCTTCTGATTTGGTTAGTGCATGTTTTTCTGGGGCTGTTGCTACCCTTTCAGTATCTTGTTCTCTCATTCATCTATTCTTATCTGGATAAAATGACAAGGCAGAAAAACTCACCTCACCTCAAAAAAAAAAAGAACAAGAGGCAGTATTGGCAGCTAGGGACCTAATCAATATGGACATTAGTAATATGTTTGGACTAGAGTCCAGCATGGAAGATACTAGAGAATCCCTTTCTGGAGAAATAAAATCCCTTTCTGGAGAAATAAAACAACTAAAATCTAACCAAGTTGAAATAAAAATGCTATTAATGATGTGCAATAAAAAAATGGAGGCTCTTACTGCTAGAATAAAGGAAGCAGAAGAGAGAAATAGTGATCTAGAAGACCAAATGATGGAGAATAAAGAAGCTGAGCAAAAGAGAGACAACTATTGGACCACAAGGGGAGAATTTGAGAGATAAGTGATAACATAAGATGAAACAATATTAGAATACTTGGGATCCCAAATGAAGAAAGAGAGAGGGGGGCAGAAAGCATATTGGAGCAAATTATAGCAGAGAATTCCCCTAATTCAGCTAAGGGAAGAAGCATCAAAATCCAGGAGGTACAGGGAACCCCCTTCAAAATCAGTAAGAATAGGTCCACACCCTGTCATCTAATAGTAAAACTTAACAATTCTCAGTGACAAAGAGAAAATCCTAAAAGCAGCTCAGGACAAGAGGTCTGTAACATACAACAGTAGAAAAATTAGATTGGCAGCAAACCTATCCACAGAAGGGCCAGAAGGGACTGGCATGATATATTCAGAGCACTAAATGAGAAAAATATGCAGCCAAGAATACTATATCCAGCTAGGCTGTCATTGAAAATAGAAGGAGCAATAAAAAGCTTCCAGGAAAAACAAAAACTAAAAGAATTTGCAAACACCAAACCAGCCCTACAGGAAATATTGAAAGGTGTCTTCTGAACAAAGAGAGAGCCTAAAAGTAACAGAAAGGAACCAAGACAATATACAGGAAGAGTCACTTTACAGGCAATACAATGGCACTAAATTAATATCTTTCAGTAGTTACCCTAAATGTACATGGGCTAAATGCTCCAATCAAAAGATATAGGGTATCAGAATGGATCAAAAAACAAGACACATTGATATGCTGTCTGCACGAAACTCATTTTAGACCCAAAGACACCTCCAGATTTAAAGTGAGGGGAAGGAAAATAATTTACCACACTAATGGACATCAAAAGAAAGCTGGGGTGGCAATCCTTATATCAGATCAATTAGATTTTAAGCCAAAGACTATAATAAGAGATGAGGAAGGACACTATATCATATTTAAAGGGTCTTTCCAAAAAGAAGAGCTAACAATTTTAAATATCTATGCCCCTAACATGGAAGCAGCCAATTATATAAACCAATTAATAACAATCAAAATCAATGAAACACATCGACAATAATATAATAATAGTAGAGGACTTTAACACCCCGCTTACTGAAATGGACAGATCTTCTAAGCAAAAGATCAACAAGGAAATAAAGGCTTTAAGTGACACACTGGACCAGATGGACATCACAGATATATTTAGAATATTCCATCCCAAAGCAACAGAATACACATTCTTCTCTACTGCACATGGAACATTCTCCAGAATAGATCACATCCTGGGTCATAAATCAGGTCTCAACTGGTACCAAAAGACTGCATATGCAGGTTCCTCAAAAGGTTGAAAATAGAGCTACCCTAGGACCCAGCATTTGCTATGCAACATTCGACACTATAACATTCAGATGTAGTAATCTGAAGGGACACATGCACCCGAACATTTGTAGCAGCAATGTCCGCAATAGCCAAACTATGGAAAGAGCCTAGATGTCCATCAAAGATGAATGGATAAAGAAGATGTGGTATATATATACAATGGAATACTATGTAGACATCAAGAAAAATGAAATCCTGCCATTTGCAAAGACATGGATAGAACTAGAGGGTATTTTGCTAAGTGAAATAAGTCAATCAGAGAAAGATAATTATCATATGATCTCTCTGATATGAGGAATTTGAGAAGTAGGGTGGGGGGTTGTAGGGGGTAGGGAAGGAAAAAATGAAACAGGATGGGACAGGGGAGGGAGACAAACCATAAGAAACTCTTAATCTCGTGAAACAAACTGAGGGTTGCTAGGGGGTGAAGGGGAAGGCATAGGGTGGCTGGGTTATGGACATTGGGGAGGGTATGTGCTAGTGCTGTTGTGAATTGTGAGTGTTGTGAATTGTGTAAGACTGATGATTCACAGACCTGTACTCCTGAAGCAAATAATACATTATATATTAATCTTTTTTAAAAAGTTTTTTTTTTTTTTTAAAGGGTGGGGGAAGAACCCTTGAAGTCTGCGTGGACCTGATTCATTAGGGGAAAGACTTTCAAGGATCAGTTGTGAGAACACTAGTTACTCTCTATTGCACACCTGCTTATCTGCCTAGTACTGTGCTGGACTCTGTACTCCCATGTTTTATTTGATGTTCACCACACACCTCTGAGGTGAATAGGAATATTCCTACCCTGTAGAACAGGACATGAAGCTCAGAAGTGCAATGGCTTCTGAGACTATACAAAGTTGATGCAGGAACAGCTGAGACAGCACCATGGCTGAGTCTTTTTTTATGCCACATCTGTGTCTTCTGGAGCCAGAGGAGGCCTCCTTTATGTGGTTTGGAGGAAGCTGGGTTCCCTATGAGGAGGGGAGATAGTAGTTTCAGTACCTCAAGCTTAAAATTTTAATGTGAAACAATCCTGACACCTTATCACTAGTTGGGTGAAAAAGCTTTTTGTCTGCAATGTCTTCTGCCTGGCAACTTCCTTTCCACAACCTCCCTGAAGTTCTTCTGACCCTATAAACTGTTGGTAAATCATTCTGTGCCCCAGGTCCCTGCAGACTATGTACAGGCCCCGAGGGGCATCCACCATCCTTATTTCTCCAGTCTCCCAAATGTCTTACAACTGACTTTCAGAAACACCAGTGTGCATGAGAACAGGGAGAATTGAGTGAAGGTTAAACCCTGATGTCAGGATTGTAATCCAGTATAGGTCTCTAGCCCCTCTCAGCTCCTGAACATTCCAGGGGTGGGGGCTTGGGAGAATTGACTTGTTGGATGCTGGGTCCCAGTTAACTCCTGTTAAGAAGGAAATTATGGATGGAACTTTGTGGCAATGTGGTCAGAGAATAAATTCCCTTCCTACTATGGAGCTCAGAACTTAATGGAGCGAACCAAACACAAAGGGACCATATAACTCACTCGTTCACATACTAATTGACCATTTCTTCTCTTCACTCACCTCCTTTGTTTTTTTATTCCATCGACTTGTCTCCCTTCCTCATTCAGACTTTTGTTTTCTCATTCAGTGACCCTGTTGCCATGGCTGAGAGCTCTGTACATGACTAAGTCTCCAGAGACGGGGAGACAGCTGGAAAGACAAAACACAAGGCGCTAACAGCAATAAGAGAAGAATGTACATAGTCTGCAGGGACCTGGTGCACAGAATGATTTACCAACAGTTTATAGGGTCAGAAGAGCTTCAGGGAGGTTGTGGAAAGGAAGTTGCCAGGCAGAAGACATTGCAGACAAAAGGAACAGTGAGGTACAGAGGTGTGAACAGCTGGCCTGCTTAGAGAGAGGTGAGAACATCACTGTGACTGGAGACCTAGGTGTGTGGAGGGGGAGGGGAAGGATAAGAGATGAAGCTGGAAAGTAGGTTGAGACCAGGCTGGCTGTGAATGGCAGGTTAAGGAGCATGGACTCTATTCTCAAGGTCAGTGGTTCTCCCAAGTGTGGTCCTTGGAGGATGGGGGTACCTGGCTGGCTCAGACGGTAGACCATTTGACTCTTGATCTCAAGGTGGTGAGTTTGAGCCTGACATTGGATGTAGAGATTACTTATAAATAAAATCTTAAAAAAAAAAAAAGTGTGGTCCTTGGGCCAGTAGCAACAGCATCACCTAGCACCTTACAAAAGATGCAAATTCTCGGGTCCTAGACCTACTGAATCAGGAACTCTGGTCCAGGCTCCAGCCATCTCTGTGTTAACATGCTCTCCAGATGATTCCTAATGCATATTAAAATTTGAGAATCACTTTTCTACATAGTAGGGATTCAGGGGTAGAGTGCAAGCAGAGGAGTGCCATAATAGCACTCTGAATTGAAAAGCACATTGATAGCAACATGGAAACCAGACTGATTTGGGAGGGTGAGAATGAAACAGGGCAGACTGGACTCATGTGCAAAAGAATACATTTGAGACGGTGGATGCTGCAGAAACTGGTAGATGTCCTCCAAAATCCGTTCTCCCTGGATAATTAATAGAACCCCTGGTTTTTACTGGGACATATGCCTCAAAGACTAAATATCCCACCTTCTCCTGCACTTACGTGTGGTCATGTGATGAAGTTTTGGCCAGTATGGAGTGAGTGGAGGAAATGTGTGTAACTATGAGGTCATGAGTCTCAAAGTGTATGCCTTCTGTGTTCCCATTTCCCTGGCTGGGATGAGACATGGTGGCAAGCCATCCTGAAACATTGTGGTCAGAGATAACCCCATGGGAACAATGAGCAACAAGGTAAGAAGAAGCCAAGATACCTCCTATCTTATAGTCATCATGCTAGCCTCAGACTACTTATGATGGCCAGATTGGTATACACTTCCATTTTTTTAAAAATCACAACTATTTTGAGTTTCTATTAGAGAAACCAAACATATATTTTAGCTGCTACAGTGAACCAAGTACTCTTTTCAAAGTATACCTGCTTCCTTCCCTTCTTTCCTCCCTTCCTTTTTCTCTCTTCCTTCTTTCCTTCCCCCCTCCCTCCTTTCTCTCTCTCTCTCTCCCTTTCTTCTTTCCTTCCTTCCTTTTCTTTTTTCCTTCCTCCCTCCCTCTTCCTTCCTCAAAAGAATTTGAGAAAGCTTATAATTGAGGATGTGTACAGTGAGTTTCATGAAATACAAATATAAAATTAAGCCCATCAGGTTTAATGGAGCTGTTGTCATTAAACAACAGATGTAGCTCTAACTTCCTGGAAGCCAAGACAAAAATGGAGATAAGATGAATCCGTCTCAGAACATTTGATATCAAAGGAAAGGGCATTTTCCAGTTTTCCTGACAAAAATTCCAGTAATTTCTCATGCTGGAAAAATTTATCCACTAAAGTCATATATTGATAATATTCTCCACACATTTGACAAGTAGAAATTGAGTTTCATTTGGTGATTTCTTTTCTTTTTTTTTTTTTCCTTAAGATTTTATTTATTATTTGACAGAGAGAGGGACAGCAAGAGAGGGAACACAAGCAGGGAGAGCGGGAGAGGGAAAAGCAGCCTTCCAACTGAGCAGGGATCCTGATCCGGGGCTGGATCTCAGGACCCTGGGATCAGGACCTGAGCAGAAGGCTGACTGAGCCACCCAGGCGCCCCTCACATGGCGATTTCTTATCACAACTTTTTTTTTTTTTAAGATTTTATTTATTTGACCGAGAGAAAGATCACAAGTAGGCAGAGAGAGAGAGGGAAGCAGGCTCCCTGCTGAGCAGAGAGCCCGAAGTGGGGCTTGATCCTAGGACCCTGAGATCATGACCTGAGCCGAAGGCAGAAGCTTTAACCCACTGAGCCACCCAGGTGCCCCTCTTATCACAACTTTTGATGAAAGCTCAGGTTACACTGTTACAACACAACCCTGGGAGGGTACTTCTGCAAGGGACCAAACAGGGTGGCACCAAGCATTTTACATGAATTCTCCCATTTGTTCC
Organism: Mustela lutreola; assembly: GCF_030435805.1. Taxonomy (NCBI): domain Eukaryota; kingdom Metazoa; phylum Chordata; class Mammalia; order Carnivora; family Mustelidae; genus Mustela; species Mustela lutreola. The sequence continues at coordinate 51,928,573 of NC_081291.1, read as the reverse complement.
TTTCAACAGCTCTGTATCAGAGCAGGCAAGGCCATTACCTTGTTTTACAGATGAGGAAACTAGCATACAGAAAGGGGAAGTGCCAGATCAGATAGCTGGTGGGGAGCCAGTTTTGTAAGCCAGTGTTTTAGACTCCAGAGGCCCTATTCTAAGTGTCCCCCTCTGGGCCTGCCAGCACTACCACATACAAAATTATAGGTTGATTATCAGAGAAAAGCACAAGAATCATTGCCCCAGAATATGCCTGTTAGCCAAGAGAAATCAGTGAGATCTGGTAAATACTGGAGGGACCTCTGAGTCTCCTGAGATGGGCTCCTCCTGATTGGTTGAGAAGTAGTGGTAGGCACCATAAGGGCAAAAAGGAAACCCCCAAATTTGGAGCTTGACTGGAACATGTGGGGCTTCAAGAATGGAAGAAAAAATAACATTAAAGGCAGCTGTCCCAGGGCAGCTGATGTCTATAAAAGGAGAAGAAACCTCCTCTCTTCTGTCTCATTTCTTACTGAGCATCTATTATGAAAAACCAGATACATGCTGGAAACCCATGTATGGCTGAAAGTCACTTTCTGTCTCATTCTCAAAATAACCCTACAAAGTAGGTATGCTTATCAGCATGATTATGCCATGTTATAGATGAAGAAACTGAGGCTCAGAACAGTGAAATAGCTGGTAAGGCTGGTAAAGGTTAGAGACAGAGTTTAAACTCCGTCTGTGTGACTCCAAAACTTCCTTTAATGCACCATCACGGTTTCAGTAGTAAGAGAGAAAAGAGTTGATGGGTATGACATTTAAATCCATTCTATTTCTTTGTTGTTTTTTATTATTTATTATTTTTTCAGACTTTTTTAAAAAGATTTTTATTTATTTATTTGACAGACAGAGATCACAAGCAGGCAGAGAGGCATGCAGAGAGAGAAGGAGGGGAAGCAGGCTCCCCTGCTTTGGGGCTCAATCCCAGGACCCTGGGATCATGACCTGAGCCGAAGGCAGAGGCTTTAACCCACTGAGCCACCCAGGCGCCCCGTGTTGTTATTTTTTAAGTAAAATTTTAAAAATTGAACACTAAGCTGGTACACGCCCAACTGTCTTTTAGCATAGTTTTTTTGAAGTGACTTTTTGACCAGAAAGTTTGAACATATTCAACAAAATTTGGAGAATACAGACCTATAGAGAGAAATAGAAGAAACAAAACAAAATCGAGTAATTTTTGGACCATTATTATAATTTAAGGTGTTCCTTTCTGCTCTTTGCTATGAATAATGTGTGGTTCACATTTTACACTAAAGTTACCAAACTGTGTACCTGCTTAATATTACAAGCATCTTTATCCTTTTATTAAGTTACATTGTCATCAGTTTATGAACTGTTAATTAAGTATTACATCTCATAGGTGTACCTTGTGTTTTTAACCGTTCCCTTTGTGATTCCTTCTAAATTTTGCTGTTAGAAAAATATTTCTTCAAATATCTTGGAGCATATATCTTTGTCTTAATTTAGTACTATTTCCCTTAAGTTAGTTCCCAGAAGAGGAATGTCTGGGTCAAAAGGCCTGGACAATCAATTAAGCATCTGCCTTTAGCTCAGGTCATGATCCTATGGTCCTGGGATCGAGTCCCACATCAGGCTCCCTGCTTAGTGGGGAGTCTGCTTCTCTCTCTACCCCTCCACTCTTGCTCGTGATCTCTCTCTTAAATAAATAAATAAAATCTTAAAAAAAAAAAAAAGATCTGGGCATTATTTAAGTCTTTGGTGCATGTTGCCAAATGGCTTTCCAAAAAATTCTAGCAAGTTGTTTTTCCACCAGATATGTAAAAGTATCTGTTGCTCACATGGACAACAGTCTTGTGTCACCAGTTTTTTAAACTTCAAAATCAAAAAGCTATAAATGGCCTTTTTTAAATATTTTTTTTAAGAAAGGCAGACTGCCATGTGCAGCACCTCATTTTGGATGTGTCTGGAGTCTTGGAAGCTTGACTACCCGATGTTCTCCTACAAATGGACCTTAAGAGCTTGTTATAGCAGAGGAGGTTATAAAAGGAGAGCACAGCTACTTGTATACCCTTGACCGAAGAACAGTCCTCTCCTCTATCGGGGAAGATCATCCTCTTCCACCGAGCACGCAGTTTCGGGAGGGACACACATGGAGCGGTGAGGGAGGAAGGGGACACCCGCCTAGCCAGCCAGATCAACCCTGGCAATCAATGGGGTGACAGATGTCACAGCCAGATCACCTTCACAAACTATAAATGGCCTTTTAGTTTGCACTGCTTTGATTACTCCTGTGAGGTGGAAAATGTCCCGTGTTTATTGTGTTTTATCTCTCTCCACTGACTAGTTATTGGGTCCTTAGTCTGTTATCAATGTTAGACGTTCTTCACATAATAGAAGAATTAACCCATTGTCTGTAAGACATTTTCCTAGTCTGAAGTTTGCCTTTTAATGCTGGGTATGATTTTGGAGTAGGATAGGTTTTTGGGGGTTTGTTTCTAACAATAGAAGTTAAAGAATGTTTTTGTTTTGTAAATAAACCTGTCCATCTTTTCCATAAGAATTTTTCCATTTTTGGGTACCTGGGTAGCTCAGTGGGTTAAGCAGCTGCCTTCAGCTCAGGTTGTGATCCCAGGGTCCTGGGATTGAGCCCCCTAACCCCCACCCCCACATCGGTCTCCCCACTCAACAGGGAGTGTGCTTGTCTCTCTCCCTCTCCCTCTGCCCATCCCCCTGTTCTGGTCACTCTCTCAAATAAATAAAAATCTTAAAAAAAAAAAATAAGAATTCTTTCATTTTCTCTAATCTTAAAAAAACATTCACAGAAAACCTCCAGTGTCAGGTTCAAGAACTGATGGAGATGTCTGAGCTTTTTGTCATCTTTTTAATAACAAAGGGGACCTAAAAAGAATTATTTCTTTTTTCCTTTGTACATTTGACTTTCCTTGACTTTTTTAGTACCTTTCCTTCATGAGAAAAAATAATTATTTTTTTCTTTCATACATTTGACTTTTCTTGACTTTTTTAGTACCTTAAAATATGCTCTTTGGGAGTGGGTACTCTGGTAGGAAATGTGAATATGTATATGTGTCCCAAAAAGTCTGGAGAAATATGTACCAAAAATACTAATATTGGTTATTTCCAGTTGATGGGAGTAGGGCTGGGATGAATTTGTTATTCAAAGGGTGTCCGGCACCCTTATTTCCTTTTGGCAAGATATCGTTCTTCATCCCACAGTGTGGCTGCCCATGGCAGTACATTTGCCTGATATAGTATCTCATTTCCTTGGCAATAGTTTATTTGGGGCCAAGCGGTAGGCATGTTACTCTAACACAACTTGTCAGAGTCCTTCCCTGAGACTGATACATGAAACTGGGTATAGCTCTCCTGCTGGGTTCATTTGGAAAGCTGGGTCTGCCTCACATCATGTTTTCTGCCAGGCAGAGTGATCACCCTGCAGTAGAAGGGAAGCCAACGTGCAGAGAAATCGAGACAAGGAGAGATGCAAGAAAGCAAATCCTATGCCAAGGTCCTGATCCATGGTGTTCTTCCTTCAGTCTTGCAATCAGCTGCTGGAGTCACAGTTACCTCTCTGATGAAGCTGGCTTTGGTTGGGATTCTGTTACCTGGCAAGTGAAAAGAATCTGATTAGTGACAAGGATGGTCTTTGTGTGTTTTTAGTATCGGACGTAATTATTGGTTTAGTAGAGATATTCTTTTAAAGAGACAGAATTTATTTGTTTAAAAAAGAAAAGTATAAGTGCCCTCGGACATGATCAAAAGCAGGCAAAATGTAAAACAGAGCATAACAGTTGTACGAGTCCTCAGGACAGAGGCCACTTTATCACCTCAGGAATGTTGTCAATGAGATAGGAATTTGTGGTGAAACAATTCTAGCTCAATGGGTTGGTACTGGGAAGAGTAGGGGCTCAGCCCTGGGCAGGAAATATGATTTTCCATGAACTAGGAAGTCTGAGATACTGAGATTCAGGGGAGGGAAATTGCCTCTTAGTCCCTTGCCTCTGGACAAATCAGGTCCCTTCTCAGAGACTCCGTTTACACTAAGTCTAGCTCTCATATTTGAACCCCTACAATATTCCAGACACTTCACATTCATTATCTCACAGAATTCTCAGGAGAATTCTGAGTTGGTCATCAATATTCCCATATTCCAGATGAAAAAATTGAGTCTCAGAGAAGTGAAGTGTGACTCAGGTAAGTCAGTCTTTAAAGCCTTTCTAGGAACCTCAGCCATCATCTTCTCCCTGTAAAATGGGCATAATACAACCACCACCCCTTGGGATCTAGTCCCAAGGATAAAAGAGGTAAAAAGCCAATGGAAATTGAGTTAGGGTAAGCACTGTTCTTTTCCCGTGTCCCTCTGAAAGATGCAGAAATTTGGGCAGTGGGAAGTGATGGAGGTGGAGTGGGGGTCACAGCAATGGGCCTCCTCTGACAGGCCACAGTCCAGCCCAACTGCACTTCCTTTGAGTTGCTCCCCCTCTTCCCCTGCGCCAAATTTCTTCCCAAGGAAAGACTTGTGCAAGAGGTCTTCGGTCAGATCCCTTGGCCCCCTGCCTGCACCCCAGGAGCAGTTTGTTCTCCCCCCTCACCCCAAACCTGGCCCCTTGCCATCTGCCCCTGGCACCCGCCCAGTCACGTGGCACTTTGGTCTTCTTTGGCCGGCTTCCTTCCGGATCCCGATTTAACTCCCACTCCTCCCAGTCCCTCAGGGCACCACGCCTATTTTGAAGGGCAGGTGCAGGGGACACCGGGTCTGTTTTCCTGCCTGTCAACTGGGGCCACCTCCCTCTAACTGCCTCCATTATCTTCAATATCTACTCTAGCTTTGCCCTTTCTCTACTCCTTCATCCCCCCCCCCCCCCATCAGTCTCCTGAGCCTTTTGAGGGCCTAATTCCCTTCTGGGCAGTGAGGGAAAGGGGCGGGGGGTGAGTGGGAATAGGGAGAAAGAGCCCAAGATTCCCAAGGGAGCTCCCAGAACTGGTCCGAAACTCCCAAAGACGACTGGGCGGAACCCGCCAGACTCTGACATCACACAAACCTGGCCTCGAATTCGATTTGGCCTCTGACCACTTGCTGATTTTGAATCCTTCATCTCTCAGGGCTTCAGTTGCCCTTCTGTGCAGTGGGGGCCCCAGGAGAGAGGAGGGGAGGGAAGAGTCCAGAAGAGGACCTGACCTGAACTACGGGGTTCCTCCTCAACCATCGCGCCCCTTCCCCAGCCCAGGAGCGCCGCGGAGCCTCCCAGTCCCTCGTCCGTCAGCCGCAGGCTCCTCCTCCACTGACATCAGAGCCGCAGGCGGGCGGAGGGGGCCAGCAGAGCCCGAGCCAAACCCCAGCTAGAGAGCGGGCGGGCTGGCGAGTCAGGAGCGGCACGGTGGCGGTCGGCAACCAGCAGCCAGAGCTCGGCGCCAGACACCTCGGGCCTCCCAGCCAGCCCCGCGGCGGGGCAGCCGCAGGTACAGCCCAGGGGCCGCCCCATCGGTGCTCCCGGGCGCCGGGGAGGGGTGGCCAGATCCCCTCAGTCGCTGGATACCCTCCCCCAAGAATGCGAGTGGGTGCCGAGACGGGCTGGACTCTGCATGGGCAGGGCAGGAGAGGGCCTTTCTCTCCAGCCTTGACCCGAGGCCCAGCAGGTGCCAGGCGGCTGTGGGGAACCCAGAGGGTACTAGAGGAAGGTGGGAAGGGTGTGTGTGTGTGTGTGTGTACACACACGCGCGCGCGCGCGCGCGCGTACACACCCACACCCACGCCTGTGCTCGGCTGGGCCTGAATATGGACGGATTGGCGTTTGGAGCTAGAGATGTGTGGCGGCTATGTTGGATTGTGCTAATATCTTAGCACTGGCATGCAGACCAGATATGGAGTTGCAGTATAAGGGCATCTTTATGGGTGGGGATGTCTGGGAGTCAGTGTTTTTGTTTTAAATGTGTGTCCAGGTGTTGGGCATGCTGGTATCTGGCTCAAGGGTACTAAGAGTTGAGGCTATATGATTGTGTATTGAGGGTGTCCGAAGTTAGGTGTGTAAGGAGTTGGGGTGCGGTTTGGAGCACAGGAGTTTCTAGGGTATACAGAAACAGGATGGAGGGTATGAGTGAATCTGGGATGTCCGGTACATAGGTGAGGAATGTGTGTGTGTGTGCAGGTGTGTGATTTGGAGCGGTGTAAGAGGGAACTGTGGGAGGGATGTTTGGCTGTGAGGCTGTCTGGGGGAGTGTGTGTGTGGACATGTATGCTGATGTCTGGGTGTACATGTATGATCAGGTGTTGAGGTGTTGGGATATCTGGGTATGGAATATACTGAATCTGGGGGCAGGTATTTTGGTTCAGAGGTAGGGTGGAGATTAGTGTGTCTGGGTGTGTCAGTGGACCTGTGAGGGCTTTATTTGCCAAGCCTCCAGGTGTGGTTTAAAACTCTGCCTCTAGAACTTACCATGTCTCCTTTCCTAGAAGTTTCTTCCTCTGGGATGGGTGGTCAGGCCCCTCCTGGGAACCAGGTCCAATCCAAGGAGTGGGATCTCACACCAGGGCCTCTAGGCAGGACACCATCTCTCATCCTTCCTCAGAAGAAATAGAAAGGGAAAGTGCCTTCCTTGAGGTCACACAGCATGGTGGGCTCTGAATGGACCCCAGTCTGACTGCGTGTTGGAAAGACAAGCTGAGGGGGACTCATCAAAATCCTTTGCCTTTAGCTAGCTTAGCTGGACCCCATACAATCATCATTTGGGCAGAGATGGACCCAGTCCTATCCATCGCTAACCTCAGTCTCTCCATTGTCCATCTGATAAATGGGGAGAGAAAGCCCACCCTCCTACTGAGGGTGAGACAGAGGTCTCAGTGGAGAAAGGTACAGGCTGGATCAGAGTGAGAAAAAGCCAGGAGGGGCCAGGCTGGGTGGTACAATTTCTCAGGCTTCTGGGACCCAAACAGGGAGCCAGGAGGAAGAGGGGGTAATAGGAGGCCTGGGGAGCTCCAGCTGTGGCTGCTGTTGCCATGGTAACAGTGCAGAAGGAGCTATTTTAAAACGTGGCTGAGATATTGCTGGAAGCCCAGGCTGCCGGAAACCTGATTTCCGAGAGGCTGGGTGGGAGAAGAAAGAGGAAGGAGAGGAGACACCCCAGCAATTCCCAAGGTGGGGCTGAGACATTGCTGGTTCTGAGGATAGGAGGACCCTCCAGGACCATGTGCTTCTACAGTCTGCTCTGGGGGTCTTCTCTGCTGTCCTCCTGGGAGTCAGTGTCAGCCTGAGTGTTTGAATTTGGAGAGGGAGAAACTGGGAGGCAGGCTGAATAAATGAATGAATGAATGAATGACTTTGTTGAAAAAAGACTTCTGCTGCCACCTTGAAGGATTTTCCTCTAGGCATGAGGACTTTGGGAGGAACAAATGACTGGTGAATGAATGAATCTGCTGAATAACTTTGTCAAATGAATGAACCAAGGAATGAATAAATGCAGGCTGAATGACCGAATGGGGCCTCAGTTCCCCAAGTTCCAACATGGAAGGCTGGGCCCTACTGAGTCTTTTCCCCCCATTCCCCTTCTTAGGAGCCCTGGCTGTGGCCAGGGGGCAGTGGGCCATGCCGGGGGCAGTGGATGGCCCCAGCTGGAAGCAGGTGGAGGACATTAGGGACATTTACGACTTCCGTGATGTTCTGGGAACGTGAGTCTCTGGGCACGTGGTGGGGCAGAGGGTGGATGGGGAGGCTGTCCCTGAGCTGGGGTGTGGGTTGGGAAGGTTCTTACTCTTGGAACTGGCTGGCTGGGGAAGCTGAATCCAGGGTGGTACTTCCTCTGGTCAGTTGATCACTGCTTCCTGTTTCCTAGAGTTCCAGCCCCGTGGCAGACTTGCCATAGCCCAGTCTGGCCCATCTTTTCACTTCTGGCCAACAGTGGGTGGAACAGACACTGCTCTTGGTGGCAGCTCTGGGTTCCTGTGAAAAGAACAAAGTAGGGGAGAATGAAGGGGCTCTTTTGGCCAAGAGCTGGGGGTTTTGGCCTAGGTTTAGGAACTGATGCTGGGCATGGCTCTCTTCTCAGTGGTGGGAACCCAGAAATAACTCAAACCTGATCTCTGCCCCTCACGTTGATCCTAAACATGTGAGGGAAACATACCCAGGGTAAATGACAGCAGGGTGTAGGGTGCACTTCCATTAGAGTCAGGAATGAGGACTTTGTAGAGCCCAGAATGCTGGCTTCTGCCTGGAGAAACCTTTCTGGAGAAGCGGGTGTTCGAGTTAGGGACTGAAGGATAAGCAGAAATGCACTTGTCAGACAGGGAGAAGAGCATTCCAGGCAGAAGGAAGAGCATAGGCAAAGGCTGAGAAGCAGGCTATGTGCAGAAAGAGGTTAAGAATGATACAGCTTTGGGACGCCTGGGTGGCTCAGTTGGTTGGACAACTGTCTTCGGCTCAGGTCATGATCCTGGAGTCCTGGGATCGAGTCCCGCATCAGGCTCCCAGCTCCATGGGGAGTCTGCTTCTCTCTCTGACCTTCTCCTCGTTAATGCTCTCTCTCACTGTCTCTCTCTCAAGTAAATAAATACAATCTTAAAAAAAAAAAAAAGAATGATACAGCTTATAATCAGATGCTGGGGGAACAGTGGAAGAGGTGGCTGAGAAGAGAGCACAGGTCATGAAAGGCCTTGAAAGCAAGCTATCTCATGAGCCAAAGGAAGGCATTTAAGACATCTTCACAGGCTTGCAATTTAGGATGGTTACTCTGGCCAAAGCATGGAGGATAAATTGGAGAAGAACAAGACTGGAAACCAGCAATAAGGCTACCACAGTCACTAGGTTGTTGTTGTTTTTTTTAAGATTTTATTTATTTATTTGAGAGAGAGAGCACAAACTGGGGGAGAGGCGGAGGGAGAAGTAGGCTCCCCAGGGAGCCTGACACAGGGCTTGACCCCAAGAAACCGAGACCACAACCCGAGCCAAAGGCGATGCCCAGCCAACTGAACCACACAGGCACCCCCACAGTCACTAGTTATTCTGATTATTGAGATTTCACCACGAGAGATTCTTTTGACCTATGACTTCCTCTTATCCTAGAGAAAGCACAAAGTCCTAGAAAAAATACTCCAATAAATCTTCCTTATCAGTGCTCAAATGCAAATGAGTTTGTTCTTTTCTAAGAGGTTGTTGTAAAATATTGCTTCTCAAATTTCAATGATCATACAGATTATCTGAAGATCTTGTTAAAATGCAGATTCTAATTTAGTGGGTCTGGGTTTGAGGCCTGAGATTCTGCACTTCTAAAAAGTTCCCAAGTGATGCTGATGGTTCTTCAAGGTTATAAAAGGTGTTAATAAACCATGACTCAAGTTGACTGTAGCAGAAAAATAAATGAATCAATTATGTATAAATCAAAAAGCCGAGGGCATAAATGTCAGGCATAGCTGGATTCAGAGACTCACATGATGTTATCAGGAAATTGTCATCAGGAATTTCTTAGCTCTGATTTCCTTTGTGTTACCTTCATTCTCAAGGCTCTTCTCAAGCAGTGGCAAAGATAACCACCATTAGCTCTAGGCTCGCATTTTACCAGCTTGGCAGGAAAGAGCAGCTCATTCTCAAAGTACGAGGCACCTGGCTTGCATCACAAGACCCAATTACTGTGACCAGGGATAGACTACACTGATTGGCTGGACCTGGGAAATGTGACCACCGCACAGACAGGGGGTGGAAGAGTGATGGAGGGAGGTTTGTCCCACATCCTTCTGTTCACAGGTGGTCACCTAACCCATCGGGGTATGGAGGAGGGGTTGAAGGGAACTTAAAGTTCCAGTTCCCCAGCTCATGAATACACTCTCTCTGCAGGGGGGCCTTCTCAGAGGTAATCCTGGCAGAAGATAAGAGAACACACAAGCTGGTGGCCATCAAATGCATTGCCAAGAAGGCTCTGGAGGGCAAGGAGGGGAGCATGGAGAATGAGATCGCTGTCCTGCACAAGTGCGTAGGCCACAGGGTTTCTGCCTAGGGTGACCCTGCCTTGACTCCTCCCATTCTCTTCCTACCTCTGCTTTGGGCATATCTTCTAACCTGTGAGCCTCAAATTGCTCATTTATAAAATGGGGTAATCTCCACTTGGTAGGGCCGTGGGGAGCATTAGAGGCTCCTTTATTTCATGTGTCTGGTGCAGCAGCTAGCATGACAAATGTGACTGAAATGCCACAGCTTATTTAGAGTGGTTTAATCTGTTCAGTCAGATCTAAAAGCCAATCCTTGAATGTGGCTCAAAACAACGTATCTCAACTGATGCTATGTATCATAGACGTACCTCCAGTTCCCCCCATATATTAAAACCACTCCGGAAGTTTAAAAATGCCTGTCTCAGGATCCCTTGACTAAATAACCAACTGGTCTATGATTTGCTCACCCTAATGTGAAACCTGCTGCCCTCATTGGAAAGCTTATAGAGAATCTTCACTTCCATTCTCTCCCCTGAGCTTTCCAACGATAGTGGGCAGGGATGAAATGATCAGTTCCACTACTGGGTGGGGGAGGGGGACTGAGGCCCAGGGAGGGTAAGGGATTTGCCCAAGGTCACACAACAACTTTGTGGCAGAGCCATGGCTTCTGTCAAGCTCAGTCACCATCATTGGTTCATTTACCAAGCATTCACCGTGTACCAGGCATTGTGCTGAGATTCTTTCTTATATTTTTTACGTGATCCTTAGCCCAACTCTTTGAGATCATTGGCTTCATATTAAGAGATGAGGAACCTGAGGCTTAATATTCAGTGAATAAGTGAGCACTTACTCTACACCAGGTGTGGCAGGAACAATGGTAAGATAAAGCCCCTGGTTTCCCAGAACTGGTGTTCTGGTGGCAGAGGCTGACAGACTTATAAACACAAAAATATTTTAAAATTGTGTATTGAACAGTGCTGAGAGGTAAGAAGATTTGTCCCCAAATAGCATGCACTAGAGGCAGGTGAGACCCAGCCTGATGGGTCCGAGGTCAGGGCCCAGTGTTGTTTATCTCTGTGCTCGCCTACCTTCCATTCTATCAATAAATTGTGGTAAATTGGCTTTTCCTTTTGGGACCCAGAACTCTGGTTTGTCCTGCCCAGGTCTGCAGTGGTGGTTCTTCAAGGTAAGGGGAGGAAAGTAGCTGAGCTGTCCTCAGCTCTGAACTATCTCATTTCTCCTTTTCAGGATCAAGCACCCCAACATTGTAGCCCTGAATGACATCTATGAGAGTGGGGGTCACCTCTACCTCATCATGCAGCTGTGAGTGGCTTCACCCCTTGCTCACACCTCTCCCTGCTGCCCCTCCCTAGCCTCTGTGGCCAGACTGCCCTGTCCCCTGGCTGTAGGGTGTCCGGCGGGGAGCTGTTTGACCGCATTGTGGAGAAAGGCTTCTACACAGAGCGGGATGCCAGCCGCCTCATCTTCCAGGTGCTGGATGCCGTCAAGTACCTACATGATCTGGGCATTGTACACCGAGACCTCAAGGTGGGCTGGGAGGGTGTGTGGTGAGCTGCGGTGCCGGGGGGGGTGGCCCAAACCCCTCACTGTACAGCCTGGGGCAACTCTTAGCCCTTCCCTGAGCTCTGGCCTTCCATCTGCAAAATATACCCAGTAAACCCTAAACTGCCTCCTCCACTTCCCCTTCCAGTCTGGACACTCAAATGGATACAGAGGTGAATGGTGCTAGTATTTAATTCATAAACATCTAGGTCTTTTTCTCATAATAAAAGCCCCCTTGCTCTTTGTGGAAAAGTTGGAGGGGACAGCAAAACATGAAGGAAGCCAGAAACCCCTGAAATCCTACACCTCAGAGACTATGATGGATTCACATTTTGTACTACAACTCCTTCGGTCTAGAAAAGTGCTGGTGTGAGACAGATCTGGGCTTGAATTCTGTCCCTAGGTTCTCAGGCAAGTCACTTTGCCTCTCAAGCCATCAGTTTTCTCATCTATAACGTGGGATTTTTCAGACTGGCCTGACAGGCATGTGGTAAGGATAAAATGAAAGCAAGCATTAGCACAGGATCTGGCACACAGTATGTCCTCAAAAATCCTTTAGGGCTTCACAATATAAACGTGAAGTTTATAGAAATTTCCCTCTCTCATTCCCAAGGCCCTTGTCCTTTCTGGTACTTTTAACCTCCTTAAGAACTTCCTTGAGTTTCATGTGCCTTCAACCAAGATGGTAGTCATGAGGCCCAGGGGCTCTTGTGAGGCTCCAGTTTCTAAGAGGTGGTGCTTGGGGAGGCAGAAGGTTCTGCCAGCCTCTGGCTATCTCTGCCTCTTCCTTTCCCTCCCCCTTCCAAGCCAGAGAATCTGTTGTACTACAGCCTGGATGAAGACTCCAAGATCATGATCTCCGATTTCGGTCTCTCCAAGATGGAGGACCCTGGCAGTGTGCTCTCCACAGCCTGTGGAACCCCAGGATACGTGGGTATGGAGCATCCTAGGCTGGGGGCATGGGTAGGGGAGGAATTGGGAGCTGTGGGGCAGAGATTTGTCACCACCATGTCCCTTTCCCTCCATAGCCCCTGAGGTCCTGGCCCAGAAGCCCTACAGCAAGGCCGTGGATTGCTGGTCCATTGGGGTCATCGCCTACATTCTGTGAGTGGGGACTTGGCCCTTGGGGCATGTGGCTCCAGCGTTCTCTCCCCTACTTTGCTCTCTTCCTCCTCTCTGCTATTTCTTCCTTCCTGCCATCCATGTTTATATCTACCAACTAATGAGTAAGATTACTTCATTCAATACATGCCATGTTTCTGGCACTATGCTAAGCACTGGGGATTTAGCAGAGAACAAAACAAAATGCCTGCCCTGAGGGAGCAAAAACTCTAGTAGGGGAAATAGATAATAAACAAGTAAATAAATCCATAAAATAATGTGAGGTAATAAACAACTATGAAGAAAAATCATGCAGGGTAGGGAGAAGGGGATGGATGCCATTTTAGATAAGGAGGTCAGGAAAGTCCTTTCTTAGGTGACATCTGAATAGCCTTCTAAATGAAGTGAGGGAGCCAGACATTTGAGGTGTGGGGGAAGAATGGTTTAGGCAGAAGAAACAGCAAGTGTAAAGGCGTTGAGGAAGGAAAGATGGTAGCAAATTAAGAAACAGAAAGGCTGGACAGGAATGAAAAACATCAGAGAGGGGCAGATTTCCCCTCTTTGTAAAAGGGGGAACTCCTTCCTGTGGGTACTGCCTGATCCGAGACTGCCCCAAAGCTCCATCCTGGAGCCAATGAGTGCACTGAAAGTGGATATGAGGATGAGTTTCTCCCTGCCCAGGCTCTGCGGTTACCCCCCCTTCTATGACGAGAATGATGCCAAACTCTTTGAACAGATTTTGAAGGCCGAGTACGAGTTTGACTCTCCTTACTGGGACGACATCTCTGACTCTGGTATTTGAGGCTTTGCCTTCTTCCCCTGGGCCCTACCTCTGGTGCCTTTCACATCTGCTTTGGGGTCTCTTTACTGCCTGCCTGTGGTCAGATTCTCCAGCCCCAAACTAAGAGCTGTCTTTAAGATCAGACATCCCACCCCAGGTGCTTCCCTCTGCCTGGCCCCTGGTCTGAGAAGCTTGAAGGCATGTGTTCATTCAGCCTTCAAAAATAGCATTTTTGAAAATACCTCATCCATTGACTTCCTATCACCTAAAACAACATCATAAAGGTTTTCATCTGTCCTTTTGTGCCTCCTATTAGGAGGCAAACTTGTGAAGCCATGATCAGTCACTTCTACATCAGTGTGAATACACTGAGTAGAATCTTCTTTAAGAACAAGTTTTTCATAAGAGAAAAAGGAAAGAGCTGGAAGGCTGTGGTGGGCGGGGGGCTTAGAGAAAGAGTACAAGTAGGGTCGGGTGGTGCATGGACAGATCTGGCCTCTTGTCTTGCTGAAATGCCAAGCCAGACCTGAGGGGGTGGGCTTTGTCTTGGGGGTGTCCACAGGCACCACCATGCTGTTTTTGTCATTGCTCTTGTCTTGGGGGCTCAGCCAAAGACTTCATCCGACACTTGATGGAGAAAGATCCAGAAAAGAGGTTCACCTGTGAACAAGCCTTGCAGCACCCATGGTGAGAGCTCCCACAAGGTGCAAGCTGGGGTGGGGTCTGGGGGTCTCAAGCCTGCCTCTGCCTTCACAGACAGCCCTCCACACACCCCATCCTAGGATTGCAGGAGATACGGCTCTAGATAAGAATATTCACCAGTCAGTGAGCGAGCAGATCAAGAAGAACTTTGCCAAGAGCAAATGGAAGGTGAGCACATGTTCCTGATCCTGGATCCCAGCCTCCCCAGACCTCCTCCCCACCCTACTCCAGACCTCAGATCCCATAGCACCTAACATCAAGTCAAGCACACAGTAACTGCTCAGGGATGCTTACTAAAGAACCTCGTTCATTCATTCACTCATTCATTCAAGGCTCCCTGACACCTACTCTATCCCAGTGAGAGGCCCTGACCTCCAGGTCTAGAGGGAGAACAGTATAACTCTTAGGGACACCTGCTCCAATCTATGGGTCCTAGAAGAGGCGTAGGGGTGCTGATGGCCTGACAGACCTATCAGACTCGACAGCTGAGTAGGAATTAGCCAGGTACAGAGAATCAGGTCTGAGGCAGAGGGAACTGGCATACCACAGGCCAAGGGCAAGAGAGAGAGAATGTGGCCATTCAGGGAAGTGCAAGTGTTCAGTAAGCCCGGATGGACTCGAGGGGCTGTGGGAGCAGGAGCCCAGGTTGGAAATGCAGGTAGAGGCCTCAAGTGACACACAGAACAGACTCAGCCCTGAAGATACTGGGGAAGCCCCAGAAGGATTTTCAGCAGTAACCTGCCTTCCAGAAGGGGCTCTTAGGGTGCAGAGAGAGGCATGGACTCATGGCTGGGAGGCCGCAGCAGAGATGTGGGCAGGAGATGGTGAGGGCTTGGACCAGAGAACAGGGGATGGCTCAGGAGTCCTTTAGGAGGTAGAACTGACAAGAAGTGATGGTAGGAGAGATGTTGGCAGAGAGAGATGTTAAGGGCTGGCCCAATATTTTGGTTGGGGAAATGGTGAATGGTGGTACTATCACTGAGATGGGGATCCCAGGCATATACACTTGTCTTGGCAGGGGATGATTTTGGTTTTGGACATGGTGATATGAGGGATGTGCGGAACACCTTGGTGGGTATGTTAAATGGAGAATGATACACACACATGTGGGCAAGTTATTCAACCTCCCTCTGCCTCAGTTTTCTCCTGTAGTAATGGTGACACTAGCAGTGCTCACCTCAAAGACCTTTGTGAAGATCAAATAAATTGCTAAATAAAGTGCTTAGAACAGTGCCTGATACATAATGCTATATTAGGTGTTTGCAATGATATGAACAGAAATTAATTATACATATAGGGTTATATATACTTGTTCACATATACTCATTTTATATATATGCATGTATGTCTGCATAAATATATAATATGGCTGGGTGTCATTTAATAAAGTCCTGTAGAGGTTTCAGGGGCTTTAGGCGATCAACCAGTAACACCTGAATGAAAATAACAAAACCACTGCAAGAATCCCACCACTAGATCCTGTCACATGATATCCCACTCTCAGAAGTCCCTTCTCCTCCTCCTCCCCACAGCAAGCGTTCAATGCCACGGCCGTGGTGCGGCACATGAGGAAGCTCCAGCTGGGCACCAGCCAGGAGGGGCAAGGACCAACAGCGAGCCACGGGGAGCTGCTGACACCGGCAGCTGGGGGTGAGGACCTGTCCTCTGTGGAAGGGCATGAAGAGGCAGCCAGGCTGGAGTGATGGTCTGCTATGGCCAACTCGGTTCTCTCTCCCCATGTAGGGCCTGCGGCTGGCTGCTGCTGTCGAGACGGCTGCGTGGAGCCAGGCCCGGAACTGTCCCCTACATTGCCCCCACAGCTCTAGGGCCCCAGATCCAGGGTCCAAACCCCTTGTGTGGGAGGCACTGGGGCAGCCTGCTCCCCTTCCCTCCCTGAATTTGAGAGTTACTCTGCCCTGCCACCTCCCCACCCCTTTCCCTATCACTCCTCCACTGCATTTTCCATACAAATGTTTCTATTTTATTGTTCTTTCTTGTAATAAAGGGAAGAGATAAAAACGTAGGTAGCTCTGTCTCTCCAGATAATCCCCACCCCACATTGCTGTGCAAATTACTGAATCTTAGAGTACCTGACCCCTGAGGTAGTTGCAGGAAGCCCCCTTCCCAATGCAAGACTGGATGGGGGACAGCAGTGGGGAAAACTACCTGGGAACCCCATTGTGCAGTACCCCCACCTAGACTTCTGGGTCTGTAGATCTGCGCTTTGCTGGTGGCTCCCGAGCTCGGTGAGGTTGGCGCAGGTCAGCACTGAACAGTACCTAGGGGCAACGGGGAGGTTACTCTGGGGGGTCAGGGTACACGGAGTCAGGGCTGGTGACGCTGGTGGCAGTGTGGAGAGGTATAAGAGTTCACAGGGAGCAGGGTCAGGGCAAGGGGCACCCACTGGAGTCAGGGCTGGGGTGGGTGAAGAGTCCTGAAGGACCACCTGGAATGGCGGTGGTGGTGGAGGAAACGACTGGGTCAGGGCTTGGGTGAGGGTTGGGGAGAGTCCTAAGGGGTCGGGGCCAGAGGAGAAGGAGGAGGGGAAGCTACAGTGCACTTACTGCTTGTGCCCAGCCAGCATAAGGTCCCCACAGGCTCCGGAAAAAGTTTCCTATGCCAGAAGTGATAAGGTGAAATTAATTGGCCCTCCTATTCCCTATCCACAGGAGAGGGATTTTATGGAGAGGTAGGAAAAGTTTCTACCATCTCAGCCCACTACCGGCTCCAGCATCCCCCCTCTCTCCTTACCCAGTTCCTTGTTAGCCTGGGGGCTTGGACCCTTGGCCTGAGATGTGGTGGGGTGCCAGCTATAGTCACGCTGGGCGATCTGCCACATGTGGACATCTACAGGCACGGCCTGGGGCTTGTCTAGGGCCATCAAGCAGATGCAGTCAGCCACCTTTGAAAGAAAAAGAACGAGCCACAGAAGAGGAAGCCAGCAGTCTGCTTCTGGTCCCAAAGCTGGCTGTTTTCTTCTCCACTCTGAGGTTACTATTATTTTCTATTCTCCATCAATATATACCTTCTTGTAATAACTTTAAAAATAGCTATGATGAGATTTCTACTGCACAAACATCTATGTGGGCCAGCTTCTCATCATAACCTGGGAAGAAGGGAGTACTCTATCCATTCTGTAAACAAGAGAACTGAGGTTCAGAAAGGTGAAATGACTTGGCCAAGATTACACGGCTAAGTAGAGGCAGAGCCAAGATTTACTGTTAGGCTGAAGTTCAGAGCCCATTAAAAAAAGTTTTTTAGGGGCGCCTGGGTGGCTCAGTGGTTTAAGCCTCTGCCTTCAGCTCGGGTCATGATCTCAGGGTCCTGGGATCGAGCCCCGCATCAGGCCCTCTGCTCGGCGGAAAGTCTGCTTCCCTTCTCTATCTCTCTCTCTGCCACTCTGCTTACCTGTGATCTCTCTCTGTGTGTCAAATAAATAAAATTAAAAAAAAAAAAAAAAGTTTTTTAAACAAAAATCCATTTTTTTTTAAACTACAGAGAAGTATAAAGAAGAAAACAATAAATGCTCAATCCCCAATCATCTTACTGCTAGCAAACCTTATTGATATTAAACAAAAACTTTTATAAGTACATACAATTTCAAGATAAGAACATGAAAAGGAGAAGCATCTTTCCATTTGTCTTCCCAAAGATAACCACTATTAAGTTTCCCGTGGTTCCTTCTGGAAATTTTTGCATACATAGAGCAGTGTTTATGGGCATCTGAATGAATAGCCTTTAAAAAAAAAAACACTCAAGGGACCATATCCTTTATATTCCTTCTGCACTTCGCATTTTCCCTAATAAAACATCTGTGTGTATCCTTTCTCCTCTTGCTCTGCATGCACCCAGCTCTGAGGCCTGCCTTGTCTCCTTCCCTGCTACTCTGTGCATGGGTGGTGAGGGTAGCTCCTATTCCCTTGGGACCTCACCTTGGTGCCCACCCCGGGCAATGTGCAGAGGGCCTTGTGGGTCTCTTCGTAGGGGGCCTTGCGCAGCTGCTGCAGCCAGGGCAGCCCGCCCTGTTCTTCTAGGATGGCTCGGGCACTGGCACTCACATAGCGGGCACGGTACCCCAGGCCCAGCGTCCTGAGCTGCACCTCTACCTCTGGCCCTTTTGGGGGTTAGGGAGAGTAGGGGTCAGTCATCTTCAAATACTTCCTGTCTTCAACCTACTGTGTGAGCTCTCTGCCCCAGAGGAATGCTTTCCCTGAGCATCTCTCTCCCACCTCATCGCCCTTTGGGAGACCCCAGGGCACTTGCTTATACAAAGGTAAGGGCTAAAGCCTGGATTCTACCCCTCTACAAATGTTTTCTGACCACCTACTACCCAGTGTTGGGCACTGAAGCAGGGACTGAGAAGGACTTGCTGCTGTGGAGGAACTCCCCAGGTGAGTTCTTTAACCTTTCCAAAGTGCACTCACACCTATGATCTCAAATAATAACCATAATAACAATAGCTTCTATTATTAAGTGCTAGGCATCAGGTGCAGGCAAAGTGCTTTAGGTACTTTATCATGCTTTTTTTTTTTTTTTTAAAGATTTTATTTATTTGACAGAGAGAGATCACAAGTAGGCAGAGAGGCAGACAGAGAGAGAGAGAGGAGGAAGCAGGCTCCCTGCTGAGCAGAGAGCCCGATGCGGGATTCGATCCCAGGACCCTGAGATCATGACCTGAGCTGAAGGCAGCAACTTAACCCACTGAGCCACCCAGGCGCCCTATCATGCTTTTCTCAAGGACCCTGATGACAGTACTCTTATTTAGATAATAACTGGCTCAAGAAAGGACATGCTGGAAATGGGATCTTGTACCCAGGGCTGGGAAACCAAATCCTGTGCTCTTAGACCATTAGATCACCCTGCCTCATGACTGTTTTATTCATCACTCAAACCCTTCTGGATAGAAACTCTTATTCCCATCCTACAAATAAGAGAAGCTTGGATAGGTAAATGAATGCTTTTGGTCTTATGACGACTAAACTGGAAACAGACCTGAGATAAAATTGCTGGGTTTGCTGTAGAGATGGGAACTTAGATTTTCTGCATAATTCTTGCATGTCAAATACTGACCTAGTTGCAGCATGTGTATTTCTCTACTTCACTCTTGTGGCAACTCTGATAGGTAGGTGCCATTATTATCCTGTTCCACAGATGAAAACGCTGACATAGACTGAATAACACACTCAAGGTCATATAGCTAGACATCAAGTGCCAAAGGCAGAATTCAGACCTAGGCAGTCTGTCTCCACAATGAGTGCTCTTAATGCCAAAGTACTGCATACTACATATAGTTGTGGGGTTTTGTTTTTTGGTTTTTTTTGATGAAGCACTGAACCCCTGGGGTACAAAGTGAAGACTAGTGAGGTGTTGACATTTCAGGGACAGACGGGAAGGAATTGGTGGAGTGGATCAGACTAGGCAAGGTGGTTCTGGAAGAGAACAGTGTTTGAGAAGGCAGAAAGCGGGGCACCTGGGTGGCTCAGTGGGTTAAAGCCTCTGCCTTCCGCTCGGGTCGTGATCCCAGGGTCCTGGGATTGAGCCCTGCATCAGACTCTCTGCTTGGTGGGGAGCCTGCTTCCTCCTCTCTCTCTCTGCCTGCCTCTTTGCCTACTTGTGATCTGTCAAATAAATAAATAAAAATCTAAAAAAAAAAAAAAAAAAAAAGGTGGGGTGTGTGGACCTGGCCATTCACGGACCTGTACCCCTGGGGATAAAAATATATGTTTATAGGGGCGCCTGGGTGGCTCAGTGGGTTAAAGCCTCTGCCTTCAGCTCAGGTCGTGATCCCAGCGTCCTGGGATCGAGCCCCGCATCGGGCTCTCTGCTCTGGGGAGCCTGCTTCCTCCTCTCTCTCTGCCTGCCTCTCTGCCTACTTGTGATCTCTGTCTGTCAAATAAATAAAATCTTAAAAAAAAAAAAAATATATATATATATATATATACATATATATATATATATATATACACATATATATATGTTTATAAAAAATAAAAAATTTAAAACCACACACACACACACAAAAAAGAAGGCAGAAAGCTTTGAGATGGAAGATGGTGACCAGGGGAGAACTGAAGAGACCCTGAAAGCTATTGGAGGGTCTGAGGGCTGGGACCCATCTACTCACCAGCCAGGGCCTGCAGGCTAGGGAAGCCATGGTAGGTGACATCATCAAGCTGGATGAGCCGAGGTCCAAAGGCCTCACAGAGTCGTTCTACCATGCCAGTTATGCGAGCAATGTTGTTGTTGGAGGAACAGATGAAGGAGAAAAGGCACTCGATTGGGTCCTGTTGTAGGAGTCGCACACCTGAGGAAAGGTAGGGAATAGGATACAGACCTGCTGTCAGGAGTGGCCTCTTAGATCCTAGGCACCAAAGATCTAGAAGGATCCCAGGGGAATGAGGGACAGCATTGTTAGAGAGGGCAACACCAGAGCTCTCATTCCTCACAGCATCTGTGAGGTCTGGATTAACATTACATTCCACTGATATAGAAGCCACAATGTAAACACTATGAGGATGGGGATTTGCGTCTGTTTTGTTCACTGCTATATCCCCAGTCACATAGCAGATGCTATGTAAATATTTACAGAATGAATGATGTCACCTGCCCCAGGTCACATAGCCAGGATTTGGCTCAATATCCTTGTCACTACACTGTGGTAAGCAGCAGAACAATAATAGTAATAATAATTACTGTGTCAGGCACTATTGTAAGCAAAGCGTTACACATATTAGCTCCTTTAATCCTTGTAAAATTCTATAAGGTGGATATAATCCCCATTTTATATAGATGGTGAAACTGTGTAATTTAACCAAATTACAAGAACTCCAACAGTGAACTCACCTTGGAATTTCTGAGCCACCTCTTGAAAGTGGGGGTCCACGGAACTCCAATGGTGATAAAGTTGAGCCAGGCTGACATCCAGCTGGAAGTACTGGTACACAGTCTTTAGCTCTTCTGGTGTGGGTCGGCCAACCCATCCCTTGTCGCCTCGGTACACAGTACAGTAGAGCTGCTCCTCAGTCTGAGTCAGTGTCCATACCTGGTTCGCCAGCACGCCAGTCCAATGCGCCGGGTTTTGTTCCCTCCACCTGAGTCCCCAGGCACACAGCAGCCCCGGTACTCAATTTTCCTTCTTGCACCCTTTGGGGCCCTCCCATTCTACAACAGCTTCATACACAAAACTGACTTAGGAAATGCAGAGTCATTTGATCGTCACAACACTGCACTGGCTTTTTTTTTTTTTTTTTAATTAGGCTCCATATCCAGCGTGGAGCCCAGCGCAGGGTTTGAACTCACGTTCCTGAGATCAAGAACTGAGCAGAAATCAAGAGCCGTATACTTAACCGACGCGGCCACCCAGGTGCCCCTGCACTGGTTTTTTACCTCCACTTTAGAAAGGAGGTAAACAGGCTCACCACCCGTGCCTCAGTTTCCTCTTTTGCACCCTGAGGTTTCTTCCATTACCCCCAACATTCCTTTACACTCCAGACCTGCAGTGTCGAGGGTTCAGGAGTCAGGGTCACTCACCGGAAAGACTGTCCGGAAGCCAGAACCAGGTCCAGGCGCAGCTCCGAACGTGGACAGGGGATGGAGGCCCACAGTGCCGGGAAAGAAGCTAGAGTTCGATGCTCCATGCTGCATAGCATAAGTGAGCGAGCTAACAATTCCACGCCGGTCTCCCCTCACAATGGCCCCGCCCACTCGGTACCAGCTCTCGCGCGGCCAAAAGACCGCTCCCACACCTGCTACTTGCTCCTTAAGACCTCGCCCACCAAGCCCAAGCCCCCAAGTTTACTTAAGGCCCGCCCAGTTTCTTTTAATTCCTCCGCTCCCCGTAGGCCCCGCCCCTTACGGTCCTCCAGGGAACCCCCAACCCTCCGCCCTTCCTCCTTACGTATCCTCCCCGGCCCCCGCCTCCTGGCGCGCACCAAGGTCCTCCAGGAAGCCGCGACACATTGGGAAGCGCGCGCAAACGCACTCTTCCGGCTTCTCAGGAGGCCGACCTCACTCTCCCCGGAAGTAAGACTCAGGCCTGGTTTATTGGATCCGGAGGTAGCCAATCCGCGGAGAAGAGGTGCCAATGAGAACAGGGTGTGGCGGCGGGTGGGCGGGCCTCTGCGAGGCTCGGCAGCGGTTGGCGCGCGCTGGGCTCGCTGCCGGCTTTCGGCCTTTGCTCTGTGGATGTCTGCGCTCGGCAAGCCAGGGTGTCCAATCTCCGCGCCCCGCGGACCGGTCGCAGAATGCGCCCTCGGGCCCCATCCTCACGGCCAGATCTCCTCAGAGCCCCGTGGTTTCTTGCCCGCCCGCAGAGCCAAATCCTGTCCCTCACCGTCCTCAGAAAGCCTTTCTCCACCGAGCTTCTCCAGTCAGATATTCGCTCTCTTGACCGAGAATCGACCCGAACACAGCTCGGGCCCTGCGAGGCCCCGTGAGGCGTCTCCACAGCGTCTGTCGCCTGCGGATTCTGTCTTCGCACTCGCCGTCTGGGCCGCTCCCCTCCAAAAGGCCTCACGGAGCCTCGACTCCGCAGGCCTCCCCACAGACTTCACTCCGTCAGAGGCCGGGCTCCTCGGACTGCCGCGCCCTGGCCGCAGCCCGCCGGCGGCGCCTCCCAGCTGCTCCCTTCAGTCCTTCAGCAGCACGCCGTCATGTCACACTCGTGCCCAGTGGGGTCTGTGACCCTCAGGTGGCCTGTCTGCCTCGCCCAGTTTCCAGGGCTGGCTGCCTGGGCCGAGGAAAAATGTTTTAAGTCATTTCTTCCTTGCAGAGGAAGACCTGAGCAAGGAGCTAGGAGGAACTTTTATCTGGGCCACTTTTTACCTTGTAGTGCAGTGATTGATTGGGAGTTACTTTGTCTGAGTGAATAGACTGCAGATTCCTCAAGGGCAAGATCTGCAGCTGACTTCTTTGTGTCCCACCCACAGTACCTGGTAGGGAGCACCAGAAGCATGGTTATCATCAAATGGTATTTTTGTCTGCTCCACTCCTCAACAGCTGCAGCGCCCTTTGGGCAACTACCGCCTGTGCCTGTCTTCTCTCTAGACAGTCCAGCCCACAGGTGCCTAGCACTTGGAAGGCATTCGTTCAATAACTGTTTGAATCTGTAAAGCGGGTGCCAAGGTTGAGAATGAGTGAAGAACAATCCTCTACAGGCCTGCTCTGGGTGAAGGTCACAGCTGAAGTGACTCTGAAACACTTGGGACTATTGTACTGGCAAAAGACTTTGAAGCATCTGAAGTTGATGAAGGGATGGGCAGTATAGACTCTTCCTCCAACAATTCATACTGGTTAAAGAGCCAGCTTGGCAGACAAATAACCTGAGTTCATTTCTAGCTCTGCGACTTCCTAGTTGTGGAAATGTAGGCAAGTTACTTAGTTTTTCTTAACCTTAGTGTCCTTGTGGAGATAAACATCCTATTATTAACTTGCCCCAGAGTTACTGCAAAGATTACATGAAATTATGTATCTAAAAATGCTTAGAACAAGGGCTGCCACTCAGTTAAGTGCCTCGGAAATGGGAGCTGTTATATTCTCTCTGTTGTTGTCTTACAAATGCAGCAGGCACAGCAACCAGCAACCTCTCGAGCCCAATTATTTACCATTCCTGGGGGACGAAGCTTCCCTTTTTATCCCTCTCCCTGGCAGGAGGTAAGAACCCAAGAATTCCAAACAGACATTTATTTTCTAAGAATCAATATATTTTCTTCCTTTGAAATAAATACAAACCAGTTTGAAAGGTGAGGGAATCTATGGGAAAAAGGGAAGTGGGGACAGGCCCCAGTCTTTTTTAGTACCAAATGACTCTGGCGCGACCCGGAAACGCAGTTACAAATGAGAATAATTTAAATTCTCCGCTAATTACAGTATTTACAACAGCAGGGGAGGGGGTCACCTAGTGCCCCTCTTCCAGGCTGGACAGACATTAATCCCACTGCTAGGCTGGGCAGATGCCCGCTCACCTCACCACCTGTGGGGGGCCTCAGGCCACTAGGCAGTTACAGATTCTCTCGGAACAAGTAGAGCAGGCAGAGGTGGTGGGATGGCCAGTTTTATGCAGTGTCCTAACCTTGGCCCACCATCCTGCACTACAATGCTGTGAGGTCTCTGGAGCTTTCTAGCCAGTGGGACCTCCCCTCTCCTTGCACAGAGCCACTATGGGCCCTTGGAGTGTTCTGTACAGTCCAGCTGCACTCAGGGCGGGAGGGACCTCCCCCACCCAGCTTCCCCTGAGACTGGCCCCAAGACCAGGAATGAGTCAGTGCAGAGGCCGGTGCCACTCCAGGACAGTGAGCAAAGGGGGAGGAGAGAGGTGGCAGGGCACTGTAGGTTGGGCTGTGCTGGGCATTATCAGTCACTATCACTGGTCTCACTGCTCTGCTCGCCCTGCACCTTGCTGCGGTGCTGCAGAGCCCTGTGGTAGGCAATCTGCACTGACTTCCGGATGTTGGATTTGCGGCCCTCCAGCATCTTTTCCTTGTCGAGGTCCTGGTTCACGCCCAAAGGAACCAGCTTAGTTCTTGGCAGCCACTGCCTGTAGGACAAGGTGAGGGTCACATAAGTCATCTCTGGGAAAGCGACAAGCAGCAGCCTTCATCACACACTCATTCAAAAACACCTCTTGAGTGCCCACTCTGAGCCAGGCTCTCGTGGGCAGTGGGGTTACTGAGACTAAGAGAAATAATCCCTGCCCTCAAGGAATGGCTCATAATCTAGTGATGAAAAGAGTCCAGCCAAAAGACCTACTACGGGGTAACAACAGGGTATTTCTGAGTGCAAAATAGGCAGAGCCATAACCTAACCTGAAACAGGTACCCTGTCCCATAGGCTCCTGGCAGACTTGACATTAAATATCCTCTGCAGACAATGCACAAAAACATATTACCCACATGTGACAGAACAGAGACTCAGGCGTGAACATTCATGCCTGTTTTATCTCCATCTAGTCACCATGAAGGCAGAGGTAGGAAAATGAAGTCTAGAAGCCATCTAAATCTGGGTGGGGAGCACACTTGTCACAGTCACTAATGGCCCTTTGACATCTAGCTACAGCTGGTTGTCAGCCTCTGCCCACTCAGACTCATGGTCAACACAACCCTTCTGCTCAAAGATCTAAGTCCCTCCCCCTCTGATTTGTGATAGCCCAGTCTGTCTGTTGCTGGAATTTCCTGGCAGCCTGCCCCTATACCCAGGGTTGCATCTGTGGCTGTGAGTCACACCAGATGCTTCCCTCCTCCCTTACCAGGTTCGCTTGTTGTCAAAGAAGAGGACGAGGTAGAGATGCTCTCGGGCTTCCTGGGTCATCTGCTCCCCAAGTTTCAGCACCTCCAGTGGGGGCACAGGGATGGGAACCCCATGGTGGAACATACCTTCCCGGGGCATCTTTGGATCAATTATCTGAGGGTGTAATAAGACCTTTGTTTGGTTCAGTCCCCTTCTTCTGCACAGCTTATACTACCTAAGAATTGGGAGCTATCTCTAAAGTGGGGACAGAGAAAGGTTATTATGCCACAAGGCTGCAATGCTGACCCTTGGCTGCTTCTAATGATGAACTATTTGAGACCCCAGGGTGCAATGGGAAGGAAAAAGGAGACATGGAACAACTAACCAGGAACCTCTTAAGTGTCTATCTGCCAAAGACCCTTGTTCTCTGCAGTACAAACTGTGTCTGCCAGCTGGTGTTGGGAGACAAGGAGTATGATAAGAAAAGGGGAAGCCTACCAGAGCTGGGTATGATGGATACCCTCGGCATTTGGCCCACACCAGGTCCAGAGCATCCAGGGGCGAGTCCTCATCCTCTGACAGCCAGCCAGCTCCCCGTCCCAGACTCTTCCTTACCACTTCACAGGAATGAGAGAGAGGAGGCGGATCAGCAGCCAGGGGGCTGGCAAGGCCCTGACACTGGGCCCCCGGCATCCCTGGCCTTGGGTGAGGGTACTTACTGCTGTGGCCCACGCCGCGGCCAGTGCCCACGGAGTAGGCCTCATTCTCAGTGCCTGAGGTATCTTCACTGCTATCTTCTGGGAATGTGCCCCGAGAGAAGGAGGGCTTGCCCCGGCCTTGTTTTGAGGGTGTTGTGCTATGGATAAGACAATAAGAACTCAGCTTAAAGGAGGGGAAGAGTAGGTAATGGCATGGTAGACGTCCTCTCTTTAAACTGGTCCCCGGGGTCCAAGAATCATTGAAAGCTGAGGTCACTTGAAAAATTTCAAACCCAAATGCCTTCAAAGGGTTGGCAGTGACATAATGGACATGGGCTGGATTTAGCTGTGGTAGTGATGAATACACCCCGTCTAAAGGAAGCACTAGCTAGATTTACCAGATCTGATTTTTAAAGAGAATACAGACACTAGGAATTTTACGTGGTAGTACTAGATTCATTTTTTTAAAAACACCATGCTGGTCGAACAAAGTATGTATGCAGGCCAAATCCAGGCCCCAAGGCATCAGTTTATACTCTGCTCTATGTCCGCTTAACCCAGGATGGTTCCCATATTCCATTACGGTGACATTCTTATATATGCCATTTATTTTGCAGAGAACCTTGGGTCTGAGCCATCTTAATCTAGGCTGAGGTGGCTGCCACCCCACTTCCCATTGGGAAACCTGGAAGGGGATCCTACAGACAGGCCTTGATCTGGAGGGCTGGTACCTGGTTCGGTCGGAGGCAGCGCTACTGCTGCTACTGCTGCTGGACTCAGAGTCAGAGCTGCTCCGGGGAAGGCTGCAGTCATTACGATATACCAAGAAACTCTTCTTCACTGGCTGATTTCCACCGCTGAAGCCATTGGCTGGTAAGTCTTGGTTGGCGGGAGGGGGAGGAGGGAAGGAATCCGTCAGGAAGATGTAGATCAGAGATGGCATGGGGGTAAGGGGGACTAGGAGCTTAGTTAGCTTTCCCTTCTATGCTGGAATATTCCTCCAACTATGGTCAACAGAGCCAACTCTGGGCAGTGTCTGCCACAGTTGGCCATAGTCCTGCCCCACCCCTTGTACTTCCCTTGGCAGTTACTGGCCTTAAGACACAAATGGCTTAAAGGGCAGGAAATCCCCAAGGAGGGAGAGAAGAGAAAAAGTGAAGTGATATAATGGAGGGGATCCTGGACAGGAATCTAGCTGGGTCAGTGTTTCTGGACTTCAGTTTCCCCATCTGTAAAATGAGGGGACTGAATTAAAGGATCCCTAAGGGCGCTTCCAGCTCTGATATATTTTGGGCAAATGAAGGGATAGGTGAGAGTTATGTTGGGGACGATGGCAGCTTAGCTCACTCTCTTGGGGCAGGGGTGCTGGGTGATGGTGAGGCTCACCCATTGGGGGGTCTTCTGTGGATTTATCACTGTCGCTGTCTGAGCTCGAACTGGGCCGGGGGCTCCTACCCCGCTTGCGCTGACGTAAGGAGCCCATGATGGGGAGCTGGGGGGGCCCCACAGGACTGCCTCCGTGGCTGGGGGTCATCTGGCTCTCCCGGTTTTTGGGGGGCCGGCCCGGCCTCTTGGGCGGTCCAGCTGTCTTCGGGTTCTTTTTGGAGAACAGAACTGAGGTTCTCCTGCCCACCTCATGTGCGGGGGTTGAGGACATGTTGGGACCCAGGCCTGGAGCAGAGAAAGAGAGAAGGAGAGTTGGTGAGGGGCCTGATGTGGGAAGGGTAGATGCCCAGGGTATGCCCTGGATCTGTAGGACCATTACTTCAGCTAGAGTTGGGAGATGATCTAGGGGGTATGGAATTGGGAACATCATCTCTTATACAAATAGCCAGAGAGGCAGCTGAGAGGTCCCTGTATGGGGAATGAGGGAGAAAGTACAGCTAGCTGTGTAGGAGAAACCTCTGCCTGGGGAATGGCAGGGGCTGAATGCTGAATGTGTGCTGCAGAGTCAAGTCTGGCTTGCTTTTGGAGTCCACCTTGCTAGGGGGTTCAGACCTTTGCTTGTCTCCTGGCTGCTGCTCTCCTCAGCGGCACTGTCTGTCTGCCCATCCTTGTCACAGGCTGCTGGGTGAGGTGTCAGGCTGCCCCGGCTCGTGGGTCCGTGCCGCTCAGGCCCATCCCTTCCAGTTTCCCGCTGGTGGGCAAGCTTTCGCCGCAGTGCTGTCATCTCTTTCTTGATCATCTTTGCACGCCGTGAACGGCCCACACTCTGCTTGCTGGCATTCACCTCATCCAGCCGCTCCAGCAACAGCTTTAGCTGCTCTTCTACTGGCAGGTGCTTCTGGTTCTCCAGCAGGACCAGCCGCTCTTCCTCTGCTGCTAGGGATGGACATGGGGGTTGGGGAAAGGTCAGACTCAGTGCAGCCCTCTGGGCCTCCTGAACCTGGGAGGCAGCAAGAAACCACTCTTTTCCCCTGGGCTTCTCACCAGGAACAGCTGTATAATAGCAGCACCAAGATGTGGGATGGCGGGCACTGCTATCCATTCACCCAGTCTGGCTTCTTGGGGAGCATTCCTGGGGATAGCTTGCCACTGCTCAGCCTAGCTACTTCCTGCCTACACTGCCTGTTCCCGGTAGGGGACTTTTGGAAAGCTGTTCATCCCTGGCATTGGCCTCTATGTGTGTAGCATGACTTATCACCCACCATCTTCAACGTGTTGTGGGGCTTCATCTCCAGCCAGGTTGTGGGGGATATGCATGCCCGTCTCAAAGTCAATGCCCATTTTTTCTGCCTGGCGCCGGGCCTGGCGGAGCACAGCGCCACCCTGTTCGCGGAGCCGCACTGCTGCCCGGTAGAAGATGGTATCCTTGGCGTTATACTTGAGGCAGTTGCTGACGATAAGGTTGAAGTCCTCCTCAAAATCATCAAAGTTCAGGTAGCGGTAAGCCTCCAAGTTCTGCTTCATGGTGAAAAAGTCCATGGGCTTTTTGATGTGATCTAGGTAGTCAGGTACCTGGAGAGTAGGATAGGTGTGGCTAAGTGGAAATATGCTCCTCATTGCCCCTGAACCCTTGCTCCTAACACCCCCACCCTCTGAAATG
Organism: Mustela lutreola; assembly: GCF_030435805.1. NCBI lineage: Eukaryota > Metazoa > Chordata > Mammalia > Carnivora > Mustelidae > Mustela > Mustela lutreola. The sequence continues at coordinate 51,899,537 of NC_081291.1, read as the reverse complement.
CATCCAGCAATCTCCTCCCACCACAGTTAGAGGCAGGCATATAACACAGGGGAAAAGAAAGCTGGATTCTAGTCTTGACTTTACCAGTCACAAGCTGTGTGACCATGGCAAGTCTCTTAACCTCTGTGGGCCTTCTCTTTCTCGCCTAGAAAACGGTGATGAAATTACAGTCAAATTTACTTCCTACAGCCATCTGAGGCTTCAGTAAGAAAATGGCTACGGCAATCCTCTGGAAAGAACACCATCTTGCATTCCTATAGTTCTTTTTACCTATCATTAAGACTTTTAAGAAGGCTACTGCCTCAGGCCTCTCATTTTATACCTTTTAGAGAGAAGAGTCTGCCAGTCAGGACCTAGGGCTTCAGAGCTGGTTCTTTAGGTGCTGAGCCTTCTAAAGTCTCCGTTCTAGGGTTCAGCACCCCGAAAGTGTCTTCCTGCCCTGGGATTATTCATTTGGCAGACTCAGTCCCTGCCTCTGGGGAAGGAGTGCAGATTGCCTCCCATTCTGGGCCCTTGGGATATGACAGGGACAAGACAGAGTCCAGGTGATGCATATGGCTCCAGTTCATCCTGGAGCCCCAGAGCCACCAGCCCCTCTCTTCATGGTCCCCTCCTAGTCCCTGGCCCAGACCTGCAGCAGGGGTCCAACTGGGAGAGGAACAGAAAGAAGGTGGAGTGAGGGGAAGGGATTCTTACTTCGTCCAATTCGGTTACCTCAGACAGAGGGACCGGCTCGCTGAAGATATTGCCTGTGTCCTTTTCTTGGAGCTGCTCCAAAGTTTTGCGAAGAAGGATGAGGAAAGGGGTCAGCTGCATCTCCATGGCGATCTGCTGGACCTTGATCTGACACACATAAAGGCCCAATCAGCCAGGCCAGTGCCAGTCCCTTGGCAGAGGTCTGAGGGGATGGCAGCAGCTGGTTTGGGACATTGCCTTCCTTCTCCAGCCGACAGCTGGGTGTACTCACTCAAGTCAACTTATAAAAAGGCCCATCTATTCTGGCTGGCCTTTCCTTTCCTTGAACTTCCAGTGCCAGCTACCTATATCACATAATCTAGGGTCTCTTTCATACTCTTCTGTGACATTGTTTGTAGTGAGCTAGAGAACACACTGGGAGCCAGGAAACCTGACTCCAGCATCAGCCCTGTTACTTTCTGGCCAGGGGATACATGCTCTTCCTCGTCCCAGGACTGCTTTTTCTTATGTAAGATAGAGTTGGCCGAGGAGCACTCACCGTCTCCCTTTTGAGTTTCTCCCGCTTGCGGATAAGCTCCACCAACAGCCGAGCTCGCTCCAGGTCATGCCGGAGTCGCTGCCAAGACTTGAGCTGTTCTTTGAGGGCCCAGTTCTTATCCTCAGAATCTCTCTGTAGAGGCAAAAAGGAGATCAGGAGATGATGAGGGAGCCAGAAGAAAGGCCAAAAAGAGGAGAGCCCAGGAAGCCTGGGTCAAGGGCAGTTAAAGCTTAAAGAGGGAGCACAGTCATTTATTGGCAGGCTTGCTAGCTAAAGTGGGAGTTCCTCAACATATGTGACCCCAGGCCTGGTACAGAATCAATGCTTGGTATATGCTTGTTGAGTGAATGGATGAATGAACACACAGGAACAGTGCCCTTCTTGTGAGCAGATAATCTGAGCCTGGTTTGAGGGCTAGCTTAAAGGAGGAAATAGCCTAAGTCCTCGGACGCTGAAAGCAGTAGTCACAAATCTCAGTCCTTGTGTTCCTGGCCCTCCCAGAGCCCACAGGGAATCTGATACAGTACCCCAACTTGGTCACAATTCCTCTGAGACTGCAGGTGTGTCTGTAGACGACGTAGCAGTGGGACTCCATTTCGGGACTGCCGTTTCAGCGTCCAGTAGCTGTGTAACCTCTGCATAAACTGGCTCTTCCTTTGGATGGTCAGGCGGTTGGTGATTTTACTGAGTCTGGAAAGTGGGGAATAAAGAGAAAAACCCACTGAGCCATGCTTTTCTTAAGCAGAACAGGGGTCTCTGGCTAGGGAAAATTCCTGAATGGGGCTGAATCGGGAATAAGTCTATCGTCAAAAAGGCCCGACACTTGGCTTAATGCAAAGAAGAGCAAATGGTACCAGACAAGAAGCCAAGCTCCCAGCATGAAGCCAGATCCCAACCTTGTTCACGAATTTGGGTGGGGGAGGGATATCAGGAAGCTTGGCCCCTAAGAATGCTCTTGTCACTGCAGCCTGGAGTGTTATTTGACCCTGGAGAACCTGCTCAGATTGAGCCTTGGCAGGTTTTAGGACAAAGTACAATTGTAAAGCAGTAAACTATAGAAAATCAACTAGATAGCACAAGAGAGTTAAAAATAACTAATGATGGAGCCCTCATCTGGAGTCATTAGGGGCAGTGACCACTTTGCAACTTCTTAAGCATTTCCTTCCCCATTTTTCGTTCCCTTTCTCCCTTCCAGGTCAGACCATTTCTGCTACTATGGCTGGTTGCTACTCCATCTTCTTTCTTCCTAACTTAAACCAAACCATCAAAATGAACGGCAGCTGGAAACACTTACTGGATCTACCAGATAAAAGTTGACATTTCTGGCTCCTAATGTAAAAGTGAGGTGACCTGCTAGAGCTAACTTCTTTTGGAATGTGGTGTGGTTTTTGTTTTTTGTTTTTTTTTTAACATCTTTATAGCTCCTGTTAAGATAACCGAGCCCTGTCACTCCACTCAGGACTATCCATCTCTATGCAGGCTTCTTCTTTCCTTACCAGCCTATCCATCCACTCCCCACATACCTGTGTGGTGGGATGCAAGGCACTGACACCACAGGTGCTGCTGCCCGCTTCTCTGCCAGGATCTTCCTTGCCTTCTTCATTTTGATCCGGGACTTGGCCTTGGCCTTCTTGACCTTCTCTGAGCTCCAACTCTTTCCCTCATCCTCCTCCTCCTCCTCATCCTCCTCACCCTCACTGTGGGACAGGGCAGGCAGGCGGCGTGCTGAGCCCGGGGGTGTGTGGATGTCACAGTAGGCCGTCTTGCGGACGCTGAAAGAGGTGCCATTGGCACCCGTCTCCCGCACAGGCTCCATCTTCATGTAAAGGCCAGCCTGCTGGGCACATGTCACGTGGAAGGCTGTGTAGCAGTTGGCCTTATGGCACTGGATGCAGGCTCCTGAGCCCCGCTGTTTACAAATATAACAGGTCAACTTCCAGCGAGCTGGCGGGATGTGCTCAATGCTGTCGATAGGCTCCAGGAAGACTGTGTTGGCAAAGCAGACTTCAGGGATCCACAGGGCACACACCACATGGGCCCAGCGCCCGTCATCTGTCTGCTTGAAGGCACCACCCTTGTTGGGGCACAGGGCACAGTCCACAGCGCGGGAGGGTGACTGGAGGCAGCGGCGGCATAGCCACTGGCCCTCAGGGATGTAGGGGACACCATAGCACTCTTGGTGCACAGCCAGGTTGCACATGTCACAGAACAGAATGACATTGCTGTTCTGGCACTCACCATCATTGCAGATACAGCACACGGCATCCTCATCCACTAGTGCATTGGGGTCACCTTTATTGTGGCTTTCAAAGTAGGACTCCTTCTCCAACCGATCCATTAAGTACTCAAAGATTTCCTGTGGGATGGGACTCACACCCTCGGTCTTCCGCCGCTCGTTCATGATATCCAACCAGATGTAGTCCTCCTCATCCATGTCATACTCTACTTCCTCATCCAGCTCCTCTGCCGACTTCTCAATGTACCTGCAGTGCACATAGGCAGCTCAGCATATGCTTGAGCCTTTCTTCCTTTGAAGACAATGGGCTACAATTGCTGGATACTTACTCAATGCCAGGCCTGTGCCTTTATTTATTACTGTCTCATTCCACTGTAATCTTAACCCCAGGCTTTATAATTATTCTGGTTTTGCATAAAAGGAAACCTAAGGTTTAGTGAGTTAGGAAGCTTGTGTACTAGCTACTACACCACCTCCTCTGAGGTGCACAAGCTCAATCAAACTCCTGAAGGGAGGAGGGTGAGGCAGCTAGGACCTACTGGATTGGTCTGGATGATGGTGCAAAGCGTCTGAAAGAAGGTCCTCATGTGTCACTTGCAAATTATATATCATTTTTAGCACCAGCTGGCAGTGTCCTGAATCAAGCTGCCATGGGCCTTCTGTCAGCTGGTGCAGCTCAGGACTCCCTCAGACTCTAGGTACTGTGTTTGTTCTCTGGATAGCCTTGGAAGATAACAGAACTAAGATTTACTGAGCATTTACTGTTACACATATATTCTCACCATAGCCATAGTATTAATGTTTTTATTGGCCTTATTTTGTCGATGAGGAAGACAAAGCTTTGAGAAGTTAATTAACTGCCCAACGCAAATAGATCATACAACCAGAAGTGGAAAAGCTACAATTCATACTCTACCCTACAGCACTCATTGGACCGGCAGGACTAGAGCCGAGGGCTGCTCCAGGTTCCTGGCACACAGAGCAGGCTCCCCATGCCCCCTGCTATGCTCTAGGTTGCCTGGACTCTGGTATTACAAAGCTACAGGGAGCTACAATGGAAAGAATGGGGCTTTAACTTCTGACAAACATGGATCTAAAGCCTGGCTCTACCACTTTGTGATCTTCAAGTCATTACTGCTCTTTCCTGAACTTCAGTATTATTGATGATAAGATGAGGATGCTACCATTTTCTCCCAAAGACACTTATCAGTATTAAATGAAATTTAAAAAATGAATGGGCTAAATGAAGTTGCACAACATAGCAGGCCCTACATCAATGTTAGTTTCTATCCCTCTCCTCCCCTCTCCCAAAGGGAAGTGGGGTTCTGGATGCTAAGAGCAGGCCAGGTGAGCACAGGCTCTGGAGTCGTGCTCTGTACGCCAGTAGGTAAATAAGGTGACCTCCCTGGTCTCTGTTTCCTCATCTGAAAAGTGGTGATGCTAACTTGAACCCATTTCACACAGCTGTTGTGAGCATTAAATGAGTTAATACAGGTAAAGAACTTAGAACAGTACCTGGCATGATGTAAGTACTCAATAAACATTAGCTTTAGTATTAGCTTTTGTACAGCCCTGACCTATCTTGCCTTGTATTCTAACTATTTATGTGTCTAATTCCTCCACTCTAGGCTAGAGGCAAGGACCATGTCTGATTCACTATGCAGAAATAGGCACAGTGTTGTTCATTTCAAAGGCATTTTGGGGGTGGAATGGAGGAGAGAAACTAAAATACTGTGTCTACAGGAAGCAGTTTCCTTCTTAGCCCTTTACTCCTTCCCCAAAGTGACCATAATGTCCTCATCGTTGAAAAAGGGTGTGGCTCAGAGCTTGTATGAACCATCCAGCCACTTCCAGGCCTTTGCACCTATTCTCAACCTTTTCTCTGCCACAACACATGTGACATTACGCGATGGTGCATAACACACTCCCACAGTGTACCCAGATTATAGGCTGTGGCACAGATAGATAATGTAGGCTGCATGTCATGTACAATTCCTGGCACACCAGCCTACACTCCACCCGCTTTCCCCCTCAAGAAAGCATATCAGATGCAAGAAAGAGAAAATGGTGTTCTTAGAGAGATGACCTCAAATCTTCTCAAATTTATATATAAAAAATATCATTTACAGGGGCACCTGTGTGGCTCAGTGGGTTAAGCCTCTGCCTTCAGCTCAGGTCATGATCTCAGGGTCCTGGGATCAAGCACTGCATCAGGCTCTCTGCTCAGCAGGGAGCCTGCTTCCTCCTCTCTCTCTGCCTGCCTCTCTGCTTACCTGTGATCTCTCTCTGTCAAATAAATAAAATCTTTAAAAACTATATATATATATCATTTACAAAACCTGGACAGTTCTGCTAACAGTAGTAATAAATGACATGGAAAATACTCCCCAGATGATGCAGTGCACCTAGCTAAGAACTGCTCCCCTGGAGAACAAATTTGAACGCCAGGAAGAAAGAGTGAAAAAGCAGAGGGAGGAAGAAATGGGGTGGGATGAACTGGTCTGAACTGCCTATCAGAGCAGAGAGTGCTGAAGAGCCCAGATAGGGGTCTGTGTTTTGGGGGGCGGGCACAGCAGTGAGTGTTAACATAAAAGAGAAGCAGTAGAAAGCCAGAAGGGGGTGGAGCTGGGCTGGACAGTTAAAAGAAGAGAGGAAGAGGAGACTGACTAACATGTGAACAGGGGTGAGACCAAAGTGTCTTACTAGGCCAAATTGCTTGATTTTATTTTTTTTAGATATATATATATTCCACCCCCCCACAGACTTGATTTTAAAGAACCGAGACTCAGTATACCATCACATGATTGCATTTTTTGTAAAAACCACCTTTTATATAAAAACATTTATATAAAAACATTTATAAGAGATCAAGCCTTCTGATTAGCGGACACTGAACACTGTTCCTTAATTTTTCCAAATGCTTTCTTTACCTTGAATGCCAAGACTCAGAAGCTTTACATTTTGTTTTTGTACAATCCTTCAGCTAAGGTTTCTGTGTAGCTTCACCACCACACTGTCCCATCCCTTCATTTTTTACCTTGTGTTAAAGGAATTTAGCTTTATGCCCGTGACTTTGTTAGGAGCCACCGTGACTAATTTTGGAAGGACATGGGATGCCAAAAAAACAATTAAATGAAATAAATAAAAGGGCCAACAGAAGAGTACAAAACATAGGTGATGAAAATGTTGCTTATACATGCTAAAGGATGGGTGACAGTAACAGAATAATGGGGAAATTACCTCTGCAGATTTACCAATTGCTTTCAGGACCTTATAAAATCAGTGTGCCTAGTCTTCTTCCTCTAGGCTGACAAAGGAATATTATACATGCTCTGCAGATCAGGTCATTAGAAAGCCTGAAGCTTTTCTCAATAGGCTACACAGTGATGGAGTGGAGGGTCAGCAACCAGACACATGATGTTTTCATACAGTGGAAACAGTATAGCTTTGGAGTCAGAGTAACCTGGATTTGAATCCCAGTTCAAATCCACTAACATGTGACTTTGGGTCCCCTTTCTGGACTGTGGGCTCCTCATCTGCGAAATGAGAAAAATACCTGCCTGAGAGAATTGTGAGAATAAAATGGAAGGGACTGGCTGTAAAGTACCCAGTGCAGGGCCTGGCATGTGGCAGTACATAGTAAGTGCCACCATCATTAGCTGGGGCACTATTCTTCTTATTGCCTGGACAGGACCAGTGTGCTTCTGCTACCCTTTATCTCTGCCACTCTCCTCTCTGGTGCCCATTACCTCTCCAGCTCCTAAGCCCTGCTTGAGCAGTTTTCCAGAATGGGCAGGTAGAGGTAGCCTTACCGGTAATAGGAAGTTGGCCGGGGCGGGGCATCCGGGGTGTCCTGCTCCAACTCCCGGTATACCACCTCTGGCAGCTTGGGAGTGGTGCTCACAGAAGCATTATGGTGATGGTGATGGTTGGAGTCCTTGCGCTTCTCCTTATTCTTATGCTTGCCTGACTTGGGAGTAGCAGCCGGTGTCTCAGTGTTCTCCTTATTGCTGCCATTCTCAGGAGCCTCCTCAGGGGCCTCCTCATCCTCTGACACCACATCCAGGTTGTCAAAAATGCTAATGCGGTGGACACGGCCATGCAGGTCCACCTCCACCATGCGTTGGGCCTGTGCGTAGCTCATCACCTCACGGCCCGGTGACTGGGATACCTCTGAGGGGCTGGGTGACTGCTTGTTGGCTGGGCGTGATTGGCGCCCCTTCTTCTTGTGCTTACGGAGTGGAGTCTGCTGGGGGGGCGGTGGGTTGTCGTGGTCATAGTGATATAGATGGTACTCGATACCACTGTAACTCTTGTAGACCTTGCGGCAGGTCTCCACAGGGCATTCATACGGTGGCTTAGTTGCCCGCAAGTTGTGGCAGAAAGTCTTCACATCAAAGTCCACCCCCATGCTGTCACATCTAGAATGTACAGATCAGTTAGCATAGGCCTGAGGACAAGCTCCTGGCCATCCACTCTATTCTCTCCAGCCCTCCTTCTCCTCAAGGGGCCTGGCCAGCTCACCTCTACAGTGACTTCAAATACCATCAGCTCTACACTATGGCCACAGTCTGGACCTCATCACCTCCTGCCTGATCATCCTGCCCTATATCTCGACTCTTCTAGCCTAATCTCACATAATGTGGCCAGAGTAGGAACAATCACATCAGTCTTTTGCTTTAAAACTTCCTGATGCTCCCCACTTATTTCAGGATAATATCCAAATTCCCTATGATGACATTCAAGGTACTCCTTTCATTTTCTGGCCCTAGTCCTCCTTTCCAGACTCTTCTCACTAGTTACAGCTGTGCTTCTGTATACCCAGGACAACTTGCCATTCCCTGAATGTTATAACGTCTCATTCCTGCAAGATGATCTCTATTTGAAATGGCTTCCATCCTGACTGGCGAGCTCCTACTCATTCTTCAAAACCCAACTCAAATACCACTTCTTGTTATGATCTGTCTTTCCCATGGGGAGCTATGTTTCTACAGCATTCCATTCTCATCATTCCATCATAGTTGCATGGCACTTACCACACTGGAAGTTCTTTGTTTCCTCCCACTAGACTAGGTGCTATGCGGTGCAGACATCAGAGCCTGCCCACCTCTATATATCCTCAGTACCTGGCATGTAGTGGACACTCAGTTTTTGGCATATGAAGAACTTATTGAATAAATAGCTAAATGAGAGGATCATCAGATTTGGAGCTGACAGATGGATGAAGGCTAGTGTTAACCCATATGGAAGCTTGCTTGAATGGGCAGCCTGCAATTTAATCCTGGGCACCAGCAGAAATCATTCCATTACAGAAACAAGCAGTTCATTTCTGAGGTGTTTAGGGGAAGGCTATGCCCTGGCCCAGGCTCTGGGAGAGGTACCAGACCCTGACCCTGGGAATGATACTAGGTACTAAGGGTACAAATAGGAACATGACAATCTAGGCACACTCAGCTCCATGATGGTCCTCAGGGCCTTCCCCTTCCTCCTCTCCAGTGTTCCTGGGTGAGTAGTGACAGCCGATGGCATCAGCCCCCAGGAAGCCCAGCTTGGTCAGAGATTGCCCCAGTTTCTCCAGGCCTAGTTGAGTTCAACAATTCAGCTAGGGTATTGGCATCATTCCAGGCAAAGCAACCCTGAGCTCCCAGACAGTGACCCCTCTTGGCCTCTCTCCAGCTACTTAGCCAAGCCAAGTGGGCTGCTCCAGCCTCTGTCAAAGCCCCTGACTTCTGCACTGGTAAAACTACTCCAACTTTTACTTCCTTTACCTGCAGCTGTGTCTTTAAACACAAACCAATCAGAGGAACAAGCAAGCTCTTCCTTTTCAGTGATGGGTCCCTGGTGTATGCTGCTGCTCTGTGGCCCTGGCTCTCAAAGTAGCACAGAACCCCGGGCAGATGTCCCGCTGGGAATAAGCGCCAGAGGCACACGGGTGGAGACAAGAACTTAGACTGGAAGCCCGTGAGGAAGCCCCAGGGCCCACAGGGGTATGGCGGCAGAGCTCAGGGGGCTGGAGGAAGTAGAGGGCGGGGGCCGGAGCGATCAGGCCCGGCCCAGGCGGTGCCCGCAGCCCTCTCCCGGATGCGGCGACGTTTCCCTTTTGTCGAAGTGTAACATGTTAAACAAGGCTCTCCTCCTGCTATTGGCCCAGGCAACCGTGGAAGATACTCTGTTGCCCTGGGACGCGGGCTGGGAGCTAATGCACTGTCAGTTCTCCCGGCTGGAGTAGCCCAAGGGGCAGCCGGGCCAGGCAGCTCAGTGCACGCCCCACGAAAGTAGTCTAGTCCTCTCCCGTTGGCCACTCCCGCCCTGGTCCCAGGCCCGCACTTACCGGCCACCTCGAGTCCGGGCTCATCGCCGGGGGCGCCCGCCGGGGCTCCGACCCCACTTGGGGAGGCCGGCGGGGAAAGACGGGCCGGGGAGAGAGAGCCCCAACTCCGGAGACCTTAGATCTCGCCACCCCGGCCCCCTGCCGCCCCACGCTCTGGCCCCGGCTCCCCGGGATTCCCGCGCTGACCCCTGCCGCTCCCGGTCCCGCCGGCGCCCTGGTGTCTCAAGTCTGTCGGCCGCCGCGCGTTTCGAAAGCCACTAGGTTGTCCGGCCTCGGGACCCGACACCGCCGAAACAATGGAGCCTCCCGGAGGCAGCGCGGGGACGGCGGCGGCGAAGACCGTGGCGGCAAAGGCAGTGGCAGCGGCGGCGGCGGCAGCGGCGGCGACGGCGTCTGCGCAGGGTAAACTCGGCGCCTTGGCGCTGTCAAGCTGCACTTTCGCCACAGATCCCCGCCCGTCTGCTGAGTCTCGAGAGGCCATTCTCTGAGACTCAGAAGAGCTCCTGGACACCCCACATGGCTTCTCTAGCACCTCCATCTTAGAGTTGAGTTTCGATAGACGGAAGACGCGATATTCGGGATCCGGAGTGGTCGGGCCGTTTGTGGCGAATCTGCGGACACGGACGGTGAGCACGGGGCTGGGCTTGAGGAGCCCGCCCTTCTCCCTTCCCCCTCTGCTTCCTCCCTCCCTCCTGCTGGCGCCGCGGCTGCAGTAGGGACCTGGCCTTGGTCTCCGAGAAAGGCGGCGAGGCGGGGCTGGAGCCACGGGGCGGGGCCGGGGGCAGGGCCGGGAGCAAGAGGGACGCAGGCTGGAGCCTGAGGAAGGGCTTGGAGTTATGGGTAGGGGTGGGGCGGGTCTAGCAAAGAATAAACCAGTCCATGGGGCGGAGTTTGCGGGGGAATGGGCGGGGACATTTGTAAAGCGGGCCCGGGTAAGGAGAAGAGAGGATGAACAGGGGTGAAAGGGTGGGGCTAAACAGAAGAGTGGGCCTCAGGAAAGAAAAGGAGGGGCTTTAGTTGGGCCTGGAAGGCGTTGGGCTGGGGAGAAAGGACAGAGCAGGGAAAAACGACGCGAGACTGAAGTGAAAGGGCGGGGCGTGGAGAAGGTAAAGGGGCGGGGCTGAAAGGAAAGGGCGGGACCAGGTTAAGTATAACGGGAGTGGCTGAAAGAATGGGAAGGAGCTTGGGCAAGGCAAAGGAGCAGACTGAAGGAAAGGTATGGATCTGAAGGAAGGGACCGAATTTGGGGAGGTGTAAAAGGCTGGTGAAAAGACTTGTGCACGGTAAAATGGGATTCAGATGCTGGGAACCCTGTAGGGTTGGCGGGGAAATGCTCATGGCTGTGGGTGGAAAGTTGGAAGACTCAATACAGATTATTGGTTTTAATATGACTGGGCCATTTGATAGCTATGTGAACAAGTAGCAAGTTGTAAGATTCTTCCTACGTAAAATTACATGTTTATAAAAGAGAGCTCAAAAACTACTGTCAGTTCTTGGGGGTTTTGGTGAACTTGTGTCCTGGGAAGAGTTCACTTGTTAAGCAATGCTCATTGAGCCTCTTCAGTTTTGCCATCCAAAGAAGAGCGTGAAAGGGTCTTCCAGGGTTCTGGGGCAATGCTCAAAGTAAGTAGAAGCTTCTACTATATCTTTTTTTTTTTTTTTAAAGATTTTTATTTATTTATTTGACAGATAGAGATCACAAGTAGGCAGAGAGGCAGGCAGAGAGAGAAGGGGAAGCAGGCTCCCCGCCGAGCAGAGAGCCCGATGCGGGGCTCGATCCCAGGACCCTGGGATCATGACCCGAGCCGAAGGCAGAGGCTTTAACCCACTGAGCCACCCAGGCGCCCCGAAGCTTCTACTATATCTTAATGCAAACCTTGCATTCGACCTACTATAATGTATGAATTTTCATAAATAATGTTTTTTGAAAAACATCCTAATAGAAGCAACACTCCAGGAAGCTGTTTGCTGGTTAAGATCTTGGGATCTGGAGTGAAACTGATGAGTTCTTTTCAAAAAGTGATTTAACCTCTCTGAGCCTCAGTTTCCTGATTTATAAAGTGGAGATAAAATATAGTGCTTACCTTACAGGATTTTTGTGAGGATTAAATAAGAGTATGCTTGTAAATCACCTCCATATGTACCGAATACTCAAGTATTTAGCTGTTTTTATTATCCTCATTAAAATATTCAGAATGGGGTGCCTGTGTGGTTCAGTTTGTTAAGCGACTGCCTTCTGCTCAGGTCATAATCTGGGAGTCCTGGGATTGAGTCCTGCATTGGGCTTCCTGCTCAGTGGGGAGCCTGCTTCTCCCTCTCCCTCTGTCTGCTCTCCTCTTGCTTGTGTGCTTCTTTGCTCCCGTGCTCCCTCCCTCTCTCTCTCTCTCTCTCTCTCTGTGTCAAATAAATAAATAAAAATCTAAAAACAAAACAAAATATTCAGAATACATGGATCAGAACAGAGTTAGAGTCATTGTAAAGCTGACCCCTTTTGAGGTCAGGAACCCCTTTGAGAACCTGACGAAAGCTATGGGCCTCTCTTCAGAAAAAAACAAGTGCACAAAGTTTCATTTATCATTTCTTAAGGTGCTTGAAGAATGTCTGAAGAAGTGATTGGATGGGAAAAATAAAAAGAAGTGATTGGATGGATGGGTGATAGGATGGGGATGGACCTTAACTGAAGCAGTTTTTGCACACTTCTCTTGGTATGGCCCCAGTTCCCCAGTTCCCCCAGGCTCCTTCCCTGAGAACCATGAGACAGAAGTGGAGTAAAGATCAACTTTATTATTGGCACAAAGGCAGGAAAGTGGTGACAGTGCCAGGCCTTTCTGTGGGTGAGGGGACAGAAGGCTCAACTAGCTAGCACTGATCCTTCAAGCTGGACTCAGTAAGGTCCAGGGCTCCAGGTGCCTCTGGCTTTCAGCAGAAGCAGTGGGTGGGCAGGTAGGCAGACTGCTAGTTACTGAATAGGTAGGCTCCTCAGGACTGTTCTGGAGCTGGGGTTGGGCTGGAGTTGGCAGGAGGTGGGAGGCGAGGTTGGATATCCCTGGTGCGCATGTAGGACAGCAGCTGCTCTGGGATCTCAGCCAGCACGTCCTTGGCTAGTCGGGCCATACTCAGCACCTGGTTTCCTGACCGGTCAACATAATCTCGGAATGGGACGAACTGGGACAGGCACAGACAATCAGGTGTGGGTAATGGCCAGGGAAGAGAGGAATGGGAAGGGGAGCACTAAGGAGGTTTCCTCTTTGACTCCTAACATCTCTTTCCAAATATAACACTATCTCTTCCCACCCCTATCTCGGACAGCTTTCTACATTTGCTTTCTCCCCATCCCTTTTCTATTCACCTTCTATATACCTTCAACCCATTCCTGTTTGGCTTCACACAGTACTGACACTGCTCTCGCCAATGTAATTGGCCTTATGTTACCAAATCAGTCCAGTGGGCAATAATTGTCAGTCTTCGTCTTGCTTGACTCCTCTTTAGCTTTTCATTACATTTGACTATAATGTTCCTAGACACATCCCACTCTTGACATACCACACTCTTCTGGATTTTTTCATTCCTTTCTGGATGCTCCTCCCCCTCACCCCCATTCCTCTGGGTCTACCTGATCCTAAACCTGGTCACTTCTCTCATTTCTCTCCTGGGTGATTTCATATACTTCCATGACTTTAAAAACTGTACTCTGATGACTTCCAAATTTATACTCCCATCCCTGGCCTTTTTTTAAAGGTCTAGAGCCACATATTTAGTTGCCCATATCACATTTCCATTCACTTGTCTTAGATATCTCAAAGTTCGCAACTGGCCCTTTTTTCCAAATCTGTTCCTCCCCCTCCCCAAGGGAAGGCTTTCCTTTCCCATTAAGTGGGACTATCACTCAGTCAGTTGCTCAAGCTAGAAAACAGAGTCATCCTTGCAGTCTTCCTCCCTCCCCATAACAATTTGATCGAAGCATCAACTCTTTTAAAATTTTCTTAAATAATCTGTTGAAACTGCTTCTTCTCTCCATCCTCACTGCTTCCATCCCTGTCCAGATCCCTGTCATCTCTCCTCTACTATTTCAGAGGTTTCCTCACTGACAGGTCTGTCTACTTGCTTTCTTTCTCAACCTGCTGCTATTGATCCTCCATGCAGCAGAGCTCTTAAAATGCAAGTCTGACCATCTCAGTCCCCTAGGTAAAATCCTTCAAGAGGTTTCTAATTCTTTAGTACAAAACTACAAATCTTCATCATAACCAGCAAGGCCTTGGCCCCCTCTTCTTCACATTTCCTGGAATCCTGCCACCCTGGCCTATTGCCTTTTCCATGTTTGGGCTAATTCTTCTGAGCCCCAGGGCCTTTGCATGTGCTCCTTCTCTACCTACAATGTTAGGTAGAGCAACTCTCCTTTAGGTTTTAGCTTCCTTATAGAAGCTTTCCCTGACTACCCTGCTAAGTCAGGTCCCTGTTATAGGCTCTCATATTGGCATTTGCTGCTCCTCTGGAGCACTTAACACAATCTAGTAAGCTATTTAGCTGTGTGATTATTTGTTGTCTCCACTAGAGGGCGGGGGCTTTGAGGATCTCCTATACTATGGATCCAGAAAGGCTGCAGCAACCTGCCTGTTCCTCAAAAACAATTTGTTCAATGAATGCAGAACGGCTGAAAGAGTAATGGGGAGAAAGGTGGATGACTAAGGAGACAGTATGGAAGAGTGGCTTCCAACTTAGCCTGTCTTTCCCACTGTGCCTTTTGGCTCCATGACTTCCTCTCCCTGGTTAGATCTACCTGAACGATGTCCCGTTCTGCATAGCGTCCCCTGGAGGACACGCGCACATCATCGCCATCCAGCTCTTCCATTGCTGCAGAGAAGACACCCTTTAACTGATCGCCCTCTCCCATTCCTGCCCATGCTACCCCGTTCCTTGTTAGCTCTACTTTGGGGTCATCATGGAATAGTTCGTGGGTTTTTTTGAGTGCTAACAAATTTTAGGCATTGTTATGGAGTTGTTATTATGCCTTACTATGCATTCTACCCACCAAGGAACCCCAAGAAGGAAGTATTCATATCAACAGCCTTGGTTATAATAAGGAAATAGGTTCAGAGAAGGTCTTTGACTTGGCCAAGGTCCAACACAGGCACCCATTTTCTCCTTTATGTGATTTGGACCTGGGTGCCCAGATCCTCCCATATTTTCCCCCGTTCTTGGTCTCATTCATGGACACCATTGATCCTACTCACCTTCAAACATGGCTGGTCCCACACCAACAATAATGATAGACATGGGCAGTGAGGAGGCCTGTGAGGGAAAGAGGTTGAATGGTTGGGGTGAACAGTCATAACAATGGAGGTACCTGCTGGGGACAATTCTCTGTGCATGTATCATGTTTCTGCACATCTTGCAAGCGGAAGCACTGATTCCCTTTTTTCCAAACTATCTTTTCAAGGATGTCTGCATATCAAACAGCCTTGAAAGATATAGTGTCTTCCTTTGGAACAAAGGGCAGTTTTGTTTCTCACACTAGAACAAAGGCAGGCATGCTTACTGCCCATTATAAACGATTCAGATACCCTAAGCTAGGATTTCTGACCTATAATGCATCCCACTGTGGGTCCAGGTGTCATTCAACCCTCTTCACATCATTTTGTGGGAACTGGGACTTACAATCAAAGTAAATACTGATAATTGAGCTACTACTATGTCTGAGAATAACACAGTTCTTTGTCTCTGATCCAGGAGTCTTATGTCTTCTGCTAGCATCCATTAAACTAAAGGGCTAATTTGTTAGCTTGCAAGTAGAGTAAAATCTCAAACTGTTCACAGTTATTAACAGTGCCCCTTTTTGCCAATCCCTCCTCCTTAGACTCACACTGACAATGGCCTCCTTGGTCTGTGTCATGTCAGAGATGACCCCATCGGTGATGATGAGTAGAACGTAGTACTGGGAACCATCAGAGATCTTGGCTGCAGCCCTGGTTGAGAGTCCATGATCAGAATCCAGCTGAAAGCCCAGACAGGCCAAGGGAACACCCTACTCCTAAACCTTCCACCACCAGTGTATAAGCAGTAGGCAAGGATTGGGGTTTCTGAAGCTCATGCTCCTTCCCCAGACATGGACGCCTGCCCCTATCTGATATCCCTCCAGTAACATTTATGGAGAACTTACTATGGTAGTTACTGTGTTATAGTAGGCACCAGAGGTACACAATGAGAAAAAACAAATTCATCCCAGCCATCTTGAGGGAGGACATGAATCCCAGAATCACAGAAATAGCTGTAATTACTCTTGTGACGAGTACTGTAATGGACAGGAACACTGCTATAACAGTGTCTAGTAGGGGGTCCTGACATTGTCCAGCAGGTCAATGAAGGTGTCTTTAAGGAAATAATGTCTAAGGATGAAGGAGAGGCTAAGCAAAGGGGAAAAACAAAGGGAACAGCACAGAAAAGGGCCTTGTGATGGGACTGAAGGAAGCCCACTGTGTCTGGAGCCCAGAAAGCAAAGTGGACCATGTGGCTGAGATGGGGTAGGGGCCAGATCACACAGGGCTTTGACAGACCCTAGAAAGATTTGGTTTTTATACAAGGGCAAGACCAAAGGCTAAAGGCCTTCTTTCTTCCCTTTTTCACCCATTTCCTCTTTCTTCCTTCTCCTCTCTGTTGGCCACCTCCCATTGCCTATGCTGCTGGGTCCTTAGCCAGACTAACAGCTGCTCCTAAGCTCCTTTTTCCTTCTCTCACCATTAATCTTTGAATCCAAGATTTGTCTATCTGAGAAGGATTCAGAAGTAATTAAGTTCAGTCCCTTATTTTAAATATAAGAAAAATGAGACCGTCAGAGAGCACAAAGGTCATGGTACCTCCTGGTCTCTTAACTTTTAGTCTTAGGCCCTTAGGTTGGAAAGGACAGAGTTGCACTATCCAGTAAGGCAGACCCTGGCCATATGGGACCACTGAAATTTAAATTACATTAAATAGAAGTAAATAGGGGCACCTGGGTGGCTCAGTGGGTTAAGCCTCTGCCTTTAGCTCAGGTCATGAAGTCAGGTCCTGGGATCGAGCCCCACATTGGGCTCTCTGCTCAGCAGAGAGCCTCCTTACCCCTCTCTCTGCCTTCCTCTCTGCCTACTTGTGATCTCTGTCAAATAAATAAATAAAATCTTTTAAAAAAATAGAAGTAAATATTTGGTTTCTTGCTGACCCAAGCTCCATTTCAAGTGCTCAGTAAAAGAACACAACTAAGCCTAAAGCCTGAGCTCTTGATTCCTTCACTCTCAGTTCCTGGCCTTTTCTTTGGATACACTCCATAGACATTGTACATTCTGGTTGTAATATACTGTTTACTGTTTCCTGAGCTTGCCCTTCTGTAACTCTGTGTTTTTCACATGCTGTTCCTTCTGCCAGGCCTACTCTGCATCTCTTTCTCTGATAAAGTCCAACTTGCCCTCTAGACCCATTCCCCTCTGAAAGTTAGGCTCCTTGGGTCTTTCAGACTAGGTTATACCCACCCCTCTTCTCCCTCTGCCTTCTAGGATACCACCCACCAAGATAGGCTGTCAGCCCTTCCACATGGGTTTTCACATCCATGAGGGTACCAGCACGTGTGCCCAGGGAGACCCAAGTTCACAGGATACCTGGAGCATCCATTCTGCTGTATGATCTGGTGGATAAAGCTAGATGACTCGACATATACTTAAAACACCTTTTTTCCCCCTCTAAATTAAAGCACACATGGACACAGAATGAGGAAAATGTAAAATTTGCCTGATTTTTAAGATAAATATGGTGGCTTCAAAGACATTTTCAGCCTTGTTGCTTTCAGCTGTGCCCCTAAGAGTCCCCTGAGGGAAGCAATCACTTGCCTTTGCCAACAGGCAACTTGGTGGAAAAGTCTGGGAAGCTCTAGCCTATGGAAAGTAATGATTTATTTATATTTCTGTCTCCTGCTCCAAGGCAGGAGCTCCCAAGGGCAGAGACTAGATGTGATTCATCTGTAAGTCTCCAGTGCCCCAGCAGAGAACTGAGCATACAGCAGATGCCCTTTGAATAGTAATAATGATAATAATAGTAACAGTAACAGCTAACGGTTATAGCAGTTATGATGTGTCAGGCACTAAGTGCTTAACATATATTAACTTAGTTAACCCTCACAAGAGCCCTATGATATTGCTATTATTATTGCCATTTTACAATTGAGGAAACAGGCATAGAGAGGTTCAGGGTCTTGCTCAAATTCACACAGCTAGGGAGTGGTAGAGTGGGTATATTGACTTAGCTAATCTGGCTCCACAGCCCACATTCATGCTACATTGCCTCTTTATTGAATGTTTATTCAATGAACGAATGAATGAACTAAGATAAAATTAATAAATCTGTTTGATAATAACAAAAATATGCTTGATCTCCAATATTAAGTGAAAAGATCAGTAGTGAAATATTAAATGTATTTTTTAATTAATTAACATTTTTAGTAATCTCTACACCCAGTGTGGGTCTTGAATTCAGAACCCAGAGGCCAAGAGTCACATGTTCTTCTGACTGAGCCAGCCAGGCGCCCTTGCATGTAACTTGACTGCAATTATGGATTCATAAGGAAAAATACTGTCAAGAACTGTATATACATCCATATTCCCATGAGCCATATTCTGGGTGATTTCTTATTTCATTTCTCCATCCTTGAAAATTTTTTTACAGCAATGTTATGTTACTTTCATAATTGAAAGAAACTATTATCCTTGTTATGAATTACATAAACAATCTTTATTAGGGAAAAGGGAAGTCTATAGGCATATAAATCTCCTTGAAATCCTTCCATTTGTATTCTCTTTTTTTGTTTAATCTTTTTACTTTCAAGCTTTCTGAAGTACTTTGTTGTAGCTGGGTCTCTTCCATTCAGCATTTTGTAGGGGTTATTTATTATTTCATTGTTTTATTCAATCAGAGAATCTATTTCTTTTTTTTTTTTTTTAAAGATTTTATTTATTTATTTGACAGAGATCGCAAGTAGGCAAAGAGACAGGCAGAGAGGGAGGAAGGGAAGCAGGCTCCCCGCTGAGCAGAGAGCCCGATGCGGGGCTCGATCCCAGGACCTTGGGATCATGACCCAAGCCGAAGGCAGAGGCTTTAACCCACTGAGCCACCCAGGCGCCCCGAATCTATTTCTTTTAATAGGTGAACTTACCCAATTTATATTTAATGACATATGTTTAGTTTTAGTTCTGTCATTTTATTTTATTTGCATTTTAAAAAGTGACTTGATATGTGATCTTGTTTTTTTTATTCTAAAAATTTGGAGTTTTTTAAAAGCTTTTATTTATTTATTCATTTAAATAATCTCTACACCCAACGTGGAGCTCAAACTCACAACCCTGAGATCAAGAGTCACATACTTCTGACTGAGCCATCCAGGAACCCTGGAGTTAGTCTTCTATTTTTAGAAGTTACTTTTCTATTTTTTTAAATCTACCATTTATTGAGCACTTACTATGGGCCAGACACTGTGCTAATAATTCTTACTTTGTTATCTAATTTTAACCTCCCAATAATCCTATGAATAAGTGCTATTGTTTTCTATTATTATACCCATTTATAGGGATAAAATGGGGACTTAGGCTGAGTTGCTTAAGGTCACATGGTTAGTGAGGGGTGGAGCCAGGTGTGATGCCAAAGCTTGTGCCTTAACCATTGTGCTATAGGACCATCTTTCTTTGCCCCAAACTTGAGGCCTCAATTGTTGATGCCAGAGAGTGGAGTTGGTGTAGTTTGTTGACACCTTACTACCCCAGAATAAGGCATTTATCTCTTTATTATCAGAGCCTGGACAACACTGAAAATTTTACTCTTTCCCCAAAGCCCAGGTTCACCCAAGAGTGGTCTTAACTGTCCTTGGAAAATCAGTCCCCTGCCTGGGTCCCCTCATTCCTTCCAGCCCCCACCCAGTTTCCTTACCTGGCCACCTGGTTGATGACAGGAGCAAAGTAGGTGGGCCCATAGAGCTGCACTGTGCGCAGGCTCTGAAAGTAGCTCTCCAACACACCTTCAATCCCTGCACAGTTGGGATCCTCCTCATTGTTGTTCTGTCGGGGAAGATGCTTTGTTGGGCTGAGCCATGCAGGGTATACCCAGGAGTACTCTGATCCCAGCTCACTCCTTTTTTTCCCCATCTTTCTCTCTCATGCTCCCCTCCAAACTCCAGTCCTGCTCCCCTCCCTGCTCTGCTCCCCTCTCATAGTTTCCTGGTCCTCTGCAGGTACTTGACCCTGAGAAGAAATTCACCAATTTGAGTGGACCAGATGCCAAGGCATGGAGTGTAGGCTCTGGCCTGTACTATACCAGGGGAAACTGGTGGGAGATCCGTCCCTCTGGAGGCACTTTGGCCCCAAAGCCATAAGCTGGAAAGAGCTTGTCACTGTCATAGTCCTGGATGATTTCTCCTACTGCCTTGAGGGCCATGGCGTAGGCGCTGAGTTGGTAGGGACTCATGTAGTGCAGGGAGGTGGGCTGCAGAGGATTCCCTGTAGGGACAGAGGACCCCCAGCCTTTTGGTCACCTTGATCATTTATCTATTCACCTGTCCATGTATATGTCTATCCACCTATCCATTCACTCACTCTTTACCCAATGTACTCCCTCATTATTTTTCCCAGTCATCCGTATGTTCATTTTCCCCTCCATCCATCTACCAATCCCTATATCTATCCATCAATTTATCCACTTACACACATATCCATTATCCCATCCACTGAGCATAAATTCATCTTTCAATCTACTGACCTAGTTCTGTCCATCTTCCTCTCCATTCTCATATCCAGTATCTATCCAACTACCACCCACCCATCATTACTATTCATTTTAATTCATTCTGTCTGTCATTCTGTCTTCAAATGGATTCATCCACCTATCCACTCATTCATTATTCTATTTACCTGTTATTTCTCCAACTTAATCATCAGTCCATTTGTCCACCTGCATACCTAGTCATTCATCCACTTGTTCAACCTACTGTACTCACTCACTAACCCATCTACCTACTTGTTTTATTCATCTATTTACCTACCCAGTTATTACTCACTCATTTACTGCTTCATTTCTCCTTATACCTCTATTATCTCCCATCCATTCATTTACTCATCCACTTCCTGAGGTATTTCTCCTTTCAACTTTTTAAAATTGAAGCCCTATTTTCTTTTACCTTCCATCCCCTATTATACCCAATAATCTCTCCCTGAAACTCCTGTCCCAGTACCAGCCTGGCTAGGCTTTGCCTTAAGCCTGGGCTTACTGGGTAGGTGAACTCTTGACCAACTGAGTCACCCAGGTGCCACTGGGTAGGTGAATTCTTATCCCCAGGTCAGAATCCAGGCCAATCTCTAATGAATTCCTTAGAATTCCTCCATACGCCATCGCCCCCATCCATGCCTCACCATTAGATGCTGTGAAGTCAATGGCTACAGTGAAGTTCAGCTGTGTCCTGTTGGGGAAATAGATGGATTGAGAAGTGAGGGGCAAATACATATTATATCAGGATTTCTCAAACACTAGTGTGCATATGAATCACCTGGAGATAGTGTTAAAATGCAGATTCTGATCTGGATGGTCTGTGTGGAGCCTGAAATTCTACATTTCTAACAAACTCCCAGATGATGCAGATCCTATGGTCCATAAAGCACACACTATCAGTAGCAGAACCTACTGTGTGACAAGTGTCTGTAATTTACGTCATTTAACTTAATCTTTACTATAGCCCTGAAGTAGTATTTAACATCTCCATTTTGCATCAGAGAAAAGTGAGCTTCAGAGAAGCAAAGTACTTTTGCCAGGCCTGCCTACCACTACTGAGCCAAATGGAATGTCCCCTTTGGTCTGCTTGGGTTTTCCCTCTCTCTTGCACTCTTCCTGTTGCCTGGCCATCATTTTTATCTGGACCACAATCAGGTTCTTGGGGCCATTGTCCCGCATCTTCCCATGGGAGGGAAGAGGACTGGAAGCTAGGTATAAAAGTCAGCCTCATGAAGAAAACTAAGAGGGTGAACATTATTCATTTTACAGAGCACTTTATAGTTTGCCAAACGTTTAAAAGTTTATCTCCACGGACCCTAACCATTCATAAATAAGAAAACTGAGGCTTGGAACTGGAAGTAACTCAATGCTGATCTTTCAGCCCAGAACTTGGCCTGTGACTCACCCTCCCTTGATGTAGTCAACAAAAGTGAATTCGGAGTCCACAGAGAAGGAGAGCAGTGTCACCTGGAACAAAGAGACAGCCCTGCTATTTTGGAAAGGGCAGTTGGGTGGCAGAAGGCAGAGAGGCACATGATTCCATCCCCTACCCCACACTCCCCAACCCTATCTAATTTCTGAAAGGGCAAAAAAGAGGAAGCTGTCAGAAGCAGATTTTGATTTCCAAAAGTGTATTAAATTGGGAAATACAACTTAAGTTTTTTTTTTTTTTAAATTCTGCAAAACAGTAATAAGCAAACAGTTTTCCTCAGGTGAGAAATCAAAAGAAAAAAGAAACTTAAATGAAGTCCTTGGACCCAACATTACTATATCCAAGTAATCCGTGCTCACAGCCTTCCCCCAACATTTGTCATATGTAATGTCAATGGGAATAGAAACAGAAGGATCTAGGGAGGGCCAGAGCTCCAGGGAGTACTCACAGTTCCTGAATTGACATATTTCTTCTTCTTACATTTCTTCCGAGGATTAAGTACCTAGGTAAAGAAGAGAACAGTGAAGGTGGGAAACAGAGGAAGGGAACTACAGACTAAGCATACCAGGATGGAAGGCCTGGGCAACCTGGACAGGGCTGGAGTTCTCACCTCATACACTGTGAACTGGTTCTGGGCCTTGCTCAGCTCCCGGTAGCTGGTGGTGAACTCACCGATGAAGTCATGGCTGCAGTGAGGCCAGGGGTGGGTGAGCAGTAGCTACTGTTGACTTGGAGCCAGCCCTGAAACTAGTCTTTTGTTCCCACTATCCCCTGCCTCTACTTGGGCTGCAGGGCACTGGGGTTGGGGCCAGAAGAGAGGCCAAGTTAAGGGCGAAAGAAGGAAGATGCAACTGAGAGGGTCAGTTGTACTCAAGGTCCTGGCATCTATTATCACCCTTCTTGACTCCTAAGGCCACTTTGGGTTCCTAGTGAATGTACTATGTATTAGAGAAAACAGTTTGAATTAACTGCAAGAGAAGACAGTACTATGTGGGGCAGTTCTACCTTCCATCCCGGTCCCAGTCGTACACATCAATCTTCACTGTTCTGCAATGCAGGAGATAAACATAGGCTAGCGTGTATGATAAATCCTAGAGACACCCTCACCTACTTAAACACACACAAATCATCCTTCCATACACCCACCTGTTTTTCCTTTAACCTTTCTCCCACCAGTCCATCCATCCTGTTTATTCATTCATCAGTCCCTGCACATACCCAACTATATTGCTGCTGCCATTGTTTCTTCTATTGCTCTTTGTACCACTATTACTATTCTTTACTACTTGTTGAGTCTTACTATATTCTAGGCATTGCTACTAGTGCTTGTGTAGATTGACTCATTTGATTTAGGAACCATCCTATAAAGTAAGTACTTACTATAAAGTAAGTACTTTTATTCTTATTTTTGGATAAGGAAACTGGGATACCAAAAACCAGTAACTTGACTAAGGACCATAACTAGTAAATGATTGAGCTGAGATTTAAACTCAGATATTCTGGTTCCAAAGACTTTGTTCTAAAGTACTATGCCTAGGGCGCCTGGGTGGCTCAGTGGGTTAAGCCGCTGCCTTCGGCTCGGGTCATGATCTCAGGGTCCTGGGATCAAGTCCCACATCGGGCTCTCTGCTCGGCAGGGAGCCTGCTTCCTTCTCTCTCTCTTTGCCTGCCTCTCAGTGTACTTGTGATTTCTGTCAAATAAATAAATAAAATCTTTAAAAAAAAAAAATAAAGTACTATGCCTAAGTCCTCCTGTATGTCCATATATCTGTGTTGCAGTTACAACTCTCTATCCATGAAGCCACCCATTTACCCATACATTTGCCAATCTAAAAACCTTTTAATCCCTTTCTTTATCCACCCATCTAACTATACGTCCAGGCATTCACTGACTTACTGATGTACCCAAGCATCCATCTCTGTGTCCATTCAGCTCTCTAACCAAATACCCATCTATCACATTTGTCCATATGATCATCCATTCATTTACAATATCCATCCATCTGTGTGCCCATCCATCCTTCCACCTACTCACCTGTCTTCATACTGTCCATTTATTAATTCATATGGTCAGCCTATCCATCTACTTCACTTTCATTAATCAACTAATTAATCTACTGATCCTTCCATCCATCTACCATCCATTTACAAATCTACCTTTTGCTCTACCTATTTATCCTCCTGCTTTTTCAGTCATCCCTCTGCCTCTCCAACCATCTAATAATCTCTCATATACCCATCCATCTGTTTGTTCATCCATTAATCCATCCATCATTTGTCCATGTAATGATCTTCCCATGAGTTCACTTATCCACTTATCTGTTATCCATTCATCCATCTCCCCTTCTACCCATCCACCAGTCCTTGTACACAGCCCTCCATATACCTATCCATCCATTCACCAGCTTATCCAACCATCTGACTCTCCATCCATGTATCTTGTGTATTCCTTTGTTCATTTGCCCTTTCATCTACCTATCAACCCATCCATCCTATCCATCTATGTGGCCATCCATTTGCTTCCCCATCTACCTATCTCTATGCCTAAAACTCTGTCTCACCAAGAAGGATCCTCCAAAACTATTGTGACACTTCCGCCAGCATATTGGGCCTCAGGAATCCCATTCTCATGCCCTTGTTCCCTTACTCCCTAATTTACACTGAAGCAGACCTGTCATAGTCTCCATTGCACAGTGCCCGCACAGGGATGCTGAAGGGTTGCCACACAGGATTCAGTGTGTTTTTCACAACCTCTGTCTTGTGGCAAATGGTGAACCTGGAGAGGAACAAGAGGACTGGAACCTGCCTTGGGGGCAGGACTGAGCCCAGAGATAGGACCTCATACTCTTGGAGATTCCTGGGATTTCCCCACTTGTTGAGCACATATTGTGTGCTGCCTTGAGTAAATTCTGAATTCAGGTCCTAGTAGAGTCTAAGACGCCCCACCTCCAGCCTGAGAGCCGTAATGGGCCCATGAGCACAGTAGGGCAGGGGTAGGTGCCACTGGAGAAGACATCGACTCACGTGCCATCTTCATTGCTCCTATAGAACACAAGGAAAGGGTCTGACTTCCCAAAGAAATCCTTCTTGTCCAGCTTGTTTGCACACAGTTGCATGGTGGCAATGTCCTAGGGATGAAATTTGGCTGTTGACACCCAAATTGCTCATAGCCTCAAACAGTCCACTAAAGATAGTTTAGGAGAGAAGGAAGCCTTGTGGGTCTAGCATATGGCCCTTACTAACCCGACAATTGCTAAGCTCCTCTGCAGTCAGCAATATGGTCCCACACTTCTTGCCTGGTACACCCCTGGAAGCAGAAAAAGCCTCTTTGTGAGGGGAGGGAGAGTAGGCAATGAAGAATGGGGTAGCCAATCTGGGATTAGGTGGGACAGGGGATTCACTATGCTGTTTTCTAACATTCTCCTAAATGTATCTCTTTCTGCCCTGTGTGGTTCCTTGTGGGGAAGGGCCTGACTTTGATAGGGAAGGGGTCTGTAGTCTGAAAGACAGGGGCTAATCTGGCCTAGGTGGATATGTTATAATGGTAGTGTGGGAAAGACATAGGATTTAAAGTCCTGAGTAATTTATTTCCTCTTTGGGGGTCCTAGTTCCCTCTATATGAAATGGGAATCACGCCAACTTCTTGGGGTTGTGAAAAGATCTGAATGAGTGCATGGAAGGACAAGCAATTGGGAAGTGTTATTGATATGAAGGTGATTAAATTTCTCAAAGCAGACCTTGGTATCTACTATATGTCAGGCACTGTGTTAGGTATGAACTAGCCAGTTGGCACTCTATTTCTGCTAGACTGTTCCCTCAGGGAGCTTCCAGAGGGAGGTGGGATGTCCAAGGCAATAGGCAAGTAGAGTATGATGTAGCAGTGCTGAATGAGGAAGAATTTCTAATCAGACCCAGAGCAAAAGGCTGTTTTGTTATATCAAAGATGATGTGCTTTCTGAAGAGTGAAATAAAATGTGAAGAGTGAAATAAAAAAGACAGGCGAAGCCTTATCCTCTCCTGACCCAAGAAGGGACACTTCCATGTATTTGAAAAGTACATATTAGGACACTCATCCCCAACTTGCCTTGCCTTGGATCTCCAAGTGGTCAGGGACCTTGCTGATATGAGCCTGTGAATCCTGACTCCAAAGGGTCCCAAGTGTGGCAGAGAGGAAGCTAGGTCAGGAGTGTTCTGGGTTCAAGACCTGGTTCCAACTTACTAAGTGATTTTTCTCATCTTTGACATGAATTGTGGAACTATTTCTTTCACTACTTTAATTTTTGACTCCTTGTGCTTTAAAAAGAGTGTGAGGAGTATAGGGACTCTTCACCTGCACACCCAGGACCAAGTCTTACTGCTTTCTCTCTATTGTCTCCCTAATGTTTTCCCTCACCTCCTTACCCAGTGTGAGTTCCAGTCAATGATTATAATTGCTTCTTTGCAACCTACCCTTTATCTACTGCCTTTCTGTCACTTCAGTATACTTATTGGCAGAACCACAGCCCTAGTTAAATCCAGTTCTCTGCCTAACCTGTACTGCACATGTGCAGCTGAATAAGGCCAGAGGAAAACACACAATCTTGTTAACAGGTCTCACTTTTTTCTTTCTTTCTTTTTTTTTTTTTTTTTTTTTTACTTCTTATTTATTTGAGTTATCTCTACACCCAGCATGGGGCTCAAACTCATGACCCTGAGATCAAGAATCACATGCTCTACTGACTGAGCCAGCCAGGCGCCCCCAACTGGTCTCATTTTAAATGCATGACCGAAAACCTCAAGAGGGTCCTTAATCATACTTTACTCTCCGGTTCTGCTAGAGGGCAGTTTCACTCCTCCTCTCTCCACAAACCCGGAAAGCCTCCTCCCCCATCCTTACTTAGCCAGTGACCTTGTTTCCTACTTCACTGACAAAACTGAAGCAACCAGAAGAGAATGTCCACAGACCTACCACCACACCTACCTTGCCTTCAGTATCTTCACCCACGCAACTGTTGCTATAAATGACTATCCGTGTGCCTATTTATCCCTCTACTGTGTGCTACATTCTACACCCTCTTGCCTGTACATGGACATCATTCCAGCAATTCTCTCCTTTTTTTTTTTTATTATGTCAATTTTTTCAGTTTATACTGGGTCATTCCCCTTAACATACACATGTGGTATAATTTTTCTCATGTTAAAAAATGCAAACCTAGGGGCGCCTGGGTGACTCAGTGGGTTAAAACCTCTGCCTTCGGCTCAGGTCATGATCTCAGGGTCCTGGGATCAAGCCCTGCATGGGGCTCTCTGCTCAGCAGGGAGCCTGCGTCTCCCCTCCCTCTCTGCCTGCCTCTCTGCCTGCTTGTGATCTGTCAAATAAATAAATAAAATCGTTAAAAAAAAAAAATGCAAACCTATTCTGACCTCACTTCCTTCCCTAACCACACCTCTTTTTCTCTTTTCGTTGCAGCAAAACCCCTTGAAAGATTTCTTGACTTTCAATTCCTCTCTTCCACTCTATTCTAAACCTCTCCAACCAGGCGACCACCCCCACCTCTTCCTTCAGAACTTCAGACCTGCAGCAGCATTTGACATGGTTGGTCACTCTCTCCTCAATACACGACCTTCACTTTGCCTCCAAGATAACACCCCTTCTTTTGGTCCTCCTCCTACTTCATAAATGCTCCTTCTCAGTCTTCTTTTCTAGTTCCATTTCATGGAGTCTTGGTGTTTGGTCCTTTCTTTCTCTGCTCACTACCTTGGTGATTTCATCTAGTCTCCGGGTCTGAAAGAGCATCTACAACTCATGTATTTTACTGCCTATTTGACATATCTGACAGGATGTCTAAAAAAATTATCAAATTCAACAGGAGTCAGACTGAACTCCTGATTAAATCCCCCCACAACATACATCTCCCTCCTTTTTTCTTTTCTTTTCTTTTTTTCTTTTTAACCATCTTATTTATGGCAACTCCATCCTTCCAGGTGTTCAGGCCAAAGGGTTTGGTGTCATCCATGACTCCTCTTCTCCTCTCACATCCATATTCAACCTGCCAGGAATCAGTTGGCTACACTTTCAAGTTATATCCAGATCTGACCATTTCTCTCCTTTACTGCTGCCACCCTGGATTACTGTAATGGCTTTCCAGTGGGATACATGCTACTCTCTTCACCTGCCCAAGGTTTATTCTCAATCCAGCATTTTCATTTTTTGAAAACATAGTCAGATCATGTCACTCCTTTCTTCAGAGCCTTCCAGTGACTCCCAACTCAGAGTAAAAGCTAAAATCCTTACAGTGGCCACAAGGCCCTAAACTGTTAACTCTCCAATCTCATCTCTTCCTTCCTCCTGCTCACTTGGGTATAGCCACACTGGCCTCTGTGCTGCTCTCTGAACATATCAGGCTTTTGCCCTGGCAGCTTCCTCTGCTTGGAACATCCCATATCCAGGTATCTGCATAGCTCATTTCATTACTTCGTCCAGGTATTTGCTCTAAAGTTACCTCTCCATAAAACCTACTCAACCACTCTGCAGAATATTGCAAGTCCCACCACTCAGCCTTTACGATCTTCCTAATTCTGCTCTACTTTGCCTTTTTCCCATTGCACTTGATGTCTTCCAATATAATTTACTTACTTGTTGTGTCAATTTTGTACAGTTTCTCCCCCACCTTCTATAGTATAAGTTCCCTGAGGGCAGGAACCTTTGTTATGTTCATCTTTACAACCCAAGTCCCTTGAACAGTCGCTGACATAGAATATATGCCCAGTAGTATTTATGGAATGGATGAGTCTCTGGTGCCTAGCACAGGGTATGGCATACAAAACACGTTGATAAATATTTAGTGAGTAAATGTAATGGAAATTCCAGGGGTATTGATTAAGTGAGAGTAAGCTTCCCAGAGGAAAAAAGCTTAGAAGTGGACCTTAAGGGTAGATTCAGACTTAGAAAAAGACTGAGATGAGAGAGACAGAGACAGACAGATAAAGACAGAGACAGAGAGAGGACAAAACAAAACGTATCAGTCCTGAGACTGACTTGAATGGAGCCCTGGACATTGGTCTTTCCCAGGAGGGTGATGAGAGCCACTGAAGGCTCCTGACCAGGGGGAGTCTCAGCCTTCACTGCTATTGGGTCAGCAGCATCTTTGGGAGGAAAATTTGGAGGCACCCACCCTTTCCCCAGCACCCCTTTTTGTTCAGCTTACGTGAGGGTTCGCTCTACACGGCTGCCCTGGCCTCCGATCACCTCTCCCAGGGCCAGGAATGCTTGTCCCAGGAAATCCTGCACCAGGACATGGAGTCAAGAAGGCCAGGAGGGGCTGGGGATGCAGAGTCCCAGCCTAGCCCTGGTGATACTGCTGCACCAACCAGTGTGTTCCAGGATGGCAGAACCCTAGAAACATCATCCTGCCCATGCTTTAAAGAAGAGGGAAGGAGGTCCCCAGGCCAATTCTGCTTCTTGTTTCTGCTGTCAGTTTAAGTTGCTCTCCACAATGCCATCCCACACCTCACCTTCCATTCCACACCCCACCCTCCCAAAGCCAGCCCCGTTCAGCCTCACCTTCTGTGTGTTCCAAAGGTGGCCAAGAGGGAAGAGGAACAATGAGTAAAAGGCATGGGTGGGAAACCAAGAGGCAAGAGCAGGGGAGGAAGGGCAGGTAGCTGGATTTGGGGCCCAAGAAGTTAGAGTTGGGGTTGAGGTGTAGGAGGGTTCTAAGGAAGGTCGTTTAACACACTGAGCGCCTCCTGTGTGCGTGGCCAGTCTGCGAGGGGATGTTCGCTCACCGGTTTGGAGATGTTGGTTTTGGAGTCAACGTTGTATCTGGGAAGAGAGTAGAACCAGCGTAAGCCGGGGCTGGTGAGAGACAGTCTAGAAAAGTGGTCGAGTTTTGAATCCTGTTTAAAATTGTGAGGGGCAGCCTTGGATCCAAATTCAGTCAGGTTCTCCTTTAGGGCAGGAGTCAGGGTCACAGAGAGTCAGGGACAAGGCTAAGTCTGGGGCCTGCTGGGGATGGAGTTATACCAGGGCCTCTTGATGGAGCCTGAGCTAAATTAGGGTGCAAAGCTTTGGGCCCAGCCAGGTTTGGGAAGTGAACTGGATTGGATCTGACCTAAGGACAGGGCCAAGCTAGAGTTGGGGACAGAGCTAAGACTAGAGTGAAGGCCTTCAGAGTGGGACTAAAGGCCTGGTGGAGGAGCCAGGCTGGGAGGCAGGGTTGGGGAGGAGCCTGCCAGAATCTTGTGTAGATCCAGGTTCGGGGGAGGGGGAAATCCAACCCAGGATTCTGGGCGGGGCTCACACATCAAAGCGCAGGTTTTGCTTTTCCTCAAAGAAGTAGTCGAGGACGAATTTGCGCACAAAGTCTGGGTTCAGCGTGTTGTCGATCACCTCTGTCCGGCCAAACTGGATAGGGGGCGGAGAGTAAGCATGGGGCCAACCAGCGGGCAAGTGATGGGGTGGGTGGGGGGCAGCTCTTGGCTAAGAGAGGGCTCTTGGACTCACCTCTCGCCACTCCTGACTGGCCCGGCTCTGCGTGTAAAGCATCACCACTGCAGGCGAGAGTGGAGGCGGGGAAGGTAGGAAGTCAGGTTGGCCTGAACCTCTCCCCACCCCTCAGTCGCGCCCGGACCCTAGTTCCCCCTCCCTTCCCTGGCGCCTCCTACTGGGGTCAGACTTGGAGAAGGTGTCGAGGTCCAGCAGGTTCCTAGAAAAGGCAACAGACAGACGGACAGAGGATGGGTCATTCTGGAGCCCAGTGCTTGGACTCTGACCTGAGCCGGGCATCCGAAGGAGACATGGGGCTCAAATCGCATCTCCTTCACCCATTACTATACCCAGTGGAGAGTTGTTAGGGGTGGGATGGGGAGGTGGTCCGCGTTGTCAGCACCCTGGACAGCACCAAAAAAATATCGGCTCAAGACTTATTATCTATGCTTCCACACTGTCTTCAAGAGTCCAGGAAAGAGGGTTAGCCCCAGAACTTTGTCCTCCTGGAACCTAGATCCTATTGGATCCCCGCGACCCGTTCCTTGAACCCGCAGGCTGAGCTTTTATTTGCGGGTGGAGCTGTTCAAAGAAACCCCCTCCCTGAACCCTCCATAGTCTCCCCTAAGTCTGAATCTGAGATTTTCCGGCCCTGGATGCTTCTTTCCCCCTGGGATCTGGCCCTTGCCCGCTCTAAGCCCCAGAGCCAATTGGGGCAGGGGCAGTGCCTACGCCCTCCCCAGCGTGGTGGCTCACCGGCAGGACACGGTAATTTCAATCTTGGTGGCCGGGACGCTGCGCTCAGAGGCTCCACTGAGAGACATGGCTGGTCGAGTGGCCGGAGCTGCTGGAGGCTGTGAGAGAGGGGCTGCCAGGGCTAGGGGCGGCGGCAGTGGTGGGGTTGGTTCAGGTGCCGCCGCAGTAGCGGCGGCGGTGGTGGCGGCCGCGGCGGCGTCTGCACTCCTCCAGCCCTGCTTGCACTCCCGCGGATTGCGCCTTGACTGTGGCCGCCGGGCGGCAGCGACTCCAGATGGTAACCTAGCCCCGCCCGGCCCTGCAGGCGGCCCCCGCCCCATTGGAGCAGCCTCAGCCGGCGGGGAACCTTACCCCAACCCTAAATCAAGCCCATACCTTGGGAGACTCCTCCCAGCCCGTTTCACCCTGGCGAAAACAAACACCCCCCCCAGAACTGTCCGCGGTGCTGAAGGGTTTGGGGCGTCTGGTGGGCGTTGGGGACACTTCCTCTTCCTGAGCTGCTCCCTTAACAATCTGCTTTTTCCTCTTCCCACTTCCGCCCTACCTAGGTCTCCAAATAGAAAGAGTTTTTCGTTTATTTTTATTAGCTGTGTGACCTTGGGTGAGTTACTCAACATCTCTGTGGCTCAGTCCCATCAGTGAAAGGCCAGAATAGCATCTACTTGATGTGTTGTAAAATTTTGATATAATCCACATAAAGGGCTTAGCTCAGGGAGATTGTACACAGTAAGTACTAAAGAAATGTTCACCAGTATTATTTCCTTCCTCTGGGCAATCACATCGATGACCTCTTTTGTGTTGAGCCAGAACTCACAAAACGGCAGCTGTGATAGCACTCTGAAAAGCCCTTTGCCCATGTCTTTGAACTCTGACTTATGGTGATAGAGATGCAGACATACTGTGAGGATGCAATCTGTCCTATCTAGGTCACACTGCAGATGAGGGTGGTAGTCAGCCAGATCCATTCTCCCCACACCAATTACTGCCTCCAAAGCCCCAGAAGCCAGTCCCTCCACCAAAGTCAGGGCTCCATAGCTAAGGGCTGCAAGTCACCTGTACCAGAACTGTGCTACCTGCAGAACTTGTTAAAAATGAAGTATCCCGGGGCGTCTGGGTGGCTCAATGGGTTAAGCCGCTGCCTTCGGCTCAGGTCCTGATCTCAGGGTGCTAGGATCGAGTCCTGC
Organism: Mustela lutreola; assembly: GCF_030435805.1. Classification (NCBI taxonomy): domain Eukaryota; kingdom Metazoa; phylum Chordata; class Mammalia; order Carnivora; family Mustelidae; genus Mustela; species Mustela lutreola. The sequence goes on along the minus strand of NC_081291.1, from coordinate 51,867,127 downwards.
ATCCGGCTCTCTGCTCAGTGGGGAGCCTGCTTCCCTCTGTCTCTCTCTGCCTGCCTCTCCATCTACTTGTGATTTCTCTCTGTCAAATAAATAAATAAAATCTTCAAAAAAAAAAATGAAGTATCCCCCACCACCTCTGCCATTTCTTAGCTAAATGAAGATCTCAGCAACCTGAGGTCTAAATTTCAGGCAGCCCTGGGAATCCGTGTGAATAAGTAGGTTCCTAGGTGACTAAGGCCCATTGACACAGGAGGACAACTGCTCCCACCTTAACAACCTCTGACTAGTTGTCACCATCTCACTGTCATGGCTCAAGAGGTAAGAGGCACAACCCAGTCTTCAGTTGTCTTTCTGCTTTATCTGACCCCCATCCCAACCCCTTCTGGCACAAGGAAGAACAGTAAGAAGCTTCCAAACAATTCCACAAAGACAGCAACCAAATGAGGATGCAAGACAGCAGTTGTTCAAAAAGATTTTATTTTGTGATCTGTGTCAAATTGCCTCATTCTCAGTGCAGGTGATCCCTCCTCTCCAGGAAACAAGAATGGAAAGAGGGGAGTCGTTCGTGAGGTCTCAGCCTCCACAAGGCCCTAGGGAAACCCCAACAGTTCTGAAAGTTGATGGGAATCCCAACAAAGACTAGGGTCGGTGAAAGGCAGTGGCAAGAGGTGTGGTGGTCACCAGTCAGGAAGCTGGGGGTTGGAGAACCCTGTCCTTAGACCTGCTCTGCTTTGGGGCTGGCCATGTGCATGATGGAAAAGGAGAAGTGAGGAGATTTCTCTTCTATCTTGAAGCACCCTTGTCTGGGCATGGCTTTAATTCTGCTCAGGGCTCAGGTGAGAGGAACAGGAAATTGTTGTGGGCTGGCTACTTCATAAGGTGCTGTTGCTGCTGGTGCTTCGGAATCCAACACCACGGACAAACTGCTCCAGCAGGCCTCCAATGGCACCAGAGGGACTGGGGGCTGCTGCTCGAAGCCCCACTGTGCTGCTGTATGCGGCCAAGAAAGCTGAGCGTACTTCCTGCAACCGAGTCTCCCGCTCACTCAGGGCTGCAAGCCTATGGGGAGGAAGGGAAGGAGGGAGAATGGAATGAATGCATTACCCTGGGGCAGAATCCAACATCCTCATCCTCACCATACTACCTATCCTTCTGCCTTTGCTAGCATAGGCCAGCACATGTCCTGTGGCCATACTACCCCTGCAGTTCAGGTCCTAAACATTTGGCTTTGTTCCCCTCAAAAAACCATTCCTCTCAGATCTCAAGCTACTGTTCCTACCTAGAACCAGCACGTTTTAATGGCACACTGGGGTGGGGGGAGAAGGTGAGCAGGAAGGAGTTTGCCAACTGTTGGCTTCCATTCCTCCGTGAGAATAATGTGAGGCGCAAATCTGAGACTTAAGGAGAGACCACAAGATGAGACATCAAGCCTTGGCTGACCAAAGACCTCCACCTTCTTGAGGCCAGGACCTGGAGCACTCAGGGAGAAAGTTCTTGGCAATGTCCTAAAGAGGCCAGGGTCCTCAACCAGAAACCCTTGAGGGTCCAGCTACATCTTTAGTCAACTGTCATCCCTAGGGAAACAGCTATCAGGGTGCTGACTTCTCTAGCAGGATTCCTGATCTGATTCTATTTGCTTTTCCTTCCCTGGCCTCTACAGAAACTGATCACAGAAGACGAGAAGTCCCTCTTCTCTCCTTGGCCTGGAAATACAAGTTGCGAAGGGGAACAAGTAAAACAAACAAACAAACAAAAAAACCCCAAAGTGACAAGTGCATGAAAACTCAGGCTTATCAAAGAATGAATTCCATGAGGCTATTTGACACTTTGAAAGGTCTTTAACAGAAGAGGAGAAGAGACCTGAGATACCAGCCACACCCAACCTATGGCTAAAAGGTACACAGTCTGGGGGTGAGAGGGACATGGAATCAGAGGACAGGTCAGGAACTCACATGGTATTCATCCTAACTGTCCCCTGGAGGGCTTTCTCCAGGGATCACAAACCTATATGACTCAGGCCCTCAGGTTCCCATCTACCTAAAAATTAAGACTAACTCTGACCACTAACTTATACCGAAACTTCCCCCAACAGACCAATCCCTGTGTAATCCCTCCTGGGAATTTGTGAAAGTAGCAGCAATGTCTCTAATTCCCCAGTGCAAATGACTTGTACTGCAGGGCCTGGGTGAAACAGATGGAGATATGAGGATAAATGACAGTCCTGGGGTAGGTATGGGGAGAACAGACTGAAGGGAAGTAGACTGGTGGGAGTGGTGGGTATGAGTGGGTGACTAAGTGTGGAAGAGAGAGAAGCAGCAGGTACTAGGGTGAGCAGCTCTTGCAGCAGCAGTAGGAAAATGGAGCTGATACTGGAGTCCTGCAATACCATGAAGAACTCCAAAGTCTCTCTTGCCATTTGGGGGAGACACATGGCCCTAGATCTTCTTTACTCTCTAACTGGATTTCATATAGGCTGGAGGCCATGTGTTTTTCTGCTTTTCCTTAGAACATGTAATGAGAAATTCAGATTAGTAGTTTGTATTCACAGGGAATATCCAAAGGTCCATATGTGTGTGTTCTCACTGCCCCTTATTTCTGGGAGGCAGAAGGAGGAATCAGCCTATTTAGAGATAAGAAAACTGGAGCCCAGAGAGGATAAGTGATCCACCTGAGGATACACAGCAGGTAAGGAGTAGGAAGTCAGAGATACTCTAGTGCCATTCCCTCTCAAAGAGATGAATTAGCAGGCTCGGAGAAGTCAGGGCTGACACCACAAGACATAGCTGGTAAGGCAGAGCAGCCAAGAGTTTGACTAAATTTCTCTGATAACAAAGTCCAAGCACTAAATCCACATACTGTATGACCTCAGCAGGAATCAACCCTGACTCCATCCCTACACTGCAATTTTGGAGGTCTTGAGATCGCAGAGAACCTAGCTTTCCTCTGGCAACCTGCCAGATCCTGAGGGTTGGCTAGGAGCTCAGAGAGCTGCCTGTTTCAGTGGCTAATGCCAGTTAAGTGAGGGGTGCTATCAAGCAGGGGCAGAGATGTTTGTGTCCTCCAAAGATGACTCTTAGGCCTATTCCATCTTGTAATCCCAAGGTCTGGCTTCTGTCTGCCCTCAGTAGGGATCCTTCTTCTTCTTCTTCTTTTGAAAATTTTATTTATTTGATAGAGAGAGAGCACAAGCAGGCGGAGTAGCAGGCAAAGGGAGAGGGAGAAGCAGGCGCCCTGCTGAGTAAGGAGCTTGACATGGCTCCCTCACAGGAGCCTGGGATCATGACTCGAGCCAAAGGCATTTGCTTAACCAACTGAGCCACCCAGGTGTCCCAGATCCTTCCTAACTCCCCAGGGCAACTCACCTCTGACCAGTCAGCTCTGGTAGCTATAAGCCAGATTCTGGTGGTGACAATGAACCCCCAGCACCTGAAGTTCATTCAGCCCATCCTGGGGAGGAGCGTGCCCTGCTCCCCAGGCCACTAGAGGCTCTACCCTGCCTGACATCCATGAAGCAGTAAAGCAGGCAGGGGGCAGGGGGCTGCCACAGAGGCAGCCACTCAAGCAGATACATTTAAGAGTTGGAAGCCCAGTACTGGAGCCTTAAAGCAAGAGGATTTTACAGGCCTGAGATCTGGTATCCCCATCCAATTTTCTTTCCTGACTAGAGGCAAAAGCAGAAGACAAAAGGAAGAAGGGGATGGCAAGGAACCCTTGGTTCTGCTCAGAGGAGCACATCCCTTGAGCTGACCCAGCTCCATTCTGGCTGTGGTCTCGACCATACACCTACCTTCACTACCCCACTGTTCTGATTTCAAAGGATTCTCATGTCAGGCAAAGCCCTGGACAGAAATAGAACCTTCTATAGTTACAGTCCGACAGCTTTCCCTCAGGGTGTGCCCCAAGGCACCTGTGGATGAGTTTTGGAGGCTCAAGAGAGTGAACACACACTGCAACACACATCCTGAACAGCCCATGAAGCCTCTTCCATACCTCAGGAGTCCAGAAACAGTGAGGTATACTTAGCTGAGACTGGGGAGGGGCAGGAATTCCGAGCCAGCTGCTGCTTCACTCCTTAACCAACACTCTTGATTGCTCACCAGCTTCTGATATGGGCAGGGGAGTATCCTGCCTTCTCAAGCAAGACACTTACAGACAACTGTTAGGGAGCTCATCCGGGAAGCTGAAAGGGAGAGAGGAGTCTGTGTGCAGGACAGCCCGTTCCTGAATACTGCCACAGCCTGTTACCATCTGCCAGCTGCCAAAGTCTGTGGAGAGAGAGGATCCGGGCAGGGGATGGTCCACTGATCTGGGGCAGAGAGGAGAGAGAGGGGAGATGATGCACAGTCAGTCATATGCCTGACAGGGGAGGCCCTTTGGAGGGGTGGGGGTGGGGCTATGGTGGTCCTGGGCCATAGCCGCAAGCTTCTGTTGGTGGAGCTTCTGTAAAGTCAACCACTTTCTTCAAAAGTACCAAAACAGCTGGATAGGCTGTGACTGAGAAAAAAGAGTATAGACCATAAGGCAGGCTCAGCTGTGAGGACAATGCTTTATGCAAAGACTTACAGAAGCAAAAGAACAAGAGCAAAGCAGAATGAGAAGAGGTGAGCCATCAACCAAAGCCTCAGGTCAGGGCAAGCCTGCCCTGGTGGCTGACAGAGCAAGTACAATCTCAGCAGCACCAAAAGGAGGAACAAGGCTGGATGCCCCAGGAAACAGGGAGACAGGATCACCGCATACCCCCTGGCATGCAGATTGGCTGGGTGGGCAAGGCACAACCCTGGGGCCACTGAACTCTTATCAGAGCAATGGGAGAATAAGCTTCTTGGGGACAGTGGAGGGTGGTGACCTAGACTGAAAAGTGAGGTGATGGGAGCCCTGAGGCACCTCCCACCCCACACACATATGCTTTCTCTGCAGCACCTTCCAGGAGCCATAGTTTGTATTCACATGCATCAACCCAGTGACCTTAATGGTTATACCCTAAAGGGAAGGGATGAATCAGGCAGGCAACCTGACAGCTTTATTAGGCGTTTTTCAGATGGAAGTTTGGGCAGTGCAGGGAGAGGAAAGTTGTACTGGCAATCTACTGCTGCCATCACCTTCTGGCTGATAGCTAACCTCTCTCTACTGTCTCAGGGCAGTAGCCCAGTCACTGGGGGTGGAGGAGGAAGGGAGGAGATAGTAAAACATCAAACAAGGCCCTTTGGTCGGCTACTCCAGGTCTCCATCCCCAGGGGTAAAGCATCTTTGATGTTTGACCCTTTATTCTTTAATTCAAGAATAGCAGAAAGTACTTCTATAGGAACCCAGTAACACAGAAGCATGAGTGGTACAGGGGGTCGGAAATAGAGAAAGACATTCATTGACCTTGGACCACCCAGTTAGCTGGCATCAATGTCTCCAAGTTTGAGGCAACAGCCCTCATGAGTAGCCATCCCAGCCTCATCCTCAAGCAGCTGCCACCCGAGTGATGCTCTGACCAAGTACTACATCTCTGGTAATCTTTAACCACCCTTATCTTAGAGACAGAGAAAAATGACAGTCCAGACAGGTGAAGACACTTACTCAAGGTCCCGTAGCTAGTGAGTGCAAGAAGAGATTTTTAAAGCCAAGTTTGATTACAGATTTGTCCTACAACAGAACCACCTTGAGACCGGGAAAACAGATGGTTTTCTATGTTAAAGCTGCCATGAATAGGAACCCCCTGCAACACAGAGACTTCCACATTCATCATTCCTGCTAAACTCTGGAAGGTGTGCAACAGCAGCATTAGGGAGGAAAATAGGACATGGTCTGCTACCTGGTGGAAGCCCCCTCAGGTCCCACAAAGCAGGATTTCCTTGTTTCTAAACTTGGCAGGACTTAAGCAGTCTGTAAATCAAAGAGACAGCTACCCAGGAGAGGGCAAATCACATCCACAGCCTGGTAGTTTCCCTGTGCTTCCTCCAGGTTTTGCTGGGCCTTCAGTACCCATAACTCGACCCAGGTCACCCTAGCTCCCCAAATCTCATCTACTGTTCAAACTTTAAGGGCAGATTTCCTCTTCCAGTTTTAGCAGTCTGTAGGAAAACAATGGCTAAACACCAGAGTATTGAGGGAATGGAAGGGATGCTGAGTAGGATGGGGCACTCCTGGGGCTGGGAACATAGAGGTTTCTTATGTTCTCCACCAACCCCTGCCCAGGCTATTAGAGACTCAAACTACCAATGGAAGAAGGACAGAAAGATGGGATATGAGGATTCCTGGTTCCCTTAGGCTAGTCACTTCCCTAGCATCCAGAAGTTAGCACCACCAGGCAAGAAATACATCTGGGGGAGCCAGGGGATACTGTGGAATGAAGTAGGCAGCACAGATAGCAACAGGGTGTGTGATCCCAGGGGACATAAAGCCATCTCAGCAAGCAAATGGCTGCAGACAAATCTTCCTGTTTGAGGCTTTTGTCAAAGAAAGGGCTGCAAAGCAATTGTTCAGCTCCTGGGTTTGACAGCAAGGGACTATGCTAAGCAGAGAGGTGCTCCTAAGTGCCAGTCTGGATTAGCTGTCTGGAGGGGACACCTAAAGATGAAAGAAAGCAACAGTCACCAGAAGTAGTACCTGCACCTGCCAAATGAAAGAAGGAATACTTTCAAGATAGTCTCAGTACATAGGTAACTTCATCAGCTTTTTAAGACCCCACATTCTACTGCCCTGTGTCTTTACTCAAGTACAAAAAAGGCAGGAAAAAGAAAAGGGAGAGAGAGAGGTCTGAGTTCTAGCTCCTAAATATATCTATAGAGCCAGAGAGAACATAGGGCCAAGCTTCCCTCAAACTGGAGAACTGTGGAGCTGATGGTGCTTCCAAGGTCATTTGTCCACATCCTCAGGGCTTGGAGGGCTCACACTTCTGCCTAGGAGACTGGATTTTTGGCAACACTTCATTCCCTTATCTGGATACTGCTTAGGCCCCTCTTTATAGCACCAAAAGAGCTGCAACTCCCACTCCCCTCCCCCCCACCAAAACCATGTCCTGCCAGATACCCAGTGTGGACAGGACTCAGGCAGGTTATCTTTTAGTTAGTCCTTTATGGAAAAAGATACAAGAATACCCACACAAGCAGAGCTGTCCCAACCCACAGAGCTGAGGCATGAATAAACAGGTCTGTCTTGCAGTGCCTGGCCTGGCCTTTTACCCAGATGCCTAGTGCCCTGAAATGGCTCTCAGACAGGTGAATAAGGACAGGTCCTTCACCACAACTACAGTTTACTGAGCATTTGTGGAAAGGATGAGTATTTACGATGTGCCAGATACTTAGTTCTATTAACTCATTTACACCCAAATTTATGGAAGCCAGGATCATCAATCACTTGATCATTGAAGGTGGAATGAAAAAACTGAGCTCAGGAGGGAAGTGATTTTTCCAAGTCACACATAGCTAGGAGTGGCAAAGCTAGGACTGAAACTTGGCCCAAACTAGCCTCAAAGTATACTGATCTTCCTTCCTGATAAGGGGTGGTAGGGGCTTCAGGGACTGGTTCAGGAATGGGCACATAATTTTCAACTGGCATAAAGCACAGAACTTGTGGTTCGTGGTTAGAAGGGAGGTTCTCATGTGATCCCTGAATGTGAGAAAGGAAGCAGGGTGCTCGGGAGTGGCTGTTCACCATTAGGGAAGCTGGGCAGATGACAGAGCTAGCATGTGGAAGGAGGCAAGGGAAATGAACCACAGGAAAATGGAGTTGGAACCTTGACCAGACTACACCTGAAGGTCGTATTTTCCACTGGACTTTTCCATAAGAACCAACAGTGTTCCCTTACTACTTAAACCTCTTGAGATGGGGTTTTTGTTAATTGCATCTGGAAGCACCTGAACTGACACAGAAGGCTTGAAGGTACACAACTAGGAAGAACGTGGAAGTTGCCTGTCTAAACCTCTGATTACATAGATGAGAAAACAAAAATTCAAAGCCATCAAGTGACATGTCTGAAGTCATGTAAGGAATGAATGTTTGATCCAAGACCTAAAATCCCAAACTTTGAGGGGGCCTGGATGTCACCTCTAATCTACACTTATACCTGCCAACCCCCAAGCCTTTAGATGATGGTCCTGTAACTTCCGCCTAAGTGAATGCTTCCAGGAATGGGGCTTTAGGGAAGATTCCTTCAATTCAACAAGTTCCTGAACTCACAGAGCAACTGATTTCAGAGATGGTTAGGACAGGATTTCTTATCACATTTGGGAAGAAAAAAAAAGGAAAAAATGTCAGTTTTCCCCAGCCCAGACTTTAAACCTTTAAACACTGGTATGTGTGTGTGAGAGAGAGAAAGAAGGGAGGGAGAGAGAGAAAGAGGTAGGGAACATCTGCATTCCCACAGCAGCTCAAGAAATATTTTAGGATTCTAAGTGTCCTTTTCTGGGTCTTAAGCTAGCAATGCCTTTAGGCTTCTTACCACTCATCCTTGGTTTGAAGCCATGATGCTATGCAAGACAATGTCAAACATGGGACAGGAACCCTATGTGTTGCAGAAAGCAATCTGGTTTCTCTGCCTCATTAAACACAACCTAGGACAGAGCTCACTGCTTATAATTAGCAGTTGATGTGTGGTGGAAGATGGGGAAAGAGAAGTTAGCTGGGCAACAGAAGCTGGTTCCTGTGTTTCTACTTAGCTATTCAACCAGACTGCTAGGTGTCCCTTAGCCAAGTTGATCTGCTCTTTAGGCAGCTTAGCTTCAAGCTGGGCTCAGTGGTGGCACCATCCCTCCTCAGGCAAGAATAGTGCTGTGCTAGCAACCTCCCACCCCTAAAGATGTCTACTCTGGAGTAGAGACCAAGGCCACACGGGGCTGAGCCACTTACTAACCAGGACCTTGGGAGGCATGTGAGCTCAGAGCATTGGCCCTGCCTCTTCTCAGCCCCCTGTCCTGCAGCTGATTAGAGATTTAAAATGGTCCAGAAATGCAGCTCAATGAGAAGCTGTCGCAGTAGCAGCTAATAAAGCAAAAAGCCACCAGCCTTCTCATAGAGGAGGATGAGCTTGGGACTCGATAAGAATTAGCACCCCACAGAACTTTTTTCCCAGCCCAACACCTACTTCTTAACTTCAAATAAAGCTTTACTGGCTCCTTTCCTAGGGAAGTCCTGCTTTAAGAGAGATCCGCTTATAGAATTTGGAGCATTCAAAACCCCAAGAATTCACATAATGAGGGGAATTTCAGCTGTCACAGATAGCTTTACTAAAAGGTTTCTTTCCATAACAGTTCCCCCTACTGCATTAAAAAGCTGATTGGCTGTTGTTACCTAAGAGAGGCAGGGAAGCTAATGACAGGATCCCTCAGGCACTTTAAGATAAAAGAGACTAAATTAATTTTAATGTTAATGGAAATACATAATTAGAATGCTCCAAATCTGAATAATCTTGTCTTTCAGAAGCTCTGGCAAACAGGCAGCCAGTCCAGAACCTTGTTGCCTGGCCAGACCAGCCGGGCTCCAAGCGGGCATTCCCAGAATAGACAGGCAGAGCCAAACACTTCAAAGCAGCCCAGCCCACGCCTCTTCAAGGCCTTGTGCCCCACTTTGGTCCAGCTATCCCAGCCTTGACTAGGCTAAGCACACAGGGCTGAAAGGCCAGAGGACACCCCCAACTCTCCTCTGTCTTCTTAGGCAGGGGCCTTTGTAGCTCTCCTGGGCCAACCCTAGGAGTCTGAGCCACCCAGTGCAGGCAGAGAACCACTGGTGAGACTGAAGGAAATGATCACAAGATTGGGAAGTAGGATCTCTTGGCAGGAAGTAGGATCTCTTGGCGATAATAAAAAGCTGGGGTGTGCAAAGAGGTGAGTACAGCCTTAGCGGGAAGCCCTAGCAGTTGGACAGTTAAGGCTACAGCAGGACCCAAGAGGATAGGAGGACTCTCCAGACTCCTTCCCCACTGTTCAGCAATGTTGCTCAGGCAGGAAAGGAGATGGGGACATTGAACAAGAGTTCCAGCCCAGAACTGCGAGGGTTAGGTCATGGTGCCCCAGCCCCGGGGTAGCCCTGAGGAAAGCCAGGCATGCAGACAAGGGTGGCATGGCAGTCGGCACACACAGAGGACAGGACCGAGCACAGGCATGTGGCCTTGTTAGCCTGGCACCATATGTACCCAGCTGTCTTCATCAAACCCCCTGTGGGGCCAGAGGGGTCATGGTCTTTGTTTAGTATCTAGTAGACTAATCTACACCACTGGCAGACACAGCAGCACTCCAGGTTGAAGGGCTCACCTTCAGAGGTGAGCACACAGGACTCTCCTGGTCAGTGCACTGAGTGGGACTCCTACCGGCCTAGAGTTGATCTGCTTTGCTAGCATGGGGAGGGTGCTCTTCCTCCACTGCCTGCTTTTACCCATGGAGAAAAGCCAGAAGGTAGGGATAGGGAGAGGGTTCCAGAAATTTCAGGTCTTTTCTTGTAATAGGCCTATGACTTTGGGGCTTAGTTTCCTCACCGTTAATAGACCTGCTACGAGGAAAAGACCTGAAACTTTTGGAACAGTCCATTTCAGAGCCCGTTCAAACTGAGGTAGACTTCACAGCTCATACTCTTTATGCTAAATGCTTCTTTCTCCTTGGAATTTATCAAGGGACTCATAAGTCACAGACTGCTTTGTTCTCTCCAGAAGGGGCAGACATTCTCAAGACTTGAGAAAACAAAGCAATTCACAGGATTCTTTCCTTGTGGGTATCACATAGAAAAAGTGGTACAGGGTCAGCCAGGAAATGCTTTTCCCAAGTGCCAGACCATCCCTCAACCCTAAGGCCCTGCCCAGTATTCAGCTTTATTCTCTTTTAGGGAACATTATTCCTGCAGCACACTCCAGCCCACACCTGTCCATCTGACTGAGCACTTCTCAGGTGTACAGAGTCTCCCAAGGTTTGCCTGAACCACACATATCTAGCCTAACTCCCTGTCTTTTCTCCTCACCGCTTCGCCAATCCAGACATGGAATTCAAGAACCAAGGACTTTGAGGATTTGGATCCATCTTGTTAAGCAGAACGTGAGGGCCATGAAGGCTGAGACCCATCAAAGGCAATAGGGGGAGGCAGCCCTCACCCTCTGCCCATCACACTGCCATCAGTACACCTTCTAGATTCCTCATCTGCTAGGGCTCTGGGAAGGAGTCTCAAATCATTCTACAAACCAGCTCTTACTCAAAGATTAATGCATCCTCTGGACAGGGGTAGGCCTGCAAGCTTGTTAAACCCCTCTGCCTCCTGGGTACACTCCCCACCAGGCTGCATGCCAAGGAACTCTGTCCCAAGACACCATCTTAGACACCAGCTCATGGGCCGGAACCCCACTCTCCAGGCTTATTAAGAAGGTAAGGCTAACCACTTCCACCATTAGAGGCTTTGGAGCTCCTCACCTGGGTTTGGGGACCTCCAGGGGACTGCTACCCATCCTGAAAAAGTCAGAATGGTTTGAGGATGAGGAGCTGGAAGACTTGGCTTCCCCCAGCCCCTGGTGGGAAGGCAGGCGGTCCTCCGAGAGCTGTGGCCGATTCCAGAGCACACTCTGTGGAGAGGATGAGTGGCTCTTCCTCCTGCAGTAGAAAGAGTAGGGCTGTTAGCCAAGGCGCAACCCCAGGCAAGCCCTCTGCCCACTTTTACCAAATGTCAGGGCCCAGTCCTTACCTCCACTGGGAAAATGCCATATGGAGATGGGTACACATTAGCATTCCCTCAGGCTCAGCTATGAGCAGCAAGGATTGGGTCTTCATAAGAGGGAATGTTACATCCAAATAAAACACTATACTACTGGCCTCGGAGAACACACTAGATTCCTAACAGCTCAGTAACTGCCTCTCCTTGTAATACAAAAGTTTGAATCATCTGTCTAGAGACAGAGTCATCAGATTCTCAGAAGACTTCACCCTCAAACAAGTTCCCAATTCATAATCATCATATTGAACTCACTGTTTTCTTCTTTTTTCTAACTAGCCCCACACCCCCAAGCAAATGATACAAGGGAGCTCCCCCAGGGAATCTCTTTTAACACCAGCTTCCTCTCACCCCACCCTGTCTGCCCAACCTTGAGGCTTCTTTCTTAATCCCACAGGGAGCCCCAGCCCTTTATGTTCCCAGGCCACCACAGACAGTGCCCCTCACCAACCAGATGGCTGGCCTCTGAGGTCTAGGAGAGACAGCAGGGCATGGAGCTGTGCTCTCAGTCCTACTGTCAGGGGCTCCCTTTGTACTTGGGGCTCCCTGGAGCTCGTGGCCCTGGGCCACAGCTGTGAGCAAGCTTAGTTCCAGCCTGGCCCCTCACCAAGATGCCTGAGTCTGTGCTCCTGCAGGGAGCAGCTCCACAGCCTCATAGGTGAAACTCCCGGCAGCTCCTGGGGAGCTCTCCATGACCAGAGAGAAGTCACTGCCAAGGCTGGTAGTGCTGCCACGGTCCTTTCGTCCTGAAAGAAGCAAGTGTCATCAGTCATCACATTATCTTCTCATTATCTTCTCAAACTACTGGTCCCCTAGCTCTTCCACACCATACAGCTGGAAAGAGAAGTTTCTAGAACGAACAGTTCCTGCATGGTCTATACTCAGAAAGATGCACATACGCAAGGAAATCTGTTGGGGCCTAAAACTCACTCAGCATACAGATATCTTCCAGAGTGAAGCCTGCATCACGGGCTGGCAAACTCTTCCTCCTGTAAACAGAAACCAGAATACTGAATTACATTCTGGGCTGGGGTCTTCTTTGTCGTCTCCATGCCCAGCATGCTGCATGCCTGGGAAAGAAGCTCCAACTCACTGGCAAATCAAGTCCTACCTAAAGTCCTGCAAAATGTCAGGCCACTACTGAAAGGCCAGCAAAGCCTGACTCCTTCCTTTCACCTTGGCCCCTCGGCATTCAATCTGACCCAACACACCTAGGAGCTTGGATTTGGAAGGCAAGTCAATTCAAAGACACCAACTCTCAGAAAGTTTGTAAGGGAACTTCCAGATAAGACTCCTGTGTTTCCCAGGCTGGAGGCAAACTCTGTTCCATGGTGGTGGGCTGCAAAGAGATGCAGACACACCTCTGCAGGACCAGCAGGAGGACAGCCAGACGAATCTGCTGTCTCAGCCAGAGCTGGGGTGCTGGGAGTCCTCCTATCCCTAGGCTGGCTTTTCACTGCAGCAATGTGCCCTGCTCTCCTAGTCACCAGAGACCACTCCTTTGTCCCAAAGCCTTTCTGTTCACATGAGTGCAGGCTGACCCCAGCCCTGCCTCACAGGCAGAAGAGCCTCTTTCCCCACTGGCTGTCACCAGGAATCCCTACCCTCAGAGGGAAGGCAGGGATGAGACGCTAACTTGCCAAGCATGCGGGGAAGCCAGGCAGGGAATCAGACGGTGAGTGAGACCCTGCCTACTCTTCCCATAGTGGCCCTTCCCAGAGTACCCTGCCCAGTGGGAGAGAACAGGTGTCTCCTCACCTCTGTGTCTTCAAAGCAGAGAACTCCTCAGAGATGATATGCTTCAAAAAATTGAAGCAGAAGAAGAAAATCTGAAGAAACCAAAAAGCAGCACACATGAGAAGACAGCTTTCTCCAAGGAGAGAAATCTAGGTGACTCAGCTCCCAGGAGAGGGGAGCCAGCCACCTGGTCAGCCCCTGATGGACAACAGCCTGCCTCAGGGACCCTGATGGATGTTCTGCTCTATAAATGGTATAAATGGGTGGGAGAGTGTTTGGCAGGCAGGGTAATGTGCCTGGGTTAGGGCAAGGAGGGAAGGAAAAATATACAAGGGTAAGCCAGTGAGTTTTCAAACATCTTCAAATTCAACATGCATGTTCTCAAGCCACTGAAAAGGATAAAGAGAAGGCAGCTTTCCCCGCTCAGCCTTTCCTAAGAATCCCAAGGAGAGAGGTTAACTGGGAAGAACAGCTGGGAGAGAGATTATTTGGGGGTGAGGAGATTAATGGGCACTGAACATGATGGAAAGGAAAGGGATCAGATTTTGTAAGAGGAACACCCAGAAATAGTAGTTCAGAAGAACCAGGGGTGAGGGGCAGCCAAGGTCTGGCTCAGAGTCTGAGATGGGCAAGCGCAAGAGGCGGCTCCTGACCTCTAGCTGCAGTCCCACCACCTCTCTCCTCCCTTCCAGCCAGTGCCCTATCAAATGGGCCCCCACGAAGTGCACACAAAGCAGTCTCTACAGTTTTTAAACAAACTTCCCAGTGATTCTGAAAGGTGTGGTCCATCAAACCCTCACTTGGATAAACACAAACATGGTATCGCAGAGCCCCATATGATTTCCTCAAACAAACACCGACCCCCCACCCCCACCATCAAAAGGGAGGGAGGGTACCCCAGGTTAGGTCAGTATAAAAATGTTGGGTTACATAAAATTAAATAGGTGTCTTCACCACAGACTCTTTAATCTTTAATATGCTAGCGTGCTGTGAACCTCAAGGGCTGGGGAAGAAGACAGAGTGCCGTTTAACTGTTTTGTTTGTTTATTTTAAAGCATCAGCATCTAGTGTCTGGTAGAGGTAAGAGAAAAGCCCACACCCTGAAAACCAACCCTTCCAGCTGAGGAGACCCTCCTGTTGATGCTGAGAGGTGGCCAGGGTCTGAATCCAGAGCCCAATGGGCTTGGCCTCATCCTCTGTCCAGTTTCTGAAGGCAGAATCTGGCTGGCTCTGAGAGTCGGGGAGATGGTATGGAGGGCAGAATGTTCTGGAGTGCCAGTCAGTCTCCAAATGAGAGGCTGCAAAGGGGCTTTATGTGCTGTTTTCAATGCCAAAGTCACTGCCTCTGACAGAGTTCATGGAGGCCTCTGAGGAACAGGCTTATGAGCTCTGCAGCCCTGGCAGATGTGATAAGCACTCAGAAGAAGAGATTTAGAAGGGGAGAGGAGCTGCTGAGAGGGAGGAACAAAAGGAGGAGGCACAAGATAAGATGCTTGGAAAGAAGGCAGCCTTAGTAGTGTGAGAAAGATGCTTCAGGAAAACAGGGCGGGGGGTGGGGATGGACAGGGGGCAGAAGAGAAAGCGCTAATGCTATGTGACAGCTCCCACTCTGGGCACCTAGACTCATTCTTCTTTGTGAGGAAGCATGATCAACACCAGGAGACTCAAGGTGAATCACATTACTCAAGGTCACCAAGTAATAGGTGGGACAAGCAGGGTTCAAACTCAGGTCTGAGTCCAGATCTGCATGCAAGGAAAACAGGCTAAAAAATAAGCATACCAAAGAGGCAAAGACTGCAAAAAGCAGAAAAGGATGGGGTATAGAGAAGGCAGAGAGAGGAAGAGGGGACAGTGCCCAAAGAGTAAGGAGATCCTGGAGGCTGGCTGGCTGTGCCTGGTCTGGGTCTGTGACTGGTGTGGATCTGCTCCCTGGGCCGACGGGGAGCAGCTGGGCAGGACCCTGCTTGCTTGGCTAGCCCTGGGGCTTAAAAGTTGCTGAATGGTGTGAATAGGAAAGAGAGACTGGGAAGAGCCTCTGGGCTGTAACTGTAGGGCTGAGGAGCCCAGGAAAGGCTTGTAATTTCATTCCATAACTGAGTGCAGAAAACAAGATCATCCATATGAGAAAGATGGCAGCAAAACCAAGGAGAAGAGGACTGACAGCTGGAGGTCAAGGCAGCCATGTGGGAAAGCGTTATTCTCTACTGCACAGGAGAGGAACAGAGGCTCAGAAAGGGGGCTATTGTGCTGATGCTTTTGTGGCCATGCTGCCTGATCCCTGCACGCACTAGGCAAGGAACTGCCCACTATGTGTGGACGCCAAGCAGGATGTCATGCTGTTGCTCTCAGAGCCTCAGCATTTGCTCATGGTACCCACCTCCTCTCCTTTGCTGAGCCGATCTACCAACATGTGCCTGCAACAAGAATGCAAGGAGGTCAAAGCGAACAGCGCACCAGACAGGAGGGCAAAAGGGGACAAAAGGGAGTTACGGGGACAGACCATGGCTTTGGCACCACAATCTCAGATGGGGCCTGATAGGCACCTTCTGTCTTTCCCAAGGAGGTAGAATTGTCTTTACCTCTAACCCTGTCACAGGAGCCACCACACCCACATACACACAGAAACACTGTTCCCAAGGCATTGTGCCCACCCAACAACCTAACATTCCCCGAAGGCTTACCCAAAGAGGAACCAGTCATAGGCCACGGTTAGGTAGAGGATCTCAGCAGGCTTCAGGGATGTGTGGATAAGTCCATCCTGGAAGAGACCAGAGAGACATGCTAAGATTAGAAAAATGACTCCCCATGACAAAGCCCTCTTCTAGTCCCATGAGCTGAACTGCAACTACAGACCCAGTGACAACCGAGCTGCCCAACAGTCCCCAAAATAGTGTTAAACCTAACACGTGCTCTGAACACCTGGGGTTCCTCACTCCAAATCTCTTAACTTCTGGAGATAGTCCTACTGCTCCCAGAGTAGATCTTGGTAGATCCTTGACCCCACGGCCCAGCCCATCCATACTCACAGCCCACAAGGAAAGGCGTAGGAGAGAGATGAAGAGGGGGGTCCGATCCCAGCCTGAGATACAGTGTACCAGCAGCCCGCTGTCATCTATTCAGGAGCCACACAACAGGAAACCCAGAGGAAAAGCAAATATGGATGCATGAAAAGAGGGCATGCCACCACCCTGGTCTGGTATCAGAGAGCCATACCACCCTCAGTCTCCCTCCTCCTGGTGGGCCTCCCCACGAGTCTTCTACCACCTACTCCCAGAAAGGGGTAGGTAGAAGGCACTTGTCTCTGTGCACACCATTTCTTCTTTCTGGCTACTTTCTAGAAAAGCAGTACTGTTTGGATAGTATTGCCCAAGTCATTTAGGTGGGGCTGACATGTACATCCCTACCCAGCATTTCTCAGGGGTCCCTACAGATATTTTGGAGGAAGACAATTCTTCAGTGTGCAGGGCTGTCCCAGGAACTGCAGGACATTTGGGACTCTTGGCTAACATGAACCAAATGTTAGCAGACTTCCTCCAGTTCCTACAACACCCATTTTTCCAGAAGCCCCCTTCCTCTAGTTCCTACAACACCCTGTTCCCCAGAAGCAGTACCACCCCAGGTAGAGAACCACTGCCTAACCCCAGAGGTAGGCATGTGCCCCTTTTTGTACTTGGTCACAGCGACAGCTTCAAGGATGGGCACTTGACCTTATCTGGGTCAATGAGCATGAGCTCTGGGAGAGGCTCTATCTCTCTTCTGGGGGAGGTCAGATGGCAGGAAACAAATCAAGAATGGTTACAAAGCTAATGAGACAGTGGGTATGAGAAACAAGAAGATTCTTTGTGAAATTTCTTCAGCACCTGGCTCTGCTTTGGGGCTTTCTTGGTTATGTAAGCTTAATACATTTCCACTTCTTTAAGCAAGAGCAACCCCACAGAAGTCTTGACTGGTATCGATGAGTTAGTCAGTCCACCCTAGAGACCCTGAGCATGATGGACCCATCCAATCAAAACACCCAAAACAGCTGGGCCAGAGATCAGGCCCTCTAGGGACTTTTGTATATGCCCATTAAGAAACCAGAACTGATTTTTCTCTCATCTTCCTGAATTAGAAGAGGTAATTCTGGCCCCACACACAACACTGATGATCAAAGGTCAGCTGACCTAGTGTAGAAACACCATGCATAGTTCAGATGGTAATGAGCTCACAATTTTGTTTTATTAGGTTTTGAGGACGTGGAATAAAGCTGCCAATGGACAAGGGAATCCTTAAATCCTTCTCCCATAAAGCAAAAGGTAGGTGTGTGACCCCCAAAAAACATATTCACGGTATCACGACATGGGAATACCCAGAAGATCCAATACTTGAGGCCTCAGGCACAGGCAGACTCACCATCGCTGTTAATTATGGAAAGCAGCAGTTTCAGGTAGTTTTGTGTTTGTTGCACCAGGTCCCAACTCTGTTAAAGAACAATAAAAGAGGTCTTGGAATCAATATGTAACTCAGACTGAGAACTTAAGGTATTTAAAAAATAAAATCCAAGGGTTATTCTTGGGCAACAAGTACCCCAGCATCTTGGTCACAAGTCATAGACCCCAAATCCCAGATAATCTGAGATTTCACTCCCACTCCAAGAGCTCCTCCCTCCTCTCTCTGCACCCTCACCCTGTGGACCACCCTTACCCTGCATTCTAACATGATGTGATGGTGGAGTAGGAAGCCATGCAGGGGCCTGGGCAACTCAGAGCCCCACACCCAGCAGCAGTAGACACACATTAGCCTCATCTAAGCCCTGGGCTCCCAGCAGGCTGTCTAGGGAGTTGATAGAGGCAAACAGAGAGTCCTGAGCCCGTGACCACTGGTGCCAAATGGAAAGAGCCATTCTTTTACCTGCTATCACATCACAGAAAATATCAACCTTCAACCTCCTCATCAACCATGTTTCATTCACTTTTTACTGCTATTTACTACATACTCCTTTCTTTTTTTTTTTTTTTTTTTACAGATTTATTTATTTTAGACAGAGATAGAGAGAAGAGCATGAGTGGGAGGGGGAGAGGAAGAGAGAATCCCAAGCATGGAGCCCCATGCAGGCCTTGATCTCATGACCAAGATTACAAACTGAGCTGAAACCAAGAATAGGACCCTCAACCAACTGCACCACCCAGGCGCCCCGTTGTACTTGTCTTTTAATGAACAGTAATTGCAATCTGATTGGCAGACAAAATCTTTTAAAACAGGAGGCCCATGAGTTGTGGGGGCGGAGAATGAAAAATAAGAAAAACTGCAAAAAACATATAGTATAGTAGTTTGTACTAGCCCAAACAAAAAGTCTAAACCAGATGCTCTGAAAAAGTCTACTGGAATTTGGAATTCCATGGAAGGGCCTGACCCAGTTCTGAGGCTCCTTTACCCCCATCTGGGGACAGCCTCCCAACATAACTGCTTATAAGTGTCCTGGGGCTATGTGGAGACGCTAGCTCGTGCCAGTGAGAGAGCATTTCCTGGGGGAAGGTGAACACGGCACCTGTAATTGGAATGGTTTTCCCAGGAATTTAAAACAGGCTCATTTACCTGACCCTCCCACAGTCCCTGGAGAGTTATGACCTACTTTCAGCAGCTCTAGAGACGGCCGCTGCAGCACTGCACTAATAGAGTCATTACCCATAGTAGCACAGGGGTCTTGTCCCTCATCTGGCTCAACCTGTCGTACACACCATTGCCAACAAATTTCCTCTGAGCTGTGAATCTTGCAGGTGTGGAAAAGCAGGAGCAGACACTGGGGGGAGGCAAGAACTGTGCAGCAGCACAAAGCCCAGGGAGGTCAGGTAAGCCAGGGAAAGGCTGCAGCAGCCAGGAGAGGGCAGGAAGTGACCAATAGCTGTGGCCTGCAGAGCTCCAATAACCATGGTGGCTACTGGAAGGGGACATCAAGGACCAAGGAGAGGCAGCAGATACACTGTGCCCAGTGTTGGGGTAGGAACCGCAGGCTCCCAAAGTCATATAGCTAATCTGACCTGGGGCAGAATCCAGCCCTGCCAGACTGTGAGATTCACATTTATAGTCACATGCTATACTGAAGGGACTTCTCTGATAGCAGAGTATGAAACTAAAGTTTGAGGGGACTGCAGAAAGTAAGGAAGATCTGAGAAATGCACTAAAATCTAGACTCAGCACTAATTCTCTCCTCCTAAGTGCTCCACGAACAAGTCTCTGGGGACAGAACTCAGCACCACACCACTGCTTACGTGTCTATGCTTAGAGTACTCTTCCCTGTGGTTGGCAAACTCCTATTCATCCTTCAAACGCCCAGCCCTATTATCTTCCACTGAGAATTCAGAAGCCACTGGTCAATACCTTTACTACCCAGGTGATGGTTATGCTGTTGCCTTTTTTCCTAAACTGAGCCCAGTGAGGGCGGAGGCTGTTTCAGAATCTCTGCGTCTACAAGGCCTAGAGCTTCGGGACTAGAAGGCATGTGTAGGATGTTACTTCTCTGACTGTTCACGGCCAGGGGCCAGCTTGAGGAGAAGCAGACACTGGAATCGGGTCTTATGGCACCAAAAGAATGAGCAGATCTCTAAGAAATTCACGCCAGTTACATGGAGGGCAGCAACACATACAAGTACTGCCAGAAGTGTTCCTTCACTCGTGAACATCACTGAGGGCCTGCTCCTGAAAAACAGCGGTGTCCACGATAGCCCCAGCCTAAAATGGCCGTAGGAGAGGGAAGAAGTGAACTTCTGCAGGTGTGCTGACTAAAAGGAGACCTGTGGGATCCTGTAGGATCATGTAACCAGCAAGCTGAGCCTATTATGAACCACAGGGACCAGTAGGGGAGCTTCCTGAAGGTAGTGGCATCCATATAAGAGGGGAGGGAAAGGAGAAAAGCTTTTACTGGCAGAGAGATCAAGCAGCACATGCAAACCTGGAGGGCATTCTTCCCTAAGGGGCTGAAAGGAGGTCAGTGTGGCCGGAGAAGAGGGAAAAGACGGCTAGTCACAAGCACAAGGCTGGACTGTGTGGAGCTGAGTGGCTCACTAAGGGTCACTTGGCTATACTCTGAGGAAAACAGGAAAGTCAGTCAGTGCAGTCTCAGGAAGGGGTGACAGTGATGATCTTGTTCCATCACTTGAGTATTCCTATCTGCCAGGGCCTGTTCAAATGCTTTACGTCCACAGTTTCCAGCTCCCCCTCAATGTGGCGCCCGTTCAGACATGAGATGCACCCAGATGACAGGAGCCCTGATTGGCTGGTGGTACAGGAAATGAAGGCAAGAAGATGTGAAGAGTTTCACCAAGGGCAGAGATTTAGAGAACTGATGGGACCTAGCAATGGATATGGGAGGAGAAAAACTCAAGTTTTGACTTTGAGCATCCAGGTAAAAGGTTGAGGGCCTGTGATGCTGTCAGATGTGGCCAATTCCATTTCAGACAGCTTGAGTTTAAAGTGGATGAATGAAGGGACACTGGTAAGAGGTGATGTAGATGTGGATCCCCAAGAAAGGCTTGGCCCAGAATCCTGGGTCAGGTGATAGCAATGGGCTGACGGAGTGGACAGTAGATGAGGTCACCTGGGGGAGATAAGGAGGAGTAACAGGGAGTCCTGGACACTCACGCTGAAGGGGCTGACAAGGCAGAGCAACACATACCTGGCTGAGGAAGAGGATGGTAGGAGGCCCAGTGAGACCATGTGGCTGAGCTATGCCCTGCCTTCCTACTTTTGTGCCTAGAATTTTATTAGTGTTCATGCCCTTGAGTTAACAGGCTAGCAGCCCACTTCTGAATTATCATCATTAAAATTGATCTGGCATTTCAGTTAAGATTCACTTTCATAGAAGGACCATACTTGAACCTTGGCACAACTCTGAAATGGGTGTTGTCAACTCTACTTTTAGAGGAAAGTGAGACGACTTGCTCAAAACCACAAAGCCTGGAGAGAAGGGCCAAGCAAGCTCAGGCCTAGATCCAGGTCCTTGAGATACTAAGCAGAACTACTCCTCATATGCAAAGGACTCCTTCCTAAAGAGACAGACATCCTAAGCAGTGTCAATACATTAAACCCCTATTCGCACCTTTAGTGAAGTAGTTCATCAAGCCCAGTTTATGCATCAGAAGAATACTGCCAGAGGGGCTCCTGGGTGGCTTGGCCGGAATGAGCATCCAACTCTTTGTTTCAGCTCAGGTCATGATCTCAGGGTCATGAGCTTGAATGCTGTGTCATGGTCTGTGCTCAGTGGGGAGTGCCTGAGATTGTCTCTCCTCTCCCTCTTCCTCCGTCCCCCTGTCCCCAGTGTGCACATGCACATGCTTGCGCACTCTCTAAAATAAATCAATCTTAAAAAATACGGGGCGCCTGGGTGGCTTAGTCGTTAACCATCTCCCTTCGGCTCAGGTCACGATCCCAGGGTCCTGGAATGGAGCCCCACATTGGGCTCCCTGCTCGGCGGGGGTGGGTGGGTGGGGTGTTGTCTACTTCTCCCTCTCCCACTCCCCCTGTTTGTATTCCCTCTCTCACTGTGTCAATGTCAAATAAATAAATAAAATCTTAAAAACAAAACAAAACAAAAAAACCAGAATGGTGCCAGAAAGAAGAGTAAGGGTGGCCAGGGGTCGGGCCCACTTGACACCTCTGCATACAACAAATTAAGAAGGAAATCTGCCAGTTCCTTTGGCCACTCAATCTGTCTACTACCTAGGACTTGAGACCAGGGGATAGGGTCCCCTAAACCATTTCTTCTCTAGGCTTCCGGGGCACAACAAAAAACTGGCTTGCTCTTCTTCCTAAGTTCCCTCTTGCAGAAGTACCTGCATAGAGAACATCCGATACCACTCTAACTCATTCGAATAGTTATGCAGTTATCAACTTTGTAATCAAGGGCTGGTGTAAAAGATAAGCACAGCCTCTACCTTTACAGACCACTTACAGACCAGACCAGCTGCCTAATTGGTGTTCCTGGCCTCTCTGCCAGAGGGAGACCTCAAGGCTAGATGGGAACTGCCCAGACCCAGGGGCAAAAAAAGGGAGGGAAACAGATTTGTTCCTAAGTAGGCGCTGGCTTGGCCTGTCTGGCTTTAGGCTCCGCACCAGTTTCTATGCTGAGGATGCCCAACCCATGGTTCCCCATCCTCTGGGAGCTCAGTCTACCAGAGATGGAAAAGCAGATCTCTACATCAGTGATTACAAATCAGTGGAAAATTCCATGACAGATATGCCCAGGGTCAATGGAAATGCAGATATAGGCATCCAACCCTCTGGAGAGAGGGGAAGGGAGGTACACTGGAGAAGTCTACCTGGAGTGTACATTGGAGCTGAATCCTAAAGGCAGTGTGGCAGCCAGATAAGATGAGGTGAGACGTGGCAGTCAGGCAGAAGGAATAGACATGGAGAAGGCAGTGGGGAGAGCAAGGCTACTAGTTCTGACTGAGGCAAGTGACAAGGAAACTGCTGATGGCCTTTAGGTTTCTACACTGGGCTAAACATGCTTAAGACTGGGGCTCCTTCCATGGGGAGAGGGGAGAGGAGCACAATAGAAATAATTTTAAAGTTTCTATAATCAAACGAGGTCAGACAGCTCTGCACTTCCTCTGGCAGAACATGCATTTAAAAGGAAAAATGAAAAAAGTCACTAAAGCCCAGAGCTGGAAAAACAGACTCCATGAGGTCCTCTGGAAACAGAAGCTGCTGGTAGACGTAAACCTTTGAGTGAGTCATGATCAGAAAGCTTTGATTTTCTGGGCCAAGAGCAAATCGGGAGAGAGCTAAATGGATAAGCAGCTCCTTCTTTCCTAGGCTGTGTGGGAGAGGTCAGAGGGCACCAGCTGGACCTTCTGGTATCTGCATGAAGGACTTCTGGGGCAGGCATCAGGGATCCCCTCCATCCCCCTCCCTTATCCTGCCCTGCTCCAGTCAGGCCCCTCACCTGATATTGGCTCCAGTCAATGTTCAGAGAGGAAGTCAGGAAATCAGGGATGCTCAGTGGGGCATCGACATAGTCCTGGGGGTATAAAGACACTTGTGAGATGCAAGAGGCGAGCAGGAGAAGCCATGGTGACAGGCAGGTCATAACCCTGAAGCTGTGGCCACCAAAGGCAGGCACAACATCCCTCCACAGTGCTTGCCTTCTCTGGGCCAGAAACATATGCTGCCCTCGAAGGGACAGTTTTAAAATCAAAGGGACTAGACACTGCTTCCAAGTGGAGTTTTCCAGTGGGCCATTCTAGTGTTTGCTGCCAAAACAGACATGATGAATCTACAGTCAGCATCCAGCAGGCTCCCGTGGCCGGCTTCTGCCGACTGGGAAAGGAACAGAATGCTGGTCCCACTTTTTACGCAGATGGTAGAGCAGAGAGGAAGGATATTTCCTATCCTGTCCCTGAAAAAAAAAAACCTTTGAAGAAAGGGATAAATTAAAAGGGGAGAGGAAAGCATATATGAGAACTTCAACATGTACACACAAAGACAAGAGGGAGGGAAAATAATGATACTCATCCATGGCAGAGAAGAGAAAGGAAAAGGTAGTTGTTTTCCCCAAAAAGACTGCAACCTGTTCTCCATGCCCTCCCTTTGCAAAGAAATGTTAAGATGATTGTTGATGATTGTTACTGCTCATACCTGCTTCCAGTTAAAAATGAGCCCTTCAGCCATGTAATCCCGATCCTTATATTCCTTGAAAAATTCACAGCCTGGAAAAGAAGGGCAGAGTTAAGACATCACCTTTGCTAGCCCAGTTTCCTGAGATGCTAAAGGACCAAAGCAGCTACCAAGTCATAAGCTTTTCCATACTGGTGGGCCCCATATGTGACCACAGCTGACACGGCTATGGACCGGCATGGACAGGGAAGAGCTAGTGCTCCTTAGGTTTCCAGTTACAAGCCTTCCTGATAAGGTACTGTCAGCCTGCAGACCTCTTTGTATCTTTCTCCATCTGGGCTCAGTGGATACTGGTCACTTCTCCCTGATTTCAGGTCCTTTGTCCTACTTGTCCCTGAAGTGCCAACGGCCAGTAAACAAAGCGTGGTTTACGATCTGAGTGTCAACAGTACTTTTCTCAGCCACCTCCCTAGTAACTGAGGATCATTCTCCCTCCTACCACCAACCTCACAGGCCTCTGGTGACATAGTGGAAAAGACCACAGACAGTGCCTGAAATGTGACAGGTGCTCAAGAGACATATCCATCGCCAAAAGACCTCGCTGAGAGGTGCTTTCCTGTCTCATTCTCTAGGAAAACTGTAAGAAACTCTGCCAGAGTAGGCCCTCAGGAATACAGAGAGGAACTGTGGAGAGAAAGGGTTTCAGCAACATTCTCGGCTTCAAATCTCAGCCTTTCACTTAGCTCTGTGACTGCAAGCAGGTGGTGTAACTTCCCTAGGCCTTGATTTTCTCATTTATGAAATGGTTAAAAACGAAACAATAACATATAAAACACTAGCAAGCACAGGTACAGATGTCTTTCAAATGATAGCCATTAGTGTTATAAATAATGGTGGTTGATTATACCATGCTGCTGCTGCTGCTGCTGCTGCTGCTGCTGCTGCAGGAAGGGCCCACACGGCCAGCCCTGCTGCTTATGGTCAACTGCTTGCCTCACAGACAATGAGGCTCACTCATCCACCATAGCACGGGGAGCATCCTGGGGCTGCTATGACCTTAAGAGTGGGAGAAGGCACTTCAACGTAGCTTCTTGAAGTTATTCTCACTTCCTCAACCAGAACCAATACAAACTTTGGAGGCCACATGCCTTTGGCCACAGGTCCAAGTGTAGTGAGGTCCCCACCCAATGGCAATAAAGAGCTACTGGAATTCTGGGGAGGGGGCCACAGGCCAAAGAAATTCACATGAAACTTCCCCAGCTACTCTTGGGCCAACCTCCCCTCCTGTGTGAGGCCACCCCAGGGAAGATAGGAAAGGTTCCTTTGGAGAAGGAGGTCTGGAAATGCAGCCCATGTCCTATATCCTGGGCTTCCATTCCACACACATTTCTGCACTCTAATCCCTCAAGGCCTCACTGCTGACTGAGAAGTCAGGAAACCATCCTCAGCTCTAACACTCCAGTCTATTCTAGGGTGCCCTCCTGGCAGAAAGAAGAAATACAAATATCAGACAGAGGCCCTGGGCTTATGAGCCCAGCTTTAGAAAAGCCACCAATTATTGATCAGAGCTCCTTTGAAGGACTGTTTTTTTCCCCAAACTCGACCTACTCAAATCAACACTGCAGGCTCAGGGCTGAGCTCCGGCCAGCCTGTGATGCAGAGGCAATTTCTTGGGAGAAATGGATACACTTAAAATAGATTCAGTACCCAGGGAAATGCCTGACATTCATTACCTGAACAGGCTCCTGAACCCACTGAGAGACAAGAGGGATAAGACCAAAAGCGGGGGTGGAAAGAGCCACTGGCTCAAGGAAAAAACCAATCAGACTTGTGCAGCTGAGTCTTCGGCTATTTTGGTATGTTGAAGGAAGTGCTCCCAGAACACTTCCCCGTGTCAAGGGCCAGTCCAAATCCAAGTTCATCTGACAGAGTTAGAACTGAGAGCATCAGAGCACCTGGCTGGCCTCACGGTCTTCAGAGGACTCAGCTGAGATGCCATGAACAGCTACAAAGCGTGGCTCATGACTGGGGTTTCGGTAATGCGAACTGTTTCTTTTCCTTGAGAAGAAGTAATCCAGACTTGTAAAGAAATTCAAGAACATAAGCATAGCAGGTAAAAAGTGCTTCCCCCATCCCCTTACCCGGATGTGTGATGGCATCTCCCCCACCTCTGGCTTTATGGTTTCTATTGACTTGGACCCTATTGATTTCCCTCCCACTAATACACACACACACAACTATCAGATGTAGTACATAGAAACCTTGGGAAGAACAGGGAAAAAAATTCACAGGTTGTAGCATCTTACCATTTTGGCTATTTCCTGCTGGCCCTTTTGTGAAAGCATTTTTTCCCTTACATTGTTGACACTGACATTGTACTATAAAATTCTGTGTCCTGCTTCACATCTTAAGCATCTTTCTATATCAAAAAGTCTAAGCATTTTTCTATGACTATGTAATCACCATTCTGACTAATGAGAATGCTTCTTCTCATGTTCTGCTAGTATGAACAGACATCATGATGAACATGTTCAGCCTCATATTGGCTGCCTTAAGGCCCGCTGCATCACGGGGTCAACGGGTGTTAAGATTTGGGGAGTCTTCTGGCAAGGTGCCACACTACAGCAGAAAGGATATGGTGCTACAGTTCTGGGGCAGTGGTATGCAAACTTCTAGCAAAACTATTTTTTCTAAACCAAGCTCTACTTAAAACGTAAATATAAACAAAGAAAGCGATGCGTGGTTCCTCACACAGCACTGACTCTTCTTGTTCAGCAGAGTACTTTGGCCTGCAGACCCCCAAAACATCTCCTGGGAGTTGGGAGCTGGGTCTGAAAATCTAACTGCTCCAGCACAGACACTCTGTGGGGAGGGGGGCGGGGGCCAGGGGCCGTGGGGGGGGCACTTTGTCACAGTGTGGCTCTGAGACTGTCAAGCCCACAGCAGCAGCAGCATGGTTTGCCTCTGCCCCAGCAGCTTTCAGGAAAGAGGAACTTCCCTGAACCTTTCCTCCCTGTGTACCCATCATTTAGCCTAGTGTTTACTGAGCATGTGTTAGGGATAAATTTGGGACTTTACCTTGAAATAAGCACCATTATCTTCATTTTTATGGAGGATGAAGCCACTGCGAGATGGGGCTGAGGTGCTTGTTCAAAGACACACAGAACTATAAGGCTGAGACTCTTGCCCTGCTCTATATGGCACTAACCACTAAGCTGGCAGAGAAGAGTGAAGAGAGATTCCAGGAGAGGCCACTACAGTAAGAGTGCTGGGCTATCAACGGTCATGGTTTGAATACCACCAGCTCACAATGGGGAGGATACCCTCTCCTGCCAGGCACTGAT
This sequence comes from Mustela lutreola, assembly GCF_030435805.1. Classification (NCBI taxonomy): domain Eukaryota; kingdom Metazoa; phylum Chordata; class Mammalia; order Carnivora; family Mustelidae; genus Mustela; species Mustela lutreola. The sequence continues at coordinate 51,839,783 of NC_081291.1, read as the reverse complement.
AACCCTGTAGTTCTAATGAGAAGACCCAGCTGTACAACAACCTGTTGTCACTGGCCAGCTTTTGCTATTAGCTCTATGGCGCTAGAGGTCCAGCATAGGATGGAAGTCAGATGCTGATGCTGAGAAGCAGAAAAGAGATGTCAAGGAGAGAGAGAACACTTCCTGCTGTTGACAAAGTCTTGTGCTGACATTAGGGCTCTTCTGGCCTCCCTTGCTGAACAAGGAGGTATTGTCAGAAAGCTTCAATGTTACCAACTGGACTAATGTACTATCCAGTACATTCAGTACTGCCCTGGCCACAGGTCTCACACATATCAGGGCACCAGAGACAAATGCAGCTAGCTCTGTGTACACCAAAGTGTTTACAACATGGTGAGGTCACCAATGGTGTACAACTGGGGACACGGCAATCATATTCTTCATCACCTAGGGCCTCACTTAGAGCAATTTCCATAAATAACTTGATCACCCCAAGACAGACATTCAAAGGTTCACAACCACAAAGGCCAGCGCAACATCATTAGTTGCTGACACAGAGTAGCCAGTAATGTTTAATGCTGAAATAGTATTTTATCTGCACAGAGTACTTTCACAAATATGATCCCATCTAAGCTTCACAACAAAACCTTGAGTTTAGGGGCGCCTGGGTGGCTCAGTGGGTTAAGCCGCTGCCTTCGGCTCGGGTCATGATCTCAGAGTCCTGGGATCGAGTCCCGCATCGGGCTCTCTGCTCAGCGGAGAACCTGCTTCCCTCTCTCTCTCTGGCTGCCTCTCCGTCTACTTGTGATTTCTCTCTGTCAAATTAATAAATAAAATCTTTAAAAAAAAAAAAAAAAAAAAAAAAAAAACCTTGAGTTTAAGCCCTTCCAAGTACCAAATGACACCTGAGAAAAGCTGAGGCTTGGAGAGGTGAAGTAACTTGCTCAGGGTTATAGCAGTAGTAGTACCTGAGCCAGGAGTTAATCCCTGGACCCCAAATAGAAAGTGCCTTCCAGGACAGTGTCCTACCCTAAGTGTGAAAGCTTAAAACTGAGAGCCATGGTGTCCTATGCTGATCAGTATAAGATCCTCTGGGGGGGTGGGGCACTGGGGGAGAGGGCAGATGGTGGCGCAGCATGGTGCCGGGGTCTCAGTCGGTTAAGTGTCTGACTCCCGGTTTCAGCTCGGGTCTGGATTTCAGGGTCATGAGATTGAGACCCATGTTGGGCTCAGTGCTCAGCAAGGAGTCTGCTTAGTTTCCCTCTCTCTCCCTCTCTCTCTCTCAAAGAAATAAAACTTTAAAACAAGACAACACAAAACATAAGATCCTCCAGGAAAGCTCTAGGATACCTATGTACCTAAGTAGAGATGGCCTCTTGAGAGCCCCCAGTCCTAGGAAACCTGTCACTAGACTAGACCCTGAAAAGAGCTCCCTACCTGGATACGGGATGGAGAGGAGAGTGAAGTCGGCATAGCGCTGGGCTTTGTCCACCTTCTCGGAGGAGGTTACACTACAAGACAGGACACAATGTGTTATGGCATCACAACACATATGCACCATTCCCCAATGAGTATTACAACAACGTAAAATGAACCTCTTGCTAAAGAAACTAGTCTTCAGAACTAGGAATGATTCCCTGTAGCAGTGCTAACTTTGAACAATTAAGAAATGTAACTTCTTGGGGGCGCCTGGGTGGCTCAGTAGGTTAAGCCTCTGCCTTCAGCTCAGGTCATGATCTCAGGGTCCTGGGATCAAGCCCCACATCGGGCTCTCTGCTCTACAGGGAGCCTGCTTTCTCCTCTCTCGCTGCCTGCCTTTCTGCCTACTTGTGATCTCTCTCTGTCAAGTGCGTAAATAAAATCTTAAAAAAAAAAAAAAAAGTAAAGAAAAGAAATGTAACTTCTCTGCCCCCTACTCTAACTCATCAAGCAAGAGAGGTTACCCTCCAATTCTGTGGCACCCACAACAACCTTCCCGCTGAGTCCCACAATTGAAGGCAGCACAACCACCCCAACCCAGAGGGTAGAATGACACGACAGCAAGTAACTGAGACACTGTCCAAAGGGGGCTTCAGGGGAACTGTCGCCTCTACTGTCTTCTCCAATATTCACTGAGGACACTCCTAAACAGGGTGGACAAATGGCATCTGAAAGGGAAAGACTTAGGACATTCTGATAGATGAAGGGAATATTCAGGTATCTACACAAAGCTGAGCTGTAAGGCCACAGTATGCCTTATTTTCTAAGACAACCTCAGCATAAATAACGCCAATATTATGAAAAAATAAAAAAATTGGGGGGGGGGGACTTCTACAATCTCATCCCCTCAACCCAGCTTCCATTATTTTCAATTTTTGCCTTATCAAATATCAAGATCTGGTCCATATGTAAAGTAAAAATTGGGTATATATATATACTGATTTCTGTTTTTGTTATTCTACTTGAAGCAGACTCTAATCTATCAGATGTGGTACAGAACCTGGAGCCAAGGGATGAATCTTCAAGAACATCTAAGAGGAGGAGGCAGCAGAGCACAGGTTAGAGACTCACGGCCCCTCAGTTACTTATCTCCATAACTTTGAGCAAGTTACTTAATTTCTCCGTGCTTTAGTTTCTCATTTGCAAGAGGGGCACAGTAGAACCTGCCTTGCAAGAATGTTTGAAGATACAGCTAGAAGATGTACAGAAAGCCCTCGGCACAAGGCCTGGCATGTGGCAAGCCCTTGGTAACTTTATATACCATCACTGACCTGAAGAGTGATGAACGTATCACCTCTGCCTATTTCAGGAGGTGGCCTGTACTTACTTCATGCCAAACTTCACCTTCTTGTTCTCCACCATCAGGTCACAGATGTATTTGACGGACAGGTACCGAAGCAGCTTGATGTCATAGCCTCTAACCTTATCAAAAAGATGTGTGTCGGAACTTCTGAAACAAAGAGCCGAAGGGAGAAGCTATACTGCACATTCATTCAGAGAAGTTTGAGGGGTAGGGAACGTGTTCAAGGAAGTACAGATGTCATTGGCAAGAACTTCTGTTTCCCTTCTCTGTAAGGTGGAGGGAGGGCCAAGACAGGACAGCTGGCTTCAGGGAAGGTGACTTTCTAGAGATTACCCTGCTCTCTGGGACATATTTCAAAGAGGAGCAATTTGCAGCCAGGAACTGGGAAAGAGCTTTTTGGCACTGCTTGACATTAAGCCCGAAGACTAGATAATCTGAGTTCTAAAAAGCAGCAAGCTGGTGGCTGATAGAGTCTCTGAGCTTCCATTAGAGTTTATCTTCCTCCACCCCACCCCCCTTTTTCCCATTTCTGACCACTTTTAGCCACATGATTTGCTCATAATGTAACAGAGTGAAATGCTTGTTTGGAGATGGATTTTTTAGAGCTGTTTTAGCAACTGATCATGAAATACTAGCAAGTGAATTCCCTCTACTTAGCAGGTCTAAGAAGCAAGGAGATAAAATTTTTCCAAATCCCCCCAGGCTGTCTTTTGATCAGTCATACAGATAAAGGCAAAAGCGGAACGAATACACAGTCACCATTAATTTTTCAATGCCCACTGCTTTGCTGTCCACAGCAGTCTCCTCACCAAGAACAGTGCATGCTATGGAACGTGGCCTGGCTGAGGCAGAGGTTGTCTGATCTCAGGGGAAGAGCCAAACATTCTTGAGCACAAGCCAGGGCTGCAGCTCTTGGAACAGACAGACAGAACTGGGCATAGTGAGATGCCTTTTCATGCACCAAACCATGATTTGGGGCAACTGATCTTACTAAGGCGCTTGTGAGCATTCCAGAGATGCCTGACACTAGTTAAAGACTTTCCACCATACAGACCATCCAAAGGAGCTTTTCCAAAATATCCTAGGGGGTCATTTTCTAAAAACGTTTGGAAAGGAGGTAGAAGAGTGTGAACCAACCCATTTCCTCCCTTTAAGAGGGCCTAAAATACTTCTCTGTATCAAGTTCTATTATGGAATCAAAGACAACTTGATGAATTGTGTAACATCTATAGTCTTTAGGCTATTCCATGGGGACTACAGCCCTTGCCTTGTACCGTGGTACCAGGTGTGCTGTATGATACCCAGCAGGCTGGCTGTCAGCATCCTGGTCACACCCTGTAACCAACAGGGCTTGAACACACAAACAGACAACAGACGTCTGAGCCTTGTCTCAGACCTGCTGACCCTGGGGCTGAGAGACTGCCCAGGAGGGAGAGAGATTGCTTAGCCAGCCATTAAAATCAGCTCTGGTGAGAAGTTATGGGATGGACCTTAATGACCCTATTTCCAGGACATGGAGTTAGCAGTGGAAGGAAAGGAGCCAAAGCACTCACCTGCACCACTGACGAACACAGTATGAAAATGCCCATCACTGGTCAGATATCCCACCCCCATACAAGCCCAGATCCATAACAATCTGGCACTGACCGAAGAGCGCAGTCCTCCTCGGTGATGTCCTCTGAATCTGCCCAGGCATCATCTGCACCCCCTGCCAGAGAAACCTGTCAGCACCAAGGCTGTTGCACAGGGCTCCACCCCCAGGGCTTCCTGACCAGGCTCCTCCCACCCCACTCTGACACCACCCCCAAGGACAGCCCTCCTCTCTTTGGCACCAGATGTCCTGTGTGCCTGGCAGTCTTCTTTACCCCAGCATCTCCTTGAGTGATGAAGAGAAGGTCCCGGTCTCCCCCCAGATTGCTCATACTCTCTACCTATGCCACTGTAGCGTGCGTGGCTATTCTCGGTATCTGGACTCTTGTTCTTAGTCAGAGGAGGTAGCTCAATATTCACCTGAGAAAATATAGTTGTAGCCAGTGCGTCCATACAGCTCCCCCCATCCAGCCAGGGTAGCCGACCTACAAATGTGCTGGGAGAGAAACAGCATTTTCAGATGCTTTTCTGGGTTTTTTTGTGTTCTTGTTTTTCCCAGCTTTATTGAGATATAACTGACATACAAATGTCTAAGTTTAAGGTTTACAAAATGCTGATTTGATACACTTATAAATTGTAAAATCATTACCACCATTGCGTTAGCTAACAGCTCTATCATGTCACACAATTATCATTTCTTTCATGTGGTAAAAACATTTAAGATCATCTCTCTTTGCAACTTTCAAGCACAGAATACAATATTAATACTATAATCACTCGGCTGTACAGGAGATCCTCAAGTTTGTACCCTCAGGCCAATGGCCAAGATGATTTTCTTAAGTGTGCACAGTTGAAGAAACGCCCAGGACTCTGCAGATTAATCTACACCCTGTCAAGGGAGCGTCTCTCCCAAACAAGAGGCACCAGAATGCTACTAAGAGTACCAGTCAGACTGAGGGGCTGTCCCATGTGTATGTGTGTAGGATTCGGTGTTACTATGTGTGTGTTCTGGGCATGGCACTGAGACATTTACACTACCTTCTCAGTGAATTCTCAGCGAGCCCATGAGGTAGATGTGGCAGGTGGCATGCACTGCTGCCACTTCACAGAAGGCACAGGGAGGTGACATGATATGTAAGGCCATACAAGGAGGGGTAAGCTGGGATTTGATCTAGACCCATCTACCTCCAAAGCCTGTGTTAATCATCATTTGGAACTGTTCAGCACTGGGATGAGCAACCTCGGAAACAGGAATCAATTAAGGGAGAAACCTTCGGGTTTGGTTTAGTTTTGTTTTGATTACATTACATTTCTCTCCTCAACAAGGAAATGCTGTAGTTTTAACTGAGCTTTTTTTTTTTTTTTTCACTCTTTGCCTCATTACTTAAAGATCACTTTGAGAGCTAGACTCCTAGAAACCAGGCAACTGGACTGAACTTCAAAATCTAATTTTAAGACTGTGTCTTTAGGGGTACCTGGGTGGCTCAGTTGGTTGAGCCGCTACCTTTGGCTCAGGTCACGATCTCGGGGTCTTGGGACTGAGCCCCGCATCGGGCTCTCTGCTCAGAGGAGAGCCTGCTTCCCCCCCACCCCCCACCTGCTTCTCTATTTGTGCTCTCTCTCTGTCAAGTAAATAAATAAATAATCTTTAAAAAAAAAAAAAAAAGAAAGGAAGAAAGAAAGAAAGAATGTATTTTTAAACTGTGATGAGATCCAGTAGGGTTGGGGGTATGGGAGGAGATAGGTGGTAATGGGTAGGCCAACTAACCCAGAGTCTAAAGGCTAAGGATGGCAGTGAGGTGGCTGTGAATTTATATTAAAGAGGAGGGCAGCTGCATGACAGAGAGGGGGGAAGTACATTTCTCAATGGGTCACACAGACCGGCAATGTAAAGCAGGTCCCCGAAAGAGTGCAAAATACTGCCTAAGGCCTTCTTTTTCTTCTCTATCTGTTAGATAATAAGAGAAACAAGGTTTTGTTGCTACAGGAAAGGGATGTGAGTGGGCATCACCAGGTCACCTTCTAGCTCTCTTGAAGTAATGACTGCCTGGGGTAGGGGTGGATAACAGAAAAGGAACCTCCATACAACCTAAGGCAGGGTGTGATATTTTTTCAGGGCTGGGGGCAAGAAGAGATTCGTGGGAAGGTTGTCCCAGCAGCCTGTGATGTAGGATGTGGGCTGGGATTCCTGCTGGCCTGAGAAGGATGCACTCTGGTGGGAGCTGCTTAATTTTTTCTGGGTCCAAAAGCATTTTGAAAATCTGATGAAAACGATCAACTATCTCCAGAAAAAAAATGTATGCACCACAGTTAACTTACATTTTAGAGGTTCCTGGACTCTCCCAAGTCCGTGTTAAGAGCTGCTCTAAGGGAACCATCCCAGGAATGGAGAGCAGGGAAGTAGAAAACTATAGCAGGGAAGTGTCAATCCCCAGGGTTAGACCTGAGAAACTCTCACGTTAAGAGGGAAGTCTGGGGACGCCTGGGTGGCTCAGTTGGTTAAGCAGCTGCCTTCAGCTCAGGTCGTGATCCCAGCGTCCTGGGATCGAGTCCCACATCGGGCTCCTTGCTTGGCGGGGAGCCTGCTTCTCCCTCTGCCTCTGCCTGCCACTCTGTCTGCCTGTGCTCACTCTCGCTCCTCTCTCTCTGACAAATAAATAAATAAAATCTTTAAAAAAAAAAAAAAAAAAAAAAAAAAAAAAAAAAAAGAGGGAAGTCTGATTTCTGACAGCAAGACAACAGAGGTGCAACAGCTTGTTTTGAGGTCCCCCAACCCCTGAAATAAATAATCAATTTTATTGGGACCAGACCAGTGGTCCGTGGGTCTTGAAGACTTCTATGCATTCGTCAATTTTCTTCTTCAGGTTCTTTTCAGCCGGTTTCCATAGCCTCAGGAGTGGCTTTTTCTTCGAGTAATGGATCTTGGCCTTTTCCTTCCTCTTGTCCTCTAGGGTGGCTGCTACTCTCCGGTACTTCCAACCAAGCAAACTTTACTGTAGGCTTCCAATACAACCTTGGGAGCAGGGAAAAACCACCACCTGCTTTTTCTTGTCATAAGGTGGCAGGATCCCTTGAGGCGGTTCAGAACAGCCTGGCCTTACTGGGTCTTGAAGGAGCAGGAGGCCTCGCACTGTCCACCAAAAGATGCGACAGGGCACTCAAAGTGGTAGGTGCCACAGAATGGGTTGACGTGCACCCACTTGAAGAGAAAAGTCCGGCTACTTCAACTTGTTTTCTGTAGAAACTGCCAGATACGTTGATGCCCTCACAGCACATGACTTCAAGTCTAGCCATACTTAGTTGGCCACGATGGCCACCCAGCAGCCCAGAAGGTAGCCTCTGCCACTGAACAAGGGACCTGCCCCTCCGCCATCTTCAGCATCCATGTGGGAAAGCTTGTTTGAGTTTGACTGGCGTGTGTTATCATGCCCACCCATCCCCATCATCTAAGTTGCTAACACCAAATCTCACTCTTTGCATTTATTTACTTATTTATTTATTTTGTTAAATCTTTTCAGAGCAGAGACACACACTATCTTTGGCTCCTGATTTTGTGACTGTTTCTTGAACTCCTTCCTAGGTTCAGATACTTCTTTCTGTCCCAGACCTCCCATATTCCTTAGATCCGTCCTGCCTTTTTGCTAAGTCAGGCAGCAAGACATGGGCCCAGAGGACTCATGAGACTGAAAAGGCAAGCTGGCTAATTCCCCAAGTAAGGCACTAGCCTCCTCTGAAGCAAGGTCCTCAGGCAGTACCTGGCAGAAGCTCTACTGTACTACAGACTTGAGACCTGCTCCTTAGCCTCATGGCTCTAAACCAGAGCCCCATCATTTCTTTCTTTAAGCTTAGCTCTTGACTGAGAAAGCAGGATGCACTGTGAATGCTCTCCATTTATCTAATTGTGAGTGGCCTCTACTTCTGCATGAGGACTACTGCTCTGTAGGATTTGCCTATCTAGTAACCAAGTTGGACACACCAATAAAAGTGGCAGACCTTTACTCTCCATCTCTTAAGGGAGTAAAAAAAGAAAGATGACCTGTCCCAATTTTAATCATCTGAAAGCTAAATACAAGGGGTAGAAAATGGCAGAGGAGAACACCTTACCCTTAAATGCTTGAACTGAGTTTTTAAAGAATTTTGATATTATATTTTATTTAACCCAATTATATCCCAAATATTATGCCAACATATAATCACTTTAAAAATCATTAATATTTAACTTTTTTTGTACTAAATCTTTAAAATTCTATCTGTATTTTACACTTTCAGCACATCACATCTCAACTAGAATGGTTTACTTTTAGCCTTTTTTTTTTACACTAATTAAAAAAGATTTTTAAGATTAAGTAATCTCTGTGCCCATGTGGGGCTCGAACTCATGACCCTGAAATCAAGAACCACATGTTATACTGACTGAGCCAGCCAGGTGCCCTTTTACTTTTAGCATTTAAAGGGGAAAAAAAGTAGCCCTCTGTTTAACAAAAAAAATTCCACATTGTTACAGCTATAATTTTTTTTTTTTTTTTTTTAAAGATTTTATTTATTTATTTGACAGAGAGAGATCACAAGCAGGCAGAGAGGCAGGCAGAGAGAGAGGAGGAAGCAGGCTCCCCGCTGAGCAGAGAGCCCGATGCGGGGCTCGATCCCAGGACCCCGGGATCACGACCCGAGCCGAAGGCAGCGGCTTAACCCACTGAGCCACCCAGGCGCCCCTGTTACAGCTATAATTAACTGCAATAACATCATTTAGTTCCTCAGTCGCACTAGCCATACTGAACTGAGTTTTGAAGGAAGCAAGCATTTCCTAACACACCTGCCTTCCCCAACCTAGCAGAGGTATTGCCTCTGAAGTATTGGTAATTCACACTGCTATCACCGCACTAGTTACCAAGTGCCTGCCGTGTGCCACACATCTAAGGATGAGATCCCCATTTCAAAACACAACACATTCTCCCACCTTTTCTAATCTCCCTCTCTGTTGCCTGTTCACTTGTCTGCCACTCACTGAGCTCAATGAGGACAAGGACCGCCTTATTCATCTCTGTCACCCCAGACACTCGCACAGGGCCCACTACTGCTTTATCCAAAAGCAGGAACTGAGTTTCCACTTCTAAGCCAGGTGGGTACTTTGCTAGGTGCTGGCAGGACAACAGTCAGACAAGGCCCCTGTCCTCAAAGGGATTAGGATTAGGGGAGAGAGGAAATGGCAGATATCAAACACACAATTAGAATGAAGCACATGGAGAGAAGTAAAAAGTGAGTGAACACCGATTGTGTCAGGGGAAGCCAAAAGGTATGAAATGGTATCATGCTGCCTAGACAAGAAGGTGTAAAAGGAGAAGAAAGCAGGATTAATGGGAAAGTCCTCATAAACACTTATGAATACCAAGGACTCCTCAGAATAATTCTAACTCACTGGTCTTCCTCGGACATCAAGTGGCTTAGGAATATTTTCTCACAGGCCTGCCTAGTCTGTAAGTGTACAATCTGCCATTTAGCAACCCCACTTGTTCAGCTCTTCAGTGTGGCCCTTCTCAAACACATTCAGGAAAGTCCCCTACTTGTAGTGTACAGACAAAGGAGAAACAGCGGACCTGACAAAGCTACACAGGTGTTTCTGCTTTAAGACATTCCAGAGCCTTTGTTAGATCAGTGTACATGGACCAATGGACTTTATGAAAGTGGGGCCTGTGGTCAGGCCAACTCAGCTACGCAGAATTTCTCATTCACGGACAGGGAATGCTTTACACAAGTGTATCCTTAAAACTACTGTTCTATGGAACACACTTGGGCAAATACTGATTTGAGTATTACCTATATGATTTCTAGTGACAAGCACTATGCTCCACAGAGCAGTGGTCTTTAAACTGGAGTTCCAATAACTTGCAGGAACACGAAAAGTTTCCAAAGTGGGAGGGGAAAAGAAAAGCTGTAAATGGGGCGCCTGGGTGGCTCAGTGGGTTGAAGCCTCTGCCTTCGGCTCAGGTCATGATCCCAAGGTCCTGGGATCGAGCCCCGCATCGGGCTCTCTGCTCAGAATGGAGCCGGCTTCGTCCTCTCTCTGCCTGCCTCTCTGCCTACTTGTGATCTCTGTCAGATAAATAAATAAAATCTTTTTAAAAAAAAGAAAAAGAAAAAGAAATGCTATAAGACGATCAGCTACAGGAACTTCCATATAAGCTCTTCCCCACAATCAACCTCTCCAAGAAAGCCTTCACTCAAGTCCCGTTTCCTAACTCCCCTTTCACATTTGCCCTTCTCCCATTTTATAGAAAGAAAGGCAAAAGGGGGCAAGCCTCATATCTCTCCTCCTTACTGCCCAGATACTCGACAACCCACACTGGATAACCACAGCTGGATTCTGCATATTACTGGGGCTACAGCACACATGCTCGTGTACCTGCCAACCAAAGAGAGAGAGACCGCATCTGCTCCCCTCCCATTCTCCAGGCTCTCCCTACTTTCATCTGCTCCTCACAGACTAATCCTCCTGAAAAAGCTACTTTCCTCCTGTATTTCCCTGCTCAAAAATCACACTGCTCTACTGGCAAATGCAAGCACCTTGGTCAGCATTTGGCTTCCTGTCTTCAATCCCTTCCATTCTCTGGCCTGGCACACACCTTCCACACCAGCCAGGGAGGTGTCCTGGCTCCTTTGGTTCCTGTCTCCATGCCTTTTCCCATGCTGCACCACCTGCTAGGAACACACTCCCCTGTCTGCCAGTGAGCATTCTGTTTTTCCTCTAGTGCTCTCAAGCCATGGCCTGCTCACTTAATTAGGCCACTGGTGAGTCACTCCACACTGTTGTCCAAGCTCCTCTTACACCACACCGGAGGACCCTATCTTTCAGTGTAGTAGCCTGAGGGAATTCTAGGTTCAGTTCAAATCCCAGCTCTGTTGGTAAATTTGGAAAGTTACTTACTTTGTTTCATCTGCAAAATGGGAACATCAGTTACATCAAAGGATTATAAAAAAGATAGGTAAATGAGACCACACTGGGGAGCCAAATTAACGAATGTCACTAGAGTATCAACTCCATGAAGGTAAGGATTTTTGTCTACACACTGATGTATTAGGCCTACTTAAGGCCTGAAACATAATACACATTCAGTAAACACTTAGTAAATTATAAGACTGAAAGAACGAACAAACAATAATGTATTAAATTACTTGATCTAATCTAGTTCATAAACCTTTGATGTAGGCATGATTATTATTCCCATTTTATAGAGAAGGACACTGCGGCCTTGTATAGGCAGGAAGTAACAGGGCCAGGATCTGAACGTAGGCAGACTGGCTCCAGAACACAGGGCTGGGTGGGACCCCTGAGTGGCTCAGTTTAAGCATCTGCCTTCCGCTCAGGTCATGATGCCAGGGTCCTGGAATGGAGCCCTGCATCAGGATCCTTGCTCAGCGGGGAGCTTGCCTCTCCCTCTGCCTGCCAGTCCCCCTGCTTGTGCTTGCTTGCTCTCTGTCTCTGACAAATAAATAAATAATCTTAAAACATACACACACACACACACACACACACACACAGGGTGGGGTACTCCGGTGTGACTATACCCTGGAAGGGGAGAGACTTCCTGGAAGTTAGTATAAGAATTGGTCTGTTTCTCTGGCCTGCTTTACACAGCACCAGGCACCCAGTAATCACCCAACACTTGGCTGGCAAACGCCAAGAAGAAGATGACCACACACTTTGCATTAAGTCAGTTACCCCAGAAGAGGGTCTCAGGGAGTGTGAGGCTATGGTATATTCTTACCTTGCCCTTGAACAGGATCACTGGACAGACAAACCGTCCTCTGCACCTGGCCGTCTTGCTACGGTTGACGAGGTCTTGCAGCTTGCTCACCTGCACAGTGCTCTGAAACCTATGGCACAGACAAGAGGCAGGTCAGGCTGGCTTCTAAGTGGGCATTCTGTATATATGTGTGTGTGTGTTCACAAAGACCGCATAAGAGGTCTACAGATGTGTGTGTGAATACTCATTTGAAATTTAGGAAATGCTTTAATCCCTAAATTCTAGATCATGGATATGTTAAGCTTTTCAGGAAAAGAAAAAAAAAACCTCTATTATAGGTAATAAAATTAAGTCATCCTGATTTTAGAATCCTTAAAATGAAAAAGCAAGTGAGCTACTTTGAAGACATGGTATGTAAAATACAGAAATATACATAGCAAACTGGATGCTGAGCAAGTCTGGAGTGTACATTTTTTTTACTCCTGGAGTAAGACGATAGGTGCCCTGGGGACCCTATGGAAATCACAGGGCCATCTTTGTGATCTTGCAGGGAGCAGGCTAAGAAGAAAGTAATAAGCTTCTGATATTTCATCAACATTTCAACTATCTTTAACAGTCCAAACAGCAAATAGAGTGGGGAATGCTGGAGCAAATGAGGTAAAAAAAAAAAAGCAGCTATTCATGGCATGGAGAAATATAGTAGTTACTGCACTGGGTTTGGTAAGGGAGCTTCCAGAACATGAAAGAGTCAGGTTTAGAGATGAGCTCCAGCAAGTCAAAGCCATAATCAAATCAGTATACCCTAAATACAATGGCTTTTCTTATAGACTCACCTACCAGTCCTGAGCAAAATGCCCCAAATCAGCCAGGCAGAGGTTCTGGTTGCATGAGAAAGGAGAGGCAGGAAAGTTAAAAGGGTGGGAAACTAAATGAGCAGAAGAGAGGGAAGATGTTCATGTTCCCTCCTTATAAGGTTGAGCTTCCAGGTCAAGTCTTACAGGGCATTTAATTTCTTCTACATCTTAATCCTTCTAGGCATCCATGTGTTCTTGCACAGGAAATGCATATAAATAATTGTTTCTAAATGAGTACGTTCGGCAACTCCTACACATCTGTGGTAACTTTTTAAGTCTACCTGGATGCTGGGGCGCCTGGGTGGCTCAGTGGGTTAAGTCTCTGCCTTTAGCTCAGGTCATGATCTCAAGGCCCTGGATCGAGCCCCGCATCCGGCTCTCTACTCAGCGGGAAGCCTGCTTCCCCCTCTCTCTCTGCCTCCCTCTCTGCCTACTTGTGACCTCTGTCAAATAAATAAATAAAAGTCTACCTGGATGCTGTCTTTGAAAAATACTGATTTCTTAGTAGTCTTCATAGATACATTCATAAGCCACAGTTACTAAAAATATAATTACTATCAAGTGGGGAGCTGAAATTGAAGTTAAAAAGAGATTTTCAAATAAAAACCTGGGCCAACGGTTTGCTAAATCTGGAAAGAGAACAAGGGGATAAAAAACAGATCTTACACTTTCCATGGTATATTTTTCTGAAAGGTCTGATTTAAGATGTTACTTTTGAAGTCAATTTTTTTTCTTTTTTTTAAGACAGGAAGAATGGCAAAAAGAGGTTGGAGTGCCTCTTCAAGGTGCCTATAGAGTGGCACTGTTCACCTAGCCATGCCCTAGGAAGTCCATGGCTCACTGAACACCAAGTTCTGCCATTCCCCCTCACTCAGTTTCTCCATGAAATAAAGACACTTCAGTACAAAATAATCTCCTAATTCAACTCAGATGCCAGGAGAATAAAAACAGAGAGTGCACACAATACTGTCCACAGTACTCTTCCTCTGCTCTTTTGGTGGCCCCGGGCCATTCTCACAGATCTGGTCAGCATCATCTATTGCAACAGGATCTCACTTAGTCACACCAGCAGCTCCCTCTAGTTCTAAATGCCTTGAAACTGTGTTTGATTCTCCCAGGCTGAGAGCTTCCATTCAGCAAACTCCATAAAACCAAGATGGAAAACATGCCAGTATTTCTGTCTTAGGAGCTTTGGGCAGTCTTTTAATGTGGCAGCAGGCATACTTCTGGTTAGGCTAGTTGGTGGTTTATTTTGCTAGTTCCCGTACTCAGAGAACCAATTCAGCTTCCATTCTTTGTAGTTCCTGTTTTTATTTTTATTATCTCTTGGCCTTGGGCTCTTTTTCTTACAGTGCTAAGCACTGAGCTATGCCTGACACGATACTCAGATTTGAATGAATAAACGTAGGCTTGTGTATTTATGTTTGTCTTATTGGACTGAGCTGTTAACCTGTGGAATCTGATGCTATCTCTGGGTAGACAGTGTCAAAATAGAGCTGAATTGTAGGATACCCGCTGGTGGCTGAGAATTGGTGATGTGAGGGAACCCCTCAACCCCTCCTGTGCTGGAATTGGGTGCAGAACTTAACCATTATCCCCCAGTGCCTCATCTGTACTTCCCCTAATTCTGGTTCTTGTTACACGGTCATTGCTTATTTACTGGTCTGTGTTATCCAAAAGACCTAAGGGCAGGGACTTCATCTCTCTGGTAGGGCTTCCACCTGGATCCACCGGGACTGCCACATGGCAGCAGCTCAATGGACGCTTGTAAATAAACACATGTCTTGGCTGTTCAGAGACCCCATCCAGACTTCTATTCCCAGATGATGGGCTAAACTGGGGTTGGGGGGTGGATTAACAGAACTAAACCACTTCCTGAATCCACTTCTATCCTGTGTAATGTGGTCTAATTAGTGTCCTATTAACACCAAAGCCAGGCATGTAAAGAAGCAAAAAGTTCTGTTTCTTCCCACATGCATATACTACTTTCACTTCAACTGAAAGGCACTGCCCACTCAGAATTACTTCAAGGCCTAACAAGAAGTAAAAAGTAAAAAGTAAAAAAAAAAAAAATTCAATAACTCCTCTAGGGTGACGAATATGCCACTGTGGCCCTGGCCTAGAAGCTGTGATCCTGCTCGTGGAAGAACTGTGACGGTGACAGATAGAAAAGACAAACAGGTGCACAGAGCAGAGTGAGAAAGATTCAGATTTTAAACCCACCCTGCTTACTACTTCTGTGATCTTCATGAAAGGCAAGTTATTTCCCTGGGCTTTCGCTTTCTCTTTGTTACAATGGGAGTGATACCACCTACGTCACTAGCTAGTTGCAGGACTTGAGGGAGCTAGTGTGTGAAACCCTAACACCCGCCAAACGGTATGCCCTTGGCAAACATTCCTTTCCCCTTCTTTAAGGGCTCGACTGCATCAGCACTGAGCTGGTTTCCTTCCAGGAAAAGCTTCTGTGGGGCAACCAAGACCGAGTCCATTAATGTACTTCTACTATAGGTTGGGGTGGCAGCACCAGGGAGCTTGTGAGAAAATGCAGAAGCTCGGGCCCCACTCCAGACCTACTGAGTCAGATTTTGTTTTGTCACTAAAACACAGGTGATTCACTCATAGTCTAGCTGAAGCAGCACCATCTTAACTACAGCTGAGCTTAGTATCAGAATGCCTTCAGGGCACCAACATAAAACCATCAGCCAGCACTGAACAGGGTGGAGAGGAGGGCAAGGGCAAGGAAGAAGAGATCTTTTTCAGAAACTTTATTTAAGGGCTTACAGATGCTGAGTCTACCTAATTTGGGAAGAAGTCAGGAAGAGCTAGAAACCATATATAACGGAGGTATAACAAACCCCAAATCTTTAGGGTTAGAGATCTCAGGAGTTCTTAAGTTATATGATTGAGGATATGATATAATTTCTATGATCCACATACAATTTGTTTTTCTAATCCCTTTCTTTTTCTCAGTGAACCCCACCACAACCTCATGAGATGGCACACTTCCAGAGATTACATTTTACAGATAAGGTATCCAAGGCTTAGTTCTTACACTCCTCTCATCTGGTTATTCCTCTGCTTCAAAGCCTTCTCTGGCTCCCTCTGGCCTATAGCAGTGGTCCTCAGGCTATACTGTAGGTTAAGACTCATCTAGAGAGCTCTCTAAGAATGTAGATTCTGGAAATTCTGCTTCAGCAGTCCTAAGATCTGTGATTTTAATGAATGCTCAGGGGATACTAGCACAATAAAACCACTGACACCCACAAGTCCACACTCCTTGGCCTAATGATCAAGACCATATACAAACTGGTCTTTTAGGACATGTCAGGACTGCTACTCATCCTTCCAGTTCCAGCTGAAGAGGACCTCTACCACAGGCTCTTCTAAACGCACACACTCCAAGCAGAATTAACCATTCTCCCTGGTTTGTCTGTAGCAGCGCTTCTTAAACCTTAATGTACATATGAATCACTAGGGCATTGTGTTAGGCTGTGATTTTGATTCAGTGGTTCTGGAGCCAGAGATTCAGAATCTCTAGCTGGTTCCGGATGGGCATACTTCAACTGTGAGGGCCTACTGCACTCATCTTAATATCACATCCCAGGGCCGTGCTTTCACAGCTCCTGGGTTCTCTTAAAATCACCAGCAAGCATGGAGACTAAGGGAACAAACTTTGAAATCAACATAAAGCATCGCCTGGAGCCTCCATGCTGTGATGATTTATTAGTGTCAAACAACTGCCACCATTTACTGACTACCTTTGAGTTGTATCCATATATATTCTCGTATATGACCTGTTGTTACCCAGAGAAAATACTTGGGCCTTAGGAGGGCCTCCATAAATGGTAGCTCTTACTTCTATCTTACAGTACCCACGCCAGGCTTGTAATAGCCCCACTTATCATCTGGAATTACACTAGCCACTTTTCTAAACAGAGACAGAGACTGACCAATGAGATAACCAAAAGACAAAGAGATTACATAATTTGCCCAAGTTACTCAAAGCAGTCTGACTCCAGACATCAGGCTCTTAAGCCCTATAAATGGTTAGGTGATTGTAAGATGTCAACAACATAGCATAGCTCCCACCCCACTCTCTTAAAAAAGGGCACTAAGGTTCAGAATGGTGAGATGTAAAGTAAGCTGTCTTAGGTAAGTGAGCCCTAGGGTAGGGGAGAAACAGAAGTCCAGGATAGTGATTTCCAACTGCTCATTCTATGGGCCAGGCTACTTTGTCAATCTAACTTATCAAACCCTGAATGAAACAAAAAGTCTGATAAGGTTCCACACCTGGGGAAAATGAGTCTACCCCACCCAGTTTCCCACCCAGTTGCAGACTTCCTGACTCTGGGGATGAGCTGTCAGAGCCTCCCCAGACAGGCACACTCTAGTTACAAGATGCTCACGTGTCTTTCTCCTTCTCAGAACTTTCATACTCCAGGAACACGATGTGCTGGGGGTAGTGGCCACAGATATCCCCATTCACATTTTGGATCACACTGTAACAGTAGTCTCGGCCAAACAGCTCCAGACATCTCTTCTCAATGCGCTCAACCTGCACAGAGGAGGAGACCTGAGCATAAAGAAGATTCTGGGATTCTGAGTATGAGAATTAGGCAGTTTGTGACCTGCAGAGGTCACTGGCAATGACATGGGCCTCTGTGATTATTATGCAATGCTAGGAAGAGACACGTTGCTGGGACACAGGCCCTAGATGTGTACTTTATTAATCTATATGCAGTATGTTTTGGGAGGTCTCTGAACCCCTCAGTGTTGCAGTGAACTGTTAAGCACTTGAAGGAAAGGGCTACAAGTTTCATTATATTTTCAAGGCAGTCCACAATCCATAAAATATTATGAATTCTTGCTCTAGATTAATCCATTATCTTCCCCTGGCTCCAGATTACTCCCCATTCTCTAGTCACAAATACCCAGACACTCTAGTTAGTGTAATGAGTAAAAGATGCAGACAAGGCTGTCTCCCCACACTCCATTTATTTATCAAATAAAAGGATGAACTCCCCTTAACATTGCTCATATTTGGTTCACAATTCAGGGAAAGGTCCACTAGAAAAAAGGCATAAGACGTGTAATATCTTGAGAAATCTACAAGAGATCAGGAAGCCTGGAGAGGCTTTAAAGCTGGCTACAGTGAAAGTCAGCTATAACTTAAGACAACCCTAATCTTCAGGGGTGTAAGATGGAAGAGGATATCAGCAAACCCTTCACAGCCACTCAAAAGACCAATGGAGAGGAAAAAACTCATAGTGGCTTAAACTAGGAATTCTCAAATTTTAAGATGCATGAATGTCATTAAGAAGCCTATTAAAAAATACAAATTTCAGGTTCCCAACCTCAGAAATTCTGACTCAGTAGAACTGGATGGGATGAAGGAACCTTTATTTTTAACAAGCATCCCAGACAATGCTGAAACAGTGGTCCTCAGGCTAAGATCTGAAAATCACTTGGCTGTTTGGAGAGTGGGGAAATCCCATCATTACTGAAGTCTTCCCTAGGTTACTCCAGAGAGTAGCAGGATGCCAACTGCAGTTATGTTCCAGCAAGTATCCCCTGGAGCCAAACCAGAACGGAAAAGAATCCCACTGGAAAGCCTGATGCTAAACCTGCCAAAAGCACATGGGGAATAAGAAATAGGAGGATCCGCAAGATTCCCATTTGACTGCCAAACAGTGCCTAGGGAATGGCCTTACCAGGCTGGATGCCTTCCAGGTGTAGCAATAAGGAGACTGACGGGAACTAAGACCTGCTTTTGATAAAGGAATAGAGGGAGATGTGGGCTTTTTTCCTGATCTGTAGGGGAAGAAAAGAGATGGGCCTAGTCTAAAGTCACACTCACACTGTGGAAGGAAGCAACACATTCAGTCCATGTCTTGGTTCCATTCTGACTTCTGACCTAGAGCAATCCTCTAGACTTTTTTTTTTTTTAATCATCTCAACCTGGGGGGTTTTGTACCCACAACCTGATGCACGGGAATAACCCTTCTCAGCTTCCCCTCTCTACTGTCTGAACATGGACTCTCAGCTCTGATCCTTGACCTCCAAACGCCTTGTCTCAAACCAAAAGACGTCCTTTCTTGGCTCATTCGGACCTTAGTTCTTACTTTTTCGGTTCTTGAACCCGACCCTTACTCTTTGGGTCCAGACCCTGGAAACTTCCCTCTCTCCTTTCTCTAACCCCTTATCTCCGCCTTTCTTCCGTAACTTTTCAAGCCAAGGAGTTATCTTTGTGCTCATTTCAACTCCAAACTCACCTTAGAGCCGCCCGTCCCGCTGCAGTCCTTGGCCCGGTACTGAGTCCGGGAGAACTCCTCTAGCAGCTCCCCGAGCCCCGGCTCCTGCGGCGGCGGGTTGCCCGAAGAAGCCGACGGCCCCGCCGACGAGGCGGCGGCGGCCCTAGCACCCGCCATGGCCCAACCCCACGTCCCCTTCAGCACCCGAAGTCTCCCTCAGCGCGCTCCAGCCCTGCCCATGGCACCTGGAGTACCGACTCTGAGTCCGGAACCTCCGGAACAGCCTCAGCCACCGCCTTCCCTTTCCACTTCCGGCCCCGCCCCACCCTACCGGATGTTTACTTCGGCCCTGACCAATCGGAGCACGGGACTCGCGCCCTG
The DNA here is from genome assembly GCF_030435805.1 of Mustela lutreola. Lineage (NCBI taxonomy): Eukaryota > Metazoa > Chordata > Mammalia > Carnivora > Mustelidae > Mustela > Mustela lutreola. The sequence continues at coordinate 51,820,204 of NC_081291.1, read as the reverse complement.
CCCCGTGATTACCGGCCCACCCCCAAATGTGGAGCGATCCAAATGGTCCGGGGAGAGGGAGCTGGGGCCACTAGCAGATAACTCTTGCTCCGCCCCTCGGGGTTTCCCCTGGGGAAGCCGGGCTAAACCATTGGACTGCGGGAGGGGTGTTAGTGCAGGAACTAGGAGGAAGAAACTATGGGAAATAACCGGAGGAAGAGTGGAATAAACCATTACGGGGAGAGAAGAAGGGAACGCTTGGAGGCAACTAATTAGTGTCGGCAATCGTAGTAATAATAGTAAGTAAAAATAAAATAGCATTTCATAAGGCACTTTTTTTTTTACACTGCTCCTTACAACATCCCTATGATTATAGTACTCTTATAGTAAACCTGTGTTATCAAAGAAGGAAACGGGAGAATTTCTGTAGAAATTCTGTGATTGAAAAGCACCATATTTTTCTTTTTTGTTATTGGAACATTTCAAAAATTCACAAAAGTGGAGAGAATAGTATAATGACCCCCTCATGCATACGTTAGTAAATTTCAACATATGCCAATCTATCTTCATCAGTCTTTACCTCAGCCAATAGAATAATTTTAAAGCAAATCTCATTATTTCATCTGTGAATATTTCAGTATTTATCTCTAAAAGATTAGTAGGGTTAAGATTTTTTTTTTTTTAAGTCAGTATGGGTGTGTTCAGGAAAATTCAAGTAGATTTGACTTTAATCAACTGTTCATGAACCCAGCAGCATCCCAGGTAGCAAATAGAAAGGAGCTCTGGAAAACTGTACAAAATGGAAGGATTTTATGGTGGGAAGGTGAGACAAGTTTAGAAGACTGGATCATTCATTAGTTTACCTTTCTGTAGGGGAAACAGGGATTTTTATTGAAGTGCAGATTATTACCTCACTAGTGCTAATCAGGAAATTCCTAAATAATTGGTTTAAAATTACACTCCTGGGAGAGGCTGAAACTGCAGCTAGGTTAGGTTTTAAGTCTTGAAGGTGCCTAGCGAAAGTGACCCCATTTGGGGCCTGTTGTTTCTTTTTAACAGGTGATTAAAAAAACAAACTCTACTTAATACCTCCTGAAGCAGGCAGTCTCTGGTCCAAAGTTTGAAAGAACTGCAAAATGGGGCGGGAGACAGGACGCTTTTATAGGAAGAGAGAAAAATCGAAAATGAATAAGGAACAGGGAAATAAGTATAGAGCCTGGAGTTGGCTTGTAGCCAGGGCATAGGGATGCAAGAGCGCCAGACTCTGCTGGTCCCAGACTAGGATCAGCCACTCCCTGCTGACAAAATCCAAAGGCAGAGCAACAGTGGTAGCGAAACTGGAGAGGAATTCGTTTCAGCGAGGCCAACACAGGGAAGACCGCCGACTAACATCTCAAAGACTCTCCAAAATGCCAAAAAAATATACTTCCAGGTTTATATAAAGGAAATGTAGGACAAAGGTCAGTGGGTACCTAAGACAGTAAAGGTGTGGTCAATCATTGTCATGGGTGGGGTCTGGCTGGCTAGGGCAGTCATCATGGCTTGAGGAGATAGTTTCAGTTCCCACCATCTGATACTTTGTCCTCAAGATCTTTTGCTTGAAAGTTAAGAAATAAGCTAGAAAGAATTTAGGGGCACCTAGGTGGCTCAGTGGGTTAAAAGCCTCTGCCTTGGGCTCGGGTCATGAACCCAGGGTCCTGGTTTCTCCTCTCTCTCTGCCTGCGTCTCTGCCTACTTATGATCTCTGTCTGTCAAAGAAATAAATAAAATCTTTAAAAAAAAAAAAGAAAGAAAGAAGAACTTAATCAATTTGAAAGTTTGAGGTCACAATGGAGAGAGTTGAAGTCCTCTTTCAGGGGTGGTGTTTGGGGATTGGCTGACTAAAGCTTCTGTGTAAATGCTCAGGCAGAGCATTTACAAGTTATCTGAGTTTCAGTTTGTTAACCTGGTAGTCAGGAATGGCTCTATCTTGGGGCTAAAAACTTATTCACCTGTTCCCCCCACCTTTTTTTTTAAAGATGTTTTTTTAAAATTTTTTTATTTTACAGAGAGAAATCACAAGTAGATGGAGAGGCAGGCAGAGAGAGAGAGAGAGAGAGGGAAGCAGGCTCCCTGCTGAGCAGAGAGCCCGATGCGGGGCTCGATCCTGGGACCCTGAGATCATGACCTGAGCCGAAGGCAGCGGCTTAACCCACTGAGCCACCCAGGCGCCCCCCCCCTTTTTTTTTTAAGATTTTATTTATTTATTTGACACAGGAGAGAGATCACAAGTAGGCAGAGAGGCAGGCAGAGAGAGGGAGGGACGCAGGCTCCCGGCTGAGCAGAGAGCCCGACGCAGGGCTCGATCCCAGCACCCTGAGACCACGACCTGAGCTGAAGGCAGAGGTTCTTTTTTGTTTGTTTTGTTTTGTTTAAAGATTTTATTTATTTATTTATTTGACAGAGAGAAATCACAAGTAGATGGAGAGGCAGGCAGAGAGAGAGAGAGAGAGAGGGAAGCAGGCTCCCTGCTGAGCAGAGAGCCCGATGCAGGACTCGATCCCAGGACCCTGAGATCATGACCTGAGCTGAAGGCAGCGGCTTAACCCACTGAGCCACCCAGGTGCCCCTGAAGGCAGAGGTTTAACACACTGAGCCACCCAGGTGCCTCACCTATTCCCCTTTTTGATCCCCCTCTTGAATTTAAAAAGAAAAAAAATCAGGGGCGCCTTGGTGGCTCAACCCAGCGGGAAGTGGCTCTGCCCAGCGGGGAGTCTGCTTCCCCCCTTTCTCTCTGCCTGCTGCTCTACCTACTTGCGATCTCTCTCTCTCTCTGTTAATAAATAAATAAAATCTTTTAAACACCCCCAAAACAATATCCATGATCCAAACCAACTAGAATACTGAGAATACTTCTTTAAGCCAGTTGACTTGTTTATGTATTTTTTGTAACTATGTCTCCACTTCCCAGGAAGTGTTTATCCAGCAAGCTTGTTCCAGAGAAACTGAGGCACTGGACATCAGAAAGAAATGGGTCACAAGCAGAAAGAACTGTAGGACTACCAGCAGCATAGCAAACCCGGCAACTGATTCACCCTCCTTTGTAATGGCCTGAGATATGTGCACAATGGCATTACCTTTACAGGTCAGAGGAAGGGAAAAGATGGAGAAAAGAATCATAAAACGTAGAGGCCACTTTTAGGCAAATAGGCTTCAGCAATGGAATATAGAAAGGGACCACAGGGACCCCCTGACAGAATACAGACAGGCCCATCAGAGAACACACCTCAAAATATCCATGTGCCCTAACTAACCAGTGGGCTGCTTAAAACCACACACAGTTACCAAAAAAGGGAAAATTTCATATGCTGCCACACTTCCTTACCTTCCCCCTTTGAAAACAGCTCCCAGGTGAGTGGGTGGCTCAGTTGTTTAAGCAGGGAGGAGGGGCAGAGAGAGAGGAAGAAGCAGACTCCCTGTTGATCCAGGAGCCTGATACTGGGGATGGGGATACATCCCAGTATTCTGCGATCATGACCTGAGCTGAAGGCAGATGCTTAATGGACTGAGCCACCCAGGTGCACCTACACCTGAAATTTCAATTGATAACATTAAGCCAGGGCTTATCAGATTTTTAGGAACTTTATACAAGCTCCAAAACACTTACGTTAGTAACATACCCATACAAATATAAACTAAGCAGATTAAACATCACTTCCTATTTGGCATTCTTCCTTCGTAATTTAATAAATCAAACCTAGTTTAACATTTTCCCTTGTTATAGGAAGAGTGAACAAATCTTTTGAGATGTTCTAGGGAACTCTGAAATTCTCAAAGGTAGTTCAAAGTTAAAAAAAAAAAACAAACTTCCTTTAGAATTTGATTTGGGGGAAGTTTGTAAAAAATATCCTTTTAGGGGTGCTTGGCTGACGCAGTCAGAGGAACATGTGACTCTTGATCTCTGGGTCATGAGTTTGAGCCCACTTTTGTTGTAGAGATTACTTAAATAAGTAAAACTTTATTTTTAAAAAAAGATTTATTTATTTATTGACTTGAGAGAGAGTGAGCATATGCTAGCATGCAAGTGGGAGAGGGGGAGGGGCAGAGGGAGAGAATCTTCAGGAAGACTTCCACTGAACGTGGGGCCCCACAGGGGACTCCATCTCAGGACCTAAGAGATCATAATCTGAGCCAAAATCAAGAGTCCAGTGCTCAACCGACTGAGCTACCCAGGTACTCCAAGTAAAGCTTTATTTTGAGAAAAATCCATTTAATCAATGTGGTGATTAAAGACTTTGAAGGCAAATACAGAAAGTTATATAGTTGTTTATATAAAAAAAAAACACCCTTAGCTCTTTTAATATTGAGAAAACTAGGTTTTCTTTAGTAATCAAAGACCTGATAGAGATGACATGAAGCACAGTAAATTATTTTGGTAAGACACAAAATCTTTGCTTCCCAGGTAGATTTATTTAAAAGGTAAAGAAAAACCTCAGGGCGCCTGGGTGGCTCAGTGGGTTGAAGCCTCTGCCTTCGGCTCAGGTCGTGATCCCCGGGGTCCTGGGATCGAGCCCCACGTCGGGCTCTCTGCTCGCGGGGAGCCTGCTTCCCTTCCTCTCTCTCTGCCTGCCTCTCTGCCTGCTTGTGATCTCTATCAAATGAATAAATAAAATCTTAAAAAAAAAGTAAAAGAAAAAGTAAAACCTCTGTGATTTCTTACTAAAGACCAATAATCTAACAAAACTTAATTCTTAAAAAAAAAAAAAAACTTAATTCTTTTAATAGAGAGAAAACCAAATACTTATTTTGTACCAGATACTTATTTTATATTAAATTTTTAAAATTTTAATTCCAGTATAGTTAATATACAGTGTTAAATTAGTTTCAGGTATACAGTATAGTGATTCAACAATTTCTATACATTGCTCACTGCTCATCGTAAATATACTCTTAATCCTATTTCTCTATCTCACTCATCCCCCCACCAACCTCCACTCTGGTAACCATCAGTTTGTTCTCTACTTAAAATTAAGAGTCTTTTTCTTGGTTTGCCACCCCCCCTCACTTTTAAATTTCCTTTGTTTATTTTGTTTCTTAAATTTCACGGTATGAGTGAAACCATACAGTGTTTGTCTTTCTGACTGACCTGTTTTGCTTAGCGTTATATACTGTAGTTCCATCCATGTTGCAAATGGCAGGATTTCAATTTTTTTTTTAAGAGAGAGAGTGTACACCTGTGAGTGGGGATCAGGGAAAGAGGCAGAGAGAGGATCTTAAATGGGTCTTGATCTCAGAACCCTGACATCACGACTGGAGTTGAAATCCCGAGTTGGCTGCTTAACCAACTGAGCCACCCAGGTGCCCCAGTTATCTTTCTTGCTGACAAGTTCTGTAACAGAGATAACATGAGCTTATTTGATTTTGGTAAGCCTATGTGGAATAAAAATTGTATGTCTACGTTCTTTTTAATGCTCATAACTCTAAAGGCGATACCTTTTAATTAAACCAACAAACTCATTTTTTAAAAGATTTTATTTACTTATTTAACAGAGAGATCACATGTAGACAGAGAGGCAGGCAGAGAGAGAAGGGGAAGAAGGCTCCCTGCTGAGCAGAGAGCCCGATGCAGGGCTCCATCCCAAGATCCTAAGACCATGACGATCCCAGGACCATAACCTGAGCCAAAGGGAGAGGCTTAACCCACTGAGCTGTCCAGTTGCCCCTAAACCAACAAATTTAAACTAGTTTAGGCTCCCCAAAGTTATCTAGATCATGTGAACTTGAAAACATTTGGGTTAGGGGCACTGGTGGCTCAGTCGGTTAGCCATCTGACTTTGGCTTGGGTCATGATCTCAGGGTCCTAGGATCCCTCTCCCTCTGCCCCTCCACCCTGCTTGTGCTTTCTTTCTCTCTCAAATAAATAAAATATTTAAAGAAAGAAACATTTGGGTTAGTTTTCTATATTTCTGAGATTTCTGATTTATATAAATGTTTGATTTTCTTTAAGTCAATTAAATAGAACTGTCTACAAATCAATTTTGTCAATACCATCCAGAGATAGATAAATCACACATCTATAACATACTTACACAGACATGCATAACCATGTATATGGAAACAGAGATCTTGCAGCTTTTGTTTTTAAAATTTTAGTCATGAGACAGGTGTGATAATGCAAAACTCCCATTATAAAGAAAAGTTGAAACCAAATTGGTTTCTGACAGATGGAATGAGTTAAGGTTACCTATTCAGATGACTTGAAATTTTTAGTAATATTTCTGAAGAAAGCTTTTAAGATTTTTTTCACTACTGGATATTTACCCCAAAGATACAGACGTAGTGGAAAGAAGGGCCATATGCACGCCAATGTTCAGAGCAACAACGTCCACAATAGCCAAACTGTGGAAAGAGCCGAGATGCCCTCCAACAGATGAATGGATAAAGAAGATGTGGTCTATATACACAATGGAATATTACTCAGCCATCAGAAAGGATGAATAACCAACATTTGCATCAACATGAATGGAACTGGAGGAGATTATGCTGAGTGAAATAAGTCAGGCAGAGAAAGTCAATTATCATATGGTTTCACTTACTTGTGGAGCATAAGGAATAGCACGGAGGACAGGAGAACGAAGAGAAAAATGAAAGGTGTGGGAAATGAGAGGGGGAGACGAACCATAAGAGAGTATGGACTCTGGGAAACAACCTGAGGGTTTTAGAAGGAAGAGGGTGGGGGAGATGGGTTGGACCCCCAAGTTTGTATTTCTAAATTTCCAGTGATGCTGCTGCTGCTGATTGAGGAACGCCACTTTGAAAACTGCTGCTATAGCATAGCCATGAGGCAGATGTCTGTCTCCATCAATATGTGACTGTGGACAAGTTATTTCCCCTGAGGCTGTTTCCTCACTGGTGAATAGATATAGTAATCTCTGCCTCATAGGGTTAGGAAGACAATATGTGGCAATGTATGTGAAGCATTTAGCAGGATGCCTGAAACGTAAGTGGTGTCCAATATGTGGTGCCTGCCGAAGCTGCCGAAAGAGTACTAATCATGATATTAATAATTTATACTTGCATCTAGAATGTACATACTTATGTGTCATGTCAGGCACTATTTGTAATGTTTTCATAGGGTAACTCATTTGCTTCTCCTTAATTGACTCTGCTTTTAAGGAAAGCTATTTAAGGAAATCAAGGCATGAAAAGTATGAAGTATGAAGTAAGTATGAAGTATGAAGTAAGGGCGCACAGCTAAGGTAGTGGAACTCTGAGTCCAAGGAGGCTAGACCTGGGCCCACGCTCTTTCTCTGGGCACTATCTTGTTTTGGTGCCAATCCTGTGGTGTTAGGGGTAACTGAGCAGAGACCACAGCTCATTTATTCATCAAACATTCTTCAAGAGTTCTGATCTATGACAAGTCTTGTGCGGAGGCTGGGATACAGGGATCAATAAGACCTTCTCCTTCCTCTCGATGAGATTACATTGGAGCAACCTGGAACAACTTACTGCCTGATTCGTATTGTGAAAGCAATTTTCTCTGAAACATGATGCTTGTATTAAGCTGATTGGAGAGTTTGTTTAAATTGCAGATTGCTAGACATGCCTGGGTGGCTCAATTGGTTAAGCGTCCAACTCTTGATATCAGCCCAGGTCTTGATCTCAGAGTCGTGAGTTCAAGTTCTGCATCAAAAAAAAAAAAAAATTGCAGACTCCTGGACCCCACACCTGGCCAATCAAATGGAGCCCAGGATTGGGTCCCAAGAGCCTGCATTTTTCTAGGCTCCCAGTGTGTCCCTGACGTACACTGCCATTAACCAGGGTCCAGTTAACATCCCCACTGGAGATTGCCTGGCTCTTTCAGAATTTAGTGGGCTGAAAAATAGTGCTATTGTAGTAAAAAGAACAAGTTGGGGTTATCGGGTTTTCTAGGCACAGGACTATGCCAAACACACCCAGAATCCTGAATCTAAATTATTTTAGCTCAAATAGGGATGAGCTTTCTCCTGACAGGTGCGAGTTCCATTCACTTTTTCTAGGCCATTGTCTCTCTTGATTACTGTTCACTCAACCCATCCCTACAAATTCATTCTGTATTCCTGCCTCAGAATACATCCTTCTGTTATTTTTCTCATCTAAAAACCCCCAAACTTCATAAAGTTGGTTGGGCCACCAACTACCCCTGAAAAAGGTGTTTAGGGCAGTGTTGGCCAAGTTTTGTCGAGGCAACCATTGATGGAAAACAAAGTTCATTACAATGATCAACAAAACAAGTGCCAAATGTATTTATTTGCCAGGCAGGGAAGATAGTCCCTGAGTGCTCCCGGAAGGGGTTAACTCAGGAAGCTTATGCGCTAGAAAGGGAGGGGAGTTGTCATAGTTATGCTCATGAAGGGGTTGATGTGTTCTCTGGATCCCATGGAATGAGTGGGATAGACTTTAGGATATTGACTCCTAAATCATGGGAGAGTGCCTTCTTACCTATAATTTCTTCCCTATATATATTTTTTAAAGATTTTATTTATTTATTTGAGGAGAGCACAAGCAGGGAGAGGCAGAGGGAGAAGGAGAAGTAGATTCCCTGTTGAGCAGGAAGCCCACTGCAGGACTCCATCCCTGAGACTATGACCTGAGCTGAAGGCAGACACTTAACCAATTGAGCCACTCAGATGCCTCTCTTTCCTAATTAATAGTCATCTTTTCCTGGTTTAGAAACCTCAAGGTCCATTCTCTGACATGTTCTCTCAGTTCCTGATGGTATATATGGAGACTATCTTTTTGCTGTGTCCTCACATGGTGAAAGGGGCAGAGGAGCTCACTGGGTGTCTCATAAGGGCACTAATCCTGTTCATGAGGGTTTTGCTCTTAAGACCTAACTACTTCCCAAAGGCTCCTAATACCAGCATATCGTGGGTTAGAATTTCAACATATAAATTTTGTTTTTGTTTTTGTCTTTTTCTTAGAAGATTTTATTTATATATTTGACGGACAGAGATCACAAGTAGGCAGGGAGGCAGGCAGAGAGAGAAGGAAGAAGCAGGCTCTCCGCTGAGCAGAGAGCCCAATGCTCGAACCCAGGACCCTGGGATGTGAGCTGAAGGCAGAGGCTTTAACCCACTGAGCCACCCAGGTGCCCCTAAATGTCTACATCTTAATGTCTACCCCTTTCCTATAAGGTTCCTGACTTCAGTGAAGGTGATTTTTCAGAGATAGGAATTTAGCTTCTTTTTAACTCTTCCACCTAACGAAATCATGGGTCTGGTTTTCAGCACAGTCTGGCCTCTCACTATAGAAAATGAGGATCTTTTTAGGTACTACCAAGAAGGCCCTCTGGCTTTTGTATGTATCAAAGCTTATCTGGCTTGAGCTTGTTATTTTCTTTCTTCAGAGCTTCTATAGAAATGAAAAATAGCCAAATAATATCTTGGTCCTTATTATTACAACTGCCTTTTATCTTCCAAGTACTGAAGCTATTGTCTAGGCTAGTGCACTACCTTCCACTAGAATTCCATCTCAATTCATTACAGGCAAGTATAATCATGGTGCTACCGCATGACAAAGCATCCTTTCACATCAACAATGGGGTATTCGTCCGCATACAATTTGTTAACACTATCCTGAAGATCTGTTTCCCGGGCTTGTTTCCAGGACCAAATGCCATAGTTTTGGTTCTCTCAGAAGCAGTCCAAGAGACAAAGGTTTAAGTGCAAGTAGTTCAATGAGGAAGTGATCCCTAAAAAGAACCTATAGAGAAACAGAGAAGTGAAATAAAAGAAGAAGGCCATTTCAGAATGCATTAATGAGCAAATGGTTGCTGTGGGAAACAGGTTCAGTTCTTCCGGGGACTTCTGGAAGACCATGTCAAAATTGGATGAAGGATGCTTCTAGAGTACTAACTCCCTGGCACATCAACCTTCTGAACAGACATAGGCATGCTTCTGTGCCCAGAGGAAGCCCATGGACTTTCAGTAGGAAGCTGTTGGCATTAAAAGGAACAATGAGTACCTAGAGATATGGCGGTGCATTGACAGTAGCTGCTACAGCAACATTTCTAAACTATTCATCTGTGATGGAGTAGCTGGTGTTAAGTCTTAGCTTCTCACGATTCGTAACTGTAAAAACTAGGCAATGTTAGCTGCAGCACTGGATAGTAGCTAATGCAAGCAATGATTCTTTTTTTTCCCCCTAGAAAGTGAGAGAGAGAGCAAGAGAGAACGAGCATGAGGTGGGGGAGGGGAAGAGGGAGAGGAAGAAGCAGACTCCCCACTGAGCAGGGAGCCTACCATGGGGCTCCCTCCCAGGACCCTGGGATCATGACCTGAGGCAAAAGCAGATGCTTAATTGACTGAGCCACCCAGGGGCCCCACAAGCAATGATTCTTGAAGACAGAAGCCTACAACGTGAACCCCGCATTCACAATGGTCCTCTTCCTGAGGACACTTCAAACTGTGAGGCATGGTATAGAACCCAAGTATAGAATGTGCAGAGAAAATAAAGACTGGAGTTTGAGGCTAGCAAATGGCTGGGATTTAGAGGGCAGAGTACCAGGGAGAAGAAAGCCTTGTTCAAAGAGCCTCAAGAAAATCTGCCGACACTGGAAACAACAAATATCGCGCTGAGAAATTAAGAAAGTCTCAGATTAAAGGAGAGAGATTTTATGTTTCTGGACTGGGAGGTGCCCTTCTCCTTCCATTCTGTTTTCCACAGTAGTTGAGCCAATTTACATTCCCACCAATGGTGCATGAGGGTTCCCTTTTCTCCGCATCTTCACCAACACTTGTTATTTCCTGTTTTTTTGGTTTTGGTTTTTTTTTTTTTTTTTTTTTTTTTGAACTAGCTGTTCTCACTGGTGTGAAGTGATATCTCATTGTGGTTTTGATGTGCACTTCTGTGATGATTAGTCATATTGAACACCTTTCATGGACCGTTTGGTAATTTGTATGTCTTCTTTGAAAAAAGAGGTCCTTTCAGATTTTCTGTCCACTTTTTAATGGTTTGCATAGTTTTTTGCTCTCAAGTTATAGGAATGCTATATATATTTTGTGTATTAATCCATTGTCAGATATGACTTGCAAATATTTTATTCCATTCCATAGATTGCCTTTTCACTTTGTTGATGGTTTCCTTTGCTATGCAGAAGATTTTAGTTTGATAGAGTCCCACTTGCTTACTTTTGCTTTTGTTGCCTTTGCTTTTGGTGTCAAATCCAAAAAACATCCTTGCCAAGACAAATGCCAAGGAGCTTACTGCCTATGTTTTCTTCTAGAAGTTTTATGGTTTCAGTGACCTCATGATTTTAACTTGATTATTTCTGCAAAAATCTTATTTCCTAATAAGGTCATATTCTGAGGTACTGGGGGATTAGGACTTCAACGTATCTTTTGCAGGGGTACAATTCAACACTTTAAAGGATGTTTAGACAGAAAAATTCTTCCTCACTATACTCTGAACTGCACCAGCTTCCTGCTTCTTCCCTTTGAAGTGACTGCTTCCTTTTATATCCCAAGATGAGTGACAGAGGTGACATCCAGTTAGCACTTTCCTTTCTCCTTTGGGGCACTGAAGGGCAAGTTTCCTCTATTCTGTAACAGAAATATTATAAAAGAGCAATCAAACAAAAATTTTAGTGACATAGGGAAAAAGGTAAATACTGAAACAATGGCCCCTTGTCACCCATATTAGTCAGGGTCCCAGTAGAAACTGGATAGAACATCAAATCTGGGTAAATTGGGAAAAGCCTAATGAAAGAACTAGTTACAAAGGTGTGGGCATGGTATAAGGAAAATACAGGGACTAAGTAGTCCCTGAGACTAGTGATAGGAAACTTTTACCATTTCCCTAGCTAAGAGATTGAGCAAAACAGAGAATTACTTAGAGAGGTCTTGGCAGGATCTCTGTTAAGGGGCCCGACCAGCCCTGGGTGACCTCATGAAATTGAACTGGAGCAATAAATACCGAACATATTCTCATTTATCCCCCTGCCATTGGCTGAACACCACCAGAGGGTAGACGGTATAGGAACTTTAATGTGGTCTATGTAGGTCTATCTCTAAGGGCTCTAGAGAGCTAGGAGGAGCGGATCCAGAGAGACAAATAGAAGACATTTATTCCATCATCTCTCTCTCTCTTTTTTTAAATTTTATTTATTTATTTGACAGAGAGAGATCACAAGTATGCTGAGAGGCAGGCAGAGAGAGAGGCAGGCAGAGAGAGAGGCAGGCAGAGGGAGAGGCAGGCAGAGGGAGAGGAAGGGAAGCAGGCTCCCCGCTGAGCAGAGAGCCTGACACGGGGTTCGATCTCAGGACCCCGGGACCATGACCTGAGCCGAAGGCAGAGGCTTAACCCACTGAGCCACCCAGGCGCCCCCATCATCTCTCTCTTGAAGACTACAAACCCCTCTGGTCTTTGTAACTTCATGCCTGACTCCCATTCCCCAAGCCATTCTCTATTCAGGCACCAGAAAAACACAGATCTGGTTAAATCAATTCCTTTTTCTTTTTTTTTAATCATTTTAAAGTTTTAATTTTAATTCAAGTTAGTTAACATACAGTGTAATATTAGCTTCAGGTGTACAATACAGTGATTTAACACTTTCATACAACGTGCTTATCACGATAAGGACATCCCTTAATCCCTATCATGGGTTCATCCATGTTTGTTCTCTATAATTAAAAGTCTGTTTGTTGGTTTGTATTTCTCTTATTTTTCCCTTTGCTTGTTTGTTTTATTTCTTAAATCCCACATATGAGTGAAATCATATGGTATTTGTCTTCCTCTGACTTCACTTAGCATAATACCCTCTAGCTCTATACATGTCATTGCCAATAGCAAGACTTCTTTCTCTTTTGTGCTGAGTAATGCTGCTCTCTCTCTCTCTCTCTCTATATATATATATATGTACACACATTTTCTTTTTAAAAAATTTTTATTTCCATTTATTTATTTATTAAAATTCTTTTTATTAACATATAATGTATTATTTGCCCCAGGGGTACAGGTCTATGAATCATCAGGCTTACACACTTTACAGCACTCACCATAGAACATACCTTCCCCAATGTCCATAACCCAAATATACCACATTTTCTTTATCCATTCATCAATTGATGGACATTTGGATTGCTTCCATATCTTGGCTATTGTAAATGATAAAATCAATTCCTCTTTAAAAATTTACTGGAGGGGCACCTGTGGCTCAGTCAGTTAAGGATCTACTTTTGGCTCAAGTCATGATATTCTCCCTCCACCCCCCACCCCTCGCTCACGCTTGCTCACTCTCTCTTGCGCTCTTATTCTCTCTCTCAAATAAATAAATAAAAGATTGTATTTTATTTTATTTATTTATCTGAGAAAGAGAGAGTGAATTAGAGAGGGAGCAGGAGGAGGGGCAGAGGGAGCAGAGGGAGGAAGCCCAAAGATGTGGGACTCCATCCTGGGACTCCAGGATCACGACCTGAGCTGAAGGCAAATACTTAACTGACAGAGCCACCCAGGTGCCCCTAAATGAAATCTTTTTTTAGAAAACTAGAAAAGGGTGTCTGGGTGGCTCAGTCATTAAGCGTCTGCTTTCAGCTCAGGTCATGATCCCGGGGTCCTGGGATCGAGCCCCGAATCAGGCTCCTTGCTTGGTGGGAAGCCTGCTTCTCCCACTCCTCCTGCTTGTGTTCCTTCTTGCTGTGTGTCTCTCTATCAAATAAATAAATAAAATCTTAAAAAAAATAATTAAAAGATTTTATTTATCCATTTGAGAGAGAGTGAAAGAGAGCATGAGTGGGGTGAGAGGGGAGGGGCTGAGGGAGAGGAACGCAGAATGGATGCTGTGTTCATAAGCCTGAAAACAATATTAATCTTATATATTTTCATCAGTGGTCTTGCCAACCAGATGCATTATCAACGAACAGGAATATTTTGAAAGAAGTCTTTCTTTTCTGAGCAGTATGTCTCAACAGTGGGCTTAAAACAGGTGTGTTGTCATCTAGGCTTTGTTGTTCCATTTGTAAAGCACAGGCAGAGTAGATTTAGCATAATTCTTAAGCACCTAGGATTTTCATAATGGTAAGTGAGCACTGGCTTCAACTTTAGGTCACAATCTGCATTAGCTCCTAACAAGAGAGTCAGTCTGTGCTTTGAAGCTTTGAAGCCAGGCATTGACTTCTCTCTAGCTATGAAAGTCCTGGATGGCCTCTTCTTCCACGAGAAGTCTGTTTCATCTGCATTGGAAATTTGTTAGGTGCAGCCGCCTTCATTCATGATCTCAGCAAGATCTCCTGGAGCACTTGCTGCAGCTTCTGTATCAGCACTTGCGTCACCTTGTACTTTTATGTTAAGGAGACAGCTTCTTCCCTTAATCCTCACAAACCACCCCTGCCGGCTTCACACTTCTCTTCTGCAGCTTCTGCACCTCTCTCAGCCTTCACAGAATTGAAGTGAGTGGGGTCTTGTTCTGGATTAGGCTTTGGTTTAAAAAATGTTGTGATTGGTTTGGTCTTCTACCCAGACCACTAAAGCTTTCCTCGTATCAACAATAAGGCTGTTTCACTTTCTTATCATTCATGTGTTCACTGGAGTAGGACTTTTCTTCAAAAATTTTTCCTTTGCATCCACAACTGTTGGGTATAAAATGCCTAGCTTTTTGGCCTGCCTTGGCTTTTGACATGCCTTCCTCCCTAACTGAATCATTTCTAGCTTTTGATTTAAAGTGAGATGTGTGACTCTTCCTTTCATTTAAACACTTTAAAGTCTTTGTATAGTTATTAATTGGCCTAATTTCAATATTGTTGTGTCTCAGGGAACAGGGAGGCCTGAGTAGAGGGAGAGGGATGGGGAATGGCCAGTTGATGAAGCAGTCCAAAACACATACAACATTTGTTGATTAGGTTTATTGTCTTAAAGGTTCTTAGTTCATTGGTGCTAAAACAGTTACAGTTGTAACACCAAAGATCACTGATTTTAGGTCACTGTAACAAATATAATAATGAAAGAGTTTGAAATATTGTGAGAACTAGCAAACTGTGACATAGACACATGAAGCAAACAAATGCTGGTGGAAAAATGGTGCCAATAGAGTTGCTCAAAGGGTTGCCACAAATGTTCAGTTTGTAAAAAATGCATTATCTACAAGGTGCCATTAAGCAAAGTACAATAAAACAAGACATGCCTGTACTTAATATCCAAATCCTACTAGTAAATTTTATTCTCTATTGGCTTTATTTTTAAGATTTTTTATTTATTTATTTATTATTTATTTATTTATTTATTTATTTTTTACTTTTTAGCAGGCAAAATTTTGCGAAATGTCAGATTGACCCGTGGAGCTAGAATCTTCTTTCGTATGGGGAGACTGTGGTACCAGTGAGTGTTGGTCGGGTGGTTCATCATGAGCAAACTCCCGTGCGCCAGCTGAAGCCGAACCACCTCTACCTTCCGGGTGGGCTTTTTCCCCCGGGAATCCTTATGCCGGAAGAAGAAGTCTCTGCAGGCCCCGAAGGAGACAGAGGCTATGGGGCTCCCAGGAGCCAGTTCTCGTTCATCGTCTCTGTGCTCCCCGATGTGGTCACGGCCGTCCTTGTACCTGTTGACAAGCACAAAGTTGAAGGTCTCTCCTGTCACCACAGAGATCACAAGTAGGCAGAGAGGCAGGCAGAGAGGAGGAAACAGGCTCCCCGCTGAGCAGAGAGCCCGCTGAGCAGAGAGCCCGATGCGGGACTCGATCCCAGGACCCTGAGATCATGACCTGAGCCGAAAGCAGTGGCTTAACCCACTGAGCCACCCAGGCACCCTCTCTATTGGCTTTTACATGTAACTATCCATCCCTCTGTCTTTCTATCCATGGATTAACCCATCTTATTTTTTATGCATTCCAAAGTAATTTGCAATCAGTTTCCTTTCCCTTAAAGACTTTATTAACTGAAGTTGACTAACTAGTTGCAAGTTTTTCTTTTGAAATAAATTTTGCAGGCAATAAAATGCACAAATCTTTAGTGTACATTTGCTGAGTAACCAACTTATGTAACCAAGATTCTCAGCAAGATATAGAATGTTCCCATCACTCCATTAAGTTCTTTCATGTCCTTTCACAATCAGTCATAATGAGAGATTTTAATATACTTCTCAGACAAAAAAAAATACTAATGATTTATAAAATGTGAACAAGACAATTAATAGGCTATAGCTAATAAACATAGAGAATTTTCTTCCATTAACTGAGAATGTACATTCTTTGCAAGCACACAGAGAACATTTATGAAAATAGACCATGTACAAGGCTACAAAGGGATTTTTCATGAATTTCAAAATATGAGTATTCCACAGATTATATTATATATAATAGATATCTGTGATATCTATAAAGATATATAAATATCTTTATATATATATAAACAAAGACATTTATTTATTTATTTATCTATCTGACAGAGAGAGGGGTTTATTTATTTATTTTAGAGAGATAGAGAGTACAAACAGGGGTAGGGGGAGAGGGAGAGAATCTCAAGCAGACTCTGCACTAAGTGCAGAGCCCAACACAGTACTCAATCTCATCACCCTAAGATTATGACCTGAGCCAAAATCAAGAGTCAGAAGCTTAACCAACTGAGACACCCAGGTGCCCCAAGATATGGTTTTTATGAGGATTATTGCAGGGGGAACATTGGAGAGAAAGCTAATTCATACCATTGTAAACAAAAAAGCAGCTGGGGGCGGTATTTGGGGCACTTGGGTGGCTCAGAAGGTGAAGCCTCTGCCTTTGGTTCAGGTCATGATCCCAGAGTCCTAGAATGGAGCTGTCTGTCAGGGTCCCTTCTCAGAAATAAATAAAATCTTTAAAAAAAAAAAAAAAAGATGCTGCCTTTAGGTTGAACATGGTCACATTCACCATCCCACTGGGGAGCCTGAGAAAAGTAAGGCCAGGGACACCCGGGAGGCTCAGTTGGTTAAAACTAATGATGTACTGTATGGTGAATAACCTAACACAATAAAAAAAAAAATAAAATAAAGAGAAAAAATAAAAGTAACTTGCAAATTAAAAAATATTTTAGGGGGTGCCTGTGTTCCTTAATGGGTTAAAGCCTCTGCCTTCAGCTTGGGTCAAGATCCTGGGGTTCTGGAATCGAGCCCCGCATCGGGCTCTCTGCTCGGCAGGGAGCCTCCTTCCTCCTCTCTCTCTCTCTCTCTGCCTGCCTCTCTGCCTACTTGTGATCTCTGTCTGTCAAATAAATAAATAAATAAAATCTTAAAAAAAATTTTTATTTATCTGAGAGAGAGAATGAAAGAGAGAAAGCATGAGAGGGGGGAGGGTCAGAGGGAGAAGCAGACTCCCTGCTGAGCAGGGAGCCCAATGTGGGACTTGATCCTGGAACTCCAGGATCATGACCTGAGCCAAAGGTAGTCACTTAACCAACTGAGCCACCCAGGCACCCAAAAGGTAGCATCTTTACAGCGTATGATCCAAGGAAGGGAGAACCAAACATCTCTTTTTCTGTCTCTCTGACCACCCCCATTCCCCCATCTCTACTTCCCCAGGGAATACCTTTGACCAGACTAGGTTCAGTTGCCCATCCTGAGGCAAAATCATTAAAGCTTGCTGGGTGGGGCAGTATTATGGACTTTATGTTTGCTTTCCCATCCAAATTCATATATTGAGACCCTAACCTCCAAAAGTGGGGTCTTTTGGAGGTAATTACATTTAGATGAGGTCATGAGGGTAGAGCCCTTGCGATAGGATTAGTGTCCTTCTAAAAAGAGACTACCCCTCACTCTCTCTCTCTGCCACATGTGGAAACAGAAAGAAGGTGGCTATTTGTAATTCAGGAGGAGAGTCCTCACCAGAACCCGACCATGCGGGCACCCTGATCTTCAGCCTCCAAAACTGAGAAAGAAATGTTTCATGTTTAAGCCACAGAGTCTATAGTATCTTGTAATACCAGTCTGAGCTGACTAAAAACAGACAGTATAATTGGCTGGCCTGGGACCCATATCTACTTCTGCCCAGAGAGGGGAGGAGAGGTAGTTTCTTAAAAGAAGCTGAATAGGGGCGCCTGGGTGGCTCAGTGGGTTAAGCCTCTGCCTTTGGCTCAGGTTATGATCTCAGGGTCCTGAGTTCGAGCCCTGCATCAGGCTCTCTGCTCAGCAGGGATCCTGCTTCCTCCTCTCTCTCTGCCTGCCTCTCTGCCTACTTGTGATCTCTCTCTCTGTCAAATAAATAATCTTTAAAAAAAAAAAAAAGAAGCTGAATAATGGGGTGTCTGGATGGCTCAGTCAGTTAAGCATCTGCCTTTGGCTCAGATCATGATCCCAGGGTCCTGGGATCAAGTCCCACACCGAGCTCCTTGATTGGCTGGGAGCCGGCTTCTCCCTCTCCCTCTGCCTGCCACTCCCCCTGCTTGTGCTCCCTCTCAATTTCTGTCTAATAAATAAATTAAAAATCTCTTAAAAAAAAAAAAAAAGAAGAAGCTGAGTACTTTTATCAGAAAAAAGAAAAAGGGAATGCTGGACCGACTGAAAAACCCCACAGAGGGGCGCCTGGGAGGCTCAGTGGGTTAAAGCCTCTGCTTTCAGCTCAGGTCATGATCCCAGGGTCCTGGGATGGAGCCCTGAGACAGGACTCGATCTCTCTGAACTCCCTACTCAGGGAGCCTGCTTCCTCCTCTCTCTCTCTGCCTGCCTCTCTGCCTACTTGTGACCTCTCGTTGAATAAATAAAATCTTAAAAAAGAAAAAGAAAAACCCCACAGATTTTCCATTTTAGCTTTTCTTTTTCTTTCTTTCTTTTTTTAAAGTGAGCTCCACACCTGACATGGGGCTTGAATTCATCTCCCCGACGTCAAGAGTCACATGCCAGTTCTGAGTGAGCCAACCAGACACCCCTGGCTCCATTAAGCTTTATATACACATTTAAGGATTGACTGCTGAAGAGCTGACTATTTATTTTATTCTTTACAAGCATAAATTAACCTATTTTGTGTGGTAATACTCTAGAGACTTTATTGATAAGTGAAGAGTAAATTCTACAGGTAAATATGAATTCTTTGCAATTTTCCACAGATCCCTCATTTTTAAAGGATTAGTAAGATTTTATTTTTTAATTTATATTTTAAAATTATTTTTCATTTTTTAATTCTTTATTTTATTTTATTTTTATTTATTTATTTGACAGAGCGACAGATCACAAGTAGGCAGAGAGGTAGGCGGGGGTGGGGGGGGCTCGGTGCAGGCTCCCTGCTGAGCAGAGAGCGGGATGTGGGGCTCGATCCCAGGACCCTGGGATCATGACCTGAGCCAAAGGCAGAGGCCTTAATCCACTGAGCCACCCAGGTGCCCTGGATTAGTAAGATTTTAAAGGCAGAAAGGTCTGAATATCTCCACATCTGAAAATGGACTTTATTTTTTCCTTTTCTTTAGTCTATCTCAGTTTTTTTTTTTTTTTTTTTTTTTTAAGATTTATTTATTAGGGCGCCTGGGTGGCTCAGTGGGTTAAGCCTCTGCCTTCGGCTCAGGTCATGATCCCAGGGTCCTGGGATCTGTCTGTCAAATAAAAAATTAAATCTTAAAAAAAAAACCTTTAAAGATTTATTTATTTATTTAACAGAGAGAGAGATCACAAGTAGGCAGAGAGGCAGGCAGAGAGAGAGAGGAGGAAGCAGGCTCCCTGCTGAGCAGAGAGCCCAATGCAGGGCTCGATCCTAGGACCCCGAGATCATGACCTGAGCTGAAAGCAGAGACCTAACCCACCAAGCCACCCAGGCACCCCTCCATCTCAGTTTTTTGAAACTTTAGTGCCTAAGAACTATAGGATGGGGTGGTATACGTGAGAACTTGCTTATAGTACTTCATCGATAATTAAGGGATTTTTAAAGGGTAATTTACACCATATTTCTCCCCAACTGCATTTTTTCTAAAGGTTTTATTTTACTTATTTGAAGATTTTATTTATTTGACACAGAGAGGAAGAGAGAGAGAGAGCACAGGCAGGGGCAGGAGCAGAGGGAGAGAGGGAAGCAGACTCCTGGCCGAGCAGGGAGCCTGACCTTGACCTGAACTGAAGGGAGACACTTAACCAACTGAGCCATGCAGGCACCTCTCTAAAGATTTTATGCAACATGGGGCTTGAGCTCCCAACCCTGAAATCAAGAGTTGTACGCTCTTCCTACTGAGCCAGCCAGGTGCCATCACCCGACCACCACCACCAAACTGCACTTGTTTTAGAATCTAATCTCCTACAAAAGATGAAATCCTCTCTACTAATGTTTATGAGCATCTATTAAGAGACCGACACCCTACATATTTTATCTCAGTTAAAACATGTGAGGCTGGGGCAACTCAGTGGGTTAAGCCTCTGCCTTCAGCTCAGGTCATGATCTCAGGGTCCTTGTATTGAGCCCCTCGTTGGGCTCTCTGCTCAGCGGGGAGCCTGCTTCCACCCCCCCCACCCCACCCCCGCCTGCCTCTCTGCCTACTTGTGATCACTCTCTCTCTGTCGAATAAATGGGTAAAATCTTAAAAACAAAAAGAAAAACAAAAACATGTGAGGCTAAGGGGCGCCTGCGTGGCTCAGTGGGTTAAGCTTCTGCCTTTAGCTCAGGTGTGGGGGGGGTCTCTGCTCAGCAGGGAGCCTGCTTCCCGTCCTCTCTCTCTGCTGGCCTCTCTGCCTACTTGTGATCTCTGTCTGTCAAATAAATAAATAAAATCTTTTTTAAAAAATGTGAGGCTAAGGAGTTATTCAGTTTTATAGACTAGTAAAATGAGGTTCAAGGAATTTACATAACATACTACTCAAACCCACACAGCTATTGGGTATCAGGGTTAGAGTACAACTACCCATTGTCTGACTCCATAGTTCTGGTGCCTCTCTGCAGGTACTCAGAACTTTGGATAGTTCAATGCGAGTGTTAAATGCATGAGTATTGACCAAGGTAGTCCCAGGTTTGAATCCTGAAACTCCCACTTTTTTGCTATGCGGTAATAATGACAAATCACTTTTGAATGTTCTGCAAGTGATCAGCACTTTTTGTGCACAATATCTCGTTCAAGACTCCTGAAAACTCTCAGAGGGAGAATCTACTATTATCATCATCCCCATTTTACAGATGAGGAAACTGATTAAGAATCTGGGCTCTGGAGCAGGACTTCTGAGGCGAAATCTCAGCTCTCTTAATTGTTAGAGGTGTGACTTTGGGCAAATTGCTCAACTTCAGTGTCCCCCTCTGTAAAATGGGCATATAATAGTACCTACCTGTATTAGTTTGTCAGGGCTGCCATAACAAAATACTACAGACTGATTGCCTTAAACAAACAGATGAATTTTCTCACCATTCTGGTGGCTAGAAGTCCAAGATCAAGACATCAGAAAGTTTGGTTTCTTCTGAGGCCGCTCTCTTTGGCTTGTATATGGCCACTTTCTTGCTGTATCCTCCATGGTCATCCTGTGGTCTCTGTGTTGTCTGTGTCCCAATATCCTCTTATAAGGACACCAGTGATACTGGATTATGGTCTGCCTGTATGATCTAATTTTACCTTCATCACCTCTTGAAAGTTTTTTTTTATTCTTAAGTAATCTCTATACCCAGTGTGGGGCTCGAACTCATAACCCCAAGGTTAAGAATTGCATGCTCCTCCAACAGACTGAGCCAACCAGGTGCTCCTCCTTCATCACCACTTTATTTTTATTTTTTTTATAGATTTTATTTATTTATTTGAGAGAGACAGTGAGAGAGAGCATGAGCGAGGAGAACGTCAGAGAGCAAAGCAGACTCCCCATGGAGCTGGGAGCCTGATGCGGGACTCGATCCCGGGACTCCGGAATCATGACCTGAGCTGAAGGCTGTCGTCCAACCAACTGAGCCACCCAGGCGTCCCTTCATCACCACTTTAAAGTTGCTGTCTCAGGATGCCCGAGTGGCTCAGTAAGTTAAGCATCTGCCTTTGGCTTAGGTCATGATCCTGGGGTCCTGGTATCAAGCCCATGTCAGGCTTCCTGCTCAGTGGGGAGTCTACCTCTGCTTCCCCCACCATCACTCCCGTTGTTGCTTGGCCTCTCTCTCTCAAATAAAAAAAATAAAATCCTAGGGCGCCTGGGTGGCTCAGTGGGTTAAAGCCTCTGCCTTCGGCTCGGGTCATGGTCTCAGGGTCCTGGGATAGAGCCCTGCATTGGGCTCTCTGCTCAGCAGGGAGCCTGATTCCTCCCTCTCTCTCTGCCTGCCTCTCTGCCTACTTGTGATCTCTGTCTGTCAAATAAATAAGTAAAATCTTTATTTTTATTTTTTTTTAAAGATTTATTTATTTGTCAGAGAGAGAGCGAGCGAGAGCGAACACAGGCAGACACAGTGGAAGGGAGTCAGAGGGAGAAGCAGGCTCCCTGCGGAGCAAGGAGCCCGATGTGGGACTCGATCCCAGGACGCTGGGATCATGACCTGAGCCGAAGGCAGCTGCTTAACCAACTGAGCCACCCAGGCGTCCCAATAAGTAAAATCTTTAAAAAAAAAAATCCAGGGGCACCTGGGTGGCTCAGTTGGTTAAAGCCTTTGCCTTCAGCTCAGGTCATGATCCCAGGGTCCTGGGATCAAGCTCTGCATCGGGCTCTTTGCTCAGCAGGGAGCCTGCTTCCTCCTCTCTCTCTGCCTGTCTCTCTGCCTACTTCTGATCTCTCTCTGTTAAATAAATAAAATCTTTAAAAAAAAAATCCAGGGGCGCCTGGGTGGCTCAGTGGGTTGGGCCACTGCCTTCAGCTCAGGTCATGATCTCAGGGTCCTGGGATCGAGTCCCGCATCGGGCTCTCTGCTCAGCAGGGAGCCTACTTCCCTCTCTCTCTCTCTCTGCCTGCCTCTCTGTCTACTTGTGATCTTTCTCTGTCAAATAAATAAATAAAATCTTTAAAAAAAAAAAAATCCAAAAAAAAAAAAAAGTCTCCTGTCTCAAAAAAAAAAAAAAACAAAAAAAAAAGATTCTGTCTCCCTTTGCTCCTCCCCTCCTCCCCTCCCATACATGTTTGCTCTCTCTTTCTCTCTAAAAAAGAAATAAAATAATAATAATGACAGTTATCAAAATATCTAAAAAAAAATGAAGTCTCTGTCTCCAAATACAGTCACAATCTTAGGTACTGGAGGTTAGGACTTCAACATATGAATTTTGGGGGGAGAAGGGTATATAGTTCAGGTCGGGTCAAAACACTATGTCACAGGGCTATTGTGAAGATCGAATGAAACAATACATGTCAAGAAAGATCAGGAGACTTAGAATGTTGTAAGAGCTTATCCAACATTTGACATAATTGAACACTTAATTTGGGCATAAGAGTATCCAGTAAGTTATCTTTTCTTACTAGGATATTGGCTGGAAGTGCCCTGGGGTCTTCTCTTCTCATCCAGGTGCTCAGTCCAGCATCACCCTTGCCTTATAATCCATAGTCCTCATTTTACTCCCCCAGCTGTTCTATTCTGATCCGGCCCCTCCCTGGGGTCAAAGAGAGGTTCTTTCTGTAGAGCGTTCTCAATCTGTCTTTCTGTAACTGCTCCAAGGTTAGTTTTTAAAACAAGGAGACATTCTGTGCCACCTACTCACAGCTCAGCAAGTGCTTTTCCAATACTGCTGCTATTTCTAATCCTTGGGCAAGCCACTTATTAAAATTTAATGACAATCACTTACATTTATAAAGCCATGTTCAGTTTACAAAGCTCCTTTCCATCCATTACCTCTTTTAATTCTCAATACATCTGTAGGTAGGAAGTATGTTTTCCTCCATTTTACAAAGGAAGAAAATAAGGCTCTGAGGAGTAGCATCATCGTCCAGCAGCAGAGATGGGCCTCAAATTCTGGCTTTTTATTCCATTATGTCAGGAGTAGCTCCCCTATTCAGGCATCCTTCTACAATATAAGCAATCCATT
The DNA here is from genome assembly GCF_030435805.1 of Mustela lutreola. Classification (NCBI taxonomy): domain Eukaryota; kingdom Metazoa; phylum Chordata; class Mammalia; order Carnivora; family Mustelidae; genus Mustela; species Mustela lutreola. The sequence continues at coordinate 51,796,370 of NC_081291.1, read as the reverse complement.
AAACCAGCTCTGCTCTCTTTTGGGAGATATAGTTAAGTTATTTAGGACTATTTTGATTGGAAGGGACAAAACCCCAACTCAAACTGGCTTAAGCAAAACCTGAATGTATTGGCTCACCAGACAGAACAACCCGGAAGGAGGTCTTCAGGCATGGATGGATCCAGGTGTTCAAACTGTGTCATCAGAACCATCTCTCTCCATTTCTTACCTTCCTATTTGTTCACATTATTCTTAGACAAATTCTCTGCTTAGGGTGTCAAGACAGCCCCCAGTAGCTGAAGCTTATCATTCTTTTAGCTCAACAAATTCAACAGAGAGACAACACCTCTTTCTTGCAAATTTAACAAATGACCAGATATCAATCTCAACTATTTGGGTTGGCTTCTGGGCCCACCTCTGAACCAATCATTGTGTTTAGAACAATGGAGTATTCTCATTGTCCAGGCCTGATCATTTGCCCCTCTCTGGGGAAGAGTATAATGGTGGTGGTGGGGTGAATCTCACCAAACATAGGGACTGAATGAGGGGAAAAGGAGTACCAATGTCAGAGGTGGTATGGATGGTGGACAGATCTCTACAGGGTGGCTTTGCTTTGCAGAGCTGGAATAGAGAAACCAGTGAGGAACTAAGGGCCCAACTCTGCAAGGATCCCAGTTCTTCCCTTGAGAGTGGTAAGTGGGCTTCTGTATAGGTTCCCCCCGCCCCCAGACTGCCTGGTTTCACAGAGCAAGATAGGAAAAAAAAAAAAGGTGATAATTCATGGCAGAGTAAGGAGAAAAGATGGAGCTTCTGGCTCCAGTAACTTAAGTTGAGAATAGTACCCAAACCAGGAGTATCCACAGAAGGAGACTTTGAGGATGACCCCTTCCCTGATCCCTCCTCCTAGCACCTTCTATCTCCCCCAAAAGTTGTGAGCTCCAGGAGGGGAGGGACCACATCTGTTTTACCTACCATCTCATCCCAGGGCTAGCAGTGTTGAGCTGGTACATTACAGGAGACATTTCCTTACTTACTGCATGATGTACAAATGGATTAGGCTGATCAGTCTACTTGGCAGAATCAACACATCTTTGTTCAAGTCAGTCCCCTCTTTGGCCTCTGTTCTCCAGCTGCCAAGATGGGGTGGAGTGGGGGGAAGGTGGAGAATGATACTCTCTCCTCAGCCCCTTGATTCCAGGATCTTAGGATTCTCAGGAAACAGCCAGGATGCCCTCTGCAAGGAGCCAGTGGAAGGGGAAACCAAATTTATTGAGAACTCTGTGCTCAGATGAGACGACTTCACATGGATCTGAGTTGCCCAAACTGTGGAGCCCATTTCATGAACCTCATAAGTTTGTTTTAAAATTTGAGAAGGAGAGATGGCAGTTTAGTAGGAGGAACCTAGGCTAGCTTATCCTTCAAACAAAACTAGATAACTATCAAATCAGTCTGAATACCCAAGAAGTCAACTGGAGGACTGACAGAACAAACCTCCACAACTAGAAGGAGAGGCCACATCAAGGAAGGGAATTTATAGGAAAATATTGCTTTATGGAATAAACCCAAACTAAAATACATTTTATTTTAAATAAAAGTGGATATTTAATCTCATAGCTAAATTACTGATTATATATTTGCTGAGCTGACTTAAGGGTTCAGAAAATTGTATCAAGAGTTTTATTTTTTTACTTCAAAGCCTTCTTTTATTTATTTATTTATTTATTTATTTATTTGACAGAAACAGAGAGAGAGAAAGAGAGAGAGAGATCACAATTAGGCAGGTGGGGGTCGGGGTAAGCAGGCTCCCTGCTGAGCAGAGAGCCCGAGGTGGGGTTGGAAGGTTCGATCCTAGGACCTTGAGATCATGACCTGAGCCGAAGGTAGAGGCTTAACCCACTGAGCCACCCAAGTGCCCCACTTCAAAGCCTTCTTAATAAAGTCTTTTTACTAAAAAATAAAATAAAATTTGGGATGGAATTAACTCTGCTTATGTTTTATTGTGCCAAAATGAGGACATTAAAAAAAACACCCTATCATCAAACAAACTTAAGAAAAAATTAACTATCATCAACACTTCGTTAAAAAGGAATTTTTACACAGAAAGCAGGAAGCACACAGTCTCAGGGGGAAAAAAGAACAGTGTCTCTACCCCTGGAAAAGACATTTGGCAACTTTACATAGTTATTTTTTCAGAAGATACATGTACATTTCATCAGACCGGCCCCTGTGCAAGGTTCAGTATTTGGAACCTACTAACAGATTATTTTTCAACCCCACCCCTTGCATCCACGTGCCTGTGAAATGGGGCTTAATCTGCCCACTTTGCCGATGGGGAAACAAAGGTTCAGAGAGCCCCAGTGCAAGGTTACAGAGGTAGTAAACAGCAGTCAGAGTTTGTCTGAACGCCAACCCTCAGAGTCTTGGCAGATCCTAAGCCAAAAGTTATTCCCCTTCAGGGAAAGAAATGACCCACACTGGCTCCCTTGGAGTGCCCCCAGGGTGTTCTTGGCCTGACCTTGGGTCTGGACTTGTACGCTTTGTTCTTTAACACATCTTAATCATGTGCTCACTTCATGCCAGGCACTCCGGAAAGTCCAGGGAGGGAAACCAGCATGTTCCCAGCCACCTTCCCTCTTGTCCCGCATACTCACCCTGGGTCTTGTTCTCCAGGCCCAGCTCCTTCCGCTAGCGGGCAACGAATCCCTATTGCGGGCGTGGGATGCTAACAGTTTTGGGGGTTCCCTCTCCCAGGGGTGTTGGCAGTTTCCAAGGAGACTCTGGGAACCTTCAACGCCTCCAAGACCCAAAGGGCTGAAAGCGTAATGGTGTAACCCGAGGCACTGTGTTAGGTTATAGGAAAGGTAATACGGGAGCAAAGGATCAGTTCAAACCCTATCAAATAATACTCGGTTCGGTCCCTCCCCCATTCTCATGGGCTCTGCGGGGGCCCACAAGCCCCGCAGCTCAGGCTGGAAGAAGGGGGGGGGGACGCCCAAGCCAAAGGGCCTACTGTGTAAGGGGCTTATTGCTCCGGCTGGGGGACTCCTGGGACCGTGCCCACCCCTTCCCCTGACTGCCAGAACCTGGAGCGCCCCTCCCCCGTTTCGCCCCGCCCCGCACGCCCGAGGCGGGAACGCGCCTCCGACGAGCCGCGCCGGTGCACGAGAGCGCGCGCCTCGGCGCGGGAGCGCGCCCCGGGGAGAACCCGAGCAAGATGGAGGCCGCGCCGAGGCCGCCTCCTGGGCCGAGGCAGCAGCTGCTGGGAGCGCCGAGCCGGGGCGCCTAGGCCGTGCCAGTCCCGGACCCACTGCTCCGGACCGGGCCCAGGTTGGTCTCCCCGCACCCCGTCCCCGCGGCCGCAAGCTGCGCGCGCGTCCGGCCTGGGCGCGGGGCAGCCGCCCCCCACCCCCACCCTCGGCCCTACCCCTGCCCGGCGGCTCCCCAGCACTCGCGGGATAACCTCTGCCCACAGTCCGCCCCTCGAGGCCCGGGCTGCCTGCCGGCCCCAGTCCCTCGTACCCTTGGCCTGGAAAACCTCTCTCCTCAGCCCTGGCCCGCCAATCCTAGGCTTCCCCTAGCTTACATCCAGTCCTGTCTTCTGTGGGACCCCCCCAGACCCCCGCTTGTGTTCAAACCCTGTAGTCCCGGCCCTCGACTCCCCGCTAGCCTCATCCTGATTCCTCCACTTCGCCCTCCCTGTCCCAGCCCCCATATCACCTTCCCAGTCCCCCAGTATCAGCCCCTCATATCCCCTTCCTATTCCCGCATAGAAGCACCAACCCCCCCTCTCCACAGCGCCTTTCTAGACGCCCAATACCAATCTTCTTTTACCCCTAATACCAGTTCCCAATTTCCTTTCCAAGCTCCATGTATACAGCCCCTCTGCTAATCCCCCAGTACCGGTCCTCAGCCTCCATTCCATCTACCCATGGTTCCTTACTACTCGCCCAGTTCTGGCCCCCAAACCCCTTCCCCAACACCCCTATGACCACTTTCTAGCTGGCCCCCACTTCCAGCTCCCATATTCACATCCCACCCCCCTCATCCCAGCCCCCCAACTTTCACAAGTCCCTTACCTAGGCCTCCAGTTGGAGATCTTTACTCCCCTCAGACACCGCCCCAACACTCAGGACCCCCTCCTGGTCCCTCCATACTACCCCCTAGAGACCCCCAGCCCCTCCTTCGAGAGTTCCTTGGCTCAGGGCCGCTTCTCGCGTGCGTCCCCAGCTCCCGCCCGTCAGCCCGGCAGCCCGGCGGTCGGTCCCGGGCCGGCGGCCCCCGCCAGCCGCCGTCGCCGCCGCCGGCCCCGCCCCCGGGCACCATGCTGCCCTCGCAGGAGGCCTCCAAGCTCTACCACGAGCACTACATGCGGAACTCGCGGGCCATCGGCGTGCTATGGGCCATCTTCACCATCTGCTTCGCCATCATCAACGTGGTGGTCTTCATCCAGCCCTACTGGGTGGGCGACAGCGTGAGCACCCCCAAGCCTGGCTACTTCGGCCTCTTCCACTACTGTGTGGGCAGCGGGCTGGCGGGCCGCGAGCTCACCTGCCGAGGCTCCTTCACCGACTTCAGCACCATCCCGTCCGGCGCCTTCAAGGCAGCCGCCTTCTTCGTGCTGCTCTCCATGGTGCTGATCCTCGGCTGTATCACCTGCTTTGCGCTTTTCTTCTTCTGCAACACGGCCACGGTCTACAAGATCTGCGCCTGGATGCAGCTCTTGGCAGGTAGGGGAGGGGTGGGGGTGGGACCCCTAGAACAGGCTCCCAAGACTGGGCTTCTTCCTTCCAGGACCCCTTCTTGGAAGGGTCAGAGAGATTCTGCTCCTCTGTCTAAAGACACACCTCCTTGGCTGTCCCTCAGCAGCCATTGGGGAGGGGATTTATGAGAGAAACACCTTGGGGCAGGAGGCAGAGCCTTAGAGCTAGGTCTTTGAGTTTGTGTGCTTGGATATGGGCAGACTGTAGTTACTGATGGGTTAGTGTTATGTTAGACTGTCTGCGGGTCTCTGAGAGTCTCTTTTGGCTGTCTTAGGGGAAATAATTGCCTGAATGAGGAGTTACTTTAGGAATGAGCAATTTCTATTGTATCAAAAAGAGCATGAGTAGGGGGAATCAGGAGATCTGACTTTGACCTTTATCTTGCTGACATTATCAACTTGGGTGTTTCACTTTACTTCTCTGAGGCTAGGCTTCCACATCTGTAAAACAATGGAGAAGATTCCAAGAACAAATGAAAGAGTATCTTGTAAACTTTGAAGTTCTGTATTAAGATAAAGGAGCTTAGGAAGATATGCAAGTCTATAATGTCTATCCAGTGTTGAAATGTGGGTAGTGGACGGCATGGGGGTCTTGGGAGGGCAATTTCTCCACCTGATACCCCCCACCCAATACAGGAAGGGTTCTGGTGCTATGCCCAATGAGAATAAATCCCTGGAATCCTTTGAGATGTTTAGCTAGAACAGACATCTTGCTCTAAGAACCAGAGAAGGGACCTTTGGGTAAGAGAACTGCTGAGACTGTATTTCAGGATCCGTTAAAGTCCCTACCCCCACCTACCTTTCGATCGAAGGCAGATTTTGAAGATTCAGCAGCTTGGGCATTTGCCTAAGTGCAGGCAGGAGAGAGTTGGGCTGGGGAGAGTGAGGTCAGGATATAGCAGGAACAGGGGAGGAGGACTGGTGAGGTTAGGAAAAGTTTGGAGCCCTCCAGGAATGAGAAAAAGTAGGGAAAATGTGATGATCATATAGTAGAGATGGTTTTTCAAAATAAGCACCTCAGGGCATTCAACAAGTGTGGGCCTCTTCAAAGAGACTCCCTGCAGGAGGTGTTATATCACTTGCTGATGATTCCACTGCTCAAAACATTGTAGGAAATTGTCCTCGGAGAGTGGGGTGTGTTTTCTTGAACATCATCATTGAGGGAAACCTCCATCTTTTGAAGGAGGAATATGATTTTTCGGAAATGGCTGGAAGTCGCTTAGGACCAAGTGTAGAAAATACAATTGTGATCAAATTGAGAATTGTCACTTGGGATGAAAGCCAAGGTATGAGAGCAAAACCATGAGGCTGGTTTGCTTCCCCAAGAGGACCTTTACAAATACAGGGAGGAATTACTGTCCCACTGGAAGAATTTCTCAAAGTCTCAGAAGGACTACTTTGAAGAAAGTGTTAATTCAGATGAGGACATTGTAATGAGCTTGTTTCAAATCTATCTCACTCCGTCTACTTAGATGTGAGTCTTCTAGGATCTTTGAAGGTGAGAAAGGAGAATTGTAGAGTGTAGGGGGTATGTCTCCATATTTCTCTGTGGCACATAGAAGGTAATTTTATGTATTTCTATTCTATTCTTCCTCCAAAGACAAGCTAGAAGGAATATATACCTACCTGGAATCCTCAATCCCTCACCCTTAATTTGGAGTCTGCAGAAGGGATGCTTACCTCTTGGCCTTCCAATTCTCTGTAATTTATGTGGGTTTAATCTTAGGAATTTGATGAAGTGTCCAATAACCCCATGTAATTACAGAATTTCAGGGATCATAGAGATCAGCTCCTTCAAATCCCACCTTCCCCTCCCCCCATTCTAGAGAGAGGAGACTGAGACTAGAGAAAAGGTCTTACCCAAAGTCTCATTGCCAGGAAGGGAGTAAACTAGGTCTTGACTCCTGGCCTGGTGCTCTTTCCCTTGTGTTGTTGTCCTGAGAGCTGTGGAGTTCAGTTAGCAGAGTTGAGCAGTTTATTTCATTTTGGTTAGAGATTTCTGAGTTCTCTGGGTAAGTGAACAATTCACTTCGTTTAATGAAGTGACATTAGGACTGGAGCTAGAGCACTGGACTACGAGTCATGGAATGGGGTCTTGCTTGGCTGATTCTGCCTGAGTGATTCACCCTGCAGTAGTAAGCAATTGTTTTTAGCTTAAATCTCAGTTTTGTCATTCTTACAGTGGGAGACTAATCAGTTACATTAGTGGATTCAAGGTATCTCTTTTAGCCTTGTGTGTCTCCTAAAACAGCTCTTTTGCCAAGATCATTCTGTCCAGAAGGTAAGAAATCAGTCATTCTCAGAGGAAATGCAGAGTGGCAAAGGACCTTGTTTATATCAGGAAAGAATTAGAATTCTTGTTCAAGTAAACTTTTATTCAAGTATTTTAGATTCTTCTAAGTGTAGAGCCCTGGACTATTGGGAAAATTCAGAGATACTTATTCCTCGATTTATTCTTTATCTGCTCTGTGATCATCCCTGTGCTAGGGGCGACAATACTGAGATAATCCTGATCCCCAAGGATTTAGGTCTATATGATGAGATCTGCACTCTCAGGAAGTTTACCATCTAGTTGGATCACTAAAAAATGTTCGGCATTTTTTCAGTGACAAGTGGCAGAAATCCAACTCAAAATGGCTTAAATAAATAAAAGTCAAATAAAATAGGGATGGTAGGGTTTTTGGCTCACATAAAGTATCTTTCTTTATGAGTATCTTGCTTCAGGGGTTCCTGGCTGACTCAGTCAGTGGAGTATGGTACTCTTGATCTCATGATTAAGTTTGAGCCCCGCGTTGTATGTAGAGATTACTTAAAAATAAATTTTCAAAAAAAAAAAAAAAAAGGTAACTTGCTTTAGGCATGGATGGATCCAGATACTCAAATAATGCTATTGAGAAAATGTCTATTGCCATTTCTTGGTTCCTCTGTGTCAGCTCATTTTTAAAGTCCACTTCTCTCCTAAAGGTGATAAATAAGGCTACTTACAGCTTGGAATTTACATTGCTTTAGCTTAGCAGTGCCTGTGGGAAAAGAACATCTGTTAGTCAGTGGTTCCAGCAAAAGTTCCAGGGCTGATTCTCATTGGCCCATGCTTTGGCCAAGGATTCACCTCTTAGTTAATCAATATGACTTTGTCTAAGGCTTCAGCCATATTCCCGTCCCTGGAACACATGGACCAACAGTGGAGAAAGGTCAGTTCCTGAAAAGAGAAATCAAGTGTAACCGCTGGTAGGACAGGTGCAGACAGAAAAGCCTCACTCTGGAGAGTCTAAGCACTAATATGTCCTGGCTGTAAGTGCTGGGGAAACCTGGGAGGTGGCCCCTTCACTGGGAGGTGAGGCTTGAGTGGGAGGTGCAGATGTGTATAGGTGCGAGGTGGGGGAGAGCATTCCGAATGGAGAGGAAGATCATGGGCAGAGACACGGAGGTGAGAAAACCACATGTGGCTTGGGGGTGACCTCCACCTAGGGGAGGAGGAGAGGAGAGGGGAGGAAGGAATGACGGAGGCTACAGGGTACAAGTCTCTGAATAGTAGGTCAGGCATTTGAACTTTCATCAGCAGGCAGCTCAAAGCTACTACAACTCTTGTTATTATTCAGGAAAAACAGTTAATATTTTCTTAGCCTTTGCTGTATGCTAGACCATGTGCTAGACATGGACATGAGTACTATTACTTAATCCTCACAGTGATATGGAGTAGGTACCGTTATTACTCTTTTATAGAAGAGAACACTAAACCTCAGAGATGAGTCATTTGTCCAAGGTCATACAGAATGTAAGTGGGAGAACTAGGATTGTAACTTGGGCTGTCTGATTCGAAAGGCCAAGGATTTATGAAGGCATTATAGAGGGGCATTAGTGATGGGAGCAGTGTCAGGAGGTTTTAGGCATAACACTCAAATGTTAAGCAGAGAGGCTGAAAACCCAGGTGGCTCTTTGTGGAGTCAGGGGCCAGCTTCTCTGGGTACCTCTGCTACTCTGGACCTGGTCTTTCCCACTTAGTGAGAATACACAAGGTACCAGCTTTGACGTTAGACATTTCCATATTTGTTAGACAGTGCATGTTCATTTGTTAACTTGACCAGGGGCACCTGGGTGGCTCAGTGGGTTAAAGCCTCTGCCTTCGGCTCGGGTCATGATCCCAGGGTCCTGGGATCGAGTCCCGCATCGGGCTCTCTGCTCAGCAGGGAACCTGCTTCCCCCTCTCTCTCTCTGTGCCTGCCTCTCTGCCCACTTGTGATCTGTCTGTCAGATAAATAAATGAAATCTTAAAAAAATAAAAATAAAAAAAATAATAAAGTGACTTGACCAAAGGTCACACATCTAGTGAAAGGTGAAGCTGAAACTTAAAACAAGTCTGAATGGATCTAGTTCTTGCTCTTACAACCAAATGAACCTGGGAGAGGATACACAAATCCCAGGACAGAGCCGTCAGCTGTCTGTGCTCAGTGTTCACCCATGGGCTCATGGGGTTAGCCAAGGGAAGGTTGCTGGCTGAAGTAGAGGTTCAAGCTGGAAGCCTGGTTGAGAGTCCGGGGGCATAATGTGGGGTAGGGGTTTAAGAGCAGAGGACTTAGAATTCTCTCTCTGCTCCTTCCCAGTTGTGTGGCCTTGGATAAGTGGGTTTTCCTCTCTAGGTCTCAGTTTCCTTATTGTAAAAGGGAGATTATTGCTATTGTTTTTAAAGATTTTATTTTATTATTTATTTATTTTTTAAGATTTTATTTATTTATTTGACAGAGAGAGATGACAAGCAGGCAGAGAGGCAGGCAGAGAGAGAGGAGGAAGCAGGCTCCCTGCCGAGCAGAGAGCCCGATTTGGGGCTCGATCCCAGGACCCTGCGATCATGACCCAAGCCCAAGACAGTGGCTTAACCCACTGAGCCACCCAGGCGTCCCAAAGATTTTATTTTTAAGTAGTCCTACATCCAACGAGGGGCTCAAACTCACAACCCTGAGTTCAAGAGTCCTGTGCTCTACTGACTTAGCCAGCCAGGGGCCCAGGGGCGATTACTGTTGTATTTACTTCAAGTGGCAGAAAGAAACAAAATGATGGCTGTAAAAGCACCGAATGTGTTCATAGTGGACAGTGGGTATTCACTAAACAGTCACATCATCTCCGTGACACCGCCTAAGTGAAGAGCAGCTTGTGAGGAGCTCTTGCTGCTCAGGTGGGAGAGTTTGAATTTGCTGGGATGATCAAAGGCCTTGAGAAGTCAGAAACTGCCAACTGAAAAGGGTCTTGCCAATTAGCTGCCCAGCTGCCTCATTTTACAGAGGAAGAAAAAAATCTAGTCCTGGAGAGAAGAAACAAGTTCATGTCACAAAGTGAGGCTCTGCTTCCTACAGAAGGGAGATGATTCGGACCATAATTCATTCAGTACTGAGCACCTGCAGTAGGTCCGGCCCCGCTCGGTGGCTGGAGTCACAGCCCGGGACAGTACAGTGGGCGCTGAGGGAGACCAAATGTGGAGATGGTGGCGGGGGGGTTGGCGATCTGAGGACGAGTACCTTCCAGCCTTCCAGGTGTGTGCCTTCATCACCAGGGGTTTTCTCGGATGGGAGCAGCAAGGTCGCTGCAGGTTACCCTATTTACCCACATTTCTCCCCATTTCTCTGGCGGTTTGTTTAGGATTTGGTTTGGGAGTCTGTTCACCCAGTGCATCTCTGTCGCATGGGCATGAGCTGCTGAGCACATCGAGGGGATTTCTTTCTTCCCCGGCTCCACTGTCTTTCTTCCTTCCCCACCTGTCCCCTCTTAACTTTTTTCCACTCTCCCTCCCTGCACCCTTCCTTTCTCACATCCGTCCTTTACTGACGGCCTCCTCTGTGTCGGGCACAGAGCTGGCTGGCCTCTGGCAATCCAGAGTAAGAGTCCCCGCTGCCACACAGCTCACAGGGTCATGGGAGAGGCAGGGAAGAAGTCAGATCTTCGCTCCTGTGTGCATGGCATGTGAAATGACTGAATCAAGCCGAGAGTATTCTGGGGGCACAAAGGGAACACAGTTAAGGACAGCCAGGGAAGTCTTCCAAAAAGTTCCAGCATTTGAGCTGAGTCTTAGGAGGATGGGCCGGAAAGAGAAGGGCAGCCAGGCAGAAGAGACAGGCGTGAAGATAGAAAATAGCTTGGTGTGTTTTATGTTTTGGGGACTACCAACAATTAGGGCAGGGAGTGGTGAGTGTTCAGAATGGGAAGCTGGACCGTGGAGGCTTCTAAGCCATGGTCGGGAATTTATGGACTTCATCTGCCAGCATGTATTTTTTTGAAGGTTTTTTGGGGGGAATAATTAATCAGGCACATGATACAAAATTCAAAAGGGAAAAAAGGTAGACAATCAGACCTCAGTCTTCCTTCCTGTCCTCATTCCCCAGTGGTCCTCCCAGAGTTCTCTGGGGCAGCCACTGTCACCAGTGCCTTTAGTATCTCTTCCAAGAAAGCTCAGAAATAGACATGCAAATGCAAACACTTATTATTATTATTATTATTGCTAAAATGGCATATTAGCTATCTATAACTGTATAACAAATTACTCCAAAACTTAGTGGCTTAAAGCAACAGGCCATTATTTTTTCAGTTTCTGTGCGTCCCAGGAATTTGGGAGCAGCTCAGATGGGCAGTTGTGGTTCAAGGTTGCTCCTAAAGTTACAACCAAGACTGCAGCAGGGGCTGTGGTCATCTAAGAGCATCTGGGGCTGAAGAACCCACTTCTGAGCGCTCTCATGTGTTGGCAGGAGACCTCAGAATGAGTGACTAAGGAGAGAGAAAGGAAGATGCTACACTGCCCCGCTCTCTCTCTCTTTTTTTTTTTTGGTAACGGTTATATTGCGCTGTAACTCTATGCCATATAGGTTATCCATATGAAGTGTATAATTTAGTGGTTTTCAGCATATTTATAGAGTTGTACAACCATTACCACAACCAGCTGTAAGATATTTTCATTGCCTCAAGAAGCCTTATACCCTTTAGGTCTCACCCCGGCAAAGCTTTCCCACCCAACCTCCCCAGGTTCTACGCAGACACTAACTGACTTTCTGTCTCTCTATCTTAGCCTGTTCTGGCCATTTCATAGAAATGAAATAATTCAAGGGCACCTGGCTGCCTCAGTCTGTGGAGCATGCAACTCTTGATCTAAGGGTTGTGGGTTCAAGCTCCGCGTTGGGTGTAGATTTTACTTAAAAATAAATTAAAAAAAATTTTTTTTAAGATTTTAATTTATTTATTTACTTGAGAGAGAGTGAGAATGACAGAGTTCACAGAGGCATGGGAGAAGCAAACTCCCTGCTGAGCAGGGAGCCCAGTATGGGTCTTGATCCCAGGACCTTGAGATCATGACCTGAGCCAAAGGCAGAAGCTTAACCGACTGAGCCACCCAGGAGCCCCTTAAAAATAAAATCTTAGGGACGCCTGGATGGTTCAGTAGGTTAAGGGGCTGCCTTCTGCTTAGGTCATGAGCCCGTCGTCCTGGGATCGAGTCCCACATCGGGCTCCTTGCTCAGCGGGGAGCCTGCTTCTCCCTCTGCCTCTGCCTGCCACTCTGTTTGTGTTCACTCTCTCTGACAAGTAAATAAATAAAATCTTACCAAAAAAATAAAATCTTAAAAAAAAAAAAAAAACCCAAAACCCAAACAAATGAAATCCTTCAACCTGCAGTCCTTGCAGCTTCTTTCATTTCACAGGATGTTTCCAAGGTTCATTCATGTCGTAGCACCTGCCAGCACTTTATCCAGTGTTGAAATGTATAGATAGACCACATTTTGTTGATTCATTCATGGGTTGATGGACATTTGGGTTGTTTCAACTTTTTGGCCGTTATAAATAGTGCTGCTGTGAACGCTGATGTACAACTTTCTGCATGGATGCACGTGGTCATCTCTCTTGGGTAGATACTTAGGAGTGGAATTGGTGGCTCAAATGGCAACTCTATATTTGACGTTTTGAGAAATTTCCAGGTTTTCCAAAGTGGCAGCAGTATTGTACATTTCCAGGAGCAGTGTATAAGGGTTCCTATTTCTTCATACCTCATCAGCACTGTTGTTACCAGATGTTTTAAAATTATAGCCATCCTACCGGCTGTGGACTGGTGTCTCATTGTGGTTTTGATTTGTATTTCCCAAATGATTCATGGTGTTGAGAGTCTTTTCATGTGCTTATTGGCCATTTGTATATCTTCTTTGAGAAACATCTATTTAGATCCTTTGCCCATTTTTTAAACTGGGTTATTTTTCTTTTTATTATTGAGTTAAGAGTTCTTTGTATATTTTTGATACAAGTCCCTTATCAGATATATGATTTGCAAATATTTTCTTCCATTCTGTGGCTGTCTTTTGTCTCTCTTGATAGTTTTCTTTGAAATATAAAAGTTTTTAATTTGTACAAAATCCGATTTATCTCTTTTTTCCTTGTGTTGCTTGTGCTTTTGGTGGCATATCTAAGAATCTTTTACAAATCCAAAGGCACAAAAAAAATTTTTTTTTAAAGATTTTATTTATCTATTTGAGAGAGAGAAAGCATGAGAGCTTGAGCAGGGGGAGGGATAATGGGAGAGGGAGAAGCCGACACCCTGCTGAGGTGGGGTGGTGCTTAACTAACTGAGACACCCAGGCACCCCAACCGATGCAAAAAATGTACCTCTGTTTTTACCAAGGAATTTATAGTTTTACCTCTTACATTTAGGTGTCTGATCATTTGAGTTAATTTTTGTGTGTAGGGTAAGGTTGCATATAGCTCCCCTATTGTCCCAGCACCATTTATGGAAAAGATGATTCTCTTTCAATTGAATAGTCTTGGCATCCTTGTCAAAACTCAGTTAACCATAGATGCATGGGTTTACTTCTGGACTCTGTTCTATTCCACTGATCTATATGTCTGTCCTTACGCAAGTACCAGAATATCCTGATGACTGCTGTTTTGTAGTGAGTTTTCAAATCAGGAAGTATGAGTCTTCCAACTGTGTTCTATTTTGAAGATTGTTTTGGCCATGACACTGCCTTTTATGTCCCAATCAAGATATCACATACCATCACCCCACCATACTCTGTTGTTTAGGATTGTTCCACTTTAGTGTATAAAGAGCTATTTTTTTCTCAAGAGCTGCAAAATATACTTTTGTATAGATTTGTCATCATTTATCTTATCAATACTTAAGTTGTTTACAGGGGCGCCTGGGTGGCTCAGTGGGTTAAAGCCTCTGCCTTTGGCTCAGGTCATGATCTCGGGGTCCTGGGATCAAGCCCTGCATTGGGCTCTCTGCTCAGCAGGGAGCCTGCCTCCTCCTCTCTCTCTGCCTGCCTCTCTGCCTACTTGTGATCTCTGTCTGTCAAATAAATAAATAAAATCTTGAAAAAAAATTAAAAAAAATACTTAAGTTGTTTATAATATTTTTCTATAAAAATATTTCAGTGGATAATGTTGTATATAAATAATTTGACACATATGTGCGTATAAGGACAAAATAAAGACCTAGAGCAGAATTACTGGATTAAATGGTCTGTATATGTACAATTTTGACAGATCCTGCCCTAGTCCCCTCTGTAGGAACTGTACAGAGTTACCCTCCCAGCAGCAATGTATAGAAGTACCTGTAACCCCACTCCCTTGTCAACGGAGTATGTTACCAGATATTTTATTTTTGCCAACCTGATGTGTAAAAAAATACTCTTAGAGTAGTAATTTGCCCTTCTCTAATTATGAGTAAAGTTGATCACCTTTTATATGTATCCTTTTTAAAAAATATTTTGTTTATTATTTGTCAGAGAGTAGAGAGATAGAGTGAGTGCACAAGCAGGGGAGAAGCAGGATCCCAGCTGAGAAGGGAGCCCAATGTGGAACTTGATCCCAGGACTCTGGGATTATAACTTGAGCCAAAGCCAGCTGCTTAACTGACTAAGCCACCCAGGTGTCCCTACATATATATCATTTATATAAACTGTCAGCCTATATATATATATATATACACACACACACACATATATATATATTTATATAAACTGTCAGCCTATATATATATATTTAAATATATATATTTATATATATATTTATATAACAAGAGGGAGGGGCAAAGGCAGAAGGAGAGAGAATCTCAAGCAGACTCCACACCTAGCACAGAGCCCAATATATATATTTATAAATATATAAATATATATATATATTTATATTTATTTATTTATTTCTATCAAGTTAATGGCATTTTCCCTCTTGGATATGTGAGAACTTCTTGTGGGGCACCTGGTTGGCTCAGTCAGTAGAGTGTGTGACTCTTGATCTTGGGGTTTTAAATTTGAGCCTCATATTGGGTACTGAGATTCTTTAAAAATGAAATCTTTAAAAAAAGGGATCTTTTTGTATATTAAGAAAGTTAACTCCTTGTCTGTGATATGAGTTACAAATATTGTTCCCAGTTGATCTTTTGACTTTGTCTATGGATGTTTTCCCCATGGTGAAACTTGTTTTTTCTCAACATATTCTCATCAATATCTCAAATTGTCAGTTCTGTCCTGGGTTTAGTGTGGTATCTAGAACAGCCTTGAAGTGTTTTGAGCTGGGTGGAGGGGTATATATCACATCTGGCTATCAGTGGAGAGAGTGATTTGGAGGAGTTGGAGGGGTCAAGAGAACAAGGACTAAAGTATTCTCGTTCTGAAACCTCTCATTTGTGTCTTTTTTTTCTCATCCCCATGTTATTCATCATTATCAACCTTACTTTAATCCCAGAGTTTAATGGTATAATGAAAGCCCTGGACCAGGAGTCTGTGCCTGGCATATAGTCGGTGCTTAATAAGTGTCTGTTGAATGAGTGAATGATGACATCTAATTTAAGTCCTAGCTCTACCCTCCACTCCTTTGGAGGCAGCATATTCAGTGGTCAGACAACCTGAGTTCGAATGCTAAGTGTGGCATTACCAGCTAAGTGTCTTTAAGAAGGTTACACAATTTCTGAGTCTCAGTTTTCTCATCTGTAAAATAGGGATAATAATAGTAACTACCTCGGGGGCTGTTGAAACATTGATTGTGAATATTGTACACACTTGGCACAAAGGAGACCCTCAAGAGCTGTTAGCACTTATTATTAGCTGGTGTGTGACTTGGATCAAAAAACACTCTGGCTTCCTCATTCCATTGTCTGTGCTACAATAAGGGAGGACAGATGGAAGAGTGGGAAGACTGAGAAGATAAGCCTGAAGAGGCAGGTAGGACTGGCTATGGAGAGCTTTCAAAGTTGCGTCTTGGAGTTTGGGTCTTATCCATAAGTGATGGGCATTTGCTTTTATTCTTTGTTTTTAAAAAAGGATTTATTTATTAATTTATTTTGCTAGAGAGAGAGAGAAAACAAGAGGGAGGGGCAAAGGCAGAAGGAGAGAGAATCTCAAGCAGACTCCACACCTAGCACAGAGCCCAATGCTGGGCTCGATCTCATGATCCAGAGATCACAACCTGAGCCAAAAACCAAGAGCCAGATGCTTAACTGACTGAGCCACCCGGTGCTCTATGGGCATCCGCTTTCAGGCATGGGAGTCACCAGGCCCAGATGTTGGATTGGCCCAGAGTAAGATGACTGAGGTGGCTGCTGCAGGGGTGGACTAGATGGAGGCCTGATGGGAAGCAAGGAGCCTGTGGTCCTTGTGAGAGGTGCCAAGGCAGCAGGGAGAGAGGAGGAGGAGGAAGGCGGGAGACCTGTGTGGGAGACCAGCGGCTGTCCGGCAGGGAGGACAAGGCAGGTGTTACAGATGACTCCAGGTTTCCTCCCTGGATGACTGGCTCCCTCGACTGATATTCCCAAACACGCAGGAGGTAGATCGGGTCAGTTTGGGAAATGTCGAGTTGGCAGAACCTCTGGCGTGCAAGAGGAAAGGTCTGACAAGCAACTGGTATTCAGGCTGAGAGCCCAGGGCACCGGTCTCCACTGGAGACAGAGATGTGAGGCACCATCGAATGAGTCTAAGAGTGGGTGAAATTGCCCCGTGGAGAGTATGTGCTGGGAGAAGGGGAGAGTCTAGAAACACCGGCCTTTTCCAGAAAAGAAGCCAGAGCAGCTGCTCAGATTAGCAACTGAGAAACGGAGAAGGATGGCCTTGAGAAGGACACGTGCCTGGAGGAAACAGAGGGAGACCCAGAGGGACATAGCCATCTGGGAGGGCCTGGTCTGAGCTGAGGGCACCAGACAGGCTATGGGGAGAGCAGCAGGAGACTTCTGACCAGACCAGAAAGAAGATGGGGCTGGGGGGAGCCAGGACAATGGGGATGCATGGATGGGGTGATTCAGAGGTTATTAAGAGGCTATGGGCTCCGCCGTAGGCTGGGCCTGGGGCTGGGGAAGTAAATACTGAATACAGTTCCCAAATAATAACCGCACAAAGTGATGGTAATCTGTGACACCAGATATAATTATTTGTCTTCTTTTTGGGGGGTAAATTTTATTTTAATTCCAATATAGTTGGTGTACGGCGTTCTACTAGTTTCATGTGTGCAGTATAATGATGTGACAGTTCCATACATGACTCAGTGCTCACTGCGATAAGTGTCCCCTTAATCCCCTTCACGGATTTCACCCATCCCCCCACCCCCAATTATCTGTTTTCTGAATAGTCCCCCTCCTGAACTCTAGTGTCCTCAAGATCAGGAACCAGGAACTGGGGACTGGATTACATTGGAAGAGCTTCCCGGGAGGACGGAACAGTCCACACAAAGGCCTCCAGGTGGAGCTGAATTTGACAGGTCTTCAGGGACAGACAGGAAGCCAGTGTGGGCCAGAGTGTAGGGAGTGGAGGCCTAGTGGCCGGAGGGAAAGGTAGGCGGCCTGTGGCAGCGCTTTGTTCTGAGTGCCCGAGCTTTTGGAGGGCGCTGAGCAGGGGCGTGGCACCATCCATTTCTGAAAGTTCCCTGTGGATGCTGAGCAGAGAACCGCTGATAATGGGGTAATTGTGGGAGCTGAGAAGGAGTTAGGAGGCCACTCTGGTCCTCCAGAAGGGAGATCATGGCAGCTTGGACACATGGGTGCAGTGGAACTGGAGAGGAGAGGTCGGATCCTGGATATTTTTGGAGGTCAAGTTGGTTGACCTTGGGAATGGATTAGATGTGGGGGTGAGGGGAAAGGGGAGTCAGGGTGCCTCCTAGCCTCTGGGTGCTGGATGGGGGATGGTGAGCCCAGGCACAGGTGTTCCGATCCCCAGCATCCCGGGTTGGTACAGGCATTAAGGTTGGGCCTGGACCTTCAGTGAGTTGGAGGTGACTGTTAGGAGAAGCCCGGTCTCCCTTAGAAGAGCAGGGCCTGCCCTGGGGAAGTAGAGCCAGCACTCAGCCTTGGTAATGAGGGGCCTGTAGACACCCTCCTTCCCTTAGCGGGGCTCAGCCTGTCAGAGGTTTTCCCTACAGCCCCCTAGGGCCAGGGGTGCTGGGGAAGCAGCGCCTTGGAAAGCGGTGGTTCCAGTGTGGACAGATTCTTCACTGGGCTCCCCTCAGCCCCACACGAAGCCTGATCCTTTCCTTAACCCAAGGGAGGGACTCACAGGGGACACAAGCAGCTGGCCATGAGTTCTGTGCTGCGTTACTGCTCTGTGTGCCCCCTCTTTTCTAAGACCTTTACTGCTTTGTAAAGTTATCATTGTTCTTTGTAGAAAAACTGGGGACTATAGATGAGCAAAATTATATCCATAATCTCACACTCCCAGAATCAGTCATTCTTAACTGCCTGGCCCACAGTCCGAACGGTGGAGAGTACTAGTTACCAGCAGATTCTGGAGCCAGGCTCACTGGGTTCAAACTTGCCAGCTGGTTTTGCAGCTTACCAGCTGTGTGACTTTGGATAACTTGGATAACTTCTCTGTGCCTCAGTGTCCTCATCTCTAAAAAGAAAATAATAATGCAGATTATTGTGTGGATGACATAAACTGAAGTACATAAAGTCCTATAGTGCCCAGCATGGTAAATGCTGTTTGACTGTTTGCTCTAACTGTAAGTGTTTTCTCCCTGAAGAGAAATTATATTGCACGTTAATTTTTACAGCCTCTGGAAACCTAACATAGCATAAGTATTTTCTGTATCATTAAAGCTTCCTCAATGGCTACCTGAGGAGATTCATATTCCAAGTTTCAGAGCTGAGTGACATTCTGTGACAGGAAAGAACTGTATTCCCATATTGCTGGATATTAAATTGTTTCTTTCTTTCTTTCCATTCTTCCTTTATTATTTTTCCCTCTCCTCCTTTCTCTCTCTCTTTTAAAAATTTTTATTTTTAAGGAATATTTTATTTATTTATTTGAGAGAGTGAGCGAGAAAGCAAGAGCACAAGCAGGGAGCAGTAGAGGCAGAGGGAGAAGCAGACTCCCTGCTGAGCAGGGAGCCTGATGTGGGGCTCACGGGATCATGACCTGAGTGGAAGGCAGACTTTTAACTGACTGAGCTACCCAAGTACTCCCCTCTTTTTTTCTCTAAAGATTTTATTTATTTATTTGATGGACAGAGATCACAAGTAGGCAGAGAGGCAGGCAGAGAGAGAGGCAGGCAGAGGGAGAGGCAGGCAGAGAGAGAGGAAGGGAAGCAGGCTCCCGCCGAGCAGAGAGCCCCATGCGGTGCTTGATCCCAGGACTCTGAGATCGTGACCTGAGCTGAAGGCAGAGGCTTTAACTCACTGAGCCACCCCGGCGCCCCACCCCTCTCTTTTTTAAAGATTTATTTTTATTTATTTTAGAGAGAGAAAGGGCATGCAGTGTGGAGGGACGGAAGGAGAGGGAGAGAGAGAGTCCCAAGCAAACTCCGTGCTGAGCACTGGGCTGGGGGGCGGCTATGGGGTGATCCCCCCTGAGATCTGAGAGTCAGATGCTTAACTGACTGCTCCACCCAGGTGCCCCTCTTCTTTCTCTTATAAGTAATAATGTGACAGACATCCTTGTAGCTTGATCTGAGAGCATATCTGTGAGCATTTTCTTCAGATAAATCCCCGGAAATTGGCAAGGTCAGTCAAAAGGGGTTTTCATTTTTATGTTTTTGTGATTAAGCCATTATTTCCGAGAGTTACATTTGGCCTGTGCATTGCCATTCTTTGTTGCTTTAATTATTTTCATTCCAAGTGAGTGAGAATCTCTAGTAATAGTCACCTGTTAGCAGACAACTCCCACCTACCTCACAGCTTTGATAGGTAACTCTTCACATGGTTCTGAATCCAAAATGTGCAGCAAGTTGTCAGTTCAGTGTCTCCTCCCCTCCTGTCCTCTTGCCACTCTGTCCCCCTCCTGGAAAGTAACCAGGGTTCTCAGGGTCTTGTAGGCCCTTCCAGAAATAGTTTGTGTCCATGCAAGAAAACAGTCCCCCTCACCAACCCCCGCACACACTCACATCCCCCCCCCGCCGCAAATGCTAGCATCATTTTGCATCTGTTGCCCGGGACCTTGCACTTCTCTTAGCACATCCATGCGCCATCCCACAGCAGCATGTAAAAGGGCTTCCTTCCTCCCTTCCACGACTGCTCAGCGTGCTATCCCGTGGCTGTGCTCTAACCAGTGATTTCTTGGTTATTCTGAGGTTTACTTCTTTTTTTTTTTTTTTTTAAGATTTTATTTATTTATTTGACAGAGAGAGATCACAAGCAGGCAGAGAGGCAGGCAGAGAGAGAGAGGAGGAAGCAGGCTCCCTGCTGAGCAGAGAGCCCGATGCGGGGCTCGATCCCAGGACCCTGAGATCATGACCTGAGCCGAAGGCAGAGGCTTAACCCACTGAGCCACCCAGGTGCCCCTCTGAGGTTTACTTCTTACCCACTGTGGTATACAGCCTTTTATAAAGTCAGGTTTTATTGCAGTATAACACATTTAGAGAAAAGGACAGAAAATGTCCCCTCTGTGGCTCAGAGAATTTCCACAAAGCGAACCTGTCTGTGGAAATAGCATCCAGATCAGGAACCTCATGTCCCCTTCCAGTCACTACCCACAAAGGTAATCACCTGTCTGATTTTCCATCCTGTGGGTGAGTTTTGCCTGTCATTGAACTGTGGGATCACACTTTTTCTCAGCTGTGTGGCTCTAAGATGCAGCAAATTTGTTCCTCCTCAGGCAAGGTTCTGCGCTCTGAGTGTCCTCACCCAGCCTCAAAGAGGTGCCCTCTGGCTGTGTCCTGACCTGGTAGGGGTGCGGGGAGCAGGATCCCTGCTGTCTCCCCTTATAAGGGCACTAATCCCATAGTGAGGCCCTACCCTCAAGACCTCCCCAAACCCTAATTACCTTCCAAAGGGCCCACACCCAAATATAGGGCTTCAACACGTGAATTTCGTGGGGACACAATTCATTCTAGGGCAAACCTCTGTGGAGTCTGCCCAGGGACAGAAAGCCCTGAGGACACGCAGTCTGGCCCCCAGAAAAGGGTAACCACTGTGGTGTATCATGCATGGAGGGGGCAACTGAGCCAAAACAGAGGCCTCCCTCTTGGAGTGCCCAGCTTAGCAGATGTCCCTTGAGGATGGTGTAATAGTGTTACAGTGAAATGCTATTAAAAGAACTGAGCATAAAATGCATCATTAAAAACCTTTCTATAGGGGCCCCTGGGTGGCTCAGTGGGTTAATTGTCTAACTCTTGATTTCATTTCAGGTCATGATCTTGGGGTCGCAAGTTCAAGCCCCAAGTTGAGCTTCATGCCCAGCATGGAGCCTATTTAAAACAAAACTAAAAAAGCTTTATACGAGGGTACATTTATAGCACAAGCTTTGAAGAAAATAAACACCTGAGTGTATCATACATATGCTCTTCTTAATGCTTCACTACTTCTGGTCTCACTCAAGTTTCATTCCCAAATTCAAGTATCGCTCTTCCTTTTAGTTTCTTAATTTTTAAGAAAAGCTCAAGAGGATTTCATGGCCTGAGATAGATGAAAAAGGATTGGACATAATAAAGGAGTTTTTGTTACAGAAGTAATATATGCAGATATTAGACACATTCAATAGCACAGGATGGCATAGACTACAAAGTGTTCCCAACCCCCTCCCTTCCTGCCCACCTCCCAGTCCACACCTCAGAGGTATCCATCATTAAACTGCTTCCCTATACTTCTAGAAGTGTTTACAGGTATGTAAGCTTCTATGTGTGTTCTTTTTTTTTTTTTTTTTTTAAGATTGATTTATTTATTTGACAGAGATCGCAAGTAGGCAGAGAGGAAGGCAGAGAGAGAGGAAGGGAAGCAGGCTCCCTGCTGAGCAGAGGGCCGGATGCTATGCGAGGCTCAACCCCAAGACCCCAGGATCATGAGCTGAGCCGAAGGCAGAGGGGTCAACCCACTGAGCCACCCAGGCGCCCCTATTGTATTCTTTGAAAAATGTTTTTAAATTTCATGAGTAGTATATGAAGACGTTCACTCTGAAAAGCTGAAACATTTAAAGGCTAAAGTCCTATCCCATCCCTGCCCAGAAGCCACCACTCTTATAAATTTAATTTCCATTTCCCCCCAATCTTTTACATACATGTCCACAAGGCAGATATATCATGTCATTTTCTGTATTCCCCTTGCTGATTTTCTTTTTCCCTCTCCTTCTCTCATGGCAAAGTCCACATAACATAAAATATGTCATTTTAGCCATTTCTCAAGTGCACGATGTTGTGTAGCACATCTATCTCATCTTCCAGAACTCTTTTCATCTTTCAAAACTGAATTCCTGTCCCCTTTAAACAGTGACCCCCCCATACTCCTTCCCCAGGCCCTGGCAACCACCATCCTACTTTCTGTCTCCGTGAATTTGACTGCTCTAGGGACCTCATGTAAGTGGGATCCTACAGCCTTTGTCTTTCTGTGACTGGCACATTTCATTGAACATAGTGTGTCAGGTTTCCTCCATATGTTGTAGCATGTGTCAGAATTCCTTTCCTTTTTAAGGCTGGATAAATAACATCCCACTGTATGTAGAGATCACCCCCCCTGGAAAAAGGCTCATCTCTTTTGTCTAAGAATTCTTTTTCTCAAGAGCTGCCATAACCCATCCCCACTTCACCAGTTATAATTTAGGTTCCTCTTCTCACCTGCTAATTGATTCTCACAAAAGTACTATGAAATGAGTAGGATATCATGACCCCCATCTTACAGATGAAGAAACTGAGGCCCAGAAATGTAAGCTGACTTGGCCTAAAGCTGCACGGGGAAGAACGGGGGTTCCGCTTCCCATCGAGGCCGTGCATGGTGGCCAGTGTCTCATGGCTCCAGGGAGAAAGGCTCAGTTTGGTGCTAGTATATCTTGAACTCCTCTCACACTATTAAGTCTCTTAAACAGAGAGAGAGAGAGAGCTCAGAGCATTTGGCAGGCAAAAGTATCCAGCTAGAATCTAAGAACATTGTTTTGGTTTCATTATATTTATAGTTTCCTTCTATTTGTGGCAAATGATCCTGGTTTCCTTTTCTATGATAGTGATATAAAGCTTACTTTTTAAGTAAATGCCTCTAAGTTAAAAAGTGAGTCTATTAAAAGAAAAATGTTAAGTAAAGACCTGTCTGGGTTTAAATACAGATCCCACCACTGACTAGCTCTGTGACATGGGATATGAAAGCTGGTTCTTTGGAGCCCGTTTTCTCATCTGTAAAATGAGGATGATGACTTTTTTTGCGGTACAGATTCGTTAGAGCATTAAACCAGATCATGATGTCAGGAGCTCTGTACCCTGGCATGTACTTAAGCATGTCATGCTGTTTGTGAATGTTATTACCACAGCATGAATATTCATATTATTAATTTTGTCACAACCCTTTCAGTCAGTGGACTGTAGGGTGATGGATAGAGATGCCCCACCCAAGGGCCCCTTCCCCTAAACCAGTGGTTTTCAACCAGAGACACTTATGCCCCCCAGAGAACGTTTGGCAATGTCTGGAGACGGTCTTCATGATGACTGAGGGTGGTGGTGCCATGGGCATCTGGCAGGAAGAGGCGAGGCACGATACTGAACCTCCCGCCAGGCATAGGATAGTGCTCATTGTGAAGAATTCTAAGACCAAGTGTCAAAATTGCTTCCATTGAGGAGCCCTCCTCCACATGGCACCCTGCACCTGGGTCTCTGTCTTCCAAGAGAGACTTGAACTCAGACTCCAAAGATCTAAGCCTCAGGTTCCTCATGCAGGGCCTGGGGTTGCTGAAACCCACCTTGCCTGCAGTCAAGCATCTTCTGATGCTTGAACCTCAGCAAAGTCACTTCCTTGTCCTCTGCTGTCTCTGTAGTAATTGCTTTCTCTCTTCCTCCAGGTCCAGGGAAACCATCTGATAGGCTTCTTTTTTCCATTTGCTTGACTCCTGGGTGTTTCCCATTCCCCCAGTGGCCTCTGGAGCCCCATAGCCACCCAGTACTGGGCTGCAGAGCAGAGGAGGCAGAGTGAGTTAGAGATGGAGAGGCCCCACCCCCACCCTCTCCCTGCACGCGCTTCTTCTGGGTCTCAACCCCTAGTCTGCCTCCTGGCAAACACTCCTTGACATGCATAACTATTCTGTTTGTGTGTCGACTTGATTTTATTCCTCCCCACACGTCTCTTCTCCTGGGGACCACGCCTCCAGTTTCCCCAGCACCTGCACGGCGCGCGCACATAACGCACTCAGGATTTACACGTGCAGTGTAGGAAGGGAGAGCCGGGGAGAGGAGAGGGCGAAGGGGCTAGATCCAGGGAAGGAAGAGAAGCGAGAGAAGGAAGAGAGAAGAGAAGGGATGTTGAACGAATGTTAAATGCGGAGAGATCTAACTAGACAAGGTGAGGAGGCTCGAGGGAGACCCCCAAGCGCAATCGAGACAAGCCCGCGAGAGAGTAGGGCCGTAAAGAGACAGATGAAGAACGAGAAAGATAAAAAGGGTGGACCCGAGGAAGGCGCGGGGAGGCAGGCGACTGGGGAGAGGCACGTGAGCGGTGAGCGCGAGAGTGCCCGCGAGAACGCGCGGGCGCAGGGCCACGGGAAGGAAACTCCGTGAGCGCTGAGCGGGGGGCTGCGGAGCGGAGAGGCCCGCCCTCGGGAGCCTGGCCGCGCTGCTGCGAGCTGGGGATGCGGGCGCAGTCTCCATGGAAACGGGGATGCTCCGGGAACGAGAGGAAACGCGGCACGCGGGGAGGGGAGGGGAGGCGGAGAGTCTGGCTGGGTTTGGCCCTTTCTTAGGCTCTTTTCCTCCCCCCAGACTCTCGCTGGGGAGGCGGGAGCGCGCGACCTGGGCAAGAGCCCTCGGACACCCAGGCGCTCCTTCTCTCCCCTTCCCCTCTCCCCGGGAGTTTGACCCTCCTCCCGTCTGCGACTGGGGCCTGGAGGGTCCTGCAAAAAAAACAAAACAAAACAAAACAAAAAACCAAAAACACCCAAAAAAACAAAAACGGGGAGATGCGCGGGTCGACCCTCTCCAGAGGCTCCTCCTACGGAGCGCCGCAGGGCTCAGTCCGTTCTCGTCAGTTTCCCAAACGCCAGCCCCAGGGAGTTTACCTGCCCACAGCTCCCAAATTTATGTCTCCGGCACTGATTCCCCCGCACCCCCACCCCGAGCTTCCCTCTCCATTTGGGTGTCTGAAAGTGCATCTTCAGACTTGTCGGATTCTTGAGCTCCCCAAGCTCATTCCCACCCTAGGGCTTCCTGAATTGGCCGTCCCCTTTGTCAGGAGCTCTCCCCAGCGCATAAGCGACTCACTGTGCTCTAGCGGGGAATCATCTTGGCAGAGGCAAGCACTGGGGAAGCGAGGAAGCCCTAAGTGTGTGTGTGTGTGTGTGTGTGTGTGAGAGAGAGAGAGAGAGAGAGATCACAGTGTCGTGGGAGAGCCCTGCATCAGGATGAGGTGTACAACCTAGGGGTGTTTTGAAGCACTTGAGGGTCAGGTATTAAGTGCTTTAAAAGCTTCCCCACATCAGCCCTTTATACAATGCCAACCTCTTTCCCCAGCTTCCTGGGCTCACACACTATATTCCAACTGGAGAACTAAATTGCCTTAGAAGTCCCACTCCCAGACCTGTGCTGAGGAGGAGGGGGAGGGTTCAGATACATCTAAGGCTCTGGGCAGCCCTTGTCAGAAGGTGGAGAGAAAGATAGCATCCAGATATTCCAAAGCCCACCACCCCCACCCCACTTCCCACCTGTCCTGTCACAAGAGGGCAAATCTTGCGCACTGTCAGATGGGAGTCTGAGGCCTAGGGAGCACTTCCTTGAATGGTAGGTGAGGGAGAGACTGACAAAGCCGAGGGCCGCCTCCCCACCCTGGGAACTAGGTGGGCCTTACAGACAGTGGGCAGAACTGGTCAACACCCCCTTTGTCATCACTGTCATCTGAAACTCAGGTTAAGCACCCCACGGGCCTGGTGTGGAACCTTCCGGTCTCAGACACAGTAACCTCCTTGCTGGTGGGACTGGCAGGCACCAAGAGGGCAGCATCGAGGGTAACTCCCAAGTCAAGGGGCTGGCTGCTCATTGCAAGGCAGAAGTGAAGGTCACTGTCCTTGCCGCTCACTGAACTCCGCCGGTCCTGATTTGCTGGGTGGGCTGTGTGCTGATTGGCTCAGGCTTGGGTCCCACCTATGAGGTTGGGCATTGGGAAGAGCCTACCCATACCACATGGGTCATGGTTGGCTGAGGTGGGTCACTCAAGATAGAGGAAGTGAATATCCAGGAGGGAACAAGGTGGGGGCTATTTCAATAGAAGGCTGCTCTTGGCCTCACACCTTCTCCTCGCCCTCACCATCTGAAACTAAGCTCCGCCCTCTCGAATTATTTCCTTATTTGTGTGACTATTAAAGGTATCATTATGACTAGTTATGATGATAATAACATTTAACTTTTACCTGGAATTTATTATGTCAAGTGTTTACATTTGTTGCCTCCTGTAACCTTTACACTTGAATACCATCATTATCCCCATTTTACAGATGAGAAGACTGAGTGTCAAAGGGCAACGAACTGGCTGGAGGTCACACATCTAGAAAAGAGCCGGGTCAGGATTTGAGCCTCTTTGCTCTAATGGACCTTTCCCCCACTAACTACAAGCTCTGTGAAGCTGAAGTCCGAGTAATGCGCCGGGTCTCTCCCTAGTCTAGTTCCTGGCATCCAGGGGGGCCTCAGTGAGGAGATGCCAGGCACTGGGCTGAATGTCTTACACGCCTTACTTCCCTCAGTCTTCAGCACTACCCCGTGAGGCAGTATTGGGATTTCCAACATAAATAGGGGCATTCCCATGGTGTGCATCGAGTAAGGGCAAGAACTTCCCTTAGTCTGTTCTTTGAGCCAGTGCTCAACTGTGTGAATAAGAACGTGTGTCCAGCGTCCTGAAGAAAAGGAAATGGAGCTCAATAAATATTTCTTAAAAGAATGACAAAAAGATGGGGCACCTGGGTGGCTCAGTGGGTTAAAGCCTCTGCCTTCAGCTCAGGTCATGATCCCAGGGTCCTGGGATCAAGCCCCACATCGGGCTCTCTGCTCAGCGGGGAGCCTGCTTCCTCCTCTCTCTCTCTGCCTGCCTCTCTGCCTACTTATGATCTCTGTCTGTCAAATAAATAAATAAAATCTTTTAAAAAAATAAGAATGACAAAAAGAAAGAAAGAGCCATGAGGACGGGAGGGAGTAAGCATGGTTGGGATGCTAAAGGGAGCAGAGGAAGGTAACCGTGGTTGCTATTTCCTTGAAGGCTTCCTGGAGGTGTCGATTTGATGGGGGTCATTATGGGGTCCTGGAAAGTTTCTGCTCCCCGAGGCAGGAGGCCTTCCCAGACCCTATAGTTTCTGGAACCCACGGAAGGCTTAACAGGCTCTTGGGTTGAGTGACTGAATGGGAGGGCGCGGCCTGCGGGGGGTCAGTCGCCGGGGGCTGAGGTGGTCCTCTGGCTCTGGGAGTACTCAACCCCTTCTCTCTTTTTCCCTGACCATGGCGGTGCGCCCGGCCTCGCACCCACTCAGCTCTGTGCCTCGTGCTGGGCTGCATGATCTTCCCCGACGGCTGGGACGCCGAGACGATCCGGGACATGTGCGGGGCCAAGACCGGGAAGTACTCCCTGGGGGACTGTTCGGTGCGCTGGGCGTACATCCTGGCCATCATCGGCATCCTCAACGCCCTCATCCTCTCCTTCCTCGCCTTCGTGCTGGGCAACCGGCAAACAGATCTGCTGCAGGAGGAGCTCAAGCAGGAGAACAAAGGCGAGTGCGTGGGCTGGGTCGGGAGTGGGGCCTCCAGGGGTCACCCAGTCCTACAGATGAAGCAAAAACTGGAACAGGTGCAGACAGGCCGACCCCCCTGAAAGCAATTCCTCAGATCCGAACACTTGCATGCTTGGGCCCCAGCAAACCCAGCTCTGAGTAGAAACCCATGAGAAATGTGGCAGCAGCTTCAAATAGCAGATCACTAAAAACAACCTAAGTGGCCATTGACAGGACGATGGATAGTAAGTGGTGATATACTCACATCCTGGAATGGAGCATAACTGAAAATGCATGCACTGTAGTTATAGGTAACAGGATGGATACATCCTGGAAACATAGTATTGAGACAGAGGAGAGGAGGAAATCAATTTCCAGAAGATAATAGAGTGATATTTTCATGGAGTTCAGTCAAAAACCAAGAGACACTAATGTATGGTTTGATCATAAGTATATTTATGGTGGTACTGCATTTCTTTTTAAGTAAAGAAACAATAAATACAGAAGATAGGATGATGCTTACTTGTGGTTGGGGTAGAAGAGGGGAGGCCAGGAGCTTGAGATGGGGGTGGGTGTAGGTATGTACAAAATATGGTGGTGGTCTTGCACGGTGAGCCCACACAGGTGCTCCCTACAGTATGCCTTACACCTAGTGTACTGCATATCAACCTTTGTCTATATCAAGTAACATTGAAATCTGATGAAGAAAAAATTTACACATGAGGCCGGAGACTCCAGGCTAACCAGTTATCAGATGTTTATCTATGCATCTTTGTACATTATATGTCCTTTTATAAAAATACAGTAGTGTTAT
Organism: Mustela lutreola; assembly: GCF_030435805.1. Lineage (NCBI taxonomy): Eukaryota > Metazoa > Chordata > Mammalia > Carnivora > Mustelidae > Mustela > Mustela lutreola. The sequence goes on along the minus strand of NC_081291.1, from coordinate 51,767,725 downwards.
ATGCTCATATAATGCAGGATAGGTGTCATCCCAAATGAATTCCTCGCAAGACTGCAAGACCCTAGAGCATGTCTTCAAGATCTTTCTTTATCCTTTTATGGAGAACCCTTTTTATCCAGTGCCTAGCATTACGTCAGATGGAGGAACTGTAACTATTTAACTATTTTCCTTTTAGGGACTTTTAGGGGAGGTTTCCAGGATTTTACTATCACTGACGATGCTACGCTGGACATCTTTGTCTGTGCCTTCTTATACACAGTGTTTTCTTGGTGTTTTTCCAGTAGTGGAATTGCGCACTTAAAATTGTAATGATGGTGCCAGATCGCTCTCCAAGGGGCTGGTCTTCTGAGCCAGGGACCCACCCTGTCCCTGGAGCACCAGGAGGCATGGCATGGCATCCATGGACAGACACTCGTCTCTCTGGGTGTGTGTGCCCTGCCATGAGAAACAGGAGTAGTGGTTTTCACAGTCACACACTTCCTTAAGCTATTAGAATGTGCTGGGTCTGTATTTAGCACTTTCCATTAATTATATTCCTCTCTTGGAGTCTCATCTATAAAATGGGAATAATGGCAGTGAGGGTTATAATCTCATCTGGCAGGAGGTGGTTTAGTATTGTGGTGGAACCCTTGGACTGAAGGCCTCTGAGTTGAAAGCAGGCTGGGGACTGCACCTCCTTGAGCCTTAGTTTCCTGGCTTCCTCAAATAAGGGTGGTGGAAATAGTACCAGTTCACAGGGCTGTCCGATGAGGAAGAAAGATTATGTCTATTAGGGGGCACTTGGTGAATACTCAGTAGAAGCTGTCACTCTTCAAGACCCCACCAGGCAAGCATCATGACCACCATTTTACAAATGAGAAAGGTGAGGTCTTCAGAGGTCCAGTAACTTGTCCAAGGTCATGAAGAAGTGGTCAGGATTTGAACCCAGGTCCAGAGTTGAAAGGCCAGGCTCTTCCTGGCTGCCTCTTTCCTTTCTCAGGGCCCTCCTGGGCTGTTGTGCTACTAACTAACCTGTCTTTCTCTGAGGCTCCTATCCTTGGAGACCCTGACGCCTGGTGGTTTCCCATAGTCTTGATGTGAGGTCAGGGCCTGCCCTCTGGTGGCCGCTTCCAGAAGTGCATGACTAAGAACCACGTGGTCTTTCTGAAGAAAAGGTGTGGGGAGGTGACTGGTGTGAGGTGGGCCCACCCAGCGTCCTCTCCTTCCTCCCCAAAGTGCCCTCAGCTCGGTGTTTAAAGTGATGTGAAGGAGCTCCAGTTTGTCATACCTCAGCGTCGGGGTGTGTGTGTGTGTGTGTCCCTCATTGGGAGCTCAAGATGAGTGAGCCTCACACTTCAGTTCTGAGCCAGACCTCTGGGACAAAAGTAAAAACACAAATAAATTGCTCTCATTTCCAGAATTTACTATGCACTAAACATTGTGAAAAGTCCTTAGCTGGAATTCTTTATGTTTTTTTCACTCTTGGGAATCACCCTGTGAAGTAGGCTGTTACGGCCGCTGTACAGATGAGGAAATAAAGTCTCAGAAGAGTTGAATGGCTGCTCAGGACCATCCAGCTAACCAGAGGCCTGGCTGGTTTTCCGACTGTGCAGCTCACTCCCCTGTCCAGCTCTGCCCTGAGGAGTGGCTGAGGGGAGCCCCAATGCTGGGTAGTCTCTGACTTTCTCCAATTCTTTCTCTCTCATAGATTTTGTAGGCTCTACAGTAAGCTCCGTGTTGCGGCCAGGGGGTGATGTCTCCGGATGGGGAGTCCTCCCCTGTCCCGTCGCTCACTCACAGGGACCCTGAGGGCCAGGATCACAGCCAAGGAATTGACCTGTCCTCAGCTTGTCCCGTTGCCTGCCCTCTCATCCCTTCATTCAAGCTCCGAGGGAAGACCCCATCCAGGACTGACTGCTCACCTGCTACCTGCCTGTAGCTCCGGGCTTTGAAGAGGTTGGGGCTGGGATGCAGCGTGCAGGAGGGCCCGATTCTGCTCCTCCCTCAACTGACCTAAGGGAGCCAGAGCCCTGGGCTCTTGGGCTTCTCCCTTTCTCTCTAGGCCGGCCCGGGGCCCCCACAGAGTCTCCAGGGGAAGTGGCGCTGCGGTTCCGGTTCCCCAGGCCCCGTCAGTCTGGAGGGCTCCCACCTGGCTGCATCCTTGCCTCCTCTGGTCCCTGTCTCCTACAGAAACTTACCCAGGACACTGGCCCAGGGTGGACCGGACTCTTTCCTGTTTTCTCCCCCCTGATGATGGTTCCATCACATCATCACAGAGTTCCAGGCACCACCTGCCTCCTCGGGGCCTCTCTGCTGCCCGAGCCAGCCTGTTTTCACCTCTCCCGAAGGAGTCTGAGCTGCACCAAGAGAGAAAACACAGGGCCTCCCTGTCAGTTGCTGATGGGGGTCCTGAACAGCCCAGAGTCTGAGGACAGACAGGCTTTGGAAGCAGTAGGAGGCGGCGCTTTGAGTCCTGTCTTGGTGACATCTGACCATGGCAGCTGGGGCTGGAGGGGGCTCAGCCTCGGGCTGGCCTGGCCTTCTCCCTGCTGGGATGTCTCACCAGTTACTGGACCCTTGACCCTGGCCTGTTTTGTACAGCACAGACTTCTTGGCCCTGTTGTCAGGGCTGTGGTTTTGGGAGGGGGGCCCAAGAATGGGGAATTAGGGGATGCATCACCCCTCTACCCCTTCTCATGCCCCAAACCTGGGCATCTGCCAAGGGCAGAGACTGTCTTGCCTCTTTGATACTTTTTCTGCATAACTTGAACTTGCAGGTCACCTCTGAACAGGGTACCCCCTGTCCCCATCCCCAGGCCTTGTAACCCTATCCCCACCTCCACTTCTTCCTCCTTGCCCACCTCTCGCCTTGCGATATGCCCAGGGTCTACAGCCCAATGGGCAGTGCTTGGAGCTGAGGCATGAGTGTGTGTGTGTGAGCGTGTGTGTGTGTGTGTGTGTGTGAGCGTGTGTGTGTGTGTGAGCATGTGTGTGTGTGTGTGTGTGTGTTTATGTGTGTGTCGGGGAGCAGAAGAGGAGTCTTTCTCTCTCCCCCCCCCCCCCACCGTGGGGGCATCTCCTTCCCCCTTGGCCAGGAGCAAATGAGGGAGATTCTAGGTGTTTCCAAACTTCCCTCATTGCCTGGTAGACCTGGTGGTTGAGTTATGTGGCCGGGGTGTGGAGAGCCCCTTTCAGCCCCCAGTGCAGGTGGCAGGTTGGCTTCATCTAGTGTGCCTACTTCTGTCTTCCAGTACTGGGGGGGAGTACTGGTCCACTGTGTCGCCAGAGCGGGAGGCCTCTGGGGGTTCACTGGGGAAGGTTGTTGTCATCATTTCCTTTGTGGGCCTCAGCCAAAGGAGGGGAGGAAAGCAGCGAGTGCCATGTATTTGCCAATCTTGCGTTCATTTCCGTAGGACTTGGACCTGAGAGGGTTTCCAAGACAGACCCTAGAAATCCTCTGCATGAGACCCCCATCTGGACCCTAACTGGAATCAGATGCTGGGTCCTGGTAGGATTCCCGAAACCCGGAACTCACCAAGTCCTGATGCTCCACCTTCCTGACTCAGTCCTCTTGAGCAAACACCTTTCCCCTGGTGCTCTGGCCTTGGCCCAGTGCTCCCCTCTCTTCCCCCAGGGCTCTACCTGCAGGAAGGGGCTGTACACCAGGGGCCTATGCTGAGTGGGAGGGTCAGGGGAGCCTCCTGAGAGGCAGTGGGGGGCAGAAGTGAGTTCCTCAAAGATCCAAACCAAAGCCCAGTGTTGGGAGGCTGTGGTTGGGGGGGGGGCTTGGGGGGTGGGAGGGAGGCAGTGGTTGGGAAGGGGGAGAAGACTGAGGTGGGAGAGAATGAGAGAGGGGAGGGAAGGGGTGGAGAGATGCAGAGAAACGGAGAAAGGAGAGATGTGCAGGGAGCCTGGGGTGGAGGGGGAAGGTGGCCGGGAAAAAGAAGGACTAGGGACAGGGAAGGAGGCAAGTGGAGGGGTGAGCTGTGGGCAGCTGACTGGGGTGCAGGGGCACAGCATGGGGCAGAGGAGGATACAGGAGGCAGGATGCCAAGGGATTGGAGCAGCTGCTGTGTGTGCCCTGCTGCGGGGGGTGGGGGCGCCAGAGTCCTGGGCGCTGGGGGAACGGGAGAACCTCCCCTCAGACACCCAGGCCGCTGCCCACCCCTTTTGGGCCAGGGCGCCACTCGAGTGGAGGTTAGTGGGAGGGGAGTGTGAAGTTAATCCCCTTAAGGGGGGTCCCGAGTGCCTCCCTGTCCCCATGCACTCCGCCAGTTGCTGCCTTTGCCAAGGAAGGGGCAGCCCACGTAAGCACCCAGGAGTGTGGGGTTCGAAAAGCAGGGCTGGGCAGGCTTGTAGGAGTGCAAGGGGAACATAGGGAAGGAAAAGAGGCGGGGTGCGCACCAGAGCCCTGTCCCCGAGGGTTTGGCAGAGGCCGGAGCAGAGCGGGGAAGCAGATGCTTGTTCAGGTAGGGGCTTCACATGAGGCTGGAATGCCACCACCCTGTGGCTCACATGGCTCTCTGGGGGCAAGGAAGCCATTGTGGACTAGGGGAGGTTTGTGGTGTGCCCTAGCCAAAGCAGGCAATTTGGCTTTTGCCCTGGGGAGGAGACGGATGCGGTGAACACTTGCTCCCACCTCAGCATGGCCTCTGGGACTCTTGCTTCTGGAAAGGAAAGAAGCTGACCTTTGAGTGGCCCGTGGAGGCACTCGTCCTTCCGAGTTGTGACTGGATCAGAGGCGTCTGGCACGAGCAGGTTGTTTCTGCTCTGGTCTGGAGAGGCCAAAGCAGCTACAGCCTAGAGGTGGTTGAGAGCGCTGGTTGGTCACGTTCTTCTGGGTCTCTAGGATGTGAAAACTTTACTGTTTGGGAACCAGTACCCGGTAAGGAAAACATTGTTTTCCTGAGGGGGTGAGGACCATGGTTAGGATTCATCCTGTTCAGGCCTGGACTGGTTAAGCCAAGAGCTTTTAGATGAGGCTGTAGGGAAGGAAATTCCTTGGTCTCCTTGAGAGTCTTGCTTGGGCACAGGGGAATCAGGCTTCGCCAACGTCCAGTGTGATTGAGACAGGGGAACCTCTCTTTGGAGAAGCTGGGACTTTCCCAGCACAAGAAACTTCCGCAGGTCCCTGCCTGGCTCAGGGCTAGCCTTCGGGTGGGCCTGGAGTTTCCTGAGAAGGGAACAAGGGGGACAGTCCTTCCCAGAGCTCTGACCAGCAGACCTCAGGGGCCTGTGCTGTGTGTCATTAGGATAGCTTGGTGTTGTCTACACCCCATTAGTAAGTTCCGTCTGAATGTGTCCTCGCTGTTCATCGTCCAGTTTGGTAACATTTACTTTGGTCCTGACCCCTTCTGCTGCTGCTGGATTTGAGCTTCAGTGCAGGTGGAATGACGTTCAAATAAAGAAACACTTTATATCACCCATGCTGGCTCCTTCTCTGAGTTGGCCCCTGGGGATGGAGAGGGTCGAGATTCTACTACAAGCCCAGGTTTGGCAGCATATTAACAGAGTGACCACTGTGGCTTAACAAGAGTTTATCTTCCTTTTATAGTAAGTCTGGAGGTAGCCAGACAATGACTGATATGGCCCACACCATTACGAGGAACCCAGGCTCCTCTTTCTGGGCTGTCATTTTCAATCCTGGCTTCCAGTCTCAAGGACACCACCTGGCCCAGCATGGCTGCTGGAGCTCTAGTCACTTGGTCCACATTTCATTTGATGGAGACTAATGGAAATCCCATAGGACTGAGTCACATTGCACACCTAGCTAAAATGTGATCTTTTAATGGGGCAGACTGTCATCCCAGAAAAAACTGCGGTTCAAGGGAGAGAATAAATGGAGCAGGCAGTTGGCAGTCTCTGCTGACTGATTAAACAGGCTTGACTGTGCACTTAGGACTCTGACTAGAACAAACAAGGCTCCACCCTTTTCTGCCTGTGTGGCCTGGACAAGTCCCTTCACCTCTCTCTAAATCCCCATTTAGTAAATGGAATTGACGATAGTGATCTCAGGAAATTGTAAGAAAGGAGGGAATGTGGCTTGCCTGACAGCATCTGGCACACGTTGTAGTGTCCCATATGACAGATTGATTATAATGTCTGCACTTAGGAACTGAGTCTTCACTCAACACTTTTGAGCACTTGGTATAGGCGAAGCACTTAAGAGAACAAAAACAGAGACTCTGCACTTGCTAAGGGTCAGTCTGGCTGGGGAGATAATGATGTAAAAATAATGTAAAATGTGCCAGGCACAGGGTAACGTGGGTGCCCTGTGTAGGGACAACTCAACATCGCTTTTGGTGGGGGTAGGTAGAGCAGGAGACCGTTCTACTCGGTCTCCATTGTGGGTGAGTAGGAGTTAGGCAGGCAAAGGTCAGGAAAGCCATTTATGAGTGAGAAGGTAGCTTGGGGAAAGAGCAGGGTAAGAAACAACAGAGAGTGCAGAGAACTAAGAGAACTAAAAGCCTTTTAGCAATGCTGAACTGTAAGGTGCGAGGCAGGGAGGGTCAGAGATTTGTCTGGAGACAGGCAAATCCAGAGGATTAAAGAGCTCAGAGGCTGTGGACAGAAATTTGGATGTTCAGAACAATGGAGGACTGACTGGGGGGGTGATTTTAGCAGAAGAGCAGCATGGTTAGATCTGCATTTCAGGAAGATCACTCTGGTTGCCCTGTTAGGGAGTGGAGTTAGAGGAAGATAATTTTATTTATTTATTTTCTTTTTTCCTTTTTTTTTTTTAATTAAAAAAAATTTTAAATTAACATAGAATGTATTATTAACCCCAGGGGTACAGGTCTGTGAGTCGCCAGGTTTATACACTTCACAGCACTCACCATAGCACATACCCTCCCCAATATCCATAACCCCACCACCCTCTCCCTCTTCCCCCAGCAACCCTCAGTTTGCTTTGTGAGATTAAGAGTCTCTTAAGGTTTGTCTCCCTCCCAATCCCATCTTGTTTCATTTACTCTTTTTATACCCTCCAAGCTCCCCAGAGGAAGACGATTTTAATGAAAGAGAAATCATTAGTCTGGCATGAAACAAAGTGGTGGCAGGAGGTCTGAGAGAGGTGAGAAATTTGCTATTTAGGAAGCAGAACTGACACTTGGTAGCTGATTGGCTGTGGGGTAAAAGAGTGGCACCAAGAAGGAGGGATACATTTTCCTTGGACAAAAACGATTTGTCAGGATAGCAGGGGAACAAGATCAGTTCAGTTGAAACTTGCTAAGTTTAAGAAGCATATGGGGGGCGCCTGGCTGGCTGTTGGTTCAGTGTGGGACTTTTGATCTTGGGGTTGTGAGTTTGAGCTCATATTGGGTTTAGTAGAGATTACTTAAAAAAAAAAAAAAAAAAGAATAACATGTGGGACGCCATGGTGAAGTCATCCAGTAGTCAGTTGACTTAGATGGATCTGGGAGCTTAAGAGAAAGATCTGGGCCAGAAACATGAGGATGCAGGTACTGGATGAAAGGTGACGCACAGAGGAGTTTGCTCAGGGTAACTGTATTGTGTGAAGAACAGAGAACAATGGAGTAAATGTTGGAAAACACCAACATAGAAAGGTCAGGGGAATGGATGTCCGAAAGGAGAGGACACTGGAAGAGTCAGAGCTGTGAGAAAAACCATGAAAATGTGTTAGGAAAACCAAGGATCTAGAGGTCAAGGGAAAAGTCAGCTAGAGGAAATTAGTTCAGAATTAGGGACTGAAAAATGTGCTTACTGGATTTGGAAGGAAGGGGGCCATTGTTGAATTTGAGGCTGTGGAATCTCTTTATACGGAAGAGTTCTGAATGTGTATAGATCATGGCCAGTAAGAGTTTAAAGGTAAGAGAGAGAATGGTGTGCCTTGGTAGCTCAGTCAGGTGCCTGACTCTGGATTTTGGCTCAAGTCATGAACTCAGGGTTGTGGGATCGACTGTACTCAGTTTGGGTCAGATTGGGATTCTCCTCCTACCTTTGCCTCTCCCTCCCCACCCTCCTACTCCCTCTAAATAAAGTCTTTTTAAAAATAGAAATAAAGGTAAAGAAAATTACTAAGAAGAGGTGAGAAGGCCTTTTTGGGGGTAGAGGGAAGTGCATGGTTTAGGGACATCATACCTGATAGTATTCATTTCCTCAGTGTAGCAGGAGGCAAGACTGAAAGGAATGAACAGGGGGTTTGAGACGTGGCAAAAGGAGAGCCTGGGTGGCTCAGGTCATGATCCTGGAGACTCTGAATCGAGCCTGCAGCAGCCTCCCTGCTCAGCAGGGAGTCTGCTTCTCCTGTCGCCCCTCACTCCACTTGTGCTCTCTCTCTCAAAAAAAAAATTAAATCTTGGGGTGCCTGGGTGGCTCAGTGGGTTAAGCCGCTGCCTTCGGCTCAGGTCATGATCTCAGGGTCCTGGGATCGAGTCCCGCATCGGGCTCCCTGCTCGGCAGGGAGCCTGCTTCCCCCACCCCTCTCTGCCTGCCTCTCCATCTACTTGTGGTTTCTCTCTGTCAAATAAATAAATAAAATCTTTTAAAAAAAATTAAATCTTAAAAAAGAGAGAGAGGGAGAAGTGGCAAAATTTTAGCACTTGCTACAGGAGCTGTCAAAGCCTCAAAAGACTGGGGCGCCTGGGTGGCTCAGTGGGTTGAGCCTCTGCCTTTGGCTCAGGTCGTGATCTCAGAGTCCTGGGATCAAGTCCCAGATCTCAGAGTCCTGGGATCAAGTCCCGCATCGGGCTCTCTGCTCAGCGGGGAGCCTGCTTCCCCTTCTCTCTCTGCCTGCCTCTCTGCCTACTTGTGATCTCTCTCTGTCAAATAAATAAATAAAATCTTTTAAAAAACTTTAAGAAAAGCATCAAAAGGCTGACACACGAACATGAAATTGTGGAAGCACCAACAGACAGCAGGGCAAGCACAGAGGAGGCTGACTGTAGACTGACCGGTAAGTGCCAGGTAAGCAGAGTGTCTTGCAGGAGTTTCACTTCTGCCTTGATAGCCAGGTTGCTTACAGAAAAAAAAAAAAGCCATCAATGGGACAAAGGACTGAGGGTTTTGTGAAAGAGCTGAAGGAGAGAAGATTATGGTTGGGAAGCTGGGTGTTTGACCTGAATACTATCACTCATTCTTAGAGATGGCTTTGAGATGTGAGGCACTGAGTAGAATGTCTATCCAAATGGTGAGAATAATGGCAGAAATTGGGGTGCAGAGGAGCCAAAGTCATCCAAGAACCAAAGAGAGTGGTGGGAAGAAGCTACAAACACATTAACCAGACATTGTGTGCATCAATGGAGCAGGAATTTTTTATCTGAGGGGCAAGATGTAGTTGTCTGGGAGCATTTGGGGGAGAACCTTTAGACAAAATGATGTGAGAAAGAGCAGTCTCCACTTAAAAGGGCTGCAGTGGAGGTGGTGTCCTAAGGAAAGAACCGTATCTCCATATTTCAGTAAGGGCTTGTCTCTTAAAGGAAAAGGGTATCCAGAGGGCACAGCAGAAAGGTTAGGAGAAAAGGACAGAACAGAGAAAGAACGACCTTGTAAGGCTCAAGAGCACCAAGAGTCAGATCACACAGAAAACTCTCATTCTGGGAAATGACTAAGGGTAGCAAGAGTATGAAGTTGGTAGAATTCATGACTCAAAGCTTCAAATGGAGCTCTCGTTTGAAATCCCTTTCAAGTCCACTTAGGCACAGAGAAAGGACCAGTGATACCAGCACTGAAACAGATCTGGAGATGTTGGAAGGCTCATTTAGGTGTCAAAGCAGGTACAGGAATGCAACCGGAGTGGACTGGAGGCTTCTTCAAATTCACTTATTCATTCAATAAAACATTTTATTGAATGCCTGTTCTGGACTGGTACTGCTAGGTTCTAGAAATACAGGAATAAATCAGACATAGGCCTTGGGCTCAGATGATCACAGGCTGGTTAGCAGCAGGGTTGTTTGCCTTTTGTTTGGAGTGGATAGGTAGGATTCTGGTTTTTGTTTTGTTAAACATGTTGCAGCATAAAACAAATGTACAGGTAGGTGAAATATTATAAAATACCGCACTAGACATTACCATAGGGACAGACCCCTGCTAGTCACCCCAGAAGCCTTTCACTTACAAACACTATCCTCTTCCTTCTCTCCTGAAGAGCAACCACTACTTTGACTTTTTTTTTTTTTTAAGATTTTATTTATTTATTTCACAGACAGAGATCACAAGTAGGCAGAGAGGCAGGCAGAGAGAGGAGGGGAAGCAGGCTCCCTGCTGAGCAGAAAGCCTGATGCGGGCGGGGCTCGATCCCAGGACCCTGAGATCACGACCTGAGCTGAAGGCAGAGGCTTAACCTACTGAGCCACCCAGGCGCCCCTACCAAAGTAGGGGTAATCGGTTCCCAACTTTTATCTATCTCTATCTCTATCTCTATACATAGATATAGATATCTATAATATATTTTTAAGTATTTATTTGACAGAGAGAGGGAGTACAAGCAGGCAGAGGGGCAGGCAAAGGGAGGGGGTGGGGCAGGCAAAGGAAGTGAGCGAAGCAGGCTCCCCCCGGAGCAGGGAGCGTGATGTGGGGCTTGATCCCAGGACCCCAGGATCATGACCTGTACTCAAGGCAGATGCCCAATGATTGAGCCACCCAGGTGTCCCTCCAATATTTTTGAAAAAATCCATGTAGGGACACCTGCGAGGCTCAGTCAGTTAAGTGTTTGCCTTCGGCTTCATTCATGATCCCAGAGTCCTGCGATTGAGTCCCATGTTGGGGGTCCTTGATCAGCAGGCAGCCTGCTTCTCCCTTTGTTTGCTGCTCTCTCTGCTTGTACTCTCTCTTTCTCTCTCTCTGACAAATAAGTAATCTTTAAAAAAAGAAAAAAATCCATGTAGAAGCGAACTTGCAAAGCTCAAACTCATGTTGTTCAACTGTCAACTACATTGTAAAATTATCACAGTTGTCTAGTCAACTTCCATCACGTTAGTTTTTGTGTGTGTGTGTGTGTGTGTGTGATGAGGACATTAAAGATCTCCTTCAGCAACTTGTGAATATACACTACACTATTAACTCTAGTCACCATGCTGTACATTACATCCCTAGGGCATGTTTTTTTTCCCAACTGCAAATGTAACCTTTTGATAACTTCCACTCATTTTACCTCTCCCTGATCCTTTGCAACCATCAATCTGTTCCCTATATCCATGAGTTCATTTTTGTAAAAAAAGATTCCACATGTGAGATTATATGGTATTCGTCTTTCTCTGATTTATTTGATGTAACATAATGCCCTCAAGGTCCATCCATACTGCCACAAATAGCAAAATTTCATTCCTTGTTTATGGCTGAATAGTATTTCATTGTGTGTGTACACATACACACACACTCACACACATTCTTTATCCATCTGTCTGTCCATCTATCCATCCATAAATGGAGACTTATGTTGCTTTCACATCTTGGCTACTATAAATAATGCTATGAATACTTGGTGCACACATCTCTAAGTTAATATTTTCATTTCCTTTAGATAAATAACCAGAAGTGGAATGGTGGATGATATAGTTCCATTTTTAATTTTTTGTGGGTTCTCCATATTGGGTTCTCCATATTGTTTCCCACAGTGGCTGCACCAATTTACATTTCTACCAACAGAGAATAAAGGTTCCCTTTTGTCCATATCCTCACCAACACTGGTAATTTTTTCTTTTAAATAGCTATTCTAACAGGTGTGAGATGGTATCTCATTAGTTTTGATTTGCACTTACCCAGTGATTAGTGATGCTGAGCAACTTTTCACATACCAGTTGGCCAAATGTTTCTCTTTGGGAAGATGTCTATTCAGATCCTCTGCCCATTTTTAAATTGGATTGTTTGAGTCAGTAAGTTGTAGGAGTTCTTTATATATTTTGGATATTAACCCCTTATCAGATATATGATTTGCACAATACATTTCCTCCTATTCTGTAGGTTGCCTTTTCATTTTGTTGATACTTTCCTTTGCTGTGCCAACTTTTTTGTTTGATGGTCTCACTTGTTTGTTTTTACTTTTGCTGTCTTTGGGGTCAAATCCAAGACTTGTCAAGGAGCTCACTTCCATGTTTTCTTCTAGTTTCAGGGTTTGAGGTCTTATATTCAAGTCTTTAACCCATTTTTGAGTTAATTTTTGTGTATGGTATAAGATAGAGGTCCAATCTTATTCTTCTGCAGTTTCCCCAATAGTGTCTTTTCCCCATTGTTTATTTTTGGCTCCTTTGTTGTAAATTGATTGACCATATGTTTGGATTTCTTCTTGGGCTCCCTATTTTGTTCTACTGACCTATGCGACTGTTTTACTATAGTTTTGTAGTATAGTTTGAAATCAGAAAACATTACGTGTCAGCTTTGTTCTTTCTCAAGATTGCTTTGGCTATTCAGGCTCTTTGTAGCTCTGTACAAATTTTAGGATTATTCATTTTTGTGAAAAATGCCATCAGAATTTTGACAAAGAGAACACTCAATTTGTAGATGGCTTTAGGTTTTTTCTTTAGGTTTTTAAGAGTTCTTTGTATATTTTGGATAACAGTCCTGTATCAGATGTGTCTTTTGCAAATATTTTCTTCCAGTCTAGTTTGTCTTCCCATTCTCTTGACAATGTCTTTTGCAGAGCAAAAGTTAATTTTAATCAAGCCCAGGTTACCAAGTATTTCTTTCATGGATGGAGGCTTTGGGGTTTTATCTAAAAAGCCATTTTGCCAAACCCAATGTTTTCTAGATTTGCTCCTAGTTGTTTAGTAGTTTTCATTTTGCATTTAGGTTGTGATCCATTTTGAGTTAGTTCTTGTGAAGGGAGTAAGGATTACGTCTAGGTTATTTTGCATGTGGATGTCCAGTTGTTCCAACACTATTTGTTGAAAAGACTATCTTTTTCTTCACTGTATTGCTTTTGCTCATTTGTCAAATATCAGTGACTATATTACTTTAGGTCTACTGGGCATTCCAGTCTGTTCCATCAATCTGTGTGCGTATTCTTATTCCAATGCCACAGTCTTCATTACTATAGCTTTATTAAGTTTTTAAGTCAGGCAGTGTTAATCCTCTGACTTGTCCCTTTGATATTCTGTTGGCTATTCCGGGTTTTTTGCCTGCCCGTTTGTTGATATTCACAAAATAACTTGCTGAGATTCTGATTGGTGTTCTGAATCTATAGATCAGTTAAGAAAGATCCTGATAGGAACCCTTTCTCTCCAGGACCATGGGATATCTCTAGTTTTCCTTTGATTTCTTTCATCAGTTTTGTAGTTCTCTCTATATACCTATAGGTATATAGTTATACCTATTTCATTTTTATTGGTGCTAATATAAACGTATTTTAACTTTAATTGGAATTGTTAGTGGTACAGTAATGCAACTGATATTTGTATATCAATATTGTATTCTGCAATCTTGTTATAAATGCTTATTAGTCTAAGTTTTTTGTGTTGTTTCTTCCAGATTTTCTAGTCATATCATCTGTGAACAGAATTTTACTTCTTCCTTCACAATCTCTGTACTTCTTATTTCCCTTTCTTCTCCTATTGCATTATCTAGGACTTCAGTACAATGTTCTAGAAGAGTGGACATCCTCCTTTCCTTACCTTATTCCTGATTTTTAAAAAATTTCTGTCCCCCCTTCTGAATTTTAATGGGAAAGCTTTTAGTTTCTCACCACTAGGTATGTTAGGTGTAGGATTCTTGTAGCTGTTCTTCACCAAGCGGATGAAGTTCTCTTCTATTTCTGGTTTTTGAAGGTATTTCACTTAGAATGTTTATGTACATGTTTTTAGCATGCTCTTATTGTGTGTGGCAATATTATTCTCCTCCTTACTTTCTTATAACTGGGATTTGACGTTGATCCTTTTTGTTACTCATATTGACTAAGTTTTGTTGGACTTTTAGAGGAGAAGCATGACTTGGGTCTTTCTAGTTTGAAGGTTCTACAGTACTGGGGCGCCTGGGTGGCTCAATGGGTTGGGCCTCTGCCTTCGGCTCAGGTCATGATCTGTGTCCTGGGATTGAGCCCCACATCGGGCTCTCTGCTCGGCAGGGAGCCTGCCTCCCCCTCTCTCTCTGCTGGGCTCTCTGCCTACTTGTGATCTCTGTCAAATAAATAAATAAAATCTTTAAAAAAAAAAAAAAAGGTTCTACAGTACTATTTTTAAAGTAACTGTTAAAATGAGGACTGTGCAAACAAGAGCTGTTTATTTTTTAAGGTTATTTAAAAAATCTTATTTGTCAGAGAGAGAGCCAGTGAGCAAGCACAAGCAGGGCAAGCAGAAGGCAGAGGGAGCAGCAGGTTCCCCGCTGAGCAGGGAGTCTGATGCAGGACTCAATTCCAGGACCCTGGGATCATGACCTGAGCTGAAGGCAGACACTTAACCAACAGAGCCACCCAGGCTCCCAAGAGCTGTTTAAATTTATCACCAGATATACTTAGAACTTTACGACCAATTGTTTCTTTCAGAAGTTAACAGTTCAAAGGAAGTTATTTAATAACCATTATATTTTTCCTAGAAGAAATACATCCTGGATTTAGTGGGACAATACTAGTTTCACTCTTATTCCAAAACTTCATTTAATGTGGTACCCCTACTCCATCTTTTTTTAAAAGATTTTATTTATTTATTTGACAGAGATCACAAGTAGGCAGAGAGGCAGGCAGAGAGGAGGAAGCAGGCTCCCTGCTGAGCAGAGACCCTGATGTGGGGCTCGATCCCAGGACCCTGGGATCACGACCCAAGCCGAAGGCAGAGGCTTAAACCACTGAGCCACCCAGGCACACCTCTATATCTCTATTTTGATTATCCCACTCAATTTTAATTATATAGTGTGCCTTTTCAGCAGGCATATTTGTCCTGGGTACTCTCTTGGTAAGTGTCTTCTGAACTGACTGCTGTGGTCCCTTCAGACCCAAGCTGTTTTTGGCTGTTGTTCTCAAACTGGCATGCTCAGTTCCAAGTGAGTACTTGTTTTAGAGTTCGGAGATCGATCTGATGCTCCATTGCTTCCTCTCAAACAGAAGGGGATACCATGCAGGTATTGTGGCTATGGCAGCTTGTTTCTACCCACCTTTTGCTTTAGGGCTCACAGGGATATCTAATTTTTTTGGTAAAGTTACCCAAGATTTTTTTGTTTTTTGTTTTCTAAAATAAGCTCTCTGCTCAGTGTAGGGCTTGACCTCATGACCCCAAGATCAAGAGTCGCACGCTCCATTGACTGAGGCAGCCAATGCTTTTAAGTTGCCCAAGGTTTTGTTTTGTTTTCATGGCTGCTCTGTGTGGTCTTATGGGGGAATTTGATAAATACTCATTACTATTATTTCAGAATCTCTGCCAGGTTAAGGTTTTTTTTTTTTAAAGATTTTATTTATTTGACAGAGATCACAAGCAGGCAGAGAGGCAGGCAGAAAGAGAGGGGGGGGCAGGCTTCCTGCAAGCAGGGAGCCTGATGTGGGTCTCGATCCCAGGACCCTGGGATCATGACCTGAGCCAAAGGCAGAAGCTTTAACCCACTGAGCCACCCAGGTGCCCCTGCCAGGTTAAGTTTTGAATATAGGAGCAGGTAAAAGTTATAGGGGGCACAATCTCCTCCAGTAACTGCTTTTCTCCAAGTTGTTCTCTTATCAATCTTTAGCACAGAGTGTATTACGAACTGTGGCTAACTCCTTTCTCTCTCTGAGCCTCGTCGTAGATTATGGAGGCTGATCCACCTCTGACTGACGAATTGATAATCAGGGTAGTTTCAAGGCAAATGGCCTACTCCATTTGGACAATTGTGCATTTTATTTACTTCAGGGTGATCTCTGTTATTAAACAGAAACCTGCACCATCAAACTGATGCCAAAAGGCCAGACTGCTGTTTTAAAGAAATGGTGTGATATACTTGTTCAGCTAGTTAAATGATTAGTTCTAGTCAGTTTCACAGACTCTCTAGTTGTCTCCATTTGTTTCCTGGGAAAACTGCAAAATTTCCATGGCTGTTCACTTCAGTCTGCCATTCAGAAGAGAGAAATCTTGGACAAGTTGTATCCTCCGAAATTCATTAAAAAAAAAGAAAAAATCCCTGTAAAATGGGAATGATGCCTGCCTTTAACATGGTTAAGCATGAATGAGATAGAATGACATGAATAGAAGAGCCTGGTAAACGGTAAATACCATTTCAGTTGTGTTCTTTAGTACTGTTTGCCTTCCTCTATTTCTACCATATCAAAAGTGCAGCACCCAGCAATATAAAGTACCTGATAACATAGGTAGTTTGCTGTTTTACTCACCTTCATATTCCTTGTACCTTACATGTAGCCTGGCCCATAGTAGGTGTTTAGTAAGTAAGTAAGGAATAGAATGTTCAATTCTGGCAAAAATCAGATGGGCTTATTCATTATCAGAAGCTCTTCAGTACAGCTGAAACACCACACTAGGTCTCAAATTCTCATCTTTAATGTGTCTTTAAAAAGCACCTGGCTTGCTTTTATCCAGGATTGAGACTAAATAAGGCACTATATACGAAAATGCTTTTTAACATGGACCAGGCACCTACTGACTCTAGGCAGAAAACAACTGTGGCTGGTAGAAAGTTATCTAGGTATTCCAGTGGGCATTTCTATTAGAAAGAGTTTTCTTAAGAAAAAAAAAAATTCTTTTTTTAAGGAAAGATTTATTTGGTTTTAAGATTGTGAGAGCAAGAGAGAAAGAGAGAGAGAGAGAGAGAACACGAGAGACAAAGGAAGGCAGAGTGGGAGTGAGAAGTAGGCTCTCCATGAAGCAAGGAGCCCGATGTGGGCTCAAACCCAAGACCCTTAAGCAGATGCTTAACTGACTGAGCCACCCAGACACCCCAGAAAAAAATAATTTTTGTTATGTCTCCAACTAGTTACTTTCTAAGCTCCTTAAAGAAATGGATAGGGGCGCCTGGGTGGCTCAGTGGGTTGAGCCGCTGCCTTCGGCTCAGGTCATGATCTCAGCGTCCTGGGATCGAGTCCCGCATCGGGCTCTCTGCTCAGCAGGGAGCCTGCTTCCCTTCCTCTCTCTCTACCTGCCTCTCCGTCTACTTGTGATTTCTCTCTGTCAAATAAATAAATAAAATCTTAAAAAAAAAAAAAAAAAAAGAAAAAGAAATGGATAGCATCTTCTCCATCTTTGAATCCCTCCTGCTTATTAGCAAAATGCTGTCAGTCTATCATAGCCCTCAGTAAATATTTGTCCAACAAATGTTAGAGCAAAGTTCTGCCACACCAATTCATCAGCAAGCACTGATGTTTACTTGCAAAATGTATCCTGATTCCAACTATTTCACCTTACCCCCATTTATTATCATCTTAGCAGAAGCTGCCATTATATTGCCCCCATGTGAATAACTACTATAGCTTTCCAACTGGATTCCTGGCTTCTATTCATCTCTCCCAGGAGCAAAACAATCAGAGTAATTTTTAAACACTAACCAATCACAACAAACCATAAACTAGACCATGTCACTTCTGTGCCTAAAATCCTGCAGTGACTTTCCCATTATATATCTTAAAAAAGGTTTGAGAGGGGGGAGCACCAGAGGGGGAGGGACAGAGGGAGATGGAGAGGCAAACTCCCCACTGAGTAAGGAGCCTAAGCAGAGGCTAGGGCTTGATTCTAGGACCCTGGGATCATGACCTGAGCCGAAGGCAGACTGAGCCACCAGGCACCCCTCCCACTGTATTTAGAATCCACATTCTTTAAACTAAACCCACAAGGCTCTGTGTATCAGGAACCAGCAAACTACAGCCTGCAGGCCAAATCTGACTTGCCACGTGTTTCTGTGAATATAGTTTAATTGGAGCATAGGCAAGTATGGCCTGTGGCTGTTTCTGCATTGCAAGACAGAGCTGAGTAGTTTTGACAGAGACCGTATGGCTTGCAAAGCCTAAATATTTACTATCTGGCCCTTTACGGAAAACACTTTTGCTGACTGCCACTCTAAATGATCTGACCTCCTATCTTCCTAGGTATTTGCTACTCCCTATTCCTGTCCTGGTTATTCACTGTATCAAGTCTATTCCTCCTCAGAGGCTTTTGCATCTGCTCTTCTAATTCTCTAGGAATGATCTTTATTCATATTGACACATAACTGCCTCCTTATTGTTGGGGTCTCTGCTTAGATGTTAAGTCCTCAGAAACCTGTTCTGATCAACCAATCTAGAGTGGCCCCTCAACCTCCTTAGTTACGTATCTGCTATGAAACAATAGCACGGTAATGACTATTTGAAATTATTGACTGGTTTAGTTCACAACCCACTCTAGAATATAAGCTCCATCAAACCTTATTTGCATATCCCCATCTTCAAATTTTAATAAGCATAAACCCATCACCAAAAACAAATGCCTCATAGTTTTTGAGTGGGAAAGAAGAGGGCCAATAAATAGCTGCCGAATGAATTAAGGCCAAGGTCAGGAACTCCAGTCCAGTTTAAATCAGTCTATAACGTTCAATTTCACTGTTGCTGAATGGTCTTGATACTGGCCTGACTTGAATCATAAAAGGCTGAAGGAAGATCAGTACATATTCCTGGTCCATTATGTGCAAAAACAACTCCATCGAGAGCATATGCCTCTTCAGGTAAGGGTAGAAGTAGGAAAACCAAGCAAGGCAAGGTCAGAGAATTTGACAAAGAAGTTCTCAACTTTATGATTATTATGGTTAAGAATTTTATTATCAAAATTATTACATCTCTTGTGAAAGTTCAAATGTTACAGCAAGGTGTAAACACTCCACTTGAGAAAGAAGTGATACTTCTTCCCTTCCAAGAGTTCCCCCCACCCCCCCCGCCCCCACCCCCCCCAGAGGTCTGGTCTTGACAGCACCCTGCCCACACAGAGTGGCTGGGGTCTCTGCACGTGCCAGGCAGGGTGAGGGCCGCCTGCCCGCTGGCCTCTCCCCTTAGCCAAAACCAAGGGGAGAATGCAAACCCCAGCCCAAATGGAGAGACATTTACATACGTTTTATATAATATACAAAGAAACCAGCATCCCAGGCAACATGATTTCCACTCCCAACGCTCTCCCAGACTGATGGGTTTGTGGGGGAAACAACAAAAAGAAAAGTATTCTGCTGAGGTTTCAGCATTAAAAAAAAAAAAAAAAATCTCCCCTCATTTGAGCAAACACCTGATTTCAATTTTGAAAAAGTGAAATTTTGTAACAGTCACACACAAAGAGAGAAGGCTGTGCATATGATAGTTGTAGGAAAGGATAGAAAAGAAGGGGGATGCAAGAGGCTGGGGACAAAAAGAAGAAAACCAATTGAAAGGAAGGAGGGAGACTCACAGTATTATCTTGTCCAAAAGAAAAGAAGTAAGGTCCACTGCAGCACCAGGGATTACACCTGTCATATATTTGCTACCCCTACCATGGTTATAACTGAATACAAAATTAGATAAATAAAAACACGCCGGATATTACAGTAAACAAGTGAAAGAAAATAAGCTGGCAACCGTATGGAATTTTTAAAAAGATTGTGTACCCCACCTGGGCGGGCTCCAGGGCTCCCACAGGGGCGTACAACAGGCACGATGCACTGATGGGGAGAAGCCAGTCTGCCCGTGTCTCTCATCCAGAACAGTGTTAGGTGTGTGGGTGGCTTTGTAACCCTCTCACCTGGGCCATTCTCAAGTCAGCATCCCCCAAAGAAATGTGGGACATGCCCACACACAATCACAGTCCTGTCGGTGCCACTCCACAAACGTATCTTTCCACTCTTACCCTGCAGTCACAAGTGCGTGCTCCCTAATCATGGAGGTGGTCCTATTCACGGGATCGTCAACTCCTGATTAACTGGGAGTAGAAAAAATAAAATTCAAAGAATTCCCCAAACATTTGGGATCCTTACTAATCAAATTTATTGCCAACAGCTGATAAGTAGCAATGCAATTGGCCCATCTCACTTATTTCTCTTTTTTTTGCTTACTTCCTTTCTGGATTACTGAGCTGTGAGACAGCTTGGGGAGGGGTGGGGGATGGGAACAGCTGGAACTCAGACAATCTACTATGATCATCTGCTCCTGAATCATCAGAAGTTGATGAAGAGCTTTTCTTCAGAGAGCCAGGCACCCCTCAGCCAGAGCACATTCCAAGTTTTGCTATCCCTGCCTATTTCTTGGTGATTTTAAGACAAAGGTAGGGAGAATTCTTGATGGACACATCTTGGCCAGATACCTGCTTTTGGAATGGTTATCACAGGGCAAACATTTCCATACCTACCTTTCTTCTTAAGTGCATAAAAATCCTAATACTACTCAGATGGCTTGGGGCTTTGAGATTGGCTCTTTATGCTTTTTTCCTCTGAGAAGAAAACTTCTTTTTTGGGGGGAGGGTGTGTGTGTGTTTGTGTGTGTGTGTGTGTGTGTGTAAAAAGATGTCTCCACTGCACAAGTGACTACAGGCTACAGGCAAGGACGGGAGACAGAGGCTTCAACAAGACTCATTGCACTTAGAACCGTTACTAACCGGAACACCATTTGCTTGTCAACAATGTACCCTTAACAGCAGGGAGAAACTTCTTTATAGTCTCTGCTTCAGACAAGATTTACATCTTTCTCCAAGGCCAGAGCCAGTCGCGACCACAAGTCTCGTTTCTTGTCGACCAGACCTAGTCCTCTGGCACCTTTGTACCCTCTTCCCCAGCAATATGCTCGGCCTAGGTTCCAGAGGCAGCTGGAAGGAAGCAGCTATGGGCTCATTCAGTTCTGTTTGCCCAAATCCAGAAGCCCTAGGAAAGTCCTGTCTGAGTCTTGACTCCTGACCCTTGCAGCGGCTGGAGTCGGTACTGGTGCACACCCCCACTCCCACGGTGTGGGTAGTGCTGTGAATTGGAAACCGCAGATACCCTGGAGGCCTGGTAGGCAGCGGACTGCCCAGCACTGGGCAGACTGATAGTCCGTAAGTCTGATGGCAATGACGATCTAGAGTTCTGAGGGAAGGAGGTGGAACTCAGAGTTCCTGTGCTGGACTGGGAGACCGAGTCTGAGGTCGGCGAGTCTGAGGGGCCCTGTGGGGTAGGGCTAGCAGCACTAGAAGGGCAGCTCCTCCTTGGAAGATTGCTGCCAGTGCTGTTTCCAGAATGTGGCTGGCTGCTATAATACCCTGGTGTCCCCGTAAATGGGGCCAACGAGTCTGTGGATACAGGGTGGGCGGGGCTGGAATAGGACGCAGAAGAGAGGGAAGATTCTGAAGAACCGTGAGAGGGGGGATTTCCAGGTCTCAGTGCAGTAGTTCGATAACTGTATCCTGGAGATTGGGTGGGATGTCCTCTAAAGGGGGAGGAACTCTGTTGAAGGAGGCTTTGTGATTCTGTCCGTGGACTATCACACTGCAGGAGCTAGAAAGAGTCAGGAGGAAAAGCATAAGGAGGTGAAAAAGTCCCTATTTAAGCCATTCAGGCTTGTGAATATTTAAAACACCCTACTTTTTCTTCTTCTCCTTCTTCTCCTTCTTCTTCTCCTCCTCCTTCTTCACCTTCTTCATCTTCTTAACCATTTGTTCTTTTTAGGATACCAAAGACAGTAAAATGGCTGTCTCTGATCATTTTATTTATTTTTCTGGCATGATTTATTACCTGAAGGTGAGCAGAGGATGACTTATTTCCAAGGCTGCTGAAACTATATGCAAAGACGGCATCTCAACTGCAAAGGATGGCCAGGATCACAAAATATTGGAACCCAGAATATACTCCTATGCCCAGAGATGAGCAATTTCTCGTCTCACCTGGTAGCTGTATCTGGAAGGGCTGTAAACGGCTGCTCCTTTTGAGAGTGCTGAGCTCAGTGTCTCTGGGCCTTCTCCATCTGCAGGGTCTGGAAGATAATAGAAAATCAATTTGGCTTTCTAGAATTAAGTGAGAAATAGCCATTGTTTATTCAAATTGCCAATGGTATCACCAATCCGTGCTACTTTCTTTTTAACAAATCAAGTGAATGCAGCATGCCAGAGGGGCAAAAGGAGTGGTTAATTATGGGTGATGTTTTAAATGCCTGGTCTGATTCCTGTCTCCTTCTTTCTCTTCATCCTTCATCAAAACGGATTTCTTTGCAGAGAAGAAAGGTATCTCTTGGGAAAAAACAGAGGGGAGCGGGGTTGGGGGAGGCGGGACAGAGAGAGAAAGACAACACTAGATGGATGCAAGATCTTAAGAATGCTGGAGCCCAGAACAATGGAAGCAAGACTGACCTGCAACCTTCTTTCCAGTGGAGCCTCAATGCATAAGAAACTGACTCACTTCAGTCCAGCATTTAGTGAGCATTGTGTAGAGCCTGGCTCGTGTGTCCCTAAACCTGGCTGGCATCAGAAGGCCATGGGCTCACCTGAGTCTTTCTCTGTGATGTTACTCTCCCAAGTGGGAGAAGGCTCTCCTTTTTGGGCCACCCTCACACTGCTTCGGAGGACCTTGGGGATGCTCCCTCCTTCTCGGAGTCGTTCTACTGATGTGGGAACCATCCTGTAAAGGGAACAGAGTGCAAGTTTATGTCACAGGACTTCAGAGTCAAGAGTCTGGAACAAATGAAGCTCTCATAAAGGCTGTATAATACATTCTCTTACAACATCCTCTTCAGGACCAGTTTAAAACAGGAATTTCTTTCTCTGCCTTAAATTACAGAAAAAAGGAATTTAAAGATGTCTACATTTGACCTCTATTGTGAAATGCGAAATTTTTTTCTTCTGTGAAGTCATGTGCCTGACACATAGTAGTAATTTAATAAATGCTCTATAGATTAATAAACATTACTCATTTGAGTCAGGTCTTTTCTTTCCCAAACTTCATTGCTTCAGTTCAAGATCCCTGAACAGCCTCATTCTCTACATCTCCCATTTGATGCTCAATACCTGCTACTATTTATTATTTATTTACTTACAGTGGTATTTATCTATGTGGTCTCCCCTAAACTAGACAAGACCTTTCAGAATATGTCTTATCTTTCTGTACATGCTATCTGTGTGCAACTGAATCTTCTGTTGTAATTTAAGTGGCACTGAGCTGAACTCCTGACTTACCTTTCATTTGAAATGAATATATAGAGGAGGCAGTATTAGTGCCCAGCAAATAAAATAGCTCATCTGTGTCCACAACTAATAGCATCCAAAGTGTTGTTCTGCAGGTTCAGTGGCAATTCTTTGCTTCTGTAAAGCTGAGGGGGTAGGGGAGGGGTCATGGCTGATGCTATTAAATTAGCTGCACAGCATAGATGGCACTGCTGCTGCCTTTTTCAGTAAGTATTCCACTATATTTTAGGTAAAATTGGGAATGATTCTAGATGTATGCTTCCCTCTTGAATTTAATTATTTCAGCATCAAACATAAACTTACCACCTACTGCTGATATTCTCTTGAGGTCTGCAGTGAGATGAAGTGCCTCTGGAATCTGATGGGCTTACCGCCTCCATATGGGACATAGAGGAATGAGATGGGGAGAATTTTTTGTGAGGGGAAGACGGGGTTCGGGTTGAGGATCCCTGCACACCATGGGCACCAGTGTCAGAAAGTGAGTTACTGCTGCCTTGCCCAGCTCCTGCAGACTTGCTTTTGCTCTGTGCAGAGTCACCTCCCCCACCAGCAGAATTCTCCTTGGCTTCTTGTTTCCGTTTGCGGTACTCCAGCAGGGAGACCTGGGAGGGAAACAAGAAACAGAACTCTAGCCAGACATCGTCAGGGGATCACTAGCAATAGGGAAAGAAGATGGAACCCTCATAAACCACTAGCCTGCCATGCAAACAAAGCGGGCACCAACAATAGCAACCCTTCCTTCAGATGTGAGAGAACTGAGCACGCTACATACTTAAATCGGTCAGAAACTGGTAAGGAGATGAAAATATCCAGGAGATGACATTTTTTTTTTTTTTTAAGATTTTTATTTATTTATTTATTTGTCAGAGAGAGAGAGAAGAGCAAGAGTGAGCACAAGCAGAGTGGCAGGCAGAGGCAGAGGAAGAAGCAGGCTCCCTGCTGAGCAAGGACCCCGATGTGGGACTCGATCCCAGGATGCTGGGATCATGACCTGAGCCGAAGGCAGCCGCTTAACCAGCTGAGCCACCCAGGCGTCCCAGGAGATGACATTTTTGAAGAACAGTGTTCACCAGCAGACCTCAACCTTTTTCATGCCTTCAAATAACTGAGATCGCCGTGACCCAGTAACAGAAGCGTGCTATCAGCTATTTGCTACAATGGTAACACCTATAAGGGGAAAAGGGGAGCTGGGAGCTGTGTAGTTTGAAAAAGCCTCCCAGGTGATCTAAACAGCTCTTTCCCAATCCCTAAGAATCCCCACAGTAAGTTGTTTTTTGTTTTCTTTTTTTTAAAAAGGGGGGGGGTTTAAAAACAAAAGGAAAAGCCAACAGTTCAGGGTTTTTAAACGCGTTCAGTTTTTCAAGATACATGCAGGGATTTATTACTGTTTGTCTTACACATAGGAAACTAGTGTAGAAAGACAAAGAATGATCTGCAGTTTATATTATAGCAAGCTAGTCTGGGAAATGTACACTTGGAAACTTTTCCCAACTCTGCCTCATTCTCTCTTGATTGCCAAAACAAGGCCTTCCTCTTTGGCCTGCCCAGCACACTTCCTCTTTACTGTTACAACACGCTGCCCACACTGGCTGTCAACCTGTGTCTTGATTTTTCCTCCACTAAACTGTATGGTCTATGAGGGCAAAGATCAAATTTTTAAATCTTTAAAATCCAGCACAGAGCCTGATAGGCAGCAGGTGCTCAACAATTCTCCAATAGCAAATTATGATTTCAATCACTGTTGTACATAATAAATGAAACCAGAAATCCAAGAACATTTTAATTTTTGTTCCTGATGGTCAATGCTGTTCATACAATCATCTTCTAAACCCACTGGTATCTTACTCCAAATTATCTGCCAGTGTTTCTGCCTTCTATTCAGGGCTCTCATTTTTCTGCTCAAATGTAAAATATAACCAAAATGCAAAGTACTACCATCTTCTGTATTCGTTTTTCCATATACAATCTTGGAAAAAAATTCATAATAATAAATTCTGGTAATGTATTTCATTGAAATGCAAATACCAAAAGTCACTAGGTTACATTTCAATGAGACTACTACAGATATCCTGCAATTGTGTGAGACTGTCACACACAGAACATGTAACATCTCTAGCCCTGCACACTAAATGGAAGTTCCCGTGGCAACCCAAAATATCCCCATGCATTTTCAAATGCTCCTAGTTGAAATCCACTGACCTAAAAAAAGCACATTTTGGGCTTTGTAATTTCTTGAACAGGCATTACTTACAAGTTAAAGTCCCAACCTGTTAGCCAGCAGTCTATGGCCTGTCCCTGTTCTACCATCTCTTTCCATACTCTCCCTACCTTTCACTCCAGCAGCATTCAACTGTTTGCACCACACTGCATCCCTGCTGCCTACTCAATGGAGTGTCACACAGCTACAAGTTCTGCTTTCCTTCCGTAACATCCTTACCCTTACTTGTTGGCAGACTGTTTCCCACTTACCATATGAGATCAGCTAAATCAGTGAGTGACCTGTCATCTCTCATTCCACCACCTCTCAAACTAGCTAGGCGCCTGTTGTTCGTTCTCAATGTACCCTCCACATATATGACTAGACTAGGTTGTGGCTAAGGTGTTCTTATTATATCTGAAGAATTCCTTTGAAGTATCCACTGCCACTGTAATTACTTAATAATACAAGTATCTTCTTACCTCAGTCTCACTTGCTTTAAGTTCCAGAATTTAGGAAGCAACATATAGCATATTGGCAGTAAGACCATGAAATCTGTAATCAGACAGACCTGGACAGTGTCCTGGCTCTTCCATTTACTAGCTATGTGACCACGGGCAAGTCACTCAACCTGCCTTAGTTTCCTCATCTGCAAAATGGGAAATTACCCATCTTACAGGATTACTGTGAGGATATAATGCATAAGAAAAAGGTTAACACATGAGAAGTGCTAAATAATACACGTAATTAGCATTCTTCTTTTCCATTTTTCTATCCTTTGATTGTATAGCAGGTGCACAGCACATACATGGCAGACATTTAAATTTGTTGAATATTTGTAACACTCATCAAGTTGTATTAAAACAGTCTTTCTTAAAAATGAAACAAAACAAAACAAAACAGCGGTGCCTGGATTGCTCAGCTGGTCAAGTGTCTGCCTTCAGCCTGAGTCCCACATCTGGCTCCCTCCTCAGTGGGGAATCTGCTTCTTCCTCTCCCTGTCCCTCCCCCTTCTCATGGTCCTCCACCCCCATCTCTCAAATAAATAAATAAAATCTTTAAAACAAAACAGTCTTGTCTTTCACTGGACATGGCAGAGATTATGTCTCATGACTTTCTTTTCCTCACATGGAGAATGGTGCTAAGCACACAGCAGTTAACTCAGTAAGTATCTACTGAATTGCTTAGATACTATTCCGCAAAAGGGCCTATATAAGATAAAACACTTACCTTTTTCCTCTGTGGTGGGTTCTGGGGGGCAGATGGGACTCCTTCACAAGCCCTTTCACCACCAGGTGACATGGATCCACGAGAGAGGTCTTTCATAAAACCATGTTCGTATCTGCTGGGAAACCCTTCTGCAGGGGAGCAATATCCCCCATCCAAATGTAAAGGCTTCCTATCCCCTACTAGGGGAGACCCTCGATACAGTCCATCTGCTCGAGGCATAGCGTTCAATGGGGAGTAGGCATACATTAGATTAAACTCTGTCCGAAATGCCTGGTCCGAGTTCCTTGCAAGAGTCTGATGTCCATCTCCACTCCTGCTTGGAAAGCCAGTCTCAGAGGGGGGCCCGACAGAGGGATGAGGAGCCAGATCAGAAGGACCCGAGTTGATCAGGGAAGGTCGGTCAGCACAGCTGTTAGTGTTGGAGTCAAGGTAGCCTACTTTTGTCAAGTCCAGGTCTTTCCGGTGACAAAGCTGAAAGAATAAAAATCAAGAGAGACATGGAGGAGGAGGCGGGGGAAGGAAAAAGTCAAAGGGCAGAAAGGAAGGGAAGTGAGAGGGGCACAGGTGAAAGGTAAGAGGGATGGGGTAAGAAGGATGGGAGTACAAGAAAGAAAGCCGTTAACATCTGTAAAAGGCCCATGGAACAAAGGTATATACAGGCCAGATTATTAAAGAATGCCGGCCTTTCACAAATTGCTTTAAAGTTTTCTGGATGAGAAGCCTGGGAAAATCAGAATTAAACAATTGGCCAAATGTGACTATTTTGCCTGCTTAGCCTTTCATCAGGTTTGCCGAGTCATCCTGAACTACATTAAGGGACTGGAAGTATAATCAGGGATTTACCTGAGCCCCATGTATGCTACAGGGGTGAGACTGGTGTTTTAACACAACAACTGGCTTCTGGTGTTATTCATTTGTATTTAATACTGATGGAAAGTGGGAGGAGGGAAAAAGGGAAAGAAAGCAGTTAAGTAGAAAGTCAAGTATTTAAGTTACTGGTTTAGTAGAGGAGAATGGTATTAGTTAAAGACATCAACCAACCAGTTCTTCACTCACTTTCACTATTAAGTATGTGTGCTTCTCAGAAAACTTTCTGGCCACTCAATTCTTTACCCTCTGATGTATGTCCACATACTTTAAGACCACTAATGCCCACCACTGCAGAGCACCCAAAATGCTGAATTGTATCAAAAATAAACCGTATCTACTCTTTGGTATCATTACCTCCCAAAACCAAGATTTTCCATCACTAGGTCAACTATTACTCTTAAGAGAGAATGGTACCAAAAATCCAGATGTCACACCATGATTTCCTTACAAGAGTAGAAAACACCCAGAAAACCTTTAGTACACTAGAAGACAACCTTTATCAGATTCACATTGATTTATAAAATTCTGACTCAGAATTTTATCAACTATCACCAAGATTAGTACTACATTTTTAACTGGAAAGGGGTAGAGTTAACAGTTCGTTTAATTTCTGAAAGGTTATGAAAGACTATAGCTTTCACTTCAAGAGGAAAAAGGCTCTGTGTGGATTCACAGAGTTAATCATTACTAGATTTGTCCAAATATTTGAACAGTTAAAAAAACCCTAGCACTAAAATCTGAATTTAACAACTCCACAGCAGTAGGGTGCCTAAGAAAAACACTCAACTGGATATCCTAAGAGATACTACTTGTATGCCACCACATCTCCACTACTATAGAAGAAAGGCCTGTGTGACAGAAGCCATGTGCTGACTTAGTTTCCTTGCATACCCAATAAAGAGATATAACGAAAATGGAGAGAGCCGAGAGGCAGGACTCTCTTCCTAAAGAAACTGTTCAATCTATCAACCAAATCTATCAACCATCCCGTTAAACAGAGCTGTCAGATTAAATCCTGAAACAAGACATAACTCACTGCCTAACTTTTCTAGAATAAAATGCTCCTTTATCAGCCCAAGATAATAAATATCAAAAGATAACTCTACCAACTTTTGATTTCAACTTTATTTAACAAACACACCTTATTTGTTACTTTCTTTGCCAAGGCTCCCACATCTTCAGCTTGCTTTAAACTTGACTTCCAGATTCTATTCTTTAAACTCTTCAGCCGCCCCCTCCCCCAAACAACAAACCCCAACACACACACCCACACACACACCCTTTATTTTCCTCCATCTACATTGAAAGTTCTAAGTGATCCAGTCATACATGGGAAGATTTACTCAACTTACAGTGACTGACTGGTTGCTCTTCAGCCTACTGCACCCCATTCACTCAATCCCCCCAGCCCTCCCACACACTCATGCACACTCACTCTCAGCCTCCAAGTGTGATTGAGATGGTGTGATAACTACCTCGGGTGACAGGGACTCAGGCCTATTCGCAGGGGAACTCTCAGGGGAGGATATGTTCTAGAGGAGGGAAAAGCATCTTGTTATTCATCTATCCGAAGTCAAGAAGCAGAACAAAACAAACAAAAAAATCAAAGCAAGCATAGATGGTTAGCCACAAGTTTTTGTGGTGGGGGCAAGGGGAGGGAAAAAATGCACAGGGGAAATGTTTAACTGCTGAATTCATCTCAATGGACAGAACAACTGGTTAAAAATGCTTCCTTGGTGTCCTTGAAAACATTTAGGGATAAACTTTATAATGTTTCATGCTTTAAGTAAACATCCTCAGCAGATAACAAAAAAAATTTAGATTGGTGAAATTGTACACTGTAATTTCATTTGAAATTCTGTTCTACATCTGATGACAGTTTATTAGCCTATAGTACTTATTACTGATGGGCACCCTACCACTTATTCCTCCATAGGGAAATCTTTTCATCCCACACCTCCTTCTGAAACGTATTTCTTCATTCTCCTGTGTGGCTCAGGCCTGCCATCAGTGTTGAGGGAAAGTGCTGGGCATGCTGGGGCTGACAAGGCTAGGGAGATGGCCAGCTCTCCTGCATAACAGTTATAGGACACAGAATGCAATCCAGCTCATAGGCTAGACGGTTCACAGCATAATCTAACTGGATCTGAACACCCCTGACTACCAATGTTCTCTGATATGAAAATGCCTGTACTTTTGGGAACAGAGAGTGGGGGAAAGCAGATGGGAACATTTCAAGTCCCTGCATTTTAAACAGGCTTCCCCTTAGAGCTTTCACCTGATGCAGCACTGCCAGAGCACTCAAACAGGAACTGGCCAGTGAACTCTGATGGGAGATCTGAATGGTAAAAAGTGGACAGAAAGATGGTGGTGGTTGTGACAAGGATTCAGAGTACTAGGGGTAAAGGAAGGGGAGGGTTCCTAATGTTGGAGACCCAGGTGGCAGATCCATTCCATGGGAGGTGAAATGAGGCTGTTAATTTTATTTGGTGGGCTGGGTAGTGTGTAGATACTGGGCGAGGAAGAGAAGGGAAAGGTTATTCTGGTGGAAAGGAGAGGTTGATTAAGGTAGCCCTCTCAAAGTTGCTTTTTACTCTTTTTCTTTGATGCTTCCCCTCCCTCACGATCTTGCTCTCTTCTACTACACGTCTTCTCCGCTCTTTCTCTTAGCACTGGGGACATTTTTCACTGGGATGATTTTTTTTTTCCTTTAAAAAAGATTCTTCCCCAACCAAACTGAGCTTTACCTGTTACACCTTTTTGGTATTTCTCTGTGGATGGAAATAAGGCTTCCTATACTAGAATACAGGAAACAGCATGGCAGTTAAAATGGTGATAAAGATGGTCAGGATGGTGAAGTCTGTTTTATTGACAAGAAAGATTAAATTTCCTTAGTTAAATCGTGAGACTCAAACAGTGAAAACAGGCATTAGACTTTTTGAAGGGATGAATTATTTAATATAATACTTTTATTCCCAGTATTCTAACTTTATGCTTAGACTATGCATCACTAAACTGATCTTTGATTCAATAAATAAATAAATAAATAAATAAATAGAATGCCTTACCCTTGCACAGTGTTTCAGTTATCTAAAATACTACACGGGATTAGGAAATGCACTGAATGCTCAATTTAACGGTCTTGGAAGGTGATGTACCTTCTGATTTCTATAATTTCACCTTTTTAATTATAATTAAACCTGAAATTTTAAAGTATGAAATCCTATGCTTACAATTTGCTGCCCTCCAGGGTGAACATTCTCTTACGAAATTTTACTATTAAATTCTACTTGCTAACTGAAAAATTAAGGCAATTAGACAAAGTAAAGTTAGTAAGGCCTGAATCAGGTGCTTTACTGTATGGCTAATAAGAATGTCACAGCGAATCTGATAAAGAGTAATTTCTCTATAAATCAAATGTAACCAGGAAGGTTCCCTCTGCTTCCCCACTATCCCCTTGCCAAAGAAGTTTGCTCCCAAAGAAATTAATACAGTCTCTTCACGTATAGAACATAGCTGTTTCCTGCTTTCAAGGTTGCTAGCTACCTCCTTCTGAGTTGGCCATTCAAAAGGACGGGTTCTTTTAATCCCTATGCTTTCGTAAGGGGTGAACAGGTAGGAAGGCATTGGTTAAAGCATTCACCTTTATCAAAGAAGACATCTAGAGAAATTACAAGCTAGGGGCAGAGCTAAGTTGTTTGGTGATCAGAACAATTTTAAGAAGAAGGCAGAGACTGTTTAATGAATTTCAAATCAAAGCAGCATGCAATGGATTGATTTTTTTTTATACACAAGGATTCTATTCAGTAAACCTATTGTCATCCATGAACATGAGAATGTGAATCAGAATTAACTGTTCCAACAGCTAAAATACACATTTCTAACTTAATCCAGTGAATGTAATAAATGTCTCTTACAAATACATGTTGTTAGGCTCTTTCTAACTTTTCATTCCTAACACATTGTAACAAGAAGGGAAAGTAACCTGGAGTAGGAAAAAACCCCTCATTTGCCACAACCATACCCCAAACTTTCTAAATCCCTATTCACTGAGGCCACAGTAAGAATACAAAACAACAGGGAAAGATAGCTCACTCATTTAAAGGCCTAGAAAGAAAGAGAGTCAATCAGTATAATCTGAGCTGTGAAGCTGGTTTCATTAGTGGTTACTAGGCAGCTAGAGACCTATTTTAATCAAGGTATGCAGTAAAGACAAAAATGGAGATGTGACATGCTTACTACGGTTATGGAGACTGACAGACTGCATGCAAAAACGGATGAATGTCATCGATGGTAGAATTATTCCTTTTTGGGAAAGTATGGGGGACTTTTGGGGAAGATGAGAGGTAACAGGTCACACCGAAGCTGGGGTTTCTCATTCTCTTGCTGAGACTGGCAGGAACATGGTCAAGAAATATTGGGAATGATATTATACTTGAAATGAGGAGGGCAAATGATAATTTTCATATTCAGCACTCCCAAAAAGCAAACCCAAATCACCTCAAACTGCAGAGGAGTATTGCAGCGACTAGCAGTAGTAAGAGACGTGATTGGTGAGAACATAAGGCTGTATCCATTTCGACACTCCTCTTCTGGGTGAGATGGGCCAGGTGTGGTCAGCGAGGGGCTCTTTGAGCCTGGATTGGGAGGGGGCGGTGTGACTGGAGAAAGAGGCCGCAGTAACTTGGTGACATTCTGCTCCATCAGATAGCGAGACTTCCATTTCTTTAATGGGCTCAACAAGTCTGTGAAATACAAAACTTGGATGAGAGACTGAAACCACAGCTGAAAGGGAGGCTCTGTAGTAAAGCCATTAATCTCTAGCCCACAATGGCTCTTAATTCCTTTTCTGCCTCATCCCGATGTTATCTCCCTGCTATCAAACCAAAAGCCAAAGAACTCTCTAATTGCCAAATTTAAGTAATTCTCAAAATTCTCTACTGCCC
Source organism: Mustela lutreola (assembly GCF_030435805.1). Taxonomy (NCBI): domain Eukaryota; kingdom Metazoa; phylum Chordata; class Mammalia; order Carnivora; family Mustelidae; genus Mustela; species Mustela lutreola. Next base: position 51,735,515 of record NC_081291.1, on the reverse strand, counting down.
AGAGAATCACCAGATGAATCTGACACTTCTCTTGACTGATCTCTGGAACAAATTTAATCTCTTCCAGTGGAAAATATAAACCTCTTATTTTTTACATGGAATTTCTAAAAATCTCACTGTCACTTAGTTAAAATCACTGTCTACTTAATTGCCAAGTGACCAGCTCAAGTTTCTAGAATGTTAACTCCATACTCCTTTTATCTTCTTTTATATATTTCTACCATTTTTTGGTAGAAAATTTTTTACTTTAGTGGGAAAGAGTTACAAATGATTACCTGACCTATATATCTGGCCCCTAGTTTTAGAGTGCTTCAAAGTAGGAAATAATTTTTACAAAAATTTCTCCCAACCATTTTAAAAAATGAGGCTGGTACTCTTTTTCTGATTGGAATATCCTACACTTCTTTTATTTCTTGGATACACTTATAAAGGAAACTACTACCCTATATATTTTAATGACCACTCGGATCAAAGCACCTATCTCACTTTCTCAGAGGAAAAAAAATCTTTTATTCATTTACAGCTAAAAATATTTATTTACTTAATACCTACTATATGGAAACCACTGAATTAGGTATGTAAGGGAAGGTCACCCTATAGTCTATTTAAGGGGATTTACAAATTTGTGAGGAAGAGAAAAAGTATGTTTAATATATATTATTTAATATTTAAATCATTAAATATAAATAATATAAAACATGCATAATGTAAGTTTAAGAATCTCTATAGAGGATCATACTGCTGTGCATTTGTAAAAAATAATTATGCTTTGCAACTCTTTTTTTTAAATTTAATTTAATTTTTTAAAAAAGATTTTGTTTATTTTTCATTTATTTGACAGAGAGAGAGATCAGAAGGAGGCAGAGAGGCAGGCAGAGGGGGAGGGGGAAGCAGGCTCTCCACTGAGCAGAGAGCCCGATGCCAGGCTCGATCCCAGGACCCTGAAACCACGACCTGAGCCCTAAGGCAGAGGCCCAACCCACTGAGCCACTCAGGTGCCCCTGCTTTGCAACTTTTGATCGCAGGGTCCTGAGTTCAAGCCCCATATTGATTGTAGAGATTACTTAAAAAGAAATTCTTAAAAAAAAAATTATGCTTTTAAGTGCTTATGATATGCCAGGCACTACTCTATGTGCTTTATGTGAATTATCAGATTTAATATGAACTCTATAAATCCATTTTAAAGATGAGTAATTTGATGTGCAGAGATAAAGACTAGATAATTTAGTTTCATTTACATTCTTTTTTCTTTTTTTTTTTTTAAAGATTTTGCTTATTTATTTGAGAGAGAGAGACACAAAGATAGTGAGAGAGCACAAGCAGGGAGAAGAGGAAGAAGCAGGCTCCCTACTGAGCTCCCTCCTGAGCCCAACGTGGGGCTTGATCCCAGGACCCCAGAATCATGAACTGGATGAAAGGCAGACTTAAGGGCTGAGCCACCTAGGTGCCCCTCATTTACATTCCTAATCATGATGTCAAAATATATCCCCAAGGCTAAGTGGAAGGAGTGGCATTTATCCCATGCCTTCAAGGACAAGTGCTGGGACAGAAGGCATGATCAGAATTATGCTTCAGGACGATTTACTCTGGCAGTAACAGTTATGAGGCACTGAACTAGGCTAGCAGATGTGGAAATGGAGAGAAGAATAAATGCCAAAAATACAGAACATGCTTTTTCCTTTTGATATGTGAGAATTTCTTATTATCTCAGATTGAAGTATATTCGTATTTTTGTTTTCCAAAAACAGAGCTTTCTTTCTGATTTTCCTCCTTTGAAAGATGCTTGGGCATAAAAAAACAAAGATGTGATTCATGACATGTTTAGAATACTTTTTTTTTTTTTTTAAGATTTTATTTATTTATTTGACAGAGAGAGAGATCACAGAGAGAGAGGGGGAAGCCGGCTCCCAGCTGAGCAGAGAGCCTGATGCGGGCCTTGATCCCAGGACCCTGAGATCATGACCTGAGCCGAAGGCAGAGGCTTAACCCACTGAACCACTCAGGTGCCCTTAGAAGACTTTTTAATGTACACTTGAGAGTAAATCTTAAAAAAACAAAAAACAAAACAAAACAAAACCCACTGCTATACTGACAGGTCCAACACTAAATACTAAAGGGAATTAGATAAGTAATAAAGCTCACTCTAGGAAAGTTAGAATGTACAGATGAACCCTACCACTTCCAAATCAACTTATAGGTCATTCACATAAAACATATTTATTGAGTTCTTATTATGGTATCATATTCAACAAAATAAATCTGATATCTGCCATGATGGAAGCTTATGGGCCAGTGGTCATTTGCCTTTTTTCTACCTATAACACTATACATTCAAATTTTTTTCAAGTCTTATGTCATTTTTCTTTATATTCAAATAATCTGCAAAACTGTATAAACAAACACCCACATATTTAAACAAACACAAAACTTGAAACCATACCTATAGATTAATATACTCCTAATATCCCGGTGCATTTTCACCTAGACCTTTTTCTTGACATGGCCTTACTGACCCTTGCTTAATACAGCTTAGTAACCTACAATTTTCATTCAGGAACACATGGTAAAAAGCATCTAGCAACATCCACATGGTTAAGCATTTGCCTTGGGCTCAGGTCAAGATCCTGGGGTCAGGGAATCAAGTCCTGCATCGGGCTCCTTGCTCAGGAGAGAGCCACACCCTCTGCTTGTGTTCTCTGACAAATAAAATCTTAAAAACAAACAAAACAAGGGGCGCCTGGGTGGTTCAGTGGGTTAAAGCCTCTGCCTTTGGCTCAGGTCATGATTCCAGGGTCCTAGGATCAAGTCCCACATCGGGCTCTCTGCTCAGCAGGGAGCCTGCTTCCTCTTCTCTCTCTCTGCCTGCCTCTCTGCCTATTTGTGATCTCTGTCAAATAAATAAATAAAATCTTAAAACAAAAACAAACAAAACAAAACGAAACAAAAAACCCAAAAAAGCTGGCCTATTTTCCCTTTATCTCCAAATATACTTTAACTCAAAACATACTACAGTAGAAGGTAGTAATTCTTCAAAAATCTTTTGTAATTATAGAATTATAACTTCTCCACTGATTTGAAATATGACATTTATCCTATTAGATTCTTGCACAAACTGGGTTTAGTTTTGTACAGTTTTACTGCTGCCTAAATGGCATCAATACTGACATTCATTTTAGTAAAACTTGGGTGATTTCATTTATTCAACTGTAGCTGTCCAAAATATTTTGGCTCTTCTAGTATACTTATTCCCGCCAGTGAACTGTTGAAATCATTCACCATGCTGACAGTACTTCCCCCACCAAAGTCATTTTGATTGGTATTACATTAAACTCAGGGGTAACTGAAGAATTCTCACTCAGCATACCTTGGTAACACTCTTTCAGCTACTCATGCCTTCATTTATACCTCTTCAATAGATATGTCATATTTCTTTCTTTCGTTCGTTCATTTATGAGAGAGAGCAAGCAAGCGAGAGCAGGGGAGGGGCAGAGGGACAAGCAGACTCCCTGACGAGCAGGGAGCCAGACTTGGGGCTCCATCCCAAGACCCTGAGATCTGCGTCCTGAGCCAAAGTCAGATGATTAACCAACTGAGCAACTCAGGCACCTTGATTTGTCACATTTCTAATTAGGGTTACTTGCCCATGTTCTCCAGTTTTTGTTATCTCTGTGTATTATTACGCATATTTCTGTGTTATTATCTGCACTTTTTTTTTTTTTTTAATAGTTACTTGAGAGAGAGCACACATGATTGAGTGTGAGTTGAAGGAATGGTAGAGGAAGAGGGAGAGAGAATCCTCAAGCAGACTCCCTGCTAAGTGCAGAGCCTGAATGAGGGCTTGATTCCATCTGAGCTTGACTCTAGGACTCTGAGATGATGATCTGAGCTGAAATCAAGAGCTGGGCGCTTAACCGACTAAGCCACCCAGGTGCCCCTCTACATGTTATCTTATTATTATTATTTTTAAATAACATTATTATTATTATTTTTTAAGATTTTATTTATTCACTGGACAGAGAGAGTTCACAAGTAGGCAGAGAGGCAGGCAGAGAGAGAGGAGGAAACAGGCTCCCTGCCGAGCAGAGAGCCCGATGTGGGGCTCGATCCCAGGACCCTGGGATCATGACCTGAGTCGAAGGCAGAGGCTTCAAACCACTGAGCCACCCAGGCACCCCTCTACATGTTGTTTTTACCATGTAAAAAAATGTTTATCTTTGTATCTAGCTACCAGTGTTTTAATAAACTCACTTGGCTTTTCTAGGTAGATAAAGCATATTACTTGTACACAATGATAACACACACATCCTCTTTACCTGTACTTTTATCTCACAGATTTTTTTTTTTTGGGTACTCACATTGTCTAATAATTCTAGACACTATTAATTAATATAAAAGGGGGATAATCTGATAACCCATTTTTTAAATTTATTATAATTTTAATTGAAGTACAATTTAGTACACAGTATTAATTTAGTTTTGGTGTTCTTGATAATGCATTTTAAGGTTTAATACAAATAGTTTTCACCATTAAGCATAACTGGCAACTATTTTTCAGAAAGATGTAAAAAAAAAATCTAAGATGGGGGGCAGGTGGGGGGCCTGGGTGGCTCAGTTGGCTAAGTGTCCAACTTTTGGTTTCCATTCAGATCATGAGCTCAAGCCCTGTACAGGGCTCCACACTCAGCACAGAGTCTACTTGAGGCTCTCTCTCCCTCTCCCTCTGCTCCTCTTCCTTCTAACCTTTTTTTTAAAAAAGGTTATTATTAGCATCTTATTTTACTAGATTTATCCTTAAATTAATTTTTACTGTACTATTACTCCCCCTCCTCCACTTGGCCTGCTAGTAAATTAATTATATGAATAATTTTTCAAACACTAAAATATCCTTATATTTGTAGGAGAAATTTCATTTTGTCATAATATACTTTTATTTTGATATTCTTACAGAGTCAAGATTCAGATCACTGAAATCTAACTTAAAAGTAGTAAGATGTTGGGGCCCCTGGGTGGCTCAGTGGGTTAAAGCCTCTGCCTTTGGCTCAGGTCATGATCCCAGGGTCCTGGGATGGAGCCCCGCATCAGGCTCTCTGCTCAGCAGGGAGCCTGCTTCCCCCCCCTCTCTCTGCCTGCCTCTCTGCCTACTTGTGATCTTTGTCTGTCAAATAAATAAAATCTTAAAAAAAAAAAAAAGTAGTTTGATGCTGTTTTGGGGGGTTAGTTTGACAAAATAAAGGGTGAAAAATTTAATAAAACTGTAGAGTATATAGTATATACATGCATATGGTATGCTATGTGCACCCAAAAGTATGTGCACATAGCAAATAAACAAATTTTACCACTCCTTCAGTGCTTGAAACCCTGCTTTTTATTCTCTACATTTTTGCAGTTATTAATAATTCGATAACTAGTACTTTGTACAAAACTTTTTAGTCCATATTTATTTCTGTAGAACAACTATGTTAGGTAGTATTCTTTTTTTAAGTTTATTTCTTTATGTCATCTCTAACTCCAGTGTCGAGGCTGGAACTCATGACTCTGAGATCAAGAGTCACATGCTCTACTGACTGAGCCAGCCAAGCAACCCAGAGTATTAGTCTTTTTAATACATTATATTAAACCTTAGCAAATTGCTAGTAGTAAGAATATTATTCTCCTGCCATTTTTATTGCAAATCCTTTCTCTTTTTTTTTCTCAAATCCCTTCTCTTAATAGACTTCTCCTCTATTAAGCTCTAAATAATATTTAGACAATATAGACACAGACACTTTATTCAAGTTTCACTTAAAAAAAATTTCAATGTGTCTAGAACTTGTTTTGGCAAGATCTAATTCTTTTTAATCTCTCAAGTAAAGTAAAAATTCCAGAACAATTTAGCAAATATTTCATTTACCTAAGACCTGTTTCTGGCTATTCTATCCCATACACACATATACACTCAGGCACCAGTACTATTTTAATTTAAGTATTAGCTTCCGGCTTCATATTAGAAACTAGTTTTGGTTTTTTTTTTGAGAGAGAAGTCAAGCGAGCGGGAATCTTAAGCAGGCTCCAAGCTCAGCGCAGAGCCCAAGGTAGGGCTTGATCTCACTATCCTGAGACCATAACCTAAGCTGAAATCGAGACATGTACTTAACCAGATGAGCCACCCAGGTGCCCCTTAGAAACTAGTTCTGTACTGCTAGGGAAGGCACTTCTTTGCCTTTTTATTTTCTTCTTTTTTCTTATTTTCATGTTAATTTAGATAAACTTCATTTAATCAACTTCCATAATGAGCTACTTCGATGGGAACTATATTAAACTGGGGGTGGGAAGTGGGGAAGGTGGGGGAGATACTACAGTTATAATTTTCATTAAGAAATATAGACTTTATCTTCAAGACTTTATAAACATATTTCTCCGCAATGGTTTACTCCACACACTCCACTATGAGACCATAACCACTATGGTTATTCCCAGGCAGTTTCTTTAGTTTTGTTAAGTTTGGGAATGAAAAAATTTTAATTCATTTTTGTAGTATACAAATGTTATTAATTTTTGCATATGTACCTTCTATCCAGTGGTTTTACTAAACTTTTTTTTTTTTTTAAGATTTTATTTATTTATTTGACAGAGAGAGAGAGATCACAAGCAGGCAGAGAGGCAGGCAGAAAGAGAGGAGGAAGCAGGCTTCCGGCTGAGCAGAAAGCCCGATTTGGGGCTTGATCCCAACCCCAGGATCATGACCTGAGCTGAAGACAGAGGTTTTAATCCACTGAGCCACTCAGAAGCCCCGGTTTTACTAAACTCTTACTAAATCTAAGTTTTTCAGGTGATTAGACTTTCCTAGGTACATATCCACACCATTTACAAACAATGAACATTAAGCTCTCTCCTTCCTGAGGATTAATTTTATTTTTTATTCCTAATCAAGTTTAGATTTTAGGAACTTAGCATCTTTAATGTACCCTAGTATCTGACTAATTTCTGTAAACAGAAATGCTCAACAAGAAAGAGTATTTTACGTAGAATAATGTTAGTAATAATTCCTATTATGGGTTTGATATTACTCTAACCACTTTACATATATTATTTAACTCACTAATCTCATATAAGCTCTACAAAACAGGTATTACCATTCCCATTTTAGAGAGGAGGCTCAGGGATGCTTAGTAACTTGCCTAACATCATGTACTTAGTAAAGGATAGAGCTGGTTTTCAAATTCAGGTCCATTGGATTCTTTCTACTCTACCAAAACACTTCTCTTTCTCTCTGACCCTCCCCCTCCACCAGAAGGAGGAAGAGGTGGGGTGGGGAGAGGAACAGGGTGTGGGGTGGAGAGAAGGGAGGATCTTAAGCAGGCTCTACATTCAGCACAGAGCCTGATGTAGGGCTTGGTCCCACAACCCTGAAATCATGACCTGAGGTGAAATCAAGAGTTGGGTGCTTAACCAACTGAGCTACCCAGGCACCCCCACTTCCCTTTCTTGATTAACATCTCCTTGGTCTTTTTGAAAAAACATAACTAGCAAATAAAAATAATCCCTCAGGATTTATACTAACTTGCATCAATATACCATCATTCTACTGATCATCATCATTCTACTGATTCTACATACCATACCATCAAACTACTGCTTGGTTTAATTAAATATTTTCCTTTTGGTTATGTTGCTCCTTAAGGGCAAGGTGTGTTCTTCAAATGTTTCTCACTGCTAGAGACCAGAGCAAAAATTCAATAAAGGTTGGTGACTAAGAGTCCTAATTCCATTCCAACCAAGGCATGTAATAACAAGACATTTTGCCTATGAGTCTTTGCTAGTCAGGACATGAACTGTTATACAACCTTCCTTTCCCAAACTCAAATGCAAAACACAAATGCAAGTGTGCCTAATTACGTATACTAGATGGAAGATTTAAGTTATACTCTCACTGTACTGTAAAAGCTTACAATAAATTGCTAATATTGATGAAAATCTGGTATCAGCATTTCTTTGTATTTGTCTAGTTTGAGTAAATCTCTCTAATTTTTGATGCAGAAGGGTAAAATACTTTAAGAATAAAGATTAAGATAAGATAAATAGTATCATTTATCTTCCAGATGTTCACACTGGGGTTTTATTATCCTGGGGTTATACATGTGAAAATTTATAAGGTATAATCCAAATTAGAGATAGAGGAATTAACTAATAATTAAAAAAAAAAATTTTAGCAGCTTACTTTTTTCCACATATAATATTACACATAATTTTAATATAAAGCAGATATTATTAGTACAAATCTATTTAAGTTCATATTTAGTCACAGGCAATGAACAGAAACAGTGAAGTAGTTTTTAATGAAAATCTGAAATATTACATCATGTTAACTGTAATCTTACATGACCTTTAGCATCTATTTTAGTTTTTTGATTACATAATATTCACAAAACTTATTTAGAGATAAACTTATGGAAGTCACAGAGAACTTTTCAATTAAGCTGAAATTGGCAGGAGAAACTTTGGTAAAAAGACTGGTAAAAAGACTTTGGTAAAAAAACTTTTGGTAAAAAGCCAAAATAAGGTAGCCTCACAGATTCATGTACCAGTGCTCTCAATTGCAATTCAATTAAAATTACAAATTTTACAATTCTTTTACAAATTCTTACAATTTTTAAGGACCTTCTAATTTAAAAACTCACAAGGACTTTATATTGGATTCAAAGCCATGTTTCCTAAAAAATTTTGCACTAATTGTGTAAGCCCTTTTGAAAACAATACCATTTTAAGGATTTCTCATTTATTTCATTCACCCAACCCCACCCAGCTCAATCATGTGTAATCTTTATTGTTTCCTCAACAGCACCCCACATTTTTCTTGCTTATTTCTCCTCTTATAAACATGGATATAGATTTCCTAAACTTACTACTTTAAACGTATCTAACCTTTTTTTAACCATTTCTGCTGTTATCTGTACACTGTCTAGTTCCTTCTTTGTCGGCGTGGGAAAACTGTTCCCTGACTTGAGATCTCTCTCTTCCTCTGTAAAGACAGATGTAAAGTAACTATTTAGATAACAATTTTTTTTTAATCAAACTGTTCAAATACTCAAACTGAATTTTTTTATGTCGACCTGAAATAATCATTGCTCATGTATTCAGGAAGTTTTGAGATACGTACCTGCATTGTCTTTGCAGATACTAGAAGAGTTACTATTCTCATTACTTTGGTATAGATGCTGAGTTCTAGTCTCTTGGGGTACAGATGATGTTTGAGTCATCCCTTCTTCCAAGGCTTGCTTTATCCAGCGCTACAACGGGAAAAGAACCAGGGAATTATCAATAATCATTTAAAACTACTTAGTAAAGCTATTTCAAATACATTAACTGGATCATTACATATCAACTGGAGAGATGCACTCCAACACTCACTGAGTTCCACAGTCAAGTACTCTTTGTCTTGCATTTCAGCATATTAGAATATTGCCCCATCAATTCCTTCTATGGGGCAAAATTGAGAAAATCTGGACTATACATAATGAGATCCCATCAAAAAACCAAAACCAGTAAAAAATGATTACTATTCAACTTTTCATATTGTTTAGAACGGGGTAAACTGAAAGAGATTAAGAAATCTTAGCTTTCATTTGAGAGAGAGACTTGATCATATAGGATAAAACTAGTACATAAATAAGTGCCTAAAAAGGAAGATATAAGATCTCTTAAGAGTTTTCTACCCTGTACTGGGGACATCTGAAGAGATAATAGAAAAGATTCACAGGAAGACTCTGGATGAGAATAAACAGCTCTTCAATACAGGTACAAAGTACTTCCAAAAGGTCTACTCTCAGATGGAATAGCCTGTGAGTTTTTTCTCCCTACTAAGTACTTCGGTTAAATTAGGCCAAGAATAATGCAAATCACCAGAATAAATGAAGTTTTGCAGAAATCAAAAAGGGGAAAAAGTCAAAAAGAGCTCTCTAATCAGTCACTTTTTTTGTAATGAATACTAGAATCTAAAATGATGAGATACAAATTTAGGTCAGAAAAGTGAGCCTGCAAAGATTAGGATAACAAGATTATTCATCCTGGGGAAGAGAGAAAATTTCTTACCTGTAATTGTGTTCTCTTAAGATACACAGTTGTAGGTTGCTGACCACTCTGTGGCTCTCCTGCCCTGACATAAGACAGATCGAATTTTGATAAACATCAATTTCTGAATCAGACCCTCCCCCAAATAGGAAGAGCAATGGTGATTATAATTTCACACCTTTAGAGAACAAGTATTACAGGTAAGTAAATATTCTCTTCACTGAAGAGAGCAAATAGATTTACCCTCTTAGAAACTTAGGAAATAATGCGAGGAGAATTTCACCATGAAAAATTTTAGATCATGTAAACAAATGGCTTTGTGGTCTACCAAATGAAAGCAAAAATAAAACTGTAAACATGAGGCAATAAGAGTGAATAAGCATATAAAAGAGATCTCAACAGTCAGTTGAATCGTTATCAACATTTTATGACATGACCAGATCTTGGAAAAGCCGTAACAAGACCATGAATGAACTCGCTTACACAGAATACTGACATCAAGATGAACTGTCAGAACCACAGTACCTTACAACTTAGAAGAGACCTTGGAAGTCACCGTGTCCAAAGCACTCATTGTATAGATGGGGAAAACTAAGCCCAGGAGGACAAAATGAGTAAAAAATCCTTTGTTATAGATAACTCAAATACAAGTTTTTCTTTTCAAAGCAGATGACAGGACTCACTTGGGGTCACTGTGCTTTTCTCCAAGAGAAGATAATTTCTTAAATTTCCAGTGTCAAGTAGATGCACCCATAAAAGAATTTAAACTCTGGATCTGATGACTACACAAAGGGAAAATAAAACCAGGACAGGGGCATTCTAAGAAGTAAGATGCTGCTATGGTTAGCTATAAAGTCAAACATAGCAAATACAAGCAAACCCATTCCTCCTGGCCCTTCTGTATGTCTATGTAATATTTTAGAGTCGACAAAAAACAAAAAACAATCCCTCCCAAAACAAACAAAACAAAAAAACTCGAACATTTGCTTGTAACTAACAAGTTCCATAAAAACAAATTAATTTTAGATGCCCTTAGCATCAGTTCTAGCTACAGTTATTAGGTCAAAAGGATACTTCCTCCTCCTCCAAAACTCTGTGTAAGAGTCTTTTAGAAGCTCAGAGATAGGTAAGAGAAATGTTTTGACAAGTCTCATTACCAAGGGGAAGGAGCAAAGAAGTAATTTGGGTTTTGGTGTTCAAAGATCTGGACTGAAATATGGCTGTGCCTCTCACTAGCTGCCTAACTCCAGGCAATCCGTATCAGCTAAAGTTTCTGGATCTATAAATCAAGGCCAATAACCCAACTTCACAGGGTTGTCACAAAGGCTAAGTGAGAATGCATATGAAGAAAGCTCACAGTTTATCACTAGGTGCACATATTCAGTGAGGACCTGTTCAACTGAGTATAGAGATACACAGATTATATAACCCCCTCCTGTATACACAATAAAATACCAATGCAAAGCTAAGTATTTCAGTTCAGTCAGGATGGTTTTCTAAGAAATCTGGAAGACCAATCCCCCTCTAACCCACATGTATTATACCTATAAAGTTGAAGCTTAGAGAAGATTTAGAGAGAACAAAGAAGGAAGGACACTACTGAAAGGCTTACTGGCCACTCATAAAATCAATGTTTCCATTCTAAAGTAAGTGAAGACCCAATACAAGATAAGCCATAATGTGCTTTTTAAGAACTATGATTCATTATAATTTAGAGACTCCAGGGACTTCAAAAATGTTCTGTCAAACACCCTAAGAATCTGGATGCAAGTATACAACATGCAACTTTACATAGTTTTTATTTATGGGGCTATTACATCCTTTAATCAGATAAGAAACAGTATGCCTATCAGCAATACACACTGCTCTAACTAATCCCAAGGGTGGTTTTTCTCATCTAACATATTCTCCTCTGAGAAATTTTCAGAAAACTGTAACAATTTTGTTGAATAAGGCAGATCTTCTTAGGTCCTATACTAGGACCGAAGCGTCCTTTCTAACCGATCTAAAAAATAACTCTTTTCCATCCCTACCTAGAATAAAGCAGAGTTCAATTTCTAGGTAAAAAGACTCAATTTCATTAATTTTGTGCTGTAAGAGTGAAATTTTTATTCTGTAATATCATCTGTATGTTAACAGCAGATATTAAACCTGTGACTTAACCTAATTCAGATCTAAACTTAAAAAAAATTTAAAGACCAAATTTAAGTGAGATAATCTTGCTAGATAACTTAGCGTACATATCCTGAACTCTTCCTGAAGACTAATATGACATACAGAGATAAAAGTGCCTGAGCAGAGCCTGCAGAAAACAAGACTAAGGACGGTCAGACACATCTGGAGAATAAAACATGGACATGAGTTAAATGGGACTTTTATCTGTTGCCAGTGGAGATAACAAAGATGAGCTATAGATACAAGTCCTAAATTGTATGAGGTAAAAGAGTTCCAAGCAATGGATTTTCTATCAGATTTGAAATCAAATTCATACATGTTTTTGGTTTTTACAGGACTCTGCTAGCTAGAAAATCAAGACAGGAATAGAAAGATTAGAACCTGGCTTCAGAATGATTAAGGTGGAATTTCAAGAGGCTAGTCCATACTGCTTACAATTCAGACCTCATTCTTAATCTGTACTAAATAACTGTCTACCCTTCTCAAAGGAGCAAAACAGGAGATCCTATTGTCTGGCTTGATAAGATGCTTCAATAATTAACATCCTTAGAAGTCTAGTATTATGTCCAGCCATATACAAAACAAAAAGGAAGAACTTCTATATATATATATGTGCATGTGTGTGTGTGTGTATATATATATATATATATATATATATATATATATGTAGTCATCACCTGACTTGCTCCTCCAAACTAAAGACCATTATATGCACCTTCTCTAATTGTTCAACAGCACTCTAAAAATGTAGTTAAGATTTTGAGCTGTTACTCTTTATGAGGGACTGAGCTCAATGTAATAGGAAGATTAGTTTTACATGCCATACCAGAATTAACTCTCTAATTATTACAGAATAAGGTTAATCATATGCTCATCAAATGCAAATCAATATTTTTCCTTCTCAAATGATCTCTGAGATCCAAGGTAAGTGACTTGGTGTAAAAATTTATCCCCAGAGACCCAACCCTCCTACATCACTTAGGTAAATTTCTAGTCGTATTTTTTTCTTAAGAAAGATGTCACTGTTTTTATTCTTGACACCTGCAAATTATTCATGTGATTGTGTTATTTACAAAGCTTCTCTTTTGGCAAAGACCTCATGGTCAAATATCTCCTTGGGGGTTATTCTACTTGGGAATTTCCCCCAAATAAACCATTAAGTGACTCAAATACTTAGATAAGATGTGCAGTTTGAAGACTTTCTTCAGTGTATGCTACCCATTCAGTGGTAGTGCCCTTCCTTGTGCACAGAACCCTGTTGCCCTCCTCCCCTCCATATCCCACACCACTTTATCTCATCTTTCATACCCCCCACCCCCAAGAAATAATTTCTGCTCTTTGGGAAAAGAGAAAAGCTTTAAGTTTGGAGGAGTCAGGGAAGACCTGCCTGGAGTTGGAGACTTCATCACATCAAATAATCTACATGCAGCATCCTCATGTACGTGATGCCAGTGGAGGAGGGCAATGGCAGACACTGAGGAAGGCAGCCTGAATCCAGATCTGAGGATAAGAGAAAAGGGTGTTCCAGGGAACAGACTCTACCTCAAAGGAAGACCAAATGAAAGGGTGTCCTAAACTTCTAGAAACATAAAAATGACATTATAGGTCTGAGGGAAGTGATCTATTTCCAAGAGACATCTTTGGAAAATATGCAGGGCTTCTGGGAATTCCGAAAGAGCATTCCAAAACAACCATCAAACGCTACTGCCACTAGATCCAAAAACAGTATGTAACTAGAGAGACAGTGGGGAGAGGGGGATAGAGAGAGAAGAGAGAGAGAGAGAGAAAATTTTAGAGCAGGTTCCGTATTTACTAGAGAATAAACAGTCCAACTTGTTATTTGACCAAGTATCAGAAAATATGCCAATTGTAACAGGACCTTTCTCTACTCTCACTCAAATGATAATGTAATTAAATTAATTCAGATCACAATTCAATCATTTTTTACTTACGCAATAGTGCTCTAGAGTACCTGGGGCCCAATCTCACACGGTAATCACAAATGGACATATTAACCAATACCATAAGAGCACACACAGAACATCCCTCCCTACCCAGTCATCAACTGCTGTGTGCTTTCAACTCAGTACTTCAAGGGCTCTCGGAAAAGACAACAGTGAATCCTCACAAACTGAGCACCAAAAATGTAGTATACATCCCACTTTCACCCCACTGACTCTTGGTGCATCACTATTCATGGCTGACACTAACTCATTATAAACTCACATGGGCAGAGAGTGGCTATCTAGAAAACATGTTAGGTATGTCACAATTAGAGGCATCCTAGGTTAAAAAAAAAAAAAACAAAAAAACCCACAAAAACCCACATAAACACAAACATACCTTTTTACAGGAGCTGAAGGTGCCGTCAGGCAGAAGGGGCCTTCGACGTCTCTCAGGGATAAAGGGTGAGCCAAAGCGAATGTAGTGTTTGGGGGTGGTGCAAATTAATGGGGAATGGATAAGACCGGGTAACATGTTCAGGGTTGTTGCCAGTACAGTTGGGTCCGTGGTGATACGTAAAGGGCACTCAACAGGGCATTCTTGCTTCTCTGCTTTGTCATTCAACCATTCTGTAACTAGATACTAAGGTAGAAAAGAGATCATTAGTTGGTGCTGTAGATGTAAAAGCCAGAAGCAGCAGCGTAGCTCACAAAGATAAACCTTAGCTAGAAACTAGGACAGAGGTAGATATAGCAGCTGCAGAGAGTATGAACTAGGCATTCAGAATGCAAAAATATCTTCCTTTACCCTCTCCATGATCATTAGGGAGCAATAATTCTAGTTATCAGCAATTTAAGCTCTGCGTAAGTTAAGGGAACAAAAGAAAAGGTAGTAGGATGGTTTCAGCTTGCTGCCTCAAAGCTTTTTATCTACAACTTTTCAATCTAGTAATACTTAGGTGATTTGCCTTTTTCTGGAGATTACAGGTCCTCTCACCATACTAAGACAGCCCTTGCCAGACCAGACTTATGAAGATGTATTTGTGACTTACCTTTTTGGTTTTGGGGTATTTAGGTGCAGCACGGTTGACATGGGATCCAGTAACTGATACCACAGTTGGGTCAGACCCCATTAATTGCCTGTTTTCTCCTGAACTGTCTATATTTCCAGCTTCAGTAGGAGTTACAGAGCTATTATTTCCTCCTTCTTCCAAGGCAGCTTGTGCCAACTCTGCCTGTTGTGCAATGGCCTGCTTCTGACGCTTTAGTCTTTGGGCTGAACTGGTCCGGTACCGAGAAATTCGACTCTTCGGTCGGGGCCTAGAAGGCTTTGCTGGAGGTGGCTTGGGGACTGGTTTTTCTGCAGCAACATCCTGTAAGAGCAAAGTGAAATGCTTACCAGAAATTTCTTATCAGCAAACATTCTATCCAGTTTTCTATTCATTTTAAGCATTCTGAATATTTAGTATTTAGAAACACTAATCTCAAATGTAATCCTTAAAAACTTACACCATCAGCCAAAGAGCTTATAGGCAGATATCTATTTCTTTACTAGTAAGTATTTATAAAATAGGTCAAAAGTCAGCTGAAAGTAGCTACCTATTTTAGGGTTCTTAGCAGGGAAGGTAATTCTTTCCTTTATTTCTTTCCTAGGTACTGAGGTTTTGCTTAGGCTGTGGTAAGGAAAGAAAAGAAGAGTTTATCCTGAGAATCCTACGAAAGGTCAGGTGCCTAATTGTGCTATACAGAAGAGCCAAAACAGATATGGAATGATTTTTATGAATTCACCACAGTTTTATCTGGCAGAAATAGTATGAAGTTATATTCTAGTCTAAAAGTGTCTTGTCAAACTCTGTCTCCCTGAATTCCACAAATCGGCTGATGAAAATGGCTTTATTTACTGCATTATGAGGTGAAGCTGAAAATGCTGTTGTTGACTATTCCACAAGATAGATAACTGACATTTGCAAAAGCAAGGATGTCTAAGGCCTGGAGTCTTTTCATCTCTTACCCCTGCTTGGGAAGACCTCCGGGTGTTCACTCCAACACTCTGTGGGGTGCTTGGGATAGCCATGTTTGAAGCAGGGTTGCTAACTTCGGGTTCAGGGACTTCTGTTTTTGCCTCTTCTCCCACAAGGGCCTCTGAAGTGGTGGTAGTAATCTCTACATCAGAGCTGCTTTGTTCCAAGGGCTGATCCCGCCGCTTCTTTCTTTTCTCTAAGTTTTCAAAAGCATGCATGATGGCTTCGACCTTCCTATCTTCCCGAGTCTAGAAAGAAATGCCATTAGCATTAGAAGGAAGCTTTAATAGGATATGGATTATTTCTTCAGAAATGTTATTAACGGAAATTCATACACATTTAAAGACATTTGCCAGTAAAATGATACATATATTTTAGAGTACAGAAGTTAAAAACTAAAAGTAAAACATTTGTTTTTTAAAAAAAGATTTTTTTTTAGAGAGTGAGTGAGAGAGGGAGAGAGAGATAGCATGCTCAAGTGGGGGAGGGCCAGAAGGAGAGAGAGAACATCCTAAGCAGATTCTACAGTGAGCACAGAGCCCAATGAGGGGCTCAATCTCTTGACCCTAAGGCCATGACCTAAGATGAAGCCAAGAGTCAGAAGCTTAACTGACAGAGCCACCCAGGCTCCCCCCAAACATTTTTTAAATGCTGGAAAGAGCTGCAGAAAAAGGCAAGGTCAAATCTAAACTTTTCAAAATGGTCCATTAATTTGAAACTTTTTAATGTAAAAGAAAAAACCATCAAAACCAATTTTTCAAAAAAAAAATTTTTTTCTCTTCAATTTCAGAATTCTAAAGTAACAAAGTAGATCTTTCACTTCTCAGGACCACAACTAAACATGGCTGACTTTAGCAAAAGAGTAGAAATTCTGAATCCATGTGACCAAAAGTTTTATTTTTATGTCAAAACTCACACAAGTCCAGAACAAGGAGCTCAAACACATGTATTTTCTTCCAACTGGGCAGTTCTTTGGAAACTAGATTGTCAGTAAGAAACCTCTTAAGACAGGGGCACCTGGGTGGCTCAGTGGGTTAAAGCCTCTGCCTTAGGCTCAGGTCATGATCCCAGGGTCCTGGGATCAAGCCCTGCATTGGGTTCTCTGCTCCATGGGGAGCTGCTTCCTGTCCCCCCCACCCATGCCTGCCTCTCTGCCTACTTGTAATCTGTCAAATAAATAAATAAAATCGTTTAAAAAAAAAAAACACAAAACCTCTTAAGACCATCATTAGGGTGCCTGGGTGGCTCAGTGGGTTAAGCCTCTGCCTTTGGCTAAGGTCATGGTTTCAGGGTCCTGGGATTGAGCCCCACATCAGGCTCTCTGCTCAGTGGGGAGCCTGCTTCCCCGCCCCCTCTCGACCTACTTGTGATCGGTCAAATAAATAAATAAAAATCTTGGGAAAAAAAAGATCATCATTAGGTAAGTCACTAGATAACTAGTGTGTGTGTGTGTGTTAAAACTAAATACATAAATAATAATGAAATCTCATTTAAAAAAAAAAAAAAAAGCCCCAATTGTCTTGTGCAGGTGAAGGTATAGTATTTTGTTAAAGAATGAGCAGATACAAACTCAGA
Source organism: Mustela lutreola (assembly GCF_030435805.1). Lineage (NCBI taxonomy): Eukaryota > Metazoa > Chordata > Mammalia > Carnivora > Mustelidae > Mustela > Mustela lutreola. Next base: position 51,717,754 of record NC_081291.1, on the reverse strand, counting down.
AGAGAAGGGGTTCGTAAGCCATAAGTAGCAGAAACCAAAGGATGTTAGAAGGTACCCACCCTTCTGCTATGAGCTGGGTTCTCCTGGTCATCTGTAACCTCTTCTTTCTCCTCTTCTGCTTTTTCTTCTGGATTGTCTATTTCCTTTAAAACAGAGGTGATATTCAGCTGTACTCAGGCTCTAAGAAAAAGTAGTCGGTTTTTTCTTGGTAGCTAAAACTCTCTAAAAACAACCTCTAATGCTTTATAGTGTTATTCATGTGAGTAAATGCAGATGATAAGCACTATTCTCTGAACTGAAGCGTGGAAAGCAGTTGAATGTTCTTGACATTATTTAAAAAAAAAAAAAAAAAGAGAGAGAGAAAGACCATGAATAATGTCACCCCCACCTTGATATGAATGAAGGGCATTAAATGTTATCAGAAACTTCCTACATATAACAACATGTGGCAACCAGGATCCTCTTTATTTGCAGAGAATCAGAACCACAGCAATATTCTCTGATGAAGGAAAGATTACCTCATGGTCACTGGACACAACTGCTTTTTCAGGAACTTGTTCTGGTTGCTGACTGTTATCCTCTTCTGGAGCCTCATTCTGCTGCTCCATCTCTAGCTCTTTCCGTCGTGCTTTCCTACGTCTTGTTTCTGCTCCGATGGTGGGTAAGCTTGGAGGAGGTGGGAGTGGTGGTTCTGCAGCATTGGGATTCCTCTTCTGTATAGGGCAATTCCGGTTCCCCTTGTGACACGCACAGTCCACTTTATAATTACTGCTCCAAAGAAACAACCGAAAGTGCCTGTGTCAGCAGCCTTGCAAAATCAGTCATACTGTCCATTCATTCTCTTGGAGTAACAGTATAGTAATTTCCTCTAGTATTATCTTTGAATAAGTTTGTAAACAGACACATTAGAGTCCTGTGAATATTTTTCAATATTCAGTGTTTTCCTATATAACCCTAACTCTTACCCTACATATGGTCAGTGGAAAAGAAAGAAACCCTCACAAAGTTCAGTTCTCCCTAATACCTTTATGATACTTAGTGGGCAGTGAATCAGTAACAGGGGCTGAAAAGGTTATACTTCCCCTGCATCTACCTCCATCTTCTCCTCACTTTTGAACTACTGATTCCGTACTATTCTTGATTCCTTTTCTTCTCCTACCTGGGCTGAACATCGATTTACCATATAACCTTTTTGGCCTGAGAGGACCAAAGGAGAAAAAGCATCCATTTTATAAAATCTGTCACATATTTATCTGTAACTTGCCATTTCTGCTTTTCTGCCTTGTCACATTCAGATAGATTTACATGGTTTGAATGGATGGGGCAAATTTTAAAATTTTTATTCTGTATGGTCCCTGGAATAGCACTGTGTGCAAAACAAGAGATGCTACTGCAATTTCTAGGTGTCTCATTCCTACCCTTTTTACTGTTTTTCTATAGAGCTATGAAGACAAAACACCTTTAGTTAGGAGACCGGTGAGCAATGACATACTATGTATTTGAAGCTCTAGAAAAAGCTGCCCTAAGTCTGTCTTTCCCTACACAATTTATAGACCAAAAATGTATTACATGAGAAAAGCTTAGGTTAAAGAAAGGAAATGATAAGGAACAAAAACAGATCAACAGAAGAGCCTAATAGGTACAATAAGACCATTCACGTAGGAAAGATTTTGTAGGTCTTACCAGTTACTGTACTCATAGTCAAATGCTATGGTGACCTCAGCATCTTTGGTGATGGCCGACACCGCATAGATACACAGGTGAATCATCCCATCTGCGATCATATGTCGCACCTGTGTGAACATGGCTTACAGTTGATGACTTACCGTAAAGACCAGGAACTTTCCATAAGACAGAAAAAAACCTTTTGACAAAATAATTTCTCTCCACATAAGAGTTATGGTAGTCTTACTTACGTAACTCCATCATTTCACATGAAACTATTACACATTAACTGTTTGAAAATTTATGATACTTCTTGAAATAAATGGAGAAACCTTGAGATGTTAGAAATTGGGGTAAGATCTCTACACCTTAAAGCTGTTTTCAGTTGCATCAGAGAATTAAAATTCCTTAGCCTGTTAAAAGCTCTGTGGATTTTCTTGCTGCATTTGATGTAGCTGCGCTGATTATGCACTGAGTAATGAATTCTAGAAATGTCTAGAATCTAAATCTGAAACATTATTACCTAAAATCTAAAAAAGTGCAACCACACAGCTTAGTTTGGCCTAATGATATCTTCTATCATACAGTAATTTCTTTAATATGACCTCAATTTCTTACCCAATCTAGCTCTTTCTCCTTAGCAAATACTAAATTTGCTTTTTCCCATTTCTTCCTTTGCTAAGGAAACCCATTCCTTGCCCCCATCCAGTGAGAATAAAAGCATCATTATTTTTTGGGGGGTCTCTTATGATAAAAGATCGTAATTATTATCAACAGACCTTAATTTAATCTGGGTGAAGTTTTCAGACTGCCTCTTCAGTAGACTTGTCCTTTGATGGTTCCATTCAAAGAGAAGTTGCTACAGAAATCTTACCTCTGCATTTGGTGTACATGATCTTCTGATGAACCGAGCATCATTACCGAAAGTACGTGCATCCACACACATCTCTACACCATTGAATTTTGAGTAGAAGAGCACAAAGGGGTATGGTCTAAGGGATATAATTAAAATTCCTGTAATTCTCAACACAAATAAAAGGGCCACCCCATGACTTCACCTCAAATATGAAGCATATGCTGACAGAAGAGGCAGCAGTCCTGTGCAATGCCTGAACTTGAAAAACATCACATGTTTGTCTGCTTTTGATTAAAGAATAAGCACAAAGCAAGGAATGCTTGGCTTGGAAAGGAGTTATTACCACTTTATACAGTAAACAATTTGCAGATTTATTTGCACTTTTCTACAAATAGCAGACAGGTGTGAGCTTATATGAGCTCTAATATTTTCCCCAAGAGCATCCTATCAACCAGGATGTTTTTTATACAGCCATACCACTCTGCCAGGCCCACTTCAGCCCTCACTGCTCTGCGTGATGTTCTTACTTTTTGAAGAAATGCCCATTGACCTCAAATTGCTGTCGTAACATGACTTTCCCTCGATACTCTATTATAAGCGTGTCCAGAGCCAAGTCTCTTGCAGCCCTCAGGATCTTCCGGTGCTTTTGAACACGAGTGACTCTTCCCAGCTGTAGCTACATAAAACCAGAGAATTAACATTAGACAACAGCTACAGCAGCACAGCAGACACTTCAAGTATTTCCTAATTGAGGAAAAGGCACCAATATATCTTTAGGTTTTATTTGTAAGCTATTTAGCTCAAAAATGAAGGTTTTTTTTTTTTTTTAAACTAAGAAATTTTTGAATGATCAAAGTTTCTAGGAGACAAGCCCACCTAACAGAACAGTCACCTGGTCCCTCACAAAAGATAAAAAAATATCATAAAAAGAGATGTGATTAAGATTTTAGTGGCTCTACATCTACTGCAAAAATGATAAAGAACAAGCTTAGCTTTCTATTAAACTTGAAAATTCCTACTTAAGCTGTATAAAATTTGTTATCCTATTTTACCTATTTTTTTTTTTTTTAAGATTTTATTTATTTATTTATTTATTTGACAGAGACCACAAGTAGGCAGAGAGGCAGGCAGAGAGAGAGAGAGAGAGAGGAGGAAGCAGGCTCCCTGCAGAGCAGAGAGCCCAATGCGGGGCTCAACCCCAGGACCCCTGGGATCATGACCTGAGCTGAAGGCAGAGGCTTTAACCCACTGAGCCACCCAGGTGCCCCCTATTTTACCTATTTTTAATTAATACTTTACAAATATGTATCCAGACAGTTTCCAGTTACTACAACTTGCTTTTAATTGAAGATGCTCAAGAGCTGGCTAATTTGTAATTCTAAGGGGTTCATATATTTGAAAGAAATGATAATCCCATTATATGCCCTCTTCTTGGGTTCAGAAAAGTCTCAACTACTTATAGGGAGTCTTTCACCCTTTGATTCTTACCTGCATTTGGGAACCAATAACTGTATTATTACAGGCCAATTCAGTCTTATTAATAGTGTCTAAAATAGCAGGTTTGCCCACAAATTCCTTGCTAGAATGTAGATGTTGTTCAAGGGCGTTCTGTACATCTGCACTGTACTGATTAGTGAAAGCTTCTTCATACTGATCAGTCCATAGTCTTATCCGATTTTCCCATCCCTCAGTTGTATTCTCATCTAAATTCTGTGCTTCAGAAGGAGAATTCTGTAGAGAACAAAGGTCATGTAGGTTAGGAAAATCCATGCATAAAAATGGAGGGAAAACAGGCTGAATTTCCAGAGAAAATTTATTTTCACTTGGCAGTTGGTATGGCATAAAAGAGTAATGGCTTGGGAGTCAGGGGATCTGGCTTCTAATCATGGTTTCATTACCAGTGAGATGCAAGGTCTTGCACAACTTCTTAAACAAGCTTCGTTTCCTCATTAATAAAGTGAAAAATTAATCTGGATGATAGTCCCCATCCCATCACTGTGAATTTATGACCATTTTTAAATCACAGAAATTTTGTTCTTATCAGAAGAATGAAACCAAGCTCATAAGAAAATCTTGATAAAAATAAGCAAGAGATATACCTCAAAAGATTACAGTTTAAATTTCAATACTTAGAGTATCTGTGTACCAGCCTAAATTGATATTATTTCACTACTCTCCAGAATTTCTTTTTTTGACTTATTATTTTCATTATGCAATTAATACATGTTCATTCTAAAAATACATGTGACCCAAATAACCCGTGATCTCGTTTCCCAGAGACAAAGTCATCATTTTGGAGTATATCTTTCTAGCACTCTATTTCTGACAGTTTAAACAGCTGCACTCTGAGGAGGTAAGGTGGGGGCAGGGGAGTGCATAAATGGAGTGTAGTAAATGCTGGGAGGTACTCTGGTCTACTTCTCTAGGAAAACCACTGTCTTCTATGGTGGCAATACTGAGAAAAGATTATTTTATCTCAATAATATTATCCTAAATAGACAGTTTTTATGTCTGAGATACAGAGACACAGCTTAAGTCTGACACATATTCTCCTCCAAGGTGTTAAAGACTTAAAGCATCATCAGAAAACAAAACCAACACCGATAGTGATGATGTCGTAACAGTGATGACTAGAAGGAAAAGATACCATAGTACCAAAGCTACTTGCAAATCCACGTCCACACTCAAGTTGCAAATACAGGCATTAAGATATACTTTCTATGAATGACACAGAAAAAATTTAAGTCTATCTTCACAACTTCACACTTTTGTGTCACTGTTTGTGATTGACTTTTGTCTACCATCCTTTCCCCAAGGAACAGGGAAATGAAAGGAAAAAATTAATGCCTTTGTTTTCTACCCTTCTCACCAGAGTCCAAAAGAATGAACAATAAACATAGGAATCTAAGAAACATCTGAGGCCAACACACTGAGAACACAGTATCACCTGCTTGAGGTATCAGGAGCAGCTATGCAAAAGAAAAGTTCAAAACCTGAGATGTAAGGGTGTTTATCAGACTGGGGATTAGGGGAGCCCAAACAGTATTCCCAGGTTTAAGCATTCAGTAGTGATCACTAAACCAATGACTTACAACACTTAACGTGTACTGGAAGCCACTGTCACATTACTAGCTGTTGTTCACTAACACAACTCTGACTACTCTGCTTTCCCATTCTTCTGGGTACTCAAGACCCTAACTCCGTGTGTTTAAAGCATGGTTCTCAAGCAGAGGTGATTTCTGTCCCCAGAAGACATCTGGTAGTATCTGAAGTCATTTTTGATTACCACACCTGGGTGTATGTGTTACCAGCATTTAGTGGTTAAGAGCAGTCTCCAGTAGACAAGCTTTTGATTTGGGGATTAGAAATCTAAATGATAAAATCCATCCTTATGGCTCACAACCGAATCTTTGGCGGTGTTCTTACTAATAATGAATTGAGTACAAATTTGTAACCCAACTTAGAATTCGGATTTGAGAATCAAAATAAATGAATTTTTTTAATTATTTAAATTTTAAGATGCCTGTGGGACTGTCAACATCTTGAAAATGCAAGCAGTATTTACATGTAGAGAGGTTTATAAATAGTTTTCAGGGGCAGCCAGTCAATGGCTTTCAAAAAGGTTTTGAACACTTGGAGGCAAGTTAAACAGTTAGCTGATTAAAGAGAAAAAAGGCCTTAACAGCTGTGGTCAGGGCTCTGTCTGCCCCATAAGTCTATTTAAGATCCCCTCTAAGCAAATGAGACAAAAATAAAGGGGGTAGTTAAGGCAATTGTAATTTCTTACAGGAGAAAATTCTAGCAAAAAAAAAAATAAATAAAAATAACATTAGGCTGTGTTGCAAGACATCCAGGACTCTGATGCTCTTGGGCTCTGAGTCCTCTCCCACTGCTTTTACAGATATGTACAAGACTGTTTTATAGGTATATGCTAGGTGAAGCCTTCAAATTTTAGATAAAGGGTCACTTGTGATCTCTATTAACATCAGTTATATTAGTGTTCTGTATATACTTATGTATATTAACCTCAATAAAGCTTTTCCTTACTAAGATTTTAATGTTTATGCCATGTAACTGTCAACAGCAAAGATCCCGCTTTTTTATGATTTACACATTTAGGGATAGGAATTCTTATAGAATTAAATTAGATCTTAATTCTAAGTAAGTGTTTTGAAGCCAACTGGGAGCTATGCTGTCCCCCTACATATACACAGGTAAAGGAAGATACCAGACAGTAAAATCAAATCTCCTTTGGGAAAACTGTTCTTTATCACCCAGTACATAAAAGTCTTTTTAAACCATTGCACGTAATTTCTCAATTCTCTAACCACCACTCAGTATCACCTTGTAAGTACTTTCATTTGGTAACTGAAGAAAAGAAACACACTAGCATCATTTGAATTTTCTATACCAAATAGACATGCCAGGAAAAATACAGTTCAAAACAAAGTAATTCCAGTAAGAGTAATTCCTATCGATAATACTACTTTCCTAACTGATGAAATTTACCCTCCCAACTGGTTATTAAAGCCCACATGGTGCTAGGGTGGGTGCAAAAGAGATCCTGTATCCCTAGAAAAACCTCAGTCCTGAGGTGGAGGCCAATTAGAACGACAGAAAACATCAGCTCCATTTTGTTTGGTAAATGTCACTTACCCCCTTTCACCACCCCCTCCCCTCAGAAAAGCGGCCAATGAAAAACCAGTAAATGAAGGCTGATTACAGAAAGGGAAAATATTTCAGAAAATGGCCAAGAAAACCTACTTTGGAGAAAGGCTCTACGAAAACTGAATGGCAACAATTACAAACTAACAAAAAGCAGAGTCCAAGATTCCCAGACCATCAATGTCAGGAAAGAAGCTGACCAAAATGCAAGATCACAGTGAAGTAAAACACAGCATCAGGGAAGAATACCCCTTACCTTCATCCGCAAGGACTTCCGGGATCCCTCTCGAAATGCCTATCCCAAAGAGGAAAACAAGTAGAACAAAACAAAACTTGGTACCAAGAATGACAGTTATACCTATCTGAGACTAAAACTAAGGCAAGAACTAGTGTTTTAGTCTGTCCCCTTTCCCTAGGTAACAAATACAATGGAATCCCCCACACTATTATCAAGAACAGGGGTAGCTCAAGGCCAGTCAACTTGGAGGCTAACTCTCTTTCCATGGTGAATCTAATTAACAGGGAAGAGCATGCATCACTTAAATCCTATATGCACCCCTGACACTAAAAGAAAAAGTAAATAAAAACATTTCGTAAGGTTGCAGATTTACCAGTTTTGAAATTAAGAAGAAAACAAAGACCAATCCCCTTAACAAGGGGTGGACAAGTCACCTAGGAGCAACAAAGTTGCCATGATGGGGAAGAAAGAACACAAAATAGAAGAGGTTTCTCCTGGAGACTTTTTAGTTGAGAATACAGGAAAGTGACCACAACACTGAGGAAGCCTAGATCATTCAAGAGATGTTTCCTAACTTTTTTCAAACAAGGAAAAAACAATCAATCCAGTGACATGAGGTGGGCAGGACAAGAATTTCAGACTATGCCTCGGGACTGAGGAGGTGGGGAGATAATGAAGGATAGTGGAAGTCTAGACCGGAGGCTGCAGCACAAACAGGCTTGGCCAGATGGGGCTGGGATTTCATACCTGGGATGGGGTTTGGAGTAGAAGAAACTTTGTGCCAGTTGTGATGGTATGGAGTGGCAGAAGAGAGGTTGGTCTACATATTCACAACATAGATTAGCTGATTTTTGCAAGCAGAGCAAAAGTGGCCCTTCAAACATCTGGATCAAACACTTCTTAAAAGAATTTTGGCACCTTCTTGGTCCAAAATTTGGGCTATTTCAGACATACTTCTATTTAAGATACTTTTACCCTCCATACCTTGATTTTCTTCGTCTTTGCTGCTGTACGACCCTTTTCTGGACTCTTCTTCCGCTTCTTGGGTTTGGTTCTTCTAACAGTTAAGGTGATGCTTGTAGGTGTGTGCTGTGTTGCTGTGTACAACACAGTGGAAGGAGAAAGCTCCTCATCCCAGCTTTCTGTTGCACTGCTATCCCCACCTGAAAAAAAGTTATTTCATAGTTCACATGTTATACAAATAGTGTCCAAGCGCATTTTATTTTTTTTTTTTAAGTTTTTGTTTATTTATTTATCTGAGAGAGAGGGCACACAACCAGGCAGAGTGGCAGAGGAAGAAGGAGAAACAGGCTCCCCACTGAGCAGAGAGCCCAACGCGACTCTAGGACCCCGAGATCACAACCCAAGCTGAAGGCAGAGGCCCAATCCACGGAGCCACCCAGGTGCCCCTCCAAGCACATTTTAAAAGCAGCTTATTACTTTATCTTTATTCCTTTTCCATATTCAGGAAGTCATAACTTCCACTAACTCTGTCATGTGTAGAACATAAATACCCACCTTTCTTAGGAAAACAAGGTTCTTTCTGTATCACTGGCATCAAGCAGAGAAAGTCTGTTCGATATCAATATACTTCCCCCCCTTGTACTAAGTCCCCAAGCTTCATCATCTCAATGTGTTAACACAGAAAAAGGATCTGTCTTATTTGGTATGTGTGCTCACAAGGAATATTTTGATTGTTCTGGGGCTAAAATGTTGTTTCTGGAGACGTTAATTCACAACAAGACAATTACAAGAAGTTGTGAGAGAACTGCTTTCTCTTTCCATGAAAAGCTGGGACCATGGGGATTTATAGGAGTTCTGGAGATGATTGTTTAAATCACAAAATATTTATCTGTCAAAACATGGGCCCAACCCATTTTTGGCTCACCTGATATGTTGTCCTGCTTCCGCCGATGAAGTCTAATAACCTTCCCCCTGCTCATTCCCCTAAAGAGGGAAAATAAACTTAAAGTAGTCCTTCCAACAGCATGCAGCACATTGTTGCACACATGGGAGAAGTGTCTCTGCATATACTACCCCCTTCCTCCCACCTACCAAATGTTTCCAGGACATTAAATTTCATATCAAATTCAATAGCTTTAACATCAATCTCTCATTCCTTGTTGTCAGCAATTCTCACCTAGTGCAGAGAATTCGAGCCAAGGAGCACTAAGGAATCATCTACATTAACAAACACAAGAAAGAATACTTTGAGCTTTTCCCTACTAACAAGAAACCCTAATCCCAGCAACCCAGGCTTAAACTGAGATGAAGCATGATCTTACCTGCACTTGTCACAGTTGAGAAGGAAGCCATCCTGAGAAAGACCACAAGGACACCAGGTAGGAACAGTCTCTCCTTCAGAGTTCGGGCTGTCTCCACAGCGTTCCTCTACGGGCGACGGCAGGCCATTCAGGTCAGAACGAGGGATGATCGTCTGGACAGGGGGAGAAGCAGGAGGTGTCGGAGGAGGAGGGGCTCCGTAATTATGATCCTGAAAATAAGATTTTTTAAATCAACAGTGTCCAAACACTGGCCCCTCTCTCCCCTAAAGTATGGTACATATGGAAAGAAAGAAGAAAGTAGTACCCTTTGTTTTTTGGCTTCAACCAGGAAAGTGATAAAACAAAATGCCAAGGTCAACTGGGACATAAAAACAAGAACAATGATGCAGGGCTAGACGTCCGCTGGAGGCAGGGAAGTGCAAAAGGGGCAACTTCGTCATGCTGCATATAAACATTTCAAGAAAGTCACAATGTATAAGAATGGATTACACTCCAGGAAGATCACTGCTCTGGAGAGAAACAAATGCATACTCACAGCATAAGGCAGTCCTCGACACCCATGCCTCTGAGTGGTCCCATAATTATGAGTGGAATACACGCTCTTCTCATTAACTGCTGGACTAGCCTCCACAGATTCAGGGCTGCACAAAGGCGAAAAGCAACGCATGATAGCATAACACCTAATCTTCCCTTAAACTAAGACTTTTAACTTCCCATGCTAACCCCTCCTCTTTCCACAACCACCAGCCACTAGAATAAGAGAAGGAACTCAGTGAAACAATCCGATTAACATAACTAAGCCTATAAATAACAGGAGTGTTATTAAATGTGAATTTGTGTGTAACATGAAGCCAGTACAGGCAGATGTCTCAAGGCAGGCACCTGGAATACAAGGTGTCCCTAATGACAAACACAAACGTACCAGCTGAGCAGGGAGTTTCCCCTAGAGAAGCCACTCTGGGCTGGTTTAGACTCAGAACTATTCTTCTTAATTGGATCTCTTAATACTTCCATGAAACCTCACATGACATTTGCAGTGAGTGAGATGATGAAAGTGCCTTCTGCACTGCCCCAGGGACCAGGCCCTCTTCCATTCACTACCAAGACAGGATACCCTGAAGAAAGTACAGGTAAAAACAATGGCATCTTATATTTATCATACCTCTCATCTTGATGAACCCCCAAAAACCTTTGAAATATTAGAGTAATAATTTCTCATCCACCAATGACATGCAAGCATATCAAGGACACAATTACTTAACAGCTGCATGGTAATACCACAGAACTTCAAAATATTCAAAACTGTAATCAGAGGTTATTGTTTATTGACAAATAATAAGAGGAGTTGTGGCTACCATTCTGAATCGCCCATTATTTTCTAGGTGCTTTTATATACATTAAATCATTTACTCTGCAACTAGTAAACATAGCACCCCATTTTTACAGAAGGAAAAGTTGAGGTGGTGAGATTACGTGACATCACCAAGGTCACACACTGACAGAGGCAGAATTTGAAACAATGTCTAATTCCAAATCCTGTGCTCTTTCCACTGTGCCTGTCTGGTTTGGAAAACCAGGTTAACATTCTATCTTCCAAGAAAATGATAAGAAAATTTAAGTAGCCAGGCTTGTTGAGAAGCCTGGTGTGATATCTTTTTACCCTCACTGAATGGAAAGCAAACTGTTCAAGTATAATTTAATATAAAAACATTGTAAATGTGTTCAAATTTGGAAATTTAATTGTAAGCCTTTACATGATAATAAAAAGGCATAGGTAACAAAGGACAAAACACAAGTTTTGGGGAAAATAAGAACTCTTTACTCTGATTGTTACTTGATTCAAGTTTTTGGGAATTTTGAAAGATTATTAAGGAATGCAATCGTATGACTTTGCTAAACTCAGTAATGGATTATCTGTCATTTAAATTAACTAGAACAGATTCACAAATCAGAAACTCCAAGGACAAAAATAACTCAGCCTTAGAGATCAAAGGGTCTTTTAGGGAATCAAATAATGCATGGTTTGCTTTAAGGAACATACGTTTTTCCTGCTTTCAAGTATACAATACACATTATTCAGCAGGAATAAACTGTGCAGTTCAATGTGGTGCAATGTCAGCTGAGAAGTGAGGGATAAAAGAAAATTCTGAGATATATCCAACTCACCCAGTTATATGCTCCAATACTGTGAGAAGGGATCTTATTAATAACAGCAAAGGTAATTTCTAGGTGAAGAAGAACTTTAGACATAGGAAAGTATTCTGTTAGTGAAGTGCATGCATTTTATTCTTTAAGAGTGTCTGCAAAATGGGAACTGGGGTGGGGGTACATCAAGAATGCAGGTCAGTATTCTTGAGAAAAGATGATCTGACATGGCTCACTGAGAGGCAATCAGCTCTGAGTATTAGGAAACAGGTGGGGTTTCCTAAATGAAACTGAAGGGAAACAAGCATTAATAAAATGAAGGCAGAATTTAGGTTCTATGATGGACAGTTAAGTAATAACTTTCAACACTGTTAATTTAGTAAATAAGTATTCCAAAAAAGCTGTATGTATTTAATATAAGAAATTTGGTACCACTGAACACATGGAGTGAAATATGGCAGCTGTTTATTAGAAATGGAATTTTTCTGGACAGGAAAAAGGAAAGTGGCATGAAATAAAAGATGGCCATGGAGATGGAGCTATGTTGGTTGTATCTTACCCATCTCCAAACTGGGTAAATATGAACATATGCACTTCATGTGCAAGTCTAGGGAATAAAAATAAAATGTGTTTTGTGGAGGTTAAAAGGCCATCCCACTGGACAATACTTTCTAGTAAAGCACAGCATTTAATATATGCGTGCCAAGTATTAAAATTTAACCTCATGTCTTTTGAAAAGGAAACTGCAATTTTCATGCTGGCTATAAATTAAATAGTTACATGTTGATCAATAACTATACCATTTCCTAGTATATTTCTTGACATATATATCTGCTCTTATCTATACTTCAAAATATGGATTAAAAATCTGGACTGTTAGGATTACACTTCCTTATTAGCCAACCATTTTATGCAAATGTAATTATAGCCTACGTCTAAACTACTATGACAGCTGGGCACATACATGGAAGCCATGCTAACGACAGATATTGCATCAATTGTGTTTTAAATACAACATGCAACCTGCTGCTATAATGTTACCTCTTGGAAAATGTCTAAAAATCATTTATGGGAGAACTGTAAATTCAGAAAAATCCTTGCTTTTATTATCTAGAGGTTCTCCTACAAATACATAAAAAATGCATAATGCCTACTCTTATTATCAGATTTAAAATCCCATGAGATACAGTATAGGTCTTTTACTCAGTTTAGTATGTTGCCTTTCACACCTTTAATTTTAGAGTGCCCAGAACAGTGGAATATGCATGACAGTGGAATATGCATGATGAAACATTAAAACATCATCTAAAATGCAACAGAATGGTACATAAGCTAACTGCTGACATTCTCTTGCTTTATGGAAATACTAAATGAGTAACTGTGTAACAACAGTATCAGAAATCTGTCCAGAAATTACAGATGAAAATGTTCAGGAAATAGAAACATGAGAGTCAAGTTTTTAGGCCAACTGCAAATACTTTTGGACTCCCTAGCAGCATTTATTGGGTGGTCATCTCTGCACTCTGGGAAAACACCAGTTTTAAGAACTGCTTTAGGGTTTTTTCTCTACTAGTCCCAAAGTCATTGCTTTAATCTCTCTGTTGAAATTTTCACAAATGTTAATGCTGTCTACCTGTGTAGTTTATTAGACAATTTATGTAAGAGGCAGTGGTTGACTTTATAAAAAATCTGTTAACACTATACAATTATAGTTCTTAATGCAGGAAGATTTAAGTATCTGGGAAACAGTTACAAACTTGAAAGTCTCAGCTGCTAGCATAACTGAATCTCTCAGGCATGCAAAAAAATAAAAACAAAACAAAACAGGAAAAAAAGCCCTGGAAGGAACACAATTCCACCCTTCCCATCCCCCACCCTCCATCTTCCTTTTTATATGGGAATAAGGCCAAAAACGTTCAGTTCTTGACTACCCAAGAATATAGTATACTGCTTCTTGGAGTAGCTCCATTTTAAGTCTTCCTCTTTAAGGAAGACAACAGACAGTTAAGTAATCCTAGGTGGCTTTGTAAAGAAAATATACATGCTCTTTACTATATTAGCAGTTTTAAGGAAGAAAACCACTATTAATCAGGGATGCAGTTGAACCCAGAGCTCTGGTACAGTTGCTTTGCTTTGCTGAAGGGGAAAGAATCCCCAGGGACTATGAAAATGGCAAGAGAAACAGGGGAATTAGAGCAACACCCACCTCACTCAAGAAGTGGCTGTGGGATCAAGAGTCTGAACTGGACCTGAACATATTCAAAACACCAGGATTTTTCCAGCCCAGACCCTAATCCCTGGTACTGCCTGGAATAGACTTGGCTTCTGGGGGTGTGCTGCCCCCTAGGCCCCTTGGGTCTCTTTCGCTGGACTTTCACATCCTGGTGTAGTGCCACTTCGTCTTGAAAGGTAGGGGGCTTCCACTTCCTTTCTGTAAGCAAGGAAGATTGGGTACAAGGGAGGTAAAAGGACAAAAGGGGGAATCTGTGAGCAGGGGGAATCTTGGACAACTTAAAAGAGAAGGGATACAAAAGGCTAAAATTTTTTAAACTGTGAATAATATATAAAGTTTTATAATGAAGGCCTACCTTCATTGCCATTTGGTATTTAAATTCTTCAAGAATTGAGAGTCTATTTTAGGGATTGGGCTTTTCGACAAACTCTGAATTCCTAAAGCTGCTCTTAGCTGAAAAAAAAGTTTGGTACCACTGATTTTGAAGGTCCTCTTTCTAGGCAATGAATATTATATAAAAACAGATGACACTACTTTCAATGTTTTCTACCCCAAATAGGAGAAGTTCTAAGTAACCTGCCCATATAAAGTTTTAGCCCCTTTACTCTAGAACAGTGAGAAGTACATAGGAAGAGGCCTTCAAGGAAAATCAGTTGGAGAGAACTCCTCATCTCCCTCCTCAGACTAATCATTAACACTACAGAAGCACGTAGTGACACCTACTTTATTTCAATCTTCCCCACCCATCAAAACAAATGAAAATGTAATCACTACTGTGCAAATTTAATTCAATTATATTATTTACTAAGAACCCCCCCCCATCCTTTTCCTCCCCTTTCTAACTCTTTTTTTCCCCTCCAACTTCTACGGGCAAAAAGGGAAAGGCCTAATGTCATTAATGGTGGGTTAGACTCGGGTTTAGAAAATACTGAGTACTTATTATTAGATGCCCATAAGAAAGTTATCTCCACACAAACTGGTAACACACCTACTACCCAGAAAGTAGCACTTACTCTGATCCAGCAGCCATATCTGAGTAGGATGTATCTGGTGTGGTGACTCCCAGAGGGATTGCAATGCTCATGACGTCCAATACAGCAGAGAGTGGAAATCACCGAGTCCAATTAATGGAGACTGGCCACTCTGAGAGTGGGGGTGAGCTGCACAGTCTTAACCAACATGTTATGGACATGAGGAATCCTGCCACAGAAAAGGAACATATCTAATAACCAGATAGTTCTTTACATTTAACCTAAATGATACTGAGTATTTTCCCATTTTTATTTATTAAAAAAGATTTAAGTATTTGAAAGAGAGAGCGAGAGAGTGCACCAGTACTAGTGGGGGAGGGGCAGAGGGAAATGGGGAGAGTGAAACCTAAGTAGACTCCTGCTGAGCACAGAGCCCAACATGGAGCTCAATCTTATGCCAGAGATCATAACCTGAGCCAAAACCAAGAGTCTGATGCTCAACCAAGTGAGCCACCCAGGTGCCCCTATTTTTCCATTTTTAAAGTAAGTCTTTTAAGGGATAAATATAAACAAGTACAGCAAAGGATCTACACATTGACCTATTTTATTGCGTACTACATTAATATTCTACAAAGTGAGGTAGCAAAAGTTATGCTTATTTTCATTTCATTTCAATTCAATCCACTGCTAAGTATAAATAAAAATATAAACTGTAAAGAGTAGTTTCATAATAAAGGTTAGAAAATCTTCTATGGAAAAGCAGTGAAATACTTTGAGTGACTAACCATAACCAGTGGAATCTGGGAAGAAAAAGACTCACAAACTACTAAAGTATAAAAAGTTAAAAGTACATTAAGAGAGCAGGACAGCTGGCTCACTCACTAGAGCATGTGACTCCTAGATCTCAGGGGTGTTAAGGTCAAGCCCCAAGTTGGGTGTAGAGGTTACTTAAAAAATAAAATCTCTGAAGGGTGCCTGAGTGGCTCAGGTCATGATCTCAGCATCATGAGATCAACTCCTGCCATCAGGCTCCACACTCAGTGTGGAGGCTGCATAAGATTCTCTCTCTCCCTCTCCCCCAACCACCCCTTCCCTTCTCTCTCTGAATAAAGAGGGAAAAAAAAGAGTATATTAAGAAATTTGAAGGTATGGTGCAAAGCGGAAAAAAGTATACTCTATACAATTTACATTAGTGGTTTTGTATTAAACTACTTAAAGAATGAAACCAGATGGGGCGCATCGGTGGCTCAGTGGGTTGAGCCTTTGGCTCAGGTCATGATCTCAAGGTCCTGGGATTGAGACCCGCATCGGGCTCTCTGTTCAGCGGGGAGCCTGCTTCCCTCTCTTTCTCTGCTTGCCTCTCTGCCTACTTGTGATCTCTCTCTATCAAATAAAGAAACAAAAATCTTTAAAAAATAATAATAATAATGAAACCAGAAATATTTTCTGTGGGAGGGAAGAAAGTCAGTGTGAATGGTAAAGACCCAAGTTAATAAAGAATTTTGCAAAAAGACTACAAAAAGAGTCATGATTGATTTGCTGATTCATCTTAAGACAAATAAATTACTTATTTTACTCAATTTTACAAATAATTATTCCATTACTTATATTAGAGAAATTTAATGAAATGAGAAGTACATGATTACTAAGCTGACTAACCCAGAGAATTAGTGCAAATTTTAAATGACAGACCATGTAAGATGCCTAAATCTTATTTGATACATAAGGCAAATTAATGTCAATAAGAAAACCAATTATAAACAGTGAATCAGGCCAAGATTTTTAAAAACACATAAAGATAATATTACTCTTTTTGTGTTATTTTAGAATACTAGAAACAGCTATAAACTAGGCAGTCCTCTCTGGCACCTACACTTTGAAAGAACTGGATCTCATTAAGATCTAGGACTCTCCAAACCTGGGTGAAGGCAAGATACCAGTTGCTACAACTGGAGGTGACACAGTGCTGGACTTGGGACTGAAATGAAAAAGGGAAAATGTCCTGTTGTTTCTTCACAGCTTACAAAAGAGAATTGACTAATATAACTCTTTGGGCCCATCTAACACATAATATATTTCCCTTTTCTAACAATATATCCAAACAAATTTAGGCAGGATACTCTCCAAGCCTCTAGGAGATTGAAATAAAATCTACAAATAATAAAAGAGAATACTTATAAAATATGCTTGAAAAACAGTTAAATATTGGGGACTGTTGGTTATAACTATTCCTCTATTAGTATCACTCTATAACTTGAACTAAAAAGAAGAAACAAAAACCAAAAATCCCAGAAGATGCCTGGCTTGATAATCAGAACAGAATCTGATAATAATCATACCTCCCCTTAACCAATATAGGAATTTCAATTACATGTTACATTTTCAGTAAAGGATAAAAAAAGTTATCCAACACCATTAAAGCCTTTGTCATAGCCAGGACTATTCTATGTCCATTTAAAAAAAGCAGGCTTCTAGAAGACAACTTACAAACTTAAGCTGACAGTTATTTTTCTGACAGTAATTTTTAAAAGATATTCTAAAATGAAAAAATGGGGGAAATTATTACACATAGAATTTCCTTAATGAGTGAATAAGTGATTAACACATTCCTTACTGAAATCTCAACCTAGCTAATTTGGAGACTTGATAAATTTAAGAAACATTAACTACTTTAGCTATGAATTTCTCTTTCATGAATTCCTTCCTTTTGTCTAGTTTTACAAGACTTTTCCTCTCTTCCGATGAGGACAATTACTATAGAGTAGCATGGCCATCTTCTATATAATGCTTTCATATTAGGGGATGGGCATTAAGAAGGGCACTTGATGTAATGAGCACTGGGTGTTATAAGCAACTGAAAAAAATCACCAAATTCTACTTCTGAAACTAATACTACACTATCTGTGAACTAATTTGAATTTAAATAAAGTCTTGAATATAAAAAATACATAAAGCTTTCAAATTATTAGGCTTCTTAACACAAAAAATGTTAACAAAATCAAACTGCTCACATAGCCCTGAGAATCATTCCTTCCCTAAATAACACTCTGTAAAATGTAGCTATTAAGAATTAACTGAAGACTTAACAGATCAATATGCAATATTTTATTACAATTACTCTAGTTTTATAAGCCAAGAAAATAGACTCTTAGTATAGTTTACTAAGGTTAGTAGTACAGAATTAGTTAACTTATCGCACAGTTTGGAGAGGTGTCCTAGAGTGAGAAGAGAAGTTAACTCTGTCTCTAGGTGGAACAATTTCAAGATATCTTATACTTGTTAAATTTTCTCTTTCTACCATAATATAAACTCTATAAGGACAGGATTTTTGTGTTTTATCCTCTGCTGTATTTCCAATGTTCAGACCGAAAATGTCTGAGACTGTGTGCTGAATGTATTATGATCACCATTATTTCAACATATGATTTTAACACTCATTACAATATAAAAATTAAAACAAATGTAAAGGATTTACTTGACTCAGTCACCTTTTTATAGACCTCCAAATATGAAGTCCCCCAAAATTATCTGCCAGTACCTCTGAAGACCTAGAAAAAGTTGAGACACAGATTAATACAGAAAGAAATAATAACAATGGATACAAAGAACAGAATTATTCAGAATATTTTCTTTTTGGGGGGGACAGGAAGAGTGAGCAAACACACATGTACATGAGTTGGGGTAGAGAGGGGGGTGAGGGGGCAGAGGGAGAAAGACAATCTTAAACAGGCTCCATGCTCAACATAAAGTCCAATGCAATGTGGGGCTCGATCTCACAACCCTGAGATCATGACCTGAATCTAAATCATGAGTCAGATGCTTAACGCCACTCAGGCACTCTGAATTATACAGAATATTTTACACAGTAATTTATTTCATTTCTACACATTGCCTTGTTAACCCTACTATGTTCATTTATTTCTGTCCTTAAAGCCATGATATCCTATTTTCCTATAAAGCCAGAACCTAAATAAAGAATGGAAAAGGAAAATTATCTTTATTAGACTTAAGAAGTGGAAAATATTATGCCATTGGTTAACACTCTTTTCTTCAAATGAGAAGTCTCTCCCATTTCCCAAAGGACTTCTTATCTCTCCTAGGAAGTACCTCTCCAATGACCCACTCCCAAATGCAGAGGCTTTTCTTTAACAAAATATCAAGTTTACTCTAGTCAGAAAAGGGCCTTCCATCACCTATTAAAGTATAAATTCATATTACTTCTCCCCTCCCTCCACTTTCATCCCATTTATCATATTGTCCACTTAAAAAAAAAAAAAAGACAATTGGTAGTCAATTCTATTTGTGGTCAACTGTGTAAAGGACTCTGTGGAAAAACAGAGCTTTAATTAACTTTCTACCCTCCAAAAAGTAAAGGGAAATAGGTGATGGGGGAGGGGGGGGGCAAAAAGTCAAATTTAACATTAGCCAGAACAGGGAATTATTAACTAAATGTTAATATATCATGCATGTAAAAAGAGTTGTTTTTGGGATTCTAGCTACCAAGCAATAGAGAGGACACGTACTTTTATATGTTGATATTTTGTGGATTTCTAAATTTACAAAAAATTGGAAAACAAACTATTTTTTAAAAAGATTTTACTTATTTGAGAGGATAAGCAGATGGAAGGGCAGAGTTGGAGAAGCAGACTCCTCACTGAGCCGGGAGCCTGACGCGGGGTTCGAGCTCAAGTCAGACACTTGACCAACTGAGCCGCCCAGGCACTCCTATTCTTTAGAAATATTTTTAGGGGCAGCTGGGTGGCTCAGTGGTTGGGCATCTGCCTTTGGCTCAGGTCATGGTCTCAGGGTCCTGGGATCGAGCCCCGCATCGGGCTCTCTGCTCAGAGAGAGATTGCTTCTCTCTCTGCATTTCTCCTAGCTTGTGATCTCTCTCTCAAATAAGTAAGTAAAAATCTTAAAAAGAAAAAAATTTTAAAAAATTTTAAAAGAGCATACTCAGAATTATCATAAAAATAAAATGTATGAAGGCAACAATAAAAGAAAGAAAAAAAAAAACAAGGAAGAAGTAGACTCCCCTAGCAACAACAAGAAAGAAAGAAAGAAAGAAAGAAATGACAGGAGGAAAAAGAGAAATATATGAATGTTCAGTAGGGGGAAAATGAATACATCAGAATTTCAATTTCATATCAATTTAAATTCATATCAATTTGTTCTTCCAGAACAATTCATCAGAATCCACAGAATACTAGTAAGTTCTTGGATTCAGAAGCAAAAGCAGTCAGTCTCCCAACACTGAGTACTATTTTGAGAAGTCATCATTTACACACACATATAGTTTCTGGAGAAAAGGCTATTAAAAAGAACATGAAAAAATGTTTTATAATTACCCATCTTTTTACTTGGGTCAGAAATGGTCAATAGTCTCTGTATGTGTCATTCTGAGAGTCTCTTCTCTGTGTGAGTGCTGAAAGCACAAGACCCGTGTGACCTATTTGGTCACTCTCAGAGCAGACACACAAAAAGTGTTTTAAGAACAATTCCAACAGAGATTTCAGAAAAAGAAATTGCATCAGCCAGGTGAGCCGGAAGCAGCTGGGAGACAAGAGTCCAATAAACAGCCAATCCAATGAAAGAAATTCAGAACAAGTCTGCTTCAGTAATCCTGTGAAGAGGACTGGCAGGAAGAGGAGTGCCGCTTTAGAAAGAGAACAGGCCTCATATGCTTCAGACAGTCTTTGTACTGAGGCTGTGGACCTTGGCCATTCTCCCAGAAATGATGCAATCCTGATGAACAAGATCTGCTGCCAGAGAAACAATTGTTAACAGCCTATGCAGACAGCAACTCAGCCAAGGAGCAATCTCTGATCAGCTCTCTTCAAAAACCCCCAGAAAGCCAAATCTCTTCCTCAATTTTGGCGTCTGACAAAAACATGTAAGTGAATACATATTTAAATATATAAGAACAAGCCATCTTCCCCAAATGTCCCTTTGCTTTTAATTGGTTTTTCAATATCAATCATCCATAACTAAATTTGAAATAAAACACTGACAACATTTCTACTTTTATGAATATAATCCTCCAAGCATATTAACAACAAGGTATTAAAAGCAAGTTATTAACAAGGTTGAAATTTTACACTTATTTTCCTCACTCTCATTGGAAAACGTTTTGAAAAGTCGCAGTGGCTTCCCTATGTATGAAAAACAATCTGGAATCTAGGACCCAATTATGAGATTTGAAAGTAAGGACAAACATGAACATTTACTAATTCAGGGCCAGGAAAAGTATATTTTATAGTTATTTCTAAAGTTATGTGACCCAAGATGTTAAAGATAGGCATGTATTAGAGAAAATCTCTTCTTGTTTAGGCAAACATAAATAGTAGATTGAATAATATCACAATTTGCAACGCTTAATTTTCTCAAGGGCAACAATATTACTTCAGATCTTTTAAGAGGGTTAATGATTATTATCATCCTATTAGCAACAGCTTACAACAGCTTACTATTTTGGAATCTAAATTAAAAATGTCATCAATTTAGGGGCGCCTGGGTGGCTCAGTGGGTTGAGCCGCTGCCTTCGGCTCAGGTCATGATCTCAGGGTCCTGGGATCGAGTCCCACATCGGGCTCTCTTAGCAGGGAGCCTGCTTCCTCCTCTCTCTCTCTCTCTGCCTGCCTCTCTGCCTACTTGTGATCTCTCTCTGTCAAATAAATAAAATCTTTAAAAAAAAAAAAAATGTCATCAATTTAAAGTCAATCAGAGAAGGATAATTATCATATGATCTCCTTGATATGAGGAAGTTGAGATGCAATGTGGGGGGCTTGGAGGAGGTAGGAAAAGAATAAATGAAACAAGATGGTATCAGGAGGGAGACAAACCATAAGAGATTCTTAATCTCACAATACAAACTGAGGCTTGCGGGGGAGGGGGGGTAGGGAGAGGGTGGTGGGGTTATGGACATCGGGGAAAGTATGTGCTATGGTAAGCGCTGTAAATTGTGTAAACCTGGTGATTCACAGACCTGTACCCCTGGGGCTAATAATACATTATGTTAATAAAAAAATTCATCAATTTAAAAATCCTCCCTAGGTTCTTCATCTCCTAGGTCAGGTTTTAGTATTAAATTGTATATATGGTACTGCTATAATTTTATTAGGATTTTACCTCCTTGTTTACTAAATAAAAGACCCTGCATACAACAATCTCTAAATTTCAACTAGCCATAAGCTGTAGTTAACCAAAGACCTTCCTTGCAGAAACAGTAACTCTTAAAACTGAGATTCACTAAAAACACAAACATCTAAGATGTCTCCTACAATCAATATATTCAGCCCAATCTACTATCCCTATTTTTAAACTAGTAAATAATGAAAATGAACTGATGGACAGAATAATTCTAAAGCAGTAAAAGATCTAAAGTAGGCTAGTAAGTGAATAAATTTAAGCAAGAAGAGAAAAAAAATTCAGGAAGTTGTCAATAAGAGTTAAAATAAAACAGCCATTAAGATTCAATTTCTGAACCTATTGATCATTCAAAAATATTTTGTTATACATGTAAGTTGAATTTATTCTTAAATACTTAAAAAAAAAGATTTATTTGAGAGAGAGTGCACACACTCATGAGAGCAGGGGGAAGGGCAGAGGGAGAAGGGGAGAGGGAATCTCAAGCAGATTCCCCTATGAACACAGCCAACTTGGGGCTTGATTTCACGACCCTTGAGATCATGACCTGAGCCAAAACCAAGAGTTGGATGTTCAAGTGAATAAGCCACCCAGGCGCCCCTCTTTTTAAATTCTTCAATTTCTTCTTTACAAGAGAGTGAAAGAGTAAAAAGGAGACATATGGAAAGACTATTAGAAAGTGTTTT
This sequence comes from Mustela lutreola, assembly GCF_030435805.1. NCBI lineage: Eukaryota > Metazoa > Chordata > Mammalia > Carnivora > Mustelidae > Mustela > Mustela lutreola. The sequence goes on along the minus strand of NC_081291.1, from coordinate 51,694,864 downwards.
TTTAACATGATGATTATACTCAATTTTTAAATCACAGAGCAGTTCAAAATGCAGTAGATAAAGGAATGCATTTTATCTACGGTACCAACTTGTGGAAGACCTAATGTGGCAACTGTCATTTATATGCTTATCTTTCATCTTCAACCCAAACTGAAAAGATCAAGAAAAACACTACCACTGTACTGTAACGGATCACTTTTGGCCTTGAAAAAGGAAAAAGTATTTTAGGAAAAAGTACTATATTAAGAGACAGAAGTCTTGAGTTCTAGCCTAAAAGCCTAAATATTTGGTGATCTCAGAAAAATCACCTTTTATATACAATCTTTAATTCCTCAAAGTAAAATCTCAATGGGCTTCATTCTGCTTCAGAATCTATGAATCCTGACATTGGCTTATTGCAATTCATGCAATGTCTCAAAGTCTCAGTTTTCTCATCTGAACAACAGAAAGAATACCTGTCCTGCTTACTCACAGGTGCATATGAACTAGTATTTGTAGAAAATAGAGTTTAAATGATTCTCTGCAACCTTTAAATATATGTAAAGAGGAGCTAATACCTAATAAACTGAATGTGGCTAAGGATTATTTTTACTATTCTCCAACTGTGTATTTCAATTTTGCTACCATAACTAAGGTGAGAAAGGGAGATACTGGGAAACATGTAAAAACAAACAGTGTAGCAGAGGTAAGTGATAAGCATTAGAAGAATTATTGGAAAACAGGCGATTAACTCTAAGAAAAGTGTCCAGAGATCTGGAGGAAAGTTCATATATTTGGATGGTATAAACTGTAAATTAGGCTTATAATCTGAAACAAGTTAATGTAGGCAGAGAATCTAGGAGTGAGGGCTGAAGGGAGAGAAGAAAAGAGAAAAACTGGAAGTAAAAAATGGAGACTAAAGAAATTCAGACTAAGGTAATTTAGAGTGAAGATAAAGTTTTCTTTTTCTCACACCTCTTCTCCTCTAACACTTGTTTATCCCTTGGCTCCTTTGCCTAAATTTATACTCCCTTTAGGGGCTATTAGGCTTGGCACAATAAACAGATGTCTATAAAAACTCTAAGTTTACTAGAATAGGAGGTAATTAAAACCCAGTTTTTAAAAAATCCTATTTTAGTCCACAGGAAGAATTTCTTTCCCCCTGAAAAATTTCATTAATGGTAGCATTACAGACGCCAACATATACTTAGCTATTCTTGGGGGGGGGGAGCTAGGATATAAGTACACATCATAAATAATGAAACTAAATACTATGATTTTAATTTATTTTAGGTTGACATGAAAAAAAGAAAAGTATTTTATGTATACCTGATTTAACAGTGATAAATAGGTATTTACTGCTAAACTAACGAAAGATGCACAGGCTCTTTCTGTGCTTAAGAAGAATCAGGAAAATTTTAGGCTTCTAAGTATTAAATAAAGATGACGCCCTTGGGGCACCTGGGTGGCTCAGTGGGTTGAGCCTCTCCTTTTGGCTCAGGTCATGATCTCGGGGTCCTGGGATCGCCCCAAGTCGGGCTCTCTGCTCAGCGGGGAGCCTGCTTCCCCCTCTCTGCCTACTTGTGATCTCTCTGTCGAATAAATAAATAAAATCTTTTTTTTTTAAAGATTTTATTTATTAATTTGACAGAGAGAAATCACAAGTAGACAGAGAGGCAGCCAGAGAGAGAGAGAGGGAAGCAGGCTCTCTGCCGAGCAGAGAGCCCGATGCGCGACTCGATCCCAGGACTCTGAGATCATGACCTGAGCCGAAGGCAGCGGCTTAACCCACTGAGCCACCCAGGCGCCCCTAAATAAATAAAATCTTAAAAAAAAAAAAAGATGACATCCTCAAAGAACTCTCAAGGGTTCTGCAAAGAGATAGTCTCAAGACTTTCTCAAGGTTATGTCCTCTAGGAGCCTCAGCATGCTTTAGATCTATACACCAGAGAAAATGGAAAAGAACATCTCATCCATTTAAGTTTGCCTCCTCTCTAGACGCTTTTCATTTCCAAAACCCTCAAATGGGAACCACATTTCCTTACTCCAGATAAAGTGGGTTGTGCACATTTATGAGGCATTAATATCTGTTATACTTTCAGTAGTTTGGGCAAAATTTCTCTAGTTCATTAAAAAAAAATTTAGGAATTTAAAGTTTAGAGCCTAATTTATTCTTTTATAGATGAAGAAACATTGCTACAAAAATATTAACTTATAAGAAGTAACATACAAAGTGGTGCCTTCAAAAGAAAGAAAATAAAGATTTTAATGTATAGCTTCTATTTATTAAAGTAATTACTATTTACTTTAGATAGCAATGCCTGAATTAAAATAAATTTTTTAAACTTAAGTATCAATTATTATTGGTGCTATGCTAGACACACAAGTCCAAACTAAAATTCCTGGCTCTCTTTGGACTTATATTATCTAGATTTGCCAGCTTTTTCTTCATTCATTCATTCAACAAATATGAAGTAACTACTATATATAAAAACTATGTTAAGTGCTATTTTAAGGTGTTTCTCTTATCCAAAAGCAGAAGAGGATAGGCAATTTGCAAACTCTTTAGGCTTGCCTATGTGCCAAGTATTGCATGTTCACAACCATGAAGGGGAAAAAAATCCTAAAGTGTGCCTCCACAATTAATGAGTCACTCTGAAGAGAAAACAACACTGTCCTCTCAAAAAAAGAAAATCCCAGACCACTCCATAGTTTAACAGTGACACAGAGGAGTCTCTTATAGGTAAGATTTTCATAAGTCTCTTGAATTGTTTACACAAGACTTATCACTGACTGGTCTTATGGAAAGTTCTATTAGAATGAAGGTCACCAGGCAGCAAGAACCCTCAAAACAAACAGAACCTGACCATACATGTGTCAGGATTGGTAGGCAGACCAGGTGGTTAAGTATATAACAGCAAAGGAATTTAAGGCTTAACATTTCTGATAACACAACCGAGTTCCCCTCCCCAACCAACAGCTGTATCTGTATTCTTAACATATTAGAGATTATAAATGCTTGTAAAAATAGGCAAACTTTAGGGGCGCCTGAGTGGCTCAGTGTGTTAAGCCACTGCCTTCGGCTCAGGTCATGATCTCAGGGTCCTGGGATCGAGTCCCACATCGGGCTCTCTGCTCAGCAGGGAGCCTGCTTCCCTTCCTCTCTGCCTGCCTCTCTGCCTACTTGTGATCTCTGTCAAATAAATAAATAAAATCTTTAAAAAAAAATAGGCAAACTTTATGAAAGCATAAAAAGTAGAAGTGAAATTCTCACATAATTTCACTTACCAAAGATACCCCCCAAAATAAATGATAACTCTGCAGTTCTATAATCTGCGTTGTTCATTTAGCAGGTTTCGGACATCTTTCTATATGCATATGCATAAGTCTGCTTCTTCTTAAATGATGGCACCATATCTATCCTATGGCTGTACTATTAATTTAAGTCAATCCCGTGCAGGTGGATGTTCATTCATATTGCTGCCAATTTTCCGTCATATATAGGACTGAACAGTCATGTACATATGCCTTTCTTTAACATATACAAACATTTTCTTAGGATACATTTCTAGATGTGAAACTACTGAAATGTCATAAGCATGTATCAGAGGTGTCAAACCACCCTCCAAAAAGTTAAAACCATTTTACAAAGTCCCATATAGTGTGTGAAAGCTGGCTACATTTTCTCATAGGTTTAAAATAATTTCGGGGCGCCTGGGTGGCTCAGTGGGTTAAGCCGCTGCCTTCGGCTCAGGTCATGATCTCAGGGTTCTGGGATCGAGTCCCGCATCGGGCTCTCTGCTCAGCAGGGGGCCTGTTTCCCTTCCTCTCTCTCTGTCTGCCTCTCTGCCTACTTGTGATCTCTCTCTGTCAAATAAATAAATAAAATCTTAAAAAAATAATAAAAAAATAAAAAACAAAATAATTTCAATTCTAACTCTTGCTCATAGAGTCCTCTATTTAGAAGACTACATTCTAAAAGAAAACTTTAAAATGAAAGTCAACTGCAAATTCTCAACAATTCTGATACACTTACGACTACTGATTGGATGTGTCATTATTATTGTTCTGTGAAATTCTTATATACTAAGAGATCTCATTTGCTTTTTCAATAAATTTAGGCTGGGATCTTCAAAATAAAACATAAAGCACTATTTCAAAATCAAAGTATTTTATGGTTGCCCCATGAGATAATTTTTAATTCTTTTAATAGAATGTATCAAGATCTAAATTTCTTCTTCCAGTAATGAAAAAATAAAGAATGCTAACCACTTGTAACCTTGCTAGCATTTGTAGGGTTCTGATGGACAAAATTCAAGTAATCTAGAAGATTTGAACTCTTCGGTTTCAAAGAAGTTGTCAAAACTCTGTTCTAAGGGTGCTTGGCTGGGTCAGTCAGAGGACCATGAGACTCTTGATCTCAGGGTTGTGAGTTCAAGCCACACGTTGGGTGTAGATTACCTAAATAAATAAACAAACTTAAAAACAAAACCAAAAAACTCTGTTCTGGCAGCTCCGCTTTAGAGTGTAAAATAGGATGCCCTTCATTTTTAATGACACATAGAGAAAAAAACCCTTAAAACTCTAAGAACTTGTCAATACTGATTTACTAAAAGATAAAGCCAAAACACTGACTAAATTTTTACAATGCCTACCAATTCAATTTTACAGTGCCTGCGAACCAATATGGTTCAAATGTAAGCCCTACACAAATGAGGCAAACAAACAACAACCCCTCTACTTTTTACTGTGCTTGCTCTAGCACCGGACTGAGAGCCTGGATGCAGAGCTATTTTTTTTCCCTCTGAAATGTTTTATAGACTGTCTTTATTCCATTCATTCACCAACATTACTCACCTCCTTATGATTTCAAGGTTTCATTATAGCAATGAACTGATCTCACTACCTTCAGGCTCTCAACCCTCCAAAATTTACTCTTCATTCTTTCGTAACTTTAACCCTTTAATTTTTTTATTTTAATTTTAAAAAATATTTTATTTATTTATTTGACAGTGAGAGAGGGAATACAAGCAGGGGGAGTGGGAGAGGGAGAAGTAGGCTTCCCACTGAGCAGGGAGCCCTATGTAGCTCTAATCCCATGACCTGAGCCAAAGGCAGAGCTTAATGACTGAGCCACCCAGATGTCCCGACTTTAACCCTTTTACAGCATAACTTTAATCATTATCATTCCACAATTAGAAATCTACAATGGCTCCCTAATACCTAACGGATTAGTTCAAACTCCTTTGCCTGAATGGAATGAAGACTTTTGTTAATTACCGGCTAATCTATTTCTTATCCTTCAAAATTTTGTTCATACTACTTATCCTAATGCTACTTTCTATATACTTAAAAAAAACTTTATTATGAAAAACTTCAGGGCGCCTGGGTGGCTCAGTGGGTTAAAGCCTCTGCCTTCGGCTCAGGTCATGATCTCAGGGTCCTGGGATCGAGTCCCGCATCGGGCTCTCTGCTCAGCGGGGAGCCTGCTTCCTCCTCTCTCTGCCTGCCTCTCTGCCTACTTGTGATCTGTCTCTGTCAAAGAAATAAATTTAAAAAAAAAATTAAAAAAAAAAAAAAAAAAAAAAAAAAAAAAAAAAAAAAAAAGAAAGAAAAACTTCAAACAAATACAAAACCAAAGAAAACCCTGTAATGAACTCATAAACCGTACCCAACTTTAAACAAACTGATGGCTAACCTTACTTTATCGGTAACCACTCATCTTCTACAGAATCATTTTACAGCAAATCCAGAAATATCAGTTTACATATAATATTTGCTGGGTGGACCTGTTCCTCACTTATCATAAAAATGGGCGAAAGAGTCTGCCTGTAATGGTAGATGGTTGTGACAGAGAAAGAAAGAGTTATCTTTTTTTGGCAAAAGTTAAAATGGATAAAGAGCTTAATATAATTCATCAATTGATAGATCTGCTGAGTAATGTTTAGGTTTTATAATTATACACTTATGGCTATTAAAAATGTCTTAAATTTTTTCTAAAGAAAAAACACTGTAAGCAATTATTATTTTAATTAATTTGTTGATAAAATCTCTTGTATTCTGGGGAATGCAAATTTCTCCTTATAGCAAAGCTAAATCCAAGTACATACATGATCCACAGCTGTAACACAGCATTCCTACATATTCTACAAGCCAATAAACAAAAATGGACCAAACACAGAAGAAACACCCCGAAAACAGAGTGATAGTCTATAAACCTGTGTATTGAAGATAAGGACTGATTACACCATAAGCAATGGTTCACATCTGAGGTACTGACCAGGGGTGCCTGGGTGGCTCAGTTGGTTAAGCCGCTGCCTTTGGCTCAGGTCATGATCCCAGACTCCTGGGATGGAGTCCTACATCAGGCTCCTTGATTGGCAGGGAGCCTGCTTCTCTATCCCCCTGTCTGCTCGCGCGCTTGCGTTCTCTCTCTCTCTCTCACAAATAAATAAATAAATAAAATCTGTTTTAAAAAGTTGAGGTACCAACCAGCTGTTACTTTTAGCAAGCAGTTTCTCAGAGTACTAGGAGAGGTTTAGTGACCATAGGGTACTCAACTGAGGAGCACTTTTCAGTCAAAAAGTAATTCTGTAGTAATGGTGTCGCAGAACAAAAGCATTTGGGATAGATATGGATGATTCCTATTTGAACCACAAACCAAATCTAAAGGTCCAGTTAATGGAAAACAAGCCCAAATCACTGTCAATGCAAATATATACCATTACACATTCTATTCCCAAACTACTCATCATAAGCTATACCAATGGCAATAAAATTAAATTTAAAATAATTTGTAATTTAAAAAGTGACAGTGATGGAACATGAAGATTAACTCCAAGAAACACTGATATACACTGCTTTGCCTAAGCAAAAAGTAAGCCTGCATTTACTTATACAGTAGGTTCCTTGTAAAACGAAATCTTTGAAATGATGAGTACATACATTATTTCTCTAGAAGCCCAAGAGAATGAACATCTCTGGACCAAATAGCCAGTGGTTTGTTGCGACACAGGAACTTAAAGTTCTCAACATGCAAAACAAAAATATTTAACTTATTGATTGTAAACATCTTCTCTAGAGATCTTAATATGAAAAATGATTTTAAAGCCTTGACACAGATGCTCATCTTTGTTTGATCCAATTTCAGTAAACATTTCAGCTGTATTTAGGCCAAAATTCTCATTTGTTAATTAATTCTTGTAATAAATCATCCCCAGGGCCCTGAAAAAAAATAGTACTTTTTAGTTAATGAATACAACTGGCACAATAAGCAGCTCCAAATTCTTGTGCAAAATATAATCACCATATACCATGCTAAGTTTTACCAGTCATTTATTGTCTCCTTGAATCATCTCTATTGCTTTTTCTGTTATAATGTAGTTCAATCCTAAGCAAAGCCCAGAATTCTGGCCCTGAATAACTAAGAGTAAAACACAAAGTATCTTAGGTTCACATGTCATTTTCCCTTTTTGTTAAAACATCTATTTTGTAAACTTATTTTTTTCCCAGGGGAAATATTTCTAAATGCTGAACATTACCATTTTGGTTTTGTTTTCTCTTTAATTAATTAATTAATTAATTAGTTGATGGAGATCACAAGTAGGCAAAGAGGCAGGTGGGGGGGGGGCGGGCGGGTGTAAAGCAGGCTTCCTGCCAAGCAGAGAGCCCTATGCGGGGCTTGATCCCAGGACTCTGAGATCATGGCCTGAGCCAAAGGCAGAAGCTTAACTCGCTGAGCCACCCAGGAGCCCCATGACAATTACCACTCTTGAATACTGTATTTCCTTTTCCAGTACTTGGTAACAGATATAAAAACTAAGATTTTTTTTTTTAATCCTAATCCCCAGATTTTGACAAATCTCTTATAGACCACCACTGCTAACTTTAGGTTAGTGGTTCTCAATCTTTTTAGAAAAAAGGACAGTTTCTTAAAAGTGTAAAGATTTGGGGGGAGATCAGAAAAACAGGTGAAGGGGGTTAGAAGTTAGAAATTTCCAGTTACAAAGTAATGTCACAGGGGTGTCATTACACAGGGGTGTAATGTACAGCATGGTGACCACAGTTAACATGTTGTATATTTGAAAACTGCCAGGTGAGTAGATCCTAAAAGTTCTTAGCATGAGAAAACATTTTTTTCTGTAACTATGTAAGGTGACAGATATTGCCTTGACTTACTGTGGTGATCATTTCCCAATGTATGTAAATATCAACTCATTATGCTATATACCTGAAACTAATATAATGTTAAATGTCAAGTATATCTCAATTTAAAAAAAATGTTTTTTATATGCAGCCATTAGTGTGGGCCCTAATCAAATATGACTGAAGCTTGAAAGAAGAAGAAATCTGGATAAAAAGCCACTAAGAGGTGCGTGCACAGAGGGATGACCCAATGTAAAGGCAGTAGTAGGAGGGTAACCACCTGCAAACTATGGAGAGAGAGCTCAGGAGAAACCAATGCTGCCAACACCATGATCCCCAACTTCTAGCACAGAAATTTTTATCTGTGGATTAGGAAAATACAGAAAAAAAAGGTATGAATTTGGTAATGGGTTACATCCTTTGTAATTGGGGTTCTCACCCCACAAAGTACCAATGTCAATATCAATAATTACAAAGAACTAACAATACTTCTGCACAACACTCTTTCATTTTATGTCCTTAAAGACCACTGTCTATTCTGCTAAGACAGAACTAAATAAATACCCTGGTAAATGTGTCAGATGATACTTACTACGGGTGACCAAAAAAGGGAAACAAGGATCTTTGCCTAAAAAGATGCCTCCCTTTGACCTTTTGGGCCAAACCACCACGAATCCCTCCCCGACTAACCCAATGACGCCTTCAAATTCATCTCTGAATTCTAAAACCAAACCAAACACCAACCAACCAACCAACCAAAAAACCAGCAATGAATCATGGCTCTTCAACAAATTTAGGACTTAAGAATCCACTAAGATTCAAGATTGTGTTTTAACTCTTCCCTCATCTGTATATAAAAACTGGAAGGAAACCCACTTGGGTCCAGTATGAATATTCAAAAATTGATCCCTGGTTGTGGGGGGGGGACCTGGATGGTTCAGCTGGATGAACCATCTGGAATATACTGTGGCTTAGGTCTCCATCTCAGGTTTGTGAGATCCAGCTCCAACTCCACACCCAGTGTGGAGTCTGCTTTGGGATTCTCTCAGATCTCCTTTTCCCATTAATGTTTCTCTAGCCGATTTCAAACTTAATACTTCTTAGCTATTATTTGAGCAAACATGAATTCCCACCAAACCTGCTTTGGTAAACTGTTCAAAGGAGACAATATTTGCCTAATTTCTTCTTTCTGGGGACCTATAATGAATGTTTATTTGGCTATCAAGCTTATTTTAATACAAAAACACTAATTTACAAGGAAAAAAAGTTTTAAAGACACATTTGGGTGCTGCTTGTCACCATTCCTTACTCTACTGAAATACAAATTCCTTCAAGTCTTGTGACTTCTAGACCTGTTATTAATGCCTTCCACTGATTTCCTTTTAAAAAGTCTTTTTGGGACTCCTAGGTAGCTCAGTTGGTTGAGTGAGTGCCTTCAGCTAGGGTCAGGCGAGGGCGGGGGTGCTGCTCAGCAAGGAGCCTGGTTCTTTCTCTCTCCCTGCTGCTCCCCTTGTTTATGCTTGCTCTCTTTCTCTCTCTCTCTGGCAAATGAATAAATATTTAAAGAAAAAAAAACTTTTCTTTTGGAAAAAATTACTGAGTTTACCAAGCACAACTGAGTGTGCATCTATGTACGCCAAGTGGAAACAAGTCAAAACTAAGTAGGTTTTAATCTCCAGTAGCAAAATTATGAATTCAGATTTTCTTTATAAGAAAACAGCACATTCACAGGTAGGCTTTGTGGTGGTGGTCTGCTGTGTGGCCCAGTAGATCAAAGTAGGGGGCAAACCTTTTCAGGCTGAAGAACAAATTATGTCTCCTATCTTCCTCTCTTAGGAACCAAATGCTAGGGTATCTGTAGCTCTTAATCTTTTCTTTTGAAGACAGATTGCGGATTTCTGTGAAAATCTGATTAGGACTATGAACCTTTTCCTTAGAAAAACAAGCAAAACTTGAGGTCAAAATTCTAGGGATTCATAGGCCTCTGCTCTATACCCTTTCCTGAACTGCAGCCAGTTTGATAAAGAAAGCCTATAACTGACTGAATGGCAAGGTATGGGTGATTGAAAGAGGCCTACTAATTCTTTTTTAGTATCAAGGAAGCCAGAACTTATTACTGTCGTAAGGCATAGTGCTCAATTAAAACCCATCCATTTCCTTTCTCCATCCAGATCCAGGAGCCCCATCCAATTCTGGCAGAGGATCCTAAAGGAAAAAAGATAAAAACCACAGAAAAGTAGCAATACCCAATGTCCAGAGGAGAGGAAAGGGCAGATTATACTAGTAGAGATATGAGGCTCCTTAAGTAAAATAGGTAATATTGTACAATGAAAAGATCTTGGAATCATGAGGATCTTGACTCATTCATCTCATTACTAGTTGTGTGATCACTGTGATTTCAATTTGTTCATTATAAACAACTCCACTGCACAATTTTGAGAATTAAGTGAGACAGTATTCATAAGAGAACCTAGCAAGATACTCAGCACATTGTAGGTACCCACTTCTGGTACATAGGGTTACACTATTAAAGAAGTAAACAGGAGCCATTTTGTGGCTTCCAGAGCAATAGTATAAAGTGGAGAGAGGAAGCCACAACTTGAGTCTTATTAGTAACTTACCAAGTCCACTAACAGTAATATTTGCTAATAGTCACTGAGTAAACTGCACTCCTAGTCAAAATATCCCAACAGTTTGCTTAGAGAGATCTTGTTTGTCTGTTTTGTAGGTTCCAGGCCCAGTGAGCCCAACACTGGGTATGAACTCACAACCCTGAGATTGAGACCTAAGCTGAGATAAGAGTCAACGCTTAACGGAGCCACCCAAGCGCCCAGAGAAATCTTGACTGTTTAACATTAACCTAATATACACAAGGTATTTTTTCAGAAATTCAACCATCTCATAAAATGAAATCTCTTATATAGGGAATATACTGTTAATTCACCCAATTGTTTCCTCAATCTTCCTGTCCGGAATGATTTCCAGAATTCTTTAAAACATTATTATATCCTTTTAGTACATTCATTATATATCTACGTAGCTATTCTATTCTTCATTTATTTTTTTCTTTTAAAGATTTATTTATTTGGCAGACAGAGACACAGTGAGAGAGAGAACACAGGCGGGGGAGTGGGGGAGGGAGAAGCAGGCTTCCTGCCAAGCAGAGAGCCCAATGTGGTGCCTGATCCCAGGACCTTGGGATCACAACCTGAGCCAAAAGCAGACGCTTAACCACTGAGCCACCCAGGTGCCCCTAGCTATTCTATTCTTCTGTTGACTGCAAGTATCATGTGATAGTCACAAGAGGAATGGAGCTCAAATGCCTAGTACTACTTCTGGGGAGAGATGAAACATCTGAGTATGTTTCCTAAATCAGCTTTACCAAAGACCCACATCCCTCAGTCTATAGACACTTTTATTTTAAACTTTAAAAGATTTTATTGTGAAAAATTTCAAACAAGTATAAAAGGACAGTTTTATAATGCCATTTATTCATCGTTTCAATAATTACCAACTCTTAGTTAATGTTATTTCATCTATTACCTCTCCTCCTTTCTAAAGCAAACAATAGCAATATATCATTTCATCTATATTTCAGCATGTACCTCTGAAAGGTAGATTTTTTTTAAAAAAGGAAATGTGTGCATTTTAGTTTCTCTTTTGTTTTGGGGGGATGGAAGAAAATAACTTTAGCCCACCATTTTATCCCTTCCTAAAACTCCCATTCCTCTATCTAAAAATATTGTCAACCAATCTGAATTCATTTTGGCACTCCTCACTTTAATCCTGAAATATTTAAAACACTTTTTTCAAAAAACTGAAGGGAAAGGAACACTCTCAAACTAATTTTGCAAGACTATTATCACCCTGATACCAAAGCCAGGCAAGAACACCACAAGCTATTATCTCTGATGAACACAGATGCAAAAATCCTCAACCGAATATTCACAAACTGAGTTTAACGGTACATTAAAAGGATATACACCATAATTAATATTTATTTCTGGAATATAAGGATGGTTCAACTACCCAAAACAATAAATGTGATACACCACATCAACAAAGTGAAAAATAAAAATAATATGATCCTTTCTGTAGATGCATTTGACACAATATCCTTTCATGATAGAAAGAACTTGCAACAAATTATGTACCTCAACATAATGAAAGCCACACAGGACAAGCCTGCAGCTAACATCATAGTCAATGGTGAAAAGCTGAAAGCTTTTCCTTTAAGATCAGGAACAAGATAAAGATGTCCGCTCTTCCGATTTACTCAAAATAGTACTGGGAAGTTCTAACCAGAGCAACTAGAAGAGAAAAAGAAATAAAAGACATCCAAATCAAAAAAGAAGTAAAACTGTCTGTTTGCAGATGACATAGTATCCTACCTAGAAAACCCTGAAGATTCCACTGAAGAGCTGTTAACAAATAAACAGCTGTAAACATAAACAAGCTGCAGGATACAAAATCAATACCACGACTGCCTTCAGCTCAGGTCATGATCCTGGAGTCCCGGGATCAAGTCCCGCATCGGACTCCAGCTCCATGGGGAGTCCGCTTCTCTCTCTGACCTTCTCCTCGTTCATGCTCTCTCTCACTGTCTCTCTCTCAAGTAAATAAATAAAATCTTAAAAAAAAAAACAACAAAACAGTTGTTCTATACACTAACACCAAACTACAGGAAAGAGAAATTAGGAAAACAATCCCAATTACAACAGCATAAACTTATTTATTAATTTATTTATTTAGTAACAAATTTAACTACAGAAGTAAAAAAATCTGTATATTGAAAACTATAAAACACTGATGAAAGAAACTGAAGACACAAATGAATGGAAACATAGTCCATGCTCATATATTGGAAGAATTAATACTTTTAGAATGTCCAGTCTACGGCCATACCACCCTGAACGCGCCCGATCTCGTCTGATCTCGGAAGAATGTCCATACTATCCAAAGTGATCTATAGATTCAATGTGATACCTTTCAAAATTCCAATGGCATTTTTCACAGTAATAGGAAAAAACAAATCCCAAAATTCCTCCTATGAAACCACAAAAGACTCTGAATAGCCAAGAGTCTTGAAATAGAACAAGAAAGCTGGAGACAGCACAATTCTGGACTTCAAACTATATTACAAAGCTGTAGTTATCAAAAAGTATAGTATCGGCATAAAAGCACACACATACATCAATGGAACAGAAAAGAGAGCCCAGAAAAAGGAGCACCTGGGTGGCTCAGTGGGTTAAGCCTCTGCCTTCAGCTCAGGTCATGATCTCGGGGTCCTGGGATTGAGCCCCACACTGGACTCTCTGTTTAGCAGGAAGCATGCTTCCCTCCCCTCTCTGCCTGCTGCTCTGCCTACTTGTGATCTCTCTCTCTCTGTCAAATAAAAAAAAGAGAGCCCAGAAATAACTCCATATATATTTAAATAAATCCACACATATATCCACACATATATGGCATTTGTATGTGTGTGTGCATATATATATGTACTATGCTATATACAGTATACTATATCATAGTACATACACTGTATACACACATTTTTTCAATTAGTTTTCAACAAAGGCACCAAGAATATACAGTGGGGAAGGGGCAGTTTCTTCAATAAATGGTGCTGGGAAAATGGAAACTCCACATGCAAAAGAATGAAACTAGACCCCTATTCTACACAATACACAGAAATCAACTCAAAATGGATTAAACTTGAATGTAATATCTAAAACTGTAGGGTGCAAGGTCCTTGTCATTGATTTTGTTAATGATTCTGGGATTCAACACTGAAAACAAGGGCAACAAAATAAAAAAATAAACAAGTAGGTTTACATCAAACTAAAAGCTTCTGCACAGAAAAGGAAACCATCAACAAAATAAAAAGGCAACCTATGGAATGAGAGAAAATATTTGCAAACCACATATTTGATATGGGGTGGATAACAAAAATATCCAAGAAACCCATATAACTCCGCCTGCCCAAAATTCTTACAACTCAATAGCACAGACACACACAAAAAAACAATTAAAACCCAATTAAAAAATGGGCAAAGGACCTGAATAGACATCTTCCCAAATAAGACATAAAAATGGCCAACAGGCCCTTGAAAGGTCTCAACATCACTTATCAAGGAAATGCAATTCAAAACCATGAAGAGATATCACCTGGCACCTGTTAGGAAGGCTATTATCAAACAAGAGATAACAAAAGCTAGTGAAGATGCAGAAAAAAAGGAACCCTTGTACCCTGTTGGTGGTAATGTAAACTGGTACAGTCATTATGGAAAACAGTATGGAGGCTCCTCAAGAAATTAAAAATAGAACTACCATATGATACAGCAATCCCACTTCTGGGAATACAGCCAAAGAAAACAAAATCACTATCTTGAAGAGATACCTGTACTCCCATGTTCACAGGAGCATTATTCACAACAGCTAAGGTATGGAAACAATCTAAAAGTCTGTTATAAGATGAATGGATTGGGGCGCCTGGGTGGTTCAGGTGATTAAGCAACTGCCTTCGACTCAGATCATGATCCCAGGATCCTGGGATTGAGCCCCATGTCAGGCTCCTTACTCAGCAGGGAGCCTGCTTCACCCTTTCCTTCTGCCTGCTACTCCACCTGCTTGTGTTTTCTATCAAATAACTAAATAAAATTAAAAACAAAAAAGATGACTGGATTAAAAAATGGGATACTCATCTACTTACCTATAATGGAATATTGTTCAGCCATAAAAAAAGGAAATCCTGTCATTTGTTGATGACATGAACAAACCTGGAGAGGCTTGTGCTTCATGAAATAAGCCAGAGAAAGAAAAATACTGCATAGCATCACTTACATTTGGAATTACTTTAAAAAGAAAAAATTGAACTTACTGAATCAGAGTACAATGGTGGGTGTTGGGCTGGGGTGCAGGAGAAATGGGGAGAGACTGGTAAAAGGGTACAAACTTCCAGTTACAGAGATGAATAAGGCTTGAGGATCTAAGATAGACACTAGATAAGGTAGTTACACAGTGACTATAGTTTATAATACCATATTGCAAAGTTGAAATTTGCTAAGAGATCAGAACTTCAGGTTTCTTACCATCCCCCCCCAAAAGCTGGGATACATATGTGAGGGATGAATGTGTTAATTAACTCAATTGTTGGAATCTTTTCACAATGTACAATCAAATCATCATGTTGTATGCAATACAGTACAATTTTATTTGTTAATTATCTCAATAAAGATTAAAAACACACACTATCCTAAATACCAAAATTTATGAGCAATCTGGTGGTACACAGCTTTATCTGAAAAGGCAGATGTATCCTGAAATTCTAAAGGTAAAAAAATTCCTTTAACTTTGGTCAGCCTATGAGCCACTGAAATCACTTCAAATGCTCATGTCTGAAAAGGACCTTGGATCCTGAAAAGCTTTCTTTAAAACTCCCTTTTCTAGTATAAATTTTTTTAAAAAATAAATCTTTATTTTATTCTTTTTGACAGAGAGAGACACAGCGAGAGAGGGAACACAAGCTGGGGTAGAGGGAGAAACAGGCTTCCCAGCGAGCAGGGAGCCTGATGTGGGGCTTGATCCCAGGATCGCTGGGATCATGACCTGAGCCAAAGGCTGACGCTAGTGAGCAACCCAGATGCCCCTCCAGTATAAATTTCTTAATGTGATATTTATAAATGCATTTGTATTGTAAATACCAATACGTCTGTCAAGTCAGAAGCCTCAAACAAATTTGCGGTACACCAATTATTCCTCTGCTAAACAGTTAATTCTTTTCATATAACCAATGGAATCATGAAAATTAGGTGCTCCATTTATAGCATGAAATCATTACTTATCCCAAGGTGAAGATACCAGAATCGATCAAATATTCCTAACAACAATAACTTCCAAAATAAAAGCTAACATTTACTGGATGCTTATTTTATACAAACCACGGTTTCTTCAATTACTTTACATGCATTAGCTCATGAAATGCCCACAAGTTTATGAGTAATGTACTACTCCTATTTAGCCAGAGAAAACTCACCAAGTTAAGGATCTTGTCCAAGACTAAAAACAAGAAAACAGAAAACTAGAATCTGAATCTTGGTCTATCCAATTTTAGAATCTTCACATTTTTAATCACTATTGCTTCACATCTGACATATCCTGATTTAATATTTTTTAGCCTATAACTATATTATAATGTGACACACACTGCTGAAATATGTTAATGTTACTTCTTTTAGTTCAAAAGGATAAAACAGATTTCATATTCAACAGGTTTATGATTTTAAAAGATCTAATATTTCAGACTTATAAAATCAAGTAATTTGAATTTTAAATGACAATGTTAAAGAGAAGATGACATCCTATCTAAGATACTGTCTATTTTCAGGTCTAAGAGGGAACCATTCAAGGAATGTTAATTGAACAGCTTTCTACAAGTACCAGTGCCCCAAGTGGTAGTCAGGTTTAAGTACTTGAAATCATCAGAGACAAATGGAAAATGATCTAGCATTTCAAGAGAGATAATTTTTACTAGAGAAAGGAAGTTTCTTATCTTGAATTATAAATTAAAGCAAGAAATTCTGGTTCCTAGAAGAACCAGTCATGGAAAAGTCCATGATCTTCTTCCATGGACTAAAAATAATTATTAGTTACTGAAAAATCTAGAGGCTGACAATTTTAGTAAATTAAATGATTTTTGTGTTATAATAGAAATATTATGACAAAATAAATATTCATGATGAATCTGTCAAGCCTTACATACAGCGTCAGGAAAAGAATAGGGTGGAACAATAGCCAAACTATGGCAAGAACCTAGATGTTCATCAACAGATGAATGGATAAAGAGGTGGTATACACACACAATGGAATACTATGCAGCCATCAAAAGACATGAAATATTGCTATTTGCAATGATGTGGATGGAACTAGAAGGTATTATGCTAAGCAAAATAAGTCAATCAGAGAAAGACAATTATCATAAGATCTCTCTGATATGAGGAATTTGAGAGGCAGGGCATGGGGTTCATGGGGGGTAAGGAGGGGAAAAAAATGAAACAAGATGGGACCTGGGAGGGAGACAAACCATAAGACTCTTAATCTCAGGAAGCAAACTGAGGGTTGCTGGGGGGCAGGGGGCAGATATAGGGTGGCTGGGTTAGGGACACTGGGGGAGGGTATGCGCTATGATGAACTGTGTAAGACTAATGATTCAGACCTGTACCCCTGAAGCAAATAATATGTTAAAAAAAAAAAAAAAAAAAAAAAAAAAAAAAGAACAGGGGGGAAGGACTGTAAACTGGATTTCCCTAACTACATGCAGACTTGTACATTTCACTTAGTAATACTATTTTACATAATAATAAAACAAAAAGTAATCCCTGAAAAGTCTGAGATTAAGTTGAAACAAAAATTAACCTCAGTGTATCAAGTTGGTGGCATGGTCACATGGAAAGGAATTATTCCAAATGATTTTTTTTTTTAAAAGATTTTCTTTATTTTATTTGACAGACAGAGATCAAAAGTAGGCAGAGAGACAAGCAGAGAGAGAGGGGGAAGCAGGCTCCCTGCTGAGCAGAGAGCCCGATGCAGGGCTCGATCCCAGGACCCTGGGATCATGACCTGAGCCGAAGTCAGAGGCTTTAACCCACTGAGCCACCCAGGCGCCCCCAAGTGATTTTAAAACATAATTTGACAGCATATCCTTAGAGGGATACATTCTAAGAGTATAAACAAACTCACTTTCCAGTAATCATATTGTTCAAGCATTCTAAAACTGCTGTGTACGCAATGTGGGACAAAGCAAAGAGTAATGGCACTGGTGTTAGTGACACTGGGATTAGGGGAAAAAATGATGCAGTACTGAATTTCAAATAAAAGTTACCAAATACCAACAACTGGCATTTTTTAAAAGAAACAAAAGAAGAAAAAACATTTTTTAGTCCTTTTCATTGAAAAGATCTAGAAACAAGGACCAACGCAAGAGCAATAAACATTCCTAGTACCCATACTGTGGTCTCTAGGTACCATTTCCCCCAAAAGAAACCAGTGAGTTGCAGAAATGAGTAATTCCAGGTTTGGGGCAGGAAATGTACAGAATGATCCTGGAACATCCTGTCATACTAGAAAGCAAGGAACCAATCAAAAAAATAATAAGCCAGGAAACAACTGAGAATGAGAAGACAAAAGCCAAATGCGGGACAATTTGAATGTCAAAAATAATAACTGCAAGGGACTGAAACATACCAAACATATTTCAGACCACAGTACACAATAATAACACCTCACTAATCACCCATGGAGGCCGCTAGGTTACCAATCCATTATTTTGAACTGTTAAGAGGGGGGAAAAAACCCCACTGATCTTTCATTTTGCATTCAAAATGTACCTTAGGATAACCAAATATACAAGAGGGAGTACTACAGAAAATAAATGAGGTAGTGATAAAATATCACCATTTTGCAACCATAAAGGAAATAATGGATCTAGGCCCATTGTTCCTAAGGTGTGGTTTGAGAACTGCTGAAGTTCCCAAGATTCTTTCAGAGGGTATGTGAAATCTTTCTCTTTTCAACTACGTATCAGTGTGAGGCCAGTTTTTCTTCAGTCTTAACCAAAACAACTTATCACAACAAATTAAATGCAGAAGCAGCTGTGAGAAAGCCAGCTGTTTTCTATTAAGTCAGACATTGAAGAGATTTGCAAAAATGTAAAACAATGCCCCTTTCTAAAAATTGTGGAAATATATGTCATTTATGTTAGCAGGATTTATTACAATTATTTTAAAATTAGTTGATAAAATTTTTTGTTTCAATTTCTAATCTGGTAAATCTCAATATAACCTTTGGAATCTCCTTGGGGCTTTCAATTTTTAAGAGCATAAAGTTTAAGAATGGTTGATCCAGGTGAGGAGGCTTAACATCACATAGATAAGCTACTATGTAACTTAAAAAAAAAAAGATTTATTTGATCGAGAGAGAAAGAGCAAAGAGACAGTGAGAGAGAGAGAGAGAGCACGCACTAGCGCAGAGAGAGAATCCTCGAGCAGACTCCCCACTGAGCAGTGAGCCCAACGTGGGCCTTATCCCAGCACCTTGTGATCACGACCTGAGCCAAAGGCAAAAGGCAGATGCTTAACCGACTAAGCCACCCAGGCACCCCCAAATGGGTTATTTGGATTTAAATAAAATCCAAAGGAAATCCACTTTTCTTTTCCCTCTATTTCACTGTATTTGTAATTATCAAATCTAAATATACCCACTCCCTCACCAAGAACTAAAAGGAAAAAAAGTGCTCCAAGAACTGCTCATGTGGAAATAGGGGTTCAGACAGGCCAACAGATAAATCCTAGCAGAGAGGAGAATCAAAGAGCTATATAAAAGAAAACTGGGTTGCTATGTAGTCAAGAAAAGTTCCATGATCCTCTATAATTAGGGTGAGCATATAATTTATGGTCCCAAGTGGGCCATTTCTGAGAGTGAAAGAGGGGCTATTACTAATTATGTGGTAGGCCTAAACCAGGACTGTCCCAGGGAAATTGAGACACACAGTCACTCTACCTATAAAAGTTCATTATTATTATTTTTTACTGTTTTCACAAAAGATATTCACCTCAGTCCTCTGAGTAATGATTTTCCAAAGAAACACATTCTGAATATTATAAAGGACAGAAAAACCAAAGTATTCTATAAAATTTTTTCCTCTTTCGTGCCTGGCACACAGTTACTTCATAAAGAGGGATGTCTATGTCTCTTCTTGTTGCTCAAGTTTATTCTACAAACTTCAAGCCATTCCTTTTCATACCAACGATTCATGATAAACTATGAAGGGAAAGTTGCACCTATTCAAGAGCTTTGCTTCTCTTAAAATACAAGTCTTCCCATGGGCCTCCACACATGGCCGGCTAAGACTCCTACTTAGTTGATGAACAGATACCTTATTCCCAGTAACACTTCAAATCTTAGTGACCTAGCAGTTAAGTTAGGAAGAGTGAGGTAAAAACATTTGGGTCAGGTCAACTAGCCAAGACTCCAAAGTAAGAGCCTTGGGGTTGGCATTATTACCTACTTGTTTTGTTCTAAGCAGTTTGGCTACAGTAAATTCAAATCTCCATAAATGATGCTAGCCTAATTTAGAGGGATTTTTAAAAAAAAATTTTTTTTTAAAGATTGTATTTATTTATTTGACAGAGAGATAGAAATTACAAGTAGGCAGAGAGAAAAGGGGAAGCAGGTACCCAGCTCGGCAGAGAGCCTGATGTGGGGCTCGATCCCAGGACCCTGAGATCATGACCCGAGCTGAAGACAGAGGCTTTAACCCACTGAGCCACCCAGGCGCCCCTTGGGGGGATTTTTAAAAATATTTTATTTATTAATTTGAGAAGAAGAGAGAGATAATGAAAGAGAGAGAACATGAGAGGAGAGAGGTCACGGGGAGCAGCAGACTTCCTGCTGAGCAGGGAGCCCGATGTGGGACAATCCCAGGACTCCAGGATCATGCTTAGCCAAAGGCAGTCGCTTAACCAACTGAGCCACCCAGGCGACCCTGGGGGGATTTTTAGTAAACATCTGGTTTTAGTATTGCTTATATAATGAGCCACTAATAAAGTAACTACCCATTTAATCTGTGAGTATTTTATGCCACTTCATAGGTTTTCAAATATTGGGTCAACTTTTTCCAATTAAAAAGTAGTCTAAATGTGAATATATGTAATAATACACGTCAATTTCAGCCTCATCCTAAAATGTGCACCGATACCATGTCAACCTACCCTTATTTTGTTCTACTACTACTATTTTGTTTGACATTGAAATTCTAACTGTCATAAATAAAACTAAACATGTCTAGCAAGAACAGAAATAATTAAAAAGAGACTTCAAAAATTTGGACTTGCTTCTACATTTTCCTCAGACCTTCCTATTATTTATTGGTCATTCTACTTAATATTTTTCAGGCTATGCACACAGAGACATTTAATTTGTGTGGCCACAGTAATTTGCACCACAGAAATTGAGAAAATAAAAATGTATGCATTCATACAACAATCTAATGCAATTACATTTGGCATGCAATCAATCATACGGCCCTAAAAGCCCTTTTTTCTTTGTTCTATTTTAGGAGGTTAAAATCTTTTGTCTTTAGAACTAAAGTTTAAAAAAGTGCCCTTTAGAGTCTAACCCAAACTTTATCATAATAAACATTTTTTTTTTTTTAAAGTAACGATATCCTAACTGTGTCTCTTCCCCTTCTGTCTGGTTACTCTTATAAAACAAGTCAACTCTCAACAGCCTGCATTAATAAAGGAAAATGTAACATAAATGCATATGCAGTCTAACTGCCAACAGGTCCTTCCGCTTAAATAAAACCCTCCTTGGATACTGCGAATGCCCTAACAGTTGCTTATTAACTAGAGATCATCCTCCTTCATAGAGATGTGAGAGTACAAATTGTATGTGTTGTGGCATGCACTGAGGTTGGCAGAAAGAAACAGAATTTTCCAACATAGGCCAAAGATTTTAACAGGGCCAGAATAAAAAACCATGGAGACCAGAGGGGGAGGGGGAAAAGGACTACAACAACCTCATACAAAATGACAAACAATGGGTGCAAATATCAAACAATGAGATCCATATGGACATATGTTAAAATTAACATGTTAACAATACAAAATATGCTAACATGATACTAGAACATCCTAACCAGATCATAATTTCTAAAGAGTTATGAAATAATCCCTTACTATTACTCAGCAGTACACACAACTTATTAGATTACTGGGTTTTATTTGACTCTTCATAATTCAGGAGTGGGGAAAATCTCAGCATCAGAAGACAAAAATGATAAAAATAAATTTTGTTTGGGGTGGTGATATAGGAAAGAGAAGGCTTGAAGAAAAATAAATTATGCAGCTTGAAGAAAGAACTGAGGGATGAAAAATTTGTATGCAAACAATTTCACCTCCACTAAGGTAAAGGGATAAACATATATAAAGTTTTAACTTTTAACCTTATTTTAGTCATAGGTCTATGTTACACAAATAAGTAATTCCCAATAAAATTGCAAACATTATCCATATAAGAGATTTCTCCCTTTCTTCAAGTTAATGAAGTGGCATCTGGTGGTAATAATGACTGTGTGAATAGCCAATGAAATTAAATATGCTTAAAAACATTTTTTTTTCCCTGTAAGGCTAAGAATCTGAAATGGTTTATTAAGAAACAAAGTGGAAGATATTGAAGTTATAAAATCTCTTTCACTACTGACTTTTAAGAAAAAATTAACTTTGTACATAAATACATATAAACAAAGCCACAACCTAACCATAATAAAAAATCCTATGAGTCCATCCAATTTTCCCCCTTTGTCCTAGTTCCTTTTTTGCTGGGGAGAGCCGTTGTGAGATAATAATAGCAGGAAATAAGGTGGAGCAGCTGCACAGGCAAGATGAGGTACAATGCTGTGTTTCACCTCCATTCTCGTCTACTGCTGGAGATCTCACTGAAAATCAGATTAGCTGTTCGGGGAACCAAAGCAGTTATCAAAACCTCTGGGATCAAAATTTGCCCCTCTCACCACTCCCCAAACTTTTTAGAGCCTCTGGCAAGATTCAGGTAATAGCAGCTCAAGGACTCAAGATGAAGAGATTTCTAGTTATTTGGGAAGAGGGGTTTATGTGTACATGCATATGTGTGTGAAAAGATGTTTACTCTAATGCTAGCAATGAGGTTCATGTAGAGAAAACGACCTGGAATGGAGGTCAGGTTTTGAGCTAGATGGCTTCTATTTTCATCCCACAAATCTATGGAAATAATCCACGTGAGCAAATTATAAAGAGAAGAAATGACTACCCTAAATTTTTATGGTAATATAAAATATAGTTCATTAAACTTCATGTTGTTGCTATTTCACTAATAAAAAAACCTTCTAACTAATGGCAATTGAAATTAGTCACTCAGATTTTCCTTTTCAGGTCAAAACATTGTATCATTACTGCAAAAGCTATTACATACTAAAATATGATGTTGGGAGCCTGGGTGGCTCAGTCGGTTAAGTGTCTGCCTTCAGCTCAGGTCATGATTCCAGGGTCCTGGGAACAAGTCCCACCTTAGGCTCCCTGCTCAGCAAAGAGCCTGCTTCTCTCTCTCTCCCTCTGCTGCTCTCCCTGCTTGTGCTCTCTCTCTGTGTAAAATAAATAAATAAAGTCTTTAAAAAAAAATGTTAAGTGGGTAATACACATCTTTCTTTTACAGAGGGAAATGACACAAAGCTTGATCAGGTTTGCTTAATATTAGAATGTGCGTTAAAGGGGCACGTGAGTGGCTCAATGGGTTAAGCCTCTGCCTTCAGCTCAGCTCATGATGTCAGGGCTCAGCAGAGAGCCTAGCCTGGTTCCCACTCTCTCCCTGCCTGCCTCTCTGCCTACTTGTGATTTCTCTGTCAAATAAATAAAATCTTAAAAAAAAAAAAAAGTGCATTAAAGACCATTTTTTTCTGTTAATCTAAAACATCCCTTCTTTGCTAACAGTCACAAGGTCCAAAACCATGAGCAAAAGTTACCAGTTCACTTTATCTTTGCCTGCACAGTTTGGATAGAAGGCAAAGCTTTAAGGCTAGTTTAATAACACTGCAACACAGGTGGTACCTCAATGCAAGTAACAGATGTACACTCTTGGAAAACAGTTCAAACCAATTATTTCCAAAATCTAAATTCTCTTAAAATATATTAAGCATTTTAAAAAACCTTAGCATACAGTCCTTTATAAAAGAGGAATCTTTTTTAGTTCCAATAACTGCTAATCTAATTTATATGTGAATGCAATTCTTTTATCCGTATTGTTTTTGAAGGAACTGGCATACATGTACTGTTTGACATTTATTTTAAAAGTAACTAGAAATAGGGGCATCTGGCTGGATCAGTGGAGCATGCACTCCTGATCACAGGGTTGTGGATTCATTCGAGCCCCAGGGTTGGTGTAGCGATTTCTTAAAATCTTAAAAAATACATACATAAATAAAACTAACTAAAAATACTGTTTGGAACACAAGTTTAACATTTTAATAAAAACTTCAAAAAGAGGGGCGCCTGGGTGGCACAGTCATTAAGCACCTGCCTTTGGCTTAAGTCATGATCCCAGGTCCTGGGATCCAGCCCTGCATTGGGCTCCATGAGCAGCAGACAGGATGCCTGCTTCTCTCTCTCCCACTTCCCCTGCTTGCATTCCCTCTCTCGCTGTGTCTCTGTCAAATAAATAAATAAAATCTTGGGGCGCCTGGGTGGCTCAGTGGGTTAAAGCCTCTGCCTTCGGCTCGGGTCATGATCCCAGGGTCCTGGGATCGAGCCCCACGTCTGGCTCTCTGCTCAGCAGGAAGCCTGCTTCCTCCTCTCTCTCTGCCTGCCTCTCTGCCTACTTGTGATCTCTCTCTGTCAAATAAATAAATAAAATCTTTAAAAAAAAAAAAAAAAAAAATCTTAAAAACAAAACAGAACTTCAAAAAGGGCCCAAGCTTTGAAATATTTCATTGTGATTTTGCTTAAGAGCCAGGTAACTGCCAAATCTCTTCCAACTCCATGATTCATATTATTCTAACAAGCTAGATGCAACCACCCCACTTTCTGCTTGGGAGCTGAGTATAAATGTACTAAACTAGGTTGTGCCTAACCTAAAAAGGGGAGAGGGCACCTTGGGAGTAATTTCCAAGGAGTATTAGGTTCTCCAAGAAGTAGGGATGAGACAAATAAGGAGCCTTTCTTCAGTAAGCATTTTCTACGATGGCAATCCAACACTCATATCCTGTAGGGTGCTCTCCATATTACTGGTCTAAAACTGGAGCTAACAGGGGCACCTGGTTGGCTTGTAGGTAGAGCATGTAACTCTTGATCACGAGGTTATGAGTTCAAGCCCCACACTGGGTGTAGAGATTACTTAAACAAATAAAATCTTAAAAAATAAAATAAAATTGGAGCTAACAATATGCAACTACTTCACAAAGTGAAACAAATTATTCTACCTATTCTGGTCTAATCCCAATCTAAATAAAGACTATATATATATATATATATATATATATATATATTGAAACATGAAAGTTTTATGCAGGTAAAATATTCATTTTCATTTCTTAACGAGAATTCAGCTGTCAGATGCTCTAGAACTGGTTTCCTCAGGAGGTGGCTTATATTTAGGAGGGTGGAGTGCATGGGATTTGTTTTCTTTTAACCAATAAAAAGCTTTAGTTTTTTATGGGTCCCTACCCGATATTCAGAGACATACTAAATTTGGGGTTAAGACTATATAGTTGGCACAAATTCAATGCTGGAGTGAGAACTATAAATGATTTCTTTAATTGTATGCCAAACTGAATAATCTCCCAGGGAAAAGAACCTCCTCCTCCTGCCTTTCCTACCTCTTGCCCTTCCCCCACCAACACTGCCTCCCTGCTGTGTAAAGAGCCCTTTGTCCTGCCCCGCACTTATCTAGCTGTTTGGCCATATTGACAGGCCAACTAAAAGCATAATAAGGGAGTCAGTCTGACATAAGCAGCTGGCAATTTGAAACAAAAATCTTCCTTTTCTACTCAGACCAAATCCTGCTGCAGAAGTCTCAGGCTCCTCCCATGCTTCCATCTATTTTTCAAGCAGAGCAGCAAGGAATTCGGCATTTTCCCTTGATTAGGTAGCACATCAAAAACTTGAATCCCCAGACAGAAACAAATTCTTACAAATTCTTATATTCACTCCTTATTTTATGATTTATAACATAGGCCAAAGCGTATCCCCAGCTCTGGGTGTATATACATAACCAACATAGCTTAGGAAATGATTCTCACTACTTCAATTTGCCATCTAAACTCTGAAAATTCTCAGACTACAAGGAAGACAGCAAAGCACAGAAGAGAAAGCCATCAGACCAAACCAACACTCATATACATAAAGCAAAACTCGCTAATATTCTTAGTGTTTTAACAATACGACTATACTATTCCAATATGCAAAAAATTCCTTTTCCTTGCCTTTATATCAAAGATATTTAACATGACCCTTACATCTCTCCTTGAGGTATTCAGCAAACAAAATCAATATGATGGAAAAACTGAGTAAGACAGGATGGGATTACAAATCCTTTGCTCAGTGAAGGCTCCTATAAAGTAGGCTGAGGTTTAGCTTCATTGTTTCTTTATTATCTCTCATGGTTTCCTTCATAAAGTGTTAAGAGCTTTTTCTAAAGTGATGCTTTCTAACGGTTCCTCCCCCCCATTACTGGATATCAATTTAGAAATGAATATACAATAGGACACTTTTCATAAGATTCTAAATGATTTAACAAAATACATATTGATAAATGAAAGAAATGGTATTCTATCTTTCATGAATTTCTCTGAATCTTTACCACAAGAGTGATCAATTGCTACAGCAAGTTAGAGGTTAAAAGTACCATTTCATCACATATTTTGGATTTTTGGCAGTAAGGAACAGTACCAATCCTTGTCTATTACAGACGCATTATATTTATTTTCTAAGGACTGCCTCAGAAAGGATTTTTTCCCAAGTAGGTTCCACACCTAGCACAGAGCCCAATACAGGGCTTGAATTCACTGACCTGAGCAGATCCAGACCTGAGGTGATATCAAACAGGAAGCTTAACTAACTGAGCCACCCAAGCACCCCTGAGAGGGTGTTTTTAATCAAATTTCAAATAACTACCAGTTGTATTACTAAATATACATTATCTTATATATTTTACAGAGTTCAAAGTTAAGTTCTGTCTTAAAGAAATATCCCTATCAATAAGTTTTAGTTTTCAATACCTGGAAGTTTATTTATAAATAAAATTCACCACTTCTAAGCCTTTTAGTTTCAGATTGAGCTGACAAATCACCAGAGCTGAACCAGAAATTAGAAGAAAATTTTATTCTAGATCACAATCAAATTTTTAATAATAAGATGTATCCAATGATTGTTAACTGTGGCCTTATCTTTCATTAAGTTATCTCAACACGAAGAGGATAAGGTAAGAGTGGTTGTCTGTACATCTCCATTTTGCAATATATTACTTCCCTATCCAAAAGCAAAAAATGAGATGTCAACCCTCCACTAGAAAGGCCAGAATAAGTTCAGAAAGTATGTAAGTTCCTAGACACAAAACAGTATCAGAATATATAAAAATTTTCAAGCATACTGTTAAATAAATCCTATGAAAAGGGCCTCTATGATCTTTCAGAAAATGATTACATCAAGATCACAAAGGGTTCCAAACAACAGAAAATACAAGTGAAAAAGCAATTATTTTATAAGGTAACTTTCATGTTATGTAGTAATTTAAAACTAAAAGACATTTACATTTATATCTAAGCTATGCTAAACAGCCATTATGAGTGAAACCATCTTTATTTGATATGACATCTTTTATGTAATACTAATAAGAGACCCACGTAAAATATTTTTCATTAAAGGTTCTATTTCATTAGTCTGGTTTGTATCACGGAGAGACAATGCAAGCCACATTTGTGAATGACAAAACTCATTTTTATTCTTTTTGGTTCCCTGCCACAAATGCCAGAGTCAGATTACACATTATAGATGATTGTGGGATTTAAGTACATTTACACAAAACTGAAAATATCAAAATTCTGGGGGGAAAAAGTAGGATACAAGAGTTTTGGAGGGGTGGGGGGACGAAAACACATTGACATCTGTTAGATACTATGTAAGTGGTGGTATATTTGGGTGGTGGTTTTCCTTCAAGTATTTCCATACTCTGTTGTGCCTAATCAAAGATCTGCCTAATGTGCAAGAGCTGAGGGGGAAGGGGAGAGATCATATAAGGGGTTCAGATGCTATCTTTTCAAGTATCCTGTACTCCAGACTTACTCGATTTCTGAGTATTCCTTCTGGCCCGTCCTTTATTCAAATGGATCATGGACAAACATACATCCTTGTGATCTTACAAGACTACATCTGACATATATATAGTGAAATCAATTTTATAGGTCAAATGCCAAAAGAATAATCTAGTCGAGAGAAGTCTATACTAATACAGAAATTAAGAATATACTTTTGAGATTAATATTTAGAAATCATTCCAAAAGAGCCATTCTTTTTAGAGTTTACAATTCCAAATGTAGTAATATGGTTAGCAAAACATCTATTCCATAAGGTAGATGTGGCCTAACAACTTGAGAGAAGGAAGGAGGCACACAGACAACAAAATATCAAAATTAATTCAATAATTAAAGTGATGGAGGAAACATGTCAGCTGCAGAAAAAAGAACTGGGTTTTCCCATTCTGGTGCTCTGGAAGATCCTTAAATTCTTATTACTTTGGTTTTAAATGGATTGAAAAATTAAAACTCTAATGGAACTTTTAGACCTATCCAAGCATAAATCCTCAGGCAAAAAGTGAAAATCTGCCAAAAAAACAAAAACAAAAACAAAACAAGAAGAGTCTTTATGATGCATTTTCCAGATGCTAATATCCATAAATGGGTAGAAGGTTACGAATTGCTAACCCTGATCTCCCCACCAATAAAATGCAAAACCAGCTCAGCAGTCAAAATTCCCAGGAAAGCAAGGTTTCTTCTTGGTCCTGAAGCAGCCATCGCCTAAGTGCAGCTCCCTGCAGCCAACAGCATTAATGGACGCTGCACTGCTGTCCTTCCCTGGAGACAGCAGCCAGCACTACTCAAGCTTCTCACGTAGCAACCAGAGCTCCAGAGCCAGCAGCTGCTGCTGCCTTGTATACTCACCCCTGTGATCCAACCCAAAGGAACAACCTTCTCCTTACCCCACCCCCACTCCTTACACACTCTTTTTTTTCTTTTTTCTGGACCAGTGCTCTATACCAGAAAGGCCGGAATTATGTTTAAGAACCAAACAATCCTAAGGTCAACCTTTTAGTTTTAAACCAAAACCTTTTACCAAAAAAAAATCAAAATTCACCAAATAAATTCCAAATATCCATTTTTAAATTAAGCCAGCAACGAAGAAGTGAAGATTAAGTTTTCATCTTTAAAAGGCCAATTTCCCAAACACTCTCTTTATAGTCAAATTTAAATTTGCAGCTAGAGACAGAGCCCTGTGTCTTATCAAAGGACATAATCCATTTTTCTAAACATGATAGTATGAGTAAACCTTGAAGACTCTAATCCCATAACGGGCCAGAATTTGGGGCAACATTAGAAAACTAATGATCCTCCTGAGAAAACTGGAAGAAATCCAGTAAATCCTGTGTCCTCCAAGAGGCCCAGAAACCTCTGATTATGTGAATAGTCTTGTTTCAGTCCTTGCTCATATCCACATTTCACACATCTAAAATTACCACTTACAACTTTTCTCTCAGAGTGACCTAAAACCATTAATGACATAAAATTAACCATCAAGAAATTTTCTCGCAATTCACAAACATTCTCCTGAAAATCTCTAAACACTCAACTCAGCTGGATCCTCCCCAATCAAAAGTACAGCTATGCAACATCTGCTCAACAACAAAAAATGTAAATATGACCTTGATCACAAATATGTCATTTAAAAGCAAGTTGTTCAGTCAAGTTATAAAGGAAATTCCCAGAGAACCTGAGGACTCTTCAGTACTATGACCACGGAGAAAATTGGAGAAATGTACTAAAGTACAGACAAAGCCCAATGGAACCCTGAGCTCTGGGTAAGAAATGAGTTACTGGTGAACACATTGCACAAGTAACATGAGAAAGCAGAAAATGCAGGTCATACACGCACCCCTGACCCAGACCAGCAGAGCTGGCTGCAGCATCAGTATCCTAGGGAAAGACCAGTTACTGCTTCTAAGTCAGACAAGCAAAGGCGCTCTATAGAATAAATTAGCATAGAAGGGGCTTTCCCAAGAGTTCAACTTTCCCTCTCGTGCGATTCACCTACTTAAAAAACCAGGGCTTTTTCTTACCACCATTCACCTTACATCCCTGGCTTCCACGCAAAGGGAAAGGGAATTCATAAAGCGTAAATTTTTCTGCTTTTAAGGACGTTCTCAAATGATCGCTCTCCACGCCCAAGGCAGGAAAAACGACACAAACTGGCTCAACTCCAGGCTCGAACCCTACAAATTCAATGAGGCTATCTCAGATACGGGGGCATACGCCACTGTATGCCCAAGAATGTGAAGTGGGGGTGGCGAAGGTAACGTCTTTAATGTGGGAAAAGAAGCAATCATCTGAGATGGGGACCCAAGAACGATACTGAAGGCGTCCAGGAACATTATGGAGGGGGGGATAGAGGCCTCCCCCAGATCAGAGTTGTCACAAGGCCGCGCGAAAGGGGGTTGGGGTGGGGGTTAGGGGAGAGGAGAAAAAAAGTATGCCTGTGCGTTTTTAGAGAAGGGCAGGGAGAGGCCTATCCTCAAGTAAAAGGTAAACGTGGAGTAGGCAGTTCCCAGGAAAAGGGGTGAAGAGGCGTGGGGGAGGGGAAGCGTCCTGACCCAGGAAAGACATGAAAAGGGGAGTGGGGTCGACTAGATTACGAAGGGGGCCTCTCTCCCTGGGAAATAGGGGTGCAATGGTGTGTGGGGGGCAGCGAGGGGGATGAGAAGGGGCAGCATCCTCCTGTAAAAAGCCTGGAGAGGGCCAGGCCCACGTCCCGAAGAGCGAGCGCGGGGAGACGGAGGAGGTGACCCTTCCTCCCCCAGGGCCCAGTCGTGAGAATAGGTCTCTCTTTTCTGTCGGACCCTTACCTTGTCCCAGGCGCTGCCGGGGCCTGGGCCCGGGCTGCGGCGCACAGCACTCCCGGGAGGCAGCAGGACTCGAGTTAGGCCCAACGCGGCGCCACGGCGTTTCCTGGCCGGGAATGGCCCGTGCCCGTGAAGTGGGGGTGGGGGGCAGAAAGGCGGAGCGAGCCAAAGGCGGGGAGGGGGAAGGGCCAGGGAAGGAAGGGGGGGCCGGCACTACAGTGTTGGCGGACTGGCGGGACTGGGGCTGCGTGAGTCTCTCAGCGCAGGCGGGCGGCGGCCGCCCCTCCCCCGGCGGCGGCGGCGGCGGCGGCGGCAGCTCACTCAGCCCGCTGCCCGAGCGGAAACGCCACTGACCGCACGGGGATTCCCACCGCCGGCGCCAGGGGCACCCGGGACACGCCCCCTCCCGCCGCGCCATTGGCTTCTCCGCCCACCGCCCCGCACCCATTGGTCAGTTCGCCGCCAATCCGCGGAAGCCGCCGGGGCCGCCTAGAGAAGAGGCTGTGCTCAGGGGCTCCGGCTCCTCAGAGAGCCTCGGCTAGGTAGGGGAGCGGGACTCTGGTGGGAGGGGGGCCCGGTGGACCGGAGGGAGATGGGTGGTTGAGGCGGTCTGACGGAGAGAGAGGGGTCGCTTTCCCCCGCGGGCAGTAGGGAGTATAACGTTTGTTAGGCTGGAAGGGAAGGAGGTGGTCAGAGGCAGGCAGAAGTATGGCCCGCCCTGCGGCAACCAGAGGGGGAGGGAGAAGAGCGGAAAAGGCTCGAATCCAGACGGAGCCATTGCTCATGCAGGGAGGAGCGCTTCCGGCTCACCTCTTGTTACTGATTGGCCGCTTCTCCTCCCGCCGTGTGTGAAAACACAAATGGCGTGTTTTGGTTGGAGTAAAGCGCCTGTCAGTTACAGCCTCGGGAGTGCGCAGTCGCCTGGGCACGCTCGCATTGCTCCCTGGGTGGGATGGGTAGGTAGATGGGGTGGGGAGAGAGTTGGAGGAGCGGGCGCGGTCGACCTCCCGCGGGGGGTGGAGGGTCAGTGAAAGTGCCTCCGAGCTGGCGTCCTGCCACCCGCCCCTTCCTTGGAGGGAGTCGGTTTACCCGCCGCCTGCTCAGCTTCGGCATCTGATTGGTTGCTGAAGCCCGGGGAAAGGCCCCATGCCATTGGCTCGGGTCCCAAATGAGCGAAACCACTGAGCGGGTCAGCAGGGGTGGCGGGGAGGCGGTCGATGGTACGGTCCTTCCCGAGGCCCAGCGCCGCAGTGTCTGGCCCCGCGCCCCTGCGCAACGTGGCAGGAAGCGCGCGTTGAAGGCGGAGGCGGGCTGCTGGGCCGAGGCTTCTGGGTGGTGGCGACCGCGGCTCCGCCCCGGGCGTCCGCCGCTTGAAGGACGAGACGATCCGGATCTGCTCTCGGAGTCGCGGGGGTGGGGGAAAGAGCGGGGGTCGGTCTTGCTGGTTTGTGGGAGGGAGGTGCATGTTCTCCAAAAGTCGGCGCGAGCTGCAATCCTGAGGGATCTGCAGTGGAGGAGGCGGAGAGAAGGCCGCACCCTTCTCGGTAGGGGGAGGGGAGTGCCGCAATACCTTTATGGGAGTTCTCTGCTGCCTCCTGTCGCCTAAGGACCGCCCTGGGCCTAGAAGAATCCCTCCCTCCCCCGCGATCTCGTCATCGCCTCCAAGTCGAGTTGCTCCTTCTCGATTGTGGGCGGGACTTTTTTGCCCAGGCTTAACCTGGTGGCTGGGCGTTGTCCTGCATGGATTGAGCAGGTGTAAGATTTCTCTCTTCCCACAGACTTGTTTGTGTCACAAAGTAATTATAATAGGGGTAGAGGAAGGAAATAGGAGTCCAAGCATTCACCTTGGGCTGATTTTAAGCAGCTAGACTGCGTGTTATTACTACTTAAGATCCTTCTTGTAGTATTTTTCCTGTAGGTAAAGGGGAGGTTAAAGGCAGAGTGATTGGAGGTTTTTTTTACTCACCCCATTTGAGAATCTTGCTGACACCAACCAAGTATAGCATTTGAAATTAAATATTAATCTTAAAATTCTAGGCCCTTTCCTAGCATCCCTTTGGTTAGGGATCTTAGCAACTCGAACTCCTACTTTGAGCGCATTTTGCTTTTGTTGTACTTGCTCTTTGAATCCCCAGACATAGTAGTGGCTTTCTCCTCTCCTGTTTTTGGCAGCCCAGTGAGTCATGAAACCAGACAGATCAGTTTTTCTGCCAATTAAGGCTACCCAGTTTGAGGAGAGGCCTCACTCTTACCCAGTTATGTATTTATTCCTCCTTGAATGTTTACCTTGTTTTACACTTTATCCTTTTCCTCAGCTAGGATTCCACCCGTTGATCTCTTCACAGTCAGATGACCTTGATTACTGCCTTACTAAGAATTGGATATGAGGTTCAGCAACACCTCCGTTTTCCCTCCTTTGAATACCTCTCGATCCATGTTTTTATTTCTGTTCTCATCAATTGGTAACTGGGCTCAATTGCTGTAATGCTGATAGCTTCCAAACTGGTGTCTGCCTGTGGTATCATCTTTTTTTGTTTGTTTAAAGATTTTATTTATTTGACCCGGGTGAAGCGGGGTAGGGACAGGCTTCCTGCGGAGCAGAGAGCCCGATGTGGGACTCGCTCTCAGGACCCTGAGATCATGACCTGAGCTAAAGGCAGAGGCTTAACCCACTGAGCCACCCAGGCACCCTGGTATTGTCTTTTGATCCATCAAACATGTTGCTGAGACAGTTGTCCCAACATACAGATAGGGGTGAAAATGACTGATCAAACTCCTTTACTAGCTCCTAACTACTTATAGGATGAATTCCATCAACGTGAGAGTAATATACAAGGCCCCTCAATGGGCTGACCTTGTCTTAACAGCTTTTTCATTTGCTACAATTTTTTACATATACCTCAAACATTACCTCTCCAGTCATACTGAATTGTTGACCCAAATCATAGTGTCATTGCCCTACCTCTTTGTAGGCTGGTTCCTTCTGAGGTGGCACCCTTGGTGCTTCTTACTCCAAGACTGTTAAGACTCAAATACCATCTTCCCTATGATCTTGCCTTCTGTCTATCTTCCCAGAAGCCTGACACCCCTAAAGAAAGGTTACAAGTGCTTTTCATCTGATAGTAGGTTGAATCAGCATTTCTCAGGTTGTCATTGCTTGTTTAAATTCTCCTATTCTGAGCTGCTTGAGGTCACAGGTTCTTGTTAAGTCTTGTACCACCAAGCTCCTAGTGTATTCCCTGATAGCTAGCCAATCGTAAGTAAAATGGAAAGAGCAACATGTCAATGTCTTTTTAAGGTTTGATAGGTTATTGGTCTCTCAGTTTTGGATGTATGCTTCCTAGTGCTTTAGGTTACCAGTGTCCAATAGAATGTTCTGCATTTTTGCCAACCTGTATGGTAGCCACTAACCATGTGGCTACTCTGACTAAAGAACTGAATTTTCAACTTGATATAATTTAAATTGCCACTGTGTACATTGTAGCTGTAGCCAAAAAGTTGTGTTGTGGGTTGCTGAATACTTAATATGCATTGATAATTTTCTCTTCATACTGAGCAGTTAGGAAACAAAACTAAACTTGTTAGTTAGGAAACAAAACTAAACAAAACTAAACTTGGCCTGTTTAGTTTAATTTTTTCCCTGCTTGTTTAACCTATTTTCTGTACTATAGTTGTACCTAGCTGAAAGCTAAGTTGAACAAGGCTAAACTTGCCTTGGCCAACAGTGTGTTAAAAAAGCAAGTGTTGACTAGTTTGGATTTCAAAAAAGAATGCGTAATGAATTTTAGGAAAGTGGGATTTCATTAAACCTTGTAATGGTGACAGAAATTTAGTTAGGAATAGGACTATATCTGATATTAATGAAAGCAGCCCTGTATTTCAGTCCTACAAATTTTCATTTTTGGAGAAACTTGATCAAAGGACACCAGACCTTACATACCACATCTTGTTAGGAACCTGTCACAAAGTTTAAGTTGCATCCTGATAAAGTATAAATTGATACATCCTAACACCAAAATATTTTTATCTGCTAATACAGCATGTTGTAAATTTGTTATATTTTTAAAAGACAATTTTTTTTAAAGATTTCTCAGAATATGAGACTGTTAGGATAGGAATCTGTCAGTGCACACAGGTAGTTGGCTTGCTATTTAATGCAGATTTCCAGTCCTACAGCCAGAGATTCTGAATCCACTTTAGTTGGGTGGGAGGCACTGGAATTCTATATCATGTTCCTTATTTGCTTCTGATGTTGGGGGCCCAAGAATCATACTGCAAATACAGCCTTCAGGCTATATACCTATTTATTCTACAAAAATGATTAAAACTTCAGAGAAACTTCTAATATTCCGTGCTTTCTACTTGGTGATTTTTTTTCCTTTCAAAAAAAAAAAAATGAATGGAAAAACAAGTCAAGAGGAGAAGATTGGTAATATTTGATAGTTTTGGAAACATGCAGGTCAGATTGTTTTTCTTGTAAAAGGGATGTTAAAATACTCCAAATACAATTTTTGAACAAGAGTATTGCCTTTTTTGTCTGTTTTCCCACTAAATGCATTAATCAGAGACTTACTTTTGATTCCCCAGTGCCTGTACACAGAGCTGTAAATGTTGGTTTTATTAATTTATATGTGAAATTGGTTTTCAAATAATAGCTAAGTCCACAAAACACACACACAGGCTCCTTTTATGGAGAAATTTTAGGGTCATACTTAACCCTAAGTCTCTTCATTCTATTTATAAAGGAGTCTGAGGCATTCTGGTCTCTAAATGCATCTGTCCACTGTTGACCTCTTCCTTTGGTTTCCTGTATGAACCATTCCTCTTCCTGTACTTCACTTCTTTGGGCTTTACTTATTTTTTTTCCCCACAAACCAGCTACCTATCTCTTTTTGAAGTAGAGCCATATTTCTTATACTTTTAGGATAAAAGCATATCAAATACTTCTACTTCCCTGAGAAAGTTGAAGGTTTTGTAAAGGCTTTTAGAGTGCGCATGCAAGGAGCAGGGAGCCAAAGGGAGATGTGGAGAGAGAATCTCTGGTAGATTCCCCCATTGAGCTCCGAGCCTGACATGGGGCTTGATCTCAGGACCCTGAGATCATGACTGAGCTGAAACCAAAGGCTAAGCATCTAACAGACTGAACCACTCTCTGCCATTGATTTTTTTATGCAAAGAGGAAGTTTGGTACATTATGATTTGCAGCAGTTAGTCCGGAATATGATAGGAATCAGCATCATAACGGTAAGAGTACTTTGACTATTTTAGGCCAATCTTAATTCTAGAGCACTTTATTAGGTCATATGTCTGAGAATCTAGCACCTTTATTTCAAAGGTTGAGAATTCTTGATTTTGTTAGTTTATCTAGTGACATGCTACTTTATAATGGAGAACTTACTTCTCCAGAAGACTCCCTCCCCCCCCCCCCCCCCCCCCGCATCCATCACTCCCTATTCTTAATGGAGTGGGTAAGAAACTGGATTATTAGAGAACTGTTAGTAGCTTGGAATTAAACATTTATTTTTCCAAGTCAGGGTTGAACCTGATGGATTATTCCTGTATCATGGTATATACCTTCTTGGTGATTAGAGAGACTATTTCTGCCTCTCTGATTATATCTCAGAATCATGGTCACATTTAATAATCCTGTTTTCCAGCTTTACGACTAGAGTTCATAGTCATCACTGACTTTTATCAGCTTGTCCTGGTATTTAGTCACCCTGTTTTTTAGTTTTGAGTTTTGTTTTTGTTCTTTACACATTTTCAGATCACATTTATACAGCTGGCTATTTTATCAGCTAACCAGCCCCACCTCTAGTGTATGGATTCTGGTCAGCTCACTCGACACTCAACACTCTTCATAACCTTTTTTCTTTTTACTGATCTTTTGTTAAAAATCTCTCCACAACGTCTTTTTTATAATAAATAATGACAACATAAATCTATTGTGTACTATAGGCTAAGGCTAATGCAAACAGTTGGGTTAGAAGAAATGAACTAATAGTAATCATTGAATGCCAACAGTGTATCCCATAATATGTTAAACTCATTGCTAGTGTATTTATTGTGGTCCTAATACATAAAACCCCATCTTTCAGAGCAGGAAACTAAAGAAGTTGAACAACTTTTCTGTAGACACTACAACAAATTAAGAACCACAAATTTGAACTCTGGTCAGACTTGCTTAGTCAATATTCCTTACCAGTATATGGTACTGCCTTTCTCTAATGGAAACGCCTTTCAGGAAATTAATCTGACTGCAAGATACCAGATGAGTTCCAGGGATGGAGACATTTGAAGGTTCTTTTACAGCAGTCCAGACATGAGTTAATGTGGTTTGGTATAGAGTGATGGGGCAATCACATTGGAAAGGAAGTTAAAGGACTCAGTAACTGAATGTCAGTCACTGAGAACTGTCTCAGCACAAACTTCTGAAGGAAACCTTTCTTGATGTCCTCAGCTCTACTACATTGGATCACTCGCTTAATGTTGTCATAGCACTTCTGACAGTCATAATTTTATTAGTAATTGTGTAACTGGAGATTTTCCGTACTTTTTCAGGTTGCTTCTTGAGAGCAGGATGGTGTTTATATATAGCTGTGTGTCTGTTACTAAGTATAAGAAGGAATCAAATGGTGCAGTATATTCTTAAATTATCTAGAATTTACTTAAGCAGTACATTTAGGGTGTGAATATTTGTTTTTAGAAATTAACTTAGTTTTTAGGTTATACCTTCTATAATCCCAGCAACCCCCAATATTGTGTAATTTTTTGAAATCCTGTAGTTCTTTTTGTGCCTAAACATAAGTATATTCTGTTGTCTTCCTGCAGTGTTTCAGATATTTCCTTAAAATACTAAAAAAGAAATTCTTAAATATAAATACACCTTTTTTTTTTTTTTAAGAATTTAGTAACTTTATTCTAAAATAAACCAATTTATATTTTTCTAAGGAATGGATCATTTGTGGGGCACCTGGCTGGCTAAGTTGATAAAACACATGACTCTTGATGTCAGGCTATAGGTTTGATCCCCATTAAAGAGATTGCTTCAGGGGTGCCTGGGTGGCTCAGTGGGTTAAGCCTCTGCCTTCAGCTTGGGTCATGATCTCAGGGTCCTGGGATTGAGCCCCGCATCGGGCTCTCTGCTCAGCAGGGAGCCTGTTTCCCTTCATCTCTCTCTCTGCCTACTTGTGATTTCTGTCAAACAAATAAATAAAATTAAAAAAAGATTGCTTCTAAAATAAGAGAGATAAAAAAAAAAGAATGGGTCATTGGCCTTAAAAAATTATGACTACTTGGTCAACTTAGAGCCACCATCTGTGTCTAAAAATGCTAAAAAGATTAAGCCAATATACAGCAGACTTCTCTCACAGAATCCACTCCAAAGAAAAGAAAAAGCTATTCTAGTATCTTAAAGGGCAAGTTATTATATGACATTGCTGGAGAGATAATACACAGTTGGGGCACCTGGGTGGCTCAGTTGTGCATCTGACTCTTGATTTTTGGCTCGTCATGATCTCAGGATACTGAGATCCAGCCTTGCCATCACACTCCCTGCTCAATGGGGAGTCTGCTTGCAATTCTCTCATCTCTCCCCCTCTGGCCCTCCCCACTCATGCCGACCCTTTCTCTCAAATAAATAAATGTCTTACCAAAAATTACACAATAACAAAAATTTTACAAAAAGCTATATACAGAGTGGACATTGCTGATTGTCTACTGGATGAAAAGTAAAAGGCAGTGTCATTTTTTAAAATAATACATTGTCATATTAAACATTTGTGTATAGACATGAAGTCTGCATTAATATCTGGTTTGTTAGAAGTATGTTTAAACCTTACAAATGGATGAATCTACAAAAATGGCTGGGCTCATTTTCCATGTATTTGTCCCGCATCAGCTAGTCAAAGACAGTTCTGTCAAAGCTTGGCAAACACATGCCTGGAAACAGTTAAAGCATTGAGTAGGTTTTTACTATATTATTTATTTTTAATTTATTTTTTAAAAGTAATCCCTACACCTACTGTGGGGCTCAAACTCACAAACATAAGATTAAGAGTCACATGCTCTACCAACTGATCCAGCCAGCCACCCACCCCCTTGAGAAACTTCTTAAAATCCTCTGTTCTACACTGATGTTTTCACTAATTTTGAAAAAGCAAAAGTTGGTAAAACTGCTGGCATCTTGGCATTACTCAAGACAGTGGCACCAAAGTGTAGTAGTCATTCTTGACTGCCATGCATTTGCAGGGTAAGGGGAGGAGTGGTGTCAGTTCCACTTAAGAATGTCCTTGTGATGGGGCGCCTGGGTGGCTCAGTGGGTTAAAGCCTCTTCCTTCAGCTCAGGTCATGATCCCAGGGTCCTGGGATCGAGCCCCGCATTGGGCTCTCTGCTCTGCAGGGAGCCTGCTTCCTCCCCGCCCCCTCTCTCTCTGTCAAATAAATAAAAATCTTTAAAAAAAAAAAAACTAAGCCAACATAC
This sequence comes from Mustela lutreola, assembly GCF_030435805.1. Taxonomy (NCBI): domain Eukaryota; kingdom Metazoa; phylum Chordata; class Mammalia; order Carnivora; family Mustelidae; genus Mustela; species Mustela lutreola. The sequence goes on along the minus strand of NC_081291.1, from coordinate 51,655,569 downwards.
AAAAATACTATTTCATTCAGCAAATATTAAATGCCCACTTAAGCAAGTACTCTGCCAGGCACTTGGTAGGTAAACAGTGGTGAAAACAGACATAGTCCTTTTACTTTCCATTTCTGCCGATTACTGATTAAAGGTTGAAATGATTTATAAAGAGGTGAAAGATGGGGTGCCTGGGTGGCTCAGTTGGTTTAACATCTGCCTTCAGCTCAGGCCATGATCCCAGGGTCTTGGGATTGAGCCCCATGTCAGGCTCCCCACTTTGCCTCTTCCTTCTGCCATTCTCTCAAATAAAAAATCTTAAAAAAAAAAATTAAAAGAGGTGAAAGATTGTTTCATGATGAACCCAAAAGAGGGCAGCTATGCTTTCTGATGGTAAAAACTCCCGTCTAGGATATGAAACCCTTAATAAGTATCTTCTAATTCATGCTAAAGTGTGGGGTAATAGTAGATGCAGAGAGAAACCAGACTAGGGCTGTTGGCTATGCTGTTTATGTGAATTCTTCTTTCAAAGGAAAGGTGTCCTTGTATTCTAAATGTAAGATACCTAAAACTTCCAAATAAACTGAATACTGTAAAGAATTCCACATGTACCTCAAGTACTCTTTGTCCCAGGGATGCATCATTTTCGTAAGGACTTAATGTTCATTTCATTTTCCAGTCAGAATTTTATCCATCTGGAGAAACAGCTAAGTATGAATACAGATCCAAGAGAAAACAGAAGAATTCTGGGGCGCCTGGGTGACTCAGTGGGTTAAAGCCTCTGCCTTCGGCTCAGGTCATGATCCCAGGGTCCTGGGATAGAGCCCCCCACTGGGCTCTCTGCTCAGCAGGAGCCTGCTTCTTCCTCTCTCTGCCTGCTTCTCTGCTTACTTGTGATCTCTGTCAAATGAATAAATAAAATCTTTAAAAAAAAAAAAATAGAAGAATTCTCATGAAGTTTTTTTTCTTAAAGACTTTGAGAGGATCTGCAATTCCTTTGATCAATCCTAGTCCTCTATTTTAGTTTTATACATTAATTTTAATAACATGCATATTTTAATTTTTAAGGCAGATGGTAAACTTTCCAGTTGGTCTTGTGAGACTTCATCTTGTTATGGGGCAAACACTATCACAAAATGCAGTGCTTCATTTTATTAAGGGTGAGGTAAAGCCAACTTGAGAAACTGAAGAGCAAAGCTGAATGCAATATGGCCCAAAAAGTTTTTTTTTTTTTTTTTAATATTTTATTTATTTATTTGACAGAGAGAGATCACAAGTAGGCAGAGAGAGAGAGGCGGGGAAAGCAGGCTCCCTGCCGAGCAGAGAGTCTGATGCAGGGCTTGATCCCAGGACTCTGGGATCATGACCTAAGCCGAAGGCAGAGGCTTTAACCCACTGAGCCACCCAGGTGCCCCTGGCCCAAAAAGTTTTGATAATGTTTTCCTTTCCTTCACTGTAGCTTTCTACCTGCTACAGTGGAAATAGGAACTGCTATGAAGCCTGAAAACATACTCAAAACCTAAATCCCAAAGCATTTTAGTAGGCTTAGGATCTTGAAAACATTTTAAGTAGTAATTGCCCAGCCAGTCCTTCCATGAGAGCTCCAAAGTTCTGCTTAAGAACTTCAGTTCCATTCAGACCCTTTGCTAACATAGGTAAAGAGCCTTAGACCAGTTTAAATTGCAAACTGCAATTTTATTAACACTATTTTTCTTTCAAACCAAGTTCTTCATGCTGACATTCCCAGTGTTGGGAGGCACAAATACCATTAACCATCTTCATTCTTTGCATCACCAAGGAGTTCTTTCCCCATCTTGTTCTGAAGGATGAACAAAAGCTTGAGGTGTACGTTTCAGAAGATAAACTGCTGCATGAAGACCCCCTATGTTCACCCAGACAGTATGTACCTTCCGCCAAACATGTCCCATTCCAGATAATGCCTGCGTACACACAAAAAGGAAAAGTGATTAGCAGAAAATCTGTAGGCCAACCAGCAGCCTAGTTGGTAGTAAGAAACCATGGGGGAAAGGGAAACAAATCCTACTCAAACTAATACACCTTTTAAAAAAAAGTTTTAATAAATTAAAAGATCCTAAAGTTGCCACAGGGTGAATTTTTGGGCTAATTTACAGCACCTTGGTAAAGCATTTCTTGTCCTGAGTAAGTAGTGCAGCTCGGCCTGTCCCTGGTTTACAGACACGGCTCATCTCCCGTAGGCAAGCTGGATAAAGGTTCCAGTTTCTCTTTTTGGAGCCCATCCTATAGAAGATCAGTGAATCAAACACTTAGTAGATAAACATCTAGAACTAGAAACAAAAAGTTAAAAACTCATTATAATAAAATGCTAATGCCTAAACAGATTAACTGGCTACAGAAAAATTTGTTTTGACAACTACAATAATTGTATAAGTTGTCCTCTTAAAAACTATAATAAACACATTACATAAACCAAACCAATGATGAGAAAACATTTATCCTGAGGATTAGAACCAAATTTTTCTCAACCTTTGGGAAGTATCTTGTAATTCACCAGTGGGTCAGGAAGTGAGTTAGCCTGTGATGGTCAGGATCAAAATGTGGTTAATTACTGAGTTCTCAGAAGAAACAAAACACGTGAATCCATCATATTATAGTTCTTAAGTGACAAAGTGCTCTTAAGTCTACTAAAAGAAATTGAAGATTTCTGATAGAATCTTAGAAGACAAGATGGGTACTAGTTTAACAAGTGAAGGTAAAACTCATTTTTTTTAAAAGCCAAGTCCCACCTTTTTCCAAATGGCATGTCTGTCACAATAATGTCCACAGAGCCAGTTCTCAATGGCAGATTGCAGATATCCCACTGAACAGCATCTATGGGCAAGCTCCAGGACACTTTGCTATAGGGACAAAGTCAATGTGCTTATTATTTTGAAGTATGAAGTCTATAAACATTTATGAAGAAACTTATAAAATACAAAATGCTACTAAAATGATAATATCTGTGACAACATTAACAATAAGCAAAATTTTTAAGCCAAAATGTAGGAAGTAAGCATAAGGTCATATGATAAAACTTATAATGACAAAATCTGTAATGACTATTTAAAAAATGGTTAATATTGGTTTCAAAAGATAACTGGTTTCATCTACAATTTAAGAAAACAGATCAAGGGATGAACAAGACTAACACAAAGAACTGCAAAAGATGACTGACAATAGTAATGAAGCAGTAAAATTATATAATTGAACGTTAAACATCAGTGAACACAGGAAAAAAGATTATGAGGTGACAAATCTGAAGTTTGGCAGACCTCAATAACAAGAAACATCTGCAAAATTAATAAAATAGAGATATTTGTTTTAAAATTAAACCTGTAGCACACAGACAAAAAGAAGACTGAAAAATATGATAAAAGACAATGAATACAAACGATACAAATCCTCTTCATTAAGGCAAAGCTGCTCTATAAGAAGCAAGATACAAAAGGCAAGAACACACAGGCTAAGAAAGACAAATCAGGGGCCCCTGGGTGGCTCAGTGAGTTAAAGCCTTTGCCTTCGGCTCAGGTCATGATCCCAGGGTCCAGGGATTGAGTCCTGCATTGGGCACTCTGCTCGGCATGGAGCCTGCTTCCCCTGCCTGCCTCTCTGCTTACTTGTGATCTCTGTCTGTCAAATAAATAAAATCTTTTTTTAAAAAAAGGCAAATCAAAGACTGAGAAGAAATAAATGGTTATTGAGAGAGACTGAGGAATTTAAGAGAAAATGTACAATAAAGGCTGTTGCTCCATAAAGGGGGGGAAAAGCACAGATTATCAAAAATAAGCATATTAATCACATTTATAGGCACCAATAATTGCAACAAAATAAGTGAACATAAAATTTTAAGAGACCGATAAATAGTACAGGTAGAATAGACAAAAAAGGTACAGTGTCTGAAAAGCAAGATAAAATATACAGAAAATAGAAATAAATTGTTTAAAAATGTTTTATCAGGTTTAAAAAAACCATAATGTACTAAGCCCCAAGAAAATTTCAATAAATATGCAACAAAATGTACCATAAAAATTCACTGTCAATAAAGCAAATTAAAACCTTTGAACTACTTGTGTACAAAAAATTATCTAAACCCTTGCTATTCAGAGTTGGGCCACAGCCCAGCAGCATGAATATCACCCATCAACTTGCTAGGAAACAAACTCCCAGGTCCCATCTGAAACCTACTGAATCTGGATCTAGTTAACAGGATCCTCAGGTGACTCACACACACATTTGAAAAGCACTGAACAACTAGATCAGTGAGACAAGTACACAACCAATGATTTAAAAAGAAACCAAAACAGGAATTTTATCATTAAAGAAAAACACAGCATTTAACTTAAAATTTTAAATAACAAATTTAAAAAACCTCAACAGGAAATAGGAATAAAGAAACAAGCATAAAAAACAGAGCATAAAAAACAAAGAACAAACAGTATATGAAACAACTAAACAAAGCACCGGTGATTCTAATAAAAAAAAATTAGTAAAGAGAATAACCAACATATAGACATAAAATAATATGAAGGATTCCATGTGTAAGTAATAAATAGGAGTATCTGCATCAATTAGATATATATTTTTTAAAACCACTGATTTCTATTTAGATATAAACCTCACATTAAGGGTTATGGAGGCAGCTGCTTCTATGTTTGCTAAGGCCAGTCATGGGATATGTCTACTTCCCTGGGCTATGTATTCAGGATATCGAGCATCTGTACAGTTCAACAAATATAATGACCACTACCCACTCCTGCCATTTTCCAAGAAAATACAGGGTATCTTTATCTAAGGGCAATATATAAAATAAGGGCACCTAATTGTTTCACAGAAACAATTTTATGAGGCCTCTGGTAAGAAGACCAAGTGACATTTAAACCAATTCTTCCAAAGACAGATGAAACTGCAACAGTGAGAGGCTGGCATAACTTGCATCACTGAATGTAACTTGGAGTAGTAGGCCAGGGCTTAAGATACTTTAACAAAAAATTTCCCAGACCCCAGTGGACTTCCAGTGTACAGAAAGGATACAGGTGAAGGGGCTTAAAATATTTGGCTTGCAGGAGAGAGGATTTTGGAGGAGGAGGAGTTTTGGTAGCCCTTCAAAGATCTGATGTCAAGCATTGTGTGACACGGAGCTAAGATTTTTCTTTATAGATCCAAATGGGTCTAAAACAAATCTACAGAAGGTACAGAGAGGAATTCAGTTTTATGACTAGCACTCCAAGTTGTGCAAAGCTAGAACTGACAGCCTTCAGAGACAGAGCCATTAGAGATAGTGATACAGACTGGAAGACCATTGGTCAGGATGTCCTATAGGACATTTAGGTACTGTGGATGTGGCTTTCAGGTTTCCTCAACTCTTAAGACTGCTTTAGAGTGCCAAATAATAGAGGAAATTTCGACACAAATATGCAGTCATTTAAAAGACAGGAATATAAAAATCTAAAAATACTCAAAGTGGGATTTTATAAAATTAAAATGAATCAACACAGTATTTTTCCACTAAGTAAGAAAAAAGATACACAAATAAGAAAAAGGAAGACAAATAAACACAGTTGCACTAGGTGGAGAAATTATAGTTAAAAACATGTTTTTGGGGCGCCTGGGTGGCTCAGTGGGTTAAGCCGCTGCCTTCGGCTCAGGTCATGATCTCAGGGTCCTGGGATCGAGTCCCGCGTCGGGCTCTCTGCTCAGCAGGGAGCCTGTTTCCCTCTCTCTCTCTCTCTGCCTGCCTCTCCATCTACTTGTGATTTCTCTCTGTCAAATAAATAAATAAAATCTTAAAAAAAAAAACAAAAAAAAAAAAAAAACATGTTTTTGTAAGTTATTTTCAATAAATGGCTTTAAAATTTAATGGAGTCTCACAGTATGTTCATTTTAGTTACAATGTCACAGCGCACTGGAGGTATTAATTCATAATGTCAGTATAAAAAGTTACCATCTAAGTCTAAGAAATGCTACAAAATCTTTTAAATTTTTACCTTTCTTTAATTTGGCTCTTGGTCAATAAAGATGAGATGTTATTTGCTGCTCTATTCACAGCCAACGGATTATTATCACCAGCAATATGATAACAGTTAGACCATTCAGTAGCCCCCTAAAAGACAATAGTATATATTAAAACCAAAGTAGCAAACTGCAAACAAAACAAAACAGAACAAAAATTTTAAAACCCCCCAAAACCCAGAAATGATTAAAGGGATAATCATTTCAATTGATTGCCAATAAGAGAGACAATCCAATCTAATAATCCAATGCTTTTCTAAAGTGGTAGAATGCTGCATGTTGTGAACTTTGCTATTCCCCTTGCTTGAAAAGCCCTCCTGTTCTTCACTTGCTGAATTCCTATGCATCTTTCAAGACCAAGCTCAAATGTCACACTCTCACATCAACCCCAACTCTCCAAGCTGTCTCTCATTTGCCTCCCCAACCCAAAGCACTTTGTACATACTGTCACTGCACTTGTTTTTTTAATTATTTCTATACCTGTCTGCCTTTCAAGGAATCTCTCTAAGGACAAGTCTGATATTTTATTCAATCCCTCAGGCAGCAGTGTCTGGCACATAGTAAGCATTACAAACCTGAAATACAACCATGGTTTAAAAACCTAACAAAATTAAAGTCACCAACCTATATCCTTTTGTCATTACAAGATTTTATATATAAATTGTATAATTTATATATATATATAGGGGTATTTGAAAATTTCTAAATAAAATATAATATACACTGCATTAAGCTTCTGAATGATCACCGCTACATCCCTGAAAAGATTCTGTAATGTTAAGTCAAAAACATGTCGACAGAAAATAAATACCAACGTTACATGTCATTTGTGGAATGGGAGGTAACACCCTACCCTAGGATGAACAATGTTCTAGATTCACAGAAGGTTTCTGATACCAAAGCAGAGGCAAGTTTTGCCCTCTGTTTAGGGATGAGGAACAAGTACCTCTTCCTTTGTAAACAGTAATACACACTCAAATCCATGAACACAAGGCTTCATTGTCTTTTCTTTTGCCCACATACTTGAGGGTGATCTAGAGGGGATGTAGAAGAGACCTAGAGATTTTGATGAAAGCCTCTCAATTGATTCTGATTCCCCAACACTCACTTTTTTCATCTAAATCTGTTTAGATTTTCAGCCTCTGCAAGAGATGAGTTTTGTAGTACTTCCAATTTTTAAAAGAATTCAGATCACTATTTTATACTTGCGTGAACAATTCTGGATACATACCTTGTCAATTCCTTTCATAACTTCATTCACTCTGATCATGTATCTATGTTTTTTTAAATATTTTTCTATATTAACATTCTCATGTCTACTTTTTTTTTAAAGATATTTTTTATTTATTTGACAGAGAAAGAGAGATCACAAGTAGGCAGAGAGAGAGAAGAGGATACAGGCTCCCTGCTGAGCAGAGAGCCCGATGCGGGGCTCGATCCCAGGACCCTGGGATCATGAACTGAGCCAAAGGCAGAGGCTTCAACCCACTGAGCCACCCAGGTGCCTCTCTCATGTCTACTCTTAAATGGAAATGCCTCAACCTTTATCCGTATCTTTTGGTGTGGCGGGGGGGTGGGGGCTCTTCTAGACTCTCTTTAGCTCTGTTGTATATTTCTTGACATGTGGCGACTTTCCCTTCTATTTAAGACACAGGTACACCATGATTTAATGCTTTGTTCCTTGAATTCTTAACAACTTGCGTTTTCTCTGTGGGCAGTCAGAGTAAATTTCTCTAGCTCACACTACCAGAGAACAGTAGTCATCTAGACTACCAAGATTTCCTTCTAGGATTTTTAACTTCCAGATGACACATGTCATTTTCTAATTGCAGTTTGGATTATTTTTCCAATATAATTGGGTTGCTTTGGACTTGTTCTTCTGTCCGGTTTCTGCCCACTCACAGAATCTGATCTCCTTGTAGCTTATTCTCACTGGCTTTAAATATACTCTATATAAGAATTACTATGTCTCATAAATTTAAGCAATTTTTTTTAAAATTTAAACAATTTTAAAAAATAAATTTAAGCAATTTCAAAGAGGAGCACCTTCTTCCAAATTTTTCTTAAAGTTTGGATAATACTGATTCAAGGAGACTCTCCTTCACTTAATGTTCTTAAATGTTCTTCACTTAAAAAATGCCTTTCCATTTCTTGCTTTACTTTAAGCAGTTTTTGAGTCCTCTGAGTATCACAGTAATTTTGAAAACTATTTAAGAGCATTTGTGTGTAACCATGTTAGACTTCCTGAAAAATCTAAACAAGATTCATAGGTTTCTCCATTTTAAAACTATATTTACTCCCCCAAATGCCTATGTGGATTAAGCAGCATAATCTCACTTTATAGAGATGGAACACCTTCTTCCAGTTTATGCTTATCCCTTCAAGTCTACCAGCTTGTCTTTTATAGAAAAGGGACTAACTGGGGTGCCTGGGTGCTCAGTGGATTAAGCCTCTGCCTTCAGTTCAAGTCATGATCTCAAATTCCTGGGACTGAGCCCTGCATTGGGCTCTGCTCAGCAAGGAGCCTGCTTCCCCTCCCTCCTGCCTGCCTCTCTGCCTGCTTGTGATTCTATCAAATAAATATATAAATAAAACCTTAAAAAAAAAAAAAAAAAGAAAGAAAGAAAAGAAAAGGGACTTAACAGTTTCTCTTAGCCTTCTCTGTGATCCAATGAGTAATCACCACTTATAATCTACCACTTCTTAGCTAGTTGTAATAAGTGGTTATACCCTTCACACAAAATCCCAGCTTTACTAGTGCAATTTTTCTTATTTTTTGGGCCACCTGCATGGCTCAGTTGGTTAAGTGGCTGCCTTCACCTCAGGTCTCCATCCAGGGAACATCATCAGGCTCCTTGCTCAGCGGGGAGCCAACTTCTCCCCTGCCTGCCATTCCTCCTGCTTGTGCTTGCTCTCTCTTTCACTCTCCCTTGCTCTGTGTCAAATAAATAAATAAAGTTTAAAAAAAAAATTTTTTTTTAACTAGTACAATTCTTTCAAATGGGGTCCACTGACCCAACCGTGATGATTTCATCATGTGTAATTTCCCATTAGTTCTAGAATATTCTAGTTGTACCACCTGCTTATCTAAAAGGTAAAGAAACATTATTACCTCTATTGGTATTGCTCCCGTTCCACACATCGGATCCACAATTATATCAGTAGGTTGAGGAGCACAGAGCCTACAGAAGAGAAAACAGCCTATATGAAAAGACTTCAATCAATAGCTGAGGCTTTCACACAGACTATTCCTGAAGCTATAAAGATCAAGGACATTAATGCTGGCATTAAAGAACACCAATCAATATTCATTTTAAAAATCAATTTGTAATTAAGAGATTGAGTCTATATACTAGAACTTACAAAAAAATTACATACAGCTAATAAGTACCCTCTGACTCATCCAAAATCACATTTCAGTGACAGATGGAATATAGCTTCCAGATCTTTCAATATATACATGTACATCTATTAATCCATGTCTTTAGAAAACACATAGTGTTACTTTGTATATAAACGTGTATTCTGTAAGAAAAAAAAACTCAACTGTGTTTCAAGTAAAACATGTATTGGTAAGTATCAATAATAAGTTTACTGGCAATTATACATTTAATATTCCTTTCCTTATGAATTCAATTTTAAAAAACCTTGCCAAAATAACTGCTTTACTTTGAGCACTCAGTATTCGCCAAGTCATGGATTTAAGCTCTTTGCATGCATTATCTCATTTAATCTTTTTAACAGCCCTTCAGTTTTTCTGCGGATGACCCAAGATTTCTCAGTATCTTTCCTATAAATACCCCTTCCTATCCGATCATCAGGTTTTTTTTTTTTTTTTTTTTAAAGATTTTATTTATGTATTTGACAGACAGAGATCACAAGCAGGCAGAGAGGCAGGCAGAGAGAGAGGGGGAAGCAGGCTCCCTGCTGAGCAGAGAGCCCGATATGGGGCTCGATCCCAGGACACTGGGATCATGACCTGAGCCGAAGGCAGAGGCTTTAACCCACTGAGCCACCCAGGCGCCCCGATCATCAGGTTTTTTAAAAAAATCTTAAACTAGCTTACTTAGGTTTCTAATAGTTGCCCCCAAAAGAACTCTCCATGTTCCTGGCTCCTACCATAATGCCTGGCAATACACAATAAATGTTTGTTAAATCAATGAAGGAAGACTGGGAGCTGTTCCTTTATCAAATGGGCCTAGTATTCTATTACTGTCATTGTATGGATAGGTTCCAATTGTGCTGAACTGTAACTCCATGGATGAGTAGAGTGAAAGAGGAAGCAAGGACTGGAAGAGAAGGAAATATAATAAACAATTAATACAAGCATATACCAGACACTATGTAACCGGTATTAAGCATACAGTTGTACATTTACTCCTCACTAAAAACAATCCTTTAAGTCTCACATCAAACCCATTTTGCAGTCTGGAGAACAGAAACCTAGAGAAGACAACTTGTCCTAGAGGTGGGAAGAAGCGCCCAATAAAAGGGTAAAGGACAAATGAGAAAGAAAGCTAGGTCTTGCGCTTGAAAAAGTGGAAAATCCTGGATGGTTCCTGAGATGCTGTGAGTACAAATTTTAAAAATATTAGTAAAAGCTCGCTGTGTTGGGAAGCCTGGGTGGCTCAGTTGGTTAAGCAGCTGCCTTCGGCTCGGGTCATGATCCCGGCGTCCTGGGATCGAGTCCCACATCGGGCTCCTTGCTCAGCGGGGAGCCTGCTTCTCCCTCTGCCTGCCATTCTGTCTGCCTGTGCTCGCTCTCTCCCCCTCTCTCTCTCTCTGATAAATAAATAAAATCTTTAAAAAAAAAAAAAAAGCTCCCTGTGTTTACTTACATATTATACACATTTTTTGCCCCCCACCCCATATTATACACATTTTTAAAAATCTCTTCTTTCAGGGCACCTGGCTGGCTCAGCCAGTAAAGCATGTGACTCCTGATTTCCGGGTTGTGAGTTTGAGCCCCAAAATGGGCTTAGAGATTACTTAAAATAAATAAATAAAAATTAAAAATATAAAAATCTCTGCTTTCATCTGTGTCATGGCACAGAAATGAAAAACAGCAAAATTTGCTTTATTTCCTAACATACACTATATATTTTGTAAACAGAAATATTCAGAGGCAGATGAAAACTACTGTTTTCATTTTAAAATCAAGAAAATGGAGATGGTAGTCATGTGATATTTTCAGGATTACAAAGAATCAGCACTAAATACAAAAGAAACAGATCATTAGCTTTTTATTCTGTTGTTTATTCACTAAATTCCAACACAGTACTTCACAAAAAATTCAAGCGTTATAAAAGGAAAATTCAAATCAAGGTGTCAGATTTATTTTTTTAAAAGATTTTATTTATTTACTTATTTGAGAGAGGGGGGAAAAGAGAATAAGCAGGGAGAAGGGGAGAGAGGAAGAGGGAGAAGCAGGCTCCCTACTGAGTGGAGAGCCTGGCAAGGGGCTTGATCCTTTTGACCTGAGATCATGACCTGAGCTGCAGTCAAACACTTAACAGACTGCGCCACCCAGGTGCCCTGATTTATTTATTTATTTGAGAGAGAGAGAGAGAGAGAGAGAGAATGCACGAGTAGGAGGGGCAGAGAGAGAAAGAGAGTGCAAGTGCAGAGGTGGGTGAGTGGGGGGTGGGAAGAAAGGGAAGGAGAGAGAATCCTCAAGTAGATTTTCCGCTGAGCACAGAGCCCATCATGGGGCTCGATCCCCGGACCCTGAGTTCATGACCTGAGCTGAATCAAGAGTCAGACACTTAACCAACCAACTGAGCCACCCAGGCGCCCCCAAAAGTGTCACTTTAATCCAGATGGCAAACTCATTCTCTTACCTAAGCATCCCATAGGCAAGAGTAGATCTAAGAGTTGTAGGTCCAAAATGTGTGATATTTCTTCGGTGGAGACTCTCTTCTGTCAATGCAATGCCCACAACAATTTCATTATCATGGATGTTCAAAAGAACCTATAAAATTAAAACAGAGAATAAAATAAAGGCACCTGGCTGGCTCAGTCGGTAGAACACGTGACTCCCAATCTCAAGGTTATGACTTTAAGCCCCACACTGGGTGTAGAGATTACTTAAAAATAAAACCTTAAAAAAAGAATAAAAGTTTTAGGATTGTTTACACCTCACTGTTACTAAACTTTATAAATTAAAATTTTTTTATCTTGGGGCGCCTGGGTGGCCCAGTGGGTTAAAGCCTCTGCCTTCACCTCAGATCATGATCCCAGGGTCCTGAGATCAAGCCCTGCATCAGGCTCTCTGCTTGGCAGGGAGCCTGCTTTGCTTCCTCTCTCTTTCTCTCTCCACCTGCCTCTCTGCCTCCTTGTAACCTCTATCAAATAAATAAATAAAATCTTAAAAAAAAAAAAAAAAAGCAAACGTATCTTTTAATTTTTTTTATAAACATGTATTTTTATCCCCAGGGGTACAGGACTGTGAATCGCCAGGTTTACACACTTCACAGCACTCACCAAAGCACATACCCTCCCCAATGTCCATAACCCCATCCCCCCTTCTCCCAACCCCCCTCCCCCCAGCAACCCTCAGTTTGTTTTGTAAGATTAAGAGTCACGTACGGTTTGTCTCCCTCCCAATCCCATCTTGTTTCATTTATTCTTCTCCTACCCACTTAAGCCCCCATGTTGCATCACCACTTCCTCATATCAGGGAGATCATATGATAGTTGTCTTTCTCTGCTTGACTTATTTCACTAAGCATGATACGCTCTAGTTCCATCCATGTTGTCGCAAATGGCAAGATTTCATTTCTTTTGATGGCTGCATAGTATTCCATTGTGTATATATAACACATCTTCTTTATCCATTCATCTGTTGATGGACATCTAGGTTCTTTCCATAGTTTGGCTATTGTGGACACTGCTGCTAATAAACATTCGGGTGCACGTGCCCCTTTGAATCACTACGTTTGTATCTTTAGGGTAAATACCCAGTAGTGCAATTGCTGGGTCGTAGGGCAGTTCTATTTTCAACATTTTGAGGAACCTCCAGGCTGTTTTCCATAGTGGCTGCACCAGCTTGCATTCCCACCAACAGTGGAGGAGGGTTCCCCTTTCTCCACATCCTCGCCAGCATCTGTCATTTCCTGACTTGTTGATTTTAGCCATTCTGACTGGTGTGAGGTGATATCTCATTGTGGTTTTGATTTTTATTTCCCTGATGCCGAGTGATATGGAGCACTTTTTCATGTGTCTGTTGGCCATCTGGATGTCTTCTTTGCAGAAATGTCTGTTCATGTCCTCTGCCCATTTCTTGATTGAATTATTTGTTCTTTGGGTGTTGAGTTTGCGAAGTTCTTTATAGATTTTGGACACTAGTCCTTTATCTGATATGTTGTTTGCAAATATCTTCTCCCATTCTGTCAGTTGTCTTTTGATTTTGTTAACTGTTTCCTTTGCTGTGCAAAAGCTTTTGATCTTGATAAAATCCCAATAGTTCATTTTTGCACTTGCTTCCCTTGCCTTTGGCGATGTTCCTAGGAAGATGTTGCTGCGGCAGAGGTCGAAGAGGTTGCTGCCTGTGTTCTCCTCAAGGATTTTGATGGATTCCTTTCGCACATTGAGGTCCTTCATCCATTTTGAATCTATTTTTGTGTGTGGTGTAAGGAAATGGTCCAATTTCATTTTTCTGCATGTAGCTGTCCAATTTTCCCAACACCATTTATTGAAGAGGCTGTCTTTTTTCCATTGGACATTCTTTCCTGCTTTGTCGAAGATTAGTTGACCATAGAGTTGAGGGTCTATTTCTGGGCTCTCTATTCTGTTCCATTGATCTATGTGTCTGTTTTTCTGCCAGTACCATGCTGTCTTGATGATGACAGCTTTGTATACCATGCTGTCTTGATGATGACAGCTTTGTAATAGAGCTTGAAGTTCACAATATTTATTCTTCCAATCCAGGAGCATGGAACATTTTTCCATTTCTTTATGTCTTCCTTAATTTCTTTCATGAGTACTTTATAGTTTTCCGAGTATAGATTCTGTGCCTCTTTGGTTAGGTTTATTCCTAGGTATCTTATGGTTTGGGGTGCAATTGTAAATGGGAGGGACTCCTTAATTTCTCTTTCTTCTGTCTTGTTGTTGGTGTAGAGAAATGCAACTGATTTCTGTGCATTGATTTTATATCCTGACACTTTACTGAATTCCTGTATAAGTTCTAGCAGTTTTGGAGTGGAGTCTTTGGGGTTTTCCACATATAGTATCATATCATCTGCAAAGAGTGATAATTTGACTTCTTCCTTGCCGATTTGGATGCCTTTAATTTCCTTTTGTTGTCTGATTGCTGAGGCTAGGACCTCTAGTACTATGTTGAATAGCAGTGGTGATAATGGACATCCCTGCTGTGTTCCTGACCTTAGAGGAAAAGCTTTCAGTATTTCTCCATTGAGAATGATATTTGTGGTGGGTTTTTCATAGATGGCTTTGATGATATTGAGGTATGTGCCCTCTATCCCTACACTTTGAAGAGTTTTGGTCAGGAAGGGATGCTGTACTTTGTCAAACGCTTTTTCAGCATCGATTGAGAGTATCATATGGTTCTTGTTCTTTCTTTTATTGATGTGTTGTATCACATTGACTGATTTGCGGATGTTGAACCAACCTTGCAGCCCTGGAATAAATCCCACTTGGTCATGGTGAATAATCCTTTTAATGTACTGTTGAATCCTATTGGCTAGTATTTTGGTGAGAATTTTCGCATCTGTGTTCATCAAGGATATTGGTCTATAGCTCTCTTTTTTGATGGGATCCTTGTCTGGTTTTGGGATCAAGGTGATGCTGGCCTCATAAAATGAGTTTGGAAGTTTTCCTTCCATTTCTATTTTTTGGAACAGTTTCAGGAGAATAGGAATTAGTTCTTCTTTAAATGTTTGGTAGAATTCCCCCGGGAAGCCGTCTGGCCCTGGGCTTTTGTTTGTTTGGAGATTTTTAATGACTGTTTCAATATCCTTACTGGTTATGGGTCTGTTCAGGCTTTCTACTTCTTCCTGGTTCAGTTTTGGTAGTTTATATGTTTCTAGGAATGCATCCATTTCTTCCAGATTGTCAAATTTGTTGGCGTAGAGTTGCTCATAGTATGTTCTTATAATAGTTTGTATTTCTTTGGTGTTAGTTGTGATCTCTCCTCTTTCATTCATGATTTTATTTATTTGGGTCCTTTCTCTTTTCTTTTTGATAAGTCTGGCCAGGGGTTTATCAATTTTATTAATTCTTTCAAAGAACCAGCTCCTAGTTTCGTTGATTTGCTCTATTGTCTTTTTGGTTTCTATTTCATTGATTTCTGCTCTGATCGTTATGATTTCTCTTCTCCTGCTGGGCTTAGGGTTTCTTTCTTGTTCTTTATCCAGCTCCTTTAGGTGTAGGGTTAGGTTGTGTACCTGAGACCTTTCTTGTTTCTTGAGGAAGGCTTGTACCGCTATATATTTTCCTCTCAGGACTGCCTTTGTTGTGTCCCACAGATTTTGAACTATTGTATTTTCATCATCATTTGTTTTCATGATTTTTTTCAATTCTTCTTTAATTTCCCGGTTGACCCATTCATTCTTTAGAAGGATGCTGTTTAGTCTCCATGTATTTGGGTTCTTTCCAAACTTCCTTTTGTGGTTGAGTTCTAGCTTCAGAGCGTTGTGGTCTGAAAATATGCAGGGAATGATGCCAATCTTTTGATACCCGTGGAGTCCTGATTTAGGACCGAGGATGTGATCTATTCTGGAGAATGTTCCATGTGCACTAGAGAAGAATGTGTATTCTGTTGCTTTGGGATGAAATGTTCTGAATATATCTGTGATGTCCATCTGGTCCAGTGTGTCGTTTAAGGCCTTTATTTCCTTGCTGATCTTTTGCTTGGATGATCTGTCCATTTCAGTGAGGGGAGTGTTAAAGTCCCCTACTATTATTGTATTATTATTGATGTGTTTCTTTGATTTTGTTATTAATTGGTTTATATAGTTGGCTGCTCCCACGTTGGGGGCATAGATATTTAAAATTGTTAGATCTTCTTGTTGGACAGACCCTTTGAGTATGATATAGTGTCCTTCCTCATCTCTTATTATAGTCTTTGGCTTAAAATCTAATTGATCGGATATAAGGATTGCCACTCCTGCTTTCTTCTGATGTCCATTGGCATGGTAAATTCTTTTCCACCCCCTCACTTTAAATCTGGAGGTGTCTTCGGGCTTAAAATGAGTTTCTTGGAGGCAACATATAGATGGGTTTTGTTTTTTTATCCATTCTGATACCCTGTGTCTTTTGATTGGGGCATTTAGCCCATTAACATTCAGGGTAACTATTGAGAGAGATGAATTTAGTGCCATTGTATTGCCTGTAAGGTGACTGTTACTGTATATTGTCTCTGTTCCTTACTGATCTACCACTTGTAGGCTCTCTCTTTGCTTAGAGGACCCCTTTCAATATTTCCTGTAGAGCTGGTTTGGTGGCAAACGTATCTTCTAAAAAAAAAATTTTTTTTTTATCTTATCATTGAGCTATACTTTACATAAAGTGGACAAATCCCAAACATACAACAACAGGGAATTTTTACTTATACATACTGTGTAACTGCCACTGAGATAAAGATATACAGTATTTCTAAAAAGGAAAAAAAAAAAAGATATACAGTATTTCTAGCACAGGACAGAAGGCTCCCCGCCTTGTCCTCCGACAGTCAGTACCCACCCAAAGTAATCATTAATCTGACTACCACCAGCACAAATTAGTTTTCTTTTTTTGAACTTCATATAAATAAATCATCTAGTATGCACTCTTAAATTTTAAAACGTTTTATTCTTTTTATTTACTATAAGTTACTGTAAGCAGATATCCCCTGAATTTTTATAATATCAACATATTTTGTAGGTTTATGGCTTACACACATTTTTTTAAAATTTTAACTTATAGAGGACACGGATTGCATGGAGCACTGGGTGTGGTGAAAAAATAATAAATACTGTTTTTCTGAAAATAAATAAATTGAAAAAATTTAAAAAAAATTTAACTTTTTTGGAAAAAGTTTCAAACATATAGAAATGCTACTAGAACACTTGCATAGTAACTCCTAAATATACCCTGCACTTAGATTAACCAACTGTTGACCACATGTCATATTTGCTTTATCACCTATTATTTTCTTACTGTGTTTTTAAATTTGACTCACTTAATAATGCCTATGAAATGCTTTTCTGTCCTGTTTTTCTAACACATGGTGAAATATAAACTATTCACATAACACACATCCTCCAGTCTTCCACATAACATGATCTTAACAAGAGCACCAGCTGACACTTACCTAGCACTTCTTATATGCAAGCCATTGTTCTCTACTTTAAATTCACTACTTCATTTCATATTCACATCCTCCGAGCTAGTTATCTTTTCAATTTATTTTTTTGTTGTTGCATTGTAGTTTACACACAATGTTACACTGCTTTCAGGTGAGTTTAGGTTTTTTTTTTTTTTTAAAGATTATTTATTTATTTATTTGACAGACATCACAAGTAGGCAGAGAGGCAGGCTGCTCTCTCTCTGCAGGCTCCCCGCTGAGCAAAGAGCCCGAAATGGGTCTTGATCCCAGCACCCTGGGATCATGACCTGAGCCGAAGGCAGAGGCATAACCCACTGAGCCACCCAGGTGCCCCAGGTGAGTTAGGTATTATTATCTTCCTTTTAAAGTAAGGAAATTGAGGCAGAGATGTCCTCTTACTACCCAAAGTCCCACTGAAGTTGGGATTTGAATCCAGGCAGTGTGGCTTCAAAAATCTGTGTTCTGAGCCCCCCTGCTAACTTCGGGACATTACTATTCTAGTTAGCCTAATCATTCTTGTAACAGCTATTACATCAAAAAAAAGGAATGGGGAATTGTTCTTCTGATTTGATATGCAAGAAAAATGTACAGAGAGAGTAAATGACTTGCCCCAGATTCAGGTGTCCCAAAAGCAACAGAAAATGACTTCTTGGTGAAAATGTCAGGTTCTATGGACCTGACATGGATCAAGAGATTCAAAGACTACTCAGCATGGCCCACATGTGAATCACCTGATTAGCAGAAGACTGAGACCAAGGAGAGTAAGAACGCAAAAAGAGGCATCTACATTTATGGATCTAGCAGAATTTAAGAAAGGGAAGAGCTGCCTATAGGATGAATATTAGCAATGATGTACTGATTTTGGGAGGTTGGGGTTTATTTTAAAAATGTACTCCAGGGATGCCTGGGTGGCTCAGTTGGTTAAGCAGCTGCCTTCGGCTCAGGTCATGATCCCAGCGTCCTGGGATCCAGTCCCACATCGGGCTCCTTGCTCCACAGGGAGCCTGCTTCTCCCTCTGACTCTGCCTTCCACTCTGTCTGCCTGTGCTCACTCTCGCTTGCTCTCTCTCTGACAAATAAATAAATAAAATATTTAAAAAAATAAAATAAAATAAAAAATAAATGTACTCCACTTTTTTTTTGTAGTAAAACTCTACAACCAAGACACAAAATACAAAATAACTGCTTTAATTCTGGTTGGATTTTATAATCTGAAAGTCCACATAATGTAAAAAGTACTAGATTAGGGTGCCTGGGTGGCTCAGTGGGTTAAGCCACTGCCTTCGGCTCAGGTCATGATCTCAGGGTCCTGGGATCGAGTCCCGCATCGGGCTCTCTGCTCAGCAGGGAGCCTGCTTCCCTTCCTCTCTCTGCCTGCCTCTCTGCCTGCTTGTGATCTCTCTCTGTCAAGTAAATAAATAAAACCTTTAAAAAAAAAAAAAAACCAAAAAACCAAAAACAAAAATTAAAAAAAAAGTACTAGATTAAAAAACTCCAAGTCTTAATCTTTCCCATCTACTGAGCACTTAGTTTTCAGCAGGTATCACACCAAATACCCAAAATGTATTATGTCAATTAACTTTCAGGACATACTTAGAAGTATATGCCACTGCTGGCTCCATTTGAAACAAAGGCTCAGACAGTATGTTGTCCAAAGTTAAGCAGCTGCAGAGTCAAAATCTGCATCTAGATTTGTCTCATAGCCCATGCGCTTGTTAGCCACAACCTATTAGCTCTGTGGCCACAATTTAGCTGACCATAAAACTGGTTAGGCTAAAAATGCTACCTATCTGTGATGGCCTTCTTGAATCATCATAATCAGAGCCAGTACGTACCTCCACATCAAAGTTGGTCATGTCAGCCTTCCATTTAAAATAATCTTGAACAGCACCCCCAAAATCTCTTGCAGCCTCATTTGAGGAAAAGCAGTGTTTCTCTCCTGCCCGGTTGCACGTGACTCTAAACTTCAGCACTTTAGGATGAGTTTCTTCTTTTTCATCCTTCTCGTCTTTGGAAGATGCCAAATCATCACCTACTAATGTTGATATCTCTTCCTTGATGGCTGGATTTTCATAATAGTCTAAGATATGGGAATCTAAGGTATTTTTAGTGAATCCTTTTTTATCCTCTTTCTCAACTGTTTTGTCTCCTTGTCCATTATCAATCTTTTCTCTACCTGAATTCTGATTTATCTTTTTGCGCTTTGCTTTTTTTTTCTTGAAACTGGTGTTAATTTTCCATACTTTTAAAGGGTCTGACCACGGAAGCTTCCCAGCCAGTTCTTCAAAATCCTTGAGAACTTCTTCCTATAAAGGACAGAGAATAAAATCCATACATCTCTCTCATCACCTTCACTGAATTAATCCCTACATTTTGTCTACAGACTACATTAATCATTACACTGGGGGTGGTAGAAGTACAGAACAAAAGAGGAAATAAGACAATGTCTACAATTAAGGAAATTAAAATTTCATTGAAATTTAAGATAAACACAAATTAAGCAACTGAAGAATAATTCTAGACCTGTAGATCAGAAGTTGGGTTTTAAGATTAAAATGTAAGCAATCAGAAACTATTAAAAATGGTTACCCCTAGGGAGGGGAAGTGGGTGGATGAAAAATGGGAGGGAAATTTACCTTTCACTGATTGACTTCCTTCTGAATTTTGTGCTATGTATACATACTACTTTTAAAAGTAACTTTTTTTTTTTAAGACTTTATTTATTTGACAGAGAGATAGAAAAGTAAGCACAGCAGCAGGCAGAGGAAGAGAGAGAAGCAGGCTCTCTGCTGAGCAGGAAGCCTGATGCGGGGCTCGATCCCAGGACCCTGGAATCATGACCTGAACCAAAGGCAGCCGCTTAACCAACTGAGCCACCCAGGCGCCCCAAAAAGTAATTTAAAAAAAATTTTTTTTGTTTACTTATTTTTAAAGTAATCTCTATACCCAACGTGGGGTTCAAACTCAAGAGCCACTGAATGAGCCAACCAGGTGCCCCTAAAAAACAGTATTTTTTAAAAAGAAAAAGAAACCAGAAACAGTGAAAAATGTATCTATCGAGTTTTTTTTTAATGATTTTATTTATTTATCTGACAGAGAGACACAGCAAGAGAGGGAACACAAGCAGGAGTGGGAGGAGAAGCAGGCTTCCCTTGGAGCCAGCAGCCCCATGTGGGTCTCGATTCCGGAACCCTGGGATTATGACCTGAGCTGAAGGCAGATGCTTAACAACTGAGCCACCCAGGTGCCCCTCTATCCAGTTTCTAAATAGTACCCAGAGTCTTTTTAAAAAGTAAATATGAGGACACCTGGGTGGCTCAGTGGGTTAAGCCTCTGCCTTAGGCTCAGGTCATGATATCTGGGTCCTGGGATTAAGCCCAGGTCAGGCTTTCTGTTCAGTGGGGAGCCTACTTTGCCTTCTCTCTCTGCATACTTGTGATTCCTTTGTAAAATAAATAAATAAATAAAATCCTAAAAAAAAAAAAAAAAAAAAAAAAGAAGAAGTAAATCTGATCTGGTGCCTGTGTGGCTCAGTCAATTGAACGGCTGCCTTTGGCTCCAATCATGATCCTGGAGTCCCAGGATCAAGTCCCACATCAGTCTCCCTGCTCAGCCAAGAGTCTGCTTCTCCTTCTGACCCATCCTCCTCTCCTGTTCTCTCTCAAATAAATAAATAAAATCTTAAAAGAAAAAGATCATGCCCTCCCTTGCTTAAGGCCTCTCCACAGCTTTCCACCGCACATAAAAAATCTAAATTCCTTAAATAAGCCCAACATAATCTGACCTCTGCCTATTTTGCTTGTATCACTTCAGAACTGTTCTCTCTCCCTGCCTTTTTACCTCTACTTCAAAGATACTTGCTTCATATGGTCTCTGTACTGCTCCCTTCTCATTAGTAATTTAAAAGGTATATCCTCAGAGAGACCTGCTCTTCATAAGGCAGTCCTCTCTAGTCATTCACTTTCCATTTTATTTTATAGAGCTTAGCATTATCTGAAGTTACTAGGTTTATGTTTTGTTCACCATCAAAGCTTCTTTCAGAAGTAGGGTGGAAAGACCTGACATATCCTGACCACTGCTACACGTCTAAACAGTGCATGGCGTACAAACAGTGCTCAATAAATGGCTACTGGATAATGTGATTAAATGTTAAAATGGGTGGTGTTGGGGCGCCTAGGTGACTCAGTGGGTTAAAGCCTCTGCCTTTGGCTCAGGTCATGATCTCAGGGTCCCGAGATCGAGCCCTGCATCAGGCTCCCTGCTCAGCAGGAAGCCTGCTTCCTCCTCTCTCTGCCTGCTTCTCTGCCTACTTGTGACCTCTGTCTGTCAAATAAATAAATAAATAATCTTCAAGGGGGAAAAAAAGGGTGGTGCAGAGCCATGCCATCCAATTCAGGAGCCACTGGCTACACGTAGCTATTGAAAGTTAAAATAAGGGGACCTGGGTGGCTTAGTCGTGAAGTGTTTGCCTTCAGCTCAGGTCGTGAACCCAGGGCCCTAGGTTTGAGCCGTGGGTGGGGCTCCTGGCTCAATGGGAAGCCTGTTTTTCCCTCTCCCTCTGTTCCTCTCCCCTTTGTACACATGCACTCTGTCTCCAATACAAACAAATCTTTAAAAATAAAAAAATAAAAATAATTTTTAAAAAATAATGTAAAATGACTTATAATGAAAAGCTCAGGGGCACCTGGCTGGTTCAGGTGGTAGGACATGTGACTCTTGATCTCAGGGTCAAAAATAAGTTCAAGCTGCACACTAAGCATAGAGCTTATTTAAAACAAAAACACAAACACAAACAAACAAACAAAAACAAAAGCAAAAAAAGCCCCACCTCAGTTTCTCGATCACTTTAGCCACATTCACATGCTGACAGTTAGTGGTTACTGAACAAGACGGTGCAGACCTAAAACATTCCAGTAAGAAAGTTCTATTGCAGAGTGCTGGTACAGACAGTATATGCCACTGATGATCAAAGTAGAAAGATAATCAGTGTTCACTGATGGAACTGAGACTTGAAATGGAGAACAGTGAAGGTTCTGATACTAACTGAAACCTGATGAATGATGGTAAATTTCAGGTTTGGCAATTCTATCTATAATTATTTCCCTTTTATAAAAGACATCTACAGGACTTGGAGGTTTGTTGTCATGGAGAACACTCACACAGTCCCTTTCTCTCTCCAGACACCATTCTAAACACTACCACCAAACAGAAATACCTCCTTTATCCTAACAGAATCTACACGATACCTAAAACCTTGAACCATAACTTAACAATGTAACCTAAGAATTCCCAGGTGCAGTGAGGGTCAAAGAGAGGTGCAGGAAGACACCAGAGGGAGAATGCCCACAGATTTCAGATAAAGGTTATAGCAGTCTGCAAAGCTGTAGCAAATAAACTGTTCTTTGGAATAGCAGAGAAGTATGTATACCAACAGAAGGAGCTTTTCTAGACTTTGGTTTGTACCAAGAACAAGCAAGGGAGAAAATGGAGGCTAAACAAGGAATCTTACAGACAGGCTCTATTTGTTGTGTTGATAAGGTAGAGGGGCTGAGACAGGTTTTACACTGTAAATAACCCCAAAGCTGCTGATCTCTTCAGGCTAGAGAAAAGTACTGGTTAAAAGAATTTATGCAATAATATGGAAATTGTACCTCAATAAAGCTATTTAAAAAAAGAAGGAAGAGAGACCTCATTCACCTACAACCCTTTGTCAGAAGGAACTTAACAGCGAAGCAGGGGAATTTCTTGCTGGCCTGAACAGTTCCTGGTTTCTCCCACAGGAGCCTCCTATCAATAGCAGGTCCAGGAGGAACTTCCTCATTCACAGCTAAGCAACCATCAAAAGTTATCAGCATGAGATTTAGAAAGGACAAAGGAGGAAAGGAACAGAAAAACAAAGAGCAGACAAAAAACAGTGACCAGAAAGACACCGCCACAGAGCAGTTGAAAACTGATCAAACATATTGACATGATAGAAGAAAAATGGAATGAGGAAATACCTTGGTAAAATAAGAGCTGCAAGCAGAGATATAAAAGCAGAAAGAAGATGAAGTAAGCCACCATAAAAAGATGAAACAGGAGCTTGTAGAGTTCAAAAAATCAAGAGGAATAAAAAAATAAAACTACTGCAAAAATAAAGACCATACTGAAAGCACCATATACAAAAGACACTGCTGAAAACACAAGGATATGGAGAAAGGTTAAGAAAATACAATGGAAGTGGGCAAAAAGTAAAAAAAAAGATTAAAGAAAATCTTAAAAAATGAAAGAAAGTCAAGAGATTCTACAAATGTATAGCTGATTTATCTGTGAAAAAAAAATTTGAGATAATGAAAGAAAAAAATTTAGGGGTGCCTGGCTGGCTTAGCTGATAGAGCATGCAACTCTTGATCTCAAGGTTGTGAGTTTGAGCCCCACACTGGGTGTAAAGCTTACATAATAAAAAAAATAATAACAATTCAAGAAAAATTTCAATAAATGGATGTGGATATGAACTTTTCTATAAACTGACAAGTCTTGACAAGGAATTATTGACAATGAGAAACAACCTAATCAACTTGTAAAACTTCAGAGATTAAAAATAAAATCTGGGCATGATGCAAAAATATAAAGAAAGCAACAAATAAGGGGGGAAAAAAACGATGGCTTCAGAATTTTCCATGGCAACATTTGTTTTTTTTAAAGATTTTATTTATTTATTTGACAGAGATCACAAGCAGGCAGAGAGGCGGGGGGCGGGGGAGGGGGAGCAGGCTCCCCGCTGAGCAGAGAGCCCGATGCGGGGCTCGATTCCAGGACCCTGGGATCATGACCTGAGCAAGGGCTTGATGCGGGGCTCGATTCCAGGACCCTGGGATCATGACCTGAGCAAAGGCAGAGGCTTTAACCCACGGAGCCACCCAGGCACGCCTATGGCAACATTTAATGCTAGAAGAAAAAAGAATACTGCCTACGGTATTTTTCAGGAAGAAAAGCATGACTCCAAATTTTATACTTAAAGCTATTCATCAAGCATAAAGCTGAAAAAGAATCATTTCTGAACTAATGCCATTTAAGAGATTTAAAGAAAACAAAAAACAAAAAACAGGGGTGGGTGCCTGGTGGCTCAGAGGGTTGTGCCTCTGCCTTCGGCTTGGGTCATGGTTTCCGGGTCCTGAGATACAGCCTTGTATCCGGCTCTCTGCTCAGCGGGGAGCCTGCTTCCCCCTCTCTCTCTGCCTGACTCTCTGCCTACTTGTGATCTCTCTCTGTCAAGTAAATAAATAAAATCTTTAAATTAAAAAAAAAAAAAAAGAAAATGGATTACGACTACAGGCAGAATCTGTCATTTGTAAATATCACAAATTGGAATTTAGTTGGAGGAGGAAGGAAAGAAAAGATGCTGACATCTTCCTCTGTGAAGAGATTAAAGAACAGAAGTTAAAGCTGCTAAGCAAATGTATTTAAAAGAACTGGGGTTGGGGCACCTCAGTGGCTCATTTGGTTAAGCTTCCGACTCTTGATTTCATCTCAGGGTCATGAGTTGAAGCCCCATGTTGGGCTCCATGCTGGGTGTGGCACCTACTTAAAAATATATATATAAATAAATAAATTTTAAAAAGCACAGGGGTCAACACTAAGAAAAAAATAAAACTGGTGGGTGAAAAGGAAGGAGGGGAGATGTGGAAAATATGCCAACTTCATCACTGCTCTTAGTAGGGATTTAAAAAAATACTAAATTGTAGTTTAAGTTGTAGTTACAGTAACAGCTAGAAACCTTATAGCCAGATTTCGGCACAAAATAAAACCTTCCAAACTAGTATAAAACAATCTGTAAAAATGCAAAGAAAACACACAGAGAAACTTAAACTAAGAAAAAGCAGAATGTGTGTGACATAAATGTGACAGAACCAAGACCAAACACTTCTGACTTAGCAGTAAGTACTGGTAAGATTAACTACCTTTTTAAACAGAAAAATGACCCACAGATTGAATAGGTATATGGATATATAAAAGATATCTGCTGAACCACTGTAAAAGCAAGGTATGAAAAACCCTAAAGTCCTAAATGAGAATGTTAAATTATGATGTAGTGAAATCCAACATGACATTGGCATGATCTTCAAGATATAGGAGAAAAGGCAAAGCACAAAACTATGTATGGCATGCTTTAATTTGTCTAAGTACATAAAATGCACATATTTATAATATATCTCTAGAGGGATAGCCAAGAAATTGGTGGTAGAAGTTGTTGCCTCCAGGGAGGGAACTGGATGGTTTGGAGATAGAGGAACAAACACTTTTCACTGCATATCCTTTGGATCTTTACAATTTTGCTCGAAGTACATGTATTACCCAGTTTTAAAAACAACCCATATAAAGCATAGATATTACCTTTTTTTAAAATAGGTTAATCAATTCATGATATCTGAATCTCTCTCTATAAACCTATAAGAATACTAGATAACATGCTACTTATAAGATATGGGAAAGTATAATGCCACAAACAATGAAATTGATGGGCAACAGAAAGCAAGAAGCTAATATTTAAAAACAAGGGTATGGGGGAAAAAAAGAAAACCAAAAACCACACACACACACACACACACACACACACGAAAAAATAAAATAAAAACAAAAGTACGGGGATACGTTGCAATTTAAGTCCATAAAGGGAAAGGCTTAACAATATTTCACGGTATCATACATGCCCTTGCACAGATGTGAAAATCTACCTTAATCCTTGCTGTTCTTCTTTTGGGACTTCCACCAGCAAACTCTTTTGCAGTTACTTACAAAGCAATTTTGAAAAGCTGGCTCATGTAGAACCATTACATAGTATCAAATTCACCTCCAAATGGAGCTCAAAACCATCCAAAATAATTCAAACTCTAAGATGCCAAAACACAGGAATTTAAGAAAATATTAACAAAGGCCAGAATTTAAGATGGAACTTTACAGGGTTTTTAATTTTTTAATAGTTTTTATAAATGCCTATTAGCATTTACTCATGTATAGAATTGGCTATTAAAATTTCCAAATACTAAAGAGCAAAAATTTTCAGTAGCCTTCCTGTTATGTTCCAGTTTTACTGATATGATTCAGTTGACAATGACTATCAGAAGTCTGAAGGGTTATAATGCTAGTATTGAAAGTTACATTTTTAATTAACACAATTTTAATCTATTCTTAGCTTGAATTCTTTTAGGTCTGGTTTTATTTTTTCTAGACTGGTGAGTTCACATCACTTCGATTGGTTTGCTTTGGAAATCAACCTGTTGCCAATAAATAAAAAACTACAGAACTAGGCAATATATCATAGATTTTAAAAATACATTGTTTCTAATATAGGCAATAAACCACAGAAAATTTTCAAGCATTCGATTCTGGAAACCTGGCCAAAAAACAATGTGGAGAAATACTAAGGCTTCACTGCAATCTATTTTTCAATCTTCAACTTAGTTAGCATATCAATATTTTGGAATCAGATGCTAAATACAAATTGGAAACAGAGCCATTGTCTTAAGAAGTGAAGGAGTATTTAGATATTATTTTAGTTTTATTTTTCAAAAAAGTGAAGTTAGAGAAGAAAGCAGGACAAAAGCAGAACTGTGAGAGAAGTGTTATACGTAGATGATTCACTCACTTAATCTTTGATTCAGTCTGGAAGCAATTCTATTTGAAATCGTATATATAAGCAAAACTAATCTAAAGTATATACCTTTTTGTAATAAAATAAAACTATTTTATTTCTTATACAATTCGATATTTTACTATATTGACTTTTGTTAATTTATTTTTTGTTATTCTTTCATCTTTTACAAAAGAGATGCAACTGACATACAACATTATTTTAGTTGCAGGTGTACAACATGATGATTTAGTATTTGTATATATTGTGAAATGACCACAATGTCTAGTAAACATCTATCACCCTACATAGTTCTAAAAATTTATCATGCGATGAGATTTTTTAACATCTACTCTATTAGCAACGTGCAAATATGCAGTACAGTATCATCAGTTATAGTCATCATGCTATAAATTACACCCCCAGGACTTATTTATTTTAGAGTTTTAAGTTTGTACCTTTTGACCCTCTCCCATCTATTTTGCCCACTACTCACAATATTGATTTTTTTAAAAAACAACTCTTGGCTGGGGTGCCTGGGCAGCTGTCAGTAAAGCATCCAACTTGATTTCAGCTGGGGTCATGATCTGAAGATTATGGGATCAGGCCCCACATTGGACTCTGCCCAGTGGGGAGTTGGCTTGAGGTTCTCTCTCTCTCCCTCTCCCTCTGTCCCTTCTCCCCTACTCTCTACCCCCTCTCAAATAAATCTTTAAAAAAATAAAATATAAAAACTTTTAGGATGAGCGGTCACAAATTTCTCATTTTTATGTAAAATCCTCCCAGTATTCTATAATATTTATGCAGTAGTAATGCTAAATGATAGAATGCAAAATGTGGGAATAATCTCTTTGGGGAAGATGGCTAAAGTCAGCTACCATGTTTGGGAAAACTCACCTTTGTTTCTTTGAACTGGTAATCTTTAAACTCCTTAACAACCACAAATAAGTTATCAACTGATCTCAGACAATGAACCTGGAGAAGGGGAAAAAATGTTAGAAACAAAGTCCTAAAAAAGCTTTTGAATCACATGAACTATCAACACTTAAATATAAAAAATTACGTACATACATTTTAAAGAAGCTAATACCTATAATTTGTACTTTAAATTTTTCCCG
Organism: Mustela lutreola; assembly: GCF_030435805.1. Lineage (NCBI taxonomy): Eukaryota > Metazoa > Chordata > Mammalia > Carnivora > Mustelidae > Mustela > Mustela lutreola. Next base: position 51,627,510 of record NC_081291.1, on the reverse strand, counting down.
CCTCCCCAGTATCCCATGCTTTTGGTTACCCATTAGCTTCTATTCCCCTAAAGAAATGTAAGAAGGAAGATGGAAGGATAGCTTGAAGGGCTACCAGGGAAACACAGGTTTAGGGGAGAAAGGAAGATAAAGAAAGACAATGGTGCTTTATCGTATTTCCCTCATGGCTTCCTAGGGTACACTGTAGAGTGCAGTGGTTAAGAGCACAGGGTTTGAGGTCCAGCGGAGCGACCCTGCAGAAGTTACTTATTCCTAAGCCTAATAATTAATGAGAATAAAGGCCCTATCTTCACAAAGCAGCTGAGGTTATTAACTAAGATACTGGGTGGAAAATATCTGCTTGACAATTCATCCCCCAAATATTTATTGGGTGTCTACTATATGCCAGACACTAAGAAGTTGGGAGGTATCAGCCCAAGAAAACCTAAAAAATTCCTGCTCTCATGATGCTTACATGGTAATGAGATATTAGTTAGCTTTTATTCAAGTGGGATGGCAGTTTGCTGAGCACTTTTCCCTTTCAGTGGTTCCTAATTACTTCTGAGCAAGAATCTCCTTGACATATTATTAAAAGAAAAATCTCTCCTTTATGCTTCACCACCAAAGTCTAAACTTCAGTTAAATGTTAAAGTAAATAAATTCATGGACATCTGATATTCAGAATTTCTTCAAAAGTCACATAGGATTCTTTCTGGTGAAATTCATTCTCAGGAAATATTAGGATTACTTCTAAAACTATAGAAAACCTACTAGTCAAACTTACAGGTCAGTACTGAAAGGAAAATGCAGTAAGACTTTAAAATCACCAGATGTGAGGCAGAGCAAAGAAAAGCAAAAAGAATTCAAGAAGGATGGGTAAGGCAGAAAATAATCGTAAAATGACCTTTCTAGAAAACTATTTTAAATATTGCTTCATTCAAACCTGAGCCAGACTTTCCACTGAAATGTCAAAATATATCTTGCCCCGGTCTTTGCTGATTTTGCATGATGACCCCAATTTCTCTCTCACTTCATCTGCAGCTGTTTGCTCAAAACCAGTAGGTACAGTGGCTCCAATAGTGACTTGGAGGTGCTCAGACTCACTTCTGGGACCACTTTCTGTCACTTGATTAGCCCTCCAGTTCTCATGAAGGTTCACATCCAAGAGCTGCTTAGTGGCTTCTTGAACATCACACATGTTGGCAGTGCTTCAGAGATGCCGACAGTCCCTTTAAAAGCAGTACAGAAAAGAAAAAGAGATAATGCCTAAACATTATCACCTCATATTTCAACCATAATTTAAAAACACCTACTTTCTGGGCACCTGGGTGGCTCAGTGGGTTGGGCGCCCGCCTTCAGCTTGAGTCATGATCCCAGGGTCCTGGGATCCAGCCCCTCATTGAGCTCCCTGCTCAGCAGGGAGTCTGCTTCTCCCTCTGCCCCTCCTCGCGGCTCATTCATACTTTCTCTCCCTCAAATAAATAAATAAAATCTTTAAAAAGCAAAACAAAAAACAAAACACCTGCTTTTGAGGGCTAGAAGAATAACAAGGCAACACAACCACACGGCCATATGCAGTCAACACACCTGAATCAATATTCAGCGACGATAAAAGGATTGAATAACATGGGCACAGAGGACCAGATGTAAAAACTGTGATATTATTTAAAAAGCAACATAGATGCTAAGGAAGAAAAGGAGACAGAGAAGTAGTATTTCCACAGCATGCTATGTTTGGTTTGGGACCATCTGTGTTGATAACAGCCACCTCATAGAGTTAACAATTCCCCAACAGAGGCTGCAAGAACACATTCAAATATGTTTCTACATCTAGTCCTTTTTCAGTTAGTAGTTAAGAACATGGGGCTCTGGAACCACAGATATGCGTCTGAATTCTTGCCCTCACCATTCACAGGGTGAATGGCCTAAAACAAGTTTATTCTCCTATGCATCAATGTCCTCATCTGTAAGAACGAGAATTAATACCTCTCTTCTAGAGTTGTTGGGAGACTTGAGAAGAACATACTGCCAGGCCCATGATTAAAACTTTCTAAGAGAGTATCCATCTTCCTCCTTTGAAATGGACAGTGAATCATGCGTTTAAAAAAGATTTACATCCACGATCTAATCTGGGAACCAAGGGGTGGCAACGGTATTTGTGAAATATCTGTAACAGTGAGCCAAACTTCCTGTCTCTAAGCGCGGGGTGGGGACGGCAGCGGAATTTACAGGGGTGGGTAGTGGGGATCAACAGCGCTTACTAGATTTCAAAGGCTGTGTGACCCAGAACAACACAAGCAGGCAGAGCACCTAGCATTGTTCTTGCTCTGTGCCCGGGCAGGCGACAGTGTATGTAACACTAATAAAAGTCAGTTCCAGCTCCGAAGGAGCTCATAATCCCCGTGAATACTACTTCCATCTCCTAAATAAAGAAGCTTGAGCCCACGAAAGGTCATATCCCGCCCAGGGTCAGAGAGAGCCGATTAGTGGCGCAGGCTGGAATGCGTCTCTCGACTCACACCCTCCGCCCCAGAGACAGGAATCCCAGGGTTGTGGGTGAAGGCCTAGAAGAAGCAACCGAAAAAGCTCCGCAACAGGATGGGCTAAAGTCCAGTTCGGTGTTGGCCAGGGTCGTAAGACAAAGGTCGTCCCTCCCTCCCGAGGGGCAGCGGTGCCACACCCGGCCACTCCCACCCGCCGCCGCCCGGTTACCGTCCGCCAGCGTAGACCCTTCTCGCTCCGGCTCCCCGCCAGACCCAGCGCGCTGATGTCACGCCGCCGGAAGCCGCCTCGACTTCCCCGGAAACGGAAGTTAGGCCGCGCGGTCCCAGATGCTCAGAGCTGGGGAAGGGCGCTCGCGAAAGGGAGCGAAGAACATGCGCATTACGGTTTGTGCGCGGTGGCGCCGCTTGTGGGGTAGTCGGCTGTAGCAGCTGGGGCTAGCCTCATCTGCAAGCCGAACCTGGAGAGCCCCAGAGCTCGTGGCCTGTTATCATAGTAGCTAACTTTTACAGCGTGCTTAGCCGTGCCAGGCACTGCGTAAGCGCTTCACACGCGTCATTTCATTTGCTCCAACAACTCTTTGAAGTAGCACGGAGTACTATACACGGACCAGTTTTAAAGTCGAAAAAAGTGAGACTCAAAGAGGTTACATATCTTGCTCAAACTGTCAGGCGCAGCGTTTTGGAAGCAGAACTGGGTCTTGAATCTGGATAGTGTGACTCCAGAATGCTTCCTCATCACGTCTGACCCAGTGTTGTGGAAACTAGTCTCTTAGTTATAATTGTCTTCACTACTTCTGTCCAATTGCGCTCTTGATTACTTAATACTATTCTCTAAATACATATATTTTAAAATATTTATTTATTAGAGACGGAGTAAGTTGGGGAGAGGCCGACAGAGAGGGAGGGAGAATCTCAAGACTCCACCCTCTGTCTGTAACCCCTTGGAGGAGCTGGATTTCACACCCTGAAATCATGACCTGAGTGGAAATCAAGTGTGCTGTCTAGGGAGTAAGCCACCCAGTCTCCCGTAAGTACATGTTTTTAACTTATTTTAGAAGGAAACATGTGGGGTCGCTTGGGTAGGGCTCAGTCGTTAAGCATCTGCCTTCGGCTCAGGTCTTGATCCCAGGGTTCTGGGATCGAGTCCCACATCGGCTCTCTGCTCGGCGGGGAGCCTGCTTCTCCCTCTCCCAGTCCCCCCTGCTTGTAGTCCTTCTCTCGCTCTCTCGCGCTCTCTGTGAAATACATAAATAAAATCTTTAAAAAAAAGAAAGAAAGAAAGAAAGAAAGAAATGCGTGCAACTCAACAACAACAAAACACCCCAATTTTACAAAGGGCTATGGCCTGAATATATTTACAAATAAGATACATTTATGGACAGTTGTCACTGAAAAGATGCTCTATGTCATTAGAGAAATGAAAATTAAAACCAAAATGAGGGGCATCTGGATGGCTCACTCAGTTAAGCATCTGCCTTAGGCTTGGGTCATGATCCTGGGGGCATGAGATCCAACCCCACTGGGCTCCCTGCTCAGCTGTGAGACTGCTCCTCTCTTCCACTTGTGCTCTCTCTCACTCTCTTTCAAATAAATAAAATCTTTTAAAAAAATGAAATACATACTTTGGTGGCTATTTTTTTTTTTTAATGGACAGTTAAAAGTTACCTATAGAGCAATGGAACACTTACATGTTGCTGGTGGGAATGAAAAATGATACAGCCACTTTGGAAAACAGTTTTGCCTTTCCTCAGAAAGATAAACATAATTACCACATGACCCAGCAATTCTGCTTCTAGGTGTATACCCAAGAGAACTGAAAAATAGATGTTCAAACAAAAACATGGACATGATATGCCTGCAGCATTATTTGTAATAGCCCCAAAGTGGAAACTCAAATATTCACCAGCTGATGAACATAAAAAGCACAATTAATATATCCATACCATGGAATATTATTCAGTCATTAAAAAGAATGAAGTACTATACTGATTCATGCTACAAAATGGGTAAACCGGGACGCCTGGGTGGCTCAGTTGGTTGGACGACTGCCTTCGGCTCGGGTCATGATCCCGGAGTCCTGGGATCGAGTCCCGCATCGGGCTCCCGGCTCTGCGGGGAGTCTGCTTCTCCCTCTGACCTTCTCCTCGCTCATGTTCTCTCTCACTGTCTCTCTCTCAAATAAATAAATAAAATCTTTAAAAAAAAAATGGGTAAACCTTGAAAACATTATGCTAAGTGTGAAAAAAACAGTGCCAAAAGACCACATATATAACTCCCTTAATATGAAATTCCAGCAAAACCAATATAAAGAGACAGAAGGATTAGTGGTTGTTTAGGGCTAGAAAGAGCGAAGACGTCGGTGGTGATAGCTAAAGGGTATGGGTTTTTTTGAAGGGGGAATGAGAATGTTGTGGAATTATATAGTAATGATGATTGTACAACATGGTGAATACACTAAAAAACTTGAGTTGTACAGTTTAAAACTTTTTAAATGGAGAATTTTGTGTGAATTTTATCTCAAAGGAAACTTTGGTCTCATGGGAAATTCATCTGCAGTTTCCTCTGATGGAAAATGATAACGAGTTGTTGCAACAGGCACCTGGGTGGCTCAGTCAGTTAAGCATCTGCCTTCAGCTGGGGTCTTGATTTTGTGGGGTTGTGAGATCGAGCCCCATGTCAGGCTGTCTGCTCAGCAGGGAGTCTGCTTCTCCCTCTCCCCTCTGCCTGCCATTCGACCTGCTTGTGTGCTCTCTCTCTGTCAAATAAATAAATACAATCTTTTAAAAAAAAGAATTGTGGACGACTAGGCAGCTCAGTTGATTAAGCCGCTGCCTTCGGCTCAGGTCATAATCCCAGGGTCCTGGGATAGAGTCCCACATTGGGCTTCTTGCTCAGCGGGAGCCTGCTTCTCTCTGCCTCTGCCTGCCACTCTGCCTGCTTGTGCTCTCTCTCTCCCTCTCTCTCTCTCTCTGAAAAATAAATAAATAAGTAAAATATTAAAAAAAAAAAGTTGTTGCAAGATTTAAATAAGATTAACGTTACCAGTTGCATAATTGAAGTAGACAGTGCCCCTAAGATTAATACAATGAAAATAAAACAAGGTTATTGAAATTCTGGCCAGATACTGCTCCCTACAAAAAGCTCTTAGTAACCTTTAAATGTAAAGCCCATTCTCTATTCTTTAAAAGGATAAATTATCAAGTATTAGAGATAAACTAGCACTATATGAGGCTTTCTTTTTTAATATTTTTTATTAATGTATAATGTATTATTAGCTCCAAGGGTACAGGTCTGTGAATTGCCAGGTTTACACTTCACAGCACTCACCATAGCACATACACATAACCCAACCACCCTCTCCCTATCCCCTACCCCTGGCAGCCCTCAGTTTGTTTTGTGAGATTAAGAGTCGCTTATGGTTTTTCTTCCTCCTGATCCCATCTTGTTTAATTTTTTCTTTCCTAGCCTCCAAACCCCGCACTTTGCCTCTAAACTTCCTCATATCAGGGAGATCATATGATAATTGTCTTTCTCTGATTGACTTATTTCGTTCAGCATAATACCCTCTAGTTACATCCACATTGTTGCAAATGGTAAGATTTCATTTCTTTTGATGGCTGCATAGTATCCCATCGTGTGTGTGTGTGTGTGTGTGTGTGTGTGTGTGTATCACATTGTATATATATATACCACATAGTATTCCATTGTATATATATACCACATCTTTTTTATCCATTATCTGTTGATGGACATCTAGGTTCTTTCCATGGTTTGACTATTGTGGACATTGCTGCTATAAACATTTGGATGCATGTGCCCCCTTCGGATCACTACATTTGTATCTTTAGGGTAAATACCCAGTAGTGCAATTGCTGGGTCGTAGGGTAGCTCTATTTTCAACTTTTTGAGGAACCTCCATGCTATTTTCCAGAGTGGCTGAACTAGCTTGCATTCCCACCAACAGTATTGGAGGGTTCCCCTTTTACATAAGGCTTTCTTGACCTAATGAGAGGGATTAAAACATTGAAAAGATTCTCTCCACCTGATTTAGTGTTATTTAATGCATTTATACTTTATACTGTCTAAAATCATTTCTGGAGAACCTGGGTGCCTTAGTCAGTTAAGCATCCAACTCTTTTTTTCTTTTAAGATTTTTAAATTTATTTATTTCAGACAGAGAGAGAGAGGAAGAGAGCATGAGCTGGGGGATAGGCAGAAGCCAAGGGAGAAGCAGACTCTCTGCAGAGCTGGGAGCCTGACACGGGGCTCAATCCCAGGACCTGGAGATCATGACCTGAGCTGATGGCAGACATTCAACCATCTGAGCCACCCAGGCACCCCAAATGTCCAACTCTTGATTTCAGCTCAGGTCATGGTCTCAGGGTCTTGAGATCAAACCCTGTGGTGGGCTCCTCACACAGTGGGGAGTCTGCTCGGGATTCTCTCTCCCTTTCCCCCTCCGCTCCTCCCCCTGCTCTCTCTCTCTCTCTAAAAAGTAAGTAAGTCTCAAAATAAAATCATTTCTCATAAACAGATCTCATACTTGGGGAACATTGCTCTAAAACATTATCTGCCTGTGGTATCATGGTAGGTGTCATTTAAAAATGACAGAATTTATTGAGCATCTGTTATTATGTGTCAGACATTCTTGTAGGCACTAGTGATAACAGCAGAGAAAAATTATCTAGATCCTAATGAAAAATAGAGACAATACAAGGAACATGTAACATCCTGGTATGATAAGTATAATGGAGAAAAACTAAGCAAGCTGGGGGGATGGAGAGTGCTGGAGAGAAGGAGGGGAATGCTTATTTTATATCAGTTGGTTGGGAAAGGTCTCATTGATGTGGTGACAAAGCAGAGCCAGAAAAAAATGAGGGAACAAGACATTTGGATATCTGGGGGAAAAGCATTCCAGGCAGAGGGCAGGCATATGTTCTAAATGGTCTAGGAAGATCCAGGAGGCTAGTGTGGCTTGGGAGGAGTGAAAGAGGGTTAGGGAGGATTAGATGGGGTGGGTATATCATATAGACCAATGTTTTAGAAATTATCACACATTTGAAAAGGATCACTCTGGCTTCTGAATGTGCAAGGATGGAAGCAGTTATCAGGCTATTTCAGTGGTGCAAATGAGAAATACTGACAGTTCACACTAGGATATTAGGGACGGGTATGGTGAGAATTGTCAGATTCTAGTGTATTTTGAAGGATGTCACTGCTGATGGATTGGATGTGGTTTTGAAAAGAAGAACAGGAAGTTTGGGGGAATGCATGCTGAAGAACTCCCACTAAAATGCTGTGAAGAAAGTAAAAATGGACACATTTGCTCTTTAAAGTTCTGGTTCTGATTTATTGCAAAGAGTAATGGTATTTGGCTTATGTCAGAAAAACCCTGGTATCTGCTGTAAAAAGTATTGACTAAAGTGGATCCTTGCTCCAAGATGCCAGTTTTGGGTAAGTGACACATACATGTAGAAATAGAAGCTTCTAATTTCTTTCTAACAGTAGTGTTACATTAAGCTAAAGTGACCTCTATGTAAATAAGCAAATGATTAAATTAGATAATTTCCATCAGATATAGTGACACAAATTAGGAATTCAGTGTTAGTTGTTCCCATGAGCCCAGATATCTATTTTACCCTAACCGCTGTCTATTCTTGCCTATTCTTTTTTTTTTTTAAGATTATTTATTTATTTGAAAGAAAGAGAGCACAAGCAGGGGGAAGGGCAGAGGGAGAAGCAAATACCCCACTGAGCAGGGAGCCTTATGTGAGGCTCATTGTGGGGCTCCATCCAGGGACTCTGGGATCATGCCCTGAGCAGAAGGCAAATGCTTAACTGACTGAGCCACCCAGGAAACCCATATTCGTGCCTATTCTTAAGGCTAAAACAGAGTCATGGTTAGAAAGTCAAATAGTACAGCCACTTCCCAGCCCAGCCCCTTCCTTTGCTCTTTTACAGAAGCAAAACCTATTAACTACTTCTTCCTTTAGTTCACATAGTGACTTCCTTCATGTCTCTAAATAGCCTGCTTATAGTGCTGTTGCTTGCATTTTCAATTTTGGTCATTATCTACAGACTCTGTTAGGGTACTTGAGGCTTAGCATATTAATATCCCCACCATCCCACTTCCCTTTCTTTTATCTTCCCATTAAAGTTACAACCAAATATAGGGGGTGTCTGGCTGGCTTAGTCAGAAGAACATGCAACTGTTGATCTTGGGGTTGTGAATTCAAGCCCTATGAGGGGGTGTAGAGATTACTTTAAATAAATAAATAAATAAATGTTGCAACCTGATATAGTTTGTTCCTCTATGTTAAATTTACTGGGTAAATTTAAGTAATATATTAAACATCTTTTTGTTTTATCAACTATAGACAGCATCTCTTGATCCCCCACACTGTAAGATGAGGGTTTTGTCAGCACTCCTGGCCTTTTCTCTACCTGTTTTTCTGTCTTTGTGCTTCCCAATCTAGTTTTTTAAAAGAGGATTCCAGGGGCACCCGGGTGGCTCAGTTGGTTGGGTGACTGCCTTCGGCTCAGGTCATGATCCTGGAGTCCCGGGATCGAGTCCCACATTGGCTCCCTGCTTAGCGGGGAATCATCTTCTCCCACTGACCTTTCTCCACTCATTCTCTCTCTCTCTCTCAAATAAATAAATTAAAAAAAGAAAAAAAAGAGGATTCCATTTAACAGGTTGGAATCCTGTGGAGATGTAATTGAAAGAAGGGGGGGGGGGGAGAAGGGAGGTCCCTACACCTGTTTCTAATTCAGTAAACTACTGAAATTCCATCTTCCCCAAGAAAACCTTTTGGACATTACTGGGAAATGAGTGATGTGTCTACAGTCCTATTCACAAAATGATAGCCTGGGAGTCCATGAACTCTTAACCCAACAGACCTTTGGCCTGTTGGCTGTTAACAACCAGAGGGGAAAACAATCAGCCTTGGCCATGCCCTAAACAAGCTGAGGTTTATTTACTTTTCCCATGCCCTTTCAAACCGAAGGCTATAAACTGCTTTAGTAATATAACTCCTGTGAGAACTCTCTGACAGAATTAGTGACATCACCGTGAATTTTCAAGAGAATGTATGTGAAATTTATTGTTGACCTTGAACTTCATATAGATAGGTAAATTGATTCAAAAGCAAGTCATTCACTTTGAAAGGAACTGTATCTTGGCTGTAATTGAGATTATAAGGGTTGGGGGGCAGAAAGATGGTAATGAGCTAGGAAGCAAAACATTGCTGCCACCTAGTGGTTTTTCATTCTGAAACACTGCTGTTCTTTAAAAGCACAGACAACAGAATAGGAACTAACTTAGTACAGGAGATGCCCAACAAAGGTCCCGAACCAGGGAAGCTTCCATTTTCTCCTCCCTTGTTAGAAAAAGATGTTAGTGAACCTTGTGCAAATGGTCAGAGGCAAAACAAGGTATTAATGGGATTAGTCTGTGAGAGGCTGCTCCTTTTGTGGAGACAGAGGAATTAACAGAGCACTGACAAAGGCAAACTGTTGTAGGTCAACAACTGGCAACCACCAGATCTCTAGCACGAAGCGGCAGCTCCAAAAGGAAGCAGGAGGTGCAAGAAATGAACAGAGAGGGACCACAGTAGGGCAGGCCCTCTCAGAACTAGTCACTGCTGCAGCAGCATGGGTCCAGAGGCACAGCAAAATTAGAACCAAGACCAGCAGGGATAAAGATGATCAAGTCACATAGACTCAGGATCACTGATCAGCAACAGCTCTGGATACTGTGGTTGAGACTGTACTACTGCCTGATTTAGAGTAAACTACTCAGGGCATTCAGGGATCAACAAAAGTAAATCAGGCTACTTCATAGTAGTCCTGTGGATATAGATATTGTTATCAAACCTGTTCTACAGATGATGAACCTGAGGTTAAGTCACTAGCCCAAAGTCACAGAAATAATGAGACTTAGAACCAAGATTTGAACCAAAGAAGTTTAACCCCAGGGTCTGAGCTCTTAACTACAATGATTTCCTGCTTCCCTCAGGGAGAGGAACAAGGGTTTTAACTCCTCTAACTCTACTGAATGCTGTATTGAGGGAGGGTTGTGAATTAGAACTATAAAAGTGGCTTAGATCTGGTCCTAGATCTGTCACCTACTTGCAGGAGGGTACTTAACTTTTCAGGAACTAAGTTTCCTTACTTATAAAATAGGGACATAAAGGAGACTATTTCATAAGTTGCTCTGCAGATTCACTGAGATAATACACAGTTTCTGGCTTGTGGCAAATAAGATAACTTGCCTACAAAGATGATTGCCAACAGTTTTCATAATTGTCAGTACTACTACTCTTGTCCACAAGAGGTAGAATCTATTTCCCTTCTCCTAGAGTCTGGGCTGAGCTTATGACTTGGTTTGACCAGTGGAATGTGCCAGTATGTTATTAGCTAGTTCTAAGCATATGTCTTAAGAGGACTGTCTTACTCTCTTGGGTCATTTGTGCCACTAGGTAAGGAAGCCCAGCCTAAGCCCTGGCTCAAGCCCAGCCATGAGTGTACCAAGTGAGATCAGAACACTGACCTGCTAATGTACAGAATTATGAGAAATAGATCATTGTTCGGGCACCTGGGTGGCTTAGTCTGTTAAACATCTGACTTCAGCTCAGGTCTATCTTAGGATAGAGGCCCTAAGGCTCCCTGCTCAGCAAAGAGCCTGCTTCTCTCTCTCTCCCTCTGCTCCTCCCCCTGCTCGTGCCCTCTCTCTCAAATAAATAAATAAGTAAAATCTTTTTAAAAATTAAAAGAAATAAATTACTGTTGTTAAACTACTAAGTTTTGGAATAGTTTGTTATGTATGAAATGGAAAGTCCTCAGTAAATAGTATCTGTTAGTATTATAATTGGTGCTGGTGAGGGATTCAGCCAAATACCTGACCCACCTTTCCTTAGGCCACTGATCTCCCTTCTCTTTTACTGGAATAGTCTGGGAGAGACAAGAGATATGTGTGCAGATGAACACTGTTTATTACAAATATGTCTTTTCTTTTAAAACCAGAAAATTACTGGGTATCAGCTCAGAGAGACTTTGTCAGCATTTCAAATTGCTATATACATTTGAGATAATATAGAAACATATTTCTTCACACATTTACAATTCATACTTTTCACTAGATTGGTTACGGTGGGACCTTCCAAAGCCTTTACGTTGGAGGATCTGAGGCACAAACAGAGACTTATTCTTTGAATCCAGCATCTCAAAGCCCTGAGGATGATTCCTTAACTTTCATCTCCTTTTTTCTTTCCTTCCTTAAATCCTGTTTCTGTCTATACATGTCTTTGCCTTCTTTCTGTGCCTTTCCTATCTCTTTTCTTTACTATGACAATTAAGTAAGCTCTTTCTTACCAAAATGTAAGCTCTGAGAACGGGGAAATTTTTTTATCCATTTTGTTCTTTACGGAGCACTTTTTATTTAGAACAATGCCTGGCACACTGAAGGCCTGCAGTGAATGTGTACTGAATGACTTAAATAATGCATGTGAAAGCCCTGAGAACAGTGTCCGGCCTGGAGTAGATGACACTCCATACCCATAACCTGTGGCGGTTCAGTGCTGCTATAAACGCGACCATTCACATTCATTTTTATTTTTATTTATTTTTAAAAATTTTTTATTTTTTATAAACATATATTTTTATCCCCAAGGGTACAGATCTGTGAATCTCCAGGTTTACACACTTCACAGCACTCACCATAGCACATACCCTCCCCAATGTCCATTACCCCACCCCCCCTCCCAACCCCCCCTCCCGCCGGCAACCCTCAGTTTGTTTTGTGAGATTAAGAGTCACTTATGGTTTGTGTCCCTCCCAATCCCATCTTGTTTCATTTATTCTTCTCTTACCCCCTGAACCCCCCATGTTGCATCTCCACTTCCTCATATCAGGGAGATCATATGATAGTTGTCTTTCTCCGATTGACTCTAGTTCCATCCACGTCGTCGCAAATGGCAAGATTTCATTTCTTTTGATGGCTGCATAGTATTCCATTGTGTATATATACCACATCTTCTTTATCCATTCATCTGTTGATGGACATCTAGGTTCTTTCCATAGTTTGGCTATTGTGGACATTGCTGCTATAAACATTCGGGTGCACGTGCCCCTTCGGATCACTACGTTTGTATCCTTAGGGTAAATACCCAGTAGTGCAATTGCTGGGTCGTAGGGTAGTTCACATTCATTTTTAAAAATGTTTTATATTTCTAGTCTTTCTCCTTTCTCTTTTCACATTATTCGTTTCTTCTTTCTTATCTTTTTTTTTCCCCCCTGTCATTGCATCTTCTGTTCTGCCCTTACTTGTGGCCTGCCTGGGACCCTCATAAATGTTTTGCCTTCACTCAGAGGATGCGCAGAGAAGAGATTTTAGAACTTTGTCTTGGGTGAAATAGAATTACTTGTGATTCACAGCTGACCTAGGATTACACAGAAAGTTCTGCTGTTGAGGTGAGCCCAGTTTTGGTGTTACTAAATATTTTAACCAGGGGCCTTGGTTATGGAAAAGAGCAGACCTATTAAGTAACAGCTGAACAAATGTCTGAGCATGTCTCTGAGCGTGGATGTTCCTAGCACCTGTTGGTGAGTAACTACACTGCTCTTGGCAATGGAAATGTGACAAGAATCAAATAGAACTGATGTAGCTAATTTTTTCTTCTTCTTTTTCTCCACATGGCAATGGAAATGAACTACCACATAGTGATCGGTCCTGTCTTGGGCTGGTAACATTATGGAATCCCTGTTGAAATGCAAGCTGGACTGGTGGAAATCAGATTCCCATATTCTCTCATAAGCTGCTTGTGAAGGTAAACCCCATGCATTTTAAAATCACGACTTCCCAGGGCTAGATGAGAAAATAAAAAGCTTTGGACCTATAACCAGAACCGATTATAGAGATGTCTGCATTGCCAAGGGTAGTCTCTCTTGTAGGAGAATCTTTCTCTCCTCTTTCCTGCTGGTCTTTTACATTCCAATCAGGAGTTTCCCAAATCTGCAGGCCAGTGGCTGGGTGGCATGGGCCGAGTACAAAACAGTATTGATGCAGTTCTCAACACAGCCTCGTTTAGGTGTCCACTATGCTAGTAGTAGCTCAGACTTCTTGGCCCTCTTAATGTTTTGTTGTTTTTTTTTTTTTTAAGATTTTATTTATTTATTTGACAGAGAGAAATCACAAGTAGATGGAGAGGCAGGCAGAGAGAGAGAGAGAGAGGGAAGCAGGCTCCCTGCTGAGCAGAAAGCCCGATGCGGGACTCGATCTCAGGACCCTGAGATCATGACCTGAGCCGAAGGCAGCAGCTTAACCCACTGAGCCACCCAGGCGCCCTGGTTTTTTTTTTTTTTTTTTAAATATTTTATTTATTTATTTGACAGAGAAATCACAAGTAGGCAGAGAGGCAGGCAGAGAGAGAGGAGGAAGCAGGCTCCCTGCTGAGCAGAGAGCCCGATTCGAGACTTGATCCCAGGACCCTGAGATCATGACCTGAGCCAAAGGCAGCGGCTTAACCCACTGAGCCACCCAGGCACCCACGCCCTCTTAATGTTTAATAGAATCCTGTTGTGTTTGTTCATATATTCTTCCATCACGTAAGACCAGTGTTTTAAAAACGGAGTTGAGAAGAGAATGGGTAAGTCTGTGAGCCTCCTATCACCCCCTCTCAAAACTGTCTTCAGCCACTCTGTTTCTTTCTTCCTTTCATACATTTGATTGTCACATAGACATTAAGTTACCAGGCCTCTTTCCTAGTTAACAAACTGAGTCAACCAGCCTAGAGTCAGGGTAGAGAGATGTTGAGGCATTCAGACTGTCAACTGTCAAACATGCTAACTTAATTGGTACCTAAGACCCCACAATACACCAAACCCATCCATTCTACTTCTGGAGGGAAAAGAATTTGATGATAAAGAAATTCTAGAGGAGTAAAATGGCAACCCAGAACAGCAGTGTCATGTTTATGCCTGAACAAAATGATCAAAAATAGAAAGACAATGATATTTGAGATGAGAAGTAACACATAAAGAAGTGCTTGCTGTATTTGAAACTCAAGGCACTATGGAGTCCCTCGTGCCCCAAACAAAAAAGCGTCTTTCTTGAAAACTGTGGAAATTCCAGCAATCTGTAGTTGTCACATATGCAGCAGGAAATTTATATCATTGCTAACTTTTCTGTGGCAGCCCAAGTTTTCAGTAATTAGCGGTACTGCACGTCTTTTTTCCTTTTGGTGAATATCAAAATTTAATCCCTCTTAATAATTAAAGAAGGAGGCTATTAAGTACTTAGTCATGTAAAAATGAAAGTCCCTGCCTTTGCATGGCATTTACTCTAAGAGTTGCAGAAAGAACTTGCATACTTTGATCTCTTTTCATGGTTGTTTATTCATGGTTCACGATTTATTAGGAAGACTCCATGAGGCCACAACCATGCCCGGAAACATGCTGGCCTAAATGACTATGACAGCCTTACTTCTGGGCCTTCTCTGGTCTTATGGGTCTTATGTACTTGGACCTGTAAATTCTTCCATGTCTTTGAGTAACAATCTGGTTGTTAAATCACTTTACTGGCAGAAGTATAATAAATGGATGAAACCTTACCAGAGAGTATTTGGCAACACTTAAAGTATGCACTACCCCTTCACCCAGCAATTCCACTCCTAAAGAAATAATTATGAATGTGAACAAAGATGCATGTATAAGATGATTTTTATAGCATATTTTAAAATATTTTTTATATTAGGGAATTGTTCACAACATTAATTTTTATTTATTTACTTGTACAATACTATTTTTTTAGGATCTTATTTATTTATTTGAGAGAGAGAGTGCACACAAGCATGAGCCGATGGCAGGGGCGGGTAGTGGAGTGTAGAGGGAGAGGGAGAAGTAGACTGTCTGCTGAGCAGAGATCCTGACGTGGGACTTAGTCCCAGGATCCTGGGATTATGATCTGAGCCAAAAGTAGATACTTAACCGACTGAGCCACCTAAGCACTCCTGCAACACTGATTTTTTAAAAAGTAGGGCATATAAATTATGTATGACCTAATCCTTTTCATCTAAAGATGTGTGTCTATTCGTAGAATATGGCTCAAAGTATATATAATACAGTGTTAATAGACATGATCTTTTTGTACTATTACAGACTTTTCTCAAATGTCTATGATAAACATGCATTACTTCTATAATAATAAGAAAAGATGTTTAAAAAGATTGTTTTGGCCACAGTGGTTAGAAGAATATGAACGGGGACAATTGGATGAGAGGTTACAGCAGAGGTTCAGGCAAAAGACAATGCAAGGAAGAACTAGGGATATGGCAGTGGGATAGAGGAAGAAAGAGAAGGAAAAGCGGATTGGAGACCGATTCAGGAGTCCTATGAGAACTATAAACACATACCGTACCTTCAAGTCAGTAATAAAATTGATCTTTTGGGGCGCCTGGGTGGCTCAGTTGTTAAGCATCTGCCTTCGGCTCAGGTCATGATACCAGGGTCCTGGGATCGAGCCCCGTATCAGGTTCCTTGCTCAGAGGGGAGCCTGCTTCTCCCTCTCCCACTCCTTCTGCTTGTGTTCCCTCTCTCGCTGTGTCTCTCTCTGTCAAACAAATAAATAAAATCTTTAAAAAACAATAAAATTGGGGCACCTGGGTAGCTCAGTGGGTTAAAGCCTCTGCCTTGGGCTCAGGTCATGATCCCAGGGTCCTGGGATTGAGCCCCGATTCGGGATCTCTGCTCAGCAGGGAACCTGCTGCTTCCTACTCTCTCTCTGCCTGCCTCTCTGCCTACCTGTGATCTCTGTCAAATAAATAAATAAAATCTTAAAAAAAAAACAATAAAATTGATCCTTTAAAAGAGTCAACATGATTCATCCATATCCTCATAGTACCTTCAAATATGCATTTAAAGAAATTCAGAGCCAACTCTGATTTAGTTTCCTAGGTTTTAGTTTCCTGGCTTATTCAGCTGAGTTAATGAGGGTCTAGGTGACAAAGAGAGTGTAAGAAGAGGACTACACTGTGGAGGGAGAGAATAAATTGTGGGGTGTGTTCAGTGTCTCTTACATAAGCCTTTTGTGTCCCACGCACAGCAAGGGATGTGGCAGGGTGCCAATTTCACTGGCCCCAGACCTTCCCAATAGGTGAGAAGGCTATCAGATGTTTGTCTTCTCAGAGCATGTGATGGACTTCTACATGACTCAGGTCTGTCAGGGTCATGGCTGACTCATGGAATGCTCATTTACCGTTAAGTGGCAGAATAAAAGAAACACATTTACGTTGGGTGGTAAGTGTAGATCTTAGCACAGATTTATAATTATTGGGTTTTCTTTTTTTTTTAAATGTATTTATTAGAGAGAACAAGTGTGGGGAGGGGCAGAGAGAGAAAGAGAGAGAGAGAATCCTGAAGCAGACTCCGCACTGAGCCCAGAAATGAAGGTGGGGCTTTCATCCCAGGACCCTGAGATTGTGATCTGAGCTGAAACCAAGAGCTTAACCAACTGAGCCACCCAGGTGCCCATAATTATTGGGTTTTCTAAAGCATGATGTAGCTTGGAGTCAGCAATGCTTAAACTCTTCTGAAAGGGATGAAGCAGCTTCAGTCTTGTGTCTGTTGGGCCAGCTTCTTTTGGGGCCCCAAACCAAAGCAATAGACATATCCATATCTTTTTATGTCTGTCATTGCTTATTTAGTTTTCCATCTGTCTTGCTCTGAAGCAGGAGGGGGAAGAGAAGACAGAGGGAGATCGTGAGCTCTTTAGAGGAATAGTGCCAGATATTAAATCTATAAACAAAGTAGATTGAAGCAGAAAGAATGAGTCAGAGACAAGTAAGCATGAAAGCAGTATCACACTGGGAAAATGTCACCTGAAAGTGCTGATGGAATATTCCTGAAATATCTGTGATTGGTCCTTTAAGTCCCATTAGCACAATTTGGTTCCTGAACTGCTTGTGCCTCACTGCCCTGTTGAGTGCATTTTCACTGTTTCATCATATTGAGCCTTTAGATTCATTTATACAATGCAAGCTGATGACCCATGGTGAGATCGTCCTTTCCTCTTGTGATAATGATTCTGTCACACCAGGTTCCTGCTTCATTGGAGTGTAAATGGAGTTGTTCTGATTGATGGGGACCAAGCTGGAGTGAAATAAGGATTTTACTGGGGGGTGCCTTAGTCTTCCTGTACAGTGCTCAGAGTACTTAAAACTAGGAGTCATCTGAGTGGCCTGCCTTGTCAGGATGAGTCTGCTATGGAAGTTACAAGTGGGCAGCCCCTGGGTCAGATGGATTTTATTTGGTCCACCCAGGGTTTGGAGTTAGTTGCCAACATTTCAAAATAGGGGTATTTCACACCCAGTTTTCCTACTCCTCTTTAATATGGGAAGATCTAGAAAGTTGAATCTGTACCCCTTCCTGGAAACCATTGGCTAATGCTGAGTACACTGCCTTTTAGTGGGGAAAGGAGCCCACTGCTGCACACATTTATGTTGGCCACCATAGTCACGTGTTCTGTGGTCTATGGGAAGGGTGTGTAGGGGAGGAAAAACCTTTTTTCTTTACCTTCCTAGTGTTACATATAATGTATTTTTATCCCCAGGGGGGATACACACATCACTGGACTCACCATAGCACATACCCTCCCCAATGTCCATAACCCCACCGCCTTCTCCCGACCTCCCTCCCCCAGCAACCCTCAGTTTGCTTTGTGAGATTAAGAGTCACTTATGGTTTGTCTCCCTCCCAATCCTATCTTGTTTCATTTAATCTTCTCTGACCGCTTTAATCCCCTATGTTGCATCACCACTTCCTCATATCAGGGAGATCATGTGATAGTTGTCTTTCTCGGCTTGACTTATTTCGCTAAGCATGATACCCTCTAGTTCCATCCACGTCGTCGCAAATGGCAAGATTTCATTTCTTTTGATGGCTGCATAGTATTCCATTGTGTATATATACCACATCTTCTTGATCCATTCATCTGTTGATGGACATCTAGGTTCTTTCCATAGTTTGGCTATTGTAGACATTGCTGCTATAAACATTCAGGTGCACGTGTCCCTCTGGATCACTGTGTTTGTATCTTTAGGGTAAATACCCAGTAGTGCAATTGCTGGGTCATAGGGTAGTTCTATTTTCAACTTTTTGAGGAACCTCCATGCTGACAAAACCAGTTTTAATTATGCAGGTACACGACAGAGCTTCACAAAGAATCGAGACTCAACGAGGTATCCAGGTAATTGAGGTTTTTATACCATCTTAGGGTAGACAAAGGAATAAGGTTTTGGGGTTTGTGGATGGGGAGGCAAGTTATGGGAAGGCAGGAGGAGAAAACATAAAGATGGGATGTCTGGTTATGCAGATAAGAGTCTCACAGGTGATAAAATTGTCTTTCTTCCTGGTACAGAGATAACTTCACAAATGGAAATCTCCTCTCTAAATGTAAATTTCTTATATGAAAGGGGAACTTTATACTCCATTTTTAAGTGTTAAAGGGAAGCAATATAAGAGCTTTTCCTTCCTCTGTTGGTTCTCAGGTGACTTTAGCTCAAAATAATCCACATGCCAAAGAAATATATCTTGGGATCACATATCCTGGTACCCTTGAGAAGAAAACTAGCATTTACTGAGTTACCTTTATGTATGACATACATTGTATCTTGTAGTTTATATATATGATCTCATTTGACTATCCTCATAGTCAAGTAAGGTTTCAGCTTCAGTGCTATAGGGACCATGCCTGTGACAGGCTACCACAAATATGGCATTTTAGCATATTAAGTATTTTATCTTTTTTTTATTATTTTAAAAGTTTATTTATTTTTTACTAATCTCTGCACATAGCACGGGGCTCAAACCCAAGACCCTGAGATCAAGAATCACACACTTCACTGAGCCAGCCAGGTGTCCCTGTCATATTGAATATTTTATTGATTTATTTATAAAATACATTTCTGGTTTTGTTTTTTGTTTTTTTGTTTTTCTGTCAGGGGGAGGGGTGGAGGGAGGGAAAGGGAGAGAAAGACTGTTTTTTGTTGAGAGAAAGACTCTTAAGCAGGCAATCTGGTTTCACCCCCGGCATGGAGCCTAATGTGGGGCTTGATGCCATGACCCTGAGATCATGACCTGAGCCAAGATCAAGAGTTAGACACTTAACTCACTGAGCCATTCAGGAGCCCCATATTGAATATTTTAAATTGAAGGAGTTTGAGAACACAGCAGAAGCATGAAGGTCATTCTGACCTCTGCTTACCCTTCTTCTCTAAAATAAGTCATAAAATCTTTGTCTGAGGGTTGCCTTTCCTATTCTTGGAGGAAAGGAGCCTTTTTTTTTTTTTTTTAAGTTTTTGGGGAGGGAGCATCCTTATCTCTAAAGACTAAAGACAAAGGGATGCTGAGAAGAATGCTAACAAACAGGCCTTGCTAAGTTTCCTTCACACTCCCTAATCTGTCATATTCTTCCATCTCTGTCTATTCTTCATCAAACCTAGCATAAATACACTCAGTTTTGGAGGATTTTTTTTCATCTTCATTTCTTTAGGAGGGTTCCTTTGTCATGTGAAACTTATATAAATTTGTATGCTTTTTTCCCCCGTTAGTAAGTTTTTGTCAGTTTAATTTTCAAACCCAGCCAGGTACCCTAAGAGGGGTGAGAAAAAATTTTTCCTCTCCTATACCTGCTTCTTTCACCACTAGGAGAGTCCCAGAACATTATATAGTCAAAGCTATGGTAGGAGCTCCAAAGTATTCATTGGATGAATGAATGTGCACATGAATGCATAAATAAATGAATGAGTTTTTTTTTAATTAATTAATTATTTATTTATTTGACAGACAGAGATCACAAGTAGGCAGAGAGGCAGGCAGAGAGAGAGAGAGGAGGAAGCGGGCTCTCCGCGGAGCGGACAGCCTGATGCGGGGCTCGATCTCAGAACCCTGGGATCATGACCTGAGCTAAAGGCAGAGGCTTTAACCCACTGAGACACCCAGGCGCCCCAATGAATGAGTTTTTTAATCCCATTTTTGTAGATGAGAAAATCAAGGCCCTTACTTTTAAGTAACTTGCTTAGAATCATGTGATCAGTAGAGGTTACAGGTGGGATTCAAATATGAGACTGTGTGACTTCAGAGGTCCAGTGTGAAGGAAAAGGGAAAAGACACGGGTCATTTCAGAGCCAAGTGCACAGTAGGCATGTTATAAGTACTTCCTGAATTGGTTGGCACTGCTTAAATGTATGTTCATGAGTACAAGCAGCCAGAAGATTACAAGTGTGGTTTTTGGTTTATGAAATTCGTTTAAAACCTACTGGTGTCTGGGTGCCTTGGGCCTGGGGATTTCTTAATAGGCTCTGTAGTAAAAGGTACTATTAGCATATAGGAAGAAGGGCATAGTATTTCTGTTCCCAGTTGACTTGTGCCTCACAAATGTGAAATTCCAAAGCTCATCCTCCTTGCATATCTAAAGAGCTTTCTCCGGGGCTTATTTCCTTAAACTAACTGCTGATGGTGCTTGGCTACCACCAGAGTCCAGAGCTGTGCTCAGGAATGAATATAATTCAGTGGTCCTTTGTGAGGCTGTTATTAGGAGGACCTAAAACTGGCTTAGAAAGCATATTATTCAAAATGAAGCCTTTTACAAAGAGAATGGCGTAGAGGGAAATGGGTAAGAGGGTACCCTTGTGGCTTAGTTTCCAGCTCTGTGCTGATGATTCCCATATTGATTTATAATTTTTTTCCAAATTGATTGATAATCTCTCAAACAAGTTTCATAATTTCAGAAACTGCTAGATATTTCTTACAGACTTTTGTCTACCATGACTGCAAACATAACATATTGAAAACTTTCCTTGCAACTTTCTCCATCAGTGGCTCTTTATTCTTTTGCTTACCAACTCCAGACTTTGGAGCTCTCTACTACTCTTTTCTATTTATAATTCATATATGCAGATACTTTTCCATAAAAGGTCTTATTTCCTTTCTCCCCTGTCCCCCATTCCCACCCAAGAGCAAGCCTCTGTCTATCCTCAGATCTTGATTGCTAAAGTAGCTTTCTTGCTAAAGTAGCTTCTCTCTGCCTCCAGGATCTCTTTCCTTTTATATCACTGCATATTACAGCCAAATTTATCTCACTAAAATTCTGTTTTCATGTCCCCTTTTAGGTTCCAAATCTATATTATCTTCTCATGGCTTGGACTAGCCTTTCCCAAAGTTTTTTATATGAAGCTTTTGTTCCACAGGAAATTAATAGGCTTTAAGTAAAAAACAGATTGTGTGATCAAATGTCAGAGATATGCTAGGTTGACAGCGTTATAAACCATTTCTTTCCTACAGGATGATTCATAGCTTTCATATGTTTATATGCCTTAGAATGCAGTGTTTTCTGAGACACATTTTCACAGAACCTTTTTTTGTAGAGTGTTTCATTGGTCTAGGTCTACATGTACCACATTTTGGAAACACTGTTCCACAGATTCAAGTTCATACTCTATATGATGGTTAATTTTATGTGTTAATTTGAGTGGGCCATGGAATTGTTAATCTTCAAAATCACATAGACAGTTATTTTACAAAAAAATAAATAGCAAAAAATTGTAATCAGGGACAAGCAAATTATATCAGAATCATAGGCAAGACTGCTGAATAAAGGTG
This sequence comes from Mustela lutreola, assembly GCF_030435805.1. Taxonomy (NCBI): domain Eukaryota; kingdom Metazoa; phylum Chordata; class Mammalia; order Carnivora; family Mustelidae; genus Mustela; species Mustela lutreola. The sequence continues at coordinate 51,605,374 of NC_081291.1, read as the reverse complement.
AGAAGTCTTTTCTATAGGGGAAAGTGGGAAGTTGGGAGTGCTATTATAAACAAAGTGTCCATTAGGGTAAACTGGGCACTAGAAGTATAGTGGCTTTTTATTGGTTGAGTTGTGACTGCTTCTCATTGGCTTGGCTGTTGCCAGGGGAGGAGGAGAGTCTTTCTTCCTCCTGCTGGGATGATAAAGTAGTGTCCACTTAAAATGTCCCTCTCTTCCCGTTAAGTCTGCAACTGACACAGAGTGGTAAGGTGTGAGAGCTCCCCCTGGTGGCCTTCCCACTCCATTCTAGAGAGGTTTCCCCTTATTACTTCACAAGGCGCCCAGGTATTTGGTCAACTATTATTCTGAATCTTTCTGTAGGGGTGTTTTTGTATGAGAGTAACATTTAAATCCACAGATTGAGTAAAGCAGGTTGCCCTCCTTAATGGGGGGGGGGGGGCATCATCCAATCAGTTGAAGGTATGAATAGAACAAAAAGTCTCATCCTCCTGTGAGTACAAGAGAATTTCTCCTGCCTTCAAACGGGGATATCAACTTTTTCCTATCTTCAGACTCAGACTGAAACTAGCAGACTGCAATTACACTATCAGTTCTTTTGGCTCTCTAGCTTCTGACTTACCCTGTTGATCTTGTGATTTCTCAGCTTCCAAATCACATGAGCCACTTCCTTATATTTCTTCATATAGGCTCCACATTCTATTGGTTTTAATTCTCTGGAGAAACCTGACTTAAGATCAGTCTTCTGTTACACCTGTTTATCTCTTTCCATTTCCCAGCACATACCTCTGCTCAAGGTAAACTGCTTTTCTCATTATTTCTACATGGCCCTTGCAGAATTCACCTCCAACCTTTGTCCAAAGTGTTTCTTTTGCTTAGATATTTTTGCAAATATCTCCTTTTTCCTATTTGTTCATGTTCTAGTTCTACCCATTTCCCTCTCTCTTTCTCTCTCTCTTCCTCCCTTCTTCCCTTTCTTTTCTTTACTTTTTTTTTTTTTTTTTTAAGATTTTATGTATTCGACAGAGAAAGACACAATGAGAGGGGGAACACAAGCAGGAGGAGTGGGAGAGGGAGAAGCAGGCTTCCCACTGAGCAGAGAGCCCGACGCAGGGCTCAATCCCATGACCCTGGGATTGTGACCTGAGCTGAAGGCAGATGCTTAACAACCAAGCCACCCAGGTGCCCCAGCTAACATTTTCTTTTTTTTTAAGAAAATAAATTTCCCAAAGACAAGTCCTGCAAAGCATTGAATTGCATTCATTACTAAGCATTGTGCTCTGTGGGAAGTGACTGGAATGCTAATCTGCTAGAAATTCAAGGAAGGAAGACCTGGAGGAAGTTCCCATTATGAGAGTAGATTTTAAAAAGTGAGACTCTTTCCCAGTCTTCTAATTCCCCAGTGCTTTCCGGTAGAGACATCTATAGTTACCAGTTTCTTTTCTCTCTTGTTTCAAGACCCAATTCCCATGATTGCAAATTAGAGCCACTTGCAGAGCATTTAAGACTCTTGAGGGTCCAGCTCAGACTGCTTGCATCAGAATCTCTAGGTTGGGGGGCGCCTGGGGGGCTCAGTGGGTTAAGCCTCTGCCTTCGGCTCAGGTCATGATCTCAGGGTCATGGGATGGAGCCCCACATCGGGCTCTCTGCTCAGCGGGGAGCCTGCTTCCCCCTCTCTCTCTGCCTGCCTCTCTGCCTACTTGTGATCTCTCTCTGTCTATCAAATAAATAAATAAATAAAAATCTTTAAAAAAAAAAAAAAAGAATCTCTAGGTTGGGACCCAGGCATCAGTATTTTGTAAAGTTCTCCTGACTCTGGCACACAGGAAGGACTGAGAACTAGTGTCAAGTCTTCTTCTTCTTCAAGTTAAAAAAATTTTTTTATTTAAGTAATCTCTACACCCAGCGTGGGGCTCAAGCTCACAACCCCAAGACCAAAAGTAACGTGCTCTTCCAGCTGAGCCAGCCAGGTACCCCCTCCAGGGTGAAATCTTCTTGATCAGAAGGCACTGCGCCCATGGCCCTTTTGGTATGTGCCACGCAGTCTGGCTTGTTGTTATCTCGTCTTCTTAAAAATGGGAGTCTGGCTTGCCTGGTGGTGCTCAAGGAGGAGAATTTCTCTAGTTCTTAAAGTTAGTCTTTATATCCCTCCCACCCTTTCCCTTCTCAGGTCTGTGTGGAAAGCAGTAGTTCTCTCTAGTAAGCATGAGACTCACCTGGAGCTCCCACTCCTAGAGTGTCTGAATCAGTAGGTCTGGTAGGGTAAAGAATCTGCATTTCTAACAAATTCTCAGGTGATGGGCGCCTAGGGTGGCTCAGTTGGTTAAGTGACTGCCTTCGGCTCGGGTCATGATCCTGGAGTCCCAGGATCGAGTCCCGCATAGGGCTATCTGCTTCTCCCTCTGACCCTCCCCCTTCTCATGCTATCGCTCTCTCTCTCTCAAATAAATAAATAAAATCTTAAAAAAAAAATTCTCAGGTGATGCTGACCCTATTAATCTGTGAACCACATCTTGAGAACCATTGACCAAGAGATCAGACTAAGAAAGAGAGCACAGGTATGCCTGCTATAGCCCTTTGGGCCTAAGGAAAACCCAATAGACTGGACACAGGAGTAAAGGCTGGCTAAAAAGACTACTTCACAGGGAAAGTCCCAATTGTAGGCCCCAAATCCAATCCATAAATACATTTTGTAGGCTCATACAATATTTTCTGTTAATAAAAATAGTTAATATTTAAAAATCAGGGATTTACACATACACACACACACACAAATATATCAATTTTTCGGGAATAGTAGGTTGGTGCCAAGGGATCCAATTTTCTATGTGACAACATTCAACTTTAACCAACGAGGAGTAGCTGTTTTGCTCTTCCAAATGAACCCAGCCCCCAGCTAACCTTACAACTGAATATTAGCCATATTAGTGAGCCCAGTCAAAACAGCAGCAGAGGGGGTGCCTGGGTGGCTCAGTGGGTTGAGCCACTGCCTTCAGCTCAGGTCATGATCCCAGAGTCCTGGGATCGAGTCCCGCATCGGGCTCTCTGCTCAGTAGGGAGCCTGCTTCCTCCTCTTTCTCTCTGCCTGCCTTTCTGCCTACATGTAATCTCTCTCTGTCAAATAAATAAATAAAATCTTTAACAAAAAAAAAAAAAAACAGCAGCAGAAAAAATACCCATCAAACCCATAAAACAGTGAAAAGTAATACACTGTTGGTTTAAGTCACTAAGTTGTAGGGTGATTTGTTATACAGCAAGAGCTAACTGATACAACAATTGGCAGAATTTCCAAAGGCCTGCTTCACTCAGTTATGTTACCTCCCAGGCTCTATAGGCAAGTGAATTTCCAGCCTGGGCCTTACCCTGCGGAGGACTAAGACAGACTGGTAAGCCTTTTATACATCTGTTATGCCAACAACCTCATAAGGTCAGCTTGTATTAAAGTCCATTTTGCAGATTAGGAAATTGAGGACTAGCAAGCTAAGAGACATCCCTAAAGACACATAGTAACAGCAGGGTGAGAACCCATCACTTTGTACTTTTGTTTCAGTGCTTTCCCCCTTTTCCATCTGGGCAATCGGCTGTTAGTCTCTCTAGGCCAATAGACCTGACAGTCACCAAAACCAAACTCTGTAAGTTAACAGGGCATGATGTTTTCAAGAAGGAAAGCCCTCTAGGTAATCTTTATTTATTGAGAAAGTTGTCTGTGAAGGGCTTACTATAGTGACCACTACACAGAAGGGCCTTAATGAGAGATACTTGTTATTATATACCCTGTTTCTGTAGCATCCTCTAATGCACTTTTCCTTTCTTCCCTACTCACCAGACTCCTGGCTGGAAAATTTCATCTCTCCTCTAAGATCTGGTACACTTTCTGTGTATCTCTGTTACCACACATAATCACACTATATTATATTTTTGATGTGTCTCTCTATTCCCTCTGGTGTTGGGTGCTTTCATTTTGGGGATTATGGACTTCCTTTTTTTTATTTTCACAGGACCTGGCCCAAGATAGGCACTAAATAAATACTGATCAAATGGAAATGCAATTAAATTGCAGAGTTGGAAGATACATTTGGTCATAGTCCAGTTTGACTCCCATAGTAATCATTTTGCAAAAACAAGTATTATTAATATTGTTGTTATACTCATATTAAAAATAAAGAAACAGAATCTCAGTATACTAAGAATTTCTTTCCAGTTGGTGATACTCAGGTGATACTTGTTAGGTTTTCTTAACAAATTATTGTTATTAGGTTATTTTTTGTTTTTCTTTATAATTTTTCTTTTTCTTTTTTTTTTAAAGATTTTATTTATTTATTTGACAGTGAGAGATACAGTGAGAGAGGAAACACCAGCAGGGGGATTAGGAGATGGAGAAGCAGGCTCTCCACTGAGCAGGGAGCCTGATACGGGGCTCAATCCCAGGACTCTGGAATCATGACTTGAGCTGAAGGCAGACACTTCATGATTGAGCCATCCATGGGCGCCTGTAATTTTTCTTTCTAAAGGTTTCTCCTTTGGGGGCCTGGGTAGCTCAGTTAAGAGTCCGATTCTTGATTTCAGCTCAGGTCATGATCTTGGGGTCTTGAGATAGAGCTCTGTATTGGGCTGCATGCTGAGGACAGAGTATGTTTGAGATTCTCTCTCTCTCTCTCTCTCTCCTTTGCCCCTCCCCTTGCTTGTGCATGCACACTCTCTCTAATTAAATAAATAATTAACATCCCTTGATGGCGGAACCTAAGCTTTAGCTTAGGTCTCTATCCCCAGTATGAGGTGTGGCAGGTCGTAGACATTTAGCAATTGCTGACTTGAATTTAATTTCTACTTCTGTGTTAGAAGCTATGTCTGGTACCTCTCTAAGGAAATGCTTGAAAGAGCCATTTAAAATTTGCTTATGATTAAGTCCTACTTTCACTCAGTCTGAATATTAACCAAACAGTCTCACTCTTTTATCACAGATTGGATGCCTGGAGAGAGAGACAGAGACAGACAGACAGACAGACAGACACACACACACTCCCCACACCCCTTGCACACACTCAGACCGATCGACCTGTATCTTTGAGAAGAGAAGGACATGGAAAATTGCAGGGTAACCAGACCCTCTTTGAGAGAGAATTCTTTCTTTGTGCCAACACCAGAGAAATGTGGGACTGTCATGTGAGGAGCAGTTACACTCTTTGTGTATCAGGTAAGGCAGAAAAGAGAAGAAAAGGTTCAAGGAAAGGGGGAATTAGAAGGGGCCAAGTGATTGAAATCAACAAAGGGACTGCCAAGAAATTTGAGAAACGAAGAGGAAGGAAAGACTGAGAGGGCGTTTTGTCAGTAACATTTAAAAGAGGGCAAGGAATGCAAAGTGACCCACTGTGAAGGAGCCACAAGATACCATCTGTATTCTTTTCCCTCTGAGGCGCTTTCTTCTGAAAAGGATTGTCATCATCAAACCCCAGACAGCAGTGCACTCTTTAGTGGGTGATGTTGCTTTTAAAACGTGGACTATAATTTTATTTTAGGAGTTGAATTAATCTGCAGCAGCATCCTGGTATTTCGTAAAACGAAAATATGCTGAGTTGTCCTGTCAAGAGAGGCAATAATCAGGAGGCTAGGGTTTTTCCTATTATCATGGTTGCTGATTTTGACAGGGAGTTACCTACGTGCCAGGAACATTTCTTGGTGTTAGCCGTGGGTTCCATGTCATGTTTTGATCTAATATGATTTTCTGGTCTAGAGCCATTTGTGTTTGAATGAAAATGATGGCTGTGGTAACAATTTTTCATATTCTCCTTGGAGCAAGTTCCTTTTGCTCTCAAGTCTGTTATTACTGAAGAAGCATTTAGTCGTAGGTAAATGACCCTTGTCTTCTATCTTTAATCGAAACTCCACTGTTAATATGTTTCATGACTCACTAAATCTTGGAAGGAAAACCTAATGTGCTATAAAAGCAAAGGAAAACAATTAATTGATTTCAGCATACATTTTTTTCTATGCAACTGAGCCAGCTGTCCCTTAAAGTGGAGTGCATATGAATAGCTAGATGTGTGCATGTGCATGTCTATGATTGTATTTCATTGCTTTTCACATAGAAGGAGCTCTCTCTCTCTCTCTCTCTTTTTTTTTTAAAGATTTTATTTATTTATTTGACAGACAGAGATCACAAGTAGGCAGAGAGGCAGGCAGAGAGAGAGGAGGAAGCAGGCTCCCTGCTGAGCAGAGAGCCCGATGCGGGGCTCAATCCCAGGACCCTGGGATCATGACCTGAGCCGAAGGCAGAGGCTTAACCCACTGAGCCACCCAGGCACCCAAGATCAGCTCAGTTTTGAGGAATGCAGACTCTACCTCTTACAAGAAGGAGCCTCAAAATATTGTGATCAAATTTTTCACTTTATCACATTCCTAGTTATCTAGAAGAGAATTATCAGGATATTTGGGGCTGGGTCATATTTGGGTTTTGAGACTTAGATTGTTGTCAACTGAGCCAGCTGTTTCCAAAGTGTAGTACATACAGAAACAGCTGGGGTGTGCATGTATGCTTCTAAAATTGTATTCCAGAGTCAATCCACATCATTTTAGTTGGGCAAATTGCTTCAAGTTTCATTTCTTCATCTTTAAAATGGGAATAGTAACAGTGCCTCTTTGTGGCACTGGGAGGAGTCAGCGAGAGAGATAATATATAAGAAGTGCTTTGTACAGTTCCAGGCACATGGTAGGTGTTCAAATGAATTATAGCTTATTTTACTTTTAAATTTTCTTAATTTAAATCCTTAGCTATTTTTGTTTGTTTTACAAGTAATTCACACAGCATGAAAATCAGAAAACAGAGAGAAGCAGAAAGAGAAAAAATAGTTCATATTACCCAGGATTTACCACAGAGTTAGGCACTATCAGTCTTTTGGTGAAATCCATTTGGATCCTAGGCTTTCTTCCAATGCATATGTACATAAGAATAAGTGTGTGATAGAAAGATAGACAGACACACCCACACACCCATACACACAGAAATATTTGTTTGTATTTTTTAAAATTTTCTTTTTAAGATTTTATTTATTTAAGAGAGGGAAAGAGAGCTCAAGCAGGGGGAGAGGTGGGAGGGAGAAGGAGGTTCCCCACTGAGCAGAGAGCCCAATGAGGGACTCCATCCCTGGACACTGGGATCATGGCCTGAGCAGAAGGCAGACGCTTAACCAGCTGAGCCACCCAGGCGCCCTTGTGTGTATTTTGAGATATATACACAAAAGTTTAACAGCCAGAGAAGTGGGCGCCTGGGTGGCTCAGTGGGTTAAGCCTCTGCTTCTGGCTCAGGTCATGGTCTCAGGGTCCTGGGATCGAGCCCCACATTGTGCGCTCTGCTCAGTGGGGATCCTGCTTCCCCCTCTCTCTCTCTGCCTACTTGTGATCTCTGTCTGTCAAATAAATAAATAAATCTTTAAAAAAAAAAAGCCAGAGAAGTACTTATTACTTTTTATTATTTATAACCTCCTTATTCTAGCATTTGTGTAGGACAGTGTCAGTTACTCAGTGTTAAGTAGTACCCGACTCACAACCTCCCATTTTAGTTTTCTCTGGATCCTAGGTATTAAGGCAAGAGGTCATACCTATACCTATTACCAAATCTGAATTTCTCAGAGTGAATCTAGGAAATAGCAGGCTCCTGAGATGGTCTGAGAAAAAAAAGGTCTGCGGTCAAATAAGTTGGGGAAATGTTGTATAGTTTCTCTTTCAGTCTTTTTAAGAATCACACTCACTTTTAAAAAAGATTTAAAATTTTTTTCATTCTTAATTAATTTTTTAAAAAATTTATTTATTTGACACAGAGAGAGAGATCACAAGTAGACAGAGAGGCAGGCAGAGAGAGAGGAGGGAAGCAGGCTCCCTGCTGAGCAGAGCGCCCAATGTGGGGCTCCATCCCAGGACCCTGGGATCATGACCTGAGCTGAAGGCAGAGGCTTTAACCTGCTGAGCCACCCAGGTGCCCCATCTTTAAGTAATCTTTCCACCCCACACAGGGCCTACACTCACAACCCCTAGTCGCATGCTCCACTGACTGAACCAGCCAGGCGCCCTTAATTTTTTTTTTAATTTTTTTTATTTAAGCAAACTCTGTGCCCAACATGGGGCTTGAACTGATGACCCCAAGATCAAGAGCCACACACTCCAATGACTGAGCCAGCCAGGTGCCCCCACAGATACTAATTTGTGATTAAATAAGTATTCAATTAATTAGTACCTATTAAATTAAACATGATTAAAACATGTTAAAGGCTCTGAGAAGTCGTGTTGTGAAGCATCCTATTTTGCTTTAGCTTCAAATTTCCCACATTTATGTGAACTCTTCTTTTAACTTTATTTTTAAAAATAATATACAGTAAAAATTAACATTTTTTAAAATGTACACTTCAATGAAATTTTGTGCATGGATTTGTGTAACCACGACGACATTCAGAGTTCAGAATAGTTTTATTATACCCCAGGACTCACTTGTGTCCCCCTTTATAGTTACATCCCCTACTTCTGTAACCCCTGGCAACCACTGACCTGTTCTCCACCCATAAATTGTCTTTTTGCCATTTCTCTTTTATAGAAATATCATATAGATGACATTACATACCATGTAGCCCTTGAGAGTGGATTCTTTTTTTTTAGGTAATACCTTTAAGACTCATCCATGTTATTGCATGTATCAGTTATTAGGGTGTGTGTGTGTGTGTGTGTGTGTTTAGGTCTTAATGCTGAGTAGTATTCCGTGATATGGAATATCAGGGAATATACCACAATTTATTTATATCGTTGAAACATATTCAGGTTTCTTCCAGTCTTTGGTGATTTTGAATAGATCTGCTGTAAACATTTATGTACAGGTTTTTGTGTAAATATAAATTTTCACTTCTCTAAAGTAAATACCCAGGAATGGGATTGCTAGGTCACTTGGTAAATGTATGTAAGCAAACTCTTTTTATTTGTGTAATACCTATTAAGATCTTACATAACTAGTATGTCCTGGAACATATAACATCCTGTAGACCTAGTATTTCATTGGATGCACTTTGGAGAAAAAAGCTTTAGGAAGGTCTTGAATGCTGTGACTTTTTGCTGTTTTTGAAAGTCAAATGGACCTGAAATACATTCCACACACCCAAAGTTTGCTTAGACTTAGCCAGGACTCCCAATATACTCCCATTTGTTAAGGATCTACTGCCAGACATTTGTATCACAGGCTCATTTAATCTAATCCTGACAATAATCGCATGATTTTGCAGGTGAGGAAACAGGCGCAGGAAGGCTAACAATTTACCCAAGTTCCCATGGCTGGTAAGTAGCCAGGATTGGAATCCTTGAATCTTATTGTCAAGTCCAGGCTTTTTCTGCTTTCCTCTCTACCTGTCTTTTTCTTCCTTTCTCTCTTTGAACATTGTTTTCTGTGTCTCTTTTCTGTAGTTAATTGTCTTTGACCACAGTTGGCAAATAAAAAACACAGTTGCTATCACTTCCCACTTAATGGCAGATACCAATGATTTAATTTCAACTCCCCTTTCTTGCTCAGCTCTTTCTCCAGACAACTATCCATGGATTGGAGTTAGCACTTGAGCTAATAACCATCTGCTATTTTGTTCTTGTACTTTGTATTAGTTAGCTATTGCTGTGTAACAATCTCGAAACAGTGTGGCTTAAAAACAGTAACTATCACTTGTGATCTTTCACAATTTCTATAGGCTAAGAATTCAGATAGGGTGCTGCAGAAGGACAGGCCCTCTTCTGCCATGCCTGGGGCTTATTTGGTTGGAAGACATGAACATGTTGGGGGAATTTGTTCCTCAAAAGGATGAGTTGGGCTTGGTTTTCAGAAGAGGACATGCCTTACAAAGATAACAGATGTTTCCTGTGCACAGTGAGATGCCTTTGACCCTGAGGATATTCTCTCATCTCTGCTCCTCCATTCTTGTCGTGGCTTTTTGCTCAGCTACATCCTGTTACACTCATGTTCCTACTCAAATTGTAGGCTCTTTGTTTCCCAGGAGGACAACTTAAAGGTAGATGTACCCTTTCATAGTTGAACGTCTAGCTCTTGACTCCTGATGCTTTGATTTACTTCCATGACTCCCTGTATATTGCTGATTCCTAGTCTGCTCAGGATTTGAGGGGCACAGAACACTTTGGTTTGGGTTTGATTTTCTGGACTCCTAACCTGTCTCTCATAGTCAGGAAATGGTTACTCCCAGATCTGTGGCCTTGATTCTGGACTTCTTGACTCCTTAGTGTCCTGCTCTGCTGTTTACAAACCTCTTAACCCTTGCTTGTCATACATCCTGTCTCTTGGTTTGTTTCTTACTCTTTCTTGTTACCACCTACATTTTGACTTACTAGTATCTCTTAGGCCAAATTATTTCCCGAGACTCATCTGCTGATTGGTATACTGGGCTTTGCCTTCCAATGACAGACTTCTCTCTCACCCTTTTCTTCATTTGGAGGTTAAGCTGAGGTATAGTGTATTTAGCCTTGGATTCAGAACCAGAAGCCCCAAGTTCAAAACCTGATCTATGTGACTTTAGGCAAGGCTTTTTAATCTTTCTGGGCCCCAATTTTCTCATCTATAAAATGGAAGAATATTCTCTACTTCATAGCATTGCCTTAAAGATTAAATGGGAGGGGGTGTCTGGGTGGCTTAGTGGGTTAAAGCCTCTGCCTTTGGCTCAGGTTATGATCTCAGGGTCCTGGAATCGAGCATCCGCATTGGGCTCTCTGCTCAGCAGGGAGCCTGCTTCTTCCTATCTCTCTGCCTGCCTCTCTGCCTACTTGTGATCTCTGTCTGTCAAATAAATAAATAAAATCTTCAAAAAAGAAAAAGATTAAATGGGAGAATGTAGATAATGCAAGATAATAATGGGTAATAATTCCTTTTTTTATGGGTAATAATTCTAAAATGCTAATATGTGTGTGTGTGCGTGCACACACATGTGTATATTTAAAGTAAGTTTATTCTTTCTTCCTTCTAAGCACCTTTCCTTTAAGCAGCTAGGCCATTCTGTGCTCATTAACTCAGGAAAGGAAATGTCAGAGCAGAAAAAACAAATAGGAATCTTTCTGGCTTTGATTTTCAAAAGCCTAGAGCCCTTAGTGGAACATTGAGACCCCAGGACTGGTCAAAACGAGTGAGAGCAAGGGGTTTGAAGAGAGAGGGAGATTCTCCTTCAGACTGGCAATGGATTCCACTATTCTGGGCAGAGGAGGGAGGTGAGTAGAAGGAGGAGAGACAGAGGGGGTGTAATGAAGCACAGATACATGGGACCCAGAGTGAGAGGGGTCTGTGCCCTCCCTTCTAGATAAAGCCCTGGGGAGCAGAAAGGACATAGTTGGCAGATTCTGGGTCCCCAGGGTGGCCCACCAATGGTGCTAGACTGGAAGGGGTCATGCAGCCTGGGGGTGAAGGAAATGTCAGTGTAGGTCGCTGAGCATTGAAGCCTACAGGCCTGACAGGGATGATGGCAATTTCACTTGACAACTGCATGGATAGTCCATAGCAAGGACGGGAGTGCACTTCTCTCCCACCCCGCCCCCTCCTTCAACTGCGATTCTCCAGGAGCTCCTAGAACCTAGAGGCACTCCCTGAAAATGGGAGGAAGGCTTCAGAGGAACTGAGGTTATATTTTGCCACTCTGGTTGAATAGGATCTAAAAATGAATTTGAGGGCACCTGGGTGGCTCTGTTGGTTAAGTGACTGCCTTCATCTCAGGTCACGATCCCGGAGTCCCAAGATCGAGTCCGCTTCAGGCTCCCAGCTCCATGGGGAGTCTGCTTCTCGCTCTGACCTTCTCCCCTCTCATGCTTTCTCTCACTCTCTCTCTCTCAAATAAAGAAAGAAAACCTTTACTAAATAAATAAATAAAAATGAAAGTTGAGTTATAAAAATAGTTTGTGTCTATATGGTGGATTAAGACCCGTAACCACTATCGCAGAAAGCGTTTGGCCTTCATCTGTAGGTAGGCACCAGGATGTTTACTGAGTCTGAATTCAGATGTTATGGAGCCTCTGAATATATATAATGTCCTACTTGATGTTTGAGAGTAGCATCAGCTCTGCTGGGCTTTTGTGAGAAATGCACATTCTCAGGCCCTCCCCCCAGAACTCCTGAATCTGAAACTCTTTCAAGTGATTCTAACGCATGCTAGAGTTTTGTTTTTGTTTTGTTTTTTAAAGATTTTATTTATTTATTTGACAGACAGAGATCACAAGTAGGCAGAGAGGCAGGCAGAGAAAGAGGAAGGGAAGCAGGCTCCCTGCTGAGCAGAGAGCCCGACACAGGGCTCCGTCCCAGGACTCTGGGATCACGACCTGAGCCAAAGGCAGAGGCTTAACCCACTGAGCCACCCAGGTGCCCCCACATGCTAGAGTTTAAGAACCACTGCTCTGCATCCTATCTATTTTTTGTACATACACCCTCAGTTTCTCAGACTTACTCCAGTAGTCAAGTTACCATGTGATACTTGCCTAGCATCAGCTTTGGGCTAGCCAGATACATATAAATATATTTAATAATTGGATTTACAGAAAACTTCTTTTACTAAAAAATGTAGGCAGACTATAGTAAATAATATTTTGGGGGTGCCTGGATGGCTCAGTCACTTAAGCTTCCATCTTCGGCTCAGGTTGTGATCCCAGAGTCCTGGGATTGAGCCCCATGTCAGTCTCCCTGCTCAGTGGAGAACATGCTTCTTCCTCTCCCTCTGCTGCTCCCCCTGCTTGTGCTCTCTCACCTTCTTTCTCTCTCTCTCTCAAGTAAATAAAATCTTAAAAATAAATAAATAATAATATTGTGAAGTATCGAGGGCAAAGGATGGTGAATCTAAAATTTAATTCCAACTTAATTGTCATCCTGAAAAGTGAGGTTTCCAAAACTATTTTCAGTCATATTGAGATGATTTAACACACATCACTCCTAAACTGATAGTCTCACATTACTAGTAATTATATATGAACTGATGATAAAAATTAATAATGATACACAAATTTTCCAGGGCTAACCAAGGACTTTGATCTGCATATTTATTTATTTATTTATTTATTTAAAAGATTTTATTTATTTATTTGACAGAGAGAGACTACAAGTAGGCAGAGAGGCAGGCAGAGAGAGAGAGCAGGAAGCAGGCTCCCTGCTGAGCAGAGAGCCCGATGTGGGACTCGATCCCAGGACCCTGAGATCATGACCCGAGCCGAAGGCAGCGGCTTAACCCACTGAGCCACCCAGGCGTCCCGTGCATATTTATTTTAAGTGTCTGGAGAGGAGAGCTTCGTATTTCCCCTGGAGTTTTCCTCATGACCATCTCACTTTGATCTCATTTCACTGAGGACCCAGCTCCTGAGAGGAAAACAGGGGAGATTGGAAAGAGAACTTTCAGTCAATGGGGAGAGGGGATCATAGGCAAACAGGATCTTAAACCTTTACTACCTCCCCAAGGACCCAGTGTACTTCACAGGGATGGTTTTGTGGCCAGGCAAGGTCCTAGGGAAATTTATGGCAGAAACATTTTCCCGTATCTGGGTCAGGAAATGATAGCACACAGATGGAATTTACAATGGGAGTATGAATGGAGTGGCCCCACCCAGGCAGCCAAGCAAAGGCCCCTTTCACAGGCTCTATTCACATATAATGAGTGCTCCCCAGGCTCTCCTGGCTGGCTGCTTTTTCTTTTTTCCTCGATTGCTTTCACTTTTTCACAGAGGACTGCCCCGCTTGCGGTCCACTTGGGACCGGGGTGAGCCTTGATTTGGCAGGAGAAAGGAAGAAGTACACGGTGGCCTACAAAACTGAATTACTCTGCCTCCCTGGCCCCTTTCCTTGAATAATAGGCCTTTGTGCTTTGAAATGTAGGGAAGTCCCAGTTTCTCAGGCTTTTTTTAAAAAAAGGAAACCTTCCTAAAACCTCCTTTCCCACTTTAAGATGCTTAGCAGGGAGTAGTTAAGGGACAAAACAGTTATTAAATCAAATGTTTCTTTAATAATTTTAGAAATTGTTAGGAGAGCTGATTTCCAAACAAATATATTTCATGCAATCCTGCAGATGGACAAAAATATTGGCTCAATTTGAAAGTCCAACTTTAAGAAAAATCACGAGACAAATCTCTACACTAAAAAAAAAAAAAACCCAAAACCCACAACACCCCAAAAACCTGTTTTTGGTTCTAGCCAGTTACCCACTTTTATGAAATATTTGACAAAGCAAAATTTTATTACCAGAGAGGAATTCAGACAGCCTTTGGAGTCTGTTGAAATGGGGTTTGAATATATAGGATGTTTTAATTTTTTATTTTACTTGCCCCTCCTGCCCCTGCAACCTAGGCATGACTTAAATCATCCTATCTTGTAACCAAACCAACGTGAGTTCACTTCTTGGTAAGTCACAGATGTACCAGGTAGAATTGTCACACAGGGTAAACTTTATTTGCAGCAAATAAGGAGACCATGGGCCATAACTTCAAAAGCCATGGCTTTTGGGTGAATGGGTTCCTTTTGTTTAGTTTAGGATGAATATTTAGATAGAGAAGCCTTGTCATCTTGGGTAGTGGCAGGCATAAGGTGACACATGAGCCTTAAGGGAATATGCCTGTACAGACATTATATGTATATAAATGAGGCTTGTGGTCCTTCTTGCGTGTAAAGTTTATTATTATAATGAGGTAAAGGTAGTTGTTGGTCATTCTAGAAGTCATTCAGTGGTCATCTGTGCAGACATGAGCAGAGAGGGATTTATTCTGGGTGGTCTGGGCCAGTTTGAGCTCTTGTCAGGGCTGTCGCTGTCACTTGAAGGAGGATTTGGTTTCCATTTGCCTGAGTTAAGAGATAAGCTGGAAAGAAGAACTAAAGGAAAAATGTGGGATAAAGGTCAATGAATGCTAGTAGGTGGGTAGTAAGGGTCAGGTGTTGGGGTCTAGCTGATAACAATCTGTTTTCCTTTCACTAATCTTATCCCACATTTTCCTTTCAAAGGTGTGTGTTAATAGCATTACATTTTTTTTTAAATCCTGAAAACAAATTATATTGAAAAATCATTACCGTCATTTAGGGCCCCATATGTTTCAATGGTTTAAGTAGATTTGAACATCTTTTTTTTTTTTTTAAATATTTTATTTATTTATTTGACAGACAGATCACAAGTAGGCAGAGAAGTAGGCAGAGAGAGAGAGGAGGAAGCAGGCTCCCGGCCAGGCAGAGAGCCCGATGTGGGGCTCGATCCCAGAACCCTGGGACCACGACCCGAGCGGAAGGCAGAGGCCTTAACCCACTGAGCCACCCAGGCACCCCTATCTGAACATCTTTGATTTTCATTTTACTGTAAAATATATGATTTCACCATTTATTTTTTGAATTTTCAGAATGTGGCAGAAGATATAAAACATTCTTCAATCAAGGGCTATTATTTGTCCCTTTGTCTGGGTTTCTGGAGGCCAGGTTCTAGAGCTAAACTTGGAGCAAAATGTTATTGTCTGCCCCTCTGATAGCCATTTCCCTTCTCTTCCCAGCCCAGGATTGCGTTTTCTCCTCTCAACCGTGCGTTCTGCGTGAGGCACCAGTCCCAGCTCTAGTCCTGGGACTCAGGATCTCCACTTGGTCCATCAAATCATCAAATCCTTTGTCCCATCCGCAGCATAGGGAAAGGGAAAACCGCAGAGATTTCTTTAAGGATGGGCCACATGACCCAGCTGTAGCCAATGAACTACATCTGAGGCTTTCCTGGGATTGGCTGGAGAGAGGCAGGAGCCCTCCTTCCATTGGTTATTATTATTATTTTTTAAAGATTTTATTTATTAGTCAGAGAGAAAGAGGGAGTGAGAGCACAAGCAGGGGGAGAGGGAGAGAGGCAGAGGGAGAAACAGGCCCCCTGCTGAGAAGCAGCCTAATGCAGATCTTGATGCCAGGATGGTGGGATCATGACCAGAGGTGGAAGCAGATGTTTAACCACCCAGGCTCTCCTTCCATTGATTCTTAAATCTGGGAAAAGGTGAAGCTGGAGGTGCGGCAGCCAGTTTGATACCCTGAGATGAAAGCTTGAAGCTATGGCAGAGGCTGGAGACCTTTGAGGAGCCCAGGGATGAATGAAACCCCCACTGAAGAAAGAGCTGGGAAAATTCAGCGGAAAAATTCAGTCCCCATGACATCATTTGAGTCTTACGCCTGAGGCCAGCCCTATCATTAGAGTGTTTAGTTGTTCAAACCAACAAACCTCCTTAGTTGCTTAAGCTGGTTGAGATTGTATTTTCTGTTGATAAAAAGTCATGCCAGTGCAGGTCTGGAGTCCAAAGGTATTGGGAATTTGCCAAGATACAGCTCTAGGTGCTGAGAATGAGGCTGGAGTACGGTCATCAGAGCTGGGCTCCAATGCCTGACTCCCTCCCCTCCCTAGCGCCTGCGTGGAGGAGGCGTGACTCAGTGCTGGTTTCTGTTGGAGAGATGCTAGAGTGGTTTATGCCCTTGTTATCTCAGCTCAGGTCTGGTCTGGAAACTAGCAGCAGGACTGGACTTGGAGATGGGGGACCATAACCCTTCAGCTGTGGAGAGTGAAGGGGCAGGTTGGACACATATTGTCAAGGACTATGGTAAGACAGAAACTTCATGCTGTGTTACATATCTTCATTGCATGGACCCTTTATTCTCTCCAGGGAATGTGTCTTTAATTTGGGTCTCTGCCCTAAACATCATCCCCACCCTCCTGTGGTCTGCTGAACTTCCACAACTGGGTTAGACATCTCTCCTCAGTGTTCTCCTAGGCTCTTTAACGCAAGGAGCATCACATTTTCATCCTGTATTTTTACTCACTCATCCAGCAACTATTTATTGAGTGCCTGCTGTGTGCCAAGAGCTATTCCAGGCACTGGAGGTATACCAGTGACCAAGACAGACAGAAATCCCTGCCTGCAAGGAGTTACATTCTAAGGGGTGGAGAGAGGCAATAAATAAGTAAATTATAAGCTATATTCAAAGTAGATGTGTGCCAAGGGGAAAAAAGCAGGAAAAAGAGGATGAGGCCTGACAGGGAAAGTGGTGACAATTTTTCATGGACTAGTGAGGGAAGACTTCATGGGAAGGTGGCATTTAAGCAGACTTGAAGTAGATGAGTGAACAAGCCTTGTAGATATCTGCGGGAAAAGCTCTCCAGGTGAATGGAAAGGCAAGTGCAGAGGCCCCGAGGTGTGCGGGCTTGGTGTGGCCGAGGAACAGCAGGGAAGCCATCGTGGGCAGAGTGGAGTGAGCACAAGGGAGTGGAGTAAGCAATTGAGGTCAGCATGGGGTTGACAGGGAAATAAGGATCAGAGGTATTTCAGTTATTTACTGCTGTATAAGGAACCACTTTAAAACTTAGTGGTTTAGTGTAACACTTTATTATTTCTCATGATCCTGTGGTTTGACTAGGAAGTTATCCTCATGACTTGAGAAGTTGTGAAAATATGAGAAGAGGGTCTCGTCAGGGGTCCCTCTTGTGGCTGCTCAGGCAGGACACTAGGCTGGCTGGCCCTCTCTCCTGATGTGGTTTCTCATTATTCATGTGTCTTGCCCAACTTTCTTATGTGGCAGAGGGGTCCCAAAAGGGAGCATTCCAGGGGGACAAGCTCCAGTGTGGAAGTGCTTTTCTAGCCTTCTATCACATTTGCTCATGTACCAGTGGCCAGAGTGCCCATATGGCCAAGCCCAGAGTCAATTTAGAAAAGGACCACATGAATACCAGGACATGAGATTCACTGGGGCCACCCATGAAGGTTTAGGGATCCTTTTTTCTAAATCTATTGAAAGAGTGGGGCAAGGGTGTACATGATTGATGGGCTTTGGGGTTGGGCTGGAATAGCGGAGAGAGGCCAGGTCAAGAATGTTGACCACATTCCTGTGATCTAGTTGACTAGCTTTGTCCTTTGGTAGAGCCAAGGGGTCACTTGAGAAAACTGCATAGTTCCCCACTGTTTCTATCAGCCTCCACTTCCTTTGATATGAACACTTGGCATCTTCTCAGTTGCATTTAAGGTACTTTGCAAATACGTTTTCATGACAAGCCCCCAAACTCAGTCTCTAACCAGACTGCTGCCCTTAAGCTGCGCCTAGGTATGAATTTTGGTTTTACCACTGACCCTGTACATGAAAAGAAATGGGATCTGGCGAATCCATCAGGTGAACCAGTGCCATTGACCTTAATTTGAAAGAAATAGAGATGAAACTACAAGGCACTGGTAGCCTGCCAACGTGATCGTTCATTGATTCATACAACAAATATTTGCTGAGCACCTGTTATGAGGTAGGGATAATGCCATCACCATCATTTAAAAGGACTACAGAGGGGACTCATAGAGGGGACCCTGAAATCTGTGCATTGAGTCTCATTTAATAATAACTCTCATTGATAATTGCTTCCTCTGTGAGATATTCATAAAGAAAGCTTTTAGAGAGTCTTCCCTGAACTGTAGATTCCCTTCATGTCCTTGTCATCCATAGCCTTTGGAATCGTTTCAGTGCTATTTTGATTATTTTGTTTTTCAAAGTAAAAATTCATCTATATACATTTTGTTGATTTTATTAATGATACATAATTGTTGAAAAATACCCAAACACGCTGACAGTGAAAAACAGAGTGTACAGTTGTTTTTTTTAATTCTACCATCCAGACGGCCGTAGTTACTATTAACATTTTAGTGTGCAGCCTCCAGACACTCCTCAGTGAATATCCACATGTGATGCAATAAATGGGATCATGTTCTAACCTGAGTTTAAAAAAATCTCATTTTGTGGACGTGCAACTTTATCCAGTCCCAGACTGAGGGATATTTAAGTTGTTTCCAATTTTGCAACTAGGATTAAGTAATTTTTTGATTCTCTGACTTCAACTCAGACCCTGAGGTTTTCCTCTTTTCTGGAACATCCTTTTACTTTGCTGAAGATACTATCTTTGTAGGCTTTTTTTTTTTTTTTTTAATCTTGGCAGTTTTGATTATTGATAAATATTTTGTTTCCTCAAATAGGAACTTCTAAATGGTTTTCAGGTAATATATAATAACTTTTAAAAGCCTCTTTCTCCAGCACCTGTCTGGTTCAGTCACTAGAGCATGCAACTTTAGGTCTCAGGGTTGTGAGCTCAAGCCCCATGCAAGCCTAATAAATAAATAAATAAAGGGTTCTCTCCATCTTTCCCTTAAATACAGCCTATATTGGCTGAAGAAAACACCTCCTGAATAACTGTGGTGGGTTCCTCGGCTGGCCATCTCCCTCCACAGTGTTAAATTAAATTGTGTGTAACCATGGTTACCAGGGTGGCTACCCTTACCAACTTAAAGTGATGTCATACACCCAGCCTTTCTAGCCCCTGTGACCCCTGGCTTGCCTGTGTGTGCAGAGGTTAAACTCCCTCCAGAAGTTTGGTGTCCTGGCTGTGGGGTGTGAGAACGTGTGTGGGGGGAAGTGAGGTGGGCAGTGATGGAACATTTTTTGGCCCTCTTCACCCCTGAGAATTAATTCTGAGCAGTGCGCTGCCATTGTAACACTTGTCACATTGCATACTAATCCTTTGTTATGTGACTGTCTCCCCATCTGTGGCTGTGAGCTCCTCAAAGAGAGGGAACTTTCTTATCGGTCTGTGTCACCCAAGTACCCGGTGCAGTACCTGGATATTTGCTGAATGGATGAGTAAGTTCACGAGTGACTGTCTGAGTTAGTGAGTGAAAAAATGCAAGACAAATCCTGATATTACAGCCAGATGTTGCTTGGGTGCTCAGTGTGGGGACAGAAGAGGATCGTGGCGAAGGCCAAGGCACAGAGGAGCGCAGCCTTAAGTCTGGGGTCTTTGGAGCGAGAAAACCAGGGCTCAAGTCAGGCCCAGGCTACCTACCTGTTGTGTGACCTAGAGCAAATCACTCAACTTGCATGCACTTAACTCTCCTTATACATAAAAAGGGGATTAATTTAGGTAACTGACAGATACAATAAATTTCTTTTAAGTGCAATGTGCTAGACACTCTTCTAGGTGTTGGGGAATCAGCAGGGAGCACAGTCTTTTGTGGCAGCCATGGGTCACCCTCTGCAGAGCAACTTTAAGAGAGAGCCCCCCGAAAGGGTGTATTTAGCTTCAGTCCCCCTACCCTGCTCCACTGTGTTCTTGCTGCAGCTGTGGTGAGGGTCCTAGGGCACTGCAGCCTGGGCTTTTCTCAGCCAATCCTACCTTCCCCCTGTCCCTGTGACAAGGTTGGAGGCTTTTCTGCATACTCCTGCTCCTTCCCCTTTTATCCTTCTCAGACATTTCTCCCAAGAATTCTCCTGCATGTCTAATTCTGTCTTGGCGTCTGCTACCTGGAAGGCCCAAACCAGCAGCTTTGTTCTAAAGAACCTTCCCGAATAGAGGTCAAATAAAATACACCACTGAAGGTGATTGTCAGGATTATAAGAGATGATGTTTGAGAAGGGCTTAGCAATGGGCCAGCCCCCAGCAAGAGCTCAGAGATGTGCACTGTTGCTGCTGTTATTGTTATCCTCACTGATTTTGTTCCGCAGGTGAGCAGGGAGAAAATGGTATCTTTCAGGTGTCAGTTTCATGAGTTGGTTTAACCCAGTGGGCTGTACCTGACTCCAGGTATCCTTCAGAGTTTCTTCAGGAACAAGGGGCTACAAATAGGAAACGGCAAATCCCAGGAAGATACTTTGTGGCCTTCAGGGACCGATCATGGAGCTTCCAGAAGAATCTTCTGGTTCTAGGTAGGTCCGAGTGTAGATGGGGGGGAAGCGCCTGAGCTCTGTCCCTCGCTGACAATAACACTAGTCACTCACTGAAGCTTGGAGGTACAAGAGTATGGAGCCAGATGGCCCAAGTTCAAATACCAGCCCTGCCATGTACTTCCTACCTCCCAGGCTTGTTTTGTAATTTAGGTAATAAAGATCGAATGCTCAACATAAAGTATATGAAAATGGTTAGTCTCCTTACTTGCCCCAACAACATTTCATTCTACTTTGTTTGGAATAGTTAACATGTGTGTAACTTCTCTGGGTTGGCAAATTATGGCGTGCCTGAGCTAGGGATTCACTGACCTGATCTCTGGATTACTAGGAAGAAGAAGAAGGTCTCATGACAGAAAGGAGGGAGGGTGTTTGAGCACAGAAGAGTAAGGGTTTTACTGGACCGATATTTACTGAGGAGCCACCATGTACCAACCCCTGGGTACTGTGTTCATGAAGGTGATTAGGACACAGGCACCATTTCTGAGGAGTTCAGATACTAATTTGGAAGCTGGGGGTGGACAAACAAACAGGTATGTAAATATTGCACTGGGTCCCATGACAAGGCAGACACACAGGGTTTGGGAGCATGTGATTATGGGTATAATTGTTTTTGACATTTCTTCCCTCCCAGAGTGGGTGAAACTTCCATGGCTCCTAGATTTTTTTCCCATAGCATACATGTATACTATGGGTACTCACTCTTAATTAATATGCATAATATTAATAATATTATTATAATGTAAAAAACACTCAAAAAGTACTAGTTAAATCAATGGGCATAAAATTTCAGTTATACAAGGTGGGCAAGCTCTAGAGGTCTGCCCTACAACATAATGCTAATAGTTAACAATACTGTACTGTATTACACACTTAAACATTTGTTAAGAGAGTAGATCTTATTTTAAGTGTTGTTCCGTTAAAAACAAAATAAACCCAAACCAAAATCAAGAAAAAAAAAAGTGAAAGAAAAAAAATAGGAAAAAATAGAGGCAATGTTACAACTTATCAGAGTGCCTAGGACAAATATTATATGATTTCTTGAAGTTTATCATTCATTTACTGTTCACTTCATTTCAAAATAAAGTGGTGAGGAAATGTACGAGGGAGAAAGTGACAGCTATTATAAATATTGCCATCTTTGCTAATGTTTTGCCGGTCAGAATTCTCAGGTTCAGAAAATTTTGTGTGTGTGTGTTTTTAATATTTTATTTATTTATTTGACAGAGAAAGAGAGAGATCACAAGTAGGCAGAGAGGCAGGCAGAGAGAGAGGGGGGAAGCAGGCTCCCTGCTGAGCCACATGCAGGGCTCGATCCCAGGACCCTGAGATCATGACCTGAGCCGAAGGCAGAGGCTTAACCCACTGAGCCACCCAGGCGCCCCT
This sequence comes from Mustela lutreola, assembly GCF_030435805.1. Classification (NCBI taxonomy): domain Eukaryota; kingdom Metazoa; phylum Chordata; class Mammalia; order Carnivora; family Mustelidae; genus Mustela; species Mustela lutreola. Next base: position 51,583,257 of record NC_081291.1, on the reverse strand, counting down.
CAGGCTCAGGAAGTTAAAGCACCTTGCCAGGGACCGACCTGTACACAGCTGAGTATGGACCGCTCAGTCACAAGGTACCCAGTGTCTGAGTTCAGGCGTCCTGCTCTGGGACATTATCAGAATTTATCACTAGGTGGCGCTCTTCCCATGGGATAGGAACCGACCAAGGCCTGGCGGTCAACTAGTCTTTTCTCACTGGAGCCTAGCCTTCTAGAGCCAGCAGTGATTTTGAACATGTCTAAGCTAAGAGATAGAGGAATAAAGCTCGAAAGTATGTCCTGAGACATACTCAGAGTCACCTATGGTCACCAGGTGGTTTTGGGGTGGTGTCTTAATTCGCCATTTCCAAATCTCATTTGTTTCTGGCGTGGTATCCCTTGCCCACAACTCCATAGCTGCTTCTGGACCCTTCCTTGAAGAGCTAGGTGCTTCCCTTTGGGCAGTTGCTACAGTCTGCTATTTGGGTGTGGAGGAGGTATTTAGGAGCAGGGCAGAGGTTTGAGGCAGCCTGGGGGCATTCCTCCCTCCCCGCACCCCACTCATTTCTTATCCTTTCCCAGAGTCATTCAGGGGTAGTGTGTGTATTGCTCAGGGTAGGGACCCTAGGGCCAAATCACCCTTGTTCAAATCCTCATCCTCCTCTTACCAGCAGTATGCTTTGGGCAGTTGGTGAACCTCTGTGTCTCGTTTTCCCGTCTATAAAATGGGAATTAATAGAATACCTATCACATAGGATCTTTGTGAGGGTTGAGTTAGTGTATGGAAAGCACTTAGAATACCTGTAAGCATGTGGTAAGAGCTATAGAAGTGTTTGCTCTAGTATTATAATTCAACAGCATCCTATATGCTTATGAGTTTACATGAAATGCCAATATAATTCATCATACTCCCCACCTATTGTCGTCCCATAGTGTCCTTTTCATAATGATACCTACCATCTACTTGTAGTCCTGCTCTGCAGTATGCCAAACCTATGATTTCCATATCTCAGTATCCACAGAACAAACCAATGTTCCCGTTCCCTGCTCCAGGTTGAGGCTTCGACAGGACTGTCATTCCTAGGATCATGCAGAAAGTGACAGAACTCGGACTCACACTCAAGACTGTCTGATGAAGGTTTTCACCACTACACCATTCTACCTCCTCTTTGAGTCAATTACAGACACCAAAACCAGCCCCAGGAGTCCTAGGCATCAGCTATGCTCACAGAGTAGAAGTCATTCTTCTCTGGGGTGAGGTTTCTTATCACTCTTATCCTGGGAGACAAAGGCGCAGATTTCACAGATGTCTCCCTGCTCCCCTGCAAAGACACAACATGCTTTGACTGAAAAACAAAGAGGCCTCTTTAGATTAGATCTGAGTTAGCCATGCAGCCAAGGGCCACCTGCCCCCCCTCCCCCTGTCCTGTTTACTCTGAAGCTCAAAGGCTCTTCCTTGGGCAGGTGGGGAGGTGGAGTCTCAGGCACGTGAGTTTACTTGAGTTCTAGGCAATCCAGGATGTAACACAAGCTCTCAGTGACTCAGGCCAGCTTATCTGGGATTTTTCCTCTCTTGGCATGTGAGAGAGTCTGTGCAGTATTGACATCTTTTAGCCAAGAAATAAACAGCAGGCACCAACCTACAATTGCAGAATCATAGAATGTTAGGGCTGGAAGGGACCATTGGATGTGGAAATTAGGACTCTGATGAGGGACTCTGACAGTCCTCGAAAACAGAACTTGAAGGTCTCAGCACTATTGGCATTTGGGGCTGGCTGATTCCTTGTCGTGGGGGCTGTCCGATGTTGAGGAGCATCTTTGACCTCTACCCACTAGTTGCCAATAGCAGACCCCCAGGTGTGCAACAACCAAAAATGCCTCCAGACATTGCCAAATGTCCCCTGGGACCACAGCTCCTCTCCTTTCTGTTTTCCACTCATCTTAAAAACCAGTGCTCTAAAATCGGGCTCCTTCCCTTCCAGAAACACGTATTAAGAGCTTGCTATGGGGCGCCTGGGTGGCTCAGTGGGTTAGGCCTCTGTCTTCGGCTCAGGTTATGATCCCAGGGTCCTGGGATTGAGCCCCACATCGGGCTCTCTGCCAAGCAGAGAGCCTGCTTCCTCCTCTCTCTCTCTCTGCCTGCCTCTCTGCCTACTCTCTGTCAAATAAATAAATAGATAAGTCTTAAAAAAAAAATAAAAAAGAGCTTGCTATGTATGTACTGGTACATGATTCAAGTATGGGCTCTGTCCTTAAAGAACTCAGGGACTGGGGTGCCTCGGTGGCTCGGTGGGTTGAGGCCTCTGCCTTCAGCTCGGGTCATGATCCCAGGATCCTGGGATCAAGCCCTGCATCAGGCTCTCTGCTCAGCATGGAGCCTGCTTCCTCCTCTCTCTGCCTGCCTCTCTGCCTACTTGTGATCTCTGCCTGTCAAATAAATAAAATCTTTTAAAAAGCAAGCAAATAAAACAAACAACAAAAACAACAACAACAAAAGAACTCGGGGACTAAGTGGAGAGACAGAAAGGGCTGCACAGGTGGCCAAGTATGGGAAACCCCTCCCAGGGACAAGAAGTAGGTACTCTGAGGAGCACAGGGGAAGACCACACCGACTGGGCAGATCTGAAAAGGTTAGATCCTTCAGGTAAGGACATGGCAGTTTCCCAGGCAGACAGAGCCGGTGAAGGACATTCCAGGCAGAGGAACGGAATGTACGAAGGTAAAGAGTTGTAAAGTATGATGTGCTGGTAAAACAAAGTATTTTATTGTGATTGTCCCCCACAGTGCCGCTGGGAGGAGGCTAGGGAGAGGCAAGGCAAGATGACGGATGATGATGGCAGTTAACACATACTGAGCACTTCTTCTTCCTCTTCTTTTTAAAGATTTCATTTCTTTATTTAAGAGAAAGAGATAGAGAGAGAGAGTACGAGCAGGGGTAGGGGAGAGGGAGAAGCAGGCTCCTTGCTGAGCAGGGAGCCTGACATGGGACTCAATCCCAAGACCCCAAGATCATGACCTGAGCCAAAGGCAGACACTTCACTGACTGAGCCACCCTGGAGCCCTGAGCGCTTTTATGCCAGACGCTGCTCCGAGTGTCTTACATGTATTGTTTCTTAATCTTCACAGTGATCCTTTGAGGAAAGTACTATTATTCCCTCTGCTTTACGGATGGGAAAAACGATGCACAGAGAGATTAGGTAACCTGTCCAAGTCACACAGCTGTGGAAATTTGGTTATAGTTATATGAAGGGTTTTAAGTAGAGCAATATAGCAATGTCATCGTCAGTGTCTTAGTTAACCTTTGCTTCATAACAAACTTCACTACAAATTTTCTAGTTTAATCAAAACCATTTTATTGTATTTCATGATTCATGAGTTGGCTAGGGCTCAGCTGGGTGCCTCCTCACTGGACTGGCTTGGGGTCTTTCCTCAGTAGCAGTGAGGTAAGTGGCTGGGGCTGCAGTTTGGGGCTGAATATCTGGCACTTTGGTATTTCTCTCTCTCTCTCTGTCCCTGTGGACTTCTCCCAGTGACCTCTCTCCAATAGCATAGCCTGTTCTTGGTGGCTCAGAAGCTGCCAGGCCTTCTTAATGTCTGTATTCAGTGTGTCACTTCGTCTGTGTCTTTCTAGTCAAAGTGATCACAGGCACAGCCCAGATTCATGAAGAAGGGGCAAGAGGTCCATCTCTGGCAGGAGGATTGGCCTGTGTGTATAGGGAGGGGTGGAATTGTTCAAAGCCATTCTTGGATCCTAGTTATAGGATCCTAGAATCCTAGGATCCTTGGATCCTAGCCATATTTTTATTCCAGAAGGAATGTTCTGGCAGCATTGTGGAAGTGTATTGAAGAAGGCAAGACTAGAGACTTGAAGATGAATTATGAAGTCATTATAATAGCTTTGATAATTTTGGTTGTGTTGGTCCCTTAGCTTCTCTTTTCCTTCTATAGAAAGAGCAGAGTAATTGTGTTTTGTTTTGTTTTGTTTTGTTTTGTTTTTAAAAGATTTTATTTACTTATTTGAGAGAGATCACAAGCAGGCAGAGAGGCAGGCAGAGAGAGAGAGGAGGAAGCAGGCTCCCCGCTGAGCAGAGAGCCCGATGTGGGGCTTGATCCCAGTACTCCGAGTTCATGACCTGAGCCGAAGGCTGCGGCTTAACCCGCTGAGCCACACAGGTGCCCCGAGTAATTGTGTTTTAATAATAGTAACAACATAATAATGATACTAGCATATATTTATTGAGTAACTACTATGTGCCAAGTACTGTGATAAATACTTTTCTAGATGATTTAATCCTCACAATGATCTCACGAGGTATATGCATTCTTACATTACCTTCCAGAAAACTGAGACCAAGTGTATTAGTTTCCCAGTGCTGCTGGCACAGAGTACCCCAGACTGAGCAGTTTAAACAATTTATTTCCTCACAGTTCTGGGAGCTAGAAGTCTGAGATAAGGGGTTGTTGGAAGGGTTGATTTCTTTGGAGGTCTCCCTCCTTGGCTTGCAGATGACCACCTTCTCCCTTTGTCCTCACAAGGTCTTTCTTCTGTGTATGTCTGTGTCCTAATCTCACAAGGTCTTTCTTCTGTGTATGTCTGTGTCCTAATCTTTTGTTCTTATAAGAACCATAAGACCCATAAGACCTCATTTTCACCTTAATTACCTCTTTAAAGACACTGTCTCCAAATACAGTCACATTGTGCGCTAGTGAGGATTAAGACTACAACATACGAATTTTGAGAGGACACAGTTCCGCCCATAGAATCAACAAATTAGCATATATTTATGTAGTCAATAGATAGGAAGTGAGAATTTGACCTGAGTGTGATTTTAGTCTCCTTTATTAACTACTCTTTATACTGTTACCTACAGTTCTGTTCAGTTCTTGTCCCAAGCAGAAAAATAGCAAGGTGGAGGAAGGCACCAAACCTGCTTAGCTTTGCATGTAGGATCTAGCTATTTATAACCCGAGATGCAGAGACTGAATTCTAGTTACTTGTTCTGTGTCCTTCACTTATAGCTCTATCATAGTGATCTTTTTAGAGGGACACTGAAAGGTGGCAGGAGTGGCATATCCTGGTAGAACCATAAGTGAGAATGATAAAATAATGATCACTAATACTTTATGATTGTGTACAGTGTGCCAGGCAGAATGCTAAGGGCTTTACGCACATTTTTTATTTCTCACAATAATCCTATTAGAGAGGTACTATTATGTTTCCTATTTTACATATGGGGAAATTGAGGAGAGTGGTGAGTTCACCTGTCTGAATTTAGCCCAGTGGTAAGAAGTGGCAGGTCAAGCTGAGCACTCAGGAAGTCTGAATCCAGAACCTGTATTCTTAGCTATTATCTTTCCCTGATGCCCCTGGGAACCTGGTCAAGCATGAGTCTGTACCGGTTCCATTAAAAAAGGCTGAGTTAGAGAAGGCTCATTAGGCCATCATCTATCTACCACCATCAAGATACTTACTGCTACAAATCAAAATAAAATACTGATACTAGTGCTTCCTGATTTAATAAAATACTGATACCAGTGCGTCCTGATTTATTAATTTTAGAAATCACCTTTTTGACTTGCTGTTATGTAGAATAAAAACCTGTTACTTGCTTCTGACCCTTTCCTGCAAACTCCTATCATCAAAGAATAATTTTTGTTAAAGCAATATTTATTGATTATTATATTATGTTTATATACTTGTTATCCCCCGCAAAGCCAAAAAGTGTACTGTGATTATATTTCCTTCTTTGTATAAATTCTTATTTTTACTGGAGTTGATAATTTTAAAAAAAATTGTTACATAAGTTAACCCATTTATTATAGGCTGGCAATGTTTCAAATGGTGGCGCTTCTACTGGTCTTTTCAACTCCTTCAGTCATCTGATGGCAGACTTTACTGTGATGGCAGAAGTGGTGGTGTAGGTCCAGGCGCCACCAGCGATGGTTTTTGTGCAGGAGCCACAATGCCAGATCCCCACAGCTCATCTTTTCATCTTGGTTTTGCCACAGAAGCAGCAAGTGTACTTGGCGCTGGCTTATCTCAATCTTCATCAGCATCTTCCTGAGGGAGGCGCCATCACGGGTCCCATATTTGCTCACGATTCCGACCTTCTTGGTGCGTTTAGCCATGTCGCCGCAAACTAGGTCTGAGCCCAGAGAGGAAGAAACTCAGTGTGCTGATAATTTTTGTTGTTATTGTTTATTTCTTTTATTTGCATTATTTTTTATGTACCTGTTCTTTTCTTTGCTGTGAGAGCATTCAGGTCTATAAGACATTTTTCATACTTACATGGATATACTTTCTAGAGCTTTCCGGAGTCTTCCTGCTCTAGATAGGTAAGTTTTTCATTAGGCCTTTCACCTAGTTTTTATTCTGCAAATTCTCTTTGCTTCTCTTCTATGTTGGAACCTCTGTTTCCTGGGTTCCACGTCTTATTTCCTTGTTCTGGTTTCTGTTGCCTTCTAAGAGAGGTACATAGATATAGATTTTGTGAGTCCTTGCTAATCTGAAAATGTCTTTTTTTTCTACCCCTGCTCTGGATTTAGAGCTTGGCTATATAGAACTTAGGTTACAAATCATTTTCCCTTGAAGGCATGTTCCACTCTCAGCTTTCACGGTCATTTTTGAGAAGTCTAATACCTTTGTCTTTGCCTTTGTATGTGACTTAATTATCTGGACACTTCTAGTTCTTCTGTGTATCCCTGGTATGCTAAAACTTGGCATTGGTCTTTTTTCATTCATTGTGCTTTTTTAAAAAAGTATATTTATTGGAGAGAGAGAAAGAGCAGGTGGAGGGGCAGAGGGAGAAGCAGACTTCCCACTAAGCAGGGAGCCCAGCTTGGTCGCAGGACCCTGAGATCATGACTTGAGCTGAAGGCAGATGTTTAACTAACTGAGCCCCCCAGGTGCCCCTACTATGCTTTCAGTTGGATACTCTTGTCCTTCAGTTCCAGGAATTTTTCTTAAATTATTTCTTTTATAATCTTCTCCTCTGTTTTCTTATTTGGGCATTAAATTCAGTTGAGTCCTCAAGTCTTTAACATTTATATTATCCCTATTACTTTTCATCATTTTGACTTTTTATTACTTCCAACCTATTAACTCTTTAATATTGATCATCATTTTTATTTCCAAGGGCTCTTTTTGTTTTTCATAGTGTCCTGTTCTTTAAAAAATTGATGGAAGCAATATCTTCACTTAATTTTCTGGCTATATTATAGTTTTTATATAAAGCTTTCTTCTGTTCCTGGCATCATCAATTTCTTCCTGGGTTAATTTTTTTTTTTCTTTTCTCGGACTGTCTTGATCTCTGTCTTTCATGATGGAAACCTTCCTCAAACGTTAGTGATCCTTAGTTATCGTCTCATATTTTAGGGTAAGGCACAATACTAGCCTTATGTACATAGGCAGAGCTTATCAAGTGGAGGCTTTCACTATTGGGTTTTTGGTGGGGATCTGTTTTGTTAGGGGAAACCCAGATGTCACTACCCATTATTTTCTCCCCCTGAGACAGTTCAATTTTTTAATGAGAAGAAGTCTTCATCTTCTGCCTCGGAGTAACGTGCATTCCCTGCATTTCAAGAGCAGAGTCAGGAACAGGATTGGGGGCAAGGAACAGGATTGGGGGGTCCCATTGCACAGGATGCAGTCTCACCAAGTCTCTCCATTGTGCAACCTTACCCTCTCCTGCTGGCTCTCTGACAGTCGCACAAGAGCCTGGGGCCTCCCCTGTTCAGATTTCCCAGGGATTAAGCTTCCTTTTTCCTGCCTGGGTGAGGGGTAGCTGCTTGGCTGTTGGGGCAGAGGATGTTTTCAGCCTTGACCCTCACCCTGGCTCATCCCTCCCTCTCAGCCCGAGTTGTTCAGAACCTTTTTGGGGCAAATCAGTTTGCTTCTCATCCGTAAGCCCCCTTGCTCTGCTAAGATGGTTACCATACCTCCATCTGCTTTCCATCTTTTAAAAAAAATGAAGAGAACAAATGCCAGAGCACATGCAAAGCTGCTCCACATCACTAATCATTAGGGAAATACAAATAAAAACCACAGTGAGATACCACTTCACACCAAGTAGGATGGCTGTTTATCAAAACAACAAAAACAATGAAATTTTGGGTGGATGTGGAGAGATTGGAACACTTCCACACTGCTGGATATAAAATGGTGCATCTGCTATAGAAAACAGTCCAACAGTTCCTTGAAAAGTTAAACATGGAATCACCATTTGTTCAGTGATTCCACTTCTGGGTACATATACAAAAGTTTGGAAGCAGGGACTCAAATAAATATTTGTGGATTGATATTCACGGCCACATTATTCACAACAGCCAAAAGGTGGAAACAACCAAAGTGTCTGTCAATGAATGGATAAACCAAATGCAGTATATCCATATAATAGAGTTATTATTCCTCCTCAAAAAGAAATCAAATTCTGTCAATTACACCTCAGTAAAGCTGAAAACAAAATATAATCTGATTTCGTATGGGCGGAAAAGGAATGAAATTCTGATACATGCTACAATTCTGATACATTTAAACCTTAAAGACATTGTGTAAAGGGTAATAAGTCAGACACAATAACAGGACAAATACTGTCTGATTCCACTTAGGTTATGTATCTAGAGTAGTCAAATTCATTCAGACAGAAAATAGGATAGCAGTTACCATGGCTGAGGGGAGGAGGGAATAGGGAGTTGTTTAATTGGTACCAACTTTCAGTCTGAGAAGATGAAAATGTTCTGGAGATGGATGGTGGGGATGGTTGCATAACAGTGTGAATGCACTTAATGTCATCAAATGATACACTTAAATATGGTTAAAGTGGTAAGTTTTATGTATATTTTATAACACAATAAAAAAAGCTAAAAAATCACTTGCCTACTTTGGTTTCATTTCACTTTCTTTGTCCGCATGAACTGTTAAAAAGAAAACAACAGGTCCAAAATGGAGTCACTTATGGTAAGATCCTATGTCAGCAAACCAAGACTTAATACCTAAACCTAACTGCAGTTTCAGTCCTTCCAGGAATGTGACCTTTAACCAGTCAACATGGAATTTCCTGATCAGCACTAGAAAGCTTACTGATAGGTCCCTTCCATTCCCCTTAGGAGGGTGACCTTGCCTTAAACAATGCATTCTTTGCTAATAATTTCCTTTTTTCCTCTCCCTCTATGTCTCTATGCCTTTAAAAAAAAACAAAAAACAAACAAAAAAAACCTTTCCTTTTCTGTAGCTCAATAGAACGTCTTTCTATTTGCTAGGTGAGATGCTGCCTGATTCATGAAGCATTCAAGAAAGCCAATTTGATCTTTTAAATGACTCAGTTGAATTTTTGTTGTTTAATAAGACATACTCTTTTTTAATTTCTTTATTGCCATTTTAGTGGGGTCTCAAGAAAAAGAGGCTTAATAAGTGTGTGTGGTCAATCCACCATATAGAACTAACTTCCCTCAAGTATTTTTTTCAGTGCTTGCTACACGGATAACGCTGTGCTAGAGAATATAAGTATGATTGGTTTCCATGTCAAAAAAGAAAAAAGTAGCAGGCACAATACTCCATCTCAACTTGTATGCTATCAAATACAGTTTTGGCTCTGAGGTCACTAAAGCAGGAAGAAAATGGATTTGCTGCAATATTTAATATATTTGCTGTCATTTTGGACCATAGCCCTTAGTTGCCATAGCAACAGACCAGAGCAGGAACTTCATTAGAGGAGGAGCTCCTTGGATTTTAACCATGTTATTCAATCAGGCATGAATGATGAGGTAGACCATCACATGGCACCCATAAGATCTTTTATTTTGATAAGCTATATAATTAGCTAAATCTAATAAGTCTTTGGAATGAGTAAAACAAAAACCTAAAACCTCACTTTTTGCATCTATTCCAAAGTCATTAGTAGTTAAAAGATTCCTTTGGAATTTCCTTAGTGGAACTATCCAAAGCATTGCTGGCAATAGTATCTGAGCATCCCCTTCATCAGCAAAGGGCAGGAAGGGACACCAAAAGATTAATGATGGGTAAGAGCTTACTGTTATTGGCATTTTGAAAGAAGATGCCTGACATAAGCAAGGCCATAAAAACAAAGAAATTATAATAGTCAAGTTTTAGGTCTTTGTTACAGGTGGGTGGGGAGCTATTTCTTGGAGGGAAGAAGGGCACCTTCCCAAACACACATACACACACACACACACACACACACACGAAAAACGCTTTGACCTTAAAAACAAAGAAATTATATTAGTCAAGTTTTAGGTCTTTGATACAGGTGGGTGGGGAGCTATTTCTTGGAGGGAAGAAGGGCACCTTCCCAAACACACACACACACACACACACACACACAAAACGCTTTCAATAGCAATTTCAATGCAATGTTCAATATTGCAAGGGACTTGGCAATAAAGTGTAATCAGAATCAGACAGAGGAGGGGTGGTGGTAGTCACCACCAGGGATGGCTTTTGGGAAGACATGAGTTTTAAGAAGAGTTTTGGAAAAAAGAAAGTCACTCTTTTTTTTTGAAGAAAGTCACTCTTGAGGAAGGCAGAGGTATTTCTGATTCATTAAGATCTTATCATCACTCCAAATACTCAGTTCATCTGCTTGTGTTTCAGTCAGACTGATTTCAAACATTTCCCCCTTACCAGCCTTCCAGGAGGCACTGGGCAGAGCAATCCGTTGGAATCATATTTTGGTGCACCCACTCATGCAGGTAGTTATTTCCAAGGCTCTTTACCAAGGCTGGAAATCAATTGTTTTGTTGACTTGTTTTCTATCCCCCAAAGGGTAACTTTTGAGCTCAATTCTCCTATTTACAATACTGGTCTATTTTACTGCAAATATTCTTTCATTGTGTTGCTCTCTCCTGGATACAACTGTGGTATAGTCAAATATCTAAATGAAATAAATAGTTTTCTTTTTCTGGTTTTTGTTTTGGATCTTTGGTTTTTTGGCTTTTGTGGGGGACGGCAGTTGCTAACCCTAAAGCCCTGAGCAAGGTATGGTATGGTTTACAAGAAGGGCCAGATGCAGCCCCTTCATGCTCTTAAGGCACAACAATAGGAGAAATGACAGAAGACAATCAGTGATTAATTAACAAATGAGTGATAGATACCAGGTGGTCCTAACCTGAGCTTCTCAGCCCCACAGGGTAATGAGGGAGAGTAGGGAGGGCTGTCTGTGAGCTATTTTCGGTACTTCAAAAAGACTAACCAAAAAAGCTCGTATTTACCAGAGATTAGACGCACAGGCTAATTAAGCTAAAACATCAGGTTTCCTCGCTCTGGGCTAGAATTACATCAACTCAGTATAGAAACACCAGTTACCCCATGCTGACTGGAAGCTCTGACTGGCAGTTCCCTTGTCTTTGATTAATAAAACATGAGAAAAGAAATTATTACGTGATAAGTGTGCTCTGTTTGATAGGCAAAAAGTACTTCAAAGCATGGGACTTGTGAAGGGAGGATGATGTTTGTTTTGGGTGAAAAGACTCAGAATTGGTGAGATGGACAAGAAATGACTAGGAGAAGTTTAATATGGACAGAGAGCAGCAAAGGAGGGTCACTTGAACCAGGGGGTAAGAGATGTGGAGGACTCATCTGTGCAGTGGTTCCCAAAGTGTGATCTGCACCTACAGCATGAACACCACCTGGAAACTTCTTGGGCTTCACCCGCTGACTCAGAAATGGGGGATGAGGCCCAGCCATCTGGTCTGACAGGCCCTTCAGGTGATTTTGATGTATGCTGCAGTTTGAGAACCTCAGATCTATAACGTCCTTGCCCAGATTTGAAGGATCAGTGGAATAGGAGATGATCCTAAGAGATACTTGTTCAGCCTGAAAAGGAATCGCAAGAAACAAAACAAAAGCAAACCAAAATGAATCACTAATGAGAAGGTTATTTCCTTTTCTAATCTCCCATGCCTTTTTTTCTTTTAAAGATTTTATTTATTTGACACACAGAGATCACAAGTAGGCAGAGAGGCAGGCGGGTGGGGGGGGGCGGGAAGCAGACTCTCCGCGGAGCAGAGAGCCCGATGCAGGGCTGGATCCCAGGACCCTTGATCATGACCCGAGCTGAAGGCAGAGGTTTTAACCCACTGAGCCACCCAGGCACCCCTCTCATGCCTTTTGATAACATCACAGAAAAAGACTCAGTTTGATCCTGGTAGGTTTTTAATTTTTTTTTTTTTTTTTTAAAGTAGGCTCTGCATCCAACATGGATCTTGGGCTCATAACCCTGAGATCAAGAGTGCCATGCTCTGTGGACTGAGCCAGCCAGGCATCCCTCCTCCGCTGGAGGTCTTTAGAAAGAAACATTCAAGTCTCTTTTTAAAATAAAGAGAACAGGTTTCATTCAGGTTCAGAGCCTTGACAGGTTTTGGAATATGAGGGTGATGACTTGGTTCTCCTTCTTATGCATTTGTTTTTTACAGTTACCTCTTCTTTGGGCAAGTGATTCGATTTTCCTTTTGAAAAAAGGATATAAGACGTTCTTTTAAAAATTTGTTTATTAAAAATAAAATGAAATAGGGGTGCCTGGGTGGTTCAGTTGGTTGAGTGACCGACTCAGATCATGATCTCGGGGTCATGGGTGGAGCCCCGCTTCAGGCTCCATGCTCAGCATGGAGTCTGCTTGAGGATTCTCTCCCTCTCCTTCTGCCCCTCCCCCTGCTTGTGCACGTGTGCTCTTTCTCTAAGTAAATAAAATCTTAAAAATGAAATAATTTTTTTAATTGAAGTATAGTTGTCAGGCAATAGTATATTAGTTTCAGGTGCACAACATAGTGACTTGACATTTAAGACATTATGAAAAGTTCACTATGATACGTGTAGTCATCTGTCAACATACAAAGTTATTACAATATTATTGACTATATTCCCTATGCTATACTCTGTATCCCCATGACTTATTTTATTTTTTATTTTATTATTTTTAAAAAGATTTTATTTATTTAACACAGAGAGAGAGAGAGAGATCACAAGTAGGCAGAAAGGCAGGTAGAGGGGGAGGGGGAAGCAGGCTCCCTGCTGAGCAGAGATTCCTGATGCAGGGCTCGATCCCAGGCCCCTGAGACTATGACCTGAACCGAAGGCAGAGGCTTAACCCACTGAGCCACCCAGGCGCCCCCCAACCCAAGACATATTTTATAACTGGAAGTTTGACCTCTGAATTTCCTTCAGCTATTTTGCCCATACCCCCATCAGTTTCCCCTCTGGCAACACCAGTTTGTTCTCTGTATTTATGAGTGTGTTCATGTTTTGTCTTGTCCCATTTATCTGTCTGTTTGCTTTAGATTCCACATCTAAGTGAAATCATATGGTATTTATCTTTGTCTGACTCATTTCACTTAGCATAATATCCTCTAGGTCTACCCATGTTGTTGCAAATGGCAAGATTTTAATTTTTTTTATGACTGAGCAACCTTCTATTGTCTATACATACTACCTCTTTATCCATTCTTTTATTGATGGATGCTTAGTTTGCTTCTATATCGTGGTTGTTGTAAATAATGTTGGAATGAACATAGATAGGAGGGCATGTATCTTTTCAAACTAGTGTTTTTGTTTTCTCTGGGTACATACCCAGAAGTGGAATTACTGGATTATATGTTATTTCTATTTTTAATTTTTTGAGAAACTTCCATACTGCACCAGTTTACATTCCCACCCACAGTGCAGAAGGGTTCCCTTTTTTTCACATCCTTGCCAACACTTGTTATGTTTCGTCTTTTTGATACTAGCCATTCTAAAGGTGTGAGGTGATATCTCTAAAATATTCTTCACGAAAGCTTTTTTGTATAAAACTGCGATTTGGTTTAATGAAAAAAGATAAATACCAATACTAGAGGTATGTGGAAGTGGAATTATAATAGGCAGTAAATATATCACTGAAACCTGTGAAATATATTCAGGACAACAATATGTGTTTGTGTGTGTGTGTGTGTGTGTGTGTATTTTCTCTTGATGCTTGGATGGATGGGTTTGTATTTGTCCTTGCTCATCAGTGTTTTTGGAGAATAGGCCACAAATAAACACACACACAAACACACACACACGTGCATGCGCACACACTTATACCACTGAAGCAAGTACAAGAAAAAACCCATCACCATTTGTGGAAGTCATACAGAATCCTGCACAGTGAAGGGATCACCTCAGTACTTTGGAATTAGTTTTGCCAGGATTTTGTGATACTTTATCTTCTAAAGTACAAGGTTACTGAGATGTACTGAGAGCCAGAACATAGGCTTTGTAATCTCTTGAGGAAAATGAGAAAACAGTTCTTGAATAGGTGACAATTAACAGCATGTTTCCACCCATACCAGGTTCATGGAGATGCTTTTTCATCACTTCATTTTGAGTCAGGAAATGCCAAAATTAATTGATTTATGTACAAATATAGATGTGTTCCAGCCTGCTATGGGCAGGTTTATTCAGGGGGAAATTATACTGCATTCCTTTTCCACACAAGATTTTAATTACAGGTAAAATCTGATAAAAAACAATATAAAGGGCATCCTCTAAGACATTGCTTCTCTAAGTTTTTTGACTTCAACACATAAAAACACATTTTATAGCTTGGCCCAGCATGTGTATAAGCACACACTCACACATACCAACATGCACACTTTATATCACTTAAACAAAGGTTTATTTTCTTTATTTTTTTCCTAAAGATTTTATTTATATATTTGACAGAGACAGCGAGAGCAGAAACACAAGCAGGAGGAGTGGGAGAGGAAAAGCAGGCTTTCTGCCTAGCAGAGAGCCTGATGCAGGGCTCAGTCCCAGGACCCTGGGGTCATGACCCAAGCCAAAGGCAGATACCTAATGACTGAGCCACCCAGCCCCTAAACAAAGATTAAATGAATTAATACTCACAGCAAAGGACACATGTAAGTGACTTTTTTCTATTTTTCTTAAGATTTTATTTTTAAATAATCTTTATACCTTGTGTGGGGCTTGAACTTACAACCCCAATATCAAGAGTCACCCTACCAACAGAGCCAGCCAGGTGCTCCTGTGAATATTTATGCCATTCTATGTCATTAAAAAGTGATTTCCCAGTCTGCCGATCTTCCCTCCCTGAGGATACTGATTCAGTAGATTTGTGATGGGACCTGGAAGTCCGCAAGTTTTGATATATGAATCAGATGGTTCCGATGCAGGTGGAACTTGGCCACACTGTGAGAAACTAAACTACTTTAAAGGTAAACAACAGTCAAATCCTAAAATGTTAGTATATGAAGAACCTTATTACTCTTGTGGTCAAGTTCAGAAGCACCTCCATTACCTGCTGGATAAAGCTCAAATGTAGGTTGACATTCAAGGCTAGTCCCTGCTGAGTTTTTCAGCTATATCCCCAGCTGCAACCTGTTGCCTTTCCTCACTCCTTTTCCACATAAACAAGCAACATTAAACCATACATCATGCTTTTATGTGAACTTCCATTTCTTACAGTCTGGAGGAGTAACTACTTTGACTGATCCTCCTGTTGGAAACAACTAAATGTGCTGGATAACATATAAAAGCCATTTTGAAAAAATGTGTTCGTGAGCCAGCGGTTATTAAGGAATCCTCAAAGGCCAAAAACTAAGAAGGGTAAGCAGAGCCCCAAAGTTGGCTTTTGCCTCATAGATACTTGCTGAATGAGATGATTTTCAAGCTCTCATTTTCCATGGAAGAAAGGAGATGAATCCTAGAATGTGCCCAAAGTGACAGTCTAATAGGACCCCTCCCATTAAGTCAGGACCTCAGGTAGCCATGGCTCAGTGTAAAGGTGATTTAGTGCAAGGGTAGTTTAGAACTAAACCTGTCACAGAGGGAAAAACAATTGCTTGTCTTAAACAATGTGGCTGGGTGGAAGGTTAAAAAAAAAATCTTTCCTGAGAATTTGTAACCATAAGTCAACCCTTTTGAGGATCTATGAGATGAATTCATGTTGCCAAAGTGATGCTAGCTACATTGAAGGGCTAGTTCCCTTGAAGTGCCTAGCAGAACAAAATGCATACCCCCTCAGAGTAGCTCGCATCCTATGCCTCAAAGAATTCTTCATGATAAATTTCTAAGAAATTTTAGCTCCTACTCAAAAATGATAAAATACATTGAGGAAGCCCAAGAAAATGTGAGTACTAAGCCAGCAGAAACAACAGACAACAGAATCAGACCCATGAAGAATGCAGAGTGGAATTATCAGACAGAATATAAAAGAAGTATTTTAATATGTTTATGGAAATAAAATTATGAATAAAGAATCAGACTATAAACTGACAGAGTATATTTGAAAAACATTTTTAGAAATGAAAAATTATGGATTCGACACTTATGAATTTGATACACCAAGGAAAGAATCAGTAACCAAGTAGAGAGCTCTGAAAAATATATTCAAAACACAACACAAAGAAGAGACAAAGGGATGGAAAATAGGAAAGAGACATTAAGGGATCTGGAAGATAGAATGAAGCAATTTCGGGCGCCCAGGTGGCTGGTGGGTTAAAGCCTCTGCCTTCGGCTCAGGTCATGATCCCACAGTCCTGGGATCGAGCCCCCCACCGGGCTCTCTGCTCAGCGGGGAGCTGACTTCTCTCTTCCCCTTCCCCCCCACCCCTGCCTCTCCGCCTACTTGTGATCTTCGTCTGTCAAATAAATAAATAAACACTTTAAAAAAAAGAATGAAGCAATTTAACACACAAAGAATGTTCCATAAGAAAAGAGAAAGAATGAAACAGAGATAGTATTTAAACAGATAGTAGCTGAGGTCTTCAGTATTAGCGAAAGATACCTGTCCACATATTCAGGTAGCACAGTGAATCTCAAGTGAGATAAAAAGAAATCCAGAGTACACTTGTCTTGAGCACTGAATAATTTACAGAATTGCTGAATCATTATATCGACACCTGAAACTTGTATAACACCATATGTTAATTATACTCCAATAAAAAACATTAAGTGAAAAAAAAAAGGTAAGAAATCCATACCTGCACACATCGTAAAACAAAACTGTAGAACACCAAAGAAGAGAAGATCTTGTAGCAATCTCAAAGGCAAGATAGATTAAAGAATGGCAATTATCGGGGCGCCTGGGTGGCTCAGTGGGTTAAGCCGCTGCCTTCGGCTCAGGTCATGATCCCAGGGTCCTGGGATCGAGTCCCACATCAGGCTCTCTGCTCAGCAGGGAGCCTGCTTCCCTCTCTCTCTCTCTGCCTGCCTCTCTGTCTACTTGTGATCTCTCTCTGTCAAATAAATAAATTAAAAAAAAAAAAAAAAGAATGGCAATTATCCTGACAGTTGTCCTCGCAGCAGCGATAATAGAAACCACCGAAATAAGTGTGCTGAGAAAGTAACTGTGAAACTAGGATTGTAGCAAAAATATTTTTTAAAGGAGGAGGAAATAAAGATATTTGCAGATAAAATCTGAGAGAATCCATCACCACAGACTCTCACTAAAGGAAACTGTAAAGAATATACTTTAGGCAGAGGGAAGGTCTGAGATGCAGTAACAAATGAAGAGCAAAGGAAGTGCTAAATACATGTACAAATTAAAAAAAAAAAAACGATTTTATAAGATAACAACTATGTCTTGTTAAAAAAAAACAAAATGTGTGATAACAGTGGTTCTAAATTGGAGAGCGGAGATGACCAACGTTGGATTACAATCCCTGTTTTGGGGAGGCGCGGAGGATTAAGATACTGATCTGTTTTGGATTTTGACAAGCATCCATGCTGACATTTCTAAGGTAGTCACTAAAAGAAGAGGAGTGGAATGGTCCCTACCTCCTCCCTGTACAGTCTCTGCTTTTCACGCCAGCGGATTCCTGTGACTTGGCTCTGTACTTCCAGGCTGTGATATACAGGTGGAGCAGTGGGAATGGACTGCCATGTGGGTAGGAGTATTTTTATCACTGGCATTATTTGGAAATGCCAGTATCTAGTAATAACAAAGCATAGTAACTTTCAGTAGATTTTATTATTGTGTTTATATTCTTTTCATCTCCAACACCATGGCACTGTTCTTAGATTTTCATTGATAACTTTTCCCTCTCTCCGCAAACTGATTATTCAGTTTGCAGATGTTTGGCTCTTTTCATCTTCTTCTTCCCTTTTTTTTTTTTTCTTGCCTCTCTAGTAAGCTCTGTGCCCAGTGGGGAGCCTGAACTCATGACCTCAAGATCAAGAGGCCCGTGCTCTGCGAACTGAGCCAGTCAGGTGCTCCTGTTCATTCTTTTTTTAGATCATTTCCTCCCTCAACTATATACCCTAGTGTGGTGGTTCTAAAAGTATCCCCCTAGGATTCCCAAGACCTGGTCAGGGGGTCCTCAAGGTCAAAATTATTTATTAATCTAGAAGTATCAGATGAATACTAAGACCATTATCTGTCATTTCATTGTGTTGGCATTTGCACTAATGGTGTAAAAGCAATGGCAGCTCAACTGGCAACTTAGCAGAAATAAGGCAGTGGCACCAGACTTCAAGGGTTAGTTACGTTGCATACCAGTGTAGGGTGATTGTCTCAGGAAGTGCAATTGTGCTGAGCTGTGAGCTGAACTAGCTGCTTTTTTCCAAAAAACCTTCATTTTTACTTGAAAGAATGGGCGACAGAAGACTGTGGGGGAAGATCTGTGCTTCAGAGGAAAACTGCGCGGCCTGTATGTAGCACGTGCTTAACCAGGGGTGTGATTCTATGGAGTTATTTTACAACTCTCTAAGTTGTAGATAACTGATAGCAATGCAAAAGAATTCTTGTCTGTGGAGATGCAAATGAATCCCACCTGGCGAGGGACACCCTTTCCCCTCTTTGAAAAAGCCAGTTTTGTGCTGTTTGCACATGGAACATTCTTTTATTCATTATAAATTTGTGCTTCTTGGACTTCTTTGAACTCTTTAAACATCTGCTTGGTTCTCTCATTGTGAGTTAAATAAAACCTTTAATGTGTATGCATTTACATCGTATGAGAGTTATGGTTTTTACCTTTTTTTTTTTTTTAATCATCTTAATGAAAACTATCGTTACTCCAGCTAGGGTATGTGGTAGAAAATTTCTCAAAAATAATTGAAATGAGCCTGTAAAGGAAAACACTGATAGTATTTGTTACCAAAGATCAAATTTAAGCTTTCAAGTAAGAATTAGAATATCTGTTACTTTGAACTTGACAGCTTCCCAATAAAGACTCATCTCATGAGATTAGTAGTGATGTTAATGAATGTGATCTTCTATAGTGAAACGTGACATTTGGAAGATCTGTGCAAGTCAGCCTATGTTTTCCAAATGACCAATGCATGATGTTAAAAAATCACGCGTAAGTTAAAAAAAAATCCATTCAAAGTACTTGATAAGCCAATAGATTATGTTATAGAGTATGAAAATTTCATTGATGTGGTTTCAGATTCTACCTGCAGCTAATCTTTAAGAAACTACCGCTTGCTGAGTTATGAGGTAGTATCAAAGAAGAAAATACACAATTATCCTTTCCTTTTCCAACTATATATCCATATGAGACTGTATTTTCCTCATATGCTTCAGTTCAAATAGTATATCACAATAGATTGAATGCAGAAGCAGATATGAGCAGATATAGCTGTTCTCTGTCATACTTTTCATTAAGTGTTTTTTTGTTTTGGAAAAAAGTTGTATTTCATAAAAATATATAATTAATGTTAACATTTAATGAGTTTATTGTTATTTTAAAATAAACTAATAAATAGTTTAAAAAACACATATAGGGGTCCTAGGTGGCTCAGTCAGGTAAACATCTGCCTTTGACTCAGGTCCTGATCCCAGGGTCCTGGGATTGAGCCCCACATCAGCCTCTACCTCCTTACTCAGTGGAGAACCTGCTTCTACCTCTCCCTCTGCCTGCCGCTCCCCCTGCTTGCTTTCTCTCTCTGTTAAATAAATATAATCTTTTAAAAAATTAAAAAAAAAATCCATATAAATGCAAGCTCTTTGGGAATCCTCCATAAGTTTTGTGTGGAAATAAGTGTGGAAAAGGATCCTGAGACCAAAATGTTTGAGAAACACTGCCTTAAGAGAAGATTGTTAAATCTGGGGCACCCGGGTGGCTCATTTGGTTAAAAGGCCGACTCTTGATTTTGGCTGTTCTCTGTCATACTTTTCATTAAGGTCATGATCTCAGGGTCCTGGAATTGAGCCCCCCATCAGGTTCCATGCTCAGCATGGTATCTGCTTGTCCCTCTCCCTCTGCTCCTTGCCCTACTCTCTCTCTCTCAAATAGATAAATCAATAAAATCTTAAAAAAAAAAAAGAAGATTGTGATGGGGGGCCTGGGTGGCTCAGTTGGTTAAGCGACTGCCTTCGGCTCAAGTCATGATCCTGGAGTCCCAGGATCGAGTCCCACATCGGGCTCCCTGGTTAAATGGTCAGTTTGTGGCACAAAAGGTGGGGTATGGAAAAAATGGGATATGGATTGATGTGAAGTGGATTTCTTCTTGCATTGTGCACAAGTCTTCTGGAGAATAATTGGTTTAGTTCTGGTTTATGCATTAATAACAGTATCAATTATTTTGGGGGTACCTTTTTTATCTTAAGTATATGGATAACTTCATTTATTCTTTTTTTTTTTTTTTTTTAAACTTATTTGACAGACAGAGATCACAAGTAGGCAGAGAGGCAGGCAGAGAGAGAGAAAGGGAAGCAGGCTCCCTGCTGAGCAGAGAGCCCGAGGAGTTCCATCTCAGAACCCTGGGATCATGACCTGAGCCGAAGGCAGAGGCTTTAACCCACTGAACCACCCAGGCACCCCTCCTACATTTATTCTTATAACAACCTTAAAAGGTAGGCTCTTTTATTATTATTATCATAATTATTATTCTTAAGTAAGTAAACTCAGGTTCATTGAGGTTAACTGACTCACCCAGAGTCTAATAGCTAGTATGCAAACCCCATTCAGTCTGGCCCTACATGCCAGTGGCCTTAACCAGGAGTCCACGTGACCTCCTGATTCTGACTGAATATGACCAATTCTCCCAAGTTTCCTGGGTCTCAGTTTTCCCATCTATAAAATAAATGAGGTTGGACAGAGCTTTACCAACCATGGGTCACATTCTCTTGTTTTTAAGAGTGTCCCATTCTGGATTCTGGGTGATGCGTAACATCCGGTCAAACTGTTTGTCTGAGTCTATTATTTTCACAGCCCATTTTCTTAGTGCTATCTCTGTCAGTCATGGGGTTTGAGTGGCTTTGTGGTTGGAAGTGAAGAAGCCCAAGCAGAGGACGAAGAGGCCGCCAGCTCATTAGTGTGAAGAGGCAAGATATTAATCCAGTAGTTAATTCATCTTGCCACTGAATCCTAGAGGCTTGAAACCAGAAACCTGAGCATGAAGCTTCTATTGCCAGAGGGTTTTATCCCCTCCTCATTCCCCAGGCCACCCCCCACCCCACCCCAATCAGGAATTGCTTTCAGCCAACATTACCTCTGCTTTCTGAGCACAAGCCAGGCTATTGTGCTGGAAATAATCTGTGTTAGTCTTACTGGAGTGGCTTGTGTTGCCATAGTTACTGTTTGGGTTCTGTGCACCTAAAATTTCAAGTATTTATCAGGCAAAAAGAGTTGGCCGATTTTTTTTTCTCTTTTTCTTTTTGGAAAATCGGACTGGAGAGAAAGATTTTATATCCTATTAAATGTCTGTTCTGGGTCGGTACTGTCATACCCAGCACTGCAGAGTAATGGTTAACTCTTCAGTGGTGAAAAGTGGGTCCGGCCACGGCCTTGAAAAATGGAGTTATCAGCATCCAGCTGAGGACCTACAGTCATTACCCGCTGATGGATGGAAAGGCAGATTGTCATTGCTGATTGTACAGCTCAGGAAATTGTATGAGACAGCTAGTTATTTATGACAGAGCAACACAGAGCTCCTTAGTGGGTTTCACAGTTGCCGCCATCTAAACGGTCACTTGCCACCCAGTTCTGCGGCTGGGTAGGAAGTTTGCATGGGGATGGAAGGAGGGGTGGGCACGAACGGCGGGCAGAGAGCAAGCTTGGCCCCTGCGCGCTTGTGAGCAAATAGCAGTGCAACACAAGAAGACTCTGCTTTCACAGCCATGATTTCTGTTTGCACTGCCTGTTTGCCTGTCTGGTTTGCAGGCTCTGTGTCGGCCCACAGTAGAGCCCAGAAATAGTCCCCTTTGCCTGGTCGCCATGAGCCAGGCTGGTCTTTATGTGGCTGTCTCCTAGGAGCCCAAAGCTATGCCACATGGCTGGAAGCTGTGTTTACAAGCTTTTCATCCGTCTTCCTTAACTTGTGGTTGCTATGGTTTTCTTTGCCTGCTGGGCCTGGCCCTTTTTAGGGGGACAAGCTGTCCACTCAACCAAAAGCCAGAGCCACAGCTTCACTAGCATTGGCCTCTTGGCTGCAGTCCCAGCCATATCTTGTTACCTGCCCATTCTGAGCCCTAAACCTGCCTCTTGTGGGCTGACCTTGACTTTTGCCCAAGCACCAGTCCAGCGTGTGGGATCCAATGCCTTACTGCCCATCCTAGGACCTTCTGTATTTGCCTCAGTCATGGTGCTCCTTTTGCTTCTCCTCCAACTGATAGGAGCTCAGAATTTACTTTGCAGAGCCCTGCCCTCCTCTATAATCACCACAATCACCTATTTATTTGCAGGGCTCATTTAAACGTGGAGACAGTTCTACCACGAGGCCATCGCATCCTCTGTCATGGACATCTGTTGCTGCAGGCCTAGTATCTGCTGCCTGCTTTTCAGGTAATAGCATTTTGTTTTTTGGAGAATCAGCCTCCCCACCCCATTCTCAGCTCATAGGTTTCTGATGGGACTTTCCCATCCATCTTATTCCAGGGCCTGACCAACCGGAATATTACTATTTCCCAGCTTCAACGACTGGTTTAGGAATGAACACATGATCCGAGCCAGGTCAGTGAAAATTAATTTTGGAACTTTGGCAATAAAGAAGTTTTCTGCTTTGTGATTGTTTAGGGGGCTGCATCTAATCCTTATGTGTTGGTGGGGGATGGCTACTATTGAAGGAGAACATTACAATGCTTTTGAAGACAGAGTGAAAAGTTCAAGAGAGCCTGTGACTTGGCAACATTGTTTGCATGCCTAAACTCTAGCTCAAATACTTGAAGCGGAATCAATTCCTTTTTCATGCAGATGTCTGTGGAGTTGAGTTTTCTGTCACTCACAACTGAGAATCTGATACATTCCCATTCGTGAGGACACTGAGGCTCAGAGAAGTGAAATAACCCACCCAAGCTACTGTGATTTCACCCCATTTCATTTGGAGTCAAAGACTCTATCTCTTGCACTATTTGGTAATTTTACATTTAGTAAAATTAATAATCTTACTGATTTAGTAAGCTTTCATTTGTGACACATTTCATAATACGTAGAGTACTTGCACATGGCGTCCGGTGCATCTAATTTACTGCTCTCTCACTGTGTGCTCCCCACACAGGGCTGTTACTATTATTGTTATAAAAACATTGTATTATCATTCCCATTTTTCGGAGTAGGGATTTGAGGATTGGTTGCCTGTGTACTTAGCCAGTGAGTGGCAAGGTGAGGCTGCTTATTTTAAGTGTGGTTTAATACTCATTCCATTTCCCTTCATTACTTTCTGAATATGCTCCCAAAAGTAATTACCCCAGCTGGTGGCCTCTTGCTGCTTTCTTTTCCCCAAGGAAACTTAACCATTCCGTGTCTTGTGAGTAGTTGCCTTTGGAGGAGACCTGGGATGATGAAAGGACAAGGGGTCTGGGGGTCAAACAGACCAAGTTGAGGTCTAGTTGCCACTACTTAGTAGCACTGTAACCATGGGTGAATTCCTTTATCTGAACTCTAGTTTTCTTTTCTGAAAAACTTGTCGAGGCAAGGAGAATAATACTTACCTTGCAAGATTTTTTGTGAGGATTAAACGAAGTCAGTGCATGTGAGAAGTAATCGTAAGAGTATCAACAGTGAACATGAGTATTTTCTGTATTATTTACTATGATTATCTCTACGTTCGATATGAGAAAACCTAGGCACAGAGAGGTCAAGTGACTTGCCCAAGGTCACATATCTTGTGAGTGGCAGAGTAGTATTCAACGCAGTCATGTTGGTTAAGAACCCTTAGTCATAGCGCTTGAGACAGTAAGTGTTTAAGTAACAGGAGACTCTTTTCTTCCCACTCCTATTTTTCTGGGAAGCTCCACATCCAGTGTTCAGGGTGGAAGTGAAGCAGTGAAACTAGAGTAGAAGAGGGCCACGTCCAGACAGCACAGATGAGGGTGGGGCTGGAAGCAGTACCTGGGAGGTAATGATGGTCAAAGCACTTCTACGGACCAGAGGGTATAAGATAGATAGAGCCTGAATGCCAATGAAGGAGGGCCCAGCAAGACACATGGGCTCAGGCATTAGAGACCCACGGGACCAGAGAAAACAAGACCAGTGATATCTTAGTGACCCAGAGGGCTCTGTATCTCAGACCCAGAGGTTTGCTGTGGTCTCTGTTAGGCTAGGAGTCCACTAAGGAGGGATTGACCAGGGCCTAGAAAGAGAAGGAGTTAGGATTAGAAGAAACTGTGGCTTCTGGCAGATGTCTTGACATTGACTAACGCTTGATGGTGATAATCTTTTTTTTTTTTTTTAAGATTTTATTTATTTATTTGACAGAGAGAGATCACAGGTAGGTAGAGAGACTGGCAGAGAGAGAGAGAGAGAAAGGGAAGCAGGCTCCCTGCTGAGCAGAGAGCCCAATGTGGGACTCGATCCCGGGACCCTGAGATCATGACCTGAGCCGAAGGCAGCGGCTTAACCCACTGAGCCACCCAGGCACCCCTGATGGTGATAATCTTGATTCATTTATTCAATGTATCTTTGTAACTCAGTGGAGAAAAGTCTTTATTTTCTTAGCAGTAGATTCCTACCTCTCTTGGTACCTCCCCAACCCCCACCCTTTCCAGGAAACCCATGTAGATGGGGTGAACATTTTGATCAGCTGTTTGATGGGGGGGTGAAGATGAGCTCCTAAGCATTAAGCTTGAAGAAGGTAGATGGTTCTGTTTCATTAACCAACTGCCAGGCTCTTATTTGTCTGAGTAGGCTGGCACTGTAAGGCTGAGAATTGAACAGCTTTGGAACAGTAGAGAGGCAGGCAGAGAGAGAGAGAGAGGGAACCAGGCTCCCCAATGAGCAGAGAGCCTGATGAGGGGACCGATCACAGGACCCTGAGACCATGACCTGAGCCGAAGGCAGAGGCTTAACCCACTGAGCAACCTAGGCACCCCTAAAGTAGACATTTCGTATTGGTACATTGTGGTGTTTAATCTCTTTTAAGAATGCATTGACAAGGTGGCCATGTGGTGAGCAAAAATTGCTTACCAGCATCTTGCCACATGTGGTTCACATATTTTTGGAACACCTACTATGTGTCAGAAACAATGTCAGACACTGAGGTTACAAGGATAACTAGATGTGGTCTTGGCTCTTAAGGAAGTACAGCTTTTTGGTAGAACATGTATGGAACCCAATTATAGTGAAAGACCTTTAATCCGCAATGCCAAACATCATAATTGTTCAGAGTTGTTAAAAAGGATACTAAAAGTAACCACTATGCTTAAAGTAGACATATAGACCAATGGAATAAAGAGCCCAGAAATAAATCTTCACATATATGGTCAAATTAGTCTCAGTCAGGTTATCAATACCATGCACTGGGGGAAAGGACAGTCCTTTTAACAGTTTGGAAAAATTGGACATAGACATGCAAAAAAATGAAGTTGAAATCTTACCTTACACCATACACAAAAAGTACTTCAAAATGGATCAAAGATCTAAATATAAGAGCTAAAACCATAAAACTCTTAGAAGAATACACAGGGAAGAAACTTAATGACATTGGATTTGGCAATAATTTCTTGGCTATAACATCAAAAGTATAGGCAACAAAAGAAAAAAAAAACAGATAAACTAAACTACATCAAAATTAAAAACTTCTGTGCTCAAAGAATACAGTTAACAGTGATGAGGCAATGAACAGAAAGGGAAAACATTTTTGCAAATCATATTTCTGATAAAGAGTAATATCTAGGACATAAAGAACTCCTGCAACTCAACAACAACAAAAAACCACAATCCAAGTAGAAAATGGGCAAAGGACTTGAGCAGATATTTCTAAGGAAGAGAAACAAAGAGCCAGTGAGCACCTGAGAAGATGCTCACCATCACAGCTCACTAGAGACATGCAAATCAAAACCATGGTGAGGTACTACATCACACCCACTGGGATGGCTGCAGTCCGAAAAGGAAATAACAAATGTTGGTGAGAATGTGGAAAAATTGGAACCCTCACACACTGTTAGTAGGAATGTAAAATGGTACAACCACTGTAGAAAACAGTATGGCAGTTCCTTAAAAAAGACAGGAATGCCTGGCTGGCTCAGTTGGTAAGGCATGAGACTCTTGATCTTGGGGTCGTTGAGTTTAAGCCCCATGTTGGGTATAGAGCTTACTTCTTTAAAAGAAAGTAAAAACAGAATCACCATTTAATCTGGCAATTTTACTTATTATTATGTACACACAAGAATTGAAAGCAGGGACTTGAACAAATATTTAGGCACCAATATTCATAGCAGCATTATTCACAGTTGCCACCAAAGGTGGAAGCAGCCCGCGGTCCGTTAGTGGATGAATGAATAAACAGAATGTGCTATATACATACAATAGAATATTATTTAAGCTTAAAAAAGAGTGAAATTCTGACACATGCTACTACATGGATGAACCTTGAGTACACGCTAAGTGAAATGTCACTAGTCACAAAAGATCAAATTCCACTTATGTGTATGATTCCACTTATATGAGAGACCTAGAGTAGTCAAAATCAGAAAAAAATTAAAATAAAGGTTACCAGGGGCTGGGAAGTTTAATGGGTACAGGGTTTCAGTTTGGGATGCCGAAAATATAGATGTAGTGATGGTTATACAACAATGTGAATATACTGTCAGTGAATTGTACATGTAAAACTTGTTAAGATGGTAAATCTTACATGTATCTTACCACAGTTTAAAATTTTTTTTTGAAGATTTTATTTATTTATTTGACAGAGAGAGATTTATTTGTCAGAGAGGCAGGCAGAGAGAGAGGGAGGGAAGCAGGCTCCCTGCTGAGCAGAGAGCCCGATGCGGGGTTCAATCCCGGGACCCTGAGATCATGACCTGTGCCAAAGGCAGAGGCTTAACCAACTGAGGCACCCAGGTGCCTAAAGAATTTTTTTTAATGAAAAAAATGATCACTCAAAAAAAAAAAAATATCACTCCAAAATCATACAACTGTAAAGACTGACAACACGATGTTGTCAGAGATGGTGTGATCCAGCGGACTGTGAGTGACTGTGGTTGGGTAAGGTGATGGCTGTCCAAATAAGGTGTATTTTGGTAGACAGTGGCTATGACATTGCAGTGGACTCATGGCAACAGAAATGGTGACAGTTTTCAGACATTCATCTGTTTTGGCAGGTAGCAATGACTTAAGCTTGACAATGATCAACAAATTTTGGCATGAAGATATTCAAACTCCAGAGCTAGTGTAATTTCAGAATGGAGCCGTTCTCAGACCTTTAGTGTAAATGATCTTCTGTTGTGAGAACAGTATGAGAAATGCCATAAAAGATAGAGATGTAGAGTACCTATTTGTTCACTGATTCTTGAGGCATTCCTATGTCATATGTTCCAGGAGACAGGACAAAGTAGTGAGTATATTCCTACTTCTTTTTTCCATCCTCTGCCATTCTGTGCTTTCTTCTTAAGTTGTCATACTTGGGCTATGTGGTTCATTTTGCCTTGTTAGTAAGGCTGATGTAGTGCAAATCCAAACCTACAAAATGGTACCGTTGGGGGAACCAGCTGTCCTCTAAGTTTTTCAGAGATTATGTGCAAGTTTATGTGCAAGATACTGTCAGCAACAGCATCTATGGGAGGAGTGAGGGAAGCAGGACTGTTTCCATGGGAAGTTCTGAAACCAGGAGCATCCTTTAGAGTTGAGTGAGACAAGGGATTGGGGGCACCTACCTCACAGTCGTTGGTGCATGTTCTTGGGGAAGGGACATAATGGGAGGTGAGTAGCTCTCTTTGGCTGAGGTCAAGATTCCAGGGGAGTTGGAGCTGGCAGTCTTCAACAGCCAACACCTCTGGGCAGGTAGGGATTGAGTACTTCAATTCTGCAGGGAAGCTGCGACTCTTGGTGGCACAGCATACTTATAGATACTGCACCAATCCATTGCTTTTGTCCTCAGGAATTATTGGTACAAGAAGTTTGCCATTTCCTGGAAAGTTAGCACAAAGTACCAGCATCATGAACAAAACAGGAGTTGAATTTTTGTTCATTAAAAAAAAATCTCTTGCTCAGACAATATTATAATAGCAAAAATGGAAATAAAATTTTATTAGACTTGTACCTTCCTTCTGAATTGCTTGTTTTTACTTGTTATGCTGTTATCTGGTCAATATTCTTCTAATATATATATACCAACTTTATATAGTAATGATTATAAGCATTGTATATGTGTATTTGTAATATTCGTATTATATGTATATAAATAATACAATTTTTCCTGATTACTGTTGTTAGTTTTAAATGAGTTAAATTTCATACCGAGAAATGTAAAGATCTTAAGTATGTAATTAGATTAGTTTTGATAAATGTATACATTTGGGTAACTAACAACCCAGTCAAGGTAAACATTTCTGTCATTCTAAAAAGTTCCCTAGTCACCCTTTCCAGTCAAACTTCACTCCCAGAAGCAACTCCTGATTTCTTTTTTGTCTTTTTTCTTTGTTCCAGTTTTACTGAGATATAACTACCACAGAACACTGTATAAGTTTTTTTTTTTTAAGATTTTATTTATTTATTTGACAGAGAGAGATCACAAGTAGGCAGAGAGGCAGGCAGAGAGAGAGGAAGAAGCAGGTTCCCTGCTGAGCAGAGAGCCCGATGTGGGGCTCGAGCCCAGGACCCTGGGATCATGACCTGAGCCGAAAGCAGAGGCTTTAACCCACTGAGCCACCCAGGTGCCCCGAACACTGTATAAGTTTAAGGTGTACAGCATAATTACTTATATATAGTGAAATTTATACTATACATATGAAATATGTACTATATACTGAAATATATATATGTACACTATATATAATCTCTTATATATAGTGAAATAATTACCATAATGTACTATTACATAGTACATAATACATTTAGTTAGCATTTATCATGTCATATAGACACAAAAATAAAAAAAGAAAAATTTTTTTCCTTGCAATGAGATGTGTTAAAATTTACTCTCTTAACAACTTCCAATATACCATACAGCCATGTTAGCAATGGCCATCATGTTGTACATTACATCCCGGTACTTGTTTATCTTAACAAGGACATTTGTACCTTTTGGCCACCTTCATCTATTCCCACCCCTCCCATGCTTGCCCCTCCCATGTCTCTGGTCCACAAATCTGGTCTCTCTTTCTATGAGTTTGCTGTTGTTTTGAATTCCACATATAAGTGAGAACATACGGTATTTGTCTTTTCTGTCAGACCTTTCTCACTTGGAAAATAATGACCTGAAGGGCCATTCCATGTCATCACAAATAGCAGGGTTTCCTTCCTTTTTATGGCTGAATAGTATTTTATTGTATATAAATACCACAACTTTTTAATCCATTCATCTGTTGATGGACACTGAGGTTGGTTCCATGTCTTGGATATTGTGGATAATACTGCTATGAATGGTCTCTCTTCAACATAGTGTTTTTGTTTCCTTTGGATATATTCCCAGAAGTGGGATTGTTGGATCATATGGTTGTTCTATTTTTAATTTTTTGAGGAACTTCCCCACTTTTTTTCACAGTGGCTGTACCAATTTATATTCCCATCAGAAGTACACAGAGCTTCCCTTTTCTCCATATCCTGGCCTACATTTGTTATCCCTTGTCTTTTGTTGATAGCCATTCTAACAGGCATGAATGATGTCTCGTTATGACTTTGATTTGCACTTCCCTGATGATTAATGATGTTGAGCACCTTTTCATATTTCTGTTGGCCATTTGTCTCTTTAGCAAAAATGACTCTTCATGCCCTTTGTCCACTTCTAATTGGATTATTATTACTTTTTGCTGTTGATTTATACGAGTCCTCTATATATTTTGGATATTAGCCCCTCATCAATGTATGATTTGCAAATTTTTGTTTTCATTCCATAGGTTGCCTTCAATTTTGTTGATGGCTTGCTTTGCTGTACAGAAGTATTTTAGTTTGATGTAGTCCCATGTGTTTATTTTTTATTTAGTTGCTTGTGCTTTAGGTATCATATCCAAAAAATTATTGCCAAGATTCTGATTCCTATCACCATGAATTAGTTTTGTCTGTTTTTGCATTCTGCCTGGAAGGAAGCATAAAAGATCAACTCTTCTGATCCATATTTATTTATTTATTATTTTATTTTTTATATACTCTTTTTTTTTTCACCTCACAAGGCTATTAAAATACCATTGACTATATTCTCTATGCTGTACTTTTCATTTCCATGACTTACTCATTCCTTAACTAGAAGCCTGTACCTCCTACTCCCCTTCACCCCTTTAATCCTTCCCTTTACTCACTTACCCTCTGGCAGCAATCAGTTTGTTTTCTGTATTTATGGGTCTGTTGTTTTTTGTTTGTTTATTCATTTTTTTTAGGTTCCACGTATAAGTTAAATCATAATGATATTTGTTTTTCTCTGACTTTTCTCTTAGCATGATACCCTCTAGGTCCATTCATGTTGTTGCAAATGGCAAAATCTCATTCTTTTTTATGGCTGAGTAATATTCCATTATATATATATTCCACATCTTCTTTATCTGTTCACTTATGGATGGACACTTGAGTTGCTCCTGTATCTTGACTATTATAAAAATGATGCAGTAAACACAGGGGGTGTGTATCTTTTCAAATTAGTGTTTTCATTTTCTTTGGGTAAATATTCCCTGGTGGAATCACTGAATCATATGGTATTTCTATTTTTTAAAAAGATTTATTTATTTATTTTAGAGGGGGAGAGAGAGAGCGGGGGAAGGGGCAGAGGGAGAGGGAAATAAGCAGACTCCCTGGTGAGTGGGGGGCCCAC
This sequence comes from Mustela lutreola, assembly GCF_030435805.1. Lineage (NCBI taxonomy): Eukaryota > Metazoa > Chordata > Mammalia > Carnivora > Mustelidae > Mustela > Mustela lutreola. The sequence goes on along the minus strand of NC_081291.1, from coordinate 51,552,168 downwards.
CTTGGGGCTCAACCCCAGGACCCTGAGATCATGACCTGGGCTGAAATTGAGTTGGTTGCTTAACTGATTGAGCCACTCAGGCCCTCCTGGTATTTCTGTTTTTAATTTTTGGAGGCACCTCCATAGTGTTTTCTCCACAGTGATTGCACCAATTTACCTTCCCACCAACAGTGCCCAGGGTTCCTTTTTCTCCATGTCCTCTACAACATTTACTTCTTTATTTCTTGTCTCCTTGATTTTAGCCATTTTGACAGGTATAAGGTAATATCTCATTGTAGTTTTGATTTGTATTTCCCTGATGATAAGTGATGTTGAGCATCTTTTTGTGCATCTGTGGGCCTTCTGTATGTCTTCTTTGGAAAAAAAAATCTATTCAGGTCCTCTGCCTATTTTTTTTTTAAAGATTTTTATTTATTTATTTGACAGAGAGAGATCACAAGTAGGTGGAGAGGCAGGCAGAGAGAGAGAGAGAGAGAGAGAGAGAGAGAAGCAGGCTCCCTGCTGGGCAGAGAACCCGACGTGGGACTCGATCCCAGGACCCTGAGATTATGACCTGAGCCGAAGACAGCAGCTTAACCCACTGAGCCACCCAGGTGCCCCCCCTCTGCCTATTTTAATTGGATTATTTGTTGTTTTTATGTTGAATTGTGCAAGTTTCTTATATATTTTGAATATTAACCCCTTATCAGATATATCATTTCCAAATGCCTTCTCCCACTCAGTAGGTTAGCTTTTTGTTTTGTTGACGATTTCCTTCACTGTGCAAAAAATTTTTATTTTGGTGTAGTCCTAATTGTTTATATTTTGCTTTTTTTTTTACTCTTGCCTTAGGAGACATATCTAGAAAAATGTTGCTATGGCTATTGTCAAAGAAATTACTGCCTATGTTCTCTTCTATGACTTCTATGTTTTCAGATATCACATTTAGGTCTTTAATCCATCTATTTTTTTGTATGGTGTTAGAAAGTGGTCCTGTTTCATTCTTTCGCATGTAGCCATCCAGTTTCCCCAGCACTGGTTATTGAGGAGACTGTCTTTTCCCTATTGTATATTCTTGCCTCCTTTGTCATAGAGTAATTGACCATGTAATCATGTGTTTATTTCTAGGCTCTCTGTTATGCTTCATTTTATCTATATGTTTTTGTACCAGTACCATTCTCTTTTGATTTCTACAGCTTTGTAGTAGATCTTGAAATCTGGAATTGTGATACCTGCATCTTTGTTGTTCTTTCTCCAGATTGCTTTGGCTATTCAGAATCTTTTGTGGTTTCATACAAAATTTAGTATTTTCTGTCCTAGTAAAGTGAAAAATTCTGTTGGCATTTTTAATAGGGAGAGTGTCAAATCTGTAGATTGCTTTGGGTAGTATGGACATTTTAAAATACTAATTCTTCTTGTCCATGAGGATGGACTATCTTTCCATTTGTTTGCTTTGTCTTCAATTTCTTTCATCATTGTTTTATCATTTTTAGAGTACATAAAGTACGTAAGTCAGAGTACCCTGGCTTGCAGACAGCTACTTCTTGTTTGGTCTTCGTGTGATGGAAAAAGAGAGCAAGATTTCTTTTCAAAGTACATGGTAGTATAGTTTTCAGAGTACTTACCTCCTTAGTTAAGCATATTCCTAGGTATTTTTCTTTTTGGTATAATTGTAAATGGGATTGTTTTCTTGATTTTACTTTTTCCTACTTAGTATATAGAAAGGCAACTGATTTCTGTGTATTGATTTTTGTATCCTGCAACTATACCAGATTCATTTATTACTTTTAATAGTTTTTTGATGGAGTCTTTAGGGTTTCTATGTATAGTATTATGTCTTCTGCAAATAGCGAGTTTAACTTCTTCCTTACTAATTTGGATGCCTTTTATTATTATTATTTTTTTTTGTCTAATTGCTGTGGCTAGGATTTCTAGTACAATGTTGAATAAAAATGGAAAGCATAGACATCTTTGTCTTCTTCCTGATCTTAGAAGAAAAGTTCTCATTTTTTTCCCATTGAACAGGTTGTTAGCTGTGAATTTTTCATATATGCCCTTTATTATATTGAGGTGTGTTCCCTCTAAACCCACTTTGCTAAGAGTTTTAATCATGAGCGGATGTTGTACTTTGTCAAATGCTTTTTCTGTATCTATTGAGATGATCATGATTTTTATCCTTCATATTGTTAACATGATACACAAACATTTTAAACAGCAACTTTTCCCCTTTACTTTATACTACTTATGTATTTTTTCTTTTCCTTTCTAAAAAGATTTTATTTATTTATTTGAGAAGGGAAGAGAGAGAGAGAGAAGGAGAAAGAGCACAAGAACAAGGGGAGGGAGAAGCAGATTCCCCACTGAGCAGGGGAGCCCAACATAGGGCTCAATCCCAGGACACTGGGATCATGACCTGAACTGAAGGCAGATGCTTAACTGACTGAGCCACCTAGGCACCCCTGTAGTTTTTGATTATAAACAATACATCCTTTTATTATCAACACTCAAAAATATGGAATTATATTATGCACCATTAAAAATAATTGTCCTTAGGGGTGCCTGGGTGGCTCAGTGGGTTAAAGCCTCTGCCTTCTGCTCAGGTCATGATCCCAGGGTCCTGGGATCAAGCACCGCATCCGGACCTCTGCTCAGCAGGGAGCCTGCTTCCCTCCCTCTCTTTGCCTGCCTCTCTGCCTACTTGTGATCTATCTGTCAAATAAATAAATAAAATCTTTTTAAAAAAATTGTCCTTAGATCCACTTCCTATAGATAACCACTAAATCTTGACATATTATTTACAGCAGTGGTACAACATCAGAAAACTTGTTAGATATACAGAATTTTAGAGTGCTGGATGGTTCAGTTGGTTGTGTCCAACTCTTGATTTCAGCTCAGGTCATGATCTCAGGGTTGTGAGATTGAGCCCTATGTTGGGCTCCATGTTCAGTGCAGAATCTGCTTGGGATTCTCTCTTTCCTCTTCCTCTGCCCCTTATCCCACTCTCTCTCTCCCCCTCTCTAAAATAAACAAATTTTTAAAATCTTTTAAAAAAAGAAATGCAAAATTTCCAATCTCATACCAGAACTACTAAATCAGAAACTCTGGGAGTAAGGCCACCAGTGTGTTTAAAGACATTTTCCGGGGTGTCTTTGATACGTGCATATTTGAGGACCATTTTCTTAGAATGCTTTCTCCCTCCTTTCTTTCCTTTTCTCTTTCTTTCTTAGATGAGATTATACTATACTCACATTTTTACATTCTACCTCTTTGGGTAACTTTTTATTAGGAGAATTACCATGTCATGATGGATTAGGAGTTAACTTATCCAGATTAATTAAAATTGGTGTGGAGTGTAAGGCGGCTAAATATAGCCTGTTCTTACTCTTGCCTTCTCTTGTGGTAACGATTTCTCAACAAGAGCACATTTGTGGATGACTTCCTTTACTTGCTCTCACCATCGTAGAGTGTGATGATGCTGGAAGAAATGTGTTTGAATGGATTGACTCCAGTTATATTTGGGAAGATTTACAAACAGACCTTATCTCATGCAGGACTGGTGAGCAACAGTTTTATCTGGGCAAGTGACATAGAGGGCTGATACTTGCGGTTCCCAAATAAGAACCAGTCTTACAAAATCTAGGGGGGCAAACCCAGACATGCCAATGGCAGGGGAAACCTCTTGAAGGAAAGGTAAGTATATAGCTCTTTGGGAAACACCAGGTCCTTGATTCTGATTGAATAGTAACCCTCCCTCTTGCCTCGTGACACAGCACTACTAAGGTACACTGCTTCCTTTGAAGACTCCATTGGCAGGCCTGACTTTGGTCTGCCTTGGAAAATCCTTATCGACTCTTATTGTCATGAGATGATATTTGTTAGGTTGAAAAAGGAAGGCAAGGGACCTTATCCAAAATTGTCCCCAGAATATAGCCCAGCTTTCTAATCCTCTTACAAGAAATAACCTTTGGTGGGGGGTGGGGGGAAGAAGGAAAAGAAGAAAGAAAAAGAAAGAAAGAATGAATGAACCTTTCAGGAAATGGTCTATGAAGACTCAGATTGGGGAAGTGACAATCCCCAGATTGGGGAAGTGACAATTGGGGAAGTGCAATCACTTGCACAGGGACAGTGTCAGACAGTTTCAGAGCAATAGCACTATATTGGCACTTCTGGGAAAAGGTAAGGAAAAAAACATAAAAAGCGGTGTGATGGAATACAAAGATCCGTGGGTTCTGGGATCAGGTTGACTTGGTTTAGAATCAGAGCAGAGGCACTTATGGGTTGTGTGACTATATCAGTTATGTATTGCTAAGTAACACATTATCCCCCAAAATGTGTCATAAGAGCACACACTTTATTATCTTAAAGTTTTTGTGTAACAAGAATTCAGGCTGCAGTGCCTGGGTGGCTCAGTTGGTTAAGTGTCTGCCTTCGGCTCAGGTCATGATCCCAGGGTCCTGGGATCAAGTCCTGTGTCGGCTTCCCCACTCAATGGGAAACCTGCTTCTCCCCCTCCCTCTGCCTCCCCCTCCCTCTGCCTGCCCCTGCTTATGCTCTCTCTCTCTTTCTATCAAATAAATAAATAAAATCTTAAAAACAGAGAATTCAGATTTGGAATTGCGGGTCCTCTGCTTCAGGCTGCCATTCAGGTTCACAAGGCTGCAGCTGAGGTGTTAGCTGGTGCTGAGGTCTTATCTGAAGACTCAACTGGGGAAGGTCTTATATTCGTCAGCTCAGGCTGCCATGACAAGGTACCACTGACATTTATGTCTTCCCAGTTCTGGAGACTAGAGGTCTAAGATCAGCGTGGTGGGTTCTGGTGAGATCTCTCTCCCTGGCTTGCAGACAGCCACCTTCTTGTTTTGTCCTCACATGATGGAGAAAGAAAGAGAACGAGCTTTCTGGTCTCCTACAAGTCCCCACCCTCACAAGCTCATCTAAACTGTATTACCTCCCGGAGGCCACATCTTCATGTACTAGCACTTTGGCAGGTAGGGCTTCACCATACACATTTAGGGGGAACACAATTCAGTCCATAATGGATCTGCTTCCAAGCTGACTCAGGTGATTGTTGGCAGGATTCAGTTCCTCACAGGTTGTTGGACTGAGTGCCTCAGTTCCTTGTTGTCTGTTGGTCAGGTCACCCTCAGTTCCTTCCATGTGGGCCTCTCCAATAAGGCAGATAACTTAGCCTCTCTGAATTCTCCCCCTTTAGACCCTGTAAAATGTGGATAATTATAGCTGTCCTAGAGTTGTTGTGGGATTCATTGAGGTAATGTGGAAAATGGCTGGTGTTGTTGGGGCTTCCTGAATGGTAACTATTATTACTATTATTATAATTTTTGGAGCAACCGATACTCTGGAGTCTAGCTGTTGTCCAGACAGCATCCATATGCTGTCTTGTGCCATGCCACTTGTCCTCTGCTGTAACACAGAGGCTTCTCCAGGCAAACGACAACTTCTAAACTGCTGAGAAAATACAGCTCTTTTCCCGAAGCATCTCAGACCACATGCCTAGCAGTTCTAAGACATGTACCATGGAGTCTACAGTAGTCATACATTCTGTTTTCCCCCTGTTTAAGCCTCTGAGGGCAGGCCCAAGAATTTCTTTTCATGCCCCTGGAAACCAGACCCCTTACAGCATCCTCTGGCCTTGCATGACAGATTCTCAGGGAAGTTCAACTTGAGCCACCTTGGCACAGTGGATCTCAGTTTGTCCTGTCTCATAAACCAATGTCTGTTCTCTGTCACAGCATCTGCGTCTGCTTCTTTCCCATCTAATCCTGGGCACAGTTAACAAGGTGAAGCATGCTTTTCAGAGGGCTTGAAAGCCATATCTTCCTCAGTCATCATTTGGGGTGACTACAGGGGGAAGTATAACTTTGTCTTATTGCCATGGGATAATGTAGATGTGCTAATCCTCACTGTGTAGAAATAAGACCAGACTGAATGTCTGTTCTGAATTATCTTTCTGCCTAAATGGAGCCCAGGAGGGACCCTAACTTGCAAAAAAATATATTATTCAGCCCAATGCTGATTTCATTTCCTAAAAGAGATTGGGTCCAAATAAGACTTTAATTGAATTCAGCCTCTTGACCTGATACTGACTTGGTTCTCCCTCCTAGTGCCTTCCAACATTAGACGAGGGAGGAGGAGGAGGAGAAATAGACAAATAAAGCGATTCACATGGATTTATGGGCCGAGCCACTTCCACATTCCGTAAAGCCCCAATGACTGTATAGGAAACAGCTGCAGTATTTACTGGGGACTGGTAAGGCCTCATTACCATCCCACCTCCTCACAGGGGGTGTTTGGCTCCAAATGGAGTGCAGCGGAGGGAGTAATTGATTCTGCTGCCCTGGCACCTGGTGTTTCTGCCAAATGCCTGAGGTCACGGCAGCAAACAAATCCTGTTCCACCCAGTGGAGGGAGGCCTCAGGGCCTCTAGTGAGAGGTGGAGAGCAGAGCCAAGAGCAGGTCAGAAAAGATTCTGTTGTTTTTCTGTTCATATTTTTATTCATTCACTCAAGAATTATTTATTGAGCACTTACTAAATGTCAGGCACTGTTGAAGGCACAGGAACATAGTGACAGATGTGGTCCCTGCCTTCTTAGAGTTTACACTCTAGAGATGCTCAGTCCAATACAATAGCCACTACATTTAAATTTGAACTCATTAAAATGAACTCAAATTAAAACTTAAGTTCTTTAGCTACATTTCAAGTGCTCCATAGGCTAGTGGCTCTTACACTGGACATTACAGGTCCAGAACATTCTACCATTGGCAGAAAGTTCTATCAGACACCCTAGTCTCGTGTGGATAGGGTGGGGAGGGCTTGGAGACTGTCATTCAGTGAACAAACATATATATAAATAAGATAACTTCAGATGTGGCGGTCATATGAAGAAAATGAAACAGAGGAATGGGCTAGAGTTGTCTTTTAATAGGTCTGGGTGGGCTTCTCTGAGAAGGTGACCCATGGCCAAGACCCTGGAAGGAGGTGAGTGCACAGCATCCAGAAGTACAAGAAAGCCACTGTGGCTTGGAGTGGGGAACCAGAGAGTGAGTGGTATGACATTGGGCCAGGAGCAAGTAGAGGCCCAATCACATGGGATGATGGGGAAGAGTAGGCATTTAATTCTAAGCGGTGGGAAGCCGCCGCAGGATTTTTACCAACGAGCTGTCATGATCTGATTTACATGTTAAAAGCTTGTTCTGGCTCCTACATTGATCATGGATTGTCAGGAGGTGAGAATGGAGGCAGAGGGCCAAGGAAGAGGCTATTAAAGCTGTCTAAGCAAGAGAAGCTGGCCCCTTGGAATCAGGGACAAAAGGGCAGCAGCTAACCCCAGAGGGGTAGCTCTGTGGGAGACAATCTCTTATCGGAAGATATGGGGACAGTCACAGTACCCCGTGTGTGCAGTCACTGATACAAGGATGCAGTGAGGCAAGGTTTATAAAGTACTCCGTCCTCCTGGGACAGCAGCACTTGGCGTTACCTTGTCTTGCTCACCTTTGGTCTCTCCTAAATGATGGTAACAGCCTCTCCTCTGGCCCTCTAGTCCTCTGTCGTGCTTCTTCTAGTCTGGTTTCCACACTGCCCCTGGAATCACCTTTTCTGAAGTTGCAAATCTGATGAGGTCAGTCCCCTTCAGGGGCTCCCAACTGAACCCCCACCAAACGCGAGACTTGTTACTGTTGGTCAGGAGGTTCTTCACACTCTGGCCCACGTCTCTCTCCAGCATCTTCTCCCTCATGCCCCACCCTCAGCTCAGGCTCCACCAGCACTGATTATCGCCTCTCAGCTCATGCTGCTCCCTCTGCCCGGAGCACTTTCCCTTCCTGTCTTGGACTTACTATCTCCAGCTCTCTTTCTAGGCTCAGCTTAGAAATTTCTGCCTCTGAGAAGCTGTCTCTTGGCTCTCTAAGCTCTCAAGTGCCCTTAGTATCAGGTCCCATGGAACCATGTACTTCTCCATCATGTTGAATTATAATTGCTTGTTTACCTGTCTGTTCTGCTAAACTAAGATCTCCATGACAGTTGGGACTGTGTCTGTCTGGTTCATGATTGTATCTTGTTCTTCGTATGCTTAGCTCATGAGAAGTGCTTAAGATGTATTTGTTGAATGAGTGGGTAAATGAGGTAAAAATCTTCTTTCCTATCCTTTGGTATAGCTACTTTCTTTCCCTATATCCTCTTTTCCCCCATTATTATAATTATAATTTTTTTTTTTTTGAGTTAACCATTATCCGAGCTTCCTAACCCAAGTATCTTAGCTTGGGCTGCCATAACAAGTACAATAGACTGTAGGCATCTATGTTTTCACAGTTTTGGAAGCTGGAAGTCCCGAGATCAGGGTATCAGCATGGTTGGGTTCTGGTGAGGACCCTCTTCCTGGCTTGCAGACAGCCCCCTTCTCGCTGTATCCTCACATGGCAGAGGGAAGGAAGAACGGATGAAGTGATGGAAGGAGAGAGAGAGAGTCAGAGAGGTAGAGGGAGGGTAAGTGCAAGCTGTCTGGCATCTCTACGTGTAAGGCAGTCACCCCATCATGAGACCCCACTCTCGTGACCTCATCTTACCCTAATCACCTCCCAAAGGCTCCGCCTTCAGACACCATCACATTGTGAATTAGACTTCAATGTGGGAATTTGGAGCAGGGGGACACAACCTTCAATCCCTAACACTGAGACAGAGCGAGAATTTGATGTTCTCCATTTCCTACACTGATCTCTAGATTTCTTAGAAATTTATTGGCAGCCTGTGGCCTGCATGATGTAGTAGACTCGGATAACTGAGGTTTAGAGCCCCAGCTCCAAAAGTGATGACCTATAAGACCTTGATCAAGTCACATCATCTCTTATTTCTCCCAGTGCTTGATGGAGGGCTTTTAAGGTGGTCAGGACATACTCATTAACTGCTTACACAGCCTCAGTGGGCATTTCGATACTTCCTCGTAGCCATATGATAAGCCTTCCCATTCATTATCTCACTTAATGCTTCCAGGAACCCTAAGAAGCTTTATTATTCTCCCATTGCAGAGATGAGGTGGCTGAGATTCTGAGAGTCTCAAGTTGGCCCTTTGTCCTGATCCTGGAACTTTTTCCTCATGCTCTTGTTTCCTTGTCTCCTATTTTACATCCCTGCCCTCTCTCCAGTCTTTAGGACTTGTGACCTGGGCAGCCATCTGGTGGTCTTTAAGAGGTGACCCGAGTCATTGTAGCTTGGTGCTATGGTCTGAATGTTTGTGTTCCCCCAAGATATACTTATTGGAATTCTAACACATAATGTGATGGTCTTAGGAGGTGGGGCCTTTAGGAGGTGATTAGGTCATGAGGATTGTGGTCATGATACATGAGGTCATTATGTATGGATTTGTGACCTTATAAAGAAGACATGAATCTTGATTTTGACTTAGGTCATGATCGCAGGATTATGAGATTGAGTCCCACATCAGGCTCCCTGCTTGGTGGGGAGTCTGCTTAAGCTTCTTTCCCCCCCACCTCCCGCAATCTGTCTCTCTCTCTCTCTCTAAAATAAATAAATCTTTTAAACAGAGAGAGACCTTATGGAGTTCCCTAGTTTCTTCTGCCTTGTGAGGATACAATGAGAAGTCTGTGACCCAGAAGAGGACCCTTACCTAGCTACACTGGCACCCTTATCTTGAACTTCCAGCCTCCAAAACTGTGAGAAATAAATGTTTGTTGTTTATAAGCCACCCAGGCTGTGGCATTTTCTTATGGCAACTTGAACAGACGAAGACTCTTGACCACCTAACAAAGTGCCCATACTGTGATTGACCCTCATACCTTGGAATTTAAAAACTTAAAAAGGTGCAAGTTCTTTCATATTGGACATTCATGGGATCAATATATCACATCCTCCCCTTTTTTCTTTCAAAGCTTTTACTTACTTATTGAGACAGTGGGGGAGGGGCAGCAGGAGAGGGAGAGAGAGAGAGTCTCAAGCAGACTCCCTGCTGAGTGCTGAGCCTAATGCAGGGCTTGATCTCATGACCTCGAGATCATGACCTGAGCTGAAATCAAGAGATGGATACTTAACCAACTAGCCACCCAGGTTCCCCTAAAGCTTACATTTTAAGAAGCAAAATAAGAAGTTTTTGGAACTGGGTTGGAAGCCTGGCTTTGCCATCTACTAGCTGTGTGACCTTGGGCAAGTTGCTAGTTGGCCCCTAATAAGTGTGTCATACATATTCGTTAAATAAATATAGACTCTCATCTGTCTCCTTTATTTACTTCTAGTTGATTCAAAACTTGAAAGGGGAAGAAAAGGACACGATATGTGCCAGTATCCCTTTCTGTGAAGTGTTACTTATAGTCTTTACTTATTTCTCCTCTGGACTGTTGGTGTTTTTCTCATAAGTTTGAAGGAACTTCTTTTTTTCAGTACTCATTTTTTACTGGAGTGAAATCCATATAACAAAATTACTATTTTGAAGTATACAGTTCAATGGCATCTAGTACCTTCACAGTGTTGTGCAACCATCACCTCTTTCTAGTTCCAGAACATTTCCATCACCACCAAAGAGACCCTCTAGGTCTTAAGCAGTCTCTCCCCATGCCCCACCTGCCAGCCTCTGGCAGCCACTCATCTGGTTTCTGTCTCTATGGGTTTATCTAGTCTGGATATTTCACATAGATGGACTTCTACAATATGTGGCCTTTTGTGTCTGGCTTCTTGCAGTCGGCATGATGTTTTCGAGGTTCATTCATGCTGCAGCACTTATCAGTGCTTCATTTCTTTTTATGGCTGGATAATATTCCATTGTATAAATAGAACACGTTTTAGTTCTCCATTTGTCTGTTGATGGACATTTAAATCGTTTCCACCTTTTGGCTATTGTGAGCAGTGCTGCTTGGAGTATTTGCATACAAGTATTTGTTGGAATCGTATGTTTTGTATATTAGGGAAATTAGTCCTTGGCCTATAACAGGTGTTGCAAATATTGTTCTTCAGTTTGCAGTTTGTCTTTCACTTTGTTTTATGGTGCTTTTGACCAGGCAGGATCTTGAAAAAATTGTTATGCAATTGGCCGTCAGGCTTTCACAGCTTATAGGTTTCGTGACACAGGAAAGCCATCCTTATACTTGAGGTTATAAAATAATTCTCCCATCAGAGCTGTCACTTACACACTCCTTTCCTCAAACAGGGATTAAAAACAGGCCACTTGCATTCTCCCCCTGGGGTTGTCTTGAGGCCCAAATAAGATAAGCAATACGAAAGGGCTTTATAAAATATGGACCAGCATATACACACATGGCATGTAGTCATTGCCACTATTAATTGTATGCAGTTCTGGCAGTAGCTAGTTGAGCTCTGTGGTCACTTTTATTTTGCAGAGCAGAGACTGAAGGGCAGAATTATTCAGCCAAGGATGCAGTAATTGGTAGCATTGGAGAATGTCACAGAAGATACCAACTCTTAGTAGTCACCTTGGGAGGGTTTCATATTTGGCTAAAAAAAAACCCCACAAACATTGCCTTAAACCCAAAACTTTTCTGGTCATTCTTCCTCCAAGTAGAGGTCCCCCCCCCCACCAGGAAAAGAAACCAGTTTAGTGAGTTTTGAGTTAATCAGCTATAATTGTGATTTGAGCTTCATCAATGGCCATTTTGACATGTTTTCATTATGGTTTTAAGCCTAAATTCTTTTTTTTTTTTTAAATGGCAAACTTTATTTATTTATTTATTTTTTAAAATTTATTTGTCAGAAAGAGAGAGGGAGAGAGAGCGAGCACAGGCAGACAGAATGGCAGGCAGAGGCAGGGGGAGAAGCAGGCTCCCCGCCGAGCAAGGAGTCCGATGTGGGACTCGATCCCAGGACACTGGGATCATGACCTGAGCTGAAGGCAGCCGCTTAACCAACTGAGCCACCCAGGCGTCCCATTAAATGGCAAACTTTAGATTGAATACTGTATTGCTTGAGAAAAAAAACCACAATACTTCATAATGATTGTCACTACGATGATTGTTCTGGTGTAGAATTGTGTACTGGTTAAGTCCTTGGGCTACCATATTGGTCAGACCTGGTTTGAATATGATTCCATTAGTAGCTAGTTTTGTGACCTCGGAAATTGCTTCATTGCTCTGTGCCTCTGTTTCCCTGTCTGTAAAACAAGGATGATTACAGAACTTGACCCAATGGGTCGTAGCAAGAAATCAATGATAACATCTATATAATGTACTTGGCCCAGTGCCTAGTTGGAATGAGGGCTTGATAAATACTAGCTATTAGGATAATTCAGGAAGAGCTAAAAGAATTTAGGAAATGAGCCTGAGGTAAACGGAATATAACCTTCTGGGGAGTATTCCCATCCTTGGGGGTGGCACAGATCAGATAACATAGTAGAGCCCCTTGCCTTGCCACATACCACACTTACTTTTGGAGGAATCTGATTTCTCTTACTACCTTGTGAAGGGTAATCATCAGGAGTGGCAGCTGGTTCTCATATAACAAGGAAGAAGTGCCATGTGGAGGAATGTTGCAGAAGGGCAGTGGGGAGGCCGGTGAGCCTCGGGGAGGAACAGAAGGAAAAAGTCAAGGGCATCATACCAGGGGGCCTGCCTAGGTCATACCACCTCTTCCTGGGGAAGGAAGATTCTGAGTGATGTGGCTTCGCTGTGCGTGGAAATTTATTTGCAGGAGACATAAACCTTTCTTATATTTCTTCTTTCTCTGCTCTTGATCCAGGGATCTGTGGAGCCCCAACTCTGATCCTAGGCCCAACGTGGTTGGGCCCTAAAAAAAAAGCAATATCTGCAGGACCTCTGCTATGTGCCGGGCACTTTAAGCTCATGATCACCTTGGACTCTGTGCTATGAGTAATGTCACCACCATTTTACAGACGAGGAAACTGGAGTGAGGCTCAGAGAAAACACAGAAGCGACTTAGGGGCCCCCACAAGCTGGTAAGTAGCGGAACTGGAATTTTAATCACCATCTGTTTTACACCAAAATCCAGCTCTTTTGCTGCTCGGCATGTAGCTCAATACCATACTTCACTTCATTTTCTAGAGCCTTTTGTGACACTTCTGTGGCTCAGTGCCTACACATGGGTCTCCCAGAAATATCTGAGGATTCAAACTTTTAGTAATGATGAGAATAGCTGACACTTACTAGTTCCTGCCTCTGACGTCAAGCAGGTTAAGTCACTTGTGCCATTTCTTCGAACTATAATGGCAGAGCCAGGCAGGGAATCCAGTCTGTCATATCCCAAGGAAGGCACTACTTAACTTTTTTCCTTTCCTATGCTTGAGGCAGGGATGCTAATCTCTGGGCACATCTTTCTTAGGTAGAATGTATGGCTTCCATTGTTTTAAACTGGTCCATGGGTGCCTGGGTGGCTCAGTCATTAAGCGTCTGCCTTCGGCTCAGGTCATGATCCCAGGGTCCTGGCATTGGGCTCCCTGCTCAGTGGGAAGCCTGCTTCTCCCTCTCCCACTCCCCCTGGTTGTGTTACCTCTCTCACTGTCTCTCTCTCTGTCAAATAAATAAATAAAAGTCTTAAAATAATAAACTGGTCCAGAGGGAGACCTCAGAGGGACTGAGCATGCCCCCTCAAGGTGAGGCAAGAGGGTGATGACACTGGCTGTGGGACAGTACTTATCAACTCTGTGACCTCCTATCTTGGGATGCAAAGCTGTAATAAGCCCTGTAAATTCACTGGGCGGACTTCTCCCTGTGCTTTTTCCAAGCAGATCCTATGCATTCCCGCCTGCAGGCTTAGCTCATACTGTTTGCTGCATAGGAATATTCCCATCTCCTCCCACACCCTACCTCGCCCCTGGCCCCATACGTGTCTGAGGAGACCCATTACAACTGCCACCCTCCCTGGGAAGCTTTAATGGATCGCCATGGATTCATTTCTGAACCTGAATCTGATCATTTATTATATACTCAGATATAGGCATATGTGAGATTATTTTGAAAAATTTGTGAAAATACCAAACTGGGGGGATAAAACATGTCAATGGCAACCTCAGTATGGGTAATTCCCATGCTCAGCAATCCTATAGTGCTTGATTTCATTTTTTTAATTTATTATTTTTTTAAAAGATTTTATTTATTTATTTGACAGACAGAGATCACAAGTAGGCAGAGAAACAGGCAGAGAGAGGAGAGCAGGCAGAGAAGCAGGCAGAGAGAGGAGAGCTCTCTGCTGAGCAGAGAGCCCGATGATGCAGGGCTCAATCCCAGGACCCTGGGATCATGACCTGAGCTGAAGGCAGAGGCTTCAACCCACTGAGCCACCCAGGCGCCCCTGATTTCATTTTTTGTAGAACAAATCTTACCCTACCCAAGTGCATGTGAAATGGTTTTAATCTCTTTAGTAGAAGGCAGGATACTTGAACATTTGCATGGTCAAAATCTGGTGTCGGATAGCCTATGTTTGAATGCTGGTGACCTTGAGTAAGTCCCTTCCCATATCTGTGCCTCTCTTCCTTCATCTGTGAAAGAGGGGTGCTTCTGCTATGTTGTTGGGTTTTTGGGGGGAGGATATCATGGGGTAATAATAATTGCTACCATTTATTGAGTGCTTACTATGTGCCTGGCACCATGCTAAGCTTAGCTTTACATTCTTATTTGATCCTCCCAAGAGCTCCCTCATTCTTGAAATCTCTTACCCAGCAGTATTTTCTTCCCCATAGCACTTACCTTCTTCAACCATATTTTATCATTTACTCATTTTGTTTATTTTTCATCTTCCTCTTCCAGGGCCTCTTGCCTTGCATGACTCCAGGAGGCACCATTCACTGTGCATTCTGAGTTCGACCTTTACCGAGAACATGAATGTGACTGGTGGGGATTTCCCAGAGTTGTGTAACGTGGAGACCCTGGAGCTCCAGGAGGACAGAGACCTTCCTTCCTTCCTCCCTCCCTCCCTTGCTCCTTCTTCCCTCTGTGTGTGTGTTTATTTTGATCATTGCTGCATCCCCGTATCCAGAACCATGCCTGATCTCTAGTAAGCTTTCAATTAATATTTGTTGAAAGAATGAATTAAAAAGCCCTTAAAGATAGCCCATTTTACTGGTGAGGAAACCGAAGCTCAATGAGTTAGTGATTTGCCACAAGTTCCAAGAGACACTGAGGCAGCTGGGTGTTTCCAGCATGCCTGCTCTCAACAGCTTTGCAAAACTGCGTGTCTGAAATGCCTGGCATTGTCCCTGCCAGCCCGCAATTGCTCAACAAATATTAATGAGCTTGCCTACATGGGTCAGCCTCTCTCCTCTGGAGACCATCCCTACAGAGTAACAAACTGTCACATAGCTGTTGCTTTGAGAAATTAAATTAAATTGCAAGGTGCAAAGAAAAGGTGAACCTTTTGGAGTTTTTGGAAGAAAAATTCCTAACCCGACTGCTAATGGAGTTTGCAGGGGCCTCTCAGGCCTTTCCCACCCGATTCTTTTTCCTGCTGCCTTCCCTTTTGTGAGCATTTCTTCCCCTTTTTGCTTGCAGTGAGTTCTGCTCTCCTGTAGGCTACAATGTGTCAGTTGTTATAAAATCCGGGAGGTGGAGCTTGGTGACGAGGTGGGTGGGGGAGCGCTCAGCCAGCCCTGCAGGGCGAACAGTCCAGCCCTGGTTTACCCGAAGCTTAAGCCTTGCAGCAGGAGAACTTCCATCTCGGCTCTCCTGGCTTTGATCCTCACTGTACATCAGACCAGAGGCGCCGAAGGGAGGGAGGATGCGAGATGACCGGCTCTTTGGCAACCTGACCATCTCCTTAGCAGAGCTTTTGAAAGCCAGCCGGGGACTGACTGCACGACCAAGGAGGCGCCGCGCCTCTCGTGGATGTGTGTGTGTGGGGGTGGGTGGGTGAGTCGGTGTGAGTGAGTGAACGTGTGTGTATGTGTGTGTGCATCACGGCTGTGTGTGTGTGTGTCCGGATGAGTGCGAGAGTGCACGCGTGAGTGTGTTTGTGTGCATGTGTGTGTGGTCGCTTTTGGTTTTTATTTCTGTGGAAGAAAAACCTTGAAAATCTGGGGCAGGTTACTGAGCTCCTAGGGTGGTAGTTCTTCTTTTGCAAGAAGAGCTGACCAGACCAAGCTACTAGAGACATTTTTTTTTTTTTTTTCGGCGAGTAAAGAGAATTTTCCTCCTGGATTGAGAGGGATTTTGTCCCCCCCTGGCTCTGCAGCGGAGTAAAAGAGATTAGTCCCTAAACCTGTGAAATCGACCAGAGCCGTGTGATTACCAGGGCTCAAGAGAGGACTGGGGAAGAAAAAGAGAAATAAATCAAACAGCCTGTCAGTGCCTTTGGCCACTTTGGAAGATGTCATCTCAAACTAAGTTCAAGAAAGACAAAGAAATCATTGCCGAATATGAAGCCCAAATAAAAGGTGAGACACGGGCTGGGGAGTCATGCTTCCCGTCCCCTTTCCTTTTTCTCTTGCTTTGGCTTTCTTTTACCCTTTTTCCTCCCTGCCATCACGAAATGTTGTTATGCCTCAATAATCTTATTGTGAGTAGGAACAGTGGCAGCCGCACAAGTCCAGACTGGTTTCAACTGCAGAGAGCGCCGGTGCTGGGAGTATGGATTATAGAATGGGCAGCAATCACTGCATTGCAGGTGTGTGAGGAGGATCCGACGCCCGGCTTTAGGAGTGTCGCGGATACTCCATCATCTTGGCGGTGACATGTCACTCTAAGGCCATTTTGACAGTCACCACCTCCTCCCCCCTCCCACCCTGAAAGCCCCTTCCTATGATCTTTTTACAATCTGCTTTTATTTTTCTTTCTTCTTTTTGGTTTTTGTTGTTGCTTTCCTTTGCCCCTTTCTCTGGGCTGGAATTCACATGCATATGCACAGGGAAGCAGCATCCCCGGGGCTGCAATTCTTTGTCAGTGTCTCTTGGCTGGCCTAGGTTGCCATGGATGAACTGTTACAGGGCATATTGATCTGGACTAATGCAGGCATTTAGGCATAAAGAGGGAGCTCGGTGCAGAAAATGTATTCTCTCACAGTGTGCAGCCCCAGTCACTGTCCGGCCGCTTGCTAGCTTGTAGGGTCATCAGGCTTCATTCAAAGCCAACAGCTCAGTGTGCCGTTTCGGCGGCTGGGAGCTGCCTGGCTGCCGTAGTGCCTGAGGAAGCTAGCCAGCAGGGTGAGATGACCTCTGGCTGCTTGTTCCAGCTTTGCTGCACGGGGGTGGGGGGGTGGGGGGGCACACTCCTCAGAAGCTGCTCCCTAAATCCTCCCTCTCAAGGCGAAATAGGACACAGGACACAATGGCATAGACGAATGCAGGCGGAATCCTCATTCACGCCCTACTGGGGTTCTCCCACCTTCGTGAGTTTTAGGCTCAGCTCTGGTGAGGAAAACCTAAAAGCACCATGCTCGCCCTTTCTCTGAGGAGGTACCCTGAGGGAAGCCTGGGCCTGTGCCTCTTAGCGTCTGGTTTCTTTCTGGTCCTGGAAGGGCTCTCCTTGCTGCGACACGGGCTGTGTTGTGGTCTTCTGCGGAAAGATTGAAGACAAAATACATCTTCAGGGGATACCGATGCCTGCCCTTGAGGCTCTGGGTGGACTGTTAGAGCAAGTTGGTTATTTGGGGCCCAGGTGACGTGAGGCTGCCACACCTGCTTTGGGTGCTGCCGCAGCTCCTGACTGGGTGACCCAGGAAGGCAGGCTGCCTCTCCAGGAGCGGCGGGAGGCCGGCATCCACAGCTGCTGCACACGCTTCAGATGCTTGGGAACCTTTGGGAGGGGAGCAGCCACCAGGGGAGGGCTTTGTGTTTTTTTTGTTTTTTTTTTTTTCCCCCTCCAGTCTCGCCAACCGTCTTGTGCCTTTTAGTTCTGGTCAGACCCGGCATGCTAATCACCTCTGGGTAGACCCCAGGGCAGAAATAAACAGAAAACCCTTTTCCAGCTTTCAGTTCAGTGTGGAAAACAGTGACTTACAATGTTTCAGTCTTGCTAAGAATTTAGAAGCAAGCCCTTTATTGGTCAGAGATTTGAATTCACTCGACTGCTCCAGTACAAAAGCCCAGGTTCGGTCTTCGCCTACACACTTTTTAGGGAGTTTGTATTTTATAAGATGAAGGTAACTGATTATTATTGTTCTTTTTAACTGCGGTTCTCAAGAAAAATGCCACAGTAGAGAAGGGGCTGTTGAGTTTTGGACAGTTTGGGGTTTTTATTAGCATTGCCATGGTAGGGAGCATGCTTGTCTCATTTTTGGATTGCTACCACTGGGCCCGTGAACTTTGCTTGAGGATCAATTAAGCGTTTCTTATTCTGGCTGATTCTTTTACGTTTTACTGTTCACCTTTATTTTAACAGCTACTCAGCAAGTGTAAGGTAATGCATTTCAGTAGGAAATTTGTCCAGATGATCTTGACTCTTCCAGACTCTAAAGGTCTCTACGTTCTGGTTAAAGGAGTTGAATTTCAGTCCTTCAGAATGACACCCACACAACTTAGGTCAGGATGTTGCAGTCTCTGAAACCATCTGGAACCTTTTCTCTCAAAATTCTGTTCATTGTCGTCATAATTACTGATGTACATACAGGGCTCTACAGTTTCTCTGGCTCACTCCCAAACATCACTACTCTTGGCCTACACAGTGTACGGAAAGGGTTCATATGAGCTCAGTTTTAGGGAGGGGGAAACTGAGGCCTTGTCATGTGGAATGACTTGCCCAAGGTCACAAGGCTGGAAATGCGAAGGCAGCCCGTCCTCTTTCCCAGAACATTGTTTGCCTGAAGCTGCCCCCTGAAGGATTGATGTCAGTAGCAGATGGCGGTTTTGTGGTGGGGACTGGCTGCCTTTTGAACGCGTTCCATTGTTTACCCTCTTACTTTTATCCCTTGCCTTTGTTGCTTGCCTCTGAAGAATGTTTGACCAATCACCAAAAATAACGCCTGATGCCAATTTCCTTTCTCCCTGGGTATCATTTGGCCAGTTTGGTGCAGATACTTCACTTACTTAGGTAAATTTTGTCCTGTGAATCGAGTGAGGGGAATTTTTGTTTTTTAAAAATGATACTGAATTCTTTGTTGACTTACTCTCTTTTATCTCTTTTTGAAGAATTTATTGACCTAAGGAGAATGTTTTAAAACTTTTTTTCCCCTACTGTAGAAAATTTCAGACCCATGCCTTCTCTTGCCTTCTCAAATCCTTGAATCCCTTTGATAATATATTTGCAACACAGTAGTATACCAGGTGCTTGTACATTCCCAGTGATGGGGAGCTCATCACCTCCCAAGTCCACATATTCTACCTATGGATAGCTCTGGCTGTTGTGTTGTTTATGTCCCCCTATTGCTTCTGTATTATCTTCCCCTTGGGACTCCACAGAACAGGACAGATGCTTCTTCCCTGTGACTGCCCGTTGGATGTTTAGAGACTCTGATCATAGCTCCTGGACTATGAGCATCTTCATTTGGTCTTGTAAAGTACTTATCTGCTGCTTAATCAACTTCTCTCTCCTTTGGATTTACTGTATATTTGCTTGCAGACTCTAGTGCCTTTGGGTGCTTGGCAGGTAGAATAAATGAGTGCAGCTGACCAAGTAAGATGATTAGTCTTATGATGATTAGTTGGTCCACTGCCTCATTGAGGGCAATAGAAGAAAGGGTGGTGGTGATTATGGTAGGCTTGAGAGAATGTGTCCTGTCCAAATGGAGAGTCACCACTTGGGTTCAGCCTTTTGTTGCAATTTAGGAATGTAGGCCTAACTAGATCTTTCTTTCTTTCTTTCTTTATTTCTTTTTTAAAGATTTTATTTATTTATTTGACAGACAGAGAGCACAAGTAGGAAGGGAAGCAGGCAGAGAGAGAGGAGGAAGCAGGCCCCCTGCTGAGCAGAGAGCCTGATGTGGGGCTTGATCCGAGGACCCTGGGATCATGACCTGAGCTGAAAGCAGAGGCTTTAACCCACTGAGCCACCCAGGCGCCCCTAACTAGATCTTTCAATTTCTCAACAGATGCCAGAAAGCTAGATGAGAGTTTTATGCTATTAAAGATGTTTTGCCAAGGTACACCTGGCTGACTCCATTGGTAGAGCACGTGACTCTCGATCTCGAGGGTCTTAAGTTCAAGCCCCACGTTCAGTGTAGAGATTACTTTAAAAAGTTTAAAAAGTTTTGTGACTCTTGATCTTGGGGTTATGAGTTCAAGCCCCACACGGAGTGTGAAGATTATTTAAAAATAAGATCTTAAAAAAAAGATGTTTTGCCAAATGGACCTTCAAAAGATCATACTATCAAAACCCTTCCTCAAGAGTGGTAGCAAGTTCTAGATGAAGGTCTCTGGATGTGGTCAGAGAAAGGAAACAACTATCACCTCCTTATGCTGCATATAATGCTTCTGTTATATAACCCAAAGGCTGAATTAGCCCTTTCACTGCCCATCTCCTCATTGTAGCTTATCTTTTATATTTGCTATATTTTTCTAATCCACTAGGCTAGGAGTTATGTCAGAGAAAAGAAATTAAAATGAATTTAATAGGATTTGTTCTTGGTGACCCTGTGCTAGCTCCAGATGGACTCAACTTCCTGTCTGCTTGCAAGTATCTCTTTATGAGTCTGTTTAAGAATTTTGCTTGAGAGTAACATCACATTCTCTAGCCTGGAAATGGCAAGCTGTAACTTTTTTCCCCTTTGAAAACTGGAATAACATTTGCCCAACTCTGGAGTTTTGGCATCTATCCTATTTTTCACAATTCCTTCAAAGATCAGTGATAGTGTTTGATAATCTTATTTGCCAGAGTTCTCAGTACCCTGGGCTCTAATTCATCTTGCTGTCAGACATGATGATCTGTTCTGCTTTTATTCAGAGTTCTCATTTCCATTTCAACCTAATAGAAAATTGAAATAGAAACATAGTGATTGACTTTAGTGTTTTGTTTTTTATTATACATCCATAGTCATTTTAGGCCATCTTCTTAAGAGCAAAAGTCTAGAATTTGGGGGAAGAAGAGCAGATTTTGAAGAAGATCACAGAGAAGTATTTATTTACTCATTTATTTATATATTCATTCAGTAGATATTGATTATCTACTTTGTTCTTAGTCTCATGCTGGGTGTTGTGAGAGATACAGAGTTTATGATATATTTTTGGCTTTCTAAGATTTTTCTTGAAATATAGTGATAAAATCAGTGAAGGAAATTAAAAACACAAAACAAAATAAAAACCAAACTCAGAATACAAAAGCTTCCAGCTGAGCACCAGAATGAGTTTAGTCTGAAAGAGATTATGCCATTGACTGAGTGGAGGAGCTCCTTAGGAGCCCTCACTACTGTCAATAGGCTCCAATGAGGAAAGGATGCTGGGTTGGGGAGACACTGGGGAGTATTAGGGACTGCGGCTGATTAGTGAGCTCACCTAGAGGAGTCTCAACTCTAGTCTTCACTGCCAGGCAGAGTGTGAGCCCAGAATGTTGGTTCTTTCCATGTTTTAAGGGCATCTGGATTTTAAAACAAAATGTTCTGATTTTTATTTTTAATTTCTAAATTTTAAAAAATTTTAGGGGCGCCTGGGTGAAAGAAAGTAGGAGGTACAGGCTTCCATGGAATGAGTAAGTCACAGAGATGAAAGGCACAGCATAGGGAATATAGTCAGCCGTATTGTAATAGTGTTGTATGTGTTGCCTTTGGCTCAGGTCATGATCTCAGGGTCTTGGGATCGAGTCCCACGTCGGGCTCTCTGCTCAGCGGGGAGCCTGCTTCCTCCTCTCTCTCTCTCTCTCTCTGCCTGCCTCTCTGCCTACTTGTGATCTCTCTGTCAAATAAATAAATAAAATAAAATAAATTTAAAAAAATTTTAAATTATAAACATTAAAAAATTGGGTAGTCTTTTTTATTTTTGAACTATAAGAGTTCTTTTTAAATTAAAGGGTAAGGGGCACTTGGGTAGCTCAGTCAGTTAAGTGTCTAACACTTGATTTTGGCTTAGGTCATGATCTTAGGGTTGTGAGATCAAGCCCTGCGTGGGGCTTGGTGCTCACTGTGGAGCCTGCTTCAGATTCTTCACCCCTCTCCCTGCTCCTGTGCTTTCTCTCTTTCAATATATAAATAAATAAAATCTTAAAAAAAGGAAGTTGGAGGATAGTTGGCATACAATGTTCCATTAGTTTCCGGTATACAATGTTGTGATCCCACAACACTATATGTTAGGCTATGCTAAGTTCACAAGTGTAGCCACCATCTGTCACCATACAACACTATTACAATACGGCTGACTATATTCCCTATGCTGTGCCTTTCATCTCTGTGACTTACTCATTCCATGGAAGCCTGTACCTCCTACTTTCTTTCACCCATTTTACCCTTCCCCCAACCCCTCCCTCTCACAACCGTCAGTGTGTTCTCTGTAGTTATAGATCTATTTCTGCTTTTTGTTTGTTTATTCATTTGTTTTGTTTTTTAGATTCCACATGTAAGTTGGATCACATGGTATTTGTCTTTCTCGGTCTGACTTACTTCACCTAGCATAACACCCTGTTATCCATGTTGCTACAAATATCCATCATTCTTTTTGATGGATATGCCATATCTTCTTTATCCATTCCTCTATCTATCCATGGACATTTAGGTTGCTTCCATATCTTGGCTATTGTAAATAACGCTGCAGTACACATAAGGGTACATATATCTTTTCAGATTTCTGGTTTTTTTTGGGGGGGGGGGGTAAACACCCAGCTGTGGAATTACTGGATCATAGTGTATTTCTATTTTAATTCTTTGAGGAACCAACATACTGTGTTTCACAGTGGCTGCACCAATTTACATTCCCACCAATAGTGCACAAGGGTTCTTTTTTTGAGCTCTAAGAGTTCTTTATTCTGGATATAAGTCCCTTAGCAGATAGATGATTTACAAATATTTCCCCCCATTCAGTGGATTATCCTTTCCCTTTTTTGATGGGGCCCTTTGAAGCACAGAAGTATTTAATTTTTATGAAGTTTAGATTATCTATTTATTCTCATGCTTTTCTGTAATATCTAGGACTCTTTTGCCAAATCCAAGGCTATGATGAAAAGCTCCTGATTTTTAAATGTAGCTCAGATTTTTGAGAAACACTATGCTGCCTGAACAAACCCATCAGTGGGACATTTTTCAGTCCACTGACCACCAGTTTGCAAATTCTGGCCTACAAGTTGAAGTCCATAAAAAGTCTTGGTGATGGAGCCTCAGCCAGTTTTATCTTCTGTTTTATCTTCAGTTGTCTTCTCTATAATAAACCTGTGCTCTTATAACCACATGAAACCAATCCGTTATCTCTGAACCCTCCATATCCCTTCCTACCTCTGGATCTTTCCCCATTTGTGCCTTCGTTCTGCTTAAGATATCCCCCTCTTCTCATGCTTTCTTTGGCCAATTCCTGATTGTCCTTTAGTGCCTGCCCAAATGATACTCTCTTCCGTGATGTCTTCCTAATAACTCTCGTAGGCAGAATTAGTGGTTTCCTCACATCTGCCCCCCATATTCTGAGCCTTACTCTCCTTTACTACAATCTTGTGATTAATCCTTTGGCCATGAACTTTTGAGGCCAGAAATGCTCGTGGTCATTTTGTTTCCCCACTGTGGTTGCCATAAGATAGGTTGAGAGAATGGCTGGTTAGTTACTAATAAGAAGTTTTACTCTTACAACTTTTGGCTCGCTTAGTTATTTTCTTTTACACGTCTCTTAGGCTGCCATAGCAAAAATACCATGAACGGGTGACTTAAACAATAGATGTTTGTTTCTCACGTTTTTGGAGGCTGAAAGTTCAAGATCAAGGTACCAACAGATTTGGTTCCTGGTGTTGTAGATGGCTGCCCTCTCTCTGTATGCTCATATGGCCTTTGCTCAGTGTGTGGAGTGAGAGCGCTGTCTGACTTCTTCATACAAGGGCACCAATCCCATCATGAGGGCCCTACTGTCATGACCTTCAGCTAAACCTAATTATCTCCCCAAAGCCTCATCTACTTCCAAATACGATCATACTGAGGTTAGGGGTTCAACATATGAATTTGGAGGGGGAGACACAAATACTCAACCTATGAAAGGACCCATATTTTCTGTTCCATTGAAAATAGGGGTATTATTATTTTTTTAAGATTTATTTATTTATGTATTTATTTATTTGACAGATAGATCACAAGTAGGCAGAGAGGGAGGCAGAGAGAGAGGGAGAAGCAGACTCCCCACTGAGCAGAGAGCCCGCTATGGGACTCGATCCCAGAACCCCGGGATCATGACCTGAGCCAAAGGTAGAGGCTCAACACACTGAGCCACCCAAGTGCCCCGAAAATAGGAATATTACTGAGAAAGAAAATACTCTCCATAGTTTGCTGAAGTTCCTTGTTTGTTCCTGGTAGTGGAGATTTGGTGAAGGCTGATGTGTTGAAAGCCAAGGTGATGTATGATGAGGCGTTGTTTGCCACAGTCATGGTGGAGTGTGCATTCCAGGCTCTTTCCAGTTTGGGGAAATCAGTGAATCTGGGGGTGTGTATTGGCTGTTTTTGGAGTTTTTACCACAAGAGTTTGTTAGAAACAACCTTTCCTTTCTCTCTTATTTATTTATTCCTTCACTTACTCACTCATTCATCAGTGACCATTGCAAGCCATGCTTCAGGCTATATAACTTTATTTAGCAATAGGAGGTCCTTAAGTTTTATTTAGCTCCAAGTCTCAGTCATATATAACACTATCTCATTTTGTGATCTCAATAATTTTCTGAGGTTCTCATTATTATTCCTGTTTTATAGATTAAAAGCTCTAAGGTTCAGAGAAATAAGTTAGATCAGATTGCACAGCAAACAGGGGCAGTGCTAGGGTTTAAAGGGAGCCTTCCTGACTTCCATTTGTACAGGGAGGCAAGAAGCATGCCAACACAATGTGACTCTGAAACCCAGGGGTTTCTCTACTGGGGGTCAGTCTGGGATGGGTCTTAATCTTTGACTTCCTATTCTTCCTAAAGTTTCAGCTCCCCGTCTAGTCTAGCTTTTCCTAGTGCTCGCTGGATGCCATCTAGTTGTGTCAGATCCTGTCACACCCCCCATCCCCCTCATGGAGTCACTTTTGGCAAAGTGTCCACTGGAGATACTCCTGTAGATTTGACTGAGGCTGCTCTGTCTGCCTCTGTCAACCTGGAAATACAGAACCGGAAATCCGAGCGGTCTTCTAATCCAGGTCTCCCAATTCTCCCTGCCTCCAGAGCCAAGATGTGGAAACCAACGTTCAGAGAAGGGTTCTGGCTTACAGACACTAGTAGACCATAATTCCAGGAGGCGGAAAGCTCTCTCTGCTAGGCCCATTGCTGTAGGCTTGTGCCGGGCCTCTAGTTGGTGATCCATAAATGTATGGGTTTGAATTGCTCTGGTAGATGGTGCAAACCCAGGTGGTGGTGATTGCCCGGGAGGCAGAGCTGAGTGGTACCTTGGAGAACAGGATGAGGCAAGGATATCATAGGGTAAGGATGGGAGGGTGGAGAGGTTAGGCTGGATCAGAAATTGGTCCTTTCCGGGAAGGGATGGGGGTTGACTTCTTTAAGATGCTGAGTTTCAGAATCTCTGGCCTAATACAGGACCTAGCAAATGGTGTTCTAGGCTTGATTTCACTTGTAAATGATTCATTCCTGATGGTTCGTTGGTGTTTATAAAATATCTTAGCTGGCCAGGAGGAGGATTTTGGCTCTTTTCTCTTAATTTGTCTAATCGTTAGGCCAATTTATGTTTGGAGCAGTGTTCCCTGAGAAGTATTCCATGAAACTGGATGTAAAGAGGCTTTAGGTGGAAAAAAAATTGGGGACAAATGGGTCTTTTTTTTTTTTTTTTTAAAGATTTTATTTATTTATTTGAAAGACAGAGATCACAAGTAGGCAGAGAGGCAGGCAGAGAGAGAGAGAGAGAGAGAAAGAGAGAGAGAAGCAGGCTTCCTGCGGAGCAGGGAGCCCGATGCAGGGCTCGATCCCAGGACCCTGAGATCATGACCCGAGCCGAAGGCACCGGCCCAAACCACTGAGCCACCCAGGCGCCCCCTTGGAAGTTCTAACACAAACTGAGTTAAATAGGTTTATTTCCTACAGGAGTTCTGGGAACCTTAAATGTGTTAAGTGTAAAGCACCAAGAAGGGGCCCTGGACTTTTCTCAAACTTATTCAATCTTGTAGACATTTTTTGTGGAATATCTCACACAACTCTATTCCTGAGGGGTGCCTGGGTGGCTCAGTCAGTTAAGTGTCTGCCTTTGGCTCAGGGACCAAGCCCTGTGTCCAGGCTCCCTACTCAGCATGGAGTCTGCTTCTCCCTCTCCCTCCCCCCACCCCAACCCCACCCTGCCTTGCTCATGCTCTCTCACTCTCTTAAGTACATAAATCTGAAACAACAACAACAACCTATTCCTGACTCTATTCCTGAGATTAAATTCTAGAAAGTATGAGACCACACAATTTGTGGATTATCCTGATTCTTTCTCTTTTCTGCCTTTTGCCACCAGTTCCCTAATTTTTATACTTTTCTCAGAGGGCAGTTTGAAGAGGGGTAGAGGTAAAAGAAATGCGTATCCAGCCCAGCTAAGTGATATTGATGTGGTGTTTTGAGGTCACTTAGAAAATGTGGGTTTTGACATCTCCAATTACAGAGCGCTCAACCATTGATTTAAATGGTAATTTGGCGACAGCTTGCCCCTGATCAATATGCATGGCGTGTGCCGGTCTGTGTGTGACAGTAAGAGGTTGCACTCAGCTGCAGGCTGCATTCACGGGGCCTTGAGTGGACCCCAGCACTGCCCCTGGGATTGTAGTCAATGCCAGGTGACATTGGTGCAGAGGAACGCACGGAAGCCCAAAGCCCGTGCACCTCACAGTGAACAGAGCTCAGCTGCAAATCCAGGTGCAAGAGAAATGTGTTTTTCTTTATGTTTCTATAGCTCGATTTCCATTTGTCATCTGTCTTCTGCTAGGGGTGGCAGAAATAAATATAAGTCAGTTTGGGGTTTTTCCTCTCTCCTTCTGTGCTGTACCCCAAGGTCCAGGAGACAAAGGCAGTGCCAAGGGACATCTGTTGTGGTTTATCATCAATCTATTTTGTAAACTGAAATAGCCTCCTTCCTTTGGGGCCTTCAGTGGTCTGTCCATCCCAGTGACCCATCCTTGATTCCCTGTGTCCCTCTCTTCAGTACTTCCATGCTGTTTGCAAGCACCAGGAGTCATCCTGGTGCCCACGTACCATGCTGTCTTATGAAGAACTCTGGACATTTGCCTCCAGCCTGCCCTTGCTTCTCCTCCTGCCTTCCTCGAGCTCTCTGGCTGGGGAAGCAGCCCAGCTGCTCTCTGTTCTCAGATTCCACAAATCTGTATGGGGGATTCCTTTGTTACTCTCTTTCCCTGGGCTTGTTTGGGGTAAGACAGCGTGCAGGCCGTTTTCCTATAGATCCATAAAATCTATGTACACTTTGCTTTACTGACTCCTGGAAATCTTTATCCATGTGTAGATTAGGGGTGGTATCCTGGCTCTTTGTCATCAGATGTTCACTCAAGGTTATTGTACATAACACACATTTTTTCTATTCTCTCTGAGGGCTAGGGTTTTGAAAGTCAAAAGCCAAGAATTGACTCTTTCTCTGTGTTATCCCAGAGGTAACAAACATAGAAAGCCCTCTTTGCCTGAATCTGGTCCAGAAGCTCTTAAGGAAATATGGATGAAAAACCTTCAATATTTCAAGATATTAATTGAGTGGATTTCCTTTCTTTTCTGCCTGCACCATGCTGGCCCAGACCACCGTGACTTCTTCCTGGGACCATGGCAACATCCTTCTAACTCAGGGTTTCTCAACCTCCTCACTACTGACATTTGGAGTTGGATCAGTTTTTTTTTTTTTTTAAAGATTTTATTTATTTATTTGACAGACAGATCACAGTAGGCAGAGAGGCAGGCAGAGAGGAGGAAGCAGGCTCCCTGCTGAGCAGAGAGCCCGATGCAGCCCTCGATCCCAGGACCCTGATATCATGACCTGAGACCCTGAGATCATGACCTAAGCCAAAGGCAGATACTTTAACCCACTGAGTCACCCAGGTGCCCAGTTTTTTTTTTTTTTTAAGATTTTATTTGTTTATTTGACAGGGAGAGAGAGAACGAGAGAGAGCACAAGAAGGCAGAGCAGCAGGCAGAGGGAGAGGGAGAAGGAAGCTCCCCACAGAGCAGGGAGCCCAGTTCGGGACTCAATCCCAGGACCCTGGTACCATGACCTGATCCAAAGGTAGACGCTTAACTGACTGAGCTACCCAGGCATATGTGGAGTTGGATCAGTTTTTGGTGGTTTGTTAGAGCCCTGGCTTCTACCCACTAGATGCCTCTAGTACCCTCCTCTCTCTCCCAAGCTGTAATAACCACAATTGTCTTCAGACATTGCCAGATATTCCTGGGGGAGGGAGGCAAAAGAGGCCCTAGTTGAAATCCACTGACTTGACTGGTCTCCCTGCTTCTTCTCTTATTCTCATAGCCCATTCTCTACACAGCAGCCAGCGGTAATCCTTACAATTTAAATCTTAACTCTGTTACACCCTGGTTCCAAACCCTCCAGTAGCATTTCATTGCGTCAGAGTCAAATCCAGGGTGGCTTATTTGGTTAAGTGTCTGACTCTTGATTTCCGTTTGGGTCATGATCTCAGGGTCCTGGGATCCAACCCTCTATCTGCCCCTCATGTTGGGCCCCCAGTTTGGGCCCCTGCATTGACCCTACCCTCGGCATGGAGTCTGCTTAAGATTCTCTCTCTCCCTCTCCTCTTGCTCCTCCCCCGTCAATACATATAATCTTTAAAAAAAATACCTTATTTATTTGACAGAGAGGTGTGTGTGAACACAAGCAGTGGGAGTGGGAGAGGGAGAGGGAGAAGCAGGCTCCCCACTGAATAGGGAGCCTAATGCAGGACTCAGTCCCAGGATTCTGGGGTCATGTCCTGAGCCGAAGGCAGACACTTACCTGACTGAGTCACCCAGGTGCCCCGATAAATAAAATCCTAAAAAAAAGAAAAGTGAATCCAGACTCCTGGCTGGGCTTACAAAGCCATGTTCTGCCCACTTTGGCCTCCTTATCTCTCCACAATCCAAGCTTGTAACCAACTTCAGGCCTTTGCACAGAGCTTTTCCTTCTCTCTAGAATCCTTTTCCCCTGGATTGTCACATGGCTGGCTCCTTTTTGGTATTCAGCTTTTAGCTCTCCTGTCACTTCCTGACTACCCAATCTTAAATAGCCATGAGTAACTGTAGGTTAGCTGACTTGAATTCTCAGCAGAACACTTACGGCTATATGATATTTCCCCTTCTTTGTTCATTTCTTCTCTTTACCAGAATTGAAAGTCTCTAAGAATAAGACTTTGTTTCTCTTGCCCATTTGTGTTTTGTTAACACTTGAAACAGCCTTTGGTCTATAATAGATCAAAATATTTGTTCAATGAATGAATGAATGAATGCACATGTATTTCCCTTTGATGGACCTTATGCACAAGCATGTATAGGTGTTCTGCTTCAGGGTATGTGGGATTGTACTGGGATTTACAGTTCAGAGGGACATAATGAAGTAGATCTAGGCTTTCCCCAGACCCTGAAGGAAAGGTAATTCAGAAAGAGGAAGAACCCAAAGAATAGACAATTGTATCTATGCAGGGCTGTCTAACTCATCAGAGGGAACAAAGTAGAGGGACCAGGTGGCCACTTGCTAGGATACTACAGGATATCCAATATTTTCTATTAATTCTGTTCCTAGTGTGTGTCTGATATGGGGACACAAAAATGGGTAAAATATAGTCCCCATCCCTGTCTTGGTGGCTCTCAGTTCTCTAGGAGAGATACTTACAAAAATAGATTAATTTATTCTAATAAGTATAGTAAGTACTGGGATAGTGCTGGAACCACACATTTTGGGAACTGAGAGTGAAAGTGACAGCTTTGCCTGGGAGAGCTGGAGAAGTTGTAATAGAAGAAAGGACTTCTGAGTAGGGTTTTGAAGGATGGGTAGAAGCTCAGCTGGCAGTGAAAGGTATATCATAAAACGAGAATTCCATGTGCAAAGGTGTGAGGGTTATGAGAGGGCCTGGGTACTTGGGAAATGGTGAGAAGTTTGATATGGCTGAAGTCCAGAGTAGATGGAATGGAGTAGGAGTTGGAGATGAGACTGGAAAGGAAAAGAGCTTGAAGTTCCTTTTTAACCACTGGATCCTATGAATCTTTGACCTTGGAGATAGAGGATGAGAGACTTACTTTTTTTTATTACATTTTTTTTTTCTGATTGTGGATATAATTCATACTTGTTACTTTTAGTTTCTAAAATACAGAAAAATATAACAAAGGAAAAAAAAAAAGAATCTAGAAGCCACTACCTGTGCACCACTATAAATATTCTGATATATTATTACCTTTCAAACTTTATATCTCTATCTACCGAATCTGTTTTGTTCATATATGTATATAAGATTAAAAAATGGGATGATAGATCTTTAGTTCAAAGTTATAAAAATGAAGCTGACAGGCAGATCATCATAGGCCTAGAGCTTAAAATGGGTAGAGTATGTCCTAAAAATACACAGACTTTGTCAAGTAAGAACATTAATCAATAATCATGACCTTCCACATGTTTTGATGGCCCTCCAGAGCAGGGGATTGGTTTGTTGGAAACCATTCTGTTGTGGTGGTTGGCTTGTGCTGCCACTTCTGTTCCACTGAATTTGTACAAAACGGAGGGGAACTGAGTTGACTTACCAAGACCCGCCCTCCGCATCTGTCCTAGCCATTTATAGCTAAAATTTCCCCCCTTCGCTGTCCCCTATTGTCTCACTTTACTGTTGGTACCCAGGCAGCCGTTCCTGCCTTTGGCGGGAGGTATTAAAAGGAGAGTGTTGTCTAGGACAAAGAATTTAGCCTCAGAGCGGTTGCCCTTCTCTGCTGGTATCTTTCCTTCGGTCCACCTTTCCCCATTGTTCTCTGCCAGCATCCCTGGTCACCTACAGTACTTTTGGGATTCCTGATTGCTAGTCTGCTTCCAACAGTGGTAACCTGCTTTTCCCTTGCTTCTGATGGTTGGTGGGGGTATTTTGGAATATAGTTTATTTTAGACTAGTATGTTTCCCAACTCTGTCAGACAGAAAGGCCTGGATTCCTGTAGGTAGGTAGAGCTCCTGCTAAGAGATTGGAGCACAGTGGGAATGGACAGCTCTGTAGGGGAACCTTCCACAGCTTAGGGTGCTTTAAAAGGAACAAGAGAAAGAGAGAGGGAGTTAACATGAGAGGACCCTTACCAATGAAACACCTGAGCCACCTTTAGGAACTCGAAAGAGTGGCTGTCGCTTCACTGATCTTTGTTGTATTAAAGAATGTGAGCGGGCTGGGCAACGTGGCTGCTCTCCAGATGTTGTCTTGGTAAGGCATTTACAAACAGGGTTGGCTATTACATTACTTTTTTTTTTTTTTTTAAAGATTTTATTTATTTATTTGACACAGAGAGATCACAAGTAGGCAGAGAGGCAGGCAGAGAGAGAGGAGGAAGCAGGCTCCCTGCTGAGCAGAGAGCCCGATGCGGGACTCGATCCCAGAACCCTGAGATCATGACCTGAGCTGAAGGCAGCGGCTTAACCCACTGAGCCACCCAGGCGCCCCATTACATTACTTTTTTACTTTGCAGTGTCTTTTTTTTTTTTTTTTTTTTAAATCAGTGGCCTCTCCAGACAGTATTTTGGATCTCCCAAAGATATATCTTCTTGAGGAAACTGAGGCAGAACAATAGTTACTTTGTGGCTTCTGACACCTGGTAACTGATAACTCCTTGACCCACAACCCTGGCCATTTGGGCTCCTGACCTTTTGCCTGGTTGTGGTCTTTGGAGTTTATTTGTCCCTTGACCCTCAGCTAATACAAGGCTTAAGTCTTGGGCTGGCCCTGCTTAGCCCCCACCCTGAGTAACTCTACTTTGCCGGATCTCACACCCGGCATAATACTACCATCAAAACTCTGTGCCCAAAATGGCAGAGGTCCCACTGCTCTTTGCCAAAAACATGCAATTGTCCTACTGTTGGGAATAGTGGGAAAGAAATGTTGAGAATGTGGTGGGCCAGTTCACTCTGATTTAGCTTAACAAATATTTACTGAGAGGCACCTGGGTGGCTCAGTGAGTTAAGCCTCTGCCTTTGGCTCAGGTCACGGTCTCAGGGTCCTGGGATCGAGCCCCGAGTCTGGCTCTCTGCTCGGCAGGGAGCCTGCTTCCTCCTGTGTCCCTGCCTACTTGTGATCTTTCTCTTTATTTATTTCAAAGAAATAAATAAAATCTTAAACAAACAAACAAACAAAAAACCCAAATATTTATTGAGTTCTTACTATGTCCCCTGCCATCATAGACTTTATAATTCTGTGAGGAAGATGGATGACAAAAATTTTGAATGTTAGGAGGGCATGGTACAGAGTTGTTGGGGGGAACCTACAGCAAATGGATGTAAGTAGTTGAAAATGTTGGAGGTGATTTCTGATACTGATCTGTGAAGTTGAACCGTATTGGCCAAGTTTATCTCACTACCACCATTTCTTGAGCTATTTAGGATCTAGACAGAACCATCTTTCCATTTAAGGAAGAGTCAGAAGCCATCAAAATATTGGAGGAGTCAGGAAGTGGTACTTCTAAGAGAAAATACAACTCCTGGTATAAAAGACAAAAATGGTTCCAGGAAAGGAACTTCGTAGTAGTTATACTCAAGATGGTAAATACAATTGTGGGATAAGTGCTATTAAGGGGAAATTAAAGCCAGGGATCAACTGAAGAGGGCTGAAATCCATCCTGGTCGTACAAGTTATGCTAAAGTCACAGAAGGGAGTTGAGTGGAGAATATGGACTGTGGAAGGACGCAGGGGACCATGCTCTGGATGGATTCACACACACCTGGTTGTGAATTTTGCCTTATGGCTTATCAGCTGAATGACCTTGGGTAAGTCTTTTCTTGTCCCCCCAAAAAAGAGAAGAAAAATAGGGATAATATCTCACCAATTTCCTTTTTTGGAAAATGGGGATAATAATACCGCACGCGCGCATGTGTGTGTGTGTGTGTGTGTGTGTGAGAGGGAGAGAGAGAGAGAGAATCAGTTGATTCTAGTTCTATCTTTCTGGGAAAGGAAGTCCTGGCCATGATGCTTTCTTTGACTACTGCTGTGTTTTTCCACCCGTGTGGCTCCTGAGCCATCTACATCAGAATCATGGGGGAGGAACTGATAAACTCAGAATCCAGGGGCTTATCCAAGACCTATTGAATCAGAATCTCGGGGGGGGGGGGAGCGGGGTGAGGCCTACATTTAAAAAAAATTTTTTTTATTAACATAAAATGTATTATTAGCCCCAGGGGTACAGGTCTGTAAATTGCCAGGTTTACACACTTCACAGCACTCATCATAGCGCATACCCTCCCCGATGTCCATAACCCCCCCACCCTCTCCCTATCCCCCTCCCCTCGGCCCCTCTCAGTTTGTTTTTTGAGATTTAGAGTCTCTTATGGTTTGTCTTCCTCCCAAACCCATCTTGTTTCATTTATTCTTTTCCTACCCCCCCAAAACCCCCACATTGCATCTTCACTTCCTCATATCAGGGAGATCATATGATAGTTGTCTTTCTCCAATTGACTGATTTCGTTAAGCGTAATACCCTCTAGTTCTATCCACGTCGTCACAAATGACAAGATTTCATTTCTTTTGATGGCTGCATAGTATTCCATTGTGTATATATACCACATCTTCTTTATCCATTTATCTGTTGATGGACATCTAGGTTCTTTCCATAGTTTGGCTATTGTGGACATTGCTGCTATAAACATTTGGGTGCACATGCCCCTTCAGATCACTACATTTGTATCTTTAGGATAAATACCTAGTAGTGCAATTGCTGGGTCGTAGGGTAGCTCTATTTTCAACTTTTTGAGGAACATCTATGCTGTTTTCCAGAGTGGTTGTACCAGCTTACATTCCCACCAACAGTGTAGGAGGGTTCCCCTTTCTCTGCATCCTCGCCAGCATCTGTCATTTCCTGACTTGTTAATTTTAGCCATTCTGTCTGGTGTGAGGTGGTATCTCTTTGTGGTTTTGATTTGTATTTTCCTGATGCTGAGTGATGTGGAGCACTTTTTCATGTGTCTGTTGGCCACCTGGATGTCTTCTTGGCAGAAATGTCTGTTCATGTCCTCTGCCCATTTCTTGATTGGATTATTTGTTCTTTGGGTGTTGAGTTTGACAAGGAACCTACATTTTTTAAGTGCCCCAGGTTTTATGAACTTGAAATATTTGGGCCTGAACTGTAATGAACTCATCATTTTGACTGTCTTTATATCTTTTTTCTTAAAGGCAAAGAACATTTAGTAATTATGTAGTTTAC
This sequence comes from Mustela lutreola, assembly GCF_030435805.1. NCBI lineage: Eukaryota > Metazoa > Chordata > Mammalia > Carnivora > Mustelidae > Mustela > Mustela lutreola. The sequence goes on along the minus strand of NC_081291.1, from coordinate 51,517,853 downwards.
ATGAATGAGGAAAAAAACCCCGGAGTCCCTAGTGTGTATGTATAACTTGAGCGTGCATATGTGTGTGTGTGTGTGTGTAATACAGTCCTGGTTTTTTTTTTTTTAAATAAAAAATGTGTGTCTTTATGTTTTGGGTGTGTATATAAAGAGTCTGATAGTTCTTACTGATTTGTAATGCTGTTTACTCTTGGGAAGCAGGAAAAGAATGTAGGTCAGGGATAAGGGCAGGATGTTAGTGACAGGGAATGGGGGAAGGGGACCTTTTACCTTATATTCTTCCATTTTGATTGATTTCTAAAATAACGAGTGTGATTACTTTTCTAATTAAAAATCCCACAAAGTTGACAATAAGTAAGGAATTTATTGGCAAAATTTCTTGCTACAGAGGATGCTCAGACATCAGCTAAACTATACAAGGAAAGAGGGAAAGAAAAGAAGACAGACACCTGGTTAACTTCTTGTGGTGTTCATTGTATATTGTGAGAATGACGGCTGAAATGAAATATACTACTTTACTGAATGATTTCCCAGTGAAAGCAGAAGGTGTTAAGAGATGGAGATGGGGTGGAGTAGTCAAGCCCAACCATTTAATTTATTGGGTTAATGTTGGAAGCCATTGGATCTGGGGTTTAGAGTTATAAGACCCGATTTTCCATCTCTGATCTGTCTTTTGAGCAAGGCACGTCTCTATTCTGCATCCTTGCTTCCTCATCTGTGAAACGAGGGCGTTATCTACCTTAAAGGCTAGTTGCTGTGAGGATGAAATGAAGTGGTGTGTGAGAAAGTAAACTCTAGAGTGCTGCAGAAATGTTAATTATTTCTATTTTTGCCTAGCTCCTCCCTTGAACATGCTGCTATTACTGTGGGGTTGTTTATGTGTCTGTCTCTCTGTGAGCTCATTGAGTGCAAGGACCTTGTTTTATTCATTCCCAAATTCTTGTGCTTTGTGCCTGCCACACAGGAGGCATTCAAAGCAAGTTCTGGAATAGCTATCAAGGATAGAAAAAGCACAGTTAGGTTTAGGCTTATGAAAATATTAAGATGCTCTTCAGGAAGTACTGACGTGCCTTCCACGTCTATTTAAAAGAATAAAAAAAAAAATTCACCCAAGTCCACAACAGAAATGATATTGCTACGAGAAAGAAAAGAACTTCATTAAGGAAAATTTAATTGCCCCGTTTTCTAAAGAGACAGAGCCACATCCCTCCATCCTCATTACTGTCAAATGCAGGATGGCTGGTTCCAAGGAGGGCAAGATGAATGAAAAGAGATTGTGAAAAGGCAAATTCTGATACTCTTGAAGAAAAGTCTCCCAAGAAACAGGAATGCCCCCTGGATCACCAGTTTCCTTTATTGTTGGTCAGAGCCCGGGAACAAGCCTTCTCTGGGCAACTCAGACAAAGGCCCCCTTTGGCCTCTACCCCAGACCTTGGCCAGTAAACCACGAAGTCCCTTATTTCCCCTGGAAGTGGGAAAACTTCCAGTTGCTTGACAAAACTGGAAGGATTATCTGAGGCTCAAGTTTGGGGCTCCCTTACCTCTAAGACCCGGGTAATTATCATCTGAATGGGCAGGGAGGGGACTGGAGCCAAATCTAGAAAAAGAACTCTGGGGTAGACCTGTAGTTAGGAAATAGGGGCCCCATCTCAGGTTTGGTCTTCTGGACCCTTTTCCTATACAGTCATAAATCTGCAATTTCTTCTTTCCTCTCCCATACCAGTTCAGCCTGAGGGTACCATTTGATGGGTTCAATTATTGCATGGACCACTGTCAGCCTGGGTGAAGTTTCCAGTGGTCTGTTAAAGGCTCTACCCGGCTCACTGATTTAACCGAGTATTTGGATGAAGATGTGAGCATGCTCTTCCACTCTGAGAATGGTAGGGAACCAAGGATAACAGGCTTAGTAATCAGGAATGTGGTTATTGCTATCAAACTGTCTGAGGTTTGCAGCCCAGCTCTGCTGCTTTCTAATTGTATGACTTCGGACAAGTCTTTTCATCTCTCTAAACGTCATTTTCCTCATCTGTAAAGTGGAGATAATAATCGTATCTCAAAAAAGTAATCTAGAGGATTAAGTGAGATAAAATAGGTAAAGCCCTCTGCACAGTGCTTGGCCCGTAGTAAGGACTCAGTCAGTGTTAGCTATTGGTATTAATACTCGCAGCTGTAGGAGTCGTACTCCAGGCTCTGGAGTCTGGTAGATTGGGCTCAGACACTAGCTCTGCCGTTGATTAGTTATGGGCAAATTGTTTAATCTTTCTGAAGCTCAGCTGTCTGGACTTCTGCAGATGAGGAGCACTAATAGCCAGGTTGGGCATTTCTACAAAGCATGTAGGCCAGAACACACACATAGTACATGCTCCATAAACAGTGGATTATCATTAAGAGAAATAGCACCTCCTGTGCTGGACAGAACTAGGACGCAGAGAGATCTTAATAGACTAGGGCAAAGGACAGACTCTAAAAATGTGAAGTTTAATAATAATAAAATAAATAAATAAATAAAAATGTAAAGTTTAATGGTATCTTTTTTTTAGAGAGTTTTTTTTCCTCCCAGATTTTATTTATTTATTTATTTGACAGACAGTGATCACAAGTAGGCAGAGATGCAGGCAGAGAGAGGGAGAAAGCAGGCTCCCTGCTGAGCCGAGAGCTTGACTAGGGGCTCGATCCCAGTACCCTGGGATCATGACCAGAGCCGAAGGCAGAGGCTTTAACCCACTGAGCCACCCAGGTGCCCCAAGTTTTATGGTGTCTTTAAGAGAAGACCATTAACTCTTCAAGAGAAGCTCAACTTTTTTTTTTTTTTTTTGGCTTTTTGAACCCTGAGAGAAGTTTCTCTATGAATTGATAGAAATGTGAATAAGGGTAAGAACAAATTGACAGTTGGGAATGCTACACTTTGGACACTGACCTCGTTCTGTCCCTGGCCAGGTAGCTCTTGGCCCCTCCTCAAGAGGCTCCAGAAGGAAATATATGATAGAGGCCACTGGTTGGGCAATGAACACCAATCCTGAAGCTGCCACTCATTACCTCAGTGCCGAGCTCTTCCCCCTGGAGAATTCCTTTAGCCTAGGTGGGTTAGGCACTCTGGCCTCCTTCGAAGCCCATACTGGAATCTTGACTCTTTTGCTCCAGGATAACCAAAATAGGCTGAAGCTCAAACCTCTGACCCCTTCCCTTTAGGGACCAGCCTAGATAATTGCTCTGAGTCCTCTCTGAGATGCTACTTAGGCCTAACCTGCCACAGGGAGGAGAGTCAGAAGTCTGGACCTGCCCAGACTTGACCTTTGAACTCCTCAGAAGTATAATCTCTGGCAATTTTGGTTGTGAAGATATCCTAAAACCTGGCCAGTCTATAATGTTACATTTCCTTTAGGTGGGTGGCTATCCTTGCCCTTAATCTTGAACCTGATTTGGGAGGAGTAAATAAAGTTGGCTTTTAAGCTCCCTGAAGGTCAACATTCACCCCTTGTTGACCTTCCTTCTAATATTCCCAAAAGCTTAACAGCCAAGCCTATGATCAGCTCAGGGTGTGGCTCTCTCCCTCTGCAGAAGAAATCAACAGAGAATCCATGACATCCACACTGTATCCAGTTCTGCTCCATAGTATGCCTGCTATGCAGCCAAGAGCTGGGTGGTTCAGCCTCCAAGGATTTAAGAATGCCTCTTTGATGTCCCTCTCCTTTTCTAGATGTATGAAGGCAACTCAAGACTAAAATGAAAAATTTGATGTAGTTATTTTAGCCAACACTGATCACGAAGCAGGAGGTGGTCTGCAGGTCAGTGATGTATTTTGTTGAGCTGCATAGCACAGTTGGGCAACTTCATATACAAATCTGTAATTTTCACATTTTGAGAGTGGAAAGTGATCTGACTGTACTGGGCCTCCATTCCCACATGGTAACAAATCAGCCAGAGCTGAGGAGCAGCCCCCATTTTTATATGAGGTCTGCATCCGGGAGTCCCTGCAGGAGCTCTTGGGTTCCCAGGCACCTTTATCTCCCTGCTGCTGTTTTTCGTGTACCTAGGCTTCCTGGTTTCTTTCTTTCTTTCTTTTAAAAGCTTTATTTATTTATTTATTTATTTGACAGAGAGAGAGAGAGAGAGCTCAAGTGGGCAGAGAGACAGGCGGGGGGGTGGGGAAGCAGGCTCTCTGCTGAGCAGAGAGCCTGATGTGGGGCTTGATCCCAGGACCCTGGGATCATGACCTGAGCTGAAGGAAGAGACTTTAACCCACTGAGCCACCCAGGCGCCCCCAGCTTCCCGGTTTCTGTAGGCATTTAGGTTTGCCACTCCTGGATATGGCCAAGATATTCTATCTTCTATCTCAAATTATGCTCATCAATGGGGTCGTACAATGAGAAGTGAAGGACAGCATAACAAATAATTCAATACCCTTGATACAAAAATGCCTCCAACTTGCCACCATCGTTTCAGGTTCACGGTAGAGACTCCCTGTCATTATTTCCGAATATCCGTCTTCACTTCTCCTCAAGGCTGAGTTTGACATTGGAGTCAAGGACAAGACATTCTTCCCTGAGAAATGCTGCTGTGTTTGCCTCTGACCCATCCTTGAGAGGAACTGTAGGGAAGGTGGAATCAAGGACTTGAGCTGCCGGAGCCACTAAAATCCTGTGATGTGGTGGATGGTGTCCTTAGTTACCTCAGTAGTAGTCACTATAAGACATTTTTTTTAAAGGTTATTTATTTGAAAGAGAGAGTGCACATGCATGTGCATGCGAGCTGGGGGGAGGGGCGGAGGGACACAGAGAGAGGGAATGTCCAGCAGACTCCTTACTGAGCATGGGCTTGACACGGCTCCATCTCATGACCCTGAGATCATGACCTGAGCTGAAATCAAGAGTCGACACTCAACTGACTGAGCCAGCCGCGTGCCCCTACAATTCGTTTTTAATAGTTAAAAATCTCTCAGTATAAGCTGATAGTTTTAACATCAAAGCACTTAAGTCAATTCTGCTCTAACACCATGGTCTCAGAACTCCCCACTGGACTCCGAGATCAGACAAACCTGGAACCGACTTCCAGCTTCGTTACTAATCATCTCACCTCTCTACCTCTCAGTTTCTGTCTCCTTAAAATGGGCACCTGATTGGATTCTTGTGAAGATTAAATGAGATAATCCACAGTTAGCATCTAGTCCAGTGTCTAGAACATGGAAATCACTCAGTAGTGCTCTCTATTATTCTTACTCAGATTCGGAGGACTTGATTTGCTCCAGGAGTGCAGTTTAGAACATCTATAGCAGAACTGGCAGCTTGTAGGCCAACTTAGACCCATGAGTGTATTTTGTTTGGCTTTTGGAAAATTTATAGAAGCGAATTCGTTTCCAACATTTAAAAATCAAGGGGTGCCTGGCTGGTTCAGTCAGTAGAGCAGGCAACCCTTGATCTCAGGGTTGTGACTTCAAGCCCCACGTGGGGTGTAAGGCTTACTTAAAAAAATAATAATAAAATAAAAATCAAGAAAAAATTTCTTAAAAAGTCAGGAGAGTTCACATAAAAAACCCCTATTTCTGACATTTCTTGTGATATGGGCAGATCTAAGCATATCGGGCCCTCATTCTCAGAGAGAAGCAAAAATTGGTTGTCTCCTCCAAAGGGGGTATGGGCTCCATCTGCTTGAGGGCCTCCATATGGGGGATGGGCTCTACCTGCTTGAGGGCCCACCTGACCCATTTCACTCATTTTTGTTGTGCCTGTTTGACTCCTAGGGGCATTTCAGTTTTTTGATCTGAAGGAATGGACCAACTTCCAATCCTCTTTCCTCATTATGGAGGAGTCACTCAATTCTCCACAAGTATTATTTCCAGCAACCGGGCTTTGGAGAAGGTAGACAGCAGGTTGTATTTACTGGCAAAGGCCCCAGTGCCATCTGTGTTATCGATTAAGTTCAGAGCCATCAGCTTCAACAGTCCATGGAGCAGAGGTAATGTCAAGGTCCTCTTAAAAGCATCTAGAAAACTAACAAAGATTTGTACCCGTGAACAGATGCCCACCTCATCGCAAGATGTAGGTGGGCTGAAATTTAATAAGGAAAAAAGTATAGTCTTGCCCTTCTGTCTAAAAACCCAGCTGGCCAAGTACAGACTAGGGAGAGATGTGCTTAGCAGTAAAGCTTGTGAAAAAAGGCTTACGGTTCTTGCTGACAATAAGTTTGCTGTGAGTCACAGGGAGGCAGCTGCCAAAAACCTAATCTGATTTTGGGCTGGGTTTATAAGAAGTCTAGTGTCTGGACGACCTTTCTAACAATTAGACCTATCTTGAAGGGACAGGCAGGCAGTCTCCAGAAGCCTTGATCTCCCTAGTGTAGGATGTGTTCAAGGTTGGGGTGATATGCCCCAGGAAAAGGTGGTCAGAATGGGGACTTGGGCATCAGAGGGAGGTTTGTTCAAGGTGACACATAAGGTCTCCGCCGACCTTGTGATTCTGCTTTCCGCAGCCCACTGGAAGAAGATAATTTCCATAATAAAAGTAAAATATCTTGCTTCCTGATAGAGGAAGGCAGACGTGCTGAAGAGCTGACTGGATGCAGCCATTTTGATCTGACTGGCAAAATGGAAACATGAACTATGCAGATGCCACAGGGCCTTCTTCATCCCTTAACCTCCTCTTACCTGCAACCCCATCCCTGACCCCCGGCCTCATTTCTCAGAGATGGAGGGGGTGGCTGAGGGAGGGGAGGATCTGTTTTGCACATTACTGGTAATTTGTTTAAGCTGGACTTTTATGCAGAGCTTGCAAACTGACGGTGTACAGGCCAACTCCAGTCCTCAGATGTGTTTGATTTGGCCTGCACCGTGTCTTTGAAAAATGTGATTTAGATGCCAGCATGTAAAAATGAGGAGATTTCACATAAAATCTGGATTTCCAGCACCGTTTTAAAAAAGTCAGAAAGTCTGGCAGCCTGGGTCTGTGTTCCCACGTGGCGGCACCAGCCGGAGCTGAGCACCCGTAGCTCTCCTTTGGTAGGACTAGAGCTTACTTGGCCTCTGTTGTCTTCTTAACCTCCCCTGCTTCTCTGGTTCACCTGGCCCCTCTAGGTACTGGAGTTACCGCCCTGGTGTAGTGGTGGGGGTGGCTATGTTTCTTTTCTTTTCCTTTTTTTTTTTTAAACAAAAATATCATTGCACCTGATGTAAAAGTCACTGACTACTTTTCTGCAACCTTGAAGGGAATATCATATTCGGGATGGGTCTGACTTAAAATATAGCCTTTGTGGCATACCTGGAATGCACTTTCTAGGAGGTGTGTCTAGGGGTACCTCTGAGAGGAACAGACATCTTCTGAGCGGCTGGAACTGAGGTGAAATTTGTCCGTGTCTCAGGAAAGACTAGCTATAGGCGTCAAGACAGTGTGGACGAAGTATGCAAACAGTACCAACATAAGCATCCAATTGAAATTTTTCTCCCAGGGCCAATAGTATACAGTATGTTGTTTCACGGTAAGAAGAGATTTATTTATTTATTTAAGCCTGACTAATATGTTAGATGATGGTTTATTTTCAGGACCACATCAGAATGCCCTGTGCTGTCGGAGACATCTTTAGGATGAGTTGTGTGGACTCCACTAGTTCATCTTCCTGACAGTGGGGCCGGCAGCTGGGGGCCCACAGGGGAGGGTTGGGGGTGCGGTGGAGGGAACAGAGATGCCTTTATAGCTGCTCCTAATACATACCTGTGGCTCATATTATACCACAAGCCCCCAGGGCTTGCATCTCAGCGAACATCCCCGGGTGTTCTTTTGAAGTGCTCTGAGGCTCCTGATGGTTTTTCTTACATTGACCCAAATCTTCATGTAACTTCTCCACCGTGGGCCTGTTCTGGAGCCTCGCAGAACAATGGCTGCTTCTTCCACAGCACGGCTCTGCAGAGATTTGCGGACAGCAGTCCCTTCTGTCTTGTAAGCCAGCTGACGATCCTTGAGGAGAGTGGGTGGGGGCGGGTGGGGTGCAGAGAGACCAGGGGGATTTAAGAGAGACAGTATTGCGTTCAGGTGGGTCTAGAGCTGGGCCGTTTGTACTTGGGTAGCCCTGAGTCTCACACTTTGTGTGTGAGAGCATCAGCCTCTCCACAGGCTCCTCGTGCCAGCATCTGAGACTTTCTGTCAGCTGCGGGGGGTCTGGGGGAGACCAAGAAGAACTAAATCTTTTCATGAAGCTTTGGTATCTGGTGGTAGAAATCATAAGAACTTTATAAGAACCAGAAGCAGGGAACCATCAAGCACAGTTGGCTCGATGTCTGGTGGCTGCTGTAAGTCACAGGTGGTGAGGCCTATCTATAGGCCTTTTGACTGGCTTCCTTGCTCCAGGATGGAATGTGCTCGACCCTCCTGCTGCTTGAGTCTGCTCTTAGATTCTCAGACCGAAATTGTCCAACCCATGACTTCGAAACCATTAGGGATACCCTCCAGTCTCACTTCTTTGCAGAGTGGGCCCGTCTCTACATGGGACCTCAAGCTCATGGCTTAGGAAATGCCCTGTTGGTCTGAGTTACCTTTAGTGTGGACAAAGGATCTCATCTGTCTCCATAGTATAGCATCTTGTGTTTTCCCTGTATTGCTTCAGTGAATCCTTTCTCTGAGTCATCTTTTCAATGTTACTTCTCTTTCATCTTTCCTAAATCTCTCTCTTTTTTAAGACTTGCTCTTGCTTAGGGCTTTTCTTCCACAGATGGAAGTGGTACATGTAGATTGTGGGAATTCCAGGAAGGTATTATCCCTTGGGAGTGGCAAGGACTCCTTACGATGACATGGCGTCTCTGGAAGAAGCTGGAGTCTGTGTGGTGGGGTGGGCGAGAAGATGGGCAGGCACCCTCTGAAATGCCTGGAGAGGCTAAGGGCTGCAGGTGGGTGGACGGCGTCTTCATTGTTCCATCTCCCTCCCCACGTTCTTCCCAGCATCCCCTTCCCCACACTCGCCATTTCCTGTTTTGGGAAAGGAAATGGTGACATCCATTTGTAAATGGCATGACATCTCAGCATCATGTCGTTGCTGCTTCCTTGTCCAAAGTGCTGGCCCTTCCTTACCTGACCTGCTTGGCCTTCCCTGGGTGTTTCCATGGCTCTGAGTCAGCAACAGGGAAGGTTGTATCTCTAGGAGTTGTTCCATTAGCTGGGTTTGGGTGACAGTGGGGAACCCATCTCGGTTGGTGCTGTAGGTGTTATGTGCCAGGGCTAAGGGCACAGAGCATGTAAGTGTAGAGTGTGAGGAGGGGTCTACAGGGGAGGGAGCATGGTCAGGTATTCCTTCTAGAGGAGCATCTGTCCGCTTTGGACCCCCACAGCTTGTGAAATGGCTGTATGTGAGGAAACAGTCTATCTGGAGCCCATGTCACTCCTGTGTGGTATGGAGAGCTAATCAAAACCTCCAGAGGAGAAATGCCTGTCTTCCATCCAGAATCAAGATTAATTGATGTTCTTTAATGGAAACAAATCGAATCTCTCAGCAACCCTTCCCATTAAGCTTACAATCAGGTACTTTTCTACCAAGGCACGGGCGAGTTTTTCAGAATCAGCAGGTTCTTGGAAGCAGCTGACTCTTGGAGGCCATTTTCATCTGTCCTCAGAGTGGCTGGTGGGACATGGAGAGAAAATGCCTTTAAGTTACAGGGCTGGAAGTATAATTATCCTTTGCCTGTGGTTTGCACAGCCTACTCACATCCTTGCTGCATGTGATCTTCTTGACAGCCCTATGATGCGGATGATGTCAGGGTTATTATTATCTCTATTTTATTTATTTTTTAACTTATATGAGTAACTCTCTTTATTTTCAAGTTGATAAAAGCATTTAACATATATTTTATGGTATAAACAAAGTAAGTGCTATGCATTTTGCTTATAAAGTGACTTAAGGTATTTCAAGCATTCTATAATTCCCAATGAATTCCCAAATAAACCTTTGGTTAGTGGAAGTGATTATGTACTGTCAAATCCATTTTCCAAAGTTGTTCAAGGAAAAAGAAGTCTTCATCCACTAACACAGGTATTTCCTGTATGATCAAAGCTTTTTACTATTTAGTAAGAAGGGAATATATTACAATAATTGCTTTTAATTTCCAAGTCTGAATCGGCTTTTTTCCTTCTCATTTATACATGGCCAGAATGCCATGACTTTTAAAAAGCATAAATTAGGTGAAATATTATCTCTATTTTATAGATGAGGAACCCCTCTAGACTTCGAACCACTCCCTCAAGATGTTTGCTATAGAAAGGGCTCTGTTCAAGTAATTGTAGGAAGCATTCTAGTGTGCTCTCTTCTTAAGATTCATAGTGCACTTCCATATAGTAAAGGCTCTGATAAGTCCTGTAGAAAAAAATTATTTAATTCACTTTTTTTTTTTTAAACTCATTAACCCAGGTACTATTTTTTCTTTAGGATACACCTTTTGGCTTCTTCCAGATATACAAGTGTTTTCTATAAGAGGCCAGATAGTAAACATTTCAGCCTTTGTGGGCCATATGGTCTCTGTTGCAACTACTCAACTTCGTTCTTTCAACGTAGGAGCAGCCATTGAGAGGGGCATGGGCATTGCTGGCTCCAGTACAACTTTATTTACAAATCTGGGCCAGATTTGACTCATGTAGTTTGTAATTTGCGGACCCCTGTTCTAGAACAGGCATTCTGCAGTAGTACCTTTTCTGTGAGATGATGTTTGAAGTGTCCATGGAGTCCTATATGGGGACTGAACTACTGAACTCTCATCTTCCAGAATGGTTGGTGTGAGTGGCAATGTGTTGTTGGATGTTGTTCAGAGATTGAATACCTTGCTCAGGGTATATGACTGCTAAGTGCCATCACAGAGATGTCACCCAGGCTTTTGACTATAAATTTTATTTTTCATTGTTCTCTGCCCTTTTGGAGTGAAAGACCCAGGAAGGGGACAAAAATGCCCCGAGTGCATGCTGTGTGCAATTGAAGTAATGTGCATGTAAGTACATGTGGGTGTCTGCGTGCAGGTTGGTCTGCGTGTGACCATGGTATCTGTGTCATTAAGCATGAATGTGGCTGATAGATAAGTTATCCAGCTTTGTTTCAAAGCATCTAGGGGGAGATGCTGAAGAAATTCACCACTGCTATTTGAATTGAGGTCTGTGGTGATAAGTTGGGAATATATTCAATGAATGTGCAAGAATTTACAAAACATGTAACATGCACTTGCCTTAATCACAACCTTTGGTGGCAAGCAACAGAAACAGCTGAAGCTAGTGGTAATGAAAATAGAGTTTATTTAAAAATGCAGGGTGGGGCACCTGGGTGGCTCAGTGAGTTTAATCCTCTGCCTTCAGGTCAGGTCATGATCCCAGTGTCCTGGGATGGAGCCCTGCATCGGGCTCTCTACTCAGTGGGGAGCCTGCTTCCTCCTCTCTCTCTGCCTGCCTCTCTGCCTAGTTGTGATCTCTGTCTGTCAAATAAATAAATAAAAAATCTTTAAAAAAATGCAGGGTGTTTTATGGAGCCCTGGTGAGGAAATGCAGTTGGCCTTGGGACCAGGAACCACTAGGGATCCCAGGTTTGTTCTAGATATCACTTGGTGTTCTTTCTCTCTTTTTGGCTTCTCTTTGCACATCTGCTTCACTCTTCCTTCTTGGCTGTTTCTTCTCTGGCCATTTCTGATATTTGTATATGACAGTATTAAACAATGGTTGCTGACACCTCCCAAACTTCATATTTCATTTGGAGGTGAACACATGGAAAGACTACCTCTCTTGCTCCTTCTTTCTCTGTTTCTCATTTGTTTTCTTATCTTCTTCCCTCACTTCAGTATTGCAGGGGAAGAGATTCTAATTGGCCCAGCTAGGTGGTCCCTGAACCAAGTTGATATGGCTGGGAAGGTGGGGTTAACATCAGAACTGTGTCAGCCAGAATCCTACCCCTGTTGGTGAGCTGGCACTTTCCAAAGAAGAGGGTCTACTCTAGCCCTGCCCTGGCTAGGCACTGAATAGGTGCAGAATGAAGTGGAATATTTCTATCCACTGACATTTATAAACTACTTGGAAAGTAAAACAAATACATAATAGTGATGAGAATGTCAGATGCGCGAAATTGTTTCATTAAACAGTGAAGAAGGTAATAGTATAAATGGGGGACTAATTTTGCTGTACACACCTTGAATGCAAAAAGAGAGACAGGAAAGGCTTGTGTGGGCTCACATCACCAGAAAGGGCTTTAGGCAGCAAAGTTGTTCTCTGAAGGTGGGTGGGAATCAAAAAAATTCTGATTAGGGGGATGGGCATGGGTAAAGACATAGAATTATAGGTAAAATGTGGTCTGGTTCCATAACAAAGCTCACTTAAGAGGAGGGAGGTAACTTTGGACAGCAGTAGGGTGCACAGTGAGGGAAGTGGGGAACATTACCTGAGACAGTCCACTGTTCTAAGGTTAACTACAGCAGCAGGGATGCAAGTGGGCTTTTGTAGGAAGGGCCAGAAGCTAGAGCCACGCCCCCTGGGGGAGGGGCCCTCCTCCCTCCCCAGCTCCACAGGAACTAGAGAGAGTCCAAGCTGGAAGGCGCAGGTCTACGCAATGGGAATGTTGGGTATCTGAGATGGGGGTAATCTCTACTGCTGGCAAAATAGTGCCTGCAAAAAGCAGGACCTGGCCATAGTGTTGGGTAAGTCGGGGACAAGCCCCAGGCTCTGGGCAATAAGAAGGTACTGTTGTGGGGCACCTGGGTGGCTCAGTGGGTTAAAGCCTCTGCTTTCGGCTCAGGTCATGATCTCAGGGTCCTGAGATCAAGCCCCACACTGGGCTCTCTGCTTGGCGGGGAGCCTACTCCTCCCCACCCGCACACCCCCTGCCTGCCTCTCTGCCTGCTTGTGATCTTTGTCTGTCAAATAAATAAATAAAATCTTAAAAAAAAAAAAAAAAAGAAGGTACTGTTGCTGGAGGGTGGGACTTAAGAGAATGGGGTTTGGGGTACAGGACAGAAAACCCAGGAATCTGAAATGGGCCATGAAGCTGCAGCAGGACTAGCAATGAGAATGGAGTTGCTCTGTCTTTCTGCAAACCATCCTGTTTCCCTCTTTGCAACCTTCCTGTGCACCCTCCCACTGCTCAGGACCTTGCAGCCTGCAATTAGCTAATCATCTGGATATCCATGACTGATGTGGTTTTAGCTCTCACCCTGTTTTCGGGACTTTTGCTTTGGAACAGAAGCTATAAATGCCTCAGACCCAAAGAACGACGTGCCTGGGATGTTAGGACAAAGACACTAAATTCAATGTCAGAGATTCCATCTGTGCCCTTTGTGGTGAGAACTCTCACTGGGGATGGAATGAGTAAACAAAATGCCTGCTGTGTAGCCGTGAGGCAGCTTTAGCCCTGGACCTCAGAGCAGCAGATATCGGGCCATCCTGTAACAACCGGGCAGCATCTTAGGGAAGGAAAAGCCCCCAGTGTAGGTACCATCTGAGAGCCAGTCAGCTTCAGAGGAGTTTGTGTTGTTGCTTGTTTGCAGCTCAGAGAGAAAACATGCAGGACTTGGGAGTCACAGGATTTGAATTCTTGATGAGCTACTCCCTCATTGGGTGAAGTTACTCAACTGAGTATCTGGAGGTCACAGTATCCATGGTGATAGCTTGCGTGCCTGTCCCTGCCACATGGTAGGTGCTCAGTACTTAGGTGTTCTGTCTGAATCTCCAGGCCTGGGGAGAGTTTGCCTGGATTGCCCACCTGTGGCTGGGCTCTCTGGTGGCTGTGAAGCTTCGGATGGGAACCTCCAGTAGCAAGGGACTGACCACCTCATAAATCAGACTGTCCCCTTGTTGGAAAGGTTTGTTGAAAAGGTCTTCCTTGAATGGGATTGCAAGGTATCTCTGTTTTTTGGGAACAACTCAGAGTAAATCTAAGCCTGCTGACTCATGGTAACATTTCGATGATTTGAAGACCACTTTTGTGTACTCCTAAGTCAAGGATGGGGAATAGTTTATGTCTAATGTGTCATCTGTGCCTCTTTATGGAGATAACTCTCATTTGGAGATGGTATGATTCCCGACCGAGTGCCAACTATGATGGATTGGTAGTGGCTGCTGGGGGCCTGTGTTGAGAAGGGTTCTGCGACCGTGTTCCAAGGTCGGTAGGAAAACCTATCCTACCTGCCATGGGCTCAGGGGTGGGCAGTAGTGGCTTATATGCAAAATGTTTGTTTTCTCTGCTAAGCATTCTGATGCTTAGACTCTTCTGTTATGCTCTAGATAACTAGTTCCCTGACCCTGGTCTCTTTTTCCTGCCATATTTCAGCTTATCAATATTTTAAAAGCCATCTGGCTCACCATATCTTCCACCTAATTCATTTCTAGGGTGGATTTAACCAATCTGGTTGGCAGGGCTGGGGTCTCTTCTAGAGCAGTGTTTTCTGGGAAATCTTCCCAAATAGAGGAGGACCAGTTTTGAGTCTGCAGTCCACTGATAAACCTTCCAAATTATTAACATCCCTTAAAATATGGAGACCGAGCTAAGCACTGTCTTTCAGAAGTACCCAGAACAATTTGGAGGCCCTCGAGACTAGTAATACATCCCTTGATCCTGTTAATGCAGCTTAAAGGTCGCATTAGCTTTTCTCCCCGTGTTTGTAAAGCAGAAGCTCAGAGACTCTGCTCTTGACTCTGAGGGTGGCAGGGAGAAGAGGGCCCAGGGAGGTGGGGGGAAGGGCAGGGGAGCCAGATCTAGACAGGACAACATCTCCTCCTGCCCTTCCTGTGCCAGACCCCCGTGGCATGTGGGTAATGACCACCAGCATGGGGCTCACTGAGGGAGGAGGAACTTCCACTGGGGCTGGGGACCTGCTCACTACCTCTTTCTTTTCTGCCATCACAGTTCTCTGTCTTACCCCACTCCCCACCCAACTCCTCTTTGCCTCTGTGACTCTCTCTGGATGGTTTGGCTTCTGCAGGGCTGGGGCCTGCAGCCAGCACTGAGGTCCAAAGGCCACAGGACTCCTTCTGTCCCAGTGAGGTTGTCTGCCCCAAAGGTCCCTGGATCACTGTCAGTCTATGAAGTGTCCTCAGTCTGCAACAACATGAAAAAAATCAGGGCAATGCAGGAATTTTCCCATAAAGCTAACTGTGTGTGATTGAAGACCTGCCTTTTATTCTAAATGATGTTCTTCTTTTCTGGGTGTGTGTGTGTGTGTGTGTGTGTGTGTGTGTGTGTGTGTGTGTATGAGAGAGAGAGAAAGAGAGAGAGAGAGAAATTATCCTTTCTTAAACAACTGGGGTTGTATTTCTCCCTAATATCTTTTTTAACTTTGGCCACCCTTTGTAGACACCCCCCTCCCATTTTTGGGGGTGGGGGGACTTTAGTGGCCTGTGAAATCTGGTCTGAAAACTACAGCCTTGTCCAAGGTGAGGCCCATCAAGACTCCTTGGTATGTTTCCTGGGATTGCAGAGCGGTGGAGGTGGGGCAGTGAGGGGTCCTGGAAGATGCAATCTGGTATCCTAGTGAGGCCACTGAGGCATAGAAGTGGACCATGCATAACTTTTATTAGGAGTTTAAATTTTCCACATCTCAGTTTATTGTAAAAGCGATATTGTTTGGGATTTTGAATTTGGGAGACTCGGTTAATAAGTGCCTGCCTTGTCAGTTTTTAGCATGGCTCTGGCAAGTGACCTAACCCCTTAGTGCCTCAGTTTCTTTGTCTGTGAAATCAGAGCAGTGGTGCCCCTTTCCTAGGGCTGTTAGGGGAATGACTATTCGCCACAGTGTTTAGCTGCAAGGGGCCATTGGACGCTGCTTGTTATTGTAGTTATTTCTGACAACATTCAGCTCACGCTTCTCCAGGCTTCTACTACTGTGCAGACACACAGTGTTTGCAGGGCAGTAGAGGACTCAGAGAAGTGAGGCAGAGATGGTTGGTGGGGCTGTCCCATGGGGGCATTCCTGTGGGTGAGTCTCTGCTCTGAGTGGACTGGCCCATGCATTGTACATGTTTAGTATCCCTGGCCCCGCCCAGTAGATGCTGGCATTGCTCCCCAGTTTTGGGGGGCATACTCCCATGAGTTTCGCATCCCCCTTGGAATGGTCCTGCCTCCAGGGGAGAGCCAGCGGCTGCGCCACTCTGGTGTGCTCTGAGTCAGTTAAATATAGTGTGGAAAAGAGGAGTCTTTAGGGAATTGCCCAGTGGGCTGATACCCTGACACTGTGCCTATTAATGCTTCATATTCTGGTTTCCTGGGTGTTGAACAGAGAAGGAGCTTGGTGTCACAGAAGGAGCACAGCACAGGGAGGCAGGGAATCTGCACTCGGGCTCCACCTTTGCAACTGCCTTGTTGGGGGATCCTGAGAAAATCTCTTCCTTTTCTGGGTCTCATCTGTAAAAGGAAGAGTATGGAGAAGATGGTCCTCTGTGGCTCCAGGATCTGAAGGGAAATGGCGTAGATTTGAGTGAGACCAAAGGAAGAACCTGCTATACCGGTCATGCTCTGAAGAGGAAGGAGTAGGCCTGACTGATCACCTTTGTCTGGATCAGGAAGGATGAACTCTGATGGGGAGGCCATCTTCCAGGGCTGGAAGAACTGACCTACGGAAGTGGCTACAGAGACCAATTCTCTTTGTTTTTAGATTGTTTGTTTAAATTTAGTTTGTATTTTGAATATATAATAGAGACACATACAAAGCATTATAAATATAATGGTTTGTACTCCCTTGCATCCATCCAGCTCCCCTGCGCCAAAGGCCGCTTCAATTTAACCTCCCAGGGGTATTTTCATCTCTGTTTCTTTGACTCAGGACTGAGAAGATGGTTTTCAGCATGCTGTGGTTGTTCTGTCTTTAACTCTCTGGTCTGGAGGGTGAGAAATTTGATCCTCCCCTAGCATGTGGTTAGTTTCCTACAATGAATTTCCCCTGTTAGTCATAGTTTCTTTTTGCCACTCTTGGGTAGAGATACAGCCTTTTTCATCTCTCTCCATTTCCCCCCACTTCCAAGTTCCCTGTCCTTCATTTGAATCAGGGAATTCCATAAACATAGATCAAACTTGAGATAGGACATCTGGACGCCGTGCAGCTTCTCTATCGTGGACTTCAGAGGGGGCTCATTTCACATAATTATCTATTTTGATGATTTCCAAAATGGTTTCAGAGCCTCATATTCTTTTTTGGCTTGGAGCTTAACTCAGTCCTGCAAGTAACTGCTTTGTTTCTCATCTGGTGTTATAAAGTTTATGCCCAGTGAGTGGGAAGCACTCTTGGAAGTTAACTGTATGCTAAGGGAAGAACTCTGGATTTGGAGGTAGAAAACCTGGGGTTGAGTGCAGAATAAGCTTCTTTCTTGCTGTGTGATCTGTGGCAAACTGGTTGGCCTCTCTGAAGCTTTGTTTCCTCATCTGTAAAGTGAGGGCTGTGCTATCTGCTCTTTATAGCTGTTTTTAAGGTTACATAGGGCGATGATCTGAGTATACTTTGCAAACTGTTAAGAGCCTTACAATTATCATTATTGATAATTTTTTTTTTTTTTTAAAGATTGATTTATTTATCCAGCAGAGAGAGAGACAATGAGAGAGGGAACATAAGGGGAGAGAAAGAGGGAGAAGCAGGTCTCCTGTTGGCAGGGAGCCTGATATGGGGCTTGATCCTAGGACCCACAGATCATGACCAGAGCTAAAGGCAGATGCTTAACTGACTGAGCCACCCAGGTGCCCCCACTGTTGTAGTTCTTTAAAAATGTATTTATTATTATAGTTCTTTAAAATGTATTTATTAATGTATTTATTGTAGCTCTTTAGAAATGTATTTATTTATTAATTTGTTTTCTAGATATTAGAGATAGTGTGGGAAATGAGCTTATATTCTGGTGTGTGTATGTATGTGTGTGTATGTGGTGGGTAGTGTAGGGGTATGAGGGAAAGCAAGGAGACTGGCAATAAAAAGGTTAATAATAAGCAAATTCAGATAATGGTAAGTATTACAAAGAAAATAAAATGGAATAATGGAATGGAAAATTTGTGGGGGGAGGTGAATTGGAGTTCTTGATAAAAGAACAGGAAAAAACTCTCTAAGTTGATGCCTAAATGTCATGTGAAAAGCTGGGAAACCAAACCCAGGTCTAGGAAGCAGCAAGTGCAAAGGCCCTGGGGCAGGAACAAGCTTTGGAGAATAAAAACAAAAAGAGAAATGGGGAAGGAACTGTAAGAAAATGGATACAGCAGGCACAGAGTGAGCATGGTAGAGTATGTCGTAAGAACTGGTGGAGAGGTTGGCCAGAATAGGACCGTAGAGGGCCTTATGGACCATGTTAGAAACTTGTATTTTATTCTATGTGCAATTAGAGAATTTTTTTTTTTAAGATTTTGTTTATTTATTTGACAGAGAGGTAGAGAACACAAGTAGTCAGAGTGACAGGCAGAGGGAGAGGGAGAAACAGGCTCTTAGCTGACCAGGGAGCTGGATGTGGGGCTCCATCCCAGGACACTGGGATCATGACCAAAACTGGAGGCAGACCCCTAACTGACTGAGCCACCCAGGTGCCCCTGCAACAGATTTTTAAGCAGGGAGACAACATGACCAATATTCTCCTTTAGAAAGAGAAATAGATCTTTCTTCCTGGAATGTGGAGAATAGATTGCTAGTGAGCAAGGAGAGCAGTGAGGCAAGTCAGGGGTTATCAGAGCAGCCTAGCCAAGAGTTGATGCCTGCACACCAGAATGAGCTCAACTAAAATCATCCTTGAGGTGTTTGGGTATGAAGCTCATGTAACTGTTTTCATATGAAAAGGATGGTCTCCTGGCGTAAAGTAGAATGTTCTCTCTTTTCCTTTTGCCCATCTGCTTTGCTCTCTCTTAGTTTGGAAGGAGTTAAAGTGGGCAGGGGGAACTTCTGCATTTCCTTTTCAGATGATGCAGGGGTTGGGACTACATGGTCCTGTAATTAATAAACAAATATTTACTGACATAGGAAGATTTTTCTAAGCCTTTAGTTTTTACTTCAGGTCAGACTTTCCTGGGGACAAATGGGGCCTATGCCCAGAAGCTTGGCAAGGAACAGTCTCCATGATTAGTATTGTTAATGGGCACAAGGAACAGCTGTGATAACCATACAGGGCCACCCAGATGGCAAGGCAGTTTGTCCCCTACACAAGAGCTCCTGGCTGAGAAGTGGGCCTGAAACCCAGTCCAGACTCTCCTCACCAAGCAATTTGCTCTGGTGTGGCACTAAATCAGCAGGGAGAAAGGGCTGGTTTTTTCCTAACTGGCACCAAGCACCATCTGGTTTAGCAGTAGCCCTCCCCAGACTCTTGGGGTTTCTGCTCTGTGGCCTGGTTTTCAGGGTCTGTCTTCACCTTATGAATTCAAGTCGATCAGGATTTCTTTTAACAAATATTTATTGACGAACGACTAGGTAACAGGTAGCAGATTTATCTTGATGAACAGACAGACATGCTTTCTGCCCTTACGAAGCTTATAGTCTAATAGAATTCACTCCATCTTTCTTTCTAATAGCTGGAGAGCTTCCTCTTGGGGAAGCCTGGGCTGATCTCAGCCCCTGTTCTCTGAGACATGAGATGTTGGCACCTGACTTGGAAGCACCTCTTGGAGTTGGGAACAATGACCACCATCGCCAATACACATGCACCTCAGTCTAGATTCTCAGGGATATGGGACCAGCATGGCTATGGGTTATGACTAGCATGGCTCCTTCATTCATCTCTGATTAGGAGAACCACCCCCCCCCCCCCCAAAAAAAGTAGCACTATGGTTTTCTTTGGAAAAGGGAAAGATTTATCATTTAGACTTAAAGAGTTTTCATGAAAACTCTTCATAAAATATGTACACTTTTGGGACATCTGGGTGGCTCAGTTGGTTGAGCATCTGACTCTTGATTTTGGCTCAGATCATGACCTTGGAGTCCAGAGATTGAGCCCTGTGTCAGGCTCCATGTTCAGTGGGGAGTCTTCTTGAGGATTCTCTCTCTCTTTCTCTCTCTCACTCTCTGTCTGCCCCTCCCCCTGCTTGTGTGCTCTCTCTCTGTCTCTCAAATAAACATCTTTGAAAAAACAATAGGTACACTCTTCTGTATGCCTATTACACTTCAGTAAAAGTTAAGAAAATACTTAAGTTTATTGAGCTGCCGGGGTCTGAGTTTAGAGAACTCAAGACAGGAAGAGGGGTCAGGTATATAGGTGGGGCCTTCCTGGGGTCTCTGTATCTTGATGGGGTCCTCAGGCCCTTGACCTCAATCTTCAGCTTAATGAGTAATCAGATTATTCTTATCAGTCTTTGAGGACCCCCTCCCCACTTTTTGCCAGCCAAACTCAGAAGAAGTCGCTTTATAAACCAAGGTATCTATGGATAGGTTAACGGTGGGGGATATACCTCTCCAGGGCATTCATCTCCCCAGCTCTAAGGTGGTTGGCTGGGAAACAGAATTAGTCATTGTTTGGGGAGCTTGGAATGAGAGAAAGACAGAGATGGGTGGTTTTCAGATTTTTTTTTTTCCCGCAGGCTGCGGTGGAGCTGGGAGAATGAGAGATTCCATACATCTTGTGACCAGATGTGGCATTTTTAAGTAGGACTCAGCAGTATCAACAAAATAGAGTCGATTGAAAACAACACTGTTTTCCTTACCTGTTTAGTTTAATTTTTTTATTGTATTCTTTTAGATTATAAAAGTAAGGCCTACTTCCCCCTAATATTTTTTTAAGAAAATCTTCGAACATATCACACAAAAAAATACCCAACTCCAAAAAATCATATATGCGTGAAGTGCACCATAAAGAAAGTAAAAGATTCTTATAAGCATGCCTCCTGGAGAGAATACCACTATTAATCTATTTCCTATATATTCCTCCAGAGTTTTTTCTGTGTGTATACTAACATATATTAAGATTGTCTTAAGGATCGTATAATATTATTCATACTATTTCATTTCTTTTAGGAAAATTTAAGTTTTTCTTGGGTATCTTCGCTTGTGAGAATTTATTGATTTATCTTATTTTATATTTAAAATAGTTTTACCAAGGTATAAATTATATGCCATAAAATTCACCTATTTTAATTCATTGACCTGTATAATTGACTTTTTAGTAAATTTTCAGAATTGTGCAACTAACACCATAGTCCAATTTTAGAACGTTTCTGTCACTCCCTAAAATATCCCTTTTGCCCATTTGCAGTCACTCCCTGTCCTCATCTCTGTCACCAGGCAACCACTAATCTATTTTCTGTCTCTATAGATTTGCCTTTTATGGGCTTGTATATAAGCAGAATGAAAAATATATATTTTTCTGTGTCTAGCTTTTCTTAACAAACAGAATATTTTTGAGGTTCATTCATGTGACAGACCTTTGTTCCTTTTCAACAGTATTACATTTTAGGATATTTTACATTTTGTTTACTTACCAGTTGGTGGATATTTGGGTTGTTTCCAGTTTTTGATTAGTATGAATATGCTGCTATGGACATTTCTGTCCAGATCTCTGTGTGGATGTATGTCTTATTCTTTTTGA
Source organism: Mustela lutreola (assembly GCF_030435805.1). NCBI lineage: Eukaryota > Metazoa > Chordata > Mammalia > Carnivora > Mustelidae > Mustela > Mustela lutreola. Next base: position 51,496,392 of record NC_081291.1, on the reverse strand, counting down.
GTGCCTATACAGATTTCCATTGTGTTCAGCCGAACCTCACTGCTGGCCATACTTGTTTGTTGTTCTTTGATGAACAAATAATGCTGTATTAAACATCCTTTTTTTAAAAGATTTTTATTTGTTTATTTTGAGAGAGAGACATGGTGTGAGAGAGAGCATGAGAGGGGAGGTCAGAGGGAGAAGCAGACTTCCCATGCAGCTGGGAGCACAATGTGGGACTTGATCCCAGAACTCTGGGACCATGACCTGAACCGAAGCCAGTCATTTAACCCACTGAGCCACTGAGGTGCCCGAGCATCCTTTTTTTTTTTTTTTTTAAAGGTTTTATTATTTTTTAAAGCAATCTGTACACCCAATGTGGAGCTCAAGTGCATGACCTTGAGGTCAAGAGTTGTGTGCTCTTTTCACTGAGCCAACTGGGCAGTGCTGTATTGAACATCCATATGTACATACCTTTATGTATATGTGTGAATAATTTTGGAGGATATACATTTAGAATGAAAAGTTCCTAGTCAACAGATGTGAACATCTGACATTTCAATAGCTAGTATCAAGTTGTCTTCCATAAACTGCACCAACTTCTACCTCCTACCCTTGGCTGCGCAGGAGAATGACCATTTTCCCTTGTACTTGTCATTGCAGGTGAGAATGAATATTTTCATTTTTTAAAAAAATTTTAATTTATTAGAGAGAGAGTGAGAGCGAGAGAGATCACAGAGGGAGAGGGAGAAGCAGACATCCTGCTGAGCAGGGAGCCCCGTGCGGGACTTGATTCCAGGACCCCAAGATCATGACCTGAGCCGAAGGCAGATGCTCAACTGCATGAACCACCTAGGCGCCCCTATTTTTGTTTTTCTAATGTCATAACTGAAAGATGTCTTTTTGTCATTTTAATAGATAGTTCTTTTATTATGAGAGAGGATTTGACCATTTGTTTGTCCATTCCCAATTTTCCAGTGAGTTGCTTTTCATTTCCTATGGCTTTGAAATAACTCTTTGTGTTTTAAGAAATTGGCCTTTTGCTTATAAAATCTACTACAAATTTTTCATTCCTCTGCTTATCCTTTCTTTTTTTTCCCTTCAAAAATTTTGATCATGGTCATTGTGCTATACAGATGTTCTATATTTTTAAGTGATCAATCTGTTAGGGATAAAAAAAAATCTGTGAACATTTTACAAGTATGACTGAGATATTTTTAATATCCTCAGAAGGAGGTGAGGAAGGTAAAATGTTGATGGGGGAGACAGCTGAGGGACGTTACATGAGCTTCATCTACCAAACATCTGGACGGTTACAAGATTTTTCCCAACCCTTTATGTAGTTGTTTTGGTGTCCTATAAGCACAGCCTCCACATATTAGTGCAAAGCCTGAGAACTAAATCTGGACATTTTTTGCTTCGCAGCCCCATGCTAATAATAATTATGACAGCTGACATGAATCAAATGTGTACAATATATCATTGGTTGCTGTTAATCGTTGCAATCACTCTGTGGGAGAGGTGCAGTTATTTCCCCACAGAAAAAGACACGGGGATCTTTTAAGTAACTTGATCAAAGTCCTATAGCTAGCAGATGCTGGGGCCGGGATTCAGACTTAGGTTTACCTGACACCCGAACGTGTGCGTAACCAGGACTCGTTCATTATCTCTTTCTAAAGCAGTCCATGAATTGACAGCTTTGGCCAATAAGAGGATATTTCAAGAGGGCTTTACAAAGGGACTTGGCAACATCTGTGAGTTCTATTCTTAACACCCCAAAACTCTTTTCTTATAATGAGGAGAGAAGGCATGGATTCGCAGGAGTGGAGTTGAGGTAGGAAGAGCAGATGATGGGTTTATAAGACCCTTCTGAATTTTTCTGTTTGCTACATGGTAGAAATGAGCTGGCTGTTGGCAATTAGATCTTGGCCCAATGGAGGGAGGTTGGGGTAATAGGGGAAGAGAGGTGCTTCAAGCCCCAGCTCTGAAGTAAAAATGGTTTCTAGGTGGGCATTGCTCTGCCTGGGATATTTTGAACCTGGGCAACCTGGATAGGTCTGGGGATATTGAAGGCCTAGAAAGAATATGGTCAAAATCCATAAAAATCTTGGGGATTTGGGAAAAGATGGGCATACTCTCACTCATTTATTAGGTACTCAGGAAGCCTAGGGTGTCAAAGACAACTGTGAGAGTGGGGCACAAAGATGAATCGAGCCTGCCCTCAGGGGATTCACTGTCTGGGTAAGGATGAGGAATCTGTTCAAAGAATAGTTGAACTAAAGTAGAGGCGGTGATTCGATAGGTTCAGATAAAGAGCTGGGAGGCAGAGCAGAAGGAGCACAGACTTCTGCAGTGGTAGAGATCTGCCCTTGAATTGCGTCCTAAGATAATGACAACAAGAGCATTTCTTGAGCACTTACCATGAGTGGGCATGGTTTGGTAGACAAGGGGATCTTCTTAAGGTTTGAAAGAGTCATCCTGGGGCGCCTGGGTGGCTCAGTAGGTTAAAGCCTCTGCTTTCTGCTCAGGTCATGATCCCAGGATCATGTTGTGGCATGTGACGGCATTTTCTTCCTTTTTAAGGCTGAATAATATTCCGCTGTATGCATTTACCACATGTTTATCCATTCATCCACTGATGGACAATTTGGCTTACTTCCACCTCTGGCTATAGTGAATCATGTATGTGTGTTCTGTAAGCACTGGACTTAATCTTTGCTGTAATTTTGATCCTGATTTGTATAAGTGGTAGGAAATGGTAGGTACTTGGGACCAGGAGACAGGAGATATAAATTCTAGAGTTGCATGAGGCCAACTCATTTACTCAGACTGAGAGTCAGTTTTCATCTGTAAAATGGTGGTGCTAATGAATTAGGGGATGCCTGAGTGGCTCAATAGGTTGAGTTTCTGACTCTTGATTTCAGTTCAAGTCTTGATCTCAGGGTGGTGAGTTCAAGTCCCATTAAAAAAAAAACACACAACTCAAATAAGATATATTTTGCAAACTTTAGAGCTGTGCTATCCAATATGGTAGCCACCAGCCTACCAAGCATTTGAGATGTGGTTAGTATGAATTATGACATGAAGTACATGTGAAATACAATCATATTTTGAAAACAGTACAGAATAAAGGGAATGTGAAATATTCCATAATCATTTTTATATCAGTTACTTGTTGAAGTTAATAATGTTTCAGATATATTGGGTTAAATAAAGCATTATTAAAATTAATTTCACCTCCTTTTATTTTTATGGTGACTATTAGAAAATTTGAAAAGAAATGTGTGGCTTGGGGTGCCTGGGTAGCTCAGTGGGTTAGGCTCAGGTCATGATCCCGGGGTCCTGGGATCCAGCCCCGCATTGTGCTCCCTGCTCAGTCAGCTGCCAGTCTGCTTCTCCCTCTCCTGTGATCTCTCTCGTTCTCTCCCTCAAAGAAATAAATAAAATATATATTTAAAAAAAAAAAAGAAAAGAAATATGCAACTTGCTTCATATTTGATTGTGGACACCTCTGGTCTAGAGTTCACCCAGCATTATCAGCCTAGGCTCAGCAATTTTCTGGGTGTTCCTCCCAGGCTCAGTTAGGGTCTCAAAGGAGATTCTCTCCCAGAGCTCCAGGCGGACAAATGATTTACATCACTAAGGTGCTGCAGTCTAAATGGTGATCAATGTTTATGGCCCATGGAAGCTTAAACAAGCCGAGAGAATAGGCTCAGCCTTGCTGCAAATACCGTCGGGCCATTAACATGCAGCCTCCCAGTTCCCTCTACAAAGGGAGGTTTCAGCATCCCCACACTACTGGGATTTGTGATTTAGCTCCGTGTTCCCCAGCGACAATAGATTTCTTCATTTCAAAGCCTAACTCCTACGGAGGCCAGGGCTGGGGGGTGGGGGTGGGGTGGGGAGGGCAGGCGATTTCCCAGCTCAGACCTCTGTGTATCACTAATTGTATTATCACAGTTTCTTTAGGGAAAAGCCATGCTTTCATTTAGGACTAAAAAAAAAAAAACCGTAGGGAGAGTTAAGATTCGTTTGGTATGGTGTTTGGGTGAAATTGTTTTCCCCTATGGGGCAGAGGAGAAAAAGAATTTCTGTTTTGCAGCTGGAAGAGAGCTTTTGTGTACATACCCCTCCCTCTTCCCTCATTTTATCTCCCAACTGATAGGATATTCAGGGAGCTGAGGCAGCCAGTGTTCGAGAGAAATAGATATAAAGTTCAGAGCTCAATCCGGTGGAAGCAGAGGGACATACAGCTTCTCTCCAGCCGCTGTGCACAGGGTCGAGGTGGGAGTATGGGGGCGTGGCTTCCCCCAGGCCAGTGTGCGGTGGGGAGCTGAGAGGCTGCGCTGTTAAGCTTCAGGCAGACGTTCTGCCTTCTCCACTTTCCTGAGTGGCACAGAAGGCCCTGCTTCCTAGGATTTTGGTCACATGTGATCTTGGGTCACATGTGGCTTGGGGTCTAGTTTCCAAGATGAGTCCTGGATGCTTCATGCCTTCTTGCTTTCACAGTTAGGGTGGTGGTCTTCCAGCAAGGGAAATCCCCAGATCCCATGGTTGGGCTGGGGTTGGTGGTGGCAAGGCTTTCCTACAAATGTCAAATTCTATGTGAGGTCTGCATTCTGTTTTGGTGGGGGAGGCTCAGACAAGGGAGTTACACTGGCTGAGCAGTCAGAAGACCGGGCTCCATCGGGTGTAAGCTACTTTGGCACACCCTGGTCTTTGGGTCTTCATCTGTAGAAAGAGAAAACAGTTCCAGCCCCTCCTACCCTGCAAAATTGTTATGAGGACCAAATGAGACCCTGGTTATGAAAACAATTTGCACATTTTAAAGGGCTGTGTGAACTCAGGATACTCTTTGCTTTTCCTACAACACCTTGCTTAATGACTTAATGGGTTAGTTTGCAAATATTTTTATGCCCTTACCATGTGCCAGGCTCTGGCATACAAGTGAGTGAACACATTCCCTGCCCTTCTGGAATTACTATTGTTATGCCCCAATAATGGGTCCGTGATTAAAGGAGCGAGACTGATACAAAGCGAAGGTCAAGCAAAGCTTTATTTCGTGCCAAGCATCAAGAATCTAACGGAACATTTGGGGACGCACCTCTTACAAGAGAGGGTGACCCTTCTCTGTTTCACAGACTAGCTTTTAAGGGCAGAGGCCATGCGGTCGGGCCTGGCCACGCACAGGTGGCCATTGAGATTGTAATACACACAAGGAAACTCCACAGTGATGCTAGGTGACCAATTGAGTTACAATTTACCCTAGTAGACATTTGAACCAACCTATTACACCTTGATTGGGATTGGGGCCCAAAAGGCTCCCAAAGGGCGGGGCCCATACTCCTTGGTAACCAGGGAGACAGTATGCATCCCCCACACTGATCAGATGTCTCCACCTGGCCTGTCCCACCTTTGTATCTGGGCTTCGTTACCTGAAGCTGGTTTCCCGGACTTGTCTCCAAGAAAATCCCCTGGGGGAAGGGGAGCAGGGACAGTTTCTAAATAGGTCCTTACACTACGGAGAGGATAAGAGCTAAGGGGAGGGTAAGGTCAGGGACTGCAGGAAAGCAGAAGTAAGTGATGTATCCCAGCTTTGGTGACTGGGGAGGACTTCCCAGAGGAAGTGACTTTTAAACTAGAATTGCAGGGATGAACCCATGTGGTCAGTTTTCAAGAAGTATTTGTTGAATGAGTAAGATGATTAAACATGTCAGTAGCTTCAAGGATAACAGCCCCAGTGTTCATTTAGCAGTTGTAGATAGGAATCTGACTCAGAGAGGTTAAGTCATTCCCTAAGGCATATGCTTTCTTCGCCCTAGAGCATGTCTGGGAAGAGGCTCAGCAGAAGGCTATGGGCCACCAGCGCTGCAGGCAGCTGGGGAATGGTGCCGAGGTTCTAGAGTGGGGAATGTTTATCGGCAAGAGAAACAATAGAGGGGTACACTGTGAGACCCAGCTTAAAAGGCCTGCAGGCTCAGTGGTGAATCAGGCAGAATGTCAGCTCCGAGCTTCCCACGATGTGAATGAAGAGTTTGGAGGGGGTGGACAGAGCTGGCATAGTAATCTAGGAGAGGGCGCAGGGATGAGACAGATGGGCAGTTTCCATCTGGAGGTCTGAATAGGGGCGGTAAACCTCTGCTGCAGGTTAGGGTCATGGAGTGCGCCCAGGTCTTTGCAGGAGCAGGGACGGGTAGTGAAAGTCAGAGTTATGGTTGTCCTGGGGCCTCCTCAGGTGGTTTTCCAGCCCCCTGGAATTGGGGGCTTGGAGGGTGATTAAGGCTTGACATCACATAAAGTCTGGTGTTTGGATTAGCTGGTGTCTTAGGAGGGGACTGAGCCTTCAGGTGGTCCAGCAGTAAGGACTGGAGAGGCCCAGTCCAGAAGATGAAGTGGGAGCTGATACCACCCTCTCTTTTCATCAAGGAACAATCTCCAGAGTCCCCAACCCAACTGCTGCAAGGGTGAGCTAATTTGGCCTCAGCTCCCACCGTACCAGTTTCCATGGATACGTTTCAAGCCTCAGTCTGGTCATCTTCAAAAGCATCAAAGGCAGCAAACCCCATCCGTGCATAATCTTTTGTTATAGCTGCACAAATAGCTTTTGTTACAGCCCTTCCCCCATCGCTCCCACCCATCCTCCCAACCAAAGAAACTGGGTTAACTGTGGCTCAGTCATCTAGTGACAGAAGCATTGGACTTTCTCTGGAAGTTTTGAAGATCTGAGTTTGAATCCCAGCCTTGTCATTTGTAAAATGCAAATAATAGCCCCTAGGGCATAGAGTTGTAGGGATTAAATAAGATAAATGTATTTGAAAATGCCTAGCACGTTGCCTAACTAAATGTCAGTTTCTTTCCTCTCTCCTTGTCACTAGTGTTGCTCGGAAATCTGCGTTCTCCCATAGCACCCACAATCCTTGTACAGCATTTCCTCGTGTGTCACATGCACTTGATACTGAATTAAGCTGCCCTTGATGTCAGTTCACTTCCCCTGGTGGCTAACGTCTAGTGCTTAACTGGAGCCCCATAGGGTATCTCTCAACCATTCTCTTTGCTGGCCGCCAAGTTTGGGAGGAACCAGTTATAGGGCCTTGAAGGTAAATGGACCAGTGTCTTTCTCTCCTTTCTTGAGGCCAAGTCTTTGCTGGGAGTGTGCAAAGCCACATAGAGGTGGGGAAAGTTCCTTGCCTCCTGAGAGTCTGTTCCAGCAGATGGTTCTGCTGCAGTTCTGCTTAGGAGGTTAATGGACACCAGATGTCTGGGCAGGCAAGCTTTCATTTTCTCCTGGAACCACTTAATTTGGCTGAACATCTGCCTTGGCTTCCAGGCTTTTCTGTCACCTGAGCTTCAGTACTGGTTCAGTCACCACCAGTGGACATCAGAGGAGCTCCCTTGCCCCTTTCCTCCCTCACGGTTTTGGGGTATATCAGCCTGATTTGTGAGAGGTAGAGGTGGTGGTTCAGAGGGGACAAGAGTAGTCCATGGTTGCCTTCGGTCGCTGTCCTTCATGTCTGGTCAGTTGTCACTGAGCCTTCCTGTTGGAAAACCAATTTCAAGGCAACAGAATGGTGTCTGCCCGATTAGGGAGTATGTCCATCTGGACCGGCATTGGCTGGCTGTCAAGGGCAGGGAGGTGGGGGCAGAGTCTTTGGAAGTGACTTGAAGGAGATGCCTACCTGCTCACTCCTCTTCCTGCCACATGGCCTTCATTGATGCATTTCTAAACCATTGATGGCTGATGATCTCAGGGGGTAGTTGCGACCCGATTTGTGCTTGGAAAATAACATTTTGTTGTTGGTATCACTGGTTTTTAATTACTGGCATGTGTCAGAGTGACCTGAGGAGTTTAGTAAGGCACAGACTGCTTGAGTGTCAGCAGGTCTGACACTCCACAGGTCTGTGGTGGAGCCCAGGAATCTGCATTTGCAGCAAACATTCCAGGTAATGTTCATGCAGGGAACTTTAGACTATTCCAAGCAATGTGGTCTGGTACTCTGTCTTTTGGGGTTCTGGAATTTCTTCTGCTTTCTATTTCAGGGATGCACATATGTATTCATTTCCTGTACCCCCCCTCTTTGCCTGGGCAGCTGCTCATCCGGTAAGATCCGGATCAAAAATGGCTTCAACTGTGAGACCTTTTCTGAACACCCTTTACTGGCCAGAATGACTTACTTTCTCCTTTTCTTCCATAGCACTTTGCAGGTACTTTTGTAGGACAGCACACCTCACGTTTATCATGGGCTTTTATGTGCTTCTTGAGGGCAAGGAGCTCATCCTCTTCATCTTTCTATTTATCATAGAATGTAACATAATAGCATGTCATAGGCACCAGTAAATATTTATTGATTGAACAAAATAATCCTTGTGGTAAATATGGTCTTCATAAAGTATATTTAAAATAGTCTACTCTTAGAGTAAATAGGATCTCCGTAAAGTATATTCAAATAAGACAATTTTAGTTTTGGTAATATAGCTTATTTATCTTAAAAACAAAATATATTGTGGCATTTCAAGGACAAATACTTTTCTTCCTATGGTTCATGGCTCTAATCCTCAAAGGGCACAGTTAATTACCTTTCTGGCTAACGTTTTTTCATCCAAGCACAGAAAGGATGCTTTGCATATAACTGCCATATTATCAGTTCCTCTTTGATAAGTTCGCTTTTATTTATTTAAAAAATTTTTTAAAAAGTAGGCTCCATGCCCAACGTGGGGCTTGAGCTCATGACCCAAAGATTGAGAGTCGCATGCTTTCCCCACTGAGCCAGCCAGGTGGCCCAGTCAGTTTGCTTTTAAATGCCATTTTTGTGGATACTAGACAACCTGTAACCTCTATGGCATTTTGTAATTCCTAAGGCCTTTTCTTGAAGACTTGATTTTTTTTTCTTAAATATCTATGCTTTAATGTCTAGAGTAATATTAGCCTCCTGCTTCTTTTTTGTCACAGTTCCTCTGTTTAATGCCTTCAGTTGCTTTCTTTCTCAGTGACAGGTTTCCAGGGGACAGGTATCACATGTTTGCAATTGTTTTTGGACAGTGCGTGGCCCATCCAGTCCTAATGAAACATCTAGAGTGTTAAACAGTTTATAAAGTACTTTCTCATCAGCTGTGCTTTGAGTTGGAAATACTATGATATCCCCTTTAGGGTCTCACCAGCTAATAAGAGATATAGCGAAAATTTGAAGGCAATTCTATCCCCTTCTAGATTCTGTAAAGTTTTGCAGGCAAGGTAAAAACAACACCAGGCAAGGTAGGCGCAGTGCAGGATTTATTAAAGGCACTCTCTGGCGAAGTTTCAGGGCTCAGGAGAAGGGGAGCCAGGAGTAGGTGGGAAGATGAGACTCTGGAAAGGGGAGTCTGGGAAGTCGTGCTGGGAGGAAGTTGGCAGGGGTCTTTTATCGGCCTCCGCAGGGCATGGGCTCACATCCATATATGGTAAGGTATTTGGTGATTGGAGGGTAGGGGGAGGGGTCCTGATACTTCTGTTTCCTGCATAGGTATCAGGTTACCTATGGAGCCGTGACTTGGGCATACATCCTTTTGGCGGGAGAGTCAAGGGTTGAGGAAGAGGTGGGAGGGGGCTGGAAGATGGTGGCCCTGGTGGTCATTTCTGTTGTTCCTTCTGCGTTCCCGGAGCCACCAACCCAACAGATTCCATGCTTCCGAAAATAATCATTGCAGCAATACGTACAATAACAAAACAAACAAAGGCACAACCTATATAATGTCCAACAGGAAGAGAATAGCTACGTATTGGATGACATCTTAGTCTGCTCAGGCTACTTTAACAAAACACCACAGATTGGGTGACTTAAAAACAAGATATTTATTTCTCACAGTTCCAAAGGCTTGGAAGTCCAAGACGAGGATGCCAGCATGGTCAGATTCTTGGTGAGGGCTGTCTTCCTGGCTTGCAGATGACTGCCTTCTTGCTCTATCATCACATGGCAGGGAGAGAGAAAGAGAACTCTAGGGTGAGAGAGAGAGAAAAAAGAGGAAAAGAGAGAGTGTGCACACAGTCAGGGGGCATCAGAGCTCTGGTCTCTTCTTCTTTTTACAAGGACACTAATCCTCTTCTGGGGGCCCCACCCTCATCAATACCTTATCTGAATCTGATTACCTCCCAAAGGCCTCACCTCCAAATACCATCAGGTGGAGGGCTAAGGCTTCAGCAAAGGAGTATGGGGCAGACACATGCATTTACTTCCTAACAGATGGTCACAGCCATTTGATGGAATATTACTCAGACCTTAGAGACAAGGCCTCTGAAGGCAATATAGGACATGTAGACACTTTTATTGGCACGACAATGATATAAAGTCCGTAAGAAAGGAAACATGAGAAGGTGAATGCCATTCATTTGCAGGTGGGGGTAAAGTGCTGTGATTTTTTTCTTTTTTAAAATTTCAGTGTTGCTAGAGCATCAGTGTTGGAAAACAAAAACACAACACCGAACACCCTCCCCATCCCCCGCCTTTGCCACTACACATTTGTACTTTATTAATGCTTCTGAGGTGCTGATGAAGTGAGAACAACTTTCAGCTCCCAGAGAGCAAGTGTGTGTGCATGAGTCACGGGAGTGTGGTCTGATGCAGATGATTAAGCCCGTGGCAAATGCAGAATTAAGTAACTCTGATAACAGAGCCCTGGAGCATCCTTCTTGGAGATTAAACCTTTCAGGCTTTTAGCAGCTGAGAGGTGCTGGGGATGGGAGATAGCTGGCTTAGAAAGGAAAAGAAGGGGGGCACATATTAGATGGGGATGGGAAGGAAAATGCATCACATTCACGTTAGTGCTCTCTTCTGAAATTGGCTGTCGCCTGAAGAGCAGTGGAAGCCGTACCATTACCTGGGGGGAGAGGGCGGTGCGTCTGGCTGCTTCCTGTCCTTCTCTTGCTGGTCTTCCCACAGGCTGGGGTTTTGGTTTTGTGTGCTGGCCTATTCTACCAGCTTGTTTGTGTGAGTTTTCCTCCTCACTTGGTGACTGATCCCGTTTTACATCTGAATGACCTTCAAAACTTAAGGGCGTTTTTTTAGGCCTTTCCGAGAGGAGGAGGGACTGTCCTTTCTTCTCTTCTTCCCTTTCCTTGTTCCTCTTCATTCAATACAGACCCAGCGTGCCCCTTTCCCGTGCTGACCGCAATGCTCTGTGCTGGGAATAGGCAGATATGGTCTTTGCCTTCATGGAACTTAAAATTAAACACTGGTTAATCAGGAGTGGCCGCACGCTTTGTGGGGGCCCAGTACGAAATGAAAATGCAGGGCCCCTTATTTGAAAATTATTACGGATTTCCAGACAGCACTGGCAGAGCACCAAACCAAGCACCCTTTTGAGTGCTGGGCACTGGGTAACTTTATGTACGTAGGTGTGTCCAGGAAGCTGGCTCTGAAGATGTTTGCATAAGAAGATGGGTTTATTCCTTCTGAATTGCCCTAGTCTCCTTATCACTGTGGGCAGGAATTGAAGAGCCTCAGAAGAAGTGTTATCTTTGACTCAGTGGGCCTGCTTAGAGAGACAGTAGAACACAGGTAGAAGGCAGTATAAATATTAAATACCTTTTGGTTGCTTGACATATGCATCTAGGCCGCATGGACATACATAGAATGTTCAACTTCTCTGAAAATATCTGGACACAATCAAATATATGATAAAAGAAATCTTTGCCATGCAAAGTTTTGTCCTTTGGAGCAAATACATAGGCAGTGATCAGTCTAATAAACTCCGGGCCTGAAGGGTTTTTTGTTGTCCTTGTTTGTTGTTTGCTTTCTTGGTTTTTGAGAATAGTTTTCTTTTTCTTTTTTTTCCCAAAGATGTTATTACCAAAGCTAATGTATTTGATGCAAATTTACCAGAAAGCAACTGTTCAGTGAATAACAAGATTATACCAGTTTACTGGTAAGTGTACTTAATCCCTGAACAATAGGCTTTGTTAGAATGCCTGTTTTGTATGGTAACGCAGAGTAAGGAGTTCACCCATTTCTGTAAAGCAACAGCCACCTAGCTGAAAGTGGTAATGGAAATCACAGTACTTAAAATTGGATAGGTTCACATGTCTCACAGTGTCCTCTAGAATATAAATTTTAAGGGAGAGAGTCTGCCTAAATAGTTTAATTGGATGAATAAGTTTTTCAGGATGCTTCATACTCTGGTCCCCCTTCAAGATTTACCATTAGCATGACAGTCCCATGGCAGTGAAGAAGCCCTTAACACTTTGAACACAACATTATGTGATCGTGACACTTGTTTTAAAAAGTAATAACTAGCAACTGTATCTCTATCTATGGATCTCCATATAGTTACAGAGATATATATGTATAACTAGCAATCTATGTATAAAACAAGGGTTCTGAAGACTATGCTGTGGGAGACATTGGTGGTAAACTCACTTACGGACTTTTAGGATGCATGGCCTGGGGTCACAGGATCTGGGTTTGAGACCCACTCACAACCATGAACAAGTTACATGGTCTTTCAGAGACTGTTTCCGCACCCATAAGTAATAATACCTGCATCATGTGATCATACAGATTAAATGAGATACTAGGTCTGAACATTTTGTAAACCGTTCAGTTGTCCTGCAAACCATTTCATGGTTACTGAAACGATACTGAAATAAATTAGAACTATTGTCTCTATTTGTGAGTGAGTAAACTGAGGCCTAGAGAGGTTAAGAAGGGAGTCTGGAGTTCAGAGCCACAAAATGGCAAAGGCAGTCTCCTGAACGTATATTTAAACCACCTCTGCTTGTAGATTTTAGTTCAGAAAACAGGCTACCTCTTTGCCTGATGAAACAGCCAGAGGCGGATGCTGGCATCAAAATGCCAACTTTTCCTCCCAGCTTTGCCATCTGATGTTAGCAGAATGATGAATTCAGAAGTGACAGATTTCAAGAGGATTTGTCTCCTTTGCAGGCCAGCACACCCTGTTATCTATATGAATCTCTTCTTCTTTTAAAGGATTGTATTTATTTGACAGAGAGCAAGAGCACAAGTAGGGGGAGGAGCGGGGGAGGGAGAAGCAGGCTTTCTACTGTTCTGGAAGCCTGATGTGGGGCTTATTCCCAGGACCTTGGAGATCATGACCAGAACTTAAGGCAGACAGCTTAACCCACTGAGCCACCTAGGCGCCCCAATGAAACTTTCCTTACTGAAAACCATCAGTAAGGGTGATTTAAGAGTTTGTTTTTTGATTTTTTTTAAAAAGATTTTATTTGTATATTTGACAGACAAATCACAAGTAGGCAGAGAGGCAGGCAGAGAGAGAGAGGAGGAAGCAGGCTCCCTGCTGAGCAGACAGCCCGATGTGGGGCTCGATCCCCATGACCTGAGCCGAAAGCAGAGGCCTAACCCACTGAGCCACCCAGGCGCCGCAGTAAATGTGATTTAAAAGAGGGGGTAGCTTTTCCTGTCAGGAATAACAGGGGCTTGGTGCCTGTGATTTATTGAAGGTGTGCCCTTCAGGAAAAACCTGTAAGGGCAGAGGGCCTCAGGAGAGGATGGGGGAGGAGCTGGAGGGGAAGAGGCAAGTCTAGCCTTGGCTTGATTCACTGGGGGCTCCAGAATTAGTTGTGTCACTGAATTGTTCCCTGGATGAGTAGAGCCATCCAGACTTTTGCACCCTGTCAGTCACTGGTCTCAGGCTGTCAGGGATGGAATGGAAAGTCAATCAGTGATGTGTTGGAACTGACTGCTAAGGGCTCACTGGAGCCAGCTGTCAAATTTTGAGGAGTTTTGTAAGCCACTATTAAAGTTAAATTATATAAACAATGTTAAAAACAATAATAATAGTAATAGATGTTCAAAACTCATCACTTTTTTTTTCCTTTAAAGATTGTATTTATTTATATGACACAGAAAGAGAAAGAGAGACACAGCAAGAGAGGGAATACAAGCAGGGGAAGTGGGAGAAGGAGAAGCCCACCTCCCGCTGAGCAGGGAGTCCGATGTGGGGCTTGATCCCAGAACCCTGGGATCATGACCTGAGCGGAAGGCAGACCTTTAACGACTGAGTCACCCAGGTGTCCCAAACTCATCACTTCCTAATTATTTTACTTTTAATTACTAATTAGTTTTCTTTTGATGTTCTTGTAGTTAATTTTGCCTGCGAATACCTTTTTGGTGGAAATACCATGGGATGAAGGGCTCTTGTCTGTCACCTCGCAGCTCCACAGTCAGTGGTGTCACACTGGTAGCTTGGTGGGAGTATTTGCACCACAGAAAGTGGCACTCGAACCAGGGCTCCCACCTTCCCCACTACCAGAGAGCAGATTATTAAACTAGCACAGCATAGGGTGGGATCCCCTGGGGGAGGCAGCTTCCACCAGCTGGCCCCGGAGGGTGGGAGGTGTCGAAGGGAGGGGGCAGCTGGAAGCCACGGGCAGCCAATACTCACAGCAGCTGAAGGGCCGTGCATGCATGGCCTGGGAAAGGGGAGCCGATGGGGCACCCATAGTGTCCTCTACACGTGGCAAGTCAGTTGATGCTTTCTCCATGTTTCTCCTCTCTTCTGCTTTTGAAAGTTTCCATGGAGAGGAAGGAACAATGGAATGCAATTCTGGAATCCAGTGTTCTGGCCTTGGCCTTGCCACTACCTTGCTGTGTGACTTTGGGAGAGCTATTTGACATCTGCTTCCTCACCCATGGAAAGAGGGATCGCATGACCTCTCAGGAGGCTTCCAGCTCGGCACAGCCTCAGACTCTTTGATCCTCCTAGGCTGTCTGACCTGAGTGGGGAACATCACTAGAACCATGACTCCTGTATTTCCTACAGGATGTAACAAACGGAAGTTTCCTCTCTGATCCCCCAGGCCTAGAGGGCCAACAATAAAAATAGGTGATACTTACTGAGCACTTAAACTATGGAAAAAGCATTAGAGGCCTTAGCTCCTCTCATCTCATATATCAATCCTGTGAGGTAGGTTTGGTTTGTTCTTTCTCTTTTACAGATAAGAAAACTAAGACCCAGAAATGTTAAGTAACTTGCCGCAGCTAGCACGTGGCCAAATTGGGATTCCAGCCCCAATCTGCTTATTACAGAGCCTGTGCCTTCAACCATTTCCCATGTTCCCTTATTGGGAAAGAATCTGTAAAAGGCTCTTGCTGCATCACGGTCCCCACTGGGGTTCCACTCCTCCTCTGTCTACTCTCTACCTTTCTCAGTCTAGGCACTCTTCTGGGTGGAATAGATTGGAAGCCTTTTTGCAGCTCAGGCCTTTGTAACTGTTGAATAAACAAGCGAAGGAGGAAGGCCAGGAGGGCAGAGGCCAGCTGTGTGCTTAGCCACTTGTCGGGGATGCACAGTGGCGGGCGGGAGGGGCAAACGAGGCTGGTAATGAGCGTCTCCCAGTGATGCCTCCCAAGGGGTGCTGCAGGCGCTGTGCGGCTGTGTGGGGCTGTTGGGGCCCTTGGAGCACAGCCAGGAGATGTGGGACTTGTCCTTGGGTTTAGTGATAGTTGGGCTCACCTTTACTTTGAAAGCCCTGCTGCTCTTCCTGGTGTCTGGGTCTGGGGCCAGATGTGGAGGGACCACAGCTCACACTGACTCCTTGCCACCTGGAAACCCATGAAGTGCAGCTTAGCGCCAGGCCAAGGGGAGACTTTCTGTGCCCAACAAAGAGCCTTTATTTCTCATTCTTTCAATCAGTCTTGCACGCCTATTCCAGTGTAATCATCTGGGTCTTACCTCCCCAGTGTCTGGCCCAGAACCCCATCTTGGTGATTAAAATCTCCTCGTGTATCTGTTGGTTCTGTAAGCCTCTGCCGCCCAACCCCGACGTTTCCTCTGCTGGCTCCCCATTTCACAGAAGGCGCTAATGCCTTTCTTGTGATTCTGCCAGCAGAGAAATCGAGGTCAGGGAGATCTGCCAAGTACACGTTTTGGTGGTTTTTAAGGCGGAGCAACGTGTAAGTGGTCACTGAAGACAAGGGGCTGAAGGGGTGGCTTCGAGGAGGGAAAAACAAAACAAAACAAAAAACAGTCGAAACAGCCTGTTTGCCCCTGAAGTTTAGAAATGAATGTACAGAAGGAAGCCAGGCTGTGCTTGGGAGTCAGGACACCCCCAAACATCAGCTACCCCCTGCAGGATTTCCCATTTCAGTGACTGATGGTGTCATCCACCTTGTTGCTCAGACTGGAAACCTGGGCCTTATCCCCGACTTTTGCCTTCACCCCAAAGTCTATTTGGTTACAAAGCCTTGTTGCATCTATTTCCTGAATATGTCTTGAGTTGAGTGCTTCTCCATGGCCACCGCCCAGTACCAAGGGCCCACCAGCTCTTACCTGGACTGGTATAGCGTTCTCCTTTGGTCTTGGTCTTCCTTCCCCCGTCTTCCTGTCCCCTTCTCCCAGCCATTCCCAACTGCAGTCTGCGTGTACCTGACCTTGTTATGCCAGCCCCATATTAGAATCCTTCAGTTCCATAAACTACCTCCAAGGTGAAGTTCAAACTCATTAGCCTGCCAGTTCTTCTTGCTCTGCTCTTACTTGACCCTCTGGGGTGACGCTCCCCAAGATCACATGTAGATTTGATGATTCGCTAGAAGGAGTCACAGAACTCAGAAAAGTTATTACACTCATAGTTACGGTTTATTACAGTGAAGGGATACAGACTAAAGTCAGCAAAGGAAAAAGTGCATACAGAGTCCAGGAGACTCTGAGCACATTTTCCCAGGTATCCTTTTCCCGTGGAGTTGTATGGACAGGGCTAAGTCTCACAGCAGTAACAGGTGACAACACATACAAAGTAAGGCCAACCAGGGGAGCTCACGTGGGCCTTGGTCTCTAGGATTTTATTGGAGTCAGTTACATAGGCATAGGTCATTCATTTGACTGACAATAGCTCCTTAGTCTCTAGACCCCCACAGAGGTCCAGGACCTCAGGCACACAAATATAGACTTTCATCATAAATCACATTGTTAGTGTACACTATCTGGTGTGGCTTAAAGCCCCAGATATACAAAGACACAGTCAGGCAGGAAAAACAAGATCTCAGAGTTTATCTCCCAGGAACTGGTCAAGGACTAGTCCTTTCTTTGGAAAGCACCAGGATTTGAGTACCCTGGACCTTCAGAGTTAACCCTTTTTTGCATACCCTCCAACCTCAAATCCATTATGCTCTCCCAGGCACCCCACACTCCAGCCATCCTATGTAGCCTGCATTCTCATGTTCCATCTGCTTGGAATTCCCTTCCACCTCTCCTGCCCTCGTCACTCTTCCTCAGATCTCTAGGAAGTTAGCCCTCCTGTGAGAAGCCTTCCTCAGTGCCCCCAGCCAGGCCAACTTTTTCCCTCCTTGTGCACCCAAAGCACTATTGTAAATGCCTCCTGTCATTCGTTGGTCACTGCCCACACAATGGGAAACACTGTAAGCTGTTTTATTTTTTTTATTTTTAATTTTTGTTTTCTAAAGTTTTTAATTTATTTTTAACTTTTTCAAGATTCATCGTTTATGCACTACATCCAGTGCTCCATGCAATAGGCGCCCTCTTTAATACCCACCACCAGGCTCACCCATCCCCCACCCCCTTCCCTCCATAACCCTCAGGTTGTTTCTGAGTCCATAGTCTCTCATGCTTGTTTTCCCCTCTGATTTACCCCAATTCACTTTTCCTTTCCTTCTAACGTCCTCCATGTTATTTCTTATGCTCCACAAGTAAGTGAAACCTATTTTTTTAAGTTTTCACTCAAATTCTGGTTAGTTAACATACAGTACAATATTAGTTTTGGGTGTTCAATGTGGTAAATCGGTACTTCCGTACAACACCCCTACTCATGACAAGTTGTAAGCACCTTTAGAGTGGGGAACATGAAGTCCATTTAAAAAAAAATGTTTATTTTATGTTGTTCCAATTATAAAAGTAATACTTGCTCATGGTAAAAAATTTGGGCCGTGAGTTACATTTCAATTTTTTCTCTCCAATGCCTTCCACATAATTGTCCTGGTTACCAAAGGGTCTGGGTGTGGCCCTGCCCCCAGGTTGTTCCTTAAACCTCTCTGTGGTTGTGAATGAGGGTAGCCCACACCGGGTGTTCCTTCACACCCTCTTATTCCCTCCATTCCAGAAACCTGTGGAATGGGCTGGGAGCTGAGAACATAGAATTGAGGCAAATGCAGATCCTGTTCTGAGGAGCCGAGGTTGGGGGTGGGGTCGGGGAAGGGAGGCTGACTTCAGAGGGTGAAGTGTCTTGAAGGAAAGGTGTGTCAGTGTGGAGGAGGAGGAGTGACGTTTTGTTGCAGGAAGTAGAGATCAAGTGGAGATAGAATAGGGATGGTGGAGTCAGTGAAAGTTTCCTGAAGAAGTTGGCATCTGGGCGGGGCCTTGAAGGAACTGAGGATTTTGCTCAGGGAGGGGAGGAAAAAAGTTTTCAAGCCAAGGTCACGGAACAAAGGGGTGAATGGCAGGGTATGGTCTGGGCTGGCTGAGCCCAAGGCTGTGGGCCTGTCTTCCTGCAGATTCCCCAGTCCTCAGATGGGACACACCATTTGACTTTCCTTTGATCCCAGGCAGGGGTGATTCCCAGGGGGCTGACCTTGCCGAGCTGCTGGCCCCAAGTTCTGTTTTAGTCATGGGGCTTCTTCATTCATTCATTCATTTATTTTTTTGTCCTTTGGCCCTAGGTATGTGCGAAATCATCATTCAGGCTCAGAATCGCTGGTTGATTAAAATGTAGTGGAAAAAAAGGGGGGAAATGTGCACTGAGACAGATGCCGAGCATCCCCAGGCACCTTAGCTGCATGCCAGTTTTAAGCCTATAAATACATCGATGGACACCTCCCTCTGTTCTGAAACAGCAAGCCCTGGGGATCAGAGCCAGCCAGTGCTATTCCATTTTACCACATTTTTAGTTTGAAGGAGTCTTTTGACCAAAATGGGACTTTCTGGGGCCAACGTGTCATGTTTGAGATTATGAGGAAACCTGTATATTCATGCCAAGAGCTCAGTGTCCTACCTGAGTCCTGCTGACTCACCTGTTCTCATCTCCTGTCTTCTAAATCACTCACTGCTGCTCCCTTTTCCTTTAGCCAGGACTCTTCACTCTTTACCCTCCCGCAGCCTTTAGGAGCTTTGAAAAGATTGCCGGGGCTTCCTTTCCAGTGTGAGTTGACGTTGTATGCATTGGTGAAATTACCAGAATCTTCCACTGGTTATGTGAGGATGTTTCTAAATCCAGTTCTTGTCTTTTCTGAATTTTTCCTCCTCTCTGTGTTTAAATCCCTTTGCCACTTACTGGTCCTGGATCTTGGGCAGATTACTTAACCTTTCCCGTGTCTCAATTTCCTCTGTAGAGTGAGGATGATCATACCCCCCTTTCTAATTGTTCTGGTAGGAGTAAATGAGATTATATATGAAAACACTAATGTGCTTGGTGCATAATGAGCACTGATAAATGGTAAAGAATATTTTGATTATTCATATCTCCAAATTATACTCTCAGGTCCATCTCCTATCTTAAACTCTGAATGGAATAATGGGAAAATAAGAGAGAAAGGGAGACCTGGGTTTGAGTCTTGGTTCTTCCACCAAGTCTCTCAGTGCTGTTGGGTAAGTCAACTCTTCCTCTTGGCACTTAATTTGGTTACAGTAGCTCGGGAGTGACAGATATATGAAGAGGGGAGACCTTCTCGATTTTCTCCCTCATTTCCTACTGGTTTCAGATATGATCTCAAAATCTTCTGAATACAACCCTCAGGCAGCCATGGTTAAATTGATTTAACCATCGACTTAACCAGCCATTGATTAAATGATGCCTGACTTGACATCTGTTTTCTCTCTGGATTAGATGATATTCCAGCTTTGATACAGTGTAATCTTAAATAAAGGAGTGTGGGGATCCCTATTTTCAGGTTCCACAGGTAGTCCATCTTCTTATTGTCTTCCCACATCACTCTTCCCATTAAGTATGACAGTAGATAAAAACTGACTTCCAGAAGGGACTAGTAAGTATTTAACTCAAGATAGGCTGGAGCTTGCCCTCTTGGATGCAACATTTCCTATATTTCAGTTTTCTTTGGGTAATATTCAAGACAACCCTACTGAAGATCTGAACACACTGTATCTCTACCATTGAATTTGTTTTTTAAATCAACTTAATAAGTATTCACATTTATATGTCCTGTTTTTGGTGGCTTCTGCCCTCAAGGAGTTTATAACTTTATAGGGGTGGTAGGATTGAGGCACACAGAGCAGTGAAAGAATAGTACAAGGATGTATACAACCAGATGCTTAAGTAGGTACTAAAATATACATTATAAGTCAGAGACAGGAAAACAAAACTTCCTTGCCACTTTTGTGAGCGACTTTCCTACCACACCTAGAGGCGGCTCAACAATCTTCTTGACACCTGTGTGGGCAGCCACTACCACAGGTCAGAGTTGGCCTGTGAAATAAAACCTGTATGTCATCCTGTTTTAGGTAAAATATGTAAAGCTAACTACTATAGCAGAGAAATCTCAAAATCTTTATTGTGCTTAGCACAATAAAGGTCTATTTCAAACTCATTTTAAATTGTGAGGGAAGTCTCCACATAGTCACTCAGGGACCCAGGCTTCTTCCATCCTGTGGCTTGGCTCCTCCTCAAGGCCTGTGGAATCCTTTCCACTCAGCCATAGACGGGGGAAAGAGAGAGGACCACAGCTGAGAATTCTTAATGGGCTAGGCCCGGAAGGGTATACACTAGTGTGTTCACCTTTCATTGGCTGGAGCTCAGACACCATGACCACACCTGTCTGCAAGGCAGGCTGGGAAATGTAGTCCAGCTGTGTGTGCAGGAAAGAGGGAAGGAATGCAGATATTGGTAGACACTAGCAATTTCTGCCACACACCCAGGAGTATCAGGAGACTTCTTAAATAGAGTTGTAGGGCGCCTGAGTGGCTCAGTCGTGAAGTGTCTGCCTTCGGCTCGGGTCATGATTCCAGGGACCTGGAATTGAACCCTGTGTTCGGCTCCCCGCTTGGCTGGAGGCCAACTTCTCTCTCTCCCACTCCCCCTGCTTGTGCTCTCTCTCTCGCTGTGTCTCTATCAAATAAATAAAATCTTAAAAAAAAAAAAAAAGAGAGTAGAGTTGTCAGAGAAGGGTTTGAGAAGGGCTCGGAAAATCTAAGACATGGCCATGTCGGGGTGAGGAATGGGAAGGGCATTCCTGGCAGTGGCAAAAGCATGAGTAAAGGTTGGGAGTGGGAATCATTTGAGTTCAGGCAAAGACAGAAAGGAGACAAAATTGGCTAGATCTAAAGGTATGTAGGAGGAAATTCTGCATAGATGGGGTCGGGGGGTGGTGGGTCCTTGACTGTGATATCTCCTCTCTAAATGGCAGAAATTTGGACAAGTGTTTTATCTCCAGCAGAAGGGAGAGACCCTGTAGCCTCAATGATCTGATTCTTTCAGCTTCTGCTTTTTCCCTCTACCATCCTTAAATGAACCCAGCAGCCTATTCAGAAATACCACCCTTTCCCAAGTTTCCTCAAAAACCCTTCCTTTCATGGTGTAAAGAGAATTTCCATTAAGAAGAGAGTGAGTGGGCCAGGGAGCCAGGAGTGCTAGGTCTTCACCCAACTTTGCATCTCTTCTTATTTGCATTTATTATCATGCACTAATTATTCACAGAGAGCCTTGCCCTTTGTGGGTTCACATTAATTTAGATTGCTTTTGAAAAGCAATCAAGGAGGGAATTAAGTGATCATACATCAAAGGGAGAAGAGACGTGACACCCAAGAGCCCAGATGCGCTTTGCTATAATAGGCCGTGAACTTCCCTCTAGCCCAGGAAACACCTGTGCCTCAGCTCTGCTAGCACCTCTGCAACCCTGTCCATAGCACTTTGGACCAGTATGATGGGGGGAGGTAGAGGAGGCATGTGTGGCAGATGATCAATGGGCTGAGACTCGATTCTTTCCCCTTTCCAGCCTTAGTTTCTACATCTGTAAAATGAAAAGGTGGATTAGATGACCTTTTCCACTGTTCCTTCTAGGTCTGCAACTCTGTGCCAGTCTTTTTGAAGACATATAATTGCATAACACTACAAATAGATGCCCTAATTACCTGCGCATAATCCATAAGATTTTCCTTGCTCACTCTTCCCATGGGCGTTATTAGGAACAGGAAAGTGAACTAATATTTCCCTGTTCTGCTCCTGTTTCAGTTATCCAGTGCTGTTCATCTAGGCCGTGGATTTCTCAGCTGTTTCCTCTTTGTTTTATTTGGGGCCTTTAAAAACCTTTTTAAAGTGTAATATACAGAAAAGCGCATGTTTGATAAGTATGGTTTGATCCTTGCTTTTTAATGATTATTTTCTTGTATCTTTCTCTCCCTCATCAGCGATGTCTTCTGATTTGGGATGGACACTGAAACAAATCTCTGTTTCCCATAGGCCTTTCTTTGCAGGGGGTTGTTTGCTAAATGAGTTTGGGAGACTGGCTGTGGACCTGGTTTCTGTTTCCCTAAGCTAAGCACCCTTAGAGTTAACGGAAAGATTTGTGGGTATCCTGAGGGTGTGGCTGATTGGTACAAGCCATATCTTACACAGGCTGGGGTGAGATGCTTAGGGAGCAAACCTCCAGTGGAATGAAACAGACTGAGAGCCGTGACAGAAGAGCTTGACACAGGAAGAGAGTGAGGAGGAAAGGAGCGCATGTTCTCAAAAACACCCGCAATGAGAAAGAAACAGCAGACAAGATTCATATAAGGCAGTGGGGCAGGGCAGGTTCCAGCAAGAAAGAGAGGATGAGGAGGACCAGGGCTGAGGTAGCTCACTGGATTTGTGATTAGGAGATTGGCAGAGGCGGTGCTTTTTTGAAGAGGTGAAAGGGAGGTGATGTGTGGAGAGATAATGGATGTGAAGTGCTCAGCAGTTTCTGTGTGTGCTGGTGTGGTTCCCCCTTAATTACCTCCCATCTACTCTCAATTCCTGGGTGACAGTGATTAAATCCTGCCCAGCCCATTCCTCAGTTAATCCCCTGACTGGGCTGCTGCTTTTTGACTTTTTATCTTAGAGGCACAGTGCCTGTTAGAGAGATTGCCATTAAAGCTCTTTTTTTTTTGCTGGAGAAAAAGTAAGATTTGGGGAGAATTTAGTACCCACTGGCTATAGAAAGGGCTAATTAACCTTGTTCTGGGGCCGACCAGATGACAGGCTATTCCTCTGTAGAATAACAGATGCCCCTGATGTTTATTCAAGAACAGCTTATTGATTGGACTGACTCAAATTGAGTAGACTTCAATAACTGGAAATGTCTACTTCAGGCTACCTAAGGATATGGTGTAATTATTCCTGGGGTCATTTGTACATGCTTGGGTTTGGAGAGAGCTGGAGTTGACCTACTCAAGCTGATTCACATTTTCATTTCACATTTAGCTGAAGTTCTCCAAAGGATAGTTTCCTTATCTGTAAAATGAGGTAAGTAGTACATAGTTTGCAGAGTTATATGAGGATTAAATGAGATTATCTATCTCATGTACTTAGTATAGCCCTTGGTGTGTAGTAGGCATTCAGTAAGAGGTGGTATTTTATTTTACAGATTTTATTTACTTATTTGGCACAGAGAGAGAGAGCACAAACGTGGGGAGCAGCAGGCAGAGGGAGAGGGAGAAGCCAGCTCCCTGCTGAGCAGAGTGCCCAATGGGATGCAGGACCCTATCCCAGGACCCTGGGATCATGACCTGAGCCTAAGGCAGATAGATGCTTAACGGACTGAGCCATGCAGGCACCCCAAAAGGTGGTATTAATGCTATTATAAGCAAGCATTTGTTGAGTGTCCCAGGTGCTATTACAGAATTTATAATACAGGACCCTGTTCTTAGGAAGCTGGCAATGTAGCAGTAACAGAATCAGAACACACAGGAAATAATCACAGGATGGTGTTGTAAATATAGTAATAGAGGGGCACTCAGGATTCTGTGAGAACACAGAGGAGAGAACGAGGGGTTCTTTCTGGGTGAGGAAGACCAGCCTTCCCTAAGGGAGGAGTCTCCTAAGTTAGACCTTGAAAGGGGAAGAGCAAGGATGTTCCTGGCAGAGAAAACTTCGAAGTCCAAAGGCCTTGATGTTTGATACAACTTGGTGCTCTTTAAGAAAGTGTAACTATCTCAGGGTCTGTTGTGGAGGCGGAAGTGAAGTGGGCTTGGTACTCATTTCTGCCAGCCCCAGAGTTTGAGGGGTGGTTGTGCTGGAGGGTGCTGAGCCTTCAGGTTTGGTTTAAAGTGGAGGGCTCCCACCGCTCTGCCTTGCTGAGCTCCGTGCGCCAACCCACTCCCATCTAATCCTTCCCGGGGCCTTTTGGGAGCAATCAGGCTTGGCATCCAGGGCTCGTTGCACTCTGCCTCCAATCCTTTTCCCCCGTCTAATCTCAGACATCAGTATTTCTCAACATTTGCTCAGCAGCCCTCTTACAAACTGGGTGCCATGGGTCCACCTCCCCCACCTGACATCAGCCCAGTTCACAGATGGCTCCTTTTGCCATCTATCCTCCCTCTCCAGCCTCTCCAGCCTTCATTGTCTCTGGCTCAGCCCAGGCATATGGGGTTAGAGAGTCACAGCCTCGTGGGAAAGGCACGGCGGGGTGTACAAAGGTGCCCAGTGTGACCAAATGGGACTGGAGTCCAGGCAGGCAAGAGGATTCATGGTGTTTCTGAAACCACAGACTCTGCCCCACCCCACCCCTGCCCCGCCTCCACCCCCCAGTAGGTGGATAGAATACTACAAAGGGGCACCTGGGATCCTTGGGAATCTAGGGCAAGGCCTTCTAGGGGACGACCCCAGTCTGGTAAGAGCAAGGTACACCACACCAGACAGGTGAATAGAATAATACCCATTCAAGGCTTGGGAACAAGGTAGGATTCTGTTCTGTCTGTCAGGCTGGGGTTCACACTGTCGGAGCCACAGGGTGGGGCCTGAGCTGATTCCTACCTTTTTTTGGGAAGGGATATTCTGGAGCTGGGGAAGAGGCTTGGGAGGAGAGGTGCCAGGGTAAGGAGCCAGGCTGGGCTGGATGACTTCCACCTTCTAATCTCCCGTGCTAACTAACTCTTCACTGATTAAAGTCAGTACTTTTAATCCCTGTGCTGTTCTGTGAAACAAAATCATTTCAACTTATTGAAACAGGTCTTTGTGAAAGGCCATAACTGTGTGGCGTATTATCTCCCTCACCTTGGATTTGGGCATCACCTTGCTCAGTAAACTCTGTGTGTGAATGAGTTGCTTGGTTGAATGGTGGTGTGGATTGAGGGGAGGCATAACCCAGGGGGCCCTGGACTAGAGGGGACCCTTGGGAGTGGAGGGAAATGTCTTCAGAGAGTGTTTTCCAAATGGCCCCCCCAAAGCATTCTGCCTGGCAACAAAGAGCCTTTCAGAATGCAGCTCCTAGAGGAGGAGCTTACAGCGGTGGGGGCACTCCCTGGAGTGCTGGTCTCTGGCTCCACAAAGGAGGCAAGAAGCAGAGGATTGAGTTTCATTTTGGGGAGTATAGCTGAGGGGGGTGTGCTGAGGGCTGAGGGGCTGAAGCTGGGGCTGGGAGTGAAGGCTGAGAAGGTCTTTAAGGACTGTTTTGCTGTGTGTGCCTGATAGCAAATTTGTGTTTCAGTATTAGAACACAGCTATGTGGGTGTAGGAAGATGTGCTCAACAAGGTTCCCAGGGAGATAACGGGGTTTTAATTAAGAGCAGCCTTAAATGATAAAAGTAATACATGCTTACTGTAAAAATGGAAATATTATAGAGGTATATAAACCTTTAAATAAAACACTGGAAGCTCTTGCCACCCACCATACGTCATCACTGTTAACACTGTAGAATGTATTCTCCTGGACTTGTGTGCACATGTATGTACATGTGTGTGCGTATAATCTTTTATATGCACATAATCAAACATCTGTATAACAGATATGTAACTACGACGGCTAACTTTTATTGAATGCTTACTACATGCCAGGCTCTGTAATGAGAACGAGGTGTTCTTTATTTTCATTACCTCATTTAACTCCTGTATCTCTATGGCGTGACGTGTTATTATAATCCCCATTCAAAGGGTGAAGAAAGTGAGACAATAGTTAGTTGCAAAGGTGTGGAAATGTGGCTGCCAGCTGCACGCTTTTCCCTGTCAGGGTGTGTGTTGTTTCTAACAAAGCGGGACCCTCTTTAGCTCTCTATGCAACTTGGCATCTGCTCTGGGCCATTATCTTGGCTCCTTCTCCTCTTCTCAGAGGTTCCCAGTTATGGCCTTTCCCTCTGGGCTTCGTATGCTCAGTGACTCTCAGGGAAGGAAGGATGCTGATTGAGGATTGGTCATCACTGGATGAGTTTGGTAGGCAGAATAATGCCCCCTCCCAAAGGTGTTTACACCCTACTTCTTTGGGAACCTATGAATGTTACTTCATGTGGCAAAAGGCTTTCCAGATGTAATTAAGGTTAAGACCCTTGTATTAGTTTCAGGGCTACTGTTACAAAGCATCAAAAACTAGGTGACTTAAACAACAGAAGTTTGTTGTTTCACAGTTCTGGAGTCAGAGATCTGAAATCAAGATGTCAGCAGGGCCATGCCCTCTCTGAAGGCACGGGGGAAGAATCCTGTCTTGCCTCTTCTGGCTTTGGGTGTTTGCTGGCAGTCCTTGCTGCTCCTTGGCTTGTAGATGTATCACTTCAGTTATGTGGTCATCTTCTCCCTGTGTCTTCACATCTTCCTTCTGTGCATGTGTGTCTCCTTTTTATAGGGAGACCAGACATATTGGATGGGGGCCTACACAAATGACCTATTAGAGCCCATTTCTTTTTTTGTTTTTTAAAGATTTTATTTGATAGAGAGAGAGAGAGAGAGAGAGAGCGCGAGCGCGCGCGCGCACACAAGCAGGCAGAGCAGCAGGCGGGGTGGGGGGGGAAGCGGGCTCCCCGCTGAGCAGAGAGCCTGGTGTGGGGCTCATTCCCAGGACCCTGAGATCATGACCTGAGCCGAAGGCAGAGGCATAACCCACTGAGCCACCCAGGTGCCCTGAGCCTATTTCTTTTCTTTTTTTTTTTTTAAGGCTCTAAAACTTTTATTTAGTACTTAGCATTTGCATTCATCAATCTCTTCTAAACCCTGAGCCTATTTCTAACTAAGGTCACATTCTGAAATATTTGGGGTTTAGGACTTCAACATGTAAATTTTTTTTTTTTTTTTTTTGGAGTGGGGAGACACAATTCAACCCATAACACCCTTAAAATATGGAGATTATTCTGGATTATCCAATAGGTCCGATCTCATCACATGAACCCTTAAAAGCTGAGAACTTTCTCTGGCTGGAGGCAGAAGAGAGATGTACCAGAGGAAAAGTCGGAATGATAGGATACACTGCACCAGCCCTGAGACATAGGGATGCTATGTAAATACAAGGATTGGAGAGAGCCCTCTGAGAGCCAAGGGCATCCCTGGTTGGCAACTGACCTCAATCGTACAGCTGCAAAGAACTAGGTTCTGCTCCAACCAAAATCCACAAAGATGTGGACTCTTCCCAGAATCCCATAAGAGCTCATCCAGAAGATACCTTGATTTCAGCCTTGCAAGACCCTAAGCAGATAACTGGCTAAGTCAGCCTGAACTTCTGACCCACAGAAGTGCGAGATAACAAATTTGTGCTGTATTAAGTTGCTACATTTGTGGACATTTGTCCCAGCAGGAATCCAAAAGGACTACAGTCACCTTCCCATTTCACTGGCCCTTCAGTGCCTAAAGCCAAAGAAATGGCGGATGTTAGGAATTCTTTGGTGACTCATGTCTGCTTTCTTGGGTCTTTGAATACTAATACCATTTGTCTTTGCAGAATGGGATATCTCCCAATATCTTTCACACAAAACTTCTTTGTACCTTCTAGTAGCCTTGTGAAATGTAGGGATATTATTCTTCCTATTTTACAAAGAAAGAAACTCAAATTTAAAGAAGCAAGTGCCTTACTCATGGCTTCAAGGACTGGAATTGCAAGCCAGGTTTCCTGCTTCCAAATCACATGTGCTTTTTGCCACAGCCCACAGCTGCCTCCATTTCCTAAAACATCTGTTGTCTGCGCACAGTGACAACTATCCAAAGGGCTGGGCTCTCTTGTGATAATGTTGAGCGCTTCCTTTTGCTCAAGCTGAAGCCAGTGAACAATTTACTTGGGATGTTAAGGAAGGAATCAGTTCTTGCCGTCCGTGGGAGGATGTTGACAGGTGCCTGCTAATGCCTTTTTCACTTCAGGTTCTACATTGGGAAGGGTGATAAGCTTTTGGAATTATAGTTCTGATGAGAGAAGCTCACTGGGAATTGCGCTGGCCAGGAAATGGATTCACAGAGGCCATGAGAGTTACGCCAGGATTTGGAAAATGAGCAGGGCTGAGAGAGGGTGGCTGTGTTTGGGTTTCTGGTGTGATTGCAGGGTAGGGCTTTTGCCCACGCCTTCCGACTGCAGTTGCTTTGATAAAACTTGCAGGCAGGAACTGGGTCAACCCTGAAGTGACCCGCCCCACCCCCAGGTCCATCGTGGTGGCTGAGGGTACACCATGCGGTTGCCTCCTTCTGCAGCCAAAAGAACAGTGGTGGGAGAGCAGAAGGGCAAGGGGAAATATAGGCCGAGAATAACTTCCTGCCCTGCCTTGCTTTCTGTGGCTTCCCCACTAACCCACTGTAACTCTTATTAACTCTCTTTTGTCTTTCCGTGGGTGGGAACCAAAGAGCCTGTCTTTTGAGGGCAGCTGTGTGCCTATTAAAAGTTCCTTAGCAATTTCCTCTTACTCTTCTTGAGCCTGGGGTGTCCCCTCCTCAGTCTTGTTCCATGCATGCCCAGGTGACTTGCAATGTATCTTCCCCAAGCTGCAACTCTCTTGGGAGATGTGAAAGCCGCCATACTCCTTTCCCCCTGCCTGCCTTGGGGTGCACACTGTGCTAAGTGCTGTGGGGATATCCTGGAAATGCTGGCCTAGTAGGCTTCAGCCTTGGAGGCAGCATGGCATTGTAGAGAGAACTCAAGTATTTATTAAATACCTGCTGTGTGCCTGATCCCGTGCGAGACCTCAGAGACATGACACCCAGTAAACAGCCAGAAGATTATGTGTGAGTCTTGGTTCTGTCCTTTGTTAGCATGTGGCTCTGAGCTGGTCACTTCACGTCTGTGTCACAGTCATGTCTCACAAAGACTGAAATGGCACTTTGAAAGTACATTGTAAACTATAAAGCTCTTTGGAGGTGATATTGTTACTTAATGACTCCTCACTTGATTCTCTCAATTATCTGTGAGGTAGGCATGGCAGCACTTGGCACACGCATTTTATAGATGAGAGAGAAAGCCTCAGAGAGGGTACAGAGCAGGAGCCGGAATAGCCACCAAATGTTTAGCTTCTTAGCTATGGGCTTCTTCTTTTTTCTTCAGATTTTTATTTAAATTCTAGTTAGTTAATATTTAGTGTAACATTAGTTTCAGCAGTAGAATTCAGTGATTCATCACTTAAATAGAACACCCAGTGCTCATCACAATAAGTGTCTTCCTTAATGCCCATCACCCATCTAGCTCACCCCACACCCACCTCCATCTACCCTCAGTTTGTTCTCCATTGTTATGAGTGTTTTTTTTTACTTTAATTTTTTAAAGATTTTATTTATTTATTTGACAGACAGAGATCACAAGTAGGCAGAGAAGCAAGCAGAGAGAGAGGAGGAAGCAGGGTCCCTGCTGAGCAAAGAACCCAATGTGGGGCTTGATCCCAGGACCCTGGGAGGATCAGGACATGAGCCAAAGGCAGAGGCTTCAACCCACTGAGCCACTCAGGTGCCCCTGTTAAGAGTGTCTTATGGGTTGCTTCCCTCTCTGTTTCTTTTTTCCTCCCTTCCCATATGTTCATCCGTTTTGTTTCTTAAATTCCACATGTAAGTGAAATCATACGATATTTGTCTTTCTCTATTTTGCTTACCATAATACACTCTTGTTTCATCCATGTCACTGCAAATGGCAAGATTTCATCTTTTTGATGGCTAAATAATATCCCATTATATACATATATAATCCATTCATCTTCTTTATCCATTCATCTGTCAATGGACACTTGAACCCTCTTCCTAATTTGGCTGTTATTGGCTATGCTGCCGTCTACTTCAGCGTGCATGTGTCCCTTCAAATCTGTATTTTTGTATCCATTGAGTAAATGCCTCGCAGTGCAGTTGCTGGGTTGTAGGGTAGTTCTATTTTTAACTTTTTGAGGAAACTCCATACTGTTCTCCAAAGTGGCTGTACCAGCTTGCATTTGGTTGTATTCCCAGGAGTGACAGTGTTTGATGACATTTTCAACAACAGCATTAATAACTGACATTTATCCTGTGCTCACTTTGTGCCAAGTACTAGCTTAAATCCTTTACATGCCTATTATTTATTTATTTGCAAGAGAAAGGTACAGAGAGAGAGAGAACACGAGTGTGTTGGGGAGGGGGAGCAGAGGGAGAGGAGACTCCCCACTGAGCAGGGAGCCTGATGGGAGCTTGATCCGAGGACCCTGAGATCATGACTTGAGCCGAAGGCAGACACTTAACAGACTGAGCTAGCCAGGCACCTCTACTTGTCTATTATTATCCCCACTTTCCAGATGAGAAAATTGAGGCTTAGCAAGGATAAGTTATTGGCCCAAGGTTCACTTTTCTAGAAAGAGGCAGAGAGGCAGGATTCAAATTCAGGTGTGTCTAACTCCAGAGCTTTGACTCTGGAATCTAAGCTAACTGCTTATCCACTTGTGCATCCCAGCCTGACATGCCTGAAATAACCAGAAAGCATACAAGAGAGTAGGAAAGGGGTAGACAGGTAATATAGTTCGTGCTGCACATGCACCCCCACATGAAGGTGTGACCCAGACAGTAGAAACTTCGAGAAGGGCTGGCTTCCTGCAGCTTGCAGTTATTTTGGAAAGCAGATCTTGAGCAATGGGCAGGATTTGAAGCTTAGAAGGCTGGAGGCTGGTCTGAACAGGGGACCTGGGGGAAGAAGGGAGCGGAGAGGGGATTCTGGCTAGTGGGTGCATGTCAGGGAGCAGTGGGAGATGAGATGGGCTTTAGCTGTAGCAACAGAGGTGAAGTTGGTTTCACCAGCCATTGCAGCTGTGGCCTGAGGGTTAGCCCCACTGCCCATGCTCTGGCCACTTTAGGAAATTAGTATGCAGAGATGTCTCTGGGTCTGGGGTGGAACAGAGATCATGCCCTCATTGTGTTTCTCTTCCTGGGGCCTTAAGGTTAGAAAAGAAGGTGCGCAGAGCTGCTTCACCCTAGAGCTGGGGAGAAAGAGGAAGAATGGAGGGGTCCAGGTCAATGGGAGGCATTGGGAGTGCTTGGTATGTCCTCAGGCTGCTCAAGGGTCTTGTGCTGGATAGTTGTGGGAACCCTGGTCTGGGAGACCAGAGGCCCAGGTGTTGTGCTCCCACCTACCTTTGTGAAGTTGGAATATTAATCTTTTACGGGCCTCAGTTTTCCAACCCTTGACTTGAGAGATGTTATCATTAAAAACCACTGGATGCAAGTGACAGAAGCATAATTCAGACTGGCAGAAAACAGGGATTTATTGACTCATGTGATTGAAAAGTCCAGGGACAGTTCTGATTCTAGGGAAGGTTGGGTCTGGATGTTCATACGGTATCTCTGGGTATCTATTTTTTTTTTTTTTTTTCCATCTTTTGGCTCTACTCTCCTCTGTAATGACTTTTGTCACAGGCAAGCTCACCAGTCGAGATCTCACGGTGACTGACTCCCAGCTGCTCCAGGTGTATTTATTCTTCTATCAGCCTTGAGAATGAGGGAGAGCATCTATTAGTAATTCCTGCAGAAGTCCTAGGATGGATGCTTTCTGGTCCTCCTTGGTCATGTGCCCATCTTTGAGTCTATGCCGCTGGTCAGGAATGCCTGCCTCTCATTGGTCAGACTGGGGTCACATGATCATTCCTACAGTTAGGGGTAGAGTTAGTCTCACAGAAACCACGTGGAGTGAGAATGGGAAGGGATGATTTCTCCAAAGGAACATAGAAATACTGACACCAGAAGAAGGGGGAATGAATGTCAGGCAGGTGAAACTTCAGATGTCCTCTTCAGCATCCAAAGGCTAGTCTGACTGTCTCCAAATGTAGCCATTGACTGTGGGATCCTTCTAAATTGTGTTAGGGTCATAGAGCCCTTTAAGAATACCATGAAGGCCATGGGCCTTCTCCCTAGAAAGACAAAGTTGGAACTTCCTGGCATGACCTCTGAGGTGGCAGTCTCTCCTGCCTGCCCTACTTCCAAGGTCCCCAGCCAGTCACACTGACCTCTTTGATATTCCTTACTCTCACCATGCTGCTCCTTCCTACAGGCCTTGATCTCGTTCCCTCTGACCTCGTAAATACCTCCTCTTTATATACTCTCATCACATCATGAACCTCTCCTCTGTCCCTATGTCAGTGTGGCAGCTGTAACTTTTTTCTTAATATGATTATTGGGTTAATATCCATCTCTCCCACCAGAGCAGAAGCTCCATGGTAGAGGGAGCTTCATATCTGCAGCTCCCAGCAGAGTGTCTGGCATGCAATTGGTGCCCAGTGGTAAAGGGGTGAATGCTTGCTCTTCAGCACATATTTTTCTTTGAATTTTTTAGTGGTGTACACCTCCATAGAATCAGTCTCTGGACTTCAGGTTTGGAACCTCAGAATAAAAAATGGAAAAATCAAGGCACTGGACAGTTAGCTCTCTTAAAGCAGGGCCGTGTGAATGAGGACCTTCCAGGCCAGCTTTTCTGACAATCTAGGAGCTGTTGACTTAAGCAGAGTCCCATGGATGATTAGTTCTGGGTAAAGTCTATAGTCCAATACATTTGGGGAGTACCACCTAATCTAATATATCCTGCCCTTGGAGAGTCACAGCATACATTAATAAAAGGGATGTGTTTTTCAAAATTATCATTAGTATAACTACCACTTGTTGAGGGCTAACCTGACAGGTACCTTAGTAGGTCCTTCTTCTGTATTTTCACATGTAATCTCATAATAGCTTTGTATAATAGATGCCATCCTAACCTCATGTTACTGAAGAGAAATGAATGCTTGGAGGGTTTAAGAATTCCAAGCTATCTTCTAGGAGGTGGTAGATTTGCTGCTCAAACCCTGGCAGTCTGACTATGTCCAAACTCCTAATCACTGAAGATATGAAGAATCCTATGGTAGGATCAGTTTGCCTTTGTTTAACTCATATTTGTTGATAATGGAACCCCTTTTCTCTCTAAGCAGTTGGAAGGATCTCAAGGATCACACCTAGTTTGGGATGTGCTCGGGAGGTACTGATTCATGTTGAGTAGGATTAAGACAGGAAGGAGGTAAGCCTGCCCCTGAGTCAATTCCGCAAATGTTCTGGAGCACCCCTGTGCCAGGCATGGTGCTGAAACCATGAGCACAAAGTCATGTCCTTACTGGCCAGAGCTACCCAGTATCACACTCATCACCATAGTAGACCAGAGCCTTGCTCCTGGGCTGCCCCACCCAGAGCCCATGCGTCTCAGGGTCTTTCTGGGAACACTCAGCTGTGCCTTCCCTTAGTGGAGTATTACCCTGGGTCATGTCCACGAATTAGTTCATAGCAAAACACACCTTCATTCTGTAAATGCTGTTTATTGAGGACCTTCTGTGTCTTGTACCTGTGTAGGGCCGGGGGATATAGAAGCAAATAAATGCAGTCTCATTTCCCAGGATATCTGTTGTCTACTGGGGGCGGGGGAGTGCAGTTTGGTGTACAGGAAACCATAATAAACCTAAGTACCGGATAAACTGAGAAGTGCCCTGTTAGAGAGACAGACCACTGTGCTACAGGAGTTCTGAGATATGAGTGATTGCTTCCTTTGTTGTTGTTGTTTTTTTTTTTTTTAACAAATTAATTTTGATTTGAGATTTAAGCTCATGGTGCTAAATGATGCTGGAACATCTGGACAATGGGCCAACCAGATGTCTGGTTGATAGCAGTGAGCGACCATGTGTACAGAGGCATCCTGGGGAATTCCTGCCCACCTGGGCAGGGAGGGACATGGGACTGAGGTGCTGGTTTGCCAGGCTCCCTTTAGCTGGGCTGCTGATCACAGCTAGGCAGTGCCTGCACCAACAGAGTGCCATCACCCACTGCCCCTGCATGCTGATCTTTTAGGCCATAGAAGGACACCTTTGTATTGTTCAGCGTTGCTGGGACACTCGATTCCCCCAGATTACTCAGAAGAACCCTCAGAGAGAGTAGGCTTTTTATTCACCGACCTCACCTGTCAAATGGGAGTCAAGATTCCTCTCACAAGGTGCTGGGAGCATCAAATGGGAGGAAATACGCAGAGGAGCTTTATAAATGTCGCATATTGTTGGAGACCCGTCAGGGACCTGGAGGAGTCCCATGGAGGAGAAGCAGACGGCTTTGGTCCCCCCTCTGCCCGATCTTCTGTCTAGTGCATTATGGACAAGGTCAGGTGAGGCTGAAATTGCTTCACGGTTCCTGAAGCCTCACGTGATCTCTCACGTCTGGGTCTTTGCTGGTGCAGGAAATGATCATTGTGAAGAATCAGTGTAGTGCCTGCCTTGATGGCCTACCAGCTGGGGCTGCTTCTTGCTCCGGCTGCTCTTGTTCTGTTCCCTCTGCCTGTGGTTCTCTTTCTACCTCTTCCACCTGGCTTCCCCCTCCCATCCTCCCTGCCTCATTACTTATTTGGTAAACACTTCTTTCTATTTTTAATTATTCTTTTAATCATGATACAACATACATAACATACATTTACCATCTTAGCCATTTTTAAGGGTGCAGTTCAGTGGCAATAAGGACAGTCACACTGTGGTGCGACCATCCCCCATCCACCTCCAGAACCCTTTCTTTTTTCCCAGCGGAAACTCTGTCCTCATTAAACACTAACACCCCGTTCCCCTCTTGCCCCAGCCCCCTAATGTCTTTAGGATGTTTTAGGACAACATGGAGGCATGTTGTCATTGGTGTCAGAATTTTCTTCCTTATTTTAAGGTATAATATTCCGTCATGGGTGTCAATCTCATTCTGTTTATCTGTTGACCCACTGATGGACACTTGGGTTGTTTCTGCCTTTTGGCTGTTAGGAGTCACGCTGCTGTGGGCATGAACATGGTCGAGCACCTTTGGAGCACCGTCCCATACTGGGTACTGTGCTGGGTGCGGGGGCTGTGGTGGGAAATGAACTTTGCTCTCTAGCCTGTAGAGCTTATAGCTTCTGGGCGTGATATTAAAAAGCAAATGAGGCAATGCCTACCGTATGAAATTTCTATACATCCTATGAAGGTAATGAGCAGCATCTTGGAGAGAGAATAACAGCAGGTACAGCGGTGGGCAGCCAGCATGATGAAGAGGTCTCAGGAGGTGGCCTGAAGGGTGGGGGTGTGTGGGAAGGATTAAGGGGTGGAGAACAGCATTCAGGCAGAAGGAACAGCATGTGTGAAGCTACTGAAGATCAGGTGGGTTGGCCATTTGGAGGAGTTGGAACAAGCTCAGTCCTTAGATTGTCCCGTGATTGTGCTGTCCTCTCGGGAGCATCCGGCCCACTCCCAGGCCCAGTCGATTACTTCTGGCCCATCCCTCTCTCCACGCTTGTGCTTATTCCAGTCCATTCATACTGCTCCTTTGTTCAGCTGTTTCTCTTCCTGGACAGTGAGCTGGTTGTGTGTAGGAACTATTGTTTGATTTTATTTGGGGAGCATGCTTGCATATCTTGGTAGGTGTCAGTGAGTCTCAGACCCCCCTCTGAAAGGATGTCCGCTGTTTTGTCGACGATTCCCCAAGACCATCAGAACAAGGGGCTTTCTGCCATCTGGGGCTTGCCAGAGCTGGACTTAGAAGCAGCATTAGCACATTGGCTCAACACGGAAGCTCTTCCTCTGTGCCTTTGCCCATGGCGTGCCGAGCACTTGCAGATTTCTGCGTGCAGCGCTGCTGCTTTCAGCTGACCGAAACTCTCCTGCCCTGTTGTCTCGGAAGCAGGGAGGGTGCGAAGCATCCTGCCCACAGCTGGGACAGATGTGGCCAAACCTCCCCTAGTGGCATTTGCCCCGGTCTGCAGATGTCCAGGGCGGCTGTGCTAGCCGAGTGGACTCAGCCAGCCGTGGTGCAGAATGCTCGGGGGTTAGTGGCCATGGGCCACGCTCCGCCACCTCTCCTGTTGGCCTTCGTAGCTTCCCAGCTTCCTCTCACATGACCTCTTTCTCTGTTTACTTCTCTCTGGCCTCCCTGCCTGCGGCGTCCCCATGCCACCTCCAGTCTGATCTGCTGCACTAAACGCAGCCTCTGCAACGGCCCCTTCATGGTGGCCTCATTCCAGAGTGTGTGCTGGCTTTGGCTAGTCCTCCTAGCTCATGCTCCTCACCCCCCACCCCAGCCCTCTCAGCCACTGTGAGTGAGGGATCTGTGCACTTCTCTTTCTCAACCTATGACATTGTATCTGGGGCTCCTCCATGGAATGCCCACCAGGGGACTAGCTCCTGGGGTGTGTGTGTGTGTGTGTGTGTATGCGCGCACATGCGTGCACGCACAGAAATGGGTTAATCTTGAAGTCATGGGATAAACATTCCACAAAGGCCTAGCCCAGAACTTGACTGAAAACAGATGAGTGAGGTAGACATGAGGGGAGGCAGACATGAGCTGGGGGATCCAGACTCTGAGCACCCCAGAGAGCTGGGGAAAAGCATTTGTTATGGGTTGAGTTGTGTCCCTCCAAGAGATGTTGAAGTGCAAGCCTCTCATTTACCTGTGAATCTGACCTTATTTAGAGACAGAGTCTTTGCAGATGCTCCAGTTAAGATGAGGTCATTAGGAGGGGCCCTAACCCAATACGACTAGTCCTTATAGAGAGGAGAAATACCAAAGATTTCTAGCAGGTCCAGAGAAGCTAGGCAAGAGGCAGGGAACAGATTCTCCCTTACCATGTCCAGAAGGAACGATCCCCGCTGACACCTTGGTCCCAGACTGTAGCCCTCAGAAGAGAGGCAATACGCTCTGTTGTTTAAGCCCCCAGTCTGCGGTACTTTGTTACAGCAGCTGCAGGAAACTATTGCAGTGCTCTAGCACCTTCAGAGCCTCTCTCCACTGATCATGGGTCACTGTGCTTGAGCTGTTGGGTTTCTTCACATCTTATTCATTTGGACACACGGGGGCTATTTTTTTTTTTTTTTAAAGATTTTATTTATTTGACAGAGAGAAATCACAAGTAGTCGGAGAGGAAGGCAGAGAGAGAGGGAAGCAGGCTCCCTGCTGAGCAGAGAGCCCGATGTGGGACTCGATCCCAGGACCCTGAGATCATGACCTGAGCCGAAGGCAGCGGCTTAACCCACTGAGCCACCCAGGTGCCCCACACGGGGGCTATTTTAAGGCATCCAGGCAAAGAGTTTAATAATAATAATTAAAACAAACTTTCAATAAGACTAAATAGAACTTTAAAATTTTAGATTTTATTTATTTGAGAGAGAGAGAGGGAGAGAGGGAGAGAACATGAGCTGTATGGGCAAAGGGGCAGAGGGAGAAGCAGACTCCCTGGCAGAGCAGGGAGCTGGATGTAGGGCTGGATCCTAGGACCCTGAGATCATGGCCTGAGCTGAAGAGAGAGACTCAACCAATGGAGCCACCCAGTTGCCCCTCTAATAGGAATTTTAATAAGAAACTTGGATATCTTTCCAGCTGATGTAGAGGTTGGCAAGGGGCAGTTAAACCAGTAATCCCACATCTACTTTCATAGGGCTTTTCAGTTTATGGAAGGCGTTGGTATTTGGACAACGAGGAGCATTCCTATTTTGGGGAGGAGAACCTGAGGCTCATAGATGTTCCCTAATTGTCTTCAGTGGCAGCACCAGGATTTTAAACATTGGCCTTCTGATTCCTTGCGTCCTTTCTATGCCCTCCCAGCTGCCCTTGAACTTGGAGCAGGTGGGACAGCTCAGGGGCAGCTGTGCCCTCACCTGGTAGCCTGAGGACTAACACATTCTGTTGATCCCGTTTTCAGGAGTGAGGAAGAGGGGACATCAGCTTGCCAGGACCTTTCCAGGTTCTCCTAGGGCTCCATGGTGGCTGGGGGCAGGGAGGAGGCTGTGGGGTTCTTGGGGCCCTGCTAGAGCAATGTCCTATTGTGACAGGGGGCCTTGATAGAGTTCTTTATAGCAGGACACAGCAGGTCGGAGCTGGCTGCCCAGGGGCAGACTGGCATTCAATAGACATGAGCTGCCCTGCCATAGACGGACTGAACAGAACCAAATCTCACGGCCCAGACCTTACCAAGCTGGAGCATGATGAGAGTGTGTGGTCCTGGGCCACTTAGTGGCACTCCTCAGGACCTTGACAGTGCTTGTTTCTTACTAGGAATCTGAGGCCTGATTTCAAGCCTCTTCAGAGTATGACCTTGGGCAAGTCCGTTGAACTTACCGAGCCTCAGGGCCCATACCTGTGAAATGGCGGGATGATCTTGCTGGCAGAGATGAGGAGGAAAGCATATGGTGGGAGCACTTCATAGTGATTGAGCTCGGTGTTAGCCGTGATAACACTAAGAGTGAATGTCGTGAGTTTTTGGGGAAAAGGCCGTAAATCCGCTGCCCCTGAGGAGCCGTAAAGCGCCACTGGCAAGTGCTTAAAGGCAAGTCCTGCTCTGCTCTGCTCTGTTTGCCCGTCTTTTGTTGTGTCAGGGTGTGACTCAAATTCTTTTGCAGTTTTGGGCTTGTTTAGAAAACTCTTCTGGTTTCTATCACCAGAAAGTTTTCTTTCCACTCTATCCCGCCCCGCCTCCTCCTTGCCACCACTCTGAGGTTGTCATGTGAGTGTTTTCCATGTAAAAAAATCTGGAAAACCCATTCAAGTCAAACAGAAAGACAATATTCCTGAGTCTGAAGTGGACTGAGTTCATTACACTGCCCTGGCACAGGGTTTCTGCAGGCTTGAACATTCTCCAAGCGTTGAAAGTCTTTCGGTTTGTAGACTTGAGGGGTGTGAGGTTGAGGGGCTCACGGTCATCGACACATCCCACAGAGCGCCACTGGCTCAGTGGGAGCGATCAAAAAACTTCCGTCCCTTTGTCAGGGTGAAGTGCCTGCCAGATATTAGATCCTTATGGTATTCTCCTAAAAAATGTCAAACACAGGCCTTTGCGACTCTCAAGTCTAGATTCCAAGCAGTTGGACTGTCTCTCTGAAGAAGCTTTAGCCCAGTGCTTTCATCTTGCAGGTGAGGAAGCTGAGGCCCGGGAAGGGGGGATGGTGACTTCCTAGAAAGGAGGGACTGGCCCCTCCGTGTTCTGACTCCCAGGATTCTTCTGCTCCCCCATCTTCCCCTTTGGAGAAGCACTGCCGTGCTGCTAGGGGTTGTCCAGGGAGTATCCGTGGGAGCCCTGATTCAGCAGTGCTCTACCAGTTACATTGTGGGGTCCAGTTAAACCTGGTGGATGTGGTATTGGTTGATTCAAGCCATTGTCTGCTTCAAAAGGCTTTGGTCTCGTTGACCCAAAGTACAGCAACTTTGAGTTTCAAAGTCAAGTGTCCAGATTCACAAGTTAGGCACCCAGAGGGAGTTATTTGCTCATTTACCGTGCACCTGAGCTCAGCAAAAATTCATAATTAGTAGTTAATAGTGCAGGAACTTCTCACTGTTCCCAGAACATGCGGAGACACGTAACGCCTCATTTCCTTTGTGCATACTGTTCTCAAAGCCCTGAATGTTCTCTTTCCTGATCCCAACCCCCTCTCATTCTCTGCCTGGTGAATTCCTACTCATCCTTCAAGAGCAGTTTCCTGACTCATGTCCTGCCACTCCTCCTCTCAACCTGTGGCATAAATAGACGTAATGTTTCTACAGTCTACCTCTCCACCGAGACTATAAACTCCATGAGGGCAGGAACTATACACAGCGATAATAATAGCACTTAAAAAGTGCTTCCTTGGGGTGCCTGGGTGGCTCAGTCAGTTAAGCAACTGCCTTCAGCTCAGGTCATGATTCCAGGTCCTGGGATAGAGTCCTACATTGGATTCCTTGCTCTATGGGGAGTCTGCTTATCCTTCTTCTGTGCCTTACCCCCGCCCCCAGCTTGTGCAGCACTCTCTCTTTCAAATAAATAAATAAAACCTTAAAAAAAAAGTGCTTCCTTGCAGCCGGTCTCTGTGCTAAGCACTTTACGTGCATTAGCTCATTTCATCTGCCATGACATTATAAGGTAGATATTACCACCATCCTCATTTCCTAGACAAAGATATAGATTCATAGAGCGTCCCAGAAGCTTGCCCGAGATTACACAATAGGTGGCAAAGTTAGGATTGAAATCACTGCTGCTACGTACAGTTGTGCAGGGTGTACACTGCACAAGGGCATCTGGGGGAGGAGCCAGTAGAGGCTGAAATCTTGTTCTCACCTTGCCACAGAGCTGTGAATGTTGGGTGGAAGGGACTCAGAGGCACCATGTGGTCTGGCTCCAGGCTTCAAACTCTTAACCACTGCGACATACTAGAAATATAAATATATGTATTTGTATTACCGGTGTCTGGCACAGAGTAGGGCCCCAAACATGGATGAAAGGGAAATTATAAACCAGTAGGCTTTTCTTTTTTTTCCCCTTTCTCTTTTTACTCATATCTGCAGAGATAAGCCATTACTTAACAGGTTGCTTGGTTTAAGAAACATCTTTTAGTTGACGTGCCTCCTAGCAGGTACAAAGAAATGGCTGAAAACCCAGGATGAAGTCTCCATTTGGAGTGCTGAGTGTTACTCAGGTGTCTTTTATTCTAAGTAACTTCATTCTCCCAACTCTGGACCTTTGAGAGTTGTTAAGGGGGTGTGAAAAAGCCATAGGCCAGCAGAAATGGGCTTTTTTTGAAACCAGCCATAAGAATTGAACATTTCCTGGTGCACGGTGTTCTGGGTTCTGCCTCTAGTCATGGTGCATGAACCCTAGATCCTCTAGCCGGGCTTCAGCTTGGGTCCTGAATGAGATGGCATTGCTACTGCCCAACCACATAATTTTCTGAGAGTGCTTGCAGCAGTTGGTAACAGCAGAGCTGATGGCTGGACTTCTATCACAGGCAAAAATTGGGCTTTAAGATGAAATGACTTCAGAAATGTCTGCATTTGTCCAAATCAAGACTGGGGTCTGGAGACATCTGGGGAACAAAGTTCTCTCTGGTGGGCTTTTGATCTGAAAAGTCAAGCAGTGCCTTTTGCACCCCGATTGTTAACTTTGCGATATCTCCTGTTGACATAGAGGCCTACCACTTGTTAGTTACATTTTTAGACAGGTCTCCTAGCCTCTCTGGGCCTTTGGGTACTGTGAGGCAGAAGAAGGGGAATGTCACCTGCTGCCAAGGATTGTGATGGGAAGTCAATGAGCTAATGTTTATGGAAAAAGTACTTTGTGAATTGGAAAGGGCTGTGCAGATGCTAAAACTACCATTATTTGTCATTAGCTGGTTTTTCTTGCCATTCCCTGGGAGTAGTTGGCTCCCAGCTGCAAGGGCTAAGTGGGCCTGGAGGAGGCGTTGAGGGAGGAGTAGGGGGTGAGGAAAACAGCAAGGCATGCTGAGGACTGGAAGGCTTTTAGATTGGGCTCTTGTTTGCAAGTGGAGAGAATGGGTTTTGCTTTTTTCAATCTGAAGTGGGAAAGTTGATGGTTTTCAGCAGATGCTGCAGAGTCATTTGGAAATTGATCCCCCCCCCCACTCCTTATGTGACATCCTGGATGCCTGGGGATGTTCCTTAAAATGAGCACATCCCAAGGATAGAGCCAGCCCAAATTTGGGGACTTGGCAGAGGAACACAGGTCCCAGCTTCTTCTCCCTCTGGGCTGGTCTCTTTGCTGTCTGCCGGTTGCCTCATGATCACACCCACCTCCACACTCTGGCTCTGATGTTCCTTTCATCCAGCACGTTCTTCCCACGCTGGTCCAGATCAGATGCACACTGCAGAACCGTTCACACCTCCATTCATTCCACAAGTATGCGTCGAGTGCCATTACTCAAGACATGAAGCACAAGAGAAGGCTCCCATTTAGTAGGGGAACAGCAGAGGATGTAAAGTTTCATTTGGACATGTTGAGGGTGAGGAGCATCTGGCACCTGTCCTGGAGACAGTAGGGAATCAGCCCCGGCAACTTAGGAGCAAAGACAGAGAATGGCCCACGGATGTAGGCGTTGTCACGTGTGTGAAGTAGAGGCACAAGCCTGGGATGACATAAGATGTGAGGAGAGGACACAAGAGAAATGATGCCTTGAGGACAGCAGGTAGCAGATGGTTAGGTTCAGAAGGGAACTAGCAGTGGAGAATGAGAGACCAGCTAGAGGTGTAAGGGCCTTTTGTGGGTTGATCCAAATTGGAATGGTGGGAGAGAATGGCAGGCCGGGCCAGGCCACAGTGATGCCAGGCAGGGTGGATGCTGAAGACAGCCCACCAGGGGACCACACATGGCCCTTTGAGATGATGTCCCTCATGCTTAAGCCATAGGTGAGCTGTTGGTGGTGGGAGCAGTCACGTCTCCCAAGGCTGATGGTTCACATCAAGGATGGAGAACCCCAGGACTAGAGAGCTCCAGGAGGACAGGGATGGTTGGGGGTCAGGTAGTGGCAGAAATGAAGGAATGAGGGGTTGCAACTAGAAAGAGGAATTTTCTAGTTCAGGATTTCAGAGTGCAGTTCCTAGAAGTTGAGTCAGGGTGGGCTCTGAGGAGGCGTGGTCCAGAAGATGGTTGCATTAGTGAGGACTGAGAAATGAAGTCAGGGTGATAACTGGCCATCAGCATGGATGTTCAGAGGGCCCCAGATGAGGGCAGAAGTGCACGTCATGAGGAAGCTGCCTACCAGCAGCTGGGTCCATAGGCTGCCCTTACAGGTGTGGCTTGGAAGTCTGTGAACAACAATTGTTGTTTAGGCCAGAGACATCCAGATATACTGTGCTTTAGAATGTCAGCTGTTGATCTCTCTCTCATGTGACAGTCCCACTGGCTCTAGCTGTCAGGGTGGCCTGCTCCGTGAGGTCATGTGGGATCCTGGGCCCCCTCCACGTTGTGGCTCTGCCGTTGTCTGGGGTGCTGCCCTTACCTACATGCTGATGCTCGGTCCCATGAAGTCTGCTCACATTCTGCCGAAAAACACTTAGTCATGGGGTCACCCCCTCAGTGCAGGGGAAACTGGGGAATTTGGTCACGGTCAGCCATAAGCCCGGTGAACATTCTATCCCCATGGATGAAGAGGGGGAAGAGCGTTTATGGGGCCACCTAGCAGTCTGGCACTGATGGCTCTAAGGATTCATCCAACAAATATTTATTGGGCACCTCTTCTGTGCTAGGTCTTGGGGTTACAGAAGTGAAGGAGACAGACCTGATGCCTGCCCTAACGGAGCTCACAGCTTCATGGGTGGTGTGGTCTTCAGAGGAAGAAAAGAAGGCCGCAGAGTTTTGGCTGTAGGCAAATCAC
Organism: Mustela lutreola; assembly: GCF_030435805.1. Lineage (NCBI taxonomy): Eukaryota > Metazoa > Chordata > Mammalia > Carnivora > Mustelidae > Mustela > Mustela lutreola. Next base: position 51,453,006 of record NC_081291.1, on the reverse strand, counting down.
ATGAGGATCAGAAGCCCGGCAGTCTTCCCAGGAGAGGGCTGTGAGGGAAAGGGTGCTTCAAGGAAGGCTAGACTTGGGCTTCGACAGTAGGTAGAGGAAGGTCATTCATTCACTTATTCACTCATTCATTCGATGGGTACTTACAATGGGATGCAGTGATAAGTATAAACAGGTACAGTGCCCACTCTAATGGGGTTTTCTCCCTCATTAACTGGGTAATCACATGTATGGAATGAATAATTACAACTTAAGATAGGTAGGGCTTTAAAGGAGTTTAGATCTGTGAGAGCTTTTACCAAAGGGATCTGACCCAGATTGAGGGTTCAGGGAAGGAGGACTGACCATTTGAAAGATGAATGGATATCAACCAGGTGAGGAGTGCGCCGGATCAAGGGAATGGCATGTTCCAAGGCCCTGGGGCCAGAAGGGCTGAAGATGGCAGTGCAGCTGAAGCAGAGCAGGATCGTGGGGAGGGGGGATGTTGGAAAGGTAAGCAGGGGCAAGCACGTGTAGGGCCTCAAGATTCTGGTAAGGATTTTGGCCTTTATCCTGAGAGCCCAGGGAAGCCACAGATGAGTTTGAAGCAGGAGTGAAATAACAAGAACCCCGCGAAGGGCCAAGCTGGTGAGGCAATGTCTTTGCAGCTGAAAGGGGGTTGAGAGGCTGAGAGAACAGGGAGGACAGTGAGACAGCTTGGGTAGGTTTGTGGCTCAGACGGATGATGGAAGTGGGGACTCGAGGAACAGAGAGAGGGACGGGGCAGGGGCTCGTTAACCTTAGACTTTTCTCTGAAACTGGGCAGTGAAGCTGTGTGCCAGGGCCTTTCCCAGGAAGGGCTCCATGGCTGCCTGACTTGCTGGCCATAATGGTAGGAAGGACACCCAGCATATTCCTTCCTAGATGGTGTGACCCTCCTTTCCTGGCAAGAGAAGACTGGGAGGTTGTGTCTGTTGGTGTCCTTTCTCCCTGTCAATGTGGCATTGGTGACTGGCAGGGGACCCAGGCCTGGCAGTGGTGAGGTGGGGGGCGCCTCTGGGTCTACAGAGCTGGCTCCCAAACTGATGGGATCATGGGAATCCATTCCCTGGGAGGCTAGGCCTGTGGGCCCAGAGATGAGGCAGGGAATCAGGCTAAGCTGGGGATTGGACTTGGAGCCATAGGGGAACCGCTATGTGTGTTATTTCCCAAGTGTGGGAACTTTACTTGTTCTCCTCTCTGTAAAAGGAGGGTCAAAGGGAAGGTCAACTAACAGTGAAGGCAGCATATGTATCATGGGCACTAATTATATTAATATAGACTATCTGGAGTACGTACGAGTGGCAGTCACAGTCACCTGAAATGCCTACCTCATGTAGTGAAAAGGATGATAATGTATGACTGGAAAGGAGAGGTTTAGCAATCCCAACACCAGATGTCTTTATTATAGGTGTCTTTCAGAATAACCCGTGTATGTGTGTGTGTGTTTGGAAATTGGCCTGGGAGTCAGGGGACTTGGGGTCCAAGCTCAGAATCAGCAGTAGTTGCTGGGCAAGCTTGAGCAATTTGTATAGTAGATTAGTTTGTTTAAATGCGGAAGGTCCTGAAAAAGATCAGCCCGTTTTCAAATCCCGCTGAGCTGCTTACCCAGCTGTGTGACTTAGAAAAACACAGAAATAATACTCGCTGCTGGAAATTAAAGGAGGTGCTTCACAGTCCTGGGACAGCAGGTGTGCCTTAAATGGAAACAGTGGGCACCAAGTTCCGCGTCTGCAGGGTTGAGCTGAGTCTATCCCAGGGATGACAATGACAAGGGTTCCCACTGGCAGTGTCAGAGTTTCCTATGAGTGTTCCCCACTGGCGGGATCCTGGGGTCTCTGACTCACCCCTGCCCAGCTTACACACAGGCCCTGAGTTGGACAGTTATCTCGGGCCGGAGCTTGCTGGAGGCCTGGAGGGCAGATCCTTGCAGTGGTTCAGGTCAGGGTGGTGGCCAGGATCCCAGCAGTGTCCAGAAGCCCTTTGGTGGGGTCTGCCTCTTTTTTTCCAGTATGCCCCCCACCTCCCACCTCTCCTTCCCTCTTTGTTTTGAAAGCGGCCGCCTTCTAGCTATGGCCGAGCGGGCAGAGTGGCCTAAATTTAGCCCTCTGGCTTCCGTGGTGAGCCACAGGTGAAGAGCAAGGAAAAAGCAAAGAGGCGGCCACATTTTCAAGATACCTTTGGTCAAGACCATAAACAGAGCAAATGTTAGGCCCACAGAGGGGCCCACGCCCTCGGCTTGTTTTTGAGGGAAGACTGGAAGACAATCTTACTTCCTCCCCCTCGGCTTCTCCAGTTGACCCGCCCTTAAAGGAGGCCCTCAGACCCTGCTGCCTCAGCTCGAGCAGCCAGTTGGAAGTGTTCTCTCCCTTGGGAGTGGGGGTGCTGGGCTGTGGGGGCAGGCCCCACAGCCCATGTTTGCTTTGGCCAGATCTCCTCTAGGTTTGGCTCAGACAGACCAGGCCTCATTACGCGGGCTCCATCCCCCTCCCTCTCAGCCAGGGCGGCTGCCTCCCGAAGCCTGATCAGACAGGTCTGGAGCAGAGGATGCTACTAGTAAGTGCTCACGTTTATTGAACACTTGCTACGTACCAGGCATTGTCTGAACAACCTTTTCTTTATCAGCCCATTTTATTTTCCTAATAACATAAAAAGGGGGTACTGTGATCACCTTCTTTTTATAGATGACGGAGTTGAAGCACAGGTGTAGGGTAAGTAGCTTTTTCCAAAATCACACAGCTCATAAGTAACAGAGCTGGGCCTGAAATTCAGCCCATCTCCAAATCGCAATGCTTGACCACTGCAGTTACTGCCTTTGTCATATAGCTTTGTCCTTTTGGAAACATTTATGGGTATTACGTACACTATGCATATTATGTCAATCCTCAGCACATCTATGATGTAGGGACTCCTATTATCATTCCTTTTCTACAGAAGTGGTGATTGAGGCTCTGACTTGTCCAGGGTTTGGCCAGGAAGCTCTGGAGTCCAGCCTATGCCACCAGGTTGTGGAGCTCATGGTTCCTAGCCCTGCCCGCCCTCGGGGACCCACCCAAAGCCGGCTTCCCTCTTGTGTGCTCCCACCCGAGCACCAGATCATCCTGGAGCCCATCGTCTCTGTGTTGGGAGGGTTGTCCTCACTGTGGTTTTTCCTGTGGGCTTCCTCCCAGCAGCCTGCAAATGCCAAAGAGGGAGCTCAGGGACAGATCTGGATTCAGAACTGTAGGCAGCAAGCTCCGTGTGCAGATGTTGCTCCTGGAGCCCCAAATATTAGGACTGAAATAGTCCACGAGTTCCTGAAGGATAAGGCTTCTTTGCAGTTACTCGGTACAGGAGGGGGAGTGTTCAGGGAGCATGTTAGTACCCCGTTCCCTATTTTTGCTTGATCTATTGCAAATTTCATTGAGGCAAAATATACATAACATAAAACTTGCCACTTCCACCATTTCCAAGTAGACATGTCAGTGGTATTAAGTGCATTCACATTGCTGTGCTGTCGTTACCACCATCCGTCTCTAGCGCTTTTTTGTCTTCCTAAACTGAAACTCTGTCTCCTTTAAAAACTCTCCATTCCTCCTCTGCCTCGCCCCTGGCACCCTCCATTCTGCTTACCATCTCTAAATCTGACTGCTCTCTGGACTTCCTATACAAAGAGTCAAGACAACATTTGTCCTTTTGTGTCCTTTTGTGCTTACTTCACTTAGTATGTTTTCAGGGTTCCTCCCCATTGTAGCATGTATCAGAATATTCTTGCTTTTTAAGGCTGAATACTATTCTTCTATGGTATGTATATAGCACATTTTTGTTTATCCATTCATCCGGCTGTAGACACGTAGTTTGTTTCTACCTTTCAGCAGTTGCAAAACAACTCTGCTATTGTGTTAAGTTTTGTGAAAAAGTTAGCTTGAAAAAAAAACTTGTCTGCTAAAAGAAGTTTGAAAACCACTGCCCTGGTCCCAAGTTGGGGGAGGAGGAGACTGAGCAAGTATGAGTAAGGTGCCTGTGCATGAGGGCCAGAGCCTTTATCTTCTGCACGCAGCCCTTCCCCCTTTCTAACTGCTGATTCCACTAATTATCAGAGGAAGGAACTAGAATGCAGATATGGGGGCACCTGCCCTATGTTTCCCAGCAACCTCCTGGAGCTGCAGCATGGACTGGAGTCTGCATTTATTGAGTGCCTGAGGGACCCATTGTGGAGGTGGACAGAGAAGGGTCTATATCTTACTTCTGCCTCTCATGGGTCTTGTGACCTCGGGCAAGGTGTTCACTTCTCAGAGCCTAGGTCACCTTGAAGATCAAATGAGATGATGCACGTCCAGGGCATCCTGGGCAGTGTCTGGCCCACGGTGGCCACAGGAAGAAGGAGCTGCCGCTCTGTGAGGCACTGCTAGGGATAAGGAGACGAGCAGGACAGACTCAAGCCCCTGACAGTTCTTAGTGCTTCGGATCCACGGTCACATGAAGTTGACTTGTCCCCTTCTCAGGGATATTGAAATTTATCAGTTGATTAAGATGGTGTCTGCCAGGTTTCTCCATTGCAAAGTTAATTAACAAGTGTTTTGTACTTGTCAGTTAATTAGTATTTAATAAGCGTTTTGTGGGAACTGCTCTGAGACTATATAAATATTCTATCCCTCATCAAAATTTTACCCTGTAGTTTTCGCATCGTGTTTTGCCAAATGTTGATTTTATAATTCTGCCATTCCTTCTACATTTATTATTTGGAGTTTTACCGCAAGACAGAGCTTTCACTTCTCCTTTATTTATTTGTTCCTTCCTTCCTTCCTTCATTTATGTCAGCATAGACTCGTGAATTTCTATTTTATTCAGTGGGTTATAGTCTGTAATCATGCATCATTTATTTTGATGTTCAAATTGTATTTCTCTAACTTTGAAGATACCTAAATTATGTGGCTGTTGGCAGGGGGCTTCCATTCCTGGCCACAGGGACCCCTCTGTAGGGCCCCTTGACCGTCCTCCCCACACGGGAGCCAGCTTTCAGAGCGAGTGATCCCCCAGAGAAGAGTAAGGAGGAAACCACTATGCTGGTATGACTGAGTCACAGAAGTCATGCACTATCACTTCTGCCGCATTCTATTCATGAGAAACAGGTCACTTAAGGAGAGGTGAAGGATGCTTGTAGGCTCCTATGAAGAGAGGCGGTCAAAGAATTTGTGGTCAGATTGTAATACCACCACGTGATATTGAACTCTTGTTAACTCTTTCATCCCTAGCAGAACCCCATGAGGTAGGCATTACTCCGAATGATTACATACCTGGCCCAGGGTCAGACAGTGCTAAAGCTGGGATTTGGATCTGGACAGCCTGGCTTCTGGGCCCATGTTCTCAGCTACTACCTGATCCAACAGGGCCTTGAATATTTGTGTCAGCTGAGCCAAGGAAATGGAGGATTCTTAGAGGCTTTCCAGGGGAAAAAGAACATGGTCCAGCGTCCTTGTGGAGGGCAACATACAGCAGGGTGCAGGCTGATGGGAGAGGTGAATGCCCAACTGCATGCACTTTCCTTATCTCCCTCCGTGGCTGGGAGGCCTGTCTTTTCACCTGCTGCTTCCCATCTGTTTATTTCACAGGTATTTGGGGAAAAACAACAACAACAACACAAAACAGCATAAATTGGAGTTTTTAAACAATGGGCAGGAGGGTTCTCCTGGCCTCCCTTTCTTGGCCAAGTGTCAGAGAAGGCAGGGTGTGGAACACCATTTGTGGTGGTGGCGGGGGGTGTGGAGAAAAAAATGGAACAATATGAGACATGGTCTTTACTATCAGGAGAGCATGTTGTCTGTTTGGAAGAGAAGAATATAAACACACATTTATTTAAGACGCTGATTACATATAATTAATGGTTAAATGATAGGGCCAATGGTTGTGTCTTGGTTGCCTTTATATACCACCACAATGCATAGCAGTGTGCCTCGTTTTGCCTGTTGATTGCTTGTTAAATGAATGAAAGACAGATAGATTCATGATGATGTCCTACCATGGCCTGGCTGGCAGAGACAAGGGGAAGGTGCGTGGTGAGGACAGGTGAGCTGGTCGAGGAGGTGAAGGTTATGAAACATCCGGCTTCAGAAGGCAGGATTAGGAGACTTAGCAGATGTCAGCAGCAATCTACAAAGACTGACAAGCACCAGGAAAAGGGCCGAGAACTCAAGGACAGGCAGATACCAGAAGTCAGGAGAGGTCTGGGATGGGGCATCTGGGGGCCGGCAGGTGTTAGCATCTGGAATCTAGACAGAGAAGCAAAGAGAGTTACAGTCCCAGGACCAGAGCACAGAATGTGGGCTGGATCCAGGGACAGACATGTTTTGCCCTTCGAGCTTATGTGGGCATGAACTGGTGTCTGAGGGGTTCACGGTTGGGAATGTGAGCAGGAAGAGAGTGGGAGGAGTTGGGAAGGGGGACTCCTGTGGCTGCTGATGGGCTCTGCCAGGGAGCCTGGAGACAGGGAGAGGGTTTCATTTGGGCCAGCCCTCTGCAGTGTGTCCTGCAGATGCCTGAGGCCTTCACACCCCCAAATTCTGGATTATGGTGCAGACTGGAGTGAGGGTGAACCTACTCACAAGGGATTTTAGTAATAGATTCCTTAGGAGAAACCTAGACCTGCAGTGCAAATGAGACCCAAGGAACACAATTGCCTTGGAAGCCTGTCTGAAATTCTGTACTTTTCCTACTATGCAAAGAGAATAGCTGCTCAGATTTCTCTATAGAGAAGGCTTACGTTCATGGTTTGAGCCCCAGCTTTGCTACTTCCTTCTTGAAGGACCTTAGTAGGTGATATGGGATAATTCCTCATCTGGGATATGGGGGATCATTAATACCCGCCTCCTGGGTTTTTGGGAGAATCACTTCAATCACGCGTGTGAATATAATTGTTTGAACAGCCAAATGCTGTGTGAACCTAAGGGAATAATACCATGAAATAAACTTCACCCAGCGAAAGCCAAAAGAACTTAATATTGTCAGTGGATGTCTCTTTATATAGGATCCTGGACTTCCCAGCCACGTTCACAGGGAAGCGGCAGAAATGATTCACCATCCTTCTGTGGCTCACAGAGCAAAAAATTCAAGGAGAACCTGGTTAATAAAACCCTCCAATTTGACTAGAATCTCTCCTTGCCCCCAACTTTTTGTAAAGGACTGGCTGGTGTCTTCCGTGAGAGTATCATATAGAACCCTCCCAGCTTTGAAAAGACAAGATGGCCAGACAAAATCCCTGGGTGGGCCACATGGTTTCAGCCCAGCTAGGAAGGGGCTTTGCTCTTACAGGGCCCTGCCATTCCAGCCAGACTCAGTACTTCTTGGTAATGCCTGCGAGAGTTATTTTATTTTATTTTATTTTTTAAAGATTTTATTTATTTGACAGAGACCACAAGCAGGCAGAGAGAGAGAGAGGGAGAGGAGGAAGCAGGCTCCCCGCCGAGCAGAGAGTCCGATGCGGGGCTCGATCCCAGGACCCTTTTTTAAAAAGATTTTATTGATTTATCTGACAGAGAGCAAGGTCACAAGTAGGCAGAGAGAGGGGGAAGCAGGCTCCCTGCTGAGCAGAGAGCCCCATGCAGGGCTCCATCCCAGGACTCTGAGATCATGACCTGAGTGGAAGGCAGGGGCTTAACCCACTGAGCCACCCAGGTGCCCCATGTGAGAGTTACTTTAGTTGGATTTTCGTCGAGACCACAAAAGGGTTAGGTGAAAATAACAGCAGCTGTTATTCACTGAACGGCATAAGGGCAACCTCTGAGTCCGAGTTTCCCCTTAAAGAACCTTCCCTCAGCCTGAAAATGCTCCCCTAGGATTACTCACTGCGTTACTTCCCGTGTAACCAGAAGTTGTCCCTGCTGCCTCTTGAAGTTTGTATCTGACCTGTTTGGTGTCTACATATATATGGGCTGTAAGTAAATGTATGAGTTGTCTTCAGACCTGTGGCCTGCATTGTATTTTCCTCTTCAGGTCTTCTTACTTTAATTCCTGGTAGAGAGGAGGGATGATAGGCCAAGAATAGGAGCTCTGGGGATAGAACATCTGTCTCATAGGGTTATTTTGGGTTGTAATGTGTGTAAAGTGCTTAAATAGTGCCTCATACCCAGCGAACACTCAATAAATATTTTTTTCCCCAAGTAGCATATATGGTATTCATTATCCCCAAGAAAAATATACCTCCTAGAAATATAAACATCTTGAAAGGTTCACTTAAGTCCATGGATCCTTACTTGGAATGTTAAAGTGAACTAAGGTGCTTGGCAGTACAGAGTATAGTCATGATAAACATTTTGTATTTATTGGTGAATGAAGGGTACAGGGGATGCCCCTTTAAGGTGCAAGACCTGCTGTGCTCGGCTGCATCCTGTCTGTTGAAATACACACCCAGGCTTTTCCCTGCTGCACTTACTCTCCCAGAACTAGTTGATGTCCCTTGGGAGATAGGTCAGTACTCTTGCTTGCCTGGCTGGTGCCGTTCTTTGCCACTCCTAGGCTAGAGCCTCAGTGTTTTAGTGACAAGACCAAATGGCAATTCCCCCCTGGAATACCGTATAGGGAGGGAAACAGGTCTCCAAGTGCCCCATGAGGGGCAGGGTTCCAAAGCCAGGCTTCTGGCTTGAAATGTAGGACTGAACTCCACTCCTGGGAAAGGAGGTTAGAAGAAAGCTTGATTGTCGCCCAAGGCTATGGTGGATACAGAGTGAGACACCAACATGTCCTTGCAGATGATATGTGGAAAGTCACCCAGCAGGTCAATGGCAGGACCTGCAATGTCTCTTATTATTACTTTGGTATTTAAGGCCTGCCACCGAGGTCTCTTTTTCTGCACTGGGGACTCTGCTGGGCCAGAAAAAGCCAACTATAAAGTGCTCGAGAGAGAGGGAGGGAGGGAGAGAGAGAGAGAGAGAGAGAGAATATGCAGCAAACACAAAATAAACCTCCTGTTCACAATGAATCTACCGTTCTAAATTCTAAAACACTCGGGAGGACAACTATGGCTAAGGAAAAAAGAGAAAGAAGGAAAGGCGTATAGCCAGTGCAGTCAACGATAAGGAGGTGAATTCACAAGTAAGAGCAGAAGCTAATAATGACTTCAAAATATGTGTGATGAAGATCCTCCAAGGGCTGAAGAAAGGAATAGCGTCTGTTAAACAACAACAACAACAACTAGTGGGATAAAAAATAAGGAGCAACAAAATAAGAATGCAGAACATAAAAAGAACAAGTTAGAATTTCTTAAGAGAACCTCAGTAGATGGGGAACCTCAGTGCTGGACATAACTGATGCAAGAATCGTGATTTAGGTGTCAGAGCCAGAAATTGAAAATATGAAAGAGCAGTCGAGAGACCCAGAGAATATGTATACCAGTATATGTCAATCAGAGTTCCAGAAGAGAGTTGAGGAGCGGTATTTGCTCTTAAATGCACATTTTCCCGTAACTGAAGAAAGACATGAGTTGAGATTGAAAAAAGCACCGTGACTGACAAAAACAAATCTATATCGTATATCGAAGTGCGGCTTCAGAATCTCAAGAACGCAGACAAACTCTTAAAATCCCCACAGAGGAAAGAGAAATTACCTACAGAGGAACAACAATTAGCCTGACAGCAAACTTCTCATCAGCAACAACAGCTGCCAGGAGACAATGAAGAAGTTTCTTGAAAATGCTGAGGAAGAGGAACTGTCAACCTAGAAAGTCTACACTCAGCTAAACTGGCACTCAGGAGTGAGGATGGTACACAAGCATGTTCAAATATACAAAAAGAAGAAGGTTTAGTGCACACTGACACTTCCTGAAAGAAATACTGTAAATGTGAACTTTATTAGAAGGAAAGCAAATATTGAGATTAAAAATGGCATGCAAAAAAAAAAAAAAAAGGTTAAGCCTAAAAATTGGTGATTATGTTGGTTGCAAATTTACATAATTGTCGATTGTTATAAACAAAAATTTTTGTGCCCACCCCCCCCACCCCTGCCAAAAAAGAAGTGCAGACAGGGCAGTTTCTCCTTCGATTCATCTGATCCTTGCCATATGAGAAGCAAGCCCAGTGTTGCCAGATCACTGGTCTTTCAAGATAAGACACAAAGCCAGGACTTTTATGTAAAGTCTCCTGACTTTTATGGGTTTGCAACAGATTCAGAAATTTTTAGTTTGCCAAACTCTTCAACACTTTGTGGATTCAAAAAAACTTCACAGTTTGATCCCAGGTTTTGGCAGGAAAAAAAAAGAGAGAGAAAACTTCATGCAGCCAGTCAGCCTGCCATTGGTGACCTCAGATACAGGCAATATTTCAATGTCCCTTTGGCTCTTGGGTTTCTATTGTGTGAGCAGGGATCCCTTCTCAGAAGAGATGGTGCTTGGATTGGGAATGGAAGGAGGAGAGGGATTTAAGGAAGTGAAGGCGGGGGGACGTGTACTTGAGACCTGGAGGTGAGCGTGTACCTGGAGTGGTTTGGGAAATAATGAATTTGATGGGGGCGGGGTTTGGGAGGGGGAGGCAAGGTTGGTTAGAGCCAGAGATACTTGGCTATTGTCCTGTATCCTCCTGTCCTCCTTAACATCTGGCACTTGCTCTATTTTGAGTCACAGTTTTTAGTGTCTTACATCATTCCCCGGGGATGGCCACAGTGAATAAATGAACACTGTTTGGTGAGGAGGGTGCGAATGCCAGTGAGAAAGGCAAGAAGAAGAAATCCAGGGACATATGGGAGAAGATTTTGTGGATGGGATGCCTCCCAAGGAGCTACGTAATGTGTCAGCCGGTCCTTTAATTAGAAACAGTGATGGAGAAAGCATGGCTGCAGTGTGGTAATTCACGTGGGTTTCTCAATAGCTTCAGTCTCTGCTTCTACGTTTTTCTACATGGTAGTGTTGCAAAGTTCTGAACCAGCTTGCTCCCTTCGAAATAGAACCACATAAACAAATGGAGTGGGAGCGTAGGTGGGAGTAGTGGAGGATAGCTGGGGTGTGAGTCAGGAGACCCAGGTTCTGGTCTTGTTCTTGCCACTGGCTCCTTCACAGGCAAATCTGCCTGACTGGGGTTTGAATGCCAACGTCCGCATGTCGAGTCATGCCAGTTCCTGAAATTGCCCTTATAATGTATATTTTTTTTAGTGTATGTAACCATATACAGTAACATGTGTATATACATATGTATAAAAATCCATATCCATATCTACATATAGTGATGTGCCATGAGTACATATAACAAGATAATTTATTATGGAGAAAATTACATTTTTAAAAATTTTTAAATTTTTTATGACATATCACAGCAGTCACCATAGCACATACATTCCCCAGTGTCCATAACCCAACCACCGTCTCCTTACCCCCTTCCTCCGGCAACCCTCAGTTTGTTTTGTGAGATTAGAAGTCTCTTATGATTTGTCTCCCTCCCAATCCCATGTTGTTTCATTTTTTCCTTCTCTACCCCTCAAACCCCCACTCTGCCTCTCAAATTCCTCATATCAGGGAGATCATATAATAATTGTCTTTCTCTGATTGACTTATTTTGCTCAGCATGATACCCTCTAGTTCCATCCATGTTTTTGCAAATGGCAAGATTTTGTTTCTTTTGATGGCTGCATAGTATTCCATTGTGTGTATATATATATATATATATATATATATATATATATATATATATACCAAACCATGTGTATATATATATATATATGCCAAACCATGGAAAGAACCTAGATGCCCATCAACAGGTGAATGGATAAAGAAGATGTCCATTCATCTTCTTTATCTTCTTTATCCATTCATCTGTTGATGGACATCTAGGTTCTTTCCATGGTTTGGCTATTGTGGACATTGCTGCTAAACACTCGGGTGCACGTGCCCCTTTGGATAACTACATTTGTATCTTTAGGGTAAATATCTAGTAGTGTGATTGGTGGGTCATAGGGTAGCTCTATTTTCAACTTTTTGAGAAACCTCCATGCTGTTTTCCAGAGTGGCTGCACCAGCTTGCTTTCCCACCAACACTGTAGGAGGGTTCCCCCCCAAATTACATTTTTCAAATTATCTTTTCATCCTTCTCTTTTTTGCTGTATATATATTTTTATTTTGCTTAAGTGAAGTGCTTATATATTGCAGCTGGATTGTATGACCTTGACCCTCAGTAAAATAAAATGACAGGATGCCATGAGGTCAGATGATCCTTGTAAAATGCTTTGAACGACTCTGACACATAGTATTTACTCAATAAAAGATACCTATTATTATTTTTAAAGATTTAATTTATTTATTTGGGAGAGAGACCGTGAGAGAGAGCATTAGAGAGGAGAAGGTCAGAGGGAGAAGCAGACTCCCCATGGAGTTGGGAGCCTGATGTGGAACTCGTTCCTGATACTCTGGGATCATGACCTGAGCTGAAGGCAGGTGCTCAACCAACATAGCCACCCAAGCACCCAAAAGATACCTATTATTATTATTGCTACTATTTGCAAAACACTGGAGTAAGTACTCTTAGCAATACAAAAGGAGTCGTCATCACAATTGAAATGGATTTCTAGAAAACCAGTACTGTCAGTCTAATCAAGACTTACTCTTGCTGCAAATGTCCAAAGAGTTTACTGTAAGGATATAATAGGTGATGGTAGGGCTATTGAAGGTGGGGTTCCCTAGGAAACAGGGAGATGTTGAGATGGAGGATATCTATCAGGGTCAGCACCCGTGAGAGTGAGGCAGAGGTAGCAGGGTTGGACAGAGGGAGCAGCTGAGCTCTGGTGCAGTACCAGTGAAGGTCTCAGCCAACTCTGTCAAACAATGGAACCTGGAGAGGCCCTCAGAGTTGCCTCAAGTTGGAGCAAGGGGCCCAGGCCTCTGCCCCCATGCTGATCAGTCTTGGATGTGGACAGCTGCTGAAAGGCAGCATGACCTGTGGTGAGGCACTCTTCTCAGTCTCCAAAGAAGGCTGACAGCACTCGCAGCAGCTGGGGGAAGGAGGCCTCCCTTCCTGCAGGCGAGTCTGGTGGCTCACCACAATGCCTGGGGACTGAGAACAACACTAAGGCAGTCCTGCCAGGGTTGGAACGGGGAGGTTAGGAATGGAGGCTGCTGGGCTCATGTGCCAGGGCTGTATGAGTTTTGTCCGTGCTTCTGTCTGCTTCAGCCTCCTCCACCTGTTGGCTTTGCACATGGCCCAAGATGGCCACCAGCCCAGAGTCTGCGTGACTGACAAGAAAGACCCCTGTGGCTTAGTTCAGACGTTTGGGAGAGAGAGACCAGCCTGTGAGGAGACACCCTCTCCCCACCACCAGCTTGGATCAGCGTCCCGGTGCAGTCACTGGAGGTGGGGACTGGAACATGTTGTACTCCCCTTTCCTGGGGGTGTGGCCGGACAGGCACTGTAGGACGTCTATGGGATGTCTCACGGGGGCTTACCTGACGTGATGGGCAGTATTCGAGGCCCAGAGGGTGCTGCTGGGAATCCAACAGACAATAGTCCCTGCCCTCACGGCAAGCACATTCTATCGGGGGGACCAGCTGTGAGAAAGTCAGGAAAGCCTGATGGAGGTGGGCTGGGATCTAGAAAAGCATCTTCACAGGCACCTGCAGTGGTGTGGGAGGAGCGGCAGGAGCTCCTCTGGAACCTGGTCCGCCATTGCTTCTCCTTCCCCGGAAGCTTGGAGGTTTCCTTCAGTTGGCTCCTCATTGCTTCCTCCTCCTCCTCCTCTCCAAACCTGTCTTTCAAGAGCAGCAACACTTTCCTTACCATTGCTTTCCCTCTAGCTCTTTGCTGCCCCCTTAGATAGTCCAGCATCCTGGGTCTGACAGCCCCCTCAAACTGGCAGCCTCTCACCTCTTTCCTGTGACCATGGCTTTCACAGCCATCCGCACCGACGTGAAACCTTGGGATGACCTATGGCTCTGCTCTTTCCATCTAGCCAGTCGGCAAGTCGTTTGGCATCTGCTTCTCACATCTGTCTCCTCTTCTCTGACCAGTTCTGGCAGGATCTTCTGAACTACCTCCCTTGGCTTTGGTCTCTCCATTCCAGCCCATCACATTAGTCAGCCAGATTAATATTCCTGAAATGCACCCCTGATGTCACATTCTTTGTCTCGATATTATCTTCTGGATAAAGTTCAACCTCCTTCTCTTGGCCTCTCAGAATTTCCTTGACCTGACTCCAAGTTGCCTTGCCAGCTGACATTCCAGCTCTTTCATACTGTTGATGGCTCTGTTCCACATATCCAGAATGAGTCCCCTGGTAGGCTCTAGGCTTCCCTACCACTGTGCTTTTGGGGGGCTTCTATCCCCCTCTAGGCCTTTCCCCCATTCTCCTCAGTTCTTGACTCATCTTTCTTTCTAGAAGCCTTGCCTGGCTCCCTCAGCCACATACGGCCCATCTTGCCCTCTCCAGAACTCCTCAGCCTCCATCTGAATCTCGCTGCCACCACTTACCACCTGTTAACTGTACTATAGGCCATTCCACACTCGGTGGAGCTCCCTACTCAGTGGCTTGAGGTACCTTTCCCAGGCCACACCAGAAAAAGGCATAGTTTAAGTAAAAATAGGTTGTCACTATTCTCACCCAGCTTCAAGACAATTCCCTAGTGTCTGCTTTCAACAGATTGCCCCCACGGGGTCTGCTTGTGTAGAAAGACTTGAGGCCTCTGAGGACAAGGTCAAAGGCCAGGTATATGGGTTAGCCCTCCATGGCACGTGGCTGGGGACTTGCAGAATGTGGCCAGTGAAGGAGTCCTTGTTGGCTGAATGCAGGAATGCCACAACGTACAGCCTCTCCTGGGATTTCCCTTTTCTCTTTTTTCTCCATAGAGGTGAAACATACTTTCGTTTCCTTCTGACTGGCTGTTCCAGAACAGTGCTGCAGGCCCCAGCAGTCAGCTCTCATTTCCTGACGCAGGTCTGGGGTGAGAAGTAGCAAAGCACCTGCAGCATTAGGCAGGTAGCAAACCTCCCTTACAGTCAAAACACAAGAACTTCTCCTGCAGCCCTTAGAAGACTGTGCCCAGGCCCAGCTCCCTCTGATGGTGTCCTGGAAATGTTCTGTGGCCTTTATCTGTGCATAGAAGAAGCTCCTCTGTTTTTCCTTTTCTGAATTTCACTTACCTTGGAAGTTAATACAGGAAAAGTTTTTGGGGTGACGATTGGGTCTCCCTGGTGCTGGTCCCTCAGAACTCGCTTTTCCCTCCCACTCTCTTACTTCAGGTCTCCAACCAGGCAACTGTATGTCTCACCAGGCCTCTACCAGGCTGTGTCATCTACTGGGAAGAAGCCTCCCTGGCACCCTCCCCTCACCCCATGGGCTCTTCTTCAGCCTGTAGATTTCTGCTTTTATGTTACCTGCTTCCAGGAATCCCTTCTCACTGCCCTGCCCCTCCCGATGTCAGTCAGGTGTGCCCGCCCTGTGTCTGCCCTGTGTGTCTTATCCCTCCCCCAGTGTTCATCTCACTGAAGTCTAATTGCTTGTCAGTCTTCCTTCCTGGTCTGCATGCTCCATGAAGGCAGGCTGGGGTCTGCCTTGCCCACCACCATACCCCCAGCGTCTAGCACACAGTGCTGGACACATAGTAGGCACTCAGCACATACATTGACTGAATGGGTGGAGGCATTCCGTTGGATGGGTGGATGACTAGATGAGTGAAACACGTGCTATGAGCCGGTGGGTACCGCCACAGAATTGTGCATGCCGACTACATTCACCTCCGTGGCATTTAGTAACACGTGTTTATTGCTCATGCTGCTGGAGTTATCTGGAGGTCAGCTAGGCAGCTCTGTTGATCTTGGCTGGGCTCATGCACATGTCCGGGGTGGGTTGTTTTTGGCTGGGCTGACACAGGCAACTAGGGCAACACAAGTGCACTCCTTGTGCCTTTTCCTCCCACAGGCTAGCCTGGGCATGTGCTCCCAGTGATGGCTGGGGTGTAGGAGTGAGTGGAAACACTCAAGGTCTCTGGAGCCCAGGCCAGAATGGGCATACCACATCCTCTTGGCCAGAAGAAGTCATAGGCCTGCCCAGGTTCAAGGGATGGGGGAACTAGATTTCATGAGAGGAACTGTCAAGTCACGAGGCAAAGACTGTGGGTATAGGAGAGACTGAGAAAGTGGGGCTATTCAGGCTATTAATCTGTCACACTGGGCATCCAAAATCATAGTTCACAGCTAATGGGGGCCTCGGGGAAGCCACACATGTCAGACAAACTTAGGTGCTTCACTTTCCTCACCTGGAAAATGGAGTAATGATATCTACCCTGCCCATCTCACGTGATGACAAGGAATTTGTTCATTCTCTCATTGGCCTGCGCACAGAGTTTGGGAAGGATGGTCAACTGTGAAGTGCCGTGCTGTGGGAAGAAGGGTGACTTCTCCATAGGCACCAGCCCTGCAGAACTGGTGTGGAGTGTAGGGCACCGGATAGGGGATGGTGAGACCAGGAACTAGCCTGCTGGCCTCACCCCTAGGCTATGGACATCTCAGGTCCTCCCTTGTACACAGAGGCCATGTGGGGTCTAATGGATAATGGATGTAAACGGGTTTTGGAAAGCTTGAAGTGTTTTGCGGTTGAAAGGTACTTTTAGACAGAGGACCACCTTTGCCAGAGTAGCTAGTAGACAAGTCTGGCTTTAGTCCACAGCCCTGCCTCTCTCTCCCCAGGAGATGAGATGGCTGGGAGCAAATTATTCTATAAAGGTGTTTCTGTAGCTCAAGGCAGGGCGAGCGAGACTCGAAACTTACCAGGTCTTCTTTTTTCTCACAAACACTGGGAAGTGCTGTCTGCAGAGTTGTTGGTGACTGTGCCTCGGGCTCTTCCGCCTGTTACCTGCCCCGGGAGAGAAGGTCTAGGGCTGGTGTTTTTCCAGGGGCAGTTTCTTTCTCCAGTCCTGCTTGGTCATTTCCTTGGGATAAAGTCGAGTATCTGGAGAAGCAGGCATCTCCTCCTCCCCACCCCCTTAAGTTTAGGGTCCTTGGTGATTAGCAGCAGCTCTGAAATGCTAATGGGAGGCTTGCTGGGGCCCTTGAGCTAAACTTGATCCGTGGGCATTTCTCCCACTCACTGGCTTTGGAGGAAAACACCCATCAAAACAACAGCCCCTCTCTGGCTCTGGAGACAGTCGTGGGGGTGGAAGGTGGGGCTTGAGGCCTTTCATTCCTGAACTCAGAAAAAGGGGGGTTTGAAAGCTGGGTCTTGCAGGATGGGAGGGAGAGGCCAGAGAATAATTAATAAGGTAATAAATTCTCAGGGTCTAGGCGCCCATCTGAGCTGTGCAGACTCTGGCTCGCACTGTGTCATCTGTGCCTTTGGCCCAGGCGCGGGCTGCATTCCTTTCTCCCCGAGGCTTCCCATCTCTCCAAAGGCCGTCATCTGGCTGGCCCTGTGGAAACACCTGGCTCAAAGTGCGTCCAATTTCTGCAGCGCAAAAGGAAGCGCATGAATGTTCTTTGCTGACAGCACATTGTTATTTTTCTTTTCTCTCTCTCATGAATCACTGTGCCTGGAATCTTCCCTGGAAGCCTTCATTGAGCCAAAAATTCGGTCCCCAGTCCTGGGGACTCCGATGCAATGGTGAGCAGCCATCCAAGGCAGCTGACGTTGTGGGTGGGGTGGGAAGGATGAGCCTTACTGGGCTCAGGTTCTGGCTGGTGGCACATGCTGGCTGAGGGGATTTGGGGAGCTTATCAAGTGAGCCTCATTCTCCTCCTCAGTCTCCTTGTCCATGAGCTCCTCTGGGTTTGGGGTCAACATTACACAAGATCAGGTGTGTGAAATAGCCTCGCAGAGATGGGTTTGGAATCTGACTGAAGACCGATCCACACTAAAGGGCCCTGATCCCTCATCTCACTTCTCTGGTGGCTGCGGTAATCCTATGTTCATGTCCGCTACGGAAGGGGACATCCAGGCAGGGAGGGACCCAGCAGTTCCAGGTTTCACAGCGTCTCACATGTGCCATGAACAAACCTGTGGGGCTGTAGCTGACGTCTGCTTCCCGACAGGTGCCAAGAGCGGAGCATCACTCCCCATCACAACCTGCTGGGGATGCCCTTGTGGGATTACCATTCTTGTTCCAAGACCTGGTCCTGTGCTCTCCGAACTACATTCCCTCAGGCACCAGAGTTCTCAAGGGCCTGCGTTGCCTGCCTCAGGGCCACCCTCAGTCTAAGACCAAGTATGGGAGAAGTCCTTCCCTCCAACTCTGCCACGCTTTGTCATGAAACCTCACAGTGTTTCCCATGGCACATCTGAGTTGGGGCTTGAAGTATGAGTAGGAGTTCATACTAGTTACCCTTACTAGGGTAAGGGGTAACTGTGACACTTGTATTTTACTTAGAAGCTACCCTTTCTCCCACACTGATGCCCTCTTTATAGGTTAATGAAATCAGTGCCGCAGACCAATGCTGGGTTGCCTGCCCTATACCTGTCTTTGAGGCGTGGGCTGGAACTCCATGCATTGTATCAGCAGCCGCCGCACACCACATCTTTATCCCCACCACCTGCTGGTGCAGCGGGACTCTGAGCTACACACTGTAAGGGAAAGGCTGTGCATGACCTCTACTACTAGAAGCTCTACATTTGAAACTGGCCTTGTGGCACCACATCCACAGAGCTCTTATAAAAGTTTACAAACCAGGATTTGCCAGTCAGCATGTGACATGCCTACTTTATAGAAGGAATTTAATAAATATCTTCCGGTTGATTCTCCCTGTCCCTGACTGTGGTCTCGCAGTGGCCTCCCGACTGGTCTCCTTCTCTCCCGGCTCCTCTACCAATCATTCACTGTCCGCCATGCTACTACTGGGTTTTTCTGTAACCTTGATTGTGGGGTATAAAGTATGAGGCACTGAATGTGGCCTTTTGGGTTCTTCACTATCTGGCTCCAAGAAACCCCTTCTGCCGGAGCTTCTCCTACCTCCTGCTAAACCTCAGCTTCTAGCCTCATCAGACCCTTTGCCAGTGCTTGAACAGTCTGTTCACTTGGAGAGCTTGGGGACTTTGCCTTCTCACTTCTCACTTATCACATATCACATCACTTATCACTCACCTCTCACGTAATCCCTGTTCTAAGCCAAAGTGTGGGAGAAACCCTCATGATGGGGCCTTTTCTATTGTCCCCTAAGCTGGTGAACTCCTATTCACTTTCCAAGGCCAGGCTAAGGGAAGCCTCTCTGACCACTTTGGCTCCTGCCATCTCCTCTGCAGAGATCCCTGCTTCCTTCTCAGTGTGCCCATAAGCAATTTTGTGCATAGTTGTTTTAGCTCACTGTGATGTGATTATTTTGTCTGTGTTGGTCTCTGCTGAATTCCTCAAGGGCAGGTCCTCTGTCATCTCTGTAGATATGTCCTCCTGTCCTTGCACTGAGCCTGGCAGATGCTAATGAATCTTGAGTGAATGTGGAAATGAGCGAATATAGAAACAGAAAGTTAAATAGGAATTGGGTCATCCATATCTGAGGAGGAAGGGGGAATTCTGAGTACTGGAGTAAAACATAAAGTTAATATGATGAGATCGAGAGGAGAGAAAGTGTGAGATTTCCAGGTCTAGGTAGAAATAAGAGAATTTTTGTCTCCCTCCTGGGCATTTGAAAAGAATTGCCAGAGTTAAAGATAAAGCTATTAATTTAGAGGAAAAAGAAAGAAAGAATACAGGGGCATGGATAAAAATGATCTTTCAGATTTAAAAATTTATAATGCATATGTAACATTTATTGAATTCTCTGGCAGTGTGCCAAGCACTTTTGCATGCATAATCTCATCTAATGCTTTTAGCAACACAGTAAGGTAGTTACTCAATGTCTCCAAACCTAAGACCTGAAGATAGATAAGAGCTAGATGGGATAGGATGGAGAAATGGAGAGAAGAGAAGGGCATTTCAGGCAGAAGCAAGGGCAAGTGCAAAGGCCCTGAGGCAAGAAAGAATTTGGTATGTTCAAGCAGCAGAGAGAAGGCTGGAGAACTGGAAGATAGTGAGTAAGGGGCAAATGGAACGAGCTAAGGCAGTGGAGGGGTAGAGGCCAGACACAGAATCTCATAAGCCACATGAAGGTGGAGAATAGGGAGGACAAAAACTTGATGGTGATGGTATGAATTAGGTTTTCACTTTCCAAAGAAGAATTGATTTGAAAATATTGGGAGGGGGGCAATAGTAATATGGGGGCTCGTTTAGGAGGCTCTTGTGCTTGTCCAGCTCAGAGGTGATGGGGACTTTAACTAGGGTGGTGGTAGTGGAGATAGGGATAAATAGATAAATTCAGAAATGTTAAGGGCAGTAGAATGGATAGGATTTGGTGATGGATGGAGGCATGGGGGTAAGCAAGAGGTGAGGAATGACTAGATATTAGCTCGAGCATGTAGGGAAATGGAGGGGGCATTTCCTCACATAGGGAATATTCAGGGAGGGGGTGAGTTTCAGGGTGGAATGAGGGGCAGCTCATGAGCACAGGGGTATATGGAACGTTCTGGGAGGAAATGCTGGCTTTGATGGTCACTTAAGTCCCTAGAATTTCGGAAAGTAGGACCAGTACTAGACTGTCACCATCCATATGAGGTACCTGAAGGTCTGTGATGTCTCTTTCCTGCGGGGCAGTGGTACATGAGAGTTTCTCATGATCATGGTTTGGCCTTGTGCCCCTTGACCATTCAAAGACAGATACTGAAAAGGAATGAGCATCACTGGCATTTGTCTCTGCTTGTTGATATTTTATGTTTCCTACCATAAAGTACTCTCAAGATCCAAAAGCCTCAGTCCTGGAAACTGGAATGCAAAATAAAATGACATTTTACCCGTCCCTCTCCCCGATAAACCAGCCCACAGAATCCTCCCTTCATTCAGTAGGGAGAATGGTGAGTGAGACTTTGGAAGTTAGACTCTTACTGTTGTGTTCTTGCTGGAGCAGACTGCATTGGGCAGCTCAGCTCAGTGCCAAGGAGAAATTACCAGAGGCGAAGTGGGGAGGGAGGGGAGGAGGTGGGGATTGAAACTCATTTCCACGTGGTCAGTGCAGGTGGTGGCCACCTTGGCTGTGAGATGCCTTTTATGGGACTTTTGAGCATATAACCTGATTTAGGCCCAAACAGGACACAGCAGTGTGTTACAGTAAGAAATTGCCCTCTTGTTCGACGTATAATAAAACTCTTCATGCCGAAACTGACCTCAATCTTATGACCCCACTTTCTGTGGAATTTGAGGCCCAGAACTTGGTTCCTAGTAGGACCACAAAAGCAACCCGTTGACCGACTGACCTAGAGTAGTGAAGCTCTTTGCCCGAAGTCTCACAAAGAGTTATCATCCGAACAGGGAGCAGAAAGAACCCACTACACTGCTGCCAAGTGGCAAGCTCATAAACACGAGGTGTTTTTCCCCTTCGGTAATAAGACTCAAGACATGAAATACGAGCTTGGCAAAGAGTTCCATATTGCGTTAAGAGGACAAATAGATTTATATTGGGGTGGTAAGTGCTTGCACTGAGCCCAAGTGCGAATGACTGGTTTCTAGCCTGACCGTGGAAATTTGCTGCTGCGTTGGAAGGTACATCTGCTAAGGGAGCTGCAACCTTTTCCTTTTTCTTTGGCTGATCTTGTGTCTCTGTTACAGTCAGTGGGCACACAAGCAACATTTTTTTTTTTTTTACTAATTGACAGGTAACAGAGTCTTATAAAGGAATAATAATTACACTGTGAAGAAGAATCACACCCGTTTGTATAATTTTTTACTGTTTGCAAAAATCTTTCATGTGTGTGTGTATTTCTTAATTTGATTTTACCACAATTCAGAGGTGAGTATCATTAATCCCAGTTCATGGATGACGTTAATACCTTGAGGCAGAGCTGGAAGTGACCCAGAACTTACTTTCTAAAGTCCATGTTTGGGTCTGAAATAACCTGACGAGACCACAGCATGTATGTACACCAGCATGACCTTCATTCAGGCTTATGGCCCATTATTAAGCCAGTAGGCAGCTATAATGACTTTTATTTTTTTTTCTGAGGCTTTTCCTGCAAGTTTTCTGGACTTAGCATTTGAGAAGGTACTCGATTTCCTTTCTTTACCTTTTGCTGCGCTCATCTATTCTCAGAGGCATGGAGGGTCACCTTCCAAGAGTTTCTCTTGGAAGTTCACTGACTGACCCCAAGAATTGATAGCAGTGATTGTAAGGACTTTGCCTGATGTGCACTGTAAAAATGAAACTCCTTCAAATAGTCAGGCCCCACTCACTGACCTCCTTGCACATTTAATCTCTGCCCCTGTTATGGAATGGACAAAGATTCCCTTAGAAAACTTTTGCAGAGTTTTACAGAGGTTAAAAAGAAAATGCACACACACACACGCATACATGCCTGAAATCAGACCCTTGTGTTCAGACCCTTCTTGTTTCTCCTTCGCTCCTTTACAAAAATCAATTGGCAAGAATTTGCAAAGTTGCCAGGATGAGGTAATGGGCAATAACTCACGTGGCTTTCAGAAACATAAATCACTCAGCCTGATGTAGTGCCTTTCCATTCCCGTGGCAAGGCTTCATGAGCAGTTGCTGTTATGTGCATAAAATATTTGGGCTTCACTGTGGCCTTGGATATTCTTCCATGTGGCATTCTCATCAGAAGGTCAGGGAAATCTATCCTGTATCCCATTACTGTCAGGTGCACGCACACATGGCCCGAGGCACCTTCTCAGTGAAGATTAGCAGCTCTTGCCTGGGCTGGCCATTTCAGCATGAGTTAATGGGGTCAAGGTGGGGACAGTGGTGGCAGAGGGGAGGCTGCCATGCTCTGGGTTTGAATCCAGCAGGGCTGGCATTGGTCAAAGTGACATATTCTGAGAAGGTTTTCCGGAGTCAAAAACTGGAGGTTTATAGATGTTTTTTGTTTAGCAAACACAGCATTAGTACAAAAGGGTAAATTTGAATATATTTGATCAGATCTGTGCTCTCTGTACTGTTTTACACTGGGTCCCTAATCACATTTTTTGTCACCTCCCTGACAACCTCTGAGGATATTTAAGATTGTCCCCGCTAGAGGAGATGTCACCCTGCTAGACCACTCCCCCCCCACAATGGCCTTCCCAGGGCCAACAGATATTATTTTAAAAAACATACTGTTTCTCCCAATATTAGAGGTGTAATGCCTATTTTGTAGAAGATTTGAAGAAAACAGAAGCAGCACTGGGGCTCCTGGGTGGCTCAGTCAGTGAAGCATCTGAATCTTGATTTCAGCTTAAGTCATGATCTCAGGGTTGTGAGATGGAGCCCCATGTTGGGCCCTGTTTAAGAGTCTCTCTCTCTCCATCTCCCTCTGCCCCTCCCCATTCTCTCCCTCCCTCCCTTCCTCTCCTTAAAAAAAAAAAAAAAAAAGCCACCAGAAAGAATATAGAAGAAGCACAGTGATTAGCGTAGGAGTTGGCAACCTATAGCACACTATAGGGCCAGAAAAAACCCATCACCTGCTATTGTACATAAAGTTTTATTGAAACACAACCATGTGCTTTCATTTCCTAGTGTCTGTGATTCCTCTTTTGCCACAAGGGCAGAGCTGAGTAGTTGCAACGGAAATTAAATGACCTGCAAAGCCTAAAGTATTTACCATCCAGCCTCTTACAAAAAAGTTTGCCAAGCCATGGCTTAGTTCCTAGGTGCTCAGTAAATATCTACTGAAGAAATGAAAAGATCTGTGATCCCACCACCCAGAGAGAACCACAGTTAACGTTTTGGTATATAATATTTAGTCTTTGTGTATAAATAGCTATAATTACATTTTGGGAGGACTAAACTATACATCCTATTTTTGTAACCCACTTTTGTTATTTAACATATTTTAGGTGCATTTTTTCAAGGTCGTTATTGTTATGCAACATGGTTTCTAAACTGCATGAGAGTTGCGTGGACGTGCCAGGAAACTTAAACGATACCTTATTGCTGGGTTTTATTGTGTCCAGGTTTTCACTTTTACAAACAATGTGATAAATACCTTTGCACATACATTTTTTTGCACATGCCTCTGATCCCACAAGGGGAATGATTCCATCTCATTTTGCTAATTATTTTTTCACCTAAGTATGGCTTATCCTCCCAGCACACTGGGAATTGAGAGTAAGGATCCTACTGTATACTTCTTTTCATTGTGCCTCCTCCTGCCCTCTAACGTACACGTAGTAGGCAACCAGTAAATGCTTCTGAGTGTGTACGACACAGTGTCTTCCTCTCCCTCCGTGCTTGTACAGATCCTGCGATCCAACTCTCCTCCTTCATAAGGTCCCTCCTTCTGACTTGCTATATCATTCACTGCTTAGACCATATCCTGCCTTTCTTTAGAGCTTTCAAAGTGGTGTGATGTATGTTGTATCAGTTTCCTATGGCTGCTGTAACAAGTGACTTAATCTAACACTCATTAATTCTCTCACCGTTCTAGAAGCCACAATTCTGAAGTCAGAATTCTGTTTCACTGGGCAAAAATTAAGATGTTGGTAGAACCCCAAGTACTCCTTCTAGAGACTCGAGGGGAGAGCCGTGCTTTGCCTCTTCCTGCTTCTGGTGGCTGCTGGCATTCCCTGGCCCATAGCGGCATCATTCCAGTCTCTGTGGTCACGTTGCCTTTCCCTCTTCTGTCTGTGCCAATCTCCTACATTCTCTCCCCAAAAGGACACTTGTGATTGTAGTTAGGGCCCACCTAGATAATCCAGGATCATCTCTTCATCTCGAGATCCTTAATTTAATCACCTCTGCACAGTCTTCTTTGGCCTTCTAAGGTAACATTCAATTTCTAGGGATTAGGAGCCAAATATCTTTTGGGGATCATCGTTCAGCCTACCACATATGTCACTTCATTTGACTGGTTAATTGATTCTTGTAAAAATATTTGTGAGGAACCAACGTGATGGGCAGGCACTCACACTGTGCTAGCTGCCTTGCATCACAACAGGAGAGAAGGGATTTGTGTAGGAAGAACTGTAATCAGGAGAGCTGAGCACTGGCCAGGCAGCTGGGAGACCCAGGTTCTGGTACCACATTGGGTGAGGCTCTCAGTTCTTTGACTCCTCTGTGAATTAAGGGATTGGACTAACCGCCATTTTTCTGAAGTGAGAACAGAACACCACTGTTGTTATATATATGGGATGATTTTGGGTGTCCACTGGGACAATACTAAATAGCAACGACTCACAGAAATAAACCTTTCTTTTTTTTTTTTTTTTCATTCTTTTCTTCATTCTTATCTTTTTTTTTTTTTTTTTTTGGCCATTATAAAAGTTTATTTAACAAAAAAGCTCAATATGAAAATGCACACGATCTGATTTTTATATTGTAGTAAAACAGGTACTATGGAGAGGGGACATGTGGAAGCAGTTGATTCTTCTGATGAACAAACACGTCCATTGTTTATACTCGTTCTAAGGCTTCTAACATGATGATACTATTTCCTCGTATTACCACCATTCCAATATTGTTCTGTTGCCCACTAGTTGCCATTTCCACACATTCATCTATCACAAGATTCATAAATGGATCGAACCCCCACAATATTCCTTGAACATGTCTGCCACCATTTAATTTCAATGATAATTTATTGTCCATAAATTTTTTCAGCTCGAGAGGGTGAGCTTTGCTCATGGTGTCTACTCTGCAAGCTCAAAGATGCCTCCCATTCTTATCTTTTTAATTCTCCTTCAACCCTTCTGATTACTTTAAGGAGAGAAGTCTCCATGAGTTGCTAACATGCCTTCCACACTTCTTTGAATACTTGCCAAACTCCTTTTATCAAAAGAAAGCAGGTCTCAGGTAACAGAAACTAGGTAGAATTTAATAACATTATTTTGTGTCCATTGTATTTATTTTTCAAATACCTCCCATTAATGATGAGTGACTCAGGTTTTTCTATTGATGGCCGTACTGTAAAGTATCCCAGGTAAAAAGTGAAGTGATTTAAAGAGATATGTTGAGTCAATACAGGGTGGATGGTTTCTAGAGAGAACACATTGTAAAGATGGCTCTCAATGTTTGGGAAACACTTGGATGTTTCCAGGCTGGCCCCCAGCTCTTTGACTTCTATTTTAGTTCTATAAGCAGGATAGGATTGAAAACAAAAAGAAGCATCCTCAGTCCGAGGACGCAGCTGGAGATTCAGCATTAATGAATCCTGATTTCTTCTCATTTAAATGCATCTGATCCTTCAGGGACCATTGAGCAGCAAAGCCGCGAATATTAATCTCGTGTTGAAATTGCTCACGGCCCACTTTAACTCCGAGCTTCTGGTAGGAGGAGGCGTGGCCTTGTTCTGACCATTCTTTGCATTTTGCTGAACATCTGGAAGGCGGGGAGGCAACTTCTGTTTGACTTCTTCATGAGAGGGAATGGCTATTAGTTAGACATGGCACAGATGCTGTGGGGAAGCCTCTTTCCCACCTACTCTCCTGTCTGGTTTCTGAGGAAGAAACTGGTTTGGTAATCCAGGTGAAGGCGGTCAGGAGGCTTCAGAGCTGGGTTTCTGCCTTTGGACCACAGTGGGAAGTGGAATCTCCTATTTCCCATTTTTTCAGTCATTGATATCCCTCATGCCAGTTCCCTGGTGTGTTTGGAACCATATTGTTTTCTCTTACTTACAGGAAGATTTTGCTGGTTGACAACATTATCATCACCATTATTAAATAACTATTAGTTTTTCAAAACATTAGCCCATGTACTATGCTTCCTTTTGGGGGGAGGGTGTGGTGGTAAGAGGAAGAGGGGGAAACACCAGTCATTTCACCCAGTTTTTGTGTTCTCTCAACCCTCCAAGAATGCTGGAAGCAGATGTAATTTGCTTCAAGGAAGCCTCAGGAGTTGGATGCATTTTGATTATCTGGGCTAAGCCTGGCTTACGCTTCTCTGAGGAATAGTAGATGGCTGAAGACAGTATAAGAATTTGGCTGACTTGGTATACAGTAGGTATGGCAAGCGCTCAGGAGGCATCCTTAGCAAGTGGTATAGATTTGGAGCCAAAAGACTCCTTAATGTCTAGGTGAAATTGGGCATGTCACTGTACTTCTCTGTGCCTTAGTAACCTTCTCTGCAAAATCAGGGAATAGTAGTAGTTCCTCCCAAGGCTGTAGCACAATATTCGCTGCTTGCTGCTTTGCCTGAATAAGGAGACACTTCATGGGAAGCACTTAGCACAATAATTATCTACTGTTATTTCCTCCATTTTACAGATGGTAAAGTCAAGGCCCAGAGAGGTTACTGACTTGCTGAAGGTCACACAGCTAGCAAGCTTCAAGGCTAGTCTCTGAACTTAGCAAGTCTGATCCCAGATCCAGCTCTGGGCAATGCACTACCCAGCTCCCACCTGATTTAGGGCTGAAGTGGTGAAAAGATATGAGAAACAGTTTTATTATTGGGATGATTTGCTGTGATTGATGGGGAGCAGAGCTAGAATGGGGCAGCACCTGGAGGGCCACGTCTGCCCAGCTTTGAATCCTGTGATTCAGGAAGGTCCTTTCCCTTCTCTTGGGTGTCAGTTTCCTCACTTACGGTGTGATACCCAGCCCCTCCCTGAGCCTTTGGTGGTCAGAAGCCATGATGGATGTGAATGGGCGTGGTCAAGGTTAATACAGGACCGACTGAAGTCTCTGGTGAGTGTCCCTGGCCCAAAGAGGGAAACAGTGCCAGGAACTGGTTTGCGTCTGCAGAGAGGGCAGACTGAGGAGCTTGCTCCCTGTCACCCACCCAGTCAGCTCTACCCACAGCGCAGGCAGGGAAGGGTGACTCGCTTATCTATCTGGGCCTCCATCGTGGTTGCTAGGAAACAGCGCCTGGTGGCTGGGACTGGCGGAGCAGCTGGTGCTCTCCAGCATGGTGTGGTGCCATTGCTTGGGAGGGGGGGTGCTTTTGGAGAGGACTGGAAGGAGGAGGGAACCCAGCGCTGAGTAACCCCAGGGATAGTGGCCAGGGATGACACAGCCTTCTTGGTGGAATTGTGTTTGGTGGGTGTGAGATGGGCTGGGGGAACACCTAGCCTGGTGCCCAGTGTGCCCCATGCTCTGTCTGCACAGCTACAGCAGCAGTGGTGGCCCGTTCCTGCCACGTACTGCTTATCTGCCATGCTCCAGGCCTCCCATCAGGTGCGTTATATGGACACCACCTCTCTTTTGACAAACCCGAGAGGAAGGTATTGTTAGTCCCCATTTTATAGATGAGGAAACAGATTCAGGGAACTGAAGCGGCATCTACAAAGTGGAGAAAACCGGGTTTGTGTCCAGGCTGGCTGTCCCCAGAGGCCGGGAGCCTCTGCCCTTCCCCTGTCCCCAAAGCCTGTGAGCCTCTGTGGAGGCTATTGGCCCAGGGTCTCCTCGGTGCCTGGCACATGGCACACATTTCTAGTCTGATCCTTGCAGCACCCCTGCAGGGTGAGCATAGTTGGGAGAACAGCTCAGAGAAAATGACTTGCCTGCCTAAGACCTCCCAGTGCATGTCTGGCAGAGGCAGTATTCCAACTTGTGACAGCGGCTGGAGTCCAGGCTCTGCCGGTCTCTCTACTCCCTCTGCCACACCACCTCCCTCCCCTAAAGCTGGAGGTGGATGGCAGTAGACTCTTTCAGGATGCTGGCTGTTGGGCTGGCCACAGAAAGCAATACTAATAAATGATGATCATAGCTAATGAGAGCTTTTATTAAGCTTCTCATCCAGTGCTCTAAACCCATTAGAAGTTTCTGCAGTGCTGGGAAATGTTTTGCTCTGTCCAGTACAGTAGCCACTAGCCACATGTTCTTTTGAGCACTTGAAATGTGGCTAGTGCAACTGAGAAGTGAATTTTTTATTTTAATCAAATTTAAATAGCCACATATGGCTAGTGGCCACTGAATTAGGGCAGTGCTAAAATAGAGCACTGGTTGGAGAGCTTTCTTGAATGATCACTTATTCTTACAACAAACATGTGAGATAAATTATCACCATCCCCATTTTACAGAGGAACCTGAGCTGCAGGGAAATAAAACAAACATGCTCATGTTTACTCAGCTTCATGTGTGGCAGGGCCAGGATTTGAATCCCCCCGCAGGTGAACCCAGGGCCTGTTACATTGTCCTACCAAGTCCATGTTTTCCTCCTTGAGGTCAAGGTCAGGATGCACTGGGGTGGATACAGTGACAGCCAGGGCCAGTGAGAATGGCACGAGGCTGACAGATGGAGTGTGGGATGGAGACAGGAGGTGGAGCGGGACATGATCCCCGAAAGGGGAAGCATTGGATCCCCAGGGAGAGCACCTTGACCTGGAGTCTGGGTAATCTTGGCTCCCGTCTGCTCTTTACTCTGGATTTGGGCCCTGACTCTGCCAATGTCTGGGTGAGCCTAGGGCAAATCACTCCCACTCCCTGAGTCTCATTTGCTTCATCTCTGAAATAGGAATGATAGTAGCAGCAGCCTCATAGGACGCGGTGATAATGAGGCAGGATTGTGTGTGCATAGATGCGATGAGGCACTGTCAGCAGTGACACACCATACAGCTCAGCCTCCTCTTTAGCTCCAGAAACGCTACCGGGGTGGGGGGGGGTACACCAGCTGCCTCTGTGGAGCAGAGGGGACACACGCTCACTCGATCTTGATTTTCAGGTTGAATGTGCTGTGAAAGTGGTGTCTCACCATCCCAGGAGGTGTCAGAAGTTACCATGTTCTCAGGACAGGGTCCAAGGTTGGAATTGGGTGGGGCCTGGGAAGCTGCATTTAAAGTTGCTCTTAAGGTCACATTCTGACCCCTCTTTCTAACCCATCTGCAGCCTAGGGGCAGAGGCCTCTGGGGACAACTCATTGGCATTCCTAAGTGGTCAGACTTGTTAACAAGAGCTGCAGCCTTTGTATCAAGTTTCTGGCTTTGTCTACCTTTCTTTTCTCTCTCTTTCTCTCTGTCTTTTCCCCTCTCTTTTATTATGGAAAGTTTCAGACATTACCAGAGTAGAGAGAATAGTATAACAAGCCTCTTTCTCATATCCATCACCACAACTAAACTTCAACAATCAACTCAAGGCCAATCTTGGGTTACCTAGAAGCCTGCTACTCCCCAGTCCCCCTGACCTGAGGTTATTTTGAAGCAAATCCCAACATGCCTGTTTTTAAATAGTCCCTATGGCCCCTCGTAGATTCTGGGAGCTATCAGTTGGTACAGTTGCAGAGGGGGGCAGTTTAGCAATCTCAAAATAGCCATGCAAAAGAGTCATGTGATGTAGTCATGCGAATGCCCTTCGCTCCTGCTCTTCCACGTGACGGGTCCGTCACACAAACGATCTACCTGCACGAGTGCGAAACGAAGCCTGCATAGGGTTCTTCATTCCAGTATCGTTGGTGATAGTGAAGGTTTACAAACAACCGGTCCAGTGAAGGAAACTGGCTAAAAATTTATAAAGTTTACAGTGGACTTATATAGTACTATGGAAAGGAATGAGGAAGTTCTTTACAAAGTGATATGGACTGATCTTAACAATGTATTCTTTTTTTTTTTTTTTTAAGATTTTAAAATTCATTTATGAGAGAGAGAGAGTGAGCTTGAGTAGGAGGAGGGGCAAAGGGAGAGGGAGAAGACTCTGTGGCCCATGGTTGGTGGGGGCGACCCCAGGATCTTGGGATCATGCCTGAGCTGAAGACAGATGCTTAACCAACTGAGCCACCCAGGCGTTCCTTCCTAATGTATTCTTAAAAGACAAAAGTAAGGTGCAGAATGCTGTGAATGATGTGTTGTTATGTTTGTAAAAATGGGGGAAATAATGTATTTGAAATACACCATTATTTCTAGAAGGATGCACATGAACCTAGTAAGTTGGTTACTTTATTAGAGAGGGACTAAGTGGCTGGCGGACAGGGATAAGAGAGAGATTTTTCTCTCTATATCCTATCTATCTTTCGAATTTTGTACTAATATTTTAAATTCCTGTATTTCTTATAGAAAAATAGAACTACTTTTTTTTTCCCCAATAAACCTAAAACTGCTCTTAAACATGTCTATTAGTTAACAAAAAAGTATTTCTCCAAATGAGTTGAAACTTGCACAAAACTTGCATAAATATTCATAATTCCCCCAAACTGGAAACTATCAAGGTGTTTTTTTTTTTTTTTTTTTAAAGATTTTATTTATTTATTTATTTGACAGAGAGAGATTACAGGTAGGTAGAGAGGTTGGCAGAGAGATAGAGAGAGAGAGAGAGAGAAGGAAGCAGGCTCCCCGCTGAGCAGAGAGCCCGATGTGGGACTCGATCCCAGGACCCTGAGATCATGACCTGAGCCGAAGGCAGCGGCTTAACCCACTGAGCCACCCAGGTGCCCCTATCAAGGTGTTTTTCAGGAGGTGAATGGATAAATAAACCAGGACTATTATTCCATATAATGGGGTATTATTCATTTATAAAAAGAAATTAGCTATCAAGCCATGAAAAGACATGGAGGAAATTTAAATGCTTATTGCTAAATAAAAGAAACCAGCTTAAAGAGCATATATAATGTATGGTTCCAACTATATGACTTTCTGGAAAAGGCAAAATTAGAGAGATAGTAAAAATCGAGTAGTTTTCAGGGGTCACAGAGTGGCAGGAAGAAGGGATGAATAGGTGGAACTTGGGGGATTTTTAGGGCAGTAAAGATACGCTGTACGATACCATAATGACAGCCACGTGACGTTCGTGACATTATGCATTTGTCCAAACTCATGTGATGTAACAGGCCAAGAGTGAGCGCTAACCTAAACTCTGGACTCTAGTAAATAGTAACATATTAGTTTTGTTCATCAGTTGTAACAGATGTATCACACCCATCAGTGCAAGATGTTGATAATAGGAGAAACTGTGCTTGGGAGTGAGAGGGAGTATGTGGAAACTCTGTACTTTCTGGTTAATTTTTCTGTAAACCTAAAGCTTCTCTAAAAAATGATCTATTAATTTTTTAAAAATAGAATTTCTAATTACCTGGAACCTGAAGAAGACCGGCTGCCTCTGCTTGTGAGGTTGTAGTTGTGAGTGGGGTGGGGAGCATGGGGATACTTGTTTAGCCCTAAGGCTGGTCGACCTGAGTGTCGCCATGGGCAGTGGCATCGGCATAGCCACTGTGGTTTTTGGTGAGACTATTGCAGAAGAAGCAGAAGCTTTATGGGGAATGGATAGGCAGGCTGTAGATTCTTGGGCTTTGGAAGTCAGAGGAATTTGTCTTTGAGCCTGTAAGCAATAGGGAGCCATGGAGAATTTTATGAGGAGAGTGCCACAGGGAGCTGAGCTTCAGGAGTCCAGGTGTCAGAATTAGTTCTGCCCCTTCTTTGGGCCTCATGCTTTTTATCTGTAAAACCAGAAGGGTACAGTAGGTGATTGGAGAGGTCATCTTCAGCTTCAAGGTTCTGACAGCAAAGAGCTTTTCCTGACTTTCCAAATCCCTTTTCCTCCCTGCCTCACCCGCTTTAATTTTTCTGCTGCTCTGCGCTATGCTGTGGCTGGAACCGCCCCCTGGGGGGAATGTCTGCTGAATGGAGTCTGAGCCTTGGGAGCAATTCTGTTTTATTTTATTTTTGTCGCTCCTTTGAAATCTTCAAGGAGAAAACCCAAATCTGTGCCAGCTCCAAGGAGGAGCAACTTGGAAGGGAGTTAGAAATAACGAGAAGGGTAATCAAATCCTTTCAGGGTTCCAGAGCACGGGTGAGCTGCAGTTGGAGATCTAGCCAGGACCGTTTCCTGCTAGAAGGATTTGATTTGACTCTGAGCTGCCCAAGCTCCTAGAAGGTTCTATGCATGAGACAGCCTGGAGGCTCCAGCTGGTAGTATGAATTGGGGGAGATTCTCTGCTCCTTCCAGATCATCTCTTGTCATCATAGTGTGATTTATGAGCTTTTCCTCTAAAATATGAGAACACTGGCTCCTGATTATGCCCTGTAATGCCGGAAAGCAGTGGCTGCAGCATTTCTGATTAACAATTCTCTTTAGACCACCATCTTGTTACAAGAAGGATACAAGAGGTTGAATACAGATGGATTAAAGTCTTTTAAAAAAATAATATGCTTTCAGTCTAGTTAGGTGTCTGGAGGATCTTTGCTGCCATCTGAGGGATCTGGGCTTGATTCCTAGATTAATTGCAACATACCAGCTGTTATGAACAGAGAGGCTGCTTACCTTTGAGCCTCTACCTCCTTATATATGGGGTGAGAGTAGGGGAACGCTAGTAGCTCCTGCCTTATGGGGTACAGATAATGTGAAATAATTTTGTGAATAAGTCAGCACTGTGCCTGCAACAAATGATGGACTCCATAAATGCTAGTGATGATTACTATTTTGAGGCCCAAATAGTAGATGGTCTGAAAGTTATTTGAAAAATATTTGGAAAGCATTTTTATAACTATGTGTTGATATGGTAGGGCTTGCCTTTTGGGGAGTGATGGCATCTCAAACCAATTCAACACATAAGCCATGTCATAGGCATACCTGTGCAGCTTGTTATAGTTCAGAGAACAAAATGTAAACTTGGGCAGGTTCCTGATTACAGTTTACACAGAGCTGTGTTTTCTTCCTCTATAAAAATGGATAATAATGTCATGGTGTGTGTGTGTGTGTGTGTGTTTACGATGTGGTATGTGGTGTATGGTATGTGTGTGCATGTGTGTAGTATGCTGTGTGTGTGGTGTGGTGTGTATGTGTTGTGTGTGTGTGAGGTGTGTGTGTGTGTGTGTGTGTGTGTGTATGGTTGTGTTGAGTGAGACTCCCATAATCACAACTCTTAATATCCTTGGGTAAAAGCACTTGGTAAAAATAAATAGTAATTTGTTGTACAGATAGCGATTCCTGATGATCTAGTATGTGCAGGGAAAATCTACCTTCAGAGCTTAAATTTCATTTGAGGAGCTAAGGTGGATATGACTCACGTTCGTGAAAGAATTAAAGCAATGGCAGGAGGCAGACAGAGACAAATTAGAAGTACCATGGGAGTTCAGAGTAGGGCTGGGAGGACCAAGCAGTCCAGGACTCCCTGGGAGGAACAGTATTTGACATAGGCTCTAAAGAAGGTTTTAAACTTTTCTTCTTGCCTACTCTTTAAGTGAACTCAGGGGGAAAAAACTCTCTTGCCTCATACATTTTAACTTGACATCTGAAATGTTTCATTATAAGGTTAAATAGTTATGAAGGATAGTATTTCTACTATATTGTAAATATTGACCTTGTAGAATAAAATTACACTCTTAACTGTATCAAATGGAAATGAAATAACAGGGCAATTTTTTATTTTGCCTTTTTATTGCAGGATCACTTATATAGAGTAGAATGCACAGATCTCCAGTATGCAACTCAGTTTTTTTTTTTTTTTTTAAGATTTTATTTGTCAGAGAGAGAGCAAGCAGGGGAAGGGGCAGGCAGAGGGGGAAGCAGTCTCTGCTGCGCAGGGAGCCCAAAGCCAGACTTGATTCCAGGACCCTGGGGTTGTAACTTGAGCTGAAGGCTGATACTTAACCCACTGAGCCACCCAGGCATCCCACAACTCAATTCTTTTTTGTCAGTGTACCTGCCACCCAAACTGAGGTGGGGACTATCTCCAGCATTCCAGAAGGCACCCTTGTACCCCCTCCCAGTCAATTCCTCCCCAACAGTGACCATTTCTCTGACCTCTATCATCATAAACTAGTTTTGCATGATCTCATTCGTTCTGCCTTCTTTTGAGCAGTGCGAGTTCTGTGAGATTCAAGCATGTTGCTGACAGGTGGCAGTAGTTCATCATTTGTCTTTGTTGTATAGTATTCCATTGAGTCCCATTTTGAGATTTTAAAAAATCTTGTCTACTCTTAATGGACATTTTGGGTTGTTTCTAATATTTGGTTGTAAAACTACTCTAAGTGTTCTATATATTTTTTGGTGGACATAAATACTGGATGTGTTTGGGGTAGGTAGCCATGAGTGGGATTGCCAGATCACAGGATAAATACTGTAACACATTGGTATCCACCAGCATCTGTCAAAAATTATCCAAATGAGTCAGAAATTTTATTTCGCGCTTTTCTTTACTTTCTTGAACTCATCATTCCATTCTAGTTCTTTCACAGAATTTTATCCCAATATATTTCTAGACTTGAAACTCTTCTATTCATTATCATACTTCTTTTTTTAAAAAGATTTTATTTACTTATTTGAGATACAGTGAGCAAGAGACAGAGCATGAGTTGAAGAAGGAGCAGAGGAAGAGGGAGAAGCAGACTCCCTGCTGAGCAGGGAGCTGGATGTGGGTGGGACTCGGTCCCAGGACTCCAGAATCATGACCTGAACAGAAGGTAGACACTTAACAAACTGAGCCACCCAGGTGCCCCAATCTATCCTACTTCTTTTGATCTAAAACATGTATATAAACTGAAATAGACATTGGAAATTTTTCCTTTGCCCATAGAACTCTAAGTATCTTTCTTTTGGATTAATTTATCATTACAATGATCAGATACACAGTTCATCAAAATAATATTGGTTATTTCATGCATTGACAAATAATTACTAAACATAAAGTAAGACAGTGTGGGAAATGCTCCTCATAATGAGATGGAAGGGGGTGGTTGATGGCAGTGCTTCTCATATTTTAAGATACATAGGACCATCTGGGGATCTTGCTAAAATGCAAATTCCGATTCAGAAATTCTGGAGATGGGGTCTGAGATTCTGCTTTTCTAATAAGCCCACTGCGGAGGCTGATGCTGCTAGTTCACAGGCCACACTGAGTAGCAAGGGTTCGTGATCCCAAAGGAAGATGATTCCCTTGTACTTTTTGTGTACCCCTGGGAAGCCTTTGTGTACCCCAGAGTAGGGCTATCCCCTGTGAAGACCACTTCTCTGAAGGATGCTAAGACGGAGTTGGCCATTTTCAGACAGGATGCCCATTTATGCAGTTGGGACTGGATATTTCAAGGACTGGTTTGAATGGTTTTAAGAGTCCACTGGGGGTGAATCCCAACAAGTAAAGTTTGTGGCTGGGCGGTGGATGGCCTTGAATTCCATGCCAAGGAGTTGGGCTTAATACTTAGGCAGAAGGGGGCTGTGGGGCATTATGAGCAGGGAGCTGGTATGAGCAGAGAGCTTTGGGGAGACTGATGTGTTGAGCAGCTTGTGGAATGGCTGGGAAGGAGTTAAAGCCGAGGGCTGGCAGCAGTGACAACGCTATGGGTTTGAAGATGAGGTTGGCTGTAGTTATTGGGATTTGCCTGTGATTTTTATCTCCACCTCCCCAGCTTTTGAACTTTTGCCCTGGTTGTACAGACTTGGTTTGCTGTCAGTATTTCCTGAAGTGTGGGTGACATTCCTCTGGGGGGTACTTGAGATGTTTATGCACGGAGCTCAAGGTGATTTAACGCGGAACACAGACGTGGCCTTAAGTAACACCGAAACCCAAGAGCCCCCAGCATCCCCTTCTCAGCCTCTCTCAGCCCTGATGGCATCTGGAGAAAGTCTTTAGCACCTCGCAGGCTCCCATTTTCCTTTTGTTGGTAGAGAGCAGGCAGCTTGGGCTCAGGGCCTCTGGTAAGCAATAGTCTCTAGATAGAATTTTACAAACTTTTTGTTTTTGTTGAATTCCTTTTTTGTGTCGCAGGATGGCACGTGGTCCTAGTTTTCCCCTCACTGTGGTGACACAAAGCCGTTCATTTCAAATGCGTTCATTTCAGTAGGAAAAGTGAGCCAATTGACTCGATCATATGGAAGAAATAATAATGCTGGCGGCATGTGGATACAGCAGAAGCCATGGTGGTGACACGCCATGATTCAACTTGGGGAAACATTGGGTTAGACCGTGTGACGGAAGCCAGCGCGTGCCATAGCTCTGTGCCAATGCCGGAGAGGCTTGGGGGAGGGGGCGGGGAGGGGTCGTGGCGGTGGGGAGGGGGGCTGCAGGAATCGCAGTGCCTCCGTCAGGGGCCCTGGGTCAGCCGGGTGAGTCCCACCGCCGTGCAGACCACAGCCTAACGCCTGCCGCCCCTTGCCTCTGCCCGCAGAGATCCGCACGCAGCTGGTGGAGCAGTTCAAATGCCTGGAGCAGCAATCAGAGTCCCGGCTGCAGCTGCTTCAGGACCTCCAGGAGTTCTTCCGCCGGAAAGCTGAGATTGAGCTCGAGTACTCCCGCAGCCTGGAGAAGCTGGCCGAGCGGTTCTCCTCCAAGATCCGCAGTTCCCGGGAGCACCAGTTCAAGTGAGGAGGGGGCGGGGGCGGGGCCCTGCGTCTAGGGGAGGCAGCAAAGCACAAAGGAGGCAAAGACGCCCTGGAGGCAGATGGTGTGCTTTTAAGGCCTTGGGCCCACGGACCCTTCTGTGGGTGACTTCCTCCGTGGAGAGTGAGGATAGAGGTTGTTCTCATGCATAAGGATGCTGCAGGGAGTGAGTGAGGAACTCGGAAAAGTGCTTGTCACAGACAGTACGTGCTCAGTAAATTGTCCTTGCTGTAGCTATTTTCCTACCGAGCACCAGGCACTGAGCTAGTCTTCATCTGGGCCAGAGTGACCTCCCCCCTCCTTTCAGGACTCTCGGACCCTTTTATCTGGGGACCAGCCAGCCCACTTCCCAACTCCCTCACACAGGGATCTCAGAATCTCTTCTCCATGGACTGATGCTCAAGGCATCCCTTCTGCTTACTCCCCTGGAGGGTCGGTACTCTCGGCTCTTTCTCTGCTTCATTTATTTACAATACACAAACTCCCCGAGTCCTGATTTCTCTTGCTCCATACTCTGGGTTTGTGAGTGCAGATCCCCTCAGGCACTGACAGGGCAGCCTCTGAGTCTGCCAGCAACACAAAACCTCTTTGCCTTGAACCCACTGGGGCCAGCCTCTTCCAGCGCAGGTAGGAGGTAGCAACCTCACCGGGAAGGCGTTCACGGGGCAGGGTGCCTCTGTGGAGCTCTCCCTCTCTCTGCCATGCTCCCTGGACCTTCTCCTCCATCTCTCCAGCCAGTCGCCCTCGACCTCAGCAACTTGCTTCAACCCCCGACCTCTGGGTCTGATCCAGTTTTTCTCTCTACATTTAAAAAAGCTGTGGTGCATAGAACGCACATAATATAAAATCTACCATCTTAACCATATTTAAGCATACAGTTAGGTAGCATGAAGGATACTCACACTGGTGTGCGGCAGTCACTACAATACGCCCCCCACAACGCTTGTCATCTGGCGAAACAGAAACTCCATTCCCGTCAAACACTAACTCTGCATTCCCTCCCCCTCTAATCCCTGTCAACCACCACTGGACTTGTGGTCTCCATGAATCTCACTACTGTAGGGACCTCAGAGAAGTGAAATCATATAGCAGTTGCCCTTTTGTAACTGGCTTATTTCATTTAGTACAATGTCCTCTAGCTCCCTCCCTATTGTAACCTATGCCTTTTTAAGGCTGAGTAATATTCCATTGGGTGTACACAGCACATCATGTGTATCTGTTCACCTGTCAGTGGACCCTACCTTACTTCCACCTTCTTCCCTATGTTTTTTTGCCTTCTGCTCTGGTCAGGGAGCGCTCTTCCTTTTAACTCCCGTAAACATCTCCTCTCAACTGTGCTACAGCATTCAAACACTCACTTTTGTGGAAATTTTTTATCGAAGAGCAAAAATGCGTTGCATCTTTGCAAATACGCCTTGTTTTTCTACCCAATGTCATTTATTCAGACTTAGCCTGCAGGAGGAAGCTGCTTCTTCTTCTTCTTCTTCTTCTTCTTTTTTATTTTTAAGATTTTATTTATTTATTTGACAGAGAGAAATCACAAGTAAACAGGCAGGCAGAGAGAGGTGGGGGAAGCAGACTCCCCACTGATCAGAGAGCCTGATGTGGGGCTCGATCCCAGGACCCTGAGATCATGACCTGAGCCAAAGGCAGAGGCTTTAACCCACTGAGCCACCCAGGCACCCCTGGGGAGAAGCTTCTATTAAAATAGTATCCAGGCACTGTCTAGGCCCTTTCACACACATTATCTCATTTTTTGGTTAGATATTTTTGGGGAGGAGAGTGGGGAGAAAGTTTACTTTTTTTTTTTTCTTTCCAAATGATGAAAGTAAAATGCTCATTGTATGTAATTTAGAAAATACAGAAAAACAAGGGGGAAAAAGTCACTTGCACAGTCCTGCCCTTTGGAAGCAATGCTACTCCCATTTTGGTGCCTTCTCTGGCCTATCTTTTCATCCTAACAACAGCCATGACAGTTTACCGAGTGCAGTACTGAGCGCTTGGGGCCGGGTGGGGGTCATTGCTCAGTCTTAAAGATGAGGACAGTGCAGCTCTGAGAAGCAGCTTATCCAGGCATGTCTGTGGGCCAGTCATTTCAAGAAGATGGATTTGAACCGTCATTCTCATTCTGCCTCATCGGCCTGAGATAAGAAAGGGCTGGCTGCAGCCCGAGAGCAGCGATGGGAACCGAAGTCTCCCCTAAAACCAGAGATAGAGACACACTCATGGAAACACTTATCTCTGGCTGAGCTGTCACTGGAGCCATCCAGGGTGGTGTGGTCAGGCTGTGGCTTCAGCTCCTGCCTATCTCCTTCCTTCCCATTTGCAGTGTGAATGTGGGGGAAAGGGGGAGATGTAAGGGCATGAGGGAGCGTGGGTGGGGGTCCCCTGTTCCCTCGCATTGCCTGTAATGGGCTCGGCCAACCCCTCATGGGTTCATTAAACAGAGGCCACCAGACGGAACAGGAGTCCCAGCTGGCAGTCGGGCCAAGCAGGCTGCTTGAGACACTATGAAATTCTAATTAGGGTGTGGGCTCAGGCCAGTGCAGCTGGCATAGGCCCTCTGCACGATGCTAATGTGGCTTTTGGAAGCAGGAGTCTCTAAGGGATGCCTGGACTAGCCCTTTGACCCCAGGGCCAACCAGTGCTACCTCTTTGGAGCTCAGTGAACAGGATCTGTGCTGGGCTCTGGGTCCTTTGTCCTGCTGTCCAGAGAAGGCTTGTCTTGCTGTCTTACAGTTACTTCATTTAAGAGTGTCCATCTCTCTAGCAGGTAGCCTCTCAGGACATTGAGAGGCTACCTGCAGTGGGCCCCAGCGCCAGAGAGAGATGGGGTATTTGTGCATGAGCAGGAGCAAGGGAAGGAGAAAATGTACTTAGTCTGTAAAACCTACTCTGGCTGAGAGATTTTGTTTAGAGAGGGAGTTGAGTTGCCCAAGATAGCCCAGTAAATGAGTGGCCGGGCTGGGACAGAAACTGTCTTAGTTCCTTCGGCTGCTGTAGCCAAGTACCATAGACCAGGTGGCTTGTAAATGGATTTCTCATCATGCTGGGAGCTGGAAGTCCATTAGTTTGC
This sequence comes from Mustela lutreola, assembly GCF_030435805.1. Classification (NCBI taxonomy): domain Eukaryota; kingdom Metazoa; phylum Chordata; class Mammalia; order Carnivora; family Mustelidae; genus Mustela; species Mustela lutreola. The sequence continues at coordinate 51,412,800 of NC_081291.1, read as the reverse complement.
AATCATTTGATAGTTTCTTTCTTTTATCTTTTTATGTTTGATTGTTTATCTCTTTCTTTCGCTAGAGGGGAAATCCCACCGTGGCAGGAACTGCCTCTCCTGTTTCTTCTGATAAATCAGGGCCTGGTACCTCATAGGTCCTCAGTAAATACTGGCTAAATAAACAAATCAACAAATCCAGAGTTTTACGGGCACACCGAGGAAGCACCGGGTCAGACTCAGAGGAGGTAACACCTGAACACTGAGGCCTGAGGAGCAAACAGGTGGCAGAACTCAAAGAACATGGCCAGAAGGCCTGGGTGCCTGCCCCGACTGTACCAGTTGTGGGCATGTCCCCCCTCAAGAGAAGGGACAGTGTTTGAGAGCAGGAACTGTGTTTTGTTAGTCTTGGTGGTTCAGCATACCACACAGTCCAGGAAAATCAGAGGCCTCAGTGATATGTGATAGTAGAAAAGAAATAGATGATGATGGTATTATCCTCCAGATGTTCGACCTGCCCCAGTTAAACCCTCAGGCCCACCACTTGAACCTTTCTTGGAATCATGTGCTACAGGGTGCTCAGCCCCAGTGAGCTCAGCCCCACTGAGCCCAGCCCTGACAGTGCCAGCATGGCTGCATTCTCAGCGTGCAGACCGCTGATTCTCATTGGGTCTTCACGTGGTGGAGAGCAGAGAGAGAAAGCAAGTTCTCTCCTGACTCTTCTAAGGGCACTAATCCCATTCATGAGGGCTCTGCCCTAATTCTAATTACCTGCTGAAGGCCCGATCACCTGATAACCGCCATACTGGGCAGTATATGGCATATATATATATATATATATATATATATATATATGCCATATATATATATATATATATATATATATATATGCCATATACTGCCCAGTATGGAACACATATAAATATATGTGTTCATACACACACACACACACATATATATATATAATATGATATATGACTTTTAAGAGAACCCAGACATTCAGTCCATAATAAGAGCTCAGGTCTCTTGATCTTGATTCCTCCATTTGCTCTTTATCTTCCCAGGCAATTAAAAAAAAAATACACACACACACACACACACACACACACACACACATATGCAGCTGCCCAGGAGGTACTTTGATGGACATAAATGTAATACATGTAATGCTGGTTATCTATTCTGTGTAACAGCAATACTTGGTATTAAAACACAGTACCTCATGGTTTAGGGGGTCAGGAATTTGGACAGGGCTCAGTCAGGTGATTTTCCCGCTTTATGGGTCTTTGACTGGGATCACTGATGATCAGTGGCTGGCAGCTGGGCTGGGTCCAAGAGGGCTTCACCTATATGCATGGTGTTTTGGTGGGCATGGTTGCAAGGATGGGCCCAGCTGGGCTGCCTCCTTCCCTGTGTGGTGTCAGGGCCTCTATACCTAGCATTTCAGCTGGGTGTCTGACACGGTAGCTCAAGGCCCAGAGAGAGCAGTAGGGGAGCCCCAGTCTTCAAGGCGAGGTCTGGAACTGGCCCAGCACCGCCTCTCAGCCTGAGCTTAGCTTCAAGGAGATAGGAAAGAAAACCCTTCTCCCATCAAAGGATTTGCAGCCCTCTTGGATCCTCCTCACTGAACAGCAGTCAGGGAAGGCATCTGGAGGCAGTGGCTTTTAAGCAGAGACCTGAGGGATGAGAAAGGGCAGTCTTGGGGGCAGCAGGAGGGGAGGAGCGGCCAGTGCAGCTGGAACTACTGAGGCACTGTAAGTATGGGGGGGAGCATGACCCCATTTCTGTTTTTGAAAGATGACCCTTGATTGGGGGCAGCACGCATGGAGCAGACGGATGGTGATGATTGCCAGAGGCATGGCAGAGCAGGCCAGGAGCGGGTGGGCCGTGCTGGGCAGTCTTTCAGAGGTAGGAGTGGAAAAGAAGAATCAAGGATATCTTCCCTTTCTGACTTGACAGAAGGACTTGAAAAGAGTGAGGCAGAAGCTGCCATCCTGTGCCGAAATCATCTGTGTTCTCGTCTGTCCCCTTTTGACAACCCCTGGGTGATGGGCTCGGAGATGGCAGCGAGGGTGGCTCTTGACCCGGGGGCCTGAACACCCAGCACCAGGTTTGGCATATGGTTGGCACTAAACGTTTGTTGAACGAACGAATGAAGCTCAAGTGGTAATTGGAATTGCTCTGCGGTGGGGCTGGTGGGAGGCAGGGAGGGGGACATCTGTCTTCTGGCTACCCTAGGAGCTTGGTGGGGCCATTTGGGCGAAGGGTTACCCACTCCTTGTGCCCGGTGCCTGACATAGTGTTGCTGAGAGGACCGTGTGTGGGCTTCGTAGTGCTGTCCCTGACTAGGGAACTGGGACCGCAGATGTTAGAACACGTGTTTAATAAAGTGTGGTCCCGACACAGCATCACATGGAGACTTGTCAGACATGCAAAATCTGGAGCCTCCCTTCAGACCTGCTGAATGAGAAACTCCAGGGGTAGGGCCCAGCAATCTGTATTTTAAAAAGCCCTCCAGGGGATTCTGAGGGTTATTTATGTGTAAGAGCACCCATTGTGATGATTTTCCAGATGATAAATTATGTACAACTCTCTCTAGGCCCCTCTGGCCTCCGAGCCCCCTCTCCTTCCCCAGAGTCAAATCCATAAACCACTGCTCTTTCCCAGCCAGCCCTCGCCTGAGGTTGGCTTATCCTCTTTAAGACCTGGAACTGGGGGCCCTTCCTGAGTTGGCGGGGGTGCACCACAGCTCCAGATTTCCATCTGGAATATTAGCTCTACCTGCAAATAGCGCCGTGTGTGTGAGGTGATGTTCTTTTCTATTCTGATGCTTTTAGTTTGTGACATCTCTTACCTCCCAGGGGATATACCTGAGAAAAATACTTTCTCTAGCAGGTTAAGTAAGTGTTGGCCGCTGTTATTTGGATAGCTGTGGGGGATAAAAAAGCAAATGTGTTTAAAATTGGGAAAGTCAGATTTTGGAAAGAACTGGGAGGTGCTTGGCTAGCTGGTGAATAATGTTTAATATTCTCTGCAGTGAAGGTCTGGAGCATCCCTCAGCTTCATGGAGTGGTTGGCAGGAGATTCCAGCCAGCAACTAACCTTTCTGCACAGATGTAGTATTTCCCTAAAAAGATGCTATAATTTAGATTTAACCTTTCAGGTGAATCCTAAGCAGAGAAGCGCTTTTGCCGTAGGTAAGTTGAACCTCTGTGTGCAGAGGATTCAGAATGCAAAGGTTTGCATAGAACAAGGCAGGGACAAAGGGAAAAGATCCTCCAGGTGGGGCTCCTGTCTCATTCACAGCTACTTCTATTATTATGACTAGTATCACACTAGTCATAGCTTTCCAGTAATACTTTCCAAGAGCTGGTATTCTCCCAGTATGGCGTGCCAGCCGGATCTTCCCTGATCGCTCGGTGCCTGTGCTGTGCTGGTTGTTCAGTCTTTCAGATACCCATCACAGCCACATTACCATGAGCCAAGGGTTCTACTAGGTGTCCTTTTTTCCCTTAAGATTTTATTTATTTATTTGATAGAGAGAGAGCAGGCATATACATGTGCACAGAGGGAGTGGCAGCGGGAAAGGGAGAAGCAGGCTCCCCGCTGAGCAGGGAGCCCAACCTGGGGCTCGATCCCATGATGCTGGGATCATAACCTGAGCCAAAGGCAGGCACTTAATTGACTGCGCCCCCCAAGAGCCCCAGCTACTAGGTGTCTCGCATGCATTGCCTCATTTAACTTCGTAGTAAACATTTGCGACCTTTGAGGCAAGTACTAGCTCTGTCTTTTTAGTTGAAAACATGGAGATTTTTTTGAGAAATTAAGGAATTTGCCCAGAGGGACACAGCTAGAGCAAGTAAGTGGCAGAGCTAGAATCCTAATCTTGGTTTATCTGGTTCCAAAATGCGAAACTGCTTCAAGCAGCACGACTTTGGGTATCCGCTCACGTCCCCGGGCTGGCTTAGCGTTCCTGCGAGCTGCCCATCTGTCTAGACCAGCGCTGCGTGTGTGGGCATTTAGAGTTCCCTTCTGTCCTGGCCAGCTCCCGCTCTTCTCAGCAGAGCCAGCTCAAGTCTCATTTCCCCTGGCAAGCCCCTGCCCTAGATCCCAGGCGCCTCGTCCTCTGCTTCTCCTCTGGCCTCCCACGGTGATCTGTATGTCCCTCTCATTATTATTATCAGATGACCAAGAAATGATCCAGCTCATACACCAGTCCTCCCACTCCAGTCTGCTGGCCGCTTGAAGGCAAGGGTCGTTTCTAGTCTCTCCCTCTCTGATCAGTAATAGAAGGTTTTTTGAATGAATAGCTGAAAAGACTGAGATATTACCAAATACTTTCTTCAGACACATGAAAGCAGTAGACTTACTTTGTGTGGCTGCCGAAAGGAGAGAGGTGAGGTCCAAGGGTAGCATTTTCAGAGAAACAGACTTCACCTTGACCTTGAGAACATTCCAGTAGCTAGAGCTATCCAGGAAGGAAAGGGCTGCCTTGAAAATGTGAGTTCCCGTCCAGGGAGTGTGTGCACAAAGGCCAGGCATTTTAAGTGGACATTACTGTAATATGAGAGATGGCCAGATCAGAGTGGTGCAGCTCAAAATGAGAGTGGGATCACTGAGAGCACATGAACCATACATATTGAATTATCTTTTTAGTTCTTTCAGTCTCCGTGGCTGGCTCAAGGAGACGGTCTCCGTTTGTCACTAGTGTGTTGCTAATGCCTCACTAATCTAAGAGAATGGACCACAGGCACCAGCATCTGCCTGGGATTGAATGATGCTGTTTTGTTTTCCTTAAACTTACTTTTTCAGTTCACTTTTTATTTATGGCAAGTGATGCTGGTTTTTAAATTTTTATTTTAACTAAGGCTAGGGAAAGTCCTTGGTAAATAAATTCATTTAAGTAAAAATAAACAGTGAACAGGGAGGTATTAAGTATTGTGGTTTTGCAAAAATTGCAAAAATCCTGAGGCCCGTGTAAGACCCCCCCAGGGTCCCTTTTAACTCCTCCTAGAGAGTAAGCACTTGCATCAGTAGCCAGTCCGTCCCCACCTTGCTGTTTTCATTGCTGGGAGTAATTTCAAAGCAGAAGTCTCAGCCAAAGAGTGGCCTTTGCAATAGCTACAACCCCTTTTTCTCCTTCCATGTTTGTCCTTCTGGCCCTCTCCTAGATCTGTACCAGCTTTCTGAGAATCTGCAGAGACTATAATCAGCAACTTCCGAAGTGTTAACCACGGTGTGGTTTAGTAATGTATGATATGCTCTATATAAATCTACACATGCATATCATCTACATTTTATTTTAAAAATGAAAAATAGTTGATGCAATGAAGGAGATTTTTTTAAAGAATACTTAATTTAGAGAGAGAGAGCACACACCTGTGAATGAGTGGTTGGGGGAGAACCAGAGGGAGAGAGAAACCCAAGCAGACTCCTCGCTGACCATGAGCCTAACCTGAAGCTCTATCTCAGGATCCTGAGTTCACTACCTGAGCCCAAACCAAGAGTCAGATGCTTAACCAACTGTGCCACCCAGGTGTCCCAGTAATGAAGGAGATTTTAACAAGCAGTAATGTGCAGGGGATTACTTTTGACTCTATTCTATTAGACAAATAGGTTAATAACAACCTTCAAAGATTATATAGTACCTTACACTTTGCAAATTGCCTCCCCAGCCTTAGCTGCTTAAATGCTCCCAAGAATCCTGGTGGAACTGGGAGTCAGAAAAAGTGTCATCATCCCCACTTGACACACAAGGGGTCTGAAGGCCAGGCAGGGTGTGCCCTGGTTCAGGGTCCCCAAGTGATTGGTGAGAGAACCAACCAGAGGAGCTATGGGTCAGGGCCCTTCCTCGCCTAGCACTGCATGCACAATGGTGTGCTCATTTCACAGATGGATGAACCAAGGCTAAGGGGTTTGCAGGGAAAGAGAAGATGAGGTTGGCCCGGCATTGGTTAATGAGGCAGAGATATTCATTTTGGTACCAAGGATACTTTGAGCAAGTTAAAGGGGGAGCTCAGACATGCTGCCGGACACTAGAGCCAGTGTGCTGTCACTTTGAAGTATGGGGAATGACTGACTGACTGAATCACTCTGTCCCAGGGTGGAGGGGGAGTCCCAGGACCATTTGTATTGGGTCTTATAGTATATGTGAGAGTTTGCAGTGGGAGAAGGTAGTAATGGGAGGAGGAAAACCAACAACAGAAAACCTACCAAGGGTCATGTATCTGTACATCTGTCACTGGGTTTTTCCTAATAACCTAGTGAGGTGCTAGTGGTAATAATTAAGTGATGACATCAATTATTATTATCATATGCTGGGTTTGATGCTAAGAGCAGCCAATGAATTACCTCATTCAGTTCTTGAGGCACCCTTGGGAGGTGGGTGTTATCAACACTATTTCACAGATAAGGAAAGAAACACTTAACTGGCTTCTCAAGTCATCCTGCTTCCAACATGAGTAAGCAGATCCTGTCTCAGGTGACCCATAGATATGGTCTTTCCCCTTCAGAATTATTCTCTTTCAGGGCTGGCATTAGTCAAAGGTAGCTTCTAAGTCAGTGGGTTTCAACTGGCTCTCCCTGTTCTAAGAACTCACATTTACCACCTGCTTTGTGGTGGTTCTAAGGCAAAGCCCCAGGATAAACTCTTCACCTTCGCTTAGTTGGCTGCTCTTATTCCCACCTGGCCTTCCTGCCCCAGTGAGCTCATCACAGGCCACTAAAACCTTCATTCAGCCTTGATCTCTGCCTAACTGCTTCCATTTCCACTGTGCCTTCTCTCGGTCCTGACTTAGCCAGTGAGCCCCAGAACAATCTATGTCCTGTTTTGACTTCACAGCTTTACATTCAGGCTTTCCTCTCCACGCAGGAACCTCCCATCTTTGCCCTTTCCACCTGGCAAACTCTTATGTGTACTTCAAGGCCCAATGCAAATGTTCCTGGGACTCTCCCTCTAACCTGAGGTAGAATTAGCCCCTCCCTCCCTCCTCTAGGTTCCCATTCCTCACCCAGCATAACAGAGCAGATGTCTGTTACTCACTCCTGCTTAGCATCTCTCCCCCTTTCTTCTGATAACATCGTTGAGATTTTTCCTCTGGGGAATCATCTCTGAGCAATGGAGGGTATGAAATTGGCTCTGCATCCTCTTGGTCCCAGATTTTTAATTGAATGCAGCATGATTCCAGGACTCGTAGTGGACTGCAGTGGGGAGGCTGTCTTTCCCCCGGGATTATTATCAGCCAGGATATTTTTGGTCCGTAGAAGGCCTGTCTGAGAGTGAAGCCAACACAGAGAGAGGAAAGCAGAGCCAAGAGATGGGGACACCAAGACCAGATCCTGAGGGCATCCTTTGAGTTCCTGAATCCAGCTGTCCCTGAGGCCAACTTCTTCCTATTCCTTTATATTTTTTTGATTAAAATGTTTGATCCTTTAAATTTTCCCTCCTCCCACTTACTATGATTTTTGCCTAAGCCAGTTTGAAGTATTTCTGTCACTTCAACTAGAGGAATCCTGACCAATAACCATAATAATTCTTAGTTTGCATTAATTGTACCTAGTAGACTGTGAGCCTTATCAAGGCACTTCTAGTCATCTTTTCAGCCTGTGACTAGAGAGTGCTAAGAACATGACAGATGTTCAAAAAACATTAGAAGAGCGAGTGAGTGAATGGGTGAATGAATGAATGAATTTGATTCTGCCAAGGACTATGAAGGAATACAAAAAAATACAAAAGATTATTCCTGCCTTCAAGGGGCTTATGGAATAAGTGAGGGAATATGCCCCATGAATGTGAGTGGTGATTGATGAACTAAGTAACAGTATAAAAGATGTCTGGAGGTAACTGTCTTGAGTAGATCCAAATGAACAGTTTGGACAGATCTCAGGTAACCCCTGAAGGAAGAGCCTTGTGAACAAGACTTCTGAGAGTGGGTTTTTGCTGTGTAGCAAGAATACCGGAAGGCATTCCAAGCGAGTGAAGACGGAATGGACACAGGTGCCAAGGCAGGAATGCCCACAAGCTAGGAAGAAGTAGCTCCTGCTTCCCAGATTTCGGGAGCCTCATTGTCCTGTCATTGAAGCTAAATACATGAAAGGGTCCTACATAATGACCATCCACTGTTTTCATTTTTGTGCTTCTTATGAGGCTTTTCAAATAAATAAGTTGGGAGATCAGGAACAAAAAAAGCCTTTGTCAGCTCATGTATAAGCATTTTTTGTTTTGGAAAACACAGTCGATGTTGTCGATATCTGAAGGCCCTCATTGGCCACTGAATCACTCACCCACTCATATGACAGATGAGACAGTAAAGCCTCAGAGAGGTAGAGTGACAAGCCCCCAAAACACACAGCTGATTAGCAGCAGAGTCAGGATCTGAACGTCTTCAACTCCCAGTACGATGGCTTCAGATTCCTTGGGAGGCAAAAAATAGATAAATGAAGAAACCCATCACTAGCTAAGAGATTTTGTCCACTGCATGGAGAAGGTTTCTGCAAGTGGAGAGGGGGATGAGAGAAAGGGCTGGACTGGCCTTGAATGCCAGCTGATAGGGTCAAACTTTATCCTCTGCATCATGGGCCCATTCCTGTCTCAGATGGACCACAAGAAAGAGCCTGAGTGATCACATGAACTCTCCTTGGGCTCCTGATCCCCTTGGGGCAGCAGTCTGTTAGGAATTGAATTGTGTCCTCCTCAGATTCACAGGTTAAAGTCCTTTCCCCCCAAAGATTAAAAAGTGACCTTATTTGGAAAGAGATCATAAAGTTAATATAAGCGTAAGTGTGGGTGCTAATCCAGTATGACTGGTGTCCTTTTGAAGCGGGGTCATTTGTACACAGACACATGCAGAGGGTAAGCATGTGAACTCGAAGGCAGAGGTTGGGTGATAGGACTACAAGCTAAGCAACACCAAAGATTGTCAGCAAATCACCAGAATCTAGAGGAGAGGCATGGAACAGGGTCTCCTCACTGCCCCTAGAAGGAACCAACCTGGTGACACCTTGATCTCAGACTTGTGGCCTCCAGAACTGTGAGACAACACATGTCTGCTGTCTATGTCCCCAGCGTGGTCCTTCGTTACGGCAGTACCAGCCTAGATGCTCACCCTGTTCGTCAAGGCCCCAGCGCGTGCTCCCTCTCCAGCCTTGTCTCTACCCCTGGTCACTTCCTGTGTGAGTTGTGGCCACACATACCTTCCCTCAGTTTTCCACAGTGTTCATGCACACACAGCCCTCACACTGCTGGGAATGCTCTCCCTTACCTCCGGGTTATGCCGAAACCTCCCCAACCTTCTGGTTCTAGCTTATCCTTCTGGATACTTTTCATCTCTTTAGCGTACTGTGTGTCTGGGCCTGCCTGGCACTAGAGGAACAGTGGTCAACGTAACGGATGGAAGCTTGAGAGGAGGCAAAGACCAGAAAGAGAAAGTAAATGAACAGCACCAATCTCAGGAATGGTGATGCGGTGCTAGAGACCAAGGAGCCACTGAGGGTCAGGGAAGGCCTCATGCAGGTGAAACAACTCGACTGCAGTCTCAGTGACAGGAAGGACCTGTATGGTCGACTGATACCCACTTCCGTCTTCCTGGGTTGAAGTGACCCCCATTTCAGACTCTTGAGGCACCATGCATTTCTCCTTCATAGCCCCCACCACTGATGCAATTTTCTAATTTATTTACGTGATTATTTGATGATCACCTGAGGCCCCCACTGGGCTGTACACTCCATGAAGTAGGGAACGTGACTCATTTTGCTTACCACTGCCTGGCGCAAAAGACCGCGCTCAGTTAATATTTGTGGAATCACTGAATCACGCTCCACGCAAGGGCGATGAATTCCAAATCCTGCTCGGGGCAGCTTAGGTAGCAAGGAGTTACCCATACCTTTTGGGCCCTGGAACTATAGAGGGAGCTCTTTTCAGGGGCAGCTTTGCAGGCAGTCTTCTGAGCAAGACCCAAGGACATGCTGGAGGAGAGCAGGAAGCCAGAGGCAGGGATTTGGCATCTTGGGGATGGTGTCAGCTGCACGAGCCTGCCTCTCTCCCAGAGGAACCACAGTCCCAGGGCAGGGGGTTTGGATCCATCTGCAGTGTAGGGCTCTGCAAAGCCTGGAAATAGGTTCTGTTTGCTAAGCGGAATTTTCCAGCCCCCAGCTGAGAAGCCAGAGAAGCTGGCTCCTTGCTAATTTCATTTCCCTTGCTCCCCAGCTTGGCAAGGCCCGGCTTCTCTAGCTGCAGTCTCTTCGAGCTTCATACCCAGCTCCCCTAGCCAAAGAAAGAAAGCTGTGACTCACCAGAAATTTTCATTGCTGTTTTCTGGCCAAAAGAAAAAAAAAGAAAAAGAAAATAGATATACATATATATGTGAAAGTTCTCACATCATGCCCTAGCTCAGCAGCTTCTGCCGGCTGCATAGACAGTGGGATGCAAGATGGGAAAAGCAGAAAGGCTGTTCAAGATGTGCATGAGAGGAGAGAGCATCTACCGGGTTCACGGCGACATCTTCCAAAAGCGTGGCCACAACAGGCAGAAATGGCTGCTGGCACGGAGAACTGGGTCTTAGGTCAAAGGGGTCCTGTTCTCAAAAGGGACAAATAACCTCCTAAGAAAGGACGGTGGGTGTCCAGTTCTGCCCTGTGTGGTTTGGGTGCTTCTTTGTGCAGTCCCCGTACAATCCAGATGGCCAGTGGGATGGTGACTGATAAGCTTGCCAAGGGCCCTTAACTCCCTACATCTGTCCCCTCCCCCACTTTGCCTTCTGGGCTCCAGCCACATTGGCGTTTATTTAGTTCCTTGAATGCACCAAACTCCCCTGTCCTGCTGTGAGCCTGTGCCTATTCTGTTCCTCTGCCTGGGCCCTTCTCCCCTGAGCCACATCCCCTTTACTTGGCTATCCTCCCCCACACACTTTTCCTTTAGTGCCCAGCCTAAAGAGTCTGTTCAGGGATTACTTAGGGACCCCCAGGCCAGGTCCCCTTGTTATGGGCTCTCGTGGCACCATGCGCTGTCCTCTCTAGCACTTTCATAGGTGTAACTTGACACGCGTTTGCGGCGCTCCTTGAGGGTGTCTTGTCTCCCCCACTAAACTGTAAACTCTGTGGAGGCAGGAACTGTGTCCCTTGTGCTCAAAATTATGTCCCTAAGGTCTAGTCCTTATGAAGTATTCAATAAAAATGTACTGAATGGATGAACGGCTGAAAGAATCACCATGGAGCTGTTTTCAGATGTTTAATCCCAAGGCTCATGGTACAGTTTAAGTAGCCAGACCACAGGGAACAAGTGACCTGCATAAAGTCACACAGGCAGTGTGGTGGACACTGGTGAACACCCACCCTCAAGTCCAGGCTTCTTTCTGTTTTGTCATGCTGGGTCCCATCTGTGTCTCTTGCCTCTTCTTCTTCTTCTTCTTTTTTTTTTTTGATGATTTTATTTATTTATTTGATAGAGAGATAGAGAGAGCACGAGTAGGCAGAGCAGCAGGCTCTCCACTGAGCAGAGAGCTGGATATGGGGCTCCATCCCAGGACCCTGGATCATGGCCTGAGCCGAAGGCAGCTGCTTAACCGACTGGGCCACCAGACGCCCCTTGCCTCTTCTTTCTGATATGGTGAGAGCCTGGTATCATTGTGGCCAAGAGCACAAGTGGCAGCTTTCCACGGAGTGGTCAGCTCTGCCCCTGACCCAGTCCTGTTCACCCCAGCCTTTTAGTCTACAAATGAGCTGCCCCATACCAAGGGAGCCAGGCCTGGACGAAGGTGAGGGGAGTAGAACAAGCAGTCTCCCATGCTGGGATAGACCAAGAGGATGGGCCCGCTGGTTGAATGGCAGGCCCGGGCCGCATCTCTGCTGAGAAGGATGAGCTAGCCCATTGTCCCCATCCTAGATAACAAGGGAGGGGAGGAGCCCAGCCTGGCCCCGTCCCTCCAACTGCAGCCTGGCCAGGCCTCCCAAGGATTTGCCTCTTCTGCCACATGGTCCTGCACATTTGTGAAGACTTCCGTGTCATTCCATGGTTTCAAATACCATCCGAGTGCTTGCTCCTAGTTTCCCCATTTGTTTCTCTAGCCCAGATATCACCATCTGGGTGTTCCCGAAGCCCTGTAGACTTGTCATGTTCAAACAGAGCTCCTCTCCTTCCCTCCCTACCTCACCACTGCCCTGCTTCCCCTCAGCTTCGCAGATGCCACCCCTGTTCTCCCAGGAAACTTGGGATTCATCATGGAATCACCCCCATCCCACACCCCATCCTCTCAATCTCCAGGGCCTGTCTGTTCACTACGTAGATATTTCTCAAATCCCTCAACTTCCCTTTTGGCCCCTTTAAGCCTGTTCTGCGCAGAGCAGTCTGCAAATGTAGTTTTACCCGGTCACTCCCCTGATCTAGACCCTTTGATGGTTCCCCACTGACTTGAGAACAGAGCTCAAACTCTCGAATGGGACTTTTAAAGGCCCTTGGCTATGTGGCTTCTTCCTCATTCTCCAACCTCATTTGTCACTCCCACCTCCAGCCCAGAATACCATGCTCGAGGTGCACCCCCCCCCCCCCCCGACTACGTTCTGTTCACCCACGTACTCTCTCTAGCATCCCTCTGGGCCTTTGTTCGCCGTAGTTCTCCATCTAGAAAGCTCTGCCCTTTCAAACTCCTTTGCAGCCTTTATTTCTCAGTCTAGAAAGTGCTTCCTCTGGGAAGCCATCCACCACCTTGCCACCAAATGCGGACAAGGGAGCCCTGCTCTGCTCCACAGCTGCTTCTCATCACTCCGTTCAGGAGGCTGTATCATCATCTTCTGTGTGTCCCCCTCAGTTCAGTGAGTGGAAGGCATGTGGGAGCAGGGTCTTGCCTGCTGTGGTCCCTGCTGCATGCAGCACACACACGCAGTGAGTGAGTGAAGCCTGAGAGGACTGAGGCCCTCATCTTCCCAGCAGCTGCTCACTCTGGCTTGCTGAGTCCTTGGTTGCTTTCAGGTAGCTTTGTCCCCCATGCCTCCACACCCCCTGCCTCCCTGCCGAATTCCTGTCCGAGACCTCTCAGATTGCCTTTGCCCACAGTTTTGGATAAGGAAAAGTGTCATCCTTTCTGTCTTTCTCTTACTGACTCTCTCTGACCAGGTGACCTAATTTAATGGTCCCCAAGCCATCCCAGCACTTCTGTACCCTTTCAAGATCACTCGTCTTCTTTCTCCTCTGCCTGAAATTCACCTTCTGGCTGTGACTTCCATAAATTTTGTACATTTAATTCCCCAGTGCACATTCCCCGATTTAATTCCCCAATGCTGTTCAATTCTTGCATCCCAGACTGAGCTAAGCCCCTGAAGTAATTTAAGTAACAGCTCAATTATCTCATCTCTCCTTTAATCTTTTCATTTCTATCAGCACCTAAGAAGCAGTGAAAAATGGGATGTGCAAAGTGTTTTCTGCCCAAACCTGCTTCTCCCTTGCAGTTCTTATCTCAGTCTGTGTCATCAGCTTCCACCCCGTTGCCTGAGATCCAAAGCTTGGAATCACTATCCGTTCCTCCCGCCTCCTCCTTCCTTTCTATTTCCAGGAGGCCTCCAAGATTATCTGCTCTTCTCTTGAGGTATCTCTCAAGCCCGGCCTTCTCTGGCCATACTGCTACCCATCCAGAACCTCAACATCTCTCTTCTCCTGGACTAAACAATTCCTTTCTGGTCCTCCCTCCAGCTCCATGCCTATGCCTACACCCATCCATCTTCCCATCCACTCATCCATCTAGCAGTCCACTCATCTACCCACCATCTACTTGTTCACCTAACCACCCACCCATCTATCCATCCATCCAGCCATCCATCCACCCACAAATCCCTCCACTCACCCATCTATCCACCCATCCCTCCACTTACTCATCTATTTATCCATCCATCCATCCATCCTTCCATCCATCCATCCATCCATCCATCCATCCATCCTACAGTCTGCACTCAGCGATCTAAACACACATTGATTAGATCATACCTTTGCTTAAGTAACTTCCATGACTCCTCACTGCCTATAGCAGGTATTCTTAGCCCTGGTTGCACATGAGAATCTTATAGAAAATGTTTTAAAAAATGCTAATACTAAGGCTCTACACCTAGAGATTTTGATTTAATTGTTCTTGGATTGGACCTGGGTCTTGATGTTTTCTTAGCTCCTCAGGTGATTCTAGTATGCAGTCTAGTGCAGAACCATGTGGCTTAGAGACTAAGTTCCAAGCTCATTAGCCTGGCATTCATTGCCCCCTATAATCAAGCCCTTAATCTGTCTCTCCAGCTTCATGTCTTTCCAGTCTTCCCCTAACATATTTGAAGGTCTAGCTCTACTGAGCTATCATCTGTCTTTTATGCCTGCTGCCCTCTGTCTACAATTCTATTTCTCTCCACCCCTCTGTTTGGAAAACTCCTACCCGTTCTTCAAGACCCAGCACAAATGTGTACTTCTCTCATGGGTCTCTCTTCCATAGCATCCACTATGAGTCAGGCACGTTGCTGGGTGCTGGATGTGTGCCCAGACAGAACAGTCTTTCCTGTGAAAGAACTTACAGGAGGGTGAAGGGTGGGGATGGAAACTCTTTAAGGAAAATGTTCTCTGAATGTTTTAGAACACCCAGAGGGCTGGTTAGAGAGAACATGGATGCTGGGCCTAGCCCTAGGATTTCTTAGTAAATGTCCTGCGGTGGCCCTGAGAACTTGCATTTCCAGCAGGTTCTCCACTGATGCCAGTGTTATTGGTCTGAGTACAGAGTTTGAGGACCCATGCCTTAGCGTGTGGCATGCCGAGGAGGTGTCTTTGAAGGTGAGACTAAAAGGAAGAGAAGGAAGCAATCAGGAGAAGGGCTGGGGCTCATGAATTCCAGATGGAGGGAATAGCATGTGTGAGGGCCCCAGGTGGGAGAGAACCTGGCACAAAGGAAAGGGGCCGGTGTGCCTGGGATGTGGAGAGCACAGGAGGAGAGCGGCGCTTCTCCAACTTCTCAAGCAGAACTGACGCTCTGCATGTGTCTATTATAGCACTTTATCACCTCCCACTGTAATCCTTTCTTCTGCCTCAGCCACTTGGGAAGGAGCCCCTCCGAGGCACATCTGTGTCACTGTCACCCACAGCCCCCTGAGACCTTTCAGAGGAAATGCTGGGGGATTTGGGCAGGGTGGTTATATTTTAGTGTTCTAGCTTTTTCTCTAGGCTATAAGCAAGGAGCGGTTCGTTCGTTGTTTCTATGGCACAGCCCATCCCTTCCCTTTTCTTTAGGCATTTTCCACCATAACCATCCTCTAAACCAAATTCCCTTCTCCCCAGTTCCTGCTACCTTCATAGATTTTTAGCTCATTTGGTGACAGCAAGAAAATTCCTGTAAGTTAGGAGGCCCCTCCTCACCTGTCCTACCCAAGCTCTGGAGTTGGGGTGGGATGTGGGGTATGGGGGTGCTACAGGTGCCCAGAGGCTGTCAAGGCTGAACCCCCAGCACATCCCTTCAGCTGTGGGAGGAAGATGTGGACATAGTGAGAGTCAGCAGAATTCCCTCCCTCAAAAATGCTGCTACTGGGTGGCTGAGCATGTCCGTGATCAGCCTTTGGAGGTGGCCCACCTTGAGGGCATGAGGGGAGCAATGCAGGTCTGGGAGGGGGAGAACTTTGGAGACCACCACCCTCAGAAGGTCCTCTACCACATCCTGCCTATCAACCATTCCCCTTCCCACCCCGGGAAGCAGAGTGAGGGAGGAATCAGGTTTAGGGGGCAAGAACCACCACGTATGGGAATGTGAGAGTATGGGTTTGATTTTGGTTTCTAATTACCCTTCCCTCTTTCTTCCTGGA
This sequence comes from Mustela lutreola, assembly GCF_030435805.1. Taxonomy (NCBI): domain Eukaryota; kingdom Metazoa; phylum Chordata; class Mammalia; order Carnivora; family Mustelidae; genus Mustela; species Mustela lutreola. The sequence continues at coordinate 51,397,014 of NC_081291.1, read as the reverse complement.
GAATAGGATGTATATACCCTCTACTGTGGATGGCAGAGGGGCTTTGGGAAAACATAGACAAGAGAGGGATAACACCCCAGCTTATTTTTCAAAAACATCCCATTTCTCAAGCCTTGGGAAAACATGGTAGGTAGATCTCTGGTTCTCAGACTTTAGCATGAATCAGAATCCCTGAGGGTGTGTTAGAACCCAGACTGCCACCTCTAGAGTTTGTGATTCAGTAGGTCTGGAGTGGGGCTTGAGAATCTGCGTTTCTAACAAGATTCACGGTGATATAGCAGCTGGTCTGAGGACCACACTCTGAGAACCCCTGCTTTAGCACAACACCCATCTTATTGGATGCTAAGAATCTCTCAATTGTTACAGGGGAAAGGTTATTTGTCTTATATGTACTTTACCCAAACATCCCATTTGGGAAGATGAGTTGACATCCTCCTCAATATAGAACCTGAAACCCTCCAAGCCCCCAGTTCCATGGAGAGACAGAGACATGTGTTTCCAAGAGGCCATGAGACAAAAGCTGGCCCTGGGAGAAGACAGAAGGGTTCAGGGAGGCAGGGAAGGGAAAACTTTTTGTTTTTCCATTGCATAATTTTAGAACTAATGCAAGTATTTCAAACACAATTGATTGAGTATTTCTTAGCCTCAGGGAAGGCAGCTTCTGCCCAGAAGGGAGTGACGCACATAGCAAATGCCACAAGCGGTGGGAGAGGAGAATGGGATAGGCCTTAGAGCCCAAAGTACTGGATTTGGCCCCAGCACTGCTCTGGGACCTTCGAGGGGGATTGCTTTACCAGCGTGAATGTGTTCTAATGAAACTGAGCTTGAAAGGGTCGTGAGGGTCAAAGGAGCTATGGTGGATGACAATGCAGAACACTGTGTGGGTGACAGTTCCAGTGAAGCCAACCTGAGCTGCCTTGGTTTCCACAGGAAGGACCAGTACCTCCTCTCGCCCGTGAACTGTTGGTATCTGGTCCTGCATCAGACCAGGCGGGAGAGTCGAGATCATGCCACCCTCAATGACATCTTCATGAACAATGTCATCGTCCGCCTCTCACAGATCAGCGAGGATGTCATCAGACTCTTCAAAAAGGTGGGCAAGGGGGCCACTCCACCTGCTCAGATATCTCTGCCCCAGGCTGACCATGACAAAATTGCCAGCCAGATATGGCTTGGGGGCATAGGACCAGGAGGGCATGTGTGTTGTAGGGTTCAAGGGCCAAGGGCTAGATGTGGTGTCCCAGACTCTGAGTCTGAATCCTAGATATGGCTGGTGGCCTCAGCCACTTCAGCCACCACCTGCACAAAAATAAAAATTTCTGCATGGTTGGCAGGTACCACATGTTCATCATAGGAAATTTGGAAAGATGGCCATGAGCACACACAAAAATTAAAATCACCAGGAATGTTATCACTGCAATCATCACTTTGGTGCCGTAGGGATTTCTTTATACAAACATAGGCAAATACATTTTCTGTTAAGTTCTCATATGTATATGTTTTCCAGAATACATTTCCTGAGTGAGATGAGACTGCATATATGATTTTACTCTCTGCTTATGTCATAAGATAAGATTTTACTCTCTGCTTATGTCATATGATAAATTATTTAACACTGCATCACAGAATTTTTGCATGTCAGTAAATTTATTTCTATGCCATCTTTTAATGATTCTGTAGTATTTCCTGATACAACTTACTGTAATTTGTTTAATCAATCTTTTATTGTTGAACACTCAGCTTATTTCCATTATTTTACTCTTCTAAATAACACTGGGGTGAGCTGCTTTGTATGTTTGCTTTTTTCACATTCACTGCCATTATCTTATGGTTAGTTTCTGCAGCAGGACTTTTTAGGTCAAAAGTTTGCTCATTTTTAAGGTTTTTAACAAAGTGCATGGTTGCTTTCAGGAGGTTTTACTCATCTAAATGCCCAGAAGGCCAGTGCGCAGGGAGCAGTCACTTGTATGTGCCCCGAGTTGTCTGTGTCCCAAGCTCCTTGCACAGTCCCTGGCAAACACCAGACACTGTGGAAATGTTTGTAGAACCGAACCCACCTCTGTGGACTTCGGTTTCCTTCTCTGCAAAATGGGCTCGTCCTCTAGCCTCTGGGAGCCTTCTCTTCTGTGTTGGTCAGAAGGAGTTAAGATCAACTACTTCCCAGGGACAGAGTGAGGGTTGAAGGAAACCGCCCTGGCGTGAAGGCCGGGAGGTGTTACTGAGGGAGTGGCTCAGGGTGTGGTCTCTCAGTCGAGAGTTCTTGAATTTCTGGATTCACATCCTGGTTCCTTCATTTACTAGCTGGGTGTCCGGGCATTGTTACTTTAACTCTGTGTCTCAGTTTCTTCATTTGTGAGATGGGGATAAAAAGACGCACAGGGCAGTGGGGAGGATTAAGAAGGTGTTAACCCCCAAAAGTTAGGCAAGGAGAACGAGTGTTCAGGCAAGCTGGCTACCATTGTACCAACCAGTCCATAAGACTGTTCCTACTAAAATTATGGAGGCCGTCTGTTCTTGCCAGGCGCCAATTTTAGGGATTAGGTGACCTGGGATTGCTAGAAGCACAGGAAGAGGACAAGTTGATTTGAAATGTAATAATCTGTCTGTGCTCTGTATTTGGATTGTCCACTTGGAGGATGACTTCTACAGTGGAACTGTAATCACAGGCTCGTTCCCTCCCACTGCACAATTTGCGCTGGTCCCTTCCCGGGGCCGTGTTTATGAAATGTCGTCCAAGTTGAATATTTGTGTAAGCAAACATAATCAGAAAGGTAAATACAGGGCAATAAAGAAAAAAAACCATGGTGGTTTGCAAAGCCAGGCTGAGGTGATTCCGGTCACTCACTCTGGTCCTAAGCTCCCGCCCGCGGCTGCTGTCACATCTTTTTTCCTGGGTGGGAGTGACTCGCAGAGAAAGGGTCATCAGGGCCGTTAGGAAACGAAGGGTCTTTTTCCTGACTGAGCCCTGGGACAAGTGAGATAAATCTTTTCAGTTCTCATTTAGGCTGACAGCAGCATCATTGGTGATGGAGGTTAACAGGGTAGAAAATAATGAAAAAAGGTCGACAGCTGAGCTTCTGGCTGCCTCGTTACCAGGCCACAGCTGAGAGGGCAACAAAGGAAGCGACCTGGCCCCTGTGGGCTGGGAGAGAGCTGGGGATGGGCCTGGCTGGCTGACGTAACACAGGGCTGTCCCTTTGTGTCACATCAGTGATAGATAATCTCGGCACCGAGGCTGCCCTCCTTCTGTACTAATAGATCCCACAGACCTTGGTACAACGAGGGGGCCAGCCCCTGGTCAGACTGGGGGGGCGGTCGTCAGTCACCCGACTCTATAGATGAGGAGGTCTAGCCCACAGACCTGCAAGAGAACCCAGACTTGTCCACTTTTGGCCTGTGGTCACCACCAGCAGGAGGCAGTCTGGCTGGGTTTGGGGAGTTTGTTCCAGAACTGCTCCTCACTGACTTATGAACCTGGGCAAGTCTCTGAGCCCTCTGAGCCTCCACGTTGACATCTGGGAGATGGAGGCGGTGACAGTGCCCACTTCAGGGGCCTGCTTGGAAGAGCCGAGGTAGGCCAAGTGTCCAGCACAGGCCTGGTATCCAGCAGGTACTCATTCAATGGCGGTTCAATCTTGATCCTAAAGAATTGGACAACCTCCCCATTCCTGAGCTGGGTCCTAGGACTCTGGTGGGTGTTCCCACCAACTCATGCTCTGTAGGAGGTGAGAGTAGCTTCCAGGCCAGGTGTCCTCTGCCTGCTGGCTTTTCCCAGACTCAGGATGCTCTTTGACTTCATAACTTACCTCCTCACGATGCTCCAGCCCCCCTTTCATAATGCAGTCTCCTCTGATGACTAGAGGCAGCACTTCAAATTCTGTGAGCCATCCCAGCATTCCTGTGGGTGGGTGGACAAATGCTTGCAGGTGGCCCTTGCTTTAAGTGTCAGATAAAGATCTGTCATAGCAAAAGGAACTGGCTGAGACCTTAGACACCATCCTAGTGGTCAGGGCTCTTATGGTGAAACCTGACTCAGCTGGCTTGAAGGAAGAAAGGCATTTAACCTCCAGAGCCAAGGCGTTGGGGCTTCAGGGCACAAAGGAACTTCATTTCTCTGCACTCTGCTCCGATTTTCTCTGTTTTCTAATATTTTTTTGGCATGGGGTGAAGGGCTCTCTTGTAGTCTCTCTCCATGTGGTCATGGAGACAACCGTGTCCTCTCTCCATGTGGTGAGAGACAACCGCATGGCCTCTGCAGCTCTGGGCTCACATTCCCACCTGCTTCAAGTCTTATAGAAATTGAGAGAGCTTGTCTCCCAGAATGGAGCCTTCTGGGCTCTGACTGCCCAGCATGGGTCATGCTTGCTCTCCTGGAGCTGCTCCGGTGGCCAGCAAGATGCTGTGCTCTAACTGATGGGGCCTGGAAACATCCCCACCCTGAAGCTGGGTGTGCATTCAACTCCACCCAACCCATGGAGTCTTCTTACAAGAAGGGAGAGAGGTGCCTGGGTGGCTCAATTAAGCATCTGATTCTTGATTTTGGCTCGGGTCGCGATCTCAGGGTCATGAGCTTGAGCCCTGCATTGGGTTCTGCTTAAGATTCTCTCTTCTCTGCCCCATCCACCCCACCTCTGCTTGCTTTTGCTTTCACTCCGACTCTCTCTCTTAAAAAAAAATAAAAGAAGGTAGAAATAAAGCAATAGATGTCCACTAGGTCTCTGTTCCAGTCCCTTTATCATCCTCTGAAGTTTTCCCTCTGCTAGATGTCCCTCATAAAGGACCTTCATTATCTCTCACGATGGCTCGTTCTATTTGGGATCAATCATGATTAATAGAAAAGGGAATTCTCAGTGTTGGCACTCATGGTCCTGGTTACATCCTGAGGGCCACACAGATCAGTCCACATGGAAACTTGTCTATTGCTTGAGGACAGAAATCATGACCGCCCCTCAGCCAGGTCTTCCCCACCTCTGGTTAGATATTCCAGGTCCCTTCAGTTTTCCCCTGTGATTTGGCTTTGTGTTTTCCCCTCAACCTAGGTCATACCCTAGGCTTTCCTAGCCTGCACAAGTTAACATTCAGAACCATTCAGAATACTCAAGGAAGGTTTGACCAGCTAAGAGTAGAGCAGGGCTCTCTAGACCCATTATTTCTAATAATGAAATCGATGCAGGCATTCGCTTTTTTGACCTTAGTCTCGTCACATGGTTGGCTCCCTCTGAGCTACCTGCGTGAATCCCCAGGTATTTTCATGCCAACTGTTTTTTTAATCTGTCTTACAAATTCTGTACTTGTGTTTCTTTATATTTGGTCTTTTAAAACTTCATTTTATTTGATTCTGGTCAAATGGGATCAGTGTTTTTATTTAAGTGATTTTTCAAGCAGCAATAGGGTAACTCTTCTAAGAGGTCCTAATTCCTCCTCTATGTGGAAAGCCTGTTTTATAGCTTCTCCATGTTTTCCTCTGTGATACCTTCTGCTGTGTGTCAATTCTTTAACCCCATGTTTGAGTCTTCTTAACCTTCTTAGTGGAGAGGTGGAAAGTGGGTCAGAGGGTTGAGGGTGAGTTCATAGTGGGGATGACCTTTGAGTTGGGCTTTGAAGGATGAATAGGAGTCTGCCAAGTGGGGAAAGGAGGTTCAACGTTCAGTGTTCAGAGAAAGTCAAGGGCAAAGGGGTAGAGTATATCATGATGGAGGTCCAAGGCAACTCAGAAGGGGGGCCGCAAAATGTCAGGCGTCCACTGATTTTGGTTCTTAAGGACAATCTGCATGGCCCTCACTATGTTAAGAAAAATTAAACCAATATTTAAAAACTGGGATATTTCACATAAAAATTAGCACTTTGTGTTTCTCTTCAAAAATTAGAAGTTCTGAGGCGCATCTGGGTGGCGAAGCTGGTTAAACATTTGACTCTTGATTTTGACTCAGGTCATGATCTCAGGATCATGAGATTGAGGCCCACGTTGGACTCTGTGCTCAGCGGGGAGTCTGTTGAAGATTCTCTCTCTCTTTCTCATTCTTCCTCTGCACTTTGCCCGTTGTGCACACTCTCTCTAAAATAACAAATAAATTAAAGGAATAAAAATAAAAAAGAAACTTTGCCAATATCAGATCCACATGGGTTGTCCATATTTGGTAGTAGTTGGCTGGAACTGAGTAGCTGGTAGCCCCTTTAGGCAGGGCACACTGTCCCCACCATCCCAGGGTCCCTGCTGTTGTCTGGTGTAGCACACCTGCTTGGCTCCTTTATTTTGCCTCCCTGGCCCTTTCGGCATTTGAATTTGTGGCCTCATTTTTAAGCACGATCCACAAATTTGAGCATCAGAAACACCACCTGGTAGTCTTGTTAAATAGGTTGCTCAGCCCCATTGCCACAGGGTCTGATTTGGGAGAGTGGAGAATGGCCCCAGAATCTGCCTTTCTCAGAAGCTCCCCAGTACTGCTGCTGCTGCTGCTGCTGTTGCTGCTGCAGTCTGGGGACCGCATATGGAGAATGACTTACCTTGTTTTACAGGTGAGGAAACTGAGGCCTACCTCTGGTAAGCACAGAGTCTGGCCCTGAACACAGGTTTTCCACGCCAGCTCCTGTACTGAATCCGCTAACCCCTGCAGAGCCCCGGTGGGGAGGGTCCATCTGCATCCTGCCTGCTTTCCCTTCCTGCCCCTACGGTGTCTGAGATGGGGCATGGAAGCCCATTCATTCCATTTTCAGTCTCAGCCTCCTTAACAATAGCCATCCATTATTCTATGCTCTGATGCCTGCAGAATTTAATTACTTGCCTGGCCGTGAAGTGAATTTGATTGTTGGGAACTGTGGCGTTCTGGAGGCAGCACTAATGAGGAAAGACTCTTAGCAGAGACGACAAGGCATCTGGGGGGCTGGTGTTTGAAAGCAGCCATTCACTGTGTGGCCATAGGTCTTGGTCTTCAGTGAGGTTTTCGTTCCCGCCTCGAAGATGTCCATCGCATTTCATAAATAAATCAGGGCTTTTGTGCCCAATAATTGCCTTGCTTTGTAACCAAGATCAAAAGCACCCATGGCCTTGGATTCAAAGCCAAGTTTATTTTTTATTTCTTGGTTGCAGGAGAGAGTGAGGGTTTGCATGCTGGCGGGTCCAGCTAGGAGGCCTGAATAGAGAGAGAGAGAGAGAGCGCAAAGTGGGCAAACTGCCAAGGGAATGAGAAACCTTCAGCCAATCCCCACTGGCTACCAGGGAGACAAAGTCATGAACACTCACTCTGCTAGTAGAGCCTGCTGCGCTGGTCCCCATCAGGCATTCTCAACTCATTCGATAAACATATATCGGTGCTATCATGATGGTAGGTAAACAATAATTATAGAAAGCAAACAGTGAGTGCTTACTGTGTGCTGGGCTCTGGACTAAGCACTCCATAGATATTCAATTCTGAAGGCCTAAGTGCAAGATGCCATCACCATCCCATTTTACAGATGAGGGAACTGATACTCATAAAGGTGAGCTGGGATTTGAGTTCAGATGTGGTTGACTAGAGCCCATGCTTGGTGGTAGCTAGTTGCTAAAGAAGACAGAGATGAGTCAGACACATTGCCCTCTTGGGGAGATCACTGTAGAACACTGTAGAACAGAAGCAAAAACACAGGTGTGTAACTGTGATTCGAATACAGCAGAGAAGGACATGGGTACAGAGGGAGAACTTCTAATCTGGGCTGGGGGTTGGGGCTCAGAGAAGGTTGAATGTTGGGGATGCAGAATTTGAAGTGAGTCTTGAAGGATTAGGATTTGTTCCAGTGCAGGTTCCCCCAGGAAGCCAGGATTATAATGCAGAAGTATATTAGTGAGTACTCTTGGGGGTCCCCACCTGCAGAAGGAAAGAAGGAAAGCAGGAGGCAGTGAATGGAGAAGTTGTGCTTTGGTGCAGTCTCAACTAAAGCCGCAGTTGAGGGCGCCTGGGTGGCTCAGTGGGTTAAAGCCTCTGCCTTCGGCTCAGGTCATGATCCCAGGGTCCTGGGATTGAGCCCCGCATCGGGCTCTCTGCTCAGCAGCGAGCCTGCTTTTCCCTCTCTCTGCCTGCCTCTCTGCCTACTTGTGATTTGTGTCTGTCAAATAAATAAATAAAATCTTTAAAAAAAAAAAAAGCCTCAGTTGACTCCTGCGGGGGAGCTCCAAAGTTGGGTGGCCCTTCTGAGTAGGGGCGAGGAGACTGGGCCTTTATCCCTTCTTATTGCTCCCAGAAGCGGGCATGGTCTTGAGCGGATACCTCTTTAGTTAAGGCAGTTCCAAAGAGGGCCAACAGCTGGGGTATCTGCCAGTAGTGCTCCTCACAGCTAGGGAGCTAAATACTGTACACCTGAAAGGGATCTGGGTGGCATGTCACTATGTCCACACAGATACGCGGGGATTTGAGAAAAGTCAGACACAGGAATCCAGACCACAGCAAAGGCTAGTGGACAGAACTTTCTGGGTGCTGCAGCATGGACAGGTAGGTTGGTGTTGCTGTTTGGTGCAGTGCTTAGGGCTGTAGACAGATTCTCTAGCTCAGTCCTGGTTCTGCCACTTTCTGGCCTTGTGAGCTCAGCCTAAACTCTCAATCTTCTAAATTTTGTCATTTTCTTTTCTTTTTTTTTTTTTTTAAAGATTTTTATTTATTTATTTGAGAGAGAGATAGTGAGAGAGAGCATGAGCGAGGAGAAGGTCAGAGAGAGAAGCAGATTCCCCATGGAGCTGGGAGCCCAATGTGGGACTCGATCCCAGGACTCCAGGATCATGACCTGAGCCGAAGGCAGTCGTCCAACCAACTGAGCCACCCAGGAGTCCCTAAATTTTGTCATTTTCTTTATTTTTTCTTTTTCTTTTTCTTTTTTTTTTTTAAAGATTTTATTTATTTATTTGACAGACAGAGATCACAAGTAGAGAGGCAGGCAGGGAGAGAGAGGAAGGGAAGCAGGCTCCCTGCCGAGCAGAGAGCCCAATGCGGGGCTCGATCCCAGGACTCTGAGACCATGACCTGAGCCAAAGGCAGAGGCTCAACCCACTGAGCCACCCAGGCATCCCAGTTTTGTCATTTTCAAGATGAAGCTAATAATAACTTCCTTTATGGGGTTGTTGTAAGGATTGAAAAAAGATCATCTAAAACCACTAGCTGGTACACGGTAAGCAATCAGTAAATATTAGCTATTATTAGGAAGGTTCTTGGGATTTTGAGAGAGAACATAGGGAGACTTAAGTTTGGAGATGGAGTGAAGAAGTATTTTATTCAGGGCACACAGGTTAAACAAAGGGTAAGAAATAAGAAAATATGCTCGGGAAGCCACTCACTGATTAGTTTTAAATGATGGTGGCCTTGTCTCTTTTATAACCTCATTTCTTTTTTTTTTTTTTTTTTTTTGCCTTATATTGGCTAGGACCTCCATCTAGGAATGGGAGAGAAATGGTATTTTTAATTTTTACTTTTTAATTTTTTTAAAAGATTTATTTATTTGAGAAAGAGAGACAGAGAGAGAAAGAGAACAAGCCCATGAGCAAGTGCAGGGAGGGGCAAAAGGAGAGAGAGAATCCTGAAGCAGACTCCCCAGTGAGTGCTGAGCCTGATGTGGGGCTCAATCCCAGGACCCTGAGATCATGACCCGGGCCTAGATCAAGAGTGGACCACTTAACCAACTGAGCCACCTGGGTGTCCTGGTATTTTGACTTTGAAAAGTCATGCTTCTAACTCTTCATCATTTAGGACAAAAACTCTTAGCAAATAGAAATAAATAGGAACATCCGTAGCCTGTTAGGATATTTATCAAAAGCCTACAGCAAATATCATACTTCCCACTGAAGAGAATGCAGTAAAATGGTTTGCTACAGAAATTAATAATGTTCCTGTATGTCAGCTATGTCCAATTAGAAAATGTAATTTAAAAAGTGCATACATCAGAAAACAAGAATGATTGAAAATTAATGCCATTACTGCTACAAATTAGCTACATCCTGGAAGTTTTGATGAGTGATGCTTTCATTGTCATGTGGATATAAATATTTCATAATTTCCATGGCAACTTCTTCTTTGACCCATGCATTATTCAGAACTATGTTTATTTTAGTTCCAAAGGTTTTTTTTTTTTTAAAGCTTTGCACTTACTTTTACTTTCTAACTTTATCTCCATATGCTAAGAAAATAAGATCTGTAGGTTGTATTTTTGTATTTTTTATTTTTGTTGAAGCATTTGCCTTATCAGATATCAAGACTTCCTCTACAGTGATAGTCAGGAAAATAGCAGGTACTAGAGGAGCACTAGGTCCGCTGACTAATGGAAGAACAGAATCTTTTGCAAATGGGAGCACAGTAAGTGACAGTGGTGCATTATGGATTGGTCATGGGGGAGTGTAGACTCTTTGGAAATAGGGTGGATTCCATTGGTTGTCATTTTGAGGGTTATGTTTAGGAAATGATTTTTTTTTTTTTTTTTTTTTTTTTTTTTAGGAAATGATTTTACACAGACACACACATATATATTTTTTTGTATAGAAAAATAAAACCTCTACCTTAGTTCACAAAAATATATTCTAGATAGATTAAAGCACTAGAGGTGAAAAGCAGAACTTTGAAACTATAGAAGAAAATATAGGAGGTTATATTTAAAACCTTGGTGGTAGGAAAAGAAACATAAAAAGCAATGTTTCTTCTGCCTAAAGGAAACATAAAAAAGCACAAACTGTAAAGAAAAATACTGATAAATGCTGTTATAGAAAAAACAAAAAAAAAAATCTTCCTACAACAATAAATAAGTAAAGACAAAACAAAAAGAAACACAGTTTGACTCGGATTGGTTGGACAGTCCTAAGTGCCCACAAGAGGGGCGTAAGAGGGGCTCTCATAACCTCCTAATAAACATGCAAATCGGTCCAGTCCCTTTGGAAAACAACTGGGCAGCATCTAGCAACAGTGAGTGAAGAGGTGTACCCCCTATGACCCAGCAATTCCATTTTTAAGATCTATAAAAATATTCTAGCATATCACACAGACACACACACACACCCTTTGTATGAGGGTGTTTGCTACAATAGTGTTTATAGTAAAGAAAAAGAAAAATCACCTAAATGTCCATCACGAAGGGGATGGCTAAATAAGCTATAGTTAGTCCTGCAGTGGGCTAACATACAATCCAGAAGATAAAGGAATAAGATTTGTATGTATCAGGGTGGACAAAACTGGAAAATGAAATGTTGGGTGAAAAAAGCAAGATGAGCTATGATTTTTTTTTTAAATGTTTGCTTTCTTTCTTTCTTTCTTTTTTTTAAAGATTTTATTTATTTATTTGACAGAGAGAGAGCACAAGTAGGCAGAGTGGCAGGCAGAAGGGAAGAGAGAAGCAGGCTCCCTGCTGAGCCAGGAGCCCAATGTGGGACTCGATCCCAGGATCCTGGGGTCATGACCTGAGCCGAAGGCAGCCACTTAACTGATTGAGTCACCCAGGTGTCCCGAGCGATGATGTTTTTAAACAAGTTAAAATGGAAAGTAATAGTTCGTATCGTTTATATTGCGAGATGGTGTGACATAACGCTATGCAAAGGTGGGCTGTGTAAGAAGACACACTAGCTGAAGAGGAGCGGTTGAGGAATAAGGGAGGAAGAGAGGGAACAAAGACCACTCCGGTTGTATCTGAATATTGTAACGTTTTGCTTTCTAAGAGCATTTGAAGCCAAAATGGAAAAATCCAATTTGGATGGCAAGTTCATGACCATTTGTTATTGTTCTCTCTACTCTTCTGTATGTTTGAAATATTGGAGAACTGCGATTAAGGGGGCAAAAAGCAAGAGCAGTTGGAGACAGATAAAGGAAGCCCTTGGATCTTAGAATGAGAAGTGGGGCTTTATTTTCTAGACATTGGAGAACCACTAAAGGCTCTTGCATATGGGATGACATAATCAGAGCCAAGTTTAAGAATGATTAATTTGGTATATCTGATGGCTTTGAAAGAGAGATGCTGGGCTCAGGGAGAGCAGCTACATGCTATTACACATACACACTTACAATGCAGATTGGTGGTGAAGGGTAGTAGGAACCTGGATCAGGGAGGGCGATCCGAGAATAGAAACGAAGGAAGGGATGGATGGGCAGGTAGGGAGGTGGATGGGGAAGCTTATGGGTAGACAGGAGGATGGATAGAGGCGGCACTGGGTGGGTGAGTAGACTGGTGGATGGGTGAATGGGTACAAAGGTGTTGGATAGATGGATACAGATATTTCTTTTTCAAAGATTTTATTTCTTTATTTGAGAGAGAGAGTTGCAAGTGGGGGCGGGAGCAGAGGGAGAGGGACAAGCAGACTCCTTGAGTACCGAGCCTGGCGCGGGGCTTGATCCCATGACCCCGAGATAACGATCTGAGCCGTAATCAAGAGTCGGACACTTAACTGACCAAACCACCCAGGCGCCCTGGGTGCATTCCTTTTTGAAGTGCCGATGCAATTTTCATGACATCTTGTTCACAGACAGTGCCAGTGGAATAGATCAGATGATGAAATGACAAGGAGGTGAAAGTCATGTCTTGGGTCAGTGATGCAGCAGTAATAAGCAATTAATCGTGTTTTGAATCCAACAAATAAGCCTGACCACATTTGTATTCGCCTGGGAGATCGTGTGTGTGTGTGGGGGGGTACAGCTCAAAACTCAGTGCTTTGGGGTTTTCATAGGTATTGGTTTTTCAGGAAGATAGCGTTGTCATGCTCCCCAGGACACAGACTCCCCTTCTCTCTCTCTCAATTTTTCTCTCCTTATCTGTAGGACATTCGTGGAAATAAAGGAAGGGAGGAAGGAAGGAAAGAAGGAAGGAAGGAAGGAAAAGAAAGAAGACAGACTTACATCAGGGACATAGTCCAGAAAGATTACTCCTGAATGTGTTCTGCTTCCACAGAGACTCAAGCCAGCCATTCAACCCATCTCCTTTTGCTTTGACCTGGAGGCCAGGGGAAGGGCAGGGACGTGGTCACAGATAACAGAAGATTCTGTACAATGGCACTTGGCACTGTGTGTTATCTGATATTTACGATGATCCAAAGCAGAGCCCTGTAAATGTCAGCATGCTCTTTATACTAAAGGCAGAGGAGTATCCACGTTTTATAATTATTTTGGAATGTTTGGGGAAAAGAATTCTAAAGACGCAGAGAGTGCTAATCTTTCCAGTGGAGGCAGCAGCGTGGAGTGGTTGAGGGAATCACATCTACCAGCTCTATGGTCTTGGGCAAATGACTCTACCTTCCCTGAGCTCCTGTGTCCTCATCTTTAAAGGGGGGTGGTGAGTGATTTAATGATGGTGTGCCTCCCATAGATGGCTGATATTAGGCTTAAGTGAGGTGTTGTCTGTAAAGCAGGTGTCACTGGGCCTGGCACATCCTGCGAGATCAATGAACAATAGCTATTATTATTGTCATTATCTATACTGACAAGTATTAGTAGTAATTATAGTCCGAAGCAGTATTATTATCAATAATAATAAGTATCATTGGTCATAATACTTAGTATTACCAGGAGAGATCCAGAAACTCCTAGCCTGTGAGGTCACTTGTTCATAATCATTCCAAGGTATGCTTGGACTTCCTCAGACTGGTTATTGTAAGCATTTCTAAAAGTGGAAGCCCTCTGCAAACAGCGTCCCAGAGAGATGCTGGCAGTGATTATAGGGGGAGGACGGTGATACTGCCGGGCTCCTGTGTATGCATCGTTGTGGGAGGGGGGCACTTACCACTGCCCAGCACCTCTGATGAGTGGTCCCTGGGCCTTCCTGCTTCCTGCAGTCTCATCCCAGCCCCGACAACAGGGAGAAGAGTTCAGGGCTCCAGTGTGCATTCCAGACTCTTGTGCAGATGACAGCATTTGGAGCTGCAGCACTCGGAGACATAGACTAGTGTGGGAAAGGGAGGAAAAGCAGGAGGTGTCCAGGGCCAGGGAAGGGAGGACAATGGAGGAGAGGGGAAGAGTAACAAGGGTTCAGATGGAAGGTGGAGCAGAGACTAGGCTACGGGTGATGCTTGGGGACGAGGGGCCAGGACGTGGCAGAATGCCCGCAGCCCAGTTATTGGCAAGCTAGGACACAGCTGGGAGAAACAGCCAGCTAGCTGTCCAAAACTGCTGTTTCCAGGGATAGGCTGACCTTACGGGACAAACTAGAGAAGCCCCATCCCTCTGAGACACGCCTTTTAGCCTTTGCTTGGGAAATAAGATCACAATTGCTCTGGGAGATGGCCAGTGGTACATATATCATATATTTAAATAGAGAACATCTGTGGGTCTCAAGTTTTGTTATTTGCGTAAAAAACAAGCAGGAGGGTGGAAACACAGTGGAATTTAGAACTAAAGGAGAGAAAAGAAATTTTTAATGTAGTTTTGTTTATTTGTTTCCTTTTGTTTGCTTGGAGCCCCAGAACTAGGAAAGCCACGAACTGTCTCAAAGTCCCCCAACATGAGCACATCTAGTTGAACAAAGAGAGATAAACCTTGCTGGAGCAACCCTGCTCAGGTGGAAGAGAGGCCCCGTGGATAACTGAGAGTTGAGGAAGCCTCCATCTCACTCCCGGCTTTAACATTTTCTTGAGTATTGTTTAGAATGGTTTCCTTTAGAGAAGTGGAGAGAGTCTTGTCATTAAAACTCAACTTTTTTGGATGGTATTATTTTTCTAGACTTTAGCACTGGAAATGACCCACCTGTTAGTTTGCTTTTTAAAAATAGAACTTGGGGTGCCGGAGTGGCTTCCTCAGGTAAGCAGCTGCCTTTGGCTCAGGTCATGATCCCAGGGTTCTAGGATGGAGTCCCATGTCAGGCTCCCTGCTCCGTGGGGAGCCTGCTTCTCTCTCTGCCTGCCACTTCCCCTGCTTGTGCTCTCTGTCCCCCTCACTCTCTTTCTGACAAATAAAATAAATAAAATGTTAAAAAAATAAATAAAAATAGAACTTCTCAAATACAGCTCAGAAAGTCCCAGGACCTATAGTAACAGTTTTTGAGGGTTTCCCCCAAAAGTATGATTAGCCCTGCATTGAAAAAATAAATCAAACACCCATGGCAAGGTTTTTATAGGGCAAATAAATTGATTTCGCTCAGGAACTGTTGTGTCAAAAAATTTTTTGAGAGTCAATCCCACATTGACATGAATGTGTGGGGTTTTTTGGGGGGAAAAATGAGAGATTTTAAAAAGCTCCTTTTGCTCTTTTCTGGTTTCCGATTGCTTCTACATATTAGTAGCTTATAAGCAAGCATTTATAGAGCTCCTCTATATGCAAGTCTTAGTGATCAGAACTACAGGAAGCCGCAGTCCCAGCCTTTAATAAGCTTATGCTCTAGTTGGTTGGAATTGGTCCTTTTGCAGGAAAGCTTGTACTTGGAGGGTTTTTTCAGGAGGCTCTCTAGCTCTGTGGACCTTTCGGTATATTCAGACTGACACAAGCTCAGATTATATCAGTATTCTTTCACTTCAGCAGAATTGATCACCTATTGGACCCTCTAAACTGAAAGGCCAGAGGCGAAGTCTTGTTTGGACTTCATGAGATCTAGGACACTCATCCTGTTGTCAGGGCCTCGACTCACCTTCTGGTGGGCAAGAGGGCTGCAGGTAGCCTGAGACTCCTGACATCCTAGCTTAGCAACCCCAGAGGAGGGAGGATCTGAGAGTGTGGCTGTTAGAAAGCTCCTGGGGAGGAGTCTCACTGGCTCAGCCTGGAGTACATTTCTGTGACTGGGCCAGTCACTAGACACAAGGTGCTGGGGGTACTCTGGTCAGGCTGGGTCCCGTGACTGGTGGACCATCCTGTATGGTGATGCAAGGAGGGGTCCATCTCGCCATATCTCATCAGCTGTTATCAGGAGAAGGAGAAAGGGAGAAGTGAGAGGTGGTCATCATGGCTGATGTCTTTCTAACAGGGCAGGTGGGCCAAGAAGGACCAGGCTGAGGAGAACCAGGTCTGCCCGCAAGTGGGAACGAGGGCCGTGATGTAGATTCCTGCACCGGTGGTGGGAAAGTAGGCGCGCCGGGCCGGTGGTATCCTGGCAGAAGCCACACCCTCCTTCGTACCTTCTTTATGGCCAGGACTCATTGCCCTTACAGCCTTGCCATGGCTTCTTTCATCTGTGTGCCTACGTCTCATGCCAAGCCCTACAGAAGCAGACCAAAGACGACATGACAAATGCCATCTTTGGAGTCAGACCAGTCAAAAGCTGAATCCCGGCTCTGCCACTCCCTAGCTGTGCAACCCGGGACACAAAGGAAACCCTCGAAAACTGTTACTATAGGTCCTGGGACTTCCTGAGCTGTATTTGAGAAGTTCTATTTTTATTTTTTTTAACATTTTATTTATTTTATTTGTCAGAAAGAGAGTGACGGGGAGAGAGAGACAGCACAAGCAGGGGAAGTGGCAGGCAGAGAGAGAAGCAGGCTCCCCACGGAGCAGGGACCCTGACATGGGACTCCATCCTAGGACCCTGGGATCATGACCTGAGCCAAAGGCAGCAACCCCCTTCTGATTCTCCAGCCCTTGTCTCTTAAGTAATAGTACCTATTTAAGGTTTCATTAGGGAATGTATGGAAGTGACTTTGGACAGTATTCGGCAGATGGAAAGTACATCACAAGTGCTAGCTGTAGTGGATAAAGCACAGATGGTGTCTCATTCACCTTTGGGTCTTTCGTACCTAGTTGGGGCTGGTATCCAGTAAGTATTCAGTAAGTGCTTGCGTAGATGGAATTGAAGCCAGGTGAGGAACTGGCCACAGAGTTACAAGAGGTGGTAGTACAGGCAGGAGAATGGGAACGGGGAGGGGGCTCTGAGAATTTACAGCAGGCAATGGTGTCGGGGTCCGTGGGGGGGGAGGCAGGGGTTTGGGTCTCGGAAGCCAGACTCTTCAGTGGCTCTCAACTGTCAGGGTAGGAGCAGGGCACTTGTTAAAAGGTCACTGTCCCAGGGTCCATCTTAGCAGGTCTGGGATCACTGTCTTTGACGAGCACCAAGGGATTCGGAGGGCTGCCCCCTAAAGACCCCACTGGTTTCTGGGTCACAAACTCAGATGCCTCCCTGGGCCAGATGGGTGACGTGGATGGGTGAAAGGAGATGCTGGGCGCTGTGGCCAACCAGAGAGCACAAGCCTCATCTAGAGGGAGCCATCCTCCAAGTGGGGACTCGGTATTGCCAGGTCTCCTTGTTTTTTCAAGAGAGTCTGAAAATCAAGACTTGTAAATGGAATTTCCTGACTTTTTTAGATGCTGAGAAACAAGTTAAATTTTTGAAAACACCAAAAGGCCAAATAAAACATGTCTGTTGGCCAGAGAAGAGCTGCCACTTGTACTCCTTGGTCTAGGGCCGTGGTTCTCACCCAGGGCAGTTTTGCACCCCAGGGAACATTTGGCTGCATCTTGTCCCAGCTTGGGTGGGGGTAGGGAATGCTACTGGCATCTAGTGGTTAGAGGCCCGGGATGTTGCTAACCCCCCCTTCAATACACACGCCATTGCTTCCACCTCAGAGAGTTAGGTGGCCAGAAATGATGTTGAACTGGCATGAGTTGTGGGCAGAAGAAAGAGGCAGGGCCAGAGACATCTGCCACCTGATTTTTACAGAGACAGGACTCTGCCCTTCAACCCTGAGGAGCCCCGGCTGCCATGGCTGGGCCCTTGTTAGTCAGGTAGAATTGTTTTTTCCAGTGTGCACACTTCTGGTAGAAAAGCAGCCTGCCACCCCCAACCTCTACAGGCATGAAAATCATGCTAAAAATTCGAACAATGAGTGCTAATACATTGCCACTTGGGTCCCCAAGGGCTGGGTGTGATGGTCTGCTCAACGTTATCAGGGTTTTGGCCTCCTGTTCCTGGTGGAATGTTTAGTTTGGGCTCCTCATTCAGTAGTTTCTGGAAGTATAGTTGAGAATATTTCCCTTCCCAACCATAACAAAATAACTGTGCAGTTCAGTAACGATTTGCTGAGGGCCTGCTCTGTGGTCCGCCCGGCGCTGGGTGCTATGGGGCAGATGAACAGAGACTCGGGGTTGGGGGGGGTTCCATGTGGAGGCTTACTGTGCTGTGGAGAAAACCCAAGAACCAGACCGTGAGCCCTCCCCCTGCAGTCCACCCTCCACACACTGGTTGAAGCATTGTTCTGGGCACCAGTCTCTCCCACTTAGAAACATTCTGTGGCTCCAGTTCCACTCTGAATGAAGCCTGCCCTCCGTTAACCTTGGTGATCTGACCCAGCCTCCATTTCAAGCTTACTTTCTGCTGTTCTGTTGGTGTGCGCCTCTCTTTGCAAACCAAACGTTGCCCTACACCCACTCTCCTGCCCTGCCCTTGCTCAGGCTGTGCCCCCCACCTGGAATGCCATCTCTGGCCATTCATGCACAGTGAGATGGCTCTGGTCGTACTCCCCCGCCACCCGCTTTATCCTCTTTATCTTCCATCCTCTATAGCTCCGTCTGCCTCCTGCCTTATTTATGTTCTTGACCCTTGAACTACCAACTGGGAGATGCTCAAAGGAAAAGCTAATTAAAAATTCAACTATATGTTCCTTTTCTGGGCAACCTGCTAGCCTTTTATCTGGCATCTGGTGGGTCCACTCAGCCTGTGCTGCTAGCTCTTCATCTGTGCCTGGCCCAGTGCCGGGTGCTCCCATAAATGTCATCTCTCTGTGTCCTCACAAGGACTCTGTGACACTGGGCACAGCATCCTACTTTTACAGATAAAAAAACTAAGGCTAGAGGAGCTTTCACTTCATTCATTCACAGACTCATTCAGTATAGTTAATGAGCACCCACCGTGCCACAGGCTCTGTGGTGTTGCAGGGACATGGGAGTGGGAAACCCGGGAAGCAGATCTGAGACAGCTGAAGTTGGCATCTAGCAGAATGGCGAGGGAACATTCTTGGAGTCCGCACTTTGGGAGGGCAGAGGAGAGAGCAGGCGAAGTCAAGCCATGCTGCAGGCAGCCTTGCTAGAAATCTTAGACAGCTCTGTGAGTAGTTCTAAAGATGGAGAAGCCCTTTAGAGCTGTCCCAGTTGAGAGGGGAGAGGCAGACTTTTATGCCCCCACCCATTTGTCATCAGACAGAACCTGTTAGTGCTTGGAAGGGACGTTACCTTGTGTACTGAGGCCATCCCTGAAGGGTGCTCTCGGCTGGGGGCAGTCTGCTGGTAGCCCTCCCAGCAGCTGAGATACCTGAGCACCTGCCCTCAGAGAGAAAAATCTCTGTATAACCAGGCCTGTGCTAATCACCTAGAGCCTGAAAAGTCAAGCTAAAGATTGGTCTTGATCTTGTAGGAACTAAGGAGGCTCTGGAGAAAATACTGGCACAGGCATGCAAAACTGGGGACCAGAGTTAGGGACTTCGTTAAGGCACATCTTTGGAAGTCTGGGTCCTGCAGTGATGATGTGCTTGTTCTGGGACTGGTGGTCCCGGATGCTTAGGATGCTTTTGGCTGCAGGTAAAAGAAAACTGTAGCTTCAAGTGACTTAACCAGCAAAACCACAGAAATGGAAGTTGGCTGAAAGGAAGGCTCTGGGTTCACTCAAAGCAGTTTCTCAGCAGCTCAGGAAGAAGCCAGATTTCTTTTGCTCTGCTACCCAAGGTTACTTCCTGTTCTGGTCCTAAGGTGCCTGCTGGTAGCAACTGGGGCCCTCAGTAGAAAAGCTAAAACCTTCCCTCAACCGTCTAAGTCCTTCTCTTCCATCCAGTTAAGTCACATGCTCAGCCCTGGACTAATAGACCAGAGCATTACAGCTCCTCCCAGAGCTCAGCTGGAGGAATCAATACAGAGCCAAATCCATGGCCGTTTTAGGAAGCAGAAAGGGTGCTGGGGCTGGATGTTGGGGAGGGAGTCAGCCTTACCTGCTACGGAGAGCAAGATTGAGCAGTTTGAGGGCAGGGCACAGTGACAGACCGGATTGAAGGGGAAGGACCAAAAATTTTTTTTCAGAAATAACTCCAAGGTTTCCCGTTGCCATGCTTGGGATGGTATTATCTTGTTGACCAAACTCAAGGCAATGGGGGAATTTCAGGTTTGATTTTGGATAATCTGAGTTTGATGTGACAAGGAAACATTCGAAATGTATGGTTTTGCAACAAAGTTCTAAGTCTTGGAGCTGGGGCTCCAAGTATTGCAGGACAGAGCCGGGGAGAGGACTACCAAAATGGTGACACGGCTGCAGGCTCCTGTGAAGTGGAAGCTGGAATCAGGACTGTGTGGGGAGTTGGCTGGGGCAGGGCCTGGGAAGGCAAGACTGGTGGGAGTTTGAGAAGCAGGGCTCTCCTGGCCACGCTGCTTCTAAGAATCCTTCTGACAAGGGTCTTTGCTCATGTGCACAGTGACAAGGTACAAGGATGTTCACCCCATCATTGCCTGAAATGTTAAGAGACTGGAGACAATCTAAATACCCATTGTTATGAAGCTGTTTAATTAATTATGACTCATCTGGTATATGGAACCTCAAGCAGCTGTTTAAAAAAGGCGGATGAAAAAAATAAATAAAAAAATAAAAATAAAAAAGGCGGATGCAGGACCTCTGTGACTGCAGAGGAAAAATCTCAAACATATGGTTAGGTGGAAAAAAGCAAGATGAAAAGATGGGTATAGAATACTTCCATTTGTGTGAAAAAAAATTATACACTATCCACACGTGTGTCTGTATATTCATAGACTATTTCTGGAAGGTATCAAAAGAAACTTCTAATAGCCCTTGCATCTGGGTGAGGTTGTGAGAGCTTGGGGGACTGACTTTTTCCTTTTTGCCTTGCTGGCTATTAGTGTTTCTTTAACTTTGTGCATTTATTACATATCGAAAAAGTTAGATCATAAAAATAAATACATAAGAACCTGGGTCTTGGGTGTCAGAGAGGTTAGTGAGACTGAGGACTGAGAGGAGGCTACTGGACGGTGTCAGAGAGTTCGGAGTCCAGTAGAGAGGCAAAAGTCAGGGAGAGGGGCCACAGGGGAAACCGAGGCACAGGCTGTCAACTTCCTTGTGAGAATCAGGAATAGAAGGAAGTGGGCATAGCTGGTTGGGTTCGTTGGCCACCACTGCAGATGCACGGGATGCATCTGGAGGATCCAAAGGTTCCCCCAGGAGCTTTGCACAGGAGGTTCTGCTCGGGCTGTGCCGTGGTTTGGGGTTTAGTCCCCTATCATTAGCCACTAGAGCTGCAGGGAGATCTAAGCACATCTTTGGACTGCCCAGAGCTTTGTCAGTCTTTTTTTTTTTTTTTTTTAATAAAGATGTTATTTATTTATTTATTTATTTGACAGAAAGAGATCACAAGTAAGCAGAGAGGCAGGCAGAGAGAGAGAGGAGGAAGCAAGCTCTCCGCGGAGCAGAGAGCCTGATATGGGGCTGGACCCCAGGAGCCTGGGATCATGACCTGAGCCGAAGGCAGAGGTTCCATATACCAGATGAGTCATAACCCACTGAGCCACCCAGGCGCCCTGCTTTGTCAGTCTTTTAAGAGACCTTCAGATGGGTGATTTCTGGCTACTGCAGTACCAGAAGCTGAGAGAAAGGCTGGGAGGTAGGAAAAGGAACCTAGGAAGGCATCATATCTGGTCTTGAGCCTTCCTCTGCTCCTACTGTCCGGGGGCTCCTGACCTCTGTGGGGGAGGGAGGAAGGCTGATCTCTGCCCATCATTCGCTGGTCATACTTGAGCTGAGGGAGCTGAAAGGGGAACACGATGACTCGGCTCTCGGGGAGCAGTGGTCTGGGCTCCCGTTTTCTTCCTCCCTCACTCCCCCACTTCCTTCCTTTCTTCATTCTTCTCTCTCTTTCTTTCTTTTAAATTTAAATTCAAGTATAATTAATGAACAGTGTTGTGGTGGTTTCAGGTGTACAGACTAATGATTCCACAATTCTATACACTAGTGTTCATCACGATAAGGTGCTCTTAGTCCCTTCACCTATTTCACCCAGTCATTTCCCCACCCCCCTCCCCTCTGGCAGCCACCAGCTTGTTCTCTGTATTTAAAAGTCTGTTTTAGGGGGGTTATTTCTTCTTTTGTTTGTTTTGTTTCTTACATTTCACATATGAGTGAAATCATATGGTATTTTTCTTTCTCTGACTGACTTATTTCATTTAGCATTATACCCTCGAGGCCCATCCATACTGTTGCAAAGGGTAAGATTTCATTCTTTTTGATGGCTGAATAATATTCCATTGTACATATATACCACATCTTTATCCATTCATGAGTGGGCACTTGGACTACTTCCATATCTTGGCTATTGTAAATAATGCTGCAATAAACATAGGGGTGTATATAGCCTTTAGAATTAGTGGTTTTTCTTTGGATAAATACCCACTAGTGGAGTTAATGAATCATGTGGTAATTCTATTTTTAATTTTTAAAGGAACTTCCATACTGCTTTCCACAGTGACTGCACCAGTTTGCATTCCCACTAACAGTGCAAAAAGGGTTCTATTTCTTCACATCCTTGCCAAGACACATTATTTTCAGGACTCCCACTTTCAACATGGAAACTTCACATGATACGCCAGGCAAAGAGGGAGAGTATTAACCAAAACAATAATAATAGTAATAATAACAATAAACCTTAAGTAATAGAGAATCCTAGACTCTTCAGGCTGGGTGGGACCTGGAGATAATTTGTTCATTGTTTTCTGAATTGCTTCTCTCAATATACCAAATGTGTAAGAACAAGAATCAAGATCATCTAAACCACATACCACAGCACTCCTTAGAAAGCCCACATACACGAGGGTAGGAAAGCCTCTGAAAAGTCCTTTTGTAAGAAAACCTGTCTCCTCTGGTTCAACTAGCTTTTCCCAAGTGCATTTGCTTACAGAAGCCTCTGCCCCCCTCCCTTTTTTTAGTGTAACGCTCAAGAGTGACTCCCAGACCAAGTTTTGGGAGGTGATGCTTTAGTTTAAGCTTCTTATTTTGCAGATGGTAAGGAAGGCTCCAAGCCCACATGGCCAGTCAGTGATACAGTGGAGGCAACAACCCTGATCCTGCCTTGTGCTCCATAGCCTGTCTGTTAACCTCTATTGTTCATGATGAATTGAGATGTTAGATTATTATTTCCCAAACTGTGTTATATGGAACCCCACTCTTATGAGGTGCTAATGAGTATTGAGCGAGGGACACATAACTCTGGTCACATCAACTTAAGACCAACCCATAGTGGGAATGCAAGCTGGTGCAGCCACTCTGGAAAACAGCATGGAGGTTCCTCAAAAAGTTGAAAATAGATGACCCAGCAATCGCACTACTGGATATTTACCCTAAAGGTACAAATGTAGTGATCTGAAGAGGCACATGCACCCAAATGTTTATAACAGCAATGTCCATAATAGCCAAACTATGGAAAGAACCTAGATGTTCATCAGCAGATGAATGGATAAAGAAGTGGTATACACACACACACACACACACACACACACACACACACACACAGTGGAATACTATGTAGCCATCAAAAGAAATGAAATCTTGCCATTTGCAATGATGTGGATGGAACTAGAGGGTATTGTGTTGAGCAAAATCAATCAGAGAAAGACAATTATCATATGATCTCCCTGATATGAAGAATTTGAGAGGCAGAGTTGGGGGTTTGAGGGGTAGGGAAGAACAAAGTAAAACAAGATGGGATCAGGAGGGAGACAAACCATAAGACTCTTAATCTCACAAAACAAACTGAGGGTTGCTGGGGGGAGGGGGAGTATGGAGAGGGTGGTTGGGTTATGGGCATTGGGGAGCGTATGTGCTATGGTGAGTACTATGAAGTGTGTAAGCCTGATGATTCACAGACCTGTACCCCTGGGGCAAATAATACATTACATGTTAATAAAAATAATTAATTTTTAAAAATCGCTAAAATAAAATAAAATTCTATTAAAAAAAAAAAGACCCACCCATAGAATTAAAGATGAACAGATTGGCTGTGGATTTCTCAGAATCTTTAACATGGTGACATATCTGCAAATCATCAAGGCAGGGAGATATAAGGTTCCCCAACTTATTTGGCCAGGGAATTCCTTTTGCAAGGGACCTCTCCCCATGGATTTGTTTCATGGATACAAATTGAGTAATTCAAGTCTCCATCAATAAGGTCTATACTGGTTTATGTGCCTATCCCCACCCATCCCAAGTATTCCTGACCTTTCTGTGTTGAAAAGGAAATTGGTCAATGCAACCAGTGACCTTCTTCCCCTCTGACATTTGTTCTTCCATATTCCAGAGCAAGGAGATTGGCCTGCAGATGCACGAGGAGCTCCTGAAGGTCACCAATGAGCTCTACACAGTAAGTCCTATTCAGGCTCTGCTGCTGGGCTTGGGATCTGGTCCCCTTTCTTCAGCACCAGGAGCTAAAGGGAGTCTAACCAGAGTCATGGGATGAACCTGGGCATTTTTGCTGTGTCTTGGGCTGAGTGACAGGGGCTCGTCCTGGTGGGATGTAATGGTTTACAATTCTGGCTTCTGATTCTGTATAGATTCTGTGGGGCCCTGAGCATGTTTAGTTTGTATACGTTCACAAGAGACCTGCATGACCTGCCAGGTGTGGGAATGTGTTTCCTTCCAAAGCAGAAGACACAAGGTCAGGGAGGGGACAGCATGGATAAAACCTCCCGAGGCAGCGATGTGGGTCTGGAGTCAAATGCAATGGGCTGAGGCTTAGGTCTGCTCCTTCCTGATGATGGAAACTTAGGCAGATATGTAGCTCATCTGGGTTTCAGCATTCTCATTTGCAAAATGGAGCACTGTTCTGAGGAAACATGTGAGGTGAAAGGGGTGAGCGTACCTCGTTATCTCCAAGGAATGATTTCAGAACATTACAACACCGTGCAGAATTGACCTTGCTGCCTATACGGAGGCAAGATCTAACTGGACTCGAGATGACTATTAGAATTCAAGAGGGTCACGGAATGGGGAATGCAGGCTCACCAAGTTATGATGCAGGAGTTTACTGGTTGTGCCCTGAGGGCTCTTGGGCTTCTTTATGGAGGAATGTGATGAGCCTCAGCAACAGCCTAGGGGATGGGATGAGGTTGCCCCGCAGGGAGAGCTCGAGACCCTTCATCCCCCAAAACAGAGTAGAATAAAGCTATTGTATTTTAAATACGTCAGGGTTCCTTATAAAGTTTCCTATTAAAAGTGGGGATTCTGGGGCGCCTGGGTGGCTCAGTGGTTAAAACCTCTGCCTTCAGCTCAGGTCATGATCCCAGGGTTCTGGGATCGAGCCCTGCATCAGGCTCCCTGCTCAGCGGGGAGCCTCCTTCCCATCCCCTCCTCTGCTTGCCTCTCTGCCTACTTGTGATCTCTGTCTGCCAAATACATAAATAAAAATCTTTAAAAAATGAAATTAAAGAACAAGTGGAGATTCTGCTGCTAAAATTATATTTGAGAAAGGGAAAGAATAGCAGGCTGCAAGAAGACCCCTCTCTTTGGTGTTAGGATCTTTCTGTAGTCATGTTCTGTGTGGCCAGCAAGTGGTGGTCTTCTCAGGGCCCGAGAGCTTTTGCCTAAGAGCCTGAATCTCAGGTTGGAATTCCTATCTCAGATTCTAACCAGTGATGGGGACTTCTCTGGGCCTCAGTCTTCTACTCAGTAAAATAGAGATGCGAGCTCCTGGAGGTTAACCTATGAGAGTTGAGACTCATGTTTCAATTATTTCAAGTTGAGAAGTGCAACCTGTGCCCTGGACAGTTTTTAGCTGCGTGATTGCTTAGGGGAAAGGAAGAACTGCTGCTTCTCAAGCGACTGAGTCAGCTGGGCATTGTGGGGAATAGTCGCCTAGCAGTTTAAAGCAGACCTTAAAGCCAGAGACCTGGGTTCAAATTCAGTTGTTAAACAGAAATCATAACAGCTGTTTCTTGCAGACCCCGTGGGAGTTGAAGGAGACTAGATATGTACAGCATGCATGGAACAAAGAACAAAAGGCACGGTGGATAGAAGTTCTTGTACTACCATCATCTTGAGTTCTACCTCCTCGGCGAGTGTGAAACCAGCTGTTGTGCCTTCCCACAAGGCAGGGTGGTGATCAATGTGCAAAGCTGGTCACCAGATGCGCCTTCCTTACTCAGAATTCTGCAGAGGACTTGGCTAGACCAGTGTTTCCTAGTCTAGGTCCTTTTTATGTTCCTCAGGCACTGCTTTGAATGGATCACTTTCCTCTGTGGCATTTCAACACCTGGGTGCTGGTGCCAGGGACCCCCCCCAAGCCACTCCCACCCAGGTTTTTAACCTTACTTTGGGGCTCCAGCTGGGCTCCTCTCCCCCACATCCTCCGCACACCCCAAATACCACCTGGTCTACTCCTTTATCCGAGCAGCTCCCCCTGCTTACAATCGCCCTTTCCTTCTCTGCTTCTATGTGTCATACTCATTTTTCAAGCCCAAACCAAACTCCACCTTTGGAAAGCTATTACCTCTGGGCTTTGAATTCTACGGCAGTTAAAAAAAAAATCTATCATGTTATCCTCATGTACCCAGTTGGTGTGTAATCTCCCGAGAGCCAGATCTTGGTCAGTAACACCGTGCTTAACACCTAGAGACTTAGTTCGAACCTGGTGTGCAACCTCTGGCAGGTCACTTCACCTCTCAGTCTCACCTGTGATCCACAGATCGGGCGGGTGTAAACTGGGTGAAGCAGGTGGGGATTGGGAAGCTGGTGTTGGTGCCCAGTGCGGTACCCTGAGCCCAGCAGGTGTTCCATGCACACTGGGCTCTGGTGGCCACGGGGCAGGGCAGCTGGACAGAAATGTTGCTGGTGTCAGAGGCTTAGACCAGGCAGACTGCCTGTGTTCATGGCAGCCTGGGGATGGCCTCAGAGCTGGTGCTAGAGGAAGGACCAGCACCTAGCACCTCCCTAGCTCTCTCCTGCAGCCACTTGTGGAGGACTGGAGCCTCAGAGGGCCCACTGCACACCCCCATCCCCAAGTCACGTATTGACTGCACACAGAGTCTTCAGTGATTGCCCAGGAATCATTTACATTCGGGCATTTGGGGCTGCCTGCTGCGGACCCACCGCCGCAGGAGGCACAGTGACTGAGCTGTGAACCTTTCGAGAGTTCATCTTTGAAGTCCCTTGTACATCCCCAGTGTTGCCAAGGCAATTGCTGAAGCAGAGGAGGGGAGGATGTATGAACAAATGAAAGAAAATGGTTTTGCTCATGAGTTTCGAGTCTGGGTAGGGAGACAAGAGTAAAGTATGTGGCCTGGTGATCGAGCAGTCCAGGAGGGAGTGGAGAGTGTGCTGGGTGCATGGATTCCGAGGTGGGCACCAAGCCCGTGAACCCTGTGAGGGCTGCCCTGTGTTCTCTGCTGTGCTGGAACACAGTAGGTGGCCCACACCTTTTTACTGAGTGACGAAACCAGAGGGAGAGCGAGTGCATGCAGGAGAGATCGAGGCTTCCAGAAAATGCTAGCTCCGGGTGGGATGCTGGGATTAAGGGTGAGTTTTGAACTCGGCCCCCTCGGAGGGGTAGAAATGAAAGAAGCAGAGGGGAAGAGAGGTGGAGGAAGGGAATTCTCTCAGCAGGGATGGCAGGGCAGGATGCCCGCAGAACAACCCCATTACAGACCGATCTGGGGTTGAAGTCTCGCTGCCTCACCTCCCGGCTTGGCCAAGCCAGTGAACATCTTTGGGCCTCATTTCCTTTATTGCCGAAACAAGGGTAGCAACAACTATGGCCATTTCATGAGTACTCACACAGTGTGTGTGGTGGGTACTTCATATGTATTATTTAATTGGCATCTTTTACTGATAAAGATACTGAGGCCCAAAGAAGTACCTTGCTTGAAGGCCTTTGTAGCCATTTTCAGCAGCTGCACCACAAACTGTGTCACAACTCAGTGACTTAAAACAAGCACCATTCCATTGGCTCATGACTTTGTAGGTCGGCAGTTCGGGCTGAGTTCAGGTAGGGCCACTGACGTGACTGTGGTTTTCTGGCCAATTAGAAAAAGAGCCCCAAGTGGGACATGCCCAGTGTGCCGGCACCTTGCAAGCCTCTGCTTGTGTCCTACTTGCACATGGGCTATTGGCCAAAGCAAGTCACACGGCCAAGTCCATGTTGAAGGCGCGGAGAATAAACACCACCTCTTGATGGGAGTTCCGTGCCAAGTCACAAAGCAGAGGGGCGTGCTTGCAGTGGGGGGAGCAGCCACCCAGCCGCTGAGGGCACCGTGGGGCCCAAATCCCATGCTTCGTTATTAGGGATTTCTTTGAGCACTTTCTAGTTATGAGGCCTGGTTATACAACTTCCCCACCTCTCCCGGCCCTGGAGTCATGATCACTGGTGACTGAGGACAAATGATGTTGAGAAAAGATTATCCAGTAAGTCTCAGTTTTGTTCTGGTGATGTTTTCTAGAGGAGGGGATGTGGTCAGGGGGTACCACTGATGATGGGGGGGTAGCATGATACAGATACATGCTAAGCGCCATCTGTCACCCACTTTAGGGAAAAGGCTTGTTGCCATCTGAGACCAGGATGCAGAGGAGATTGCAAGGCTGGCCATTTTGCTCTTTCGTTCTTTTGTTTGTCTATTCATTCATTCATTCATTCATTCATTCACTTAAGATACCTTCCCTCTGTATTCATCACCTTGAGGTGCCCTCCTTTTAAAATGTGCTAGCATGTGTGCAAACACAGGTGCATGTGTGAGCATGTGTGTACAGCGCCCCCCGCAAACCCCACCTCACTCATTTTCCCCTGAACTCCCATCCGTCAGCCTGACACAAGATAGCCCTCCATCGTCATATGTCAGCCTGGGAGGGAAAAAGGGCAGAAGTTGACAGTGTGGGCCAATTGCTAATCCTTCCAGGGGATGCAAAAACAAAACAAACAGACAACAAAAAACCCCACTGTGTTTTCATCATTTAGCTAAAAATATGTTCAGATTACCAGTAATCGTCCTAGATCATGAAACGTTATCTGTCGTGTTTTGAAGTGACAAATGCTGCAGCATCCCTCGGGTGGCCCTTTCTTTGTGCTCAGTTGCAGTGCTCCAGGCTTTCCCAGGCAAGGCCACCTGCCTTACAGGCTCCCAGCGGCAGAAGGGGCCTCTGAGACTTGGCTCGGGGTAACATGGAGGGGGCCTGAGGAGTGTCCACACCCAGCCACAGCTGGCGACAGGTAGAAACTGATGGGTGTAACGAATGGACTCTATTTTCTACTTGCTCAGGCTTTGATTTGATTTTGCGCTGCGCTCAGGGGCGTGAAGTCAACCGTGGGCCCCCAGGCAAATTTTTGGGAAGGCGTCTCCTTTCTGATGTCGACCCTCAGAGATGCAGGTGGTGAGGCGAGCCTGAGACTAGGAGCCCAGCCACGGGGGTTCTGTCTCCAGCTCCATCCCGGGCTCACCCCGAGTCTTTCTGGAGTGATGCCTCTTTGTCTGTCACCATTCATGATTCCATCAGGCCATTAGGTCTTCTCTCCTTTCTCTAATATTTTCCTTTACATTGATTCACTTAAAAAAAAAATCTCCCCCTAACAAATCAGGGGGAAAGCCACCTTGTGCATTGGGAAGAGTACAAGTTTTAGAGTCAGCTGGTCCTGGGTTCAAGACCCTGTCCCTTGTCACACCCTCTGACTGTGGGGATATTACCAGCTCATCTCTGGGTCGTTCTGAGAAGAGTAAGTGGCAGAGAGCATAGCACGATGCCTGGCAAACACCAATGCTAAATCATTGTGTATTTTATGAAAGAATGGAGCATAAATATTTTTCCTATGCACTTGGGCATCTTTCCTCTCTCCTCCAACCTCCATCGCCACCACGCAGGTCAGAGCCCAGCGGCTGTTTTGCCTGCAAAAGGGCAATCGCCCGCTGACTGTTCTCCCATTCCCGAGGCATGCTCTCTATTATGCATACCCCACACTCCAGCCAGAGGCACTTTCCTTCTCAAAAAATTTAGAAATGGATAATACTTGGTAAAAAGCAATGATTAAACAGTAGAGAGTTACATAGAAGTAGGTCTCCTGTTGCCCGAGTGCCCCTTGCTCCATACAACCTCGGTTCCTGGTTTCTAGTTCAGCAGTACCTTCCCACAGAGCTGTCTGCTCCATCAACAGGCATACACGGATGGGTGTGTCCTGCCCGCCCCTGTTTTTATGCAGGTGGTAACAATGGGACCTAGAGTTCTGTATCTTGCTTTTGAAGATCTATTTTGGAGATTGATTCATAGCCTAATAATTAGAGGCTCTCCTTTTATATGATGCTTCTCATGGGCTGGGCACTGAACGAAATGCTTTACATATCTTAATTCATTTCATCCTCACCATGACCCACTGAGGTGGCTGTTAGTATTCCCAGCCCATTTTAGAGGTGAGGGATATGAGACACAGAGAGGTCAGGTAGCCAGCTGAAGGTCACCTGGCTGGTGACAGAGTGACAGAGCCAGCTCCTAGTCTACTCCCCTAAGTTACTTATAGAAATACATTAAATTATTTCTATAAATATATGTAAGTCCTACATACATTTGTTTTGGAAGGATATGGTCTTTTACATTAGTGGACGACAGACAGCTTGGTGAAAACAGAAGGGTTCCGGAAGTTAAATGAAGGTGCAAAAGCATTCATTCCCGCTGGTGTCCACTCAGCAGCAGTAGAGGTATTAGACCTGTGAGCACCGGACTGAGTTTTCCCCGCTGACAGAACTGAAGAGAACTGGAAGGGTTATTAATACGTCTGTAACACCTAAAATCATCTTGCTGACACAGGTGGTTCCCATTTCACACTTTGAGAAACACTGGCCCAGTGCAAGTTAGCTGGACTCTGGTCCTTGATTTCACCCATCTGTAGCACAAAGGCACGAGACTAGAGGAACTTTAAGGCTCTGCTCCAGCTTTTGGCTTCCTGTCATGTTACCCCCAGAGGGAGACGAGGGCATGCCTCCAGCTCAGGGTGAGGTAGGCAAGGCGGGCTCTGCCCAACCACCACAGCCTGCTGGCCAGGGTGTGGCCCAGGTTCCCTTAGGGATGGAAGTGGTCCTAGGAGCAGGGAGACGAGGTTTCCCTCCAGACAGTCTCCTCACCTCCCCCAGCTCTCCCTCCAAAACTTTACTCCTTCACTCGCTCAGTTTGCATTTACTGATCCTCCACTGTGTCCAGATGACGGGACATGGCTACACCCCGTGTCAAGTGTCCTTGTGGGGATATGGACACAGTGGGAGGAAGGGTGGGGAGATGAAGTCCACCTGGGTATCGGGGAGGCCACCGAGAAGAGGTGGCATTTGATTTGGATCCGAAGGACCCTGGATTTCCCCAGGGGCCATAGGGAGGCTGGGGAAACAGCCCTGAAGGCAGCAGCGAAGCAGGAAGCTGGGATATGGCGCCAGCAGCCCCCTGCTCAGGCGGTCAGTACTGTCTGTGTGTGAGTTGGGCACTGAGGTGGGCCGGTGGGGCCCAGGACTGAGGTGGGCAATGGGGAGGCTAGCGGGGGCTCCTTCGATAGCGAGGGGCAGGAATCCACGCGAGCTGGCAGGAATGAAGAATCAGGGTGTCGAATCTCAGGTTCACACACCTGCGTGGCTGTCTCCCCAGTACGGCGTGTATTCTGTGAGGCACACACACCCTGTTTCCACAGAGTCGGATTGCCAGCACCTGGTGTCGGATCTGGCCCATCACAAGCTGCTCAGTAGAGAACCTAATGATCGAGGTGGAGCTCTTCTCCCCACACCTTCGCGGCAGCCTCACCAGATCAAAGGCCGAGAGCACACCTCCTCCATTTTATCCTATTCCCTCCGTCACTTTTCCTCCTCCCTTCCTCTGCCTCCCTGCCCTCCTTGGCTCTTTCCTTCCATCAGTCCGTCTGTTTGCTTTCCTCTGTGATGTCTTCATGATCAGGCAGGTTTCTCCCACGGGGTGACAAAGTCACTTTTTATCAGCTCGGGTGCCTCCTGGTGGAAAAATAATATACCCTTTCCAGCGTGTGAACAGGGCAGGGGTGGGGGTAGAATATTCCAGAAAAAGTAGAATATTTCAAAGTCCTGGAGTGGCCTGGTTGGGATCCTGGGCTCCAGTCACTGTGGTCAGGTTAACATCATGTTTAGTCAGGCCTGGGTCTCATGCCCGCTCCTGGGATTGGAAGAAGGGGTCAGTCTCCCATGAGCCACCGGGACTAGAATGCTGGTGGGGAATTTTGGGGATTTCCTCAAAAAAAAAAAAAAAAATGTTGGGAAGCTGTTCCAGAAAGAAGAGGACTGGATGATCCCAGGCAGAGAAAAATAACAGGTATTCACCTAGGGGAAGTGTCTGGGGGATAATATGGAGGTGACTTCTTTGGCGAGTACTCAAGCAAACACCTGATACACGTCTACGTGTAAGCTGTTCCTCAAACCCATTTAACTCCTGTGCTTTCTGGGCTTAGTGCTTACAGCGCTCCCTTTTTCTGGAATATTCTACCCCCACCCCTGCCCTGTTCACACAGGTAACAGCTACTCTTCCTTCAAGGTTCAGTTTATTTATTTTTATTATTTTTTAAAGATTTTATTTATTAGAGAGCAAACATATGCAAGCAGACAGAGGGGCAGAGAGAGCACGAGAAAAAGACTCCCTGCTGAGCAAGGACCCCGGGATCATGACCTGAGCCAAGGCAGATGCTCAATCAACTCAGTTACCCAGGTGCTCCTCTTCAAGTTTCACTCCAGATGACACTTCTTCTAGAAAGCTATCCTTTAGGGACGCCTGGGTGGCTCAGTTGGTTAAGCAGCTGCCTTCGGCTCAGGTCATGATCCTAGCATCCTGGGATCGAGTCCCACATCGGACTCCTTACTCGGCAGGGAGTCTGCTTATCCCTCTGCCTTTGCCTGCCATTCTGTCTGCCTGTGTTCACTCTCTCTCTCTCTCTCTGACAAATTAAAAAAAAAAATCTTAAAAAAAAGTAAATATAAAAAAAGAAAGCTATCCTTTAGTATCCTATATTTCCCTTATCATAACGCTTGTTACACCATGTGATAACTTGTCCATGTCCCCTCTAGAGAGTGTATTCTGTGATGAATACACAGGAGACCCTGTCTGTCTTTAACACTATAGTATTTCCTAGTACAGTACCTGGCGCATAAGGAGCTATTCAGTAATATTGAACAAATATTTGAATAATGTTTGAACAAGTATTTGAAGAAATACTGAACAAATAAATATTGATCAAAGATGTAGCTGCCTCCCTACTTCCAGATGTATTCACCAGAGCCAAAGGCAGTAGAACTGTATCTGTCCCACTTTGTTCTCCCTCCTCTCTTTGCTCTGTTATTTGCATCCATCCATCTATCCATCCATCCATCCATCCATCCATCCACCCACCCATCTGTTTACCCACTCACCCATCTGTCCGTTCAACCATCTCCCTCTCTGTCCATCCTTCCATCGATCAGTCTTTCACCTACACACCCGGCCAGCTGTCATTCATTCATGCGTACAGATATATACTGATACTTGCTGGGTACCACTCTCTGCTTTAGTACAGGGAATATGTTCACGAACTGGGTCCTGGCCCTCTGGACTTTGCACTCTAGTTGCAGTGAAACAGTGTGTGGACATGCAAAAAGAGTAAAGAAGATAGCAATTATAAGTTCCAGAGAGAACATAGGCCACACAGAGTATGGGTGGTCATACTGAAATTTGGGAACTCGCTTTTCCTTCCAGGATGTCTTTGGCATTCACTGGCCCGGAATTTCCCCCATACACAGCTCTTGGGTGGCTCAGAGACAGCCCTGTCTGTGGGGTAGAAGAAGTGCGTGTGAGCTTACTTGTGGAGGACCTATTGTCAAACGGGATTCTTATCTTGCCCCAGCATGTCCCCCCCCCCCCTTTTTTTTGATGCTCTCAACTTCCATATTTCCTTTGGCTTCTTTTGCATTTAAGTGAGGATCTGAAGGACTATACGTATAATACTTGATTTCATGATCTGGGGATTTGGGAAGATGCAGAAAGCAAAGTGTATGCAGCAAGAGGCAGCATGATTACTACAAACAGCAAGTGTCCACAGCTCAGAAGTCCTAGCTCTCTGGCTTGCTCTGTGACTTTGTGCAATTTACTTGCCATTTCTGGGCCCCGGTTTCTTTCAATGATGGGTTAATACACCAAGATATCTGGAGAGCCTTTTGAGAATGTATGAAACTGATCTGTGTCCAAGAACAGTGGTCTCAATTTATATGTCCCTACAGGGTCCTTCTCACCCTATGTTAGACTTGTTCCAGGGGGTCTCCCTGATAGGTTCTGGAGGGTTGGAATGTAGCCCACTAAGCCACGCATTAAGCCAGGTGGGTGTCTGAGGGGTTCTTCAGAAGTGCCAAGTTGAAGGCTGGGTCTCAGTGCCTTGGCCTCAGCTGAACACTTGCATCCACCTCTGCTACCTTCCCAGCCCCAACACTGCTGTCAGCCAGTCACTTTATAGTCACAACTTATGGAGCACCTTCCTATCCACCCCCATTCTGGTCTCCGCCAGGCAGCACAGAGAGGATAAGCTGCTGCCACAGTCACCCAGCAAGTTTGAGGGGAAGGCTGAGTCTCAAAACCAAGTCTCCAGTCCCTGTAGGGTAGAGAATCCCTTTGTTCCTCTTTTGTGGTTTCTGTATCTGTAAAGCTGCGGTCATGTAGTGTCTACCTCCTAGGGTTTTTGTAAGAAATGAGCGTTAATATATGTAGAGTGTTTAGAACAAGGCTGGGCATGTAGTAAGTGCTCAGTAAGTGTTGGCTGTTATCACCATTATTGGTACCATACTGCCTCCCAGGGTTGGGGTAAAGGTTAATTAAATGCTCCTTGGGGATAATAAAAGAGGTTTGCAAACTCTGAAGTAATTGATAAGTTTAAGTATTATTTAACACATCCTGGGCTGGTAATATTGAGAAGACTCTTCTAAACTATTGAGCTAAGGATCTTTCATGCTAAAGCCTGTGTTTCAGGTAATTAAATAAAGGAAGCATCTAGAGGATTCTGGATATAGTTAAACTCGTTTCTGAGAGGTCCCCAGGTAAACTCTTATGTGGCAGCTGTCAGATATAAATCATCCTGAGCAATCAAGTTCACTGTTATTTTTAGGATCAGGAATTACCAGTTGGATCACTGGGAGTTTAGCCCCAGGGTCCTCTGGCTATGGGACTTTTGCACCTCAGTTCAGAGAAATGTACTAGGAAGCTTGGTTTGTTGCAGAGGAGGCAGAGTACTCTGTGCTTCGAGTGGAAAACTAGGCAAAGGGAAATGTGGGAGGCTGAGAACACCCAGCTGGGATGCTGACCTTGAGTGAATAAATGGATGGATGCATGGATGATTGGACAGGAAGATCTAATTGCAAATAGAAATGCTCTCTCTTCCTCTGTTCTGTTCAACACAGATGATAGATTAATGGTGAGATAAGCAGACTTCAGCAGCTGAAACAGAAAAAGTGGCTTTAGCAGGAATCATTGAACCCAGAAAGGGGTGAGTCCAGAAATGGACGCTACCAGCAGTATGGTAGGAAGCAAAGAAACCAATAGTGCCTGTGTATGTGGAGGAAAGGAGAAAAGCGTGAGAATGGAAAGGGGGGGGGGCCCTGAGAGACTTCAGCAGGCATTCCCAGGTCTTACCTGTGTGACATTGCAGGAGCGCTGGTATAAAGATGGTGGGAAAACTGGCAATTGCTTTGGTTACCTGTAAGCCTGCAGTCATTCCTTTTGGCCACTAGATGTCGAGAATACATTGATCTGGCACACTCTGGTCCACTAAGTTTGGAAATAAATTTAGTGGAACTGGCCTAAGGAGTGGATGAAATCACGGAGAATGGAATCTCTAGAGGCTTTATGGAAGCTCAGAAAATCAGCCATGAGGGGAATCAGAGAAGAGGTCTTCCACCAAGACCAATGAAGAAAAGTTGATTGCATTTTTTATTCATTTATTGTTTTGAAATTTGGGAAGGCTTTCAAGATGAAAGAGGAAGGGAGAAACATGGTATAGAATAACATTTTGCATATTAGCTAATTTTCTTTAGCGTTTTCCTGAAGTCAGGTGAGTAAATTCGAGGTTCTCAAACCCTCAGCCCAAATCAGGGGTGCTGATGGTGGTGGTGGTGGTGGTGGTGATGGTAGCAGCTGATGTCTACGTGTTTCTTACTATATGGCAGGTATTATTCTAGCACTTTACCTAAGTGAACTCATTTAGTCTTCATAACAAATCTATGAGGTAGTTGCCTTGGTTATCCCCATTTTACAGATGAGGAAGCAGAGGTCAGAGAGGTTCTGTGACTTGCCGAAGGTCACACAGCTGGTAAGTGGCACCATCAGGATTCAGCCCAGATGTTTGTACCAGAGTTCATACTCTACAATACCTACCGTGTTCTACAGCAGATGCTCCCCCATTAACTCCTGGCCTATTTTCTATGCAACAGATCAATGCTGTGATTTCATGGTAAGAGTTACAGAATAATTCTTCACTGTAATAAACTGACTTCACAGTTCATATGAGAGCAAATAAGGTTATAATGCTGGCCAGGAATTCATTCCAAGTTCCCTGACTTAAAGGGCCCCATTAGACAGGAGTGTATCCCAGCCCCACGTGGAAGCCTCTGCTCTTTTTCTGCTGTAATTATCCAAACAACAGAAGAGAACAAACAAGGTTCAAAAGCCTTGGAATCTAGAAATTTCATGTGTTTCTTAGCACAGAGGGATGCTCATAAACTTGATATTGCATAGGAAAGGTTGGGGACTGGGAGATAGTGTCCTATTAGTATAGGACTGCCTGGCTTGCTGTAAGGCTGCCCAAACTGTTCATACCTGCTGAGAAAATGGTACTGAATTACAGAAACTGTATAATATGGTAGAAAGAGTGGTGGATTAAAAGTCAGAGACCAGATTTTTAATTTGGCTAAATGTACTCTTCCTATATGACCCTCCGTTCCACTCCTAGGTATTTACCTGAGAGAAATGAAAACATACATCCACACAAAGAATTATACATGAACATTTTTAGCAGCTTTATTCATGATAGACCAAAACTGTGAACAACCCAAGTAACTATTAATGTATGAATAAATACACAAATAGTGACATAGATACACAATGCTATATGATAGAGAAATACTATTCAGTAATAAAAACTGATATGACGTGGGAGAAAAATTATGCTGAATGAAAGAGGGCAGACCCCACAGAAATTATATGCTTTGGTTCCATGTATATGAAGTTTTAGAATGCACAAAACTCCACTGCAGTGACAGAAAGCAAATCAGTTGATTGTCTGGGCTTGGGGAAGGGGTAGGGATCTTTGTGGTTTAGTTAAAGTGCTCTGCAGCTTGATTGTGATATTGCCTCCGCTGATGCAAAGTTTGGAGATTAGACTGATGATATTGTCCAATCGTGGATAAACCACTTAGTCCTTCTAGGCCTCAGTTTCCCTATTTGTAAAATTTGGTGGTTGGATTAGATAACGTTTAGAATTTCTTCTGTCTCAAAAACTCCCTTTTTATAATAATATCTGACTTTTACTATAGAAGTAGAAGAGCAAAGTGTGGTTTGCTTCGTGGGAATTCACTGTATAGCCAAGGATAAGTTTATTTCAGAAAGCATAGAATAGCAATTAGTATTTCCAGTAATACTCCTTTTGGGGACAGAGCCATTTGCAGGCCAATAAGGAAACAGCTGAGAAAACGATTTGCATGTTCCCATGGAAGTTCTATGAGTATGGGAGGAGGGGGCTTCCCAGTGACCCTGTGGGGAGGAGGTGAGGGACAAGAGTCATGGCTGGCAGGGCCAAGGAGGGCCAAGTATGTCCTATCACGTCTGAGATACCCAAGTGCATGAAAACTTTTAAATTTATTCATCCATTCCTGGCATTCAGTGAGGACTTCATGCTGTTGCTGAAGACAATAATGGCAGCGAGGCTGCTACTGGTGGTCATCATCATTTCTAGTCCGCAGAGCTTGTGTGCAAGTAAAGCACAGTGGGGAACTCAGAGTATGTGATGGGAAGAGGGCAGGATACAGAGCCTGAAGGAGGCTGGAAGCACCGGGGCCGCATGCCGGGCCGTGCAGGCTGCTGATTTCCTGCCCGTGTGTGTCCCCAGGTCATGAAAACCTACCACATGTACCATGCGGAGAGCATCAGTGCAGAAAGCAAGCTGAAAGAGGCTGAGAAGCAGGAGGAGAAGCAGTTCAACAAGTCGGGAGACCTCAGCATGAACCTGCTTCGTCACGAGGACCGGCCCCAGCGCCGCAGCTCTGTGAAGAAGATCGAGAAAATGAAGGAGAAGGTAAGTGAGGGCCTCAGAGAAACTGAGGGCAGGGCAGGAGGCAGGCGCATACTCCCTGCTGACAGCCTTGGCTTTCCCCCTCTGCACCCTGAGGGATGTGGGATAGAAGCAGGGTGCCAGCATGTGCGCTCTTGGAGGTCAGTGTCATGGAGGAGGCAGGGCTGGCCAGGCCTCTCTGGCACTTGTTAGGCCTGGCCTCGTGCCAGGATCAGCAGGCAGAGAAAGCGCTCAGCTGACAAGAGAGCTGAACAGTGACAAGACTCACGCCCAGCAAGCACGTTCTCAGATGGGCAGGAATCACCAGGCATTTGGAGGGGCAGGACCTTGCTCAGGAGGCCATTTCGGTGGCTGGAGAGCTAGTTGGGGCAGGGCAGGTCCCAATAGGAGGAAAACAGCACTGGGCTACCAACCAGCACCTGGGAGCCCAAGGAAGAACCCATCCAAAATGCCGCTGGCAAGCCCAAGATGGGAGATTTAGAATCACTGTGTCTTGGTGCTGGACACGTGCTTTAGTAGGGCACAGAGAAATGAGTGCTCATTTTGGACTCAGGCAGTTGGAGTTTTGAAAGTGCCACATTTACAGTACTTCTCTGAACCTCGGTTTTAAAATCTGATGGTTGATGGCAAATGACTCTCCTCTCTCAGGTCAACTCTGATCCACGGGTAGTAGCCGCCCAGAGCTCTGTGTTGAAGACTGTGAAGCCCCTCCCCAGGCATTAGTTAAAAACAGTGTTGTGATCATTTAACGATGTCTGCAATCGCCAGGGAATTTAGAGGGGAATTTAACATGCTTTTGTTATCCTAGACTAGAGTACTTCTAAAGTTTCTTTCTGTGTAAAAGCCATGATTTTCTTGTTGAGTTCTCTGCATTTATTCATTCCATGCGATCAGTACG
Organism: Mustela lutreola; assembly: GCF_030435805.1. Lineage (NCBI taxonomy): Eukaryota > Metazoa > Chordata > Mammalia > Carnivora > Mustelidae > Mustela > Mustela lutreola. The sequence continues at coordinate 51,357,964 of NC_081291.1, read as the reverse complement.
CATATTTTGAGCTCTTTCTAGGTGCCAGACATTGCACCAGATATTTATTTGGGCTTTTCTGCATCTCATTCTATGATTTATATGGTCCTGCAGCTCTTAAAAATGATAGATTGAGTGGAAAAGAAATTCACCGGGGCCTAGGTGAGCTGGAAAACTAACCATAAGCAAATAAAACAAGGTTCCAAGGTAATTTCCAAAGGCAAAGAAAAGTAGGTTCCCCAATAATTAGAGACCCAATTAAAAAATGGGTAAAGGGTGGCTCAGCCCTTGGGTATCTGCCTTCGGCTCGGGTTGTGATCCCAGGATCCTGGGATCGAGCCCCGCATCGGGCTCCTCACTCAGCATGAAACCTGCTTCTCCCTCTCCCATTCCTCCTGCTTGTATTCCCTCTTCTTGCATATCTCTCTCCCTCTGTCAAATAAATAAATAAAATCTTTTTAAACAATAGGTAAAGGATTTGAATAGACCTTTCTCTGAAGAACTTGCATGAGTGGTCAAGGAGCACATGAAAAGATGCTCAGCATTATTAGTCATTAAGGAAATACAAATCCAAACCCCAGTGACACACTATTTTCATACCCACTAGGCTGGCTAAAATAAAAACAGGTGACAATCACAAGTGTTAGTGAGGTGGCAGAGGAATTGGCACCCTTATACATTGCTGGAGGGAACATAAAATGGTTCAGCCACTTTGGAAAATAATTTGTCAGTTCCTCAAAATGTTAAACATGAAGTTATCCTATGACTCAACAATTCTCAGGTATCCACCCAGAGAAATGAAAACATACTTCCACACAGAAGCCTGCACAGGAATGTTCCTAGTAGCATTAATCACAATAGCCAAGAGGGAGAAACAATCCAGATGTTCATCTGGATGAGTGCAATGTGGTTTAGCCACACTGTGGAATATTATTCAGCCAGGAAGAGGAGTGAAGTGCTGATACAGACTACAACACAATGTACCTTGAAAACAATATGCTAAATGAAAGAAACCAGTCATAATATTGTATGAGTCTCTTTATATGAAATATCCAGAATAGACAAATACATAGAGACAGAAAGTAGATTATTTGTTGCCAGGAGCTGGGGCAGAGGAGAATGAAGAGTGACTGCTAATGGGTAGAAGGTTTCTTTTTGAGTTGATGAAAGTATTCTAAATTTAGATAGTGGTGATTGTTATACAAATCTGTGGATATACGATAAACAGATAAATAAATAAATAAATAAAAATAAGATAGGCAGGCAAGGAATTTTATAGAACTATAACTTTGGAGATAAATAGAGAGGTAGAGAGACCACTGATTGGGAGGTTCGGAGACTTAAGTTTAGTTCAGAGTTATGGCTAATGAGCCATTTAGATTTTGGACAAGGCCCCCCCCCCTTTTTTTAAGATTTTAAGAGAGAGAGATCACAAGTAGGCAGAGAGTCAGGCAGAGAGAGAGGAGGAAGCAGGCTCTCTGCTCAGCAGGGATGCTGAGGCAGATGTGGGGCTCGATCCGAGGACCCTGAGATCATGACCTGAGCCCAAGGCAGCGGCTTAATCCACTCAGCCACCCAGCCGCCCCAAGCCCCTTTTTTATTTTTTTAAAGATTTTATTTATTTATTTGAGAGAGAGAGAGAGATCACAACTAGGCAGAGAGAGAGAAGAAGGGAAGCAGGCTTCCTGCTGAGCAGAGAGCCCGATGCAGGGCTTGATCCCAGGACACTGAGATCATGACCTGAGCCAAAGGCAGCAGCTTAATCCACTGAGCCACCCAGGCGCCCCCCAAGCCCCTTTTTTAAAAGAAGTCTCCACACCCAACATGGGGCTCAAACTTATGACCCTGACAGTAAGAGTCACACAATCTACTAACTAAGCAAGCCAGGTGCCCCTCAGCTACTTCTTTTTGGTTTTCATGTTCTCATCTGTGAAATGGGTGAATTAAACTGAGATACCTTTAATATCCTATTTTTTAAATTTTATTTTATTTTTTCAGTGTTCCAAGATTCATTGTTTAAATGCACCACACCCAGTGCTCCATGCAATATGTGCCCTCCATAATAGCCACCACCAGGCTCACCTAACTCCCCACCCCATCTCCCTTTCAGAACCCTGTTTGTTCTAGATACAAAATTTTATGAATCGATGAAGGGCTGGAAGTGGTTTGGGGGCCATTATAGCCCCCTGGGAATGGGTGAGGAGTATCAAAAATCTCTGTGAGGGGGTGGGTGCATGGCTAGTATAGGATTGGTAACTACCAAAAGAAGTCTGTTTCCCAGACTAGGTGGACCGTGGGGAAAGGTCAGAGGAGATCTCTGAAGAGAATTCAAAGGTTGACATAGAAACATCTCTATTGAATAGCTAGGAGAACTAGATCTGGAATAAAAACGCTGTTTTTTTTTTAAATTTTAAATTTTTAAAAATTTTAGTTCCTGGGCGCCTGGGTGGCTCAGTGGGTTAAGCCGCTGCCTTCGGCTCAGGTCATGATCTCAGGTTCCTGGGATCGAGTCCCGCATCGGGCTCTCTGCTCAGCAGGGGGCCTGCTTCCCTTCCTCTCTATCTGACTGCCTCTGTCTACTTGTGTTCTCTGTCTGTCAAATAAATAAATAAAATCTTTTAAAAAAAAAAAAAAAATTTTAGTTCCAGTATAGTTAGTATTTGGTATATTAGTATCAGTTGTGCAATATAATGAATCAATAATTCTGCACATTACTCAGTGCTCATCATGATTCATGTACTCTTAATTCCCGTCATCTATGTCACCCATGCCCAACCCACCTCCCTTCTGGTAATGACCAATTTGTTTGCTGTAGAGTTGTCATTTTTTTATTTGTCCCTTTTTGTTTGTTTTATTTCTTAAATTCCATATATGACTGAAATCATATGGTATTTGTCTTCATCTGACTTTTTCACTTATTATACCCTCTAGATCCATTCATTTTGTTGCAAGTGGTATGATTTCATTTTTTAAATAGCTGAATAATACTCTGGTGTGTGTGTGTGTGTGTGTGTGTGCATGTGTGTGTTGAGTGTGTGTGTGTGTATTATATCTTCTTTATCCACTCATCCATCAGTGGACACTTGGGCCATTGCCATAGTTTTGCTTGGAATAAGGAAGGTTTAAGAGTGCCTATGTGAAGAGGAAAAATCCTGTTCCTTTACGGAGAGCTGTTTTTCTACCCAGAATGGACTCATCACCTGCAAGGGGCAAGTAGACAGCTCTCCAACCCACTTTCTCATGACCTCTACCTGCCCAGTCTGGTCCAGGACAGAAGCAGCTGCCTAGGGAAGCCATCCAGCTCCTGGCTAAGACTGCCCACTCTGCCTTTCCCAACATTTATGTCCAGAGAGCCAGAGAAAAGTGCTTAATGCCGACTGTGCAGAGAGTTCTGGGTGCTACAGGCCCAGTGATGAATAGGGCAGATCAGGTCCCTGACTTTATAGAACTTACTTTCCAGTGGTGGACACCAAATACCAGCAAGTCAACAAAGAGGTAAAAAATATAATTTCAGGTGATGAAAAATGCTTATAAAGAAAAATAGAACAACCAAGAAATTCCTCAGCAGGTGAATGGATAAGTAAACCATGGTACATCCAGACAACGGAATGTTAGTGCTACAAAGAAATGAGCTAGCAATGCTAGCCCCTGAGAAGACGTGGAGGAACCTTAAATGCATATTACTGAGTGGAAGAAGCCAATCTGAAAAGGCCACTTTATGATTCCAACCACGATGATATTCTGGAAAAGACAAAACTGTGGAGACAGGAAAAAGATCAGTGGTTGCCAGGGGTTAGGTGGCAGGGAGGGATGGAGAGATGGAGCACAGAGCATGTATGTAGGGCAGGAAACTACCCTGTTTGAGATTATAATGATGGATAAGTATATTATACATTTGCCAAAACCCACAGAATATAAAACACCACGAGTGATCTTTAATGTAAACTATAGACTCTGGGTGACTATGATGTGTCACTGTAGGTTTATCAGTTGTAACACATGTACCCTCTGGTGGGGGATATTGATAACAGGGGAGGCTATGCATGTGTGGGGATGGGGGGTGGGTAGATGGGAAACCTCTGTATCTTGCTCTCACATTGGCTGCGAACCTAAAACTGTTCTAAAAATTTAGTCTTTAAAAAAGTAAATTAAAATAGGAATAATCACTAAAAATTGAACAAGACTAAATAAATGAAAAAAAAAAAAAAAAAAGAGCAGGGCGAGGTAACGCAGGGGAGGGGCGCTGTGGTTGCTGAAGACTCGCTTCCAGACAAGAGGCCACTCTGACCACATGACCTTGGGCAAGGACCTGAAGGATGTGAAGAAGCAGGCCACACAGGGACTTGGAAGGATGGTTTGCCACGCAGAGGGAATGAGTCTGAAGGCCTGGAGGCATAAGTGAACTTGGCCTCTTAAGGGAAGGGCAGAGGAGGCTGGGCAACGTGGAACCTCAAGGAAGAAGGTTCGAGAGAGGGATGACAGCCAGGTCGGTGCCTCAGCTCTCACCTCTACTCTCTTCTTCTTCCAGAGGCAGGCGAAGTATTCCGAGAACAAGCTGAAATGCACAAAGGCCCGGAATGACTACTTGCTGAATCTGGCAGCCACCAATGCAGCCATTAGCAAATACTACATCCACGATGTCTCCGACCTAATCGACGTGAGCACCTGGGGAGTCTGGGATGAAACAGGGCCCCACACCTGGGCTGGCCCTTGTCTGAAGCTGAAGTGCCTGTCCCTTGAGCCCTGAGGGCGGGCCAGGGTAATGGGCCTTTGGTGCCTGGGAGATGAGTGTCGCCTCATGGATTCTACACTTGTGGGTGGGAGTGGGCCTCTGGCAGCCCCTGCGTGGTTGGGTCAGGCAGACATGTTTTCCACCTGTACTTTCCAAGTACCCTCCTCTGCACTAGGCCCTTTGCTAGGTTTGGGGATACAGGGGTGATCATACACAGTTCATGCCCTGGATGGTTTCCCAGGGTGATATAGATGTTTATATGTTTAGGGGATATTATTATGGGAGAAATCAGGCAGGTTTAGTAAAAGAAGAATGGAACACTGACTTCCCTGAGTAGCAGCTGTATAGCTTACGCTGGCGGGGGGGGGGGGCTGGGCTTGGAGAAATGAGTGACATCATCATGGAGAGCTTCCATATCATCTGTGTTGGGGTAGGGACTCCTTCTTGTGGCCTGCCCATCCCATGTGGACAGGGATCTGGCCCGCAGATGCTCAGGAAATGTTCCAGACTGGTAGATGGATCCTTTGCCTCGGCTCTGCCATGTCCTGTCAGGGAGTCAGAAGGCCACTGATTTTCCGTGACTGCAGAAGGGACACATTGCCCCATCCCCAAGAGAGGTTGCTGTCAGCCCTGTCCGTGCCTTCCCATGCCTGAGGCCAGACCCTTCCTCTTTCTCACAACTTTTCACTCTTTCCAGTCCTCTCCTTTTTCAGTTACCACATTTTTCTTGAGCACCTACTACTAGCCCTAGGTCTTGAGCCACTGCAATGGACAAGAACCTGTGGGTTTGCTCTCATGGAGCTCCTCATGCCTAACCCTGACACATTTATAGGCAACTGCAAAGCCAAGTGGCAGATGTCCCAGTGAGGGAGGTGGAGGGAGACGTGGACCCCCAGAGGAGGGACACCTGACAAACTCTGAGTGGGGAGAACATCAGGGAAGACTTCCTGGAGGGAGTGACCTCTAAATGAAACCCTATCCCAGGCAGAGGGAATACATGTGTGAAGGCCTAGAGAAAAGAAAGAATATGATAAATTTGGGGGAGCTAATAGAAGTTCTGCTCTTGCCCAAATCACAACCCCCAGCTCTCTCTGAAGGCTTTGGGGTGATTTGTGCAGTAGTGATTTGTGCAGTAGGAGTGCACAGGGACCTCCAGGAGGAAAGATTTGGCTATGGAATGGGAGGTCATCTTAAGTCACTATGATGGGAAAGGGAATGCTGGTGGCCCCCACCTCTGTGTGACAGCCCTTACCTGCACTCCTCTGCTGTGTGCCTCTCTCCAAGTGCTGTGATCTGGGCTTTCATGCCAGCCTGGCCCGTACCTTCCGGACCTACCTCTCAGCCGAGTACAACCTGGAGACCTCTCGCCACGAGGGGTTGGATGTCATCGAGAATGCGGTGGACAACCTGGATTCCCGAAGTGACAAGCACACCGTCATGGACATGTGCAATCAGGTCTTCTGTCCTCCACTCAAGTTTGAGTTCCAGCCTCACATGGGGGATGAGGTAGGTTTCTCGCAGGAGCCCATGCTGGAGGCTGCTTCTGCCTCTTCTTCTACGTGCTCCCAGAACATTGGTGGGAGGGGAACGCCAGCCCCCCTTCACACGCAGGACATTTCTCTCAGAGGCCTGAGGTCAAGTTCTTGGTCCAGGGGCTGCCCAGCTGAGGCGTTTACCACAAATATCCTAACTTTGCTGGCTGAAGTATCTCGCCTGCAGCATTGCAGGACCTTCACTCTCCCCTCAGACCCTTCCCAGTTACATGTGGACCCCAAGGGAGTTCTGCATCACCACACGGGCATCTCCCCGTCTTCCCTCCGGTGACCTCGGATCACAGGAGGCTGAGCCTCATCTTAGTCACTCTGGCCACCAGGCTTGCCAGGGCGCTGCTTGTCCTCCAGTCCGGCAGGCAGGCCACCCATTGCGCTCCCTTCCGTGCTTGTGCTGCTCTGTCCTTGCCGGGTTCTGGAATAGATAAATAAGTGCCCGGGAAAGGTACCTGTTACTGGCCACAGAGCAGAGCAGCACGCTGTTTCCTCCAATTGTACAAAGTCCCTTATGCAAAAAGCTCCTTGAACTGTTCCTTTTCATCCCTCCCCACTTTCTTCATTTGCAAAAGAGAGGCCTTCTGTGGGGTCTCCCCACAGCCTCTGGCGCATCCCTCAGCCTTTGTGTCCAGCTCTTTGACTCATCGCCTGGACCTGAACATTTTGGCCTCAGTGTTAAATTTAGTGGTAAATAACTAGTTAGTGGTAAATGACTAGTCAGTCACCGAGCCCTACTCTCCCTTATGCTCTCACCTGAGTCACACCAGGTGGCCCAGCCCACAGGGTAGTAGAGCCCTGAGTGGAGTGGGTGTGGGGACAACAGTATTCCCTTCCACCATCCCCTCCCACGCCCCCGGAGAGTGCTCCTGCCTCACCGAAGCTGGGCGAGAGGAGCAGCTCCACTGATTGTTTCCAGTCATGCTGCTTCTCACTGGTGTCTGTCAGGGCATGGCTTTCTTACCACAAATTCCTGCCTTGAAAGGAACTAGTCTCCCTTAATGAGATTACATGAAAGCTCTTAATAAACCCTCAAGGGCTGCGCACATCTAGAAGACCATGACCGAGAGGCCACAGCTTGCAATGCCAAAGGGTGGCCTTCGGAGGAGGAAGAGCCCCAGTTCCCATCTGGTGTTGCCAGGGGCGGGCTCTGCACTTCACATCTCCCAGCCTGTCTCCTCAGCCTTTGGTAGGGACGTCAGGGTGGCCCAGGCCGTGGCTCCACACAGGTGATCAGAGCCCCGGGTGACCGCAGGCGGTGGCTGTCCTTTCGCAGGTGTGCCAGGTCAGCGCTCAGCAGCCTGTCCAGACGGAATTGCTCATGCGGTACCACCAGCTGCAGTCCAGACTGGCCACTCTCAAGATAGAGAATGAGGAGGTGAGTGGGCCCCTCCACATGCAAGGGATTTCCTGACCAAGGCCCAGCGTGTGCTGGAACTCTGGCCATGGAATGCACAAGAAAAGAGGGTTCATCTGTAAGATGGATTATTTATTACATGACAGAGCGGGGGTTGCCTGGGTGGCTCAGTGGGTTAAGTATTTGATTCTTGATTACAGCTCAGATTGTGATCTCATGGATTATGAAATGGAGCCCCACATCGGGCTCCATGCTGGGTATGGACCTTGCTTAAGATTCTCTCCCCTCTCTCCCTCAGCTCCTCCCCCACTGTCATTCTATCTGCTGCTCTTTCTAAAGTAAATAAATTGTAAAAAAAAAAAAAAAAAAAAAAAAAAGATGAATTATTATATGACCATTATAGCTGGGCATACCAAGAATCTTTAACGGCATGGGGGGATGCCCACCAGATGATAAAGAAAAACAGGAAGTAGAACTCTGTGTTCAGTATTATCCTAAGGATGGTAAACTAGTGTAGGCACCCATATGTCTGTTTATTCACAAGAAAAAAGTCCGGAAGATACTTTGAAATGTTTATTGTGGTTATATCTGGGTAGAAGAATTATAGGTGATTTCTGTTTTCTTTGTATGCTTTTCTCTGGTATCTGCATTGAGTTTGTGTTATATTTATCATCAAAGATAGCTACAGGTATTCTAAATAACCCAGTGAAATAAGCCAGGGCACACTAAATGTGTCATGGACCCTGAGCCCCAAGGAACTTCTGTCTAACCGTGGCCAGCCTGCCTCCCATAGAGCTGGTGACACTGGATCACCACCAGGAGCATACAAATGGAAATACCAGCTGTGGTGGTCCTATTTCGATGTGGACTGAAGAGGCCAGATGGGCAACATCCTATTCCAGCCTGGATGCCTCTATGTGGGGAAGATGTCAACCAGCTAGAAACCCCTTGGAGAAAGGACACCAGGATGCGGGGAATGTCACCTAAAACCTTGGGCAGGTTTATCACTGAGGAGAGCAGTCACAGCTGGTGATGGGCAGTCATGGTCCCTGTCTTCACATCTCAAGGGGGCTGTCTTGGACAGAAAGGGCTGGTTTGCTCAGTGTCTCCACAAAGGACAGAGCTAGGACAGACATGAGACAGATTGTCACTCAGGATGGCAACAAATCAAAGCTGCCCCTGGGGGGAGGTTATACAGAAACGAATTATATATTTATGTTGAGGAGAGAAAAGAGATGAAGAAAGTGTTTTCTTTCTTTCTTTGTGTTCTACATCCTCCCCTGAAGCATTTTCAGTTGTTTACATGGAACAATGCATACATAGCATTGTTGATGGGGTTTCAGTAGAAAATCAGGGCCCCAGAGAGAATGAAGCAAATGTTCCTAGGTATGAGCCATTTATAGCTATGGAAATGCTTAATTTTGTACCTGAACTTCTATTGACTATCTTAGAAAGAACTGATCCACTCATTTATATATTCAACAAGTATTCATTTAGACGAGTGAATATTTATTCAATATTTACTCAAGTATTTATTAAGCACATACTATGCTCTAACCACTGTGCTCAATGCAGAGTAAAGTGAGTGAAACAGGACACCATAGTACCTCCTTTCATGGGGATTATATTCAAGATAGATAGATAAACATGAAAGCAAATCGACAAATGAATGAGTATGCAAACTATCAAACAGTGATGTGCACTAAATCAGGAATAGTAACCAGGGGGTTCTGATGTCACCAGAAGGTGACATTTAGTTGAGATCTGTGTGACAAGAAAGACTTCGGGTGACAACAATTTAACAACGAATATAGATGCAGTTTCCCCTGTGACTGTTTTCAGAGTGACCCTCCATCAAAGTATAGGACACAAGTCAGTGAAGGGGTGTTTCGAGGTCAGGGCTCCTGTGCTCTGCTCCTATAGCCTTCCATGGGTCCCACTTGGCTCCAGGAGAGAAGTTGGAGTCCTGCAGGACTGGCTCAGCATGTGTCTTCCTTGAGTTCTCTTTTCTCAGTCAACCTTTTGGTAAGTCAGGGGTGGATAGCCAGAGAGTCTGTCCACTGAGGATGGCCCTCACCCTATCTGGACTTTGTCCCCTCTTCTCTCTGGATGAGCACTGAGAGTATTTCTAATGTTATCCCTCTTCAAGACCTGCTTCCCATAGGAGATAGTTTGGGGCCATATAATCAGGAAAAGAGAAACATACTTAGAAACCCAGGTTCCTTGTTCGTCACAATATCTTCCAAGGTTCTCCTCAGCAGAAGCAATCAACAAAATGACTTCAGATCGGGCAATGTGGGTCATCACCACCTCACTTTCCACCTCAGTATAATAGGAATGATCATCTTTGTCCTATAGGCTTTACATGATCATCTTTGTCCTATAGGCTTTACATGGAAGAAATAAAGTGTGGAAAGGACTTTGAGGTGTCAAAGGTGTTCCGAGGTAGAAGGGTTTTTTGACGTGCTGTGTTTCTCCAGGTTAGGAAAACCCTGGACGCCACCATGCAGACCTTACAGGACATGCTAACCGTGGAGGACTTTGATGTCTCTGACGCCTTCCAGCATAGTCGATCTACAGAGTCTGTGAAGTCAGCTGCCTCCGAGACCTACATGAGCAAGATCAACATCGCCAAAAGGAGAGCCAACCAGCAGGAAACAGAAATGTTTTATTTTACAGTAAGTGGCGGCTTGGACCCAGAGCCCACTGTCTGCTGACCTTTTTGGCAGTGACATTTGGGGAGCAGCCCAAGCTAGTGGGAGCCAGCAACACCATGTGAGTCAGGTAGAGCTAAGATTTTCCCAACATGCTTCCCAAATTAAGTTGCCTGGCTTGGCTTTTTAAAATATAAAAAAGTAAATTCCCAGTGGGGAGCATCAGCATTGATCTTGGATTAATGTATTTTGCAACTAACCTAGAAAAAAACCAGAGAGTTGTGTTCGGTAAGGTATGAGGGAAATGGCAGATGGAGCCTGGGGCAAGGCCCAGGTAACAACCCTAAGGTTTAGTGTATGGTTGTCATGTTAAGGTGTCTTAAATTTGGGTGTGGCCCTTGGAAACCATGCCCTGGGGGATCTGTGCTGGTGAGTTGTAGGCACTTTGTGTAAAATCCCAGATCACTTACATGCCATTCGGTTGGAACAAGGAAGAACAAGAATAAGGGGCATTGGGGCTTTAGTTCAACATGTGTTTAGTGATCATAGAATTTGGGGATTGTAAGGGACCTGAAATGTTCTGTCTGATGCTTGATCTCATTCGATCATACCCCTTCCCAGAAGTCATCCCATCTCTGCTTGAATAGCCCCTAGATGAAAAGTTCCCTTCTTCCCCAAATAGCCCTTTTGTTTTGGCCTATGGCTGGCTGTAGATAATATAATATCTTCCCTTATCTCTGTTATCTTCAAAAATCTGCTTCACTAGGATTTCTGGCCATTGATCTTGATCCTGTTCTCTGGGGCATCCTGGAGAGACTAATTCCATAAGACAGTTTCCAGCTTGCTTGTCGGGAGCTGGGTTTTCATGTCTCCAGGCTAACCATACCTGGTTTTGTCAATCTTGCCTCATTAGCTTTCATTTTGAGTGGCCTCAGTGCCCCGGACTGTTTCCTGAACACGTTCTTTTTGTCAATGCCTGTTCTAAAGTCAGCAGTGGTCTGACCAGCACAGAACAGAGTTAAACCTCCACCTCCTTCTTTTCCTATGGCCTCAGATCATCATTCTTTTTGTTTTGTTTTTATTTTTATTTTAAAAATTCTATTTCCAGTATAGTTAACATACAGCGTTGTATTAGTTTCAGGTGTGCAATATAGTGCTTCAACAATTCTGTACATTACGCAGAGCCTATCAGTTGAAGTGTGCTCTTCATCTCCTTTATCTGTTTCACCTGTCCCTCCTGCCACCTCCCCTCTAGTGACCATCTCTTTGTTCTCTGTAGTTAAGGGTCTGCTTTTTTGCTTGTCTCTTTTTTTGCCCTTTATTGATTTGTTTTGTTTCTTAAATTCTACATATGAGTACAGTCGTGGCATTTGTCTTTCTCTGGCTGATGATTTATTTTACTTAACCATTATGCTCTTTCAAGCCGGCCATGTTATTGCAAATGGCAAGATTTTGTTCTTTTTTTATGGCTGAGTAATATTCTGTTGCACACATATGCATGTGTGTGTACATATATACATACACATGTATATGTGTGCATGTGTGTGTGTGTGTGTATACCATATCTACTTTATCCATTCATCATCAGTGGACACTTGGGCTGCTTCCATAATTTGGCTATTGTAAATAATGCTGCGATAAACGTAGGAGCGCATATCTCTTTTCAAATTAGTGTTTTTGTATTTTTTGTGTAATACTCAGTAGCGGAACTACTGGGTCACATGGTTGTTCTAGTTTTAATTTTTTGAGGAACCTCCACAAAATTCCACAATAGCTGCACCAGTTTGCATTCCCACCATCAGTGCACGAGAGTTTTGTTTCACATCCTTGCCAACACTGTTTCTTTTGTTTTTTATTTTAGCCATTTTGACAGGTGTGAGATGATACCTCATTGTAGTTTTGATTTGCAATTCCCTTTAGATGAGTAATATTGAGCATCTTTTCATGTGTCTGTCGGCCATCTGGATGCCTTCTTTGGAGAAATGTCTGCTCACGTCTTCTGTTCATTTTTTAATTGGACTATTTGTTGACGTTGAGTTGTAGCTCTTTATATATTTTGGATACTGACCTTTTATCAGATATGTCATTTGCAAATACTCTCTCCCATTCACTACGTTGCTTTTACTTTTGGTTAATTGTTTCCTTTGCTGTGCAGAAGCTTTTCATTTTGATGTAATCCCAATAGTTTATTGTTGCTTTTGTTTTCCTTGTCTTAGGAGACACACGAAGAAAAATGTTACTATAGCTGATGTTAGAGATATTACTGCCTGTGCTCTCTTCTAGGATTTATATAGTTTCAAGTCTTACATTTAGGTCCTTAATCCATTTTGAGTTTATTTTTGTATGTGGTGTGAGAAAGTGATCCACTTTCATTCTTTTGCATGTGGCTGTCCAGTTTTCCCAGCACCATTTTGTTGAAGAGACTGTCTTTTTCGCACTGCATTTTGTCTCCTTTATTGTAGATTAATTGACCATATATTGTGGGTTTATTTCTGGAATCTCTATTCTGTTCCATTCCTCTATATGTCTGTTTTGGTACCAGTACAATACAGTTTTGATTACTATGTCTTTGTGGTATATCTTGAAATCTGGGGTTATGATATCTTCAGTTTTGTTCTTCTTTTTCAAGATTACTTTGGCAAATTATTTGGTGCCTTTCCTGGTTCCAAACAAATCTTAAGATTATTTGTTTTAGTCATGTGAAAAATATTGTTGGTACTTTGTTAAATCTGTGGGTTGCTTTGAATAGTGTGGACATTTTAACAATATTAATTCTTCCAATCTATGAGCATAGAATATCTTTCCCTTTGTTTGTATTGTCTTCAGTTCTTTCATCAGTGTTTTATAGTTTTCAGAGCATAGGTCTTTCACTTCCTTGGTTAAATTTATTCCTAAGTATTTTGTTTTTGGTGCAATTGTAAATGGGACTGTGTTCTTAATTTTTTTTTCTGCTACTTCATTATTAGTGTATAGCAATGCAACAGATTTCTGTATATTGATTTTTGTATCCTGTGACCTAACTGATTGCATTTATCAGTTCTAGTAGTTTTCTGGTGGAGGCTTTAGGGTTTTCTAAATACAATATTATGTCATCTATAGATAGTGAAAGTTTTATTTCTTCCTTACCAGTTGGATGCCTTTTCTTTCTTTTTGTTGTCTAATTGCTGAGGCTAGGACTTCCAGTACTGTATTGAATGAAAGTGTTGAGAGTGGACATCCTGATCTTATTCCTAAACTTATGGGAAAAGCTGTTTTTACTGTTGAGTATAATATTAACTATGGGTTTTTCATATATGGCCTTCAGTATGTTGAGGTATATTCCCTTTAAACCTGCTTTGATGTGGGTTTTGATCATGATTGGATATTATACTTTTGTCAATTGCTTTTTCTGCATCTATGTTTTTATCCTTTCTCCTGTTGATGTGATGTATCATGTTGATTGATTTGTGACTATTGAACCACCCTTGCAGCTTAGAAATAAATCCTACTTGATTGTGGTGATTTTTTTTTTCAATGAATGTTTGGATTTCACATCTCTGTTCATCATTGATATTGGCTTGTAGTTCTCCTTTTTGTAGTGTCTTTATCTGAATTTGGTATCAGGGTAATCGTGGCCTCATAGAATGAATCTTAAACCTTTCCTTCCTCTTCTATTTTTTGGGATAGTTTTAGAAGAATAAGTATTAACTCTTCTTTAAATATTTAGTAGTATTCACCTGTAAAGCCATCTGCTCCTGGACTTCTGTTAGTTGGGAGTTTTTTTGATTGATTCAATTTCATTGCTAGTGATCAGTCTATTCAAATTTTCTCTTTCTGATTCAGTTTTGGGAGGTTGTACACTTCTAGGAATTTACCCATTTCATCTAGCTTGTTCAGTTTGTTGGCACGTAATTTTTCATAATATTCTCTTATAAGTAAGATTATATATGTTATATATATGATTTTTAAATACATATAAATGTATTTTAAAAATATATTCTTTAAAGTTAAATATCAGCTAAACCTTTATTCCCTACATATCGCCAATAAACCAGGCTACCTTCCTCCTAAAGGTGTTGTCTTGGGTAGGTCTTCTGTTTGTTACCAATTAGATACCCTCTTGATGGATTTAGTTGATGGCTCCAGTCTATCAAGATCTTGTTCCAGTTCAACATATGTGCTGTGTCGTAAGAACTTATGTTGTCTGCAGAGTGCGTAAGTGTGGCTTTTGCACCCTAAAGTTTGTCAAATAAAAAAAACTAGTAGGGGGGGTACCTGGGTGACTCAGTGGGTTAAAGCCTCTGCCTTCGCTCTGGTCATGATTCCAGGGTCCTGGGATCGACCCCCATATCGGGCTCTCTGCTCAGCAGGGAGCCTGCTTCCTCCTCTCTCTCTGCCTACCTCTCTGCCTACTTGTGATCTCTGTCTATCAAATAAATAAATAAAATATTAAAAAAAAAACAACAACTAGTAGGTATGCTGGGGCCAATGCTAAAGATGGAGTTATTTAAAACATGCCACGGCTGGGGCACCTGGGTGGCTCAGTGGGTTAAGCCTCTGCCTTAGGCTCGGGTCATGATCTCAGGGTCCTGGGATCGAACCCCACATCGGGCTTTCTGTTTAGCGGCGAGCCTGCTTCTCTCTCTCTCTCTCTCTCTCTGCCTCTCTGCCTACTTGTGATCTTTGTCAAGTAAATAAATAAAATCTTAAAAACAAAAACAAAACAAAACAAAATCAGCCACGACTGATGCTAATCCGCTAATCAGCACTTTTAGATGTGGTCATTTAACTAGTCACAAATGCACCCAGTTCTGACACCCAGTTCCATCTTGTGCTAGGCCTCGTCGAATCCCTTACTGAAAACATGGATAGTATTTCCTCAAGCTTCACTCCTTGACTTTGTTGTTTTTGAGAAGAAAAATGAAGCTGGTCTTCGTGAGTCAGCCCAGGCTGGTTTCTGGGCTTCAGCACGTCCCCTGAGGACCTACTGTGTGTACAAAGAGAATTTTATGGGTTACAAAGATTAAATAAGGGGCGTGTATGAATATTGATTCCCTTTGGCAGCAGAAACAAAGAATCTGGGTAGCAGAAGCAGAGAAGGGGGTCTGACCTGCTTGAAGTTAAAAGAATTCACCAATGTTTATAATTAAGGGTCATGGATGTTCTATTTTAATTTTAATATTTAATCTATCAACCGGTTGGCAAGTACACTTCACGACTTGATGTTGTGACATTATTTTAGGCATTTTTGAGGACCTAATATTCCTTTTAATGCAAACATCAGTTCAATTTGATGGCATTCTTTCAATCATGGATCACATATGAAGCCCAGATGAAACTTGGAAAAAGCTGGCAGAATTCACAGGCTCCAGAACCCTGGGGTATAATTTCCACTAACCAGTGAATAACCCACCAAGGTATGAATTATGTGTTTGGGATTACAGCTTCAACTACCAGGGGCAGAAGGGCATGATGGAGAAAACTTCTGCTCAGAACTCAGCTCTGCTTCTTATGGTGAATTGTTAAACATTGGATAAGAGCAGAGGGTGTCAGTCCTGGAAGCATCCAGAGAGCCTGGGGTACGCAAAGGTACAAGCCTGAAAACTGCTGAGTGCTCAAGGGGGAGTGGTTTTTAATAACCGGAAGACGAGGTCCTACGAACCAAGAAGGACTCTGGCTGAGGAGAGAGGATGCCACCATCTCCTGCCAGCCTCACTGTTCCAGATACCTACTAAGTTGGGGCCAGGGTGGGGTGACCCCAGTCTTATCTGAGCACATGTCAGCCCCCACATCTTGGGTTTTTACCCTATACCTGTCTTCAGGGAGATGATGCAGATCTTGCAGGTGCTCCTTTATCTGTTAGGATGTCCCAAACTGCTGTGGTTCACTTGTTTGCTCCTCTACACCCCCTTTGTGAGCATCCTGGCTGGGGCAATAAAGTGGATTTCTTTGTGAGAAACTAGCTGGAAGCTCTGGGGCAATCATGCCATCCTGTGCCTTCATTTTCAGGCATTTGCAATTGCCGTTCCATCCGCTGAGAACTCTGCATCCCCCATGTGCACATGTGTACCCACACGGCCCCTTCCTCACCTCCTTCGGTCCTGGGTTCATAGGGCAGCTTTGCCATGAGGTCTGCCCTAATTCCTAGTCCCCCATTCCTGCCTTTTTCTTATCCACGGCATTCACCAGTAGCAGGCCAATTGTGTATCTCACTTTCTTTATTAGCTTATTGCCTCTCTACCCTCCCTTCTATGTCACCCCCCACGAAGTTTCTCAGCACTGGCTCTATGCGAGGCGCAGTGGTAGGCACTTGGGAGCCAAAAACCAACTGGGTGTGGACCCCACTGACAACACCTCATAGTCTGGCAAAGACATGCCCCAGCAGAGGGGGCTCCGGGCCTGGGTTTGCGTGATACAGGATGGGCCAATGAACGCCGGTACTTGTGTAGAGGGAGGGATGGCTGAGGCCCAGCTGCATTAGGGTGCAGGCGAATGTGTTTCTGTTCTGTGGCTCTTGTCCCTCTGTTCTGCTCTGAAGTGTGTTGTGCTTGACAAGGCCCCTGAATGAGAGGCCTGGGGGTCCCAGGGACCCTGGGCAGATCAGTTCCCTATGTCAGCCTCCCCTGTCTCCTCTTTAAAAAGAAGAAAATTTTGTCTCCTAATGCAGTCCAGGTTATTTTAACAGGAATGTCTTTAGGGGACTGCTGAGCCCCTCCTCCTTCGGAGTGGGGCCGGATGAGAGAAAGGCTCATTAGGAGGCTCCTCTGTGACAGATCTGATGAAGCGCTCTCCCCTCAGCTGCCTGCCCCCAGACACGGTTCCCATTTTTATTGCTCGTGGCCCAGAAGCACAGTGGAGCCTGAAGACTAAAGAAGCCGTCTGCTAGGGACCCCCCACTGTCCTCACCTGACAAAAGCTCCTTTCACTGCTCACACTGCCCCTGAGCTTTCTTTGTGTTCCCCATACTGGTCTAAAATGCGTAGGCTGGACAGCCATGCTCTGCAGAGCTGGCATCTGACGGAGAAGAGCAGAGGAACAGGTCAGAGGCTCCTCTTTTCCCCATGCTGGCGTCCTAGAGGGTGACCTCATCTCCTTTCGACCTCCCCGGCTCAGAGGTTGGTTGAGGGGTGGATACCATGTGACTTGGCCCTGCAGTCTGTAATGGCCACATGCCTTGTGTCTTACAGAAATTTAAAGAATATGTGAACGGCAGTAACCTCATCACTAAGCTACAGGCCAAGCATGACTTACTCAAGCAGACCCTGGGTGAAGGTGAGTTGGTTGGGTGGTGGAGGCCTGTGAGGAGGGGTGCCTGTGTTGTTGTGGCTCCTTGAGCTGTTGCAGCTTGAGACCTGGGGCACTTGGTAGAGTGAGGCCTCGTAGCAGAGCCAGCAAGCAGACTGGGGCAGGCTAGTACAGATGTCAAAAGGGGTCTAGTCTGGCTGCAGAGAACATGGGACCACCAGAAGTAGTAGTTTAAGTTCCGGGGAAAGGTCCGAGGCAAAGTGATGAAAGGGGTCCCCAGTAGGAAGGGAGTGGGAATCCAGGAGCACAGAGGTCTGCATTGATGCTTATTAGCAGATGCTGTTTTCCAGGGATACTAGTGGAGTGTCTGGCCAGGAGGCTAGGTCTAAAAAAGAAGAATCCATATATGGAAGGCAATGTTTGGTCCTTGAGGGATGTGGAGAGTAGGTTTAAGACTACCCAAAGGCTTTCAGTGCCAGTTGGAGTAAAATCCCAGTGATCTCATGGTACGTGAGGCCTCACATCATTTGACCTCTGCCTGTTGCCCTGAGCTCACTTATTGTTCTCTACTCCCTTACATGCTCCAACCCCACTAAGCTCCTTTCTGCCCTTCAAAACTCATCAAGCTTATTCTCCCTCAGGGCCTTTGCATCTGCTGTTCTCTCTACCTGGAATGCCCTTACCCCAGATCTCAGTATGACTGGTTCTTTATCCTGCAGATGTCACTTCCTTACTGAGACTCTCTTTGACCCAACCTCAAGAAAGCACCACCTCTGTCCCAGCACACTCCGTTTGCTTTTCTTCATCTTACTCATCACCATCCTATTTGTTATTTATTCATTTGCTCATTATCTTTGGTCACACCTCCACCACAACAGTATCGTATCTTCAATCAGAGTAGGGACTTCCTTGTTTATTTTGTCCTCCCCTTTGTTTCTAGTGCCAAGAATAGTACCTGGCTCACAGTAGACACTCAGTTAATAGTCACTAAATGAATGTTGAATCGAAAGGTCGTGAGGACATGAACTAGGCCCCAAGGTCAGAGATGGTTTGCAGCAAATCCTGGAAGCCCTGGAAACTGGTGTGAGACTAAGCTCTGAGAAGGAGGCACTGATCTGGGGTTTCTGGAGTTGCTAGGTGCTGCTTGGAGCCCCGCATCCAGATCTATTCTTGTATTCTTTTGGCAAGGACAATTGGCTGAATGATATACTCTGCCTAAAGAAAAAAAAAGCTTGGGATTCAGGAAATAGGAGACCAACATGAGAGAGATGATGGGAACTTCCAAGGTGATGATGCCAGTAGGTCCCAAGATGACAGCTTAAAGCAGGCATAGAGGTCATCAAAGTTTTTCAGGGAAGGAGGAGTGTGGCAGATGAGAATCAGAATGGGGCATGGGGCTAACATTCACTGGGCACTAGGGGATTGCCACCCACAATGTGTCCTTGCCTCCCACAGGATCACTCTCATCTCCATAGGGGTGCACAGTCTGGTGGCTGTAACCTAGCCACTAAGTCTTCCCTGATGCTGTCCAATTGGTACCAGTCAGGTGGATAGCTGGAATCTGCAGATGCTTGGCATTTGTGAGCCCCATGCTTTCGAAGAAACAGTGAGAAATTAAATCATTTCCCAGCCCCAAGGCTCTTTTAATTTAGTGAGGAGACAATTCACAAATTTATAAAAAAATCAAAAGCGGTAATATTAAGTCATACAGAAACACTGGTTGAATTGCCATGTGAACAGTGCAGACTCTAAGGGTCTGAGCCAGGAGAGGAAAGGATCACCATGAGCCCAGAAGAGCCAGAAAGGCTTCAAGAAAGATGAACAACTACAGTTTGGGGGAATAACCAGGATTTTGAAACAAGTATCAATAGAATTTTTTCAGTCAATTTTATTGACATGTAAATTACATATAATAAAATCTACTCATTTTGCATAGAAGTCAGTTTTGACAAATATATACACCCAGATCAGGATATAGAACATTTCCGTCACCCCAAAAGCTCCTCTGTATCCCTCTGCAGTTAATTTTCCCTCCTCTACCCCAAGCAACCACTCATCTGACTTTTATCAGCAAAGATGAGTTTTGTGACTTCTAGCTTCTGGGGAACTTCGGGGAGTGATGGAAGTCTGTATCCTGATTTGGGTGCTGGTTGGACATGGGTATATATGTTTGTCAAAACTCATGGACTGGGGGGAAGAGTGGGGAGGAGTGCGTTGCAATGAGCTTTTTCTCCATTTCCCTGACATCCCTCTCCATTTTGCCCATTTTGACACTTAGACATTTCCACATTGGGCCAGGTGAGTGGGGCTGCAGAGGAGTAGGGCAGTGAAGAGTGCACTAAAGTAACAAGAATGGAAGGAAAGGGAAGAGCCAGAAAGTCCTAGAGAGGAGCTCAGATGGGTTCGGGGCAGCTCCCACAACTAGCATTGAAGAGGAGGATTGCTTTTATGGCCCCCGGAGCCTGTTTCTCAGAGCCACGCACCAAAAGGCAGGTCCGTATGAGCTACTTGTACTTTGAAAATCAAGTCCCCTGGATTTAGAAAACCAGATGTTCTTTTTTTAAAAAATAAGATCCCAGGATGCCTGGGGTGGCTTAGTTGGTTAAGTGTCAGCCTTAGACTCAGGTCACGATCCCAGGGTCTTGGGATGGAGCCCCATGTTGGGCTCCCTGCTCAGTGGGGAGCCTGCTTTTCCCTCTACCTCTCCATCCTGCGTGTGCTATCCCCCCTTGGATAAAGAAATAAAATCTTAAAAAAAAAAAAAAGATAAGATCCCAGATGAGAAAGTGCTCCTCTCCAGCTTACTCTTGTGTGCTCTCTGATAAAACCTTTTCTTCCTGCCCTTGCCTGAATGGCTTGAATGAAATAATAATAAAAATTAGCTCAGGTTGGCATGACTCCTAACCAACTTGGTCTTCCAAGTTTCTTTAGTCTTCACCTACACCTTGTTCTGAGATGTGATTTACCAGTCCTCCATCTGAGTTTTAGACTGAATAGCTATGAAAAACTGCAGGAAAATACAGCTTCTGAATATAAGGGCTGCTAAGAAAGAGCCATCAAGAACAATCTCCAGAGTCCTGTTCTCTAGTAACCCAGCTGTGGAAAAGCCCATTGTGCTTCTTTTGAAAACTGGCATGGACCTTGTTAGACTGGTCAGTTCCGGAGAGGTTTTGTTTTTTTTTTTAAAAATAGACTTTATTTTAGGGGTGCTTACATGGCTCATTTGGTTGAGCATCTGACTCTTGGTTTCAGTTTAGGACATGATCTCGGCGTCATGAGATCAAGCCCCACATCAGGATCCCACTTGGTGTGGAGTCTGCTTGGGATTCTGTCTCTCCCTGGCCCTCTGCTCCTCCCCCCACACACTCTTTCTATCTCTCATTCTTCTGTAAATAAATAAATAAAACAAATAAATAAAATCTTTAAAAATAAATAAATGAAATAATATAGATTTTGTTTCAGAATAGTGTTAGATTTACGGAAAGGTTGCAAGATGGTACCATTAGTTCCCATAGACTCCACATCCAGTATTTCCTGTTACTGACATCAGTGAATATGGTGTATTTGTCACAAGTAATGAACACTGATATATTGTTTTTTCTGAAGTTAATAAATCACCAAATTACTGAAAAGAACTGCAGCTGAAACCAAATCTCGAGTCACATTTGTATCCCCACTGCCTGATACAGGTAGATGTGGATTCTTAGGGCACTGGGTGAAAGGGGAAAATGCACACTGACTTAGATGGGTCAAGTCCTTGCCCACTGGACAACAAGCATGGAAAAATTGCGCAGGCCAAAGCGACCTCAGAATCTCAGCTCCTTCATTCTTCTGAGGGTCAGTGGATGATTCACCACGACCTGGATATACGGACTCTTCCATCCAGTAGAAAACTCATCCAAGAGTAGGTTGGGGTGGGGTTATACCAGCATCAGTGGCCTTTTTACGTCCTCAGAGGGCTATTTTGTATTGGGAGGGACACTGAAAATTTTGGAAACAGGTGAGAAATATGGGGCAAGCAGAATATTTTGATTGAAAAGATGCAAGTTGGTTTTTTTTTTTTTTTTTGGTGTTTTTTTGTTTGTTTGTTTTTTTAATGAAGTGTCTGGTGTAATCCATTCCTTTCAAGCACTCTTTTGACAGGATAGCTCAAAGAAGCCACAAGTTAGAGGAAACACAAGCACTCACTTGGAAGCAAATTTTGTTAACATGATCGATCCCAGACACACAAGTCAAAGGCTTCTACGTGTCTTGCAAATGGGCATTCCTTGTTGTAAATGTCACTGGCACATCTTGGGAACAAGAACACACCCCTATATGCCCTTGGCTGTGACTGTGCTATTTTATTGGCCAGAGGATTCTTAGTTTATCATCATGTCTGAGTCTTAGCTCTCTGACCTTTTTACTGCTCCAGGTAGTCTGTAAGCTCTAGGGTTTATACCCTAGATACCGGTGGCTTTTCAGTTCACTGTAGTGCCTCAAGAAGAAATAGTGTGTTATCCATAAAAGGGATGGGACATAACTGTTTCGGGCCAAGATTTAGTAGCACATTATGGAACCAGTGTCTGCCAGGTCCAGACAGTCTGACCTTCTGTAAATGACTGAGCCACTAACTATAAAATATACTTTTAAAGTTCCCAACAGGTCTCAGAAGTAAAAGGTAAAAAATTTTTGATTTCTGAGTTAACACACACACACAAAATATATATATATATATACACACACTATTTTACGAATTTTTATGTTGCTAGATATCGAATGATATTTTTCATGTATTAAGTTAAACACAATATGTTATTAAAATTAATCTCAGCTATTTCTCTTCACTTTTTATAACATGGCTGCTAGAAATTGTGGCTTCCATTACATTTCTATTGGGCAGCCCTGGCCTAGATGTTCTCTGCTGCATCATAACTGGAATGAAGTACTGAGTCGTGCTGTGTGGGTGAACCTCAAAAGCATACGCTAAATGAAATAAGCCAAATGCAAAAGACTGTGCATTACATGATTCCATTTTTATAAAGTGTCTAGAATAAGCAAATCCATAGACACAGAGAATAGATGAACAGTTGCCCTAGGCTGGAGATGGGAAGGGGGAGTCACTGTGAGTTGGCACAAGGGCTCTTTTTCGTGTGAAGGAAATATTCTAAAATTGAATGGTTGTGACGGTTTACTAAATAATTGAATCATACATTTCAAGTGGGTGAATTTTATGCTTTGTAAATTATGCTTTAACAAAGCTGTTAAAAATAGAAAAGAAAGGGGCTCCTGGGTGGCTCAGTGGGTTAAGCCTCTGCCTTTGGCTCAGGTCATGATCTCAGGGTCCTGGGATCAAGCCCCGCATTGGGCTTTCTGCTCGGTGGGGAGCCTGCTTCCCCCTCTCTCTCTGCTTGCCTCTGATCTCTGTCTGTCAAATAAATAAATAAAATCTTAAAAAAAAAATAGAAAAGAAAGGCAGTGGCAAGGAGTCTGGAATTCCAAGGAAATGGAAGATCTGGAGATAAGTTTAGGGAGTCTTTGGTAAGCACTTCTGTCATGGTTAGGCAGATCTCAGAAAGAGATCTGGGTACATCTTCTGGGAGCATCCCATCATTTGGAGGTCAGAGGCTGGGCAGATGAGGTGACAGCAAGAGAAACTGAGAAACAGCCTGTATGGCCGGAGGGACCCTTGGGAAGTGTGGAGTCATGAAAATCAAGGAGAAAGCGTTGTAAGAAGAAGGGAGTGATTCACTGAGTTGTTGATGCTGAGAAGTCAGATAAAAGCAGCGAAGACGGTGGATTCGTCCACACAGAGCTGGCAGTCCCTATGGATGGTGAGGTCAGAAGCCAACCTCTGTGGGATTGAGCGTGGGAAGCAAGAGTCCTTCCTAGACAGGTCCTTCTGCAAGCTTTGCTGTAAAGGAAAGAAATGGGAATGGAGTTAGAGGCAGAAAGGGGGCCCAGGGGAGGTTTCAAAGCTAGATTATACATATCCAGAACATGTTTATATGTAAATGGAAATGATCCAGAAGAAAGAACATTGGTCATGTTTGGGGTGGTGGGGGGCACTTGCAGGAAAAGCATCTGAGATGGGCAGAGGGGGCTGGGACCCTGAATATGAGGTCTGGGCTTGACAAAATCAGGATGCTTCTCTAGGATACTGGAGAGGAGAGGAGGTAGAGAGTGAATGGGCAGGCACAGGTGGGTGGGTGAGTCTTACGGAAGCATATCAAGACCTGTCTTACTGATTTTCTTCTCTAGTGAAGGAAGCAAGAAGGTCTTCAGTTGAGAGTGAAGACAGGAGGGGACAGGGTAAGGGTGTGGCTGGGTTAAGGAACAACAAGAGGTATCTTGTATCTGTTGCTCTTTAGGGCCAAATATATGACAGGTGCTCAACCAACATTTTTTTTTTTTAAGATTTTATTTATTCATGTGAGAGAGAGAACAAGCAGAGGGGTAGCAGAAAAGGGAGAAGCAGACTTCCTGCTGAGCAGGGAGCCTGCTGAGAGACTCATTCCCAGGACCCTGGGGTCATGACCTGAGCCAAAGGTAGATGCTTAACCAGCTGAGCCATCCAGCCACCTCATCAACCAACCTTTGTTGATAAAAAGTGCCTGAGTTCTTACGTTTTAGCATGCACAGAAGGGATCACCTGGGGTGCTTGTTAAAATGCAGATTCCTGTCTGAGCCCAGAGATTCTGATCCAGAAGGCCCATGGGAAAGTCCCCAAATCTGCAGTTTTAATAAGGCCCTCCAGAAGATTCTGATGCAAGTGGTCAGCAGGCTGCAGTATGAAAATCACTGAAAAAAAAAAACAAAACAAAAAACAAAAACCACGTGAGCAATACACAATGAAATTTATGTGAACATAACCTTACAGCTAGGAGGCCCTGGGGATTTAATAAGACTCAGTTCTTTCCAGCAGACCATTACTTAGGCAAAATTTTGTTTCCCATTTCCCAAATAATTAAGTTCTTTTTAGAAAGAGATGAATGTTTGTGCGTTAAAAAAAACAAAAACAATTAAACATCAGTGTATACTTTTCTTTCCAGGAGAGAGAGCAGAATGTGGCACAACCAGGTAAGACTGGGGGATCTTGTTTTTTGGCACCTGCTGCCTGAAATGGGGATCGGGAGGGGCTGGGAAGTGCAGGAGCCGTGGGAAGGCGGGAAGGTGGGAAAGCAGATACTGCTGAGAGCTTGGAGAAGCTGGGCTGTTTTTAGAGCAGGATAGCTCTTCACCAGTGTCTTGAAGGGATGGTGTGGCTGTGCTGAGAGAGGCTGGCTGTTCTGCTTGTCCTAGCATCATGCTGGTGAAGCCATGCCCCCTTCAGGCCTGTAATGGGGAAGGTGCCTTCCCCAAGCTGCTGTGGAAAAGTGGGGTGTGTTCTGTTGGCGCTCTCCATCTGGTGGGACAGTAATATATATTGCATAGTGGCTGAGGACAACCAGTAGAGGCCAGAAGCTGTGGGATAACTGTTGACCTGTCTCCCCATCTGTTCTTTGGCTGCTGAGCAAACTGCCTTCCCCAGGCAGAAGGCCCAGCCTGGGGTCCACATTTGCCAGGTCTTTGGGTTTGGCTCGTATGGCACACGTCTGGGCGTATGCATGCGCATAGCCACGCAAGCGCGTACAGATGCCCCTACCGCCCACACTCTGGCTTCACACCTCCTGGGCACTTGGATGGACTGATGGGGGAGTCCCTTGTTGAGACAGTAACAAATGGGCAACTTCTGCTTTCTCTCCAGCTTGCTCAACATTACCTTTTGCGCTTTTCCCTGAGCAGACCAGAGCCAGTGAACACTTTCCACTCATCAGGTGGTAGCTGAAGGGTTGACCTTCAGCGAGTGGACCTTTCATCTACTTTCAGAGTGTTGCGATCTCTAAGCAACACTTTTGCTGACCAGGTTGTTCCTTAGAACCCATCTCTTTCCTTTCAAATTCCCAGCAAATAGTTACCCCACTGCCCAACACTAATCGAGCCAGTGGCCCAAAATCCTGGAAAGCTGTTCTACTTGGCAAAAGGGAAGATAAACCCTCAACTCCCTCCTGTCCATCTGGAAGAGAGTTGGCTGGGAAGAGGCTTGGAAAGCTCTGAGGTTTTCACTTTGCTGGGATCAGGATGAGGAGAGAGAGGGCTTCCCAGAAGTTTAGCTGTGCAGCTGTTCCTCTGGGCCCCAGAAGTCTGGGAATATCAGAGTGATTCATAATGCCAGGCGAGGACCTTCCAGCAAAGGGTCAGCAGATGTGTAGGGTCCCTTTCTAAATACTTTCCAGGAACAAACTCATTTATTTATTTATATTCTCTGGCAAGAAGATGTTGTCATAGTCCCCAAACAACAGAAGCCACATTTTACACCAAAGTCTGCAAATAGGAAAACAGATGGGGGACAAATTGAGCCATCCCTCACTTCTTCCTAATTCCTAGAACTCATGCAGAGGAAGATGGTTCCAGCAGATTGCAGGAGAGATCTGTAATCAAACCCTTGGCCAGGTCCCAGGGTCTAACTCAGAGAAAAGTTGAGGGGTTTTTTTGTTTTGTTTTTTTCACTTTTAAATAAAGCCATCTGAGATGTAGTCTTCCACACCCTCTTTGACCTAGGGCCTGGGAAATGCAAGCTGTGACTGCAGACCTCTCACTTAGACATACTGCACTAAACTGCAAACCCAGCCATCTGTACTCTGGCCTTTGGCCAAGGTCAGAGGCAACTTTGTTAGCAAACTAAAAGCTTCCCCTTTCTTCCAAAACTCATTTAAAATTTGTGTGTAATGCGCTGCCAACTTGAAGTGGCTTTTAATTTAATCCTAAAGGCCCTGGGTGAGATGTTTCTATGCTATGGCTCTCCGTATCTTCCATGGTTTCCTGCCCAAGGTTAGTGTCATTTTGGATGATCCTTTGAGCAGGTCTCCTCAGCCAAGTTGCTGCTGGCCTTGCGTAGATCAATTTTTGCACATGGGCTGCAACACGGTACATTTTTTTCTCACTTTTCAGAACCTGATCTTAGAATAATGCTAGTTTGTAACCCTGTAACATGGTGGTCTGGATGCAATAATGCACTTGAAAAGTGCATGATAGATGGGGCAGCAAATGCAAACATAAGGTTTGATTGTGATTTTTCTAGCTATAGACTGGCTTCCTTAACCTAGGTTGGCTCGTCCCTGTGGTTGGGATTAGCGATGAAAACACATGAGATTTCTTGTCTAAACAGATGGAACCTTATGCATACCCATGCACGGCTTCCAAGGGCCTGGCTGCCTCTGAACTATAATATCGCCACCATTTTGGATATCGACACCCACATCTATGGGGTTATCTAGGGAACATTTTAGTCACCATTCTTTTGGTCACAGTGTAATTTTGAGGCCAATTCTTATGTGGCCAATGTATGTAAATTTTCATCTTGGTTGAAAGGCAGAAAGGGGACATTGGTCTCTGGTTTCTCTCTCTTCCTCTCCGTGGCTTTCTCTATTCCTGTTTTCCCTGCCTTTCTCTTTCTTTCCTTTTGCTCTGCAACTGAGCAGCAGAAGAGATGGAAGGCTTAGGCTGCCCCACTTTCCTTGGCTGAGCTGCCCCCCTGCTCCCCACTTTGTGCCCCACCCAGCACTTCAGTAAGTCAAAATCAATTGGATGTCATGCGAAGTTGGGATAGCTACGTTTCCTTGTCAGAGATTTCTGGTCAGTACCCAGAACATCACACAAAGAAAGAAATCCCAGTGTGATGTGAGCAGTTCTTTGCTTTCTGGATTGGGTGGGAGAAATGGGAAAAGTATCCTTTCCCCCCCTTCATTCCATTTTATAAACAGATGGAACCTGTTGGAGAAAGTCTTATGGAGAAAGTCTTAAAGTCTTATGGAGGAAAAAAACTCCATAAGACTTACTTTAAGAAAACCCTCCGGCTGGGTGTCCAGCCCCTGCGTTAAGAATCTCTACTTTTGCTGGCCATGGGAGTTTAATAGATAATTTAAAGCAACTGCTAGATAAAAATGAACTTCCCAATTTCACACTCACACCAGAATCTTGAAGAGGAAGAGCTGAATTCAATTCTTAGCTTCAATCACATTTTATTTGTGAGACGCTTGGAAAGTTTCTTCATCTCTCACGGGCTAATTTTCTTTAAGTTTCAAGTGGATTTAATCAGTCTTGCCTACCTCACAGGGTTGTTGTGAGGGTGTCCTACAGTGTGAGATGAGGAAACCATCTGAGAATGTTCACAAATAGAAACCCCGAACACTAGGGAAACAAGGTGGCGCAGTTGCTATCCTCGAGTTATTCCTAATCCCAAGATTGAAGCCTGTGGCCTCGAGTCACAGTTTTTTAACTCTCTCTTTCGGCATTTGGAAACTCAAAAGCAGATCCACTGTAAGAAGTACCACCCCACGTACCCACATCCTCAAAAAATTGGTAACTGATGAAAAAGAAATGACATGGACTTAGCTAACCAAATTGACATAGATCCAAAATGGGCTCAAAATAGTCTTGCCTGTTGTTTCTTTTTAAAATTTTGGTCTGTGCTGTTATTTTGGTTCCAATGTTTGGGTGGCATGATACTTGGATTCAGCTGTGTCTTTGCCCATGCATGTCCTGGAGCTAGCAGCATTTGCTCAGTACTCAAACATGTAGGAGAAGCTCAGGAGGTTTCCCTAGATGGCTGGGCCGCTGAAGAGGACAGGCACGATAAGGCCACTGAGCAGAGGGGCAGCATGAATCTCTTTTACCTCGATTGGCTCCACAATCCATAAGATTTCTTGCCCATTCACAGAAATCAACCAAGACTTGGGGGACCAGGTCTTTGCTTGTCATGTGTGGACATTACCTGTGCCAAGCTAGGTCCCAATTGTTGCTCCCCAAATTGTGAACCAAGGCATTTGAAAATGAACTGCCTCTCTCAGTTAGGGGCCCTCCTCCTAACCTCAGAAAGCCCTTTGCCCTGGAAGGCTGGTGGCATTGAGTCAGGCCAACTTGGGTGGCGAAAGATGAGCAAATAAGCCAACACAGGTATATGCATGGTGAGCAACTCTGGAAACTGGTCTGGTGTTTGTGGCTGTTTCACTGTTTCTGGTGAACTGTGGTATGGTTTCCCCTCCCTGGAGCCAAGAGTGGAGCACAGGGAATGGAGATCCAAAAGTAAAGCAAGACACTTTCAACCTGACCCAACAGGTCCTCTGCTGGCAAGGGTTAATGGGATGGAATGAGTCCTTGGCTGGAAATGAACAAGTGCCCTAAGGCTCTGTGACTGGCCTTAGTTTGGGTCTGGCTCTGCCAGTTTCCCTCTTGAGGTCTCGGTTTCTGCCTCTGTAAAATGGAGCTTTCTGAACAGGGTGGAGCTAACGTTAAGTGTGATAATGGATTTGAAAGTGCTTTAATCAAAAGTGTACTTGACTAAAGCACAGGATATAATCATTACCCTGGGTTACCCTGGGACCCCCAAAAAAGCTGTAGCCTCCCTCCAGGCATCAGTTTCTCCATCTCTAAAATGAGAGTAATAATTGCCTGGCTCTTAGATCAATGCAATAAAGATTAGTCAAGTGCATTTGAAATGCCAAGAGGCATTAGAAAGATCAGTGCCCTGGTACATTGGGAGTTGAGACTTGGTGATGAATTTAAGCCAAATTAATGAAAATTAACCCTTCCAATCATCATTGAAAGTCTCTTGCTTTCTCAGGCTACAGATTACATCTCTCTCCCCTGGTTCCTCCTCCATCTGGTCAGCTTTGCGGGATGACAGCCTCTGATTGGAGTTACAATGGTTTCCTGGCTACATACTATTTCTCCCCTGTGATCTAGAATACATTTGTGTTATATGAGCGTTGCTCCTGCCTAACATTGTGGGTAAATTAAGATCCCCTTAAACATCCAAAGGCCTTCAGATGGAGCATTGGACACCAATATGCTGGGGTTCAAGGGTTTCCATTTACATTTTGTGTTCTCCTCCAGTCACGGGTTTTAAGAGCGTCTTTCCCAGTTGTATGTTTGCAATCGTTGCTTTCTTGTTTTCTTTTGTTCCGTTTTCCCTAGGCCCCCCTGTCTTCCCCCTAAACCACAGAAAATGAGGAGACCTAGGCCTCTCTCAGTGTGTAGCCATAAACTATTTAACGGCTGTATGGAAGCGTTTATTAAGGTACTTGCTGGGGAGCTACGGAGTCCGCGAATGCGCCCAATGTAATGGCAGCCTTTCTCCACCTCCTCCCTTTGGCCCACAACCCTGCCCTGACCAACCAGAACTTTCACTCATGCCCTGGGCCTGGCCCTGGGGCAAGCTAGTTCCTAAAGCAGCTTACTCTTATCTTTAATAAGGGCTTCCAAGCAGAGCTGCTTTTGTCTCTGACCAGTTGATTCTAAGTGCTTTCCCTGGTTAAGATCCCGATGAAGCCCATGAAGTCCAAGCAAGGTTGAAATGCCAGCACCACTGTAGCCCCTGCCAGCCATGCTCTCCTGCTTCAGGAACTGCGGTCCTAGCAAGCCCCAGGGACAGTTCGAGAAACCACCTTACCTTGCTTCGCATCCACGCCTCCCAAGAGGTGGTTAGTTGGAAGAAACACAAAGAAAATCCCTGTGGTTAACTGTGTTTTTATACAGGTAATTTTTTTTTTTTTTTTTTTTTTGGTTGAGAATATACAGAGAAAGGAAACACATAAAATTTTTGAGAGAAAACTCTCCAACCTTGTTTTGCTTCTTGAGGTAATCCCTTTAGAATTCCAGATGCATCCCGTACATCCTAAATTAAAAATGAAAATGTCTGAGCCCAGTGAGTTTGTCTTGTTCTTGCCTCGTAGAGGCAAAGGGCACAGGATCAAGGCATCCCAGAGAGAACGAGTGACTCAAGGCAACTGAAGCTGGCAAGAGAGTTGAAAAGGGCAGCAGGTGGGGGAGATGCTTGAGGAACATGAGCTAGGGGGAGCAAGGGAAAGGACCCCTGCCAGTTATTTGAGAACCCTCCATTATCCAGTGAAGAGACTTTCTGCAGAAAAGAAGACTGGTGTCAGTCAGGAGAAATGTTAATGTTCTCGGATTTTGCTGGTAATTTTGGAGCCATGGAGGCTGCCCCTGCTCAGGTACTCCGTCCTCCGTCTTGACATGCTGTTCACAGGACTCCCAGGATGGAGTTCAGCGGGGGGAGGAAGGGGGTGTGTGCAGCAGGCAGACATGGAACTGGGTAGGCAGAGCCAGCAGCCTGGGTCCCACAGCTGTCTCTGCCTGTGGGCTGAGTTCTAGGGAAGGGACAGTAGGGAAAGGGGACAGAGGAACAGTAGGGCACCAATGGGGACTGTCTAGGAAGAGCACGGGCTGCTTCAGGCTATCTCAGAGGAAAGAGACATGGAAGATCCCCAAAAGAAGGTTGCTGCTGGGTCTATTAGGAAAGAGGTACTGTTTGGAGGGAAGCCCGAGTGAGCAGTTTGCCATCTAATAAGTCATGGGAAAATGGGTCAAGAGACCTTTCTTTATCTTCCCTCCTGTCTCCACCAAGACTTCATCTCATTCACCCTTGCCCTTGGAAAAGCTGCTCTCCATAGCCAGGATGGGACTGAAGGACACATAAGCTATTCTCTGTGCCCTCAGGGAGTGTATGGTGTCTCCCAGGAAGTTTTCAGCATGGAAAGCTGAAAGATTAGGTGATTCAGGAAGAGCCATCTGTAAATGACCCATGGAATCCAGTGCTGCGAGAGCTCAGAGCATGAAGAGCCATGACCCCTAGAGTGCACGAGGCTTCCAGCGGGTGGGTAGGGACAAAGTGGAGAGGAGCAGGGTGGGAATCCCTGAAAGAAGGACCACAATGAATGAAAGCTCTGAGATAGGCATGCCTACCCGAGTTTGCTCAGCTCTTTGAAAATGGATGACCAGTCCGGGCACTTGGAAGGAACTGACTCTTATCCAACAGGACACAAGAATTAGGTCTTCTGTTTAATGTAATAGTCTTTTAATAGAGAGCTGCTACATAAAATGTGTGACTGTCAGACCATCTGACTCCATCCCTCGTGATAAATACATCAGAACTTCAGCCACATGTTTGCCTCTTGGAGGAGGTAGTCACCTTGGGAAGCCACATTCTTACTCTAACTACATCATCTTTGGTGCCATTGTTCAGTTTTCTTTGGAGCCTGTAGCAGGGCCTTGGTCGGTGGTGCCAAAATTTCATATTAGAATGGACAGTCTGGCCATTGGAAGGAAAAGTGTTATTCAATTCTGCTTTGCAACGCCGCTGAAGGCACAGAATGGCAAGAGGCATGGGCTAGAGTAGGGCTGGGTGTCTGGTTCTGAAAAGCCACTTAGCGTGGGTCATGTGGTGGAATAAGTCCTCGAGGGACTAGTTCAAAGAATAAACACACTCATGTGACTAAAAAAAATGTATATTTGTTTAACACGATTGCATTTTTTCATAGTCACACTATGCATTTACCACATACGGTCAGGCAGGTAGCAAACGCTTCCATGTGCCGGCTCTGGGGGCGGGGGGCGGTGCAGAGACAGACTCGCAGGCAGCAGGGGCTTACCCTCAAGGACGATTAGCTTTCAGAGAATGAAAAGGCAGTTTTAATATATTCAGCCCTTCAACCTTTGTGAATGGAATTTAATTTTCTCTTATGATTCATGTGCTCTCTGGGAGAAAACTGCACCAACGAAGAATGCCCGGCTTTGAAGTGCCAAACCTGTGAGACGTTTTTCAGTAAAAGGACATTGCTGGAACTTTGTGATGATGAGGGTATCGTGGGACAAGGCAGCATCCCCAAGTTAAGAATGACTAATACATCGATAGATTTTTGGGATCATTGGAATTGGCCCTTTACAAAATCCTTCATTTTTTTTCTCCCTCTCAGACAGAAGGAAACCCAATTTTATAAATTTTGAGGCCCATTTAAAATTTATTATCAATTTTGGGAGGGAGACTCCCCACCTTCTTTCTATTGATTACCTACCTCATAACTGTATGACAAGATCAAATGAGCTAATCTGTGCATGTTTCCAGAGCACTCCTGGCCCAGAGTAAGCACTATGGAAATGCTGGTCATCACTGTGGTCACAAGCTTTTAGGACATTGCTCATAGAGTCCCACCTGACAGACAGGCTGTTTGTTCAGTTCTAGGAATCAGGTAGGTTTAGCCAACATTCAGTTCCACTTATGGAGATGCTGGGGACTGGACAGGTGACACCGGCCAAAAGGTGTGCCACCTCCGCATTCTCAGGTCATCCTCTCAAGGAGCCCAAATGAAATAAAGCTCACACCCCAGAGCCTGGCCTGCTGCACATACGGAAGAAAGAATCCATGGAGCTCGCCTGAAAATGGGTGGCTTTGTGACAGTAAAGGCTCCAGTTCTACCTACAAGACCATAAAAGCATTTTGACCCCCTCCTGCCGTCCCCCCCACCCAGGCTTTTCACTGCTTTGGGGTTCCCTGAGGTATTCTCAGTGCCACTGTGAGGGTCAGGGAGTAAGAAGGAGAGCAAAGCCAATGAGCACCCAGGAAAGCTACCTGGGGCATTTGGTCAGAAACCATGGAAGCTGTTTGAAGTTGGAATCAGGTGGAATCCTGTCAGGTTGTAGCCAGAGGACACCTCATAAACACAATCTTGGTGAAATTCACTTGGTGAAATGAGGTTTCCCGAATTGACTTGCAGGGCCAGTGTTACAGTAGATGCCTGAAGGTGTGTGTCCCTCCTTCTTGTGGGGAGCTGGGCTAACCTTAGGTGTCTTAGGTGAGCCCTTGCCCATTGGTGAGTGAACAGCCCCTGTGTTGAGGAGAAGCTAAAGGTGGGACGAGGAAGAGGCTCCGTACACACCATCCCTGTGCTTGCCAACGACTGATAGAGGCCCCTTTGCCACCCGGTGTCCAAGGCAGGCACCCGGCAGGCTGACTGGGGGCAGGGCGCAGAGCCCCTACGAGGCCCTGAGGTGCAGGGGCAGCCCTCCCCACCGGCAGGCTGGTTGGCCGTCACCCAGGACCGTTGCTGGCTGCCATTGCATTTCCGCGTTCACGGACTCTGAAGGATCTGCTTACTCTAACTGATCTTACTCCTGCGTAATCTTTTCTTTTTCTCCTGCTCTGCTGCCTGTTTATTTTTTGTTATCAGAGGAAGAAGAAATGCTCGAACCAGGAACCAGGTATTTACTAGAAAGGTCCGTTAGCCCCGTTCAACTGGATGGAACCTGTCTTTAGTACTGACTTCTAGAGCAGGGCCCACCTTGCGTATAGCCACAGGGTCCATTTTATCCTCTCCCTGACTGTTGTTAACTAAGGAGAGGCTTCACAGGTGGGGTGTGGAGGAGCCACAAAGGCATCGAAATTCCTGGGGTTTTTCTGTCTCTTACATGAACATATTACAAGTGCCTTGTTTCCTCACCTGAGGAGATTAGTAATTTAATTTGGCCCCTTTTACAGAAAGTTTTAAAAAAATTTTGTGCTCTTCAAGTGATTTGGAATAATAGAGCGATCAACCAATTATGGAATCCGAGTGAAAACTACCCGTTGCCCAGCTCTTTGTGGTTGTGGGCCCGTCTAGGAAGATGCAATTGAAAATATATTCATACCCCCTGCCCTGCGTAAGTTTAGAGCTGTGTCTTATTCAGCCTTTTTGACTAAGGTTGGCCACTCAGTGGTCAGTGGCTGACGTTAGCTGTTTCTAGAACTTCTCCTTATAACACCTTTATTGTTGAAAAAAGTATCCATCTGGATGTTTAGGTTGTAACCTCAGGAGTAGACCTGACCTTCCTTTCTCAGAGCTCAAAAGGACCCTTGGGGGCCATCCTTGCTTCCCTTAGTGCGTTCTTCTTATTTCAAGCATCAGGTACCACAGTGCTAGAAGGAGGTCTCAATCCTGCCTTTTTATCCTTGAGCACTGGGAGCATAGGGTTGAGTGGGACAACGTGGAGGGGAAGGCGAAGCACTCTTCAAGAGCGAACTCCAGCCCTCTCCGAGCAATGGGTTCCCTCCCCTTCCCAGATGTGCCTGCCAAGCCTTCTGAGCCCTGATTTCTTCCCAGCTAAGTAAGAAGACAGAGCATTTCTTTCCAATTATCATAGCTATGCCTTTTTCTGCACCTAACTGAAGACCTTCTGTTTTAACTGTTTGTGGAGACTTGAGGATTAGCAGCTCTTTGCTTATTTTCCAACTAATCCGATGGTACTAATATTCTGGCTTGAGTTCATAATCTGTGTTTGCAGTGTCTTTTTCCCTGTGGTGGCTGCCGAGCCCAGTACAACTCACGACTGTTTCTCTTCAGGACTCAGGACAAGCTATCCCGCTTGTAGTCGAGAGCTGCATTCGGTACATCAATTTATACGGTAAGCGCAGTCCCGCGGTGTATTCTCTGCTCTCTCCAGAGCAGGTGCAGGGCTGTCCTCATAGGAAATGAGGTTTTAACCCATCTCAGAGGATTTCCCATTACTGCCCTGCTTCCTAGAGAGAAAGCGCTTCTTAGCACAGGTGCTGTGCTGAGTGCCTTTTTGAGCCTTGTGTGTCTGGGGACAAAGGTGTCCGTGAGAAGACCGAGGAACTAGGAAAACGAAGGATCAAGGAGGGCATGGGTAGGAGAACCATTTCAGTTCCTTCATGCCTCCCACCCCACCTCAGGGGTCTGTGTTTTGAGCACTGAAGGTAGCTGGGCAGTGAATGGTCAGTTAACTGGCTCTAGTCAGTTCCAGAAAGGAATTAGAATGTCTGGGATGTGCTAACCATGGTGTCACCAGCGCTGCCCTTGGGCTTCCATCTATTCATTCATTTGCTCCTCTAAAAATTGATTTTCAGAGTTCAGAGCAAGCACTGTTATGACAGTGGGTATACAGGCATGAATAAGACAGGTAAGGTGCTGGCCCTAAGTAGCTTACATTACCAATTAGAAGGGCAAGGAAATAAGCAGATAAAGAAATCATATAATTTCAGGTAGTGATAATGCCAAGGAACTAATGAAAAGGGGATAGAGAATGGCTAAAGGGTGGCAGGGCTGTGTTTGGCTAAGATGGTAAGTAGAGACGTCTCTGAGGGGCTGATATTTGAGTAGAAGCAGCCAGCTGTGCCCGACAGGTATAAAGGTCTAATATGGGAAGGAAGACAAGTGTGACTGAATGGGAATATGTTGGGGGTGGTGGGATATAAGACACAGGAGGTAGAGATTCAAGATTGGTTAGGAAAGACAGAAACATGTTTTTATTGAGCACGTACTATGTACAAACCAAACTTGGACTAAAGCCTGCCATTTAGAAGTAAACACTTTCCTAAATTTTAATGTGAAGGGTTGTTTTATATAGAAAAACTAAATGTGAGGGTGAAGGTCACAGTCACCCCACGAATTCCCATTCAAGATGAGAGAGGCCCTTTAATTCCTTCAATTCTATAGGTTACTGTTCAGCCCCATAGATTCCGATCCGCATTGTTACTTTATATCAGCTGTTGGGGTGGCCCCCTTGTTATGGCCTTGCAGAAGCACATAAGAAAAAGATTCCTTTTCTTTGATAATTTAATGTCCCCCAAGCTCCTTGGTCCCAGGCCAGCATGCACTCTAGACTCCAGCTTTTCCTGGAAGGAAGAAGATGTCTGAATAGGCAGAGGGTGGGAATGGTCAAGTGAATGATATTGGTCATTCTTGTTCAGAATCTCTGTGGCTGTTACATTGAAATGGCATTTGTAAACTCAGGCCAAGCTCCTTGGTGCCAGTGTCCCTGGCGTACTTGATAAGCAAAGTGCACCTCGGCTAGACTGGAAGTTGTTATTCACTGGTCCAGTGTTGATATCAACCTCTTATGGCCTTTTCCTTCAAACCCCAACAAGAGATCACAGACACATGAAGCAGGATGGTGCAGAGTATTTTGGCCAGATGAAGTTAATTGCAAAGGCTACTTTTGGGCTTCTCTCAGGAGATCTTTACTGGGAAAGACCCTTGTGAAGAGTGGTAGGAAAAAGAGACAAGCAACGGGGAGAATCATGTGTGCCCAGCAGTCTGATGCGCTCAAGGCATCATGGCATTTTCTGTTTGTTTGTTTCTTTTAGGACTCCAACAACAAGGGATCTTCCGAGTTCCAGGATCTCAGGTTGAAGTCAATGACATAAAAAATTCCTTTGAGAGAGGTAGGTGCAGAGTCACCATCTCAAGCTTGTGTCTAGAGGAAGCCAGGACGGGTGTTGATGTGTGTCTCAGAGCCAGCAATGTGCTGGGGCTGGCTCGTATCGATATCTCTTTCCGGCTGCATTCGGTGCTTTCCCCTTGGTAGCTTGAAACCAGCCAAGGCAGGAGTATTTACACTGCAGAAATTGGCAAATGCCAAAGATCTTTCGTCTTTTTCCGTCTAAAGAGTTGGCTGTGAAACATTTACCAGCACAACTTTCTCTAGCGACTGTACAGTAGTTGCTGGGAA
Source organism: Mustela lutreola (assembly GCF_030435805.1). NCBI lineage: Eukaryota > Metazoa > Chordata > Mammalia > Carnivora > Mustelidae > Mustela > Mustela lutreola. Next base: position 51,321,154 of record NC_081291.1, on the reverse strand, counting down.
AGAGGGAAAACATGTGAAATTATAATGTGAATCAAAAAGGCTGCTGCTTTTAAAAGAAAAGTTGGAAGAATACAGATAATACTGAGTGACTTTTAGAATATCTTAACTTTTTTTTAATGTAAAATCTTGGCCAAAAAAAAAAAAAAAAAAATTGAGGACCCCAATCTGAACCCATTTTCCTGTAATATATCATGTCCCAATTTACAAAGCATGTTCTTACCCCTCCTTCTACATAATCTTCCTAATAGTTTTGGAAGGTATTTGGTTTGTCCCTGTTGGCTGTGCTCCAAGCAGGCGTCTCCCCTAGTTCTAGCCCTGGAAGTCTCCCTACTTATTATCCAGCTTCCTCTGGAGAGGGTGCCTCCTGAGCAAACTCATCCCTTCACTGTTCCCCACAGTTCTATCTGTGGCCTGGAGTGGAGGAAGCACTCTGTGAGCCGCAGGCAGTCAGTGCCATGGCCCCCAGCACAGACCTCTGTGGCCCTTGGCACTCTGGCTTTGAACCTTTGAGAGAGGTAGGTGCAGAGTTCGGGTTCGGAACGCAGGATTTGACTGGATGTGGTGCTTGATGGCCTCCTAATGTCCTGTGGAGCTTCTGTTTTAGAGTCTGCTCCAGGATCTTGCCTAAGGAGCAAGAGGAGCTGAGGGATCTTGGGCGCTGAGAACCAGGGAGCCCCAGAATTCCCCTGCTACAAGCTCCTCCTTATGAGTTTATTGCCATCCCAACAAGCATGCATTCACTGGGCCCTTACTGTGCCAGAGCCTAGAAATACAACAGGAGCAAAAGATAGTCATGACTAGTAGGGAGCCAGTTTAAGCAGACAATGGAGTAAGTACTAGGTGGTATGGGAACCCCTATCCCGGCTTGGTTGGGGTGGGGAGGAGTAGTAAACCCAGAGGAGTCTTCTTGAATGGAAAAGGAAATGCCCAAGCTGAGGCTTAAGGAGTAAGAACCAGAAAAAGTAGGGAACGGTCATTCCAGGCTAAGGAAATAGCATATGCAAAGGCCTGGAAGCAAGAGGCATCTCCCATCAGCCTCCCTGATGGAAGTATTAGTCATTATCCTCTGAGCTTCTCTTGACAACACTGGACAGCACAAACCAAAGTTTTGTTTCTTCATTTCTCCCAACTCCGTAGCACCCCTGCTGCCCTGTGTTCATTGTAAATGAACAGAACCGGGTCTGGAATCTTTGTTGGTTCCATCTTCTTGGTCTCATTGCATTACAGAATTCCTTAAATCTCATGGGTAAATTCACTGCACAGGGCCTCCAGCCTGGCAATTGCCCCTGCCTCGAATTTCCCTATTTCCCTAGGTTCTGTGAGTAACTTTCTGATACCAGGCAGCCTGGCACTAATCCTGCCCCAAGAGCACCGCTTTCTTTTCTTCTTGAATGTGATTTTCTGAGATCATTGCCTTCTGTCCCTTGCTTGGGTGCCTGCTCCAAATAGGCCTTGGATCACTTTGGGCAGAGCCCCACTGCGCAGAGCCCCACTGGGTAGAGATCACCTGACCCAAGTCTCAGCAGCAAAAATGTTTTCTGCTTTTTCCTTGTCTCAAGTATGCAAATTGGCTCACCCCCTCCCTCTCTCCCTCATTCCAGAATGAATCTCATGTTTGTAGCAGCCATATCTTTCTGCTCTGCCTGAACCTGTGGTGAACTGTGGCTTATTCTAAAAACAAACAAAAACAAACAAACCGCTCCTGGTATGTCTTTTTTAGAAAAATCCATTCCTGGCTTCTGTGGGCTCGCTGCTGCCCAGATTTCCCGGTTACTTTTTCTGCTTCTTGAAGTTCACCAACCAAGTGCCCTGGGTTTGGCTCCTTACTCAACTAACCCTCAGGGTCACCTCCCACCTCACCTGAAACTGGTAGCTTCCCACACCCCTGCTGCATTTCTCCGCCCTGGGCCACCAGGTGACCGAGGCTAGGGATGCTCAGTATTTCTCTCCTCACCCACTCTTCCATCCCACACACTCTAACTTGTGACTGAATTTTCTTTTTAAACCAGTGCATTGTGCATTTTTCCTTTCTTCCTTTTATTTGTTAAAAGGTAAGTCCCTCAGTCCTTGCAGGGTGCCTACCCTGTCCCATTTGTTCAAGGAGATTTGGGTCTTTCTATTCCTTGGCCCCTTCCTTCTCTCTTGGGTGAACTTCTTGCCTACATTTCTTTCTTTCTTTCTTTCTTTTTTAAGATTTTATTTATTTATTTGAAAGACAGAGATCACAAGTAGGCAGAGAGAGAGGAGGAAGCAGGCTGTCTTCCGAACAGAGAGCCCAATGCAGGGCTTGATCCCAGGACCCTGGGATCATGACCTGAGGACCTGAGCGGAAGGCAGAGGCTTTAACCCACTGAGCCACCCAGGCGCCCCTTGCCTACATTTCTTGTATGAGGCTGTTGAAAGGAGCACAGATCCGTTTTCTTTAAGGTTCTGAAAAATTACAACATGTAGGAAATTCATTCTTGACTTATTATCCCTAAACCCACTTTCTTTTTCTTCTGACATGAGCCAGCCAGGGTTTTAGTTGAGGCGGAAATGATAATGATATGATTTTTTTTGCTGTCAGTAAGCCTTAAGCTCATCATGCAAGTTTTGAGCTCTTTCTGCAGTCTGGCAAAACAAAGGCAAAACCCCACAGGAGGATAGGAAATCAGTAGCCCTGCCATGGAGAGAGCCATGCTGTTGTCTCTCAGGCCAGTTTTCCTGGGAAAACTCTTTTTTTTCCTCCCCACAGACCTATCCGCTGTCCCCTTTGTATGCAACAATGAGAGAGCTGCCAGGAGGCTTTCCTTATGTGGAAGGTGACTGGAAGGGGAGTTAATGGCCTCTCACCTGTGCAGATCAAGATAGGGTTTGGATCTGAGGCTGAAGTCATGGCATGTGGGGTCTCACACATTCTCGCCCTGGCCCTTCAGAAATCTAAATCCTGTCCCAGGGAGAGGAGTGTAAAAGGGAGACGCCGGGAGGAGCTGTCCTGTTGAGGAGCCAAAGATGGGGCTTAGGAGAACCTGTGGCCACAGAACTAACTGTCCTTGTATGAGAGGCCACCTGTGAACTTCCTGCCATGTACCCCATCTGGTGGCAGGTTTCCTGAGAGCCTGTGAGCATACACTGTGTTCACACTCTGCACCGACAGCCCTGCTGTCAAGTCTCCCGCAGTGCCCGGTGACCTGGCTAAAAGGGCACTGCAGGCAGGGCTGCTGGGTAACAATCCCTCCTTCCCCAGGAAGGTAGCAGCCCAGTGTGAATACAGCTTTCTCTCAGACTTGCCTAGAGTTTAGCTTTCTCCTGGAGAAAGCCACCATTCCCACAAACTGTCCTCCTCATCCTGAGGTCTGGAATTCTGGTTGTTTCTGGAACCAAAATTGACTTGCCCTGCAGAGAGCCAAAGTCTTGGGCTAGGTGGAGAGAATATTTGGAATATTTGGATGGTTCCTTTCATGGACTAAGTGCCTTCAGGGTGGAAAAGCAAGATCAAATGGTGTGTGTGCGTGTGCGCGCGCATGTGTGTACACACAAGCACGCGCGTGCATACATAGGTAGTATATATGTGTATATATAAAGTCCATATGTGGATCGTGCTTGGTGAGGGGAGCTAATATGCACTGTGGAGAAGAAAAATCCATGTGCTTTTGAATCATGAGAACCCAAAGGTCATATGGGCTAATACATAGAGAAATAGCTAATTGCAGTCCAAAGGTTTTGAACTTTTCTGGTCCTTCAGAGGGGCTTCAAGGGGTACTATAGGAACAGAGAGGGGGCTTGCGGGGAGGTATGGACCTCTCCTCCCAGCTCAACTAAGACAGCTTTGTTTTATGTGTGGAGCATTCAGAGAAACTTTTTTCTTGAGAAACAAAAAGAAAAGGTTGGGATTCTACTCTAAAGGAAGGAAGGTGGAAGAGAGGCATGGAAGCAGACAGACAGACACTGGTAAAAAGAAGAATATCTCCCAGGCATTATGAGCCCTGGGAGCTGCTGGTGTCTGTTTTGACAGTGAATGTGGCCAACTTGTTTTGCTTGTTGGGCCTCAGTTTTCTCACTGGAGAGAACGGTGGTATTGGAACCACACCTTCCTCAGTGCCAGGCAATGCTCTTGGGAAGATTAAGGGAGATCATGTGTGTGAATGTGCTTCTCACTTAAGAAGTGCTATATCAGTATAGGCAGTGCTTTTTTATGTTTTCTCTCGTCTTTCCTCACAAGGAATTCTCCTGTTCTCTGGGGGTATCTGAGAGGTTGGGCTATGGAACGTCGGTGTCTGGCAGCCACATACCGTCATTCAGGCTGGGCATGGAGTGGGGGAGCTCAGCCAAAGAGGGCAGGTGGGAGCATGAGCTCTGGTTCATGCTCTGTAAGCCACAACACCTGGTTCAGGAACAAGTGGGGGGTGGGGGCTCTCTCTCATTTGCAATGAAGCGTGTTGGGGCTAGCAGAGGCCCTGGCAATGACAGGCGTTCTTTTCCTACGGAGGTGGAGTAAAGCGATCCAAGTATGAATTTCCAGCTCTGCTCTTCGCTGCTTACCAGTCTTAGAACATTCTGTGGGCTGTTCTGGGAGAAGGAGGAAAAGCTCGTTGTGCAGACATCTGTCAGCACCTTCAGAGAGGGGGTGGATGGATTGCTCTGTGTCTCCTTTCACCTCCTCCACGGGAAACTTAGGGGGATCGAGCTGAACAGCCCAGGATGAGGTATCATTTTCCCTGTCCAATGGGGGGAAAGATAGAAAGATTGACAGCATTCTATGGTCATGGCTGTGGGAAAAAACCATTCTCCTGTGTTGCCAGTAGGAGTGTAGAATGGCGCCGACCCAGTAGGACAGAATTTGGCTCTGTCGAATGAAATGTACCCTTTGACCCACAGTCTCACTTCTAAGACCTGACCAGAGATGCACCTCCACAAATATAAAACACACACACAGGATTATTTGTTGTGGCAATATTTGTAAGAGCTAAAGATTGGAAAGAAGTCACATGTCAATTCATAGATGAATTCAATCCATAGACTTAACCATGGTTAAGTCATGGTGGACCAGTGAAATAGAGTATTTTGTAACCATTAAAAAAAAAAAAAAAAAAGCATGAGGGAGATCTCTAAGAACTGATATGGAGGGATTTCTAGTATTTATTGTGAAGTAAAGAAGCAATATGTTGCAGTATTATATACTACTTACATTTTCTGTAAAAAAAAAAATAGAGGGAAATAAAAATTCTCATATATATATATATTTGCTTATTGTGGGAGAAGAAAACACAGGGCAAACCAGAAGTTGATGAAAATGGTTAAATGTAAGGTGGGAAAGGGAAAGGAGAAGAGTAGGACTTGTCTGGATGTAATTTTTTATCTAGTTTTGACTTTTGGACAATGTAACTGCTTTATATTTTTAAAACTGCAAAATTTTTAAGAAAGGAGTTCTTTAAAAAAAAGTCAGTCCCGGGAGCACCTGCGTGGCTCAGTGGGTTAAAGCCTCTGCCTTTGGCTCAGGTCATGACTCCGGGGTCCTGGAATCGAGCCCCGCATTGGGCTCTCTGCTCAAGAGCCTGCTTCCTCCTCTCTCTGCCTGCCTCTCTGCCTACTGCCTCTGTGATCTTTGTCTGTCAAATAAATAAATAAGGTATTAAAAAAAATCAGTCCCTAAAATTAAACAGAAATAGAAACAAGCTATGTATTAAATTGATCATCACAAAGAGAGTAACTTTTGAAAATGTGCTCTGGTCATATATTTTTAACAGCTTTATTGAGTTATTTACCATAAAGCTCACCCATTTTTAAATAATACAGTTCAGTGGTTTCTAGTATGTGTACAATATACTAGAATTGTGCACATCACCATAATCCAATTTCAGAAATTTTTCATCATCCCCAAAAGAAACTTTGTACCCACTTTGTACCCACAAGGAGTAGTTACTCATGAGACTCTCTAAACCTCAGCCCCCCACCCTAGGCAACCACTCATGTTCTTTCTGTCTTCTGACCACTCATTTTTAGCAGGATATTTTCTTTCTTCTTAATTTTTTTTAATTTTTTTGAAGATTTTATTTATTTATTTGACAGAGAGAGATCACAAGTAAGCAGAGAGGCAGGCAGAGAGAGGAGGAAGCAGGCTCCTGGCTGAGCAGAGAGCCTGGTGCGGGGCTCAATCCCAGGACCCCGGGATCATGACCTGATCCAAAGGCAGAGGCATCAACCCACTGAGCCACCCAGGCGCCCCTAGCAGGATATTTTCTGAGGACTAACCCCTTGCCCCAAAACAAAAACAAAAGCCCTGCAAAGAAATCTTAAATTTTATGTAGGAGGTTTATTGTTAGTGGTGATATTGCTATTAACATTTCAAAACTATGTTATGTATATTGTAGAATAAGGCAGATATAGAAGTACATTATTAATGTGATTCAGAACCATGATTTTTCACTAAGCAAAGTGAAATACAAATATAAAATAAATGAAGTTAAAGCAAATGTTGAATCTTAAATATGAATTGGAAGTAACTGTGTGGACTCATGAAAAAAAAATATGTATTCTCCCTCTACCCCCTGAAAGGTTTAGGAGCTCTTTATAGCACTCCTGTACCAATGAGCACACCTGGAACTTAGTTCTTGGTCTCTAAATGCCATTCCCTACAAAAAGCAAACAGAACTCCTTGGAGAAATGTTTGATTCCAGAACTGGGTCAGGGGAAGTATAAAGTGATGCATGAGCATCTTTTATGCCAGAAAGCAAGGGTATGCTCAGTGGAGGTCACCTATAAAGGACATTTGTCCCTGGCAAAATTGGGGATAATCTGAACATCCCAAAGAATAGTGATGATAATGGATTATAACACATTAAATTAAAAATTACAAAAACAATCCCAGAAAGATGTTAGATAAAAATAATAATAATGATGATAATAATTTAAAGGGAGCATGGGGAAGCCTCTTCTTTATGGAAGAATGCTAACAAATACAGAAGGAATGACAGGATTAGAAATTCATCATTTTGTAACCCCAGGAAATTAATTGATTTAGGCTAAAATCATCACTGGAGGTTAAAAGCACTGGGTGAAACATGTTGAGCACAATGACTTACGCATAGATCACTTGTTATTTTCAAAAACATTTTATATTTAACACCTACTATTGCAAAGGGGAAAATAGATTTTACAGTGCAGAGATCTGGAGGTCACCCCCTTTATCCATGGATCAAACTTCATATCACCAGCACCAAGACAGGCTGACGTTACGTGCCTCTGGATCCAGTGTAGTGTCCATAACATCACCAATGTACAATTCTTGCCCAAAATGTTTAACTTAAATCTAATCATAAGGAAACTTTGACAAATGCAGAATGGGAGGCATTCCAAAAGGCAAGTGGCCTGGACTCCTCAGAAGAGGCAACATTATAAAAAACCAAACAATAAAAAACGTTGGGGCCTCTTTTATATTCTAAAGACTAAGGAAACATAACAACCAAATGAATTATGTTGATTAGATCTTAGCCTCTGAAAAAATTCTATGAAATACCGGACAATTGGGAATGTTTGAATGTGGGCTGTATATGAGACGGTGTTTTGAACTATTGTTAATTTTCTTAGGTGTAACAATGTTATGTGCTTATGTAGGAGAATATCCTTATTCTTAGGAGAAATGTGTTGAAGTATTTAGCAATGGCATTTCGTGATGCCTACAAAATACTCCCAAATCATTGAGTAATAATATATGTGAGTAAAGAGAGAAAGCAAATATGGAAAGATGAGTGTAGTTTAATGAGCGTGAGTGAAGGGTGATTTGAGTTTTTTATTTTTACAATATTTCCATCGAGTTGAACATTTTCAACATCAGGTTGAACTCTAAACTTGCTCTGTCAAGGGGGCTGCCCATCTATGTCTCCCCGAGTTCAGGCTACACCAGGCCATCCCCCCCCCCCACCTGCACATTTCCTGCCTCCTTACCAAGCTGAATTATCATCTCCTCTCTCCTCTCAGGCGAAGACCCCCTTGTGGATGACCAAAATGAACGAGATATCAATTCAGTCGCTGGTGTTTTAAAACTGTATTTCCGAGGACTGGAAAACCCACTCTTTCCTAAGGAAAGGTTTCAAGATTTGATATCTACTATTAGTAAGTATTTCCTAGGTGGTATGGTAGAGGGATCAATTGTGTGACGTACCTTTATTGAAGTTGTTCTATGGGCTCATTGCTGTGCTAGGCACATGGGAGGGATAGTATGAAAGGAGCAGTATGGCCCTCGTTCTCATAGAACTTAAAAACTAGTTGTAGAGATAATAAGATGGTTTATAATGGAAAATGGCATGGTACCATTGGGTATGGATGTAGCTCAGAAGAGGCAGAGGAAAGCTTGGTTTTGCAGATCACAGCTAAGAGAGTTATGTGAGCAGAGCCTTCCAAGAGGAGTGGACCGAGTATCCTGGGAAGACTTTGGGGACACACAGACTAAAGGGACCAGAGGAAGGTGTTCTAGCCAGTGAATGGTGCAAGAGGCTGGAAGGGTAAAATAGAGAAAGAGGGGAATGACCCTGCAAGGATTTTGGAACTTTTCGGGTAATAGGGAACCATAGAGGGTCTGGGAGTCAAGTCAGCAACATGACAGGCGAGTAAAATGGTGAAAATAAATTGACTGTGAGCTTCTTCTGATGTCAGAAGCCATTGGAGTTCTCTTGGATGAAGGCAGAAGCCCAGTCTAGGGGGCTGAAATCAAGTTACCTTGACTGTACAATGCCCAAATCCAAGACAATATTTTGGGAATTTTAAAAAATAAACTTTCAATATTACAATATGAGAATCTTAGTGTTTTAGAATAAACTGTGATTTACAGAAAATTGTCCCATGCCCAGCAATACCCGCAATGCTTCTCACAATGTCCTGAGAGGGATTTGCAGCCAGGAAACTGCTCCAGCGGGTTGGAGCTTCAAGCCTCTCGCCTGCCTTTATGAAAGACTTCCTCTGCCCCGCTTCCTCTGCCCCGCTCTCCTCCACACTGCTTCCTGCTCATCTTTCCAGATCCACTTCAAGCTCCACATCACCCTCAGAAATTCCAGGCCACAAAGGCCCAACCGTATCTGAGCTCTGTGTCATGTGCTCAGCTAGTGTTTCCAGAAGTCCCATTAGTCTAGTTTCGGCACATAGCCCCGAGGGGACAAGCCTGTTGGCCTTTGGTATAAGCTCATAACATTACATACCTTGGATCACATCTTGAATCACGCTGTGGGGAAAAAGAAAAATCCTTTCTCAGTTCCCTCCCAAACCCTGCGATTACATCCAGGAGAAAATTTCAGAGGTCAGTCTCCCTTCTAAACAGAGAGATGAGGCCTCAGTCTCAGAAACTACCTAGAATTTAGTAACATTGTTTTGCTTTCATTTTATCTATTTTTATGTTACCTCCTAATCAGAGCAAGTGATCCTGGTTTCTCCTTTACAGAATGAGGTAAAATTTCCTCTTTAAATAAATGTATTTAAGAAAGCAATATATTGAAGTGGACTGATGACTAAAGCTGAGGACAGGGAGTGGCCTGTATAAAGGGCAGTGGAGTCAGTAAACATCCAAGGACCTTTAGCTCTGTGGGGAAGTTTGGGCAAGGCCCCTTGGTTTCAGGCTTTGAAGGTAGGCTAGAGTCTACTGGGTAGAGAGATCACCAGTGTGTGCAAAGGCCCAGGGGCAGGAAGGCCTTTTGTGAGAGGGAGATCATGGTGAAGGCAGCCTGGCACAGAGTTTGTCCGTGGGGGTGCTGTTGGCATTTAGGGTAACGCAGTGCCATATTGTGTGTCCCATACATTCAGGACACTTGGCACGCTGACCCCTGGATCCCAGATGCCAATTGTTACCTCTAGGTCATTGTGACTACCCCCAAAGAATGCCCCATGAATTTGTAAGTGCCCAGAGATGCACTGCCACCTCATTTGAGAATCATGACTCCGTATCATCTTCAGATAACTTGGGGAAGGGGCGGCAGCTAGGAGGTGAGGTAGGCTATCTTGGCATAAGCCCTGCTGTGAAAGGCCTGGGATATGGAGAAGAAACAGGAGAAGCTGTGTTTTAGAAGGAACATGCTGACAGAATGTGGAGGCTGGAGAGAGAGGCTATGTGAGAAAAACATGTTTTCTAAGAGAGAAACTGGCATAGGCTTGGGCATCAGCCCTGCAGGCACACATCAGAACTCTGGCAGCTCAGTGTTCGCACCAGCTTTCCCTCTCTACGAGGCAAAGCCCACAAAGCCCATCTCCTTACCAAGCCCAGCTTGCTTCTCCTGCCCATAGCCCAAATGACAAAAATACTAGCGTCTCTCTGTCTAGGATGGGCCTGGAAACCAGGCTCCGAGATAAGCTCCTTGGCCAGTATAGAGCTGTAGAGTTGGCTGTTTACTCAACACTTATTTCCAGCCTACTCTGTGCCAGGCCTGTGGCGTGGCTGGTGTTCATAAAGAGGTTCAGGGAACATGGCCCATGCCTGTGTTAGTCAGGACTCATAGATATCAGGTGACAGAAACCTAGTATATACTGGCTTCATCCATAAAAGGGAATGAATTGACTCATACAGTTGCTGTGAGTGGCCAGACGAGGGTTTTGAATCAATCCCTAGAACCAAGAGAACTGTCTTGGCCAGAACCATGTGGACTGCTCTAGGAGATGTTGGCTGCCTGGCTCCCTGAGGATGAAAGACCCCCTAAAAAGCCCCTTTGTGTTACAGAACTGGAGAACCCAGCTGAGAGGGTGCACCAGATCCAGCAAATCCTCATCACCCTTCCCCGAGTGGTTATCGTGGTCATGAGATACCTCTTTGCTTTCCTCAACCAGTGAGTTGCCTGGCCATTTGGGGGTGGGGGGTGGCCCCTCTTTGCCTCAGCTCTGGCCTCCTTTGGGAGGGGATGTCCTGAGGCTTTTGCAGGTGCAGCTGTTCCTAAAACAGAACATGGAACCCTCCTGGAGTTGAGTAGAGCCCTCGAAAGAAAGAACCCACAGGGGGAAAGATTTCCCTTTCCCAGGTGACTTGTGAGTACCTTCTTTCTTGTAGCCTCTCGCAGTATAGTGACGAGAACATGATGGATCCCTACAACCTGGCCATCTGCTTCGGGCCCACCCTCATGCACATCCCTGATGGGCAGGACCCTGTGTCCTGCCAGGCACACGTCAACGAAGTCATCAAAACCATCATCATCCATCATGAAGCCATCTTCCCCAGCCCCCGGGAGCTAGAGGGACCTGTGTATGAAAAATGCATGGCTGGAGGGGAAGAATATTGGTAAGATTCGATTCTTCTTAATATTGTTATTATCATCACCGCTATCGTTGTTGTTGCTGTTGAACAGGAACAGTAAGAAACCCCTTGATTTTCTTACTGCTTTATAGTCTGTATTTCCATATGCATTTTCTCATTTGAGCTTTGCCACAGCCTTATATGAGAGATAGTTGCATCAGCCCAAACTCTCTTGGTTTATAAGGGACAGAAATACAAATCAAATTGGTTAAGCTAAATGGGAAGTTAATAGTTTACTTGACTTAACTAAAAAGTTGAGGATCGTGGCTTCAGGTATAGCTGGATCCAGGAGTTCAACTATTATCATCAGGACTTGGTCCTGCACTCTCCAACCCTTGGGTCTGTTTTCTTCTGCATTGGCTTCATTCTCAAGTAGTCTCTCCCTTGGTGGCTTCAGGAAGGCATCTAGTAACTCCAGATTTAGAGCACATTTCTCTCAGTAACCCCAGCAGAAAAAGGGCTTCTTCTTCCCCAGTGCCCCAACACAAATCCAAGAATTATATCCCCGAGGCTCGAGTTTGATGAACAAATCACATTGGTTAGGAGATGTCAAGCTGTCATGGACCGGGTGAGTCACAAACCCATCTCAGGCAGCAGGGGAGTGGATAATAATCCCCACTACAACCTCTTAAGAAAGGAGTTCTTTCTTCCAGACACAGTGAGTTCACGTTTTTTGAGAGCTCCACACTAGGTCAGCAGTTGGTAGTTGGGCACCTCTGGGTACCTGTGCTACATGGGGTCTTGGGAGAAAAATGTCAGAACCTAATCAAAATCAGGACTGACTACTTTCCCCAGACTAAGACCTTAAAATGTGGTAAGATAGGAAATGTTTTTAAATGTGGATTCAGAGCACCAGAGACAAGCCAAGGGTTCCTATTCGTTCTTTATTCCTAATCCAGGACAACACACAGCTGTGCATTTAGGTATTCCCCATACTGCTTTCAGCTAGGTTCCTGTAGAGGGGTTGTCTTTTGATTATCACAGTGTTCCTGGACTCTTAAATCGCTTCAAAGAAGGGAGACATTCCAGCCCCTTTGTTCCCCACATTGTCGAGCTCTGCTGTATTATTTGAGGCACCAGGAGCACATCTGTCCTTGTTCTGTCACAGAGCCATTAAACAGCCAGCAAGCATACTTTCTGGACAAAGAGAAGCTTTTCACACAGTGTTTGCAACCATTACCCATTCTCTTTTCTTCCTCCAGTATGATCATTAAATGTTTTGGGAAGGGTCCTCAAGATATGTTGTACTTACCAAAGAACAATATCCAATAACCACACTTTTCTTAATGCCGTTAGTGTCCCAGGAGAAAGGAAAACTATTAATTACATTGGAGGTGTTTTCAAAGCCAAAAAGGGGGATTTGGCTGAGGATCACACTGTAGTGGACAACATTCATTCATTTGACGAATGGACAGATGGTTGCCGAGTGTCTGTCCTAGTCCTGGCTCTGGGCAGGGGGTCAGGGATGTAACCTGAAAGGGGATTAATCCCTGATGCAGGGAGCTCTGGGGGAGGAGGAAACAGTTCCAGAAGACGGTCTCCCTGAACCAATGTAGCGAGGTCGGGAAGGGCTTTCTGGAGGAAATAATGATTTAACAGAGGCCTGCTTGATGAACTGGAGTCAGCCAGTCGAGGAGTGGGCAAAGAATGTTCTAGACTTGAAGCATTCAGTAAAATGGAAAGTGGTTCTGTGTGACCAGAGTGTTGCAGATGCCCAGGAAACGGTGAGGGAGGAGGCTGCACAGGCCAGCGGGTTTTGAAAGGTCTCAAGCCATCGTGTAGCATCTGGACCTTATCCAGGAGGCAGTAGAGAATTTTTCATAATGAAATTCATATTTTCTCAACTGCCATTGCAAATGTTCTTTCCTCCAAGAAGCCTTCCCCGACCACCCTACGTGAGTCCCCTCTGCTGTTGTCTCTGCTCATTTGCTCCTCCATAGCACATTTCAACTTGCAGCAGATTATTTCCTGGCCCCTGAAGGCAGAGTCTGTCGACTTACCCATTGGTGTGTCCCTCCTACCGAGCATATAACGGGACTCCATCCTGGCTCAGTTAGAAAACTGACTATAGGAACAAACCCTGACCTTGAGAAGCTTATCATTTAGAGAGGGGTTCGTGGCTGGTGAAATTATCCCAGTGTATGAATTACAAATCTGATAGGCCTGGACTCACTCTGCCTCCTCCTGTGCCCATTATGGCTGCCAGCCTGCTGGTGCCATGTGGACTAGCCTGGGCTTTTCCACACAGCACCCTGAGGCAGCCCTAAGAGCCCTGCTCTTTGGGAGCTTTGCTCCTCCTTGTTGGGTATGTCGCGCCCTCTGTAAGACATGGAAGCAGGTTAGGTAAATGACCTACCGCACTTCCAGAGTTCCTTCATGTTTTGGCCTGTGGTCCTTCTGAGGATAAATGCCAGGGTTTTACACTGATCTCTGGATCTTATGGAACACCTAGGAATTGGCAGCCTGGCAAATTCCAGGGCTAGGGGAAGCTAGGGAAGGTGATTCAGGATAGCTGCCCATTGCAGGGGCTGGCAGCAGTTTTCTATTAGAAGGGCCTATGGGTGGTCCAATGCGTAAGGCAGGCCTGAGCTGGGTCAAGTGCAGAGGTGGGCGGGGCTGGCACTTAAGCTGAGGACAGCGTGAGGGTGCAGAGCCCAACGTGTCCCCTTCCCACGTTTTCTTGCAGTGACAGTCCACACAGCGAGCCAGGGACTATCGATGAAGTCGACCACGACAATGGCACAGAGCCTCACACCAGTGATGAAGGTGAGTGAGGGAGAACCTGGGGCCAGTGAGCTTACCTGGAGCCTCTCACACTGACTCGTGTCTGCCCAACCTCTGTGTTGGCCACATAACCCCCTCCAGCTTTGCAAGTCAGCACATTGCCCTCCAGAATAGAGGGGGGACCCAGAAAGATCTTGGAGACATGTGTGCTCCCGTTCACCACACTCCTACCCATCTGTCTCCTCCCTTTCTGTGTCCTGCCTGGCCCAAGTGCAAATCCTAAGTGACAAGAGTTTGCTAAGTAGGAAGCATACTTCGGCCCCTGTTCCTTCCCCACCAGGGATCTGTTCTGCACCCAGCCTGTGCTAGGACTTGGAGCACTTTGATGAAAGACACATGAATTGTGGAGGAGCTCCCAGTCTTGTTACCTGACACATTAGGAGTGGCTCCCCATGATCCACAGAAATAATGCCCAACAAAGCTGTGTCCCCAGGGCATGGGTGCCCCAAAGATGAAACCAGGCAGGGATGACCCAGAGATGTGCTGGTGGGAGAGAGGGAAAGCAGGCCTGGGCTTTGAGGGACTCATTGGACCCTTCCATCCCTTCTAGACAAGGAGACTAGAGTTGGGTCATGTCTAAGGAATGTGGACCACATAGACAAGCAATCTGGATAATATGAGCAACGAAACCATTAGAGAGAATAGGCACGGTACCCAGGGTCCAGGGTATTTTAAGGACCTGTAAAAATGTTTTAATTTCTTTTAAAATAATGAGGAGAAAAGGAATATGATCCAGCCTGCATTATATTCATCTTTATATCAACTCAGTTGTGGTATATAATTTTTTAAACTTTTTTTTTTAATGGAGGAAGGGACCTATTAGAGTTATAACACCATCCTGTATAGACCAAGCATAGTCCTCCTTTCTCTCTGTGATAATTTTACTTTGAAAAAAAATCATTATGTAGAGGTTTTCTTATAAGCTCTGTGTTTCCCTCTGGGACAGTCCCAGGCCCTTTTGGCCACAATTTTTGTTAGGAGAGCTGGTATATTGTACCCAGGTGTGGTTTCTGGGTGCCAGTGGAAAGAGCTGGTTCTAAGACTGATAGGTGGATTTGCACTTGCTAATGACAGATACTCCAGCCCAAACTGATTTAAGCATTAAAGGCCTCAGATATCACAGACCTGAAAAATCCTAGGTTAGGCATAGCTTCAGGAATGGATGGATCCAGCTTAGTTGATTTTGTTAGGAATTTGTCTCCACCTTCTGTCTCCATCTTCCCTCTGTGTTGGCTTCATCCTCAGATAGGATATCCCTGTGTGGTGGCCTTTGGCAGTTCTAGGCTTTCATTGTCCTTTTGTCCAAAGTCCCAATGGAGAAGAACTTTCTTCTCATCATGGTTCTAAGAAAGCTCCTGGGGTAGAGTCTCTGGACTGCCTTGACTCACACACCCTACCAAGAACCAAGCACTGTGGCCCAAGAGGGAGCCCATGGGTCAGGCCTGAGTCACAAGTGTGGAAGAGCAAGTCTAGGGATAATGTCCAGTTCTGCCAGAATCCTCAGAGGCTCTAGTCATCCAGGGCTGAGGAAAATGTCCTTGGAGATGTGAAGGCTACTAACTTCTGCGTGTTTGTAGCGATTTGGTTTTCTCTTTCCTTCTTTTTGGTCTCTTGCCCTACCACCTCCAGCTCTTCTGCTTCTTCCTTCTTGACCTGTCTGTTGCTTGCTTTATTTCCGTGTGTGTGCACACAGCTCCCTCTTGCTCTAGATATTGTTCTGTCTTCCCTCTCCCACTGGGGGGAAGTAGCTCTTGTCCCACTAGATAGATGGATTTTTCAGCATGAAGATCTGTTAGGACAGCTGCTGGTGGAGGCGGATGTGTGTGTGTCTGCAGGAGGGTGGGTCCGGTGCCCTCTGAGGATCCTCACAGCCCATCTTGCAGGAGGCTTAGGTCACTGTGCATCTTCCCACACATGCTGAGTTTCCCCACAGCTCCTCTGCCTGGGCGATGGAAAGCTGCTATGGGGGCCAGGCCTGAGGAGGAGGGACGGAGAGAGAAGGTCTTGCTGGGTACATGAGGAAGCATCCGCAGGACACACCCAGCAGGCTTCACCCATCAAGAAAAACCCCTCATAAAATGCTACCTCCCTCTTCCTAGAGTAGAGGCATACTATATCCCTGCAACAGGGCAAGTCAGAGCTTCTTGTCTGCTTCCCCAGAAGGTCCCTTCTCGATTGTTCTTTGTCACGTTGCTGGTTTCTGAGTAGGACAAAGGCAGAAAGATCATCCTGGAAAGGGCAACGGCGAGCTTCAGAAGGGCCAGTTTCATGGTCCCTAAAGTTTCTCTCTATTTCCTGTGTGCTGGTGGTGGCTGCTGAATCAGGAGCATTCTTCGGAGGAAAATTAATTGCATTTCCTAGATGCTTACCTACACACCTGCCCCAATTAAAACAGTCACAGAAATTCTGAGTTGCAGGAACAGTTGAGGGACACTAGACTCTGAGAAAGGAGACCTGGCTTTGAAGGACAGGGAGAGACCTTCATGGCCCTGGGGTCTTTGGGAAGCCATGTAACTTCAGACCTCAGTTTCCTTTTCTATAAAATGAGAATGACAGCACCAAGAAAATTGTGGCCTAGGTTAAAATGATGTGACCTATATGAAGGAACTTAGCACAGTGTCTGGTACAACTAGGTGGGTAGGAAACATTATTCTGTGTCCAGGAGAAACCCCTCTTAATTTTTTTAAAATGTATTTCTTTAAAGGGTTTATTTATTTGACAGACAGATCACAAGTAGGCAGAGAGGCAGGCAGAGAGTGAGAAGGAAACAGGCTCCCCACTGAGCAGGGAGCCCAATGCTTGCCTTGATCCCAGGACCCTGAGATCATGACCTGAGCTGAAGGCAGACCTGTGAACCACCAGGTCTACAAACTTCACAGCACTCACCATAGCACATACCTTCCCCAATGTCCATAACCCAACCATCCTCTCCCTACCCCGCCCCCGGCAACCCTCAGTTTTTGTGAGATTAAGAGTCTCTTATAGTTTGTCTTCCTCCCAATTCTATCTTGTTTCATTTTTTTCTTCCCTGCCCCTAAACCCCCCACATTGCCTCTCAAACTCCTCATATCAGAGAGATCATATGATAATTGTCTTTCTCTGATTGACTTATTTCACTTAGCATGATACCCTCTAGCTCCATCCACATTGTTGCAAATGGTAAGATTTCATTTCTTTTGATGGCTGCATAGTATTCCATTGTGTTTATATACCACATCTTCTTGATCCATTCATCTGTTGATGGACATCTAGGGTCTTTCCACAGTCTGGCTCTTGTAGACATTGCTGCTATAAACATTCAGGTGCACATGCCCCTTCGGATCACTACATTTTTATCTTTAGGATAAATACTGAGTAGTGCAATTGCTGGGTCGTAGGGTAGCTCTATTTTCAACTTTTTGAGGAACCTCCATGCTGTTTCCCAGAGTGGCTGCACCAGCTTGCATTCCCACCAACAGTGTAGGAGGGTTCCCCTTTCTCCACATCCTTGCCAGCATCTGTCGTTTCCTGACTTGTTAATTTTAGCCATTCTGACTGCTGTGAGGTGGTATCTCATTGTGGTTTTGATTTCTATTTCCCTGATGCCGAGTGATGTCGAGCACTTTTTCATGTGTTTCTTGGCCATCTGGATATCTTCTTTGCAGAAACGTCTATTCATGTCCTCTGCCCATTTCTTGATTGGATTATTTGTTCATTGGGTGTGAAGTTTGGTAAGTTCTTCGTAGATTTTGGATACTAGCCCTTTATCTGATATGTCATTTGCGAATATCTCCTCCCATTCTGTCAGTTGTCTTTTGGTTTTCTTGACCGTTTCCTTTGCTTGCATGTCTTTGTTTTTCTTGAAAACAGCCCTATGAATGGAGCCCAGGAGACTTCGAAGGTCAAATCAGCCAGAAAGCCATGACCCCATGTGTTTGTAATAAATGGTCCTCCCAGTGAGTGACCAACCAAACTGGAGGAAAAACTTAGTCCTTTGGCCTTTCCTTTCTCAACATATTCTGTACCTAAGTGATACCTGCTGCCCTGCCTGGAGTCTGTTAGCACATCATGAGTATATGTCTGAAAAATCCGCTTGTGGTTGCTCTTTGGTCTCCAAGATTTATAAAGAAACCATGGTTAGTCTAAGAGCCCTTGATTGTCAGAACTAAGCCAAGTGAAAACATTGAGGCGGCCTGTCAATAACAGCTTTATTAATTGGATGCTAAATGAGGACCTAGGCTGCCGGATAAAGAAACTACTAAAATCAGTTACAAACATGATCATATAGTTACAGTATGTCCGTTTCCAATTACAATTGCACCACCATTCTCTCACTCCCCAAATTCTTCCCACAGCCTTCCACTCCATGTCCATCATCTACATCTGGAAAACCATTATGCCATTAACCTTAGGAGATCATTGTGGGCAACATTTGTTTCTGTTGGAATGTGTGCCTCTGAGAAGAAGTCCATGGTTTTCATCAGATTGTTCTAGGCATCTACTAGAAATCAGGGTCAGATTTCTATTGGCCTGCAGTTCATGATATTTCCTTTAAGAAAAAAATGTCAAGCACACAGAAAAGTGGATGGAAATTGTACCGTCATGCCCATAAACCCATCACCGAGTTTCTACATTTGTTAACATTTTGTTGTATTTATTTTATTGTGTATCTGTCCATTCATCAATCCATATTATTCTAATACATTTTTAAAAGATGTCATTTATTCATTCGACACATACACATAGAGAGCGCACAAGCATGGGCTGTCCCTGTCCTCTCTCCCTGTCCCCTGGTCAGACTCCTTGCTCAGCAGAGAGTCTGTGTCTCCCTCTCCCCCTGTGCTCTCTCTCTATCATTCTTTCTCCAGTCAATAAGTAAAATCGTAATGAATAAATAAAAGTAAAAAAACGAAATAGCCAAATTTTAAAATGGGCAAAGGATCTGAAGAGACATTTCTCCAAGGAAAGATATACAAATGACAAGCACATGAAAAGATGCTCGGCGTCATTAGTCATGAGAGAAATTCAGATTAAAACCTCAGTGAGATACCATTTCACATCCGCTAGGATGGCTAGCATCAAAAAGTCAGATAACAACAACTGTTGAGAAGGATCACACACTGCTGGTGGTAATACGAAATGGAACACTTTGTTTTTGTTCTTTTGTTAAGATTTTAAATATTCTTTATTTGAGAGAGAGACAGAGATAGAGTGAGAGTGAGAGTGAGCAAAAGTGGGGAGCAGAGGGAGAAGCAGACTCCCCACTGAGCAAGGAGCCTGATGCAGGACTTGGTTCCTGGACCCTGGGATCATGACCTGTGCCAAAGGCGGACACTTAACTGACTGAGCCACCCAGGCACCCCTGCTTTTTTATTATTGAGTTGTAAGCACTCTTTAGTTATTCTAGATATAAGTTTCTTATCAGATATATGATTTGCCCAAACATGTTCTGTGTGCTTTTTCACTTTCTTATTGGTGTCCTTTGAAGCACAAAACTTTTCTAATTTTGATGACATCCAATTCATCTATTTTTTTCTTTTTATTGTTTGTTTTTGGTGTTGTCTGAGAATCCTTCACCAAATCCAAAATCATGAAGGTTTACCTATGTTTTCTTCCCCGAGTTTTAAGTTTTAGGTCTTATGTCTGGTAATCCATTTTGAGTTAATTATTGTATATGTTGTAAGTAAGGGTCCAGCTCCATTCCTTCTTTGTGGCTATCCAGTCGTCCCATCATCATTGAAAGGATTATTCTTTCTTGCATTGAATGATCTTGGCTCCCATATAAGAAGTCAGTTGACCATAGATGTAGCGGGTTATTTTTGGACGTTCAGTTTTATTCCACTAAACTATATTTCTGACCCTGTGCCAGCACCACACTGTCTTGATTATTACTGTTTTGTAGTAAGTTTTGAAATCAGAAAGTGTGAGTCCTCTAATTTTAGTTCTTCTTTTTCAAGTTTTTATTATTATTATTATTATTTGCTATAACAGGTTCTTTGCAATTCCATATGAATTTTAGAGTAGCTTATCAATTTCCACAGAGAAGTCAGCTACATTCTAATAGAGACTGAACTGAATATGTAGATCAATTTAGGAGTATTACCATCTTAACAGTGTTAAGTTTTCTGATCCATGTGTGATATGTCATTTCAGTTCAGCCTCAGTTTCTTTATCTGTAAAATGAGGAGAGTGCTGCATGTATTGTTGTGAGAGTTAAATGTGATAGTGTCAGTAGAACATTTAACATATAGGAAAAGCTTAATTAGTTCATGCAAGTAATATGGAGTGCCAGCTCATCCCAGACACTGTTCTAGAAGGGGGGAAATAGCAGATTATAAAACAAAAACCTCTGTCCTAATGGACTGCACATTTTAATAGAAAGATCAACAATAAACAAGTTTTCAAACTACAACTGCACACGCATGCAAACACAAACACACACACACAAGTTCAGGTTGTGCTAAGTGCTATGAAGAAGAATAAAGCGAGAGAAAATGTTAGAGTGATTTGACAGTTAGTACTTTTATAGTTCAGGGTGTCAAGTCCTTTGGTCTTGCTGAGGCAAAGATGTTTGCATATAGACCTGAATGAAATTAGGAAATGGCACACAAGGGTCAATAAATATTTGTTGAATGTGAATGAATGCAAATATCTGGGAGAACAGTATCCCAGAAAGAGGCAATAATAAGTGCAAAGGTCCTGTGGCAGGAAGAGGCTTAGAATGTTTTTAAAACATCAAGAAGGCTCTATGAATATTTATGAATAGAGTGCTAGGGGGTAAAGTGTACTGATGTCTGCAAGTTACTTTAAAATTCATTAAAAAATAAGATGGATAGAAGTTTGGATGGATGGTTGGATGGATGGATGGATGGAATGATAGATATGTGACAAAGCTAATACAGTAAAATGTTAACAGTAGAATTTTGGTGCCAGGTATATGCATGTTCACTTTCAACTTTACTTTGTTTTTGAAAAATAGCAGAATACAGTGTCGGAGAAGAAATATTAAGAAGGCTAATGAGGCCACGAGGGAGGAACTGAGTGAGGGAGAGAGTGGTTGGGAGCGAAACTGCAGAGGGTTCCAGGCCCAGAGCACAGAGGGGCCTCAGCTGGTGTGAGAAGACATTGGGGGTTGGCTCCAAGCACAGTGGGAAGCCTTCAGAGGGATTTCAGCAAGGGAGTTTCATGATCTGATTATGATTTTAAAAGATTCCTTTTGCTGCCCTGGGGAGAACTACTCGAGCACAAATAAGAGGGGGAGGCCTGGTAGAGGGACAGCAGTGGTCTGGAAACAGGGCAGTGGCAGTGGAGGGGGTGAGATGGGTCCGATTCAGGGGACGCTTCACAGGACTTGCTAGTGGCTAAGACATGTGGTGCTTAAGAGCAAGGCTGTGGCCTGAGCAAGCAGGCAGACGGTCTGTTTCCTAAGATGGCGAGGGAGAGAGAAATAAGTATGGGGAGGGGTGTGTGGGAGAGTGATAAGGGGGAGACTCATGTATTCTCTTTCAGGTACGATGAACCCAAGTAAGAGATTTCCTAATAAATGGTGGCTATGGTCTCCCTTTCTACCTCACACACTCACATAACGGCATCTGCAATCACATACGCCCTCTCTCTGCCTGCAGCTCCGTTCTGCTCCTCGCTTTTCTTTTCTTCCCCTTTCATTTCCCATTCCTCCTCTTCCCCCCCACTCCCAACTCCAGACCACCCCCAGTGACTGCGGGAGGCTCTGGAGATGCGGAAGGTGGGACCTAGACACCCAGAGAGCCCCTCCAGGCTCCTCCCGGCAGGAGCAAAGCTCTGCTCCCATCAGCTCCTTCACCAGCGTGGGGAACTGGGCTAAAAGGACAGTGAAACCCAAGAGCACACAGCCCCCTGGGTGCAGCTTCCAGTCCTGCAAACCCTCCGGCCTTTTTGTCTCCATAGCTAGGTGGGCAGGCAGGTGACCAGCTGGCGCTAGCCTACCGCTGCTGTAAGATTCCCGGAGGTAGCAAAAAGGAGGACAGAGATCTCCCCATTTCCCTGAGAAGGTAACTCTGAGTCAAGATATGAGTTCATGGGGCCCATTTAGCTATGCTGTCATCTCACGTCAACTGTGTTAGAATAGCCTTTAAAGACATTTGTAGGGGCGCCTGGGTGGTTCAGTGGGTTAAGCCTCTGCCTTCGGCTCAGGTCATGATCTCAGGGTCCTGGGATTGAGCCCCACATCGGGCTCTCTGCTCGTCAGGGAGCCTGCTTCTCCCTCTCTCTCTGCCTGCTTCTCTGCCTACTCATGATCTCTCTCTCTCTCTGTCAAATAAATAAATAAAATCTTAAAAAAAAAAAAAAAAAAGACATTTTTTAAAGCCAGCTGGGGAAGGCTGGCCTCACTGCCTGAGGCCTGGTCCCTGTAGAAGGCTGCCCCAGGCATGGAGGACTAGCCATAGCTCACAGGAGCCCTGGCATAGTCTTCCTGAGCCAGCTGCTTACAGCGGGGAGCCCTAACGTGCCTGTGGGTGTGGTGGGGATTAATAGGAGAGATGATTTTCTGTGTTGCCCATAGCCCTTAGAAGTGCCTTAGCTCTGGTAACAACTCTCCTATAGAGCTTAACTATGTGCCAGGCACTGTCGCAAGCACTTCCTATACAGTAACTCATTTAATCCTAACGGCCCTCTAAGCTGTGTGCTATTATTAGTATTCCCATTTTACAGAAGAGGAAACTGAGGCTTAGGAAGGAAAAATAAGTTCTTCAGGGTCACATGGCTGAAAAATAGCAAAGCCAGGTGTTCTAGGCTTAGCTCCTTAATGGGTAAGTAGGTGGCTGGATGGGCAGATGCAAGATAATCCGAAAGGAACAGAGCATTCCAGAGTCAATGCACGGAAGGTAGCTGCAGCTAGAGAGATCAGGGGTCACTTGCATTACTCTTTTATTGTATTAGAGGTCAATGCATTTATTATTTTTATATAGGTAAATATATACATAATATATGTATTATTTTTATAGTGTCAAACATCTTTGTGCTTGCTTTGAAGTATAAATACATTAATACTCACAGCTGGTTTTCTATCAAGTATGGGCATCTCTTAGGGTACAGCCTTAACACAGATTAAATAAATCATAGGCATAGCTCCCCTGCTCCCCAAAAAGTCTCTTTTCAAACCTCACTAGCTATATGGCCTTGGGAAAACCACATAAACTCTTTGTGGCTTAGATTTCTTGTCTGGACCTACTCCATAGGGGAAAGCCACTAGTAATTATAATCATGAGAGCAACTACCAGCTGAACACCTCATGTATGTATGTACTATGCCAAGGACTTTCATACATGATGACTTTTAAAAATCTATTTAAGTCTAGTATATTTCTTTTTTAATTGAGATGAAATTGACACATAACATTGTATTAGTTTCAGGAAGACCACGTAACACGTATTGCAAAATGATCACCCCCGTGAGTGTAGTTAACAGCCATCCATACATCAAAGTGTGCATGTAGTCACCAGACATAGTTACAAATTTTCTTTTCTTGTGATGAAAACTGTTTCAGATGGGCTCTCCTAGCAACTTTCAATGCAATGCAGTATTATTAGCTTTAGTCATCACGCTCTACATTCCATCCCCAGGACTTACTTATTTTATAACTGGAAGTTTGTGCCTTTTGACCACCTTCACTTACTTATTTTATAACTGGAAGTTTATGCCTTTTGACTACCTTCACCCGTTTTGCCCACTCCTTACCCCCTGCCTCTAGCAACCACCAGTCTGTTCTCTGTATTTTGAGAGTTCAGTTTGTTTTTGATTTTAGATTCCACATATAAGCAAGATCATATGGTATTTGTCTTTCTTTCTCTGATGTATTTCACTTAGCATAATATCCTCAAGGTCCATCCATGTTGTTTCAAATACCGGACTTTCCTTCTTTGTTATGGCTGAATAATATTCCATTGTATCTATATACCACATTTTCTTCATCCATTTATCCATCTATCTTTTCAAGTTAGTGGTTTTGTTTCCTATGGAGAAATACCCAGCAATGAAATTATTGAACCATAGAGTAGTTCTTTTTTGAATTTTTTGAGGAACCACCACACTATTTTCTACAATGGCTGCACCAACTTGCATTCCCAACAGTGCACCAGGATTCCCTTTTCTGGACACCCTCACCAACTCTTGTTATTTCTTGTTGTTATTTTTTTTTTTTTATAGTAGCCATTCTGACAGATGTGAGTTCTCTCTCCTGGTAATTGTGATTTGCATTTCCCTGATGCTGAGCGCCACCGAGCACCTTTTCGTGTGTATGTTGGCCATCTGTATGCCTTCCCACATGCATTATCTTTTAATCCTCCAAAATCAACTGAAGTGTTACAGAGATTGCGTGACCTGCCCCTGGTGATGGAGCTGGGCGGTAGGGGTGCCCCAGGGGCAAGAGCCACATCCTTATTGCTTAATCCAGTCAGGGCTTGTCACTAACCAGTGAAGAATAAAGGTATGATTGGTAAATGTGCGTGTGTAAAGAGATAGGTTAGAGCTGTGGCCCCAGTAAGAATTGTCTCTCCTCCAAAATTAAATCCATGGATGAATGTGTTACTCAGCTCAGGTTGCCAGAACAGAACTGGGCAGCCTAAACAACAGAAAATTATTTCCTCATAACTCTGGAGGCTAGAAGTCTAAGATCAAGGTGCTGTCGGGGCAGGTTTCTGGTGAAGCGTCTCCTCCTGGCTTGTAGAAGGCTGCCGTCTCACTGTGTCCTCCACGACATTTCCTCTGTGTACGTTCACAGAGAGAAAGAGATCTCTGGTGTGTCTTCCTCTTCCTAGAGGGACACCAGTCCTGTCAGATTAGGCCCTACCCTAATTACTCACTTTAACCTCAGTTACTTCCTAAACACCTGTCTCCAAAAACCATCACACTGGGAGTTGGGACTTCAGCATATGAATTGGCTGGGGGAGGGCTGGAGGTGGGGGCCACAATTCCGTCCCTAACAGGGCGCTTTGAAGAGTTACCGTGAGCCCTTGAAAACTGTGTACAGCAACTTTGCACCGATGGGGAGTTCACCTACACCCAAAAGATAAGAACCACTAAAAGTATTGCAAGTGGATGAAGAGAGAAAGGGTTCATGGACAAAGAGAAATGGAACTTGTATTGAGGGGTAGAAGAAAGAGAGATTTCGTAAGATATATTTTAATTAGTGTTAGAAAGTAGAAAACAAGAGGGGTAGTGGAAAATAAGTATATGGTGGGCCAGAAGTCAGATGGCCTGCCTGAGGCCACAGCATGGGGAGCAGATCTGAGCTAGAACCTGGTATTCTGAGCCTGAGCCCACCCTGTTTCCACCGGCTTGCTGTCTGTGCTGCCTCACAGAAGCCAAAGCCATCTGAGCAAGGCTCCTGGCTGCCATCCTGCTCACTTCATGGATGCTCTTTTCCTTTGCTCTTCTTCTAGAAGTGGAGCAGATCGAGGCCATCGCCAAGTTTGACTACGTGGGGCGGTCCCCGCGTGAACTATCCTTCAAGAAGGGGGCCTCGCTGCTACTGTACCACCGCGCCTCGGAGGACTGGTGGGAGGGTCGTCACAATGGCGTGGATGGACTCATCCCACACCAGTACATAGTCGTGCAGGACATGTGAGTGGGAATGAAGACCTCCTGTGGAGAATGCTGTAATTGATTAGTGATGTCTTGAATGGGCACAAGAATAGGAGTGCTGGGCTGTATGCAAACCATTTGCTCTTGCTGGTATGATACATTTGTCTTTTGTAAGAATGGATTCTTTCTAACTTCGCCTTAAATGGTGATCCACTTAATAAATAAGCAAATTGCTCATCCTTTAGAGCACACAGAGACAGCGCTTGGTACCATTGGCTCACCATCCTGACCCCATGACAGCCTCCAGCGCGTTCATCACCTGCCCTGGTTCTCAGGTGCCACGGGGTCTTACCATATTCTTCTGTCCTCTTGGGCCTTCCTTATACTCAGCGGCCAACCCACTGCCCCCTTCACTGCCCATCATTCTCTGTCCCCCAGGGGACTCACTCAGAGGATGCACAGAAACAATCATCCCCTCATTTCCAGTTAGTGGGGTACTATTATTTTTTTATACTGGTTTTTTGTTGTTGTTTGTTTTTTGTTTTTTAAGAAAGAAAGGCCTGCATCCCAAATACCTAACCTTACCCGAAGACGCAGAAAGTCCACACCTTCTCTTTGGAAGCCATCAAAGTTTCCTACAACCCACACTCCTTCTGAGTCAGGCCCAGGTGGAACTGATTTGTCAGGGCAGCAGCCACTATGCTGGCCCTCAAGGGAAAGCATAAGCTTTGATGGCAGGGGAGATGGTGAAAACCAGAGAAAAACCCAGGGCCAGGCAGGCAACAAGAGAAATGCTAGTGGAGGAACCTTGACCGCCACCTCATGATTATTCAAAACCCTGGGTTGGGAGCTGAGGGATAGAGGTACTGTTCTTCCTCCCTTGCTTAGCCCTAAACTGCTGCCCAGGGCCCTACATGGAGACTCAGCTCTCAGTGCTCAGCTTGTGGCTCCTCCCCCCATTACTCTAGCACTCCCTGTTGTGTTTAGCTCGTCCTAGCCTGGAGCAGCCTGGGAGAGAAAAACCTAGAGGAGGGCCTGAGGTGAAGCGGGGTGGTCTCCTGCTGGAGAAAGTAACTCAGGAGGGAGTGAGACAGTGGGCGTGTGTGTGGTGCTAAGGCGCAGAGTGGGAAGGGCCTCATCCCGAGAATGGGCATAAGTTAATCATAAAGTGTGTGTGGACCCACCCTTCAGACAGGTCTCCAGGAGCCCTGCGCATCTGGAGTTCTCTGGAGCAAAGCACTCCCGATTCACATCTGTCCTTCTCCCCAGGGATGATGCCTTCTCCGACAGCCTGAGCCAGAAGGCTGACAGCGAGGCCAGCAGCGGGCCGCTGCTGGATGACAAGGCCTCCTCCAAAAACGACCTCCAGTCGCCCACAGAGCACATCTCGGATTACGGCTTTGGGGGGGTGATGGGCCGGTAGGAAACGCGGATTCATTTTTTCCTGCTAGTGCCATGCCCACATGTGTCTGGTTTGGGAGAGGCAAGGGGGCAGAGGGAAGAGAGGGAGACTATTGTGGCCCCTTGTTCCCTGCAGGATGGGATATCAGGCACACTGGGAGGTCTGGCTGGAACTGGCCCAGAGTGCCAGGCGTAAAATGGTCCAGCTTGGAATTGGGGTGTGGAGAAGGAGGACAAAAGACATATAATGGCAAATCATTGCCTTTTATGTAAAAATAGTAATAATAGGGAGAAAGAGTTACAAACTGACAAGTATTTTTCCTACCTCTCTCCAGTTCTTGCACCTCCTCCCCCATTTTCTGTTGAAGACCTAAGTTGTGTTATATTTAAAAATTTAAGGCTCACATACTCCCTGAAGTGCACTACACAAACAGAAAACTCACACCCACGCTTGTGGTGGGGGAAACTGACACTGGACTCCACCCACTTATTGGGTGGGAGCACATTTGCCAATTTCTTCCCTTCCCCCCTGTGTGGGCTGGGCTGTGTCCCATGACCTCTCTGCCAGGCAAGGAGCTGTGCTTGTCATTCTGCCTGCTCCTAGGGTCCAAAGAATGTGGCCCTTAAAAACATTTTAAGAAAAAGAAGAAAAGAGAAGCTGACAGTTTCTTGCTGCTTTCTCAGTCAGATTCTCAAAATGTCATAGTCTTCATTTTTTTCGTTGGAGAGGTCATGGGATCAGCTCCCACATATGGGTGCTTGCAGATAGAGCTTGAGATACAGTCGCAACAGGAACATATGTTTATGAACTTACTTCGGCAGAAGTCTCCGTGCCTCCTTTCCATATATTCTGTTCAGTTCAGCAAACAGCAAAGGCACCATGATAGGTAATGGAATTGGGGCCACAATGGAAGTCTGGGGTAGGTAGAAGACAAAGCCATGGTTCCTTGAATTCTAGGAGGGCCATACCTTCTCCTGCCTCACTCTTCCTCTCCCTCTTCCCTCCCTCCCCTACTTTATTCTGGTTCTTTTCTTTCTCCATGTTTCCTCCTCTCCAATACCTATGCTTTGGTCCTGTTGGGGTACGCACGGGCAGTGCTTAGCTTGGCTGGTGGCTCTGGGATCTGAAGTGCTGCTGACCACTTTGAACTTGGCCCTTCAGTCACAGTCCATTCCAACAATCTGCCCCTCCTTCCCACCCCCTTGCCACTTCTAGCCTCCCCTCCCTTCAAATCTTTGTTGACCTCCCTAGAATGTGGCAAAATCGCCTATGGGTGGAGCCTGTTATCTTCAGAGTGCTTTCACACCCACCAAAGCTCCCTGGTAGGTGGGCAAGGAATGTTATGCCCATTTACCAGATCAATAAAGTAGGTCTGAAAGAGGACACAGGAAAGTTCGTGACAAAGCCCGTCCTCCTGACAGATACTCTGGTCCCCTTTTCACTCTCACAGAGCCTCCCTAAAGAGTGAAAGGTAGCCAGATGCGTCAGGCATGTTGAGTTTTCACTCCCAAATACCTAGTTTTCCAAGATCTGGAAAAACCTCATAGAAATCGCCCTTTGCTGGGGAGATTGGGGGTGGGCGACAATAGTGGACTATGTTTAATTCCCAGGGTCCCCCTCCTGTGCTTGCGGGAGCTGGTGACTTTTCGGTACAGTCAAGCCTCAATGCTTCAGACCAATTAAGAAGTCCTTCAGAATCATGGAAATGTCTGAACCACTTAAGAACATATCATGAGCCCAACTAACCATCACCAAAGCATTCTCAGGTTGAAATTCTCCTGGCCTTAATGTGTAGACAAGATTCATTTTGTAATTAGTAGCACCACTGTCTGCAGTTTGGAAAGCAGAATGCTTCTGATTCCTTCGCGTGTGCAGGTTAAACCTGCTCCTTGCCACTGAGTTACCTACTCATGCTGTGCTTTTGTTGCGTAATTGAGTTTGGCTGAATGAGGCTTTACTATACCTGCTCCCTAGACTAGTGTGTAGTGTGTGACCTGGGATTAGCTGATCCATTCTGAGACTTGCCAGGGTTGACCTCTGCCCCATGCTCCTGCCCCCTGGCTCCTTTGCAGAGTGCGGTTACGATCTGACGGAGCGGCCATCCCCAGGCGCCGAAGCGGGGGCGACACCCACAGCCCACCCCGGGGCCTGGGCCCCAGCATAGACACGCCACCCCGGGCCGCCGCCTGCCCCAGCAGCCCCCACAAAATCCCCCTAACCCGGGGGAGGATCGAGAGCCCTGAGAAGCGGAGGATGGCGACATTTGGGAGTGCCGGCAGCATCAACTACCCTGACAAGAAGGCTCTCTCGGAAGGGCACTCGATGAGGTCAACATGCGGCTCCACCAGGCACAGCAGCCTGGGGGACCACAAGTCCCTGGAGGCTGAGGCCCTGGCAGAAGTAAGGGCCAGTGGGAAGGCAGGCTGGGCCAGCTGAGAACCCCAGTGGGTGGCCGGGTGGGAACCTGCAGACTGGGGAGCCACTTTGCCCTTCACGCCAGGCTCAAGGTTAAGCAAACTGGCTTCCTGTCCTCCTGCTGGCCTCCCCAGGGGAGCAGAAGCTGAATGGGTGCAGCATGCCTGCCCTGGGGGCGGGCTGGTGAGAGGGATGCGGTAATGACAGGTGTCTCCACAAGATGGCTCAGTTGAGTTATTCATTCGTTCATTCATTCATTCGTCTGATCATTCATTCATTCATCTGTTCATTCATCCATTCCTTTATTGACAAATATTGATTGAGCCACTGTTGTGTGCCAGTCACTGCACTAGGCACCGACAGTACAGTGATGACCTAAAATAGCCCCAGACCCTGCCCCTGGCTGTCCCATCTTCCCGGAGCGCCTTTCTGCAGCCCCACTCTGCAGATTGCTGCATTATCTCTCAGACTAATGCAAGGCTCATGCCTAAACCATTCAGCTGCTCTTTCTCTGAGCTTTCTGTCTTTCTGGCTCACATTCTGCCAGGGTAGAGTGGTGGTGGGGATGGTGGTAGAGGGGTAACCATTTCATTTATTTTTTACAGTATTACCTTGCAGTTCATGCTGGAGCACTGCAGAGAGAACAGTGAAGTTCATAGGGGACTTCATTTAAGCGAACGGGGCACAGAAAGCGGGAGTTATCACTGCCGGGCTGGGATATAGTAAAGATGGGGAGAGGATTGCCGTCTCTCCCCTCATATAGACA
Organism: Mustela lutreola; assembly: GCF_030435805.1. Taxonomy (NCBI): domain Eukaryota; kingdom Metazoa; phylum Chordata; class Mammalia; order Carnivora; family Mustelidae; genus Mustela; species Mustela lutreola. Next base: position 51,291,004 of record NC_081291.1, on the reverse strand, counting down.
GTCCCCCACAGCTAATCCTTTGGGTAAAAGAACAAAAATCCCATTCTTAAAGTAGCTAGTGTTCTAGGCAAGGGATAAAATGTCATGAAGAAGCATAAAAGTTACTAGCCGTTGACCACAGTCTCTTAGCAAAAGGGATAGGCAGGGACCCTGCCTGTGCCAGATTGGAGCCTGTTTGAGGGGCCCAGGGCAGGCAGGACACCACCTATGGGCTGGGGAGGAGAGAGGGTGAAGGGGCCGGAAGAACATCTCCAGGTCCCAACTCCATCAGTGTGACCAGACTTGCAATTTTTCTGGCTTTGCCTCAGGGTAGAAAAGGCAATGTGTCCTAATAGTGCTCAGGGTCACCAGGGGTTGTGCACTGCCCCATCCTGCAGTGGTTTTAAGTAATATTCCCTGTTGTCCCCTCAGCAGCCAGGCTGATTGGGCTGTGCCCCATTTGTGTGCAGGCATCCGTGTAACAGCTGTGTGAGCCAAGATCTCTGGCTAAAGGGAGTGTGGAACCACTGCCAGGCAGTTCCCAAAGTTCCATCCCATCCATTATCTCATCCCATCTTCACAGTGAAGGCTTCAGCAGAGAAGCAAAGCATGGTGCAGAGAGCCCAAGACTTGTCCAAGGTTACACAGCCAGCAAATGGCAGAGGGGTTTTCCTGCTAAAAAATCCAGGCCCTTTGCCCTAGCTCAGAGCTCGATTCGAAAGCTGACGTCCAGCTGCAGCGCCCCCTCCTGGCTCAAGGAGGAACAGGAGCCCTGGGGAGGTGGAATGATGAGCCCAGTCCACCAGGCAGCCCCACAGCGCCCAGTTCCTGGACTGCCTCAGTGGGTCTCTGTGGCATTCAAAGTGCTCTCCTTCTGGTGAGCCCTTACTCTCCAGGAGTTACATAGGCAGGTGAGAGAGGTTTTGTTGCTTTTTAAAATTTATATTTTTGAAAAAAGCAAACTTTTCTGATTACAATACAGAGAAGAATGTGACAGTTGCATTATTCTGGAGTGATCATTGTGGAATATTCTAATATATAACCACCAAGGAATTTTTCAATGGGTGAGGATATTTTTTTTAAAAAACAATAATTGTAGGGTGCTTTGCGGGCTCAGTTGGAAGTGTGTGCAACTCTTGATCTCAGGGTTGAGTTCAAGCCCCATACTGGGGGCAGAGATTACTCAAATAAATAAATATATTTTTTAAAATAACAATAATGGTTAGGGACCTGGGCTCTAAGTTGAGACTTGGGCTATGTTAGTAACTAGCTGTGTAACCTTGAGCAAGTTGCTCAACCAGGCAGAGCTTCAATTTTCTCATGTGCAAAATGAGCATAATGGTAGTTCCTACCTTATAAGTGTGAGGATTAAATGAGCTGCAAAAAGAAAGGGCTTGGATTGGTGCTCTGTCATTACCACTGTTACTGCCATTATCATTGATAATGTGTGCTTACCATCAGGAGCCATGCCAACCTCTTCACAGGGACTGTATCATGTAACATACTCATCAGCCCCCTGAGGTCGTGTTACCATGATCTGTATTCACAAATGAGGATTCTGAGGCTCAGAAAGGTGAGCTAACTTGCCCAAAGTCACCTAGCGAGGAAGAAGCAGAGCCAGGGTTGGAACCCGTGTCTGTCTGACTCCAGAGCCTACCAGTAGTCTCACCTGCCCTCACTGCAGTCTGCCGCCTGTGCAGGCAAGTACGCAGGTGATGCCCACATGGATTCCCTCCTTGTGGTCGTAGGACACCCTAGAGGTTTCACCTCCATCCCAGCCATGGGGCTCGTGTGTGCCGACACCTCCCTAAGAAGCTCATAGGCCGAGTAGCAGCTGCAGAAGGCCTGGAGCCCAGGCCTCCAGCCTCTGTGCTGACCAGAGCTCTTTCCCTCGGCAGGACATCGAGAAGACCATGAGCACAGCTCTGCACGAGTTGCGGGAGCTCGAGAGACAGAACACAGTCAAGCAGGCGCCAGATGTGGTGCTGGACACCCTGGAGCCCCTGAAGAACCCGCCAGGCCCCATCAGCTCAGAGCCCGCCAGCCCCCTGCACACCATCGTCATCCGCGACCCAGACGCCGCCATGCGCCGCAGCAGCAGCTCATCCACCGAGATGATGACCACCTTCAAGCCGGCCCTGTCTGCCCGTCTGGCCGGCGCGCAGCTGCGCCCGCCTCCCATGCGGCCCGTGCGGCCGGTGGTGCAGCATCGCTCCAGCAGCAGCAGCAGCTCGGGTGTGGGCAGCCCGGCTGTCACGCCCACCGAGAAGATGTTCCCCAACAGCTCAGCGGACAAGTCGGGCACCATGTGACCTACAGGACGGGGCGGCACCACCCTGGCCCGCGGTGCGTGGCCCGCCACGGCTGAGGCTGGCCTCTCAGACTTCCGCGGCCTTCCCGGGGCTCCTGGCCTTGTCCGGCAGGGACCAGAAGGTCGCCTGGAAGCACGTCTGTGCAGAGCTGAGGCCCAGATGCTGGCCACAGCTCACGTTCAGCCATGTGAATCCCACAGACCTCCCGTGTGTAAGCAGGCTCCCCAGTGGGCTGCAGGAGCAGGAGGCCCCCCTAGAGCATCTCCTGAGCTTGGGGCAAAATGGCCGATGGCTTCCCGGCATATGGTCACTGGAAAATTATTCTCTCGACGTTCTCTCTGCATACATAAATATGTGTGTATATATATGTGTGCATATATACACACATATATGTATGTATGTGTCTGTAGGTGTGTGTATATATATATATTTATGCATCTATATACATATACTAGATCTGGACACACGACTAAATGTATATAGGATCTCCTTTTTTCTTTTTATGAAACTTAGATTTACCTCAGACCCATGCCACCAAACACCTCCCGCTGAGTTACTTGGTGGGACTTGCAGGGACCTTTCTGGGAGAATTTAGAGGCCTCAGTGACTGCGAATGAAGCAATACACCACTAACTTGCAGAAAAACACACAAAAATAGTCTCCCACTGTCTCCAGAAGTTGTGGCCTTCCAGAACAGTCTGCCCCTAACGGAAGGGTGGGGCAGGCAGTACCCCAAGCAGGCTGCTCCTAGAGGTGGGGAACCCTTCACAGAACCCCCCCGTCTACCCCAGAGACCCTGCCTTTCCACCCGGAGGCCGAGGGCCAACTGTACCCCCGAAGTCCCGGGAGGGTGTTGGTGAGATAGCCCCGACCACAAACATCCTTGTGTTTGTACGTAGATAAAGGGGATAGTGAGAACCTAAGCCCCGTCGTAGCACAGTGTTCTGTGTGGTTGGGAAAAAGAAAAAACAAAAACAGTGGTGTGAAACACTTCGAAACCTAGACACGCTGTAGGAATAAACCTGTGGTAACTATAGAGGTTTAACTTATACCATTTTCAAAATATTTAATTTTTCTTTTCTTCTTTCTACTAATTATACTGTGTCAGATCTGGAACTAAACAGGCAAGGAGGCTTTCAGTCATATCATTTTAATTTAAAATCAGTATGTGACCCACTTTGACTGTTGCCCTCCTGCGTGAGGTGCAGGAGCCTGTCAGCAGGGGCCAGAGAGGGGCCGTCCTTTCTGACCCAGAAAACACTCTGGTTGAGCTTATGCAGGTGAAATGGCTTCCCTCTCTCCCCTTCCCTTCCCAACCGCTGCTCCCCACCCCCTCCCGCCACCTCCAGAGCATTTAATGTAATTACAAAATATGGTGATAGAACCGAGGTGAGTGACTTCTCGGAATGAGGAGGAGACTTCTGCTTCTCACCTGGGAAAAGGCCTTCTGGATCACTCTTGCTCCATTTTACTTCCTCTTTTGATCTCTTTGTTTTCCAGAGATAGGCTGTTTCTGGCTAACAGAACACAGACAGATCAGATCCTATGGGGACCACTTTTATTCATCCCCTCATGCCAAGCCAAGGGTCTCCTCCTTATTGTTCTCAAGCTTCCTTTCTTTTTCCTGAGGCCTCTGAGTGTGTCTCCGTGGCTGTGGTTTGGAATCAGAAGTCCTGTGTTTTGAGTCTCAGTCCCCACCCCATAGGAGCTGGGGGACTCTGGACACGTCACTCCACCTCATTGAGCCCCAGTTTCCTGCTCCAGAAAATGAAGGCAATAAAGGTAAAATGTAAAGGAGCAAAGCTCTAAGCTGGAAAGCACTGTGCCAACATGATTGCTCTTTTCATTATCATTAGTAAGGTAAGTCTTTTAGATCAAAACCCATCCAGGACCTTCCTTTTGAAGTCTCCTAGTGGCATTTGAGAACTGGGTGGTGGAATTTTCCTAACGGTTTCATAGGAGCCCTCCAGCACAGCCCTACAGAGATACCACTTACTGATGCCTGAAATTCTGTCATGACCATTTCAGCCCACTGGATTAAGTGTTGCCCTCTCCTCTGGTCCTCCATAAAAAGGTACATACACCCCAGGGGGAGGGACCTATGAAGTCACTACTACCTGGGTGTGTGGGAGTGGTAAGCCGTTACATTTTGTCAAAGGCAGTTTGCACATTCAGTGGAAAAGTTGAGAAAGGGCACAAAAAGAGTGTCAGAGAGAGATCAGTGACAAACTCGACCTCCCTGTTTAGCCTAAAACCAACCATTCTGTTTGAGCTCCCGGAAATGAAAGAGCCTCAGAACCAGCTAGGAGCCCCTCCGTCGTTGAGCAGATGATGACATCCCCATTTTATAGCTTAGCAAAGAAAGCAAGGCCTTGGGATGTGCTGTGACGTGCCCAAGATTTAATGGATGACTGGCAGTGAGGGCCGTGTCAGGGACTTCTTTGCAAGGACGCTATGCTGTCCAGCCAGGACACAGGCCTCTCATTTCTACCCCAGAGATACTCCCACACCTTAATGCAGAAGCCTCCTGTGCAAAATGTCACATTCTCTGCCATGACCACAAGATGAAAAGAGAAAATCTGAGTTGACGAATCTGTTGCTTGATATACAGAACACCGGTCAGACCATGTGGCTTTTCCTATGAATTGACTGCATCTTTTCCTTCCTGAAAATGGATCTGCCCTTAACCAAATGACCTAAAGGCAGAGCCTTAGCTGTTTTCTTTGAGCACCTATTTTTCCACTGGGAAACAGCTGATGAGTTCACATTTAGGGAAGCTCACACCCCACTCATCCAGCCCCAGATCCGATTCCTGACACAGAATCAAATGGAAAAATCCTTTCCTGCACCACGCCCGCCCCCCACTTCCTCATTCGGCACTATGCATGTCTCTGCCACCCTCCACGCGCCACCCCGTCCCATCCACGGTCATGGAGCACTGGCATTCTCTTCTTGACTCCTGCCTGTGTTAGTCCACTCTATATTGCTGTATTTGCTTAAATGCTGGAAAGTAACTGTTGAAATGTGAAACTGTAATTTTTTAAAAGGCTACGATTAAATTATAGCCAATGCCACTCACCAAATCTTTGCACCTAGTAGATAGATCAGTGTAAAAAACAAATACCAGAAACCTAACTGTACAGTGAGTGTGGGGGAAATGTAGTAACCTAGTTAGTAGTCCTCAATATAACCAATTGTACAAGGGGGAGTGGTGTTTACCTACTTGTTCATCGCCATTACTGAGAGCTATACTGATCAGTTCGTTGATAACGGGCATTTTATTTTATTTTTTTTCTTCACGGAATGATTTCTTTTCTTAACCTTCAACTTACCCTGAGGTCAAGCTTTCTGTCTTTATGTGTAACTGATGTTTAGTCTATTTTAGGAATGAACCAGCAAGATGTTCATTTAAAACTGACCAAAGACAATTCATTCCTGGTCTAGTTTCTGGGCCTTGGGGCCCAGCCACCGCTAAAGACCTTTCTCCGATAAAATTGAGAACAAGCAGTGCTTCCTACCCCACTCTCTCCCTCTCTCCCTTTATTCCCCTTTCCTCTTAAAGAGCTGCTTTGAGCTGTGGGATTCTATGAAAAATTCTTGCCTTTCCTTGTTTTCAGTGCTAACGATTTCTCACCTTGAAGCGCCTTTTGAACCCCGGACAGAGCGCACAACTGGAGGGAATTGTAAGCTTGGGAATTAGACTTGGGAGTCTTTCTCTGAGGTCACCAGGCCAAGGGGCAGGAGAGAAATGGATTCCCAAGGGATGAAAGGTTTCTATTCAATGAAGAAATCCGAGTGGGAAGAGACGCAGGGAAACGGAGCCAGCATTTGGCTCCCGGCTGGAACCAGCAGCTCAGAGATCTGCCTTATAAACACTTCGGAACTGGGTTGTGGTACACGAAGGGGAGCCAATGTGGGGAAGGGCCTTATGTGGGGCCAGCCTCTCTGTTGGAGTCCCTTGGAGTGCCTTGTTGGGTATATTTCTTTCTCATTCAGGAGGCATGAATGCAGAGGACTTCCTGTGGCCTGGTGGCTCCTTGGCACTCAGCACACGTACTCGGCTGATGGAAAACCACAAGGACTAATGTGATGGTTCTTCCTCTCAGTCTTTCTATTCCTAACTTTTCACACATCCAGATGGTTCCACACTCGAGCAAATGCCTCATTCTCTTGAGAATCCCAGAAAGAAGAGTGGCTGGCTCACAACCATGGCAGCCCCCCCCCCCCCCCCCCCGCTGGCCTGGGGAGGACGGGCGGGGAGGACAGGGCAGGAGGGGGTGAGCGAGGTGTTGCTTAGCTGATTTTCTGCTATGCAGAGCTAATGCTGATGTTTCATGTCAACTTCCCCGGTTCTCTGGGGCCTCCTCTCCTCGGAGCAGCCGTGTAGAGAATTCCCCACATACCCAAAGCTGCCCCGGGGGAGCTGAGCGAAGGGACTTCGCTGTTGTGTCGGACTCCTCCTGGCTTCTCTGAGGTTGATCTTGCCAGCATCCCGCTCTCCCATCCTCTGGGACTGGCCGAATGACCACCGCTGCCCCTTGCCAACACCTCCTTCCTCTGTGAACTGTCCCAGGCAAATAACAAAGCTGTTCCTTGAACCAGAGCAACCAGAGTGCACTTTGCCTTCCTTAGACGGAAGTAGATTCTGGCTAGAGTTTCGGCTCAGACTCGAGTTCTGGGCAGTGTGACTGTTTACACGGTTTGGCAATAGATTTGGTTCTGATTGCTTCAGAGTGGCTGGTCAATTTAGTTTCCTTTGGTTTCCTTCCTCCCCAGACTGTGTCAGGAAAAAAAACAAAAAACAAACAAACAAAAAAAAAAACCGAAGGAAAAAAAAAAAAGAAAACAACCCTAGGAAATTGCTGGTTGCCTGTCCCCACGTGATGATAAGTGTCACCCTCTTCCAGATATCGTTTCTCTACCTTAACAACCAAACGCCCGTCCTATAGAGTGTCTGATTGGATCCTCTGTTGCGTATTCTGATGGTGCCTGCTGGTTTGACGTGGAGCTATCCTGTGAAATAAAACAGCTTAACTTTTCTCAAACATGTTCCTGTGGCTTTTTGGAAGGGCGAGGTGACATCCGGGGGGGTGGGGAGCTCCCAGAAGGTTGTTTCTGTGTGCTTTCTCTGGGAACCGTCCCTGAATCTCCTTTAGCTCAGATCCAACGAGGGGGAAACCAAGGTTCCAAGGAGGACTGCTTCAGTGGTAGAGCTAATTGAGAAATGTCATTGTGGGAGGCCCTCTGGGAAGGCCAGAAGCTGGAAATGTCAAAACAAGGGCAAATGGGAGAAGGAGCTCTCATCTGCAAGAGTGTCTTCAGAAATTTAAGACAGGTCACCAGAGGCCACAGGATACGAGTTCCCTGTGAAGGCATATGCAACATTTTAGCATTTGTGTCTTCACACATGTGATACTGCCACTTGGATTTTTTATTTTTAATGTGTGTGTGTGTGTGTGTGTGCAGTGTTTATTGATCACTTACTTCTGTCCCAGGCACTAGATTAAAGCCCTTTACATGCATTTTCTCAGCAAATTCTCACAATGGTTATTGAAGGTAAGTACCCTTCGTAAATCATATTCTGCACATGGGGAAATGAGGATCTAAGAGGTTAGGCGGCTCGCTCAAGGCTAAGCTAGGAAGTGAAGGAGCCCAGTCTGAGTCCAAAGCCATGCTCCGTACAAGTTCATTGTACTGCCTGTCATTGAGCATGTCCATTACACCAGCGTGGATGGTGGCATCCCATGATTAAGGTAGTGTGCAGCCTGCTACAGTCCAAGAAGCCTCCAGGCCTTTCCTTCCTTCCTTTCTTCCTTCCTTTCTTTCTTCCTTTCTCTTTCTTTCTTTCTTTCTTTCTTTCTTTCTTTCTTTCTTTCTTTCTTTCTTTCTTTCTTTCTTTCTTTCTTTCTGATTTTATTTATTTGACACATAGAGAGTGAGAGCACAAGTAGGCAGAGAGGCAGGCAGAGAGAGAGAGGGAAGCAGGTTCCCTGCCGAGCAGAGAGCCTGATGCGGGGCTTGATCCCAGGACCCTGGGATCATGACCTGAGCTGAAGGCAGGGGCTTTAACCCACTGAGCCACCCAGGCATCCCCTGTTCTCAAGAATTTTGATGGATTCCTGTCTCACATTGAGGTCTTTCATCTATTTTGAGTCTACTTTTGTGTGTGGTGTAAGGAAATCGTCCAGTTTTATTCTTCTGCATAAGGCTGTCCAAATTTCTCAACACCATTTGTTGAAGAGACTGTCTTTTTTCCATTGGACATTCTTTCCTGCTTTGTCAAAGATTAGTTGACCATAGAGTTGAGGGTCCATTTCTGGGCTCTCTATTCTGTTCCATTCATCTATGTGTCTGTTTTTGTGCTGGTACCATACTGTCTTGATGATGACAGCTTTGTAACAGAGCTTGAAGTCTGGAATTGTGATACCACCAACTTTGGTTTTCTTTTTCAACATTCCTCTGGCTATTTGGGGTCTTTTCTGGTTCCATATAAATTTTAGGATTATTTGTTCCATTTCTTTGAAAAAATTTGATGCTATTTTGATAGGGATTGCATTAAATGTGTAGATTGCTTTAGGCAGCATAGACATTTTCACAATATTTGTTCTTCCAATCCATGAGCATGGAACGTTTTTTCCATTTCTTTGTGTCTTCTTCAATTTCTTTCATAAGTACTTTGTAGTTTTCTAAGTACAAATTCTTTGCCTCTTTGGTTAGGTTTATTCCTAGGTATCTTATGGTTTTGGGTGTAATTGTAAATGGAATTGACTCCTTAATTTCTATTTCTTCTGTCTTGTTGTTGGTATATAGAAATGAAACTGACTTCTGTGCATTGGTTTTATATCCTGACACTTTATTGAATTCCTGTATGAGTTATAGCAGTTTTTGAGTGGAGTCTTCTGGGTTTTCCCATGAAGTATCATATCATCTGTAAAGAATGAGAGTTTAACTTCTTTGCTGATTCAGATGCATTTTATTTCTTTTTTTTTTTAAAGATTTTATTTATTTATTTGACAGAGATCACAAGTAGTCAGAGAAGCAGGCAGAGAGAGAGACAGGAGGAAGCAGGCTCACTGCTGAGCCGACAGCCCAGTGCGGGGCTTGATCCCAGGACCCTGGGATCATGACCTGAGCCGAAAGCAGAGGCTTTAACCCACTGAGCCACCCAGGTGCCCCTGCATTGTATTTCTTTTTGTTGTTGGATTGCCAAGGCTAGGACTTCTAGTACTATGTTGAATGACAGTGGTGATAATGGACAGCCCTGCCATGTTCCTGACCTTAGAGGAAAGCTCTCATTTTTTCCCCATTGAGGATGATATTCTCCATTGAGGATGGGTTTTTTATAGATGGCTTATGTGATATTGAGATATGTATCTTCTATCCCAACATTGTGAAGAGTTTTGATCAAGAAAGGATGCTGTACTTTGTCAAATGCTTTTTCAGCATCTTGAGAGTATCAAATGGTTCTTGTTCTTTCTTTTTTTAATGTATTGTATCACATTGATTTATTTGTGGATGTTGAGCCAACCTTAAAGCCCAGGAATAAATCCCTGGTGAAAAATCCTTTTAATCCTTTAATGTATTGTTGGATCCTATTGACCAGTATTTTGTGTCCCTGTTCATCAAGGGTATTGGCCTGTAATTCTTTTTGATGGGGTCTTTGTCTGGTTTTAGGATCAAAGTAATGCTGGCTTCATAAAAACAGTTTGGAAGTTTTTCTTCCATTTCTATTTTTGGAAAGAGTTTCAAAATAGGTATTAATTCTTTAAATGTTTGGTAGAATTCCCCTGGGAAGCCATCTGGCCTTGGGTTCTTGTTTGTTGGAAGATTTCTTTCTTTCTTTCTCTTTTCTTTTCTTTCGTTCTTTCTTTCTTTTTTGGCGGGGGGGGGAGGGGGAAAGATTTTTCAATCTCCTTACTGGTTATGGGTCTGTTGAGGTTTTCTATTTCTTCCTGGTTCAGTTTTGATAGTTTATACATCTCTAGGAATGCATCAAATTTGCTGGCATGTAGTTGCTTGTAATAGTTCTTATAATTGTTTGTATTTCTTTGGTGTTGGTTTTGATCTCTCCTCTTTCATTCATGATTTTATTTATTTGGGTACTTTCTCTTTTCTTTTTGATAAGTCTGACCAGAGGTTTATCAATCTTATTAATTCTTTCAAAGAACCAGCTCCTAGTTTCATTGATTTTTTCTACTATTTTTTTGGTTTCTATTTCATTGATTTCTGCTCTGATCTTTATTATTTCTCTTCTCCTGCTAGGTTTAGGCTTTCTTTGCTGTTCTTTCTCCAGCTCCTTTAGGTGTAGGGTTAGGTTGTGTACTTGAGACCTTTCTTGTTTCTTGAAAAAGGCTTGTATCACTATATATTTTGCTCTCAGGACTGCCTTTGCTCTGTACCACAGATTTTAAACAGTTGTGTTTTATTATCATTTGTTTCCATGAATTTTTTCAATTCTTCTTTAATTTCCTGGCTGACTCATTCATTCTTTAGTAGGATGCTGTTTAGCCTCCATGTATTTGGGTTAAAGTCCCCTACTATTACTGTATTATTGTTGATGTGTTTCTTTAATTTTGTTATTAAGTGGCTTATATAATTGGCTGCTCCCATATTAGGGGCATAGATATTTAAAATTGTTAGATCTTCTTGTTGGACAGACAAGTATGATATAGTGTTAAGTATGATATAGTGTCCTTCTTTATCTCTTATTAGAGTCTTTGGCTTAAAATCTAATTGATCTGATATAAGGATTGCCACCCAGCTTTCTTTTGATGTCCATTAGCATGGTAAATTCTTTTCCACTCCCTCACTTTAGATCTGGATGTGTCTTTGGGTCTAAAAAGAGTTTTTTGCAGACAGCATATCAGTGGGTCTTGTTTTTTGATCCATTCTGATACCCCCTGTCTTTTGATTGGGGCATTTAGCTCATTTACATTCAGGGTAACTACTGAAAGATATGAATTTAGTGCCATTGTATTGCCTGTAATGTGACTGTTACTGTATATTGTTTCTGTTCCTTTCTAGTCTGTTACTTCTAGGTTCTCTATTTGCTTAGAGGACCCCTTTCAATATTTCCTGTAGGGCTGGTTTGGTGTTTGCAAATTCTTTTAGCTTTTGTTTGTCCTGGAAGAGTTTTATCTCTCCTTCTATTTTCAATGACATCCTAGCTGGATATAGTATTCTTGGCTGCCTATTTTCCTCGTTTAGTGCTCTGAACGTATCATGCCAGTCCTTTCTGGCCTGCAAAGTCTCTGTGAATAGGTCTATCTAATATTTCTACCATTGTATGTTATAGACCTCTTGTCCTGGGCTGCTTTCAGGATTTTCTCTTTGTCTCTGAGACTTGTAAGTTTTACTATTACATGATGGGGTGTGGACCTATTTTTATTGATTTTGAGGGGGGATTCTTTGTGCCTCCTGGATTTTGATGTTTGTTCCCTTTGCCAAATTAGGGAAATTTGCTCCAATATTCCTTCTGCCCCTCTCTCTTTTTCTTCTTCTTCTGGGATCCCAATTATTCTAATATTGTTTTGTCTTATGGTATCACTTATCTCTTGAATTCTCCTCTTGTGGTCCATTAGTTATCTATTTCTCTCTTTCTCAGCTTCTTTATTCTCCATCATTTGATCTTCTAGATCACTAATTCTCTTTTCTGCCTCATTTATCCTAACAGTAAGAGCCTCCATTTTTTACTGCACCTCATTAATAGCTTTTTGATTTCAACATGGTTAGATTTTAGTTCTTTTATTTCTTCAGAAATCTTGTTTCTCCAGAAAGGGATTCTCTAGTATCTTCCATGGTTTTTTCAAGCCCAGCTAGCACCTTGATAATTGTCATTCTGAACTCTAGATATGACATCTTACATTAGTAGGGTTGGGTCCCTAGCCATCAGTACTGCCTCTTGTTCTTGTTCTTGTTCTTTTTTCTTTTTTTTTTTTTTTTTTGACTTGAGTTTTTCCACCTTGTCATTTTATCCAGATAAGAATAGATGAATGAGAGAACAAAATACTAAAAGGGTAGCAATGACCCCAGGTTGAATATATATATATATATATATATATATATATATATATATATACACATATATATATGTATACACACACACACATTTATATATTAGACTGGTGAATAGAACAGAGCCACACACTTGATTTTGGGTGTATTTTGGTGTGCTAGAAGAAACTGCCTCCCAAAATTTTAAAGAAAAACATATGTATATATATAAATAAGGGTAAACATGATGAATGGATGGAATATGACTGTAAAAATGAAAATTAAAGAAGATTCTAAAAAAGGAATTGATAAGAAGTTGGTTGAAAAAAGAAAAAAAAAAAAAGAGAAAGAATGTATTCAGGCTGGAGAACAAAGCCATGAGCTAGATTTTGGATATATTTTGATCTGTTAGAAGAAACTGCCCCAAAATTTTAAAGAAAGAAAAATCTATATGTATACAAAAAACAAGGTTAAATACAATGAAGTGATAGAATATATGACTATAACAACAAAAATTTTAAAAGATTTTTAAAAAGGTAATGATAAGATAAAATAGTTTTAAAAACATTAAAATAGGAAAGAGGAAAGATTTTTAAAAATAGAATAAGAAAAAAATAAAATTAAAAATTTAACTTCAAAAGACTAAAGAATCATGGGGAAAAAGCCATGAATTCTATGTGTTGCATTTTCCTAGCTCTGGAGTTCTGCAGTTCTCATTGATGGGTAAACTTGATCTTGGCTAGATGTTCTTGCTGATCTTCTGGGAGAGGGGCTTGTTGCAGTGATTCTCAAACGTCTTTGCCCAAGGCAGAATTGCACGGCCATTGCCAGGGGCCAGGCTAAGTAATCTGCTTGGGTTTGCTGTCAGGAGCTTTTGTTCCCTGAACACTTTCTATACAAATTTGGAGGACAGGAATGAAAATGGTAGCCTCCCAATCTCCAGCCCAGAGGAGCTGAGAGCTCAGGGCCCCGCTTCTCAGTGTGCCCTCAGAGAAAAGCAGTCAATCCCTCCCATCTCCCTGGCTTCCAGCTGTGTTCTGTGCTCATCCAGCCTGTGACCAAGTGTTTGTATCTCTGGCGCACAGCCATGTTTGGAGTCTCCATACCTAGCATATTCTTGCCATGTGCTCCAGCACTGCTCCTCCTGGAGGAGGAGGAAGGAGGGGGTCTCTCCAGATCAGCCACTTGTGGGGTCCCTGCTCAAAGAGCAGTGATCTGACTATACCTTGGATCATGGTTTAAGGTAACCCTGAGCTGAGAGCCCACTCCTTGGCTTTGTCTCTGCAGCTGGCTTCCCCACTCCAATATCTGGGAACTCCGCCACACTCAGACACTCCTGGTCTTCCTGTGACCCCTGTGGGTCCCAAGATCACACTGTCCCTGCGAGGGCTCCACCTCCCTGCTTAGCCTCTGGAGCAATGTTTCTCAGTGGAGCAGACTTCTAAAAGTTCCCATTTTGTGCTCCATTGCTCCACTGCTTGCTGACAGCTGGCCCTTCCCTCCATGGTCTATCTTCCCATATATCTCCTCAGATTAACTTCTCTGCATGTCCTACCTTCCTACACTTTTCTGTTCCTAGAATTGCTGCTCCTCTTCTCTTCTATCTCCTGTTGAGTTTGTAGGTGTTCAGAATGGTTTGATAATAATCAAGCTGAACTCCTTGGCCCTGATGATATTAGGTCTCTTACTCTTCCTCCATCTTGCTCTTCCTACCCCCCAAACAGCTTTTTAAAAAAGAATTTATTGGTTCATGTAACTGGAAACTCTAGGCAAGGACTGTCTTCAAATATAGGAGGACATAAGAAGTGAGAGTTGCCTCCAGGCCAGAGTTCTCTTCTTCCCTCTGGCTGGCTCTCCTCAGCTTCACGTGCTAACTTCGTGCTCACACAGGCTGTCTGGGATCTCTGCAGAAGCTCCCTTTGTCTGCACCTCCCCAGCATCAATACAATACACACTGGCCAAAATGGACTTGCGGGTCTGCTCCTGAAGCAGGTCTGAGGGATAGGATAGATCCATGGGCCTCAGCAGTTCCCAGTTCCAAGGCTGATGTCAACCTCACCCAAACCCTGTGTCAGTAAATAAGAGCTGCCCAAAGAAGATCCCAGGGGCTGTTCTCATCCTCTAGACCCATAATAAATGATAAATAGAGCTTGTTTACAGTGACTACGTTTTAGAGTGATTAGTTATGCAACAAGAGTTAACTGATACTCTAGAAAAATGTTCATGTAAATACGGTAAAACTTTGCACTTATGCATGGACTACGGATGAACTTAATAATAAAGCTAATATTCATGGAGTGCATACTCTATGCTCTTCCTAAGAACAAAGTACAAAATATTTTTCACACTTCAGACTGAACCCTTAAAACCACCCACAAGGGTGAATTATGTTCATATCCATATTTTATATACGAGGACATGAATGTGTAGGAGGTTTTAATCCAGGATTCCATCACTGCCCCAGTGCCACAGCCCAAACCCATCCCCTTAGCCACACTGCCTGCCAGATGAAATATAGGAACCACCTACATGTTCGGCTCTTTCAAGCCAGGCAGGATTATGTGGTCCCTTAAATCCTGGATATGGGGAGGCTTCATTGCCCTGACCACCATCTTAAGATTAAAGTCTATGCTAGCTTCTCCTGGAAACCCATGATAACTAGTATTTATCAATGTCTTTTAAACTCTAATATTGAGGATAGTGATTATTAGGGATTCTTTGCATTAGTGCCATATTTATTTTCTCTCTCTTATTTTTAATCCAATTCCCCAAAGAACATACAGATTTATAGGAAATGATATACTCATTTTCCAGATGGGGAAGTGGAGGAACAGAGAGGAGTCAGGACTTGCTCAAAGTCCCAGGGTCACATTAAGGGAAAGAAGACACCTCTGGCCTTCCTGGCCCTGGGCCCATGTTCCCTGGGACCTCTCTACTCCCCCCAACACCCACCCCTAGCCTACCCTACTCCCACATTCTACACTGACTAGCTGATTTTGGTGAGCTTTTGGGCATGGGTGCAAGTGCAAAGACATGAGTGTGACTAGCAGCCATGGCTGGTAGCAGCTGGTTGACCTTGGCAAGCGATGAACCCCCCAGAGCCTCTCTTTCCTCAAGAATGTGGGGACTGGAGCGCCTGGGTGGCTCAGTGGGTTAAAGCCTCTGCCTTCGGCTCAGGTCATGATCTCAGGGTCCTGGGATCGAGCCCCGAATCAGGCTCTCTGCTCAGCAGGGAGCCTGCTTCCTCCTCTCTCTCTCTCTTCCTGCCTCTCTGCCTACTTGTGACCTTTGTCTGTCAAATGAATAAAATCTTTAAAAAAAAAAAAAAAAAGAATGTGGGGACTAATGAGAGACTACTTTTCAGGGTGGTGTGAAGTCTGGAAAGTAAGAGCTATGTAACATGCCCAAGCCATCTCCCTCCCAGGCCGGGGGACCAGACAAGACCCTGAGCATGACTCAGAACAGGGCCCAGCATGTAACTATAAGCTTCGCAGGTCTGGGTGTGTTTGACCCAAGAAACATCACGGGGGGTGGGGGGGTTCCTTGTACCTGGCCCCAGGGCAGATGTGGTGGGGATGGGTGATGATTGGGACTTCCAGTATGGTGTGGGCCCAGGTCATAATGAATCTGCTTCTCTTCACCTGACATCGATTGGAGGAGAAAGAGAAGGGGCAATTGTTGCTGTTATTTATGAGCTATAAGCACTGCCACTCAGTTTTGTTTCTGGACTTCCAGCTTTGTTCCCTTTCTCCACCCACATATCATCCATCAAACCTTCTAAGAGTTGTATTTGAATTCTTCCCAGTATGGAGATTAATAGGCCAGGCATGGAGCAGACCTGCAGACCTTCTTTATAAGCAACTTACAGAGTCCTGTCATGTATGGAACAAGATTTTCCTTCTTCATGTTCCCACACCAGTGCTCCTAGGTCTTTGATGCCCTCATAAATAGCTCGGCTCTTTCTGTTTTACATCATGTTGTTGAGAAATGTATTAAGTTAGGACTCAAAAACTCAACTCAGCTAGAGTAAATGAAAAGGAATAATTTTTGCCCCTCATTTGAATGAAAGAAAATTAAGATTCAGGCAGGACTGGATCCAGTTGTTCCAACAATGTCAACAACCTTCTGTTTCTCTACCTCTCAGCTCTTCTCTCCTCAGGCTGACTCTTTCCAAATGATAATAAGGATGGCCCAAAGCGATTCAGTGTACATCTTACGAATTCAGCTACACCATAGAAAAGGAGTGTATCTTCTTTCCCAATAGAGGAGTGAAAGTCCCAGAATTTTCTCTAATTGGTCTGGCTTGGGTCACAAGCTTCCCATGAACCAATCCCTGAATGGAGGACAGACCTTACTGTCATTGACCAAACCTTGTCATTTGGTCATTTTTGAACTAGTGGTTGCTGTCATGAGCCTTGCCTGACCACCTGGTTGAGCGGAGGGTAAGAGTGGTTCTCTGAAAGGAAGAGATGAAGTCTGTTATCAGAAAAATGATGCTGGGCAGCCACACCCCAGGAGCCGATTCATGATCCACAAGGACCCGGGCATGTTTTTTTTTTTTTATTGTTGTTTTTTGTTTTTTAGATTTTATTTACTTATTTAACAGAGAGAGAGAGAGAGAGATCACAAGTAGACAGAGAGGCAGGCAGAAAGAGAGGGGGAAGCAGGCTCCCTGCTGAGCAGAGAACCCAATGCGGGGCTCGATCCCAGGACCCTGAGATCATGACCTGAGCTAAAGGCAGAGGCTTAACCCACTGAGCCACCCAGGTGCTACCCAGGGGATGCTTTTGAGAAATGGGTTCAGAGCATGATCTTGGCCCTTCTTGTCACCCTTTCACAGGTCCACAGACCCCTGTCAATGGCAGGAAAACACACACTCTCTCTAGCAAAATGCTTCATTTTTCTGCAGCACCCATTGCCAAAGAAGGGTACAGTGGATGTGAATGAAGCCCGCCTGGGTTTAAATCCTGGCCTCCCCTCCTTACCATCTGAGAAAACTCAGAAAAGTTCTTTACTAGCCCTGTCCCTCAGTTTCCTCAGCCTGAAAGTAGAGAGAGTGACAGTACTTGCCTTGTAGGTTTGCTGAGAGAAGTTAAGTTAGTACACATAGAACGCATGGGATAGTGCTGAGCACAAAGAAAATCCTCAAGAGAAGCAGCTGCTCTAACCCTATGATTACTATCTTGCTCTTTGGACAATCTTAATTCCAGTGCCCCAGTCTCAAGGCCCCAGTCATCATTTTCCCCAGTAGACTTGAGGCCTTCATGTAAATCAGACAAGCTGACTTCCTGCTTCCAACCTAAGGTACCACAGGGGAACAGGGAAAGACTTAAATATGTTCACACTGAGCACCTATTATGTGCCACACACCTTTCAAAACAATTTATATAGACTCATTCTTTTCCAACAGAAAAGCTATAAGGTATGAACTCTGCTTAGCTCCATGAGGTTCAGAAAGGTAAAGGAACTTGCCTAAGATGATCTTATAGTTGCTGAGTGTGGAAGAGGTCAAGAGACATCACAGAAATGGCAACCCTCCCCCGACCCCATGCCCCGGCATCCATATTAATGTCTTTGTTTCTAGCATGCCCAGCCAAAGCCTCCATTCCAGTGACATCAAACATAGAGACACCTATGTGAGCACAGACACCCTCCCCACCAGGACAGATGTTCTTGGTGATGCCTGGTCTCAGCCCCCAGATACACTAGTGTCTGCAGGAGGGAGCAGGTAGGGGTGAGTTTGACTCTTTATCCCCTGTAGGTCCAGCTCAGAGTCCTTTAGTAAGTTGGCACTTACTAAAGATGGATTCGATGCAAGGATGTTGAAGTGAATAAAGAATGAATGGGGAGATTACTCTATTTCTAATGTAAAGCTTGGGCTTACACCCAGCTCAGTACTCTACTGTCCCCATGTGGCCATTTGTAAAATGGCAGGTAGAATCAACGGTCTTCAATTTTTAGTGCGAAAGATTTCAAACATGTAAAAGAATACAGGGAATAATATAATTAACCCATTATGTCTATCCTTGGTTTAACAATTATCTGAATTTTTCTGAATTTGATTTATCTTTTTAAACTGTCGCCGACATCATGACACTTTACTGTGAAATACATCAGCATGTATCTCTAAAAATGACATTGTTCTACGTAATGACAATCCCATTGTCAACCTAATAAAATTAATAATAACTTATCAGTATAATGTAATACATAATTCAAATACAAAATTCATTTATTGTTCACAAAAATTTCTTTGAAAGGTTAGTTTGTTCAAAGCGGGGTATAAACAAGGGTGTAATGGGGTTATGGCTATCAACTCTTTTTTATTCTAGCACAGTGACCTCTGCTCATGACCTGTTGACCTATTCGTTTTCTTGTAGAATGCTCCACGGTCTGGATATGTCTGGGTGCTTTCTCAATTTCCTCAGTTGCCTGGAGGACACGGTGTCCTCCATATATGTGTTATAAACTGGAAGTTGGGTCCAAATGTTTGATTAGATTCAGGCTCACCATTTTTGGGAGGAATGCACCCTAGATGATGTGGACTTCATATTATAACACATCTGGACATGCTTTCATGTGGTACCCACTTCTACAGATGATACAATTGACCAGTAGGTTCAGGTGGATTCACCCTCATTCCTCCACTGAAAAACTGAGTTTTCCCTCTGAACAGCAAGAAAATTGTGGTCTGATCATTTGGAAACTGATAAATATCCAGGTAAGTTAGTTTTTGACACCTTCCTTATTTGAGTAAGATTCTCCAGGCTCATCTCGTACCTCTTCTGCCCCCAGACCTCAAATCAGCCATGTCTCTAAGGAGCCCAGATTCCCTTCCACAGAAACAGCATTTAGAGACCACAGTCCGTGTGCTAGCATGCAGTGGAGCTGAGATTGGAACCCAGGCTGCCTGACTTCAGAACTAGTGCTCTTAACTTCCATGCCCTCTGGTTAATAATGTGTAATAGTGACAATGACAGCAATAATTGTGATTGTTATTCCTATTGCCAGAGCCACTGTCAGATGCCCTGCTAAGTGCTTCCCAACATCTAAAAAACATAATCATTATGGCAACCCTCAGAGGTAGGCATTCTTATTCTTACCTTACAGAAAGGGAAACTGAGGCTCTGAAAGAGACGTGGTTTATGCAAGTTCATGAGGTAAGTGGAAGGGCGTGGATGCAAACTGGGGTCTGTGTGACTCTCAGTCCTGTCCCTGAGACACTAAAGACTGTAATGGTTGGTGAGAATTCTGTCTTTGGTGGGGATGCCTGGGTAGCTCAGTTGGTTAAGTGTCTGTCTTCAGCTCAGGTCATGATTCCAGGGTCCGGGAATAGAGTCCTGCATTGGGCTCCTTGCTCAGCAGAGAGCCTACCTGTCCTTCTCCCTCTGCCTGCCACCCCCACTGCCTGCGTTGGCTCTCTCTCTGTGTCAAATAAATAAATAAAAAATCTTAAGAAAAAAAAAAAAGAATATGTAAGTCAAATCATGTTACTTCCCTGCCTAAAACCCTCCCAGGGTTTCCCTCTGTGCCCACAGCAGCATACTAACAATGGCAGCTGGTACTTACACGGCACTCGTTAGTTGCCAGGTAGTCCAGACACCTTTGTTATTAAAAACTCATGGAATTCTCATGACACAGCTATGAGGCAAATGCTGTTATAATCATCCCTATTTTACAGATGAAAAAACTGAGATGCAGGGAGGTTCAATAACTTGCCTGAGTTAACATGGATTAAAATCGGGGCGCCTGGGTGGCTCAGTGGGTTGGGCCTCTGCCTTCTGCTCAGGTCATGATCCCAGGGTCCTGGGATCGAGCCCCGCATCGGGCTCTCTGCTCAGCAGGGAGCCTGCTTCCTCCTCTCTCTCTGCCTGCCTCTCTGCCTACTTGTGATCTCTCTGTCCAATAAATAAATAAAAATCTTAAAGAAAACCCCATGGATTAAAATCCAAACTTTTTATCAAGGCCCAGAGCCTTCCACCCCCAGGTCCCTTATTAGCTGGGCCCTGGCACCAGTGTCACCCTCTCAGAGAGGACGTCCCACATCAGGCAGTTTATAGTGCTCCCTACTCTTTATTACACCAACCGTTTTTTGTTTGTGTATCACTTAAGCATTTTATTAAGTTTTCTATTCACTTTCTTACATTCTTGCTAGTTTCTGTCTGGGCCCCATCCTCCCCCCAGGGGGTCAGTATTCTTTGAGAGCAGGGACCAGGCCTGGTCCACACCCTTCCACAAGAAGGGCTGCTTTAGCACCGCTTAGTGGCTCCCTAGGGAAGGGCAAGAAGGGAGGAAAAGAGCAGCAAGGGCTAGGTCCTAAGCTCCTTCAATGTCCTTCTGCCCAGGACATTGGATGGGTCCTCAAGGGGAGAGATCGGAGAACAGAGAGGAGTGTGATGAAGTGAGACGCTGCAAAGGAACTCAGGGCCCTGGGAGGCCTCAGGGTGCAGCCTGGCTGCCCCCCAACACTCCCCTGGGAGGATGTTTCCCTGATTAAGGTGGTCAGATTTGGCAAATAAAACGATAAGCTTCTCAGTTAGATTTGCGTTTCAGAGGAACAGTGTAACTTTTTTTGTTTAAAGGTTTTATTTATTTATTTTTAAAAATAATCTCTACACCCAATCTGGGGCTCGAACTCCTAACCCTGAAATCAAGAGTCACATGTGCTTCGAGGAGCCAGCCAGGCACTCCAGTGAACCTTTTTTTTTTTAAAAAACATATAATGTATTATTTGCCCCAGGGATACAGGTCTGTGAATCACCAGGCTTACACATTTCACAGCACTCTCCATAGCACATACCCTCCCCAATGTCCATGACCCAGCCGCCCTATCCCTGACCCCCCACCCCTCAGCAACCCTGTTTGTTTCCTGAGATGAAGAGTCTCTTATGGTTTGTCTCCCTCCTCATCCCATCTTGTTTCATTTTTTCCCTCCCCCACCCCCCATGACCCCACACTTCCTCTCAAATTCCTTATATCAGAGAGATCATATGATAACTATCTTTCTCCGATTGAGAGAGAGAGAGCACAAGATGGGGGGAGGGTCAGAGGGAAAAGCAAACTCCTGACTCCATCCTGGGACTCCAGGATCACAACCTGAGCTGAAGGCAGTCGCCTTACCACCTGAGCCCCCCTGGCATCTGAAAAACTTGTTTGCTGTTTATCTGAAATTGAAATTTACAAGGCCTCCTGTGTTTTCTCTGGTGGCCCTACCCCAGATCGTCACTTTGTGCTCAGTGCGAAGGGAGATTCTTTCGAGCATTAGCCTGCTTTTTTAATACGGAACATTTTGTTTTCACTCCTGAATAAGGAAGTACAGTCTCTTTATTATCTAACAGAAGGAGAACGTCTGTGAAAACAGCAGCTTGTTCAGGCAGATTTGCTCCAAGGGGGCGGATAAATACCATGGGGAGGGCAAGACAAATGCCTTGCCCTGAAGTCAAAGCTGCTTTCAGAATCACTTGTGTTGTTGCTTGGACTTTCCTTGCCTGGCCCAGAGGTGGGCTTGAGTGGGCACTGCAGAAGATGGCAGGAAATGTATATCGTTCTGCCTGCGAGGAAAAGATTCCCGCGAATGTGGGCTGATTTGGGTGATTCACCTATTCAGTCTCACTGAGCAGCTGGTGGCAGGAACTCAAGAGATGAATGGCACTGGGCGCTGCCCTGGAGGCTCTCCAGAGACAGAGATGGATCTGGAGCCCAGGACCAACAAATGACGCCGGTCCCAAATCTGTCTTCTTGGTTGACCAATAGGAAGAATGCATTTCTTTCTCTCTTTCTTTCTTCTTCTTTTCTCTTCTTTTTCTCTCACCTTCTCAGCCTTCCGTCATCTTCAACCTACAAGTACTATAAAGGAAAGAAAGTTCACTACCAGGTCTGGGACCGGGTCTTAGTCTCTCCAAGCTTGTGTCCCCCACCCCATTACCCACTTCCGGAACTAGGGAACGCCAGGAGTTCAACCGCGTGCTCTTTTCTGATTGGTTGATACAAACTCTTTGGAACCCCTCACCCTCCACGGTCTCTGCCACTCCCCACCATCTTGTTGGAGCCCCACAAAGTAAAGCATCTTGAGAGTCTCAGATCTCTGACCTGTGGCCTTATCTGCTCAATTACTCCTCCGTAAGGTGTCCGCGGATGATCCTTTATTATTTGGGGTTAAAAGACTCAGATTGAAGGCTGGATTTTGCCACTGACAAGTTGTGTGATCTTGAAGGAGTCCCTCTCTGAAATTCGGCTGCTGCATCTATAAAAATAGGAATAATTCTCACGATGATTTTTATTATTATTATTTTTTTAATGAAACTATTCTGTGGTGGTTAATATGGACTACTCAGAAGGGACAGATCGCTATAGCAATCACGGAGGGCAACTTGAGGAGGAGGCATGAACCTAGATGTTGAAAGGTTTGGCAAGGTCTGGATTTGGTTTGATTCCGGCCTGTCTTTTCCTAACGGTCAACAGGCATTTATTTAACAAGGGTTTGCGCAAAACCTACTGCGGGCTTTTTAACCACTTACAAGCCTTGAGACGCGAAGGGGCAACTGGCGCGTGCGCAGTGGGAGAGTCTTTGCCCGGCTCCGCCCTTGTACTATAACTCCCAGCAGGCTCCGCACACGCCTCAGGCGCGTCGCTGACTGTTGACGTAACGCCGTAGCGCGGGGAATTTCGAGTAGCAGTGGAGCGCGGGAGGCCAGTGGGTGCGGGACCCCATCACCCTACCTAGGACAGACCATGGACTCCTTAGTCGAGCCTCGGTGGCCTCCAGGTCTGGCAGTAATGAAGGTGAGTGCTCTGGGGAGGTCGGGAGCATTCGGTTGTCTGCAGGAGGCCAGTCCCGGTGTGAGGAGAAAGGCGGAGACGCGAGCTGCGAGCTGGGCCAGGGTAGGCGGTTCTGCTCTGCCACTTACGGACGTGGTAGATGGGCCTCAGTTTCCTCCTGCTGAGAAGTGGCGGGGTCACGCCTCGGTCCCTTGTGGTAAACTTAGGTTGGCCGTCTTATGGAACCGGGTATTAAGCGGTTCAGCCACAACGGTGAAAATGACCTCGAGAAAAATAGTCACTCTAAACGGCGAAAACCTCAGTAACAACTAACCCTTTCCGAGGGCCTGCTACTTGTCAAGCATACGTAAACTCTCGCAGTACATTAGTTGAGAATTTTCCCATTCCTTTTGCTTTCTTTCATTTCTTCTAATTACCTAGTGCTGGTTGGCCCTGACTTCTCCCTGACGTGTCCTAACTCGTAACAGTCGTGCATCCCTTAAACAAGGAGATCAGGGCTCAGGCTTAGCACTAGAGCCTTTCATTGCATTTATATTTCATTCTATTATATCATTGTATTTCATGATATTACTTAACTTAAATAACATGGTGGTTTTTGGCAAGCCATTCCAGTTCCATTTACAGTAGCAGTGAACCCTGTGTGCTTAATCAAGAAGAGCAAACACATTTTGCTGTACTAGCTAAGAATCAGTTACTTGGTTTTTCTTCTTGCTCTGTTATTATGTATTTTTCTGACTGTGTGCAAGATCGCTTTCTAGTTTATTCCTCAGTTCGGTAAATTTGAAGATTTTGGTATCAGTCATAAGACTGACTTTTGGGGAGGGATTAAGGGGAGGGATTTGGGGAAGGTTAAAGTATAAGGCCTTTCTTCTTGCCATCCCAGTGTTATCTACAGTGCCTGGGGACTTGAAATAGCCCCATGGTGAAAAGCTGGCAATGGGGAAGGATCTAGGAAGGATGTGGTTTGGAGTTGTGGTGGCCTTGGCATTAAGGTACTTCAGAGAACATAGATTTGAGTTCCAGTGGTCTTGGGTTAAATCTGGTCTCTGGCTCTTATTTAACTGTGCGATCTTGGGTTTGTTACTTAACCTCTCTGAGCCTGCATTTCCTCAACTGTAAAGAGGAGGCAAAAATAAACAGTTTATAGGGTTGGTTAAATGAGCTGATGTGTGTGGATAGGGATTCTGTCTGGCTTACTCATGGTGCTTAACACAATGTCTGGCACATAGTGCATGCTTCAAGATTATTTGCTAATTGGTTGAAGGTTCTAAGTATCTGGAAGGTAGTAAGCATTCAGTTAACGTCTTTATTATTATAATCAATAGCACTTTAACATGTGTGGTTTCTTCCCCCCTCTTTTTATTTGTTATTGTGAAGATCGAATTGTATAAAGGAAGTAAAAGCTTTGTAGCTTGTAAAGCTTCTTGCTTTGTAGATTTAAGCATAGTTTACCACAACTTTCAGAGTTCTGTAAAGGCAGGTTCCATGTCTTCTACGGATTTGATGTCTCACCACAGCACTGGAAACAGGGTTCAGCAGCTGAGATTGTTCAGTGGTGGAGTTGATTGAAGCCATATTAGAATCATGGTGGAAAGCCAGCCCCCTCCAGTATTTTCTTTTCTATTTTTCTAATAGCTCTTTATTTTATTTTGTTTGTACCTGTTAGTACTGTTTATTTTGCCCATTCCCCCCACCCCCAACCTCCTCAGCAACCACCATTTCTCTGTCTTTAAGAGTGTGTTTTTTGTTTGTTCATTTGTTTTTTAGATACCACCTGGTAGTGAAATCATATGGTATTTGTCTTTCTTTCAGACTTACTTCACTTGGCATACATAATACCTACCAGGTCCATTCGTGTTGTCACAAATGGCAAGATCTTATTCTTTTTTAGGGTTGAGTGATATTACATTGTATATCTATCTTGGTTGTTGTGAATAATGGTGCAATAAACCTAGGGGTACATATGTCTTTTCAAATTAGTGTTTTCATTTTCTTTGGGAAATACCTTGTAGTGGAATCACTGGGTCATATAATATTTGTTTTTAATTTTTTTAAGAAACTCCATAGTGTTTTCCATAGTGGTTGCACCAATTTACATTCCTACTGACTGTGCAGGAGGGCTCCCTTTTCTCCATATCCTCACCAACACCTGTTATTTCTTTCTTTCTTTCTTTCTTTCTTTCTTTCTTTTTTTTGGTACTATCCATTCTGACCGGTGTGAGGTGATATCTCACCTTTTGATTTGCATTTCCCTGATGATTAGTGATTTTGAGCATCTCTTCATGTGTCTATTGGCCATTTTGTATGTCTTTTTTTTTTTTTTTGGGAAAAATGTCTATTCAGGTCCTTTGCCCATTTTTTAATGAGATTATTTGGGGGGTTTTTTGGTGCTGTGTTGTCTAAGTGCTTTCTGTATTTTAGATATTGACCCCTCATTGAATATATCATTTGCATTGAATGCATCTCTCGCATTCACTGGGTTGCCTTTTTGTTTTGTTGGTGGTTTCTTTTGCTGTGTAAAGCCTTTTATTTTGGTGTAGTCCCAATAGTTAATGTTTGCTTTTGTTTCCCTTGTCTGAGGAGATGTAGCTATAAATATGTTGGTCAGGTGATGTCCAAGAGATTACTGCCTATTTTTCCTTTTAGTAGTTTTGTGACTTTAGGACTCAAATTTAAGTCTTTGATCCGTTTTGAATTTATTTTGTGTATGGTATAAGAAAGTGGTCTAGTTTCATTCTTTTGCATGTAGCTGTCCAGTTTTCCCAATACCATTTGTTGAAAAGACTGTCTGTTCCCCTTCCTGTATTCTTGCCTCCTTTGTTGTAAATTGACTGTATAAGTGTGGGTCTATTTGTGGGCTTTCTATCCTGTTCCATTGATCTATGTATTTTAATCCCTTTGTCATGTATTTGTCAATTTCTCATCTAGTTTTTCTTGAACTTTTTCTAGGGACAAGGAATTAGGGGCTCCCAGAAGTAGCTCTGTTCAGAATTCTTTCTTATACTGCATAGAAACTTGGTTCCAAATCCATGGAACCATGGAAAGACTTTGTATCCAGAATTATTTATGATTTTTGTTTGTGTGTGTTTTTCTGAACAGAGAGTTCTCGTTTTTATTCATATGTTTAAGGGGATTTGTGACCCAAAAAACTCAAGAGCCTTTCCTCTAGTTATTAAATCTTTTCAGACATTCCCTACTTTCCCCTCTTCTAAGTTGAACTCCTAGAGGCTCCTCTTGACTGCTCTCTGTTTAGTGGAGTGCATGTTATAGTCTTGAAATGGCATGACTAGAAGTTTGTATAAGAGTGTTATAGCTCTGGGAGCGCCTGGGTGGCTCGGTTGGTTAAGCCTTTGCCTTTGGCTCAGGTCATGGTCCGGGAGTCCTAGGATCAAGTCCCACACTGGGCTCCCTGCTCAGCAGAGAGTCTGCTTTTCCCTCTCTCTCTGCCCACCATCTCCTCATGTTCTCTCTCTCTTTCTCTCAAATAAATAAATAAATCTTTAAAAACAAACAAACAAACAAACAAACAAAAAAAAAAACAACGTTGTAGCTCTGGGGCGCCTGGGTGGCTCAGATGGTTAAACATCTGCCTTTGGCTCAGTTCATGATCCCATGGGCCTGGGATCGAACTCTATATCAGGCTCCCTGCTCAGTGCAGAGCCTGCTTTTCCCTATCCTTCTGCCATTCCCTCTGCTTGTGCTCTCTGGCTCTGTCTCTCTCTCTCTCTGTCAAGTAAATAAATAAAATCTTAAAAAAAAAAAAAGGACACATCATATTTGGCTGCACTGAAAAAAAAAAAAAAAGAGAATGTTACAGCTCATCTGATGCAGTGTCACTTTCCACAAATCTTGCTCAGTATGTGTCAGCACCTCTCCTCCAGAGAGGATGGTTATATAGAAAAAAAGCACAATAGAGATGCCAGGACTCTGACTTCCAGCCCCACCTCTGCTCTTAATTGATACTCCACACAGTTCTCTAGCTTTTTGTATCAGTGGTGGCTTACCATCCAAAATAATGGAAGATTTGGGCATTTTCATGTTTATTTTCCTGGTTTCATAGTAGCAGGAATTTTTGGTTTTGACAGATAATAAATGGATATGTGTATATAGTAGAAAAAATTAAAATTCAGCTTAAGATAAAGGAGAAAATGAAAGTTCTCCATCACGCTGTCATCTGGAGGTAACCATATTTTAATGTTTTCTCTGTTTAATGTGCATGTATGATGTATATATGCATTTAAAATTTGGGATCACTTTGGAATTGACTTCTTGGGTTTAATTCACCCACTTATAGCTTGATAGTCTTCATCTGTAAAACTGGGATATTGATGCTATAGACTTCATAAGATTGTTAGGCAGATTAAACTGTATAGTTCTATGGTAGTGCATTGTTGTAGATTTGTTCTCTGATTTTTTTAAAGTTTCCATTAAAACAACACTTTCCCATGTCACTAATTATTCTTTGAAAGTGTGTGTGTGTGTGTGTGTGTGTGTGTGTGTGTTTTAAGATTTTATTTATTTGTTTGACAGAGAGAGAGAGAGCACTCAAGCAGGGGGAATAGCAGGCAGAGGGGGAGAGAGAAGCAGACTCCCTGCTAGCAGGGAGCCCCATGTGGGACTCGATCCAAGGACCCGGGGAACCTGAGCCGAAGGCAGTTGCTTAACCAACTGAGCCACCCAGTCACTCCAAAGTGTGTGTGTGTGTGTGTTTAAAGGCTACATAATATTTCATCATATAGACTGTTGGTGACATTAATCTTTTTTTGTTTGTATTTTTAAAATTTAGGTAATACACTCATGGTTAAAAAAATATGAAACAAGATGTAAAAGTCTCCCTCACAGTCTGTCCCTTACCCAGTTTTCTGACTCCTATTATTATTATTTATTACTTTACTGTGTATCTTTTCAGAATTTCTTTATATGTATACAAGGTAAAAATATAATATGTTTTTATTCTGTCTTCTTTTTAACAAATGGTAGCATACCTTACCTCTTTTTTTAAAAAATTTCATTTTAAAGATTTTATTCATTTATTAGAGAGCATGCACATGTTTGGGGTAGAGGGACAGAAGGAAAGGGAGAAGCAGGCTGCCTGCTGTGCAGAGAGCCCAACGAGGGGCTTGATCCCAGGACCCTGGGACCATGACCTGTTCCAAAGGCAGACACTTAATGGACTGCGCCACCCAGGCGTCCCTACCTGACTTCTTTTTTGCACTTGTTTTGGCACTCTTTCCATGTTGGTAAGGAGTGAGTTCCTCCTCCTCCTCCTTTTTTTTTTCCTCTTAAAAACTGCTCAGTATTCTTATTGGATAGAATAACATCTTATTTTAAATGATTTAGAAGATTTTGCATTGTGAGAATAGATCCTTTCTTTCCTATTTGGATTGCATTCCAGACTGACACACATCTGTCTGACTTTCCAGATTGACCACATCTTTACCACCTTCTGCCGCTGCTGGCTACAGCTCTTTCCAGGGCCTCCTCAGTTGGCTCTACCTTGTAGTAACTAACATGTGATACTGTGCAGAGAGCACTGGACTGACTGCCCACAGGGAGACAGGAAGTTTTAGTCCTGGCTTGACTCATACCCCATGTTTGTGTGTGCTTCTTCATTTGTGAAGTAGAGGTTTTAACTAGATACTTTCTCATGTTTGGCTTTAGTATTCTTTGATTTTGTTCTTAACCTACCACACAGGTGAATGGTTATTTGTACCATTCCCTCAACAGTGAGTGTGGGCCAGGGAATGGGGTCTGAAGAAGCAGCAGCTTGGAGTAAGAGCTAGAAACATGTGAGAAATGGAACAGGAGGGCAGTGGCCGTTTTGTAAAGGGTTGACAGTATGGAGCAGGAATCTGTACAGTGTCAACTTTATCTGTTGAAAGCTTTTTGGGTAACTTGACATTTGAATGTTTAAGTCATATGGGGAAGGTTTTTCTTGATTTGTCAAGATTCCTTGCAGTTTATGTGGAGTTAATTTTGAGTTTGTGTTTGACAAAAGAATATTCTTTTTTTTTTTAAGATTTTATTTATTCATTTGACAGACAAATCACAAGTAGGCAGAGAGGCAGGCAGAGAGAGAAGGGAAGGGGAAGCAAGAGAGCCTGATGTGGGGCTTGATCCCAGGGCACTGGGATCATGACCTGAGCCGTAGACAGAGGCTTTAACCTACTGAGCCACCCAGACACCCTGACAAAAGAATATTCTTAAATTTTTTTTTTTTTTTTTTTTTTTTTTTTTAGGGTGTGGAGGAAGAGTTCTGTGGCAGGCATTCCAGTCTTTGTATTTTTCTGATAGATATATATGTATCTTTGCATTTCAGACAATAGATGATTTGCTGCGGTGTGGAATTTGCTTTGAATATTTCAACATTGCAATGATGATTCCTCAGTGTTCACATAACTGTAAGTATGCCTTGTCTCTCTAAGTTAGTAAAAATGTGATTTTTACATGAGGTAGTGTTAATTTAACACCCCAGGTGAGTACATGTATTTATTTCTCACCTTTAGTTCTTCTATCTCGAAATTTTCAGATGATATTTTCTGTTGCCTTACTCTTGGGTATATATTTTTTTAAAGCAGGAAATCACTATATTTCATTATGCAGCTTCTGTACAATCAGAAAGTAAAACATCATTGTAAAATGTTGGTTGGAAAACATGGTATTTCATTTGCATTGTATGGCAAATGGTTGACATCCTTAGTCATAAATGATCTCTTAGAAACCAGGAACAAAGACACTAATATTCCAAGGGAGATGAAAAAAAAAAAAACTGCAGAGGAAAGTGAAATAACGAATGAGTAGAAAGGTTTAAGGATATATGAAGATGTTTGAACTGAGCAATAACAAAAGAAAAGCAATCTTTGTAATGTCGTATTGTCAAAGATTAAAACACTGACATTTAATGTTTGTACTGTTTTAGAGAAAGTCTCATAGACAATAAGGGACAAGATTGATGACAATCTATACAATTTTGGGGAACCTCTGCTTTTGACCCAAAATAAAAATTTTGAATATCCTTAATTTCAATGAAGTGGAACTACTGGGACTACCTCAACAAATTAGGTGGAGAAATTAAAAATAATTTATATATAAGCATGTTCACTGCATAGAAAATTTGTAGCTAATGTATGGGCCCATAAGAATACTTGCATATCAGTTTATTTATCCGTACACCCCAAATAGATAGGCACAAAACTCCATTGACAGATAATGTTGGGGAGTAAAATTAGGAAGGGAAAAAAGCATTTAAGAAGTGAATATACTATTCACAAATTCCTGTGTCCTTGGAACTGGAAGAAGATAATTTTTTATGAATCAAATTTACCCTGTGATAAGTGGAAATTATAAATCTCTACACTTGAGACTTATGGCAACATTGAAATGAAGCCTTGCAATGACACCGTCCTGAGCTTGTGTGTAATATAACATGTCCATCATTCAGGCTCCCAAGATTTAGTCCAGTGTCAACAATGAAAGCAGTCAGCATGTCTGGTTACATTTATCTCTAGTGACACCCTTCAGGTAACTTTCAAACATGAGCTTTCCCAGTACAGTTTTTTCATCTGTGAGGAACACTCCAGCGTATGAAAGAGGAGTATCTGTACATTATGAAGATTGTCTTTTGGATTTGAAGATGGTGGTAGAAGTGATAGCATCAATTTCCCATTTAGTCATCACACTCATTTCACCAAGGGCTGTTTCTGGGACCAGAGATGGAAGTGAAGAACCAGAGATGGAAGATGGAGTAATATTGCCAGCAGAGGTCTGGTGGCACTATTTCTTGCTATTATAAGCAAAGATGGCAAAAGTGTGTTTTCCTGGATCTGTCATCTCCTGTGGTTCCTAGTTAAGACTTATGAATTAAGGAAGTCCATAGGACAGGGAGTGTTCCTGATGTCAGATGTTCTCAGGCCGTGTGCAGATCTCTTCCTTTCTTGTTCTTTTCAGATCGCATCTTCTCCCATATTCTTTTCTTGGGTTTCCTCTTGGATATTTTTATGCCTCTTGTAACATTGCGGCAATAAAGATCTTGGTCACTATATGTGGTTATTTATTTGCCTAGTACTTTTAGATGTTAAATTTCAGAATTTTTGTTTTGTAACAGGTTAACACTTAGGTAGTTCAGTCATATAGACCTTAACATGGATATATAGTTCAAAGTTTTAAAACATTCAAAGTTTAAAAATCCCAGTGGGAAATCTACCAGTAAAGAGTTTTACAGGCAATTTATCACTTACCTTGCTGTGTGAGGCTGGAAAGATTCTTAAATTGAATTTTGCTCGTACTTAGCTTTCCGAGGCTATCATGTATTTTATTTTTTTATTCTGTAGCTTAAGGTATTTAACACGTAGTGGTGAGCCTGTCATTGTCATTGTTTAGGAGCTATTTTCATCTGTCTTAGAAGATTAAACAACAACAACAAAAAAACAAGGTAGGCTTAAAAAATTATTTTGGTGTATGGTAGTAGCTTTGGTAAGAAGTTTCTATAGCAAAGACCTATGAGGGTGGTAGTGGTAGCAACATGGGCATTAGGGGTGTACTTAGACTTGACTCCTGAGTCCCCAGCTTACAGCTGGTTTAATTTACAAATGTTAACATTTCTTCAAATGTAAAAATTTGATGAATAATTTCGACTTTAGAAGATGATTATGAAAATTAAATGTGCAGAACCCAGTGTCTGGCATGATGCAGGCCCTTAATAATTGTTAGTTCCTTTCTAGATTAGATTCACATTAGTAAAGATAAGTTTAGGGGATTGTTTTGAAATGTTTATTAAAATAATTTTTATTTAGATGTAATTTACATATAATAAAACACATCCCTTTTAAATGCACAGTAAAGTATATAAGCATCAGTGAATTTTGACAAAGGTATATACCATGTAACCAGTATAGTTAAGATATAGTACATTTCAATCCCATGATAGAGTACTGCTCATCTTAGTCAGTATAGCCTCAGGCAATAATGTGTGTATCTGTTTCTGGACTCTTTTCTGTTCTCTTGTTCTCTGTGTTCTCTTGTTCTCTTGTTCCCTGTGCCAGTACCTTGCTGTCTTAATTATTGTAGCTTTGTGTTACATCTTGATAGACATTTTAAGGCCTTCCATTTTGTTTTTCTTTATTAAAATTATTTGGACCATTTAGGATCTTTGCATTTTATATATAAATGCAATTACATATAAATTTTAGAATCATTGTCGGTTTCTACAAAAAAAGCTGCTGGTATGTACGTTGGGATTGTTCTGAATTTAGAGATCAATCTGGGTAGAAATGATTTCTTAACAATGTTGAGTCTTCAATATATGAACTTGGTATATTCCTCCATTTTGTAGTTTTAATTTCTCTCAACAGTGTGGTTTAGCTTTCATTGCACAGGCTATGAACATAGAACTACAATTTTTTTTTTTTAAAGATTTTATTTATTTATTTGACAGAGATCACAAGCAGGCAGAGAGGCAGGCAGAGAGAGAGGAGGAAGCAGGCCCCCCGCTGAGCAGAGAGCCTGATGCAGGGCTCCATCCCAGGACTCTGAGATCATGACCTGAGCCTAAGGCAGCGGCTTAACCCACTGAGCCACCCAGGCGCCCCATAGAAATACAATTTTTTAATTGATTTTTTATCTTGTGATCTTGGTAAATTCACTTTTTAATTCCAGCATCTCTTTTTGTTGATTCCTTCAGAATTTTTACATATACAGTCATGTTATCTGTGAATAAAAATACCTTTATTTCTTACTTTCTAATCTCCATGCATCATATTTTTTTCTTGTTTTATAGAGGCTAGTACTTCTAGTACAATTTTAAGTAGAAGTGATGTGAACGGATATCCATTTCTTAGTCCTAATTTATGGGGAAATCATTTAGTTTTTTAAATATTGTGTTAGAGTATTATATTCATGATACATTTTCTTTTTTTTTTTAAAGATTTTATTTTATTCATTTGATAGAGAGAGATCACAAGTAAGCAAAGAGGCAGAGAGAGAGAGGAGGAAGCAGGCTCCCCGCTGAGCAGAGAGCCCGATGCGGGACTCGATCCCAGGACCCTGAGATCATGACCTGAGCCGAAGGCAGCGGCTTAACCCACTGAGCCACCCAGGCGCCCCTTCATGATACATTTTCATAAATTTATCAAATTGAGGCATTTCCTTTCTTAATTAGCTGGTTTTTTTTTTTTTTTAAATCATAAATGTGTGTTGAATTTTGTCAAGTATGTTTTCTGCATTTATGGAGATGCTCATGATTTCTTCCTTCATAATGTTACAGAATTGCTTTTTGTTTGCTAAAATAACCTTTTTTTATTCCTTTCATTAAATTTACCTATTTAATCTTAGTGGTTGAGTTTATTGGCACAGGATAGCCACATGTGACTAGTGGCTTCTGTGTTAAACTGTGCAGATACATTTTCATTATTGCAGAAAGTTAAAGTAATTATTGATAAGGCTGGATTTACATATACTCCCATTTTGTGTTTTATTTGTCCATCTATTCTTTGCTCTCTTTCTGCCTTTTTAAGAAATAGTTAAACATTTTTTAAGTTAATTTTCCACAGTTGCCTTACTAGCTTTGCTTCTCTGTTTCATTATTTTAGTGGTAGTTTAAAATATGCCTCTTTAACTTAATACAACTTCCTTTCAAACAGTATTATGCTACCTGAATAGTGTAGAACTGTGTTACAGATGTGTACTTCTGCCCTCTTCCTGTCATCTTATGGTAATTCATTTTATGTGTACATGTATTATAGACACTAAAATACATTGTTTCTATATTTGCTTTAGACACCCATTATCTTTTAAACAAATTAAAAAAATTTTTTTGGTGTAACTCTCATATTTATCATTTCTGATACTCTCCTTTGTACATATCAAAGTTAACTTCTGGTATAATTTTTATACTCTCTGCTACTTTTCTTGTAGTATACATAGGCTGCTAAAGAAGTCTCAGCTTTTGTTTGTCTGAAAAAGTTGCTTCATCGCCCTTTGAAAGATTTTTTTTTTTTGAAAGATGTTTTTAATGGGTATAAATTCAGGGTTAATGTTTTTTCCCTTTCAGAATGTCATTCTGACTTTACTGGTTTCAGATGAAACCAGGTGCGTTCTTTTTATTTATAGCTTTCTGTGTATAATGTACCTTTTTTCCCTGGCTGCTTTTCTTTTCTTTTTTTTTTTTTTTTAAGATTTTATTTATTTATTTGACAGAGAGTGATCACAAGTAGGCAGAGAGACAGGCAGAGAGAGAGGGGGAAGCAGGCTCCCTGCTGAGCAGAGAGTCCCATGCAGGACTTGATCCCAGGACCCCAAGATCATGACCTGAGCCAAAGGCAGAGGCTTAACCCACTGAGCCACCCAGGCACCCCATGGCTGCTTTTCATATTTTCTTTTTTATCACTGGTTTTCAGAAATTTGTAATATGCTTTAGTTTTGTTTACTTTGTATTTGTTTTGTTTGGGGTTCCTTAGCTTTGGGTTTATATTTGGAAAGATTTTAGCCATTGTTTCTTTTGAGTATTTTTCTGTTCATACATCCATCCTATGCTCCAGTATTGACTCCAATTAAATTTTGTTAAATCTTAACTATTTTTACTTTACTGCTTGATATTTATCTACAGACACTGAGACTCTTTTTTCTTTTTCTGTTTTGGTCTCTACCCCTATTCCCCACACTCACCCTGCCTTTCTGTGCTTAGTTTTGGATAATTCTTTTGCTATGCCTTCAGGTCTATCCACTTTTTATTCTGTAGTATCTCAGCTGTTAGTCTCTTCCAATGAAATTTTCATTTCAGATATTATATTGATCATTTCTAGAAATTTCATTTAAAACATATTTTCCATTTCTTTTTTCACTAGGTTTATGTGTGTGTTTTAAGCTTTGAGCATACTGAGCATAGTCTTTTTTTAAAAAATTAATTAATTTATTTGACAGAGAGAGATCACGAGTAGGCAGAGAGGCAGGCACAGGGAGAGGGGGAGGCAGGCTCCCTGCGGAGCAGAGTGTCCGATGCAGGGCTCAATTCCAGGACCCTGAGATCATGACCTGAGTCAAAGGCAGAGGCTTAACCCACTGAGCCACCCAGGTGCCCCACTGAACATATTTTTTTTTTTTAAATATTTTATTTATTTATCAGAGAGAGAGAGGGGGAGAGAGCGAGCATAGGCAGACAGAATGGCAGGCAGAGGCAGAGGGAGAAGCAAGCTTCCTGCTGAGCAAGGAGCCCGATGTGGGACTCGATCCCAGGACGCCGGGATCATGACCTGAGCCGAAGGCAGCTGCTTAACCAACTGAGCCACCCAGGTGTCCCTGAACATATTTCTAATAGTGAGTTTAACCTCCCTATCTGCTAATCCATTATCTGTGTCATTTCCAAGTCTGTTTCTGTTGACTGATTTTTTTTTTTTTTTACCTTTCTTGTGTATAAATGATATTTTCTTATTTCTTTGCATGACTAGTAATTTTTGATTAGATGCTTGCCATTATAGTGTTTACCTTTTTGATTGGGTAGTTTTATTGTATAACTTATTGGCGTGTTGGGCTGTGTTGTGGCAGGCGGGTAAGTCATTTGTGGATTAGACTGATTCTGTCAAGTTTTGTTTTTAAGTTTTGTTGGTGTGGATTTAGAGTAGCCTTTTCTATAGGGCTGGGTTTTTTGGGGGGTGGTGCTGCTGAGGGATTGGTAAAAAACACATAACAAGAAATTTACCATATTAACAAATTGTTGCATGTGTAGTATTGTTAACTATATGTTCATTACTATATAAGAAATCTTTAGAACTTTTTTATTCTGTGTGACTGAAATTTTATATCCAGTGCACAGAAACTCCTCATTTCTCCTTACCTAAGTCCTGGCAACAACCATTCCTTTTTCTTCTTTTATGAATTTGACTAGATATCTCATATGAATGGAATTATATAGTATTTGTCTGTTTGTGATTGGTTTTTTCACTTAGCTTAATGTCCTCAAGATTCATCCATGTGGTAGCATGTGGCAGGATTTCCTTCTTTTTAAAGGCTGAATAATATTCCATTGTATGTATGTATCACATTTTCTTTATCCATTCAGTTGTTGGTGACTCTTGGGTTGCTCCCATCTTTTGGCTATTGTGAATGATGCTGCTTTGAACATGGTAGTGCAGATATCTGTTTGAGATCCTTTTTTCATTTCTTTTGGATAAATACCCAGAGGTGGGATTGTTGGCTCATATGGTAATTCTATTTTTAATCTTGAGAAACCACCATACTGTTTTCCATAGTGACTGTACCATTTTACATTTCCATCAACAGTGTACAAGTTTCTAGTTTCTCTACAGTGTTACCAACTTTATTTTCTACTTTTTAAAAATAATTGGCTATCCTAACAGGTGTGAAGTGATATCTCATTATGGTTTTGATTTGCATTTCCCGGATGATTAGTGATGTTGAGCATCTTTTCATATACTTGTTGGCCAACTGTATGTCTTTGGAGAAATGTCTATTCAGATGCTTTGCCCTTTTCAAATCTTGTTTTGGGGTATTTTTGTTGTTGTTGAGTTATAGGTGTTCCTTGAATGTTTTGGATATTAACTCTTTTTCAGGTATATGGTTTACAGATATTTTCTCCTATTTCATAGGTTGTTTTTTTTTTACTTTGTTCATTGTTTCCTTTGCAGAAGCTTTTTGGTTTTTTTAAATTATTTTTATTATCACAGGATGTATTAATTGCCCCAGGGGTATAAGTCTGTGAATCATAAGGCTTACACATTTCACAGCACTCACCACAGTACATACCCTCCCCAATGTCCATTACCCAACCACCCTATCCCTTCCCCCCCACCCCCCAGCAACCCTCAGTTTGTTTTGTGAGATTAAGAGTCTCTTATGCTTTGTCTCCCTCCCAATCCCATCTTGTTTCAGTTTTTCCTTCCCTACTCTGCACAACTCTCTGCCCTGCCTCTCAAATTGCTCATAACAGAGAGATCATATAATTTTCTTTCTCTGATTGATTTATTTCACTCAGCATAATACCCTCTAGTTCCATCCATGTCGTTGCAAATGGCAAGATTTCATTTCTTTTGATAGCTGCATAGTATTCCTCTGTGTGTGTGTGTGTGTGTGTGTGTGCGCGCGCGTGTTCTTTATCCATTCATCTGTTGATAGGCATCTAGGTTCTTTCCATAGTTTGGCTGTTGCGGACATTGCTGCTATAAACATTTGGGTGCACATGCCCCTTTAGATCACTACATTTGTATCTTTTTTTTTTTTTTTAATTTTATTTATTTATTTGACAGACAGAGATCCACAAGTAGGCAGAGAGGCAGGCAGAGAGAGAGGAAGGGAAACAGGTTCCCCGCTGAGCAGAGAGCCCGATGTGGGGCTCGATCCCAGGACCCTGGGATCATGACCTGAGCCGAAGGCAGAGGCTTTAACCCACTGAGCCACCCAGGCACCCCTATATTTGTGTCTTTAGGGTAAATACCCAGTAGTGTGATTGCTGGGTCATAGGGTAGCTCTATTTTTCAACTTTTTGAGGAACCTCCATGATCTTTTCCAGAGTGGCTGCACCAACTTGCATTCCTACCAACAGTGTAGGAGGGTTCCCCTTTCTCTGCATCCTCACCAACATCTCTCATTTCCTGACTTGTTAATTTTATTTGCAGAAGCTTTTTAATTTGATGAAGTCCCACTATTTTCACTTCTTTTTTTTTTTTTTTTTTTTTTTGCCATGGCCTTTGTTATCATATCTAGGAAATCATTCCCAAGGATGATGTTATGAGGCTTTTCCTCTTTGTTTTCTTCTAAGAGCTTTATAGTTTCAAATCTTCATTCTTTTGCATGTGGAAATATACTTTTTCCACCAGCATTTGTTGATGAGACTGCCCTTTATCCACTGTGTACCCTTGGTGCCCTTGTCAAAGACCATTTGACTGTATATGTGTGGAACAGCCTCTCTCTCTCTGGTACTCTGCCCTAGAAAATCTAGCTACCTGGATTGCCCTGCATTCTGATCTTTGCTGCTTCACCTAGCAAGACTGATGGGCTGCTTGGCTCTTCTCCATATACTGTGGTCATGAAAATGCCTCCAGACAAAGGTTGGGCTGTGATCGAACTTTCTCATTTCTGCCTTTGTCTGAAGTCCGAAAATAGTTGTGTTTCATATATCCCTCCAGTGTTTTAGTTGTTTATGGAAGGATTGTAATTCTGGACCCTGTTACTTTCTCATGGACAGAGATGGGTGTCCCTTCTGTAGATGAAAGACTACTTTTTATGAATTCTGTGAACTCTACTTAGCTGAAAAAATTAGGCTGTACTTCCATTCTTTTTTTTTTTCATTGTTTATTTCTTTGTCATTTACAGTTGTCACTGATGTCATTTTTTATTTAAAAGGAAGTCAGTGGAGGGTACTTTCAGTAATTATTATTATTATTATTTTTTAAAGATTTTATTTATTTATTTATTTATTTGACAGAGAGAGAAATCACAAGCAGGCAGAGAGGCAGGCAGAGAGAGAGAGGGGGGAAGCAGGCTCCCCGCTGAGCAGAGAGCCCGATGCGGGGCTCGATCCCAGGACCCTGAGATCATGACCCGAGCCGAAGGCAGTGGCTTAACCCACTGAGCCACCCAGGCGCCCCACTTTCAGTAATTATTTTATGAGCACTTATTTTTCATATTGTACCTCTCATGATTTGATAGACCTTTGCTACTAAACACATTTGTTACAGTTCCTGCAAGACCAGAGGTTGCTCTGTGGTCTATGGTATTGTTTTAATGACACAAAAGGCCACAGAACTTAATAGGAACTAGGTAGGGCAATCATGTTCTGCTGTTGTTCTGAATCGACTAGAATTGGTGACCCAAATACTGTGTTTTTCTTCTTTTATATTCTTATGAGGCAGCACTGTGAGCAAGATGGGAGAAGAGCGATAGCTGCACATACGGATGGGACATACGGTCCTGCAGAACTGCGAGTATGGGAATGCTGGACTACTGCTGTCAGGAGGGATGGTTCTTTCTTAGCAGCTAGCTGGTCATTTAACCCTAGAACTGGAGGCAGAGACCAGCTTTCTCAGCTTTCCAGGACCTATTCCTTTCAAACTGGGAACTAGATTTTCTTATTTTAACTCGACACAGGAGAAGAATTTTTGAAGTGGTTCATTTTCTCATACAAGCTTTAAGATCACACACAAAAATAATTGGTTTAACTTTTAGAAATTTGCTTTTTATTGTTAGGATGCTAGGCTCTTTTGATATTTGAAAGCTAGCAGCTAGATGTATCCTGTTTGAGATTAGAAATGCTTCCTTCCCCAAGCCTTGGGCGTTTCTGTGAAGCTACCCCCCCCCTTTTTTTTTTTTAAAGATTTATTTATTAGAGAGAGAGAGGATGTGAGCTGGGGAGGGGCAGAGGGAGAGGGAAAGAATCTCATCTGACTCCCTGTGAGCTTGGAGCCTGACGTGGGGCTTGAACTCATGATTCTGCAGTCATGACCTGAGCCAAAATCAAGAGTCTGATGCTTAATCAACTGAGCCACCCAGGTGCCCCTGAAACTACCCATTACATCGCTATTTTATTCTACTCTCCTCCACCGTGTCCACAGAATTAGAGCTCATAGTTGGATTTTGGGAGGAAAAATAGACTTCACAGATGATTTAAATAAAGCCACTGAGGAATACATAGTCCAGAGCTCTTCAACAGCTCTAACTTTGATTGGAATATCATAGTTGCTCACTAGAGAATGCATTATGCTGGTCTGCAGTTCACCAGTACATATTTGGTAGTAAACTAGTAGACTGAAAGTAAGCCGAGAGCTTGATCTACTTTGGGCCTGTGTCTGGTTCTCTTTTTGTGAAACAAAACACATACAAGATTATGCAGAAGAGAAAGCAGTAGTCTCATTATGCATACTCTGGTACATGTGATCCTGTTAGTGAAATAATATTTATTTCTATTATATAGGTATATATAATAAATGTATTTTATAAACAAATTGTATATGTTTTAAATAATTAATAGGTTAAAAGCATGAGCTCTGGTACTTGCCTTTGCCACCTATTTCCTTTGTGATCTTGGTTGAATTGGGTGAACCCTGAATTGCATTTTACTTATTGTAAAATAGGACTGATGTTAGTACTAGCCTCAGGGTTGTTGTAAGGATCAAAAGAGTTAATACATAAAACATGCTTAAAAGAGAGCACATAGTAAGTGTACAGTGTTACATTAAACCACATAAAATTGCCAGTATTTGTTCTTTTTTTGATTTACTGAAAAATGACAACTTTATATAGTTAAATGTAGTAGCAAAAAAACATGCTAATTAAAAAAAAAATTGTTGTTCAATCAGAATCACATATTATGGATGCAGTTTACTGGCCCAAATGCATTGAAACCATATAACTGGGGGTAGGGCCTGGGAAACTAAAAAATTAAAACCAACAATAATCTCTCCCGGGTGATTCATATAAGTCGCCGGGTTTGGGAATTCTTGATTTACAGCATTGCTTAGGAGATTTTTTTATACTGTGAAGGTAATAACACTGATAGTCAAGAGAATGAATCTGGAGAGAAATTTTGCCTCAGAATGAATCATACCTCATGTTTCAGTTATATCTGATTTAGATGATATTTTGGACTTTATAGCCTTTAGAGTCAGTGCTGGAATGAATTAAAGACTTTTGGGACTGGTGGTATGGAATGAATGCATTTTGCACAGGAGAAGGTATGGATTTTCAAGGGGCAAGGAGCAGAATGGTGTGGACTGAGCTGTGTCCCTCCCAGAATTCATAAGCCCTAATCCCTAGTGTATTTGGGAGTATTTGGGAGTTATTTAGGTTTAGTTGTGACCATGAAGGTGGGGTCCTGATGAGGGAGTTAGTGCCCTTGAAAGAAGAGACATATATAGCTTGTTCTCTCCCCCCTGCCAAGAGAGGACACTTTGAGTAGGCAGCCATCTACAAGCCAAAAAGAGAGTCCTTACCACAAACTGATCATATGGCATCTTGATATCGAATTCTAGCCTCCAGAACAGTGAGAAAATAAATTTATTTTCTTTAAGGCACCAGCATATGGTATTTTGTTGTGGCAGCCAGAGCAGATTACATCTAATTCCTCCCTCCAGTACTTTGTATCATTGATGTCATTCATTCCGTTTACACATAAGTGCACATAAGAATGAAAATATGTGTGTATGTTTTTATATATATGTGAATATAATAAATATATGAAAAAACTGAAGACACTGTTACCTGTTAGATCAATTAAGAATAAGAAAAATAAAAGTTTTTATTTTACCTATATTTATTCCTTCTCCAGTGCTTTTTCTTTGTTTATATAGATCTAGGCTTCTGACTTGTTTTCCTTCTCTCTGAAGAACTTTTTTTTTTTTTTTTTTAAAGATTTTATTTATTTGTTTGACAGGCAGAGATCACAAGTAGGCAGAGAGGTGGGCAGAGAGAGAGAGAGGAAGGGAAGCAGGCTCCCTGCTGAGCAGAGAGCCCGATGTGGGGCTCGATCCCAGGACCCTGGGATCATGAGCCAAGCCAAAGGCAGAGGCTTTAACCCACTGAGCCACCCAGGTGCCCCTCTGAAGGACTTTTTTTTTTTTTTTTTTAAATTATTATTTTTTTTAATTTTTTATGAACTCTGAAGGACTTTTTAAAAGATTTCTTATGATGCAGGTCTACTGGGAGCAAAGTCCTCCATTTTCATTTGTCAGAGCAGGTCTGTTTCTCTTTTACTTTTAAAGGATTATTTCACAGGACATAAAATTCTAGGTTGGTGGTGGGTCTTTTCTTTCAATTCTCCATTATCTTCTTGCTTGCATGGTGTCTGAGAAGTTGGATTTGATTCTTTCTTTGGTTATCTGTAGCTAAGGTGTCGTCCCCCCACCCCCATCCCAGCTTCTTTTCAAGATTATTTTCTTTATCTTTGATTTTTTGCAGCTCAAATATGATATACCAGGTTGTAGGGTTTTGTGAGGGTTTTTTTGGCATTTTTCCTTCTTGTGTTCTCTTGGCTTCCTGGATCTCTGGTTCGCTTTCTGACTGTTTTGGGGGGAATTCTCAGTCATTATTGCTTCAAATATTTGTTTTTTCCCCATCTTTCTTCTCCTTTTGGTATTGCTATTACATGTATATCACACCTTGTATAATGTCCTGCTACAAAATGTTCTTAAGTATTGTTCTGTTTTTTCCAGTCTTTTTCTTTTCACGTTTGTAGTTTCTGTTGAGATATTAAGTGCAGTGATTTTTCCCTAAACTGTGTCCAGTCTACTGATACCATCAAAGGTATTCGTCATTCTTTTTGCAGTGGTTTTCATCTCTAGCATTTCTTTTTGATTCTTTCTTAGAATTCCCATCTCTCTGCTTACATTACCCATCTGTTCTTCCATGTCGTCAGCTTTGTCCAGTTGTTTTAAATTCCTGGTTTTTTAATTCCAGCTTTTGTGCCATATTTGGCTATGATTCTGATGAGTGCAGTTTCTTCAAGCTATGTCTTGCTTTTTAGTATGCCTTGTAGTTTTTTCCTAGTAACCAGTCATGATGTACTAGCGAAATGGGACTGTAAATAGACCTTTATAAAGTAATGTGGCCATGAGATGTCAGAAGTACCGTGTTTTGTAGTTCTATGATTATATCTATCATTTAGTGAGCCCGTGCCCTGGACTGTGAACTTCACAACAAACTTCAAGTGTATTCTTCCCTTTGGTGGGACAGGATGAGTAGAGGTAGCTGGAGTTGCTTATTTCCCTTCCTGAGGTTAGCTCTGATA
Source organism: Mustela lutreola (assembly GCF_030435805.1). Classification (NCBI taxonomy): domain Eukaryota; kingdom Metazoa; phylum Chordata; class Mammalia; order Carnivora; family Mustelidae; genus Mustela; species Mustela lutreola. The sequence goes on along the minus strand of NC_081291.1, from coordinate 51,248,212 downwards.
ATACCCCCAGAGACTTGGGACTGGTAAAGTTTCTCTTGAGGGCAAGCCTTGTTAAGAAGAACAGAGTGCTCTGATGTATTGCAGAATGATTACTTTTCCTTCTCCCTGCAGAAGGATTATGGGATTTTTCAGGTTGTCACTTTGAGTACTGGGTAGAACCCTTGGAGCTGAAATTCATGTATGTTTGGGCCTACCCTCTATCTTGGATCCCCTGGAGTTTTTAACTCTCAGACTCCACCCTGCTGAGCTTCCAGTGATTTGCCAATTACAATTCAAGTTTTCCTGCTCCAGCACTGGTTCTAGCAGAGGCTTTTTCTCTGGTTCTTGTGTAGGTTTCTGCTCTGGTAAGTTCTGATTCTTTGTGTCAAGCCTTTCTGACTAATTTTGGAGCAACAGCTTGTCTGTTAACCTCAGTTCTCTGATGGAGCTAGGAAGAGCTGATTTTTCAGTCTTTTTATTTGTTATTAGATGGAGATGGGGTAATAACTTTCTAACTCCTTACCTGTAAACCTGTAAACCGGAATTTCCCCTTTATTCATCTTTGCTTTCCCACAAAACTTAACCCATTGCCTTTTTATCTTCTCTTTTAACATGTTCTTTCATTTTTCCCCCTGGATGCTCTTGCTGAGGCTGCCGGGACTTGTTGATTTCCTGGTTATCTATACCCAAAATCATACTGTCTCCTCCTCTTTAACTAAATTGAATCCTTTTTAGTGAGGCCCCTTCACTAAGCTGAATTTGGACTGATAGCAAATTAGCTACCATTAAGGGAGCATTCTATTTAGTCACATTTCCCCCTTCTTTGGGAGATAATTTTATACTGCCTTGGATGTGAAGAATTTAGTTAATGACAATTTCCTGCTTAAATCCTTAGGATTTATTACAATGAATGTTACTGAAATTACCTCACTACTTTGTTAGCTCCTTGAGGTCAAGAACCTTCCCTTATATATTTTTCTTTTCTGAGTGCTTGCCACAAAGTACTTGTTATATGTTGGATGTTCAACATCATTTGTAGAGTTAGGATGTAGAAATCCCTAATTGATAGCCTAGGTATATATTATTTTTTAACGTGTGTATATCTTATTTCAAAATTTATATTTTAGAATGTTAGGCATAGGGATGTCTGACATGTATATACAATATCCATCCCAGGTCTTACATGTATGTTTCCTACATTTTATGGAGTTGTGATATCCTAGGGACTCACAATTATTATTATTTGATATTTTTCCCTGTCCTAAAAATGCTACTTTGTCACTTTTGCGAGTATGCATATGTAGAGTAGAGGTGTTAGAATTTTGAGATTATAATGATATGCCTTAGATGATGGAAATGTTCTAGGGCTTAAGTCAGATTTTGTTAGAAGTCAGATTCCTATGTTATTAATGTAGCTTAACTAATTTATTACGTTGCATTTGTTTTTTTGCAGACTGTTCTCTTTGTATAAGAAAATTCCTGTCCTATAAAACACAGTGTCCAACTTGTTGTGTGGTAAGTTTTTCTTTCCTGTTTTTTTCTTGTAAACTTAATTGATTGGTGCAAATTTCTGTATCATGTATACACAGAAGTTCAAGGGAAGAGGTATAATTATTGAATTAAGCTACAGAAAAGACATTTTCAGAAAGAACCTCTAAAACACATAGATAGAGACCTGGGCACCTGGGCTTTGTTCAATTTTTCATAAAGATTTCAAAACCTAAATGTATTTTAGGAAGTAGAAACTAATTCTAAGATCAGGATGTAGCACTTTTAAGTCTTATGATCTATGTTTAATGGCTTGGCTTCTCATGTTTTATAATTTTTCACTCTGGGTAGAAAATCTGATGGTAGGATTATTCATTTGCATAGGGTTGGTATTTAAGTATTTGTGTGGAAGCCAAAGATTCATGGCCATTGGGTCGAGCCCAGCCTAACTGGTTCCTTACTTCTTTTTCTTCTTTTTTAAAAAAGATTTTATTTATTTATTTATTTTAGTAAAAGAAAGAGGGAGGGAGGGAGTGGGGGAAGGAGCAGAGGGAGAAGGAGAGAAACTCAAGCAAACTCCATAGTGAGCAAGGAGCCTGACCCAGGGCTCAGTTTCACAATCCTTAGATCATGACCTGAGCTGAAATCAAGAGTCAGGCTCTTAACTGTCTGAGCCACCTAGGTATCTCATAACGGTCCCTTACTTCTTTCTCAAATTAGACCTTCATGGAAAACAGTAGCAAATTTGATGTTAGAGTTTCTGAAGCATTTCAAGTAGGCAAAAAGGTAGGTAAAAAGGGCAAGTAAACATAAATAGGAATAAAGAAAAAAGAAGAGGCAGTGAGGTCTAATAGAAAGGATACTGAGACTAATTGAAGGGTTTGGGTTTTAGTTTGGTGCCTCTGGTAGGTACATGGTGTTAAGATGTCATTGAACTTCTCTGAACTATTTCCCTACATTAGAAATGATGCAGTTTGGCTCCCAAGTTTAATCTCTTTACAAGCTGATGTCTTGCCATAGCCAAGATTATATCATTAAGGAGATGAACTGAATACCATTCATGCCAAATAACTATGGAATCTGTCATTTTTCTGTTGGATTCCTCAACACCAACCTTGTTTTTACCTTTCTTGTAGCACCTAATGCCTCTCCCTATGTGGTCACTTAAAAGAGCATCTCTGTTCTGTTTTTTCAGGAGAAATTTTTTGGGATGGTTTTTTGAATAACGATTCTTGCTCATGTTGGGTTTTATCTTAGTTGTACAGAGTGTATACGATTTTATCAGAGGCAGTAGAGAACTTTTATCAGATTTTCAGTCAGCAGATGCTGATTCACTGTTTTAAAATTCCATATTAGTATGAGATAAATGAACTTTATTTTGAGGCTTTCCTGGAAGACTTAGTGGGATGGGGAGTCTCAGGAGGTTGGGTCACACATTTTCAAAACAAGATTATGACAAGTTATTTTATTATTTCTGACCTTTTCCCATCTGTTGTTTTTCCTTTCTAGACAGTCACAGAGCCGGACCTAAAAAATAACCGCATATTAGATGAACTGGTAAAAAGCTTGAATTTTGCACGGTATGATTTAATTTTGTGACTAACCCCTAATTGCTCTGGCCTTTTATATGAGTCCCCTCTTTTCTCTGTGAACCTTTGGGGATTAGAGAATGCAGGGTTGGATATTTTGGGTAAAGAAAGGAAGTGACAACAGTCATGTATCACTTATGGACAATCTAATGGTATTAATATTTTCTTCCTTTACTTAACAGAAAGTCTCATCATGAAAAACAAAAGTTAAAATGCAGATTTGAGCACTTACTATTGGGTACTACAAAGATCCTCCAGCTTCATCTTTTATTTTTCCTGTCCTACCCCTAGAATCATCCATTTTTTCAAGGAGTTCCTTTTATTGGAGAATGGTATTTAGGATCAGGATCTGGAGCTAGGTATGATCTTTGTTACTGAGATGTCATTGCTAGCTCTCAGTGGACAGAGCTGGGTAACATATGCATGTATACATATGTGTATACTAACCCACGTGTACACGCTTATCTATAATTGTATCTATGGCTGTTATTTATTAACCCATTAATTCTTAATCTGATTTACTCAGCATGTATAAGATGGTGTGCCATGTGAAATAGGTAAATTGCTGGTACTTTATAAAGCTCAGAAATGTAGCTTTATTTCTTAGCATGATGGTAAAAGTAAGTTTGGTCTCCAAAGGGATATAAAAAGGCATATTTTACCAAATAGTATCTTCAATTATTTTTAGTTTTAATCGTGCAAGTCAGTCAGGAACTTTTATTATGAAGGTACTGTGTTTAGATAATAGATGCCCATCTCCTTAAATATATGACTTCTTAGCTGTTGGGACAGTTTTGGAGGTACATTACAATGGTTCTGAAATGTAAAGAGGTTTCTTCCAGTAGAATCATACATTTATTTCATTGGGTTGTGTCCTGAAAATGATCAGGTTTAGTCCTCTGAACTTGCCTATTATGACATTTTAGAAATTGGCCTGTGTAGTCATTTCCCTAAATAGAATCCTAAAAGGATGCTATTTCCTAGATTAAGAAACTCTGAGAGTCTCCGATTCTTATAATTGCAGTTTTTGCTTTTCTTATTTTAAAGTCTTTCACCAGTTAGATTTTGCAGTCTATGGGAAAGGATGGAGCCATGTCTTTAGAAAGAAATTAAAAAAATTTTTTAATTTAAATTCAATTTAATTAACGTATGTTATATAATTAGTTTCAGAGGTAGAATTCAGTGATTCATCAGGTGTAGATAACATTCGGTGCTGCTTATTACATCAAGTGTCCTCCTTCATGGCCATCACCCAGTTAGTTACCCCATCTGCCTACCCACCCACCCCACCTCCAGCAACCCTCAGTTTGTTCACTGTAGTTAAGAGTCTCTTATGGTTTGCCTCCCTCTCTGTTTTCCTCTTATTTTATTTTTCCTTCCCTTCCCCTATATTCATCTCTTTTGTTTCTTAAATTCCACATATGAGTGAAATCATACAGTGTTTATCTTTCTCTGACTTATTTCGCATAGCATAAGATCCTCTAGTTCTAGCCACATTGTTGCAAATGGCAAGATTTCATTCTTTTTGATGGCTGAATAATATTCCTCTGTGTGTGTGTGTGTGTGTGTGTGTGTGTGTGTGTGTCTATCTCAATCTCACATATTCTTTATCCATTCATCTGTCGATGGACTTCTGGGCGTGTGTGTGTGTGTGTGTGTGTGTGTGTCTATCTCACATATTCTTTATCCATTCATCTGTGGATGGACTTCTGGGCTCTTTCCATATTTCGGTTATGGTGGACATTGCTGCTATAAACATCAGAGTGCCTGTGCCCCTTCAAATCAGTATGTTTGTATACTTCGGATAAATACCTAATTTACTGCAATTGCTAGGTCATAGGGTAGTTCTGTTTTTAACTTTTTGAGGAAACTTCATACTGTCTTCCCCTGTAGCTGCACCAGTTAGCATCCCCACCAACAGTATAAGAAGGTTCCCCTTTCTCTGCATCCTCGCCAACATCTTTTGTTGCCTGAGTTCCTACTTTTAGCCATTTTGACCAGCGTGAAGTGGTGTCTCATTGTGATTTTCATTTGTGTTTCCCTAATGTCTAGTGATGTTGAGCATTTTTTCATGCGTCTGTTAGCAGTTTTTGTGTCTAGAAAGGATTTTATTAGTTGTTTGATTTTTCCTGAGACAGTAAAATTGAATCTCAAGGATTATTTTTTTCTTAGCTGGTACTGAAAATATAATGACTTCCCTGCTAGGAGGAAGGGACTGTCACAAAGCAAGCACACATTTGTTGAAGAGAAGTAATCAGTATCTTTGGGTTTATAGACCTTTTGATAACTTAAAGGGAGGCCTTGGAATGATAGAACTCACCCCTTTCCTACCTCCTCCCAAAAGGAATGGGCTGTTTAATTGTTCATTATAGTGGGTGTGGCAGGGTAAGAAGCATTCTTTGTGGATTTGGGATGGATTTTATCTTTTCTTTCTCCCTCTGTTTGCCTTGGAATTGCCTTATGGTGGACATTTGTCATCTCTAAAGTGCTATGGTACCTTATTTGCAAAATTAGTTGTGATGAAATTTAGGCTAGTCAATTTCAGTATTTGCTTGACATCTGGTTTAGGATTGATGAAAGAAGAAGTTTAATTTTCTGACTAAAATATAAGACATTTGTATTGTTAGTCAATTTTGTTTCTTTCTTATCTGTTATTGCCATTGTAAGACATGATGATTTTAAAAATTTTAATATTCTCAACTGAAATAAGAGTATTGGAAATAATTCCAGAGATTTTTCAGATAAAAGACTGAAATTCAGGGATGCCTGGATGGCTTAGTCTGTTAAGTGTCTGCCTTCAGCTCAGGTCATGATCTCGGGGTCCTGAGATTGAGTCCCACCTTAGGCTCCCTGGTTAGTGGGGAGCCTGCTTCTTCCTCTGCCTGCCTCTCCACCAGCTTGTGCACACACACTCTCTTTCTCATTCTTTGATAAATAAATAAATAAATAAAATCTTTAAAATAAAATAATGTTCTTCAGAAATGGTGGTGTTGAACAAAACTATTTAGAATATTTTTTGTCTAAGTGGAACATCATTCTTGATCTAAGTAAGAAAATACTTTTTGTGTTTTTGTGTAGCAGCCAGTTTACATCAATGTAATTTTTACAAATTGAGAGTGTACAGCATCATTTACTGCTTCGATTTATCCCCATCAAGGTACGGATTTTTCTCCAGGTTCTTATTCCAAGTTTAGAATTTAAACGCTTTATTTATTTATTTATTTATTTATGATTTTACTTATTTATTTGTCAGAGAGAGTGAGTGAGTATGTATGTATGTATGTATGTATTTATTTATTTATTTATGATTTTACTTTTTTATTTGTCAGAGAGAGTGAGCGAGAGAACATAAGCACCGGGGAGAGGCAGGCTTCCCACTGAGCAAGGAGCCGGATGGGGGACTTGATCCCAGGACCCTGGAATCATGACCTGAGCTGAAGGCAGATGCTTAACCAACTGAACCACCTAAGTGTCCCAGAATTTAAACATTTTAGATGATAATTATAATAGATAATTCCCTTAGCATCTTATAAAAGAATGTAGAATATACCTTTTCTGATATAGTTTAGAGCATACTGGCTTTGGATTCAAGCACAACTGGGTTCTAGTCCTGGCTCTTCTAGTTGTGATGCGACTGTGATCAAAATATTAAACTTTTCTGGCCTCTATTCCCCATCTGAAAAGTGGGAGTAATAATATTGATACTTTCAGGGATTGTTTTAAGGATTAGAAATGAAGTTATACTAAGAGATACCCAGCATAATACCTGGAACAAAGGAACCTAAAAAAAGATTGCTGTCATTATTATCATATGTATTTTACCTGCACTTATATTGTCTTCACTTACATTATAGATTGATATCCTAAGGTATTAATAAGAATTTGTGCTTTGGTGGGCCTCTGCCTGTTTAACCAAATGGTCTTAGACTACTGTTTGCATGTTTTGGATCAGAAGAGCATTTCTACTAATTAATGAAATCCATGGACTTAATCGCATGGATTTCATGACCATGTCTACCCAAAAACCTATTTTGATTCTTGATTCTTGGCTGCATTCTGAAGAAGTAAGTTTATTGTATAGTTAACAAATGGGCAAGATTTTCTGTACTTCATGGAGTCACAGTTATTCTGAAGGTCTGTAATTCACTCCCAAAATCTGAGCTTCTATGATGAATGCTATTAGGCATTATAATACCAACTTTCTTTAAATTAAATTTATAGGAGTGATGGGAATGAAAGAAAGGTTACCAATTTAATTTAAGTATCCATTTTGGAATTAATATTTTCACATAGCTCATACTTAAGGTATATGAATTGCAGTAGTCTCATGGTTTTAAATACCGTATGTCCATTCATGGCTTTCAAATTTATATCTTCAGCTAGATCTCACCCCAGAACTCCACACTCATATATCCAGCTGCTTACCTCACATCTCTGCTTGGACCTCTTCAAAGGAATTCTTGATTTCTCTATGCTGCCTGCAGTCCCCTACTCCAAATGTATTGTTCCCACAGTCTTCTCATCTTGTTAAATGGCAGTTCTATCCTTTCATTTGCCCAGACCAAAACCTTGAAGTCATCCCTGACTCTTTCCTTTCACACTTAATCTGTCATTCCTTCAATAAATCCTGTTGGCTTTATCACTGACAGACTTCCCGAAACCGAAGCTTTTCATCACCCTGCCCGAATTATCCTACCCAAGCCAGTGTCAGCTTGGACTTTTGTGGTTACTTTCTGTTGGTCTTCCTTTTTTTTTTTTTTTTTTTTTTTTTTTTAAGATTTTATTCATTTTTTTGACAGACAGATCACAATAGGCAGAGAGGCAGGCAGAGAGAGGGGGAAGCAGGCTCCCCACTGAGCAGGAGCTCGATGTGGGGCTTGATCCCAGGATCCTGAGATCATGACCTGAGCTGAAGGCAGAGGTTTTAACCCACTGAGCCACCCAAGTGCCCCTCTGGTGGTCTTTCTTATTTCTGCTTTTGCCATCTGATAGTTCTTCTGAGGCCAGCAACCAAAGTGATCCTTTAAAAAGGGGTCCTTTAAGAAGTCAGATCATACTTAATATTGTCCTGAGGTGGTATCCCCTCTCATTTGGAGCAAAAGCCAGAGTCCTCTCCCCTCAGTGACAGTCCACTGCCCCTTTCTGACTTCTCTCCCACTTTTCAGTCCCTTGTTTATTCTGCTCCAGGCACCTGTTTGCCTGTTTCTTAAACATGTCACTCATACTCTAACCCTAAAGACTTTGTACTTACTGTTATTTCTTGGTGAAACACTGTTTCCCCAGATAGTCACATGGCTTAGTCCTTCAGTTTCTTCAGGCCCTGTTTTTCATAGGGCATGTTCTCGGTGAGGCCTTCTGTGACCCTTCTGTAAGGAGTATCAAGCTCATCCCCTCCTCATGCACAGCTTTGCTGGCTTCCTTTTTTTGCTGTAGCACTTTCATATACGTCGTGAGCATCTCACATCTTTTCCCTTACTAGAGTATAAGGTTTGTGAGGACAGGTGATTTTGTTCATTGTTTTATTTCCACTGCTGAAAGTACCCTGAAAGTAGCCCGCACATGAAGAAGTTAATGAGTTTCAATTTTGGTGAGGGGCATAATTTTATCACTGCAATAGTGCAATTGTCTGACACCTATTTTTTTTTTCTAAGATTTTATTTATTTATTTGACAGAGAGAGAGCACAAATGGGCAGTAGCAGGCAGAGGGAGAGGGAGAAGCAGGCTTCCTGCTGAGGGAGTAGCTTGACATGGGGCTTGATCCCAGGACCCTGGATCATGACCTGAGCTATGTGCAGACTTAACCCACTGAGGCACCGAGGTGCTCCTGTCTCCCACTTTTTTTCAGCATGTACAATCATACCTTGTTTTATTGTACTTTGCAGATATTTAATTTTTTGACAAAGTTTTGGCCAAAAGTTTTTGGTCACCCTGCATTGAGTGAAGTCTATTATTATCATTTTTCCAACAGCATTTGCTCACTTTGTGTCTGAGTCCAATTTGGCAATTGTTAAAATATTTCAAACTTTTTCTTTATTGTTATGGTGATCTGTGGTCAGTAATATTTGATGTTACTATTGTGATTGTTTTGGGGGCTCTGCAAACTGCAGCCACATACGACCACAAACTTAACTGACAAATGTATGTGTTCTGCTGTTCCAATCACTGGCCATTTCTCTCCCTCTTCTTGGATCTCCATATTCCCTGAGACACAACAGTATTTAAATTAAGCCAGTTAATGACTCTCCAAGCCATTTAAGTGTTCAAATGAGAGGAGAAGTCACAAGTCTCCCTTTAGATCAAAAACAAAAAATGATTCAGTTTAGTAAAGAAGGCATGCTGAGGGGTGCCTGGTTGGCTCAGTGGGTTAAGACTGCCTTCAGCTCAGGTCATGGTCTTGGGATCCTGGGATCGAGCCCTGCATCAGGCTCTCTACTCAGTAGGAGCCTGCTTCCCCCTCTCTCCTCCTGCCTCTCTGACTACTTTTGATATCTCTCTCTCTCAAAAAGAAATAAATAAGTCTTTTAAAAAAAAAAAAGAGGGCATGCTGAAAACTGAGATAGGCTGAAAACTAGGCTTCTTGTGCCAAACAGCCACATTTTTGAAGGAAATTGAAATTGTTACTCCAGTGAACACATGGATAATAAGAAAGCAAACAGACTCACTGCTGATCTGGAGAAAGTTTGACTGGTCTGGATTGATCACACCAGCCACAAATTCCCTTAAGCCAAACCCTAGTGGAGAACAAGTCCCTAACTCTGTCATTCTGTGAAGGCTTAGAGAGGTGAGCAAGCTGCAGAAGAGAAGTGTGAAGCTGGCAGGGGTGGTTTCTGGGGCTTAAGGGAAGAAGCTGTCTCCTTAAAATAGAAGTACAAAGTGACTCAAGTGTTGATACAGAAGCTGCAGCAAGTGCTCCAGGAGATCTTGCTGAGATCATGAATGAAGGCGGCTGCACTAAACAACAGATTTTCAAAATAGACAAAACAGCCTTCTTTTGGAAGAAGAAGCCATCTAGGATTTGGCATAGCTAGAGAGAAGTCAGTGCCTGGCTTCAACACTTCAAAGGTTTGGCTGACTCTCTTGTGAGGGGCTAATGTAGCTGGTGACTTGAAGTTGAAGCCAGTGCTCATTTATCACACAGATAATCCCAGGGCCCTGAAGAATTATGCTAAATCTACTCTGCCTCTGCTCTATAAATAAACAACAGAGCCTGGATGACAGTACATCTGTTGACAACATGGTTATGCTCATTGACAATGTATCTGGTCACCTAAGAGCTCCAGTGGAGATGTATGAGATTAATGTTGTTTTTGTGTCTGCTAACACAGCATCCATTTTGCAGCCCATGGATCAAGGAGTAATTTCAACTTTCAAGTCTTATTATTTAAGAAATACGTTTTAGGGGCACCTGAGTGGCTCAGTGGATTAAAGCCTCTGCCTTTGGCTCGGGTCATGGTCTCAGGGTCCTGGGATCAAGCCCTGCGTCGGGCTCTCTGCTCAGCAAGGAGCCTGCTTCCTCCTCTCTCTCTCTGCCTACCTCTCTGCCTACTTATGATCTCTATCTGTCAAATAAATAAATAAATAAATAAAAAAGAAATACATTTTATAAGGCTATAGCTGCTGTAGGTAGTGATTCCTCTGATGTATCTGTGTAAAGTCATTTGAAAACCTTCTGCTTATCTATTCATCTGTTGATGAATTTGGATTATTTCCATTTTGTGGTTAGTGTGACAAAAGCTGCCGTGAACATTTGTGTCCAGTCTTTGTGTTCATCTTTGTGTGCATCTGTTTTCATTTCTTTTGGGTACATATCTATGAATGGAATTGCTGGCTTAAATGCTAGGTGTGTATTGAACATCATAAGAAATTGGCACATAGTTTTCCTGCTGGATTGGACCACCTCTACCAGCAGTTTATGAGAATTTCAGTTGCTCTATGTCCTGATTAGCATTTGGTAACATTAATCCTTTTAGTTGTAAACATTTCATTGGGTGTGAAGTGATAACTCATTGTGGTTTTAATTTGCACTTTTCTGATGATTAGTGTACCTTTTCATGTACTTACTGACTCTTCTTATATCTTTGGGTCTGTTAAATTTTGACCGAATTTTTAGAAATGGTATTTTGTTTTTTTCTTATCACTTTGTAGTTTTCTATGTATTTTGGTCATATGTATGTATTTTTTTTCTTCCTGTGATTGGCTTATCTTTTCATTTTCTAAAGGGTGTCTTGATGAACAGACATTTTAAAATTTTGACGAAGTCCATTCTCTCTCTCTCTGTCTTTTTTTAATGATTACTACTTAAAAAAAAAAAATCTTGCCTAAAAAGTCTTTGCCTGCCTCAGGTTACAGATATTTTTCCCATTTTGTCCCCCCTAGAATTGTTACAGTTTTAGCTTTTACACTTAGGCCTGTGAACCTATTCAGGTTAATTTTTATGTATGATGAAGGTTAAGAGTCAGGATTCCTTTTTTTTTTCCTCGACAGATACTTGGTTGCTTGAGCACCATTTATCAAGACTCACTAAATTGCAGTGGCTCCTTTGTTGTAAATCAAGTGACTACACGTGTTGGGCTAATTCTGGACATTCTGGACACATTCTCTGTGTCTCTTTCAGCTAAAATTACAGTGTCTTTAATACAATAACTGTGCTGTTAAGTTCTTAACATTTGTAGTATGAGTACTCAACTTTGGTTTCCTTTAAGACTACTTTCATTCTGGGGCCTTTGATTTCTTGATTTCTTTTTTTTTTTTAAATTTAATTTAATTTTATTTCTTTTCAGTGTTCCAGAATTCATTGTTCATACACCATACCTAGTGCTCCATGTAATACATGCTCTACTTAATACTCACCCCCAGGCTCACCCAACCCTCTGCCCCCTCCCTTCCAAAACCTTCAGTTTGTTTCTCAGAGTCCAGTCTCTCACGGTTCGTCTCCCCCTCCAGTTTCCCCCAACTGCCTTCTCCTCTCCATTTCCCAGTGGCATCCATGTTATTCTTTATGCTCCACAAGTAAGTGAAACCATATGATAATTGACTCTCTCTGCTTGACTTATTTCACTCAGCATAATTTCCTCCAGTCCTGTCCATGTTGATAGAAAAGTTGAGTATTCATCCTTTCTGGTAGAGGCATAATACTCCATTGTGTATATCCATAATATTCCATAATCTTAGAATGAATGTATCATTTCCACCCCCACAAAAGTTGCCTTTTTTGTGCTTGGCATTTTATTGAATCTATAAATAAATATGGAGAAAATGGATATGTTAACGTTGTTGAGTTTTCTAATCCATGTACATAGGATATTTCTTTACTGAGGTCTTTTTAAAAATTTCCCTTAGCAAGGGCACCTGGATGTCTCAGTTGATTAAGCATCTCTCTTCGGCTCAGGTCATGATCCCAGGGTCCTGGGATCCAGCCCTGAATTGGGCTCCCTGCTTCTCAGGGAGCTGCTTCTCCTTCCTCTGCCTGCTGCTCTGCCTATTTATGCTTTCTATCTCTCTGTCAAATAAATAAATAAAATCTTTTAAAAAATAGGATAAAATAAAATTTCCCTCAGCAGATTTGGTGGTTTTCAAGATATAAATTTAATACATTTTTGTTAAATTTATTCTTAGATATTTAAAGTTTTTGATGGTATTTCAAGTGGTATTTATTTTAAAATTTCATTTTCTCTTTGCTAACATATAGACATTAATTTTTGTTAACTGATAATTACGTTCAGGGTCTTGCAAAAATTCACTTATTCTAGTTGCATGTGGAGTCTTTAGATTATTTTGAACATAATCATGTCACCTGCATATAATAAGTTTTCTTTTTTCCCATTGTTTTTGTGTGTGTGTGTATGCATATATGTGTGTGTGTGTGTGTGTGTGTATTTTGTTGTTTGTGTGTTTTTTTCTGCCTTACCACAAAAGCTAGAGCCTCCAGTACAATTTGAAGAGAAATAGTGGTGGTAGATATATTTTTTTCTTGTTTTCAGTCTTAGGGGGAGATATCCAAAGTTTTACTAGTGACTATAATATTAGCATAGTTTTTTTGAAGTTATCTTTTGTCATATTATGAAAGTTTGCTTTTGGGGGGCCTGAGTGGCTCTCTCAGTTAAGCATCTGACTCTTGATCTCTGCTCAGGTCTTGATCTCAAGCTTGTGAGTTCAAGCCCTGTGTTGAGCTCCATGCTGGGCACAGAGCCTACTTTAATTAAAAAAAAAAAAAAAAAAAAAAGTTACCTTCTATTCCTGGTTTTCTAAAGTGTTTTTATTATGAATAGGTATTGAATTTTTATCAAATGTTTTTTCTGCATTTATTGTAATGATTGTATAGTTTTCTCCTTTATTTTGCTAATGTGGTGAATTAGATTGATTTTTCAAATAGCAAACCAACCAACCTTGTGTTCTTGGAATAAATCCCACTTGGTTATAGTGCATTATTTATTTTTTTTATTTGTGTCCAGATTTTATTTGTTAATATTTCATTTATGATTTTTGTGTCTGTATTAGACTATAATGTTTTTTTCCTACAATGTACTTGTCAGATTTTGTTATCAAGGTTATGCTAGCTTAATGTGAACTGGGAAATAATATTTTTTTAATTTTCGGGATGATTTTGTATAACACTGATATTATATTATTTCTTCCAGAATTATTTGGTAAAATTTACCAGCAAAACCAACTGGGCCTGGAGTTTTCTATGCAGGAAGGTTTTTAATTACAGCTCAGTTTCTTTACTAGATAATACCACTCTTCAGATTTTCTGTTTCTTCCTTTTGGTAGTTTTTGATGAGTAGTCTTTTTTAAGAAATTTCTCCATTTCATTTAAAATATTGATTTTATTGATAATATCCTCATATTAATTTCTGTTGGATTCATAATGATGTCTCCTTACAATTCTTTGTTTCATAGTTTGTATTTTCACTTTTTTTTGTTCAGTCTTGGTAGAAGTTTACTAGTTTTGTTAATTTTTTTCAAAGAACCAATTTTTGGCTTTGCTCATATCCTCTTAAATGCTTATTTTCTATTTCATTAATATTTATTAGTACTTACTTCATTATTTCCTCTTCATTACCTAATGTTTTAAGTTGGAAGCTTTGAGTGTTGATTTTCAGTTTTTCTATTAAGCTATATGTTGTTTTAGCAAACATCCAAGTTGTCATTCAACTCAGAATATTTTCTAATTTGCATTATGTTTGACCTAAAGGGTTATTTGAAAGTGTGGTGCTTCACACACTTAATGTGTCTCTTAAAAGTTTGGAGATTGTCTTATTTTTTTGTTACTGGGTGTCACATGAAGTCACAGTGGTCAGAATAGATACACTGAATTTTTTCATCCCTTGTAAATTTGTTGAGATTTACTTTATGGCCCAGAATGTGGTCTATGCTGGTAAATGGGCCATGTATATTTGAAAAGGATATGTATTCTGCATTTGTCAGTTGTAATATTTTTTGTTAATTACATCAATTTGATTAATTGGGTTGGTTCAGATATTCTGTATTCTTACTGATTTTTATCTGTTTTGTAAGTTAGAAAGGTGTGTTTAGATTTATACATACTATTATTTAAACCAAACAATATTATGAATGGGCTGTTCCTCCTTTTAGTTCTGGGAGTTTTTGCTTTATATATTTTGAAACTATGCTTTTAAGTGAATATAATTTATGATTTTTATGGCTTTGAATTAAATTGACCATTTTGTCAAAATGAGATATCCCCTTCTATGTTTCATGATACTTTTTGCCTTAATGTTAATGTTTTACTTATGTTGCCATATCAGCTTTCTGTTCATTAGTGTTTTCGTGGTACATCTGTTCCCATCCTTTTATTTTTAACCATCCTGGGTCTTTATATTTAAAGTGTTTTGGGACGCCTGGGTGGCATCTGCCTTCATCTCAGTCATGATACCAGGGTCCTGGGATTGAGTCCCACATCAGGCTCCCTAGTGAACAGGGAGTCTGCTTCTCCCTCTCCTTCTGCTTGCCACTCCCTCTGCTTGTGCGCACTCTCGCTCTCTCTCTCTCTCATAAATAAATAAAATCTTAAAAAAAAAAGTGTTTTCTTTCACACAGTATATAGTTATATCTTTTGTGTTTTATTTTTTAATCCAGTCTGACCATCTTTGTATTTTGGAGTCTGTATCCATTACATTTAATGTGATTACAATTTGCCATGTTACTTTTTGTTTTCTTTCTCCATTTGCTCCTTTAAAAAAAAAAAAAATTATTTCTTTATTCCTGCCCATTCTTTTCAATATTAAGAGTATTTTTATTTTTTAATTTCTTTTGTTAGTTTTTACATTATATCTTAGTGTCACTCTTTTTTTTTTTTTTTAAAGATTTTATTTATTTATTTGACAGAGAGGCAGGCAGAGAGAGTGAGAGGGAAGCAGGCTCCCTGCTGAGCAGAGAGCCCGATGTGGGACTCTATCCCAGGACCCTGAAATCATGACCTGAGCCGAAGGCAGCGACTCAACACTCTGAGCCTTACCCTTTTAAGTCCTTACTGAAAAAATTACAAAATATATCCTAATGATAATGTACTATAAATTAGTACTTTTATTATGTCCTGAACAATTCAAGAACGTCACAGTATTTTTATATTATTCAGTCTCCCTTATTTTGCTATGTTTTTGTATGTATTTTATTTCCATGTGTGTTATAAGTCCTGTAAGACATTGTTAGTGTTGTTGAAAACCGTCAGTAGTTTTGTTTTTGAGCACATATTTACCATTTCTGGAGCTGTTGATTCTTGCCGACATTTTTGTGCTTCCTTCTAAAATTGTTTCCCTTAAGCTGAAGTACATGTCTTATAGTACTTTTTGTCTGCCAGTGAGGAATTCTCTTTGCTTTTCTTAGTTTGAGAGTGTATTTTGCTTTCACTTTAGAATACTATTTTTTTTTCTTTTTAAAAAGATTTTATTTATTCATGAGAGACAGAGAGAGAGAAGCAGAGGCAGAGGGAGAAGCAGGCTCCCTGGGGAACTCCATCCAGGATCCGGGACAACATGATCCAGGATCATGACCTGAGCCGAAGGGAGACACTTAATGGACTGAGCCACCCAGGCTCCCTAGAGCACTATTTTCAATGGAAAATAGAACTCCTGGTAGTTTTGCTTTTTAAATATGTCATGATGTCATTCTGTTATCTTCTTGCTCTCATTGTTTTTGTCGAGAAGTAAATAATGTTTTTATTATTTCTTAGAGCAGTGGTTCTCAGCTGGGAGTGATTTTACTTTCCCTTTACCCCTCCCCTAGGGGACATTTGGTAATGTTTGGTTACATTTTGGTTGTCTCAACCTAGAGTGGGGTATATGCTACTGATGTTCCTACAATGCACAGAACAGCAAAAGAAGTATCTGTTTCAAAGTGTCAGTAGTGCCAAGGTTGAGAAACCATGCTTAGAGGTACCGTGGCTTTTTTTTTTTTTTTTTTTTTTTTGGTTATGTGCAAGAATTTCTTTATTTTTTTAACAGTTTGAGTAATACATGCCTAGGTTTTATTTTCTTTGTTTATCCTTTTTGGGATGGATTTTAATTCATCCTAACAGTATGCTACCTTTTTATTCTTTTTTTTTTTTCATCTTTAATATTCATCACAGTAATTTTGAAGTCCTTCTAATGCCACTCTTTGGATCACCTCTGGATCCACTTCCATTGACTATTTGATCTTTTAATTAGTGGCTAATTTCTTGCTTCTTTGCATGTCTAGTCATTTTTAAATGTGTTCCGATGAAATGTTATAGAGACTGTGAATTATCTTCCTTTGAAAGATGTTGGATTCTCTTCTCACAAGTGGCTAAATTATCAGCTCTTCACTTTTTTCTCCTTTTTTTTTTTTTTTAAAGTAGGCTCCAGGCCTGGTATGGAGCCCAGTGTGAGGCTTAATGCACTGTACTGTGAGATCAAGACCTGACGTGAAATCGAGAGTCAGACATTTAGCTGACTGAGCCATCCAGGCTTCCCACCAGCTCTTCACTTTTATTCTGTTAGGGCCTTATTTAGTTTTTTGCTGGTTTGGTCTATTTATGTTTTATATTTCCAGACTATGGTCCTTTATCCTGAGATATGGCCTTTGTGGGGTTTTAACTGAATGTCTGGGATCTTTACCAATATCTTTCCGGTTTGGCTGTGCTCAGACTCCCAACAACTTTTCACTGACCTTGGGAATCTCAGCTTCTCAACATGTGCTTCTTACGAGATTCTCTTGTTTTCTCTCTTAGGCTTTTGCAGCCCTGGAGATGATCAGGAATGGATGAGAATTTGTGCAGATTTGGGGGGTTCTCTTTCTATGGGTACCCCAGTCCAGCACCCTACCCCTTCAATCCTAGCCGTCTTTGCTCAGAACTCTCATCTCTCTTCCCTCTGGTCTCTATTTGGACTTCATTTCAATACCTAACTCCAGAAGATGCTTCCAGGGGAAGTTCTTAGGGGAATGTTGGGTCACCTCATGTTTCCCTTTTCTTTCACTGACTACAGCCTTGCATTGATGATAGTCCATGCTAGAAACATTTGTTTTGTATGTTTCGCTCAGATCCTAAAGTTGTGTATGGTTGGAGAATAAGTCTCACACCAGGTATTCTTTATGGCCAGTTGCTAAAGTATCTCCATTTTCCTTTATAAAAGATTAACTGCCTTTTAAGTCAGATTTGTTGCTTTGAAGAAATACTGGTTTGATTGTCATTATGGAGTAAGTTTGGTATTTCACAGAAGCAAGTGTTAATTGGATGAACAGCTTATGTTTACAGTTTACTTATTGTATATAATTTGACATCTTCATTATCCATTGTGTTTTTTGTGCTTCAAGGAATCATCTTTTGCAGTTTGCCTTGGAGTCACCACCCATATCTCCTGCTTCCTCCTCTTCAAAGAACCTTGCTGCCAAAGCACACACTCCTGTAGCCTTCAGACATTCTTTAAAGCAAGGAAGCAGGTTAATGGAAAATTTCTTGATCAGAGAAACTGGTGGTTCTACATCAGAGTTGTTGATAAAAGAGAATGAGATTAAATTCATCCCTCAGAAAGAGGTGAGCACTTCTTCAAAGACCAAGGAGATACCTTCCATAGAAAAGGCAGCTCTGTGTTCCTTAGATGGTCATGTTCCTGAGACACCCTCTACATCAACTTTGAAACAGGTTACCAAAGGTAGGAAATTATTTTCATATATATATTTTCTTACTTAAGGGAAATTTTTTCATCCTATATGACCTGAGAATAAATAAGCATCTTGATGGGGGTGGAATGGGAAAAGACAAACCACATTTCACATTATAACAGTCTCGGGAATTGATGTAAGTAAGCAGTGCTGCAAGATATTTTTATACTCTTTCTCTCTCACAGAATAGGAATTCAGGCTGATTGCTGGAAAAATGAAGCAATTTTAATTAGCTCATATTTTAACTATGGCAGTTGCTTTCTAATTTTCAGCTTTTAATTTCCCTCCTCATCTGTCATATCAGTTCCAGTTTAATCTTAAAGAGCTCCTTTTATCTTCTTATGCCCCTCTTTGAAACTTCCAAGCTGTTCTGACTGGCATTTATAGCTATAGACAATTAGACCCCTCCCCTAGATGTCTGACCTTATTTCTTACCTCTTCATCTCAAAAATCCTCCTGCAGTAGCCACGCTAATCTTCCCATTATTCCTTGAATAAACCCAGAGATTGGAAAAACTACAAGCTGTAGGCCAAATTTGGCTTTACACCTATTTTTGTAAGTAAAGATTCACTAGAAAATAGCTGCACCCATTTGTTGACATACTGTTGATGAATGCTTTCATGCTCCATGGCCGTGGTTAGTAGTTATAACAGAGACCATCTAGCCCGTAGAGCCTAAAATCTCTACTAGCTGGCCCTTAACTAAAAAGGTTTGCTGGGACGACTGGGTGATTCATTATGTTAAGCATCCAAGTCTTGATTTTGGCTCAGGTCATGATATCAGGGTTGTGAGATTGGACCTTGTGTTGGGGGGGGGGGGCTGTGCTCAACAGGGAGCATGCTTGAGATATCCAGTCCCCACCCCCACCATGCTCACTCATGTGCATGCTCTTGCTCTCTCTCTCTCTCTCTCTCTCTCTAAAAAAAAAAAAGGTTTTGCTGACCCCTGTTTTACCTTTTTATACTCTATTCAGATCCTAATCATTCTTTAGTTATGTTAGATGATATTGACATCTCACATCATGAAAGTGTTACAGCACTTGTTTTCTGGGCTATTTTGTTTATAGTTTGCTTTTTTGATGAATTAGCTTGTTTAACTTATGTTTCCATGTCTCCTCTTACCTGTGAAGTTCAGGGCACCTTTTAGGCAGACACTAAGATATCTTTGGTACACCCACATCACACATAGTGCAGGGCAGTTAGTGGTTATTTATTTTAGTTTTTTAAAAAAAGATTTTATTTATTTATTTATCTGAGGGAGAGAGAGAGCATGCACAAGAAAGTGCAAATGGCAGGGAAGGGCAGAGGGAGAAGGAGAAGCAGATTCCCTGCTAAGCAGGGAGCCTGGTGATGCAAACTCTATTCCAGGACTCTGAGATCATGACCTGAGCTGAAGGCAGATGCTCAACTGATTGAGCCACCCAGGTGCCCCACTATTAGTGGTTATTAAACTTAGGTTAAAGTTAGCATATTAGTTGTCAAGGGTTTAAATTTTGTAACGAGATGCGCTTGGTGGCTTAGTTAGTTAAGGGTATGCCTTTAGCTCAGGTCATTATCCCAGGGTCCCAGGATTGAGCCCTGCATCAGGCTCCCTGCTCAGCAGTGGAGCCTGCTTCTCCGTCTACCACTGTTGATGTCACTCTCTCACTATCTCTCTCTCTCAAATAAATAAATAAAATTAAAAAAAAATTTTTTTGTAAGGATATGTGAATCTTGCATTTCCTACCATATATTTTGTTAGTCTATCAGTTGACAGTTCTTGTAGTGTTTTTAGCTTGATAGTTAACTTTTTTCCCCAATAGACCAATTTTTTCAATTAAAATTTAACTGCGAATTGTAACACATAAAATCGCTAAAATTGGTCCTGCTCCATTGAAGTAGAGATGGAGGGCCTGACCTCCTGCTTCACCCCTGCCATTATCATGGTGGCCTCTGAGCCCCAAGATTCTTCCACAACTTCATCAAACAGTTTGACAGTGATTGTGTTTTCTAAAGGCAATACTACATTTGTAATTACAAATAAGAGCTAAGTTATTAAATTTGTAACCATTGTTAATTTTGATAGTAGTTGGCCCAAACCAACAAATGTTTCAGTTTAGTTTTGCATAGCTTCCTGTCCCCAGCCAGGTTTATCTTATTCATGTTGTTATGATTGCTATAGTGCTGCAGATGAATGGCTCCTAAGACAGAAAAACTTAAGATTAGTTCTATAGGTCAGTCACCCCTCAGTAAAAAAGACTTAACCAAATCATTTTCTGATAAATGAATTTCCAGACTTCTTTGCAATCTCTTCTGTAAGCCCCGGATTCTAATTATGTGACTTACCACAACTTAGTCATTACTCAGTGAATAGTGTCTCCCAGTCCTGTTGCCCTGAGGTGTCATTCTTTTTTTCTTCTGCTTTCCTAAGTGCATGTGAAGGTTGGGATTCTATTTTTTATATTAATTGCTGAAAGATGACAGATTATACATTATTTTTGCCCTTTATGTAAATAATAAAGTCTCTCTTTCTCTATTTAAAAATTACAGTGGATTGTCCTGTTTGCGGGGTTAATATTCCAGAAAATCACATTAATAAGCACTTAGACAGCTGTTTAACACGTGAGGAGAAGAAGGAAAGCCTCAGAAGGTAAGAAAGTTAAGCATAACCTTTGAGTTACCTCAGCAAGTACTTCTTATGATTTTTAAACTATTTTCCACCTCTTCCATTCTGGCTTCTTCATCCTGAGGGTTATTTCCCATACGCCATGAGAATCCGGTGACCTGCATTTCTCCTTAGAAGTGTTTCTTCCTGGGGCGCCTGGCTGGCTTAGTCAGTAGATCATGTGACTCTCAACCTCAGGGTCCTGAGTTCAGGCTCCACATTGGGCACTTTTTAAGCCCACTTTTAAAAAGAAAAAAAAGTGTTTCTTCCTGAGGAATGAGTTTCAAGTATAGAGGCTGAGTATTTTCTTCTTATTGAATAGTGAGAAATCAGCACTGATAGTATTGCTTGGACTGCTCTTTTTCTAGATGCATCTGTCATATTTCTTCTAATACATTTAGTTTTGTCAGTTTATCCAAAGACATACTCATCCAAACATAATTAAGTTCAAGTTCCAATAGTGGTTCCAAACCCTGCTCCTTGGAATACCGTAGTCCTGCCATTTGCTCTGTCTTGCAGTTTAGAAGCCCTGCATATCATATTTCTTAGGGAAAGATTCATTATACCAGTTAGTGTGTTGAAGGCTTTGAGAAGTCCTGTATCAATGCAATTGTTGGGTTTTGTTTAATCTAGTGAGTACTACATTTACTTGACCCAAAAATCTTTCTTTCTTTTTTTTTTTTTTTTTTTTTTTTAAGATTTTATTTATTTATTTGACAGACAGAGATCACAAGTAGGCAGAGAGAAAGAGAGAGGAGGAAGCAGGCTCTCTGCTAAGCAGAGAGCCCAATGTGGGGCTCTGTCCCAGAGGCCTGGAATCATGACCCAAGCCAAAGGCAGAGGCTTTAACCCACTGAACAACCCAGCACCCCCAAAATCTTTTTTTTTTTTTTTAAAGGTTTTATTTATTTATGAGAGAGAGCGAGAGAGCGAGAGCATGAGCAGGGGAGGGGCTCCGCTGAGCAGGGAGCCAACTGTGGGGCTCAGTCGCAGGACCCTGAGTCATGACCTGAGCCAAAAGCAGACACTTAACCCACAGGGGCACTCAGGCACCCCTTGACCCCAAAACCTTTTTATCCTCATAATTTACGTCTTACAAAACTGATTTGTAGAGATATGCTTAGGGGAACATTGAACTGCATTTCCATTTAGTTACATCCTGGTCCTGGGGTCTGGTCACATAAAATATACTATGACATTTAGAACATTTTATCCACAACACCCTGGCAGGCCGTTTCTTTGATAGGGGTGACAACCCTTAACCCATTCTATGTAGAGTTGTGTCAGAGTTGATTCAAAGACTGTTCTTCCTTTTGATGTCTTCAGATTCTGAAGACTCCTAAATGCATTACTCACTTTCACTAAATCATGGATGATGGATCAGTGTTATCTTCACGTTTTGGGAATCATCTGTCAGGCTTCATATTTTAAAATTCTGGATAGAAATTGTTGATTTCTGTTGGTGCTTCTCATGGTAAATACCATTAAACTGTTGAGTTTCCCATTTGAATTTCACAGTCATGAGTTTAATTGTCTATCCTTGATAAAATTACTGAACTGTCCCTGACAGTGTGCTTGTATATACTATAAAATGTTTTAGCTCTTGCTACCCACTGTGATTTTATTTAGCTGTAATCTTACCTGTCTCATAGAGCCCACTGGGCAGTTTTCCGAAAAATGTACTTTCTTGAGGGTTTGTAGGTAAATAGTTATCTCTGGCTTTTAGATGTTATTGATAAAGCATAAAAGAAATAATTTAGGGAATGGTACTGTTGGTTAGTAGAAAAATGTTTGGTTGTTTTCATTCTACAGATATTTAATTGTACTATTTCTCTCAGTGTAGTCTTTGGGCGATTTACATCAGATTTACTCTATGGAAGCTTGTTAACATAGATTTTAGGTCTCCACTTCTGAATGTAATCAAAATTGGGGGATGGTGTGGAGGTGTGACCAAGAATCTACAATTTAATAAACTCCCTTGGTGATTCCAAGATTTACTCCAGTTGTGTAGTATGGCTTTGAAGGTGAACTAGTTAAATGCAAGTCCTTTGTAAAATCTCGGGTTTGTTTTGTGGTTTTTTTTTTGGATAAACTGTTTACTTTCATGTGCTTATTAGTTTTTACTGGTATTTAAATTTTGGAATATTGGAATTTTAATGACTACTTTGAATGTGTATTTATTAAGCACCTAATTGCTATGGTATTGAGCCAAGTAATGTACTCAGAGAGCCAGTTTATAATCAGATTAAATAGTTTAAAGCTCACTAAGGTTCTGTTTTTAAAATTGTCCAAATCATTGACAATGATTTGGTAGCTTGACTTCTATTCCATTTTAAGAAGTAATGTTTCTTAACTGGTTTTTTGGAGGGAGCAAAATGTCTTTTCATAGGGCTTTGCTATATTAAATTGTAGCTTAGTGCTTGTCAGTGTATAAATTATATAAATAAAATGAAGAGACAGATGGTGCTTGTAATCCTTATATATTTGTTAATATAATTAATTGAAGTTGAAGAGAACAAAACCTTCTTGTATTTCTTGCTGTTGTTTTCAGTCCTGTTCTTTGAAGATGTTGCCATAAGAATATTATCTTCCTGTCAACTTTCAGAATTCTTTTTTCATTGGCAGTAATGAATTGGTTAAAACTAACCATCCCAATGCATCTTTTATTTAATCTAGAGCTTTTGTACAATGATTGCCTGCACTTTAAGGAAGCAGTTTTGCCTGTGGATTGGCACTTTTTCAAAAGCAGCTATATTCTTAAATCTGTAGTCTAAATCTCAATAGTGTTTGTACTCTGATCATCCCAGGTAACAGTTTTTTGCAGAGATTTTGCATGGAAAACACTGGCACATTTTGGGACAAAGATGCTTTAAAGCAGTGGAGAACTGAGGAAGTCTATGTAAGTGTGATTCTGAAGTGAGATTCTCATAGCATTTAGTGCACAAGCCTTCCATGGGTGTTGCCAGTCTGTATCTTTAGGCCTGACATCTTTCTGAGACCTTTTTCTCTAAGTTGGCTGCCACCTAGACCTCGGTATCTGAATGTGCTGTGGGCACCTCAGATGCATCATGTCTAACACTGTCAACCTTATTTGCAAATTTAATTCTTCTTCTCTTTCCCATTTTTATCTTAATGGTTCCGCTATTTTCCCAGTCACACTGGTACTCCATCAGAAGGCCAATTAACTGTTTTATGTGGAGAACATTTGATAGTTCACAGTAACTCTAAGTGATCTCTTTTTTCCCCCTCTTTTTAGTTCTGTTCACAAAAGGAAGCCTCTGCCCAAAACTGTATATAACTTGCTCTCAGATCGTGATTTAAAGAAAAAGCTAAAAGAGCATGGACTGTCTGTTCAAGGAAATAAACAACAGCTCATTAAAAGGCACCAAGAATTTGTACACATGTACAATGCCCAGTGCGATGCTTTGCATCCTAAATCAGGTAAACTAATAAAGCAATGAGTTCTTGTTTTCTGGTTAAAGCAGTTTTGTGTAGCTCAGGGATTATAAGTCATAAAACAGAATTTTAATAAATACAATTTTGATAATAGATGGGACATGCAGATGTATTTCTTCAAAAGGTACTTAGTTATACTCTGATAAGCCTTTCTCCCAGCCAGTCTCTCAGTCACTATTCTTTCTCTCTCAGAGGTAACCACTGCTGCTGGTTTCTTTTGTGTATCTTTCCAGAGATAGTGTGGGAGGAAGAGTTGATCTAGAGAGTCCTGTTAAAATCCCAGTTTTGCAGCTTTATGACTGGGAAACTATGGGCAAGTTACTTATTCTCTCACTTTTCTCATCTATAAAATAAGGGTTATAATACTGCATACTGCATAGTGTTTTTGAAAGGAATAAATGAAAAATGCATAGCCCCATACCTTAGCAAGTAATTAGCATTCAGTAAATGTTATCATTATGATTATTAATTATACACAAACATATGTCCTTGATTATTGTTTGGTAAAAATGTTAGTATTATATATACACTCTTTTTTTTTTTTTTTTTAAAGATTTTATTTATTTATTTGACAGAGAGAAATCACAAGTAGATGGAGAGGCAGGCAGAGAGAGAGAGAGGGAAGCAGGCTCTGCCGAGCAGAGAGCCCGATGCGGGACCCGATCCCAGGACTCTGAGATCATGACCTGAGCCGAAGGCAGCGGCTTAAACCACTGAACCACTCAGGCGCCCCTATATATACACTCTTTAATGATTTGTCCTGTTTCATTTAGCCACACACATATTTTGGAGTTCTTTGAATTATTAGTATATAAAGAATTACCTAATTTTTAATTTTTTTTTTTTAAGATTTTATATATTTATTTGACAGGCAGAGATCACAAGTAGGCAGAGAAGCAGGCAAAGAGAGAGGGAGAAGCAGGTTTCCCACTGAGCAGAGAGCCCAATGTGGGACTCGATCCCAGAACCCCCGGGATCATAACCTGAGCCGAAGGCAGAGGCCACTTTGACCACTGAGCCATCCCGGCACACCAAGAATTACCTAATTTTTTAAAAACAAGTATAATATGCAAACAGAAAAATATACAAATTGTATTGTTTGGTGAATTATCACAGTGTATTTCACAGAGGGAAAATACCTTTGTTACCACTTTTCAGGTCAGAACCAGTGTCCCAAAAGTCCCTGTGCTCCCCACCTCCAGTCACTACCACCTTCATTCTCGTAGGTGATCACCATCTTGACTTCTAACAGTAGGGATTATTCATTTTGTCTGCTTTTGCCTATATTTTATCTTTATGTAAATGGAATAATAAATAGCTTATCTATTCTTTTGAGTGTGGCTTCATTTGTGCAACATTACGTTTAGAAAATTCATCCATGTTTTCATGTGCAGGTGTGATTTTTTTTCATTTTTGTTGCTGTAGAGTATTCCATTGTATACGTATTTCGTACTATTTTTCCATTCAGTGGTTGATGGTTATTTGGATTTTTTTCTACTCTTTGGCTCTTAAGAATAATGCTGCTGTGAGTAATCTTTTTTATTTTTTGATGCACCTATTCACACATATTTTGGGGGTATATATATCTAGTAGTGAAATTGTTATATTTCTGCAGCTGTTCAGTTTTCATGAATATAGCAAAAAACTCAGTATGAGGGTGCTTTTTTCCCCCCTCATTTAGTTCCTTTTTTTTTCTTCCTTTCTTGTTTTCATTTCTACTAATGTGCACTTTCATCAGGAGGTTCAGAGAGTTACAGTTTTTTTCACATCCTTGACAACATCAGTATTGTCATTTTTCCTTTTTGGCTATTCTGGTGGGTTCTTGGTAGTATCTCATTACGGTTTTAGTTTGCATTTCCCCAATGACTTACAATGTTTAGCACAATTTTTTTTTAAGATTTTAATTTATTTGTCTGAGAGAGAACGAGAGGGGTTGATGGGGGAGGCAGAGGGAGAAACAGGCTCGCCTCTGACTTAATTCAAAACATCTAAGTTCTTAACTGTACTATTTAATCTTTTGCATTTTGCCTTTCGTTAGCGCTTTCTATGTCCTTGCCTACTACAAGATTAGGAAGATCTTTTGTTTTCTTCTGAAAGTTTTATTGTTTTTGCTTTTACATTTTGACCTAGATTTTACCTGGAATCTATATTAGCATATATTGTGAGGTAAGGGCAAGATTCTCCCGTTTTTCCATATGGATAGCCAATTAATGCAGCACCATTTATTGAAAAACCGTCCTTTCCCCATAAAATTGTCAGTACATCTTAATTGAGAATCAGCTAACTATGTATGTGTGGGTCTTGGACATTGTTTTGTTCCATTAAGTCACATTAATCCTTTTATCAGTAGTGTGTTGTCTTGATTATTTTATGAGTAATTTATTTATTTATTTATTTGTTTTTTGTAAAAGATTTTATTTATCTATTTGACAGACAGAGGTCACAAGGAGGCAGAGAGGCAGGCAGAGAGAGGGAGGAAGCAGGCTCCCTGGGGAGCAGAGAGCCTGATGCGGGGCTCGATCCCAGGACCCCGAGATCATGACCTGAGCTGAAGGCAGAGGTTTTAACCCACTGAGCCACCCAGGCGTCCCTTATGAGTAATTTATAATAGATCTTGCAGCCTGGCAATGTGTTCCTCTAGTTTTGTTTTTTGAGATTGCCTTGGCTTTTGTAGGCCCTTTGTATTTCCCTGTAAATTTTAGAATAAGCCTGTAAAATTTCATCAAGAAACTAAAATCTGCTTGGATTTTGATTGGGCCTATGTTGAATCTGTAATCAGTTTGGTATCAAAGTTGATATCGGTACCCTATTTGAGTCTTTCAATCCATGAATTTGGTTTAACCCTTTAATTTTTCATTTCTCTCAGTGATGTTTTATAGTCTTCAGTATGAAGGGCTTTTTTAAAAGACTTATTCATTGGTATTTGGTGTTTTTGATGCAGTTGTAATTGGTGTCTTGTTTTAAAATGTCAATTTTTATTTTTTTGTCACTGGCATGTAAAATTTAGGTAATTTTTATACATTGTCTTATATCCAGCACCTTGTTATTTATTCACTTTTTATGTGTGCATTTTAAAACTGGTGCATAGTCATCCTATTATTTTTTAAAGATTAATTTTTTGGTGGGGGGGAGTGCAGCGGGGAGGGGCGGAAGGAGAGGGAGAGAGAGTCTGAAGCAGAGTTGACACTGAGTGCTGAGCACCACAAGAGGCTCGATTTCATGACCCTGAGATCATGACCTGAGCTGAAACCAAGAGTTGGATGCTCAACCAACTGTGCCACCCGTGTGCTTCTATAATGCATTTTTTTACTGTGTATAGTTAGATGAATTTTGACAAATGTATGCATAGTCATCTAGCTATCCTTTCAGTCAAAATACAGAACATTTTCTTCCCCAGATATTCCTCTACCCTTTTGTAGTCATTTCCCTCTTCCTTACACTAAGGCCCTGAGATATACTGATCTTTTATGTTTCTCTAGTTTTGCCTTTTCTAAAATGCCAGTCAAATGGAGTTATACATATTGTACATTATGTAGTCTTTTGTATCTGGCTTCTTTCACTTAGTGCAGTGCTCTTGAAATTTACCCATGTTGCATTATCAGTAATTCACTCATTTTTATTGTCAAGCTGTGTTCCAGTTTTTGGCTGTTATGGATAAAGCTGTGATGAACATGGGATTACAGATTGTTGTATAGCCATATGTTTTCATTTTTCTTGGATAAATACCCATGGGTCATATAGTAAGTGTGTGCTTAAAAGTAAAGAAATTGCTGAACTTTTTTTTTTTTTTAAGATTTTATTTATTTGAGAGAGAGAGAGAGAGGTCATAAGTTGGCAGAGAGGCAGGCAGAGAGAGAGGGGGAAGCAGGTTCCCTGCTGAGCAGAGAGCCTGATGCAGGGCTCAATCCCAGGACCCTCAGATCATGACCTGAGCCGAAGGCAGAGGTCACTGAGCCACTCAGGCACCCTGCTGAACTGTTTTTCAAATGGCTACACTATTCTTCATTGTATGAGAGATCCACTTGCTCCACTTCCTTGCCAACACTTAGTATTTCCAGTCTTCTTAATTTTAGCCATTCTGTTGGATTTGTAGTGGTATCTCCTGATGCATGTATGCCTATGTATTATATATGTATGTACACATGTAAATCCATTTATACTTATATGCATTAGAAATTATGAGGACATACTGAACCTGTGTTTAGAGTCCAATCTGACAGAGTTCCTTACCTTTCTCTCTTACATATTTATATTTCCCTTTCTCTGCCCCCCCCCCCCACAGAGAGAATTCTCCCTTTAGTAGCATCAGCACACTTACTGATTTGTTCAGTTTTATTGCACAATTAAAATAGTTTTAAAATTGCTTCATCAATACTACTACACCACGGCAAAACAGACCTACCTATGAAAAAGAATTCAGGATATTTTCTAGTTCTCTCTGCCAGGCTGCTTCTCCCCTCCTCCCTTAGACTGAGGGTATGCAGGCAAATATGTGGTCATAATTTCCTTTTTACCTTTTTCATTGTGACTTGATTTTTTTTTACTGAAATACAGTGGGGTTCATTTGTTTCACTTTGTTTCTAATTCTTGTTACTCACTTGTCCCTTCTAAGACATTAGTAACTGAAATGTAACATTTAAACTACTTTAAAAAGCTGTACTTCTATAATGGACATAAAAATATTACATACAGTAGCAGTTTTATTTTCTTTTGTTTTGAGAGTGCTCCTAATTATTCTTGAAGCATTTTTAAAACCGTTTTTAATTTAAATTCAATTAATTAACATAATGGTTTTTTTTTTTTTTTTTTTTAAATTTTTTATTTTTTATAAACATATATTTTTTATATACATATATTTTTATCCCCAGGTCTGTGAATCACCAGGTTTACACACTTCACAGCACTCACCAAATCACATACCCTCCCCAATGTCCATAATCCCACCCCCTTCTCCCCAACCCCCTCCCCCCGGCAACCCTCAGTTTGTTTTGTGAGATTAAGAGTCAATTATGGTTTGTCTCCCTCCCAATCCCATCTTGTTTCATTTATTCTTCTACCCACTTAAGCCTCCATGTTGCATCACCACTTCCTCATATCAGGGAGATCATATGATAGTTGTCTTTCTCTGCTTGACTTATTTCGCTAAGCATGATACGCTCTAGTTCCATCCATGTTGTTGCAAATGGCAAGATTTCATTTCTTTTGATGGCTGCATAGTATTCCATTGTGTATATATACCACATCTTCTTGATCCATTCATCTGTTGATGGACATCTAGGTTCTTTCCATAGTTTGGCTATTGTGGACATTGCTGCTATAAACATTCGGGTGCATGTGTCCCTTTGGATCACTACATTTGTATCTTTAGGGTAAATACCCAATAGTGCAATTGCTGGGTCATAGGGCAGTTCTATTTTCAACATTTTGAGGAACCTCCATGCTGTTTTCCAGAGTGGCTGCACCAGCTTGCATTCCCACCAACAGTGTAGGAGGGTTCCCCTTTCTCCGCATCCTCGCCAGCATCTGTCATTTCCTGACTTGTTGATTTTAGCCATTCTGACTGGTGTGAGGTGATATCTCATTGTGGTTTTGATTTGTATTTCCCTGATGCCGAGTGATATGGAGCACTTTTTCATGTGTCTGTTCGCCATCTGGATGTCTTCTTTGCAGAAATGTCTGTTCATGTCTTCTGCCCATTTCTTGATTGGATTATTTGTTCTTTGGGTGTTGAGTTTGCTAAGTTCTTTATAGATTCTGGACACTAGTCCTTTATCTGATATGTCGTTTGCAAATATCTTCTCCCATTCTGTCAGTTGTCTTTTGATTTTGTTAACTGTTTCCTTTGCTGTGCAAAAGCTTTTGATCTTGATGAAATCCCAGTAGTTCATTTTTTCCCTTGCTTCCCTTGCCTTTTGCGTTGTTCCTAGGAAGATGTTGCTGCGGCAGAGGTCGAAGAGGTTGCTGCCCGTGTTCTCCTCAAGGATTTTGATGGATTCCTTTCGTACATTGAGGTCCTTCATCCATTTTGAGTCTATTTTTGTGTGTGGTGTAAGGAAATGGTCCAATTTCATTTTTCTGCATGTGGCTGTCCAATTTTCCCAGCACCATTTATTGAAAAGGCTGTCTTTTTTCCATTGGACATTCTTTCCTGCTTTGTCGAAGATTAGTTGACCATAGAGTTGAGGGTCTATTTCTGGGCTCTCTATTCTGTTCCATTGATCTATGTGTCTGTTTTTGTGCCAGTACCATGCTGTCTTGATGATGACAGCTTTGTAATAGAGCTTGAAGTCCGGAATTGTGATGCCACCAACGTTGGCTTTCTTTTTCAATATCCCTTTGGCTATTCGAGGTCTTTTCTGGTTCCATATAAATTTTAGAATTATTTGTTCCATTTCTTTGAAAAAGATGGATGGTACTTTGATAGGAATTGCATTAAATGTGTAGATTGCTTTAGGTAGCATAGACATTTTCACAATATTTATTCTTCCAATCCAGGAGCATGGAACATTTTTCCATTTCTTTGTGTCTTCCTCAATTTCTTTCATGAGTACTTTATAGTTTTCTGAGTATAGATTCTGTGTCTCTTTGGTTAGGTTTATTCCTAGGTATCTTATGGTTTTGGATGCAATTGTAAATGGGATTGACTCCTTAATATCTCTTTCTTCTGTCTTGCTGTTGGTGTAGAGAAATGCAACTGATTTCTGTGCATTGATTTTATATCCTGACACTTTACTGAATTCCTGTATAAGTTCTAGCAGTTTTGGAGTGGAGTCTTTTGGGTTTTCCACATATAGTATCATATCATCTGCGAAGAGTGATAATTTGACTTCTTCTTTGCCGATTTGGATGCCTTTAATTTCCTTTTGTTGTCTGATTGCTGAGGCTAGGACCTCTAGTACGATGTTGAATAGCAGTGGTGATAATGGACATCCCTGCCGTGTTCCTGACCTTAGCGGAAAAGCTTTCAGTTTTTCTCCATTGAGAATGATATTTGCGGTGGGTTTTTCATAGATGGCTTTGATGATATTGAGGTATGTGCCCTCTATCCCTACACTTTGAAGAGTTTTGATCAGGAAGGGATGTTGTACTTTGTCAAATGCTTTTTCAGCATCTATTGAGAGTATCATATGGTTCTTGTTCTTACTTTTATTGATGTGTTGTATCACATTGACTGATTTGCGGATGTTGAACCAACCTTGCAGCCCTGGAATAAATCCCACTTGGTCGTGGTGAATAATCTTTTTAATGTACTGTTGAATCCGATTGGCTAGTATTTTGTTGAGTATTTTCGCATCTGTGTTCATCAAGGATATCGGTCTATAGCTCTCTTTTTTGGTGGGATCCTTGTCTGGTTTTGGGATCAAGGTGATGCTGGCCTCATAAAATGAGTTTGGAAGTTTTCCTTCCATTTCTATTTTTTGGAACAGTTTCAGGAGAATAGGAATTAGTTCTTCTTTAAATGTTTGGTAGAATTCCCCCGGGAAGCCGTCTGGCCCTGGGCTTTTGTTTGTTTGGAGATTTTTAATGACTGTTTCAATCTCCTTACTGGTTATGGGTCTGTTCAGGCTTTCTATTTCTTCATGGTTCAGTTGTGGTAGTTTATATGTTTCTAGGAATGCATCCATTTCTTCCAGATTGTCAAATTTATTGCCGTAGAGTTGCTCATAGTATGTTCTTATAATAGTTTGTATTTCCTTGGTGTTAGTTGTGATCTCTCCTCTTTCATTCATGATTTTATTTATTTGGGTCTTTTCTCTTTTCTTTTTGATAAGTCGGGCCAGGGGTTTATCAATTTTATTAATTCTTTCAAAGAACCAGCTCCTAGTTTCGTTGATTTGTTCTATTGTTTTTTTGGTTTCTATTTCATTGATTTCTGCTCTGATCTTTATGATTTCTCTTCTCCTGCTGGGCTTAGGGTTTCTTTCTTGTTCTTTCTCCAGCTCCTTTAGGTGTAGGGTTAGGTTGTGTACCTGAGACCTTTCTTGTTTCTTGAGAAAGGCTTGTACCGCTATATATTTTCCTCTCAGGACTGCCTTTGTTGTGTCCCACAGATTTTGAACCGTTGTATTTTCATTATCATTTGTTTCCATGATTTTTTTCAATTCTTCTTTAATTTCCCGGTTGACCCATTCATTCTTTAGAAGGATACTGTTTAGTCTCCATGTATTTGGGTTCTTTCCAAACTTCCTTTTGTGGTTGAGTTCTAGCTTTAGAGCATTGTGGTCTGAAAATATGCAGGGAATGATCCCAATCTTTTGATACCAGTTGAGTCCTGATTTAGGACCGAGGATGTGATCTATTCTGGAGAATGTTCCATGTGCACTAGAGAAGAATGTGTATTCTGTTGCTTTGGGATGAAATATTCTGAATATATCTGTGATGTCCATCTGGTCCAGTGTGTCATTTAAGGCCTTTATTTCCTTGCTGATCTTTTGCTTGGATGACCTGTCCATTTCAGTGAGGGGAATGTTAAAGTCCCCTACTATTATTGTATTGTTGTTTATGTGTTTCTTTGATTTTGTTATTAATTGGTTTATATAGTTGGCTGCTCCCACGTTGGGGGCATAGATATTTAAAATTGTTAAATCTTCTTGTTGGACAGACCCTTTGAGTATGATATAGTGTCCTTCCTCATCTCTTATTACAGTCTTTGGCTTAAAATCTAATTGATCTGATATAAGGATTGCCACTCCTGCTTTCTTCTGATGTCCATTAGCATGGTAAATTCTTTTCCACCCCCTCACTTTAAATCTGGAGGTGTCTTCGGGCTTAAAATGTGTTTCTTGGAGGCAACATATAGATGGGTTTTGTTTTTTTATCCATTCTGATACCCTGTGTCTTTTGACAGGGGCATTTAGCCCATTCACATTCAGGGTAACTATTGAGAGATATGAATTTAGTGCCATTGTATTGCCTGTAAGGTGACTGTTACTGTATATGGTCTCTGTTCCTTTCTGATCTACCACTTGTAGGCTCTCTCTTTGCTTAGAGGACCCCTTTCAATATTTCCTGTAGAGCTGGTTTGGTATTTGCAAATTCTTTCAGTTGTTGTTTGTCCTGGAAGCTTTTAATCTCTCCTTCTATTTTCAATGATAGCCTAGCTGGATATAGTATTCTTGGCTGCATGTTTTTCTCGTTTAGTGCTCTGAAAATATCATGCCAGCTCTTTCTGGCCTGCCAGGTCTCTGTGGATAAGTCAGCTGCCAATCTAATATTTTTACCATTGTATGTTACAGACTTCTTTTCCCGGGCTGCTTTCAGGATTTTCTCTTTGTCATTGAGACTTGTAAATTTTACTATTATGTGACGGGGTGTGGGCCTATTCTTATTGATTTTGAGGGGCATTCTCTGAACCTCCTGAATTTTGATGCTTGTTCCCTTTGCCATATTGGGGAAATTCTCCCCAATAATTCTCTCCAGTATACCTTCTGCTCCCCTCTCACTTTCTTCTTCTTCTGGAATCCCAATTATTCTAATGTTGTTTCGTCTTATGGTGTCACTTATTTCTCGAATTCTCCCCTCGTGGTCCAGTAGCTGTTTGTCCCTCTTTTGATCAGCTTCTTTATTCTCTGTCATTTGGTCTTCTATATCACTAATTCTTTCTTCTGCCTCATTTATCCTAGCAGTGAGAGCCTCCATTTTTGATTGCACCTCATTAATAGCTTTTTTGATTTCAACTTGGTTAGATTTTAGTTCTTTTATTTCTCCAGAAAGGGCTTTTATATCTCTCGAGAGGGTTTCTCTAATATCTTCCATGCCTTTTTCGAGCCCGGCTAGAACCTTGAGAATTGTCATTCTGAACTCTAGATCTGACATATTACCGATGTCTGTATTGATTAGGTCCCTAGCCTTCGGTACTGCCTCTTGTTCTTTTTTTTGTGGTGAATTTTTACGTCTTGTCATTTTGTCCAGATAAGAGTAAATGAAGGGGCAAGTAAAATACTAAAAGGGTGGCAACAACCCCAGGAAAATATGCTTTAGCCAAATTAGAAGAGATCCAAAATCGTGAGTGGGGAGAAAGGG
Source organism: Mustela lutreola (assembly GCF_030435805.1). Classification (NCBI taxonomy): domain Eukaryota; kingdom Metazoa; phylum Chordata; class Mammalia; order Carnivora; family Mustelidae; genus Mustela; species Mustela lutreola. The sequence goes on along the minus strand of NC_081291.1, from coordinate 51,213,892 downwards.
GATAAAAAGAGGTTCAAAAAGGAAGAAAGAAAAAAGAAAAAAAAAAAAAAAAAAGAAAAGAAAAGAAAATAATTTTTTTTTTTTAAAAAAGAAAACACCTAAGAAAAATGTAAAAAAAAATATATATATATTAGATAAACTAGTAAAAAATCGTTAAAAAAGAAAAAGGTAACAGTTAAAAAAAAAAAAAATTTTACCCGAAGGCGAGAAAAAAGAAAAAAAAAAAAAATGAAAAAGAAAAAATTAAATTAACTGCAAGACTAAAAAAAATCACAGGAAAAAAGCCATGAGTTCCGTGCTTGGCTTTCTCCTCCTCTGGAATTCTGCTGCTCTCCTTGGTATTGAAACCGCACTCCTTGGTAGGTGAACTTGGTCTCGGCTGGATTTCTTGTTGATCTTCTGGGGGAGGGGCCTGGTGTAGTGATTCTCAAGTGTCTTTGCCCCAGGCGGAATTACACCGCCCTTACCCGGGGCCGGGGTGAGTAATCCGCTCGGGTTTGCTTTCAGGAGCTTTTGTTCCCTGAGCGCTTTCCGTAGAGTTCCAGAGGACGGGAATACAAATGGCGGCCTCCTGGTCTCCGGCCCGGAGGAGCCGAGAGCCCAGGGCCCCACTCCTCAGTGCGCCCTCAGAGAACAGCGCCCAGTTACTCCCGTCTGCCTGACCTCCGGCCGCGCTCCGAGCTCACCGAGCCTGCGACCGGTTCAAGGTAACACCGAGCTACGAGCTTACTGTCGGCTCTGTCTCTGTAGCCAGCTTTCCCGTTCCAATACCCGCAAGCTCTGCGACACTCAGACACCCCCGATCCTTCTGTGACCCTGCGGGACCTGAGGCCACGCTGACCCCGCGTGGGCTTCGCCCCGGTTTAGCCTCTGGAGCGATGTCCCTCAGCGGAACAGACTTTTAAAAGTCCTGATTTTGTGCGCGGTTGCTCCGCCGCTTGCCGGGAGCCGGCCCCTCCCCCCGGGGTCTATCTTCCCGTCGCTTTGGATTCACTTCTCCGCCGGTCCTACCTTTCAGAAAGTGGTTGTTTTTCTGTTTCCAGAATTGCTGTTCTTCTTCTCTTCGATCTGCCGATGGATTTTCAGGTGTTTGCAATCTTTAGATAAGCTATCTAGCTGATCTCCGGCTAGCTGAAGCAGTCTCAGCTTGCTACTTCTCCGCCATCTTGACTCCTCCCTCCTAACATAATGTTTTATTGGTTTCAGAGATACAAGCCTGTGGTTCATCAGTCTTATATAATACCTAGCACTCATCGTATCACATGCCCTTCTTAAAGTCCATCACCCACTTACCCCATCTTCCACCCTCCTCCCCTCCAGCAAACCTCAGTTTGTTTCTTATGATGAAGAGTCTCTTATGGTTTGTTTCACTCTCTGGTTTTGGCTTGTTTTATTTTTTCTCTCTCTTCACCTATGATCCTGTGTTTTGTTTCTTAAATTCCACATAACAGTGTACTCTTTTTTTTTTTTTAAGATTTTTAAAAAAAGATTTTATTTATTTGACAGAGAGAGACAGTGAGAGAGAGAAAGAGAGAGTGCACAAGTAGGAGGGCAGCAGAGGGAGAAGGGGAAGCATTTTCTCCATTAAGCAGGGAGCCCAATGTGGGCTTGATCCCAGGACCCTGGGACCATAACTGGAGCTGAAGGCAGATCCTTAACCAACTGAGCTACACAGATGTCACCAAAACTAGGATTTTTATAAGTGTTATTTTCATAAAAATATTACTTGCATTAATTTTTACCAGTTTCTGTTACACAGTATTCCAAAATATACAAAGAATAATACTCATATGCCATAGCAGTGTACTCTTGAAGCATTTTTATGATGGTAGCTTTAAAATTCTTATAGTTTCAAGATTTGAGTAATCTCAGTGTTAGCATTTGTTGATTGCCTTTTCTCATTGAAGTTATCATTTTCCTGCTTCTTAGTTGATAAGTGTTTTTATTGTGTCCTGGACATCTTGACTGTAATATGAGATTCTAGCTCCTTTTAAAATATTCTACTGTAACAGGCAGTCATGCTGTTAAGGTTTAGCTTCAGATCCAGGCCTCCTTCTGTGGACTATGGTTCTAATGACAATTTAGTTTTCAGAACTCTTGCAGTGTTGTTTCAGGTCTGCTTCATTTAATTGCCACCTGGGGGGCACTCAGAAAACCTGATATTCCATATTGTGGTTCAGTTCTCAGACCTTTTTGGCCTATTAATTTAATTTTTTTCAAAGATTTTATTTATTTATTTGTCAGAGAGAGAGAGAGAGAGAGTGAGAGAGCACGCATGCAAGCATGAGCAGAGGGAGCAGCAGTCAGAGGGAGAAGCAGGCTCCCCGCTGAACAAGGAGCTTGATGCAGGACTTGATACCAGGACCCTGGGATCATGACCTGAGCCGAAGGCAGATGCTTAACCGAGTGAGCCACTCAGGCATTCCTGGCCTGTTAATTTTAGGATATTTCACATGTGAGTGGGTCAGGAATGTGTTTAGGATTTGCTGTGCAGGTTTAAAGGATGGTTACCTTCAGGTTTTTTCTCTTTGAGATCCTCACTGCAATCACTGTTAGGGGATGAGGTTGCTACCTGCTACTGGTGGGTGAGAGATAGAGATCTAGGTTATTCACTAGGTCTTTACTGGCACAGTGTTCCTGAAAGAAAAAAGCTGTCCCCAGTCTTCCTGCTACTGCTGGGGGAATTAAGGGGGTAGAATCCATACTCTACACTTATTCTCTGATGATACTTTGGTGGGCAGGAAGCATCAGCAGTGTTTAGTTGGACTAGATCAGGTATTATCAAAAAGTTTATTGGTCTTATCCTTTCATAGTCCTTTACTAGAACAAAAATTGGTTTCTTGGAGTTTGTGTGTGTGTGTGTGAGGGAGAGAGAGAGGGAAAGAGAGAGAGAGAGAGAGAGATGGTTGATGATTCTGGGCTGCAGGTTTCACCAGTGCCCAGTCTGGTATATATAGAAGATAAAGAGAAAGCCTAGGGAACTCATCATCATGTTGTTCTTTAAATTCTGAGACCCTTAGGCAGTCCATTTTCCTCCTTCTATCTTTCATAATTCTCTTACAATTGTCTGTTATTATATTACATCTAAGAGTTTTAGTTATACTTAGGAAGAATATGAGGAGAGGTATGAGTCTTAGTCCATCTTCAGAACTAGAAGTTCTTGTTAATTTTAAATTTCTGTTCTAGGTGCAAACACATGTAGGAATATTTTCTTAGTGAATTAACCCCTTTATCATTATATGATTTCCCTCTTTTTTTTTTTTTTTAAGATTTTATTTCTTTATTTGTCAAAGAGAAAGAGAGAGAGAGCAAGAGAGCACAACTGGGGAGTGGCAGGCAGAGGGAGAAGCAGGCTCCTGTGGGGCTCCATCCTAGGACCCTGGGATTATGACCCGAGACAAAGGCAGACGTTTAACCGACTGAGCCACCCAGGCATCCCTGTAATTTCCCTCTTCATCCCTGACAGCATTTATTGTTCTAAGGTCTGTTGTGCCTGATATTAATAAAGCTATTCTATGTTTCTTCTAATTAGTATTTACATGACACATTTCTCCATACCTTTATTTTGAACCTATGTCTTTTATTTAAAATGGGTACTTTGGGGGTGCTGGGGTGGCCCAGTCAGTTAAGCATCTGACTTCAGCTCAGGTCATGATCTCAGGGTCCTCAGAGGGAGCCCCACATCGGCTCCCAACTTAGCATGGAGTGTGCTTGTCTCTCTGCCCTTCTCCCTACTCATGCTCACTTTGAGTAAAATCAAAGTAAAAAAATAAGTAAATAAGTAAAAATAAGTAAGTAAAATCTTAATAAAATAAAAAGGATTCTTTGCTGAAAGCATGTAGTTTGTTAGGTTTTTTAAATCTAATATGCATTTTCTATCTCTTATTATTGCTTTTAGATCATTTACATTTAATGGAATTATTGGTAATAGTTGGCTTTACAGTTAAAGTCTTCCTAATTGTTTTTTGCTTGTTTTATCTGCTTTTGTTCCATTTATTTATTTATTGGTTCTCTTTTGGACTGAGTATTTTTTTTCACTAATACATTTTATTTCTTTGGGTTTATTTTCTCTTTTTAGAAAGTTTTAGTGGTTGACCTGCGGTTTGTACTAGATACCTTCAAGTAATCACAGTCTACCTTCGAATGATATGCTTCATTTGTAGTATAAGAACCTAACAACAATGTAGTCCCAATCCCTAATTCTTTGTGTTGTTGTTGTCATGAGTTTTACATTTTTACCTATGCTGTTAACACAATAATCTTGTTTTCCTTTAAAAGGACAGTTATCTTTTAGAGAGGTAAAAAATATATATATATATATTTTGTATTTACTTCATTTTTACCATTTCTAGCATTCTTCATTTTCTCTTATAGGAAGAGATAAAGAAGACATAAATTTCTTGTTTCGTATTTCCTCTGCTTAAGCATATTTCCTCTGCTTAAGCAACTTCCTTTAACGCTTTTGTGGTATAGATCTGCTAATAATACACTCTCTGTTTTTGTTTGTTGCAGAAAATCTTTATTCCTCCTTCACTTTTGAAAAATATTTCCATTGAGAGAGAATTCTGGATTGTCAGGATTTTTCCTCTGTGCTTTTAATTCATTACTCCATTGTCTTCTGGCTTGAATAGTTTCTGATAAGAAGCATGATATAATGCTTGATTTTTCTTTATGTAATATACTCTTTTTCTCTGGCTCTCACAGATTTTTCTTTCTCAGTGTGTATATATGCTATTCTTGTATTTTTGTTTTGTTTTGTTTTGTTTTTGCATTTATTCTGCTTAATGCTCCTTGAGTTTTTTACATGTGTGGTTTGATGTCTTTTTTTAAATTTGGCAAATTCTGGCCACTAGGTCTTCAAATATTTTTTCTCTTCCCTTTTCTTCCTCTTTTGGGATTTCTGTAACATGTATGTTAGACTTTTTATTATTTCCATAGTCTTAATGCTCTGTATATAAAAGTGTATATTTATGTTTAGTACATTGGAGTTTGAGTGGATATCTGCTAAGAATTGGATTCACATTAACAAATTAATTTTCATATTCCATTGGGACTGCTATTTATACCTATATACTTAAAGGAAAGAGCAAAATTACTCTTACGGTTGTCTTCAACTGTTCTGCATGTGTAAGAGTTCAGTGTTTTATTCCATGTTATTTTTGTAATCTTTTATTTTGAAATAACTTTGGACTTAGAGAAAAATTATAAGAATAGGACAGGGAGTTCATGTATACCCACCTTTTGCCTTTAGAGTTAACACCTTATATATCCATAGTATAATGATGGAAACCATGTAATTAACATTGGTTGTATGTCCTTATTTTAACAGCTGCTGAAATAGTTCAAGAAATTGAAAATATGGAGAAGACTAGAATGCGTCTTGAAGCTAGTAAACTCAATGAAAGTGTATGTTGATGGTCTGTTTCATTATCTGCGTAGAAATGATGGAAAGAAAAATTGAGTGCCCCCCCAAAATTAAAGATTGCCAGAATTAAATCTGTTCAATAGGAAATATCCTGGAACACATTTCCATTTAATGTATTATTGCAGCTTATTTTTAGCACAGAATTCTGTCCTTTAGCAATCTTCTAGGACAAAATACAATTATAGTCCTATGGAAAAAGCATATGTCTGTACATCAGGTGACCTTGATATTTGTCCTTTCTCTGCTGGTTGTGTTTGATAAGCTCTTTAATATCTGTGGGACTTAGGATCTTCGTCTGTAAAACTCAGGAATTGAACTATATGATCTCTAAGATCCTCCTTTAGTTCTGGCATTCTGCATGTCTATGATTATATTGATGGAGAAATTAAGTAATTGTAAAACTTTATGAAGATTGAGTATCTGTTGAGCTTATTGAGGGAATCAGAGACTTAAAATTCTTCACTATTGCCTTCCTCTAGCTTGATGGTCCAAAACTTGAGGAAAGGATACCAAAGAAGAAAATAGTCATTGTGTCCTATGACACTGGAGGAAGTGTTTGGGGCTCTCCCAAGTAGACTTTTTTTCCTAGACCATCGGTAATGTGTCTGTAAGGAAAGCTACAACCTTAGGGAAGTAAGTTTATAATCAGATAGTAGAAAAAAAATGAGATGTTCATTGACTTTATCATTACCTATGCACTAACTATAAGATGGAAACTATAATGAATCCTATAAGTAGATTTCTGATCTTTTAAGTCTAAAATTTTCAAAAGTGGAAGTAGAAATTTAAAACACTAAAATCTTAAACTGTCATATTTTCTTTATATGTTCTTTTTCCAGTAGACTTGGAGAAGTTAGGTTGGAAAAGGTAGAAGACAAGCAAGAAAATCTGCCTTATTAATGATCTGCTAAATGCTTTTTCAGTCTTGTGGTTTCAAGTGTTACTAGTTGTATTAATGAATGTGAAAAATTAAATATTGAAAGTAGAAATTTAATTGATTATTGTGTTAATAGTTCATCTTAGCCTTAATCTGTATATTAGTGTTGCATTTTCTGCAGATGAGAAAACAGTAGTGAGTGAAAGGTATACTTATTATTGTTATTCAAGGTAAATCCACAGGAGTTATTCTTCCTAGGTTTATATATAACAGAGATAAAGAGATTATTTTCCCCTATTTTAAATATCCACATTTGAGATTTTGTATTAAAGTTTGTATTACTAATTTTTGTTTTGGTCATATTTTAAATTTTTAATTATTTTTTTTTATTATTTTAGATAATGGTTTTTACAAAGGACCAAACAGAAAAGGAAATAGATGAAATTCACAGTAAATATCGTAAGTTGTGTGACATTTTCTTTATTTACAGAGAACTTGGGTTGTAGATTTTCATCTTAAGTAATTTTTTAAAGTAAATTTTTATAGTAATGTTTGATATAAACTTGTTAAGCAACTTAAGCAACTGAATTTTAATTGAGTTTTTATTCATTGACCTTTTTTGTAATTCTGTGTGCCTGCTTTTTGATTTCTAACATTCTTCTTTGAGCTTATCACTAAGCACTTTGCAAAATATTAATTCGTTGCTCTCAAAGCATCTCTGTGAAAATAAAATGGAATTAAAATGGAAACGTTCCTGACTTTTTATCCTGTTCTCAGGCCACTCATTGACAACACTTCTTTGAAGAATTTCAGCACTTTTGTGGCTTCCAAATTTGTGTCAAAAATATTTTTCATTTTATCAGTTATTACCAACTTCTAAGTTACTTCTTTTTCCTTATTAAGCCTTTGTATACATCTTTTCCAGGGTCAGCGCTTTAATGTTTTTGTCAGTTTGGCAGCTATATTGCTTGGTTGGTTGCATTTTTCGTTTAAATTTAAATTTAAGTGCCTGACAAACAGGTATTTAATAAATATTTATTGAATGAGTATTTGGCATGTGATAAGTTTAAGTTGTGCTAAGAGAATTTTGTTTTCTTCTTTTAGTTATTGGGCTTTGTGTAGGTTCAATAGTGATCTGTTTGGGGAGGGAGGAATGAAGTACACAGGCCCTAGATACACGTCTCATGGCCTGTGCCTAACTAGAGTAGGAAAAGAAGCCTTGAGTATTCTTGGACCACAGACAAAACAACAAAAGTGACTTTTATTCTCTTGTTAGAAAGTGTGATGGGAGCCTCCTTAATCAATTTTTGGGAAGTCAGTGTGATTTTTCTTGAGACAGGAGATTGAGACTATCAAATGATCACTGAATTGCCAAAAATAAGCCCTGTAAAAATAAGGAAACCAGAAAATCTGCTTTTAGAGAAAGTAATTTAAACCACTAAAAGAATGATACCTTACAGTGCCATACTGAAGAAAATGTGGATTAGATTTAGGCAAGAAAATATACAACTATCTATTGCTCTCCATTTACAAGACCAGTGCTCTAACCCCTGAGTTATGGAGCCTCCATTTACATATCTAAAAGAAAGTCTAACTTTACTAGATAAGTTGTATTAAATTAATGCATTTCGCCCTAAAATAAACCTCTGTATTTAGTTAAAAAAAATACATGAAATGGACAATTTCCTTGAAAGATACAAATTACTGAACTGTATTCAAGAAGAAGTAGATAAGCAAATTGAATTTGCAGTCCGTGAAGTAATGCCAGGTCCAAATGCGTTCACTGGTGAATTCCGTGAAATTTGTAAAGAGGGTAGTATTATCAATATTATCAATTCCATACATATTCTGCTAGAAGATTGAAATGGAAGGAATACTTCTTACCCCACTTAATGAGGCTGAAGTTTCCATGAAAGTACAAACCAAAGACAGTATAATAAAAGTTCTTACTAGTATTCCTCATGAACATGGATACAAAAATCCTTAACAAGATTTTAATAAATTAAATCTAGCAATACATATAAAGGATTATACATCATAACCAAGTGGGATGGATCCTAATAAGGCAAGATTGGTTTAATTTTAGAAAATTAATCATTGTAATTCACTGTATTAAGTGACTGAAAAAAAACACTCAATGATTCTCTAAGTAGATGCAGAATAAGCATTGAACACCCATTAATGTTAAAAACTTGTACTAAAATAGAATTTCTTCAATCTGATAAAAATATCTATAGGAAACCTACAACTAACATCATAATTAATGATAAAATAGTAAATACTTTTCTTCTGATTAGAAGCGAGGTAGAGGTGTCCATTCTTACCTCTTTTGTTTAGCACTGTTCTATAGGTCCTAAACATTATGAAGAAGCAGAAATAAATAGGATACAGATTTGAGCAGAAGGAGTAAAACTTTATATTCATAGTCAAGATGATCATCTTATACTGTTTGAATCATAAAAGATAAAGCTTAAAGAAAATGTGATAAATTATATTTCAATAGAATTAAACCTTTACTCTTTAAAAGGCAAATATGAAAATGAAAAATCAAGCTAAGGATTGTGAGAAAATATTATAAAATTTATATTTGACAAAGTACTAGTGTCTATGTTCTATATTCTATATATGTACTATATTCTTTAGAACTCTTACAATTCAGTAAGATATAGGCCATACTGTTTTTACAAGAGCAAAAGATTTAAACATTCTTCAGCAAAATAGGTATTCAAAAACCAAATAAACACATGAAAATATATGGTTAGTCTTATTAGTCTTTAGGAAAATATAATTTTAAATGAAACAATACTACCAAAAAAATAAATGATACTATGTAGTTATTTTAACTGAAAAAAAAACAAGAAAGGATAATACCAAACCGTTGGTCAGGATGTGGAGCAAATCAGATTTGATGAGATATAATTTCCAAAAAATAAAACTAATCAGTTGTAATGAACAATTTGAAGGATATTATTGACAAATATTATAGCAGCTTATTCATATTATCCTAAACTAAGAACAACCTAAATATCCATAAATACATTATGATACAGCCATATACAATGGAACAATACTTAATAAAAAAGAATTAATGCTACACATAGGATTCAACATGGAGGGATGTCAACAACATTGTTGTTAAAACACAAGGCAAACTGCATCCTGAATGACTCCATTTATATGAAGTTCTAGAAGAGGCAAAGATTAGTAATGAAACTAGATTGGTACTGCCAGCTGCTGTGGCTGGAGGAAAAGGGAGTCACGAAGGAACTCTCATAGGTGACCTAATTCTTCTAATCTTCTATTTCATGATTGCATTGGTAGTTACATGACTGCATATTTTTTATTTTTATTTTTATTTATTTATTTATTTATTTATTTGACAGAGATCGAAAGTAGGCAGAGAGGCAGACAGAGAGAGAGGGGGGGAAGCAGGCTCCCTGCTGAGCAGAGAGCCCAATGTGGGGCTCCATCCCAGGACCCTGGGATCATGACCTGAGCTGAAGACAGAGGCTTTAACCCACTGAGCCACCCAGGCACCCCCGACTGCACAATAAAAAAAAATGCATCAGATTGTTTGCTTAAAATTGATGAATTTTACTATGTATAAATTATTTCTCAGGAAGTCTGGCTTTAAAAACTTAGTGACAAGAGTGGCATTCTTTTCTATTTCTACAAATCTCTTTGATATCTTGCTTAATAGAGGATATCCTGAGTCTCCTGTGAGCTTCTGCATTAAACTGTTGCCATGTGGGTTTTTTTTCATTGAAGTATGTGAAAAATATCCAGCCTGATGCAGATAGGTAATTGAAAAGAGGGAAGTATTTCAGTAGATTTTTAAGGTGATCATGGATATTCTTGGCAAGTGTTATTTCAGAAAGGTTATTTACAATGGAATTTGAAATCTGTTAATGAAGTTTCTGTCCTCTATTGCATAAAAGTCCACTGGTCTTTCATGTGCTTTGAATGGACCTTTTACCTGTGAATGATTTTGTAGTATCATTTGTTGGTTATTTGGAAAATACTGATTCATTGAGTTGCAAATCTTTGCATGTTTATATTGCATTTATATTATATAATGTAAAAAGTAGCATTCCTTAGTTTTATCACCAGTCTTTTTTTTTTTTTTTTTAATTAACATATAATGTATTATTTGTTTCAGGGGGACAGGTCTGTTATTCATCAGTCTTACACAATTCACAGCACTCACCATAGCACATACCCTCCCCCATGTCTATCACCCAGCAGCCGCATCCCTCCCACCCCCCTCCACTCCAGCAACTTTTAGTTTGTTTCTTGAGATGAAGAGTCTCGTATGGTTTGTCTCCCTTTCTCACCACCAGTCTTATCAGAAAAGTTAAGTACGGGAAGTTGTCCAAATGGTGGGTACAAGTTATCCAAAATTCTGATTTTCCTTGAAAGCCATTCTTCTATATTTGGCAGCAAATACTGTTAACTTGTTTTTCCTGAAGTGACAACTTCCTTCCCTCATTCATTTTTGAGAAAATATATTATCCAAGTATGAATAATCACAGTTTGTCTACTGTTCTTTCAAATAAAAACAATGTTCATTTAAAAAGTGGCTAATTTAGCTCAAAACTCAAATAATTACACAGATGTTTCTGCAGGGCACTTTGGGTATATAGCAGAAGTGCTATATTTATAGTTCTCATTTTACCTCTGAGGTTATTAAAAAGGTACTCCAGGGTCAAAATTTAATAAGATTAATAATTTTCTTACTGCTTCATCAAGGATATTCTTAAGTAAGATTGACTTTTTAAAAAATGGGTAGTATATGGGCATGTAGAATATAGTAATTACTGGTACAGTTCAGGGTCACTTCCTTGGCTTATGCTAAGACACTCGCGGTTTTATCTACCATTACTATTGCACTGTCTGTGCAATATTTTGTTACACATATGTCAGTGTAACAACAAAAAATGCAAATAAAATAGGTTTTAACCTCATTTGCCCTCTGAAAGAGGCTCAGAGATCTTCAGCAGTCAACCAGTACACTTGAAATTCTGCTGTTTCAGAGTGTAGAGGATGGGTGGGGAGGCAGCGGAGAGAACTGAAGGAGTGGCCTGGAGATAGGAGTAGAACTTCGCAATGTGGTATCAGAAAATCTAGGAAAACAGAGAGTTTCAAGAAAGGAGATATGATGAATTGTGTCAGATGCTACTGTAGAAGGTTGAGTAAGATGGAAGGCATCAGTACATCTCACAACTCAAGTGCTACACTAACTTTCGCAAGAACAGGTTCATTAGAGAGGAGGCATCAGAAGCACTCTATGTCGGCTGAAACACATTGGAGGCGAGGAGGTGAGACTTAAGGTGGAAAGGTGGACAGCTCTTTCGGGGAGGTTTTACTATGTCAGGGAGAGCAGAAAAATGAGGGCGTAGCTGGAGGTGGGTGTTGGTCAAGGGATGGTTTTGTTTGTTTTTCAAGTTGAGAGATAACAGTGGCTTTCAGATCTTTTTTGACTGCAGCCCACAGTGAGAATTATATTATATTTATTTTAAAGATTTTTTTTTTTTTTTAAATGTGTCAGAGAGAGCACAAGCAGGGGGAGCAGCAGAGGGAGTGGGAGAAACAGACTTGCCACTGAGCAGGGAGTCAGACATGGGGCTCAATCCCAGGACCTCAGGGTACGACCTGAGCCAAAGGCAGATGCTTAACTAACTGAGCCAACCCAGCACCCTGAGGATTATATTTTAGATATAATTCATTACATAATTTATTGTGAAATAAAAGTTTCACAAAATAATATTTACCCTTCTCATTTTTTAAAAGATTGTATTGAGATGTTTTTTTTTTTTTTAAAGATTTTATTTATTTATTTGACAGAGAGAAATCACAAGTAGATGGAGAGGCAGGCAGAGAGAGAGGAAGGGAAGCAGGATCCCTGCTGAGCAGAGAGCCCAATGTGGGACTTGATCCCAGGACCCTGAGATCATGACCTGAGCCGAAGGCAGAGGTTTTAACCCACTGAGCCACCCAGGCGCCCCTATTGAGATGTTTTCAAATGATGTTTGCATTCCCCTTCCCCCAACCTTAAATGGCCCTAACCTTAGAAAAAATTATCTTCTATCATTTTTCTCTCAAAATTTCAGTGACTTTGAAAAAAATATAAGTAGTGTGATAAATATGTTCCAAAGCCTGTTGGTTATGCTTATCCAAACCACCCATATTGCATCCTACTTTCTGTCTCTCTCTCTCTCTCTCTCTCTCTTTTTTTAAAATAAGACTTTATGTTTTTAGAGCAGGGAAATGTTACAGAAAGTTCCCATATATCCCCCACGCCTACACATGCATGACTTCTCCCATTATCAACAACCCCCACAAGAGGGTACACTTGTTATAGTTGATGACCCTACATTGACACATCATAGTCACCTGAAGTCCATACTTAGGGTTCATTCTTGGTGTTGGAGAGTGTTACAATGACATGCATCACTGTGGTATCCTGCAGAGTATTTTCACTGCCCTTAGAATCCTTTGTGCTTCATCTGTTCATACCCTCTGCTACCAAACCCCTGGCAACCGCTGATCTCTTTATTACCTGCATAGTTTTGCCTTTTCCAGAATGTCACATATTTGCCATCATGTAATACGTAGTCTTTTCAGATTGTCTTCTGTCACTTGGCAATATGCATTTAAAGTTTCTCCATGTCTTTTCATGACTTGATGGTGCTTTTCTTTTTAGTTCTGAATAATATTCCCTTGTCTGGATGTACTAATAGCTTATCCATTCAACAACTGAAGGACATCTTAGTTGCTTACTCTTTTTTAAAAAATTTAATTTAATTTTTTTTTAAAGATTTTATTTATTTACTTGACAGAGATCACAAGTAGGCAGAGAGGCAGGCAGAGAGGGGGTGGGGAAGCAAGCTCCATGCTGAGCAGAGAGCCCGATGTGGGGCTCAATCCCAGGACCCTGGGATCATTACTCAAGCAGAAAGCAGAGGCTTTAACCCGCTGAGGCACCCAGGCGCCCCTTAGTTGCTTACTCTTGCCATTTTTGATGTACTCTGGCACTTTCCATACTACTCTTATTATCTCATTAAGAAAAAAAATGCTGGTCTATACCTAATTGTTTTCATAACCCACATTCTCACTTCTAGCAGAACAGTCTCAGGTGTATTTGTATGCCAGTGGGAAAGGTACATAAGAGGAGGAAATTGTTGATGTGAGACAGGGAGAGGCTAAGTAAGCACAGGTGCTGACTCTGAGACAACCTTAGTGATGGAATCCAGAGGATAATTTAGGGCTTGGCTTTTTTTTTTTCTCCCCAAGAGAATAGATCTACACCTTTATTTATATACTTTCCAATTACCTTGAATACATGAGGGGTACAGCCTCACAGGGATTCTGTGACCAATGGCATAGCAGGAAGGTTGCTTCGGAATTTCGCATGAACCATGCCACTGTTTCCATGAGCACGAGTTACCCTTCCTCTGATTCCTCTGGTTTTGTTTGGCTTGCCACCAGCAGTCACTGTGGTGTTCTTTGTTTTGTACACATAAGCACATCTCTTGCCTAGGTAGAATTCAGATTCATCTCTAGCATAAATAACGTTTAATTTTAAGAAGAGCTGTGTGTTCTCTCTGGTTCCAGAGACCCGGCTTATAGCCAGCAAAAATGGCCTTGGACCACAGCCTCCAGAGCTATTTGTCGTTTTAGGAGTCCTGTTCCCAGCAGACCTCCACAGGTTCCAAGATGGCCAGGTGTTGGCATTTAATTGCTGCAAGGACAGTTACTTCTCAGTCAATACAAGGAAGATAGAACGTTTGTGCACAGATGAAGGGATGGTAGTTGGAAGATGACAGGGCTCTGGTTAGAATGTTCCTGTGTTTTCAAAAAAAAAAAAAAGAATGTTTCTGTGTTTCAAAGTAGTGTGAGGCCAGCCGAGAAGGGAGTGTTGCAAGTGTTGCAGGTCTGGAAAAGTGTGACATGGTCATTTTGGAGAATAGTAAAGCAGTGTTTGCTAAAGAAAGGTGAGAAATTTGTACAGCAGTGTTGAGTGCCCATTTTAGGCTTATGTCATGAATTTACAGTGAAACTGGTCAGTTCAGGGCTAAATGAATATGCCCTTAGTGAGTGTTAGCCATTACTGTTACTCTCTTCTCCATCCAGGTTTTAGATGCTTGGGTCTCCTAGGTGGTTGGTGAAAAAAATGCATGGGATTTTACTTTGGGAGACACTGACTCCAAACTTGTTCTGTGACTTAAAGTAGTTAAGTGAGTATCTCAGTATCATCCTTTTGGAGGATGAGTCTGTCCTATTCTTGTGACATCTTGACTTTGGTCTTGTGTACCGCAGGGTTTGCAGGCAGATCCAGAGATGCTTTGGCTGTAGAAGCTTGTCTAAAAAAGTAGTTAAGGGGTGGTAAAAGAGCGAAGGGCTTGACTTAGAGAGGCGGAAAGGGTGATAGAATTCAAGTATTAAAAATCTTGAAGAATATCAGTTGGTTGAATGTGGGGCTTATTCATCAGCTTCCAAAATTATCTCAGCCACTTAATATTTTTAAGAGGTAAATTCAGGGCATCTAATTAGCAGAACTGAGATTTTAAACTCTAAAGTACTCCTTGCCAGATGGCACAGCTCCTAAAATGAGGTGAAGAGATGAATGGGAACAATTTTATTAGTCATAATCTCTTAGCATTGTTCATCTTTTGAGCAGAGGTTATTGGACTCTTTGAGCTAAAGCCAGAGGAGTGGCTACCATTTACTTCTAGCTGTAGGGGTAATCAGATCAAACAGAAAATCTCTTTTAAACCAGGGCTTTTATTACTTCAGAGGAGAAGGTCATTAAGCCTTTTTAACTCTTAATGAGATTACTTAAGCAAGTTTCTTAAGTATTTCTTACACCCATAATTCCATGTATGCAATGGCCTTCCTGGGAGAAGACCTAGACCAGATCTGACCAAATTTCATAGACCTCACAGTGCTGGGTTACCCTTGCCTAGCAGAAACCATATAGTGATGGTGGTGGTCTCCCACTGACTCTGGGGAGCTGAAGGAAGTATAAAATAATTATCCTCAAATGCACGGAGTTAAATAGGACCTGAAAGAAATCACCTAGCTTGTTTCCTAGGTAGGATCTCACCTATTTCTGAAGAGCTAACTTTTACCAGTAATTTTTATGGCCAGCCCAGATTTCTTTTGCTGGATTTTTAACCAAGCCAACATGTCAGTTTCATGGGGAGTTTTACATGTATTATGCACATAAATATATTGGGATTAGGAGCAGTCTCTCCTTAATGTCCAAAGTACAGTCACATTTATAGGTCAGGAATATTGAAATCAATGTGCAAATGGAGGACTGGCTTCTTTCACAGTGGGGAGGGAAGTCAGTTTGACCCTTCGCCCTGCAGGATTTTGCATGTCTGTAGACAAGAATCATTTTCCGTTGCTATCAGTTACCTACAATTTACAGAATTGTAACATAGCTCAAAGGCAACGAATGCCTGGAATCTTGGAAGGGTAGCACTAGGAAAGGCATAGTTTTCAATAAAAGCACAAATTTTTTCTTACACTCATTTATTCTTAATATTGTGCCACAGGGAAAGTGTTGGTTACTGTATGAAAATGGTCTCAAAACATGAATTATTTGCAGTATGACTCTAAAATACATTTTTACAGGATTTATGACATCATTTTGAACCATGACTTAAGTGTATGAGGGTGCTAGATAAGTCAAATGCAACCTCAGCTGTCTGAACTATAGTTCAGGATTACAAATAGATATCCTAAAGGCTATGCTCTAACAATGCCTGGCTATTCTTTATTGAGTAAATGAATGTACATTAATAATGGTGACATTGAGATTAGGCTTACATTATCTTCAGATTATTAAAGTAGCACGTGTTATTAAGATTGATGTAATTACGATATCCTGAGATAAGGTGGTTGGGGGTAAGAGGTGGATGTTAGAGGGATCTTTTGGGATATTAAAGGGATCTTCGCAAGAAACGTGAAGGTGAAAGGGAATCCAAAAGGATATCCTTTGTTTTTATAATCCAACTTTCCTGGAGACTTCTGCTTTTATACTCAGATAGTGTTCTTCATGTTAGTACTCTTTTGTTTCTTGGGTGTTAGAATGGTGTCTTTTGGATATATTTAAGAAAGTGGTATCTTTCGGGCTTTATCAAAAGCCTTTCAGAGTATGAGGTTTGGGGAGAAAACCTATAGTAGCAAACTAGGAATATCCTGTTTCCATGTTTGTACCTGAGGAAAGGAGAAGATAAGAAAGTGAGGTTTCCATGACCCCTAGCTCTATGTATTTTTCTGCTTTCCAGTTTGTAAATTTATTGCAAGTGATTCCCAAGGATTTTTTTTTTAAAGATTTTATTTATTTATGAGAGAGAGAGAGTACCGGTGAGTAAGCGGGGGTGGAGGGCAGAGGGAAAGGAAGAAGCATACTCCCAGCTGAGCAGGGAGCCCAGCTTGGGACTTCATTTTGGGACCCTGGGGTCATCACCTGAGCTGAAGGCAGATGCTAAACCCACATATAACTGAGACACCGAGGTGCCCCAACAAGAATGTTCTTGAGCAAGTTTGTACACATCTTGATACTTAGTATGTCAGCATAACAAAAATACAGCTTTTACAGTCCTTGCTTTACTGAGAAGATCTTTTGAATTTTAGGTAAAAAACATCAGAATGAATTTCGGCTTCTGGTGGATCAGGCCAAAAAAGGATACAAGAAAGCTGTTGAAATATCAAAAAAAAAAGTAACAAAAGAAGAAGATGGATCTACAGAAAAGCTATTACCTATTTGCGTTGGTAAGAGACTAAATAGTAACTAAAAACAAATGTGTTGAATTTCACTATTTATTTTAAGTTTTTATTTATTTAACTTAGAGCATGTGTATGTGTGAGAGCAGGGAGAGGGGCAGAGGAAGAGGGAGAGAGAGAATCTCAGGCTGACTTCTGCTGAGCACAGAGCCCAACACAGGCTTGATCTCATGACCCTGAGGTCATGACCTCAGCCAAAACCAAGAGTTGGACTCTTAACCACCCAGATGCCCCTGAATTTCGCTATTTGTTTTTAATATGAAAAGAAAGTAAAACAATGGGAATTTACCTTTTTATTAGATATCTGAAGTGGAAAAAGTATTTTTAGACCTACAGCTGTTGTTGAATGTAAACTAAGTTTGTTACTGTGGGAAAAATGATTGGGAGATGCCATGATGACAAGTTTCTAAAATCTTTGGTTTAATGGTAAATAGGAAGTTTCTTACTTGTTTCAGCCTAAGGATGTTTTTTAGGTGTAGGATTTATTGCTGCACATCTTCAAATATTGTACAAATAATTTATTTTTATTTATTTATTTGACAGGGAGAGAGAGAGAGCATAAGCAGGTGGAGTAGCAGGCAGAGGGAGAGGGAGAAGCAGGTTCCCTGCAGAGTAAAGAGCCTGACATGGGGCTCGATCCCAGGACCCTGGGATCATGACCCAAGCTGAAGGCAGTTGCTTAACCAACTGAGCCACCCAGGTGTCCCATATTGTACAAATAATTTTTATTTTAGAATAGTTTTTGTTATAGGTCACTGGTATTTTGGATGGAATGTTCTGCTAAAAAGTCTGAAGCTTATAAACTTCAGGTAAATTCCTATTGTTTTACTTTCTTTTCAGATTAAAAATAAATAGTGAAATACAGCATGTCCTTAATTTGGGTCCATTTTAAGTTTGAGATTAATATCATATTTCTCTTGTCAGGGCTTTGGGCCAATGAACAAAACAGAATCAATGGAGGAAAGTGCACATAAAAATTCCTTTTTTTTCCTTTATTGTGATAAACGACATATAATATTTATTATTCTAACCATTCATAAATGTACAATTCAGCAGCATTAAATACATTAAGAATGTTTTATGACAGCCACCACCATCCATACCAAAACTTTTTCATCATCCAGCGTAAGCTCTGTACCTATTAAAAATAGTAACTCTCTTGCCCTTTCCCAGCCACACTCTGGTAATCACTGTTCTATTTTCTGTGTGAATTTGCTTACATTAAGTACCTCATATAAGTGGAATCATGTTAATATTTGTCCTTCTGTATCAACTTATTTCACTAAGCATAATATTTTCAAGGTCCTGTTGTACCAAATATCAAATTTTATTGCTTTTTTATAACCAAAAAATATTCCATTGTGTGTACATGCCACATTTTGTTTATCTCTTCATCTGTAATGGGTTTCACCTTTTGGCTATTGTGAATGATGCTCTATGAAGATGGGTGTTCAAATATATGTTCAAGTGTCTGCTTTCCATTCTCTTGGGTATATACCTAAGGATGGAGTTTCTGATTCTTAGGATAATTCTCTGTTTCCTTTTTGAAAAACCACAAAACTCTTTCCAAAGTGGTTGTACCATTTTACATTCCTGCCAGCAGTGCTTAATGATTCCAGTTTCTCTATATTCTTGCCACACCCATTCCTATTTTTTTTTTTTTAACCATAGCCATCAAGGTAGGTGTGAAGTGAATATCTTAAGGTTTTGATTTCCATTTTCCTAATGACTAAAAATGTTGAACTTCTTTCATATACTTACTGGCTGTGTGGAAATGTCTATTCGTGCCCTGCTCATTTTTCATTTGGTTTGTTTGGGGGTTTTTTTTGTTGGTTTTTTTTTAAGGAACTCTATATATTCTGGATATTAATCCTTTTCCATGTATATGACTTGCATATATTTGTAAATATTTTCTTGGTTGTCTTTTTGCTTTCTTCATAGTTTTTTTTTTTGTCGCTCAAAGGTGCTTAATTTTGATGAAGTCCAATATATCCATTTTTTTCTTTAGTTACCTGTGCTTTTGGTGATATACATGAAATTGTTTCCAAATTGTTCATGGAGATATTTCTCTTTGTTTTCTTCTAGGAGTTTTATTGCTTTAGCTTTTAATGTTTAGGTCTGTGATCTTTTTTGAGTTAATTTTGGTGTGTGGTGTAAGGGTCCAACTTCATTCTTTTATGTGTAGATAAAGCACCAGTTTCTATAAAGACTATCCTTTCCAAAGAGAATGCTCTCGATATTGTTGAAAATGAATTGACTGTATATGTAAGGGTTTATTTCTGTACCCTCTGTTTTACTCTCTGGTCTGTATGTCTATTCTCATGTCAATACTATACTGTTTTAATTACTGTAGTTTTGTTTTACATTTCAAAGTCAAGGTGTATGAGTATTCCAATCTTATTCTTCCTTTTCAAGGTTGTTTTGACTATTTGGGTCTCTTGAGATTCCATGTGAATTTTAGGATGAATATTTCTATTTCTGCAAAAGTACCTTTGGAATTGAAGCTATAGATTGCTTTGGGTACTTTTGATATCTTAACGAGTATTATCTTCCAGTTTATGAACACAGGATGTCTTTATTTATGTCGTCTTTAATTTCTTTCAACAATGTTTTGTAGTTTTCAGCACTTCAATTTTTCACCTCTTTGGTTAGATTTATTCCTAAGTGTTACTGTTTTACATGCTGGTGTGTTCTTTTCCACCGCCCCCCCACCCAAGTCTCCTGGTAACATTTAGTAGGTTGCTGCCTGAGTATAAACCTCATGCTGTTTGTGAACAACTTGAATGTGTTTGTGTTGAAGGCTTTTCTTAAAAAGTAGTTTAGTTCCTGAAAAAAATCTGGTTTAATATCTCAGATTGGGAGAACATTTTGCTTACTAGTTGAATGTCTTTTAAAATGATTGATTACTTACACTCAGGGCTGTGCATTATATATGTATATGGCCATAAATACTGCTGTCTGTGGGGTTCAGAGAGGATTGCTGCTTCTAGGTTGTTGTACATGAATGCATGTGTCTGAGAAGGGTGGAGAGTGTGGGAGACAGAAGCACAGATAGACTAGCACAACTAAACTGGCAAGTTGAGCTCTGTACAGCATCATACAATCAGTGTAATTTTTGTTCTTTGGCATCAACTTGGTCATTGAAATACCAGTATAAGTGAAGAAGATACATGTTCTCTCAAGTAAATCCTTCATCTGTTTTTGTCACATGTCTTCTGGGATGTTTGATGGCAGAGCCTCAGAGTGGTCTGCTCTGTTTGACGTTCTTTTCTGACATCTGTGGACAGATATGAAAGATAACTGACTTTTAGTACGCAATAATTGTTGAATGATACTTGTCCCCCAAGACGGAATTTATATTGGAGAGGCTTATATAAGAGGGGAAGAAGTATGAAAAGAATATAAGTCAGGTGCAAAAATAAAAGATAGTTTTAGGTTGAATTCCTGCTTCCTGGTTTGTCAGCTTGATTGCATTCTCCTGTCCAGCTGAGTGTTGAATTGTCTGGGTTCACTGAGTTTACTGGGTGATTGATTCTTCTTAATGTGATCCGGGGTGTCTCTTTACAAGAGATCGTCAAACTCCTGGGTGGTTTTTGTGGTTAGCTTCTTCTTTTCTTTTCCCAGGTAAACATTAGAGGGTACAGTTCAATTTTGGTAGTGATTTGGCTTATTGAAAGCCCGACATCAAGAGTGTATTTATAGAAATTACACTTTTGTGGTGTATGCTGTTTTTTAGTATAACAAAACTGTTTATTTCTGGAGAAATCTTGACTGTATGGACTTGGAAAGGTTTCTTTTTGAAGAAGCTGTCTTATTCTTTTTCATAAATTTTCTCTTTATGACAAAGCCTTGACAGTTTTTTAGTGTCTTTTGTTGAAGGTCACTTGCCTGTGTAAGCACACTGGATGAGTGGTGTGTGAAAGCTCTGCTTCTCTGTGAGGAAACTTATGAAAGGGGGCTCTATACTACTAGCACGTGTGACTTGCATGCTAAGTACTT
This sequence comes from Mustela lutreola, assembly GCF_030435805.1. NCBI lineage: Eukaryota > Metazoa > Chordata > Mammalia > Carnivora > Mustelidae > Mustela > Mustela lutreola. The sequence goes on along the minus strand of NC_081291.1, from coordinate 51,192,794 downwards.
ACTCAGTTCCTGAATCTTAAAGACAGTGCAGCTGAAATCCTAGCAGAGTCCTGGAAAGGGTCATGAGGGAGAGTCCTGGGCACTGAGGAATCCTTCATGGGTATTATTTTCTGCACGTATATTTGCAAATATTTGGTCATACCTGTATGTTATGTTCTTGCAGATACTGTCTGTATGCCTCCATCTTCCCTTATTTTTATTTTATTTTTAGCAAAAGACCTCAGAAATTCAGAATACGACAAGGGACACATAGAAATATGACATGTATTAGATCAAACAGAAATACTAGTTATATCTGATTAGTTTTCTTTTTCCATATTGAATATTAGATCCTATTTAGTGGACTAAGAAATATCCAGATGGATTCACTACCACATAGTGGTCAGTGACAAATATAATGCCTTTTTTTTTTTTTTTTTTTTTAAAGATTTATTTATTTATTTATTTGAGAGAGGGTGAGCACAAGAGTGGGAGGAGGGGCAAAGGGAGAGGGAGAGAGAATCTTTAAGCAGACTCTCTGCAGGGCAGGGAGCCCAACACAGGCCTTGATCCCAGGACCCGTGAGATCATGACTTGAGCCGAAACCAAGAGTTGGACGCTCAACTGACAGCCACTGAAGTGCCCCAAGCCCGTGGTTCTTTTATTAATTGAATTTTTAATCCTTTTTTGTTGTGCTACATACATTTGTCCATCTATTCTCATCTGTGAAATATGCAGGAATTCTTCAGTGATACTGTATGGCCTCATTAGAATGACACAGTTCACTACTCCTGATTTTAAAAGGAAATTTTGTTTTTACTTTTTATTATATTTTATTTTTTAAAGATTTATTTGTTTATTTGAGAGAGTGAGTGAAAGCACAGGCAGGGGGAGTGGCAGACAGAAAGGGAGAAGCAGTCTCCCTGCTGAACACGGAGCCTGATGACACAAGCTCAATCCCAGGACCATGAGATCATGACCTGACTCGAAGGCAGATGCTCAATCTCATGGGCTTGATCCTGGGACTCGGGGCTAGTGACCTGAGCAGAAGGCAGGCTCTTAACCAACTGAGCTACCTAGGTCGCCCCAGAAATTTTGTTTTTAAATTAAATTAAAATGGAAATATCTGGGGTGGACAGTATAAATAGATGGCCCGTATAGTGTTGATTCTTACTCTCTGTTGCTAGAGTTTTGGAATCAATGTTAGATAAACTTCCATTTTACTAAGTATAAGTAATAATATTAAATGTTGTAGAAATAATAGGTCATAGATTTTCTGGTACTCTTAAATGTTTTTTTTTCTTTCTTTTTTTCCTTTTTAGAACAGGAAGATAAAAAAGCAAAATTCTCAGATACTTCCCCTATAACAAACCACTTCTCTCAATCAAAGCTGGAATCCCCAGGGAGAATGGAGCCTGATAGACCAGATGATTCTTCCAGTTGTACTGATATTCAAGAAGAAGCTCTTTCTTCATCAGAATCAGACTCATTCAATAGGTAAGAAACCTGTATTACCTGATTGTTTTAGACTTCTATTTCCAGGTGCCTGGGTGGCTCAGTGGGTTAAGCTGCTGCCTTCGGCTCAGGTCATGATCTCAGGATCCTGGGATCGAGTCCCACATCGGGCTCTCTGCTCAGCAGGGAGCTTGCTTCCCTCTCTCTCTGCCTGCCTCTCTATCCACTCGTGATATCTCTCTGTAAAATAAATAAATAAAATCTTAAAAAAAAAAATAGACTTCTATTTCCTGTGCATGTTAAGATAGATAGGCAAAAATAATTAGAAAATAACTTTGAGGCCCGGGTAGTTCACTGTTTTTCCACTTCAGTCTCCTCTTCTGCTTTGTAACTTGCACACTAATAGCAAGCAGGGAAGCATGTGGGAGAGTATTGCAGTAGCTGTATGTATTTTTCCTGGAGTTGGAAAAGGGAGCATGATAGGCATTGATGTTTGTTGACAATGAGTGAAGAAGATAAAGACAGCTACACTAGGAAATAAAAATGGCCAGAAAGATAATACATAGGAGACTAAAACAAAAAAGGATAATTTAATTGACCCAAGTAAGAACAGATGGGAAAGCTTTAAAAATGAGAGATTTAGAGGTGAGTTGTTTTTCCAAATGATTTTTTAAAAGATGTTTGTAAGGGACACCTGGGTGGCTCAGTCAGTTAAGCATCTGCCTTTGGCTCAGGTCATGATTCCGGGGTCCTGGGATCAAGTCCTGCATTGGGCTCCTTGCTCAGCAGGGAGCCTGTTTCTCCCTTTGCCTGCCACTGTCCCTGCTTGTACACTTGCTCTATCTCTCACAAATAAATAAAATCTAAAAAAAAAAAAAAAAGTATTTTTAAAAAATGACATGTTTTTAAAAGATAACAGACATAAAGTTAAATCATTGTATGTATGTATACAGTCTATGTATAGATATGTGTTTGTTTATAACTTTTGTGTTCTGGCATTTCATTTTGTATCATAAATCGTTTGTATGATCATCTCATCTTTTCTCCCTCATCTTTTGTAGCTATTTTTCAGTCGGTGCAGCGTTCTCTTCTGGCTTTGTACCATAAATGACCAGATTCTGCAGTTTCTTTTAGTTATTTACATTTTCCTCAGTGTTCTACTTACACCTAAAACTGTGGTGAAGCTCTCTCTAGATAGAGCCTTTTGTTTCTAATAAGTTATTTTTAACTCTATTTTGACCATGTAGGTGTTGCTGCCTTCTGAGTGAATTATACCAATTTTAAATGCTACCATCAGCATGTAAATATGTTTTAGAAATTATTTAATCTTTGATAATTTCTTCATTTAAGAATTAACAATGCTCTAGAATGATATGTGTATGTATCATTTATATATCCATGTCTAAACTGAAACATCAAATTAAGAAGAAATTTTTTGTAAGAGGAGTATACCCAAAGACCCTCTGCTTTCCTAGGATTCTTGGGAAACTGTTTCATATTATTCTGGGTTGGATATTAGGAGGGGAAAATATTCTCCCCTCACCCCTAATGTTTTCAATGTCAGTAGTATATCTCCAGTTGGGTAAGTGAACTGTGTGTTGTCCCGTTTTGTCTGAGGGCATGATACTGCTGCAAAGTTTCTCTACATCAGGCTGTTCTCCAAGTCCAGTAGGCAGTATTTGTTTTTAAATACAAGTCGTGTAGGAATGTAGTGTAAAAATGGGGGAAAATCAGAGTTCAGGGGAGTAAGAGTTCATTTTTAACCATAGTCATAGAATTCGTGAGTCTCTGGGAATGCCAGGGTGAGTTTGAATTTGAAGTGGGGGAATGGAAGAAAGTGAGGAGGAAATGCATGGCAACCAGATGTATATTTAAGTATTTGGTGATGAGAGGATAGTTAAGTAGGGTGAGTTTGTTGGAGGTCTTAGCCTCAGACAGATTTATTGGCATCAATGAAATGTGAGCGTATTATTAAACCACTAAAAACATTTTTTAAATGTAACCTCATATTTTATTTCTCATTTTAATTCTGCACGTGTATGTGTCTACATACACACATACACCCATATCCAGTGCAACTACTTATTACAAATTTTTTTTTTTAAAGATTTTATTTATTTGACAGAGAGAGATCACAAGTAGGCAGAGAGGCAGGCAGAGAGAGAGGAAGGGAAGCAGGCTCTCTGCTGAGCAGAGAGCCCGATTCGGGACTCGATCCCAGGACCCTGAGATCATGACCTGAGCCGAAGGCAGCGGCTTAACCCACTGAGCCACCCAGGCGCCCCTTATTACAAATTTTTAACAGCTGTATTTTGAGATGTAATTTACATACCATACAACTCACTTGTGCAAGTGTACCATTTGATAGTTTTTAGTATGATCACAAAATTGTACAACCATTGCCAGAATTTTAGAACATTTTCATCACCCCAAAAAGAACCCTCCTACTCATTAGCAGTCAATTCCCATTTCTCCCCAACTTTGCCAGCCCCTGGCAGCTACTCATCTACTTTGTGTCTTTGTAGATTTCCCTGTTCTGGACAGCACTCATGTCAGTGAGGTCATACATACAGTGTGTGGTCTTTGTGACTGGCTTCTGTTATTTAGCTTAATATTTTTAAGGTTCATGTTGTAGCATGTTTCAGTGCTAGATTCCTTTACATTGCAGAATATTACTCTATTGTGTGAGTATACATTTTATTATTCATTTATTAGCTGATGGACATTTGGGTGGCTTCTACTGCAGCCTTACAAGGAAAAAGAATCATTAAGTTTGCTTGTACCCCTTGGAAGCAGAGCTTTAGAGACCATATATGAGGATTTGCTTGGCTTACCCTTGAGAAAGTGAGCAGTGTCCATTACTCATATCTCAAGTTTGACTAACTGTTAAATACATTGTAAATATTAAATATGCTAATCTTTAAATTTGTAAATTTACTTGTCTTGTCATTTTGTCAAACTAAGATGACTTTTAAGTTTAAAAGGTGGAGTGTGTTCCTTATATAATACCTCAAAACCAAGGTTAAAGGGGGTAGTGAGAGTGAGGTGCGCCTTTACTAGTGGTATTTGGTTTGATATCAGGACAGACCACTGGGCAACTGATTCAAGAGGAGACTCTAGGGACGCCTGGGTGGCTCAGTTGGTTGGACGACTGCCTTCGGCTCAGGTCATGATCCCGGAGTCCTGGATCAAGTCTCGCATTGGGCTCTCAGCTCCATGGGGAGTCTGCTTCTCCCTCTGACCTTCTCCTTGCTCATGCTCTCTCTCACTGTCTCTCTCTCTCTCAAATAAATAAAATCTTAAAAAACAAAACAAAAAAGACTCTAGAGGAGTAAGTATGCAGCAGAAGCCACTCTGGTGTAACAGGAAAAATAGCAGGCTTAGAGTTGCATCTTTGCATCTTTGCATCAGGAACTGCTGGGTGATTTGGGAATCAATTTTTGAAGTCTTCACATATCTATGAAAAACATATAAAAACATCTTATTATTTCAGATCTGTTGGAAAGATGAATTCAGGTAAAAGAGAGTCTTGATAATTGTGTTTATTCTACTTTTATAAAAATGAAATCACTTACATTTCCTTCAGTAACCAGCTGGCCGGTTAGCTCAGTTGGTTAGAGCGTGGTGCTAATAACATTTCCTTCAGTAATGCTGCAAAAATTGGGACTCTGGCTGGACATTGCATCACCTTCATTCTGAATCTTCGGCTGTATCATAGAGTTAGTCCCACAGGTTATCTTTTATTCTTTCTCTTTTCTTTTCTTTTTTTTTCCCCCTCCCTATTTCTGTTCTGAACTTTGTTAGAGAAAGCTGTGAGCCTGGGCTAATTAGTTCCATTCAAAATTCATGTAATCTGGCCTCAGCTGGGTGCTGATTAGTGAGGCCTAGTCTTCTTAGTTACTCTCTATTGCATTTCCCATGGCACCTGTTCCATGCCATTGTCTGTGTGTTTCCTCACCTTCAATAGATGCTGTGTCTGCAGTTCACCAAGGCCAGCTAATATGACCTGCCTCCAGCTCTACTTTGCCCCTCTAACGTTTTTTTGTAATTTCTGATCTCTTCTTTCCTGTTTACCATAAGAGAAAGACACATTTCTTAAGACATTTCTAAAAAATTTTTCCTGTCAGTGAGAAAAAGACATTTTTTTTTAAAAGATCAGGCTGAAATTTCACAATTACTCTTTCCTTTGCCTTAAAATTATCTTTTAAAATACACTAGAATTCAGAGTCAGAAAATACAAAACCAAGTCCTAAATCCGTACTTCATTAATTGTGCAATTTTTAGTCAGTCATTTCTGTATACCTGAAACCGCATATATGAAACAAAAAATTAATTACCTTTTCAAAATTCATATTTTTATGAAATAAAAAGTAAGTTACTTTTTATTAAAAAAACGATTTTATTTATTTATTTGACAGAGAGAGATCACAAGTAGGCAGAGAGGCAGGCAGAGAGAGAGAGGGAAGCAGTCTCCCTGCTGAGCAGAGAGCCCGATGCGGGACTCGATCCCAGGACCCTGAGATCATGACCTGAGCTGAAGGCAGCGGCTTAACCCACTGAGCCACCCAGGCGCCCAGAGAAAAAGACATTTTTAAGAAATTTTTATTACATTTTAAATTTTAATTTCAGTATAGTTAACATAAGGTATTATATTAGTTTTGGGTGTACAGTATAGTATACAATTCTGTACACTGCTTAGTGCTCCTCATGCTAAGTGTAGTGTTAATCTCCTTCACCTGTTTCATTCCTCTCCCTACCTGCCAACCCTCTTATAACCATCAGTTTGTTCTCTATAGTTAAAAGCCTGTTTCTTGGTTTGTCTCTTTTTTGGCTTTGTTCATTTGTTTTGTTTCTTCAGTTCTGTATAGGAGTGAAATCATATGGTATTTGATTTTCTAATGAAAATTTTTCTAACTGAGTTATTTCACTTAGGATTATACTCTCTAGCCCCACCCATGTTGTTGCAAATGATAAGATATCATTCTTCTCTATAGCTGAATAGTATTCCCTCACACACACACACACACATACACACATCCCTTCTTTATCCATTCATCAATTGATGGACATTTGGACTGCTTCCATATCTTTACTATTGTAATAATGCTGCTGTAAAGGAGACATATTATTTCTCGTGATAAATTTATCTACCTCCTCTAAGACATTGCTTTGCCAGTCATCCCTCTAGTTGGTTCTTGGATGGCCTCTTTCAGCCCTTCCTTTAATCTCTTTCTCTCTCATTCTTCCCACTAAGCAGGAAGTATTTTCTACTTCTATGAACTCATGTAACAGTGAATCTGAATTCCATAGCAGCTTTTTTTTTTTTTTTTTTTTTTTTTTTTTTTTTTAAGATTTTATTAATTTATTTGACAGAGAGAAAGATCACAAGTAGGCGGAGAGTCAGGCAGAGAGAGAGGAGGAAGCAGGCTCCCGCTGAGCAAAGAGCCCGATGCGGGGCTCGATCCCAGGACACTGAGATCATGACCTGAGCCGAAGGCAGCGGCTCAATCCACTGAGCCACCCAGGCGCCCCCCATAGCAGCTTTTTAAAAAGTCTTATTTATTTATTTATTTGACAGAGAGAGAGAGAGAGACAGCAGGAGAGGGGTCACAAGCCAGGGGAGAGGGAGAACCAAGCTTCCTGTTTAGCAGGGAGCCCGACATGGGCCTCTATCCCAGGACCCCAGGATCATGACCTGAGCCAAAGGCAGACACTTAACTGACTGAGCCACCAGGCACCCCTGAATTCCATTGCAGTTTATCTAAATCAAATCCTTTCTTGTATTGTAGTCATTTGAGTATCTTGTCATTCCTATAATTATCCATCAGAGTCCTTAAGAATTGAGTCTGTCTCTCATTTTCAGAAAAATTTCCTGCCAGTGGTTTACCACTAGTCTGCAACTAGTACTAGACCTTTATTTAGTGAATGATTTATTGATTGTAAGACATAACATTTTTGTTTTACATTTTAATGTCTGAAATTGTGATGTGTATTACAATCAATGGCGTCTTACAGTTGCTGCCCGCCAAGTTTTGGTCGTGATGTATTTACTGGTTTGTGAGCATCATGAATCTTCAGACTGTCATTTCACTTGAGTTACATGCATTGTTAGCATTACATTGGGCTGTCATTTAAAATATCTTCCACAAAGTAATGAGAGTAAAAAAGATAAAAGTATGAAGAAAGGGCAACAGAGTGTAAGTTTGATGTTAACAAGTTAATATTCATTGGATGAATGGCTGCAATTCCATTCTTGAAAAACAGTCAAGTGATTTACAGGACGTAGGGAAGAAAGATACCCACAAGTCTGAAGACTTGTTATAATTTTGTTAATGAACTATGTGCAGAGGATTTTCTCTTACATGACCAACTGAATGCAGGAGAAATGGTTAAATCCCTTGGAATTTATAGATGAAATTTCAAAGTAATAACAGCATGACTGATTCACATGTTGGAAAAGATTATTGTTAGGGTGTCCCACATCAATTTGTCCAACCCTTTCTGATGTCTTTGAACAGAAACTGCTTCTAGTCATATGCAATGTGATTGAGGAAACAGACAAATTTAGAAAGTGAATTTGCCTTAGAAGAAATTCCTGGAGACAGTAGTCAAGTATTTTTAAGAAATGCTGTTATCTCTGGTCTCTGGTGCCGTTGGTAGTACAGAGGGTTACTTTGTGAGGGAAAACTCACACTTCGTAGATAATGAGTCAGTATGTGATGAAGAAGATTCCGGCTCTAAATCTGAAGACATTTTGGTAATACTTTAACCGGTTTATTTCAGTTCTTTTTTTTTTCTTAATATATGCACAACGGTGGTATAAAATAAAAACTTATATCTACATATATTTATAGAACTATCTGGATATGTAAATTTAAAATTCTAAGTGAAAAGGAAGTCTTTTAAAAAAAGATTTATTTATTTATTGAGAAAGAGAGAGTGAGTGAGTGAGTGGGGAGAGGTACAGAGGAAGAGAATCTTCAAGCAGACTCCCTGCTGGGTGGAGCCCAGTGTGGGCTCTGTCTCATGATGCATGAGGTCATGACCTGAGCTGAAACCAAGAGTCAGTCACTTAACTGACTAAACCATCCAGGTGCCCCAGGAAGTCTTAAATCATAGTTGAATTGACCTTGATTTTTTTCTAAGTGACATTAAGTAATGGTTCATCTTGCCATCAGTGTTGCCTTGCCATCAGTGTTTTGAAGTGCAGTATTTGAATATGAATAAGATTTCACTCACTTCAAATACAATTTCATCAGCTAGTTGGAAACTTAAAAAGTATGTCATAATACTGGTTGGTGGTAACCTGGCAGAAGACTGTCATGATGAATAGTGATCCACTGATTAATGCCAGTGTTATTTAGTGACTACAAAACCTAAATAGTCAAAAGAGATGCCCAGTCGATTGGGGTAATTAGCTCCATAGAAATCAGGAAAAGAATTCAAAGGGGGAAGAGGATCCATCACAACCAAATGCTTTTAGTAGACTCTTAACTTATTAGAGGTAAGTCGTCTTTATTTATGCGGTCTAACTTTTACTTTCTATAATATTCAGGGATTAAATGGAAAGTTATTACCCTTATTGAGATATTTTTCAACCCTAAAATTCCATAACTCTGTTATTTTTTATGAGTGTACTAGTTGGTAAGTTACCTGTATTCTTTTACCACTTGTTCATTTCAGATCATGAGGTAACCTTCTAGAGTATATATATTCCTTGTACATTTAAATGTTTCTATCTTTATCCCTTTCATTTTTTACAAAAATTTCTTATTTTTCCCTTTGTATGATAGTTTTGTTGCTTTCATTATAAAGCCCCAAATTTTCAAAACCCCTTTAAATTAGATGTTATGCATGTTTATTGTGAAGAATAGAAAATTTAGGTAAACAAAAAGAATAAAATTCCCGAATTTTATCAACCAGAAATAATTTCATGTTAACATTTTCGTGTGTAGATCCTTCTGAAGATAGAGATGGATAGATGGATAGATAGGTAAGCCTTTTTAAAAAGGATTATAGTATTTTATAATTTTTTTATGCTTTTTTACTTTTTTTAAAGAGAAAAAGTCACGCTTTTTCAGGTGTAATGTGATTGCAAATATATTGTGAATTGTTTTGAACTCGTGCAGTCATGCTTTAATACAGAGTACAGATCATACTATTAGACTGTTGAATAAAAATACTAGTTTTCTTTGTATTAGAACAATATTCATACTTACATAATATGGCAGACTGACAACTAAGAATAATCTTATGTTAAGACCCAGTAGGTATATCCAATCCAAATAATTATTAGGATGAAGCTATTTTCTTGCTAACTTGTTTCTTAACTCTTAAGTACTTCTTTAGAATTTGAATTATGAATGCTGTATTAATTCTCTGTTGCTAACCTGAAGACAGATGATAAGCAAATTGATTAGAAGTTTATATTTTTGTACACCTTCTTGTTAGATGTTTTCCGAGAGTTCAAGAGACTTGTCCAGATTTCTGTAAATTAACTTATTGTTCTTCTTAATGAAAAAAGGAGAGCTTTTGTTCCCTGAGTTTTGGCAAGCAGAAAAAAAATGCATTTTTATTGAGTGCTACATTATAAAAAAAGATGCTTTTGATTATGACCCTTTAGAGAAAGCTTTATATTCATGCAGAGATGAATAGTAGTCATGCTTTTCTTTGGAAGACACTCCAGATAATTATTTAAAAATATGTATTTAGTTCTAGGCAAAAGAATTTATAAAGAGACACTGTGTTTTGGCCTAATTGAGAAATTTGAATAAGATCTATAGATTAGATAATAGTAACTATGTCAGTATTTAATTTCCTGATTTTGATAATTTCATCGTGGTCATATTAGTGAATGTGGTTGTTCTGAAGAAGTGCACACTGAGGGGTGAAAGGGGTATGATGGCTCCAACATACTTTCAGTGTTTAAAAAAAATGATAATCTGTGTGTGAGCACGTATGTGCACACATAGTCACTTTCTGTGGCTTTGAAATTAAAATTAAAAGATTTATTGAAAAATCATTGTCCATAATCAAAGAAGTTTGTTTATACTAGGAAATTTTCTCATGGAAAGATTTATACTTCTGATTTATTGACCCAAAAAAGTGATAGCCAGTGCTTTACATAAGGTGGTGAGTATGGTTTTCACGTAACTCAGTCAGTCAGTTCAGGACCAACTCAGCTAGGTTATCTCTGCTTTGGCATGTAAGAGAACTTGGGCTAATGAAGTGGCAACTGGGATTTTGGTACTTAGAAAGACAAGCTAATTTCTTCACTTGGTAATGTAGGTGAACCTTTTTGCAGATTCTAGGTGTTGGTCATAAAAGAATCTGAGTCAGATAAGGTGTGAATGAATACATTTTAACTTTTCACAATTTCTGACAGAAAGTTACCTCTTCTTTGATGCTAAATTAGCAGTAACTTTGTAGGAAGTCCAACCCAGACATAGGCGCAGAACACCAGGCTCTTTGACTAAAAGGCTTAAATTAACCATTGGTCATGTATTTGATATATGTTGGTGCAACTTTTCTTCACTTTTCAGTCATTTTTGGAAAAGCTGTCTGTCCAGAGTTCTTGAGAGCAAGAGAATAACAACAAAAAACACAGAAATGTGAAGAAATCTTGATTACTATTTATTGGAAAATTTAAGGGATGAATTTCAGCCTTTCATAAGTAATGAGTAAACCGAAGAATGATGGCACAATCTTAGGAGAAAGGGTAGTATTGGGACATTCATCTAAGGAATACTGGCATCATCAGCCTGTTGATAAGACCAAGTAGAACTTTTGACTTACTGAAGGAAAGGGGAAACACTACCTCTATCACTGATCAGAGTGGTCCCTTCTAGCCGGGAGGTCAAAGTTGAGATGTGTGTTGAGATTTCAAAGTTTAGTTTCAGGCAGGTCTTTCCCTCTAGGTCTTGGTGAGGATTCGGTAGACCTAAGTTGAAAATTGGTGAATACAGCGATATGGGAATTTTAAGCAGTGAGGAGTGCAAAGAATCCTGGGTTATCATGCTTTCTGTTGAAAAGCTGATGGGGGTCTTTTAAGTTTTTGGATTCAAAAATAAAGTTATTCACAACTTTCATGTTCCTAGACAAGAGTCCCCTGGAATAGTGAAGTATGTTGGTAAATCCTTACTAATTGTGGGCAGTAGGATGTGTAATTTTGATAAATGTTACTTGAGAGCTAAGAGTGTTGCCTGTGTTATATCACTTAGCCCACAGGCAAACATTGTAAAGATGTGGAGATGAAAGGTTAAAGGAGTTAAATAAGTTGCTTAGGGTGGTATGTATTGTATGTGGCAGTATCGGGATTTGAATCCAGGTATAGTTTACCCTAGATCCAAATTCTCCTGACTGATAATGCTACTGTGACCAAACTTGCTTGCTCTTCACATTCTTGAAAGAGTAGAAACACACAGGCATTGAAATGGTTAGATTTCCTGAGAAAACCCCGAGACAAGAATTGGAATGGAAATGGTTAATCTGGAAGGTGAAGGAACCACTATGGGGAGTGAACACATGAGACAGGAAGGTGAAGACAGTATTGAAGGGGGCGTGTTATCAAACCAGATAGCACTGTGAGCAACTGGAGTTTTTTCAAAACTCCTTGGAACTAGGAGCTGAGTTAACCCAGACAAAGGGTAAGGAAGTCCAGTTATTTGGTTGTGTCTGCCCTCTGCTGCCTGCAGCCTCCCATGCTGGTGACAGAGCAGGCTCCAACAGGGACAGGACAATCCAACAAAGGCTCTGACAGATGTAAGTCAAGCCTGTACACTGAAGGGATAAGGGTAAAGGGATCAGGCAGGGTACCAATGAGATCTGCCAAAGCAGTGATTCCAACTGAAGACAGGAAAATGGTTTGGTTTTATGTATGCTTTATCAGTACAAATGGGGGTGCTCTAGGCTTTTGCCTAGAGCTCTAGTCCAAATGAGTGTAGGGATGCCTACAGACTAGGCATTCCAGAGCTAACTGTACCTCTGCATATCTGTTTGCCACACACATGTGCTCATTGTTGCCAGGAGTGGAAGAGATAAGGATGTCTGGGGGCTATTGAAGAAGTGATAGAGAAGGAAATGTCAGGGGGAGAAAGGGACATTATCTAAAAAGCTCTGAGATAAATGCATCCTGCAAACTGATGGGAGAAAATGTGCTTGTTGATGAGAAACAGTTTACTTTTTCATCTTGTGTGATAGTAAACTGAAGTATGAAATAATCTATCATCATACTAAAGTTTACCAACATACTGAATAAAAATCTCTTGAACTTAGGTAGAAAATCACAAACACAAAACTGGGAGTTCTGATAGTCAGATGTATTTCCTTACCATCTGCTTTGTTTCTTCTTAATAGAGATAACTGTATTGTTAATGACCCTTGTGTGTATGGACATCCTCTCCCCCTTCTGAAGTTACTCTGCTGGCTGTAGCACAATAGGCATGCTGGTCTTTTTTGGGAAGGTCTTTTGAAGTACCTTAGGGATAAGTAACAACATTGTATGACTTTGAACCCTCCTTGGAAATATTAAAAAAAAAAAAAAAAAAAAACTAAACGAAAAACCTACTACTCAGCACATCTAATGGTAATAATTTAAAAAAAATTTTTTTACACACAGTTTCTTACTTATTTATGTTTAAGAAGTAGAAAGTGGTATTTTGAAGTATACTTATCTGTACTGTTTGGTTTACATTGTTGTGTGGGCCTTAAATACTTCTCCAACATATATGTGTTGAAGTTTCTCCCTAACTTATTTTAGAAGACTTTTATCAAGTCTTATCCACCTTTAGTTGAGCATAATTTTTTTCTGTCATGTTAGCTATGTGTGCTTCTCTCTCTTTCTCTCTCTCTCTCTTTTTTTTTTTTTTTTTAAGATTTTATGTATTTATTTGACAGAGAGAGCGAGAGCAAGAGAGCATAAGCAGGGGGAGCGGCAGGCAGAGGCAGAGGGAGAAGCAGACTCCCTGCTGAGCAGGGAGCCCGATATGGGACTGGATCCCAGGACACTGGGATCATAACCTGAGCTGAAGGCAGATGCTTAACTGACCGAACCACCCATGCACCCCTATATGTCCTTCTCTTAAAATGGATGGCAAATGGGAGTCATGTTGTTAGAGTGGGAGATTACAGAAAAGCAAGGTTAAAGGTTTCATTGTGGTACAGGGTGAACTCATGGCCGGTTTACTGTAAATTCAGAGGGATACATACAGAGCTATTTATAGATCTGTGTAAGGAAGTGAGCTAATGTACAAACATGTATTTCCTTGCTCTGTCAGCTGCCAGGGCCAAGAAGCAAGGACACCGCAGTTGGAACCAGCACACCTAGTTCCCTGATCTTGGTTTCTCATAACAATCCCCAAAAGAAGGAACTATAGCTTCTTGGAGAAATGGCTGATTCCCCAGCTGGGGCAGGGAGCAAGACAGTGCTAGAGTAAGTGTTAGAAGAAGATAGAGAGAGAGAGAAATAGAGGAGGGAGGAAGGTGTGGGGAGGGAGTATGGAGGGGTGAAAGGGAAGAAAAGAAAGGGAAAAGAAGAGAAAACAAAAACCCGACAGCCACTGCCTCAGCCAGAAGATCAAGGTCACCACACAGTGATGTTATCTTGATGGCATGTGTTCTTGATATGATGTGGTGGGAATGACACTTTCAATAACCTCAGTCAAATTGTGAGAAAAACATCAGACAAACTTCATTTGAGGGTCCTACAAAATACCTGACCAGCACCTCCAACTGACAGGGTCATCAAAAACAAGGAAAGTCTGAGAAATTGTCAGTCTAGAGGGGCCTCAGGAGACCAGAGGACTAAATGGAATGTAGTGACCTGGATAGGATCCTGGAACAACAACAAAAAAGACGTTAGTTAGAGCTGTAAAAAATATAATTCAAGTGTAGGACTTTAGTTAATAATAATGTATTAATATTGCTTCCTTGGTTGGAACTAATGAATCAGACTAGTGTAGACTGGTAATAGTAGAAGAAATTGAAATGTGGAAATGTTTTGTACTATCTTTGCAACTTTTCTGTAAATGTAAAACTATCCTAAAATAAAAAGCTTATTTTAAAAAAATAATTAGAAAAAAGAAATAAAAAAATAAAAAAAATTTAGGACATCAAATTGGTCACATTCTGCGTTGTAGTAAGGTTAGTTATTGAACTATTCCATTTTTCCTTTCATTTAACGTTACTTGTTACATTTAGTCATATAAATTAATAAAACCCTGTTTTAGTGCATTATATAAATGTGTTATTATTTTATGCTATGTTAAAATTTAATCCATAAATGTGGCCTGAGGGAAGAATTCTACTTTCCTCTCCATTGTCTTTTTTTTTTTAAATCAGTTTGCTTTCTTGTACTAATATTTTTATTCTGTAGAATGATTTTCCCTCCAAAGATGTAGCCCAGCCTTTGCATTTCATCATAAGAGAAAACATGTACAATTTACAACATGCTTCATCCCCTTTAGTTACCATATTTTTATTTGTGAATATATACTTGTAAAACTGATTTCAGTAGTGATCCTCCAAGAACAACGTGAAAGGAGAAATAGTTTTGTCTTTTCTCTAGTACTCATTGCCAAAGGATATTTGTTGTTCATTAATAAGGTTGTTTTTTTTTTTTTTAAACTCTCAGGCAGTTGATGTTAGCACATTTGCAAGGAGTATTTTTATTGGGTAATATGAGGAGGTTCTTTAGAGTACCTTTGTTGTTGTTTTATAATAAGTTCTTGATTTTTCAGCCTTCTGAGTCAATCCCAGGTGGCAGATATTTTTGTTTGTTTTTATCAAATTCATGAGCTGGCGTAATACAGAAGTCCTCTGTAAAATTACTTTGAGCCCTTCAATTTCCTTTATCAGGAGAAAGTTTTAAAATTATTTTTACTATTGTATCTGAAATGCTTATAGAAACTGGCAGTTCCTTCCAGGTTCCATACTTACCAAATGATACCTTCATTGCCATAGCTTGGAGCAGTGTCTGATCATCACCCAAGGTTTTGGTACTGTGACTGTAGCGTTGAGAGTTTTGGTTGGCATAACAAGGTAATACTTGCATAAAGTTGACATTTTTAAAGGGTGTTTTCCTTTTTTAGTTTTCAGACATTTATAAACTACATACAAATTCTTGTTTGTTATGCTTCTGGATATATTTAGCTTGACATATAAAACTGAGAATGCAATCTTGACTGGCTCAGAATTCAGTTTTTCATTAAAAAAAAAAATAGAGTAACTGATAGTGTATTTTTCAGAATGCTTTCAGAAGAGCAAGTATGAGACCTTGAAGGAACTACCACTTTATTCTAAATGTTAGTAGGCATGCACCCAGTATTTTGGATTAACTCTCCCAGACCCCCAACTGTGGACAGCCAGGGAAGAGCCTTCTGCAGTAAAAAAAAACAAACAATTAAATAAATAAAATTTAAAATCAGAGTTCTGGGGGCACCTGGGTGGCTCAGTGGATTAAAGCCTCTGCCTTCGGCTCAGGTCATGATCTCAGGTCCTGGGATCGAGCCCCACATCGGGCTCTCTGCTCAGCAGGAAGCCTGCTTCCTCCTCTCTCTGCCTGCCTCTCTGCCACTTTCCATCTCTGTGAAATAAATAAATAAAATCTTAAAAAAAAAAATAAGCGTCCTGTTCTGGTGAATGAATTTGGATGGAATAGAAGTATATAATTTACATAGCATGCTATTGGAATTTTATATTTTTAGTCAGTTGATCTAGTTTATAATTTGTTATAGTCACCTCGGAAGTTAAAATCAGAGGTTTTTCCCCCCCTCCGCCTTCTCATTTCATACTACCTTTGCTTTTAAATCAGGAACAGATAGATTAGGTCTCCTTGGAGGACTTCAGAACTTGGGGAAAAGACATATTAGGATAGAATACAAATATTTTCAAGTTAGAAGGTGATACAGTAAGTCACTAACTATAGTAACTTCATACCACAGGTAAGGAAATGGAGGCCTGGACAGGTGAGGGGACTTATCCAAAGTCAGTGAGTAAAGTGGAAGCCAGTAATTCACAGCCCAGGTTCCCCGTCCTGCCTCCCGCTCCCCCCACCCCCCACCCCTGCCCATGACAATGGGAGTTGCATCAGGACTTTTGTCTTAGGCACCATTGCTTTCTTTGCTTGTAGCATTTTAATGGAATTGTTCAAAATATCAGTTAGTTAAAGAATGAGCATATGTTCTGATTTCCCTGAGATAGGTCAGTTTCCACTTCTTGTCCTGGTATCATTATTAATAGCCATAATATTACTCTCCAGAGTGTCTGGGTTTAGAAGCTAGATTGTACGGTTGCCTTGTTAGGACATGCAGTGTTAATTTGCACATGTTCTCTGTTCTCTTTATTCCCACACAAATATTCTGGAACATGGGTACATATAAAATTGCTGATTTTGCTTCCTCCTTTGATTTTACCACATGAGTAGTGCTCATTGTTCTTGTATCTTAGAGAGATTTGAGTGTTAAAATGTAACAGGCCTCAAATGCAGAAGCCTTTTTTTTTTTTAAGTAATTCTACAGAAGTCAGTTATAGAAGCCTTTAATATTGCATTAATGTGTACGATAGTATGCTTCTCTTGTACTAATAAGTACATTTTATTAGAGCCATTTAGAATGTATTATTGGAGTATGGGTAATAGTAACGAATACGAAATTAGAAAACTGTATCAGAACATTAAAATTTGGTGTAAGTACAGTTTGGAGGGATTATTCTTTCTCATGCACTAGGTCATTTAGTCTGACACTTCATTTTTTTAGGAACTTAGTTGCAAGAAGGTTCAATGTCCACTGCCTAAATTCCAGCAATATAAGGTAGTTTTCAGATTCTTCTCCTCTGTGAACTTATCATGAGACTGGAGTTTTATTGCCTCAACTTTGAATTAATCCTGGATTTCTGTGGTTTGTGTGGTTAGTATTGGCCTGGCTTCTCACATTTGCACAGTTGAATGTGCCTTCTTGGGGTAGACAGGTGGGTAGATGATGTAGAAGTTGGTCTGGCTGTGCAGAAGTCAAGCTAGTCTCAGTATGAGCTTCATATCCAGCCCCTTGGTCCCTGTTTTTACAGAAATTTGTAATGAGATGAAAGCTTCCTCTTAAGTTATAGGGGAGATTTTCATCTTTGCAATGTTGCTTGTCTTTTCATTTATTTCTCCTTATGGAGGTAAATATTGTAACTGTTACTGTGATCTTGTTATCTTTGAGTTTTTTTTTTTTTTATTTGTATCAGTCATTATATGGCTGACAATCTAAAGAATAAAAACAAAATGAAGCATCATGGTTTTGCCCCCCTGCCCATTTAACTTGAGAGTTTGATTCAGTATCTAGTTGTAGCAGTGAAAATTTTGCCAATTAAAAAATTTTTCCCTTACATTAGACTCTCAGAGTTGATGTCTTCTTTTATTTCTTAAGTTTGTAAGTAAAACATAAGCATACATGTTTATATTTTGAAATAGAATTTTTTGAGACAGCCAAGAGGATTCCAATGTCTGGAATTAAACTAAAGTCCTTTTATTTCTCTTAAAAAACCAACACACAGTACTTTTTTTTAACTTTTTTTGAAGAATTTAAAGAGATTGACCTAAAGGTCTGCTTCTCTCTTTAATACAGTGTTTCCTAACCCTTCTTCTTGGCACACAGAAAAGTTATTTGTGTGTTATGAAGAGGTGATGGTGGAGGCCAGAGGTGCCTGTGATGACCTTCGAAATTGTTTTGGCTCTTTTAGTGCTTTGCATCTCCATATAAACTTTAAAATCAACTTGTCTATTGCTATAACAAAAAAAAAAAAAGGAATTTTGGTTGAGATTCAGTTGAATCTACAGGTCAATTTAGAGACCAAATGATTTATCTGTATTGTTCTGATCCCAAGCGGTCTGTTTTATGTGTTTTTAAAGGTTTAACTCCAAGGGCGCCTGGGTGGCTCAGTGGGTTAAGCCTCTGCCTTCGGCTCAGGTCATGATCTCAGGGTCCTGGGATTGAGTTCTGCATCTAGCTCTCTGCTCAGCAGGGACCCTGCTTCCCTCCTCTCTCTGCTTGCCCCTCTGCCTACTTGTGATCTCTGTCTGTCAAATAAACAAATAAAATCTTTAAAAAAAAAAAAAAAGTTTAACTTCAAATGTGAGAATGAATGGGGGGAGAGGGTTCTGGAAGTGAAGCAAGAGTGGTAACAAGGAGACTAGTTAGGCTTTTGTAGTGATCCATTATAGGGTTTGTGGTGAGGTGCATCTGCATAATGATAGTGAAGATAGAAATGGGTGGGATTGGGGATGTATTTTGGAGGTAGGAGCTGCAGAAGTTGCAGATAGTTTGTATATGGTGAGCAAGGAAAAGCTCAGCATCAAGGATGAATCCTAAATTTATATCTTTAGCAACTGGGTGAATAGTTTTAGCAATTTAGTGCTTACTCAGTAAGCATCTCACCAAGGCATGACCAGCAAGTCTGCCTGGTGGTTTTTATTTTCTTAATGTAGCTAAGGCTGTTTCATCAGCTGAGAGTGGGAGTAGGGTGGGTGATAGGTGATTTGGGAAGGTATGAGTCCTTTTGAGAGTGGGACTCAGAATGTGCCAGGTAAGTATTATAGGATTGCCTGGTAGCAAGGATGGTCCATTTCAGATTTGTGGTCAAGAGTTTAAAATGAGAGGGGAATCTGAGTGGCTCAGTTGGTTAAGCATCTGCCTTTTTCTTGGGTTGTGGTCCCAGGAGCCTGGGATTGAGCCCCGTGTCAGGCTCCTTGCTCAGTGGGGAGTTTGTTTATCTCTCTCCCTCTATCTGCTGCTGCCCCTGCTTGTGCTCTCTCTCTTGCTGTCTAATAAATGAATAAATAAAATCTTTAAAAAAAAAAAAGAATTTCAAATGAGATTAGTTAGCAGATAAAGTCAAATGAATAGACGTTTTGTTTTGTTTTCTGGCATGTTTAGTTGCTCATATACAGCTCAGAATGATAGTTAATTTTGGTTAGCCAGAATTCCTGCATGAATTATAGAGGATAGTGTAGGATACTTGAAAGAATCAGACAGGTTTGATAGTGAATTGCAGCTCGAATTAAAATTAAGATAAATATAATGATTGCTTTGGAATTCTTTCTCACCCACTGCGAAAATGTCAAATATGTAGCTTTAAAAAAGTAATATTCAACTTTGATATATAACTTAATACAAGTATTTTTTGACAATGAAAGAAGACATACTAATACTTTTTCTTATCATTTATAGAGGCTTAATAGTACCTTTTTAAAGAAAATATTCAGGAGTAGATAGTCTTTTTGAGCATCTGATAAGGAAAGGACTGACCGATAAGGAAAGGACCCACAAACCCAGGAGAAGAATGGGCAAAAGTCATGAATAGAGATGGTTTGCTGAAAGAGAAATACAAATTAAATCCAATTCTCACCTGATAGGTTGACAAAAAAATCTTAACATTTTCTTGCATCCTCTGCTGTTAAGGCTGTGAGGAAACAGACACTGTTCAAGTAGCTGGTGCTACTTAATACCATTCCGAAGGAGAAGAATCTGATGGGATCAACCAAAAGTACTGTTGTTTTGCTTTTTAGTCAGTATTCAATGAATTTGTTCTCCAGATTCCGCCTGCACATTTACACAGTGACTTACACACAAAGTTATTTATTGTGTACATAATAACAAAAGACTGGAAACTACTCAGGTATTTATCATTGGGGCTGGTTGATTAAACTATCTAATACAGCCATACAATGACATACTTTGTGGTTGTTCAAAAGGACAATCTCTGTGTGCTTAATAAGGGAGAGATTCCCAGGATAGATTTGTAAGTGAAAAGACCGTTGTTCAAAACAGCATAGGTAGCATGTGGTTTCCTTTCTATAAGGCGGGTGGGGGATAGTGTATACTTATATTTATTTGTTTTTTCATAAAGAACACCTGAAGAATAAAAAAACTAATAAGTGATTACATTTTGGAGACAAGGGGGAATGGGTTGGTAGGGTAGTGAGGAGAATGTGAGATTTCTCAGTGCAAATCTTTTTATGTCATTTTGATTGTAAATATATTAGTCTACTTTAAATGGAAAAAAGTCTGTATTCTTTAAAATAGAGTCTGGAAATCTTTGTTACCTTCAGTGTTAATATAAATTGGTTAATGAAATTGGATGATGCAGGCAGTACGGTAAGAGAAAGATATTAAAGAGATTTTGTAATTTAGGAGGCATTGGGATTATTGGAAAAATTGCTAAATAAGTTTATGTTTCTGGTCAACAGAAAATATCTAAAGAAAACATCAAAGGAAACAGTAACATAAGTTATAAGTATATTACTATAATTTGTATTTTTAAAAATCTTCATGGTTGCTTTTGGAAGGTTGCCAATGCATTTTGTTTTTTAACTTTTAAGAATGTGACATTTATTGAATTTAATGTTGCCACAAAATCTTTTTCTACTAAAATACATTACTGTACTTTATTATGGTCATATGTCACTTATGAACTTCAAAATACCTCTGGAAGCTAAATGATTCCCTGTGTTTCAGGTGGTAATATTTATTTGTTGGAAGTTTTTAGAGAAATGTGGGAATGTCGAATAGTTCTGTCGCGCCTTTTGTGTTTTCAGAAGAACTTAAACTAGGTGGTAAATGAGTCTACTGTCCTTTGGTTGAATGTAACATTGTTTTGGGGGGAATACATCTTCACCTAAGATACTATGACATCAAGTCCTTGAAATGTATGTGTCTATGAGATCCTCATACCTAGCAGGTAGGCGTTTTTGTTTGTGGAAGTTCATCTCAGTCATGGTTTTCTGACACTAGAGTGGTTCCCAGCATGTAGCCGATTGTTGGATTAATTTCCCTGGGTTTCACTTGCCCTGTTGATAAAATGGAAGGATAGTGTTTTTTTGGTTTGTGTGTGTGTGTGTGTGTGTGTGTGTGTTTGCTGGGCCAACCTCCCTGGGTGATTCTGAAAACAACAAAACTAAACAAATGAGGTGTTATATATTGTGAATGCTTTGTAAATTAAACATAATCTTAGTTTTAAGTAAGGTTTGCTTTCATCTCTTAAGGATTTATCATGTATTACTTGATAAAAAAGTTCTTATTCTTGTATCTGAATCTAGCTTCATTTATATTTTTCTAGATGTAATGGAGAGCAGTGAAACTCTTAGCTATGCTTTATCCATGAGCCTTATTGGTAGTTGTCTGATAAACCTTATTGATGAGTGTATAGGAGAAAGTAGTATTTTTTTAACTCTTGTGGATTAATAGCATTTTTCATTCTGCTGCTGCTGGTTGAAGCAGCACAGTGTGGTAAAAAGAAGAGGAGCTTTGCATTCGCATCCCTGTTTGTTGTTGTTGTTGTTGTTTTTAACTTACTTTAATGTCCCCGATCTTTTGTCCATCTGTGGGGATAAAACCTAGGCTGCTTATATGAAGTAAAGCTAAGGCACATTGGCTAATTATTACAGTGGTTTGTAGTAGTAGTTGCTCAAAAAGTGGTCATTTTTGTCATTGTCAACATTGAGTGATTTCTTGTTTGAACATAGGATGCTTACTATTCTAATGTTTTATTGTTAGCCTGCTGCTAACATTGGGCATATAAGCTGCTGCTTTTCCTGCAGAATAAGAACAGATTACAAAAAATAAGGATTTGAGGAAGGATTCATGGGAGCCAGCAGCATTTAGTTAGATACCGTTGTCTGGTGGCACTGTGTGCTCTCTATCAGTCCTCCAGTGGTCTATCCTTAAGGAGGTTTCTGGTTTTGTTTTTGGGTTTGATATATCAAGCATGCTCAAGTTAATGCCGTAATTATGAGAAGAGATGGGCCTGTGGGGGAGGGTGGTGGAGTAACTACTAGATAATAGCAAAATCCCACTTGTAAGTAATCTTTAATCCACAGGATTTTTTATAGCAGATGTTTGCATTTTTGCTACCCCACGGTACCCTGTGTACCTGCCATGCTGGATAAATAACAAGTTCTGATGAATTTGCACCCTGGTGTCATAGAAACAGTGGAAATCGGAGATTAAAATAGAGCACATACTGATCAGGTCTCCTAGCGCAAATGGAAGCATAGTGCTGAGGCAGTTATTCATGTAATTCAGACCCAGATTTGTTATATGAAAATGGAAGCACTATTTATTGAACATTTACTATGCGCTAAGCTCTGTGCTAACCATTCTCCATGTTTTATTGATTAAACTTTAAAATATCCTCATGAACTGCATGTGTTACCATCCTGACCTTATAGGTGAGAATATTAAGACTTGGAAAGACTAAGTAACTTGCCCAGTATTACATATCAAGTAACAGGAGCAGCACTGAAACTCAACTGTTTGATACTAAAATCTGTGATTTCTTATTTTCTGGGTTGTCTTATCAGTCATATACAATTGTGAGAGGTATAAGGTATCTTTCCAGCTTTGGTGGTAAAATCTTAACTAGTACGATGAAATCAGATACTGCAAAAGAAAGATACAAAATGTGTTTTCCTTTGCCTGTTAAAATGTTGTGCTACTACTTTTGGTAAGAGAATAACAAGAGCAAAATGTTATAGAAAGTCCAGTTAGGTCCAAGACCAACAAGCCAAAAACAGTTTAGCTTATATTTCTGAAGGTTTGAGCTGAAAATAAAGGTTAAATGGTATGAAAATTAAGTATGGATGTTTTAAATAGATCTACTAGAATCTTTCTGAGCAGAGGTTGGGAATTCCATAGAATTCAAGATTAATATTTTTGTCTGTGAGTCCTTATGTCTATTTAATCTATAGAATAATTCCTGGTCTAGCCTGGACTAATGGTAACATCAGAGAACACAGTTTAAACATCCTTATATTGGGAGCTGTGACTTTTATATACCTGACCTCATGTTCATCCAGCTTCTTAAAGCATGGTCTACCAGAATGTTCAAACCCAAATAGTAGAGGAGCTGAGATTTACTCTGAAAATCTGAGAATTAAAAGCTATAGCTGTTTAGACTCATACATGCTCTGACCCCTTGTATAACAGAGTGAATATTTTCTCCTGTGGAGGGTTTTTTAGAGATCTTGAAAGTATATGAAAGGAATTTTTGATCTCCAAGTCATAGTAAAATGACTAAGACTTCAAAAATATTAATTACTATCCACAAGGAAGAGATCTGTGAGTGTTAATTTTAGTAATACTGACTATTGTGCCCAGTAGTCTTTTTATAAAATCCTATTTGTGAAACCGTATGTGTAATTTCAGGAATGTGGTTTTTAAGTAGAATTTGGTGAGTGCATTACTTTAAAAAGGAACGAACAAGTCTCTCTGCTGTTTTAATTGTATTAGCATCAACTCTTAGTTGTTTTTTGGGAGATGTGGGGAGGGACAGAGGAAAAGGAAGAGAAAGAATCTTTTTTTTTTTTAAAGATTTTATTTATTTATTTGACAGATAGAAATTGCAGGTAGGCAGGCAGAGATAGAGGGGGAAGCAGGCTCCCTGCTGAGCAGAGAGCCCAATGCGGTGCTCCATCCCAGAACCCTGGGATCATTACCCGAGCCAAAGGCAGAGGCTTTAACCTCCTGAGCCACCCAGGCACCCCAGGAGAGAATCTTTTTAAGCAGGCACCGTACCCAGCACAGAGGCCTACCGGGGGTCTGATCTTATGATCCTGAGATCATGACCTGGGCAGAAAATCAAGAATCGGATGCTCACCTAACTCAGCCATCCAGGCACTCCAACTCTGTTTCTTAGTGGTGACTAGAATCAGAGTAGCAGATATAGCAAATAATCCTGAAATATCACTGTAGGTAAAGTTTATGTCATTCAGATTAGTAACTAAACTGGGGCAGAAGGAAAGGAGGTGAGAACTGAGGATGTTGGAGCTAGCTGGGCAGTGTGGCTAGTCAGGGGTATTGAAGTCACAGAGCAAGAGGAGACTGCAGATCATTTTTGAGAAGTGTTTTTTGTGAACTTCCTCTACCATCTGTTTTCACTGAGGTAGTGTAGCAAAAACTGCTTAGGTTTTTGTCACTAATGTACTGCAAATATTTTCTTTTAACAAATCAATGATTTCTACTGGTGATTTGAAAGCCTGTAGGTAAATTGACCACAAGACGACTAGGTTAGTTGACAGGCCCAGCTGTCATGCTTACTTAGCTAGAACAGGATAGATACTTTGTAACTTTTCTGTTAAAAACAAAAAAAAAAAAAAACAACAAAAAACCCACAACTGTGTATTTGTGTTGTTGGGGATGTTGGCAAGAAGCACACTTTATTTCTTCTAGCCCTGTGACACCTACCAGGACCCAGAGCTCATGACCACCCTTTAACTCCCATTCCCTTCGCTTATGGCTTCTCGATAGGAGCTCCCTAGTGGATGGAACTTGGTTCTTGGCAGCAAGGAGGCTGGATGGCCAACACACACACACACACACACACACAAAACACAAAAAACCAACTTACTCTGTGTATAAAGCATATATATAGACACACATACAATATATAAATAGGTACACATAATATTTCAGTATTAAAATCTCATAGAAAGGCAATTATGGAAAAATAAAAAGTCTTAAAAAGATCTTTAGGTTGGGGACGATAAAGAAAAAGGTTGGGAAACACTGCCGTAGCTCTGTCCAGGTGATGAAGAGTGGGTGATGCTATCAGTGTAACAGGAGAGAGAAGAGGAAAAAAAAAGTTTCATGAAAACAGCTTCAGTTTTCTTTATAAAGTTGTAGTAGTTAAAAGTGAAGTAAGGAATAACAAAGGTTGGGCTGTTGGGAGTGGAAAGGGTAGACTGCTTCTGTGGGGGTGAGGGTGGCTGTAGCTATTAGCTCTCCCTAGTAAGTGGCTATGAGGGTCTGTCTCTTAGAAAATTCATAAAGTTGGTGCAATCTGCCTGTATCTCCTCAAGGACCTTCTGCTTTTCTCCCTTCTCTCCTAATACTAGATTTAGCTAGCTATTTAATGAGAATGCTTGTTTTAAGACAGTTTACAGTAAAATACAAATTACCAATAAAATGAATATTATTATTTAATGGGGCACTTGCATTTGCATGAGGGGGGCACCCTCAAATGTAGAAGAGTAGCAGATGCTTAGTTACTGTGATACTTTAGATCAGATCTTCCCAACCCAGGGGCTTGAAGGAAAGATTCACGGGGCCTGCAAGAGCACATACATAGCAAGAATTATCTTTAGAGAGTGTCTCACAAATCCAGGTACTACTGTTTTTTCACTGTCCTGCATGTGCCACTGTAATGAGTAAAATATAGACTAGAAGACTTACTAAATTTATAATACTTTATTATTATTTATTTTCTCAAGCCACCTATAGTGAATGCATTGTTGCTTCCATCTGAAGATCCTTATCCTGAAATGCCTGAGAACCACTGAACTAGCTGTGTTGGAGGGTCACTACCCCTGCACGGCACATGGAATCGCCACACAGAGGCCATTCCACACATGAACGAACCACAGTCAGAAGGGCTCGTGCATATAGCTCCTTGAGAGGCTTAGGGTTTGGGGGGTACCCCTTGAGTAAAATATTTGGCACAGAGGAGTGTTGATTGATGGTTGTTGCCTTGTTTTGTTCATGAACTACAGGCAAACATTGCTTCAAAGTGATTTGTCAGTAGTTGAGAATGAATCATTATTCATTCTTCTTATAGGTCCATAATTTTTAACCTTATGTTATCTGAGTATCATTAGAAAATGATTGGCATAGGGGCACCTGGGTGGCTCAGCGGGTTGAGTCTCTGCCTTCGGCTCGGGTCATGATCTCAGGGTCCTGGGATCGAGCCCTGCATTGGGCTCTCTGCTCAGCTGGGAGCCTGCTTCCCTCCCTTTCTCTCTCTGTCTGCCTCTCTGCCTTCTTGTGATCTCTGTCAAATGAATAAATAAAATCTTTAAAAGAAAAAAAAAAGAAAGAAAAAGAAAATGATTGGCATAGACATAGCCAATCCTATTGTTTCTCATACAGGAGAAAGTTATTCCTTTGTTTTAACCTTCTCCACCCTGGGGTAGTGACTCCTGTTTCTGAGTTGTCCCATGAAATGCCCTTCACAGTTTTTTGTCTTGGATACCTAAAGAAATGCTTTTTTGCTATTGATGCACATCTTTTTTTCTTTTTACTTACTTGGTAAGAATTATTTGGGTAAGAACAAGATGCTAAAAGTTTTGGAACACTTTTTTCTTTTTAAGAAATTATACATGTCCTCTATAACCTTATTTTACCCTGTGTCCTGCACAGATAGACCAAAGATTATATGACACTTTAAGCCAGGTTGTATTATAACAAATTCCATTATTAGCACAATTCAAATTAATTAAATTTTACTTTACTTTGGCTACAAAGAGACTAAAAGCCACTTAGGAACTTAATGTCTCATTGTGAATCTCATTACTGGAGTGCAGTCTTTTAAACACAATTTGATCTTTGGTTGCCATGGGAGATTAAAAAGGTTTGTGACTGTATTCCATTTTATTATTTTTAAATTTTATTTATTTATTTATTTATTTTTTAAATAGTACAATTTTTTTTTAAAGATTTTTTAATTTTTTTTTTTAATTGGGGGGGGGAGAGCGAGCACAGGCAGACAGAATGGCAGGCAGAGGCAGAGGGAGAAGCAGGCTCCCTGCTGAGCAAGGAGCCCGATGTGGGACTCGATCCCAGGACGCTGGGATCATGACCTGAGCCGATGGCAGTTGCTCAACCAACTGAGCCACCCAGGCGTCCCTGTATTCCATTTTAATGCAGGTTTTATGTTGAAGGATTTATTTAAACTTTAATGATTTTTTCTTTATTATTGCTAGTTTATTAAGTTTTTTTACATTGATGTATAATAAACTGCAAATATATAAAGCACGCAGTTTGATGAGTTTTGATACATGTATACAGCTATGAAATCATCTTCACAATCAAGACAACGAACCTGTCCACTCCCAGAGTTTCCTTGTGCCACTTTGTAATCCCTCCTTGCCCACCCTCTGCCCCCTGCAGGTAATCAATCACTGATCTGCTAGTTTGCTTTCTATCACTAGAGATTAGTTTGCGTTTTCTAGAATTTCATATAATGGAACCATGTGGTTATGGTCTTTTTATTGTCTGACAATATTGATGTACATGTCCTTTTAGTTCCAGTTCAGATATCATAAGAGATCTTCTAGAAGAAGAGGAAGCCTGGGAAGCATCACATGGGTGAGTTCTCATCATCAAGAAGTAGTGTGTACTCCGAGAAATTATAATTCCATGCAGTTGATTTTCAAACAAAAGAGTTCTTGTGCTTTCTGATTTACGGTAATAATTCACACACATTAAGGTAAAGATTTCCAGTTTACTACTTATTTCTGTACATTTTTGCTTAGAAGTGGAATCCCACGGTAATAATTCTGCTTACTTGTCAGAAGTTGTTTTCAAAAGACAGAATGTTCCAACGAGAAATTTACAGTTTACCCATAAGCACTGACTCAGAGTTTAGAAAACTTTCAGTCCTTTCCTAGATGTTCCCAGTCATGTTTAGTGTAGAATAAATGCAGCAGTTTGATTCCTTTTCCTGTTAGCATTTAGGAATCTGTCTGGGAGATGAGAATGGTGGAGGGGACCTATTCCAGGTC
The DNA here is from genome assembly GCF_030435805.1 of Mustela lutreola. Classification (NCBI taxonomy): domain Eukaryota; kingdom Metazoa; phylum Chordata; class Mammalia; order Carnivora; family Mustelidae; genus Mustela; species Mustela lutreola. The sequence goes on along the minus strand of NC_081291.1, from coordinate 51,164,830 downwards.
CTACCGGTAGGTAAGGAAGAAAGGAACAATGCCAAAGAATATTACATTTTCATTAATCTCTACCTGCAGGAGTGAGCTGCAGTACAATGGGGCAGCTTTGTTCCACTGTAATTTTGTGATTACACTTCAGTGGGCCCTCCAAACTGCCTAGCAGTTTTACTGTTTCTGTGGTCATTCCTTTGTTTGGTTCTTCACAAGGATTATTTGAAACCTCACCTCTTTCCAGTGGCTGCACCCCCAGCTGGAGACCTTTTCTCTTCTTTTGTAGAGAAAATAGAAGCCATTATGTGGGAGTCCTCATCTTTCCAATACCAAATGTATAAATCTGTCTATATTTGTATGTATTTTATTCCTCTTTTTATATTTGCCTCCTTTTATAATAAAGGGATGTCTTATCAGAGGCTAATTCTTCCTTGTTCCTACCCATTTGTTAGGAACTTTATCCCTTCTTTGTCTGGCAGCTGTTCCCCCTCAACTGTATCTTTGTCATTGGGTTCTCAGACTGCTCAAATGTTTCCATCTTAAAACCAACCAAATAACACTTCATTCAGTGTCTCCTCTCATTCCCATTTCATCCTGCAGCCACTGTTGTATCTTTCTTTCCTTTCTTTTCTCTCTCTCTCTCTCTCTTTTTTTTTTTAAGATTGTATTCGCTTGACAGAGGCACACAGCAAGAGAGGGAACACAAGAAAGCAGGGGAAGTGGGAGAGGGAGAAGCAGGCTTCCCTCTGAGCAGGGAGCCGGATGCAGGGCTTGATCCCAGGACCCTGGGTTCATGACATGAGCCAAAGACAGGTGGTTAACAACTGAGTCACCCAGGCGCCCCTGTCCTTCCTTTACTTAATGGATGGTCTCTACCTGCTTTTTCAAACTCCTCATCTCCCACTTATTCTTCCACATTTTCAGCCAGTTCCGTCATTCATCTGAATTCATTTTCACTAAGGTCATCAAAGAACTCCATCTTGCTAAATCCAAAGTTAAGACCTTCTTTGACTTCTTAGCAAATTTGATATTGTTGACCTTTTCACCTTTTTAAAAGCCTATTTGAGACTCAAAGAGGTAAATTTCCATCCCAAGGTCACTTGAGCCCCGCATTAGGCTCTCTGCTCAGCAGGGATCCTGCTTCCTTCCCCTTCTCTCTCTCTCTCTCTCTTTCTGCCTGCCTCTCTGCCTACTTGTGATTTCTCTCTCTGTTAAATAAATAAATAAAACCTTAAAAAAAAAAAAAGGCATCATATAACAAAGCACTGAGAAGACCAGTCCCATCAATTCATCCTCATAAATAATAAATGTTACAGCTAGAAGGATCTAAGTGTTCATCTCATCTAATCCCTTCATGATATAGAAGGAAGCTGGACACCAGAGTGGTATATTGACTAGGTCTAGGTCCACAGCTAGGTAGTGGCACTGCCAATATGAGAATTCAGGCCTCCTGACTTAAGCTAAGCATAGAAGAGTACAGATAAGCTTATACCATAATGTAGCATAGAACAGTGCAGATAAGCTTATACCATAATGTAGCTTTAGAGGCAGAATCAGGAAAAGCCTCCATATCTTTACTTTAAACAAAATTTGGCACTTTACATCTTAAGCTTATAGGCATGTTTTGTGGTACCACAATGGCATATTTGAGATATTGGTCCTAGAACATACTATTTCAGTTCCAACACATTCTCTTAATTCCATAAATGATTGAGAGGTTCTATTAGCAACACAGTGCTCAATATAAAGCACAGCAAAAAACCCAAAAACTATTTTCTGTAGACTGATCTTGGGTTCTTATGTCTCTAAATATTTGTTCATCTTACTGTTTTGAGCTATAAAATATATTTGCATGAGACAGAATGAAAACAGTAAGAGAAGTGGTCCTGGTATATCATTTCACATTTCTAGGCTTCATTTTTTTATATATATAAGATTCTGCCCCAGGGAGTCTAAGTCCCTTCTCTCCAGAGCTGCTTGCCCTCCACTGTCCCCTCCCTCAGTGAATGGAGTGTGGTAGTCTGCCTCACTGTTCAAGCCAGACACCCTGGAATCGTTTTCAACCTCTCATTTGCCCTGATCTTTCATATTCAGTCATCCGCCAAAGTCGTATGGGTAGGTGGTGCTCAGATCTAAATATGCATCACAGACATCTGAAGGACTTCTTAAAACACAGATTATTGGGCTTTACCGAATTCGAAGAATCTGATTCAGTACATTTGGGGTGGAGCCTAATAGTTTGCATTTTTAACACATTCCCAAGCGTCACTAAGCTGGTCCTGGGGCCCCCACCCAGCGCAGCACCTTAACGATATCTCTCTCCATCAGCCCTTTGTGCTGCAGTTGGCTACAGGCCTTTTGCTCTTCTCTCTAGCTTGCTGCAACAGCTGTCCAGCTGCCTCTCTGCCTCTAGTCGTTACAGTTCATTCTGCGGGTGAGATCTGAAACACACTGCGTTCTTTCTGTTGGACTTTAAAGTCCTCTGAGGACTTGCCAGCATCCAAGGCTCTTACTGTCATGGCGCCAGCCTACCTACTGGCTCATGGAATTTCATATGTGCCTACCCCCTCTCCACCCCTCAACTCCTTGTTTCATCTAAGCCGAACTACTCATAGTCACCTCAGAGAGTCATGTTACCTTGCTTCTGTGCCTTTGCTTTGCCTCATTGCCTTTTCCCCTTTCCTCATCTAGATGGCAGTTGTTACTCCTTTCTCCACAGTTCCATTCAGAAGCCCCTGATTCTGCTCCAGCACTCTGCACTTACCACTTGACTGCCTTTCTAGTGAGCATGTGCATTGGACCTTGAATCTTCATGTGTGTAGCCTAGTGCCCATAGTGGGCACTCAGTAAGTATATGAATGAAAGAATATGTCAGTCAGTGTTTACTGGCTCTCAATACACTCATTAATGGATGTAGCTGTTAGTGACAGCTTCTGTGGCTTCAAGAACCTGTGAGTGGATAAAGATTGTCACTTATGAATCATTTTAACTATGTCATAGTGTCTTAAAGAGGAAATTTTAGGAAATAGGTTTCTCTAATATTCTTATAAAATCAGAAAGGAATAATTTTTTCTGTTAATCTGAATTTCATCTTAACCCCATGAGAATTCATTTGCAATACATTATTATTATTTACCCATTCAACAGCTGATGGGCATATTTGGGTTGTTTCCAGATTTAGGGGATTAATGAATAAAATTGCTGTAAGGATTAGAGTGCAGTATTTTGTGTGGACATAAGTTTTCATTTCTCTTGGGTAAATATCTAGGAATGGCATCGTATGGTTCATGTATGTTCAACGGATAGGAAACTGCCCAGCTGTATTCCACCAGCAATGTATGAGAGCTCTTAGTTGCTCCATATCTTGGCCAGTACTTTGTCATTGTCTTTATTTTTAAAGCCATTTTAATAAAGATATATTGGTATTTTTCTGTCATTTTAATTTGCATTTCCCTAAGGATTCATGATGTTGAACTTCCCCTCACATGCATATTTGCCATTCTTGTGTCTTTTGATGAAGTGCTTCCTCAAATTTTCTGCCCATTTATTAAACTGGGTGTTTTTTTAAATTTGGGATTTATGAGTTCTTTAGCAGAAACGTGTTTTGCAAATATTTTCTCCTACTTTATGGCTTGCCTTTTCATTTTCTTGATAGTGTCTCTCAAAGAGCAGTTTTAAGTTTTGATGAAATCTAATTTGTTAATTTTTTCTTTTCTTTTACATATGGTGCTTTTTTGTGTCCTACCTAGGAATTCTTTACTTAACCCAGTGGTTTTCTATTATGTTCTAGAAGTTTTAGGATTTACATTTAAATCTATAATCTATTTCAAGTTGTTTTTTATAAATGGTGCACAGTATAGATTGAGGTTCAGTTTTTCTCTTTTACATGTGGGCCTCCGTTTACTTTATTTATTGAAGAAACTATCCTTTCTTCATTTAATAATTTTGGTACCTTAATAAAAAATCCATTGGTTATGTATGTGTGGGTCTATTTCAGGAATCACTGTTTTGCTCTATTGATTTATGTGTTTGTCTTTTCACCAGTGACACCCTCTTTTCATTACTGCAGCTTTATAATAAGTCATGAAATCAGCTAGTATGAGGCCTCTAACTTTCTTTTTCCAGTTTACATCAGAGTTCATTCTTTGTATTTTATAGTGTATCAGTTTTAACAAATGTATAATGACATGTCCACCATTATAGTATAAAGAAAGTTTCCCTGCCCTAAAAATCCTTTATGCTCCACCTGTTCATCTCTCCTTCTCTCCAAGTTCCAACAACCACTGATTTTTTTTGTCTTTATAGTTTTGCGTTTTCTAGAATGTTGTTTATTTGGAACCCTACAGTATGTAGCCTTTTCAAATCGACTCATTTCATTTACTAATATTTAAAATTGTCCCATGTCTTTTTGAGGCTTGATAGCTCATTTCTTTTTAGTGCTGAATAATATTCCATGGTCTGGAGTATTACAGTTCTTTTATCCATTCACCTATTAAAGGACATCTTGGTTGCTTCCAGGTTTTTGCAATTATGATTAAAGTGCTATATATAATTATATTCTAATTAAAAACAAAGTATGGGATTTTGTATAAGTTTTCAGTGCCCTTGGAGAAATACCAAGGAGTACAATTGCTGGATTGTATGGTAAGACTATATCTGATTTTGTAAAAAAATGCCAAACTTTGTTCCAGAGTGGCTATGCCATTTTGCATTCCCACTGACAGTGAATGAGAATTTTTTCTTGCCCTACATCCTTACCAGCTTTTGGTGTTGTCAATGTAAATCTTTCTTTTTTAGAATTATTTTGGCTATTCTGGTTTTGTTGATTAGAATTGAAGCTTAGGTCTGCTTGGTGGCTTGCTCAGGTAAACAACTGACTCTTGCTTTCAGCTCAGTTGTGATCTCAGGGTCATGAGATTGAGCCCCCTGTCAGTCCTGGTGCTTAGTGTGGAGTCCGCTTGGGACTCTTACTGCCTCTCCCTTTGCCCCCCCCCCCTCAGATAATAAATAAATCTTAAAAAGAAAAAAAAAAAAAAAGTGGTGCTGAGGTTCCCCTGTCCGTAAGGGAGATGAAAGGCTATCCGTACCCGTCTGGATGTGTTGCTGAACTTTGGGAAGGGATTTTGTGGTTCTATTGGATATAGGTACCAGATTCACCATCCTACCCTGTCCTGTGGGAAAAGGAAGCATCTGAATTGATTTAATGGGGTTTGGGTAAGACTCACAATGGGGAAGGGAAGTAATGTGACTTTGTAGATGGGGCCCTTTGGGCTAATTCATTATACTATTGTTTTTAAATTTGTATGTGTGTAGGAATTAATGAGTTATGTACTCATAATTCTATATCCAGTAAATGCCAGAGCAAATTCTCTGATAGGGAAGAGCCAAACACAGAGAAGTGAGTTGAGTTCCCACAACCCTAATCACCCTTTATAGCTACAAGTCTTAAGACTAATGATTTTCCCTAGAGCCTCAGAGAAAGGAGGCAGCTTCCACCTAGAGGCACCCTTTGGGATTTTGGACTTGTGTCCAGCCTAGCATAGCTACAAGTTATACACCTTTTTGAAAAATAGCTATTTGCTTGCTATTAGATTCTTTCAAAACTGAATGGCCTGATCCATGGAGGCTCTTATGGACTGAATTGTTTCCCCCTAAAATTCATATGTTGAAGCTCTAACCTCCAATGTGACTATATTTGGAGATGGAGCCTTTAAAGAAGTAATTAAGGTTAAACAGGTCATAAAAGTGGTCATGAAGCCACAGAGTGGTGGATCTCCTTCTTTGAGGCTACAAACCTGAATGGTGCTGAGCGAGCCATGTGGGTCATTCATGTACGTATCAATAATAAGGGCCCATTCTTTGAAGGAAATGACTGTAATCAATAATGGGCTGATGGTCAAGGGATTCGCTAGACTTTTTATCCTCCCTACAATCTGTAGGCATAATATTACTGAGTGTTGGAATGGCCTCCTTTAAAAATGTCAACTCCCTCACCTTCTAGTCCATATATCTTAGTAAGGAAATTTGGTCACTGAATGCTGCTGTCTCCAGAAAGGAATCCTTTCCTTTTGGCCACTTTCTGGGTAATGATTAGGACAGAAAGGGTTTTGAGGTTATGTATTTTCCTATTTCAGAAACTCAGGGTTCCTTCTTAACTATTCCTGTGCATGATGTTTCTTTCTTTCTCCTAACAGCAACTGTGTAATGGCCAGATTGGTACCTCCTCTGGGTAGCAGCTTGGCAGGCGGGGGGCGGGGAGGGGGTGTCCTAGTGGATTCGCACTTAATTCTGATTCAACTTATTGGATTCACTTTCTGGACTGATATGGTTCTAGGTCAGGGATAGCAAACTATGGTCCATAGGCCAAGTCTGGCCTGCTGTCTGTTTGTTGATAAAGTTTAATGGAACATAGCCACACACATTTGTTTATCTATTGGATCTGGTTCTTTTCACAATTACAACAGAATTGGGTGGTTACAACAGACTGTATGGCCCTCAGAGCCCAAAATATCCTTTACACAAAGAGTTTGCCAACTCCTGTCCTAAATCAGAAGGCTAGTGATGACTTGCCTGAGTGCAGTACTCACTGAGTCTTCTTACTATGGCCCACATGTGTCAAAGGGGGGACATAATAAGTCTCCGAAAAGTTTAATAAACTTTTTGAGGAAATTGAGGAAAAGGTACAGTTACAGCTAATAAAAAGGCACAGGCTGGTTTTGTGGAGGGGGAGAAAGAGTAACTTCTAAGAGGAGGAACCTCTTAGACTCTGGGAGTTACAGAGAGGGAGGGACAATAATGAACTTTGTCCTTCAGAGCCACCTCTGGAGCCATCTCTCCATGTATATCCTCCAGCTTATCCCTAGAGCCTTTATCATATTAATCGTAGTTACTTAAAGTTTTAGTCTGATGGTTCCAACATGTGGGTCATTCTGTCTGTGTCTCTTGGTTACTTTATATCTTGACAGTGGACTTTTTATTTGGTGTTTCTTCTTTGTGCATTGTACATCTTGTGTGGATACTAGACATCTTGCAGAGGTCCTTAGATACTGAGGTAAAAATAGGGTTTGTGCCTGGAAACAGCATGCTGCTTCTTCTCATAGGCCATTAGTGTGGGAAGTTGAACCAGGTTGGAATTTCCTGGTTCCTACCATGACCTTCAGTGTATCAGAGGCATCAAATTCCTCAACCAGTGGACTAATTTTACCTTGTGCTTAGTATGGGGGCTGGATTGTGGGAAGCTTTTGTTCTCTGATTTTGTTCTCATTTACCTTTCAGCCTTGTCTGCACGCCTGCATTCCAGAGGTGCAACTCTCCATGTCTATACCTCTCCCTCAGCAGTATACTGCTACTGCCTATTACTTGGTGCTTGGCTCCTGGTGGGAGCCTGCTGGGGCTCTCTTGTTGTCTTGTTCCAGCTACAGTCTTGGGCAGGCCCTGTGTGCCTGGATCTCGGGGTTGGAGCTTTCTCTTCCCATCTTTCCCACCTCCCTTGTTAGTTAGACTACCTTGCCCAAGCCTTTGCTTGGTGTTGTTTGAGATCACCAGCCCAAGATGATTTTCTGCCCTTCCTCCAGAGTAAAGATTTTTATTTCTATTTCCCCAGAAGCAAAGAAACTTTGCAGTGTTCTTGCAAATTATTTCCTATCCTTCCCTTTCAAGCAGACTTCCCATTCAAACATTGTGCCCCTTCTATAGAGATAGTAGATCTTTGCCTGGTTCCTGTGAGCCAGTGAGTTTCCCTCAGCAGCGGAAAGCTCTCAGTTCATAGGAGAGAAGAGTCCCTAGAAGAGGTAGGACTTTCTGCCTGATCCCTGTCACCCGCATTCACCAGCTTTATCCTGTGACACCACAGTGGGCTTTCCTCAGTCTCCTACCCTGCTCCCAGTCTTTCTTATGAGCACCGTTCGGAGCTTCTGGAAAAGAGCTTGCCAATGCATGTGGCCTATCCTTTGTGTCAGGGGCCTTCAGTACCAGCCCATAGTTCAGAATTCATTAAAATGTTAGCTCATGTCCTCTTGCCTAGTTGTACAACAGCCACCTTTCTCCCAGTTCTGTGTCAAAAGTGACAGAATTTATGTGGCCCACCTTTCTTTCATGGGGCTTATCTTTCTTTGGAATTTGTTTTCTTGATTACCTTACACCCTCAGCTCTCAGACAGGCTCAAGAGAATGATTTTGTTAGACACCGACTTTGTCTTGTTAGGATACCAGCACTTTTTTTTTTTTTTCCCCCAGTTTTCTTCATGTTAAGCTAGTCTACATTTTGATTTGTAAGGCATTCAGTTCCTGCTTCTGTCACTTACGGCCTGTAATCTTTGCTTAGTCACTATTTTCTCAGTTATAAAATGTGTATAATAATAACAGTAATAATAATTACTATAGATTTGCCAGTGGAGCAGAGAACTGTCTAGTGTATGTGAAAGCTGCTGTAGAATAATCATCATTATTTTCTGAGATGCTTTTTCCTATTTTCTGTTTTCAGAAGTGATCTTCAAGACACAGAAATGAGTCCAAGACAGAATCGTCGTACCAGATCAGCAGAGGGTGCTGAGATTGAGCCGAGAAATAAGCGGAATAAAAATTAGTGAGGGCTTTGCTGACCTTTCCAGTGTGGTGATTGGAGTGTGGCACTTTGGGTTGCCACATAGACTTCATATTCATAAATGCCCAAGTGTTGACTTCTCAATATGATAGTTAGCTGATTTTCATACGTTTTGCCTTTCCTGGGAAAAATAAGTTCTAAAACCCCCTCACTTGGTCAATTACTCACTGTCTCTAAAGCATCTCTGTCTAAAAATATTGACATCTGCACATCTGCCGACTTTGCAGAGTATACAAAGATCTTGACAAAGAGTTTTGTGTGGTTTTGTTTCTGAATTTCAGGATTTCCTCAAAGCATTCTCCTCTTCTCAAGTTAATGTAGAAATTAACTTGAGAAAAGGATTCTTTTCAACCTCTCTTACAAGGAACAGCTGAGGAGTTAAGAGCCTTTGTATTTCTGGAAAGGCAGCACCACTTTGGTGCTTATCAGCCCTTGATGCCCGGATGCCAGCATGCCTGTCACAGCAGTTATGTGATGGTCATTGCCCAAGTTTTTAATGTAGTCGTTTGTCACTTGGAGTAGGATGTTAGTATTGAAACTAAAAGTCACAAACACTAACTTTGAAACATTGGCATATTCTTTGGAAATGGCACTTCAAAATGATATTAATCTTTTTTTTCCTTTTTCACTTGGGTAAATCAGATCTTTACTACTCTGACTCCAAGCTATTAAACAAAAAGAATGCAATAAATGAATTTGAAAATGAATAGACTGTATCAATTTAAAATAATGTTCTGGAAATAGTGTCTTATGAATAGTGGAGTACAAGCTGCAGATCAATGGAAAGACTTGGTCAGAAATTGTCTCTGTGCAAAATGTCCACCAGTTCCCAGTTCTTCCAGAGTTCCTAAGGCCATTCTTCAGCATCCCAGAGTCAATCCTCTCCACCCCTGTCCCCACATCACTCCCGGCCCAAACACATCACTGTTCAAATAATATGACAGCACATGAGCCAGTGCTAAGAAAACAAATTTATGAATGTACCAGAGAGACATTTGTGTCCCCCTTTCCAAAGAATGTCTCCATTGACTTTGGCTTTTTGGTATGCTTTTGGGTTTCTGGATAATGTGTGGAGTCTCATTATGACTTAGAGTTCAGCGCTTCCACACTTAAATGGCCATTTGTTTTCTTTTTGAGTTCCCTGAGCTTCAAATGGTTATTTAAGAATTTGTCATAGTCATTTCATCTGCTAAATTATGAGTGGTGCATTAAGGAAACTAAAAGCACCACTCACTGAATCTTTCAAAGGATCTGATATGAGGTAAGTGAGCAATATCAACTAAAATAAGGTTTAACATTGATGTGATATTTACGCCACTGAATTGCCAGAAATTATGCTAAAATGAAAACTGTTCCAATAAAAATTGCACAGCCTACTATAAATTAAACTGGAAGTAATTACTACTTTAATTGCAGCTGTTAAAAACAAAATCCAAACAAGTAAATGTGAAGATCTAATTGGCTTTATTCAAGGATTCATGAATCAGGCATCATCCCATCTACAAGTAGAAAGGAGCCAAGTTGCTGTACAAAATGGATAGTTTTTAAAGGCAGAAACAAGGTTGAAGGAAGGACTGAAGCCATTAGCAAAAGAAAAGAAAGGATTGGTGTAGGCAAGTTCATCCTTTGGGGGAAGACTAGATGCATATGATGTCAGTAAAGCTGATCAGGAAATTCCAGATCGGCTGGGTAAAGGTCACATCCTGGCAGTGCAATGAAGTTTTGGTTGCTGTTGTGGGGGCAAGTGACTCCATTTGGGGCCTATTAGTTCTTTTCCTTTTTCTTCCTTTTAAACACAACGAAAGATTTTGCAAGGGAGTAGTGAGACCCATGATAGGGAGTCAGGCAAGTGACTTTATTCAGAAGATTTTTGATTATCTTCTTCATCAGGTAGCCATCATTGTGCTGAGTGATGTAGGAATGATGTTAGGGTTCAAAGCCAGGGGCCAAAAAAGAACTCTTAAGATGTCTTTGGTGTAAAAAGATGGTTTCATTAAAGTACAGGGAGAGGACCTGTGGGCAGAAAGACTGCACTGGGGTCAGGAAGAGTGGCCCATTATATACTATCAAGTTGGGGGGTGGGTAGGTATAGCATAAGCCTCCCAGGTATTTTGACAAGATTTCCAGGATTCTGAGGGGGCAGCTGTTGTTAGAAAAAGGGGCTAGTTAGGAAAAGGTCATTTATTACTGTTCAGTAAAAACTGAGTCATGAGACTTTTCAGGTGTGTATTGGTGGCTCATATGCTTGGAGGATGATTGCCAACCTGTATCTTGTGGGGGTAGAGATAAAGGAAGTTTCCAAGGGAAATTTTTTTTTTTTTTTTTTAGATTTTATTTTATTTATTTGACTGACAGAGATCACAGATCACAAGTAGGCAGAGATGCAGGCAGAGAGAGAGGGGGAAGCAGGCTCCCTGCTGAGCAGAGAGCCCAATGCGGGGCTCCATCCCAGGACCCCGAGATCATGACCTGCGCTGAAGGCAGAGGCTTAACCCACTGAGCCACCCAGACACCCCACCAAGGGAATTTTTTATATGTTAAAGTAGATTTATAGGAACCTGGGGGTCGGATTAAGACTGTCTTTTGCCCTTAGCAAAATATTAACATCAAAGCAGCTGAGTTCCTAGAGGAATGCCACTCTGCCTGTTTAAAGGACTTGTCAATGGGCTACAGGTAGTAAGGAAATGTAATAGTTTTTTTTTCTGCCTTTGTTCCCATATCACTGAGTACTGGGAAAACAGAGGTGACCAGAGGCCATCTGAAATGGTGGTTCTCAGTAGGGCAGAGAGGAAGATTTTGCCCCTAGGAGACATCTGGCAATGTGTGGAGGCATTTTTGGGTGTCACAGCTGTGGTGTTAGGGGATTGCCACTAGTATCAGTGGGTAGAGACCAAGGATGCTTCTCAACATACTACAACACACGGGGTAGCCCTCTTGCAGCGTTTGCTCAGGCTGCTGTAGCAAAGCACCATGGACTGGGTGGCTTAAACAAAAGAATTTTTTTTTTCCCTCCCAGTTCTTGGAGGGCGGCAGTTTAAGATAAAGTTAGTAGGGTTGGTTTCTTCTGAGATCTCTCTCCATGGCTTGCAGATGGCCATCTTCTTACTGTGTCCTTAGCTGATCTTTCCTCTTTGTTTGCCCATGTTTGTATCATAATCTCCTCTTAAAAGGACAGCAATCATACTGGATCAGGGCCCAGTAATACAATTTCACTCTACTGTAATTATCACTTTAAAAACCCTGTTTCCAAGTGCATTCACATTCTGAGGTGCTGGGATTTACAACTTTAGTATATGAGTGGCAGGGTCAGGGAACACAACTTAGCCCATAGCACAACCCGCCCCCCCCCCCAATTAAGAATTACGTGGTCCATTAAAATTGTCAGTGGTGACAAGATTGAGAAACTCCTGTGTAGAGAAGCTCTCAGATCTCCTTGAAAAATAATGCCTAAAGGGTATTTACTGAGCTCTATATATTAGCATTTAGAATACATTTAATACTCATATATTGAAAGAAAGGGATTTTTATATCCATTTGAAAATGAGGAACATAGGTTAAGTGTGAAATTCAGGATTGAAGCCAATAAGCTTTTGATTCCAAAGTTCATCTTTTAGTGAAAAAATGATCTCATCACTGGTTATTCTTTTTACCTCCTAACACCCCTTAAGGGTAGTTAGGGAGGGTATAACATCTCCTGTGGGTATGTCATCCCACAATGGCAGCGATGCTTATGGTTTGGGGAGGGTGCAGGTAAGCTGCTGTGTCATCCAGAAGGGGACCTCCAGGTCCCTGACAGCATGGCTGTCAGGCCATGCTTTCATCTTCTAATCCCTTCTTTCTTCTTTATACCTCTCATTGAGAGTCACTGGTCTCATTGAAGAAGTAATTCATACACATGACAGCGTGAACAGTGTAGTGACAACAGTGGATATTTAAGAACTAACTCATGTGGTTGTAGAGCTTTAGAGCAGGTCTCCCTGAAATGTGCCCCTTTGGCACGTGGTAATTGAGCTAAAGCAATTGAGACCCTGTAGGCCCAAAAACTTTTTGCCAATTCCCTTAACTACCTGGAAGAATTTAAACTGGGGATCTTTCGCAGATTTAGAATTAATACCAGAGATAAAATTTTATCTGTGTAACCTTTCTCAGATAAACATCTCATTACATCTAAAGCATCTGATCTTTTTCTTATTTCCCTGTGAATTTGGAACCCCAGGCCTCTATCCCATTCCTTTCTGTCTTTAAACCTCTCAATGTATGTGGGATTCCCATACATATAAAATTAATTTGATTTTCTCTTGCTAATCTGTCTCTTGTCAACTTGTTATACCAGCTGGAAGAATCTGAAGGCTAAAGAAAAAATTTTCCTCCCCAGTGTGGTAAAGATTCTTGTCAACAGGAGTAAAAAAAATAGAGAAGATTTTGGAGATTTTTTTTTTTCCTGGTGGCCCTCAGCCCTATAGAATGAGAAGAAGGCAATTCTCTAGATTATCTCACTAATTGTTGCTATGGTTGAAGTCAAAATTTGATTCTTGAGTTTTCTTAGAACTTGGGAAAAGGCAGAAGCAGTGGATTATAAAATTCTTAGTATCTGCTAAAAGAAAATAATTCTTCAAGTGAAACACACCTTTTCCTATTATGTGTTTCTTTTTATGATAAAAGTAACTAATTATGAACATTAGAGGGGGGAAATCCATCACAACCATTGAATTCATGACCATTCTTTTAACTTTCTTTGGTTTTAGTTTTGGGGCATATCAGATGGCCTTAGCTATAGCCGATTGAGGTAATAAATAGGTCATACCAGCACTGACATCTCTTTGTTACTGGCCTCACATCCCCAGCTACCCTTAGGCCTTCTGGGGACATTTCCCTAGCCCCTTCCCCATATGTCCAGTTATCCCTGGCTTCAGGCTACTGAAAGTACAGGAACAAATCCATGCCTCAGTATGTTGCTGCTCTCCTGCCACAGTCCTGCGGGCATCTGTCCCCCTTGCCAGTGCTCTCTCCCACTGCCCGTCCTGCTAGAGAACCCTGACTTGCCATGTCCTGACTTGCCGTGTGTCAAGTCATCCCTCTGCCCCCTTCCTGTTGATTTCACTGATTCTTGGCCTTGCTGTGTTCTAAGTGGAAGCAATGAAAATGTGTTCCCCTAGTTTGATAGTGCGTGCTATCCCCTGGAACCACTGTATCCTTCATAAACATTTTGCTGCTTTCCCTTTCCCCCTTTACCTTCTCTTCTTTCCCTCTCCTGCCTTTCCGTGGCTGTCATGACTGGCAGGTAGTATAGTTCAGAACACACATCCCCTACACACCCCCTGCCCTAATGGGACTGATAGACCAAATGGGCAGATGGACATTAAATAATTACACAGATTATCATTCTGATAAGTGAAATAAAGCAGAGGTACATGACCCTATGAAAATACATAATAAAGGGATTTTGTTTTCCCCATAAGCTCTATAAGAAGCTTAAAAATCAGTCCAAGGGGTTAATCACCATAGTCCCACTTTACCCTCTATGTCCTCAACCCCAGAAACTGTGCGTGTATCTTGTCACTTTTTTGGTCCAGAATACAAAATACTAAAATACTCCTTGAAGTAAATGTATGCAAATCAGTGCCTGTGTGTCCGCTAACTTCACAACTGTGTCAGACAAGCTGGACAAGTCAGAATGACGTGTGACCCAGCCAGGAGTGACTCCATGCTGCATACACACACACAGGGCTTTTATCACTTTGCCACAGAACACTTTCACAGTACATTATCAATACTCTTTAGTATTGTGACATGAACCCATCTGGATCATGTGCCACATTTATAGTCTTCTTTTCCTGGATGTTGAATTTACTGCCAGTTTTTCCAAGTTATGAATAATAATACAATTACTTCCTTCAGCTAGATTCCCAGAAATGTAATTGTTGAAACATTAGCTTTTAACAAAATATATGGGCAGGTTTTTTTCAAAAGAGAGGACATTAGGATATTAAATTCTAAAGGGAATTTGGTCTGTGCTTTAAAATAATGGTCACTAAGAAATATATTGGAGCTCTTTGTGGGAATTTCACAGCAAGTGCAAAATCTTACACATGGCTGCGACTTTTGTTTAGCTATCAAACCTGATAGGTCCACTTTTGACAGGGACTAACAACAGACAGTTCTGCAGGGTTATCAGCAAACAAAAGGCCAAAATACTTTGGGCATTCTAATAATGTATTTAGGCTTTCCAAGGGCAATGGCTAGGGAACCTTTTTATAGCATTCCATAGCCAAGCTGAATACATTTTCTGGCAAGATTCTAGAGCTCTCATTTTTCTAGTGCTGTCCAGAGAAGAGTCCAGCTGCTTTGGGTGCCAGATGAACAGGTGAGAAAGTTGGCAGACTCTCATGAATGTCTATTTGAATGGAGGGCCGGGGGGGCTCAGGAGTACCAGCAGGCAGAGGACATTTTTGGTCCCAGTATTACACCTTTGAAACTCTAAGTTTCATAAGTGAAACCCCAGACTTCACATGGCATTGTTTATTACTTCATTTTGGTTGCATAAGAACCACATCACAATCTTGTAGGAGTTTTATATATTTTTTGTATGTATAGCATTTAAAGAAGTCCTGACTTTTCTGTGCCAAACAGTATGTCTGAACCACAGAATGCACTTCAGACATTTTGTAGTTGAAGGAAGCTGTTAAATACAACAGTTTGAATTCTGAAGAATATCTGCTAAAAACATTCTTACTTGACAACGTTAATTTCTGAAACCATGAAATCTCTATAGAGCAATTTCTATTGTATTTTCAGTTCATGTTCTTATCTAAGTAGGCTGAAAACCTGAAGGAGGAGGTAGGTTAATGTTGCATATGTGACAGCTGACATCCTTATGCATCTGGCAACACAGGCTTCATAGAGACACATTTTGCCTAGATGTGTTTCAAGATCATACAGTTTAGACTACTGCTGCTTTCTATCTAGAAGTGGAAGAGAGATGATTATATGTTTCTTAAAGTCCTACCCTGTTCAGGGCTGGGGCTTTTCTTGCAAAGAAAAAGAATATAGTGATACATTTGGGGATAGTTGTGTTTAAACCTGTGTGTTCGTCATGCAAGATAATAGATCGAGAGACCCGGGCTGTACTCTTAGATTTTGGTAGGTTGAGGGCACTTGCTAAAGGATGTTCTTTAGTAAGACGGGACTAGAACCCAGAGGAGAGGAGTGAGATACGAAAGGCAGTTCTGAGCAAAGAAATTGGTAAACACATTGGCAAATCTAAACAAAGACAAACCAAAAGAAAAAGAAAAATGTGGTATGGTCCAAATAAGGTGGACAGACAGTATTACCCCGTACCATAGCCTGTGGGAAAGGAAAGCCAGAATATTTAAGATATTCTGAGGCCCTTGGTATTGTTTGGGAGGCATTGACCTATTTTACATTTTAAGTCAAAGATCTCTTAAATTTTTAGGGCTAATTATTGATGAATGGAAACAATGTATTTGTCAAGTCAGACAGTGGGATTAAGGGAAACTTGATCAAACCACCGCTAGACAGAAAAGAAAGTTAAACTATTACAGAAATGTGGTGAAAACATGAAACAAGATGGTCTGATAAGCCCAAGTACATGATAATCACTGTATATAAATGACTGGAGTTAATAATAGCTCATGTTTATCACATTGTGTGTAGTGTTTGCCAGCCACTGTTCTAAGGGCTTTGTCAGCGTTAACTCTGTCATTACAACAAAACTGTATAGAGAGGGAAGCTGAGACAGAAGTCAAGGAGTATTCCAAGATTACACATGTAGTATGTGTGGCAGAGATGATACTGGATCTTCAGTTCCGCCAATGTATTTCAGATAAGCCCAAATTTCTCAGAGGAATGACTTGCCGTGACTTACACCGCCCTGGCTGACCGGAGCCCTGTCCACTCTGCTCCCCTCCCACAAGTCCCTTTCTGTGCCAGGCTTGGCTTTCTTTCCTTCATCCTAAATACTGTCCAAAGTTATTTATTTGCCTGCCTGCTTTTCATTTGTTTTCCCCTACCAGCACGTGAGCTCTGGGAAGAGGGGCGGTCATGTTTCCTGCTGTGTCTGCTGTGCCTAGGAGAGTGTCTGGTACATAATAGGTGTCTGAAACTGTCAACAAAAAATGAAAAGCTGTTTGTGGTCTGTCTTCCCCGGCTGGACCATGAGGCCCCTGAGGCCGGGGACTGTATCTGTGTGGTGCTCACCCCTGGACCCCCAGTGTTCAAGCAGCCTGGGAGGCCAGCGGCTTAGCACTGAAGAGGCACTGGGTGAGTCCTTGCCAAAGAGCAGAGAGATGCGGTTAGCGGGCTCAGAGGCCATTGCAGCCTTTCCTCCTTTCCTCAGCTCCTGTCCTTTCTACCTGCTCTACGGCGGTCCCAGAAATGCTTGATTCAACAGGATGGAAATCACATCAATGGTATCATGTATGTGAACGGCTTGTCACTTACTCCAAATCATCGTGACACTCAGTAGCAACTCTGTCTATTTTTACTAAGTTGTACAGTAATCTTTACTGTCAGCTTATTTGATGACAACGCTAAATGTTTTTCTGACTTTAAGAAGTTTGCTAGTCTTCTAGGGTGGACGTAGTCTCCTAACTAAAAAATGTTACAGGAAACATCGTGGAGGACCTTTCCTTTTCCTTTTTATTATTTCTATTTTTATGTAGTGCTTACCTAGAGTCTTACTTCTTTGGGTGCAAACTTAATTTTGCTTTGAATCTTTGCGTTGACCTGCATGTTGGACACAGATCTTCACTTAAAATGGATAAGAACCCCTAATGCTAAAAGCGATTACTCTGTCTTCCTAGGTGCCTTCAAGGTTTTTGTTAATAGCTTTCCTGTTGGCTTAATAAATGGTCCCAGGGTCTCTGTGTCATATTGAAATGTGCAGCACAGGAGCACCTGGCTGGCTTAGAGGAGCATGTGAGTTTTGATCTCGGGGTTGTGAGTTCGAGCCCCATGTTGGGTGTAGAGATTACAAACAAGCAAACAAACAAAAAACCCCAAAATACAACAACAGCAAAAAACCAAAACCAAAACAGGGGCGCCTAGGTGGCTCAGTGGGTTAAGCTTCTGTCTTCAGCTCAGGTCATGATCTCAGGGTCTTGAGATCGAGTCCCACATCGGGCTCTCTGCTCAGCAGGGAGCCTGCTTCCCCACCCCTCTCCCTGCCTACTTGTGATCTCTCTCTCTGTCAAATAAATAAAACCTTAAAAAACAAAACAAAACAAATAAATAAACTTGAAGTGTTCCGCACTGTCATGCTTTTTCTCTGGAGGTTTTGTGACAAGAAGAGCAGAAATTTTGTTCTGGAGACAAAGCTCTGCTCTTGGGAGCGTATGATCCGCTGTCATCAGGGAACAGATGAAGAGGCATCTGAAGGATTACTGTGGTTGTGATCATAAAAAGAGGCCTGAGATTATTGTAGGTTTTTTATTCAAGAGATCATAAGACTGGAATTTGAAATCAACCTCATTGTCGTTGAAATGAAGGTACTCAGTGGAAAGAGAGAGTTTCTCTCCAGGTCACACAGCAGACATACACGGTCAAAAGCAAGAACTGAAATTCCACTTGGACAGATGAAGGTGGGGTACCAGCGCACTGTTAAAACCACTCATAGTGGGGCGCCTGGCTGGCTCAGTGGGTTAAGCCTCTGCCTTGGGCTTGGGTCATGATCTCAGGGTCCTGGGATTGAGCCCCGCATCAGGCTCTCTGCTTGCAAGAAGCCTACTTCCCCCCACCCCATCTCTCTCTGCCTGCTTGTGATCTCTGTCAAATAAATAAATAAAATTAAAAAAAAAAACACTCATAGCTCACTGTAGGATCTCAAGTAAGTCCTCTGACTTGTTTATTTGTGTTCTTTATCAGTTTTTGGGGACACCGATTCCTGTCTTGACCATTTTCTGGAGAAAAGGCCAGGTCGGCATTATAGCTATTTAATTATTTGTGTCCAGTTACACATGGAATAGTGCTGGTCCTTTTATAGGAAGAGTAGAAATACCATCAGAGTGCCTGTAATTAATGTATTTAACATTTTAATTATTTTTAAGCAATATATTATCATGGTTCATTATTCATAAGGTACAAAAAGAGTATACAAAAGAAATCTCTCTGCCACCACCATTTTCTAGTCATTGAGTACCCCTCCCTGGAGCCAACCAGTCTCTCCCAGTAGATTATGCACATGCAAGAAAATATGTAATGTCCACCCTTTATATTTCCACAGAAACAATAGCATCCTATATCCACTGTTCTGTACCTTGCTTTTTTCTCTTAATATTATACCTTTTAAATATCATTTATTAAAGTATCCTTTTTTTTAAAAGGCTGCATAGGATTGCATATATGGCTGGCTGTTCCAAATGTCTAAACCACTTCCCAAATGAAAGATATTTCGATTTCTATGAAATCTTGCCATTTGGGACGACGTGGATGGAACTAGAGGGTGTTATGCTTAGCGAAATAAGTCAGTTGGAGAAAGACATATGATAGTATCATATGATCTCTCTGATATGAGGAAGTGGAGATGCAACATGGGGGGGTTGGGGGGTAGGAAAAGAATAAACGAAACAAGATGGGATCGGGAGGGAGACAAACCATAAGAGACTCTTAATGTCACAAAACAAACTGAGGGGGGCAGGGAGGAGGGGGATAGGGAGAGAGGGTGGTGGGGTGATGGACATTGGGGAGGGTATGTGCTATGGTGAGTTCTGTTAAGTGTGTAAACCTAGTGATTCACAGACCACGCCTGGGGCTAATAATACATTATATGTTTATAAAAAAAATTTAAAAAAAAGATATTTCAATTTCTAATACTTCTCTGTTATAAATTTTGCTAAAATAACCACACACACAACACACACGCAAATGGATTGTGTGTGTGTGTATGTGTACGATAAATTCCTAGAAGTGAACTTAATGGGTCAAAGATTTTTCTTATTTATTTGTCAGAAAGAGAGAGAGAGTGAGCGCACACGCAAGCAGGCAGAGTGGCAGGCAGAGGCAGCTAGAGAAGCAAGCTCTCCGCCGATCAAGGAGCCCGATGAGGTACTCGATTCCAGGACTGTGGGATCATGACCTCAGCCGTAGGCAGTAGCCCAACCAACTGAGCCAACCAGGCATCCCTGGCTCAAGGATTTTGATAGTTCATGCCACTTTAATGTCTTGGGTCTAAATACTGCTTTCAACTTCTTTCCAAATGATTATAGGCTCTGGCCCTTTGACTCACAGAAGCTTAGGATCTGAGATGAGGGGGAAAAGGTATGAATGTGTGTCTGCATAATAAAAATAGAAAGTACCAAGACCACAACCTGGCCAACTGAGAAGGGACTAAACATGAAAGTGCTTGGAAATCTTTGTACAGCTCACACTCACTTTTGGATGCAAAGGCTCCCAGAGTATCTGCTCCCCCAAACAGGGCATACAGATCACAAAGTACCCCGTGGACCCTGACCTAGACTATTAATCCTTCATCTAGTTTTTCTTTATAAGGGTCAGAATGAATGGCATATGACAAAAATTAGGATCAAAATAGCAATAAATATTTGTTGGATGAGTGAATATATTCTTAGATGCCTGTGAATGTCTGGGTCAGCACAGAACTTCTTCAGACTGCTCAGGCTAGTTAGTGCTGGGGGCTTGTGCTGTCACTGAGAAGACAGGGCAAGTAGGTTGTGTCATGTGGGGTCCACGCTCATCAACACAGACCAAGTCTTACAGAACTGTGTACACTAAAGAAAGAAAAAAGGCAAATTTCCTGTATGAAAAACACACAAAACCACAACTAGCAAGCAAAGTATCAATGAGTGCTCCCCTTCCAACAGCTGCTGCCCTGAGGGCTAGGGGTGTAACATCACAACTCTCGGCCATGTACCTAAACATTTCTACCTTCGCCTTGGTGCTTACAGAGTTGGGCAGCGTAATGTGGTAACTGACCTGATGAGAGAGGAGCAGAGGTAAAGGCATTTGGCTGAATTTAGTTTTAAGTATCTTTGTAGCTAAGGCAGTGTGGGAAATGTGTAAGAAGGCTTTGTTCTCCCTGGCTAATACCTTGTTGTTACTTGGTTTTCATGTGGTCAGTTTCCTCTAGGTATTGTGCATTGTCTTGTTTCAGTCAAAGCAGTGGGATTGATGGTTGCAGGTGAGGAGTCGGTCCCTGGTCTCCATCCCTCAGGTATGTCACCTGTCTTAGAAGAGCTAAGATAGGAAAAGTGTCCCCACTTGCTGGAGGCAGCTGTGCCTGTATTCTCACCTGATTCTCAGGCCACGCCCTACAAGCCCTGAGGCCCACCTAGCTCTTCCTAACCCTCCTGTCAGCCACTCATGCATCGTCTCAAGGTTCAGATTTTATTCCCAAGGCCTCTCTTATGCCCCTCTTGTAGGAGGAGGAAGAACTGAGTTGGGACTATATAGCAGATGGGATTCCCCATCTGCTGGGTTGAGCTTCAACCCAATCTTGTAGATTTAGTTTCTGATTCAGTTCTGCAGAAGGGTGCCTGACTCTAGTCTGATAATGGCTGGGGGTTTTAGGATAGATTAGGCACCATCGGGTTCAATGTCATCTTTAACCCCCTGGATAATGTGATTCATTTAAAAAAAACAAACAAACATTGTAGATCTCCAGCTTTATAACCATATCAAACTGGTGAGGAAATCAAGTGGCCTGATTGGGCCTCTTTAGAGCGTCAGGAATGGGATGTTTAGGACTCCCTGGAAAATGCCTGCTGCCCTGACCCTGCTCTCTCCCCCAGCCAAATCCCTGCTCTGAGAGCCCCCAGCTCAAACTCTGTTGGCTCAGGTTTTCCTAGAAGCAGATGCCAAGACAGACTTAGACCAGAAGTTTATTGAGGGAACACCGGAGAGGGATGATAGGTCAGGGAGCAAGACGAGGTAGGGAGAGCCTTCTGGCACCTGTCAGAAAGGGGAGGGAAGACAGAGGTTTGGGTAGATGGGGCCTCTGACCATAGTGTAGAAATCACTCCCAGTGCTTCCCTGCAGCCCTGATGCCCTGCTTGTCCAGGAGTTTCCAGTGGAGCAGAATGATACTGGATGTGGACAGAGTGAGACGGCCTGGACCCCACGTCTGCACGAAGTTCAGCACAACTTTATCTCTGGCCTCCTCTGGGAGATGCTTTTTCCTAACACTAGGAATACAAAGATGTATAAGGCACCATTCTTGCGCATGAGGAACTCAGTCTGGTAGAAAGACAAGCGGGTTGGCAGATAATTAAAATAGCATGCACAGTTCACAGAGAACAATATGATTAGAATAATCCTGGGGACAAGGGGCAGGAACTTCACGGGAGATATTTGGTATCCAGGATGGCACGGATATTGTATCTCTGGTCTCCCATTAAGTAAAATTTGGCCCCTAAATTAAGGAAAATGTTTACATTGCCTGGCACCGAAGAAGAGGAAGGCAACCGTTTAAGATCATAAGAACACCCCATTGTGGGGTGTTCCCTCCATCAACTTTGCTCCAGGAGCTCCGTCTTTCTAGCCTGAAGAGAACTAACATGGACCCCTTGGGACAGCCTCTCAGGGGCCTCCACTGTCCCCTGTGGACAACCATAGGCCCTGAAAGGAGATCAATTGCTTCCTGCCCTGCTGGCGCCACCTTCCTGGGTGTGGGGGTCTGTGTCTTCTTTGTTCTAAGCTGAGTAGGAAGGGGGAGAGACAAGGAGGGGCCACTCTTCTCATAAAGGACCCCAGCCCACAGTGGGCATCTGAGGGAGGTGGAAAGCTGTCCCTCTGCCTACATTCTGCTGACTTCGGTGGCACAGCTTTCCCGAGTCCCAAAAGGGGGTTTTTCTTCTACTTCCTTGAGATGGCAGGGAAGGGGGCAGGAGCTGCAGAAGAGGATCTTGAACAACAGTCTCTCTAGGCCTTGGCTTCCCCGGTGGTAAAAGAAGGGTGAGCTGGAGGCTTCCCGAGTTAAGCTCCATCACCTGACATCCTTCCTGGTCGGGCACACCCCAGCTCGTCAGAGACCAGAGGCTCTTCGCCCTCAGAAGGGTGGAGGTCAGGGCTGCAGATGGCGTTCCTGAGCTGGACGCTCTTCATGGGTCCCTCCCTTGCAAAATGAGAGCTAGTGCCCAGACCTGCTTCATATTGAGGGGGATCCCTGGAGTTGATGGGTAGCTCTCCGCTTAGCGAAGGGAAAGAGAAACCTTTTCCCTGCTCAGCTGTCAACGAGGAAGGGAAGGAACTGGTTTTAGGTACTTTAGAAGCAGGCCAAAAAAAATGCAGCCTCTGAGGCTGGACAGCTCAAAGGCGGGAAGAGTCTCTGGAACCTTCGGAGAGGGCACACAGTGCCTCTGGGGCTGCCTGTATCCAGGTGACATGCAATTTCCTTGGCCAGTCTGAGAGTCTTGTCTTGCTGGTTTGAGAGAAAGGGCTCCTCCTCTGAGGAACTGCTGGCAAGTTTCTTTGAGGCACCAGTAAGGACATCCTGAAGCTGCCACCCACCTACTTGTGAGCTCAGTAGGTGGGTTACTGGTATCTAGACTTAGACTTATAATGGAGGGAAGAGGAGGGATGAAGAGGTTGAAACAATGGGAATATCAACTGGGTCGTGTCCATGAATTCCATGGAGATTTGTACAAGGATCAGGACCACTTCCTGAGAATCCTACCTCTTGGAGACTAACTTTGTTAAACAGCTTTCTTGCGATGCAATTCACTTAATGTACAGTTCATTCACTTAAAACATACCATTAGTGGCTTTTCGTTTATGCAGAGTAGGCAACCATTGCCATAATTGATTTTAGAACATTTTCATTGTCCCTTCATTCCTTATCTCTTACCCACTACGCTCCCATCCTTCCCAGCCCCAGGCAACAATTCATCTACTGCCTGGTGGTCTGTTTCCTTATTCTGTACATTTCATATCAGTGGAATCATACCATATGTGGCCCTTTCCATCTGGCTTCTTTCACTCAGCATAAGTTTTTCAAGGTTCCTCATGCTGTAGCACATACCAGAGCTTCATTTCTTTTTACTGTTTAGTGATATTTCATTGCATGTGGCATTTATCCATTCATTAGCTGATGGATATTTGGGTTGCTTCTATTCATTTTGACTATTATGAATTAATGTTCCATTTGTGTACAAGTTTTTATGTGAAAATATGTTTTTATTCATTTTGGGTATATATCTGGGAGTGGAATTTCAGGATTTCATGGTAACTCTGTTTATTTTGAGGAACTGCCAAACTATTTTCCAAGGTGACTAGCTGTGAATTGGGGTTCCAGTTTCTCCACCTTCTTTCCAACAGTTGTCATTATCTATCTTGTCTATTACAGTCATGATAGGGAGTGTGAAGTGGTATCTCACTGTGATTTTGTTTTGCATTTCCCCAGTAACTAATGATTTTGAGCACTTTTTCCAGTGCTTACAGGCCAAGTCTGTGTCTCCTTTGGAAACATGTCTGTTCAGATTCTTTGCCTATTTTAAAATTTTTTAACCTTAGAGTGTAAGAGTTAATTGTATAGTTTTCTAAATTTCAGTTTAGAGAAGATTGTGCATTGGTAGCTTATAGAGATAGAATTATGTTTGTGTTTTGTTTTTTTTTTTGTTTTTTTTTTTTTAAAGTTTTTTTTTTCCTCCCTTTTAAGATTTTTTTTTTTTTTTAAGATTTTATTTATTATTTATTTGACAGAGAGAGAGATCACAAGTAGATGGAGAGGCAGGCAGAGAGAGCGAGAGAGAGAGAGAGGGAAGCAGGCTCCCTGCTGAGCAGAGAGCCCGATGCGGGACTCGATCCCAGGACCCTGAGATCATGACCTGAGCCGAAGGCAGCGGCTTAACCCACTGAGCCACCCAGGCGCCCTATGTTTGTGTTTTGATCAGGTATCTTACAATCTTGCTGAACTTACTAGTTTGGTAACTTTTTTTAGATTCTGCTAGATTTTCTATGTAGAGAATCATGTAGTCTGCTAATCAAGATGATTTTATTTCTTTCTTTCCAACCTAGATGTCTTTTTCAATTTTATAAGGAATCTTATCTGAGTATAGAATTGTAGGTTGACTTTTTTTTGAGTATCTTAAAATATTGCACCATTGTCATCTCCTCTGCTTTGCTTCCTGTGAGAAAGTTTCTGCCATCCTTATCTGCTTTTCTGTATGTAACATGTATTTTTTTCTGGCTGCTTTTGAGATTTTCTCTTTTTTATTAGATTTGAGTGTAATGCAGGAATACTTTGTTTTATTGTATTTCACTTTATTGGACTTTGCAGGTATTACATTTTTTAAAGTATTTTTAAATTATTATTTATTTGACAGAGAGACAGAGAGCGAGAGAGGGAACACAAGCAGGGGGAGTAGGAGAGGGAAAAGCAGGCTCCCTGTGGAGCAGGGAGCCTGATGCGGGGCTTGATCCCAGGACCCTGGGATCATGACCTGAGCCAAAGGCAGACACTTAACGACTGAGCCACCAAGGCGTCCCAGATATTACTTTTTTTTTTTTTAACAGATTGAAGGCTTGTGGCAACACTGTACTAAACTAGACATCAGCATCATTTTTCCAACAGCATTTGCTCAGTGTGTGTCTCTGTCAGATATTGTAATTCTTGCAGCATTTCAACCTTTTTTCATTATTATTTGGTATGGTGATCTGTGATCATTGATTATATCTCAGTTAAAGCTCAGATGATGGTTAGCATTTTTTAGCAATTTTTTAAAATTAAAGTATAGTTGACATACAATGTTACATGAGTTTCAGGTGTACAACACAGTAATTGGACGTCTCTCTATGTTGTGCTGTGCTTACTACAAGTGTAGCTACTATCTGTCACCGTACAACACTATCGCAGGATCATTAGCTATATTCCCTATGCTGTGCCTTTCATCCCTGTGACTTCCACAACTGGAAGCCTGTATCTCCCCACCCCTTCACCCATTTTACCCATCGACACCTTCCCTCAGGCAATCACCAGTTTTCTGTATTTATGGGACTGTTTCTGCTTTATTTTTTGTTCATTTTTTGGTGGGTTTTAGATTTCACATGTAAGTGAAATTCTATGGTATTTGTCTTTATTTCACTTAGCATAATACCTTCTAAGGCCATCTATGTTGTTGCAAATGGTAAGATCTCCATTTTTTTGGGGGGGGCTGAATAATGTTCTATTATATGTATGTATGCGTGTGTATATCTATATCACACTTTATTCATTTATCTGACAATGGACCCAGGCTGCTTCTGTATCTTGGCTATTGTAAATAATCTGCAATAAACATAGGGGTATGTAAATCTCTGTCTTTTCAAATTAGTGTTTCTGTCTTCTTTGGGTAAATACCCAGTAGTGAAATTAAGGGATTGCATGATATTTCTATTTTAATTTTTTGATGAAGCAATAAGATATTTTTAAATTAAGATACACACACACACACACATATATATTAGACATAATGCTATTGCACATTTAATAGACAATGATATAGAGTAAACATACATTTGATATCACTAGGAAACCAAAACATTCATTTAAGTCACTTTACTGTGATGGCATGGAACTAAAACTTCACAATCTCCAAAGTATGCCTCTGACAGTCTGTGTCCCTGTTGTTTCCTTCCTGTTTCTTGCGCTTGGGCTTTGTTGAATTCCTTGGTCTGAGGGTTCATAATTTTCATCAGATTTAGATAAGTTTGGCCATTAGTTCTTCTGTCCCCCCTTCTCTCTACTGTTTTGAGGATTTCAGTTACATGTATACTAAAAGTGTCCCATATTTCACTGTTGGTTCTTGTCATTACAATTTTTTTCTCTCCATGTTTTATTTTGTATACCTTGTATTTCCACACTTGAAGTTATTTAATCTTTTTTTCTGCAATTTCTTCTCTGTCTTTAATTGTACCCACTGTACTCTACACCTCAGACCTACAGATGTTTTCTGTATTTCTAAATTGTCTCTAATGCACCATTGAGAGTCCCCTACATGTGTGTATGTGTCCATGTGTACATATATATGTGCACGTGTGCGCACATGGGAGTGGGATAAGGAGGAAATATGGAGGGTTTGATTAAAGGAGACAGAGGACGCTTGTACCATAAGCGGCTCTGCTACAACTCTCCTGTGAGATTCAGGGCAAGTCATTTTCCTTCTCTGAGGTCTGAGTTTTCATCTCTTTCAGGTTTTGTCTCTTCTATATCTCTACTTAATTATCTGAACACAGGGAATTCAGTTATAATAGCTTTTATTGAACTTTTCTACTCATTCTAACATCTGTATTATATCTGTATCCATTTTAATTGATTGAATTCTACATTATGGCTTGTGTTTTCCTAATGCTTTGCCTGCTTGGTAATTTTTTACTGGATGCCAGATATCGTGAGTTTTACCTTGTTGGGTCCTGAATGTTTCTGTGTCCTTATAAATAATCTTGATCATTTTTCTGGGATGCATTTGAGCTACTTGGAAACAATTTGATTCTTTGGGTCTTAAGATTTTTTTTTGGTGGGTTCAGAACAAGGCTCAGTTTAATGCTGGTTTCCCCAGGATTGAGTCAAGACCTTCCTGACTGCTGTGCTAAATGCCCTGTGAATTACAAATATTTCCAGTCTGGCTGGTGGGAATTGGCTATGACCAGCTGTGGAAATAAGTTTCCAGCTGTACATGAATGCTGGGCACTGTTACCTCTAATCTTTTCATAGTTCTTTCTACAGCATCTAATATTCTTACATGTGCTAATTAATATTCTCTTGAAGACTCAAGACAGGCCCTCTGCAGGTCTCTAGGGCTTGCTCTCTGTGCAGAAATCTCTCTGCGTCTCTGTCTAACTGGTTTCTCTGGACTGCCAGCTGCATCTGCTCATCTCAGGGAGTTCAGCAAGCTCTGCTTGGGTTCCCCATCCCTGCACTGTGACCCCAAAACTCTCTCTGGGTGGCAAGCTGGAGCAGCCCACACTCTCACTCCCCTTGGTGGTTTCCCATTTCCTAGGGATCAGAATCCTTCATTGCCTCAGGGCCAGTTTCTTGATAATTGCTGTTTTAAGCCCCTCCTCCCCTTTTCTGCGTGTTTTAAAAACTTTTTATCAGGCAGGAGAATAAGTCTGATCTCTATTACTCCACTTTGGCTGGATGAGGAAGTTGCCCATCACCTTGTTAATTAAGTTGCAAAATAATAAAAATAATTTAAAGATCATCAATAATGGTACAGTAAAATAAATATGGTCCATATATATCATGTTGTATTTTAAAGCTATTAAATGTTTTGGAAGAATATTGGTAGATACACTTCATAATATAGTAAGTGAGCAAAAGAAATTATAAATTGGTATTTACACTAAATTCCAGTGCTTAAAAGTACATACTGTATATTACTCATGTATTCTGTGTATACATAGAAAAAAAGAAAACACCCAACATGTAATTTCTGAATTTTGTATTTCAGATGATTTTCATTTTCCTTGCTGTTTTCTGTATTTCTAAATTGTCTCTAATGCACCATTGAGAGTCCCCTACATGTGTGTATGTGTCCATGTGTACATATATATGTGCACGTGTGCGCACATGGGAGTGGGATAAGGAGGAAATATGGAGGGTTTGATTAAAGGAGACAGAGGACGCTTGTACCATAAGCGGCTCTGCTACAACTCTCCTGTGAGATTCAGGGCAAGTCATTTTCCTTCTCTGAGCCTCAGTCTTCTCAGCCACAGAATGATCTGTCCTGCTGGGACATGCTTAGAGCCAGTGACTGCTGTAAAGTGCATATTGCCTTGCTTGTTCTGCCTTTTTCATTTCTTCTCCCGGGGCTTCCTTAAGAGCTAGAGAAAGTGAAATATTTCCCAGAGCTCTCTGTCACTCCAGATGGGATGACATTTCTCTGCTGGTCTGTTTTTCTAGGTCAAGGAGGAGGAAGAAATTGTAGGGAATTGATGATGTTGAAGGAACATCTCCATCAGCTGCTTCCTGCCAGGCTGAAGTGAGCAGTGAGCACAGGGCTGGGCAGGGACAACGGGATCCTCCGCGACACAGCGTGCAGATCCCTGTTCCCACCGCGGCCCCCGCCATCTGGTGCCACCTCCTGCTCACTTCCAGGACAGCTATCCTCATTGTCCCCAGGCACCTCCCTGTTCCTCCCCGAAGTGAACACTCAGCTTGCTCCTGCTACACCGCCCTTCTAGCTTCTGCATCTCCGTAGCCTCGGGTGTGAGCCCTGAGCGAGCAGGACAGCGGGAACTGAGGAGGACAGGATGGGAGGCAGAGAGGCGAAGGTCACCCAGAGCTTGTGCTGCAGCGACAGTCTCGGAAGGCGAGGAACCTGAGAACCATGACAGGAACCAGGAGCATTTAATTAGAAAAGAATGTTCTTTGGGACATCGGTATATCTGCATAATAAAAGCTGGCGTTTGCTGGGCCCTCGGTGTGTGCCAGGGACTGTGTTTTTCTTTTAAAAATTTTCACAGGTGCCATTTACAGATGAGGAAACCGAAGCACGGGGAAAGAGAAAATCACTGTTAGTCTACCTCAGTGCTGATCCCCACCCAATGCTGAAATGAGTGGGCAGGAAGCTAGGGCACAGAGCCCGCAGTGGCAGGGCTGAGATTTGAACCTGGGTTTGTCTGGCTCTAGTTCCTGCAAGTCTTCACCACCACTTTTGGGGACTTCGATTATTCCAATGGGATCTAGTGGCAAAATCTAGACTAATAGGTGGAAAGACTTCTTTCCAGGGAGACTTCTTACAACTCAGTACAAATAATATTTCTCTTTTCCACTATTCAGAATGGAATAGGAATGGAGCCTTGACTGTGAGTTGACCATCAGTGGTTATACAGAAACCAAGGATTTAGCAGGGACATAGAGGAGATCTATGTGTTGAGTATATAATGTGTATGCCAGAGTCACCGAGTGACTTCTTTGGGGTCACTTAGAATATGTGTGGGTACAAGAATGAGGGGAAGAGGGTGTCAGCCCAGGGACGATGTCTAAGATCTAGGAGCAAAATGTCGAGCTGTGATTGTTAAAACATTAGGACCAGAGTCAAAGGTTCTCGGCACTGCCAAAGATGGCCTGTGAAGGGACAGCAGGTGACAGGGGTAGAGTAGGCAGGTTTGGGACCAAGATCCTGCCTACTCTAGGATCTTGGAGTCCTAGATCCTAGGAATTCCTGCACAGGAAAATCCTGCACAGAAAACTTACATCTGGAATTCCAGCCTTGGAACCTCATTCCCTCGGCTGCAGACTTTCTTCTTTGTTAGGGTAGGGTATGTTTTACCAAGTCAACTTAGCAGAGGCTGAGCTGGGGAAGCAACCCAGTGGGTAGTTCCCACCCTCTCTACCTTAGACTTCTCTGAGTCCTCGGCCATGTGCATGTGCAGCTCTGTGATGAGGCACCCCACTTCCTCTGGCATCGTTGGGGTTGGCGGTAGGGGAAGACAGGCATGGGCTCCCGCTGTCCCAGATTTTCCTCTTGGGTTTCAGGGCAGCCACAGGGATTCCCATTAGTCCTCGTTCTGTTCTTTGTCACAGCCGGCTCTTCTCTGGACCACAAACCTGGCTAACCTATGCCTCCAGGCACCCAATCAAAAGCAAAGACCCAGCTTTGCTTAGCCTTCTTTTTTTTTTTTTTTTTTTTTTTTTTAAGATTTTATTTATTTATTTGATAGAGAGAGATCGCAAGTAGATGGAGAGGCAGACAGAGAGAGAGAGGGAAGCAGGCTTCCTGCTGAGCAGAGAGCCCGATGCGGGGCTTGATTCCAGGACCCTGAGACCATGACCCGAGCCGAAGGCAGCGGCTTTAACCCACTGAGCCACCCAGGTGCCCTTGCTTAGCCTTCTTAACCAGCCCTCATGACTGCTTACATCCTAGTTTCTTTATCAAACACTATGTTCCATATCACTTCTCTAATCAAAACATTTCCTGAATCACACACATACTTGTCCCCTCTACACGCTCAAGCTTGTACTAGACCCTTGCATATTACTGACATTTATCTGTGGCTCACCCTTACCCAGAAGATCAAGTCCCGATCCCTAAAGAAGGCTCTCCAAGCCCTTCATTCCCCACACCGACATCTGTTCTCCTCTGCTATGCTAAGCTGCTTTCCAGCCTGGGATTGAATCTGGCTCTACCTCTTACAGCTACAAAGTCTTGGGCTAGTTAATTTCCACTGAACAGCCATTTCCACATGTATAAAATGTGCATGACAAAACCTCCCTTCACGGCTAATATTCTGCCCACATGACCCTATCAGTTGTATAATGTCTGTGTCCTCTCTGATTCCTTGGTCCCCTACCCTGCTGATTACTAAATACTTCAAATATCACCCTGTATTAGTTTTCTTTGCAGCATCACAAATTATCACAAAATCAGAGACTTAACACCTATTATTTCCCCGCTTCTGCAGGTCAGAAGTCTGGGCACAGCGTAACTAGTTTCTCTGTGCATGGTGTCATAGGGCTAACATCGAGGTGTGGCTAGAGCTGCATTCTTATCTGGAGGTTGGGTCCCCTTTCAGGCTCTCTCAGGTCGTTGGCAGAATTCAGGGTCTGCGGCTGCAGGACTGAGGTCTCAGTTTTCTTGCTGGGCATCAGCTGGAGGTTTTTCTCAGCTCCCAGAGGCCATGTGGCCCTTGGTCCTAGCCACATCACCCTCTTACAACATGGTGGCTTAGTTCTTCAAAGCCAGCAGGAGAATCTCCAGTCTACTATCAGAGTTTTCTATAATGTAACCTATTCAAGGAAGTGATGCCCCATCATAATCATGGGTCCTTCTCACACTCAAGGAGAGGGGATTTTACACAGTGTGTACACAAGGGGATGGGGATTTGGAGGGCTATCTTAGGAGTCTGTCTGCTACAACCCCATCTGCTTCTTAGCACTGGGAGTGAAATGAAATATGGAAGCACCTAGCACTGGGCCTGGCATGTTGTTGGTCTTCCATATATATTCATTAAATCTCTTTCTCTGACTTATTCATGATTTCTTGAAGCCAAAGGATCCCACCGTGATGTTTCTCTTTATCTCCACCATGCAATGTATAGGAGGCCCAGGACATGTGTTCCACTGTAAGAGGGAAGGAAGACTGTATCAGAGAGCAGGGCCAAGGGAGGGGCAAGGGGTTCTGGGAGGAGTTAGGGAGCAGGGTAGGGGCGGGCTCAGATACGAATGAGCAGAGGTGTCTGTGGGCATCAAGGACAAACTTTGCCTGCATCACCTCTTTCGGATCCCATGCCATTCCCAGACTGTGGTGGATGCTGCTGCTAACAAATGAGCTGTTTATGATGCACCCTGGGGAGCATCTGTAGAGGATCCTGGAAGAGCTGATCCAGAATCGAGGGGAAGGGGGGAGGCCCAGGGTGCCTGCCCAATTCACTGGGTCACCTCTCTCATGCAGACTGTGCCTTTTCATCCTCCACTTTCTCCAGAGAGCCCAGTGGGGCAGACTTTTGAATGCAGTTTAGAAATCCTGGCTGACATGCCTTCCAGGATTCAGGGCTCCAGCTGTGACTACTCCAGCGAGAAGGGGCAATGCACCAGGGCAGAGGGATGGAAAAAGAACAGAGTTGGTGTGAGGAATTGGAGCATCTGGGTGAGCTGGTGCAAGGGGGTTCTGTACTCAATGTTCATTCATACCCTTTCCCCAAAGCCCAGCTGCAAACTCATCCCCTTTCCCCATCACCCTAAATGAAAGCAGCCAGCTTCTTTGTCCTTGTGCATGGGCAGTAGGTTTCAGTAAAGGAGCACAGGACCAGGAGTCAGGATACTCGGCTCCCTCTTTGTTAAGTAACATGCTATGTGAACATGAGTGTATCAGTTACCTCCTCTGGGAATCAGGTTTTCTTACCATTTAAATGAGGAGGCTGGCGCACACACACTTTGGGGTGGGTCAGCTTTACATTTGGAGATGATTCAATTCCAGAGGCCTTATTTTGTTTTGGTCTTTTGTTCTTGACCCTTCTCCTTTTGGTCTGGAGTTTAGCAACCTCCCCACCCTGCCAAGTGGTTCCACATAGGCTAAAACACTGATAGACCTCATACTATGGAGTTCATTTGCCAAACCTGGCACCACTGTTCCATTTTTAGGAGTGTGTCCTGAATTCCTAACCTGTGTTATGAACTTCTTGGGATTAGGGATGGGACAGTCCCCCTTTTTGGAACTCAGAATTGGGGGATAATGAACCCAGAGGGGGAACTGGGTAAAATAAACCATCTAACGTGCCAACATCAAGAAAAGAAAACACTGGCTATTTTCGGCTAGAGTTCCCTGCAGTACACAGGTTATCTTCCCACACCTGTTGCACACTCAACCCAGGCTTCGGTAACAACGTTGCTACAGTCAGCCAACCAGTGACAGCTTCACACCAGGGACCGGTGCTGCTAACAGCCAATGAGCAATAGCGTCACACCGGCGATAGTCCTGCAAACAGCCAATCAGCAACAGCTCCCAGTGCTGTCTCTCTCCCCCGCTGAAAGTCGGCCAATCAGCAACAGCTTTGCTCCAGTGACCTCACTGCTGAACTTGAGGGAACCTTCTGTAACCAGGTTTCTACAGCTAAAAATGAATCAATCCCTAAATGCTTCTCTGCGGGGAGCCTGCCCCGAACTCCACGGCTTCCCCGGACCTCAGCGGGCACCGCTTGTCTGTTTGGTGTGTGCCCTACAAGGAGGGCAGTCCCTCCGTTGGCTAACCGTTTGGCGTCTGACTTGAGGTTCCGGCTGGTGGCCTCTTCTTGGAAGCAGGACGTTTCCCGGACTGACTGCACCATAAGGGCAGGTGCCGAGTCGGCCTTCCGCTCTGTTAGATCAGTCAGATCTCCGTACCTTAGCAGAGCCCCAGGCACAGAGCGCTTGAATTACTGAATGTTCTCTGGGCCCTCTGACTGGTGCAGGGGCTGAGGCAGGGAATAGGTGCCAAGGTTAGTAGGAACCAGCCAGTGCGAGGAAATGCTTTCTTCCTGGGAGAACAGCGTGTGCTGGACTTCAGGAAGCTGGGCTGGGACATGAGGAGAAGACTGGGAGCGTTCGGACAGAGGTGAGTAGCCCCTCTGTTCCTGCATCCTGGAATGCTTCCCATCATCTTGCCCATTTCTGTCCATCACACAAAGCGGCCCCAGTGCCTTCTCCAGTCTGAAACATCAAGTCCGGAAGAAGCTGGGTGAGGATAGGGAAAACCAGCCAATCAAACCCGTGGATTAGCTGGGAGGGACCTTGGCCTTGGCTAATAGAATCAGAGTCCCTAAGATGCTCTGATACCTGAAACACAGGGCTGATGCCACAGTATCAAACTGGAAGACATCAGAGAATCGCATCACTACTCTGGGCCTCCCGTGCTCCCCTGTACCTCGGGGAGACTGGTCTGAGAAAACAGGTGCCTACACTCTGTCCCCAGAGATCCTGATTAAAGTGGTCTGTGGTTGGGCCTGTGAGATGATTTTTTTTTTTTTTTTTTTTTGGAAAGTTCTCTGTATGACTCCACTGGAGCTGAGAAATAACCCCCAGGCTAAGTTTTTTCTATCTCTGACACTGTGACCCCTCTACTCTCCGTCCATGGTGTTGGTAAGGGGCAGTATGCAGAAAAACAACTTAGGGGTTCATGTTTTTAATGGTAACAGCAGTCATGGCTCCCATTGTTGAGTTCATTTTCTGTCCTCGGTTCTTTGAATGTGCTTTCTTCTAATCAAGTCTTCACAATACTCCTATCAGTCTTTATCCTGATTGGTGCTTTAGAGATGAGGGAACTGACCCTCAGAGAGCTGTGATCTGACTTGTTCTGGGTAACACAGCAAGCTAACAAGTGGCTCAGCTGAGATTTGAACCTGCCTCTGGCTGACTTCAAATCCAGTGCTTGTGGCAAACTGGTAAATTCAACATAATTGGCCACTGAAGTGGTTTCTTGGACAATTAGTGTGATTTGGGATTACTTTAACATTTACAGAAGGGGAAGTCCACCTCTTTTCTGCTTTGGCTACACCATTACTAGGGTATCAGGTTCTGCTTTCTTATGTTTGGAGGACACTGACAAGCTGGAGTGTTTTTGGATGAGTGAGGCCAGCCAGGTGGCTGCAAGGATCTCCACCATAGGTAGAACCATGCGGGATCAAGATGGGATCAAGTATTGTCAAGGAGCCTGGACAGCAAGTGTGGTGGTTGTTCCCGGGAAAGGCTTCCTTATCGTCGGGAGACAGACCCAGGAATGGGAGGACTATTCTTTTGGATGTTACCATGTGAGGATGTGATGCCACACTAAGGGCCACTGTCTTGCTACATGAGGGGAGTGAGTATAAAGGCGAAGTCCAGGCTTTAAACACTGGAACAGGAAGATGGAGAGAATCCACATCCTGGATGACGTGACTGGGGAGCCGTGTTTGCTCCCTCAGCTCTGGACCTCTTATGTGACATAATTCATGTCATTAGTGTCGGCATTATCTTTTAGGTGTGGCTGCTACATCCTACTAGAAACAGAGAAAAGAGGACTCTCCGAGGGATGTCACCCATCTAGCACACATCCAGGGTTCTTATGAGTGTGGAAGGGACTGTGATTGGCAGTGCAAGCCAACCATCTTCTGGCCCTCACGCCTTTCCTAAGCTGGGTCTTGCTGGGGGCAATCAACGTCTTTGTTTTAGAGAAATCCTTTTTGATTATAAGACCAGTAAGAGTTGTCCAGGGCCATTATTAACTATTGCTTGGTATATGTGTAAAATCTGCTATCTACCCTGAGGTCTTGCTTCAAAAAGTTGCCCCAGTAAGAACCAACATCTACCAGCAGAACATCTGCACTTGAGACTTCAGATTCCATGCTGGTTTGCGAAACCCATGTTTGTCTCCTGCACCCAGTAGCACACTGGCCTCAGCCCCCGTTGCTATAGAAGATAAGCACTGGGAAAGGCAATCTTCTATAGAAGATTTCCCAGTTCCAGACCTTCAAGATGAATTCTGGGTGGACCCAGTAGCCTATATTTATTGTCAGATTGCCCACCTGAAACATAACACTTCTTTCATGTTTTTTGTTTTTTTGTTTTTTGTTTTGTTTTCATGTTTTCAAGGTTTTTTGTTGTTATTATCGTTGTTGTTTTAACATGCTGTGGCTAAAACAAAAAACAAACTCAGTTTTATTTAAAGAGATGCCCAGATGCTTAGCATTTCACCTTGAGAAATAAGTCATTCCCTCCAACGCAGTGCGTGGCTCTGAGTAGAATCTCTGTGGGCCTTGAACTAGGCTAGAATATCCACACTCTGTTTGCATTTCAGTATCCCGACCATACTTCAGCCTGGCCGATAGTGAGGCCGTTTTTTTTTTTATTAATTATTCACATTGTTGTAATTATTAATATTTTCTAACATGACAGGGTGTTCAGAAGATGGAAAATTACATTAGTCTTAATCCATCTGTGAATTAATTTCATCCTGACACACAGTCTCCCAGCATTGTCCTCACACAGACATCACTGTGTGCTGCAGTCCTTGTGCGCATATATTTTTGCCTCCTGATTCTTTTTTTTTTAAAGATTAATTTAATTTATTTATTTGACAGAGATCACAAGTCGGTGAGAGGCAGGCAGAGAGAGAGGAAGAAGCAGGCTCCCCGCAGAGCAGAGAGCCCGATGCGGGGCTCGATCCCAGGACCCTGGGATCATGACCTGAGCTGAAGGCAGCCGCTTAATCCACTGAGCCACCTAGGCGACCCACTTGCCTCCTGATTCTTTCCTTCTTGTTCAGTTGTAAGATTTGGCCCGTGCCACCGCACCTGTTTTACGATTACTCGTGGGGTCGGCAAGTAGTAGAGTGATTGAACTTTGTAGGAGAAATTGGTGGCTGCTTGGGGAAGTGTTGTTGGCGTCCTCCTCTTTGTCTTTTGCTCCGTTGTCCATCTTGCCCCTGGGGCTGAGGATTCAGGAAACGAGTGAGCCGTCCCCCACTCCAGGGACAAATCCTGACGGGCAAGAGTCAGTCACGGTGGCCCCACGTCTCCTTCCAGAGTTTGATTTAGGCACCTGCCTCTGTTGTTGTTCTATAAGGCTGGAGGAGATGGCTGCTGAGGGAAGAGCTCTCATGCCCTTAAAAAGAAGCACGCAGGGGGCGCCTGGGTGGCTCAGTGGGTTAAGCCGCTGCCTTCGGCTCAGGTCATGATCTCAGGGTCCTGGGATCGAGTCACGCATCGGGCTCTCTGCTCAGCAGGGAGCCTGCTTCCCTCTCTCTCTCTCTCTCTCTCTCTCTGCCTGCCTCTCCGACTACTTGTGATTTCTCTCTGTCAAATAAATAAATAAAATCTTTAAAAAAAAAAAAAAAAAAGAAGCACGCAGGACGACAAGGTCTCACCTCCTTCCACTGCATGTCCTTTTATCTGTAGGTGATCCCTGCGAATGCTGCAGGGACCATACCCCAGCTCTGTCACCATGTGTCTCCCGTTGGGACCTGTTCACACCTATTTTAGGGTGTAACTCTGGAGCCTATTAGTTGGAGAAAGGTTTTATTATTAGGCATTTGGGTGGCACAGACCTGGGACCCTTTCCTGGACAGTCCAGTTTTTTCCCCTTAGTAAAGGCCCTGCCCAAACTCTGGGGCACTCCTCAGGGTCTTATGGTGAATGTCCTGCTCCTCACTGATGTGAAAGGATGAGGAGCTAAAGCAGGGCAGCCAAGTTCTCTTCTGTTTCCCCAGGTGAGTCAGGGCACCAGCCGCCCACGGCGCCGGTCTGATTACTGGGAACATGCTGACAAGCGTGACTCAGAGCTGGAAACAGGTCAGGGGGAGGCAGGATACTGGGCTCTTACAGAAACCCTAGAAAGAACTTCATCCCTCTGGGCCAAGAGCCCAGAGAAAATAGTTCCCCTGTGTCTTCGCAGATGTGGGATTCTCACTAGAGCCCTTAGGGCCACAGAGGTGTACTCCTGTCCTCAGAGGACTGAGCATTTGGAGGTACTTTGTTTTGACTCTGCCCAAAATGCTTAGGCTTTGCAGGAGTTTAGGGCATGGACCAAGACTCTAATTCTATTCCTGGCTCCATTTGCAGCTAATTGTCTTTTGGGCATCACCCACGTTCTCTGGTTCTCAGTCTCCCTGATTATCAAATACAGTTGAAGGCAATATCTCTCTCCTAGAATTGTCGACATGTGAAGTGACCTTTATAAAATTCAGTGAAACAACAGTGGTTGTGAGTCACCTACTGTGTGTTAGGCTCTGGGAATGAAAACATAAGGAAGAGGCCCTTCTCTTTAACAAGCTTTGAGTCTAATGGAGAAAACGGCTCGTCTCATTGGTTATTATCACTACTACCCAGGCTCTATATATTTGAAGTTCAAGTCAAGATTTTCTTAACATATATCACATGTTCCTACTGCTGCCTCCGTGCAGGGTGAGCAAGGCTGGCGGGACCCCCTGTGGGCTGGGACCCCATCCGCAAGGCAACGCGGGCCTATTTTCCTCGGGATTTTCCGTGACGAGTCTTTGGGCAGTTTGAGCCGAGGAGTGATGACGTCCCATCTCGTACTCCCCAAGTCTCCTGTGTGGACCAACAAGATAGGAATTGCCGAGGCTGTAGGAATGTGGAGCATCCGGGGATTGGTGTTGGGCCCTCCTGCTTCTTGGACTGAGAGACTCTGTGGGCGCACATCGCACCCGGCAGAAGCATCCCTCTGGAAGCTACCTTGGCGTGAGTAGCTTTCTTTCCCTTCAGCTGGGAGACAAGTACTCAGCCTTGATGAAGGAAGTGTAATTTACTCATCTATCGAAACAGTCTAGTTAGGGCTGTTTCAGACTTTAAACACAAAATAAAACAAAAATACTTTCTTTCAGTGGAAACCTACTTGGAGCTGATGATATAAACAGGTAGCCAGAGGGCGCTCTCAGGTGATGGGGTGTGGAGGGCGGGGTGTCTCCCCCTTTCAGCCCCACCCCCTCCACGAAGGCCCTGGAGGATCTTGGGAAGCCACAGGGCGCGGTAGCACACAGCTTGAACTAGGCGGACTGCAGCTGGACGGAATGGGTGACGTCCCGGTGTATATGCCACACCTGGTGTGAGTTGAGCTCTGTCGAGGGTCCTGACCCCGAGGACTTTGCTGGCCAGCCACCTAGAGATACTTGGAAGTCTATCTTTTGGGGGCTTGAGAGGTTTTTGGTCTTTCCAGAATGTGGTTTCACCGGAAGGGTGCAGTCAGCCCATACCCCATTCTCAGTCCCGTGCCCTCATTCATTCATTGATTCAGCTGATAATTATGGAGCCCCTCCGAAGTGCCGGGTGCTGTCCTCCAGTCTGGGGAAATCGACGAAACCCCTCTTCCCCTGGAGCCAGTGGAACTCTGAACTACTGGCCCTATTCAGCTAGGGCTAAGTAATGGTCTGAAACAAGCCAGCTCGGCAGGGCATTTCTACCAAATGTGGAGTCAGTTTGTTTGCATACTGTCCTCTTGAGGTCCTTGAGTCTGGTGGCACTGCCTCAGCAGCTACCTTGCGGCAGAGAAGAGGGGACCAGACACCTCACGTGCTTCTAACTCAGTGCCTCTGAGACTTTGCTGCCCCTCAGAACACCGTGGGTCTCTGTTAAATCAGGTTCTGTGGCAGTGGTCTCCAGCCTCAGTCACGTAAGACCCTCTTCAGGTGAGTACTGTGTGGCCAAGTTTGAGAACCATGAAACTAACAGAAATAATGTGTCTCTGCAGGATTTTTTTCGCTTGGATGTTTTGCTGGGCTTTAGGTACATCTAGATAGTGTTCTTTACCTTTGGACAGTATCAGGTTTACCGGAGGTCTTGGTTAAACCCTCACAGGCCCCACACACAGCCTCCTGGATCCACAGGCTGGGTTTTATCCCCGCCTCGGCTCCCCAGGGGGTCTGAGACACCCCAGAGCTGGAGAACGGTGGGAGGAAGGCAGCATCCGAGCAGGAGGAGATGAAAAGGCTGATGATCAGGGGTGGCTCATGAATCCATGACTGTTTGGGCCCAGAGCCAGAGAGGAAAAGAAGTTTTCTGTACAGATGTTATGACTTTGGAGCTCTGCCTCCTATGTCACACTATGCTGGAACTTAGCCCCTGCTAGGGAGTATTGCCTCCAGTTTGCAGATGAGGCAACTGAGGGCACAAGGAAGCAACTTGCTCAAGGCCAGGTGGGACTTGAACCCCAGATATGCCTGACCCCAGACCCTGGGGATAGGGCAGAGTCACATCTTTCTTCTGTGACCCAACATCTGTTACAGGAGGCCTCAGAGAGGTCTTTCTCAACTCAGGTGACTGACTCTTGTCATCTCTTAGAACTGGCTCCAGGGATGCCTGGGTGGCTCAGCTGGTTAAGCCTCGATCTTTGGCTCTGGCCATGACCCCAGGGTCCTGGGATCAAGTCCTGCATCGGGCTCCCTGCTCAGTTACCTGCCGCTCCCCCTGTTGTGTGCGCCTGCACTCTCTCTGACAAATAAATAAATAAAATAAAATTAAATTTTAAAAAAAGGAAGTGGCTCCAGAAGTCTGTGCTCAAGACTCCATCCTGTGCTCACAAGAAGACGCTCCTCTTATTCTCCTGAGGGAAGATGTGCAGCCTCCTCCCTTCTCCCAGAACCCTAGAATTCGTGGCATTTTCAGTGCCGTAATGCCACTGCGTTCAGACTGCTCCCACTTACCTTTCCCAGTACTTTTGAGACTGCAAACATCATATGTTGGCTGTAGGGATTATATAATAGTTCCCTTTAGTTTGAAATTCTTCATGACCCAGGTAACTTTCGGCAACCATCTATGAAAATCTCAACTCAGAAGTGGGGCCAACGGATTCTTCTTAAAGAATGCATTCTCTTCCGAGTTTGTTGGCCAGATCAAAGTATCTTTACAGGCCTTGGAGCACACATACTCTGAGAACCACACTTCCTGTGTGCCGCCAGGCCCCGTCTTGCGCCTGACTCTGTAAGTATCCAAAGGGAGTCCTCATTCCTAATTCTTGACAAACCCGAAATTGCTTTCCAGAGAATGCATGCAAAAGCAATTAAGGTTATGAATGGCTCTGGCAGCTGCCACCCTACGTGATTAATTTTCTAATACAGTCAACCTCCTCTTCATTCATATTTGATAGGAAACCCATGTAATCAAGAGGGAAGCCGGGCACAGAGTTGATGGAGTTGTGTGGAGGGTTTCTGAATGTGCTGGGGTGCTTTGCCTGCATTCAGGGTTGTGTTTTCCTTCCCTCGGTGACCCTGCTGGCGGTTGAAATTGGCTCTCACCTTGCCTTTGAGACAGTACCAGCTCTCTCAGAAGCCTGCTGCAAACCTGGGTAAGTAACCAGCGAGGTATTATCAAAAAGAAACAAAATATGGTTGGAGCTTCATTTAGAATCTGCCACGTTCCCTCAAAGTGCTGGGGGTATGTGAAACATTCGTGACAAAGGGTCCTTCCAGTGATTTCTATGGGGGAGGAAGTGCATTGACTGTAATATCCCAAAATGGGTCCAAGCTTTATAGTTCATAAAACACCACCAAACCCGTCATCTCATTTGAACTTGTGATAATCTTTAAAGGAGGCAGGAAGACATGGCCGTGGTTAGAACCTTTTTACCAAAAGGGAAAGAATCGCCAAAATTAAATGACATTTAGGCTCTTCTGGCCTCTTTTACACCATCACCCTTCACTCCCTCCCTCCCCCAAGCACCTCTTTGCCTCCCTGGGTTTCCCAGGCCCCTACCCTGTATTGTAGAATCAAAGACCCTTGCATTTTGCTGGTCTGACTTGTAACCTACTAAGATGCAGTTCCCATATGTTGCAAAGTGCCCAGGGTACGGCTGGGAACTTACAGGAGCGCAGTCAGTTATTTTGAAAACTTGAGGAAACAGCAGTGCATGGTATCTCTCCAACCCCCTAGGAAAGGGAGAACCAGACCACTCTGTATTCCTTTAGATGACATCATATCTTTGCAAGTTGGCTTTTCAGTATCTGCAGTGATGAAAAGTGAGAGCCAGTAAAAATCCATGAAGAACAGGAATCGAAGGTGGCAGTGTCCTATCAGATTGCAAGGCTCAAGAATTTGTGCAGTGCCCAACAGGCACACATGTCCCATTGGGAAGAAATTGTGGTTCCTTAAGAATAAAATAAAAAGATTATCTTTCTTTTAATTTCTGTGTATTATTTATTGTTGCCAGAACCCAAGAACTTATTAAGTTGCTTGGATCTAACTGCATCATAAATGGAACCGTTAGGCCTTTCTTTTGGCCTGAGGGCACTGTGAAAAAACACCAGTGATACCAAGGGGACCGTGAACCAAAAACACTTGGAAACCTCTCTTGTAAACCTCTCTTTTAAAACCCAAGACTAGCTATCTGCCAGAGGGATTTCACTGCTCTGACAAGATGCAGAAAGGACAACTTTCAGTGGGGGTCTTCCTGATCCCCCTGAGTCACACTTGGGACCAGTTCCCGAATGGGCCCAGGCTGGCCTAAAATAGTGGGATAATTAGTTGCCCCAGAGCTGGTAGAGTGTGAGAGGGATGACTGTTATCCCCAGGTGTGCAGGGGCTATTTTCAGAGGAGAACTTGAGCATCAGTCTCTCTGTTCGGTCTTTTTCTTCAGTGACCTTTCGCTCAGGGTCATTCACATACCTGCCCCAAAAGGAAGAATGTGGGTAATCTGGAATCCATGTCACATGTTTGCTGAGCTCCTCAAAGACATGAGGTTCAGCTCCTTCTTGCTCCCGGTTCCCCACACCGGCCTAGACCTCGGCCCCTGCTGGTGGCTTCCCTCGCTGAGATGAGAGGGGCTGCAGACTGTGGGGGCTGCCTGGTGTTCAGGAGACCTGTGAGGGGCAGAAATGGAACCAAGGGGGATGCTTTCTCTGAGGTGATAAGCAGCCAGGGGATTTTTATGTGCCCGCCTGTGAGTGTTGCCTGATCCTGGTTCCCTGAGCACAGTTGGTGGGAGGCAGGCCATCAGCAGCTGTTTCTCTGCTTGGTGCTCACCCGGGGCAGGACTAGAACTAGCAGCTCCCCCTGACCTTGAGCTGTAAAACCAGCCGCTCCTGGTTCAAATCCTGCCTCCACTGAGGACAAGCCATGACTTTGGAAAGGTTACGTAACCTGTCTAAGATTTGGTTTCCTCATCTGCAAAATAGAAATAACAGTAAGGCCCCTTATAAGATCATTATGGCAGTTCATTGAAACGCCTTCTGTGAAGTGCTTAGCGGTGCCAGGAACATGAGTCTCCAGTATACGGGAGCAGCTTATCCTCTTCGGTGTCACCATCACCGTCTTCATCACCATCATCACTGCTGTCATCTCATGGGAAGCAACAGACCTGTGAAGCTGGGTGAAGCGAGGTTAACCATCTCCATTCTGCAGGTATGGAAACTGAGG
The DNA here is from genome assembly GCF_030435805.1 of Mustela lutreola. Classification (NCBI taxonomy): domain Eukaryota; kingdom Metazoa; phylum Chordata; class Mammalia; order Carnivora; family Mustelidae; genus Mustela; species Mustela lutreola. The sequence continues at coordinate 51,121,980 of NC_081291.1, read as the reverse complement.
CTCAGAGAGGTTAAATCTGACCTGCCTCAGGTTACACACACAGGGACCACTGGGACTCCAAACCCAGGTGGCTTTCCTCACTTGGCGCTCCCTCAACTGCACCCCATTGCTCCCTCCTCCATCCGTCTCTGCCTCCTGCCCCACTCTGACAGGTTGCCAAGTTCACACATTCTTATGTGCCCGCCTGTGAGTGTTGCCTGATCCTGGTTCCCTGAGCTGCTGCTCTCACCTCCTGGATCCTGCGCATCAGACAGCCACTGGCAGGAGGGACAGCTTGAGCAGGGGATGAGGAACTCCTCTGGGTCTAGATGTCTCTCCCGAGTAGACACATAACTTGCTGCCTGTTTTTGACCTCTGGCCCTCTTGGCAATGTTGGTGGTTTTGTCTCAGGTGGAGCCATCATCCTGAGGAGTGAGGCATGGGATATCTCTCCCATGTGACCCTGCTGTCACTACTTTACACAGAGCTGATGTTCTGAGGCGGTGGGAGCACTTTTTCCCCTGAGCTTTCGGAAGGCTGTGTTTCCTTGTACAGAGACCTTTCCCGCATGCCTGCCCCTGGCAGCCGAGGCCCTGATTTGGTAATCCCTTCTCCGTACCCCAAATTGCCCTCCCTTCCACCTCTCCAGGAGGGGGAGTGGAACATGCTGGGGCTAGTCAGAGGCCAGTTTTGGGTCATCCTCTGATTCAGTTAGTGTTTGCTGTGTAACATTCCCCAAATCAGCAGCTTAAAAGGATTTATTCTTCCTCCACAATTCTGTGGTTTGGCTGGTTTGGTTGGAAATGAATGGTCTGGAGTGGCCTCACTCACACCCCCGGGTCCTCAGTTGGAACAGTGTATTAATCATGCCTTCTTATTTTCTGTATTTTTAAAAAGATGTTATTTATCTTTTTGAGAGAGAGAGCATGTGCAAGGGAGGGACAGGGGCAGAGGGAGAAGCAGACTCCCCACTGAGCAGGGAGCCCCATGTGGGACTATGACCTGAGTTGAAGACAGACGCTTAACTGACTGAGCCACCAAGGAGCCCCTTTCTGTATTTTTGATGGTTTGACATCTTAGGGCCTTGCAAGGGACTGCCCTCCCAGAGTTAACCTATATTTCCAGAGACTTTCCTACAAGGTCTCACCTTTGACGTAGAAACCAAGAGCCCATACTCCTCCTCACCATCTCCTTTGTGGAGCTCTTGTACTCGGGGCCACTGTCTCGCTGCCCTAATTATCCCAGGGCAGGTGCCAGACATCCAGGGACAGCCCCTGTGTCCCAGAGCCACTGAAATTATTCAAACCGACCAATCCTAAACCGGCTTCCTCTACCTTGCCGGCTCCTTCCCATGGAAGAAGCCATGGACAGTCTCCCCTTCGTGTTTTCCTCTGGCTCCTCTGCCTGCTTCCCCATGTGGTCCCCTGTGGCTGTCGCGAGCCTCCTCTTCTTGTGAACTGTGAGTAACTTTCTTTTCAGTGCTTGATTAGCCTCACCATACCCGAATTGTAATAAACCTCACATCTGAAAGCAGACCGCAGCTGTGATGGCTGTCGGGCACAGTCTAGCGTCCTGAAGGCAGCTAACCCGGGCTTCTTCCAGAGGGATCTCAGTGTTCCCAGTGGCAGAGGGAGCAGATTTCCCCCTGTAGACACTTCCTACTCCATCCTGGGGTACACTTGCTAATGTACTGCAAGGGCCAGCTGAGACTCAAAAGAGAGAGACTCTACTTCCTGATGAAAGGAGCAGCAAAGAGAGGCTGCAAAGCCCTGTGTGCGCGTGGATGGGAAGAATTTGTTGCCTTTTAAAAGAAATCCACCCTATGCTCTGCTTTAAGTATCTTTGGGCATGTGGCTTCCTTTCCCTTAACCTCACTTTTATCACATTCATAATAAAGTGTAAATGCCTATCCCTTAGAGGACTGCTCAGAGAGTTCACACCATGAATTGTCAAGTGGCAAGGAAATGGAAGGATTTGTTGTTCACTGACATTCCTACCATGGGCATCACATTAAAAAAAATTTTTTTTAAATTAACATACAATGTATTATTTGCCCCAGGGGTATAAGTCTGTGAATCATCAGTTTTACACATTTCACAGTACTCACCACAGCACATACCCTCCCCATCCCTACCCCCCACGCTCCAGCAACCCTCAGTTTGTTTTGTGAGATTAAGGGTCTCTTATGGTTTGTTTCCCTCCCGATCCCATCTTGTTTCATTTTTTCCTTCCCTACCCTCCAAACCCCCCACTTTACCTCTCAAATTCCTCATATTGGAGAGATCATATGATAATTATCTTTCTCTGATTGACTTATTTTGCTCAGCATAATACCCTCTAGTTCCATCCATGTTGTTGCAAATGGCAAGATTTCATTTCTGGGCATCACATTTTGAGTTAAGAAAGATCCAGGTAGTTTGGATCTTAAGAAATGACTTGGTTATCCCACAGCTTGAAATGAAGGAACGTTTCTTAAAACGTGGGTTGGTGTGCTCCCACTAAGTGCCAGACTAGATATACTGCCCACCCCCACCACTCTTGTATAAAATATAACAATATTGGGGCGCCTGGGTGGCTCAGTGGGTTAAAGCCTCTGCCTTCAGCTCAGGTCGTGATCCCAGGGTCCTGGGATCGAGCCCCGCATTGGGCTCTCTGCTCTGCAGAGAGCCTGCTTCCTCCTCTCTCTCTCTCTCTCTGCCTGCCTCTCTGCCTACTTGTGATCTCTGTCTGTCAAATAAATAAATAAAATCTTTAAAAAATATATAACAATATTTACAGTTTTAGTTGAGGTGCTTGATCCTTTCTACAGGTGTCCCAGTTCTGGATCCCGAGAGAGGAAATTTGAATCAGGCATCACCTCTGGTCCAACCATGCAGCCAGAGGGGCACAGTAATGGGCACTGAATACTGTTCTATGCCTGTCTTTTTTTTTTTTTTTTAAAGATTTTATTTATTTATTTATTTGACACAGAGAGCGATCACAAGTAGACAGGGAGGAAGGCAGAAAGAGGAGGAAGCAATGTGGGGCTTGATCCCAGGATCCTGAGATCATGACCTGAGCCAAAGGCAGAAGCTTTAACCCGCTGAGCCACCCAGGTGCCCCTTTATGCCTGTCTCGACCCTACTCCTTGAACTGGGCTGGACACACTAATCCCCAACAACCAACAGATCATAGACGTTGCAGATACCCACCCACGCATCTTCTTATTCCAGACCTTTCTTGCTCATTCCTGACTTGTGCCTGCTTCCCTCTGGCTTCTGCACACTTCCTGACTCTTGGCTCTCTGGCACTCATTATCCCGTTCTTGTACTTTGCCATGTGCAGGTTCTCCTCTGAAATGGCTGGCTCCTGCATCCCAGTGCTTCCTCAAGGGCTTCTGCTTGGATGCAGCTTATTATCCAAAGCAACAACTGACAGTGGATTTAGTTCCTTTGGGCTGAGTTGTACTTAGGGTGGGACAGCCATCCTGGCCTACTCCTCGGGACTCCCCTTGCAGCCATGGTCCCCCCACCCACCGACTCCACCCAAGATGTGGGAGTTAGATAGTTTCTCTGTTCACACCATAGTCCCCTTGAAGGCAGGTGCTGTGTTTCCGGATGTGGTCATTTTGTCCCTAGGGGACTGAGAACATTGGATGGGATATAGAGTCCAAGCAGAATAGATTTGGGCTGGATACTTGTAGTGGACCTGTGTTGTTTTATGGCTGTAAGCGTCCAGAACTCTTTCTTATTTGGGAGAAATCCTTCATTGGTGACAGACCCAGTCCTGTCTCCCTAAGCAGGGACCTGATGTTCCCTTTCCTCAGCTGCTGGCCTCTCTGGCATATCTGACCTGGGCATAGCCAACCAGATGCTCCCACTTTGAATCTTGAGGCAGTCTCATAAAAATAATGGTCCCATGAGAAATAATTCATGCAGGAGAAGTGGAGAAGCTGAGGGCTCAGCGGAGATCACAGGGGGCTCCTAGCAGCAGCTGTACAGGTGAACTGCTCTCACCCAGCTCTCCCAGTGGCCTGACTTGGGTTGTATCTTTGCTGCCTAGACCTCCTGGTTTCTGCCCAGTTTTTACCTTCCTTCTCCATTTTTGGATAGATTCAGAGACCAGTGCAGTAGCTTCTCAATAATTACTTCTTTTGCTTCATCGAGTCAGAATAAATGCTTGTGTTTTGGTTTTTGTAGTAAAAAACCTGACCGACGCAGCCCACCAATAATGATAAAGGACAGTTTCCATTGCCCAGGTGGGTAGCCATGCCAGGTGGGTCACTGGGTGCTTCTTGGAGGCAGTCCTGAGTCCTCGCAGCAGTCCTGGGGGGCATTACTGTTTTTTCTTACTTTGCAAATCAGACTCAGGCTCTTATGAACAGTGCTGCTGTGAACACTTCTCGTATGTGTTATCCTGGCATTCGTGAGCACACATTTCTGTCGGGTATGTGTCTAGGAATGGAATTGCTGGGTCATAAAGTACAGATATGTTCATCTTCATTAGCTGATGTTCAATGTTTTCCAGAATGCTCTTACGAAATTCAACTCCCAACAGCACTTGTATGAGATTCCGGTTTCAATATGGGAGTGGATCTTGGCCAACATGTGATATTGTCTTTTTTATATTAGTCCTTGTGGCGGGTGTTCGCTGCTATCTCATTACAGCTTAGTTTGCATTCCCGACTCGGGTCTGCTTCTCTCTGGTTCCGGCACAATTCCTGACTCTTGGCTGTCTTGCATTGATTATCTTGCTCTTGTATTTTCCCATGTGGTGTTTTTCATCTGAAATTGACAGCGCCTGCATGAGGTTGAGTACCTTTTAAAAAGAATTTTTATTTTTTAGAAGTATTGGTTGGATAGTACGGAGAGTTCTCACATGCCACCCTTGTGGGATATTTGTTGCAATGAATGCACTAATATTCATACATTATTATTAACTAAAGTCCACACTTTACATTAAGATTCACTCTTGGTGTTGTCTGATTCTTTGGGCTTTGACAAATGCATAACATCATGTGTCCACCATCAGAGTATCATACAGAATAGTTTCACTGCCCTAAAGCCCTGTGTACCATCGCCTCATCTCACCCCGCTTCCCCCAAAGCCCTGACAGCTACTGACTTTTTTTTTCTTTTAAATTTATTTTTTATTTATTTTCAGCATAACAGTATTCATTGTTTTTGCACCACACCCAGTGCTCCCTGCAATCCGTGCCCTCCCTAATACCCACCACCTGGTACCCCAACCTCCCACCCCCCTGCCACTTCCAACCCCTCAGATTGTTTTTCAGAGTCCATAGTCTCTCATGGTTCACCTCCCCTTCCAATTTCCCCCAACTCCCTTCTCCTCTCCATCTCCCCATGTCCTCCATGCTATTTGTTATGCTCCACAAATAAGTGAAACCATATGATAATGGTTGACTTTTTACTATCTCTATAGTTTTGCCTTTTCCAGAATGGCATATAGTTGAAATCATACAGTGTATAAACTTCTCAGACTGGCTTTTTTCACTTAGCAATATCTATTTAAGGTTTCTCTGTGTCTTTTCATGGCTAGGTAGTTAATTTTTAAAAATCATTTAATAATATTCCACCATTTGGATTAATCTCCAAAATACCCAGTTTGTCTCTCCATTCACACATTGAAGAGTATCTTGGTTGCTTTCACCTCTTGGCAGTTGTGTATAAAGCTGCTAGAAACACGCATGCGCTGTGTTTTGTGGACATAAGTTTCAGTGCATTTGGGTAAATACCGAGGAGTGTGGTTGCTGGATTGTGTGGTAAGAGCAGGTGTAGTTTTATAAGAAACTGCCACCCTGTCTACCAGAGCGGCCGTTTTCACTCCCACCGGCAGTGAATGAGACTTCCTGATGCTTCACATCTCAGCATTTGGTGGTGTCAGTTTTGGGATTCTAGCCAGTCTAATATGTGGGTAGCGATCTCTTGTCTTAATTTGCAATTCTCTAATGACATGTAAATTTGAGCGTCTTTTCTTTTTGTGGCCTCACCTACCATCTGTGTATCTTCAGTGATGAGTAGTCTGTTCCTGTCTTTGCCCATTTTTAAATTGGGTTGTTTTCTTCTTAAGAGTTCTTTGTATATTTTGGATACAAGTGTTTTATCAGATTATATGTTTTGCATTTATTTTTTCCCTGCCTGTGGATTGTCTTTTCATTCTCTTAATAGCATCTTTCATGGAGGAGAAATTTTTAATTTTAGTGTAGGACAGCTTATTGGTTTTTCTTTCATACATCAGGCTTACATGCATCCTGAAAACCTTATCACCAAACCCAGATTCCTTTCTTATATGATCTATTGGAAGTCTTATAATTTTGCACTTTACACTTAAGCATGTGTATTTCGAGTTAGATTTTGTAAAGTGTAGAAGGTCTGCATCGACATTGACTTTCTTTTTTTGCACGTGGGTGTCCCGTTTTTCCAGCGCCGTTTGTTGAAAAACTGTCCTTTCTCCATTGAATTGCCTTTGCTTCTTTGTCAAAAATCAGTTGTCTGTTTCTGGGTACTCTGTTGTGTTCCATTGATCTGTGTGTCTGTTCTGCCACCAACCCCACTCTCTGTCTTCATTACTGTAACCTTGCAGCGGGACTCGAAGTTGGGTAGTGTCAGTCCTCCAATTTTGTTCTCCTTCAAGACAGCATTGGCTGTTCTGGATCTTATATCTTTCCTTATCAACCTTACAATCAGTCTGCTGCTAGTCACAGAATGATTTGCTGGGCTTTTGATTAGATTGCATTGAATTAGCATTGTTTAAGCATGTTTTGATATATATATATATATATTTTTTTAAAGATTTATTTATTTGACAGAGAGAAATTACAAGTACACTGAGAGGCAGGCAGAGAGAGAGAGAGAGAAGGAAGCAGGCTCCCCGCTGAGCAGAGAGCCCGATGCGGGACTCGATCCCAGGACCCTGAGATCATGACCTGAGCCGAAGGCAGCGGCTTAACCCACTGAGCCACCCAGGCGCCCTATATATATATATTTTAAAGATTTTATTTATTTATTTGACAGAGAGATCACAAGTAGGCAGAGAGGCAGGCAGAGAGGAGGAAGCAGGCTCCCTGCCGAGCAGAGAGCCCGATCCGGGGCTCGATCCCAGGACCCCGGGATCATGACCTGAGCCGAAGGCAGAGGCTTTAACCCACTGAGCCACCCAGGCGCCCCTGTTTTGATGTATTTATTTGCCATTTAGATTTTTGTGTGTGACATACTCTTTCTAATCTCTTGTCCATTTTTCTTTTTCTTATTGATTTATATAAATTCTTTCTATATTTTGAAAAGTGGTCCTTTGTCTTTATATGTATTAGAAATTCTCGTTCTCCTCTTGCCTTCTCAGTCTATTAATGATGTCTTTTGATGAGTAGGAGATTTTCATCTTTTTTTTAAAATTTTTTTTTTTATTTTTTGGAATTTAATCTTTATTCACAGGACACTGCAAGAGAGGAGAGTCCACATAGAAATAAGAAACCCACTGGCAGGAGGAGCTTCATACAGTTTTTACAGTTTGGAACTGGTCAAGTAGAGTTTTGTTGTAAAAAGTGCTACAATAACAAAACACATTTAAAAAGAGTTCTTAGTAGAGAAACAGTAAGACAAACTTCTACCAAACAAAGCACACCACAAACAACTTTCTGCGTCGGCTGTACAAGCTAAAAGTTAAAGGTCCCAGCAGTGCCATCCTGAACCTGGAACGTATAGCCTTCAGAGGTAGTTTCTGGCACAACATTCTGATCTTCCTCTTCCTCTACAGAGAAATACTTCTCAATCAAGTTTAATGAAGCTTTGTACACAGACTCATTTTCATGGTTTTGTAGAGCCTCGATTTTGTCCAAACCTCCACATTCTTCAATCATTATACTAAGTTTCTCGGTTTCACCTAGTTTCTCAGCAGCCTGAAAGATGTTGGAAATGGCATCCAGAATGACCAGAATAATTTTGGTATCCTTCGCAGTTAAGAGGTTCATCAATGGTTCTATTATGCCACAATGGACGAGGTATACAATCTGTTCAACTGTCCCACCACTTGTATAGTTGGTCACAGCCCAGACAGCTTCCTTTTGTGTCTTAAAGTCTGCCTTAGAGAGAACACCAACGAGGAACGGGACTGATCCATGATTCACAACTTGCTGTATCTGGTCCTGGCGGCCAGCTGTGATGTTTGACATTGTCCACGTGGCTTCCTTCTGAATATTAGTTTTGGGGTTTGTTAGCAGGCTGGGAAAGATAGCAAGCGCTCCTGCGTCTATTACAACCTGAGTCTGTTCATCTGTCCCAGTGACAATATTTCCTATGGCTCTTAGCGCAGGAGTCACAATGGGCAATTCAGTAGCTCCTAGAAGCTTCACAAGCTGCGGCACAACTCCTGTTTTCACGACCATTTCAATCCGTTTGTTTGGACCATCCGTCAGGTAGGAGATGGCCCAGCAGGTATCTGCCAAGACCTCTGGATCATCGTGATGCAGGAGACGAACTAAGGTAGGAAGAATCTGCTCGATGGCATCTAGCGGGGGTGCGGGGTTCTTGTTGGACAAAGGTTTGAAAGTGTCCAAGTAAGGTTACGCAAGTAGCCACATGCTAACGATGACATATCAGGAACCGCGAGGAGAGCCAGAAGCGGATCAACCACACCGTACTTGATAACCAAGTCTCGAAAAACGGAACCATCCCCTGCAATGTTTCCTAGAGCCCACACAGCCTGTTCGCTGATGTGGGCGTGGGAAGATGCCAACAGGGAAATGAACGCTGGGATCGCGCCTCCATCGACCACAGCCTTGGTCTGTTCTGAGGTCCCGGAAGCAATGTTGGTGAGAGCCCAAGCGGATTCAAACTGAATGGGACTACAATCAGTTCTGCCCAAGAAGGACACAAACTTTGGAATCAAACCAGCCCGGATTATGTTGTCTATGGGGGGCTGCTTTTCCCGAGAAAGCAGTTTCCTAGCAGCTTGAGTAGCCTGGAGCTGGCTTTCCAAATTGTTGCTATTTATGCCCTTGACAATGTCATCAACTGACCAATTTACAGTGCCCTGGTTGTTGCGGTTTTCCTGCAGTGGAGAGGTAGCATCATCGGGAAACGAGCTTACGTTTCTCCTTTTCAGCATCTGGTCATCCTTCTTCGCTTTCCTCAGCTCCACATTAACTTCTATTCGACGCCGCCTCATTTCTGTACTGTCTTTCCCCTTGTTCTTGAATCTGTTAAGGCGGGCAGCTGGTGAATTAGCATTCTCATTGGTGGACATGGTTATGAGACAAAGGGAGAAAGCTACAGGGCCGGCTCAGGCTTCCACGGGAGGCGGTCCGGGACGCGCAGGCTGCAGGTCAGCTGCCCTCAAAACGTCCACCACGAATCACCCCAAAGACGGTGAGGAGATTTTCATCTTAATTCTGTTCAGTTTAACCATTTTTCTTCATGGTTATATATTTCACAGCCTATTTAAGATTTGAAAGTTATGAGTAAATTCATCTCTGTTATTTTCTAGAGCAGGGATGCACAAAATCTTTCTGGAACATGTTGGATAATAAATATTTGAGGACTGTCAGTCCTACGGTCTACATCATACCTACGCCACTCTGCCACGGTAGCGGGAAAGCAAGGCAATGTGTAAGTGAAGGCTTGTGTGTGTGTTCCAATACAGCGTAATTTACAAAGACATGCAGTGAGCCAGTTTTGTTTCCTTGGCCGTCATTTCCTGAACCGTGTGTCAGAGTTGCACTGGCCACTTGTACACACTGGGATGACGGCAACGTTCTATGTGTGCTTTGTTCATGACATCATGACGACAGCCACAAGCCCCGTGATTGTTGTGCAATTGTAATATAGCCCTTGCAACTGACAAATTGAATTTTATATTTTACTTAATTTTTATTAATTGAAACTTAAGTAGCCACATGGGACTAATGGCCACTGCAGTGGAAAGGGTAGTTGTGGAACCTTACTGTTTTCTCATTTGCTTCAGTCTACACCGAGAAATGGAAATGATTTTAAAACAATAAAACATGATTTCATGTTTTATCAGTGAGAGGAAGGGGATAGGTGACTATCCACTTTACACAAAGACCATTTATTTAAAACACTGTCTTTTCCCCCACAGCTGAGCAGTGCCGTCTTTGTCATATATCAGGTACCTTTGTATGTGTGAGTTGATTTTGGGACTCTTTTATGTCTTGGTATTTATGAGTATTTTTTTGATACTCGTCCTTTTCTCTTCTTTAAGAATATCTTAGTGCTTCTTGCCCTTTGCATTTCCATATAAATTTATAATTAGCTTGTCAATTTGCATATAAAACCCTTCTTCTTGAATATTTTATTGGGACTGCATTGAATTTGTAGATCAAATTGGAGAAATTAACATATTTCTGTCATTCAGGCTTCCAAACCAAGCACCTGGTATGACTCTTTGCTTATTTAGATCTTCTTTTTTTTTTTAAATCTTTTTTTAAAGATTTTATTTATTTAACAGAGATCACAAGGAGGCAGAGAGGCAGGCAAAGAGAGAGAGGAGGAAGCAGACTCCCTGCTGAGCAGAGAGCCTGATGTGGGGCTCGATCCCAGGACCCTGAGATCATGACCTGAGCCAAAGGCAGAGGCTTTAACCCACTGAGCCACCCAGGTGCCCCTGTTTAGATCTTCTTTAACCTCTACCAATCATGTTTTTTAGTTTTCAGTGTAGAGGACTTCTACATCCTTCAGCAGATTTATTCCTAGGTATTAAATATTTTTTGATGCTATTATAAGTGATATTTAAAAAATTACTTTCTAATTGTTTATGGTAGGCATATAAATATACATTTGTTTTTTATACACTGACCTTGTATCTATAGCCTTGCTTAATTTACTTATTAGTTATAATAATTTATCTGTAGATTCTTTTGGATTGTCTGTGCATAAAAGCATATAATTTGTGCATAAGGACATCGCTATTTCTTTGATTCTCTTTCTTTCTTCTCTTTATTTATTTAATTTTCTTGGTATTGTGTTGTCAAGAATCTCCAGGAAATGTTGAACAGAGGTGGTGAGAGCAGAGCAGACACTCTTAGTTGCAGTTCGGTCTCAGAGGGAAAGCTTTTATCATGTTTGTTTCAGGTTACCCTCTATCAGTACATCTTACCTGGTTAGTTTCCTAGCATCAAACCATTCTTGTATTCCAACACAATTTGACTATGTTGTATTCTTCCTTATTCTTAATATTATCACTAGATTAGCTTTGTTAATATTTTGATTGTGATTTTGGCATCAATATTACTAAGCAAGATCGGCCTATAATTTTCTTGTCTTGTATCTTATGTCTTATATTTTTGTCACTTTTGAAATCAAAGTGATGCTGACCTCATAAAACTAGTTAGGAGGAATTTCTTCATCTTCTATTTTCTGGTAGAGTTTTTACAATATTTGGCATTATTTCTTTCTTAAACATTTGGTAGATTTCACCCATGAACTTAGGATTCTTCAGTTTCTGGTTCATCTTGTATCAGATTTTACAAGTTCTATTTTTCTGAAGTGAGTCCATTTTATCTAAATTTTCAAATTTATTTCAAGAGTTACTAATATCTTGTGATTTTTCAAGTCTCTGATAGGTGATTATGTCTTTGATATTCCTCAAATCAACTGTTTATTCTTTTTCTCTTTTTCTTCATTATTCTCTCTAGGGTTTTTTCAAAGAGTCAACTTTGTCTCTCTTAATTTTCTTTGTTGTGCATTTGTTTTCCATTTCATTACATACTGCTTATTACTTTCTTCCTTCTATTTTATTTGCATTTTATTTTTTACTACTTATATATTGAAGTATAGTATCGTATATACACAGAAAATTGCACAAAACTTAATTGTACAGCAAATGCATCTTTACAAAATTAACACAACTATGTAAGAAATAGAATTTAACAGCACTCCAGAAGCCCCCCATTGTCCCCTCTAGTCACCAATCTCCCTCTCAGCCCCAAAGATAACCATTAGCCTGGCACCTAATCCCATAGATTATGTTTTACCCGTTTTTGAAGTTTATATAAGTGTAATCATATATGTTTTCCTTTGTGTCTTGCTTCTTTTCCTGAACATTATGGTCGTGAAATTCATCCATTCTGTTGCATCTCGCAAACATTTGCATATTTAATTGTGCATATGTATAGCATTCCATTGTATAAATATAGTTGGTTTATCTCTTCTATGTTGATATTCAGATCAATTTTGAATTGATTACAGTTTGGAGATAGTATGAATGATTTTGAATAATAAAGGTGCCCAAATCACAATAAAAATATTAACAGAACTAACACAGCGAAGATATTAAGAATAAGGAGGAATAGGACACAACCAAGTCGAGCACAATGACCCTTGTAGCATATGCTCTTTGGGTGCACAGATGTCCACACTACTGTTGGATACACAGCTAGGGGTAAAACTGCGGGGTCCTAGGGTATTTGTGTGCTCGTGTTAGGAGATACTGCCACGTGGTTTTTCAAAGTGGCCACAAGAACATTTTCCTGCTAGCAGTATATGAGAGTATGAGTTTCTCCATGTCCTTGTCAAGACTTGGTATTGTCAGCCTTTTTAATTTTAGCGATGCTGGTGGGAGAACAGTGGTATCCCATTGTAGTTTTAATTTACTTTTTCTTAATGAGTAATGAGATTGAGCATCTTTCATATGTTTATTGACTATTTGTGTATTTTCTTTTTTTTTAAGGATTTTATTTATTTGACAGATAGAGATCACAAGTAGGCAGAGAGAGAGAGAGAGAGGAGGAAGCAGGTTCCCTGCTGTGCAGAGAGCACGATGTGGGGCTCCATCCCAGGACCCTGAGATCATGACCTGAGCTGAAGGCAGAGGCTTAACCCACTGAGCCACCCGGGCACCCTTGTGTATTTTCTTTAATGAAGTTCATGTCTATTGCCCATCGGGTTTTTCTCCTTTTTATTTTTTATGACTCGTTAAGGTTCATTTTATACTTTAACTAAGAGTCTAATTTTTATGTATTGCAAATATCTTCTACTTTTGCCTTTTTACTCCTTTTTTTGCTGTCTTTTGGACAGAAGTTCTTAATGTTAGTGTATTCACTTTATCAATCTTTGCCTTCATGGTTGACGCTTTCGATGTCCTATTTAATCAATCTTCACTTATCCAAAAGTCAAGAATATGTAATCCTGTTTATCCTCTACAAGTTTTTTTGCTTCACTTTCCCAGTTTGGAACTAAGACACACTCAGAGTTGACATAGTACAGGATTTTTCAGCCTTGGTACTCTGGACATCTTAAAGTCGCTAATTCTTTGTTGGGAAGGGCTGTCCTGTGTCTTGTTGGATGTTTAGCAACATCCTTGGGCTCTGCTCCCTCGATGCCAATGGCATGGCCCCTCTTCAACCAGCACAGTCAAAAATGTCTCCAGAGGGGTGTCTGGGTGGCTCACTGATTTAAAGCCACTGCCTTCAGCTCAGGTCATGATCTCAGTGTCCTGGGATGGAGCCCCTGCATTGGGCTCTCTGCTCAGCAGGGAGTCTGCTTCCCCCTCTCTCTCTGCCCGCCTCTCTGCCTACTTGTGATTTCTCTATCAAATAAATAAATAAAATCTTAAAAAAAAATGTCTCAAGAATTGCCAAACATTCCCTAGGGGGCAAAATTACTCTCACTTGAGAACCACTGATTTAACATATGGTGCAAATTAGGGGTTAATTTTCATTTATTTTCTCATATGCCATTCAATTAATTGTATTTCTTTGTTTGCAATTTTTATACCTTATGTCTATTTTTCTTTGTTACACTGGTATGATCATCTAGTTCAATGCTGAACAAAAATGATGATAGCAGGGGAAGCTGAGTATTTCACCATAAGTATAATTTTTTTTACAGTAGGTTTACTGAGAATATCTGCTATCAGAAAGTTCTGTTACATTCTTCATTTATTAGGAGTTTTAAAAAAATCATTACTGACATCTGACACTAATATAGCACTGTATATTAGCTACACAGGAATTAAAGTGAAAACTTCATGAAACAATCATTAATGATTGTTGATGGCTTATGAAATGCTTTTTTTTTTTTTTATCTCTATGCCAGTGATCATGGAAATTCCCCTTAATTATGTTAACATGGCATTACCTAAGGATGTCACATTAATTGATTTTGCAATGGGAAACTGGCTTTGCATTTTTTAGAATAAATGCAGGAATTTAGGCCTTGGATTATGTTATCTTCCTCCAGGGAGTTTTTGCTTTTGCATTTGGAAGGCATGAAGGGACATTAGCATGAACCTCAGCCAGTTTTAGGCACTGAGATGATTCAAAGTTGAATGCCAGTGTTTTCCAGGCGGCTCTGCTTCCTGTTCATTCATCCTTCCAGGAGACAGCTGTTGATGTTTCCGGGGCCTCAAGGTGGATGGGGACAATTAGCAGGGCTCCTTTTCCTTTAACTTTGATCCATCTGCCTCATAAAGACATCAGGAGGACTATTGGGGTTCTCAGCCTCTGAGCCCTCTTCCAGAATTAGCAAGTTGACCCTGGGGAAGACAGCCCCAATGCGGCCCTTTCTACATTACATCTTCTTCCAAGTCATGACCTGGTCATTCTTTCCTGCCTTCTTAGTTCTCTGAGGGCTTCAGACCATTTATTCAAATAATAATAATTAATATTTTTGTTATCATCATTATTTTGTTCAGCATCCCACTGGGATGGTTGGGTCTGAATTATCTGATCAGTCATTACTAGAGATGGAACTGTATGTTCTCAACTAGAGAAAAACATATCAAGTACATGATTTTGGGGTCAAGAGATGGAACCCTGCGTTGGGCTACACACTCAGTGGGGAGTCTGCATGGGATTCTCTCCCTTTCTCTCTGCCCTTCCCCTTGTTTGCTCACACACACACACACACACACACACACACACTCTCACTCACTCTCTCTCTCTCTGTCTCTCTGAAAAACAAAACAAAACAGTATGAGTATCTTAGAAACCTCTGTGTGCCCTGACTAATCTCATTCTTCTCTCTCTCTGACATAACTAACCCTGCCTTAATTTTCGTGTTAATCCTTTGTTGCTCAAGTTTATGTTTTTGAAATTTATCCAAGATGGTGATTTTCTCTACTGCACAGTTTTCCACTGATACACAGCGTATTTTCAGTCTAGTGTAGGTGGGCATTTGTATTGTTATAGGTTTTGAGCTATTACAAGTAATACTATGATGAATATTCTTCTACATACTTCTTGGTCCATAGGTAAAGTTATAGGATATACATATCTCCAACTTTGTTTGATAATACCAAACTCTTTACCAAAATGATTTTATTATTTTTTAAATATTTTATTTATTTATTTGCAGAGCGGTCACAACAGGCAGAGAGGCAGGCAGAGAGAGAGGGCAAAGCATGCTCCCTGCTGAGCAGAGAGCCTGACTCCGAGCTTGACCCCAGGACCCTGGGATCATAACCTGAGCCTAAGGCAGAGGCTTTAACCCACTGAGCCACCCAGGTGCCCCACCAAAATGATGTTACTAATTCATAATCCCAACAGCAGTGTTGTTCTTGCTCTATAACCTTGCCAATACTTGGTATTGATTGACTTTTTACACCTTTGCCAATATGAGTACCAAGTAATATCTTCTATTGTGTATTCCACTGATATCTGCTGAGATTACACGTTTTTTCATATGGGACCATAAACGTCTATTTTTTTCTGAAATATCTGTTCTTGCGTCTTGCTCTTTAAAAAAAATTATTTTTGTTTGGGATTTGTTTTATTATTTTTTTAATTGATTTTTCGGAGCCTTTCTGCATTCATGGCCATAGCTGCCTAGTAGAGCTTTCCATAATGGTAGAAATGCTGTATCTCTGCACTGTCCAATGTGGTAGCCACCAGCTACATATGGCTGTTGAGCACATGTAACAGTGCAACAGAGGAACTACATTTTTAATATTGTTTAATTTGAATTTGAATAGCCACATATCTAACAGCCACCTTATTGAACAACACAGTTTCATGTGATTTATTAGCCTTGTTTTATGAATCTCTTCTCAAAGTTTGTGGATTATCTTTTTGCTCCCTTTATGATGTCTTTGGATGAACACAGTTCTTTTTTTTAAAAGTTTATTTATTTATTTAAGTAATCTGTACACCCAGTGTGGGGCCGGAACCCACGACCCTGAGATCAAGAATCAGATGCTCTTCTGATTGAGCCAGCCGGGTGCATCAGTGAACAGAAGTTCTTGATTTTAATGCAGTGAATTTTATCATTCTTTTCCCTTTTTGTTTTGTCATTCTTTTCCTTTTTACTGTTTAATATATTGCTACAAAGTCC
Organism: Mustela lutreola; assembly: GCF_030435805.1. Classification (NCBI taxonomy): domain Eukaryota; kingdom Metazoa; phylum Chordata; class Mammalia; order Carnivora; family Mustelidae; genus Mustela; species Mustela lutreola. The sequence goes on along the minus strand of NC_081291.1, from coordinate 51,105,719 downwards.
TTTCTCATCCTGAGGTCTTAGGAATTGATTTTTGTGTGTCTCATGAGGAATTGTGATTTTTTTTCTCTCCCTCTTGGATAGCCAGTTTCCCTAACATCACTTATTAAAGGGTACTTTCTTACCTCACCAATCTGCAGGACTGGTAGTATTAATGAAGATATTGACAAGAAATAGATGGTACACTCATGCAATATAATTGAAGAGTTTAGGGGTGCCTGGGTGGCGCAGTCGGCTGTGTCCAACTCTTGATTTTGGCTCAGGTCGTGGTCTCAGGGTCGTGAGACTGAGCCCTGCAGGAGGACCTGCACTGAGCATTTAACATGTTTGGGATTCTGTCTCTCCCTCTCCTTCTGCTCCTCCCCCTTCCTCCTCTCTCTCTCTCTCTCAAAAAAAAAAAAAAAAAAAAAAGAGTTTAACGAAGGTACTCCTTATGAAGAACGGGAGCAGGGTTTAGGGAAACTGCAGAAGATGGGAAGCTCTTGGGGAGGTATTAGCTGGGATCATGTAGCACATCTAAACCTGAGGGATCAAGGGGAAGAAAAAGGCTATCATATAGGAGGTGATTATCCGTAGAAAAACATACCAGTCACTGTGGCCTGAGAGAGAGAATGGGCCAGAGAAATAAATACTTGGCCATTCAGCCTCTCTTGTCGCTCCTTCAGATCTCCTGCTGGTATGGAACCAATCATAACACAGCTGGAAACCAGAGGAAAGGGAATGCCTTTTTTACATCTTACTGAAACATTATTCACCTTTTAAAGGGCTCTTAAATGATCATTTGTGTCTGAAACTTTTAAGATTTTCTGTGTGTTCCAGGTAGACCCAACTGAACTCTCTTTTGATTCTCATAACGTGCTACCTACCTGTCTTAAGACTCTAATCTTACTACCTCATTAACCTAGCAAACAATAAAGGTCTTTGATATTAGGGACCTTGTAACTGATGGAGTCCATAAAGGTCAGCTCTGGGGCACAGAGTAGAGTAGAGAAGGGTGAACAGTGTATCTAGATAAACAGAAATCATCAAATACCCCTGTTCTCTTATCAACCTGTTTTCCGTAAATGCCCGGATTTGTATGGGTTCTCTCCTCATACTTTGCCACTGGTCTATTTGCACCAATGCCACACTGTTTTAGTTACTGTAGCTTTGTTTTTTAAAGGAGGATCCATGTGCCCAGGATTGGGCTGGAACTCACAGCCCTGAGATCAAGAGTCACATGCTCTACCAACTGAGCCAGCCAGGCACCCCAGTTACTATAGCTTTAAATATGACTTCATACTTGGGTGGACAAGTCTCCCCTCCTTGTTTTTCTTCTTCAGGAATGTCTTGGCTATTCTTGGCCTTTTATTCTTTCTTATATATTTTAGAGTTAGCTTGCAAATACCCATAAAAAACTATATTGGAATTATGATTGGAATTGCATTGAACCTACAGATCAAATAGAAGAGAGCTGACATATTTACAATATTTAATCTCCCCATCCAAGGATATAGTTTATATCTCCATATTCTTGGGTTTTATTTAATGTATTCCTTAATTAAGTTTTATAAACTTTTATACAAGCCTTCCATTTCTTTTGCTAATTTTTTTCTAGATATTTTTTCTTTTTATTGCTATAGTAAATATCTTTTTTAAAAATGTCACTTTCTGCCTGGTTGTTGCTCATGTGTGAAAATGCAATGTCTCTTGTCTATTTTACACCAAGCAGCCTCATTAAATTAGTTCAGTAGTCCTGATAGTTCTTCTGAGAGTTCTTTGGGATTTTCTGTATAGATAGTCATATTGTCTATAAATAACAATAGTTTTGTTTCTTCCTTTACAATCCATATGTCTGTCTGTCTTTCTTTCTTTCTTTTTCTTTAGAAAGAGAGAGAGAGAGAATGCAAACTGGGGGGGGGGGGTGAGGAACACAGGGAGAGGGAGAGAATTTAAGCAGCCTCCTCGCTGAGTGCAGAGCCCAACACGGGGCTCAATCTCACAACCCTGAGATCATGAATTCTGCTGAAATCAAGAGTCGGTCACTTAAATGACCGAGCCACCCAGGTGCCACAACCTGTTTTTCTTTTAAAAATCTTTTTGCAGTACTTGCGACTTCTAGCAAAGTATACAATAGAAGTGGTATTAGCAGATATGCCCTTACTTGCTCATGATTTTAGAGGAAATGCTCTCAATATTTTAGCATTAGTCATTGTGTCTTCTATAGGTTCTTACAGAAGCCCTGTATCAAGTTATAGAAGTTCCTTTCTATTGCTAGTTTGGTAAAATGTTTTTGTTTTTAACAGAAGGCTATTGAATTTTATCAAGTGCTCTTACTATGTTAATTGAGGTCATCATAGGAGTTTTCTTCCTACTGCATTTCGAATGGTTTCATTTCTTTTTTTTTTTTTTTTAATATTTATTTATTTGACAGAGAGGGAGAGCACAAGAGGGGTGGGGGGAGCCAGCGGGCAGAGGGAGAAGCAGTCTTCCTACTGAGGAAACTGATGTGGGACTCTGCCCCATGACCCTGGGATCATAACCTGAGCCCAAGGCAGGTTAACTGACTGAGCCACCAGACATCCTAAGGAATGGTTTCATTTCTTTCTTTCCTCCTTACTTTCTTTCTCTCTCTCTTTTTTAAAGATTTTATTTATTTATTTGACACAGAGAGATATCACAAGTAGGCAGAGAAGCAGGCAGAGAGAGAGGGGGAAGCAGGTTCCCTGCTAAGCAGAGAGCCCTATGTGGAACTCGATCCCATGGACCCTGAGATCATGACCTGAGCTGAAAGCAGAAGCTTAACCTGCTGAGGCACTCAGGTGCCCCCTTTCTTTCTTTCAAAAAAGATTTTATTTATTTGAGAGAGGGGGAAAATGAGAGAGATCATAGAGGGAGAGGCAGAAGCAGACACCCCACTGAGTAGGGAGCCTGATATGAGGCTTGATCCCAGGACTCCGAGATCATGACTTGAGCTGAAGGCAGATGCTTAACTGACTGAGCCACCCAAGTGCCCCAGAGGTTTCATTTCTAACTGCTAAATTCTTAGATATTTTTCAAGATCTTCCCAAACCTTCCCAAACCTTCCCTAACCTTCCTTATGACAGAGTGGGGAGAGTAGCTCCCCTGACTCTCTATCATACAGAATCCTGTCTCCTCTCCCTTCACTCGGTAATTAGCCTCTTTGAGAACAGGGATCATGTGTTCCTCCCTTATCTATCTGTAATGCCCAGCAAACAGGCACATCATAAATGCTAACAAAATGTTAACTAAATTTTGGAGTGAGTCTTTCTCATGGCACTTAAGAGTTTTGATTTTGTCAGCTCTTATCTACATACATTTGCTCCCTTTCTGGATGGAAAGCTTTCAAGTGTAGAGTCCGCACGCGATGATTCTCTTTGTTCCTCTGGCATCCAGCGCTGGACAGAGTCAAAGCCCTGTTCACTGACAGCCTGAGTTCTTGCTCTCCTTCGTAAACTCTATCTTTAAAACAGTTCAGCGGACTTCCAGGAGTAGCCAGTCCTCTTTCAAAGCCCCCCCTTTGCAGAGAGGTCTGCTTTACTCCTTCCCGCAGGGAACCAGGCCAGGCCCGATGGCTAAGGGCGAAGGAATTTTCTCCAGATTAATTTTTAAAAAGTAATTTTGCAGCAGTCTGGACTTGACTGTTCAGGGTTGAAGGATGGAGAGCAAGCCATAAACAGCATTCCTTCCCTGTGACAGAAACGGAGCCAAGGGCAGGGCAAAAGTGTCAGGCAGCTGGACACGGATGGATCTTCACTTTGTGCCCGGCTAGGCATTGAGGTGAACAGGACACGTTGGCCTCAGTCTTAAGCCTATAGAGGTTAATCACCTCGGAAATAGAAAATTCACATTCGACAAGTTAAGTGGCACCACCAGGCCATCTCTTCATTCATTCACATGTGTATGTCATTCACTCAGTCAGTATGGTAAAGCCTCTGCCATGGGGCAGGCATTGTACTAAGCACTAGTGGATTCAGGGATAGGAATGGCCATCCCTGTCTCAGGCACCTCGTGGTTGAATGTGGAAGCTGTTATGCAAACAGCTCCAGCGCTGTGGTAAGCGTGGTGGCCAAGATATGTATTCAGGAGCTCAGGGACATGCAGGATACAGTAGCTCTCATGCGTGTGGCTGTTCCAGAGCTGACTGAGAGTGGACTGAAATTTGGCGTGGAAGTTCTTCACTGGGATGAGAGAGAAGGATGTTTGTGAAGTCAAGGAGACATGAAGAACATGGCAAGTTTTGGAATGATGACAGACACGACTGGAGTTTAGGATGAGGATGAGAGAGGAAGAAGGGGAAAACAAGATGTGCGGCTAGAAAGGCAGGCAGGGACCAGGCTCCTGGGGGCTTCAGTTCACAGTGAGAAGATATGCGAAGGTATGAGAACGTATGGGAGCCATATCCTCAGGGGTATCAGAAGCCACTTAAACATCGAGGGGGTGGAATGTGTTCTGATTCATCTTTTAGAAAGTTCCAAATGGAGAGGAGGGAATGGCAAGAGGCCGGAAACACACTAGAAGCAGGAAGACCCACCAAGAGGAGTGTTGAGCTAAGCTGGAAGCGAAGGCAGGATTACCTGGATAAGGATTAAAAAGACACAGGGAATGGCCAAACCTTGATGCAGAAATTGGGGGGCATTTAGAGTGTCATGGAGGCCAGTTGCCCTGGCCAACTGGCACCCAAGGGAGGTCATGAAGCTGGGAAGCAGTTAGTACATAGCGGGTGGGGTAACTAGGGCTTAGAAGTCTGTAGAACTAAGTGAGAAAGGATCCATCAAAGACTCCAAAATCTTTGGGGTTGGAAATGTAGCTCGGGGTACCTGGAAGAGGTCTGTTGGGAATGAAGAAACCTAGACGCTAGACTCTATTCTGCCACCAACATGCTGCATGAATCTGAACAAGCTATTTCTTCTCTCTGGGTCTCATTTTCTTCCTTATAAAATGAGGAAGCTGGTCTAGATCTCTTCCAGCACTGAAAATTTAGGATGCCAAGGCCCTGGCCTCTATCCTTTTGTTCACTAGTATCTGCATTTGCCTTAGACCATCTCAGCCTTACCCACCACCCCCACTGCATCCTGCCAAGTCCAATCTCATCCAAGGAAGCAGAATTGGTGGAAGAGACAGGACAAGGCAAAAATAAGTGTTATATATGTTCTCAAGGGGAAAGGAAGTCTGTCAGACCAGGAAGCAGGGACAGAGCAGTGAGGAAGAAGATTCCAGACAAGGAAAACCTAATAAAGGAGATTCGATAGATAGGCTGACTAACAGAAAGGAAAAAGCTGAAGAAGAGTATATCATTAATTTTTGCTGTGTAACAAACCACTGCCAAACTTAATGGCTTAAAACAGAAGCCATTCGTTACCACTTAGAGTTTATAGATAAACTGGACAGTTTTGTGGGACTGGGTCAGACTCAGCTGATGTCAGCCACGCTTGCTCAGGCATCTGTGGTCAGCCAGAGGGTCAGCTGGGGGCTCGCTGGTTTAAGATGGTCTCACTCACTTGTCTGACACCTGTCTGGCTGTCAGCTGGGCCAAAGGGCTAACTGGGTCCCTTGTGTTGTACTGTCTAGTAGGCTCGCCTGGGCTTTTTCACATGGTGGCATCAGGATCTAGGAGAGAGAGAGAGACAGTATGTGAATGGTCAAAATATGTCACAAAGCCAGCCAGGCAGGGGTGTGGAAATAGGCTATCTGTTGATGGGAGGATCATCAGGGTAACACTCCCAAGGGCATGGGCAGAGGAAGAAATGAAGAATCGTGGCCATTTGTTCAGTCTACCAAAGTGCGTCCCCTGAATGCTATTCACATTCGTTCCACATGCAAATATATTCACTGCTGGGGGCACCTGGGTGGCTCATTCTAACAGTTAAGCATCTGCCTTTGGCTCAGGTTGTGATCCCAGGGTCCTGGGATTGAGCTCTGCATCAGGCTCCCTGCTTTTCAGGGAGCCTGCTTCTCTCTCTGCCTCTGTCTGCCACTCCCCCTGCTTGTGCGTGTGCCCGTGCTCTCTCTCTCTCTGTCAAATAAATAAATAAAATCTTTATAAAAAATAATGTGTTCAGTCCCGTCCCAACACCCTGAACAATCTCATTGAACTATAGCATCAAGCTTGAGGTCTAGGATCCCACGATCCAGATCAGATTCCAGTGAGACTCCTCAAATGTGGCTCCTCTCGTTTGGAGATCCATGAACCGAGAAGGTAAGTGACCTAATCTACACGCAGCTAAAATGCATTGGTGATGCAGCCGGTTGTCTATTACAACACGTCCATTACATGGACGCACTTATTCAGACGGCAGCCACTGGTCTGTTGGAATGCTGCAACCCAGCCAGGCTGACGGTGACAGGGGCCCTGCCAGGACATTAGGGGATGTTCCTTTAGTAGGTCTTGGTTCTGCTCCCTGGGAGTGGCTCCCTAGTCTGGTTTTCTCCGGGGCTCTTCTGTCTCTCTGTCCTTTGGGACTCCCAGGGGACAGCCTACCTTTGCAGGTATGTAGCTTTCTCAATCTGCTTCCTGTCTACAGAAAGTTGGGGACCTGGGGGCACTTTTATAATTTTGAAACATCTCAGATTCTAGGTCCTTTTAATGAAGGCTGGCAGCATTTCCACATGTTCTCTTAAAAACCTTGTGGGCGGGATGCCTGGGTGGCTCAGTTGGTTAAGCAGCTGCCTTCGGCTCAGGTCATGATCCCAGCGTCCTGGGATCAAGTCCCACATCGGGCTCCTTGCTCCGCAGGGAGCCTACTTCTTCCTCTAACTCTGCCTTCCACTCTGTCTGCCTGTGCTCGCTCTCGCTTGCTCTCTCTCTGACAAATAAATAAATAAAATCTTAAAAAAAAAAAAAAAAAACATTAAAAAAAAAAAAAAACCGTGTGGGCTTCCAGCAAATACGTTTGGAGTCCAGTCCATTTTAAAAAAGTCACACCCACAGTTGTTTTTGAGGTCTGGCTCCCCTCACATCTATTCACTGTTATTTTGGGCGGGCCAGACAGCCATGCCTTCAAAGTGCCCTGGAGCCCTTGTGTCCAGATAAAAGGATCTGCTGGGAGGCAACAATGGAATTCTCTCAGAGATGTTTTAAAAAAAAAATTTTTTTTTTTTAAAGATTTTATTTATTTGACAGAGAGAGATCACAGTAGACAGAGAGGCAGGCAGAGAGAGGGAAGCAGGCTCCCCGCTGAGCAGGGAGCCCGATGCGGGTCTTGATCCCAGGACCCTGAGATCATGACCTGAGCCGAAGGCAGCGGCTTAACCCACTGAGCCACCCAGGTGTCCCCCCCCCCCATTTTTTTTTTTTTTTTTATTTATCTATTTGAGATAGACAGCATGAGCACGGAGAGAGGGAAGAAACAGACTCTCCGCTGAGCACAGAGCTGGATGTGGGGCTTGATTCCAGGGCCCTGAGATCATAACCCGAGCCAAAGGCAGACACTTACCTGACTGAACCACCTGGGTGCCCCTTAGTTCTCTCCGAGGTCTTAACAGAGGGTCTTTCAGCCGTATCTGTATACTTGTAGGAAAGTTGCACAAAGCTTCCAGTGATTTGAACACTTTCTGTGTGGACAAGGACCATTCCTGTAGTCATAGTGTCCAAAGCAGTGCTGGGTCCCCAATGTTGGGTCCCCCAATAATGGGTCTGTGATTAAACGAGCGAGACTAATACAAAGTGAAGGTCAAGCAAAGCTTTATTTCACGCCAAGCATTGCGAATCAAACCTATGGGCCAGGGCCATGCCTTTTAAAGAGATCACGACCTGGGGCACCTGGGTGGCTTGGTGGGTTAAAACTCTGCCTTCAGCTCAGATCATGATATTAGGGTCCTGGGATCGAGCCCCACGTGGGGCTCTCTGCTTAATGGGGAGCCTGCTTCCTTCCCTCTCTCTGCCTGCCTCTCTGCCTACTTGTGATCTCTCTCTGTGTGTCAAATAAATAAATAAAAATCTTTAAAGAAAATCCCTTCCTGTTGATCATAGCTGCTGGAGTACCACAGGGGCTAGAAGTCAACATGTCAAGGAAGGTCCAGCATGAAGAAGTGTATATTTGCCCATTTGAAGGAAAAAAAAAAAGAGAGCGAGCACGACCCCTCCCTGTCTCACAGACTAACTTTTATAGAGCAAAGGCCATGTGGTTGAGCCTGGCCACACACAGGTGCCCAAGGAGATTGCAACACAGAGAAAGCTGCACAGTCATGCTAGGTCACACACGGGTGGCCAACTGAATTACAATTCACCCCATAGTAGACATTTGAACTAGCCTATCACCTTGGTGAGAATTGGCGCTCAAAAGGTGCCAATTTTACCACTCCTTGGTAGCTAGGGGGACAGTATGCACGCTTTACTGATTGGAGGTCTCCACCTGACCCAACTCATCCCTGCATTTGGGCTGGATGCATCCCTGCATCCCGTTAGTTCCACCTGGCCTGACCCACCCTTGTATTTGGGCTTTGTTACCTGGGACTGGTTTCCCCAACTGCTTTTAAATAAGTTCCCCTGGTGGGGGGCAGGGTCAATTTAAGTTTTACTGCATAACCAACAAAATGGCTGTTCAACCGAGGTGGGGCCGCTCTGGCTAAATAGGCCCTCACAGCAGGAGCCTTCTAAGGACGGGCAGTGTGATTTCATGCCTGAATTCCTTCTGTAGAGACTCAGTGCTTTGGGTTAAGCATTAACCTGCCCTAGGGTCTACCAGGTCTGGCCATAGTCATGGATAACATGTTAATTACCCATAATCTGTGCCCTGCCCTTAGTGCTGAGCAAGCTCAGTGCCCTCCTTGCTGTCCACTCCCTAAGGCTCCTCTCCTACAGTTTATATTACACTACAGGAGGAAGCCTGGGCAAGTGCAGTTCCCTCAGTGTAAGTGTGTTTGTTGGTTGGTTCCTTGAACAGGAATTCATGAAATACCTACTATGTGCCAGGCACCGTTCTAGAGGCTGGGACTGTAGCCCTGAGTAAGTCACTCATTGCCCCTCCCTTTTTGGAGTGTGGGGGCAATCCAGTGGGGGCGCATAGATGGAAAATAAGTAAGACCCCCCCCAGATAAAGCCAGACTGTGATAACCCCATGATGGAAACAAGGTGAGGGTGCTGAGTCGGGATATCTGGGGAGCCCTGGTGAGAGCAAGAATGGGGAGGGGGACAGGGGAGGCTAGAAAGGGAGGCTGAGGACAGTCTTGTGCCTCCTCCACAATCTTGCCCAGTGACCGCAGAAAGGACACTTCAGTTCAAATAAACAAATAAATCTAGAGAAATATGATCTGTCATAGGAAACTCAACACCATTAGTCATGATTCCCTCAAGGACTGAAACAGTGGACTTGGGTGTCAGGGCGCTCAGTTCTAATGCCAGTATAGCCCCCAAGCCCGGAGTGTCTTTGGCAGGTCCCCTCCCTCCCTGGAAGAGCAGGGCTCAGTGCCGTTGACCACCCAGTGCTCGTTGCAATGACCAGCAACCTGCGTGGGAGCTGGAGGCAGCCCCGGAAAGGCAGCCAGCTGATGGCCGCCCAGCGTCTCGCTGTCAGAATTCCCCTCCTCGGCTGGCTGTGCAGTTTCCCTGCCTCCCTCCACTCACTCATTCCAGCTCTAGGCCATCTTTTCTTTTATAGGTTGAGTCATTCTCCAGACAGTTGGCATATCACAGCGCCCCCGGTGCAGCGATCATCTGGCCCCGATGCTGGTCCAGAGTCGTTGCTCACTGTGGGCTCAGTCCATGGGCTCAGGGACCGTCCGCCACCGTCTGTGCTTTTACACCTTCCCATCTCCGAGAAACAGAGCAGATGGTGGTAACAACTTCGTTGGCTGTGTGCAAGATCAGCATGGGGTGCTGGGAAAGGGGGGTCCGCCGCCACTGAAGGCCCTGCGTGACTGAATCTTTCCCCTCGGCCAGGCCTCACTTTGCTCTGCCAGGGATGGTCGCTGTCCCGAAGGAGGCTGGGAACAGGAGCCACCATTACTGGTGTGATTGCTCCAGGTCCTTTGGAGCAGGGATGCTGGGCAGGGACTGTGGGTCTCATCTCTGTTGACTCATCCCTCAGGCCACACTGTTTTACTCACCCCTGTGACTTGTCCCTTAGTCCGCTACATGTATATGTCATGGGATAGGTCCCTGAGATCTGGCGACTTCCAGTGGTTGTGAAGGGCCCTCAGGGTGTTTCAGTTACACACAATCACACTCCAGAATGTTGAGGGGCAGTGCAGGCTGTGGGATGGGCCCTTCCAGCAGAGCAATGGCGTCCTCAAAACCCAGACCTTTGCATCTCTCCGCTCTGTTCTGCCAACATCTGCTCCTTGCAGGGCCTGTTCTGCCCTTGTCTGAAGGACGGCTGTGGTCGCAGCAGGGGCTAGACCCCGGCAGGCAGAAGCATTGTTTCCCAGTCCTCTCTCCTGGGAGGGAAGAAGACTTGCCCCCTGCTCACACCCCCCAGAAACCTTTCCTTGAACCTTACTACTGGAAGAGGTATAAGGTCGCCCCATGGGCTTAAATTCATCAGGGCTCACCCTTCTTCCTTGAGTCGTTCGTGGGTGGTGTTGAGGAGGGCGGAGAGGTGAACACACAGGGGCTTCTTGAAGGTGGAGGAGGAAGCTGGATGGCTCTGCTGCTCAGTGTCGTGCTGCTGGTCAACCCTGGACCTCTCCGAACCTGCAGATACACTTACTAATTAATTAACCTTAACTCTGGTTGGGGAGGAATGACTGGTTTGAAGCTTCAGGGGCAAGACATGAAGGCCAGCTCTCCACAGCCCACATAGACGGAGGGCAAACAGTGAGCTGGGCCCTGGGACAGGAGTGGTGAGGGCAGCATGGGCACTTGACCTCCATTTCCTCAAAACTTTGTCCTTGTTTAGTTCATCTGAGGTCGAATCAGCTGGCTGCGAGGTGGGTGGGCTGGATGAGCCTCCACAAGTCTGGACTCATAGACCCTGAGTCTCAGAACCTTTGGGTCCAAGGTCCAGGGCGCTGCATGGTCCATGAACGTGCAGGGAATTGTGCGCATGGTGGACTAGAGCGATGGCCGAGCTGTGAGGCTGGCTCTAGAGAGGCCACCAGCACGCCTTGTCCACGGGGGCAGGAGTCCCCTCCTAGGAGAAGATTGGCATTGGTGTTCCCAGCAAGGGAGTTGATCCTAGGATAGTGACAGAGAATCTAAGCTCTGCCGAGTTCTTGTGGGTCTCACTGGGCAGTGGCTGATAGCATCCACTGAGCACTTTTTTCAGCTAATGTTTATTAAAGCCTCGACAGGATAAGCCCTAAAGATACAGATAAAAAGCCCCCGCCTCAAAGAGTCACAGTAGAGTGCGTTTGGGAAACCCAGACGCGAAGTCAGGCGGTGAGCGCGTGGCATGTTCAGTGTCATCCTGAGACCTGGGCCTCTTGGAAGTGCTCCCGGAAGACACCCCATCTGGCGCTGGGGGCTGGACAGGTTCTCTCGGGCTGCTCTGATAAGTCAGCACAAACTGGGCAGCCCCAGACAACCAAAGTTGATTCTCTTACCGTCCCGGAGGTCAGCATCCGAAATCCGGTTCACTGGGCGAAAAGTCGAGGTGTCCGCAGGACCGTGCTCCCACCAAAGGCTCCGGGGCAGAATCTAGTCTTTGCCTCTTGCAGCTTCTGGGGGTTGCCAGCCCTCCTTAGCTGGTGCCACGCCACTCTAGACCACGCCACGGTCCCGTGGCCCTCTCCTCTCCTGTCCACTCTCCCTGGCCTCCGTCTTTATCGGGCTCCAGGCGGTGGTATGCAGGTGCAGGGCCCACCCGGATAGCCCAGAATCCTCTCCCCGTCTTAAGACCCTTTGTCACAGTGGCATGGTTCTCTTTGCCCTTGAGGGGAGCACGTCTAGGCTGCAGGGGTCAGGACCTAGAAGTTTTGGGGGGTTATTCTGTAGCCTGCCACAGCAGTCAGGAGGAAAAAGGCCTTTGACATGAGTCCATAAAGAGAAGCCGGAGTTAGTGTAATGAAGCCGATAGGGAAGACGGGCAGAAAAACAACCAGTACATACGCATAAGCAAACCCCTGAGAACTGCAGTCTTTACTGACCGGGGCTCTCAGCACGGGGGAGGGAGCCAAGGTGAGGGGAGAGGCTGGAGCCAGGTGGCTTGGACCAGATGATGAAGGTCTTCACCTGTGGACCATATCCTAAGAGTAATGGGGAGCCACTGAAGGCCTGTGAACCCCTGAGCAACGGCATCAGAGTTGTATCGTGGCAGTGCTCCAGAGAAGGGATTCCGGGGGCACCATGTGTGAAGGTGCAGGACCTTTTAGGAGGGTCTTCAGGATGAGTCCTGAACCAAGTGAGTGAATCAAGAGAAGCAGATGAATCTGGGGGCCGTCCAGCAGGTAGGATTGACAGCACTACGTGCTTGGATGGGGACAGTGAAAGCAAGTGGGGCGGGGGGAGTCATAACCAGCGCCCCAGGTTCTGGCATTCTGACACAGGGACCTGGGAGGGGAGCATCTGAGTAAGGAGGGGACAGGTGAAGGCTTGATTTGAGGTTTTTATGGGTCACTCAGTTGTCTAGGAATCAGGATTATAAGGGCCTGGAAATCAGGAGAGATCTGGGATGCCCCAGAATGTAGGTAGCAGATAAAGCAATGTTTGTGAATGTGATCACCCCCAGGAGACAGGGAGTGCAAAGGGAGTATGGACAGAGAAAGAAGAAATCTCAGGACTTACGGCTTAATGCTCCTGGCTTGTTTGGGGTCTTCTTATTTTAAAGGAAGTAGCTGGGGAAAGGATAGTGTCATTACCAAAGGAATAGCTTTCTAATGGTGAAGTTTGGGGATGCTGTGGGAGGAAGAATCGAGGTAAGGAAGCTTTCAAGTCGTGCACATAAACAATTACCCTCTCCACCTCTTTGCTGGCCCAGCCATGGTTGTCGGCCTGTTGGCAGCTTCTGTGATAACTAATGGCCTGTTTGGGGCTGCGGGAAGCCCCAGGTAGTGCCGGGAAACCAGCTGCATTTATTGTTGATTCTTAAAACATGTTATGTACCAGCAGCAGGGCTGAAGTAGAAACCAGGATGCAGAATGGGCAAAGAGGGAGCCATCTCTGCTCCTCAGTGTCCTGTTACTGCTGGCCTGGCAAAGGAAATATCTCCCCAGGGTCGTTCCTCCTTCTACCCTTTTTCCTCCTCCACATAGAAGTTCTGAGAAATTCCGAGACTTGAATTGTTAGAGCAGATACTTAAGTGAGGAATCTGAGACCGAGAGGGTAGAAGTTCTTCCTCTCAGAGGAGCTGGGGCAGATGCCCAGCCTCTGGGGTCTTGAATGCCCTCCCCACAGCTCACCACTGTCTTCTCCAGGGTCCACTCTCTGCTGCTAAGCTGATCCTCACAGTGTCAGGGAGCCCTTTTCACATTCATGATTTGTTCAATCCCAAACCCATCAGATAAATATGAATAACCCTATTCATGGCTGAGAAATCAGGGTCAGAGAATCAGGGAATTCCTGAAGATGTAGGAACAGGACTCTGGTCTTGTGGATTCTAAATCCTGTGTTCTTCCCCCTCCTGACCCTACTATCATCACAGGGCCGTAGAACCCAGCACCAGCACCCCTCATGGCCTGCTGGAGGACCAGGACCCATGCCACAGACTACTGAGAACACTTGCCAGGGGCTCCTTTCAGGAAGAGAACAAGCCTCCCAGGAGGTCAGGGAGGGGGCGGCTAACACAGCTGACTTCCGCTTCTGCTCTGGACCAACTCTGGCCCATCTCATGGAGCAGAGGGCTTTGATGCAGGCGAGGACGTGTTTCTTGACCTTAAGAAATAAGCTCTCAAGCTTTCAGTTTTAAAGGAAGAAAACTAAGTAATGCCTACAACAGACATACCCCGACACTGAGGTCTGCTCTATCCATCCCTGAGTCCCAGACAATCCATCTCTGAGCCCACCCCTGGGGCTTGGCAATCCCTCACCCAAATTCCTCGTCTCAGCCTGATGCTCACACAAACTCTCCCCTCACCCCCACCCAAAGTTGGAAATTCACTTGTCTTCCTGTGTCACCTCCCATCCTTCACCCCAGCCCAGATCTGTCACCCAGTTCCTGAGCCTTATCGCCGCCTAGAACAAACTCAATAACCTTACCCAAGTACTGAGCCTGACCCCATTTCTGACCCCATCCCATCCTTCACCTCTTTCCCAAATCCATCACCAGCCCGGACACCACCAACCCCTCTCTTGCCCAATCTAACATACCAAACAGCACTCCACTTTGATCCCCCCCACCCCCTCCCACCGCCACATGCTTTCCTTCATTCTTGAGATTTGGGGCTAGGAGCAAAGGTGCTGATGGCACACATCTCTGGGCAATGTCATAAATGCTCAGTGGTTAAGGGGTTCTTGTTGGGCTAAGAAAAAAGGTGGTGTGGCAGTCTGAGCAAACTCACTGCTTCCCACCAATGCAACTCACAGCGCTGGGTGGGCACAGGAGGACATGGTGGAGGACATGACCTTCAGTGGTGCCGTGGGCTCAGAGCAGAAGGAGGCACTGAAGGTTTCTTGTCAGTAAGCCGTGTCATTCCAATTGTTCCTTGGTTTGTCTTCTCCCTGCCTTGCTGAGTGATTGACTTTGCAAATGTTTCAGCTCCCCTAGAGGACGAAGGAGGTCTAGAAATGCTGGGTGTGTGAGAAGCACCACTGGCTGGGAGGGGGCAGCCCATTCCCAGCAATAACCCGAGCCATCTTTCTCCAGCAAAATGTCAGCTTGATTAGAGTTGGCTCCCACAATGGATTGGGGAAGAAAAAAAAATGAACAGTTGCAGTGTTTTTTGTAATGATTTTTTTTTTTTTTTTTTTTTTTTTTTTGCATCAGTCCCAAGTTAGATTTTTAATTTGTAGAAACTCCCAAGAACCTTTAGCCAATGTTGCAGTTAGTCCAAAGCTTGATTTAGGCTGGCACATGAAAACCTCCTGCTTTTAAAGTGCTGTTCGTTTTCCAGAATCATCAGCCTGTCCATCCTTCACAATATCCCTGCGTGGAGGGTGTTGTTACTGGCATCTCAGCGATGAGGAATTGGAGGCTCTGGGGGGCTAAGTGGTTGAAAGCCCATCTGCTGAGCCCTGGCCTCTATTACCGTCCCCACCATGTGGACTGCCGAGGGAGGACAGCTGAGGCCTGGGAAGGCCCGGGTGACATGATGGCCTTATGACAGGGAAATATGGGTATAGACAAGGATACCATCAAAGAAACACAGACATGAAGCTCAGTTCCCTCAGCTCTTTCCAGATATCTGAAGAGTTCGTGTGACGTCAGCGGAATGTGTGGATTTTTGACTGACTGGTTTTTCCTCTGGATCATTCTTCATAGTTGCTCTTTTATGACTGAGAGAGCCTGGGGCTTGATGGCCAACTCTCATGGCATGCTGGCCATAGTGCCAAGGTGGAGGGGCTCCTGTCCTTGCTCTTCCAATGAGAAAAAAGTTAAAGAACGTGCCTGAGATCCCGCAAGCTGGGGGCAGAGCTGAGGTTTAAACCAAGATCGGTATTTCTCTTCCCTACTTTAGTACGCCTCTTCTCTGCAAGTCAGAAAAAGATTGAGTTTTCATCTGAGCCTTTTTCTCTTTTGAGTCCCATGTCCTTTGGGCAAGTTAACAGAATTCAGTGAATGCTCATTGACTAGAGCCTCTGGCTGGGAGTGGGGTAAGCAGGGAAGGCAAAGACTGAAAAATAGAAGGGGACGGAGGGACAAGGTCTCTGGCCTCGGCTGTGACACCAAGGAGTGAGCAGCTTCTTTCTGTCATGGAAAGTGCGTCATGCAGATGCGTGAGTTAGGCTAGGTTTGAGGGGAAGGGTCCTTCCAAAACTCCTATACGGTGATCCTGTGCTAGTAGTAGTCTGGAATCCCAGGAAGGCGGTGCATACCTCTCCTGGTTGCACATCTGGGCTTTCTCAGCATCAAAGATAACCTGTCTCACACTTCAGAAATGTTCCTGGAAGTTTACCACCTGTCAGAGGTTCTTTCTATCTCCTCTAATCACTGTTTTTGACACAACTGTCTGATTTAATCCATATGCCCACAAATTGAGTGAGTTGTGATTGTTATTACCATTTCAACAGTGAGGAAATGGGAGTGCAGTGATTTTAGCCCCTGTGCAGTGTCATAGAACCAGTACAAGGCCAAGCTGAGCCTTCCCCTAGAACAGTTGGTGCAGCAGCTACTGCTTGCTCATACAGACCCTGGGAGTAGTGCAAGCCCAGGGAGAAACTGGCTGGCCTGAGAAGGCAAGACCCGGGGTTCCCAAAATACCATTTGAAGATGCTCAAGTGGGGTCACAGATCATCTGCTTCCGCACAGACCATTTGGTATTTGTCACACTAGATCTTCTCTTTGTCCTCGTGACCTTGTCTGTGAGTCAGTCCTTGACACATGGTAAGACAAACGAGCATGAAATGGAATCATTCAGGTGATCTTTGGGAACCTCTGAGATGCCTGTTCCATGACATAGGGACACTTAGTCTCCCTGAAGCCCATCTGTCTTGGGCCAGGAGATGAGTGGAGCCTTTGGCCCCATCTGCAGAAGACAGATGTCCTCACCACTTAGATGATGTCACTCACATTTCCTGAACCTCTACTACCTCTCACACCTGACAGGTGGTCATCATACCTCATAACAAGCCATATTCCTCCCCTCATAGAGAAATGAGATGGAAGCCAGGCTCTTCATTCGCCCTGCTGAAGAGATTTAAGATGGCATCTTTGCAACAAAAAAACCCTTTGGGTGACCAAATAAGAATGGATTGTTGACAAAATAGAGTTAGTGGATATCATAGTACTAGTTGGCAATCAATTTTAGTTGGCCACTTGGACTAAGATGGTATGGTTTCCTTTCACAGCTTGGAGCATGTAGACATCATATCTCTCACATCACTTGTATCCAGAACCCCACAGAGGACCATGGGCCCAGGTAGCAAGTGTAGAAGTAACCTTAGCACCACACCTCAGGTAATGGAAAGGTCTGGTACCATTCTTACTGCTGACCCCTTTTCTCCTCCCATAACCTAACTGCCACCTGATTTCCCCAGGAAAATCTTTTTTCTTTTTGCTTCACTCTGAAAGCAGAGCGCTACCTGTTTAGGTATCTCCAGGGCACACACACTCATGCACAAAAGGAATGTGGTGATTTCCAAATGAGATCAGATTATTACTAAAAGTTCCCAGACTTTCCACTCAGAAATGTTGCAAAAAATCATTCTCCTCCTCCTTCTTTAATTATACATAAAATTGTTTTTTGTCAGGTAACAATATTCACAAGAAGGAAAAAATGAAGTAATCTTCAATACATTGTATTTCTTATGGATTTAGTTTCTACTGTGGTTAAGAGTATTACTTTGCAACCATGTTCTAACGCAATTATATGGTATTTTGACAACCCTCCAGTTTTTGTGGGCCAGCCGGGACATCTAACGGCCATTTAGGGCATTATGTCCTGTGGAAAATGGCATTCAACCAGCCAATTTACAAATGATTCTTAAGAAGACGGCTTATTTGCTGTTGTACTTTGAAACATAGAGTTATCTCAGCTTCTTCTTTGATGTGGAAATTAAGGAATCAAATCTGGAATGTTTTAGGCTTTGCTCCAGTGTGGTAATAGACGCATGTCCCCCTTCTCTCTACAGACCCCAAGAGGGGAGGTGCCATCTGGGCCAGCTCTTGCGATCGCCCCACCGGACGCACCTAGAATGAGCTGTTATGTATTCATACATCTGTGTAACATCATCTGTGCTGAGATGTAGCAAGATCCATCACTTCAGCAAATTCCCCGGGTAGTTGGGCCAATCAGCACCCTCCCTCCAGAGGTCACCACTATTCTGGTCTCTTTTAACCTAGTTTTCCACTCACTCACTCAGAAAGTCTATGGCACAGTATAATTAACAAAGGATGAATCGTACAGGTTTCAAGTGTTAGTTTCAATGTGTTATAACAACATGCACCTGTGTAATTCTCACACGAAATAAAATACAGAAATCACTGTCAGAAGCTCCTTGTACCCCTTCTGATAAACTGTCTCCCCAGTTCCAGCAAACACTGATCTCTAACACTGCACCATAGTTTTGCTTGTTCTTGAAGTTCCTTTGGATGGGATCCTACAGTTCTTAGTCTTCAGCACTTGGCTTCTTTTACTTGGCAGAATAATCTTGAAATTCATCTAGATTGCTGTGTCTACTAGTAGTTAATTATTTTTCCCCATTGCAAAAAGCTTTATTGGCTCCATTTCTTAAATACAGAATCTAACACTGAAACAATAAAGATTTCAAATACGTATAATGAGATCCCAGTCATTTGAAGCCCTGATATACACACCACAGGTTTTCTGTTCATTGATTTTTGTTTCATTTTTAAATTGTAAAATACTCATAGCAAAAACATTTCCATTTTTTTTATATATTTTTTCCATTTTTTAAAAATTTATTTTCAGCGTAACAGTATTCATTGTTTTTGCACCATACCCAGTGCTCCATGCAATCCGTGCCCTCCCAAATACCCACCACTTGGTTCCCCAACCTCCCACCCCCCGCCCCTTCAAAACGCTCAGGTTGTTTTTCAGAGTCCATAGTCTCTCATGGTTCACCTCCCCTTCCAATTTCCCTCAACTCCCTTCTCCTCTCCATCTCCCCATGTCCTCCATGTTATTTGTTATGCTCCACAAATAAGTGAAACCATATGATAATTGACTCTCTCTGCTTGACTTATTTCACTCAGCATAATCTCTTCCAGTCCCATCCATGTTGCTACCCAAGTTGGGTATTCATCCTTTCTGATGGAGGCATAATACTCCATAGTGTATATGGACCACAATCTTCCTTATCCATTCGTTCGTTGAAGGGCATCTTGGTTCTTTCCACAGTTTGGCGACTGTGGCCATTGCTGCTATAAACATTGGGGTACAGATGGCCCTTCTTTTCACTACATCTGTATCTTTGGGGTAAATACCCAGTAGTGCAATTGCAGGGTCATAGGGAAGCTCTATTTTTAATTTCTTGAGGAATCTCCACACTGTTCTCCAAAGTGGCTAGACCAACTTGCATTCCCACCAACAGTGTAAGAGGGTTCCCCTTTCTCCACATCCCCTCCAACACACGTTGTTTCCTGTCTTGCTAATTTTGGCCATTCTAACTGGTGTAAGGTGGTATCTCAATGTGGTTTTAATTTGAATCTCCCTAATGGCTAGTGATGATGAACATTTTTTCATGTGTCTGATAACCATTTGTATGTCTTCATTGGAGAAGTGTCTGTTCATATCTTCTGCCCATTTTTTCTGTTTTGTGTGTGTTGAGTTTGAGGAGTTCTTTATAGATCCTGGATATCAACCTTTTGTCTGTACTGTCATTTGCAAATATCTTCTCCCATTCCGTGGGTTGCCTCTTTGTTTTGTTGACTGTTTCCTTTGCTGTGCAGAAGCTCTTGATCTTGATGAAGTCCAAAAAGTTCATCTTCGCTTTTGTTTCCTTTGCCTTTTGAGACATATCTTGAAAGAAGTTGCTGTGGCTGATATCAAAGAGATTACCGCCTATGTTTTCCTCTAGGATTCTGATGGATTCCTGTCTCATGTTGAGGTCTTTTATCCATTTTGAGTTTATCTTTGTGTATGGTGTAAGAGAATGGTCGAGTTTCATTCTTCTACATAAAGCTCTCCAGTTTTCCCAGCACCATTTATTGAAGAGACTGTCTTTTTTCCACTGTATATTTTTTCCTGTTTTGTCGAAGATTAATTGACCATAGAGTTGAGGGTCCATATCTGGACTCTCTACTCTGTTCCACTGGTCTATGTGTCTCTTTTTATGCCAGTACCATGCTATCTTGGTGATCACAGCTTTGTAGTAAAGCTTGAAATCAGGTAATGTGATGCCCCCAGTTTTATTTTTGTTTTTCAATATTTCCTTAGCAATTTGGGGTCTCTTCTGATTCCATACAAATTTTAGGATGATTTGCTCTAGCTCTTTGAAAAATACCGGTGGAATTTTGATCGGAACGGCATTAAAAGTATAGATTGCTCTAGGGAGTATAGACATTTAAACAATGTTTATTCTTCCGATCGAAGAGCATGGAATGGTCTTCCATCTTTTTGTGTCTTCTTCAATTTCTTTCATGAGTGTTCTGTAGTTCCTCGAGTACAGATCCTTTACCTCTTTGGTTAGGTTTATTCCCAGGTATCTTATGGTTCTTGGTGCTATAGTAAATGGAATCGATTCTCTAATTTCCCTTTCTGTATTTTCATTGTTAGTGTATAAGAAAGCCACTGATTTCTGTACATTGACTTTGTACCCTGCCACATTACTGAATTGCTGTATGAGTCTAGTAGTTTGGAGGTGGAGTCTTTTGGGTTTTCCATATAAAGAATCATGTCATCTGCGAAGAGAGAGAGTTTGACTTCTTCATTGCCAATTTGGATACCTTTTATTTCTCTTTGTTGTCTGATTGCTGTTGCTAGGACTTCTAATACTATGTCGAACAAGAGTGGTGAGAGTGGGCATCCTTGTCTTGTTCCTGATCTCAACGGGAAGGCTGCAAGCTTTTTCCCATTGAGGATGATATTTGCTGTGGGTCTTTCATAGATAGATTTTATGAAGTTCAGGAATGTTTCCTCTATCCCTATACTTTGAAGTGTTTTAATCAGAAACGGATGCTGGATTTTGTCAAATGCTTTTTCTGCATCAATTAGGAGGACCATGTGGTTCTTCTCTCTTCTCATATTAATTTGTTCTATCACATTGATTGATTTGCGAATGTTGAACCATTCTTGTAGACCAGGAATGAATCCCACCTGGTCATGGTGGATAATCTTTTTAAAGTGCTGTTGGATCCTGTTGGCTAGGATCTTGTTGAGAATCTTAGCATCCATATTCATCAGTGATATTGGTTTGAAATTCTCCTTTTTGGTAGGATCTTTGCCTGGTTTGGGGATCAGGGTAATGCTGGCTTCATAGAAAGAGTCTGGAAATTTCCCTTCTGCTTCAATTTTTTGAAACAGCTTCAGGAGAATAGGTGTTATTTCTTCTTTGAAAGTTTGGTAGAATTCCCCAGGGAATCTATCAGGTCCTGGGCTCTTGTTTTTTATGAGATTTTTGATCACTGCTTCATTCTCGTTACTAGATACCGGTCTATTCGGGTTGTCAGTTTCTTTATGGTTCAATTTTGGGAGTTTATAGTTTTCCAGGAATGCATCAATTTCATCTAGGTTGCTTAGCTTATTGGCATATAACTATTGATGGTAACTTCTGATGATTGTTTCTACTTCCTTGGTGTTAGTTGTGATCTCTCCCTTTTCATTCATAATTTTATTAATTTGGGCTTTCTCTCTTTTCTTTTGAATTAGTATGGCCAATGATTTATTGATCTTATTGATTCTTTCAAAAAACCAGCTTCTCGTTTCATTGATATATTCTACTGTATCTCTGGTTTCTACCTCATTGATCTCAGCTTTAATCTTGATTATTTCCCTTCTTATGTGTGGCATTGGTTTGATTTGTTGTTGATTCTCCAGTTCTTTAAGGTGTAGACACAGCTGGTGTGTTCTGGATTTTTCAGTTTTTTTTGAGGGAGGATTGGATGGCTATGTATTTCCCCCTTAGGACCACCTTTGCTGTATCCCATAGGTTTTGGACCTAAGTGTCTTCATTCTCATTGGTTTCTATGAATTGTTTCAGTTCTTCTTTGATCTCCTGGTTGATCCAAGCATTCTTAAGCAAGGTGGTCTTTAGCTTCCAGGTGTTTGAGTTCCTTCCGAACTTTTCCTTGTGATTGAGCTCCAGTTTCCATTTAAACAATTTTTAAGTGCAAAATGCAGTGGCTTAAGTACATTCACAGTGTTTTGGGTTTTTTGTTTTTTAAAGATTTTATTTATTTATTAGACAGAGATCACAAGTAGGCAGAGAGGTAGTCAGAGAGAGAGGGGGAACAGGCTCCCTGCTCAGCAAAGAGCCCAATGTGGGGCTCGATCCCAGGACCCTGGGATCATGACCTGAGCCAAAGGCAGAGGCTTAACCCAGGTGGAGGCTTAACCCAGGAGCCACCCAGGCACCCCACGTTCATGGTGTTTTGCTACCATCAACACTATTCATCTCCAGACCTTTATCATCATCCCAAATGGAAACTCTGTCCCCATTGAACACTAATTCCCCATTACCCACCTGTTCCCCTACCCTGTCTCTGGTAACCTCTATTTGACTTTGTGTCTCAATGAATTTGCCTATTCTCAGTACTTCCTATAAGTGGAATCATATATTTGTATTTTTGTGTCTAGCTTACTATACTTAGCTGTGTCTTCAAGGTACATTCATGTAGCATGTGTCAGAATTTCATTCCTTTTTTAAGGCTGAGTTAATATTCTACCATATGTGTAGATCACACTTTGTTTACCCATTCATCTGTTGATGGACATTTAGATTGTTTCTTCCTTTTGGTTACAGTGAATAAGTAAATTCTTTTTAATTGGTTAATATTTCATTGTCTGAATGTACCATAGTTTTGTCCATTCTCCTCTTGATGGACATGGCGTCCAGTTATTTACTTTTGTTAATAAAGTTGCTTTGAACATTCTTTTGGGGTTCTTTTGTGAACATTTGTTTTTATTTGTCTTGGGTTGATACACAGAAGAATTGCTGGATACTAGGGTAGATATACGTTTAACTTAATCAGAAACTTCCAAACAGTTCTTAAAAGCGGTCGTGCCATTTAGCTCCCCACCAGCAATGTGTGAGAATTCCCACTGTTTCACATCTTTGCTAAGTTTATTATCTTTTTGACTTTAGTATTCCACTGAAAGTGGAGTGGTATCTCACTGTGGCTTTATTTCTTCTTTCCTTGATAATTCATGATGTTGAGGATCATTTTATGTGCTTATTGTCTATTTCTCCATTGATAAAGTAATGGCTCAGATGGTTTGCTCATGTTAAAAACTGGATTGTTCATCTCTTAATTGTGGATTTCTTTCTTTGTATGTTGTAGATAAAAGACTTTTGTCATCTATATGTGAATAATGAATACTTTTTCCCCCAATCTGTGACTTGTCAATTCATTTTCTTAATAGTATCTTTTAAAAATCAGGAAATTTTAAGCTTGGTGGAGCCCAATGTATCATTTTTTTCATGGTTGTGGCCACTGTATTTTGTGTCAAATAAATCTTAGCTACCTCACGGTTGTAAAGATACTCTATATTTCTTCTGGAAGTATGATGGTTCTAGGTTTTCAAACTGCTCTTTTTAATCTTAATTTTAAAAAAATTTTAAGATTTTATTTATTTGAGAGAAAGAGTTCATTGTTGGGGGAGGGGCAAAGGGAGTTGGGGGAGGCGCAAAGGGAGAGGGAGAAGCAGACTCCCCACCAATCAGGGAGTCCAGTGTAGGGCTCCAGCCCAGGACTGAGATCGTGACCCCAGCCAAAGGCAGACACTGAGCTGACTGAGCCACCTAAGTACCCCTTTAGTCTTAAATTTGATCTTATTTTTCAGAAAGTTTATTTTAAAAATTTCCAAATAAACTTGAAAGAATTTTCATTTAAGACCCCTTTATCCCCCACCTAGGTTTTACGATTAATATTTTGCTACATTTATTTATTTATTTGAAGATTTTATTTATTTGTTTTAGAGAGAGAGAGAGCTTGAACAAGTGATGGGGAGAGGCAGAAGGAGGGGAAGAGAGAGAATCTTTGTACTTCCTATACATCTGCTGAGCCTATACACCTATGACACCCTGCTGAGCATGGAGCCCAATGCGGGGCTCAAACCCTGGACCCTGAGATCATGATCTGAGTGCTGATACCAAGAGCGGGACCCTTAGCCGACTGAGCCAGCCAGGCATCCCATTTTGCTACATTTAATTTAATTTTTATGTAAGACTAAGAAAGAGGTGTTTTTTTTTTTTTTTTTTTTTTTTTTGTATGAATATCTCTTTGTTTAAAAGACTATTATTTTTCCCCGTTGGATTTCTTTGGCATCTTAAAAAATCAATTAATTGTATATATGTAAGGTCTATTTCTGGTATTGCTATTCTGTTCTATTATTTGTCTCTTCTTATACCAACATCCCACTATCTTGATTACTGAAGTTTTATAGTGAGTCCTGAAATCAGGTAGTCAAAAGTTTTCCAACTTTGTTTTTTATTCCCCAAATTGTTTGGCCATCTTAGATCATTTGTGTGTCCATGTAAGTTTTTGAATCAGCCTATTTATTCAAAAGAGGCTACTTATATTTAATATAGATTATGCTAAATCTATAGATTAATTTAGGCAGGGAAGACATCTCAAACAACTATGGAGTCTTCCAGTTCATGAGTAGTATATGTCACTTCATTTGCTTAGGACCACTTTATTATTTTTTTTTTTTAAGATTTTACTTATTTATTTGAAAGAGAGATCATGAGTGGGTGAGGGGCAGAAGGAGAGGGATAAGCAGACTCCCCACTGAGTAGGGAGAGCCCCACCTGGAGCTCAATCCCAGGACTTCAATATCATGACCTGAGCCAAAGGCAGATGTTTAACTGACTGAGCTATTCAGGCGCCCCTGCTTTGGACTACTTTAATTTTGAAGAACAAGATACTGTAGTTTTCTGTTTATAGTTCTCAAATACTTTTCATTAGATTTATTCTTGGGTATATGACTTGGCTAGTATTTTTATACTTTTATAAATTTTGTCTTGGAAATTCATTTTCTGGTTGACTTTGTTTTCTGAAGTTTTGCTAAATTCACTTATTCTAGTAATTTTAAAGCTGATTCTGTACAGTTTTTAAAAACAGCTTTACTGATATATAATTCACATACCATTCAATTTAAAATGTAAAGACTTATATTCACAGAGTTATGCAGCCATCACCTCAGTTAATTTTTAGAACATTTTCATTACCCCCAAAAGAAACTCTGTATTCATTAGCAGTCACCACCTATCATTTTTCTGCCCCCACCTCCCAGCCCTGAACAACCACTAATCTACTATTAAAAATATATATATATATATTTAATTAATTTATTTGAGAGAGAGAGAGAACATGGTGGGGGACAGAGGAGAGGGAGAGGATCTCAAGTAGACTCCAAGTTGAGTGCCAAGCCCTACATGGGATTCAATCTCATGACCTGAGCTGCAATCAAGATTCAGACACTTAACCAACTGAGCCATCCAGGTGTCCCTTACTTTTTGTCTCTATGAATTTGCCTATTCTGAACATCTCATGTAAATAGAATGATACAATGTGTGTTCTTTTGTGACTGACTGGTGTCTTTTATGTAATATATGTGTATATATATACATATATGTATTTTTAAGTTTCATACCTGTTGTGTCATGTTTTAGTCATTTTTTGGCTGAATAATATTCTGTTGTATGGATGCAACACACTATTCATCAGTTGATGGTTTGGGGATATTTCCCATTTCCCCTATAATAAATAATGCTGCTATGAACATTCATGTTCAAGTTTTTGTGTGGACATATTTTCATATCCCTTGGATATATGCTTAAGAACTGCCAAGTCATATAGGGAGTTTGTGTTTTATCTTTTGAAAAACTACCAGACTATTTTCCAAAGTGGCTGCATCATTTTAAATTCTAATTAACAAGGTATGAGGGTTAAGATTTATCTATGTTCTTGTTATTATCTGTCTTTTTGATTATAGCCATGCTAATGGGTGTGAAGTGTACCTAATTTTTGTTTTGATTTGATGACTAATAATGTTGAGCATCTTTTCATGTACTTTTTGGTCATTTTGATATCTTCTTTGTAAAACAGTTCATCCATATATTTTGCCCATTTAAAAATTGTGGTATTTGCCTTTTTATTATTGAGTTGTAAGGATTTTTTAAATATTTTGGATATAAGTCCTTTATCAGATACATGATTTGAAAACATACTCTTTGTTGTTGTTTCACTTTCTTTTTAAAAAAATTATTATTTTTTTAAAAATTCTTTTCAGCATAACAGTATTCATTGTTTTTTACACCATACCCAGTGCTCCATGCAATCCGTGCCCTCCCAAATACCCACCACTTGGTTCCCCCAACCTCCTACCCCCCACCCCTTCAAAACCCTCAGGTTGTTTTTCAGAGTCCATAGTCTCTCATGGTTCACCTCCCCTTCCAATTTCCCTCAACTCCCTTCTCCTCTCCATCTCCCCATGTCCTCCATGTTATTTGTTATGCTCCACAAATAACTGAAACCATATGATAATTGACTCTCTCTGCTTGACTTATTTCACTCAGCATAATCTCTTCCAGTCCCATCCATGTTGCTACCCAAGTTGGGTATTCATCCTTTCTGATGGAGGCATAATACTCCAAAGCATATATGGACCACATCTTCCTTCTCCATTCGTCCATTGAAGGGCATCTTGGTTCTTTCCACAGTTTGGCGACCGTGGCCATTGCTGCTATAAACATTGGGGTACAGATGGCCCTTCTTTTCACTACATCTGTATCTTTGGGGTAAATACCCTTGGATTGGAAGAATAAACATTGTTTAAATGTCTACACTGCCTAGAGCAATCTATACTTTTAATGCCATTCCAATCAAAATTAGACCAGTATTTTTCAAAGAGCTGGAGCAAATAATCCTAAAATTTGTATGGAATCAGAAGAGACCCCGAATTGCTAAGGAAACGTTGAAAAATAAAAATAAAACTTGCGGCATTATGTTACCTGATTTCAAGCTTTACTACAAAGCTGTGATCACCAAGACAGCTTGGTACTGGCATAAAAACAGACACATAGAACAGTGGAACAGAGTCGAGAGTCCAGATATGGACCCTCAACTTTATGGTCAAATAATCTTCGACAAAACAGGAAAAAATATACAGTGGAAAAAAGACAGTCTCTTCAATAAATGGTGCTGGGAAAACTGGAGAGCTTTATGTAGAAGAATGAAACTCGACCATTCTCTTACACCGTACACAAAGATAAACTCGAAATGGATAAAAGAGCTCAATGTGTTGTTTCACTTTCTTGATCATACTCTTTGAAGCACAAAACTTTTTAATTTTGATGAAGTCAATTTATCTATTTTTTTGTTCTGTTGTTTGTGCTTTTGATATCGTATCTAAGAACCATAGGGTTTTACAAATAGAAAATCCTGTTGTCTGCTTCTTTTCCCAATATTTATGCCTTTTATTTCTTTTTTTTTTTTTATCTTTTGCACTGGATGGGACCTCTCTATAGTGCTGAATAAAATTGGTGAGAACATAAATCCTGCTTTATTACCTATCTTAGGGGAAAGGGACTTAATATGTTATTATGTGTGATGTTAGGTCTTCTATCACAACGAGGAAGTTTCTTCCTACTCTGGCTTGCTGAGAATTTTTTTAAAATTAAGAATGATGTTGAATTGTGTCAGAGGTAATTTTTGGATCTACTGAGATGCTTACTAATGTTTTGGGCTGGAGTACTCTTTAAAGTAAGAGAACTGACTGCATTTTTCACCAAACTAGAACAAGTAATTCTAACATTTGTATGGAAACACAAAAGACCCTGCATAGCTTTTAAAAATATTGAAAAAGAAAAACAAATCTGAAGATGTAGCAATTCCCGATCTCAAGTTGTATTACCAAGCCATGGTAATTTAAACAATATGGGACTGTCACAGAAAACACATATAGAGCAGTGGAACAGACTAGGAAGCTCAGAAATAAACCTGTGATTATATGGTCAGTTAACCTTTGACAAAGGAAGCAATAATATGCAATAGGAAAAAGTTTCTTCAACAAATGGTGCTGGGAAAACTGGACAGCTACATGCAAAAGAATGAAACTGGATCACTTTCTCACACCATGCCCGAACATAAACTCAAAACAGATTAAGGATCTAAATGTGAGACCTGAAACCATAAAAATCCTAGAAGAGAACACAAGCAGTGATTTTTTCTGACGTAGGTCATAACAACATTTTTCTAGATATGTCTCCTGAGGCAAGGGGAGGAAAAGCAAAAATAAAGTATTGGGACTCCATCAAAATGAAAAGGTCCTGCACAGTGAAGAAAACAACCAACAAAACTAAAAGACAGCTTACTGAATGTGGGGAGATATTTGCAAATGACATATTTAATAAGGGGCTGATATCCAAAATATATAAAGAACTTACACAACTCAACACCAAAAAGCACAAATAATCCAATCTAAAAATGAACAGAAGATATGAGCAGATATTTCTCCAAAGAAGATATACATATGGCCAATAGACACATGAAAAGATGCTCGGCATCACTGACTGTCAGAGAAATGCAAATCAAAACCCCCATGAGATATCACCTCACACCTG